>NC_045790.1:39644212-42521712 GCF_009873245.2 Balaenoptera musculus | reverse complement strand
CTCTTTGGTATATCCTTTAGTCTTAAAATTCTATGCATACAATAGTTGTTTTGTTTTTGTGCTCTGTCCCTGACCTAAACTCTGAAACCTTCAGCAAAGTACCATATTTTTCACAAATTTTATTTTCTAAAACTTCCTAAATACTATAGCAGTAGTTTACATTGTGAAAGTCATGGTATTTTCAACTTAAAATGAAATTATTTGTGTTATAATTTTATCCTTAGAGTCAACATCATATGGTTTATCATGGGGAGACATCTATAATAGAGATTTAAAGCATTATGCTGAAGAAGTGCCTCTGCTATATCCATCCAATAATAGCCTTATCTTGGATAAACTCCACGAGGAACCTGATACAGTCTTCATTGTAATACCTATATTAATAGTTTAGTGATTGTTTGATCCCCTACTCTATGCCGGGTACTATTCTATGTGTCTTCCAAAAGACTTAGTTGTAACCTTTACCACAGCCATTCAATAAAATAATTATATTCTCATTTTAATATCAGAAAATGGGAACTCCCTAAGGTTAACTCATGAGGTCACATAGATAATAGGAGTAATCACCTGGATTCAAACATAGGCCTTTGTTTGGCCTTAAACACCTATGTCTATTTTACTGTACCATTCTGGGTTCTAAAATTAAATCATAGGGATACTTTGCTTAGCAATACTGATTGTTCAGGTCTAACATTTCCTTTAGTGTGAAAGAAATGCAGTTCCTTTTTGGTAGCTAATTCAGAGATGATTTCTAAACGCATAAATTTTTTTCATTTTAATCTCCTTTATAGGCAATACAAATCTGAAAAGAATGGATCAACCATTTCATGATTTAATTCCAAGAAATAAGAATACCAGATAGATTCTCTAGGTGAATTGAGTTAAGGGATCCTGAAGAAGTTCACAGGGCATGGAGTTAAGTGGTATTACCTTGAGACGTGGATTCCGAACAGGTGAGGCAGTAAAAACCATGTAAACAGTGGACCAGAAGAATGTGAAACCTATTCTAGGTCCTGGGTGGAAGTCATAAAATGGTATATGCCTGAATTTATATAAGAATAGCTCAAAAACAAGCAAGTTAGCCATGGCCAGTGGTGGGATCTTTAAGTCTGTGAGTCATTGCCAAGGACAAAGTAGATCCTTGGTGAGAGGATCAAGGACTTGACACTAAAAGAGTTCAACAGTGGTATTGGGCTTTATGGTGGCTCAGATGTAAAGAATCATTGGAAATTGAGGTACTATTTGGGATCCATGCAAGGGTTTAGGGAGGTGAGGACTTTCAATTAAACAGTATTATTTAGTTTTCCACAAAGGGAAGAGATAAAATTGTAAAGTAAATTTTATAGATTAAACATTAATTTAGAAATAGGTTGTGGTGTGTTCTAAGAAAAAAAATCATGAGAAATAGATAATACAATATTAAGATAACCTATGTAAGTTTCAAAAGAATATTATAATAAATAGAAATATCATTTATGAGGGAATTGCAGATTATTTTGAAAGGTGCTGTTATATAATATCAATATTATTTGTTTGACAAATTTCTGTCAACAAATAATATTGTACTGCCCATAAATTGAGTATTTACAAGTCTCTAAGAGTAAGCAGTATTCTATGAGCATTCATCCAACAAACAGAACTGAATACCCCTAAGTGCTTAATGAGCACTGTTGACTGCTTAATTAATGTTGATTGTTCAAACATTCATCATTCCTTTCTTTCAAGAACACCAATTTTTTCAGGTTTTTAATCTCATCTACATCTCTAGGGAATACGCTGACCTAACAGATTATGGCATCCCCTTTGGTCCAGTGATAGGCTTGTGAAGGAATGGGTTTATTTCCTATGCTAAGGGAGGACGGTAGTATGTTTTTTTCTCCTTCCATGAGTGTTTCTGTCTCTATTTCCTAAAGGACAGGACATTGAATCACATTAATCTGAATGTTATTGGAAGCTGTGCTGCAACTACAAGGTGAGTCAGCCTCAGTATAAAGCCATTCCTGATGTAAGCAAAGTATGTAAATGGAAAGAACTTGGGTCTTGGATGACATCACTTAGCTGCTGTACATGATACATCTGGAGTCAACTTTACCTTTTATTGGTTAAGCCAGTTTGCATCTATATTTTCTGTCACTTATAGTCAAAAAAATCCTAACTGATACACATGCTTTCTTCTATGTGTTGTTGATTTTTCAGGAAGAAAAGATGTTGAGTTTCTGCTCCCAAGAAGCTTATACGGGAGCAAACAAATATATACATTATTATGTTCAGATAAAATAGTTATTAAAGGATCTATATGTAAATACATTATATGTACACATATAAAATAGGCACATAAAATATATACATAATTACAAAACAATGGGACAAATGTTAATGTTTGTCATGTTCAGAGGGCAAACACTCTCCTGTCCAATTGCTCCCACAGCAGGCACAGTACAAGAGACCACCAGACTACATGAATGCAGACCATGGCTTGCCCAATTTCAGACATGAAGTGCACATTCACTGTCTTCAATAATCAGCATCAGCAGTGAATATGGAAACATGACCCTCATGAACGAGACCTCCCTCACACTCAGAGTCTGAATAGATCATTGAACAGAAAGATAAATTATTCCTCACTGAACTCTATTGTAGAATATAATAACAAGTACCTCTTTATAAATTTTACATTTAAATTTAATTTGATTTTTAAATTTTATTCTTATTAAAAAACACCCTTGTTCTTGTGAGATATATATATATATATATCTCAAGCACTATGAGAGCACCGTGGTTATGAATTTGCATTGGGGGAGGACACAGTCATGGAAATTTTCATAGAGTTATCATTTGGTGTTCAAAGTAATACTCTGCCATAAATTTAGGAAAGTTAGTCAATAAATATTTATTGAGCACTTACTATGTGGCAGGCAGGCACTGTTCTAGGCTCTGGAGAAGTACTACTGAAGAAAAGAGAAAAAAATCTCTTTCATATGTGGCTTATATTTCGTAGGGTTGAAAAAGTCAGATAATAAGAGAAATAAGTTAAATTGTATGGTATGTTAAAGCAATGAGTGCTATGGAGAAAAAATAAAGCAGAGAAGTGAGATAAGGAGTGTTTGAACTGGTGTGGGCAAGGGAGACTGCAATTTTAGGTAGGATGATCAAGGAAAACCTCACTGAAAAGGTGATTTGAGAGCAAAGATCTCTAAGAAAGAGGATTCTAGGCAGAAGAGCTGGCAGTACAAAGGGCCCTGAATCTGGACCATATCTTGCATGTCCAATGAACAGCAAGATGGCAGAGCATCTGGAGTAGAGTAAGCAAGAGAACTGGAGAAGATATACTGGATCCCCAAATCTGGTAATATTTCAAAGGCTTTTGTAAGTTCTTTGACTTTTACTCGAGTAAAATGGAAGGCCACAGGAGGTTTTGAGCTAAAGGGTGACAAGACCTAATTTAGGTTTCAATAGGATCATTTTGCTGTGGAGTTAAGAATAGATGGTAGTAAAGAAAAAACATGGTATGTTTAGGAAGCAAGTAGTTGGGAGAGTGGCTAAAGGTTATTCTATGCTGCAGTGGGTCCTAGATGGCAAGGTATGTAGAAACTGAGTATGATGGACCTTGGTCTCTTTGGTAACAATTTTGGACTTTTCTGTAGGTGGCAGATGCGAAACACAGGAGCAGCATGCTAACATTTATATTTCAGAGAGCAGAACCATATGGCAATGTTTCCCTCTCTCGGAGAGAAATAACAGTGAGGCAAAGGAAGGAGTTGAGAGGCACTGATTGTCATGATTCGGTTTAACTGCCAATGAAGATCTAATACAACAGCAATTTAAATGAAAGGAAGTTTAAACATTGTCTGTCTAAGGTTATCAAAATGGTTCGTCAGTTGACAAGGATCTAGACTTTTTCTATATTGTTGCTTTACCATCTTCAACATTGGCCATTTATGGTATGGTCCAAGATGATTATTCCATTTCCATCTATCACACATGTATTCCAGCCAGCAGAAAGAAAAAAAATGAGAAAAGCATGTCAACCCCCTTTTAAGGACATAGTAAAAAAATTGCTCATACCATTGCTAATTACATCACATAGGTCAGAATTTAGCCTCAAGATGGTCATATCTAGCTGTAAAAAATGCTAAGAAATTTAATTATTCTGGGAAGACGTGCAGTCCAATAAAATTCAGGATTTCTCTTGCTGAGGGAAAGGAAAAGAGGATATTGGGGCAATTCTCTGACTCTGCAGCAGAGGCTACTACAGTAGTCCAGGTAACGGGTGCACAATGTCTGATCTCAGTCGGTGTCTCTGCAGATAGCAGTAGGTTTAAGAGATGTTTAAGAGGGAAATCAACCAGACTTGGTGAACAATTGAATCTATGAATCATAAAGAGCCACATCTAATCTAAGATCTCTGGCTTGGAAACTGATTTTATGACAGGTTCATTAAGTGAAATAGGGGGATTCCTGAGGAAGGAACAGCTGTGTACAAAATAGAAGTTCGGTTTTGTACAGGTTGTATTTGAAATTCTTTATGAAAGTCAATATCTAGAAGAAATCCTTATTTTTATATTATATTGCTTTTTTTAAAAAAGAGTGTAAACCACAGGACACACATTCTTTGAAGTATAATAGTACTATTTGAGTGTCTGAACTCATTTGTCCTTCAGCCCCAGAAATTGCTCTAGGAAATACACTTCTATTTACTTAAGGGCTACCTGTTATTTTATTCTTGACCCTTCTGCCATTTGCTAGCATATGAGCATAGGTTACCAACTCACTCTAACCAGTTTTATTTTATTTTAGAGAGGAACAATGTTAATAAAATGCCTTAAATTCTGACCTCTCTACTTTCACATTTTCTGTGGTAATTATCCATTCAGGAAGACTCACCTTGAGAAATAAGCATCTTTCTGAAATCAATACAAAAGGAAAAGCAAACAATTGTGTAATAGCATTTCTGCCAGCCCTCTCTGTCAACAGAGATGTTTAAATCACAAATGTCAATTAGTTTTAGAGGGATTAGGGTATCACCCTTACAGGTAGAAGCCAGAAGCATATAAATAGCTGTCTGCACTTTCCTCTTGGCCCTCCCAGTTTCCATCTTTCCAGAGACCTCATCCTGAAAACATGAAATATCCCAAGAAAGAAACTTTGAAAAATACAAAAATGTGGTCCAAATCAAAGTGGTTAAAAACTAGAGAGGCATTAACAAGTTTGAGATAAACAAGGAGACCAATTGTTGATCTCATTAGATCACCTCACTAGAGAATGCTATACTGCCACTATTACTACAACTACTGCAAATTATTATTGTTGTTGTTATTGTTTTTATCAGGTTTCAGAGCAAATGCCTTTTGACTTACAAAAAATTCAGGGTTGGAAGATAGTCATTGGGGAAACAGATGAGAAATTACTTTGCATTAATCACTTTATATACATTCAACTCATTTAATTCATATATTTAGCTTGAGGTAGAAATTACTCTCATTGCACAGATGAGGAACCTAGATTTTAAATGATATGCCACATTCACAGAACTAGAATATGAAGAAGTAAGGATTTGAACCCAGGCGTATCTGATTTCAAAGCTTCCCCATGTTTCCCACCACACCGTAATGCTTCTCATGTGAATCTCAGATTCGCTAAACCAAGTTTACTTTATTTGCTACATTGCCTCAATTCTCAATGTCTTGTTTAATGTGCAATGACAATTTTTATTATACAGTTACACTAATTATTATATTCTACTGTCAGATCAGGGTACACAGGTCACAGGTCCCTTTCCTATGACACAAGTCTATTGTTTACTGCATTAAATTTTGATTGATGAAGCTATCAATTTATTCATTTATTTATTCAATTATATTCAAATAGTCATTGAGTAAGTACTATGATATTGTCATGTAGTGAGGGTATGTAAGGATGAATGAACCACAATACCGCAATACTCAAGAAGTCCACAGTACAATGGGAAAAACAAACAGACAAAACAGACAATGGAAATATCTGGACATAGAAATGGTGTGGGTAAAGAGATGGAGGAGAACAGAGAATGAAAAAAGCCAAGTATGGCTTTAAGGAAGATTTCACAAAGGGGATGACATTTGGGCTGGAACTTAAAGAATGGGCTTTTAAAGTGGAGACCAGAGGAAACAGATGTGCACAAGCATAATGGTTGGAAACACCAGTTATGAAGTTGTATTGTCTGGGTTCAAGGGTGTTTCTGCCTCTCTCTAGCTGAAAGACCTTAAGAAATCTGCTCAACTTCCATCAGCCTCAGTTTCATTATCTCTAAAATGAAAAACATAATGGTTCCTACCACACAGGGCTACTGTACAAAGTAAATTAAATAATTTATGTAAAAGTATTTTTCAGACTATGTAACCCAGAACATTCATTAAATATTAGCTAATATTAAAAAATATATATATATATTAGCTAATATTACTTTGTAATATACTGTAGCTATGCTTTCATTATTTAATAAGCACATTGTCTAGTATGGTAAATGGAAATTCTGGTTAAATATTCTAGTTAATAGTTATATTTCATTTGTGAATATACAATTTTCTAAAAATTAAAATATTGAAGATGACTTCTGTTTCAGGGAAGATTGAGTAGATCTTTTCCCTGTCCCTAACCCCAAGTGCAACTAAAAACCTTGGATTATATAAAACAAACATAAGAATACTGAAAGACAGAGAAAAGAAAGCAGACCAGCTAGAACCCTGGGAACCAAGAAACTACACAAGAGTGAGTTTCCCTTTAGTTTGCTTTTTGCTTTATATGTCCCAGACTTGGAGTTGAAGAAGCCAGAAAACTGGAAACACCAATTGGTAGAGAAAAAAAAGCCCCAGCAGAAGGTGACTCTCTCTGGTCATGAGACTTGGAAGGGGGCAGCCTAGCAAGATGGAAAACATTTAAGACAATAACTGCTTTTATGCAGCGAAATATCACAGAAAAAATGATGCCCCCTCCACCTATGTCAGCAAAGACTGAGTGAGGATCCTGGACTTTCACTTTCAAAAAGCCCTAATCACTATCCTCCTCAAGTGCTCCCACCTCCCACATCCCTCACCCCCCATCCCTGACGTTGGTGTGAGAGAAGGATGAGTAAGAGCCTGGAACATTCAGCCCCACTAGGCAGTAATGAGGCCTCCAACCCTGCAATGTCAGTTGAGGCCCACAGTGAGACTGGACTTACATCCCCACCCGGCAGTAATGAGATGCTCCTCTTCCTCCCCATTGGGGTGGTATTGGATGAAGTCTAGTGAAATGTCAGGATTTTGATTACTGCCCAGTGATAATGAAGCCACCTTCCTCCCATATCCCATTCCTCCCCCAGACAGCAGAGGCCAAGTAGAGACAGTAATGAGGCACTCCTACCCTTCCTAGGCAGGGAGATATTAGTGGACTCTAGTCAAGAGGGGACTGGAACTTCTGCCCTTACCCAGCAGTAACACAAATCCCCCACCTCAGGTGTCAGTAGTGACCAGATGGGGAGCCTGTACTACAGTCCCTACCTCCTTCTCTTGCTGGAGCAGTGTCTGAGGAAGCCAGCTAAAATGGAAGGTTTAAATAAGATCCAGAGTCTTATAACATAAAGCCCAGAATATCCAGTTTCAATTTAAAAAATTACTCATCAGGAAGATCACAAAATGAATGAAAAAAAAAAAATGGATGTCAACACCAAGATGACAGAGGTATTAGAATTATCTGACAATAATTTTTAAATAAGCATTATAAAAATGCATTTAGAAACAATTAATTCACTTGAAGCAAATGAAAAAAAATAGAAAGCATCAGTAAAGAATTAGAAAATCACAGTAAAGAAGTAGAATATATAAAGAAGAACCAAATGGAAATTTTAGAAGTGAAAAATACAATAATCAAAACTTATAAGCTCAATGCTTGACAGCAGATTACAGAGGACAGAGGGAAGAATCAGTGAACTTGAACATAGAACAATAGAAAGTACCCAAAGTAAACAGCAGGCAGAAAAATGAACAAAATATCCGGGACATGTGGGACTATTTAAAAAAGGTATGACATTCAAATTGTTGGAATCTCAGAAGGAAAGGAGAATGAGTCCAGTGCTGAAAAAGCACTGAAAGAAGTTATGAATTCAGCAGATTTGGTAAAGTTATAAACCTAAAGCTGACCAAATACCAAGCAGGCTAAACCCAAAGAAATCTACACCAAAACACATGATAGTTAAATTTCTGAAAACAAAAGAGAGGAAAAAAAAAAAAAAAAAACCCTGAAAGCAGTGAAAAACAAAACCTTACCCACAGGGGAAATCAATTCTAATAACAGCAAATTTCTCATCAGTAAGTACAGAGGCCAAAAGAAATGGCACAATATTTTCGAGCGCTAAAAGAAAAGAATGGTCAACCCAGAATCCTGTATCTAGTGAAAGTATCCTTCAGGAATGAAGGGGAAATCATTGACATTCCTCGATGAAGGAAAATAAGAAAATTTGTTGTCAACATACCTAAAAAATAGCTAAAGAAATTTCTCTAGACAGAAAGGAAATGACAAATGGATTCATAAAACATCAAAAAGGACCAAAGAATAAAGAAAGAGTAAAAATATGGTAAATTCAATACATTTTCCTTCCACTCTTGAGTTTTATAAATTGTTTGATGGTTGAAGCAATAACCATAAGCAAAAATGGTTACTTTGCCTAATGTGGATTTAAATGTATGTAAAGGAAATATTTAAGATAATTATATTATAAATGAGGAGAGTAAAGGGAAGTAAATGGAGGTAAGGTTTATATACTTTACTCAAGCTAGTTAAATAATTGACAATAGACAAGTTGGAAGTAAAAGGATTGGAAAAGATATATCATACAAACAGTAACCAAAAAACCCCAGCAGTATCTATAGTAATACCACATAAAATTGACTTCATGTCAAAGAAAATTACCAGAGACACAGAGAAACATTATATATTGATATATATTGATATATATATTTATAGAACTAGACAGAAATCAGCAAGTATATAGAAGCACCTAACAGTACCATCAACCACTAATATCCAATCAACTATATTACTTCACCCAACAGCAGCAGAATACGTATTCTTTTCAAGTGACTATGGAACATATACCAAGATAGATCATATCCTGAGCCATAAAATAAATGTAAACAAGTTTTTAAAAAGCTGAAATCATATGAAATTTATTCTTTGATTACAATGGAATCAAACTAAAAAGCATTAACAGAAAGATAACAGGAAAATTTCCAAACCCTTGGAAACTAATAACACATCTCTAAACAATTTTTGGGTCAAAGAGAAAATCTCATGGGAAACAAAAAATACATTGAACTGAATGAAAATAAAAGTATGCTACATCAAAATTTGTGGGATAGTGTGAAGGCAGTGCTGAGAGATACATTTATAGCACTAAGCATACATTAGAAAAGAGGAAAAGTTTCTAATCAGTAATCAAAGTTTTCACCTCAAGAATCTAGAAAATTAAGGGTAAAATAAACCCAAATAAACTATAAGGGAATAGTAAAGATAAGAAATATTTGAAGATGAAAACAGAAAAAACATTAGA
The DNA here is from genome assembly GCF_009873245.2 of Balaenoptera musculus. Classification (NCBI taxonomy): domain Eukaryota; kingdom Metazoa; phylum Chordata; class Mammalia; order Artiodactyla; family Balaenopteridae; genus Balaenoptera; species Balaenoptera musculus. Next base: position 42,512,147 of record NC_045790.1, on the reverse strand, counting down.
GAAAATCAATGAAACAAAGAGTTGGTTCTTTGAAAAGATCCATAAAATTGACAAATCTCCAAGACTGACAACAAAAAAAGAAAAAACACAAATTTGTAGAATCAGGAAGGAAATAAGGGATATTACTACAGACCCTGCAGATATCTAAAGGATAAATATATAATATTATGGAAAACTCAATATAAATTTGAAAAGTCAGATAAAATGAGCCCATTCCTTGAAGAACACATTACCACAAACTATCCAATATAAAACAAATCATTTTAATAGCTCTGTAATTATTAATTAAGTTCATAACTTAAATACTCCCAAAAAGGAAATCTACAGGCTCAAATGGTTACATTGGAGAATTCTACTAAATATTTTGAAAAGAATTAACATCAATTCTATAATCTCTTCCAGAAAATAGAAGGGACCACTTCCCATTTCATTTTATAAAGCTAGTAATATCCTGATATCAAAAGCAAAAAAAAAAAAAACATAAAAAAGAAAACTACAGATCAATATCTTTCTTAAATATAGATGCAAATATTCTTAACAAAATATCAGCAAATAGAATTCAGTAACATGTAAAAAGAATTATACACCATGACCAAGTGGGATTTATTCTAAACGTGAAAGTCTAGTTCAATATTTGAAAATCAATCAGTAAAATCCCACCAGTCTTAGTTCAGGCTGCTATAACAAAAATACCATAGACTGGGTGGCATAAACAACAAGCATTTATTTCTCACAGTTTTGGAGGCTGGAAGTCTGAGATCAGTGTGCCAGTATGGTCAGGTTCTGGTGAGAGCCCTCTTCTAAGTTGCAGGCTGCCATCTCTCCTTATATCCTCACATGGCAGAAAGAGAGGGCAAGAGGGCTTTCTGGGGTCCCTTTTATAAGGGCACTAATCTCATTCAGGAGGGCTCCACCCATATGACCTAATTATTTCTCAAAGGCTCCACCTCTTATCACAATGGAGGTTAAGGTTTCTACATATGAATTTGGAGAATACACAAGTATTCAAGTCATTGCACCACCATATTAACAAACTAAAGAGGAAAAAAAATCATATGATAGTATCAATCAAAGAAGAAAAAGCATTTGAAAAAAACTAACATCCATTCATGATAGAAACTTTCAGAGAAGTAGGATTAGAGAACTTCTGAAACTTGATAAAGTATGTCTACAAAGCACTTCCAGCTAACATTGTTATTAATGGTGGAAGACTGATAAACTGTCCTTATTTACAGAAGACACAATTGTCTATGTAGAACATCCCAAGGAATCTACAAAATAAACCTCCTAATATGAATGAGTAAAGCAATGTTACAGGATAAAAGATAAACATACAGAAATCAATTGTAGCTCGATGAACTAACACAAAACACATGGGCATCAAAATTAAAATACAATACTATTTATAATTGCTCAACAAGACATGAAATACCTAGGTATAAATCTAACAAAGCTTCTACAGGACTTGTATGATAAAAACTGTAGTGTACTGATAAAAGAAATCACAGAAGATCTAAATAAATGGAGAGACATTTCATGTTTGTGTACTGGAAGACTCAACAAAGATGTCAATTCTTCCCAAATTGATATACAAGTTTAACACAATTCCTATCAAAATACCAGTAAGATTTTTGTAGATTTATATAAGATTTTTCTAAAATTGATATGGAAATGCAAAGGAACTAGAATAGTTGAAACTATTTGGGAGATAAAAAGATGAATAAAGTGGAGAAATTTGTTTATCTGATTTTGAGACATATGTAGTTGTAGTAATCAAGATTGTGTTGTGTTGGTATTGACAAATAGATCAAAGGAACAGAACAGAGAACCAATGAGTGGTCCCAGACACATATACCCAACTAATGTTTGACAAAGGTGCAAAAAGGAAGGCAGCCTTATGAAAACTGATGCTAAATTAATTGGACACCCATAAGCCCCAAAGTGTGCCTGAACCTAAATATCATACCTTTTACAAAAATTAACTCAAAATGGATTATGGATTTAGATGTGAAACAGAAAACTATAAAATGTTTAGAAAAAAATATATAGGAAAAAATCTTTAGAATCTAGGGCTAAGCAAAGAATTCTCAGACTTGATACCAAAAGCACAATTCATAAAAGGAAATATTGATAATTGGACTTTATCACAGTTAAAAAACTTTGTTCTGTGAAACACCCTGTTAAGGGAATGAAAGACAAACTACAGATTGAGAGAAAACATTTGCAAACCACATATGCAAAAAGGACTAGTACCTAGAATATATAAAGTACTCTCAAAACTCAACATTTAAAAAATCCATTTAGAAAATAAGTTAAAGATAAGAACAGTCACTTCACTGAAATGAGTATACAGATGGCAAATAGACACATGAAAAGGATGTTAAACGTCATTTGCCATAAGGAAAATGAAAATTAAAACCACGAGATATCATTGCATACCTATCATAATGACTAAATTTTAAAAGTGTGAGAGAACAAATGCTGGTGATGATAAAGAGAACCTGAATCACTCATACACTGCTGCTGGGAATGTAAATGTAAATGGTACAGCCACCCTCAAAAATTATTCGGCAATTTCTTTTTTTAAAAACCTAAATATGCAACTACGCTATGAATCAGAAATTGCACTCCTGGTCACTGACTCCAGGGAAATGAAAGTTTATGTTCACACAAAAATCTGTACATGAAAATTTAAAGCATCTTTATTCATAAGAGCCAAAAACTAGAAGTAACCTGATTATCTTTCTGCAGATGACTTTTTGGTTAAACTATCTGTGGTATATCTATGCCAATAGAAAGGAACAAAGTATTAACACACACAAGCTGGATGAATCTTGAGGGAATTATGCTTAGTGAAAAATCCAGTCCTAAAAGGTTATACACTGTATGATCCCATTTTAAAAACATCCTTGAAATGGCCAAATTACAAAAATGGAGAACCGACTAGTGATTACCAGGCATTAAGGAGGGAATGAGGGAAGTAGGCAGTAAGTGTGGTCATAAAAGAGCAGCATGAAAGATCCCTGTGGTGATGGAAATATTTTCTATCTTGTCTGTATCAATGTCAATGTCCTCACTGTGATATGGTACAATAGTTTGGCAAGCTTCTGTCATTCGAGGAAACTGGGTAAAGGGTAAATGAGATCCCTGTGTATTATTTCTTACAACTACATGTGAATCTACAGTTATCCAAAATAAAGTTTAATCTAAAAAAAATAGAATACTATGAAGTGTATTAGCCCTGTCTTTATGATTTTCATTCTCTTGATGCTTTTCTCCTATTTTAACTTTTCCCTCCTTGCCCCATCCATCTCCCTGTTTCTCTTAGACACACGTGTTTCTGACCATTTGTGGTACTCCAGCAGTTTCTTTTTTCAGTCTTAACTACTACCTAGACCTTCAACCCATGCTCTGTCTTGCTGCAGCCAGTCAACCAGCTACATTCCTTTCCTAAGCTCTCCAATCACATGCCCAGAGTATCTAGCCCTTTGTCCTGCCACTTCTGGACTCCAGTGAAATGCTGCACTGGATGATGCCACCCTGAAATGTAGAGGAGTTGCCTCTCACTGGTGGCAGGGGCAGAATGGGAGAGACCCAGGCAGATACATTTTTTTACTGCTCCTGCTAGCTTGCTCAAGGAATGGTTACTATAGCCATGTCTAGTTGTGGCTTATGAAACAGTGGCTGTTGTGGTAGGACATTGTCTTGTTCTGCTTACTACCCTTCCCTGCCTCGTTTTCTTACGTTCCTTCATTCTTGCTGCCTTGGGATTGAAACTCCCCCCCAAAATGTGTTGGCAGTTAATTTCTACCACAGTTGTCGTTTTTCAGAAAGACAATTTTTATAGTTCCCACTCCCATATACCAAGTATCTTCTTTGAATTTCTAGACTAAAGCGGTCAGGCGATTATTTACATCAGTTTAATTCTTTGGGCTTATTCTTGCCATTCTTTATGATTACAACCAGCTAATTTGGAAACAGCGTAGCATAGTTGTTTAAAGAACAATTTTTGAAGTCAGACGGACACTTCTTGCTGTGACATTTACATTTGTTTGCATTTTGAGCAAACTATTCAAAATTTAGGAGCATCTGTTTCATGAATAAATTGGTGATAATAATATTGATAGCAAAGGATTTTTGTGAGGATGAAGTAAATGATGTTTAGAAGTACCTAACAGACCACCTAACCTGTAATTAATCCTGTGTTCTTCTCAACAGAGATTCTAACCAATCAATCACAGTGGTAAGACTTCATCATTTGGCGTCTTCTTGCTTCTCCAAACAATTTGCCCTACCTATACTTTTTTTTCTTTAGGCCCACTTCCCAAATTGCCACATTGGCAGCAGAATGCCAAGGAGCAGTACTTGAATGCCTGGTAGTCAAGTGTTTACACTGCTCATCATGGAAACATAGGCCAGTTACTTCACCTCTATTAGCTTTACTCTTCTTGTGTGTAAAAGAGAATAATGGAATATTGTATGGATTAAATAAGATATCGTTGATTCCAATAAATGCATATAATGGTCACAACGTTCTAACAATCCTTCTTTTTTTCACTTTTTAATATTCTATCTTGCCCCAAGGTGCTAGATCTCTACAAGTAAAATTTCCACACATGATTTTAACTTAGTACTTCAGTAACTGATACTCCATGGATTTACAGCTTAGAAATACCTGTTTACAGTGTTTTTTTAAATTCCACAGTGCTACAGTGAGGTACCAGTATTTTTATGTATTATTATATAGATATAAGCAAAACAAATCAGCAGAGAAGGTGCTTGACTTTTTTTTATGTATTTCCACCACAGCAGTTTTCAAAATTCATTGTCATAATCTTTTTTCTTTAATGAATGTTCGATATTTGTATGAAAGATTATTGTCCATGATTTTAAAACACAAATTATATGATCTCTGTGGTGTGTTGGAAAAAAGAGGGAAAATAAATAGATGCATAACTAGTGAATGTAGCAAGGATTGCCCTTAGTGTAAAAAGATGATAAGGATAGAGGAAAAAACTGAATAAAATTAATAAAACAAAAAATAAAAGGAAACCACTTAAAGAAGCATTATACAACTGTTGTTCCTCGCAAGGCTGAAATGTGATATTAACCGTAACTACCAATCATACAGCTTCATTCAAGTACATTAGCCATAGAGAAGAGTAATAAATTTAGTACTGGCTTGTTTCTCATATTGAGTTACTTACTAATGTCTGTGGCAGTGGAATTACCACGATCAAATGAACACATTTATGTGCACCTGTGTAATTTAAGTGAGACGTTAAATCACAAAAATGTAAACAACAGTGTGTGCTATCTGTCAGAAACTTCCTGGGAAAACTGTCAACCAGGACTTTATTGCTGCTCTGAGAAATAAGTGTGCTCTGCGAAAGTCAGCAGCTGCCTCCTTCCAGAACTTCTCTGGGAGGCCTCGCCCTGACTTTCTGCTAGGACACCGGATTCCATCACCTCATTTCCAGTGTGCTGCTTCCGGTTGTACATATGGGCAGAGAGACTTAATTTATTCACTAGCTCATCCAATTTAAATCCACTGTGCTTTTTATTTTTCACATCTGTTCTCAACTTATTTTTCTTTATTCCAAAATCAAATAACTGGGAAGAAATGTTCACAGTGTACACATTTAGGCTGTGTCTATAACCATGATTTAATTTGATCTTCCAGACAAAGTTAACAGTCTAAAAACTGGTATGAAATGTTCGTAAGGAGCACATAGTAATCAAAGAGATTTGTTTATCTAGAGTAGTACTGTTGAATAGAAGTATAATATGAACCATATATGTAATTTAAAATTTTCTGGTAGCCGTATTTCAAAAAAGTTAAAAAAAACAGCTGTGTATTTTAGACTTTCAGGACATCTCAATGAAGACTAGTCTCATCTTAGGCGCTTAATAGCCATGTGTGCCTAATGGCTACCGTATTGGAAAACACAGACCTAGGCTAGAGTCTAGATATAATATAAGCTTAAGTGGCATAGAATTCTGAGAAAGGCTGTGGGATATTTCTGAATAACTGTAGACAACCACAATCTTACCCAATAATTTTTAAAATGTTTGAAATGATGATTATTCAAAATTTCAGGGTTCCAGAGACAGAGACTGAGTATGAAGTATGTGGATGGAAAGAAGGTTATAGTATTTAGGAGATTACTTACTTTAAGTTTTAAAGTTAATGATTTACCAAGATGACAGAGAAAGAGGCAATCAAGCTGAGCTGTGGAAAATAATTCATGTCACTGAATTTGCAACTCAATATCAGGGTTAAAATTAGAACTGAATTGAATTAAATTTTCCTAGTTATCTTCCATACACTACACATATGGGAATATAAAGATGAATGAGGAAGACAAAATCCTTGTTTTTGAAGGACTCACAATAAAGTGGATAGAGAATATGATCTATTTGAAAAGGACAATTTAAAACAAACCAAAGCAAAATCCAACTAAGTCCAGAAAAATTTAATTCATGACTATTGCTAGTTTTTAAAAATGAGTAAGATGACAGTAGAAAAAATTCCATTTTCCTATTTTTCAGGATTAAAATATTATTTTTATACTGAGACAAAAACATTTCATTTGTGGATATCTGTTTTAGTAAATAACTTGATATGTAGCAAAGATATATCCAAATATGCTTTTCATATATAGACTTATCTTTAAATTCACATACTTATAAGATGATTTGCTTTATAAATTATACTGTCTCTTCATGATGGAAACAAAGCAGTTCAAAGAGTCCTTAAAGACATAGAAAATAGTTATGATATTTTGTGAATAAAATGGGATACAAAATTATGGATATGCTATTATTTCAAATATGTAAATATTACTTAGAAAATATATTCAAGGATATATGTCAAATTTTTAATAGTAATTGTTTCTAGGTCATTTATTTCCATTTATTTCTATTTTTTACTTTTCAACTATTATAAAAGAGTAATTTTAATTTCATGATAAAGCCAATGAAGCTTATCTCATCACAAGGAAAAATGTTGGACTTGAATTCATAAAAATTAAAAACTTCTATTAATAAATATCAGAAAATAAAATGCAAAAATCCTGGAAAACAGTATGTGAAAAATATGACAAGAAGTTAATACCCCTACTGTACAAAATTCACACAGATTAAAAATTAGCATGAAAGCAAAGAGTACAGTCAAAGCAAAGGAAAATAACACACAAAAAAATCAACCTCATTAATAACCAAAGGAATGAGAATTTAATGAGATATTATTTTCAAATATTAATCTAGAAAAGATGATTTTTAGTCAAAGATATTTATTATTATAAGGCATTTGACATAACGTTCAATTTTATTCACTGCTATGAGAATACAAATTGGAATAAACTTTCTGGGATATAGTTTGAAAATACTACTCATAACTCTAAGGAAATTTTGTCTTTATTATATTTGAACTAGGGTTTTAATGTGAAGGCATTTATTCCCATTTTGACCATTTATTAATTAAAAAGAAAATATTTACGTGTTAAAAAGATTGTAATTTCAAAGTATATAGTGGTATTTTCTTTTAAAAATCATTATCTACTCATCGAAAATGATGTTTTCAAAGAACGTAAGACACTTCTACTCTTAGTAAACAGCAACACTGGAAAACCTGTGTTTATTCTCAATTAACATAGAAGCAATGATGAATCATATTTTTAAAGTAACCCCAAAATATCAAAACTGTACAATAGTGGTTACTATACTGGATATTTTTGCCAAGCATCAGTAAAATGAGACGGCTTCAATTTTTTCATTAATGTTTTAAGTCAATAGAAACTTAATCCAATACTTTATAAATTATACTGAAGCTAATGATAAGTTTTCAAAGCCTTTTTGAGGGTTTCTTGAAGGCAAAAGGCTGAAAGTCACATAACATGAGAAATTAATATCCATCCTGGTGTCGTAAAAATGGTTAAAATAATATATGGAAAACAGTATGGCAACAAATTGAAATGCATTTTTATTAGTAAACAGTGTTTGAAAAGGTAGAGCATCACGCTGTTGACTTTGTTACCAACGTAACAGCAAAGGAACCACTTGACTAGAAACCTTTCTAAATGTTGCTTATATCAGTCAGGCTTCAACCAGAGAAGCAGAAAGCAGTATCAGTAGCAAATACATATGTGTGTATATATATATATTTTTTTTTTTTTTGAGTAAATAATCTCCTTGCACGATACTGCACTGTCTCCTACCTTCGCCATCCTCTGTTATCTTTGTACGAGAACAGAGACAAGGAGGCTCTGTTCCACCTCTGCTGGGAACTTGCACAATGGTTTCCCCATTCTGCACATGTCCACAAATGACTGCAAAAGCCCCACCGGTATTGATTTGGGGGTTACAAGTCAAATTTAGCAAGTAGGCAAATTCTTAAATACAGAATCCACAAATAATGAGGGTCAACTCTATACATGGCCAGTAAACCCGAGTCCATAAAATATGCTTTGAAAGATGTAACACACACAAATGTTGAAATTTATCAGAGATAGGAGAGTGTGGATAAATATGTTAGCTATTTTATCCTTCATTTTCTAAAATGGAAATATACTAGTTGTAAAATAATGTTTTAATAAACAATGAATTCTGTGTTCTTTGCTGTAGAGAATAACTTAAATATCATTACAGGCATCCAGTTTTTTAAGTCTTTTTAAATCTAAATGAAAACTGTTATTAAACTATCCATTTTAGAGTGTTCACATTAAGTCATATAGTGTTGATAATCAAAAATTGTTAACTTCATGTTATGCAGAAAGAGCTCAAAAAGTAAATGAAGAAAGATATTTTAACTACTTTAACTGAATATTTTTACTTTCAGACGCATAGATTTCTTTCTACATTCCTGATATGTTGTTTGGATGGTTTATTTTATGTTTATGTGAGTGTGTGTGTGTGTGTGTGTGTGTGTGTGTATCTTCCACTAACAAGGAAAGGCAAAATATAGAAGGGAAAGAGGAGAGTAAATAAGAAAACAAGCAAAAATTCCACAAGTGGCATTTCACTAAAACACTTAATTTTTATTCTAATGTTCTAAGCAATATATGGAAATGACTGCTTTTTACAAAAGCAATTTCCTTTTTGGCCTGATGAAAGTAAAAATTCCTGTCTGGTCAAATGCATTTCAAAATTCAAAGGACAGAACAGCCGTGGCACTGGCATGGTTCTTGCAAGCAGTTGGGTAAATTGACTACGTAATGAGTCCTTGGCTGTCCCTAACCAAAACTTTGCTGGACAGGTTCATTTACAATCCTCAAACAGAATGACCTTCCATCTGGCTTAATGGCCCCTGGATTGTTGCAAATGCGACCTGACATTTCCTTATGGGTGAGTTATTAAATTATATCACAGAGCACAATAACATAATTTGGTTTCAGAGCCTAAGTGAAAGTGATAGTCCAGCAGATTAAGATGTAAAATTCCTTTGCAAAATTAAGTTATTTATAATCTGATGCATACCCCCTTGTTTTATCTGCCATATAATGTAATTACTTTCCACAGTACAGTAGCTGCATATACTTACAATGCTGACGGAACAGAAACAGCATTTGAAGAGGGGAAGAGAACTTCAGCCAGCATGTAACTGACTTTTATAGCTACCTTTTTAAAGTGAAAACAGTTGGAATTTTCCCTTTTTTTCCCCCCCTAATGGAATTGATCCATTAAGCAGTGCTTCTTTCACTTAATAGTATTAGACATACTTAACTCTATGAACTAAAATTCCTTAATATATCCTGAAATACCTGCTTTGAGATGACTAATACCAATATATTTAAATTTGGGGTTTTCATATATTCAGCTATTTCTAGTAGTTGTGATTGGGTGAAATGTAAAGCAATGTCTCATTTGTTACTCTATCAGACACTTATTACCTCTAATTCTTTAATAGTCTGAATTAATTTCAAAGACCAATAAAGCTTAAAGAGCAGCTTATTTTTATAATTATTCATAGATGATAATATAAAATTCCCCTTAGATTTTTTGCCATTAGAAAAAGAAAGATTTGAAGGTAGGATTTGCCTGTTTGGACAACTAGAATTTCCATTCTAACAGACAGTCAAGAACTCTGTCCTGCACCGTGTTCAATCTCTTTCCTAGAATTCTGTAACTTTTTAAAGCATTTTCCTTTATTCTGTTCACTCATGTGTGCTGTTTACTTGCCATCAACCCAGCTTTAGTTTAACATTCATTCAGCAACTTCTTTTGAGGGCTTACTAGTCAGGGCCTGTGCTGGGTTTTATAAAAGCAAAGATAGCAATGGAAATAAGAGTAATGTTAGCTAAAATGTGACTAAATACAAGACCTGCAAGACCTACTAGGACGAGTCTATTTTAATCACATATGTATCCCAATTGACTAAAATACATCTGAAACATATTAAGAGCTCAAGGGACTTCCCTGGCAGTCCAGTAGTTAAGACTTCGCCTTCCAATGCAGGGGGTGCAGGTTCAATCCCTGGTCAGGGAGCTAAGATCCCACAGGCCTTGCGGCCAAAAAACCAAAAACATAGAACAGAAGCAATACTGTAGCAAATTCAATAAAGATGTTAAAAATGGTCCACATCAAAAAAATCTTTTAAAGAAAAATAATTAGGTGCTCAAACATTACGGAATAGTGCTCGCTGCATGCTTCATGTGTGTATTCTCATGTAGCCCTAAAAGATGTCCCTACTAGGGAGATACTGTTATTTCTCCCTGTTCCACGTGAGGAAAAAGAAGAACAAAGAGGTTTAATCATTTTTCCAAGGTCATGAAACTAACAATGGCCAACCATGTCTTGAAGCCAGAGAGACTGGTTCCAAAGCCTATTCTTTGAGCAACTGTCCCGTTATTTGTCCCTGCCCTCAGGAAGCTTACTCACATGTGTGAGCTTATCCACAATACAGACATCTGAAATTAACTTACTTGGTGATCTTTGCACATTTATGAGAGCATTTTTTATACTCAGGTCTCATCATTCAGATCCATGATATAAGTTATACTATATATGTGTATGTGTTTGTGTATGTGTATATACATGTATATCAAGAAATTTCAACTTTTTTTTTTTTAAGATTTTTTTGATGTGGACCATTTTTATTTAAGTCCTTATTGAATTTGTTACAATACTGCCCCCCTTCCATGTTTTGGTCTTTTGGCTGCGAGGCATGTGGGATCCCAGCTCCTCGAGCAGGGATCAAACCTGTACCCCCCGCATTGGAAGGCAAAGTCCCAACCAGTGGACCACCAGGGAAATCCCAAGAAATTTCAACTTTTTAATAAAACCAATTTGAGTCAATGAGAGCTAGCAACTTCACTTGAAGGAATATCATTCTCACATCACTGGTTTTATCAACAGGTAATTTGTCTCACGTTCTATCTTCCAAACTACATCACTTAGAGCTTTAAATCCAAGGTTAAGGCTAATTTCCTGCATTAAACCTTCCCTCATTTTACAGTATTTACCAGTTCATGCATCTCTTAATCTAAATGGGCTGTGTCTATATAAATCCGAATAATCTTATGTCAGGATGAAAACATCAAGCTTATGTGAAGTCATGGAGATGATACCAAGTGAATATTTTCCTTCTGAGTTGTTGAATAACACCATTTCTATTGATTACTTATCCTTTTTTTTCTTCAAAAAACTATACACACAGTCTCTCACACCTAAATGCTATTGTTTTATTTTGGAGGGGATGGGAATTGAAACTAGATGACCCTAAACCTTTTTGAGGTTATCACACACCCTCAGTAAGTACAGAAATCAGGCCTTCTCTATACTGTTAGCATTTCCACGTGGTTCCTTCCTGAGAATTAGAAGAACCCATGGAGTGCTCAATAAATGCCATAATTATCTCTACATTATGGTATTTAAAGCTTGCCAGTCATTTTCCATACTAAAACTAAGATTTTATTTGTAATTATTTAAGGATACTACAAGGCAAGCACTATAATCTGTATTTTGTAATTGAAGAAACTACTCTCAGAAATTTCAAAAAATGTGACCAGGGTCAGCCACTTAGTGGAGTTAATGGATTTCCACTTTGCCTCTCTTTTAAGATGAAGGATTTAGCCAAGACTACAAAGTATTGCCACCTTGTTAAATAGTTAGTGTGTGCCAAGTCCTCCACTCATTTCCCTACCCTACCATAAGTCCCCAGATATGTCCACTCCAGCCAAATGAGATTGGCCAATTCCAGGCTTCTTTTCCTGCCCCAGGGACTGTTCATTTGTCTTTCCTCTGATAGAGGGTCACTGCTCCCACCCCTCCTTCCTTCCTGTAACTCCACAGACTGAAGTCCTGCTAGCCCTTAAGGGTCAAGTTCAAATCTACTCTTTGACATCTTTTTTTACCAGCTGAATGTGAATTCTCCACGTGCTGCACACTCACAACCATAGTTTGCCCCTATCGGAAGTGACCTCACACTGCCTTATAGTGTAGTTTTCCCTTTTCTCAATTTTGTTTACCTACAAAGCTCTAAGTCTCTCCAAGGGTAGGAGAAATATATATGCCTTGCTCCTCTTACCACATACTCACCCTCTCCTAAATACATACACAAGGGGTGTGCTGGAAAACTGACTCTCCAAAAAGAAATACTAGAAGAGCAGTGATTTGTTGTACTTGCCTGTTTTAGTGATGTAAATACTCCTCCTTGCCCAATTTCAAGCTGCCAACAGTTTAACAACCAGCTCACAAAATTTCTTAATGTTTGAAAATTGACTCTTGGTAGCTTTAGGAGCTGGCTCATATACACACATTTACACTTACTAGCATAGTTCCGATGTACACAGTCAATAATCAGTGGTAAGCAATAAAGGAAGCCAGCAAGAAGGAGTATAGTAGAGAAAGATAGGAAGGCAGAAAACTAAGTGGGAAAAGCTCAGTTTTTCAGATTTCCTGTAGTACTAATAAAGCAAGACAAGCATATTACAGTCTTGTTTCCCATTATTCTTGATGAAGGGTCGCCTTGCTTTTCTCAGTGTCTCTCTCTCTCTCTCTCTCTCACACACACACACACACACACACACAAGCACACACACCATTCTTTGCCAACTGTTTTTCCTCTTTCCTCAGCCCCTCTCATCCAGTAGCTAAAAATTATCACAGCAGGAGAAGAAAACCCATGGTAGTAGATTTTGAAAACCAGAGCATTAGCACCCTTCACAATTCACAACGGCCCCTTCAACAGTCCATTTTACAGTGTTTTCGTTAATCCAGGCAGAGAAGCTCAGGTTTTAGGAGTTCAAGCATTTTACATCTCCAGGAGACCACCCACCTTGTTGCTTTCCACTGGTAGCTACCCTGACCTTGATGTCTCTGCAGCTAATGGTCCTTCATAGAATTTTGAAATGGAATTCCTAAAATCTCATTTGGTTTTGTGTAAGTTCTTGTCACTGGGCAGAGAGAAGTTCCTCAGGAATGCGGTATTCAATTCCATTTGGACCAGCGTGCTAGCTGGAAGGCGGCTGTAATGTTTATTTAGTCTTTCAGTTACTTTATATCGCACCCATGATGAAAATGCCCCAGGGAATAAACTAAGAATTAGCACATTCATTATAAATAAAGCATTAAAGAACAACAGCAATTAACAGCTCAAACTAGTTTTTTTAGTGCTATCATTCATACCAAGCCACTAATAAAGAAAAAAATAACAAGAATGGGAGAAGACAATAAACCACTAAATTACCTCTCTCTCTCTCTCTCTGTCTGAATGTCTGTCTATCTCCCTACCTAAGATCTGTAGTTATAATAAGTCAGGTTTTAAAATCCTGGTTCTGCTACTTCCTACCTCTGAAACATATTCAATTAATTTAAATTCTCCAATTTCCTATATCCTCATCTGCAAGGATGATGTCTACTGTATAATAGCAGTGTTGCTAATTTCTGGCTTTCTATTGTTCTCAGTGTTTGTTTCAGTTCCCATTTCCTCTGACTTGTAATAAAGATGGCATATTTTGAAAATCACACGCAATTATCTACTTCCGTTGAGATGGAAATAGCCTAAACCTGCAGCATAAAACATTTAGGCTAGGTAAGCAAGTGAATTTTACAACAGTGAACATTTCAAATGAAGTAAGGATTACTCTCTTCATAGGAGAGAATATAGAAGAGAATTACTGAATCTCTCTATAATTCTTAGAAATTATTCTCCATATATCATGCATTTGTTTATTGGTTCCCTTCTAGGCAGTCGTTCTAAATATCCATTTTTTTTCTGCCCTTTCTCCAAGGCTTTCTACAAACATATTTCCTCCACGACTAGATAATATCAGCTCCTCAGAGTAACCTACCAGCCTCCTATAGTTGGTGTTGAGGTTTACATTATTTTATCTTGTAATGCTTACCACAGTGTGCTATTATATTATTTTCTAGTTTCTCTTCTTTTATTACTTTTGGTAGTTATTGCACACTAGAATATTAACCTCTGCCTGGGCAATTTAAGTGTGTAATGATTGCCTTTATATCCCTAGAACTTAACATCACGCCTCATATAATAACTGCTGGTTGACGAAATGGATGAAGGAGAGAATCTAATAAATGATCATTTTGTGATGGAACAGAAAGTTTATTTCTTCCTATGGAAGTAAAGAGTACACCATTCTGTGTAGGGATCATACTGATAACAAGTCACCCAACATAAATTAATGTACCAGGTAAGAAAGGTCCCAACTCTTCTGTGTCTCTCAAAATTTTAAATATTCAAGCAAATATAATTTCTAGATCGTTGTCTAAAACTCACTCTTACATATGATTTAGAGAAACTCATGGTGCTCTATTGATGTCCCACAATTAATATTCCTTGAGAAGTACATAAGGGTATTTTTATAGCCCTAATATAATTTCCAACACCTACACATCTTTTCAAACTCAAATAATAGTAAAAATAATTCCTTTGTATTTAGTTTGGTGTTAAATTTTGGAAAAGTTATTTATATATATTAAATCAACTTATATTTCACTTAAATCCAGTGTTCTTTTTCTTGAGATTAAATGGCCTCCCTGGCTTCCCTGGTGGCGCAGTGGTTGAGAATCTGCCTGCCAATGCAGGGGACATGGGTTCGAGCCCTGGTCTGGGAAGATCCCACATGCCGCGGAGCAACTAGGCCCGTGAGCCACAATTACTGAGCCTGCGCGTCTGGAGCCTGTGCTCCGCAACGAGAGGCCGCGATAGTGAGAGGCCCGCGCACCGTGATGAAGAGTGGCCCCCGCTTGCTGCAACTAGAGAAAGCCCTCGCACAGAAACGAAGACCTAACACAGCCATAAATAAGTAAAAAAAAAAAAAAAAAAAAAAATGGCCTCCCTGCTTTGAGGGTGGGGAAAGATTTTTTTAAAAAAACCTTCCACTTTCACATTTTCAAATGAAAAGGATATCTCAGTCACTTGTAACACATCTTAATTGCTTCATTATATTTTTATAGAGCACCTGAATTGCTTGGAAGCAGCTTAATTAAAATAGTGCTTGTTTTATAGTTAACAGAAATGCAAAAAGCACATATCCTGCAGCACAATCAATCATATATTTTCTTTGCTGCAGTCTTAAAGACAGTGTAGACTTGAGCAGATTAATAAGGCACTGAAACATTTGAGCACCATCAGAATTTAGATGTGTGCATCTTCTTGGACCTTAGCTTCTCATAAACTTTAATGTGATCTTTTCTTGAATCTACTATATCATTTAATGAATCGCGGACCATATTATATTTTTGGGCTGACTGTACATTCACCTTCTGTACGTTATGCAAGAAAGGAAATTTTCAGTAAAGCAGCAGTTATCATCAGGTACAATTTCACATTGCATTTATAGTTAGTTTCACTATTATTTTCAGTAGAAGTTATCAGGAAACTAAGAGACAGTTTTGAATCCTAGTTCAGTGGCAGGCATGTTGTGTGGTGTCAGTTAAATCACTTAATTTATCTGTGCTTATTTCCCTTTTCTAAGTAAAATGGACTTCTTCCCTGGAGATATGTAATAAGCTTTTTGCATGATTGTGACTTAAGACTCAGAGGTAGAAAGGATAGAGGTGTAGAACTTGAGAGGGTTTGTATAGGAAAAAGGTGCTTGCAGTACCTGAGGGTAGCATCTGCATGCGAATTCCTAGAAATTTCCAAAATGACTAAGTAGCTCACTATAGGACTCTTGCAACAGTGCTGGTATGACCTGTCACTGACATTTTTCTTCCTTACAATCACAATCGTATTAGAATTCCCAAGTTCTTAAAGGTCTATGCCAGAACCTGCTTCATTTCTCCTCTGGGAGTGAAAAATCGGCAGATTTTTTAGAAGTTCTTCTTACCTTGAATTTATTCCAGTATTTATGCAAACCTATAACACAGCACTCAGTCATTCATTTGTTACTCATTTAGTGACTACTTACTGGACATTTACTATGTTTCTGGCACAGTTGAGGTCAGATTTTATTGTTTTTGACATCAGGGACTAATTATCAAATATAGATATGAGATATAGGAGATAGACAATGTGATCCTCAGAGCAAGAAAGAAATCTTAAACATTAAAATATGTACATTTTCAAGGGGAAATTCATAAACAAAATTTCTGTCCATGTAATACTGTGTTACATTTTACACTATAAAGTGACCCAGCTCTGATTTATTAAAAATACCAGTGCACAAGGAGGCTCATAGTTATATAAATGTCAGAGCCAGAAAAGTAAACAACACACCTTTCCTGGAATTAATGTTGAATTTTAAAATACAGTAGTTAAAACTGAGTTAAAAAGTACCCATCCCCTCCCCTAAATATACATACACACACACACACACACACACACACACACACACACACACACACACAGAGGAAAAATTTAGTTACATAGAGAAGAATGAAAAGAAGTAGAATAAGCTTAAGATAAAAAAACACATGTTCCCTTGACCAGAATAATCCACCATAATGGAAAAACTACCTCTAATTAGATAAATAACAGTTCTGTTTTGGTGGGTTTAATGGTAGCTGCCAAAAATATATGTTCCCATTCTGGAACTTGCAAATATGACCTCATTTTGAAAAAGTCTTTGCAGATGTAATTAAGTTAAGGATCTCTAGATGAGATGATCCTGGATTATCTGGGTGAGGTCTAAATTAAATAACAAGTGTCCTTATAAGAGACGCAAAGAGCAGAAACTCACAGGGAGAAAGAAGAGAAGGCCATGTGAAGAAAGAAGAATAGGGATTGGAGTGATGCAGTCAGAAGCCAAGGAATGTCTGAAGCCACCAGAGGCTGGAAAAGTCAAGGAAGAATTCTCCCCTAGAACTTTCAGAGAGAATGAGGCCTTTGCAGATACCTTGACTGTAGACTTCTGTTCTCCAGAACTGCATGAGAATAAATTTGTCTCTAAACTACTAAGTATGTGATAACTTTTTATGGCAGTCCTGAGAAACTAATACATGTGACAAACATTTTGTCTTTTCACTACATAATGAAATTAACCTGTATAAACCAATAATGTTGTAAACTGATTGGTGTGACTCTGAATTCGCCCAGAAAATTTTAAGAGCATGCCAAGAAATCTCAGCCCCATCCATGATGGCATCATTTTCCTCAGTTTATTTGATTTTGATTTTCTTGATTTTATAATATATACCTTTCAGTGTCATCCAGATAAACAAAGCATTGTTTTTCTGTAAAGTTCTTGCCTCTTCTAGCCATCTTAGAAATTCATGAGCAGTCCAGGATAGTATTCAGTTTCATTTTCTTCTAGTTCTTATGGTTTCTGCTTAAGCTTTCAAGCCCATTTCCTATACCACCATTTCTGTATTACTCATCCAAAAGAAATCTTTATTACTGTCTGCTCTTCTTCTCTCACATTTTCCCTTGGACTTTGTTAACTTCATCTGGTGAGCTGGTTGAACTTTCTAAATATGTTACACAGTCCATTCATTTAATCTTCTCAATAACCCTATAAACTGGGTACTGTAAGTGTTATTATTCTCCATTTTTACTAGATGAGGAAACTGAGGCACACAGCATTCAGAGATTTATTAAAAGGCTCACACCTTGAGACCACATTCAAGGTGGGATTGGACCTCAGGCAGTTTGTCATAATCTATGTACTTTGGTGTTTCTTTGACACATCATCATTTCCTTGGAAGACCTCGTAATGATGAGGTACCTTACCAACTACTACATTCTTTAGAAGCCTGGTGAAGAGGGAAACAAAGCGGTGAACAATCCCAGCAGAAAAACATGTCCCATCTGTGTTCCAGAATTCCTAACAATATAGTCCTACCTGGTAACTATCTCTAGGATACTGATACTCATCTCCCGTTACCTCCTAGGTACACCATTTATGTAACTGCTCCCTTTGTCTTAACCTTCTCATTCCAGAACCAGGCCTAATTTGCTTTTCATAGCCAAAATGTTTATCAAAACAGTTTTCTAAAAAAGAGGAAAATATCTTTCCTCTCCCAACCCCAGTTGTCCTATGAAGGTAGAAATCTTTCTTACCCAACAATCAAAGATTCCAATCCCAACTACAGCCACCAAGAATGTAAGAAAAGACTGCACCAGCTTTTACACTTGTCTTTTTCTTCTTGTCCTGTCTACAGCTATTTTCACATTACAATATTCATTTCTATCAGGGTCTGCAGCAGGGGCAGTGAGATGTATATGTTTAAATTATCATCATATCCAGAATTTTCAACAGTCTGCCTTTTTGAACTACCATTTCACTAGCGCTGGCAGCTTATCTTTGAAATCTGACACTCTGCAAGATATACATTGCTCTGAAGTTTATGAACAAAACTTTATCAATCATTTAGTCTCTCATTCTCCAAAGCTAAGGGATCATTAACTCTTGCATAGATGTCTATAAACTTGAATGAATATTTGTATAACTATTTATGTATATACCTATTTCTCAATGTTTACAAAGGATTCTTAGAGGGGGAGTTTCTAGCTCTCACTGATGTCTGTATTCTCTCTATACTGCGTTGCCTGATGAATGGATAGATGGGTAAATATTACTTGAAGTGACCTTGTCATTTTGGCCTCATTTGTTCAAGAAGTTTTGTGCTTGAAATGCTTTCCCCCCTCAATAACCTTCTTGATTAACTGCCCATCTTTCAAGGTTAATGCAAAGGTTTTCTTCTACATTAGTAATTTCCTAACTTCACTGAACATAAGAGTTACAAGGCTATATTGTGGGAAAAAAATCTCAAGTCCTCTAATTAGAACACCCAAGAAAAGGCAGGTATTTTTAACAAACACTCCAGATGAGTCTTATGATCAAGCACTTTTGGGAAAAGTTGAATTGCATGAAATCTACAAATGCCAGTGAGAAACATTCTCTCCAATAGTTTTGTACCTTCTTCAGAACACTTTTAACACTCTATCTTAAAATACACTTTTAGGGACTTCCCTGGTGGCGCAGTGGTTAAGAATCCGCCTGCCAATGCAGGGGACATGGGTTCAAGCCCTGGTCCTGGAAGATCCCACATGCCACGGAGCAGCTAAGCCCCTGCACCACAACTACTGAGGCCACGTGGCGTAGAGCCCGTGCTCTGCAAAGAGAAGCCACCACAATGAGAAGCCCGCGCACCACAAGGAAGAGTAGCCCCCACTCGCTGCAACTAGAGAAAGTCTGCTCAGTCATCTTTCCACACTCAACTCAAACGGGTAAAAGAGCTACAGTTTGCTTAAAAGACAAGTTTTAAATAAGTGTCGGGTAACTTCATTGATTTATTATTTCTAATACACAAAACATATTAACATAATGCTTAATATAAATTGAGTCCCACTGACATTTTGTTATAAAAATTTAAAAGCCTGATATAGTTAGTAAACTTTTCTAATGTTAAATCGTTATTTACAAGTTTTTCTTGACTTCTGTAATAGTCAAAAGACCCAATTATAAATTTACCTCTTCTAATATATTAAGTAACAGATACCTGAGAAAAGATTTTTAGAAAAACCTACAATGAAGGAATAATCAAAGAGATTGAAAAACAAGCACAAGTTGAGGAAAAAATGGATCTTCTAAGGAACTGAAGTTGACAAATAGCGAATGAAACATACTGTTGACTACATGCAAAACATAACACATCAGTCAGGATGGCCAGACAAGCAGAACCACAACAGCACGCTGAAAGTGCAAAGGAATGAGATCTTCAAACAAGAACTCTTCTCAACAAGTTTACTGAAAATTAGGAGTCTATTTTGACAATCAGAAAAGAAAACAAAGAGAACCTTGTGACAGGTATTTTCACACTGCAGAGTGCATGTAGGGACTCCTGTGATGATCAGTTCAGGCCATATTACTAGAATGACAAGAGTGATTCATGTCCCTGAAGTCATACTTTTTAAAGTTATTTTTTCCAATTTTAGGTTTTGAACTTCATTTCTGTTTCTTTGTCTTTATGTAAATGTCAAACATACAGAAAAGCAGTGTAGTGTAGTGGTTAAACCCCCAAATTCTGGGGACCTTCCACAAGTCGCTTAGTCTGTCTATCCCTGTTTTCCCTCTGTAAAAAAAGATGATATTAATGCCTAAATCATGGAGTTTTTATAAGAATTAAGTGCATTAAATGAATTAAAGTGCTTACTTCCGCAGAGGACTCAATAATTGATACCAGTTGGTAGTAGCAGCTACAAGTAAATAAAGAGTAATGTGTCAAGATGACTTAAGTACACATAACAGAAAGCCTTAGCTATCTAGCTTAAACAATAGGGCAATTTCTTATCACTTGTATCAGGCAACTTAACTGCTCCCTAAAGATGTCTTTTTCTAATCCTAGGAACCTGTGACTATGGCCAAAGGGAATTAAGATTTCAGATGGAATTACAGTTGCTCATCAGCTGGCCTTGAGATGAGGAGGTAGCGTGGATTATCCAGGTAGGCCCAGTTTTAACACAAGCATCCTTTTAAGTGAAACGATGAGGCAGAGAAGTCACAGTTAAAGAAAAGTGAAAACAGCGGTAGAAGTTGGAATGATGTGATTGCTGACCTTGAAGATGAAAGAGAGCTACAAGTCAAAAAATGTGATCAGCCTCTGGACACCGGAAAAGTTAAGTAAATAGATTCTGCCCTAGAAATCTGAGAAAGTAACGTAGCCTTGCCAACCACTTGATTTTAGTCCACTGAGACCTATTTTGGACTTCTGATCTCCAAAACTGTAGGATAATAAACTTTGTTGTATTAAGCCACTAAATTTGTGATAATTTGTTACAACCACTATAGGAAACGATTATATCACTCAATACAAGACTCCATAATAATGTCCATTGCAGCTCAGCAACATCATCAAGAACTCAAATTTCTTCCATCATTTGCTTTGCTATTATCAGTGTATGGCTAGCACCCCTGACCAACATAAAACACCTTCACCAGCTTCCAACTCCCTGACAACTTTACAAACCTACACAGTGAAGATCTAAGGACAAATAGATTATGTATCTTCCTTTTATTTCTGTTTGAGGCTTGTCAGTTTATTTTTGGTATCTTCATCATAAAGGTTTTGTATTCTAATTTTATTAAATATACCAATCTTTCCCCTTGTGATTTGCACTCTATTTTGGCTTTGTTTGCAATTTTCCACCACTGAGATCATTTCTCTGAAAGGTGTACATTTTTGTCCTTTGGTCATATTTTAAAATCAACTTGGATTTTACTCATGTATGGTGTGAGGAATAGATCTAATTTTTTCATAGATACCTAAGTTTCTTAATCTTACTTATTACAGAGCAATTTCTTTCCTCAATGACTTGTCATATGCCACCTTTGACTTAAATAAAATTCCGTTTATAATGTATATTTATTTGGGGGCTGTCAAGTATGTTGCCCACATCAAATGGTTTATTCTTACATATTCTACATGATTTTCATTGCTGTCATTCTGTAAAAATTCTTTGTATATGGTAAGGCAATTTCTTTTTCCATCTTCTTTTTTTTTTTTTTTTTTTTAATTTTTATTTATTTATTTATTTTTAATTTATGGCTATGTTGGGTCTTCGTTTCTGTGCGAGGGCTTTCACTAGTTGTGGCAAGGGGGTGCCACTCTTCATCGCGGTGCGCGGGCCTCTCACTATCGCGGCCTCTCTTGTTGCGGAGCACAGGCTCCAGACACGCAGGCTCAGTAATTGTGGCTCACGGGCCTAGCCGCTCCGCGGCATGTGGGATCCTCCCAGACCAGGGCTCGAACCCGTGTTCCCTGCATTAGCAGGCAGATTCTCAACCACTGCGCCACCAGGGAAGCCCTCCATCTTCTTTTTAAGAATTTTCAACACAATTCATTCCAAGTGCACTTTAGAATTAATCAAGTTTTATAAAATATCCTATTGGAACTTTATTTAGAGCTTTATTGAGCTTGGAGATTAATTTGGAAAGATTTGTTAACTTTCTGATATTTATTTTTTCAATTAGGAACATCATGTATCTCCCCACTTATTCAGGTTAAATTTTACTTTATATCATTCAAAAAAAGTTTATAGTTATTTCTATAATTTTGCTGTCCATCTTGACACATTTATTTCTAAGTACCTTATGATTTTTGTTATATGCCTTTTTATATTTTTGAATCAATTTTAATTTTCTTTTTGATTTGATTGGTTACGGCAAGAATATGACAACACTACTTATATTTGTATCTAATTAAATTGATTTCTCTTATAAATTTGAAAACAAATTTCATATATTCTATGTAAACAATGACATCCTTTTATTTATCTTTCATCTGTCTGCTTCTTATGCCTCTTACTACTGTTTATGGACTTATTACTTAGTTTCTGACTTTAGCGGAAATATTAGGGGTAAGAGTAGGAAAACTTATCTTGGTACTGATTATAAGGGAAATTCTATAATATCCTTACTAAGTATGATATTCCTTTTTTTTCTTTTGGTTATCCATTTTAAGTTTTAGGAGGTTTGTATTTCCAGAATTTTTATTCTTTTGTTTGTGGTTTCAGATAACTCTTGATCAAGATAAATTGTTTTCTACTATATTGTATGTTTTGGCTTGTAAACTCATTTTGGAACAGCTTCATCTGTGGGAATCTCACCACAAAGTTCTTGCATTTGGTTTTTCCAGGTAACCCAGCTAGATGCCGCTTTTATATTTATTTCCCATGTCAAAAAGTTAATCTAAATGCAGTCTTGAAACTCATGAGCGCAGGTCTGATGTCAGAATTCTCAAGGAAACAAATTTTGTTTTTTTTAATTTTTTACCCAGAGCTCAAGCTGAGGCATAGAAAGTTCTCTATAATCTTCATCTGCAGGACATATTTTATCTTGTCTACTCTTTACTAGAAGCTGTAATCCTTTAAGAGTCCCAGAGTTATTTACACACCTCAGTTCCAACTCCCTGACTTCTGTAGACCTAATGCTTTTACCCCTGTCCTTGTATGGCTAAAGATCAAAACTATAAGTTACTGAGACTGACACACATACCCAAGGAAGTGCAAAGTATATTGTTATCATATTTGATTTCTATTTTCTCTTCCTTCTGTGTATTTTCCCTAATTTCTTATTAAACTAGGTATTTTAATTAATGTTTGTTGTATTTTTAAAGCATATTCAGTGTTTTAAAGAAGGTAATTTTTCAGCTTACCTAGTTCAGCATATTGTCACAAATGAAAGCCCCATATCTATTATTTGTAGATAAGTTTAATAGATTTATATTTATTTGGTTACTGATACACTTGGACTACCTCATAGAATTATTTTTGAAGTTTTATGTATGTATTATATATAGGTAACCTCCTGACTGTATTAGATGCTAACTGACTATCCATATTTATACCAGCCCTGACTAGATATTTATTTATCTTTTAGCATCTTTATTGGAGTATAATTGCTTTACAATGGTGTGTTAGTTTCTGCTTTATAACAAAGTGAATCAGCTATACATATACATATATCCCCATATCTCCTCTCTCTTGTGTCTCCCTCCCACCCTCCCTATCCCACCCCTCTAGGTGGTCACAAAGCACCAAGCTGATCTCCCTGTGCTATGCAGCTGCTTCCCACTAGCTATCTATTTTACATTTGGTAGTGTATATATGTCCGTGCCACTCTCTCACTTCGTCCCAGCTTACCCTTCCCCCTCCCCATGTCCTCAAGTCCATTCTCTACGTCTGCGTCTTTACTCCTGTCCTGCCCCTAGGTTCTTCAGAACCTTTTTTTTTTTTTAGATTCCATATATATGTGTTAGCATACGGTATTTGTTTTTCTATTTCTGACTTAATTCACTCTGTATGACAGACTCTAGGTCCATCCGCCTCACTACAAATAACTCAATTTCATTTCTTTCTATGGCTGAGTAATATTCCATTGTATATATGTGCCACATCTTCTTTATCCATTCATCTGTCGATGGACACTTAGGTTGCTTCCATGTCCCGGCTATTGTAAATAGAGCTGCAATGAACATTGTGGTACATGACTCTTTTTGAATTATGGTTTTCTCAGGATATACGCCCAGTAGTGGGATTGCTGGGTCGTATGGTACCGACTAGATATTTAGAAGGTAAGGATACTGTTCTAGATAAAAGCTCTATATTTTACTGCTCATAAGAGTTGTGGTTATAAAGGATTTAAATTTTGAGTAATACTGTGTGCCAGATACTCTTCTATGATTAATGAAAGTAAAGCAAGTTTATTCCTCTTGATGAAATAGATCATTCATGACTTGATAAATCTACATGTTCCTGAGTGGTTTTGCTGTTTTGTCCAGATAGATAGTGAGGCCGAGTAACTCTGGTGTCTTCCAAAAGCACATGTGTAGTTCAGTGCCTAGTTATATCAAACTTCAAATTTCAGGGAAAGAAGATGCCAGGTATCAGTTCAGCTTCTCTGTTTTAAGAACACCTTTGTGGCATCTTTAGTTATGTATCTGTGAGTCCACCAATTACCCTGGGGTCAGGGTGCAACAAAATCTTTTCTGTATGTTGAAGAGGGTTATCCTTCCCAATATCAAATAGTTTTCTGATATAGCCATTGGAAGATAAAAAGATAAGAATATTTGCAAAACCTAAGAGTATAACTCAAAAGGAATGGTGTTATTCTCTCTTAAAAGAACTGTGCCAGTGCCTTTGTGAGACTCTGGACCAGTACTGGAATCATCTCAGCAGTCAACAAGTATACTTCTTACTGTATCTGTTTTCAAGAGGGACACTGTGTGGCAGGGATCAAAGTATTGATAACTATAGTAGAAAATATGGTTTCCACTTTTGAATTGTTATTAGAATTAATCTTGGGTTTTTTTCCAACAATGAGGCATCTGTAAACAAGAATACCTCTGTAATGCTTAAGTCTGCAGGATTCTAGGATAATTTTTGGTGAAGAAATGGGACTGAGAGAGACATTTTAGAGATCACTGAGTGTTTAAACAACTGATTCAAATTTCAAAATGAGATGAGACCTCATTTATATGTCAAGCAGTGAAGTGGGACATACTGGTTAAAATGTACAATCTCATGGATAAATCAGAAAAGAAAGAAAAGAATTCTTTTCAATGTATATCAGGAAAAGGTGAGTATGGTAGCAATGAATGAAATAGGAACAACTATAGTCATAGACTCATGTTTGAATAACACTTTTTGAATGGTTAAAATTCTCAGACTCTCCTAATTTAACCTCTCAAGGGTTTTTGTATTGCTTTGAATGAGTACCATTGCATTCAATTCTCAGACATGTCTTACCCAAGGGCACATGTTGGTAGACTTGTGCCAAATAACTCTACTTAAGCCCAGTAATGGGTATTAAAGAAAGTCACTTTTTAATGGTCCAAAATTGAAAAGGGGAGCAATCATCTCTAATCCATCACAAAAGGACACTGGAAAACATCTCTTGTAAAGTTTGTGAGAAACTAAAAGTGTAAAGGAGAAATAAGTAAAGGAAAAATAATAAACTAGGTAAATACTACCTATAGATAAAATATTTGGCTCTATAGATATTTTATCGAATAATTCATTTCTTATAGAAATCTTCCAATGAGTTTTTAACTGACAGTTCTTCTGAAGTATGACCTATCATTGGGCTATTTCTAGTAAATGTTCTATGGATAATTAAAATAAAGATATAATCTATCTTAACAAAATTCTAAGTTTTGTTTCCATAATGTTATGTGTACTTAATGTTATACTCAAAAACTTTAACTTTAATATTGATACAAGTGATATATTATTCAACAATATATGTAAGTCAAATTATATCATTCAGATTTTTTGGCCCTTAATTATATTTTTACATCCTTAAACTCTAATAGATTAATACATCTATATTAAAATAATTTTTCTCTCAAATCTCTTTATTCCAAACATATTTTGCTAAATATATGTGTCTCATTCAGTACAAAACTCTTCATGATTGTTATGCTTTGGAGGCAACTTTGTAAATATAAACTGACCCTCTACTTTTTGTTAATTATTTTTGTACTAAATTTTATTTATCTATAGTGTTACTCTTTTTGTTTAGATTTGCCTTTAGTAATCTCTACTTTTAGTTTTCCTATTCATTTTGTTTTATATGTGAATCTTGTGACTGGAGGCAGCTTTAATATCAAACTAATAAAATATCAATTTCAGGAACCTTGCAAAGCTGTTTGACAGACTGTATTTATAATGGTATACTCATTTTCTTAAAGACAAACACAAACTTTTATAAGCTTTAGGTCCCATCAAACCTGGATTTTACTGCTTGCTAGCAACACATAGCTGGATTTTTAAAACCCAATCTGAAATTCTTTCTTTTAACAGGGTATTTAACATATTCATTATAATTGAGATACTTGATCTTATTTCTGCCATATTCCTTTACAATATTTACTGTGTCTTTTTGATATGGCCTCATCCTTTTCTTGGAACTTTTTCTTACTTTCTGCTTTATCCATTTTTAAATCAAGTTGTTTGTCTTCTTATTATCATAGTGTAAGAGTTCCTTATATACTCTACATATAAGTTCCGTGTTAGATTCATGTTTACAAATATTTTCATCCAATCTGTGTCTTGACTTTTTATTTTCTTAATTGTCTTATGAAGAACAAACATCTTTAATCTTGATGAAATGAAATTTAACAAATTTTTCTTTTATGATTTATGCTTTTTGTCTTATTCAAAAAATCTTTGCTTAACCCAATCACAAATATTTTCTCTTAGTTTTCTTATAAAAGTCTTACAGCTTTAGTTCTTATTTGGGCCAATAATCCATTTTATGTCAATTTTTATACATATTATGAGACAAAGGTCAACACTCATTTATATTTGCAGACTTTAGCAAGTAGAAAGACCTCATAATACAGGCATCAGGTAGACTCTTCAGAAGGATACTGCCTTAGTAGTATGGCTAAAAGAGTTCTATTAAAGTCTATTCTAAACCTACTCTAAAAAAAGCCTTTAAAACAAACCTCAAGGGCTTCCCTGGTGGCGCAGTGGTTGAGAATCTGCCTGCTAATGCAGGGGACACGGGTTCGAGCCCTGGTCTGGGAAGATCCCACATGCCACGGAGCAACTAGGCCCGTGAGCCACAACTACTGAGCCTGCGCGTCTGGAGCCTGTGCTCCGCAACAAGAGAGGCCGCGATAGTGAGAAGCCCGCGCACCGTGATGAAGAGTGGCCCTCCCTTACCGCAACTAGAGAAAGCCCGCGCACAGAAACGAAGACCCAACACAGCCAAAAATAATAAATAAATAAATAAATAAATAAATAAATAAATAAATAAATAATGCAACCAACCATTTAAAAAAAAACCTCAAAATGATCAAACTGATTCCAAGTAACTGTCAGGTGGGAACACTATTCCAAGCCCTCTGTAATCTTTGGGAATTCTTTGCCCTCCTGCTTTCAGGTGGTTCTTTCCCAGGCCTCAAGTAGTTCCTTGTCATGTATGCACTGATTAGTACTAGGCAACAGAGTCTGGAAGAGATGCCTCTTCAGATCTCAAGAACTGAAGATCACTTTCTCCCTGTGAAAGTACCTTTTCTCTAGTATTCTGCTTTGCAAATTCTAGCGTCCTGGACTCCTCAAACTCTGAGCTGTCTCTTCAATCAAGAGACCTCTGGAATCTGTGGTTCCTCACCCTAGATGGCTGAAAACTGCCTCCAGGCAGTCAACTGAGGCAATGGTGGAGTTCATCTTGTTTATATCCCTTTTCTTAGGGAAACACATCCTGCTCTGTTTGCTGTACAATATATGAAAACTGATAGTTCTTATATATCGTCTGGTTTTCTTTTTCATAAAGTGTGGGGTGGGGGGGGAGTGAGTAAATCTGGTCCCTGTTGTTCCATAATGGCCAGAGCCCAAATATGTCTTGAGTAATGTACAGGGTGACCATTTTTAAGAATAAAACTTTTAAATCTTTATGTTGTAAATAAATCAGTGATCATGAAATATATCTCTCTTTAAAGAGCCTTATTTTTACTTACATTTGGAAAAACTGGAAAGTGCTGCCATTCTTTCTAGCTGTTTCCAAATGATTATTTTATTGACTAGGTTAACTTTCAAGTTAGAAAGCTTGAGCTGCCTGATATAAGAGGTAAATTCACAATTAAATTTCATTAAAAGTGTAAGAATGTCACTGTACCTGGTATATAAGCATTGTTGAATGAAGGAGAAAGATAATTAGAAAGTGGAAGTAATGAGAGAATTCAGGAAGAACAGAAGTTAGAATGTCTTAATAGACAGTCAGTAAGAGAATTTGGGGGTTCAGCTTCAAAATAATGGGAAAAAAGTAATTTAAAGTAGTTACCATCCTATTGATTCTCATTCTAGATTCTTTTCTTTATACCACCCAAGTTCCTTTCTTAATATATCTTTTAAGGGGCCATTTATATTAAGTTTTTCTAGAATGAACTGATCACGATTTTACACTGTCCACAGAATATCAGCTCTTGCCTGACAACTAAAATACTTCAATACAAACAAAGGAATTCACACTATGAATAAATAAAGATCATAATAATAAAAAAAGTTTTAAAATATCATCTCTGTTCTAACTTAAGTATTTAGGGCACTTACTTTTTGGCACAATAGGAACTTAGGGAAACTTAGGAAGATTGCAATAAACATCATATATATACAAAGCTATAAATGAGAATATAACAAATAATAACAATAGTGATGAATGCAAACTAAAATTGTCCATCAGCAGTTATGAACACATTTATTTGGGCTGTATGAGGGAGAATATTCATAGATAGCCACCCTTTTCAAATCATACTCTGAGAATTCATATGTATTTTGAATAAATTTCTTTGAAATGTAACACTGAATTTCCTCCAAATGTTCAAGTTTGTTTAATTTAAGACTAATAGAGCTATAGTTTTCATGAGGACAGAACAGTTAATATGATTTCCTAGTTACTTAGACATTTTGTTTCGGCTTAACTAATTTAAATGTTTCAAACACTCAAAGTAAGAATGAAGTTGACTACTAAGGAAGAAGCTTCCAAAATAACAATATATTCCCAAAATAAGATCTCGCATGGTTCATGAAAACATCTGGTTGATTGTGGCCACAATGCAAATTACCCTATATGGTGATTTTTTTTCCTCTCATTTTTAAGAGACACTCGTGTGTGTGTGTGCATGTGTATGTGTGTTATATAACATTTTATAAGACTACTGACTTGATAAAGATAAAAGGAATTTGGGGAATAATGCATGTGTGTTAAATACAGTGTATTTTCTTGTAGACTGTAGAAAAATACAAAAGTAGATTGTTTGAGGGCTATGTCTCTCATAGTAATAATAGGTTCCACTGAGTTCTTCATATTTTCCCATTTAGTTCAGTTATCTGGATTTGTGAGATATGGGCCAGAGATATATTAATAGGTGAATTCTATTTGTTGTAACTATGTTTTCCTTTATGCAAAATCAGCTGGGCCATAGCGACATCTTCTTACTAACAGGTATATTCCATTTGTGTATGCATTCATACCAAGCCTCCTTCCAAATAGGAACTGAGATAATTGACAAAGATGCATGTGTACAATATTATCAAAAAAATAAGTAAAAGATCATGGAGAAATAAATATCCAATGAAAATAATATAAACTCAGAAGGAAAAGTAGCATCTCAACCACCTGTCACATGTTTCCCCACATACTTTGAAAATTGTCAGAGTATATAAACTAAAACAGGTCTGACTTAGTAAATATATTTTATTATTACTATTACTTTTACACAATTCATATAAAAATTTCCCACTAAAAAATCCTCATGGCATAAAAAGCCTTTTACATCATAGTGTCCACCCTCTTTTTAAGTAAAATCTTCACTATTCTCTCGTATGCAGTATGGTTTAGTTACCCAGATTGTCTCCCCATTTCCTTCCATGTCATGTTCTTGCACTTCTCTGTCTCTGTGTCTCTGCTTCAGAGCCCACCTCAATCTCTGTCTCTTTTTTCCTTTGGTTAAATGACATGCAACATTTAAATTCAACCTTAGTGTTTGCTCCCACTGAAGACTTCCCTAGAACCACAGAACAAGTTAGTGTTCTGTGGACCATCAGAATTTTAAAACAATCCCCAAGATAGTGTAATAGTGCCTCTCAAATCCCTTGTAATAATGTCTCATATGCTTATTAGCTGCAACAGACTGACACACAGAAAACTTATCTTGTTCAATTCTACATTCTCAACTAGGAGCACCTTATAAATGAATACTCTTTGAGTACAGGACACACAGTAAATTGTGGTCTCCCTTATATTAGCTTAATGATGGAGCTCACAGTAGAAGTGAGTGAGAAGTCAATGAGGAGGAGTCAAATAGAAGAGAGACAGACTCACGTGAGGACTGAGCACCAAAGACCTCAAAGAGAATCATGGTTTTAGAAACATAACCTTATAATAAATGCTTCATTAATCTGGATTAATCTCACAATTAGTAGATTCATTTTAAAAATCCATAGGAATATGGAAAGTTTTTGGAAATGCTCAGTATTACCAGTATAATCCATATAAATTTCACCTAACGTGAGTTATATTTTTAAAGGAAGTCACCTCCCTTAGTATGCACATTGAAAGCATTTTTATTTTATTAGATATGGCCTTTCTTTGTGGTTGTGATGAGCTATCACAGTCCAATTTTCTTTCAATTGTACAGTACAAAGAATTTCTCCTAGGAGCTGCTTTTGAAGATTAAAGCATAGAAATAATTTTATTAATGCAATTTTATTTTCTATAACAGCAAAATTCAGCAAGCCTAAATTTTTCATGAATATCAGCATTATCTGAATAAAATTTAATTTACCAGTGGTACAATGTGAAAATGCCCTGGTAACCTGTTCACAAAAGTGAGGGAGTATCCTAACAGTTACTGCTTGCTGTGAATCATCACAGTTTCACCAGAAACTGAAAAATTAGTAATATTGGGCTCAGTAGCACCCTTCAATTATGTCCATTCTCTATTTTACAAAGTGGTTATCCATAACCTTATTTAGTCTTACTACAACTCTGTAACCTAAGAATTGTTAGCCAATTTATTTTACATAAGTGAGAAAAAGAGACTCAGAGATTTGAAAGTGACTTTCCAGGGTCATGAGACAGAGGAGGGCAGAGCTGGGGCTAGAACTTAGGTTATGTGACTCCTGGCTCAGCAATATTTCGCCTCTTGAGTAACTCTATTTCAGCTTTGGAATGGTTCATTAGAAACTATGGTGTCAGGTTCAGAACTATGGAATAAAAGAAAGTACAAAAGACACAGAGGGAGCTAGAAGAAAATCAAAAGTCACTCAGAAAATATTCATTCATACATTGATTCTTGCAAGAAATATTGGACATCTATTATGGGCCTTTCACTCTTATAAGTATAGAGAATTTAGCATTGAACATACGTATTATTTTAAATATCCCATTTTCAAAAAAACTATGAGACATGCAAAGAAACAGGAAAGTCTGGCCCATGTACAGGGGGAAAAAAAGCAGTCCATAAAAACTGTCCCTGAGATTGCTCTGACATTAGCTTTACTAATAGACAAAGACTTTAAATCAACTTTTATAAATATGTTCAAAGAACTAAAGGAAATAATATCTAAATAAATAAAAGAAAACATGAGAATGATGTCTCACCAAATAGAGATTATATTTTAGAAATTAAGCAATTAGAAATTATGGCATTGAAAAGTATAATAACCGAAATTGGAAATTCATTAAATGGGCTCAAAAGCAAATTTGAGCTGACAAAGTAAAGAATCAGAGAACTTGAAGAAAGATCAACTGATATTATGCAGTCTGAAGAACAGAAAGAAAAAAGATGAGGTGAAATGAACAGAACCTCAGAGACTTGTGGGATACCATTAAGCACACAAACATACTCATAATGGAGTGAGGCAGGGGGAGGGAGTGTAAAAGGGGGACAGGGAGGCAAAAAGAATATATTGGAAGTATAAAAAAATTATTGAAAAAGCTCAACAAATTCTAAGAAGGAAAATCTCAGAAATCTATACCTAGACACATCAAAATCAAGCTTGGAAGGACAAAGAATGTTCAAAGCAACAAAAGAGACGACTCAACAAATACAGTGATGCACAATAAAATTAACAGCTGATTTATCATCAGAAACCATGAGAACAGAAGGCACTTGGTTACATATTCAAAGTGAGAATGAAAAAGACTATCAATCAAAAGAATTTTATATCCAGCAAAACCATCCTCCACAAATTAAGAAGAAATTAAGACATACTCAAATAAACAAAGACTAAGTGAATCTGTCCCTAGCAGACCTGCCCTACATGAAATACTAAAAGGAGTTTTTCAGACTGACATGAAAGATTAGACAATAATTTGATTCCACACAAAGAAATAAAGAACACTAGTGAAGATAATACAAAGGTATACACAGGTTAATATAAAAGACAGTATGTATGTGTTTTTTTGTTTCTCATTTTTTAATTTTCCTAAGTGATATTTTAAAAAACACCAACTGCATAAAGCAATAATTATAAAACTGTGTTGATGGGCTTAGATACAAAGGTGTAATTCATATGATAATAACAATGCAAAGGATTAAGGAAGAAAGAGAGTTATGTAGGATGAAAAAATTTTGTATGTTCTTCCAATAATGGTGATATTAATCTGAACTAAAGGGAGATTGGTTGAAGATGGCAGAGTAGAAGGACATACACTCACTCCCTCTTGCGAGAGCACCGGAATCACAACTAACTGCTGAACAGTCATCAACAGGAAGACACTGGAACTCACCAAAAAACATACCCCACATCCAAAGACAAAGGAGAAGCCACAGTGAGACAGCTGGAGGGGTGCAATCACAATAAAATCAAAGCCCATAACTGCTGGATGGGGAACTCACAAACTGGAGAACAGTTATACCACAGAAGTCCACCCACTGGAGTGAAGGTTCTGAGCCCCACGTCAGGCTTCTCAAACTGGGGGATTCTCAAACTCCCAGCAGGCTTCTCAAACTCCCAGGCTTCTCAAACTCCCAGCAATGGGAGGAGGAATTCCCAGAGAATCAGACTTTGAAGGATAGCAGTATTTGATTGCAGGACTTCAACAGGACTTGGGGAAACAGACTCCACTCTTGGAGGGCAACACAAAGTAGTGTGTGCATCAGGACCCAGGGGGAAGGAGCAGTGACCCCATAGGAGACTGAACCAGACTCACCTGCTAGTGTTGGAGGGTCTCCTGTAGAGGTGGGGGGTGGCTGTGGCTCACTGTGAGGACAAGGACACTGGCAGCAGAAGTTCTAGGAAGTACTCCTTCACATGAGCCCTCCCAGAATCCACCATTAGCCCCACCAAGGAGCCTGTGGGCTCAGATGCTAGGTCGTCTCAGGCCAAACAACCAACAGGGAGGGAACTCAGCCCCACCCATCAACAGACAAGCAGATTAAAGTTTTACTGAGCTCTTCCTGGCAAAGCAACACCCAGCTCTACCCACCACAAGTCCCTCCCATCAGGAAGCTTGCACAAGCCTCTTAGATAGCTTCATCCACCAGAGGGCAGACAGCAGAAGCAAGAAGAACTACAATCCTGCAGACTGTGGAATGAAAACCACATTCACAGAAAGATAAACAAGATGAAAAGGCAGAGGACTATGTACCAGGTGAAGGAATAAGATAAAACCCCAGAAAAACAACTAAATAAGTGGAGACAGGCAACCTTCCAGAAAAAGAATTCAGAGTAATGAGAGTGAAGATGATCCAGGACCTCGGAAAAAGAATGGAGGCAAAGATCGAGAAGATGCAAGATATGTTTAACAAAGATTTAGAAGAATTAAAGAACAAACAAACAGAGATGAACAATACAATAACTGAAATGGAAAACACACTAGAAGGAATCAATAGTAGAATAACTGAGGCAGAAGAACGGATAAGTGAACTGGAAGACAGAATGGTGGAATTCACTGCTGCGGAACAGAATAAAGAAAAAAGAATGAAAAGAAATGAAGACAGCCTAAGAGACCTCTGGGACAACATTAGACGCAAAAACATTTGCATTATAGGGGTCCCAGAAGGAGAAGAGAGAGAGAAAGGACCCGAGAAAATATTTGAAGAGATTATAGTCAAAAACTTCCCTAACATGGGAAAGGAAATAGCCACCCAAGTCTAGGAAGTGCAGAGTCCCATACAGGATAAACCCAAGGAGAAACATGCCGAGACATATAGTAATCGAACTGAAAAAATAGAAGACAAAGAAAAATTATTGAAAGCAACAAGGGAAAAATGACAAATAACATAAAAGTGAACTCCCATAAGGTTAACAGCTGATTTCTTAGCAGAAACTCTACAAGCCAGAAGGGAGTGGCACAGTAAAATGAAAAAAAACAAAACAAAACAAAACAAAACAAAAAAATATATATATATACCTCAATAAAGGGGAAAAAAGAGAAGTGATCCTCAAAGCTTACTTCGTGCACATACTTAGAATAAATATCATGTCTGTTACCTTATCATATTCTTAATAGTTGCCATGCAATAGCACCTTGGAGCTTGATGAGTTTTTTAACTGTTTGCTCTGCAAGGAAGTTTAAAAAAATAATAAACAGTGAAAAAATTGTATGTTTATTTTAAATTTGATCCCAAAACACAACTTTAAAATGTGTTATATTCAATATGAATATCTCAACTTATCCACTTATATGGGACAAATTTTCCAGTTTTGAAATTAATCAATAATGACTTTTAATGAATTGTAATATTTACACATTAAAAAAAGAAAAGTGATGAAAGGGAAAAATCTACAACCAAGACCACTCTACCTGACAAAGATCTCATTCAGATTCGACATAAAAATCAAAAGCTTTACAGAGAAGCAAAAGGTAAGAGAATTCAGCATCACCAAACCAGCTCTACAACAAATGCTAAAGGAACGTCTCTAAGTGGGAAACACAAGAGAAGAAAATGACCTACAACAACAAATCCAAGAGAATTAAGAACATACATACATATCAATAGGAACATACATATCAATAATTACCTTAAATGTGAATGCATTAAATGCTCCAACCAAAAGACACAGCTTCGCTGAATGGATACAAAAACAAGACCTGTATATATGCTATCTACAAGAGACCCACTTCAGATCTAGGGACATATACAGACTGAAAGTGAGGGGACGGAAAAAGATAGTCCATGCAAATGGAAATCAAAAGAAAGCTGGAGTAGCAATACTCATATCAGATAAACTAGACTTAATAAAGACTGTTCCAAGAGACAAGGAAGGACACTACATAATGACCAAGGGATCAATCCAAGAAGAAGATATAACAATTATAAATATATATGCACCCAACATAGGAGCGCCTCAAAACATAAGGCAACTGCTAACAGCTATAAAAGAGGAAATCAACAGTAACACAATAATAGTGGGGGTCTTTAACACCTCACTTACACCAATGGACAGATCATCCAGACAGAAAATTAATAAGGAAACACAAGCTTTACATGACACAGTAGACCAAGTAGATTTAATTGATATTTATAGGACATTCCATTCAAAAACAGCAGATTACACTGTCTTCTCAAGTGCACACGGAACATTCTCCAGGATAGATCACATCTTGGGTCACAAATCAAGCCTCAGTAAATTTAAGAAAACTGAAATCATGTCAACCATCTTTTCTGACCACAGCCCTATGAGATTGGAAATCAATTACAGGGAAAAAAAATGTAAAAAACACAAACACATGGAGGCTAAACAATACATTATTAAATAACCAAGAGATCACTAAAGAAATCAAAGAGGGAATCAAAAACTACCTAGAGACAAATGACAAAGAAAACATGACGATCCAAAACCTATAGGATGCAGCAAAAGCAGTTCTAAAGGGAAGTTTATAGCAATACAATCTGACCTCAAGAAACCAGAAAACTCTCAAATAAACAATCTAACTTTACATCTAAAGGAACTAGAGAAAGAAGAACAAACAAAACCCAAAGTTAGTAGAAGGAAATAAATCATTAAAAAAAGAGAAGAAATAACTGAAATAGAAACGAAGAAAACAATAGCAAAATATCAGTGAAACTAAAAGCTGGTTCTTTGAGAAGATAAACAAAATTGATAAACCTGTAGCCAAACTCATCAAGAAAAAGAGGGAGAGGACTCAAATCAATAAAATTAGAAATGAAAAAGGAAAAGTTACAACAGACACCACAGAAATACAAAGCATCCTAAGAGACTACTACAAGCAACTCTATGCCAATAAAATGGACAACCTGGAAGAAATGGACAAATTCTTAGAAAGGTATAACCTTCCAATACTGAACCAGGAAGAAATACAAAATATGAACAGACCAATCACAAGTAATGAAATTGAAACTGTGATTAAAAATCTTCCAACAAACAAAAGTCCAGGACAAGATGGCTTCACAGGTCAATTCTATCAAACATTTAGAGAAGAGCTAACACCCATCCTTCTCAAACTCTTCCAAAAATTGCAGAGGAAGGAACACTCCCAAACTCATTCTATGAGGCCACCATCACCCTGATACCAAAACCAGACAAAGATACTACAAAAAAAGAAAATTACAGACCAATATCACTGATGAATATAGATGTGAAAATCCTCAACAAAATACTAGCAAATAGAATCCAACAATACATTAAAAGGATCATACACCTTTTGTGATCAAGTGGGATTTATCCCAGGGATGCAAGGATTCTTCAATATATGCAAATCGAACAATGTGATACACCCTATTAACAAACTGAAGAATAAAAACCATATGATAATCTCAACAGATGCAGAAAAAGCTTTTGACAAAATTCAAACCCATGTATGATAAAAACTCTCCAGAAAGTGGGCATAGAGGGAACCTACCTTAACATAATAAAGGCCATACATGACAAACATCATTCTCAATGGTGAAAAACTGAAAGCATTTCCTCTAAGATCAGGAAGAAGACAAGGATGTCCACTCTTGCTACTATTATTCAACATAGTTTTGGAAGCCCTAGACACAGCAATCATAGAAGAAAAAGAAATAAAAGGAATATAAATTGGAAAGAAGAAGTAAAACTGTCACTGTTTGCAGATGACATGAAACTATACATAGATAATCCTAAAGATGCCACCAGAAAACTACTAGAGCTAATCAATGAATTTGGTAAAGTAGCAGGATACAAAATTAATGCACAGAAATCTCTTGCATTCCTATACAATAACAACAAAAGATCAGAAAGAGAAATTAAGGAAACAATCCCATTCACCATTGTAACAAAAAGAATAAAATACCTAGGAATAAACCTACCTAAGGAGGTTAAAGACCTGCACTCAGAAAACTATAAGACACTGATGAAAGAATCAAAGATGATACCAACAGATGGAGAGATATACCATGTTCTTGGATTGGAAGAATCAATATTGTGAAAATGACTATACTACCCAAAGCAATCTACAGATTCAGTGCAATCCCTATCAAATTACCAATGGCATTTTTCTCAGAACTATAACAAAAAATCTTAATATTTGTATGGAG
This sequence comes from Balaenoptera musculus, assembly GCF_009873245.2. NCBI lineage: Eukaryota > Metazoa > Chordata > Mammalia > Artiodactyla > Balaenopteridae > Balaenoptera > Balaenoptera musculus. The sequence continues at coordinate 42,474,260 of NC_045790.1, read as the reverse complement.
ACACAAAAGACCCTGAATAGCCAAAGCAATCTTGAGGGGAAAAAATGGAGCTGGAGGAATCAGAATCCCTGACTTCAGACTATACTACAAAGCTACAGTAATCAAGACAATATGGTACTGGCACGAAAACAAAAATATAGATCAATGGAACAGGATAAAACCCCAGAGATAAACCCATGCACATATGGTCAACTAATCTATGACAAAGGAGGCAAGGATATACAATGGAGAAAAGACAGTCTCTTCAATAAGTGGTGCTGGGAAAACTGAACAGCTACATATAAAAGAATGAAATTAGAACACTCTCTAACACCATACACAAAAATAAACTCAGAATGGATTAAAGATCTAAATGTAAGGCCAGACACTATAAAACTCTTAGAGGAAAACTTAGGAAGAACACTCTTTGACATAAATCATGGCAAGATCTTTTTTGACCCACCTCCTGGAGTAATAGAAATAAAAACAAAAATAAACAAATGCGACCTAATGAAACGGAAAAGCTTTTGCACAGCAGAGGAAACTACTAATAAGCTGAAGAGACAACACTCAGAATGGGAGAAAATATTTGCAAACGAGTCAATGGACAAAGAATTAATTTCCAAAATATATAAACAGCTCATGCAGCTCAAAATTAAAACAAAACAAACAACCCAATCAAAAAATGGGCAGAAGACCTAAATAGATTTCTCTCCAAAGATGACATACAGATGGCCAAGAGGCACATGAAAAGCTGCTCAACATCATTAATTATTAGAGAAATGCAAATCGAAACTACAATGAGGTATCACCCCACACTGGTTAGAATGGGTATCATCAGAAAATCCACAAACAACAAATCCTAGTGTGGAGAAAAGGGCACCCTCTTGCACTGTTGGTGGGAATGTAAATTGATACAGCCACTATGGAGAACAGTACGGAGGGTCCTTCAAAAACTAAAAATAGAATTACCATATGACCCAGCAATCCCACTACTGGGCCTATACCCAGAGAAAACCATAATTCAAAAAGACACATGCACCCCAGTGTTCATTGCAGCACTATTTACAATAGTCAGGTCATGGAAGCAACATAAATGCCCATCGACAGACGAATGGATAAAGAAGATGTGGTATATATATACAATGGAATATTACTCAGCCATAAAAAGGAACGAAATTGAGTCATTTGTAGAGACATGGATAGACCTAGAGACTGTCATAGAGGGTGAAGTCAGTCAGAAAGAGAAAAACAAATATCGTATATTAACGAATATATGTAGAATGTAGAAAAATGGTACAACCAGTTTGCAAGGCAGAAATAGAGACACAGATGTAGAGAACAAACTTACGGACACCCAGGGGGGAAAGTGGTGGAATGGTGGTGGTGGGATGAATTGGGAGATTGGGATTGACATATATACACTAATATGTATAAAATAGATAACTAGTAAGAACCTGCTGTATAAAAAAAAAAATCTGAACTAGATTGTTATAAATTGAAAAGTTAATTGTAATCCTCAGGATAACCACTAAGAAATTAAAAAGAATGTACATAACTTACAATATAAATAGATAGCAAACTTTTTCCCAGATGAGAAGATATATTCAAATTCTAAATTTATTTTAGTATAATAGGCAGCAGTGATTCAAAATGAATATTTACAATTATGGAGTAATTAAGGCTGGCTCAAAAATATTCAGTTCTCTGGGTAGAATTGCACTTATTCGCTCTCTTTGAGTCAGGCAGCCATGTGTCTTGTTTTGACCAAGTCTTCAACTGAGACAGAAACGGCATGCTTCAGCCCTAGGCTGTAATTTTATAAGCCAGAAAATGGTCTGCAGTCTTTTCTGCCTTTACACTAGTGGAAGCTTGTGTAGAGACTTGAGTCCTCATTAGTGTTGTGTCTCTGAGTAGTCATGATACTCAGAGACCTCAGCTAGTGCACATTGGACATATGCTGTTAGTGGAAACAGACTTCCATTGTATTTAGCCATTGAATTTGGGGAGTAATTTGTTATTGCCACATAACTAGCCTATTATGACAGATAATAGTAAAAGTAGAATTTAGTACAAAGCCTTTCTCTAGGATTGTCACACTATGATTCTGTGTTTGACAAAAGATTTAGATAATTTGGGAAAAGTTTTTAATTTTAATTATTTTATTTGATCTTTAATAGGTGGCCCATATGACATCCAAATTTGTTATCAAGTTTGTTATTCTCTCCAAGAATCTTTTATTCTAATAGGGCAGTTTTCTCTGTTATCTCCTAAGGAAGCATGTGTGTTCCTGCCTCCATGCCTTTGTTTGCTTTCCTCCTTGAATTAACATACTCAGAGTACCTTTTAAAATCCTTTAACAACTTCAATGACCAATTCAAGTCATATTTCATCCATCAGAATTTCTTTCATTCTTCTACTCCACATAGATAATAAGATAATAAGGTATCAAGTACCAACACATACATGCAAAGCTCTGGAACTTGCTTTTCATGGGTTATGCTATTTAGACTTTACAACAAGGTTATCATGAGGAATTTAGACTGAGAAAGCATCATATCCAAGCCATGTACCTGATACATCACTATCCCCTATTTATAGAACCAGTATTTTTTAAAACTGTGGTTCTATACTTTTAACTATTTCTATTTTGAGCTCCTACTGTACTCAGCTCACTTAGGAACTCAGTCATTGATTTTTCCCTAATTCTATCATGTTCTTCAATTCTGTCCTCTACATAAATTGTAAATTCGGGTCTCATGGTGATTTGGTATCTCATCCCCCGCATAGAAGTGACTATTATTCTAAATATCTCAGTTTAGATTTTAGGATTCAAGAATTTGAAATAAAAAATAAATAAGGTACACATGATTCTTAAAGTAATAAAGCCTGATATGGAACCTTAAAATTTAAAACACTAGTTTTAGCTGAGAAAAAAATTTCAGTGACTAGGAGGAGAAAGGGATATTAAAATAATTATATTATTATGAGTTACAGACCATTTATTTGTAGAAAACAGACAATATATAGACATCAGTGATGACTTTTCCACTTTTTATTCCAGTTGTGCAGATACAGATATAGCTGCTAAGCTTGTGGTTTATTTGGGTTTCTAGAGGGAAAAAAAAAGGTAACTCATGCATATCAAACACCTATGTGGAAGAAGGCAGCTAGATGGCTAGGGTTCCTGAATATTTTTAGGGTTATCAAAAGTATAAGAAGTGTCATTTTATTGTCCTAGCCCATAATAGGTGCTTTGAAGTCAGTCATTCTTTCTGAAGTTTATATAATTAACAGCAGAGCCAAAATTCAAACCTGAATGTGTATCCCTCCAAAATCTGTGTATTTCCTCTCATACCATCAGGTTTTAAATTGTTCACAAGAGATAATTACAATCCCCATCAGATTGATTGTGTTTAAATATGATTTCTTCATGCCGTTGAGGCTTCTACTCTTTCACTGCGCTGGGGTATGGTGCGCAGTTAACAATCTGGTTTCTCTTGGCATGATTTTGCCAAAGATAAAATCATTCACATTCACCTTTGCCTGTGGCAGAAGGTCTTTTCAAAGGAACTTGAAAAATGGTAAGAAAGTAAAGCTGCAGGGACTTCCCTGGTGGCACAGTGGTTAAGAATCTGCCTGCCAACGCAGGGGACACAGGTTCGATCCCTGGTCCGGGAAGATCCCACATGCCCGAGGAGAAACTAAGCCCCTGTGCCACAACTACTGAGCCTGCACTTTAGAGCCCGCGAGCCACAATTACTGAAGCCCACACGCCCTAGAGCCTATGCACCACAACTACTGAGCCCACGTGCTGCAACTACTGAAGTCTGCATGCATAGAGCCCATGCACCACAATGAGGAGTAGCCCCTGCTCGCCGCAACTAGAGAAAGCCTGCCTGCAGCAACGAAGACCCAACACAGCCAAAAAGAAAAAAAAAGAAAGTAAAGTTGCAGAGTTTTTACTTTGGGCACATTGGTTTAGTTTCCATTGGGGTTACTATTTCATCATTTCTCTTGTATTTGCCAAATCTGTGCTTCAGTGCTAATACTTTCACAAACATATTTTTTTAAAAATCATATTCTCCCTCTCTCTTTTTTCTGATGAACTATAATCAGAATCCAAGCCATTATATGTTTTATTTTTGTTTTGTTTTAATTTGCAAAATAAGCTCTAAAAACTCTCATTCCTGAATCTAAACTTTTGATCATATCGAAGTTCACCCTTTACTTTAATATGTTAGACCAGAAAAGTGACTTTTTATTTTTTTTTAAGAAACTTTTTTTTTAATATATATTTTTAACATCTTTATTGGAGTATAACTTCTTTACAATGTTGTGTTAGTTTCTGCTGTATAACAAAGTTAACCAGCTATATGTATACATATATCGCCATATCCCCTCCTTATGCGTCTCCCTCCCGCTCTCCCTATCCCACCCCTCTAGGTGGGCACAAAGCACAGAGTTGATCTCCCTGTGTGAAGCAGCTGCTTCCTACTAGCTATCTATTTTACATTTAGTAGTGTATATATGTCAATGCCCTCTCACTTTCTCCCAGCTTACCCTTCCCCCTCCCCATGTCCTCAAGTCCATTCTGTTCATCTGTGTCTTTATTCCTGTCCTGCCCCTAGGTTCATCAGAACCGTTTTTTTTTTTTTTTTTAGATTCCATATACATGTGTTAGCATACGGTATTTGTTTTTCTCTTTCTGACTTACATCACTCTGTATGACAGATGCTAGGTCCATCCCCCTCACTACAAATAACTCAATTTCATTTCCTTTTATGGCTGAGTAATATTCCATTGTATATATGTGCCACATCTTCTTTATCCATTCATCTGTCGATGGGCACTTAGGTTGCTTCCATGTCCTGGCTATTGTAAATAGCTCTGCAATGAATACTGTGGTACATGACGCTTTTTGAATTATGGTTTCCTCAGGGTATATGCCCAGTACTGGGATTGCTGGGTCATATGGTAGTTCTATTTTTAGTTTTTTAAGGAATCTCCATACTGTTCTTCATAGTGGCTGTATCAATTTACATTCCCACCAACAGTGCAAGAGGGTTCCCTTTTCTCCACACCCTCTCCAGCATTTATTGTTTGTAGATTTTTTGATGATGGCCATTCTGACCCGTGTGAGGTGATACCTCATTGTAGTTTTGATTTGCATTTCTCTAATAGTTAGTGATGTTGAGCATCCTTTCATGTGTTTGTTGGCAACCTCTATATCTTCTTTGGAGAAATGTCTTTTTAGATCTTCTGCCTATTTTTGGATTGGATTGTTTGTTTTTTTCATATTGAGTTGCATGAGCTGCTTGTAAATTTTGGAGGTTAATCCTTTGTCATTTGCTTCATTTGCAAATATTTTCTCCCATCCTGAGGGTTGTCTTTTTGTCTTGTTTATGGTTTCCTTTGCTGTGCAAAAGCTTTTAAGTTTCATTAGGTCCCATTTGTTTATTTTTGTTTTTAATTTCCATTTCTCTAGGAGGTGGGTCAAAAAGGATCTTGCTGTGATTTATGTCATAGAGTGTTCTGCCATGTTTTCCTCTAAGAGTTTTATAGTGTCTGGCCTTACATTTAGGTCTTTAAGCCATTCTGAGTTTATTTTTGTGTATGGTGTTAGGGAGTGTTCTAATTTCATTCTCTTACATGTAGCTGTCCAGTTTTCCCAGCACCACTTATTGAAGAGACTGTCTTTTCTCCATTGTATATTCTTGCCTCCTTTATCAAAGATAAGGTGACCATATGTGCATGGGTTTATCTCTTAGCTTTTTATCCTGTTCCATTGATCTATATTTCTGTTTTGTGCCAGTACAATATTGTCTAGATTACTGTAGTTTTGTGGTATAGTCTGAAGTCAGGGAGCCTGATTCTTCCAGCTCCATTTGTGTTTCTCAAGATTGCTTTGGCAATTCGGGGTCTTTTGTGTTTCCATACAAATTGTGAAATTTTTTGTTCTAGTTCTGTGAAAAATGCCATTGGTAGTTTGACGGGGATTGCATTGAATCTGTAGATTGCTTTGGGTAGTATAGCAATGTTTCACAATGTTGATTCTTCCAATCCAAGTACATGGTATATCTTTCCATCTGTTTGTATCATCTTTAATTTCTTTCATCAGTCATCTTATAGTTTTCTGCATAGAGGTCTTTTGTTTCCTTAGGTAGGTTTATTCCTAGGTATTATATTCTTTTTGTTGCAATGGTAAATGGGAGTGTTTCCTTAATTTCTCTTTCAGATTTTTCATCATTAGTGTATAGGAGTCCAAGACATTTCTGTGCATTAATTTTATATCCTGCTACTTTACCAAATTCATTGATTACCTCTAGTAGTTTTCTGATAGCATCTTTAGGATTCTCTATGTATAGTATCATGTCATCTGCAAACAATGACAGCTTTACTTCTTCTTTTCTGATTTGGATTCCTTTTATTTCTTTTTTTCTCTGATTGTTGTGGTTAACTCTTCCAATACTATGTTGAATAATAGTGGTGACAGTGGACAACCTTGTCTTGTTCCTGATCTTAGAGGAAATGCTTTCAGTTTTTCACCATTGCGAATGATGTTGGCTGTGGTTTTGTCATATATGGCCTTTATTACATTGAGGTAAGTTCCTTCTATGCCTACTTTTTGGAGGGTTTTTACCATAAATAGGTGTTGAATTTTGTTGAAATCTTTTTATGCATCTACTGATATTATCATATGGTTTTTATCCTTCAATTTGTTAATTTGGTGTATCACATTGATTGATTTGCATATACTGAAGAATCTTTGCATTCCTGGGAAAAACCCCACTTGATCATGGTGTATGATCCTTTTAATGTGCTGTTGGATTCTGTTTGCTAGTATTTTGTTGAGGATTTTTGCATCTATGTTCATCAGTGATATTGGTCTATAATTTTCTTTTTTTGTGATATCTTTGTCTGGTTTTGGTATCAGGGTGATGGTGGCCTCGTAGAATGAGTTTGGGAGTGTTCTTCCCTCTGCTATATTTTGGAATAGTTTGAGAAGGACAGGTGTTAGCTCTTCTCTAAATGTTTGATAGAATTAGCCTATGAGGCCATCTGGTCCTGAGTTTTTGTTTTTTGGAAAATTTTTAATCACAGTTACAATTTCAGTGCTTGTGATTGGTCTGTTTATATTTTCTATTTCTTCCTGGTTCAGTCTTGGAAGGTTGTGCTTTTCTCAGAATTTGTCCATTTCTTCCAGGTTGTCCATTTTATTGGCATATAGCTGCTTGTAGTAATCTCTCATGATCCTTTGTATTTCTGCAGTGTCAGTTGTTACTTCTCCTTTTTCATTTCTAATTCTGTTGATTTGAGTCTTTTCCCTATTATTCTTGATGAGTCTGACTAATGGTTTATCAATTTTGTTTATCTTCTCAAAGAACCAGCTTTTAGTTTTATTGATCTTTGCTATTGTTTCCTTCATTTCTTTTTCCTTTATTTCTGATCTGATTTTTATGATTTCTTTCCTTCTGCTAACTTTGGGTTTTTTTGGTCTTCTTTCTCTAATTGCTTTAGCTGTAAGGTTAGGTTGTTTATTTGAGATTTTTCTTGTTTCTTGACATAGGATTGTATTGCTATAAACTTCCCTCTTAGAACTGCTTTTGCTGCATCCCATAGGTTTTGGGTCATTGTGTTTTCATTGTCATTTGTTTCTAGGTATTTTTTGATTTCCTCTTTGATTTCTTCATTGATCTCTTGATTATTTAGTAGTGTATTGTTTAGACACCATGTGTTTGTATCTTTTACAGTTTTTTTTCCTGTAAGTGATATCTAGTCTCATAGCACTGTGGTCAGAAAAGATACTTGATACAATTTCAATTTTCTTAAAATTACCAAGGCTTGATTCGTGACCCAATATATGATCTAACCTGGAGAATGTTCCATGAGCACTTGAGAAGAAAGTGTGTTCTGTTGTGATTGGATGGAATGTCCTATAAATATCAATTAAGTTCATCTTGTTTAATGTGTCATTTAAAGCTTGTGTTTCCTTATTTATTTTCATTTTGGATGACCTGTCCACTCGTGAAAGTGGGGTGTGAAAATCCCCTACTATTATTGTGTTACTGTCAGCTTCCCCTTTTATGGTTGTTAGTATTTGCCTTTTGTATTGAGGTGTTCCTATGTTGGGTGCATAAGTATTTACAATTGTTATATCTTATTCTTTGATTGATCCCTTGATCCTTATGTAATGTCCTTCTTTGTCTCTTGTAATAGTCTTTATTTTAAAGTCTATTTTGTCTGATATGAGAATTGCTACTCCAGCTTTCTTTGGATTTCCATTTTCATGGAATATCTTTTTCCATCCCCTCACTTTCAGTCTGTATGTGTCCCTAGCTCTGAAGTGCGTCTCTTGTAGACAGCATATATATGGGTCTTGTTTTTGTATCCATTCAGCCAGTCTGTCTCTTTTGGTGTGAGCATTTAATCCATTTACATTTAAGGTAGTTATCGATATGTATGTTCCTATTAACATTTTCTTAATTGTTTTGAGTTTCTTATTGTAGGTCTTTTCCTTCTCTTGTGTTTCCTGCCTAGAGAATTTCCTTTAACACTTGTTGTAAAGCTGGTTTGGTGGTGCTGAATTCTCTTAGCTTTTGCTTGTCTATAAAGGTTTTAATTTCTCCATCAAATCTGAATGAGATCCTTGCTAGGTAATCTTGCCTGTAGGTTTTTCCCTTTCATCACTTTAAATATGTCCTACCACTCCCTTGTGGCTTGCAGAGTTTCTACTGAAAGATCAGCTCTTAACCTTATGGGGATTCCCTTTTTTGTTATTTGTTGCTTTTCCCTTTCTGTTTTTAATATTTTTTCCTTGTATTTAATTTTTGATAGTTTGATTAATATGTGTCTTGGCATGTTTCTCCTTGTATTTATCCTGTATGGGACTCTCTGCACTTCCTGGACTTGAGTGACTATTTCCTTTCCCATATTAGGGAAGTTTTCAACTATAATCTCTTCAAATATTTTCTCAGTCTCTTTCTTTTTCTCTTTTTCTGGGACCCCTATAATTCGAATGTTGGTGCGTTTAATGTTGTCCCAGAGGTCTCTGAGACGTGACTCAATTCTTTTCATTCTTTTTTCTCTATTCTGCTCTGCAGTATTTATTTCCACTCTTTTATCTTCCAGGTCACTTATCTGTTCTTCTGCCTTAGTTATTCTGCTATTGATTACTTCTAGAGAATTTTTAATTTCATTTATTGTGTTATTCATCACTGTTTGTTTTTTCTTTAGTTTTTCTAGGTCCTTGTTAAATGTTTCTTGTATTTTCTACATTCTATTTCCAAGATTTTGGATCATGTTTACTATCATTACTCTGAATTCTTTTTCAGGTAGACTGCCTATTTCCTCTTCATTTGTTTGGTCTGGTGGGTTTTTACTTTGCTCCTTCATCTGCTGCATATTTGTCTGTCTTCTCATTTTGTTTAACTTACTGTGTTTGGGGTCTCCTTTTCACAGGCTGCAGTTTTGCAGTTCCCATTGTTTTTGGTGTCTGACCTCAGTGGGTAAGATTGGTTCAGTGGGTTGTGTAGGCTTCCTGGTGAAGGGGTCTGGTGCCTGTGTTCTGGTGGATGAGGCTTGATCTTGTCTTTCTGGTGGGAAGGACTGTGTCCGGTGGTGTGTTTTGGGGTGTCTGTGAACTTAGTATGATTTTAGGCAGCCTCTCCGCTAATGGGTGGGTTTGTGTTCATGTCTTGCTATTTGTTTGGCATGGGGTGTCCAGCACTGGAGCTTGCTGGTCATTGAATGGAGCTGGTCTTAGCGTTGAGATAGAAATCTCTGGGAGAGCTCTCACCGATTGATATTACGTGGGGCTGGGAGGTCTCTGGTGGTCCAATGTCTTGAACTAGGCTCTCCGACCTCAGAGGCTCAGGCCTGACACCAGGCCAGAGCACCAAGACCCTGTTCAGCCATATGGAGATCCTAGAGGGGAGTCACTGCATGCCATGCAGGGCCACAGAGGAAGCTCCAGAGTTTGGTTGGGTGGCAAAGACAGGAGCAAGAAGAAACTCTAGGCCAGAGCCTTTAATGGGGTTTCTGAACTTGAGTTTACTTGGGAATAGCAGAGGAACTGCAATTCTAGAAGGCACAATGTTGCAAGTCATAGGCCAGTCTGTGGAGAGTTCAGGATGGGCTGTATTTATGGGGAAGGAGCACCAAAAAGTGACTTTTTAAATTACATGTTTTCCTCCTCAACTATCTTCTCCCTGGTAAACACCAAGTCATAGTCATATGTTCTTAGTTTCTTCTCAAAATAAAGATTTTGCTGCTTTAAACACCACTGAGGCAATATCATGACAAACACTCTAGAAGATTCTGTTCTCTCATCTTTCAAATTGTCATCCAAGTCCTCATTTCAAAAAATGCATCACTGATAATGATGCAAAAGGGAGAATATCAGAGCATGATTTCTGGATCCCCAGTAGAGGTATCACTGGAACATGGAAAAATGGTTTCTTAACTTGATGGAAATCATATGGGAGCCAGGAAAAGAGAATGAATACTGAAATACACATTACCATTCTTTGGTAAGGTCCCTTCAGATTAGAATCACAGTCAGTATTAGTTTTGATATCATAGATTGTTTGGCACTGATGAAGTTTCATGGCTGTGTAATTACTTTTGAAGCTTTCCAAGACTGTTGAATTTCTATAATAAAATGAAGATTAAGAACTCTGTTCAGCTCTCAAAGGTGTTACAAGCTATCCTAAGGCAATAGCACAGCTCCTACTAAGGAATGTATCCAAGCTCCAACTTGCAGGAACAGTCTTCAATCCATGGCTGATAATGCTTGTGACAATAAGAAAAGGAATGTGATCCAAGTCAGAATTCTTTCTAAGAGATTGTATCACTGATACACAATCTGCAATTAGGTGAACACCCTTCTTCTTTGGATGTATGCTAAAAGTCAGATGCTAAATGTTAACTGTAAAACTGTGTTGATTATCTTAACTAACATAGATAGAAAATCTGAGCATTTTAAGCAAAAAAGACTGTGACTTGTGTTGAATAATAATTACTTCACATGCTGTAATGTAACATATCATTTTGATTTAGCATAGGAAATTGGGATTTCCTCCTTTTCTTCCCTTCCCTTCCCTTCTCCTTCATTCACTTCCCCCCTCACTTCCTCCTTTCCTCTATTCTTTCCTTCCTTTCTTTTCCTCTATCATTACATTTTTTTCTTTTATTCAGATTGGGGAAAAAGTTAAAATTTCTAACAGTTCTAAATCCTATCTAAATTTGGTCTGTTGGCATCTAAACTTTGAGGTGTTTTTAATGAAATTTTTAAGCAGAATTACTTTAGGAAGTTAGATTTGCCTCTTAAGCATTATTAATACAATAAAAACAAAGTATTATTATAGAGAAATCAGAATCTTTTGGTGCATGTCTTCAACTCATTAAGATTTCTTTTCTGGAAAATATTTACTACACTGAGTTATAGCTAAATTAAATATGGTGAATGGATCTCTCCTAAGGGGATAAACTAAATTAAACTGGGAAGAGACCAAATCTAATTGTATTGCATCTTTATAATCAAGCAACAAGAATCCTTAGTCTACCCCCATCCTTTTTTTATGGTAACATTCACACTTTATCACTGTGGCTGATATTCAGCATTTTTCTAAAGGAAATAGGAAATAAAGCATTAAAAACTAAAGTACTCTTAAAGATTACTCATTTTTGGTAATGTTATGTGTTCATGTTTCTGGACAAAAGTGTTGTAAAATTTACTAATTATATATAATCATTTACTTTCCACGATTTTCTTGATAATTTAGTCTTTATATTTCGTCCACTTATCTATTCAACAAATATTTTTCAAGCAGCTAGACATTGGGAGCACAAAGAATACCACATGGTCCCTGCTTTCAGGTCTTCTGTCTACTTGGGCAGACTTATAAACTAATGGAAATAAGTAGATAGAGTAATAGATAAATGGGTAGATAATAGATAGTAAAGGCTCTCTAGCAAAGCTGTATAGAAAGTGCTTTTGGAAGAAGAAAGTGGTGAATATTTTTCTGGGGGGAAATCCAGATAAATGTCATAGGAAAACTGACATTTACATTGAGTTTCTGAAATTGAGTAGAGAATGATAAGGCCAATCTAAGCAAAATACTAGCTAATACTTATTAAGCATCCTATATACATTTTACATACGTAGCAAAACAGGACTAGAAAGGCAGGTAACATGTCAAGGTCACACAGCTGATGAGTGGAAGAGTTGGAATTGGAACTCAGGTGATTTGACTTTAGAATCTACACACACTCTAGATAACACTGCAAATGAATGGTAACAAGAAATCTAATAGATTGTTATGGATCATAGAATCTGAGATGCTTGGGAACCTATGGTGATGAGCCTAGATATTATTTATAGTTTATTATGAAAGCCCTAAAGTGTTTTGCCAAAGAATTTAGATATAATCCATTAAAAAGTATCCAAAGCTCTTAAGGAGAGAAATCATAAGCTCTGAGGAGGGTGGTTTTTTAAATCAAAACTACAAATTTAGAATTTAAAAGTAAGAGAGACAGGACAGTTATTTAAGGGACAGGAAAGCTACACTGCAGAAAGGAAGGGTGGGAGTACACCCCAGTCAAAGATTGGGTGGGGTACACTACAGTTCCCTCAACTGTTAATTATTGTTAATTCAGGGTCTCTGTAGGGGAAGAAGGGCCTGTAGTGCCCTAGTCTGCCATCTTGCTGACATCGACCAACTCACTTTTTAAGCCACAACCAGTTTTAATGTATTTACCTAAACACTTCAATTCAATATTACCTAGGATGAAGTCTATATCTCAAAATACTTTAAAGGCTCCTCTTGCCTTTTGGATATAAATTACTCTTAAGCACAGATGACAGGGCTTTTCATGATCTAGCCTCCACACAGAATTCCAGGTTAATTTCTTCCCTGAACTTGAACTCTACAATATAGTCAAGACTGAATTTTTAGCCAACATACTCTGAAGAAATCAAGATCGAGGTGCCAACTGATCAGGTTCCGGTGAGGGCACTCTTCTTGGGTTGCAGATGCCCATCTTCTCACTACATCTTCATATGGTGTTTCTTCAGTATGTGCAAATGGAGAAAGACAGAAAGATATCTCTCCTTTCTTATAAGACCAGTAATCCCATCATGAGGCCCCCATTCTCAGAACCTAACCTAACTCTAGCTACATCCCAAAGACTGCATCTTCAAATACTATCACATTGGGGGTTAGGGTTTCAATATATGAATTTTAGGTGGGGAGGCACAAACCAATCCATAGCACACCCCAACCCCAATTCTACTTTCCCTTTGCCTAACCTCTTCTCAGTTATTTTTCCAGTCTATCTTTGCAACTAATTCCTAATATTTCCTGTGTAACTCTAATTCAACTTAACTTAGATCTTTTAATTTTGTTTATACCTTTTAATCTGTCATATTTTGTCTATTTTTTCTTCACACTTCCATCAATAACTTCTTCAGATTTCTATGCCAGTTTATTTTCTCAAGTGTGCTCCATATGCTGTATAATTTGTCCATTAAATTATCAGTTTGTAATCATAATTTTTTCTATTTTAAAAATTTCTTTTCACATTTTATCTGTGTTTTTAAAGAATTTTGATTCATTGTTTATATATTTTTTAATTGCCAATTAAAATTTGATTGTTATCTCTTATGGTAGCATATTTTCTTATGTACTCTTAATTTTGGATTTTGAGCTCATATGATGAGTTCCTCTAGAGAAAATTTGCATTTGTTCATGCCAAGTGCCCAAGGAGTTAGTTACTATCTCAGGATATCTTTAGTTAATTTTACTGGCTTTAGGTTTTCTGAGATGCCTTGGTAATGCAAATTTAAGCCCAAAACCTTGTTGGTAGAGAGACTGAATTACAAACTCTCTAGGGAAATTCCTTTTTTTTTTTTCCTATCCAGTGCTGTGGCTAAAAATAGTTACTATGTTCATGTTTCTGTGATGGTGTAAATTTTTCCCCGATTAACATTTTCCCCTTAAGATGCAAAGCTAAATATGAGAGTCTGATTTGTACCTTTTACCTTGTACAGGCTTAAGACATTGTCACCTTTCATAAGTAGCTCTTAAAACTACTCTTGGTTTCCTGCTCTTAGCAGACATCTTCGGAAAGCCCAGAACTTACTCCTGTTTACTACTCAGATTTTATTTCTTCATTTATGTCCCCCAAGAATTCCCTTTGTGTGTGTGTGTGTGTGTGTGTGTGTGTGTGTGTGTGTGTATGTACCTTCCCTTATATTTTAAGATATCTATCACATGTAATCAGCTTTCAGCACTGACTGTTATAAAAATGTTTTTTCTAGAATAACTACTTATCTATTTTGCTAGCAGCAGCAGAACTTTCCAATTCATTAGATCTCAACTTAAAGCTTTCACTCACTAGATCTCTTCATCATAGATTTCGTTAGGTACCTATCTGTGCCAGTTAACCATTTATTGCCTCTCAGCTCCAATTCATTCTTTTTGCCTGCTTTGTGAAAATGGATTTGGGCCCTTTAAATATTTTCTTTGGCAGGCACATTTTAACTTTGTCAATAAAAAGTACTGTACAGAACTATCAGGAGAAAAGGGTTTGCTCCCTGCTTCCTGTGAGCTCTGCTCAGTCAGTTCCCAAAGTGTGTGGCTTCTCCAGTGCCCAGCTCCTGCTGTGCACTTCCCTCTTTGGGCACATTTTGTAGCAGTGTCTCTGATAAAACACCTCCTCATCAACAGGTTTCCCCAACACCCAAGAGGACCTATTTCTGGAAAGTTCTAGAGGGTAGATTTCCAGCAAGTTCTGCTGGTGCAGCACTACAGTGACTTAGCTGCATACAGTGAACCATGGAAGGCCCTCTCCAACAAGGTCTGGATCTCAGCCCTTGGGAGAAGGACATGGGCTTTTTCTTGGATGTTCTATCTCAGAGTTAGTGGTAGTGGCTGCTCCTTATATTTGCTATTCTTGTATTCTTTAGAGTTCTCTTTACTTCTTGTTAACCAGTCCCTCTTTACTCCAATCCTCTGTTGTATTTAATTATTCTTCACATTATCTAATACCTTCTCATAAGACATTTTTGCCTCAATTTAGTCATAAGTTTGTATTGTAAATTCATTTCAAGGCCTGTCTTCCCCATAGTATGCTAGCCACTTCATAGAAAGTACCTAATATATAATATATTATATATATATAGAGAGAGAGAGAGAGAACAAAAGAAAGACTAAAAATAAAGCACTGTCCAATGTTTGCCTACATTACGCACAACTGAAAGTCTTAATTCCCTAAAATACCTAAGAAGTTCATATGTATATTCTCCTCTTCAAATGTAAGTGGATGTTTTCCCCATGTTAAAAAAAGTTTAATCCAAATTAACCAAATGGCATAAAAGATAAAAATAATAGTAAAAATGCTGAATACAAAGGTATAGAGACTTAACATATATGTTCTGTCAATGGAGCTAGTCTTACTAATGTATCCAAGTGTGGACATTACAAGAACATCCAAGTGGATAAAAAGCCAAAATTTACTATGCTTATACAACATCTTGCTTCCCACTGAAACAAACTTATAATATTGAGATATTTCACAAAAATCCTCTTTGTAAAGAATCATAGGTGAGGTATACCTAACTTCATCTGAATAGCTTCTGATTCGGCTCTCTGGCAAAGGAAAACGGCAATAGTAACAGAGGGAGGAAAGAAAGTTTAATAAGATCATCTGTAGGAGGATAATATTTAGAAAAGCAATTGCTGTATTTTTCCTTAGTTTCCTATGTCCATTTTCTTCTTTGAAGAAAATCCACCATCATTATCTTAAGAGGAGGATAATAGGACAGAACACAAAGAAAAATGCAATATATTTTTAAAAACTTTTTTTCAGGCATAAAATAATAGACTTGGAAGAATGTGTGATTATTCAGCATCAGTATTCCTCATTAATACTACTTTCAACCTGCAAAACTAGATGGAATTTTCCTGTACTGGCAAAGGGGGAAAGAGTTATACAGTCTGTCCTCTGTATTTGTGAATGAGAAACCCATGGATACAGAGGGCAGACTGTACTACATCATTTTGTAAGAGATTGAGCATCTTCAGATTTTGGTATCCGTAGGAGTGAGCAGGAACCAATCCCCTGCAGAAATGGAAGAGGGACAACTGTACAGGGAAAGATGGAAGCTTAGAGTCTAGTGGGTCTCTGATAAGAGTCTATGCCATGTTCTTCTCCTACCAAATTTGAATAGCTAAGAACGCCAGAAAACTCATAACCCAAGTTGAGATAATCAGAAGAGATATGACAGAAATTTGTAATACAAAATGAGCTAATTAGAGTAAATTTTAAGTTCAAATCAAGAGCACAATCTTCAAAAATTCTTTAAAATTTGCTTAATTAATTAAAGTATGGTCAGTTGCATGTTCAGTGGACAATACGGCTCAAGGAAATAAGATTAAGGGCATGAATCTGCTATTGAAACCTGAAATGCTCAAGTATCCTGTAAATAAGTCTGGAGAAAGAGGCATATATCAAAAAGAAGGGTGGGTGTCACTACTGGCATACAGAATTTACTGGGATCAAAACTATATAAAGCCAACTAGTTTTTTTTGTTTATTTTTTCTTTCTCTGTGATCTTTATTTAAGGTTTGCCTCTTATTTTTTGTTTTATTAATCCAGTCTTAAATCTTTAAAATTGAGATATAATTGATTTATAACATTATATTAGTTGCAGGTATATAACTTAATGATTTGATATTTGTATAATGATCACCACAGTAAGTCTAATCAACATCTATGGCCACACATGGTTATAAATATTTTTCTTGTGGTGAGAACTTTTAAGATCTACTCTCTTAGCAACTTTCAAATATACAATACGGTATTGTTAACTATAGTCACCATGCTGTACATTACATCTCCATGACTTACTTTTTTTTGTTATTTTTTATTGAAGTATGGTTGCTTTACCATGTTGTGTTAGCCTCCACTGCACAACAAAATGTATCAGTCATACACATACAGATATCCCCTCCCTTTCGGACTTCCCTCCCATTTAGGTTACCACCGTGCACTAGGTGAGTTCCTGGTGCTATACAGCATGTTCCCATCACCTGTCCATTATATACATAGTATCAATAATGTATATGTGTCAATCCCAGTCTCCCAATTCTTCTCACCCCACCCTTTTCCCCCTTGGTATCCATACTGAATGTAAGACCAGATACTATAAAACTCTTAGAGGAAAACAGAGGCAGAACACTCTTTGACATACACTACAGCAACATCTTTTTTGACCCACCTCCTAGAGTAATGAAAATTAAAAGAAAACTAAACAAATGGGACCTAATTAAACTTAAAAGCTTTTGCACAGCAAAGAAGACCATAAACAAGATGAAAAGACAGCCCTCAGAATGGGAGAAAATATTTGCAAACGAAGCAACTGACAAAGGATTCATCTCCAAAATACACAAGCAGCTCATGCAGCTCAATATCAAAAAAACAAACAACCCAATCAAAAAATGGGCAGAAGACCTAAATAGACTTTTCACCAAAGAAGACATACAGGTGGCCAACAAACACATGAAAAGATGCTCAACATCACAAATTATCAGAGAAATGCAAATCAAAACTACAATGAGGTATCACCTCACACCGGTCAGAATGGCCATCATCAAAAAATCTACAAACAATAAATGCTGGAGAGGGTGTGGAGAAAAGGGAACCCTCATACGTTTTTGGTGGGAATGTAAATTGATACAGCCACTATGGAAAACAGTATGGAGGTTCCTTAAAAAACTAAAAATAGAACTATCATATGACCCAGCAATCCCACTACTGGGCATATACCCTGAGAAAACCATAATTCAAAAAGACACATGCACCCCAATGCTCATAGCAGCACTATTTTCAATAGCCAGGACATGGAAGCAACCTAAATGTCCACTGACAGAGAAACTGATAAAGAAGATGTGGTACATATATACAATGGAAGATTAGCCATAAAAAGGAAAGAAATTGGGTCATTTGTAGAGATGTGGATGGACTTAGAGAGTGTCATACAGAGTGAAGTAAGTCAGAAAGAGAAAAGCAAATATCGTATAATAACGCATATATGTGGAATCTAGAAAAATGGTATAGACGATCTTAGTTGCAAAGCAGAAATAGAGACACAGATGAAGCCAACTAGTTTTTTGAGAAACTTGTACTACTCAAAGAGCTCAGTGGGGATTAGACAGGATTGTGATTGTTCAATAGAAAATTAGTAAGTTTTACCCAGACTCCCATTTCTATAGGCAGGCAGCAGCCCTCTCCATATGAGTCCATTCCAACAAAGATAATATAAAGAAAAGGTCAAGCAGGAGGTGGAGCCAGGAGAAAAGAGATTGATCGACTGAAAAACAACTATGGGGGAACATTACTGGAGCTTCATTAAGGAACATTACCAGCAAGAGTTTAGAATAATTATGGACCAACGACTACTGTATGCCTCCTATTTTACTCTTTTTTAATGGAAGCATTTATAGCAATTATCTTGTCCTCACCCTGCTACTATTTTTTGGTTTTTTTTGAGACGAATCACAAATAACCTGACATCCTATTTCATAAAACCCAGATCAAGAGGAGCCAGATGTAGAAATTGACATCTGACCATATTGACCCAGATGTAGAAATTATTACAAAATCCTAGACTTTGAGTCTTTTGCAAATTTTCCCAGTGGAGAAGTAAATGTATTCTGTGCTTTAAAGGGAGGAAAATGACACTTTGTAACCAAAGGTTAGTCTATGACAAATTGTACTATTATTTCCAATTATTTGCTGCCTAACTGTAATAGGATTATACATCTCTCCCCAATGTCATGTTACTTGTACTAGCTGTCTGTAAGAGAAATATTACTATTTTTCCCTGTCCCATTGTCATAAGGTTCAGTCATGTGACTTGCTTTGACCAGTGAAATAGAAGAGGTGACGGAAGGTATTCTGAACCAAAGCTTTTAGATCCATCTTGTAACTCTTCTAGTTATCCTGCATTTCACTCTATGTCCCCCAAAATAGCATGTCCAGATTTAGCTGGATCCTAGAATACAAAAAGCCGGCTAATTAAATATAATTGGCATCACTTTTAATCCAGAGTATGAAAAAAATAATAGAGTTTATAATCTTAGACACTAGCAAATGGGAAATCTAACAATTTTAATCCTAAGGATACATAGTGCCTTTTATCCCTGATATCTATCTTAATCCATGAATCTTTATTGAACTTTAAATATTTTCAGATTAGAAGCTTCTGTGGGGGACCATCAATGTTTAATAGTGTTTCTTATATTTTCCTGAATGTTCATGACAGTGTATCCAGATCAATAAATGTCTGCTAAGACTTCTCTGAGGTGCTTGAGAGTTAGGACAAAGCTAAGACATCGAGTACACAATCTTAGAACTAATGATCTCCTATTTAACACTCAGAGGAAGAGTAAAGTATCAGAATGGGACTAATTTTCTAAAAGGACTGAGGAAAAGTAATCAAGCATAATATTCTAGGAGGCAACAATACCATTTTTAAAGTAAATTGCAAATTGTTAAGATGAGTTCTAAGTAAGAAAAGTCAATAGACAATGGTAACATGCTGAGATAGTATATAAATGTCATTGAGTCAGTGAGAATTTTGTGAATAAAGCCTGCTGATTTAGGTCAACTTGGAGAAATTACTGAAAAAAACAATAAAGATGATAATCTTTAAAATCTTTTTTCTTCTACTGCATGAGAACTGATCATCCTAGTTGCCCACTTATGGGCAAAAAAGGAGCTCAAAGATTAGCACTTGAATATTCATCACACCTTTATGAAACTGGTAACAGGAAATGTGTATTTTTAATCATCACAGAAACTGACTTATTTGCATGACAATTTCCCAAAAGTTAATAATTTAAGAATTGGCCATTCCCAAAATGTGAAAGTATTTATGAGCCCTGTCTGGCCAGGTGTGTTGTGCCTTTTTAATTTTTTTTAATAAGTCACAGTATAGCACTATGCTTAGAACAGAGGGGGTGTACATGTAGTACATATATACACATAGCAAATGCTGAATGATTGAATTGATGAACTTAAGACTAAAGCTCAATTATCTTGCCTCTAATCACTCTCCTGCAAGTAACATACACATACTATGCCCAAGGAAACTCCTCCTTCATTCTCTCTTTAATTAAGTTATTGAAGCATTGAGCTTTAGAGTAGTGAGTGAATTTTGAGATATTGGCCTATTTATTTTGCTTCTATGAATAAGGTTTTACGGGGGTTCAAGTAGTATAATTATGGCTACTCTCCAAATTCAGACAGTAGAAAAGTGGGAGGAGTATAATTTAACTCTTGTGAAGTATTTGTTAAAAATTACTGTACCAGGAGCATAATAATACCAATGAGCAAAGGTAGCTTGAATAATTCAGTACCATGATACTCTTTTTAAGGCAGCACAAAAGTGGGTTCTAATATCTTATTTATTGTTTATTTCCAGGCTAACACATTTATTGTCTCCAAAGAAGGGAAAAATACCTGTGGAAGTTGGAAATTTTTCATGGAAAAAATAAACAAGATATCTTGCTATTTCTTCCATAAAGTCCATGAAGGTCCAGATGTTGAAATGCTTTTACAAAGCAGGTCATAGGCAGAAGCGGAGTGAATGTTATAATAGTAGGCAACTGAGGCATCAGGTATTGCAGTGCAGAACTAGAAAACATTTCTATGAAGCTCTGATGTACCATACCATGCCTGCTAGCCTTTAATCAGGAAACCAACTTGTCTGCCTGTGCCAGTATTTCCCTTTTAATGGATATATTACACATTACTGGTCCAATCTATTCCAAGTTAGAAATAGCTTTGCTAAAGAGAGATACTGTAGAACAATGGAAAAGCCCAGGACTGTGAGTAAAGATTAGAGGGTAGGAAGAAGGAACAGGAACTAAAATTTTTTCAATAACTGACCACATGTCAAGTGCTATGACAAATATTATCTAATTCAACTTAATTCCCCCAATAACCTAGAGACAAATGTAGTTGTAGTTCACTTTGAAAAATAGGAAATAGGTTCAGAAAGATGATGGAAGCTACTAGATGTCACACAGCTGTTCTGTTCCTGTGCCACAATATAAATGCATGCCTGTCTTAGGCCAGGTTCCAAACTCCCTTCCTGCTTCTGCGGCTAATGACCTCCATGAACATTTGTGAGTTACATTCCCAAGGACTATGCTTTGGTTTTCTCTTCCTGTCATATTTAGATAATACCATTTATTGTTATAATGGTATTATTTACCTAATGGCCATTGATCTGGGTGCTGTTGAGATTGTTTTGATAATAGGGAGGTAAAGTATTTTCAACATAGAGAAGCACTGCGCAATGTAAGTTACTTATAGCTTTCAGTGAATTTACTCACAGTGGAGGGACAGCCATTGTACTAACACTCTGGGCTTCTCTCTGCCTCCTCATCTCTTATCTGGCACATCTAAAAACACAATCTGACTTTGCCCTTATTCACAATAAAGCTAAAATGCAATTTTTATATGCCTAAATTCTTTGTTTCTCAATTGTTTCAGAAATTGAGAAGGAGCAGTTTATTTTTTTCTTCCTTTCTTGAAATTCATTATTGACATTCCTGTTGACTTGTTTTCTACTTTCAACTACCAATTCATGGACATAAGCCCTTTGAAAATGTCCAATTTTGGATGTGACATGATTTTGTAACCTTCTCGATATCTTTTAAAGTAGTTTTATTTAGTCACGTAAATCTTGGGTCTTACAAACAAGTTAGGCCCTTGCATTAGAAAAACAGGAAACAAATGTTTGAGAAAATATTTTAAGTAACTGCACAATTATATTGTTTTTTTTCATGCACTAAACTTTAATATGTGATAGTAACAAAATATACTTGCAATCTTTGGAAACAGATGGAAGATTAAGTATATGGTTATTAAAATATCCACTTATTGTTCTCTAGTACAATATGTTTTCCTAAGTTTGGGCTTATTATGGTGATTAATGTGATAGTTAAGTACACTAAATGGCCAGGAAAATGTAGAAGTTTAGTAGGCAACATCTTGCATAGGTGAAATCTCAAGGAATGCTTGCCATGTAAAAATACACCCTGGCTCATAAATACATTTTGAAGTTCTTACTAATCTCAGAATAAAATAACAAGTATCATTGCTTTACTATGTACTCACTGATACCAAGATAAGGTATCTACTTATCTGGAGAATTATTTTTCCTTTGGATACTTCAAAAAATATTTTCTATTTTTCTGTTAAGTTGAAATAAAGGAAATGTTGTAATTACTGTTGCATTCTTAGAGCTCTGTCAGGTACTTAGAGGTTCAGGTTGATATGACTGGGATATCTGCACTCATTTTGGTATGCTATATTGTGATTTGTAAGAAATATCAATTTGGTTTTTGTCCTTGATTTCTGGCACAGAGTTCCTAAAACTCTTGGAATTTCCTAAGTGTTGAGAGCAATAAAGATAGTTTTTGTTATGTTAATGAGGAGACGTTCAGAAAGCACATAAGAATGGGGGCTGGCTGCCAGAGATGAACAAGTGATTAGAGGATTGGAGCTTTCACTCACACCCCACTGACCTCCAGGTAAGCAAGAGGGGCTAGAGGTCAGATGGATCGCCAATGGCAAATGATGTAATTAATCATTCCTATGTAATGAAGTCTCCATAAAAACCCCAAAAGGACTTTGTTCAGAGAGCTTCTGGACTGGTGAACATGTAGAGATGTGGGGAGAGTGGCACGCTGAAAGAAAGAATGAATGGAAGCTCTGTGCCCCTTCCCACATACCTGGCCCTCTACATTTCTTCCATCAGGCTGGTCCTGAATTATATCCTTTTGTAATAAACCAGTGATCTAGTAAGTATAATGTTTCTCTGAGTTCTGTGAGCTGCTCTGGCTAATTAATCGAATTGGAAGAGAGGGTCCTGGAAGCCTCTGATCTATAGCTGGAGATCAGAAGCATAGGTGATAACTTGGGCTTGTGACTTGGAGGAAGGGGGAGGGCAGTCTTGAAGGTCTGGGCCCTTAACCTGTGCCATCTGATGCTATCTCTGGGTAGATAGTGGCAGAATTAAGATGAATTGTAGGCCAGAACTTTGCTGGTTGGTGGTGGGGGAAACCTCCCCCAGATTGGAATTGGTACCAGAAACCCTTTTAGGTACATATCCTGAAGTGGGTAGCATGCATGCATATAATAAGTACCTAGTCTCAGAAAAATTAGTCACAATCCCTTTCAAGATTCTCTTGATATTATAATCTCTGATGATGAATGGGTTTGAAGGTCCAGGTTAGGTGATACCTAAATAGCATTCATAGAATCATAGAATTTTAGATTTTTAGGGAATTATAAAGATCATCTAGTCTGTTAATGTGTTACAGTTTAATGTTTTCCATATCCCTTTGGGATTTCCCTCTTATCTCTGAAGCATCTTTACCATTACATACAAAAATATTTTTTGATAAATTATTTCATTTAAAAATGAATGAATAAATATATATACATAATTACAATAATCTTATATCAAAGTTATAATAAAATGTTAATTCATTTTAAGATAAATTAACATTAAATTATATATGATATGGATATAAAATTAAATTAACTTAAAATATTTTATATACATATGTGTATATAAATGTATATATACCTACATACATATAAACACAAATTCTCTAAGTCATCTTTTTTATAGCAGTAGGATATGCATACTACAAACAGTGATCTTCTTGAAAACCACTCATTGTGTTTACATCCTGTCCTCCATAGTAGGACATCTCTGAGAACAAATGTGAGCAGATATCTCTATCCCTATAATATTTATTTATTGATCATAGTTCTATAATTCTATGATCAATAAATAAACTGAGGTTCAGAGGAGGTTATATACTTCTTCCAGGTAATATCTTTTAAAATATATTTAAATAGAGTCTTAGAAATTACCAGATTGTTTAAAACAAGTACATTCCTTTGTGTATAAGCCATGAAAAGATATACTCAAGAGAAGTAAACATATAAGAGTTGTTTCCAGCCATGGGGTCAAAGATAACTGAGTGGTGACAGAATTGGTAACACACTCTCACAGTTTTGGGCGTAAGTGGCTAACTAGTTTGATACCATACTCAGAAAGCCTTCTTGATAACTTTTACAGCATTGTAAAAAGTATGTTTTTTTTGCAAAATGCTACTCATATGATACTAGTGTCATAAACAAGGAAAGCATTTTACTTCTGAGATCTTTTTTTTCCCTCCCTATTTCAAAATATCTTTTTTATTTTTAAAGAAATGGCACATAGAACAATGATTCCAGGCCAATTCTGTTCATTTCAGATGGATAGATTTTCAGCACATTCACTTCACACTGTAACATTTTTTTCTTCTTAAGCTTACAATGAAGATAGCTACTGAAGGGCTAGTGAATGAGCTTGAAACAAGATGAGTGTCTAGGATGAGAGAATCTACAGACCCTTACCTTTATACCTACAATCTTGACAGCCCTCTCTTGCAACGCTTCCCTGCCTGTTCACTATCCTTCAAAATCCTTCATCCTCTAAGCCCATCAGATGTATGATGGGCTTACCCATTAAGTTTATTTTAGAAAATAAAATTTTCTAAATTTCATAAAAAGATCAATTTTCTTAGAATCTTCACTTATAAAGAATCAGCATAAAACGGCCTCTAAATTACCTAATGTCAGTGACAGATGCTTAGTAAAGGTTTCATATGTCTCCAGTTATCCTAGTTTATCATAAGTCTCTCATTCTGATCCCACAGATGTATTCTTATTTAAACACACACACACACACAACAATATAGCATAATGGCAATGAATGCATTCCCAGTGTATATGAACCACACAATTGTCATGGTTGCTTGGCAACCACTGACAGGTACTATATACTGGAGAGCAAGGGGATACAAAGCAATGAATGAAAGCCTTATCATCTGCACTGATTTCAGGTGAAGGGAAACTGTCTTCAATGCAAAAATGCCTCCTTTGGGTTATGAAATACAAACAGAAGAAAAAAGTTTGTCTATTTTAAAAAATTAAGCTAAATCATCAGTTGTATTGTGATAGGACAGTAAGTCATTTCATGC
Organism: Balaenoptera musculus; assembly: GCF_009873245.2. Taxonomy (NCBI): domain Eukaryota; kingdom Metazoa; phylum Chordata; class Mammalia; order Artiodactyla; family Balaenopteridae; genus Balaenoptera; species Balaenoptera musculus. The sequence continues at coordinate 42,449,163 of NC_045790.1, read as the reverse complement.
AAAAACAGCTGATTATTGGTCAAAAGAAGAGATGGATGTACCTAACAAATTAGTTCTTGAGTGTACTCATGTGGTAAGGTGAACTACTGATGCTGCTTTGAACACATATGTATTTTCCCTCTTATTCCCATATTAAAGGAAATCTTACTAGACTTGAATTTTTAGCATGTATTTTAAAAAAAATATTGGTCCAAAGTAAAAACTTTTGCTACTTTAAAACACTGTATTTTTCTCTCCACAACGTCTATGATATAATTGCGTAATATCTTAAACATAGATTCTAAAGGAAATGAGCAGATTCAGTCATTGCTCTTATTAAACCTTTTTAGTTTTGACTTCCCTGGGTCACAAAATTTCATGTCTTACTGAAATGGCTATTTTCCATATTATTCATTAATGTCTCTGCTTACACTTTTGCACCTTTTAGTTTCGGAATACTTGTTTCCTTCCAAATAATCACCTTTTGTTCTCCAGGTAAGATAGTCAAATATATCTGCACTCAGATGTCTATAGAAAAATAATTGTGTTTCTTTTAAACATGCTACTATCAAATATTGCCAGAGATATAAAACATGATATCTGAGTAAATTTCATACCTAACACCTTCAAAATGTACTTATGTATCAAAGCTAAAATGCTTATAAATTTGACATTTTCAGTCCCATTGCTGATACTTTAAATTACCATCATTTTAATTCCTTCAGTTGCAGGAAATACCATGAGTTACATTTTAAAAAATGATTAGGAAAAGCAGATGAAAAAGCAAACTCTACACTTGCTTCCATGAGTCTAGGAGGAGAGGAGATTAAACTGGTGGGAGAGACACAATTATCTTTTTCTTATTCTCCAACTCCTATTGGCTCTCCCACGGTAAGTAAATTAGAGAAAACAGATGATTCTAAAAGATGTTTTCATTTAACAAATATTAATTGAGTGTTTCCTACAACCCACTACTAGCCTCCTTTTCTAAATAAGAAAGCAGGGCCATAGATAGGTTAAATAACTTGACCAGTTAGAAAATGTTAGCCAGTGATAGAGCACAGACAAAATCAAGACTCTCAGTCTGAAACCTAAACACTTAATCCCTGAATTTCATTGCTTCTTGGGATCCTTTAACTCATCTGAGTGTTCAACTGAAGGGGTCACCATCCCTCTCTGTAATACCAGCTACTTGACCATAATATACCATAGGAAACTGAAATTACCAATTCCTACATTCATGGGAATTCATCTGTATTTATAACCCACATTTGTGAGTTCACCTGCAGTGTATGGAACTGAATTTACCCCTTCAAACTTTCCACTTTTACTGCCGTTTGGTTTCATTACTATGTTCAACTGGAAAGACTTGTCTTTACTTTTCCCCATTGGACAACTTAACCTAGAAGAGTTTGATCCCATAGTCACCCAATCACCAGTCAGATTTTCTTCAGCATCTCACAATGAAAGCCATTTAAGCAGGTATAAATTTTAGAAACTTTAGTCCTTTTAGAAATGTTGAACTTCTCAGTAGTCCACTTGTTTTCATACCTTTATAGAATATACCAAATCATTGAAAATTATTATGGATGAATAGCAGGGATTGCTTTAAGAAATCGAGTTTATAGTAGCCCCCCCCTTATCTGCAGGGGATACATTCCAAGACCCCCAGTGGATGCTTGAAACTGTGGATAGTATTAAACCCTATATACACTATGTTTTTTCCTATACATACATACTTATGGTAAAGTTTAATTTATAAATTAGGCACAGTAAGAGATTAACAACAATAATAAAATAGAACAAATAAAACAATATACTGTAATAAAAGTTATGTGAATGTAGTCTTTCACTCTCTTAAAATACCTTATTGTACAAATTTAATGCCTTTTCCATCTTAACTAAGCACTTAATCACACACAGTGGCCATAACTTTTGCGGTTTGAGGTGCAAAAACAAACCTGGCAAAAATTTCTTTTTCCTTCTTTACAATGTCTTTGATAGAAGATTTATTATCGTAGATCTTAGCAACCTCAGCATATGATCTTTCTCTTTCCTTATTAAATCAATATCTTTCACCTTTTCACTTTAAAGGAAGCACTTTACGGCTTCCCTTTGGCATATCGAATTGCCAGCATCACTACTCTTGTGCTTTGGTGCCATTATTAAGGAAAATACGGCTTACTTGAACACAAGCCCTGTGATACTATGACGGTGGATCTGATAACCTAGAGACTACTAAGTGACTAATGGGGAGGATGAATTGGACACAGGGATGGTTCTTGTGCCCGACAGTGCAAGATTGCATCACTGCTACTCAAGATGATCTGCAATCTAAAACTTATGAATTGTTTCTTTCTGGAATTCCATTTAATATTTTTGGACCATGGCTGACCATGACAACTGAAACTTAAGAAAGCAAAACCATGGATAAGTGGAGACTATTGTGCATGCTATCAGTTTATTGTACCTGATGTAGGTTGTTGAAAGTTGATTAAGGGGAATTGAAATTTCCAGTCCAAAGTTTTCCCATTACAAATTTATGTTATCTAACTTAGAGTAAGCTCTTCCCAGAACAGTGTGAATTATTTTATTTTGGAATTTTACGACACTTGTGTTTTAATAGAGGGAAAAAAATAAATAGTTCCATTTAATATTAGGTATTTTACCTTTTGGCTTCTAACCATAAACAGAAATTAATAGAGGTGATTAGTTTTTTCATATATACATCAGCAATGATTGGTGTTTCTTGATATACAATATTAAAATCAAGAGGAATTCATTTGAGTTTAGGTCATAGACAATGATATGTAATAATATCCTCAAGTAAATAAACATTAAGGTATTCATATTTTCAACTGCAAAAACTCAATCTAGATCTTGTCATAAAATTTGAAATGCATTTGATGGCATAATCAGAAAAAAATGTTAGAGTATCTTGATCTATCTATAAATGTGTCTTAAGAGAATAAATATAGCAATGATATAGGACTTGGGATAACTTTGTCCATTGATTCTCAAATAAGTAAAGTAAGAGCTATGTACAATTAAAAGTAAAATATTGAGGGGGGTAGAAAATCATCCATAATTTAAAGAAAAAAATTGAAATTCTATTTATTACAAAAAAAAACAGATAAATATTACTTATATATTACTGCTCCCTTACTTGAGTGGTACTTGAGTAGTTCCCTTCAAATACTGAGTTATAAGACTATAACAGTGAGTAAGGACTGATGTTCTCACAGAAGTTTCTGTCTGTAATAGGAATGTATTTCATAAATCAGAGTCTTCTGGATAATGTTCAGTGTGGATGTTAGCAGTTATTTATACTTCACATATTAGAATTCCTTTGGAGAGTCAATCTATATGAAGGGCAGAGGCCAATGATGCCTATTAGCCTAAGAAATAGTTCGAATTTTTGGTCATCCATAGGCTGCCCTTGGTTGTCACTTCCTTATCTGAAGGACTGAATCTCTCTACCTGAATGGCATCTTGATGACTGGGAACTCACTATCTATATAGAGACCACCCACATGAGCAGTATTTGCTGGCTGAGATCTGTGATTCTCATGATTAATTTCTTGCACTAGATCCACAGTTACAATAGTCAGTTCACATGTAGAAACATGCTGCTTCTACATCTTAGACTGTGACTTCTGCCATGATGTAGAAACTTCTAGACTGTTTAAGCACCAGACTTCTCCCACTTAGTAGAACTGCTCCATGGGGCAGATCCACTCTGTGTATTTTTTTTCCTTGTTAAGAATCTTTTCCTTCCCTTATTTCTTATATTTTCATGCATCAAACAAAATTTATAACTGGGCTGCAAGTTCTGAGTTATGGAATGTCTTTATACATCTCTACTAATGTCAATGTATTAAAATTGTCATTAAGTTATATTTGTTATTAAGTGTACTAGGCACTTTTCATACACACACACACACACACACACACACTTATCTAAACCTTACAACTATTTGAGGTTAGTGCAAATACTCCTTTTTATCAAATGAGGACACCAAGGCACAGAGAGTTTATGGACATTCCATAAGCTCTCATACGAGAAATTGACAGGATTTAAATCTAGGTGTTTTGACTTCTGAGCCTAAGCTCATAAGCACTACATTTCAATTGCTTTTCAAAGTTTCTTTTTAACAGGGTTACTAATCTAGTAATTCAGAGAATGTGGTAGTGTAGTCGACTTAGAATTCAATATAGCATTTGATGAGATATGTCATGGAAATATTTTTCATCTCTTTTTGAAATGGAGAAGCATGTGCTGAATACTTATTTAATCAGGTAGATTTGTACCCGGTCTCAGGATTAAAGGATCTATGCTAACCTGAAGGGAAATGTGTTGTTAGGCCACAAAACTCATTTCAATCTCAAAAGTTAAGCATATTTGCTAATGACTTGTGTTTACATATGCAAAACACAATGATCAGACTTACAGATGAGATGACACTGGAAGAGAGGGTAAATGCTTTGAACTCCTGAACCAAAAATATGTTGATAGACTGCAGGAAAGGACTGAATATTAAAAGATAACTTTAAACCAGGGGGAAAAAAAAAATCCTAAGATTCTGTACTTTCCTTAGTTCCTCAAGACAAGTATAGGAGTCCATATATTGGAGATGTAGACAAGCAGCAGCGTCCATGGGAATGGTTTAGAGACATTACATCAACAAATCAGGCCTATGTAATCACCAGTTTACTACAACCATCAGTAAAGATAACCTGAGCATAGGTATCATGGAGAAAACAGGACAGTACCTACGATGAAGGAAAGGCTAGTGCCACACTATTCAGTTCTGGTCATACCACAGTTTTTAATGTTTATCAATAACTGCACTCAAAGGATAGTGTGACTACCAAGGAGGTATTGTTGGGGATATGCAAACAGTTTGGTGAAGGGTGCCATATGACATGAGAATGCTTGAAGAAGGTACAGATGCTTAGCTTGAAAAAGAAATGGAAACATGTTTAAACTTAGTATTTAAAAGACTTTTTTGAAAAGAATAATTAGACAATTGTTTAATCCTCCCAAGAGTAAACTTGAGGGGGAAAGGTGGAAGCCATAATAAGACAAGTTTTTGAACATAAAGAAGTGCCTTGAAATATCCAGAGCTACCAAGTTAGGAAACAGTGAATACCCAAGCATAAGATTGAGAGCTATCTTGCTCTATAGTTGTAGAAGGATTCAGAGATAAACTGGGATGTTGGAGTATATGCTAGTGAAGATTCCCTCCAAACTACACAAAGTTAGGGCTCTTTCCCTTGCCACCCTTTTGTTTGTCTGTTCCTGAAAACTGAGGTCAGATAGGGAAGTGTTAGAGAAAAAGGTAACTGCTTGCTAGTAAGTCTACAGCAGCTCGACACCATGGGAATCATAGGCCTGCTAAGCAAACCTGGTCTCCTTGAGGAACAGCAGCCTTTGCCTGAATGGAACTTGTATATTCTAATCCATCTTCTGTTCTCTGCTTCCCATACACTTAAGTCTCACTTCAAATTTTAAAGATATTTTCCAAAAAAAAAAAGGTAGCTCTTTAACTTCTATGACAACAAGGACTCCATTATTCCTCTCTTTGACAAATATTGTTCTGATGCTACAAAAATGTTTAAACTAGTAGAGTGGGGATGGATCACCTTAGCGGTTCATGGTGAGTCTTTTAATATGACTCCAAAGAGAATATTTTTAATGCAGGATCTGCCCAGTTGCTGGAGCAGAGTGCTACATGCTTACACTAATACCTCAGAGTAGATCTGCACTGGCTTCCACTGTCTTGGTCCTATCTTTCAACAGAATCTTATCTTCATTCTCTGAAAACTGGTTGAAAGGTAGAGATAAAAAAAAAAGGAAGGGCATTATCATCACTTAAGTGCCTACTTAAGTGCTGAACTATGCATTCCTCTTTCACATTTACTATTGCATTTGGTCCTCATACCAAAGTATGAGAGTAGGTGTGGCTATCTTGATTTCACAGATAAGGAAACTGAAGTTCAGCTATAGGGAGGGACTGAATCCAAGGCAGAGTACTGGCTGGTGTTAGAGCTGGAGTCCATAATTACACCCTTTGATCTTCTCTCCACTGAGGAGAGGGTGGAAATACAAACAGAGAATGAGTGAGCTTTCAAAAATCTAGTCCTTAATTGCTGCAAATCTACTCCCTGTAAAGATCTGCCATTAATAGGCCCACAAATACAAACAACCCCAAAATAATTAGCATCAGACCACAGGGACTCTGGGAAAGCAGAACCACTGGAGGAAAAAGTAAGTCTCCAGGCTTTTTTCTGTTCCCCATGACCACTAAAACCTTAGAATAGAATCGTATCTATTTATGACACATTCTATTTTTTGTAGACACTGGGCTGAAAAGAAATCAGATTCTGACTAAATTTAATGCTTAACTCATATGTGAGCCTGAAAAAAATAAAAGAAAAAACATATTGTTTTAATGATGGTACATCTGCATGAAAATGATAAAGAATTTTGAAATGGAATAAAATTTTCCCACTTTGTTGCTCAAGTTACTGTTTTATTTCTTTGGAATAGGTAATTAGAAATACCTACTTAAAGGAAAGCAATAATATGTCCAATGTTGTATAAAATCCCTTAGGACTTGATTCTCTTTCTTTCTGAAGAACCATGTATTTCTTTGCTACCCTAAGTTCCTTTTGAGTAAGTTATAGCTTTATCAGACACAAGGACAACACCAGACAATTGCTATATTCTGTAAAAGGTATAGCTTCATAGTCTATATATGTGTGAAAACATTGCCTATAGCTCTTTTGCAGATATTGATCAGGCCTGATATCTTATGTGATTTCATGTCTGCTCCAAAAGTACTTTTTGTGCAAATATTCAGGAGATAAAGACACCAGGAAACTCCCAAAACGTAACTACTGTTAAAATCCACACTTCCTTTCCATTTTGTGAAATAGAATATGATACACTTCCTTAGTTTTAAAGGTATTTATAGAATTTTATTTTATAATAGAATTTAAAACAACCCTTTCACATAAAAAGGGCTTAGTGAATATTTCTAGAACAAATAAATGAGTTCATAATAGTAATTCATTTTGGACCTTGAATTCATATTAATATTTCAACTACCAAACTACTGTTTTCTAAGCTCATCGTTACATCATTATCAATACTAACCTTTTTAAAATGATACCTGTCTCTTTAATTTCTCTTTCTGATCTTTCAGTGTTAGTGTATAGGAATGCAAGAGATTTCTGTGCATTAATTTTGTATTGTGCTATTTTACCAAATTCATTGATTAGCTCTAGTAGTTTTCTGGTGGCATCTTTAGGATTTCCTATGTATAGTATCACGTCATCTGCAAACAGTGACAGTTTTACTTCTTCTTTTCTGATTTGGATTCCTTTTATTTCTTTTTCTTCTCTGACTGCCATGGTTAGGACTTCCAAAACTATGTTGAATAAGAGTGGCGAGAGTGGACATCCTTGTCTTGTTCCTGATCTTAGAGGAAATGCTTTCAGTTTTTCACCATTGAGAATGATGTTTGCTGTGGGTTTGTTGTGTATGGTCTTTATTACATTGAGGTTAGTTCTCTCTATGCCCACTTTCTGGAGAGTTTTTATCAAAAATTGGTGTTGAATTTTGTCAAAAGCTTTTTCTGCATCTGTTGAGATTATCATATGGTTTTTACCCTTCAATTTGTTAATATGGTGTATCACATTGATTGATTTGTGTATATTGAAGAATCCTTGCATTCCTGGGATAAATCCCACTTGATTATGGTATACGATCTTTTTAATGTGTTGTTGGATTCTGTTTGCTAGTATTTTGTTGAGGATTTTTGCATCTATATTCATTAGTGATATTGGTCTGTAATTTTCTTTTTTTGTGATATTTTTGTCTTGTTTTGTTATCCAGGTGATGGTGGCTTCGTAGAATGAGCTTGGGAGTGTTCGTTCCTTCCTCTGTAAATTTTTGGAAGCATTTGAGAAGGATGAGTGTTAGCTCTTCTCTAATTATTTGATAGAATTTGCCTGTGAAGCCATCTGGTCCTGAACTTTTGTTTGTTGGAAGATTTTTAAATTGTAGTTTCAATTTCACTACTTGTGATTGGTGTGTTCATATTTTGTATTTCTTCCTGGTTCACTCTTGGAAGTTTGTACCTTTCTAAGAATTTGTCCATTTCTTCCAGGTTGTCCATTTTATTGGCATATAGTTGCTGTAGTAGTCTCTTATGATCCTTTGTATTTCTGTGGTGTCAATTGTAATTTCTCCTTTTTCATTTCTAATTTTATTGATTTGAATCCTCTCCCTTTTTTTTCTTGATGAGTCTGGCTATAGGTTTATCAATTTCGTTTACCTTCTCAAAGAACCAGCTTTCAGTTTCACTGATTTTTTGCTATTGTTTTCTTTGTTTCTATTTCATTTATTTCTGCTCTGATATTTATGATTTCTTTACTTCTACTAACTTTGGGTTTTGTTTGTGCTACTTTCTCTAGGTGCTTTAGGTGTAAAGTTAGGTTGTTTATTTGATATTTTTCTTGTTTCTTGAGGTGGGATTGAATTGCTATAAAGACCCAAGATGTGATCTGTCTGGGAGAATGTTCCATGTGCACTTGAGAAGAATGTGTATTCTGCTGCTTTCAGATGGAGTGTGCTATAAATATCAAGTAAGTCTATCTGGTCTACTGTGTCATCTAAAGATTGTGTTTCCTTATTTATTTTTTGTCTGGATGATCTGTCCATTGGTGTAAATGGGTTGTTAAAGACCCTGCTATTACTGTGTTACTGTCAATTTCCCCTTTTATGGCTGTTAGCATTTGCCTTGTGTACTGAGGTGCTCCTGTGTTGGGTGCATATATAATTACAACTGCTACTTTTCTTGCAGTGATCTCTTGATCATTATGTAGGGTCCTTCCTTGTCTCTTGTGACAGTCATTATTTTATTTTATTTTATTTGTTAGAGTTTATTTATTGATTTATTTTTTATTTTTGGCTGCATTTGGTCTTTGTTGCTGTGCGCGGGCTTTCTCTAGTTGCGGCAAGGAGGGGCTACTCTTCAATGTGGTGCATAGGCTTCTCATTGCAGTGGCTTCTCTTGTTGCAGAGCATGGGCTCTAGGTGCATGGGCTTCAGCAGTTGTGATACACGGGCTCAACACTTGTGGATCACGGGCTTAGTTGCTCCATGGCATGTGGGAACATCCCAAACCATGGATTGAACCCATGTCCCCTGCATTGGCAGGTAGATTCTTAACCACTGCACCACCAGGGAAGTCCGACAGTCTTTATTTTAAAGTTTACTTTGTCTGATGTGAGTATTGCTACTCCAGCTTTCTTCTGATTTCCATTTGCATGGTATATCTTTTTGCATCCCTTCACTTTCAGTCTGTGTGTGTTTCTAGGTCTGAAGTGGGTCTCTTGTAGACAGCATATATATGGGTCTTGTTTTTGTATCCATTCAGCCAGACTGTGTCTTTTGGTTGAAACACTTAATCTATTTACATTTAAGGTAATTATTGATATATACGTCCCTATTACCATTTTCTTTATTGTTTTGGGTTTGTTTTTGTAGGTCTTTTCCTTCTCTTGTGTTTCCTGCCTAGAGAAGTTCATTCAGCATTTGTTGTAAAGCTGGTTTGGTGGTGCTGAACTGCAACAAAAAGTATAAAATACCTAGGAATAAACCTACCTAAGGAGGTAAAAGACCTGTACTCAGAAAACTGTAGGACACTGATGAAAGAAATAAAAAATGACACAAACAGATGGAGAGATATACCATGTTCTTGGATTGGAAGAATCAACATTGTGAAAATGACTATACTACCCAAAGCAATCTACATATTGAATGAAATCCCTACCAAATTACCAATGGCATTTTTCACAGAATTAGAACAAAAAATGTTTACAGTTTATATGGAAACACAAAAGACCCCGAATAGCCAAAGCAATCTTGAGAAAGAAAAACGGAGCTGGAGGAATCAGGCTCCCTGACTTCAAACTATACTACAAAGCTACAGTAATCAAGACAGTATGGTATTGGCACAAAAACAGAAATGAACAGGACAGGAATCTCAGAGATAAACTCATGCACCTATGGTCACCTAATCTATGACAAAGGAGGCAAGAATATAAAATGGAGAAAAGACAGTCTCTTCAATAAGTGGTGCTGGGAAAACTGGACAGCTACATGTAAAAGAATGAAATTAGAACACTCCCTAACACCATACACAAAAACAAACTCAAAATGGATTCAAGATATAAATGTAAGCCCAGATGCTATAAACTCTTAGAGGAAAACATAGGAAGAACACTCTTTGACATAAATCACAGGAAGATCTTTTTTCACCCACCTCCTAGAGTAATGAAAATAAAAACAAAAATAAACAAATGGGACCTAATGAAACTTAAAAGCTTTGCACAGCAAAGAAAACCATAAATGAGACAAAAAGACAACCCTCAGAATGGGAGAAAATATTTGCAAATGAAGCAACTGACAAAGAATTAATCTCCAAAATATACAAACAGCTCATGCAGCTCAATATCAAAAAAAACACACAACCCAATCAAAAAATGGTCAGAAGACCTAAATAGACATTTCTCCAAAGAAGACATACAGATCGCCAAGAGGCACATAAAAAGATGCTCAACATCACTAATTATTAGAGAAATGCAAATCAAAACTACAATGAGGTACCACCTCACACCAGTCAGAATGGCCATCATCAAAAAATCTACAAACAATAAATTCTGGAGAGGGTATGGAAAAAAGGGAACACTCTTACACTGTTGGTGGGAATGTAAATTGATACAGCCATTATGGAGAACCGTATGGAGGTTCCTTAAAAAGCTAAAAATAGGAGTATCATATGACCCAGCAATCCCACTACTGGACATATACCCTGAGAAAACCATAATTCAAAAAGACACATGCACCCCAATGTTCACTGCAGCACTATTTACAATAGTCAGGACATGCAAGCAGCCTAAATGTCAATTGACAGATGAATGGATAAAGAAGATGTGGTACATATATACAATGGAATATTACTCCACCATAAAAAGGAACGAAATTGGGTCATTTGTGGAGACGTGGATGAGGCTAGAGTCTGTCATACAGAGTGAAGTAAGTCAGAGAGAGGAAAACAAATATTGTATATTAACACATATATGTGGAATCTAGAAAAATTGTACAGATGAACCTATTTGCATTGCAGGAATAGAGATGCAGATGTATAGAATGGACATGTGGACACAGTGAGGGGAGGGGAGTGGGATAAATTGGGAGATTAGGTTTGACATATATACACTACCATGTGTAAAACAGATAGCTAGTGGGAACCTGCTGTATAGCGCAGGGAGCTCAGCTCGGTGCTCTGTAGTGACCTAGATGGGTGGGATGTGGTAGGTGGGGAGGGAGGTCCAAGAGGGAGGGGATATAGGTATACACATGGCTGATTCACTTCGTTGTACAGCAGAAACTAACACACATTGTAAAGCAACTATACCCCAATGAAAAAATAAATAAAATGAAATGATACCTGTCTAATAATAATGTTTTATTAGACTTCCCTTGAATCAGTACACTTTAGATAAACAAAGTTTCAGTGAGTGTCATTATGTGCCCTGCATGGTTCTAGATGTGGAGATACAGGAATTGGGAAGAGGGAGTATCTGCCCTCAAAACTTTTACAATCTAGTCAGATGGGTCGGAAAAGGGCGCTGATAACAAAGGCCATAACAAAGAGGGAGACTATCCACTGGGTGTTCAGTGCAGGAAGACCATGGATCCATTTTAAAGATTCAGAAAACTTTTCAAAAGAGTACATTAAAGATAGGTCTTAAGAGCAGGTAGAGCTTTGACAAAGACTGGTGGAAAGAAGTTTCTAATTTTTTTCTACTCTAACTCCAAAGGTGCTTGATCCACTCTGGACTGAGTCTGTGATTCCTTTAAAGGATTACAAATAACAGTGATCTGAGCGCCTTTTGTGATCTTTAGAATTTATAAAGTTACTTTATGTACTTCACAGTACTGAGTTTTCATATCCAGCAGAGCAGACACTACCATATCCAGGGCAGAGCAGACACTACCATGCCCATTTTTCAGATAATGAAACTGGGCTCTAAGATTTCCAAAGTCACAGAAATAATAGATGATTTAATGGAAAAAAACACCTTTTACCTTGGGAAACAATGCCATTAATGCTGCTATACTTCTAGGTCATATCAGCTGTAGTGAGCTGTCACTCAGAGAGCAAGGCAAGCTTTTCATGCAAGTAATGTCATCTATATTGTGTGCCTTAAGCAATACAATTTAAACAAGAATTTCTTAATTACCGTCAACCACACTATAATATTATGTTGTGAATGATAACAGCACATGCATATGATCAGGAATTAGATCATCTGGAAGGTGTATAGAAAGGGGGAACACTGGAATGTCTATTGAGAATTTGCCAGAGAATAAGACGGTATATGTCACAGAGTTATCCTGGAACGAGGTTTCAAGTTCTACGAGTATATCTCAACCAACTGAAAGGACATCACAGGCAGGGTACTGATGCAAAATATTATTAGACATTTAGGGTAGACAAATATGTATTCAAATAAAGAGCTGTGAATAAAGTTCTCCAGTAGAAAGCCTGTTCCTAGATGGGATGGGATGGTTTTCCTAGGCTTCTTGGCTGAAATCTATCTGTCCTGAGAAGACTGAAAATTTAAAAGGAATAGAAGGGGCACAGTAGGGGAAGCATTGAGAGGAAACCCAGGCCAGGTAGCAGCGTTTAAATGTCAGGATCATTTCCCCCATGTATGGCTTTAAGCGACTGTTGTAGTGGAGGACTCAGTGCTGACTTTGCTCCAACCTTGGAGAGCAGTTAAGGGAAGGAAAAACTGAAGACTTCTTTTCCCTTTAGCCTGCACAATCAGATTTATCTGAATTGAGCAAAGAATTCAAAAGAATTTATGCAAAATTACTGGAGTTTAGGAGAGCCCTCACCATACTTCTCAAAAGTACATGCATTGCATTTGAAATAACCCAGATGTGTGAATTTCTAATGTCATCGATATTGCTGTTATCAGATAGGATTCTAACCATTAAATCCAAGTACTCTCAGGAAAAATCTCAGCCCCCACACCCCAAACATGAATTTCCCATTTGTCTTTCCTTATAGAAACTATGTTTTGACTTCTTGAAGCCAGTGTAAGCCTTTGTTTCTTTTCTGTCTGGAAAATAACAGACAGTGTGACCCTGGCTATCATCTTTTTTCTCAACTGCTGATCTGATTCCACCTAATAAGTAGCAACTAATGGTGACTATCGCAATTCAAATTAAAACGAAGAGAGTAGAATGACGTGCAGACAAAGCTCAGATGTGGGTTTGCTGATATTTGTAGCAGGAGGTTAATTAGCATTAACAGAAGTATCAGCAGTCACTTGGACTTACTCATAAGGTACTGACTGCTCTCAGCAGTATAGTACAGAGGAAAACAAGTCAAAATAGTTTTCTTTTTCCTCTTACAGAAAAACCATTTACAAAGACAAACATAAAGTAATTGGATTCTTTTTTGTTTGCTTTCTGTTTCTCCTTTCCAGCTAAGTGTTTGATTTAGCTGCTTCTTTTGCTCCTTCCAAGTCCTACATGGTTTGAGTAATAATAGTGTTAGTTGTTCTTTCTTTTTCCCTTTTTCATTCCCTTCCTCCCTGCCCCCTTCCCCATCCTTTGGTGGTTGTTTTCCCTTTAGGCAACAATTTTATGTATAGGCGCTTTCAATTTCAATGAATAATGGGTATATTTTTATGGGTGGTTTATACATTTCGGGTTATATAAATGCAGGACGTACATCTATCCCTCTGATCACTAAATCCATCTAAAACTTTTGAAGCCCCTACCTTTCCCTATTCTATGCAATGATCAGAATAACTGTTATATCCAATGTTTCAGCCTTAAACAAAGCCCAGAAAGAGGTTTTATTTGTTTGACTTTGTATTTTTTTTTCCATTTGCACTCTAATAAAAAAAGAGTGCAAATGGAAAATAATAAAATAAAATAATAAAATAAAATAAAATAATAAAAAAATAATATATTATTTTTTTAAAATGAAAGTTCCTTTTATTTATATGCAGGAGAGCTTAGGATCATTTGAAAAGCTATTCTAGGTATTCTGAAAATAAATGTCCATGGTTTAGTACCTGTAGAATTATTTAATATACACATATCATTATATTATTTAGTCATTCTTTGATGTTTTATAGAAAGTTAATTATTTTAATCTATTGAGAAATGTTAATTAATAATGAAAGATCAATAAATAATAACCATAATGTGAATTAAAATATCTCCTGCTGTGTGAGACTGTAGTTACTAGAATTTTGATGAGGACTTTTAAAATTAATTTCTTTGTTCTTTTCTTCTGTAGAGGGAGCTGGAAATGGATTCAAAAGAAAATTAAGGAAATATATATATATTTAAAAATTCTGACCACAAATCAAAGACAGGCTTAAAATTCTTTGAGGAAAATTTACTCAGTGGTGATAAGAGATATGGAATTGGGTGTGCCACCACTGTTTTGTACAAAAACATAAAAGGAAGTTAACTGTCACATTATTTCTACTTAGACTTGCCAAATCAGATGGAATATATCTATCTGTCTGTCTATCTATCTATCTATCTATCTATCTATCTAACCTATCTATCTATCTATCTATCTATCTATCTATCTATCTATCTATCTATCTATCTATCTATCTATCATCTATCTATATCCAAATCTACCTATCTAGTTAGACAGAAAGACAGACAGATATCAAGACATTAGCTGTAGATTATTTTATAAATGGTACCAAGTATGAATCATAAATATATAAGTATTTCTTACCAAGTATCATGGCTCATTGGATAGACAAGATGGATAGACAAATCCCTCAATTAATGCAACCCTATCATACAGTGGAGGATATTGAGGTAGTCAAATGCTAAGTGAGAACCCAAACAGTAGTTATTTGGCATCTGGGCTGGGGATAAAATCTAAGTCACTGACCCTTCATTTAGTAGCCTTTCCTTAAATCTACAGTGCCATATAAGCATTATCTTGGAAATTAGAGTAAAGAAATCTTTGGTCTTGATTTATCTTCTACATTTTCTCTGTAAAAATGCACCATAAGGAGTATAGTATGTAACTTATGGGCTAAGGAACTGGACATGTGTTAAAAGTGAAGAGATTTTAGGATTCTGTTCTGCTCAAATTTAACTTCAAATTTCAAAAGAGTACCCATATCTTAAACCCCCATGATTGATGAAGGAGAGTGAAGGAAGGAGAATTCTCATTTCTAACTATATTCTGTTATTTTAACGAGGAGATGGCTACTATGGTTTCTTCAGTTTGATGACAGCTAATTATCCAAACCATTAAAACAAAAGGAGATTGGATGTGGATGTTTGGATAAGAGGTGTACGTCTATATTTTCTTTGTCTTGTCAATGGAGACAGGCAATATTTGGATGTTTGGGTTTTTTTTTTTTTTTTTTTTTTTTGCTATTTTTAATGATCTGAGTAGACTCTGGCAAATGGCCATCCTAAAAGAGAATTTGGGCTGCTCAATAATTGAACATTGAGTTATCACATGAAGTAAGAGGAGATTCCAGGCTTGAAAGGCAGACAAAGTCAAAGTGTGTGTGTGTGTGTGTGTGTGTCTGTGTGTCTGTGTGTCTGTGTGTCTGTGTGAGAGAGAGAATGCATGCACAAGAAAGAGAGAGAAGGAGAGAAAGAAACAGAGGCATCAAAGTCTAGGTAACAAATGCAGGAGTTTAGAAAAGGACTGACAGAAGTAAAGAATCAGACTTTCGGGGGTCTGTTGATTTTTCAATAATAATTTAAAAAGTTAACATTTTTGAGCACTTTCCTGGCTATTTTTGCCAGTATTCTGGTTTTTACATAAGTCGTCTCAATTAATTCTTATGACAATTTGTGTGTGTGTGTGTTAGAATAGTATCTATGATTATTTTCCAGAGGAGGAAGAATAAGCTATGGCAAAATAATTTCCCCAAGGACACTTCACTAAAAAGTAGCTGGCAGAGGCTGGATTTGAACTCAGGAATTTCTAGATCAAGAACTGAAAGTTCTTAGCCATTATATTACAATGTCTCCCACGATCAATTGTCCCTATCCAAGACCAGGAGGTATATGATTTATAGGTGATTTGGGCTGGCATAAAGAAGCAAGAGCCTCCTGAAAGACAAATAAAGCAGGAAAGCAATTGAAATTCTCCTATAGCTCTACTAAATATCCATTATACAGGAAAACTTAATTTTTTTAAAGGACAGGTGTCTTTCTCAAATTCCCTTAAATGCCTAGCAAGTTGATGCTAGGAAATGTGCCATTTTCCCATTCTTTTAGTATATCCTTTCTCATCAGAATGCCTTCCTCCAAATAGCACATAGTAAATGAGGGGAAAAAAAATCTATATGAAAAAATGTGGCAAGAATATTGAAGTAGCAATTAAGAACAGATGGATGTTTTGTAAGTACAAATGAGTTTTAAAATAAATGAGGGTTCACAATAGGTTTGTGAGAATCAGTTAATATCCTATTGAAATATTGAGACACATATGTAAAAGTCTACCAGGTTCGGCTCTATTTGTGAGTCACCAGCAGTAGTACAGAATATTTTTGCACAATGGCCAAATTAAGCACCTCTTTCTAATCTTCATGTCACAACACTTTTTAGATATAATTCACCCCTTATTTCCCAGCCCAGGTTTTTGACTAATACTACCTTTTCTACTAGATGAGAAAGCACCTGTCAATGTCAAAACACAGGGCTTATATCCTAGTAACCTGTAATCTTAGACTTGAGGTCACTGTGGGTCCTTTTACTCACTATATGCCTCCAATCAAAGACACTTGGGCCAACAGATCCGGATGAAGAAACTGGAGCAGAGGAAAAGTGAACCTCACCTCACATAGGAAGATCTTCTCAGGTGTGTTTTGTGTAGAGAAACAGGAAATATATGAATGAATACCACTGCTGAGAAACAAAATCAGAAAGAACATGTGGATCCAGGTTCAGTTTTCTGGTTTGTTTGTTTAAAGTATGGTGACCATATTCACTAGCAAAATGAGGCCTGGTGAGTATAAAGACACCAACATTATTTTCTCCAAAATTGCCCTCAGGGAGAGGAACAATCTTGAGCAAATATTACCTCCATTTGATGGACAGAGATAGAAACAGGGAGAGTCTAGTGCAGCTCTTTCCATTTCAAAAGAACCATTAGTACACAGGGCAATCCTTAATTCTATTTGCTCCCTATTAAGATGTGGAGTAAAAATAATTTATTGATGGCTTCTCAGAAAGAAGGACATCTAATTTTGGAAGCTAGCATTTAGGGTATCAATAATGATATCTAATTATTGAATAGTTACCTTATGTTAGGTATTATATTAAGAGCTCCATGTATAGCATTCCATTTAATCTTTATAGTGACACATTAGAAAGTACTATTACAACTACACAACAGATAGAAAAACTGAGGTGCAGAGATGTTAAAGAATTTACTCTATATCAAAACAAGAAGTAAGTGGACTGCAAACTGAGTCTAGGCAGTCATGAAATTCTCTTGAAGAGAAAAGATTATGAAAAAAGATAAAATTTACTTTATGAATTTAATATGCTATTCAATATTAATATTTAATGTGACATTGTTAAGAAGAATAAAGTAGCACTTGGGATATGTAATCAAATATAACTCCATGTAAAACTTGGATATCTGACTTCAAAATACTGTCCCTTCTGCCTTGCAGTTTTTGCAGGAGTTGCTTATTCAGAAGGTAATGATCTCCTCCTTCCTATTGCAATGAAGCTACCTGTGCATGCATATCTGCAGATGATAATCATCTCTGGGACAAGATGGAGAATGGGGAAGAAGTTGGGGAGGGCAGAACTGTGAAGAACTTGTGGTACGTCATAACCACACTCTCTTTGTAACAGTCAGTGTGTCACTGGTCTTTTCCTCCCTGATAAGAATCAGAGCACTGATAGGAAGAACACTCTTTGACAAAAATCACAGCAAGATCTTTTTTGATCCACCTCCTAGAGTAATGGAAATTAAAAATAATAATAAACAAATGGTACGTAATGAAACGTAAAAGCTTTTGCAAAGCAAAGGAAACTACAAACAAGATGAAAAGACAACCCTCAGAATGGGAGAAAATATTTGCAAACGAATCAACAGACAAAGAAGTAATCTCCAAAATATATAAACAGCTCATGCAGGTCAATATTAAAAAAACAAACAACCCAATAAAAAAATGGGCAGGAGACGTAAATAGACATCTCTCCAAAGAAGGCATACAGATGGCCAAGAAGCACATGAAAAGCTGCTCAACATCACTAATTACTGGAGAAATGAAAATCAAAACTACAATGAGGTATCACCTCACACCAGTTAGAACGGACATCATCAGAAAATCTACAAACAACAAATGCTGGAGAGGGTGTGGAGAAAAGGGAACCCTCCTACACTGTTGTTGAGAATGTAAATTGATACAGCCACTCTGGAGGACAGTATAGAGGTTCCTTAAAAAACTAAAAATAGAATTACCACATGACCAACAATCCCACTACTGGGCATATACCCAGAGAAAACCATAATTCAAAAAGACACATGCACCCCAATGTTCATTGCAGCACTATTTACAATAGCCAGGACATGGAAGCAACCTAAATGCCCATCGACAGACGAATGGACAAAGAAGATATGGTATATTTATACAATGGAATATTACTCAGCCATAAAAAGGAACGAAATTGGGTCATTTGTAGAGACGTGGATGGATCTAGAGACTGTCATACAGAGTGAAGTAAGTCAGAAAGAGAAAAACAAATATCATATATTAACACATATATGTGGAACCTAGAAAAATGGTACAGATGAACTGGTTTTCAGGGCAGAAACAGAGACCCAGATGTAGAGAACAAACGTATGGACACCAAGGGAGGAAAGTGGCTTGGAGGTGGTGGTGGTGTGATGAATTGGGAGATTGGGATTGACATATATACACTAATATGTATAAAATGGATAACTAATAAGAACCTGCTGTATAAAAAAATAAATAAAATTCAAAAAAAAAAAATCAGAGCACTGAGACTTTGGAGCATTCACCTTGCTGATAGAGAGGGGAGATGTAATGCCAGGAGGAAGGAGTTAATGGGTAATATTTTCCTTTCCTGAGAAGGTCCACATAATGAAAATATTCCCAGGAACCATTTTAGTCTGCCTCCTAAAATTTAATCTCAAAATACTATTTATTCACACATTTGCCCATTGTTTCATTAATTTTGTTCAGTAGGCATGTTTTTTGTCTTATCACATGGTGTTCAACTGCAAATTGTTTTGCATCCAGACTTTGGTTTGCAATACTCCCAGCAGTAATTTTTTTTTGTTTGATTTTTGAATTTTATTATTTATTTTTGATTAGCTCTAGTAGTTTTCTGATGGCATCTTTAGGATTCCCTATGCATAGTACCATGTCATCTGCAAACAGTGACAGTTTTACCTCTTTTCCAATTTGTATTACTTTTATTTCTTTTTCTTCTCTGATTGCCGTGGCTAGGACTCCCAAAACTATGTTGAATAATAGTGGTGAGAGTGGACATCCTTGTCTTGTTCCTGATCTTAGTGGAAATGCTTTCAGTTTTTCACCACTGAGAATGATGTTTGCTGTGGGTTTGTTGTACACGGCCTTTATTATGTTGAGGTTGGTTCCCTCTATGCCCACTTTCTGGAGAGTTTTTATCATAAATGGTGTTAAATTTTGTCAAAAGCTTTTTCTGCATCTATTGAGATGATCATATGGTTTTTCTTCTTCAATTTGTTAATACAGTGTATCACATTGATTGATTTGCATATATTGAAGAATCCTTGCATCACTGGGATAAATCCCACGTGATCATGGTGTATGATCCTTTTAATGTGCTGTTGGATTCTGTTTGTTATTATTTTGTTGAGGATTTTTGCATCTATATTCATCAGTGATACTGGTCTGTAATTTTCTTTTTTTGTAGTATCTCTGTCTGGTTTTGGTATCAGGGTGATTGTGGCCTCGTAGATTGAGTTTGGGAGTTTTCCTTCCTCTGCAATTTTTTGGAAGAGTTTGAGAAGGATGGGTTTTAGCTCTTCTCTAAATGTTTGATAGAATTCACCTGTGAAGCCATCTGGTCCTGGACTTTTGTTTGTTGGAAGATTTTTTAATTGTAGTTTCAATTTCACTACTTGTGATTGGTCTCTTCATATTTTCTATTTCTTCCTGGTTCACTCTTGGAAGTTTGTACCTTTCTAAGAATTTGTCCATTTCTTCCAGGTTGTCCATTTTATTGGCATAGAGTTGCCTGCAGTAGTCTCTTATGATGCTTTGTATTTCTGTGGTGTCCATTATAACTTCTCCTTTTTCACTTCTAATTTTATTGATTTGAGTCCTCTCCCTCATTTTCTTGATGAGTCTGGCTAAAGGTTTATCAATTTTGTTTATCTTCTCAAAGAAACAGCTTTAAGTTTCACTGTTTTTTTGCTATTGTTTTCTTCGTTTCTATTTCATTTATTTCTGCTCTTATTTTTATGATTTCTTTCTTCTACTAACTTTGGGTTTTGTTTGTTGTTCTTTCTCTAGTTCGTTTAGGTGTAAGGTTAGATTGTTTATTTCAGATTTTTCTGGTTTCTTGAGATAGGACTGTATTGCCATAAACTTCCCTCTTAGAACTGCTTTGGCTGCATCCCATAGGTTTTGGATCATCATGTTTTCGTTGTCATTTATCTCTAGGTATTTTTTGATTTCCTCTTTGATTTCTTCAGTGATGTCTTGGTTATTTAGTAATGTATTGTTTAGCCTCCATGTGTTTGTGTTTTTTACGTTTTTTCCCCTGTAATTCATTTCTAATCTCATAGCGTTGTGGTCAGAAAAAATGCTTGATATGATTTCAATTTTCTTAAATTTACCGAGGATTGGTTTGTGACCCAAGATGTGATCTATCCTGGAGAATGTTCCATGTGCATTTGAGAAGAAAGTGTAATCTGCTATTTTTGGATGGAATGTCCTATAAATATCAATTAAATCTATCTGGTGTATTGTGTCATTTAAAGCTTGTGTTTCCTTATTAATTTTCTGTCTGGATGATCTGTCCATTGGTGTAAGTTAGGTGTTAAAGTCCTCCACTATTATTGTGTTACTGTCGATATTCTTTATAGCTCTTAGCATTTGCCTTATGTATTTGGGTGCTCCTATGTTGGGTGCATATATATTTATAATTGTTATATCTTCTTCTTGGACTGATCCCTTGATTATTATGTACTGTCCTTCCTTGTCTCTTTTAACATTCTTTATTTTAAAGTCTATTTTATCTGATACGAGTATTGCTACTCCAGCTTTCTTTTGATTTCTATTTGCATGGACTATCTTTTTCCATCCTCTCACTTTCAGTCTGTATGTGTCCCTAGGTCTGAAGTGGGTCTCCTGTAGACAGCATATATACAGATCTTGTTTAGGTATCCATTCAGTGAGCCTGTGTCTTTTGGTTGGAGCATTTAATCCATTCACATTTAAGGTGATTATCGATATGTATGTTCCTTTTAATATTTTCTTAATTATTTTGGGTTTAGTTTTGTAGTTCCTTTTCTTCTCTTGTGTTTCCCAATTACAGAAGTTCTTTTAGCATTTGTTGTAGAGCTGGTCTGGTGGTGCTGACTTCTTTTAGCTTTTGCTTGCCTGTAAAGCTTCTGATTTCTCTGTCGAATCTGAATGAGATCCTTGCTGGGTAGAGTAATCTTGGTTGTAGGTTCTTCCCTTTCATCACTTTAAGTATATCATGCCACTCCCTTCTGGCTTGTAGAGTTTCTGCTGAGAAATCAGCTGTTAACCTTATGGGAGTTCCCTTGTATGTTATTTGTCATTTTTCCCTTGCTGCTTTTAATAATTTTTCTTTGTCTTTAATTTTTGCCAATTTGACTACTATGTGTCTCGGCGTGTTTCTCCTTGGGTTTATCCTGCCTGGGACTCTCTGTGCTTCCTGGACATGGGTGGCTATTTCCTTTCCCATGTTAGGGAAGTTTTCGACTATAATCTCTTCAAATATTTTCTCGGGTCCTTTCTGTCCCTCTTCTCCTTCTGGGACCCCTATAATGCGAATGTTGTTGCATTTAATGTTGTCCCAGAGGTCTCTTAGGCTGTCTTCATTTCTTTTCATTCTTTTTTCTTTATTCTGTTCCACAGCAGTGCATTCCACCATTCTGTCTTCCAGCTCACTTATCCATTCCTCTGCCTCAGTTATTCTGCTATTGATTCCTTCTAGTGTAGTTTTCATTTCAGTTATTGTATTGTTCATCTCTGTTTGTTTGTTCTTTAATTCTTCTAGGTCTTTGTTAAACATTTCTTGCATCTTCTTGATCTTTGCCTCCATTCTTTTTCCAAGGTCCTGAATCATCTTCACTCTCATTACTCTGAATTTCTTTTCCTGGAAGGTTGCCTATCTTCATTTCATTTAGTTGTTTTTCTGGCATTTTATCTTGTTCCTTCATCTGGTACATAGTCCTCTGCCTTTTCATTTTGTCTATCTTTCTGTGAATGTGGTTTTCGTTCCACAGGCTGAGGACTGTAGTTCTTCTTGCTTCTGCTGTCTGCCCTCTGGTGGATGAGGCTATTTAAGAGGCTTGTGCAAGTTTCCTGATGGGAGGGACTGGGTGATGGGTAGAGCTGACTGTTGCTCTGGTGGGCAGAGCTCAGTAAAACTTTAATCTGCTTGTCTGCTGATGCGTGGGGCTGGGTTCCCTCCCTGTTGGTTGTTTGGCTGAGGCAACCCAGCATTGGAGCGTACCCAGCTCTTTGGTGGGGCTAATGGTGGACTCTGGGAGGGCTCACGCCAAGGAGTACTTCCTAGAACTTTTGTCTGCCAGTGTCCTTGTCGCCGCGGTGAGCCACAGCCATCCCCCGCCTCTGCAGGAGACCCTCCAACACTAGCAGGTAGGTCTGATTCAGTCTCTTTTGGGGTCACTGCTCCTTCCCCTGGGACCCAATGTGCACACTACTTTGTGTGTGCCCTCCAAGTGTTGAGTCTCTGTTTCCCCCAGTCCTGTCGAAGTCCTGCAATCAAATCCCACTAGTCTTCAAAGTTTGATTCTCTGGGAATTCCTCCTCCCGTTGCTGGACCCCCAGGTTGGGAAACCTGACGTGGGGCTCAGAACCCTTACTCCATTCGGTGGACTTCTGTGGTATAAGTGTTCTCCAGTTTGTGAGTCACCCACCCACCAGTTATGCAATTTGATTTTATTGTGATTGTGCCTCTCCTACCATCTCATTGTGGATTCTCCTTTGTCTTTGGATGTGGGGTATCTTTTTTGGTGAGTTCCAGTGTCTTCTTGTCGATGATTCTTCAGCAGTTAGTTGTGATTCTGGTGCTCTCGCGAGAGGGAGTGAGTGCACGTCCTTCTACTCCGCCATCTTGAACCAATCTCCTCTCTCTTGATGAGTAAAGTTTTCTTTCCAGTTGCTCTCCTTTCTGTCAGAGTGCCAGTTCCACTTCCAGTATTGTTCTGCTTAGGTTGCTGGGAGGCCAGTAATTTCTTAACATAAGTTTTAAGAAAGACCATTTCCTAGAATTTTCTTTCAAAGAAGAGTATTAGTAAAAATATCTCTGAATTCTAAATACTCGTATCAAAGGGAAGACAGTACATTTACTCAGCCAACAATGGTTGTTGAGAACCACATTGTATATTCCCTACAATGTCTGAGGAACTGTGTATTTGCAAATGAAGTTATGGTTTTTCCCCTTTCTGCAAGACTGTCTTTTATTCTCTTACTCTCCTATTTGCCCAGCAAAACAAAGTTAAGAGTTTACACATTTTGTTGCAAAGATTCTCAGGGTTTGATGAATGTTCATTCATCCATTCTGCAAGCATATATTGTCCATTATGTATTGGGCATGGGGTAGGTCCAAGATATTCAATCTTGAGTAGAACATGGTGTAGGAATAGGAGCAGAAAATCAGTTGAATTTTGAAGACATAAAATGGAAGTGATTCCTTGAGTGGGTGTACTTGAATTTGAATCTTTGGCCTGTCATGTATTATCTGTATGACCTTGAAAAGGGCACAATTTTTCTAAACTCCAACCCCACACTGGTAGAATGTGATCATTAATTCATCTTTCACAGGATTGTTATGACAGTTTAATGAAAATGTATAGAAAGTATTTATCAGCTGGCAATTTTTAATAAATATTAATTCTCTCCTCATTTTTAATTCAGCCACACATAAAGGTAGACAAAGCAAATTCACAAAGGATGTTTTAGTTATGGAGGTAGAAGGTGAATAAAAGCTTTTGGGAAATAAGCTCTCTGTTGAAATAATCTCACTTATTAGACTAAGAGAAGGTCTCTTAGAAAGGCCTTGCTTTCTTTCTCAGCCTGAACTCTTTAATCCATGCTCATCAGCGTACATAAGACCAGAAAATATCACACTGAATCTCTGGTAGTTTTGGCTTATTTTTCCACAGAGCACAACCCAAATGTGTTCTCCTCAGCATCTTTGGATCTTTCATTAAATTAATAAACTTCTCTTTTGAAGACAGATTAATAATTCTATTTATTATGACATAACTATATGCAAAGGACTTTATCCTTGGTCTTCACAACAACACTGTGAACTAGGTATATAATTATTTTTATTTTATGCAAGGGAAAAGTGAGATTTATAAAGGAGAAATAATTTGCCCAAACTCACATGTCTACTATGGAGGACTGAACTAAGGTTTGTCTAGCTGCAGTGATTATACTGCTTTGAAATTGCAAGAAAAAATAATTATTCCACTTTTTAAGCAATTTCACCAAGAAATAGAGGACAGAGGCCCTTGCTTCTTTACTTCAAAGGCTCTTGAAATGATGTTGCTTAGCTGATACTCTCCTAAATTGGTTTATCCTATGGGAACAATTAAGCAATAATCACTTATAAGTGGCTTCAGGGAAATGCTGAAGATGGACCTTGTTAGTCTACAGCTCCTAAACAAAATAATTGAAAATATGGCCATAGTTAAAATAGCTTTTTGTGGACTTCCCTGGTGGCGCAGTGGTTAAGAATCTGCCTGCCAATGCAGGGGACACGGGTTCGAGCCCTGGTCTGGGAAGATCCCACATGCTGCAGAGCAGCTAAGCCTGTGTGCCACAACTACTGAGCCTGCACTCTAGAGCCCACGAGCCACAACTACTGAGCCCACATGCCACAGCTACTGAAGCCTGCATGCCTAGAGCCTGTGCTCTGCAACAAGAGAAGACACCTCAATGAGAAGCCTCACACCACAACAAAGAGTAGCCCCCACTCACCACAACTAGAGAAAGCCTGTGCACAGCAATGAAGGCACAATGCAGCCATAAATAAATAAATAAATAAATAAATAGGTGATGTGTGATCACTACACACTTGTAAAAAAAAATAGCTTTTTGTTTCTATGGAATACATGAGAATATATGGAATAAATTAAGGCACATTTGTTTGTATAAGAGCATAATATACATTTGATACAAAACGGATATTTAGGGCAAGAATGCGCTGTTTTTGTCCTGATAGAAAGAAAATGATGCCTAATGGGGCAGAGTCAAGATGGTGGCATGGGAAGATGTGGAGTTTGTGTCTCCCCACAACTAGGGCACCTCCTGGAGGCTGGTGGGGGACCTCAATGCCCAAGGAGATGGGAGGAGCCCCTGAGCGACTGAGTAGGACATGGGGGGAGTAAGAGGGGAGGAGAAGTGGGGGCCTACAGGACCGGCTCCCCTGAGGGGGTGGCTGGGAGTGGGGAGGGGTTCCCAGACCTGGAGGGACCCTCGGGGCTAGGAGATCAGGGGAAAACATACCTAAGCTTTCCCCTACCTAATTGGGCCAGGAAGCCTGCAGGGGCTCCTGGGCCGGGCCCTCTGCCCTCCGAGGCCCTCTGGGTCACGTTGGTCCTAGGGGAGTAGGAGGGAGGCAGGGGGAGAAGAGGAGAGGTGGTGGGCAGGGCCCTCCGGGATCGAGGATCAGGGGAGGCACTGCGGGTGTTCCTCTGCCCACCAGCCCTGGGAAGCCTGCTGGGCTCCTGGGCCAGGTCCTCCATTCTCCAGGGCCCCCTCAAGCCTCATGGGTCCTATGGGAGGAAGGGAGGGAGGAGCAGGGAAGAGGAGGAGAGGTAGACAGGGAGGGGCCCTCCTGGACTGGAAGATCAGGGGAGGTGCAGCAGGCGTTTCCCCCACCCACTCGGCCCTGGCAATCCTGTTGGGCTTCTGCGTCTGGTCCCCTACCTTCCGGGCCCCCCACCGGCCATGTGGCTCCTTGGGCATGGAAGGGAGTGGGAGGGGGGGAGAAGAGAGAGCCAACGGGGGAGGTGCTCTCCGGGATCAGAGGATTGGAGTAATGGGCCTAGAATTTTCCCCTGCCCCTTGGGCCCAGTGAGGCCTGCTGGGGTCCTGGACCTGGTCCTCCGACCTCAAAGGGCCAAAGACACTCCTGAACCCCTCCTGCTGCATTGAGCCTAAGCCCAACCTCCACCCCCCAGGGCCTTTTCCGGCCCTGTGGGTCCTAATCATAGGCCCCACTCACTGCCTGAACCGCAGCCCTGCCTAAGCAAACCGCCCCACCAGCCAATGCCTTTTCTGAGTTTTTCTTTCCCCCCCTCTTTTTTACTATTGTGGCTCTATTTAACCTTCCACTTCTTGTTTCATCATCTCTATTTTTATTTTTTTAATTCTTTCTAACATATCTGTTAGTTTTCTAATCTTGTTTATTTTTTACTATTTGTTATTATTCTGCTTTTTTTCTTTTTCTTTTCTTTTTTTTTTGTTTTTGCTGTCCCATGCGGCTTGCACAATCTTGGTTCACAAACTGGGGGTTGGGCCAGAGCTACTGTAGTGTGAGCTCTGAGTCCGAACCACCAGACTAACAGAGAACCTCAGACCCCAGGGAAGATTCATCAGAGTGAGGTCTCCCAGAGGTCCTCATTTTCGGCACCAAGACCCAGCTCTACCTAACAGCCTACAAACTCCAGTGCTGGAAGCCTCGGGCCAAACAATCAATACAGAGGAACACAATCCCACCCTCAAAAGAAAAAAAAAGAGAGAGAGACAACAGAAGATATATCACAGATGAAGGAGCAAGGTAAAAACCTACAAAACCAAATAAATGAAGAGGAAATAGGCAACCTACCTGAAAAAGAATTCAGAGTAATGACAGTAAGATGATACCAGAATCTCAGACACACGAAGTGGAGGTACGGATTGAGAAAATACAAGAAATGTTTAACAAAGATCTAGAAGAACTAAAGAACAAACAAACAGAGATGAACAACACGATAACTGAAATGCAAAATACACTAGAAGGAATCAATAACAGAATAACTGAGGCAGAAGAACGAATAAGTGAGCTGGAAGACAGAAAGGTGGCAATAATTGCTGAGGAGCAGAATAAAGAAAAAAGAATGAAAAGAATTGAAGACCATCTCAGAGACCTCTGGGCCAACACTAAATGCACCAACATTCGAATTATAGGGGTCCCAGAAGAAGAGAAAAAGAAAGGGTCTGAGAAAATATTTGAAGACATTATAATGGAAAACTTCCCCTAGCGTGGGGAAAGGAAATAGTCCACCCAAGTCCAGAAGCACAGAGAGAGTCCCATGCAGGATAAACCCTAGGAGAAACACACCAAAACACATATTACTCAAACTAACAAAAATTAAATTCAAAGAAAAAATATTAAAAGCAGCAAGGGAAAAGCAAAAATAACATACAAAGAAATCCCCATAAGGTTATCAGCTGATCTTTCCAGCAGAAACTCTGCAGGCCAGAAAGGAGTGGCAGGATATACTTAAATTGATGAAAGAGAAGAACCTACAACCAAGATTACTCTACTCAGCAAGGATCTCATTCAGATTTGATGGAGAAATCAAAACCTTTACAGACAAGCAAAAGCTAAGACAACTCAGCACCACCAAACCAGCTTTACAACAAATGCTAAAGGAACTTCTCTAGGCGAGAAACACAAGAGAAGAAAAAGACCCACAAAAACAAACCCCCCAAAATTAAGAAAATGGTAATAGGAACATATATATCAATAATAACCTTGACTGTAAATGGATTAGATGCTCCAAACAAAAGACACGGATGGGCTGAATGGATATAAAAATGAAACCCATATATATGCTGTCTACAAGAGACCCACTTCAGACCTAGGGATACATACAGACTGAAAGTGAGGGGATGGAATAAGATATTCCATGCAAATGGAAATCAAAAGAAAGCTGGAGTAGCTATACTCATATCAGATAAAATAGACTTTAAAATAAAGAATGTTACAAGAGATAGGGAAGGACACCACATAATGATCAAGGGATCAATCCAAGAAGAACACATAACAATTATAAATATTTATGCATCCAACGTAGGAGCACCTCAGTACATAAGGCAAATGCTAACAACCGTAAAAGGGGAAATCGACAGTAATACAATAATAGTAGGGGACTTTAACACCCCACTTACACCAATGGACAGATCACCCAAACAGAAAATAAATAAGGAAAAACAAACTTTAAATGACACAACAGGCCAGATAGATTTAATTGATATTTATAGGACTGTCCACCTAAAAGTGGCAGAATACACTTTCCTCTCAAGTGCACACGGAACATTCTTCAGGAGAGATCACATCTTGCGTCACAAATCAAGCCTCAGTAAATTTAAGAAAATTGAAATCATATCAAGCATCTTTTCTGACCCCAACACTATGGGACTGGAAATCAATTACAGGAAAAAAACTGTAAAAAACACAAATACA
The DNA here is from genome assembly GCF_009873245.2 of Balaenoptera musculus. Classification (NCBI taxonomy): domain Eukaryota; kingdom Metazoa; phylum Chordata; class Mammalia; order Artiodactyla; family Balaenopteridae; genus Balaenoptera; species Balaenoptera musculus. Next base: position 42,420,368 of record NC_045790.1, on the reverse strand, counting down.
TGGACTCTAAACAGTGTACTACTAAATAACCAAGAGATCACTGAAGAAATCAAAAAAGAAATTTAAAATTACATAGAAAAAAAAATGACAACGAATATATGATGACCTAAAAACTATGGGACGCAGCAAAAGCAGTACTAAGAGGGAAGTTTATAGCAATTCAATCTCACCCTAAGAAACAAGAAAAATCTCAAATAAACAATCTAACCTTACACCTAAAGCAACTAGAGAAAGAAGAATAAAGAAAACTCAAAGTCAGTAGAAGGAAAGAAATCATAAATATCAGAGCAGAAATTAATGAAATAGAAATGAAGAAAACAATAGCAAAGATTAATAAAACTAGAAGTCGCTTCTTTGAGAAGAACAAAATTGATAAACCTTTAGCCAGACTCATCAAGAGAAAAAGGGAGAAGATTCATATTAATAAAATTAGATGAAAAAAAGAGAAATCACAACTGACACCTCAGAAATACAAAGGATCATAAGAGACTACTACAAACAACTATATGCCAATAAAATGAACAACGTGGAAGAAATGGACAAATTCTTAGAAAAGCACAACCTTCTGAGACTGAACCAGGAAGAAATAGAAAATATAAACAGACCAATCACAAGCACTGAAATTGAAACTGTGATTAAAAATCTTCGAACAAACAAATGTCCAGGACCAGATGGCTTCACAGGCAAATTCTATCAAACATTTAGAGAAGAGCTAACACCTATCCTTCTCAAACGCTTCCAAAAAATTGCAGAGGAAGGAACACTCCCAAATTCATTCTATGAAGCCACCATCACCGTGACACCAAAACCAGACAATGATATGACAAAAAAAGAAAATTACAGACCAATATTACTGATGAACATAGATGCAAAAATCCTGAACGAAATACTACCAAACAGAATCCAACAACACATTAAAAGGATCATACACCATGATCAAATGGGATTTATCTCAGGAATGCAAGGATTCTTCAATATACACAAATCAAGCAATGTGATACACCATATTAACAAATCAAGGACTAAAAAACCATATGATCATCTCAATAGATGCAGAAAAAAGCTTTTGACAAAATTCAACACCCATTTAGGATAAAATACTCTTCAGAAAATGGGTATGAGTGACCCTACCTCAACATAATAAAGGCCATATATGACAAACCCACAGCCAACATCATCCTCAATGGTGAAAAACTGAAAGTGTTTCCACTAAGATCAGGAACAAGACAAGGATGTCTACTCTCGCCACTCTTACTCAACATAGTTTTGGAAGTTCTAGCCACAGCAATCAAATAAGAAAAAGAAATAAAAGGAATCCAAATTGGAAAAGAAGAAGTAAACTGTCACTGTTTGCAGATGACATGATACTATACATAAAAAATCCTAAAGATGCCACTAGAAAACTACTAGAACTAATCAATGAACTTGGAAAAGTTGCAGGATACAAAATTAATGCATAGAAATCTCTGGCATTCCTATACACTAAAAATGAAAAATCAGAAAGAGAAATTAAGGAAACAATCCTATTTACCATTGCAGCAAAAAGAATAAAATACATAGGAATAAACCTACCTAAGGAGGCAAAAGTCTCGTACTCGGAAAACTATAAAACACTGATGAAAGAATTCAAAGATGACACAAACAGATGAAGAGATATACCATGTTCTTGGATTGGAAGAATCAATATTGTGAAAATGACAATACTACCCAAAGCAATCTACAGATTCAATGCAATCCCTATCAAAATACCAGTGGCATTCTTTACATAATTAGAACAAAAATTTTTACAACTTATCTGGAAACACAAAAGACCCTGAATAGCCAAAGCAATCTTGAGAAAAGAAAACGGAGCTGGAGGAATCAGGCTCCCAGACTTCAAACTATACTACAAAGCTACAGTAATCAAGGGAGTATGGTACTGGCACAAAAACAGAAATATAGATCAATGGTAGGGGATAGAAAGCCCACGCACATATGGTCACCTAATTTATGACAAAGGAGGCAAGAACATAAAATGGAAAAAAGACAGCCTCTTCAATAAGTGGTGATGGGAAATCTGGACAGCTAAATGTAAAAGAATGAAATTAGAACATTCCTTAACACCATACACAAAAATAAACTCCAAATGGATTAAAGACCTAAATGTAAGACCAGACACTATAAAACTCTTAGAGGAAAACATAGGAAAAACACTCTTTGACACAAACCACAGCAAGATCTTTTTTGACCCACCTCCTAGAGTAATGAAAATTAAAACAAAAATAAACAAATGGGACCTAATGAAACTTAAAAGCTTTTGCACAGCAAAGGAAACCATAAACAAGACGAAAATACAACCCTCAGAATGGGAGAAAATATTTGCAAATGAAGCAATGGACAAAGAATTAATCTCCAAAATATACAAGCAGCTCATGGAGCTCAATATCAAAAAAACAAAACACCCAGTTAGGAAGACCTAAATAGACATTTCACCAAAGAAGACATACAGATGGCCAAGAGGCACGTGCAAAGATGATCAATATCACTAATTATTTGAGAAATGCATATCAAAACTACAATGAGGTATCACTTCACACCGGTCAGAATGGCCATCATCAAAAAATCTATGTTCCATATATATGCGTTAGCATACGGTATTTGTTTTTCTCTTTCTGACTTACTTCACTCTGTATGACAGACTCTAGATCCATCCACGTCTCTACAAATGACCCAATTTCGTTCCTTTTTATGGCTGAGTAATATTCCATTGTATAAATATACCATATCTTCTTTGTCCATTCGTCTGTCGATGGGCATTTAGGTTGCTTCCATGTCCTGGCTATTGTAAATAGTGCTGCAATGAACACTGTGTTTGTTGTGCAACAGAAAGTACCACAGTATTCTGAAGCAATTATACGCAAAGAAAGGTTTGTTAAAAAAAAATCTATAAACAATAAATGCTGGAGATGGTATGGTGAAGAGGGAACACTTTTGCACTGTTGGTGGGAATGTAAATTGATACAGCCACTGTGGAGAACAGTATGGAGGTTCCTTAAAAAATTAAAAATAGAACTACCATATGACCCAGCAATCCCACTACTGGGCATATACCCTGAGAAAACCATAATTCAAAAGGGCACATGTACCCCGATGTTTATTGTAGCACTATTTACAATAGCCAGGACATGGAAACAACCTAAATGTCCAACGATAGATGAATGGATAAAGATGTGGTACATATATACAATGGAATATTACTCAGCCATAAAAAGGAACGAAACTGGGTCATTTGTAGAGATGTGGTTGGACCTAGAGTCTGTCATACAGAGTGAAGTAAGCCAGGAAGAGAAAAACAAGTATCGTATATTAACACATATTTGTGGAATTTAGAAAAATGGTACAGATGAAACTATTTGTAGGGCAGGAATAGAGACGCAGATGTAGAGAACGGACATGTGGACACAGTGGGGGAAGGGGGGATGAGATGAATTGGGAGATTAGGTTTGACATAAATACCCTACCATGTGTAAAACAGATAGCTAGTGGGAACCTGCTGTATAGCACAGGGAGCTCAGCTCGGTGCTCTGTGATGACCTAGATAGGTGGGATGGTGGCATGGGAGGGAGGTCCAAGAGGGAGGGGATATATGTATACATATAGCTGATTCGCTTCATTGTACAGCAGAAACTAACACAACATTGTAAAGCAATTTTACTCCAATAAAAAAAAATTTAAAAAAAATGATAATGATGCCTCAAAATAAGGAGCCCTATATATATGATCAATATCAATCATATGTTTACCAAGTCCAGTAGTTTCTAATGCCAAAATGGGTTATATTTTAATAATTTTTAATGAAAATGAATGCATATTTTGTTATTATTTGAACAGAGGATTTGTTCTTTCTTCTTTATGGAAACTAAACTATAGTTTTCAATAAAATATAAGTAGTAGTATTAAACATGAAATTAGATAGATAGAATTAATATGTTGGGCATACTGATGTAAAAATCATAACAAAAAGCTTTATAAATCCTGACCTTCAAGGACTGTAAACAAGTAAGGCATGTTACATCCAGTTTTTAAAAGTTTGGGTTCTTCTGGTGCCTAAAAATATAAACAAGAATGCAAGTTACAAATGAACCAAAGACTTGTACTTTTGGCCATGATGGGGTAACTGGTACCAGACTAGTACTTCTGCCATTTAAAAAAACAAAAAAACAAAAAACAAAAAAAAGCACCTTAGGAAACTGGATTAAATATATGAAAAATATATTCTTATATTGGACAAAACACCATACTGGATTGTGATTCATAAGGGGAGAAAAACAAAGGAGATGATTGCTATGATCATGCTGGCTTTCTGTCTGGAGGCATCTTCCAGATCTTAACACATCGGAGAGAGAACCAAACCAAACCAAAGCAGTTTCACTACGCAAAAGAGACAGATATAAGAGGTCAGGGAATCAGAGACAGCTAGAATTTGATGTGCATAGTACTAGATGAGAGGGAACTACACAGACAAAAAGCTCCAAAGATCTACACACACGTTCCATAGTCTTTGCCTGAATACTAAGCTGTGCGTGTGTACAGTGAGATACCACCAGTCTGATTTCAAGTAATTTTTAACCTCCTGATAAAAGTTATTTTAAAATGGCAAATTCTTAAAATTTATTCATCAGATGCTCCAGTTACAAAATAAAGTGTCATAAAAATATGAGGATACATTGAAAAACTAAGAAAAAATAATGAAAAGAGATGAAGCAAAAGGAAATTTACTGCCCAGGGAGTGTCAAAATGAGTGAGCAGATTTACAAAAGTACACTTGGCCATTTTGCTAAGTGTAGAACTGATTAAATGCATGTAACTGCAAACTCAAGAAATGCCAGGTTTTATGAACCCGGAGCATAATGGTCCAGAGCTAAGTTATTCTAATGCACTTTGAAACCAGTGTTTCAGTACAGAATTGAGTTTTTGTCATGTTGTTTGCATTAGCAACTTTTCACAGTTAATACACTGAACTACCTTTTTTTTTTTTCCTGTCAGTTATTGCCTTCTGTGGCAACTTCCACCTAGACTCTCTGGTTTTTTGTTTGTTTGTTTTGTTGTTGTTTTTGTTTTGTTTTGTTTTTCCTATTGCAGGGTTTAACTAAGACCAGACTCTGGGCTTTAGTCCCACCAGTTGTGGGTAGAGTATGGTATGAGTCTTTTTGGCATCTAATGTGCCTGCACAAAATCCTGTGCATCCTTGGTCTCAGGTTCCCTATCTAGCTACTTAATTTCGAACTGGAACCAGAGCACAATGCTGAGGTTCCACCCATTTCTCTAGGGCACTGACTCCTTATCAGGTTCCTGATTGTTTCCAAGGAGCTAGATCCTATGTCCTCTACTCCATGGATGAAACTCTGCTCCATGACTGGAACAATTCTTAATGGGTTGATACTCCCCTATGATGATACCCTCAGTGGCACACTATAATCCTGAACTACTTTAAAAATACATCTGCCTGCATTACAAGTCCCTTGGAAACCAGTCACAATCCAAAGCAAGCTCAACTTCGTGGAGAAGGAGAGATGGAACAAGAGAAGTCATGCATGTGTAAACAATAATGAATTATTCTATGACTCAGTGTACAATAAATGCAATATTCCAATGTTTGTATCAAAAAGCTTACTGTCCAGATAGACAAAAATTCTAACATCTATCAACTTTCAGATTGACCACCATCTTTTATATAACAGAAGAACTCAGGGGCTTCTTTGGATTGGACATATAAAAAGCGACCTGGTCTGTAATCCACTGGTTTGCCTTATTATTTCTGCTACATGAAACCACTATCTGGCAATGGTTTCCACCAGTAATCATAGACTACCATTGTGGCAAAGACAAAGAGACGTCCTCACAGGATAGTCTCAGCTCATCATAATCCTGACTTCAGAGATTCTCCCTGAGTTTCTAAAGCTGAGGAACAAGAGGTACACTTCCAGAGACATCTACACGGCCATTCCATGGTAGAAGTCCTAGGATCCTTGGGCACTAAGTGTGAGCAGAATACAGAACTCTACCACAGCTCAGTTTTTACAGAAAACTGTAGAATTTTTCAGAATTCCATCACACCCTCTGATGTCCAATTACATTCTTCTTTCACATGAAGCACCTACCTCCATCCCCATCTCTTCTTGAACAATTCAACTCTGTCATCTCGATAGGCCCACTCTTTCCAAACAAAGGCCTTTTTCAAATCTCACTTGAAAGTACTGGAAGCCCAAACCTTAAATAGGAAGGCCTCAGTCTTCTCTTTAAAACATTCTTTTCACTACTCAACGATGTAACAACAGTAGCAACAATAACAACCAAAATGGTATAAGGCCCCATGTTGCTATTGTAAAACGATGGATAATTTTTGTTGAAATTTACTGTGCTCGTGGTATTCACCACTATCTGCAGTTCTGCTTTGTTAGATTATTTATTCATCTATTTATGTTGGAACCTTGGACTACATTCTCCATTTTGTTCATGACACTATCCTCAATACCAAGAAAGTTCCCCATATATAGGAAGTATTCAATACATATTTATTCTATTCCACTCCTTTGCACTTGCACTTATTCTCTTTTGTAAAAAAATAATAAACAGAAGCCTCAATTAAATAGAGTTGGGAGAGTAGAAGAGGGAGTTCTCACAGCCTACGACGACAGCAGAGCCCAACAGGAAGAAGAGAGACACCTCTTCTTTCCTGACAAGAGCAAGCCAATGAAAAGCCATGAACTCTTTGTTTACTGTAGCCCTCCCAACTTCCTTTTCTTCTCTATGAAAGCATTCTTCTTTCCTTGACATGTGGAGACTTGCTTGCGGCTCGCCATGATTGCAGCCCCCAAACTGTAGTTCTCCGCTGATCCCAAATAAACCCATCTTTGCTGGAAAAATATCTGGCAGTCTATTTATTTCAGGTCAACACTTTCTATTCCTCTTCCAATACTGTCCCTGAATATTTTTCCTACTCCTGCATTAATCAATGTACCTAAAAATCTCATATTGAATGTAGTCCGTAGAGTTTTCCTAGTAAATTCTGCTAATTCTGTCTCCTTGATCCAGTCATTGATTGTTCAAATTGGACAGGTGTCACATAAGCACAAACATAATTTTTCTGTGCCAAATTCATTATTCGGTCTAATAACTTGATTTTGGATAAACTTTGGTAAATATTACTCAATTTAAACAGTCAATAGATGAACATTATTATTGTGTCTTTTCATTTTCTTTTCTATTATCCTAAGTTCTCACATTTGATTTTTCACCATTCAATCATTTGCGTGGGAAGTTATTTTTGAGTTCTACCTACTGTAAAAAAAATGTAGTCCCTTTTTTTTCCCATTAATGTTGCTTTTCCCATAAGAGAGCAGAGGATTTTAAATAGGGCATTATATACAAGGAATATGTCATGGATATTAGGTGTTGACTTTTACTTAAAAGTTAAACATCAACCGATTAATGTATAGAAGGGATACACATTATGGGACTCAAAGACTGACCCCACTGTAGTAACCCAATTCCATAACATAGCTTAAAAAAAAAAGGAAAAAAAAATACTGTATTAGGAGCAACCTGGTTCTAGTCTTGGCTTTGCCACTTTTGGCAAAGTTTTAGGTTCTTTATAACCTGACTAGTTTGATGTAGTTTTCAAACATTTTTAAACAGTGGAATCAATTTTCCAAAGAAATCTTTCAGTATAACGCATTAGATTAAACAGGTAAAGTGAAGGTGTTTGGATTAAAGCTGAAGAGGGAGATCTGGGGGCCTGGGGGCCTCCAAAGAAGTATGTCCACCTACTCTTCTCACAAGGCCTTTCACTTAAAGCAGCCTTCAAAGCAACTCCGTGGAACACAGTTTAAATGAAATGCTCTTTAAAGTTTCTTCTATCTTTAACCTCTTATGATAAACTGTAATAACTACACGTATCACAAAGACTGAGCTTTTTGTTATTATTACTGTTGTTATTTGCTTTTCTCTTAGGGTAGAGTACAATTATGATTCATTAGGAGAAGGGAAGCTATTCTTTTTTCTCTAATCAATTATATGACCAGAAGAGATGTCAATTCATTGCCTGGAGTCCATGGGGACATTTTGACTGTCAGCTAGAATCCCTTACCTTTGAATTGCACTGGCATAAAATGGGCCCAGATTCCAGTGCTTTATTTTGTGTATGCAAATATTTTAGAGACAATTTCAAAGGCAGGATTAGTTCTGATCATTTCTCTTTCCTGGGGTTGGGAGGAAGAAGACAGAATAAGGGTGAATGTTCATTCCTTTAAATTAGTGGCAACTGAAATAAAATGTAAGATCCCTTTGAAATGTAGAAAGTGTTCAATCTCTAGACCATCTGCAGCAAATTTACAGCAAACACTCCTGCATCCCTGGAAACAGTTTTATGCCACAAACTAGGAACTTCTCCAAAGTTACAATTACGTGATTCAAAACAGGTAATTTTCACCCCAATCTCGACTTTTCATTCCAGGTCTTAGTTAATGCTGTCTTGATGGTTGCTGTTTGATGAATCAGCTTTCCTGTTAACTAGAGGTGCAGGGCTATCATCTAATGAAAACAGTCTGTATTTTATGGCTCCCTGGGCTGCAGTTCTGCATATTAAAATGGAATTTCAATCTCACTGTTAGAAATAAAATCAAAAATAGCATCTGTGGTTTGAACAGAACTGAGAAAAATGCTGCTCATTTAATTTTAACAATATTTTTCATGCTAGACAGTATAAAGAAGAGGCCCTGGATGTAATTTTAGAATGCCTATAAATTAGAAATAAATTGGTAGAAATCAACACAATAGTTCAGTGCATGGGTTAGTTCATTATATCTACAAATTTAAATGCTAAAAGTTTTTTGCTCTCATTAGAAGTTTGCCAAAATGTACAAATTAAGGTTTCCTACTGTTCTTCAAATTGCACTGGTAGCAGGTCACTTTCCACTCCTCCTGTTGCAAGTATTGAGCCTCTCTGATAACTGTCCGAAAGTTTCTTATCTGTCTAGGAATAAGTGCACATTCAATCAGGAAGAGGAATTCAAGAAGAAGATGAAAGAGAAATGAATTAATTGTTATAAAGACCAATAAGCAATGTCAGCAAAGTTACAAGGCAGTGTTTGCAGGTAGAAAGGACTCTTTATTCTTTGGCAAGCTGAAGGGGTGTAGGACTGAGCGTTTAAGCGTCTTCTAAAAAAAAAAAAAAAACCTTGAATATAGGAATTATTAATATCTTTTTTACAGATGAGGAAATCTAGGCTCAGAAAAGTTGGTTTACTTATCAATTGTCAACCTATGACCCTTTCACTTTCAATGCCCAGGATCTTTGGGCATGAGCAGCCCATCCTAAAATATTCTGCCGTAATTAATTTAACATCTCTACATATAATAAAGAAAATGAGAAAAGTTTTTCTAACATGTTATGAACAAAGAAAATATAACTAAACATTTAAGGAATTTTCATAGCTTTATCAATATTCCATATAAACTTGATTTGCCTTGTTAAACACAGTCAATGCAGTAATTTCCTGGAGTACTTACATAAATGTTTAGGCAACAATTTAAACTCTAACATGAGTCCAGCTCATTGTAGAGTGATATAATAATCGCTATATGCTTAGGGTCAAGTTGAAAGAAATGAGTATGTGGGTAATACAGAATCATCTAATGTTAAAGTATATGGGTCAGGTTTTTAAAAAAAATTAATTAATTAATTAATTAATTCTGGCTGTGTTGGGTCTGTTGCTGCGCACGGGTTTTCTCTAGTTGTGGTGAGTGGGGGCTGCTCTTCGTTGCGGTGCACGGGCTTCTCATTGCGGTGGCTTCTCTTGTTGCAGAGCACGGGCTCTAGGTGTGCAGGCTTCAGTAGTTGTGGCACGTGGGCTCTAGAGCACAGGCTCAGTAGTTGTGGCGCACGGGCTTAGTCGCTTGGCAGCATGTGGGATCTTCCCGGACGAGGGCTCAAACCCATGTCCCCTGCATCGGCAGGCAGATTCTTAACCACTGCGCCACCAGGGAAGTCTTATGGGTCAGCTTTTAAGTGCAGAAGAAAGAGATTCATTGGGGTATGTGCCTTTGTAGGATTCAAGCTGTGTCTTAAAGCAAGAATAAGATTTATGTATGTGAGTGTGGGAATGGGGTTAGATTTTACATAACAAAGTGATATTGAGATGATGAACATGGTATAATTCCATAATTTCTAATCTTTAATTCTGAAATCTAAAAAGTTCTGAAAACAAAGTTTTTATAACTCATTTATTGGTAAAATAGGACCTAAACTGATGGAAGGATTTTAACAGTCTTTATGTATTCCACTTGGTGTAAATCTTTATATATTTTGCTGCAGAAATATTAATGTTTTGTTGTTTTTGTTTAAAGATTCTGCCTCAGATCCAACAGGGGTTGTTATATAATATACCGATATGCCTCCATTAGTATCTTTCTTAGATCTAAAATTTTCTTATTCTTTTATACATCTGACACCAATTTTCTGAGTAAGGGATTATAAACATTTAATTGTATTGGGAGGAAGAGAAGGAAAGAGGACTAAGACATTGAGGAGCCAGAGGGGATGGTGTACAATGAAGGAGATGACACAGAACCTTAAAGATAGGCCAATGGTAAGAACTGATGCAGTAGGCACTAGTTAGGTGTTACTGATTCTTCACGATGAATGTAACATGGGAACATGGTAAGGTCATGGATAAGCTATTTAACTTCCCAATTCCTTAGTTTCCTTATCAATGAAACAAAGATAATAATAGTACCTACATTATTAGGCTGTTGTGAACATCAGTTGTTCTAATACACGTATACCACTTAGAAGAGTTTCTGACATATATTTAGAGCCTGATAAATAGTACCTTTGACTATCATTGTCATTCTAGGACTAGTGACACTAAGTAAGATAATTAAGGATAGAAACAAATCACAAGGTTGACCCTAAAGTTTATTTTCTGGAAGACTGGGGAAAGATGGCCTTATTATACAAGAAAGAAATATAAACACTTTTATGGCTTCATTTGTTCACCTCAGAGCTTGAGGGTAGATGCTCTGATTTTTAAAAAGGTACAGAAAAGCATCATGGAAATTACTGCCTAGTAAATCAAATGCAGGGGAAATAATAAAGCATATATTACTAGAATCGTACAAATCTCTAGCAGATGTTGGATTCATGATATCCACTTGGATATCAAATAGGCAAGTTTAACTAGATAGAAAGTTTGCATCATTGTTTTGTCTTTTTTTCATAAAATGATAAAATATTTGGATAACAAAAATACAGTCCCTTAATTCTATAATTCAAATATGGTCAATTTTTTTGGACATAACCTACAAGGCAGAGGAATATATATATATATATATATATATATATATATATATATATATATATATATATATATATATATATATATATATATATATATATATATATATATATATCTATCCTGAATCATCACAGAGTGAAGCTCCGGGAAGAGTAGGCAATAGTCCACGAATAGAGAATAGAGAATTGTCCTAGTGGAAAGTTGAAAGCAACTTTATTTTAGAGACCCTGCACTCAACTTTAGAATTCATCCTCTTTAAAACACCCATGACAGGTAAAGTCCATAATCACTAGGTGAGCTAAATTTATTTTTCCACTTGGATGTGTCATACTTAAAATATTTATTATTCTAGCCCAGAATATAATCAAACATTTTCTTGAATATTGCCAATAAATATTTTGATTAACCAAAAAGATAATCTAGTGAGAAATATTTCCCATTATATAGGGATTTACTAGAAAAAATATTCTAATAATGAAAGTCTCTATCATGAATTCTGTCTTCATCCTTCCACTAAAATAATTCTCTGACCATGCTTAATTAAGCACCTAACAATCATGGAGCTATTTCTTGCACATACAAATATAAAAGACATAATTCCTGTGTTCTTTGAGGTCACAGCCCAGTGTCCCAAGACTAGATTCCACTGAGCATCGTAACCCACCAGTCTAGAATAGATTCCTGACCTGACTGATGGCTTTAACTCGCTTAACAATAATGCTGGATTTTCCCTGTTATTGGTGTGTTCAAGCGCCTGGGCTATAAAGTTGTCAGATTGTAGTTCAGATTTTTAGCCTGTCACTTACTAAGTTTTTGACCTTGGACAACTTAAATTTTCTGTTGCCTCATTTTTCTTATTTATAAATAGACATTATAATATCTTTCCTATAGTTCCACTGTGATGACTAAGCATGTGTAGAGTCCAGTGTAGTGTCAAGAATGTACTCAAATATGAATTCTCATTCTGCTATCAATGTCTCACCTTGGTTTTCTCCATCCCTTCAGTTCCTTCCTGTGACTTCTTGGTTCCTGATGTCAGCACAGTCTTTTAACTACCCTGATTGCTTTACCCGTTAATGATAAAAGTAATAAACTCTTGTTAACTGGATCCTTACTGATTTTTCTACACTAACACTCATATCAAAGGGGATCAACAGAGTTGAACATGTGCCTAAAATATAGTAATAGCAAATTTTTCAACTGCTTATTTTGCATTCAGGTGCTATGCTAAATACTTTTACACATATTTTCTCATTTTATCCTTATAATTAAAGAGGCAGATACTGTATTTTTTTCCTATTTTGTAGGTAAATAAGACTCAAAGAGATTAATAAATTACCTAAGGTTACAGGCCTAATAATTGATAGCACCTGATTTTAAACCAGGTACTCCTGACTCCAGACCTTTGCTCTGCCCGAGACATGGTATAACTATGACAGTCCTCAAAGGGCTCACGTGTTTCAGAGGTCTTGTCACAAATTTAAAAACTACATCATATTCGTTTCCTATCGCTGCTATAACAATTTACCACAAATTTAGTAGGTTAAACAACACAAAAATTAATTTTCTTATAGTTTTGGAGGTCAGAAGTCCAAAATTATTTCAACTGATTGAGCTAATGTCAAAGTATTGTCAGGGTTAGTTTTTTTGTTTTGTTTTTGTATTTTGTTTGTTTGTTTGTTTGAAGCCCTGAGGGGAAAAAATCAGCTTCTTTGCTTTTTTCAGCTCTAAGGGCTGCCTGTATTTCTTGGCTTTTGGCCCCCTCGTCCATCTTCAAACTGCATTACTCCAGCTTTTGCTTTTGTCATCACTGTGCCTTCTCCTCGATTCGGACTCCTCCTGTATCCCTCTTATAAGGACAGTTGTGATTACACTGAGCTCACTGGGATAATCTAGGTTAATCTCCCCATCTCAAACTCCTTCATTTAATCACATCTGCAAAGTTCCTTTTGCTATATAAGGTGGCACTTACAGGTTCCGAGGATTAGAGTTTGAGTACATTTGGAGGGCCATTATTTGGCCTGTCACATACAGCTTCACTTATATTAACTCCCTACAATTACATGAATAGGAAATTTACTTGGAGAAATTCATAATGGGATTAAATATGGCCTTTGAAATCACTGTTATGGCCTTTGAACCATGATAGGAATATTGTGATTTGCTTTTATCTACCAAATGGGAAAAAATATCTTCCAAAGTACTGAGTGACAGAAGAGCACTAAATTAATAAAGCAGGATTGTTTAATGCATAGCATTTTTCTGTACATAAAACAACAGATTTCCCCCAACAAATACTTGTTAGTGGAACAGATGTATTTAAAAAAACGCATTTTCATGTAACGAAGTTATCTATTACTTAGACTGCGTCTGTGATCACTTTCTTCTTTTTTCTATTCAAATACAGTGCATTATTTTCATGTTCAGCTGTATTAGCCACAGTTCCCAATGTACTTGTTTATCTGATGCAGGGTTAATGTGGTATCAAGAAATTATATGGAATTAGAATTTCTAGTTATTGAACAAGAGTTACAGCAACACCATCAGACTCTATATTGGATATGTTACAGAAAGAAGAAAAAAATTAAAAACTAATATAAACTAGGGGAGAATATTCTGATAATGACCTTCTTACATGGCATTTCATATTGTGCAGCTTATGAACCTGGTCAGAAAACTGTATCTTTAATGGGTCTTTATAACCATCTTTCCAACCTCTGAAAGATATTAGCTAATAAAGGAGAACATGGCTTGCATTATTTAGGGCCTGAATAATTAGGAAGTCAGTCTCCAGACAGAGCTGATATGCGTTATTATTGTAAAAATCTAGGATACCATATTAACTACATCTTTGCTATCTGAAAGACAGACATTGAGGTGGTAGTCAGAGATATGCTGCAATCCCTTCTCAGATCTGAATTGTTCATTTTCATTTTAAAGCAAACTTGTTTTTCTTTCATTTGAATTTAAATAATGATCTCTACCAACTGGTTGAGAAACATTAATGTCTTCAGCTTCCTTTGGGATAAAAGAAACTAGTTTACTTACCACAGAACACATGTAATTCATAGTCTCTTATCTAGTCAATAGCAGCATTTGCTATTACATGCTCTGAAATGGAAAACTGCTGAACAAGGGAAAAAATAAATTAAAAGGAAATTAAATACTCTCTGACAGATGGACCAATTAGTTACAAACTTCAATGAGGTAAAGATGTGATCTGTGGTGGTTCAGGATTTTCTGTGTATTGTCTGTGAGTGTGTATGCACTCACATGCATGTCTACAGAAATTCAGGAAACTCTCAGGCCTCCCGAGGATATCAGCATTGAATGGGCAACAAGCTGAGAGTGTAGCAAAAGTTCTTTCAAATATACATAGATGACACCATAACCCCATGTTTAGGTGGAAACAGGAAGAGGTGTATCTACACTTGGATTATAAGGACAAGTTTTCAGTGATTTTTTAGATTCCAGTTCAATGCACCTCAAGAATTTGGTTCCTATTATGTGAAAAACTCCTGGCTGAGTCCTGGGATACATTCTAAGTTATACAAGATATAGCCTTTGCACATAACTTGTACACAATCTAATAGTCATGTTATGAAATTCAGGAAATGTTGGGGGAGACTTTAAAAGGGCAATAGTCCAGACACATTTTTAAAAAAATAAGTGGTATCAAAATGGAGAAACTGTTGTGATAATTAGAAGATATTAAAAGATATAAAAATAAAAATGTGTGGCATTTGTTTCAATTCTACTTTGAACAAACCAACTATAAGAAGATATTTTTGAGACAATCTAAAAAAAGTAAATACAAACTCAGTGTTAAAAGACATTGAAAAGAAAAATTATGTGATCTATTTTTTTAAAGGAATATAATTAACTTGAATTGGCAGACCTAGTGTGAATTTCCCATTAAAATGAGCAATCATCTAAGTCAAAGTATTAGATAATGTTACAAATATCAACATGCATTTTGTTGTCAATAAAAACAGAGTACATCTACACCCCTTCCCTACAAAAATGTGCTCTGATCCCTTTGGCTTTAGATTATTTGGTCTTTCCTTTGCATATGCTATGTTGGAGAGGTGACATAATGTGCTGGTGGAGCGTGTGGGCTTTGGAGTCAGAGGGCAATAGTTTCCAGTGCTGGCTTCCTCACTTATCAGATGGCTAACTTGGACCAAGTTACTTAAGAAACCTCTAGATGTCTCATTCTCATCATCTGTGAAATTAGTTTATCCCTTGTGGGATTGTGGAGAGGATTTAATCAGAGGGTGTCACACAAGGCAAACAGCTTAGAAAAAACAAATTAGAAGGAACATCTCAACAGAACTATCTTTGAATTTTGAGCAAATGTTAAAGTAGCACTGATTTCTCACTGTATGTACTTTCAACTCTCTGTCATGTGATGTGTGGAGAAGGCTGAAGTTAGGAAGAATGTACTGTGGGAAGATACCTAGGTCAGACTATACATTTTGAAAGCCAGAAACATCTAAAGTCTCACTCCCCAGGGTTCTCAGCATTAAGACATCAAAAAAATGTACTCCGCTTCTATAAGTTGAACTGATGTCTTTCAAATTATCTCAGTGACTCAAAGGGTCCTGCCTATGAAAAAAGGTGATTTTTAATACTGTGAACAGGGAAAGAATATAAATATCATCAGAAAGATGCATACTAGAGGCTTACAGAGATTCAAAAGAACAAGAAATAATTTCCAGCTTGGGAGAACAGTGAAGGCTTCATGGAAGAAGTAGCCTTTGAAACGAGCTTCTAGAAAGCTTGAAGATAAAAGGGGCTATGCCAGATGTAGGGAGAAGTAGAAACAAAGGCATACAGAACCATTGGGAATAAGAATTATCTTCTGTATCTCCATAAATATTGGGGTAGTAGATCATGACAACAATCACTGAAAGATCTATTCTTTTTTAATTCGACTTTGAAATCTTATGTTTGTTTTTAAATTATATTTTTAGACATAATTGATGTACAATAAATCACACATTTTAAATTGTGCAGTTTAATAAGTTTGACCTAGGTATACAACTGTGAAATGCACATCACACGCAAGAGACTAAATGTATCCGTCACTCCTCAAAGTTTCTTCATGACCCTTTGTAATCTCTACCCCTTGACACTCACAGCCCTCCAAGCCCAAGTAACTACGGATCTGTTTTCTGACACTATCAATTAGTTTTCAGTTTCTAGAAATGTATAAGAATGGAATTATACAGTATATACTCCTTTATGCCTGGTTCTTCCACTCAGCATAATTATTTTGAGATTCATCCATACTGTTGTATATATCAAGAGTTCAGTTCTTTTTACTGCTGAGTAGTATTCCATTATATGAATACACCACAATTTGTTTATCCATCTGTCTGCTGATATACATTCATATTGTTTCCATTTTTGACTATTTCAAATAAAGTTGCTATAAACACTTATGTACAAATTTTTCTCTGGACATATACTTTATTTTCCTTTGGGTAAATACTTAGTATTGGAATGGCTGGATCATATGGTAAGCGTCTGATTAACTTTTTCTTAAAACTGTCATTTTTTTCCCCCCAAACTGATTGTATCCTTTGATATTCTTACCAACAGTGTATGGGAATTTTAATTGTTTCAAATTCTCACTAACATTTGTTATTGTCAATCTTTTAAATTTTATCCATTCTAAAACATGTGTAGTGATGTTGCATTGTGCTTTTAATTTGAATTTTCTAATAACTAATGATGTAGAACATCTTTCATGTGCTTATTTTCCAAAGGTATACATTCTTTGGGGAAATGTCTGTTCAAATATTTTGCTAAATTTTAACAAGTATTTGGTTATTAATGAGTTTTTAAATGTTCAAGATTTGTATACTGAAAAAACAACTTTTGTTAGATTTATCCTATTTCATATTGGTTTTGTAAGTGATATTGTTACTATAAGTGTATTTCTTATGTTCAAGGAGTTAAGTAGAGACAAGAAAGACATAAAAAGACAAATATATCTTCTGGAGATATACACTACAATGTTTGTTGTAAGAAACACCTTGGGAGGGATTAATGAGATTAAACATTGCAAAGAAACGAACTCTACATGGTAACAAAATGGCAACTACATAGGTAAATATATAAGATTTAAAACTTATTATTTAAATCTCTCTAAAAGATAATTGATTGTCTAAACAAAAATTTTACTCTTTTTGGTGCTGAATATTTTATATTCTTTCCTATAAAACTGCTTGAGCTTTTTGCTGGAGCTCAATTAAATTACTTGGAAACAATTTGATCCTTTGGGTCTTGCTTTGAAAATTTGTTAGGCATCACCAAAAGTAATTACTCCTCACTGCTAAGGCAAGACCCCTCTGAGTGTTCTACCAATGCCCAATGAAGAATGGGATTTTGCAGTTTGAGTCTTAGGAACTGGCACCACTTTTGGCATCGTATTCTCTCTGGACAATGTTTCCCCTAATTACTTTGGATGGTTCTTTCCCTGGGCCTCATATAGTTTCTTCACATCCATGAACTAATAGTATTCTGCGAATACTTGATAGTGACCGTCTGAAAATCTATAGGTTCTGTATTTTGTGCAGCTTTCATTTCCCTAGTCTTCTGTCCTCCAAACCCCAGCCACCTTGGTATTCCTTGG
The DNA here is from genome assembly GCF_009873245.2 of Balaenoptera musculus. Classification (NCBI taxonomy): domain Eukaryota; kingdom Metazoa; phylum Chordata; class Mammalia; order Artiodactyla; family Balaenopteridae; genus Balaenoptera; species Balaenoptera musculus. The sequence continues at coordinate 42,402,389 of NC_045790.1, read as the reverse complement.
CTCTCAGCTCCACCTCCTCAATTCAGGGAGACCTTCAAGCTTCACCAGGGTTCCCCCTCCCTATGCGGCTGCATGGAAACTCTCTCTAGGCACTAAGCTGGGGCAATCACTGAACTCATGTCACAGGTTTTACATATTGCAGAGATCCCTGCTTTTCACTGCCTAATGTCCAGTTTCTTGAAAATCATTGTTTCTCATATTTTGTCTGTTTGGTTTCAGGAGGGAGAGTATATCCAGTCCCTGTTACTCCATCTTGGTCTGAAGTGCAAGTGTGGAACATTTTAATAGAAGGATCTTACACTTTCCTGAATTCTACTGAAATATCTATTCATATCAGGGAGGACAATTCCAGACTTCTTTTGCCAGCTAGGTATTGCTAACAGATTTCTTTTCTTATAACGTGGAGCCAGACATTTGAAAGTGCCAGAAACACTGGGGTAACTTGAAAGGCAATGGCTTCCGCATTCTTCAGCCTAGAAAAATGGAATACCAGCAATATAAGCTGGGCCTTTATACTGTAAGTTAATCTGATTCAAGTATTACATTGGAAAAAAATAATTGTATAAACCTACTTAATCCTGACTGGCTAAGGTATATTTTCTACATTAAAAAGACATATCCTCAGTTCCTGAGAATGTCAAAATACGGTAAATATATTTTTAATTCCCTTCTGTTGCTTTTGCCCAAAGAGCTTCTTCCTTCATTGTGTCCATTATTCCACTGTGAAGCACCTGAAACACATTTACCTATTCAGTACTGTAGGCATTTTACAGCTATACTTCCTCTCCCCAAAAATATGGGCCTTGAAACTCATCCTTTCTATCTGCTTAGGGCTTAACGTGTTTGAAGCCAGTCAAATCTGGGACCTTGAGTGCATCTCTCTGAAATTCATTTTGTTCATTAGTCAGACAGGAAAATAACCACCCCTGTTTGTTTTGAAACTGGGTAAAGTAAATTTCATTTGTTGTACACAGGTTCGATAATTCTAGCTGAGATTCTCAACATTATTTTTATTTATTATATTAGTATTATAAGTATCAAGAACTACTCACTTTCATGCTAAACACTTTTAACATTGTTCTTACTGATGAATTCTAAAATAATCAGAAAGGCCAACTGAATTGCCATCTTCCATGTTCAAGTAATTATCTACAGGAACAAACTTCTGTGAGTCACTGTGTTAACCTTCTGTCACTGCCTTGCTGAGAGGTTCAACAGTAGCCGTCTGACTGCTCTTCCATTGCCTCTGTTTCTCTTTTTTCCTCTACATTTCCCTCCTCCTCTTTCTTTCCATGCTGCACAGTAAATTTTAATTTGTGCTTCATTTGGACCGGGAAAATAAAGTAATAGTGTCTCAATATCTAATACTCCTCAACTGATACTCTAAATAAGCAAAAAATATATAGATTTTCTAAATATTAATTATAAATTCATTCCTGAAGAAATCATCCCAAATACCTGGCTTTATGGCAAGAACCCACAATATTCCATGATTTGTTAGCTAGTATTTTTTTTCTCTACTGGGAAATGAATGCAAAGGGCAAAACCAATAGTCTGTCCTTTATCAAATCAAAGCCATTCTATGGTTTTTCCAAATTTGAGGAAACATGGTAGTAATTCAGACATGTTCTCCCTCCTAACCAAGAACACCACACTGCTTCTCCTGAAATCACAACTAGGACAGTTTCCTGTGAAAACTTTCACAAAATTTCTATATCTGTGTAAGCTATATCCATCAGGTTTTTATTTTCATTTTTTGGTTTGGGGGGTTTTTTGTTTGTTTTTTACACAAATGGGAGAAAATATACGCATTGTTCTATAACGTGCTCTTTTTCACTTACTAATATATCTTGGAGATCAAATGTGTATTTATTATGGCATGTTCCTTAATTTCACTTTATTTTTCCCCCCAGGAACATTTTGTATACCGCTATATCCTTTGATGACTGTCCTTCATCAACATTCAGAGAAGCTGTTTTGCTACCATCTCTCACTAACTACTTACTGTGTATGGCAAGAGGGGTCCCCTGTGCCAAAGAAGAAAGAAAACTGGAAGGATGTCGTATTAGAGTTTTTGAGATAATCAGTTCCAGTAGGGTATATATAGAGAGATATATAAGGAGAAAGATTTATTATAGGAATTGGCTCATGAGATTATGGAGGCTGAGAAGTCCCACGTTCTGCCATCTGCAAGTTGGACACCTGGCAAAGCTGGTGGTGTAACTCCATCCAAGTAAAAAGGCTGAAAACCAGGAGGCCCACAATTGTAAGTTGCAAAGTATGAAGGAGCTCAGATGTCTGATAGCCAAGGGCTTTCAACTGATTGGATGATGCCTGCCTACATTGGTGTGGGTGAATTGTCTTTACTCAGTCTACCAATTCAAACGCTAGCAATCTCTTCTAGAAATACCTTCGCAGACACACCCAGGAATGATGTTTTACCAGCTATCTGGACATCCCTTAGCCCAGTCAAACTGACACATAAAATTAACCATCACAGATGTAATAATAAAACTCCATTTCCATGATCCTTTATCTGAATCATTCAGTGTAAGGTCATTTTAACAGTTCCATTTATTTTATTCTTTTGCTCAGAAGCCTTAATTTGTTCTCAAATACTTATTGAGTCATATACAATTATCTTAATGCTTAAGTCTTTGCAATATCTGCCAGTCTCTACGTCCCAGTATTCCTCGACACATACCCCATGCTCTGTTCAAAGGGATCTCACTCCTTATGGAGATGCACACATTCCTACCTTCCTGCCTCAGCTTCAGACTTTTACTCTGCCTGGAATGCTCTCTCCTCTCCTGTGGTCAAAAAGCCAAAAGTCTTTTTTGTTTGTTTGTTTTCATAAACAGAGTATGACATTAGTTTTATCTGAAATTCCATAATATGTTTTTATGCTTTTAAGATATTTGTGCTCTCCCTCTAATTAGACTTATTTGCATGCTAACCATCCCTTCTAGGATGATTATTAATTACTTTAGAGGAATGCTAACTTTTTTTCTTCTGTGTATGCCAGGCGGTGCTCAGCACAATATCTTAGGTAAAGTAAATGCTCAATAAATATTTGCCGATTTGAGTTGAATTAAACTTGGTACATTTCTAACCCTGTGTGATTTATAATGAAATTCACTGGGAAATATTTCAACTAGACATGCTAGAATCTATCTATTCCGTTAAGTGAAAGGTGACTGTGCAGTAACTAAGTAGGTACTCACTTTTTTTTCCCTATAGAGTAAGAAAGTTTAAGTTTCATTTAATGATAAAGATCAAAAAACAAAGCAAAGGGGACTTCCCTGGTGGCGCAGTGGTTGGGACTCCGCACTCCCAATGCAGATCCCTGGTCAGGGCACTAGATCCCACATGCATGCTGCAACTAGGAGTTCACATACCACAACTAAGGAGCCGGTGAGCCACAACTAAGGAACTGGCGAGCAGCAACTAAGGAGCCCACTTGCTGCAACTAAGGAGCCCGTGTGCCACAACTAAGGAGTCCGCCTGCCGCAACTAAGACCCAGCGCAACCAAATAAATATTAAAAACAAACAAACAAAAAACAACAAAGCAAAATGTCAGCAGTAATAGTTCCCATTACCATGAATGAAATTATTTGGCTTTTAATAAGGAACAGACTAGAATGTAATGGCTGAACAGCAATTATTTTTCCCTAGATCTGACCAGTGAGAAAAAAGAAAAGATTATATGCTGGTCATGTTGTCAGAAATCAGGAGAATAATTAATCAAGTAAATCACAAGAAATAAAAACAAATTTTATTGTGAAAAAGTATGTGTCATATTTCCCACCTAGCAAGAGAACACAGGCTTTTTGGGGGGTTGATTTCTGAGCTTTCCAGAGTATATGATTTTCTTGCATCCAAAATAAAGAAGACATGTGAGTTCTTACTTAATACATTGTCTGATTTTTATCAAATTCATTTAACAAAATTTTGTCATTCACTCAGAACTTGCATGCATCTATAGTGAGCCATGTTTACGAAAAAAGGGGGATTTTGCTACCAGTGATTGGAGAAATGGCATCACTGCTGGAAAAGCCCATGAAAATGACTTGCACATGGCATTCATTTCTCACTTCATCAGCACCATAACCCTTTCCATATATATCCATTGTAAATGTACCATATATTACATTTGTATAGTATGTGTTAAATTAGTGTTTTGAACTTGCCTAGGAGGCAGTAGTCAGAATATTCAATTTTTTCATAGAGGGAAAAAAATATTATGACTTCCAAATGAATACATAGAAAATAATGTATTTTGAATTATCAAAGAGCTTTTAGAATCCAAGCTATTTACAAATGGAAATTGACTGTATTCTGATCTAGTAGTAGCTTAAGGGGGAAAAAATGGAGCAAAATCTTATATCCCTACTTTATCAGTAGACAAATCAATTTGAGAAAAAAAGACATTCAGCTAGAGAAATGGAAAGAAGGCAATACTAAGTTTAGAAAATGAATGTATTTTAGGAGATTCTGTTCATTTGCTAAATTCAGATTCCAAAATTGCTTTTATTTTTGTTGTTTGTGTTATAGCAAGCAAATTTAAAAGAGAAATATGACTATTTATAAAACTGGTTATGTTCATAGGATTTCTGTTTAAATAATAATAAGTACCATAATTTTGAAAATTTTTCTTGGTAATGATTTCACAGCACGTTTCATATAGTTTTTTCTTCTAACAACCCCTACAACAAACAGTTTCAGTAAAAAAAATAAAATAGTTAACAACTATTGAGCATTTATTACAAGCCACATCTAGTGTTAAATAGTACACACTTACTATCTCACTTAATTTTCGTTAAGAGGTATCGTTACTAAAATCCACTTTACGGACAAGGAAACTGAGACTTAGATCAAGCAATTTTCTCAACATCACACAGTTACTAAGAGAAGCAGCCAGAATTGAAAACTAAGACTAGCAGACTGGAAGATGCATTTAACCAGATGTCTCCTCTAAGTATCCTATGGAGGAACAAAATAAGTTGGTCTAATAATAGGTAACATTTATTGAGCACTTACCATTATGCTAGATGATCTTCATTTCACTTTACATATGATAGCTCATTTAGGTGTGATAACAATCTACGAATGAGTAGCATTACCATCCCTACTAAAAAGAAGACTGTAACACAGCACAGAGTTTTTAAGTCTCTTACTTGCTAAAGATCACATAGTTGATAAGTGTAGCACTAGGGTGCAAATACTGGACTGCAGAGTTCTCATATAATATTATTTTTTATACCCAAGCTTTGGACACTAGTGGGCAGCAAGAAGCTTCAGGACATATTCTTTGTCAAGAACTTATAGATTAATCATAATATTGAGATTTGGTTGAAATGAAGAGATCCAGAGTGAGTGAAAACACGTTAAAGGCTTTTGCAGTTATCCAAGCATGAGGGTATGAATAACTATTTTCATCATAGTGGAAATTGAAAAAAAAGTAATATATTGAAATTACAAATTAAAGAACAATCATAATTCATGAACTGGGTTTGAGAAGAGAGTGAAGATGACCACAAGCTTCTAAGTCATGCTGTTGGCATTGGTATCTGGTAAGAGGAAAGTTTTTGAGAAAGTAAATGAATTGGTAATTAATATCTATGTTAATTAACTATTATTTTGTTGCTCTATCATCACTTGAGTGGTCAGTAAGCTTGTTGCAATATTTATTGTCCATATAAAGAACAGAGGAAGGTATTAGAGCGGAATGAGTGTTAGAAGCTGGTTTTTGTTCCATATCCTGCAATTCAGTAAACATAACATTAGTTACATCACTGAATATTCCTGAACATCAGTCCTTTCAGCTCTGTAATATGCTATCTGCACTTACATAAGGGCTATAGAGATCACAACAATTCATATGTATGGGGTATTGCTTTGTAACATACAGAGAAAAAAATAGAATTATTATCATTATTTCCATGTCTAAGTCCCTACTCTTAGATTGTACACACTTTTGTTTTACTATCTCTAAATAATATTCTTGATGGTGGCATGGGTTCATATCTCAGCTTTACCACTTAACCTCATGTATTGTGATCTTGAATAAATGACTCAAACTCTGTGCCTGCTGTATAAAATGGAATACACAGCAGTACTTAACTCAAAAGATTGTATTGAGCATTCATGATACAATCAGTGCATGTTAAGTGCTTATAATAGTGCCTGAAATACATACTAGGTCAATAACAGTCATTATTATTATTAATACTGACATAATTATTAGCTCTTTTTGTTCAGCCATTTAATGCTACTATTATGGGCTATCACGGTCATGTGGATTTCTCTAACTTAATATGTACATAAATAAATACAGCAATTTTCACAGGTATAATATTTAAAGATATTCACAATGATTTCCTAAATGCAACACTTCATCACATAATTAATATTCGTGTTGTTTCTAATTGTGCAAATTGAAAAAATTTGATGCAATGCCTTAAACATGTATCCAAAATGTGCTGTACTTTTTTGTTGAACAACAATAATTATTTGTTATCCAGTTTAAAGTGTTTAAAGTGTTTCTCTTACTATATAGTCAATGAAGAGTAGTTCTGGTATGTCACAGTTTGATTTAAAGGCACCATGACCTTCTGTATCTTCTCTTTATTTTCAATGAGTGTGTTGAATAATCCAATGGGGAAGGCATTTTCCTTGACAGATATTTTTCATAGTAAAAAAAACATGCTGAGATTACAAAATATTTTAAATTATTACCATGCGACTATTATTTTAGTGCATATATTTCTGTGTAATGGCATTTGCCATCTGGTGTTCTTGCGAATAAGTCTTCTTTCTTTACACACTGTACATCTTTTCGCCTGTCTTTGTCAGTTTGTGTCTATTTATAATTAATCTCTAGGTTCACATATTAGGCCTCTCCTGCATGTTCTCTTAGCCGAGGAAACAAGTACTCAGGAGTGCAACATTATAGGCAGGGAAGAAAGGATTCACATTCCACTGTCTGTGTTAGAAAGCACTGATGTAATTCTCAGGAGCCAAGCCTCTTAGCAACGAAACGAAGGATTTACAGCCCTCCAGCTTTCTCAGCTACCAAAGCTCTTGAAGGCTTTCAAGAGCTGACCTTCTTAGCAAAAGGCTGGATTCTTTTAATGCACTCACTTTCAAAAGGTAGCATACCTGTTTTCCAGTGTGATGTGGATGCTATTAAAAGGGAGTTTCCATGGATACGGACATCAGTGGGAATGAAATAGGATTGTCCTCTTTTCAGACCCATTGTTGTTCCAAATAGTCCTAAAACCAAGATCATGTCACTCCTTTTATTCACATTTCTTACGGCTACTTCTTATTTGTAAAGCACTGTCACTGGTAGGTAATTAATGCTTTTTTAAAAATGTGTAGGTTCAAACACCAAGTTATTTATGAGAGATGTTGTAACATGTGTGTGGAGAAGAGGTCAGTTAATTACTAAGAGTTTACTGAGTGTGAGTCTCATTATAGCTCTTTTATACATGACTCTAGAGAATACACATTAATAAGAGACACTATCCATTTCTTTTAAATGATACAGAATTTGTCAAACCCTCCTTAAATGATGTGAATTTGAAGTTGTATCACAACAACACTACAAAGTCCCCCTTCCCCTTTCTTTATATATTTTGAGTTAATTTTAAGTGTATATTATGCCCTTATAATTGCACATTTCAGGAATATTATGGTTAAAGAATGTCAAATTCTTTTTACCAAGACCCAATTAAATGTCAGATGTGATCAACCCAATTTATTTGTTGAGTATTGAAATATATCAGGTAATATGCTTCTCACTGGGACTTCTACAATGAAGAGGGCATTAACTTTCTCTGGAGAGCTCACAAAGGAGTCACACCACCACCTCTTCATGGAGTTAGAAGACCTGCCAGTAAATGTCCCCAGAGCTGAGAAAACAGCTATGTACTATCTGAGCCATCTGTCATAAATCTATGGTGCAGGAAGCCCTCACGTGGGAAGGAGGGGGAGAAATCCCTGAAATGAGGATAGAATTACAAAAATAAGCAATTGGGCTAACTTTTCAATTGAGAAATAGCTCTTCATCCTGGACAAATTTTCCAAATTCAGGGCAGCAGCATCAATTAGTTAATAACCCATCAATAATTGAGGGGAAAAATCAGTCTCATCTTAGAGGTAATGCTGACCAAGTTGATCAAAAATTCAGCTGAATCCACACGTCTTACGGAAATTTAACATAGTTGATCAGCCTTTGATCCCCTTACATTGGCTTTTGGTCAAATAAATACAGGATAAACAATATTTCTCATGATATCATGTTATTTTAAGTTTATTAATAAGCTGCAATCATTCATTTGTTAGAAACTCTAAATCAATGTGTAAAGTGAGAAAATTTTACTTTTTTATCTTCCAATAATCTGATCTCTTTTTCAGTTAACTGTGTGTCAAATCACTTTATTTCATTTAGTGCTTAAGAAAAATCAAGGAATTAAAACATCATTAGTTTTCCTGTAACTATTGATGTTCCCATATAAAAACTGTGTCCCTAGAAAGGCACGTCTAACTTCTAAGAAGTAAGCTAGGAATTCTCTGTCGTCTATTAATTTGTCAATTAATATCTATCAGTTTAACCACAAACATTAATAATTTCCACAAAAAATTTATCTGTGGTATTTTTTTTGCTTGCTGCCTTGGCATTGAAAAGGTTAAAAATGCAACTTCATGTTAGAGAAAGCTGATTATTATTCTTATAATCCAAAATTCAATGTTAATCCCCAAATCATAACTTCAAAACAACGGGCAGATTGAGAGAAAAAAATATCACTTTCCTTAAAGTGAAAACAAAGGGATAACTTATGAGAGTTCCAGATGGCCTTTGAACAACAGTAGTCATCCTTCATGAAAAAATGCAACTAAATAATACTATTTAAACTTCAAATTGTTTCCCTTCAAACTATAGAAAACCACCGACAAATATTTATTATCAAAAAGATCCACAAACTTAAAAGCTTTTGCACAGCAAAGGAAACTATAAACAAAATGAAAAGACAACTTAGGGACTGGGAGAAAATATCTGCAAACCATGCAACCAACAGGGGTTAAGTTCCAAAATATGCAAAGAGCTCATACAACTCAATATCAAAAAAACAACCCAATCAAAAAATGAGCAGAAGACCTAAATAGACATTTCTCCAAAGAAGACATACAGATAGCTAAAAGGCACATGAAAAGATGTTTAACATCGCTAATTATTAGAGAAATGCAAATCAAAACTACAGCGAGCTATAACCTAACAGTGGTCAGTCTGGCGATCATCAAAAAGTCTACAAATAATAAACGCTGGAGAGGGTGTGGAGAAAGGGAATCCTTCTACACTGTTGGTGGGAATGTAAATTGGTGCAGCCACTATGGAAAACAGTATGGAGGTACTTTAAAAAACTAAAAATAGTTTTAAATTTGATCCAGCAATATGATCAAACTGATCCAGCAATCCCACTCCTCTTCATATATCCAGAAAAAACGAAAACTCTAATTTGAAAAGATACACGCACCACCATGTCCATAGTAGCACTATATACAACAGGCAAGGCGTGGAAGCAACCTAAGGGTCCAACAACAGATGAATGGATAAAGAAGCTGTGGAATATATATACTTTATATATATCAGCCATAAAAAAGAATGAAATATTGCCATTTGCAATAACGTGGATGGACCTAGAGAATATCATACTAAGTGAAGTAAGTCAGACAAAGAAAGACAAATATTATAGGATATCACTTATATGTGCAACAAAAAAAAATAATACTAATGAATTTATTGATAAAGCAGAAACAGACTCACAGACATAGAAAACAAAGTTACAGTTAACAAAGGGGAAAGGGGGGCAAGGGATAAATTAGGAGTATGGGATTTACAGATACATACTACTATAAATAAAATATATAAACAAGGATTTACTGTATAGCATAGGAAACTAAATTCAATATCTTGTAATAACCTATAATGGAAAAGAATCTGAAATATATATATATGTATAATCTGAATCACTTTGTTGTACACCTGAAACTAACACAATATTGTAAATCAATTATACTTCAATTACAAAAAACAAGATCCAGCTTTTAAAACTTTACTTAATTACTCATCAGAAAAAAACTACATAAAACTGGACCCTTATATTGAAGGAAAGTTATCTTCAGATTATAACCTTTATTTATTTCATTAAATTTTTGATAAGAAGTCAGTTTTCAAATACTTTTAAAAGAAATATTTAACATATACTTTCTTCACTATTGTCATTTTTGCCTCCTTCGGAAAAGAGATGAGAAAAGATTTTAATTATGCCCTTAAATATCTACCTACATTTCAGCCCAAAACATTAAAGGGTAGGGAAGGTGGAGAAAACTGTCACAGAAATTCATAAACCCTTCAGGTGCCACAGATAGGTTTCAGGTAGCATGAGCAATTTATTAGATTTATTGCTTGTACTTGTTCACATAAAGGAAGTTATAAGGTATTCCACAAAAGAAGATAAAATTGAAGGTTGTTGGTAGAAACTGTTATTGCTGTAAACTATACAAACGAGAGATGTGACCTAGGAATAAAAAAGAAGTTATTTTATCTTTTCTGTCACCTGGATACGTCTCTCCTTTGAGTCATCTCTGAGTCTTTTCCATTGTTTTATTTTTTATCCTTGTTGTAAAAGCACTCTTATTGTTTAGTAAGCAGAATTAAGGTAGCAGAAGTTTATAGAGTCAATGGCTGACAAACAATAAGGTCAATGTCTGTCCCATTCTGGAAAAATTGAGGTTAGAACAGGTGAAATTATCATTCTGTTTTGTTTTTATGGCTCTAATAGAATGCCAGAGAGTCCCTGACCTCTGCTGCCACTCATGTCTTACTCTGATAGCAATGTGTGACCTTTGACACTCAATTAAAACAGGAAATAAGGCAAAGGATGGGTCAATATGCATGTTTGGACAATGCAAGCCTTCAAAATAAATTCCAAGGGGTTTTCAAAGGAGCCATAACCCCTATTCACTTGGCACACGGGCATTAAGTTACAGTCAGTAAAGTAAAAGAACATAGAAACAAAAAAATAAGCTGTATCATTTATTTTCTTTCTGACCCCAAGACCTGTGTATTAAGGTCTCCCACAACAGAACAATTCACATTATACTTTCTGATTACTGAGAGTGAGAGTGTTGTTGCTAACTGGCTGGATGGCACAGGATAGATGCTGAGGGCATAGAAGGTTGCTGCTTTGAATAGTCAGATCTTTTCATTTAATGTGAACTTATTTTCTAAATAGAAGAGATCCAGAGAGTACTTTCTTCGTATGGAATACAGCAGCCTTGTTTCTGAGAAGAGTTAAATACATGAATGTCAGGGCTAGTAATAGGTTTGGTGATCACCCAGAGAGGCTTCCACATTAGGGAAAACAGGTGTACCATAATTCTGGTGTGTTCTGCAAAGTGACAATCTGTTGGTGGGTAAATGGTCTTCACATATATTCCAAGATACCACCTCACATTTTATTCAGGAAACAATGAGAAAAGTGTGGGAGAAAGAACATAGGCAAAAAGCAGTAACAGAAGCACCATGGTCTTGGGATTGGTTAGGTCTACATGCAAATCCCAATTTTCTTACTTATTAGAAATGCGCCTGTAAGTTAAATGACCTTCTTTGATCTATCATTTTCTATGAAGTAGGGATAATACTGTATACTTCTTGACACTGTATTTCTTTTCTATTATTGCTTTTGATGAAATGATATGGTTCTTATTTAATTATTGAGTGACTAGCATAAAATGAGCATAAAATAAATATTTCTGGGCTTTCCTGGTGGCGCAGTGGTTGAGAGTCTGCCTGCCAATGCAGGGGACACGGGTTCGAGCCCTGGTCTGGGAAGACCCCACATGCCGCGGAGCAACTAGGCCCGTGAGCCACAACTACTGAGCCTGCGCGTCTGGAGCCTGTGCTCCGCAACAAGAGAGGCCGCGATAGTGAGAGGCCCGCGCACCGCGATGAAGAGTGGCCCCCGCTCGCAACTAGAGAAAGCCCTCGCACAGAAACGAAGACCCAACACAGCCAAAAATAAATAAATTAATTAATAAAAATAAATATTTCTTAGTTTCTCATTAATTTATTATATACGTTTCAGTATTGAACAAATTGATTTGATCTAATGTAATATTAGTTGTTAGAGCTCCAGAAACACAGTGCCAGAGTGTAGTATTTCACACAAAGTAGTCATACATCTATTTTCAAGTAAAATAGTTTAGACAGGCACTGGTATATACACAACACACACACAGACACACACAAACCCACATACATGCACATCAGAAAATATCTGGAAAGATATACATAAAATGTCAATAGCAGCAACCTGTGGGTGGTAGGAATATGATATATTTTTCTTTTCTTTTTTTTTTTTTAAGGATTTGTCTTTTCTTTTAAATTTATTTATTTATTTATGGCTGCATTGGGTCTTTGTTGCTGTGCGCAGGCTTTCTCTAGTTGCAGTGAGCGGGGGCTACTCTTTGTTGTGGTGCATGGGCTTCTCATTGCATGGCTTCTCTCATTGCGGAGCACGGGCTCTAGGTGTGTGGGCTTCAGTAGTTGTGGTGCACAGGCTTTAGAGCGCAGGCTCAGTAGTTGTGGTGCATGGGCTTAGTTGCTCCACAGCATGTGGGATCTTCCTGGACCAGGGCTCGAACCCGTGTCCCTTGCATTGCCAGGCGGATTCTTAACCACTGCACCACCAGGGAAATCCTGGTATATTTTTCTTATTTTTAACTTTCTATATTGTGCATTTGCTGCTTTTGTAACAACAGCGTAAAAAGATATATTAATGTTTACAAATCAACTACTTAGTTTAAAAATTATAAATTAGGTTACTGATAATCCTTCTTAGTTATCCTCTCACTTAAAAATATTAGTAATATAATCTTAGCACTATCTATTTACAGCATTCATAGATCCATTAATTTCTGAATGCATATATTAATTGATGGCAAATGTGTATTCTCTACATGCCAGCTGGTACTAATCTCATCTCATTTTAAGGTAAAACATTAGTGTGTTATTGCTTTAATATGATGAAGGTGATATTGGACTCTGCTAGTATTTTACTTAGGCTTTGCATTAGACTTTGCTGTGTCGGAAATTAAGATTGGTCTTTAGTTTTCTTTCTGGTACAAGATTATGAGATTTATTATAAGTGCTCTTCTTGCTTTGTATGAAGAATTTGGATGTTTTCTTTCATTATATGCTTTGAAACATGTTAAGTAAAATTGTGATTATTCACTTTTTTAGATTGTAGAACTCCCTTGTGGAATCAGCTAGACCTGATGCACTTTGGAGGGATAACTCTCTGTCAGTTTTCTTTATTGTTTCCATGGCATAAAACTTACCATTTATTTTGGGGTAAGTTTTGGTGAATTATATTTTCTAGAAAAAAATTCATAGAATTTATTGCGTAGAGTTTTGTAAAATATTTAAAGCTTTCATAATGAAAACTACATCCTTCCTGTCATTGATTGTTTTGTATTCTCTATTGCTTTCTTGAATAGATTATTCCTATTTATCCTATTTTATTTATTTTTTCCAATGAAACTGCTCTTTATACTATCGGTTCTACTGTTTTCTAGCTTATTCAATTCTGGTTTTATTTTTTAAATTTTTTTAATGATTTGACCTACATACATCATGAAATGTTTATGGCAATAGGTTTAGTGAGCATCCAGCATCTCATATAGATACAAAATTAAATAAAAATATAATTTTCCATTTTGATGAGAACTCTTAGGATTTACTCTCTTATTTACTTTTATCTTAAAATAGTTTATTAATCATTCTCCTTTTTAGGGTACAAAGTTCATCATAGACCTGTAAGACCTACTTTTATTACTTATGTTGTTTAGGTCTTCTATAATCCTGCTGTCTTGACTATTTAATCTATCTTTGGCAAAGAGAGTATATTAAAGTCTCCTCTTACGTTTGTGTTTCCGCTTATTTGCCTCAGATCTCTGATAGATTTTGCTTTATGACAGCTTCTGCTTTGCTATTTGATGGATAAATATTTATAACCATCATATCATTATAAGATGTAGCCTTTAGAAATATAAACTGCCTCCTTTTGTTTGTTTAATATTTCTATGGCTGAATTTTCTACCTTGTCTGTTACCAATTTTGTATCCTCCCTCTTTTTCACACATCTACTATGTCCACTACCTTCAAACTTTCTGAATTACTTTGTTTACTATGTCTCTTGTATACATCAGATTACTGGACTTTTCTTTGTGACTAATCTAAACATCTTTTCTTTTTCTACTAAACAATTTAATCTCATTTAAATTATTTGACAAGACAAATTTTTGGTCAGCTTTGTCATGTTATTTTCTGTTACGCTTATTGTTTTAGTTGTCTTTCACTATGTAGACAGTTTTCTTTAGTTATTTTTCTTTTAATATTCTGATATTTAGGATATTCTATCATTGTGTCTGATTATTAACCTTTATATTAATACCAAAATAAGATACTTTCAGCTTCTTCTTTTTTTAGACAGTATCTTTTGGTTCCCCAAACTGATAAACAATAAAATTAGAATATATCCTTTCCTCACCCTCCTCCTTTCTACACTTTCTCTGACTCACTTATAAAATGGCATCATCTTTTGGGGTACTTTGTTACTATAGTATAACTTAGAAAATTCTGAATTAATGTATTTTTGGCTTGCTGCTGACAGTATTCTTTCTTTTTCTTATAGTTCCAATAATTTCACCAGTAAATAGCTTGGTATTGATGATTCTGGATGAATTCTTTTTGGTACAGAACATGTCTTTTCAAAATGCAGATTAAGATCTTCTTTTAAGGACATCTCCTGAATTACAATTTTAAATATTTGCTCTGTTCCATTGTTTTGTTTTGTTTTATCTTAGAACTCCAATTATATGTTTGTTGTACCATCTTTGCTTTGAAGATTGTTGTATGTTCAATATTTATCACTTTGTCCTATGATCCCTTTACATCTTCTTTTATTTCAGTTTTATTTTCTTACCTCTATGCATTTGATCTGCTCTGGACCTTACTGTGCTGTTTGTCAGTTAATTTTTAGCTCTTTGTAATGTAGTCTTTATTTCAGAAGTAATTGTATGTTTTACATCTATTTTTGTTCCTAATTCACATCCAGTGAATGGGTAAGACAAATTACTGGTTTCTCAACTCTTCTGATGTTTCCATGACTGGCAGTTCCTTTTGTATGTGGTACTAATGCTTTAATACACTTGTACTTTCTATGCATTTTTTTCTCTCTACCTTGATTACTCTTAGATCAATCTAGAACCTTTCCCCCAAAGAATATGGAACAGTGACCTGCAATGTTTGCTACTTTAAGAATAAAAAATGGAAGAGCATCTTTAAAGTTATAAGGTTATAAAGGAAGTGTAAGAAAATCTTTTATTATTCATAGGTGATATGATTGCCTCTGTATATAATATACATGAAAATGTTATTAGAACATAATACAGATATTTTTAAAATAGTCTGGAAGATAAATTCAAGGAAACTAAAAGAGACAGAAAAACGGAGAGAAAAGATGAGACATAGGGACTAAATTTAGACTACTCAATAGCTTTATAATTATTTTAGAAGAAAAGCAAAGAGACAACAGGAGGGAAGAAAAAATATATCAAAATATCTCAAGTTCCCTTAGGATAAAGAAAGACTTAATTCTTCAGGCTGAAAGTATTTCTCAAGGGCCAATTGCTATGAATGAATAAAACAAAACAAAACAAAAACCACTTTATAAGACTGAGGCATAGTCTTATAAAACTTCAGTGTTTCAAGATGGGGAAAAAGTCTTAATAAAGTTTTTAGGTAAGATCAGGTAAATGATGCTGGAAGGGTTACTTATATTAGAATAAGAATTGATATTAGACAGTAGTCTTGAAAACAATGGAGCTATAGCTTCATGATTATGAGGGAAACATTTGATTTTGAACCTAGAATTCTTTAGCAAGCAAAACTAATAAGAATGAGAGTAGATAAATATATTTTCAAACATAAAAGACTTATAGATCAACCTTTCATGGCCACTCTCAAAGGAGGAAGTATTAATGTACTGATATTTCACAGAAGGAACAGAAACCCAAGGAGAGGAAGATATAGATCCAAAGAAATAATCTATTTAATTAAGGAGAGCAATGCAAGTAAATCCCTAGTTGTCAGCTCTACAAAATCCTTAGAGTACAATTGGACTATATTGAAAAGTCAAGTCAAAGCCTCCATGAAGACTAACGTGAAAAGGTTCACAGATTTCGTTCCAAACAAATTGTCTATTTAAGAAACTCTATGATATTAGCAATTGGATGATGACGTGTTATTTTATTCAATGAGAAAATGGTAAGAAAATGAGAAACTTCAGGGGATAAAAGTATACAAGAGTCGTGGTTCAAATATGAACCAGGCTAATATAAGCTATGGGTTTTGAGAAAATAATATGGTATAAGTGATGATAATATACTTGACTTCGTGCTTGAAACTTTCTCATTTGAGAGGTGTGGACATAGCAAAATGGAATCACACTTTCTTTTCCATATGACATGGCTCAACGGGCTATAACAAGGATACTTTCAGATATAACCCCAGTACAATTACCAAAATTTTTAAATTCATACTTTTATAATACTATTATCAATCTATAGGGTCTATCCAGACTTTGCTGTCACATTAGTGTTCTTTATAGCAAAATAAAGCCCTTGATTGTGGGTTGCATTTAGCTTTCATGTCTTTGATAATCACTTCACAAGTTATCTTTTGGTGTGTTTAGTTTTTGTGATCACCTTGGTTCATTTTGTATTTACCTTGGTTCATTTTGTACTTTGCCCTTTTGTTCAACTTTTGCTAGTGCATGAACATCACACTTATCTAGTTATGTTTACTAGTTATATTCTGTCTATGACTCCTGTACCTCAAAGGTCAATACAGAACTTCTTCAGTAGCCAACAAATTTCTTTAAGTACCTCACATTTTCTCAAAGGAGTAAGTCAGAATTAATTGTTTTTAAAATTTCTTAGACTTTTAAGTCATCATCCATTCCAGAATTTCATGCCATACAATTGTGCTTATTATTCCAATATTTTTAAAACTGTCTTCTTAAAATCTAAGATGTATATCTGACTGCACTCTGCAGTCTATTCTTTCAGTGTCATGTAGACTATAAGATGACATAATTTCTTTGTCCTAAAGTTCCCATTCATTGTCTTTCATTAGCAATCAATCTTCCCTGCCTAAAAGAATTAGATTCATTCTAAATGTTTGATGAGTTTTTCCCTTTCACCTCTGGGAGACTGACTTTTTAAAAGTCAAGTTAAGAATGTGTATTTTTTTGTATTTGAATGAGACTTCCAGTAAATGTCCAGATGGCTGAAGTCTCAAATAACTATTATAATTTGCATCTTAGCCAATGTGTGCTCTATGCACAAAAAGTGGTTTCTACTTTCTCCATACAGCAGAATAGACTGTAATCTAATCTTTCATAATGGTACCACTTCTGTTCCATCCTCTATGCTTGTTTGAATTTTCATGGATTTCTGAGAATGTATATATTGTTTTGAGTTTCAGAGTTTCTCTGCCTTCTGATATAACAGATGTTTCTTTTGAATAGGGCATAATTTTCCATTAGTGTATTCTTATCCTATCCCGCCAAGTTTTGGAGAATACTAAAAGAAGTTATTCACTATTTCATTCTACAATATCATATCTGCATTACTTATCACTCATTCTTTACATTTAAGGATGCTACAGTTTCCCAAGCTCAATGCTAGGTAATATATTTTTTAAGATGTAAGTGGGTATATTGTGAAAAAATGGTCTCAGGGTCAAATAATTTGGGAAACACCATCTACCATAACTTCTTAGGAATTCCCAAGCTGAACAGCCTGTGAACAGCCCTGAAAAATTCCACATTAAAAACAACAAAAAGCTAAAACTTGTTTAATTTTGTGTATCTGAAATGTTAAACATGTAGCATTCAAGATGTAAACAAAGTGTAAATATAGCATTGTTCTTCCCTTTAAAATTTACTCAATGAATTTAACCTTATCTGCGTCCTAAGTGAAAAGTTCAGCAGGTCCATGACCCCTGTGTGTTAATTACTATTAAGTAACGATTAGATTAGCCCTAAAGTTACTTTTAGTTAAAAACAAACTCCAATATATAATCAGGTTGTCTGTTCCAAGATATGAATCAAAACAATGAGCTTGATTTAACATATATCTTCTTCCTAACACCAGCCCAAGCCTGCTTTAGACTGAAAGGAAAGATTATTTCCTTTAATTTACTATTCTCCTACCTCTCCTCTCCCCCAGGTTCTGACCCCTCCAAGGATTCAGGGGTGAATGGAAGAGTGATAAGGGCATAAGAAAGGACTTAAATCAAAAACCAGTTCATGTTCCTTAAGACTGGCAGAAATTTATAGCTCTTGGTCTCATAAGCATTTTTGTTGGTGGTGGGAATCTTGCTAAAAGTTTATTAGACTCACTAAATTCCAGGTGCTCACTTAGGACTTCTCCCGCAGTTTCCAGGTATCCCATAATCGTGTCCATCTTCTTACTGCTGGGATCCCTCTGTCCAACCAAGTGGCTCTACTAGCCAGGACTCCAGACTACTCCACCCTGACCCTCTCTCCTACATGGTCATATCTATCTACACGAAACTCTCAGGCATCCCCTGCCCTGATAAACTCTGAGCGTACAAGTCAATCCCAATACAACCTCTTCTACCCTGCTGCCACAGGCCACTTTCATTTTCTCACACAAGTCAGGATACAATCTTCTGAGTCCCCAGATTTCAAGGAGCACACTTTAAGCTCTCTAAGAGTTTCATAAAAGCCCTATTCACTAGATTTGCCGATAAGAAGGTAGCACACTCCACCCTCCCTATTGGTGAGTGTAGGACTGGTAGAGGCACGGTACTGCATGACAACAGGAAGTGAAATGGCCTGGGCTCTATGTGAATGACTGAGGGTTGGACTGAGGGTGTTATTCACAGAAAGTACAGCACCCCCTGGAACTGTGCAACATGGAAACTTTGATGGGGGAAGGTTATCAACACAGCAACAGTTATTGCCCAAGTTATATATTCAAACTCCTCCCTCTTTTCACTAGTTTATATTCTCTAATTGAGTCAGAGGGTTCAAAAGCCATTGAACTTGTTTATGGACATTTCCTTTGTAAATTCTGCATGTGGAAATCTGTCTCCCTCTTCTTTCAGGATTTGACATCTATCATGTTTTTTTTTTTTAACTTTTTATTTTATATTGGAGCATAGTTGGTTAACAATGTTGTAAAGCTTCAGGTGTACAGCAAGGTGATTCAGTTATTCATATACATATGTCTATTCTTTTTCAAATTCTTTCCCCAGATTGTTACATAATATTGAGCAGAGTTCCCCGTGCTGTACAGTAGGTCTTTGTTGGTTATCCATTCTAAATATAGCAGTGCGTACGACATCTATCATGTTTGCACCTTAGTAAATAATAAGGTAGGAAAAAAAGCAATTTTAATATCCTGTTAATCAAACATTTTCCAAAATTATTTGTTTACAGAAGCTATTTTTCCCATAGAACACTGATTAATATTTCATGGAGCAAAGACGATCCATGTAACAGAGTTTGGGTAACAGTCATATGTAGGAATCTGAGGTCAAATGTAATAGCCAAGATAACTATAATTTTTATTTGCCCATAACACCTTTCCATCCTCTTCTTTTGAGTCCTTTGGAGAATTTCACCCTCTTTCTCTGTCTCAGTGGTCTGTCTTTTATCAGAAAATAAGAATGGGCAAAAAAAAAAAGCAAAACATAAATCAAGCCAATGTATTTTCCACAGGATATTTTCAATAGAACCAAATTTTTCTCATGCATTTCTTAAGAGGAAAGAAGATGAATCTGGGGGTGAGAGCACAAAGAGAGCCTTTCTGCAGAATAAAGTCAGTGTTTAGAGGGAGTCAAAGCCAAGAAAGGAAATTTCTGAGCTCCTGGATATAGCTGAGTCTCATAAGACAATTACACCACCAAACCTGCTATTTACATGAGAAAATACATTCTTCTCTCCTTTTTTTCCCCTAACATAGTTTGGGTTAGCTTTCTATCACTTACAGCTAAAACAAATTTTTTGCCTGAACACTCTAAATGTACTAGAAGCTCCTTTACAGTTGTTTTCCTTTGGAAAATAAATACCTCTTCTGTGTGTGTGTGTGTGTGTGTATGTGTTTTCCAATTTTGAATCCATAGGCATATCACAAGTCAATATTAGCAGATTTATCATTTTCTCTCAGTCTGTCTCTTATTTCCTATGATTCTTAATACAAAGCCAGAGACCCTGCCAGATAATCCCGGCAAGCTAATCTAATGCCACATCTGACCCTAATGTACCTTACTCTTTACAGGACATAATAAGGAAATATCAAGGTAATATTACATCATTTGGCATAATTCAAGAGCATAATTTGTATTTTGCAGTTTATATCAATTTATGAGTGCAACTAATGCTAATGACTTTTGGACCTGAACTTCGTATTTGGAAATGAGCAAGCACATTCAGTTCTAAAGGAATTACATACAGGTAATGGTTCCCACTGGGTCTTTCCTTTTTATGAGTTGATAGATTTGTTACAATTTGCTGTTATCCACTGTTATTCTTAGTGGATGATTTACATGCTCACCAAAATTAGAATATACTTCTAAATAAGGAAGAATATGGACAGTTCACTTTAGAAACCTACTTGATATTAAAGGCTTCCCTGTGTTGAGACAAAATATGAGCAACCAAGGGAAATCAGTAAATGAAAATAAGCATAAAATTGAATGACTTTAGGGACTTACATTTTCCTACCACTATGAAAGATAATCATAGTTTCCCTTTCTCAAGTGAATTTACTCTTGAGAAACAGGATACATTAATAGATTGGTGGTGTGTGTTTGTGTGTGTGCGAGCACATGCAAGAGAATATACAACTTCTTCAAGAATTAATTAAATCCATATTCTCAGATGAAGTGTTATATCTGAAAAGGTAAGCATATATAATTATATTTCCTTTCCAAAATTCAGCCTCACCTCATCAAGCAATAATTATGATCATACTGAGTTGATCCTTAGTCAACTTAGTCAAAAAAGAAAACAGAAAAAAGGCAAAAGAGAAACAGAAAGAGCATAATATAGCAAGTATAGGCTAAGGATAGAACCCTGTAGAATTGTGTAGAATAAAAACTTTGGCAGGTGGAGATCACAGAAGAGCAGCATCTCTCTCCAGTGAAACATATTCACAAGTCTTTCTCATTACACTTTTATAATCTTTGAGTCAGTCTGTTCAAAGTCTTTTTAAATGGGCAGAAACCCAATCAACTGCATTTCATAGTTTTGAATGGTCACACTAGTTGGTGTAGGGAGAAAACACGAACTTGAAGGATAGAATAAATTGAGAAATATATTTTCATTTTAATTTATGGGTTCTTTCTAAAGACTGAATTTAGTTCATTCTGAGGGACTTAATATCGATCTCTTTCTTGGCAGAACAACAAATGATAGAGGGAAAATAGAGTAGACAGAGTTTTCTTGAGAGAATTTAACAACACAATTATTAGTGATGGAAAATTCATGTCTATCTCAAAGACTAATGTTTCCATAGAACTTCAGAGCTAAGAAAATATATGTTCACCAAATACCACTCCCTTAGTTTACAAATAGGAAAATGAAGATCAGAAAGTTGAAGTGATTTGTTCAATGTCATACAGGGAGATACTAACAGACCTATACCTGAAATTTAGTTGTTAGGCTTTCTCTATAATATTGTGAACTTGCGTTCTCTCTCAATTAGAGGCATCAAAAATCCTACACTTCTGTCTTCTCTGAAGTGCTAAAATCAGAATCTTAAGGCTGGCATGAGGCACATAAGAATATTTAATCCCATCTAATCAGTGTGCATAACGTGAAAGATCCATTCTCACTTTCTGAACAAAATTCTCAAATACAATAATCAGAATAAAGCTCTTCCTAAAAATGAATTTGCTTTGGGGAGTCTAATATCATGCATAATTTTTGTAAAGACACACTTTAGATGGATTTTTTTTCTAGCATGCAATAATTTCATAGTAAGAAAATGCATTAAATGTCATTTTTAAAGCTGGAAGCAGCCACCAAACTGTTAAAAACCATTCGAGAGGAATTTGCATCATATCCACACTTAGTTTACGTTTATTCAACTACATACAACCATAAAAGAGTGTGAATAATTTAACTAAGTTGAACTATATGAAATCAATATTTTTAAAGTTAAAAATTATCAAATATCAGCAACTTTATATCATTGAGCCCACCTGATCCTGAGCGATCATGGAATGCGAGATAGTAATCCTGCTCTTCTTGTTTCTTTCATGCCGTGAGTATGTTGCTAAGCTGAATGTGACTCTAATATTTTAAATTACTTTCCATTTTTTTAATCATAGGAGTCTTAAACACTGTCCAGTGGCCTTGTAGTTACATAAATTTGTGTGCACTGTACTTTTTGAGAATGAGTAATTTAAAGGCATTATTAAAGTTAATTTGGGGTATGTACATTTATCACATTTAAATTTATGACTCTAAAAAAATGTAAATCTGAATAAGGTATGAATTCAGTTTATCTCTGGGTATTTTGAAGTAGAAAGGTTTACTTTGCTCATTAAACTTTCATATCCTTTATAATCTTTCACAACAAACATGCATTCATTTTATTATACACAAGAAATCAGAGACTACTACCTGAGAAATTATCTAGTCCACCCTCCATATTATATCAAGGATTCTAGAGCATTAAAAAGGCAGATTATTTAAGGTTCCTATGATGGTATCACTAATGGAAGGCATACCTTGAGTTTCAGCCTGCTTCACTTTCTACCACTTGTCACTAGAGTTTACCTTAACTTCCAAAAAACGGATCTTTTATTCTTCAGTGTTTGATTTTATCAAATATGAAGGCTATCCTTCAGCCTAAGAAGTATCTGTCAATAGCTATGCATAAAAATTCTTACTCTTCTGTATCTCAGGTGCAGGAGCAACAGAACCTGAGGTGAGGGCCTGTAGTAGTGAGCACAGAGGATTATGAGAAATCAAGTGGGATTATTTCCACAGCTGTTTGCTACTCCTGGTTTATAGGACTCTGACATCACCGCGGGTTCTTTGTTCTAAGCACTGGCCTCACTTGAGATAAGAATCAAGGCAAAGAATCCAACAACAGCAGCTGAAGTCGGGAGAGCTGAAACAAGACTGATGGATTGAGTGTCAAAACCTCATGGTGGGTGTCTTTCCAAGTATTTAACAGAATAAACAATTTGCAAGCAGGGCAACCTGATTTTGAAATTCGAGCAGTTTCTCCTTCCACTCTGGATCTTGACTGCTCAAAATTAAATCACAATAAAGATAAATGCAATGTGTTAAGTTGTCCCTGAGCTATCGGAATCAGATAAGAGGTGTGCAGCATTGTGGGGCGATCACATAAGATTGTGATAACTCAAACGCGCCATTTGTCAAATGGCTCCTTCTGTTGGCACAGAGAGCTGAAGCATTTTCATGAGCTTGAGATCAAGATCCTGAGCAAGGGCGAGAAGTAACTATTTTGCTCTGTGGACAAACAAAGATAAATGTGTTCTGAATTATGAGGAGGAAAAACTAAGTGTGATTAAGCTTAGATATTTTCAAAGTATTTTTCTTCAGAAATAAAGCTAACATAAACATTTCATCTGTCTTCAACCCTCATCCCTCTGTACACTATTCTCTGTAAAAGTAACACTAGTACTTTGCATTTATATAGCACCATTTGTCCAAAAACTCAGTAATATTATGAATAGAAATAGTTTAATTTATCCTTGCAATGCTTATCTTATGTGAATAAAGAGTTATTTTTCTTGTCTCAATTTTTTTGTTTGTTTTAAGGATAGAATAAGTCAAGTTCAGATCGGCAAAGTCATACAGACAGTGTAGCTGTAATAATTGAAAACGGCTGCCCTATTTCACCTTTATATTTCCATCAAAGCCAGGCATTGCAAATTTTTTGGCTTAAAATATAACAATAGAAGTTGAAAAATCCTCTCCCTATCTGCAGTGCAGCCATTTGCTAACATGCAGCTTTTCTTACCAAGCCACTACGTCTATCTTGTAACACTCTCTTGGTTTGAAAAAATGCAAATCACTGTCAATAATGAATTACATTGAATTTTCAATGTGGTTAAGGCAAGATTTTGAACCAAAATGAACCACGATTCCCAAGCTGGAAAAATGCACACTCGATTACTAACTCATAAACCAAACATAAAAGCCACTTTGTATGAACAGTGGGTTTTCCAATAACAGTCAAGTATAGTGAAGACATTTAAAACTTAAATTTTTTTTTTTTTTTTTAAGGAATTCCTTTATTTTTATTATTTATTTATTTATTTATTTAATTTTGGCTGTGTTGGGTCTTCGTTTCTGTGCGAGGGCTTTCTCTAGTTGTGGCAGGCGGGGGCCACTCTTCATCGCGGTGCGCGGGCCTCTCACTATCGCGGCCTCTCTTTTTGCGGAGCACAAGCTCCAGACGCGCAGGCTCAGTAGTTGTGGCTCACGGGCCTAGTTGCTCCGCAGCATGTGGGATCTTCCCAGACCAGGGCTCGAACCCGTGTCCCCTGCATTGGCAGGCAGACTCTCAACCACTGCGCCACCGGGGAAGCCCTTAAATTTTTTTTAATAAATATACATTATAATAGCCAGAAATGTTGTGAACTAGATGAAACTTGAGTATCTATACCAGTGCAAAATGGCTCAGGACTCTCCTCAGAAGAGCTGATGGGAGGAAATGGTGAAGGAATTCAGGAAATATATCAGGAGCAGTAGGGTCATGATCAAGGACCCAGAGTAACTGGGCTAGGTGACCGTCAGAACTCTGGACAACTCAAGTCCAGTGAACATTTTTCAAACAGAGTCTTCTCCCTAATACTGAACTTTCAATGGCATCAGAAGTAACAAGCTTCTCTCTCTCAAAACGAACCCCTTCTAAAAGTTCTTTTCCTTTCAGAGACAGTGATTAATTGGATGTGGACCAGAATTCTTGTGTACGTATCTCATATTCTCTGACTCAGGAGTCTGTGTTCAGGCTCTCCAACCATGTCTTAATTTTCTTCCTATTTCTCTTCTATTGTATTTATTTTTGGTTTCCACATTTTCTAATGTAAGGGGAAAGGCCTCAATAGAAATTTTGAAAAACATCATGTTGTATAAATGAAAAAGATAGCCCAACCTTAAGATCTTACATAATGCTGATAATGGTCTACATTAGAAAGTTGTGCTTTGAGTGTATTTCAGAAGTCTAAAGCATGGGAGGAAGAGAGATACCCCCCACCCACCCAAAACAAAAAAATTGTTACATTGAGGTATCATAGTTACTTATATTCAACTGTCCTAGCAAGTATAAAAGGAGTGGTAGTAAATAGCACTTATGGACCTCCAAAGCATAGATAAAAGTGAATTAAAAGAATGCCACTGAGTGCGTAGGAGTGTATGTGTGTGTCTATGAGTGATTCTTAACCTAAAATTTTAGTTCTTTAAAACACGTCATTATCCAAAGTCTCAGAGTATACAAGCAGTTAGGCAATTAGGTAAAAGCAATGTGGTCCCCTAACTGTTCATGGATAGTGCCAGGAGACACAAATTCGAAATGAAAGGTCAGTATAGCATATATTCTAAATTAAGACAGCTTTTATTTCAAAGTATTTATTTACTCAAATACTCACTCATTTACTCAACAGCTAAAAATATGTACTGAATGCCCACTATATATGAGGTATTTTCTAGGTACCAGGAATACCTCAGTAAATAAAGTAGTCAGAAACCCCTGCCTTCATGGAACTTCTATAGAAAAGACAATGTAAAAGTTAATAATTTTATACAGTCAGTTAGAAAGTAAAAACTGCTATTGAGAAAATAAAGCAGGGAAAGTGGACCAGAAGCCCATTTGGGGTAGAGGGGAGGGTAAAATTGAAATAGGGTGATCAGAGAACTCTCAAGAAGATGACATTTAGACAAAGACTTAAAGGAGGTGAGAAAGCTCACTATGTGCATAGCTTCCTCAATTTAGAGGAATAGCATCACAGGTAAAGGGTGTAAACAAGTGCGAAATTACAGGGGCAGGAGTCTGCCTAGTGTCTGATGTCAGTATAGCTAAAGAAAAGTGGGAAGGAGAGGACCTAGTGAGCAAGGCAGTCAGAGAGGTAATAAAATGTAAGGGGACCAATCATGTAGGGTTTTTAGGCTAGCTTAAAGATGTTAGCTTCCAGTCCAAGTGAAATCCAAAGTTACTGGAGAGTTTTGAACAGTGAAATAACTTCCTCTAACTCATATGTTAGTAGATCCACTCAGAATGCCTTGTTGAGAATAGACTTTAGGGGATAGAAATAGAAGAGATGGAGGCAGAGAGACCAGTTAGAACCAAAAATCCAGGGCAAGATGACTGTGGATAGATCTAGGGTGATTATCATGAGAGGTGGTGAGAAACGGGAAGATTCTAGATATATTTTGAAGACAGAGCCAACAGAATTTTCTAATGTGAGGTATGAAACCAGAACCAAAAACAAAATTAAAACAACAGCAACAACAAACAAAACACCTGGGTGACTTCAGGATATTTTGATCTGAGCAATTAGAAATATAAAATTACTACTAACTGAAATGGGGGCAATTGCACCTGGACCTGATTTGTGTGGGAACAGAAAATCCGGAGCTCTGGTTTCCACTACCCATTATGTCTAGATACCTTGCAGACACTGCAGCAAATTTGTTTGGAGTCCAGGGTTAGGTAGGTGTACGTTAGAAATACAAAGCTGTCAGTCATCACTCTACAGATGGTATTTAACGCACAAAACCAAATAAGATCCCCAGGAAAGTATAGATAGAAAAGAAAAAAGGTTATAGGAACTGGGAATTCCAACATTAAGAGGTTGGAAAGATAACGATGAATCTCCACTAAGGAGATTAATAAAGCACAGAAAATAAAGTAAGAAAAAAACAGGGGAATGAACGTGATGCTGAAGACGACAAGTGAAGAAAGCATTTTAAGAAGGGAGTTGTTAGCTGTGTCATATGTGGATGACAGATCAAGTAATTTTAGAATCAAAACATGACCACTGGATTTTCAATACGAAGGCATTGATAACCATGTCAGTAGTAATTTCAGTAGAGGAGTGAGGGTTGCTGAGAGAATGGGAGAGAAGGAATAGGAGTCAGAAAGTGTAAACAACTGTTTTGAGAAATTTACTACAAGGAGGAATGGAAAAATGGGGTGATAGCTGAGGGTACTAGAAGTCAGAGAGGTTTTTGCGTTTTGTTTTATTTTGTATTTTAATAGCAGCATGCTATTTTGGGGAATAGCAGCATGATGGGAAAGTAGGAAGGGTAAATTTGATGGTGGGGGTCAGAGAAGGGAGACTGGCTAGAGTGATGTTCTTGAGTAGGCATAAGGAAGGATGAATCTAGTATACAGGTGAGCAGGTAAGCCTTAAATAGGGGCATGGGGGGTTCATCTATAGCAACAGTTGGAGAGCGAGGACACAGGCACATAGATGCAGATGGAGGATTTGAGGGAGGAGCTTGTAGGATTTCTCTCGTAACTTTCAATTTTCTCAGTGAATTGGAAAGTTCAGTCACTGGCTAAAAATATGTGGAAATTTGAGAGAGAAGAAATGTTTGAAATTGTCTCAAATTTCAGTGAGATAATGAATGAAGTAAGTGGATAATGTATGATGAGGTAATGTATGATGGTGGATGTATTAAGGGTTCATTTGAAGTTAGTAGCTATTAATTTAAGATGAAAACAATCAGTTTGGTTCTAGATCTTTCTTAAACCATAGTCAATTTCATGAATGCAAATGTATGCAGTAGGCAGTTGTATTTTTCCAGGATTGGTGTTTTGTTGAGCGTGTAAACTAAGAGCGAGGCAGAGAAGAATGTGTCTAAGATGGAATGGTTTTAGTGATGGTCCATAAATTCGAGTTGGGTTAGAAGGGCTGAGAGGACATAAAGAGGAAGAGAGGCAGTATAAAGGTACCAGAATCACTGGACGTTAGGCCCCAGGGAATCAGAGTGTTCCAGAAAATCCTAGAGGAGATGTCCGAGAGAAGAAAGTTTACAACTGAGGATGTAGAAAGCTTCAGTTGCTCATAATGACGGAGTCTAACTGTGTACTTGAGGTAAGAGCAGAACAAGATTCCCTGGAGGTCTGGGAACTGAGAAGCTAGGGCACAGGAAGGATCATATTTGTGAATTATACAATCATCAATAATTAGGCAGGAGTAATTTTGGAGATTGAGACAGGTGTTAAAAATCTGCAGAGTGAGACGAATCGCTTTGGAGTAGGGGAATGAATGATCACAACAAAGGCGGGTTCATGGGTGGTGTCATCTGATGTGACGACCTGAGAGTCACATTGTCGTGTTTTAGAAAAGAGAAAGGAAACATGGTGTGAAAGCAGCAGGAATGAACTAGGAGACCAGCTCTAGGCCTCATGGTAAGAAGGAGTGTGAGAGGGAAAAAAATGCACTATGTAATAAAATTACAACACGTCCTGGGGGAGCCAGATTGTTACCAGAAATAAAGTTAAAGGGAAATTCTTTCTGAGGTTAAGTTGATATATAGAGGATTTTGTTGATGATGAAAAGTGTAGTATTTTGAAAATTGTAGATTTTATATTTCATTTTCAGTTCAGTACCTTGTTTACTTGTTCCATTTTTGGTATTTATGTCTTTGCTTTGATATAAAATTAATTTTGTTTGGGAAAAATTGTTTTTTTTTCCTGCATTTTCAACAGTCATTGCCCAGAAAGATGTTTCCTCATAAGCTTAAATTTATCTAACAATTTTTTTCAAATCCTATTATCTATCAACTTGATAGCAAAACAAAATCCCTAATATACTGAAAAGGTTCTAAAGGCATTTTCTAGTGAGATCCTAATGGCAAACATTACAGACTGTAGAGAAGAGAACCAAAAAAATGATTCTGGGAATGTTCATTCAGATACAGTGAGGCAAGAAGCTGAGGATATGGAATTCTTTATATTCTTTTCTCTATTTAGTTTTCCTTACTCTCTCCATTCTTTTCCTTGAGTTCATCTCTAGTCATTTGTATTTTCCCCTACTTTTCCATTTAATTTCTGTCTTTCTTTCTTTCCTCAACCTTTCAATTTTCGCTCCCCATTTTTTTTCACCTTTTTTCTCCTTTTCCAGAATTCTATCTTTCAAATGGAAAGTAGTTAAGCACTATGTTATTTTCCACCATCTTCCTTATTTTTACCCTTCTCACCAGCATTGTAGGACATTTGTCACCTCATCTGAGATTCCAGCAATGTTCATTCATTTGTACTTATGGAAAAGTATTGCTCACTGTCTCTAGCATTTGTTGGCAAAGGTCTCTCATTAACAATTCTGACTTCACTTAGTACCAACAAGTTGGTAAACAACGTGCAGTGACATTTCAAATGCATTTAGAATTTATAGCAATTGCGGAAGTGAAAACAGTTCTCCTCTATCCATTGTATTTTTTTTTTTAAAGCAAGAACCAAACTGAAACAGAGATGATGAGTCACTGAAAAGTTTGTTTTTTCTTCTAGTGAGTAAAATATTAATACAAATCAAGCAAATATATTTTAGAAAAGTCTTTGGAATATTTTAAGTATCTTAGTATTCTAATTTTTCAAACATCTTAACATTTTTTTTGAAAATATGAAAAAAATCACAAATAATATTAAAGTATCTCATAATTACTCAAAAATATGTCCTATAATAAATCTGACATGCTATGATACATACAGAGATGGTATGTATGAGAGTTTGGTGGTTAATTGCCTGGCCTCATCAGACAGATTGTGTCATTATGAAATCTGACTATGTCACCTACTAGCTACATACCTTTGGATGAAGTATTAACTCCTCTTTTTCTTATGTAAAAATAAGGACAATAGTACTCTCCTCACAGACTTGTTGGGAGGATTAAAGAGCACACATAAAGCACTGAAAGCTGTGTCTGACTAATAAATAGTAATGACTCAATAAAAGTTTGCCATTAATGTTGCATAACACTTTGATATGTTTAATGCTCATAGATGACCAATAAAGGGATTTAGAGTATTATCCACAATATTTCTCCCCTTCTCTTTTTTAATGGATAAGCATCAATAAAGATAAACTGATGAATGATCAGTTAATTAAGTAAAAGCAAAGTCAATTTGTATGGCTTGTCAAGTTATGATAGGCACAGTTTTAAAGCAAAGGATGAATGAATTGAATGAAATAAATAAAATGAAATGTCTTCTGCCTCCAAAAGGAACATTTATTTGTATTTGTATTAATACTTAGAAACATTTTCTCTTGTTCAGTCAAAATACAGGAAGTATTTTATGTGTTTTTATTACAAATAGATATGCTTCTTTTTTTTTTTTTTTTTTGGCTGCAATGGGTCTTCGTTACTGCATGCGGGCTTTCTCTAGTTGCAGCAAGCTGGGGCTACTCTTCGTTGCAGTGCACGGGCTTCTCATTTCAGTGGCTTCTCTTGTTGCAGAGCACGGGCTCTAGGCGCGTGGGCTTCAGTAGTTGTCGCACACGGGAGCAGTAGTTGTGGCTCACGGGCTCTAGAGCACAGGCTCAGTAGTTGTGGTGCACGGGCTTAGTTGCTCTGCGGCATGTGGGATCTTCCTGGACCAGGGCTTGAACCCGTGTCCCCTGCACTGGCAGGCAGATTCTTAACCACTGTACCACCAGGGAAGCCCTGCTTCTATTTTTAATTGTGTTAAAAATATTTAATATACATTATATTATTAAATTTTCAAATTTTATAAATAAACATTTTAATGCCGAAATTTAAACTGTGGGTCAATTAAAATTTCAATTATTTTATAAATTACAGCTTATAACTATACATGAATAACATCTTAATCAATGCATTGAAGAGTGATTTTTAAAGTGACATTGCTTATTCTTTTTGTCATAAATTATGTAAAACAATGCTTGTGTGCTACATCATTTTCATGGTTACGTTTTCAAAACAAAAATCAAGATATACTATCTGATAAATCTCATTATACCTTTTACACATAATTGAAGTAAAGACTATAGAGGAAGATCAGGACACATGGTAACTTGATTCCAATCTTCCCTCTAAAGTCACTTGACAAAATATCTGAGTCCAATTTTTGTTGATAAACAAAAGGAACATAACATAAACAGAAACATGATCGGCAGCTATAATAAGCAAATAATGTTTCTCAGAACCTACAGAATCTGATTCAGCACTGTTTTTTTTCCTCTCTAATGAGTACTGCTTAATACTTAATGAACTCAGCTCAAAACAAGGTCTTTTATCCAATTGTCATCTTCCTACTTGGCCAATTATGGATTGCCAAAGTACAAAGAAGACTTCAAGATGGACTAACAGGGGCTTCCCTGGTGGCGCAGTGGTTGAGAATCTGCCTGCCAACGCAGGGGACACGGGTTCAAGCCCTGGTCTGGGAAGATCCCACATGCCGCGGAGCAACTAGGCCCGTGAGCCACAATTACTGAGCCTGTGCGTCTGGAGCTTGTGCTCCGCAACAAGAGAGGCCGCAACAGTGAGAGGCCCGCGCACCGCGATGAAGAGTGGCCCCCGCTCGCCGCAACTAGAAAAAGCCCTCACACAGAAACGAAGATCCAACACAGCCAAAAATAATAATTAATTAATTAATTAATAGAATAAATTGTAAATACAGTAGTTGTTTAAAAAAAAAAGATTGACTAACAAATTAGGTTAATTTTAACTTAATTATCTAACTTTGTTAACTTGGATAATAGTTCACTTAATCCTTAAAAAAAAAAAAAGATTGACTAACAAATTAGGTTAATTTTAACTTAATTATCTAACTTTGCTAACTTGGATAATAGTTCACTTAATCCTTAAAAAAAACCTAGGAATTTGGTTACAGATTAGATAAGAAAATTGAGATTCTTGGGATTAGGTATCTTGTCCAAGCTAGTAAGTGTTGGTGCTAGGGTCTGAACCCCAGGATCTGAGTTATTAAACATTCTGGTGTGCTATTCCAGCTTGACTATAAACTGTTTGACTATGAAATGAGCAGAGATGGGAAAATAAGATCACACATTCTGTTTCTGAGGATTAACTGATCACATTAGGAAGGAATGGGCCTTAGCTTCTTAAAGCAGTAGTTAATTCTGTCATCCAAAAAAAAAAAAAGAAAAAAAAAGTTTATTTTCAAAGGTAATGCTGTGTGGCTAGGCCCTAATGATGGCTTTTAATCTTAACTCATTCCACCTTATAGCCAGAATAATCACTCAACTAGATCCAACTCTGAAAGTATTGCCTGTTAAGTAGATTTTAATCAGAGTTTATAAAAAAAAGTAAGGATTACAAAATGTCATCAATGGCTAGTCACCACGATTTCTGATCTCACTCTCCAATCTCTCTCCCTCTCGCCTTCCCCTCCCCCACCCCCTCCACCCCCTCCCCTCTCTCTGCTCTCTAGAAACCTTGTGTCACCTTCTACTCTCAGGAACGACACTCCCCACTTTTGAGATGAAAACTGCACTCTCCTATCCCCTCCAAACTAAATTCTTCCCATTAGCTCTCCAGATTTTTATAATTGTTTACTAAGAAATTTATCTTTTCCAGAACACTTGGGGAGGAGAAATGGGAGCTGAGGGTTGGAAATAAGAGCGTGCACACACACATTGACATGAATTTGCCCTGTTATGTTACTTGATAGCTTCTTTTTCTCTTAAGAGGAGATTTTTTAAAATTTTCTGTTTAAATATCTGTACACTCTCACATTCATAAGTTGGTTAAGTCAACAATGTCAAGGGAAAAAGAAGGCAGAAATAAAATTAGGGTACTTTTGCCAAAAAAATAATAATCTCGTATAGTTTCAGAATTTCTGCTTTTGTGGACTTATGTTTATAGTTAAGTCTTTAAAGGAGTGGCTTGGCAACTATTAAAGGAGAAAACTGATGAATTCATAATAGATAATATAAAATAAATCATGGAAGTCACAAGGCAAAAGCTAAATGAAGGACCGATGGAGACGTGTTAACTTGTTTATAATAATAATCAAAATAGCCTCAATAAAAAATTTTAAAACTTTGATTTTGAGGAGAGATTTATTCTTTTTAAACTACTCTACATATTGCCTTTAATTGTAACTATTAATACTTTCATAACTTGGATTAGAGACTGAGACTTTCCATATTGGAAATTCTAATATTCTCATTACCTTTCTTCATTTGAGAGAATATTAAAAATTCCATTTTCCCTTTAATAGTTCATTTGATGTCCATAACACAAACTAAAGCTAAGCTCATAAATAAAAATAAAGAAGGTAATGTGTGTGATGTAATGATTTGGAACACTTCTGTTAAGAACTGCCACTTATTATTTAAAGTGTATGACATTTAATCACACTTCAATGCCTTTACATTCTTCCTCTTCTCTCTCCCCAGTTTTAGTTTATTTCTAAAAAAAGAATGTAGATATTTTTATCACCTTTGGTAAGATTCACTTAATTTCATGTTTCAGTAAAATAAAAATTTTAAATCCTTATTAATGAAAATGAGTTCTCCTTGAGTCAAAATCCTAAAAGAAACCAGTAGGATAGTATACTGTCATACAAAGAATAAGATAGTTCTATATTACATAATGAAGAAAAACTGTAAGTAACTCCATTTTCTTTCTAGTCATTTTCTAAAATTCTTGTTCTAATTTGGACTATGTCCATGCAATAAGGAAAAGTCAATATTCTACAGAGAAGTGATAATATCTCTTTAGAACTCAGAGATAACAATAAGGGAAAGATAGGAAGATGTATGCTATCACCAAAAAGAATGAGGAAAATCTATGTGTATATACATGGAGCAATTTCTAATTTATACTGTTAAATGGAGGAAAAAAAGATGCAGAAGAATATGTTATAGATTGCATATAAAGGGGAAAAATGATATATACATAGGTGTCTGAGTATTCTTATACTATCTCTAAAAGAGTTGGTAAGTTATTTCCCTCTGGAGAAGAGTACTAGATAGTTGCCAGATGTGGACAGAAGGAAGATATAGTCTTTGTTGTATATACTTTTGTATTTTTAAATTGTTCTATTAAGTTCATATATTTATTACCGAAAAAATAAAAATTTATGAAGAAGATATCTGTCGCTATGCAGAAGAGGTCTGGCACTCATCATTATTGAGACTCAGTGCTAATTTTATAGCCTATCTAGATTTGGGACAGATTTAAGAGTCTTGCAAAGTCTCTGAAAGCTTCTTTAATTTGTTGTAAGCACATAAATATATATATTTTAAAATACAAGCACTAACATTCCTATGTAATATGTAACTTGAATGAGAAATTGCTTTGATGATGTATTAAGCTACACATCATCAGAGCCAGCAGTCACTCTGATGATGAATTGGTGTAATAAATCTCCAAGTGGGACACATTGAAAAAGTATTACTCAAAAGAGAACGGTCTTCAAGTTAAAAACTGATCCAACATAAAATTCAAAGAGAAAACTATAGAGAAACAATTTATCTGTTGCCAAGAAGTGATATGCAAGCAAAGATGTCTTCTCAGGGCACTTCTGTTTTGAACATTACAACTTTAGTGGCTCAGGGGAAATCAAAACAATGTGCCCCTTCTTCCAGCATCCAAAATTGATCCTGGATATAAGTGGCTAAGAGCACACCCAAGGCATCATCAGAGGAGAGAAGAAGGCTCACTGAGTACCAAAGATTTAAAGGTGACATAGGAGGGGAAAAAATAGGGGCAGGGGAGGCATTCCAGAAGATGATCCATATACAATTTAAGAGAGAATTTGTTCTGAAGGGTGAAGAGCTGAAAAACTGCAATGGAATGCAGAACCCAAGTCCAGAACATGGCAATGAACAGGGAAGCATGAAGTGCAAGTCACAGGTCAAGTTCAGAAGTGGCTTAGGGAATCCTCCCTGAGTTAGAAACTGGCAGAGAAGAGGGAATTTCACAGGTTGATTCAGAATTTTTCTAGTTATTAATCATATGACCTTGGGAATTTTGAAATAATCTTTTGGCATTCAGATTAGAAAGAAAAATTTAGGATAGAGATGGAAAATGCTCACTTACATCCATTATAAGTCACCAAAGAAGGTTTCAAACAAATGTGTCTGTGGTTGTTTTGTTCCTTTGCTTGAGAGTCTTTAAGCGAACAGAGAACGTGATCTTTTAGAGGTCACACGTGTGTAAGCAAGGGGAACATCTTGTAATTAATTCATTTATTCAGTAAGCATGTATTACAGAGTGCTTGGTGTGCATCAGGTACTGTGGCCAGCTTTGAGGACACAAAAGTGGACAAAGGAGACATAGTAACTCTTTGCCTTTATCATGCTTTGTCCCCTTTTTGTTTCCCTTGTCTAACAGCATCTTCTTAGTCCTTCAATGTTAACTGCATGTTTCATGTGACTCAAGTGATCATGTGTGGCCACTCCATCCCAAGGTATGATCTCCCTCTTCTGAATTTCATTGAATTTCACAGCTGGATGAAACATTCTAATCTAGCTCAACATTTTCAATTTAGATGAGACAGTGGTGGCCTACACAGATCAAGTGACTTAAGTGTTCAGGTTGTATATATCGAGTTGTATTGAACCCGGTCTTCTAATCTTTTTCAAGACTTTTCCCACTTCATCATGCCTGCATATTTACTTGTCTGTGCCACTCATTTGGCACGTGACCTACACTGCCTTATTTGTTTTTAACTCTTTGAGTGTATAATTTACGTCTTTCCCAACTGAAGAGAACTTTGAGTCTAAGGACGAGGTCTAATTTATCTATGTATTCTCCTCCATCCCAACCCAGGACCTCACAGTCTTACTGACATAGGAACATGACTGCAAATATTACTCTTGTTAACTTTCCTCAATCACTGAGTTCTGAAAGAAGAGCCATTCCAAGTAGTGCTCTCCAAGTGACCCCGATCATGTCACTTTGAAAAAATAAACTGTGAGTCTCTTCTAACATCACATTCTAAAAAGGAATTCCATCTATATATGGAATTGTGGCAAAAGCCCTTGAAGGAAAGGCAGTGAACTCCAGGGAAAGAACTAGTAGATCAACTCCTAAGCTGCCCAGTTCTTTTAGATTAATTTCTTTTTAAAAAATTTTTCCTGAAGTATAGTTGATTTACAATGTTGTGTTTAATTTCTGCTGTACGGCAAAGGGACTCAGTTTTATATATATATATATATTTTTTATTTTTCTTTTTCATATTCTTTTCCATTATGGTTTATCACAGGATATTGTATATAGTTTCGTGTGTTATACAGTAGGACCTTGTTGTTTATCCATCGTATATATATATAATATATATATAATAGTTTGCATCTGCTAATCCCAAACTCCCAGTCCTTCTCTCTCCCACCCCCCCACCCCCGCCCCTTGGCAACCACAGGTCTGTTCTCTATATCAGATTGATTTCTTTTGATGTAGGGAAAAAAAAAAAAAAAGGTCTTGGATATGATTTAACAAACACATTGGGTAAAATGGTCCCTGAAAATCCTATTGCTGAATCTAACTGAAATATTTGAGATAGGAAAGAAAGACAGCTCAGTGGCAACAGATAGGAAGCCTTTTGCTGTAGGATGGTATTTTCAAGGATTAGAGTGAGGAACTCTTAAAATCAGCTCTGGCTAATGAAACTGAGGATATTGCCACAAATTCCTGCAAGATTATTTTAAAGATATAAACTTGATACAAATATTAATTACTTTTGCACATAAGAAACACTCTCCACTCCTCCCCTTTTTTCAGGTTTCATTTGAAAATCCAATTATACAGAAATGCAGTTTTAATTATAATATTGATTTTACTTCTTTGCTAGGAGTGGGACTAATTCAATTAGTTCTAATTATGTGCACAGAGTGGTCAGACTAATATTGCAAGATGTTGGCCCACAAATTTCATACCACTTTTCTTAACATCCAAATCAGAGAGGAAAATTAAGGCTCTGAAAGGCCTAAAATTGTGCAGACCTTTAATAAAGGAAAACAAGGAAGGAGATAACAATAGTCTGTTGAAGAATTTGACAAGTTGACGGGGGTTGGGGGACGTTCAGATGCAAAACTGTTGTGCAAATCAGATTTTATTTAGCCTTTGCAATTAGCGACTGCAGCAGAATTTAGAGAACTTTTATGAGAAGCAAGAGGAAGACTAATGAAACAGTAATAAAGAAGACATGTTCAGTGGTAACAACTACTTTTCTATTTAAGAAAAGCAAGGCAAGATCAAATGATAGGTTTAATAATTTATATAAAAATGAGCAGGATGTTTTGTAGAAATAAGAGGTGGTATGATAATTGTAAAATGTACTAGACTATTAAACAGATGGAGAAGACTTTATTCAAAGCTATTGTAATAGGGGAAAGACATCTGAACTCTGATTTCTACTCTGCTGAAACCATGAGTAGAATGGGAAGATTTTTCAGGCCACCTGTGTTTGTTAATTTGCTTTACCCAAAGGAAAAGTAAACTTTCCTGTATCTTCATGACAGGAGGCAGTTTTATAACTTGAAGCAAGGTGCCCGCCAAAGTTAGGCTCTTTCC
Source organism: Balaenoptera musculus (assembly GCF_009873245.2). Lineage (NCBI taxonomy): Eukaryota > Metazoa > Chordata > Mammalia > Artiodactyla > Balaenopteridae > Balaenoptera > Balaenoptera musculus. The sequence goes on along the minus strand of NC_045790.1, from coordinate 42,364,733 downwards.
CTCCCACAGAGATCGGGAGATAGAGGCCTAACCTTCCTTGATGATTACATATCAAAGGGTTGTCTCCAAGGTCATTGAAAAAAACAGTCCGAGGTATAAAACGGGCAGGAGACTTTTTTAAAGATTTACATCTCAAAGGTGCATAGAAAGAATTTGCAATTACAAGTTTCTTAAACTAAGTATTACTCAGAGAAAAGAGAGGTCAGGGTCCTAGAGTCAGGTAAAGTCTGTCTACAGTTTAGTCAGTCTGAGGGGAACAAACATGAAAATCTTCTTGGTCAGTACTTTGGAAGAAGGTAAGGTGTTTCTTTGAATATGAAAATACAGGGCCCTTCCACTCCAATTAAAAAAAAGAAACAAAACTGAAAATACTAACAGTGAAACACTTATTTGTGTGTACCTTAATCTTTGTTCACATTTACATCTAATGTAAACCTTTAGAAAAATGTAGCCACTGATAGGAGTTGCTCTGTTTGGAAACCAGGAGATCTGGGTACAAGCTGCTCTCTGGCACTTACTAGCTATAAGACTTCAAAAAAGTAAAGTCATTTTCTTTCTCTGATTTTAATGTCTCATCTATGAAATGAAAGACTTAGAAAGGCTTGGCCTTGGTGATAGTCTCAGGTCTCTTCCAGATTTTATATTCTATGAGTCTATGTGTGTGGTCTCTACAGAAATACTTATAATTCTGGTCATCTCATTTAACTGCTATTTTCAATAGAAAATATGTACCCTAATATCTTGGGAGAAACTTTGAGTGATCAACTCCTTCTCTACAATCAAATGGCAAGTAAAATAAAAACTAGGGGAAATTATGTTTCTCTAGCACACAACTCTCTCCCCAAAAAACACCAAGACAAGAGAAGACAAAACAAAACAATACCCCAGGTTCTTTCCCGTCACGTCTCAGATGCCTTCTGCAAACTTATCATTGCCTGACCTCTTCCTCAAGGTATGAAAATAGCTTCAGAGCACCAGATCAATCAAAAAGCTTCCTGTACTCTCCCAATGACTGTATAAGATCATGACCTTGAAGCTGCAGTCTTGCTCTTTCTGTATATACTGGGGTGTACAGATAACTTATGGAATTTAACCTATTTGGAACAATGTCCATGTATCACCTGGATCTTTAGCTTTGCCTTTGATCCCAAAGTCACCACGGCTCCTCACATATTATATCAGTACAATCACTATAAACCCTTACCTTGGATGCCACTGATGGGCCCAAACTATTAGAGTATTCAAATATGTTAAAGTATTTGGGGGAAGGCTTCCATTAGCTTTCTATATAGTCACTTAGAATTAACCTTTCTCTCTATGTGAGTGACAGAGAAACTAGCTATAAGTATTAACCCTTCAGGAAAGAAAGCAGCTTAATCCAGATAAGCAACATTTCTTTAGAAAGTCTGTGAACTCCAGTTTTAGAATAAGGCTTTGTGTAGATCTGAAATTTTACCTCATTGGTAGCTACCTAGTCTAAGAAAATTAATTAATTTATAAATTATTAATTTATAATTAAAGGAAAACGTACAAATAGCAAAAAATTAGCTTCAATGTCAAAAAGGCCAAATTAATGCAAAAAAAACATAAAAATAATCATGTCGATGATTATTTGGGCTTCCCTGGTGGCGCAGTGGTTAAGAACCCGCCTGCCAATGCAGGGGACATGGGTTCAAGCCCTGGTCCGGGAAGATCCCACATACCACAGAGCAACTAAGCCCGTGCGCCATAACTACTGAACCTGTGCTCTAGAGCCCGCGAGCCACAACTACTGAGCCTGAGTGTCACAACTACTGAAGCCTGCGTGCCTAGAGCCCAGGTTCTGTAACAAGAGAAGCCACTTCAAGGAGAAGCCCGTGCACTGCAACGAAGAGTAGCCCCAGCTTGCTGCAACTAGAGAAGGCCTGCGCGCAGCAACAAAGACCCAACACAGCCAAAAATATAAATAAACAAATTAATTAATTAATAAAAAATGATGATTACTGGCACTATTCTAAGCACTTTACCTGTATTAACTCATTTAATCCTCATTTTCACCATTTTACATAAGTGAAAACAAGGCAAAGAAAGATTAAGTAATTTACCCAAAGTCACAAAACTAGTAAATGGCAAAGTGAGTATTCAAAGCTCAGAGTTCCTACACACTAAGCCTTTTTCACATTGCCACATTAGCTTTCAGGAAAGACTCACCAGTTTTTAGTTCCAACAGCCATGTAGTAAATATCTCTTTTTACTCTCAAGAACAGTGGGGTGATTACTTAACAAAATATTTTGAATATTTTATCAATTTAATTAGCAAAAAGCAGTCTTTGCTATTTGAATATGCATTTATTTAATTAATACTGAGTTTGAACACTAATAACTCTCTGTTTAATCATTTTCATTTACAAGTTGCCCATCCTGAACTCATTTTTTTCCTATTAAGGTAGTATACATACATTATTGTATGTAATACATTTAATATATAGAAATGTATTTATGCATGTAATCATATAAAGTATGTATGTAATGATTTTTAATTTGTTTATAGTGTCTGTGTTTTTTCTTTAGAGTTAGCATTTTTATATTGTTAAAAGCATTCAAATTGTCTTTATGGTTACTCACAAAATACTTAATACTTTATTCGTAAAAAGGCTTCATTGTTCTAAATCAGATAAACATTTTCTTGTATCTTCTAAGATATTTGTTTATGCTTTATTATTTTTATATTTAAAGCTTCAATACATGTGGAATATACTAAGATCAGGTAATATAAATCATTCTCTCTCTCTGTCTCTCTCCATCTAACTAACCAATTTTGCCCCATAGCTATTATTTAACATTTTGTGTTTTCATTGAATTGAAATAAGATTTTCCTATATAGTACACTTTTTCTAACTTTCTTTTATTTGCTTGACCAATATATCTATTCCTGTGCATTTCCTTCCATACAGCTAAATCACTGAAAATTTATTTTTCAATTTAGGTATATCTATTAGTATTATTTTTTCAAAATGTATTTGTAATTGACTATGTATACTTACTAAACATTAGACTAAAACATTAGACTAAACATTAAATTATGATCAGATTCAAACAAGAAAAAAAGAAAAAGGAAAATCCCATTGATTAGAATTGAATTTAACTTACAAATTAATTTATGGAGAATTGATGTGATGATGTAATTTAAATAAACTTAGATCCCAAACATGGCATTAATTTCCATCTAGTCAAGTCTTCTTCGTACTGGTTCTTCACATTTCTTATAAATTTAATTCATAAGAATTAAATAATCTGACTGGCCATGATAAATAAACCAGCAAACACACACACGCTATTTCTATTTTATTTTAGCTTTATACCAATACCCTTGCTAAATTTTATATTAAAATTTTTAATTAATTTTATTGTATTGTTCTCAGTATAAAGTCATTTTCTTATTTAATAATAATAGTTTTGGACGTTGCCAACACAATAATAATGTAAGTATACATTATTTTTCTATATTTATTATTCTGGATCTTGCTTCTAGCTCAATGTTCAACTTTTGTCTTATTCCTGATTTTATGAAAATTTGTCTAGAGTATAACCTTTACACATAATGTTAGAGTTTGGTTTGAGATTTATATTACAAGTTTATTATTAAGTTTTTCTTATTTTATGTTTTAGGTTCACTAGCATAAGGAGGGACTCTGAGGTCTCCTTGACTCCTTATCTTGCTCTGAAGAGATTTTTTTCTGGATGGTCTGCAGCAGCATGAATTTCTTCCTTTACAGAGTAAGTAACTCTGAAACACCAATCCCCAAGACATTGCTTTGAGAAAACTTCTGGGCTCATCCTTCCCCACCGCCAATTTAGCAACTGCATAAGCATCTCTGTCCTTTGCAGTACTGAGTGGATATAAGAAGAGAAGTTTTAGATTTAAAGAGAGGAAGAGGGTAAGGGACAGGGAAAATAGCTCTTTGGGCCTTAGAAAGGGCTTTAGTAGGGAGAGTAGCTTCTGAGGTAAGAATCCAAAGTTATGGTGACTGAATGGCAATTTCCTACCTTCTTTTTTTGGATGACCATACTTTTTCTTCTCAATAGTATATATATAACTTTCATCCAAATACAATTCTGCTTCTTGAGATTGGAGAGTTCTCTCTTAAAGATGAATTAACATCTTCTTTATTTTTTTCATGTTTCTCTCATCCGCTAGTCTATAATTCCATGTTTTTCTATTTCACACCAAGTATGTACAATTCTTCTTTAGCAGAGCTTCTCCAAGATTATTATCAATGCTACTGTGGTGTAAGTCTGTGAGACTGGACTTTCTTACTGTCATTTTTCAAAGTGCTGATGACTGTGCTGTCTAAGGAATGGTAACTCACAAATTACTTCTGTGACTGAAGATAGAAAAAAATGTTGTCAATTTCTTGAATTAATTAAGAGATAACATTGATATAGGAATGGGATAGTGCCACAAATAATTATCACTTGAAATTACACAGTCAAAAGGGCCAATTAAGGAACCAAATATAGTTAATGAGAAATTTTAATTGATAATTTTTCAAGCTGCTGGCCTGGTCCTGTATTTTTTTCTATAGTTCAGCAAAAATAACAACAGAAAAAAACAACAACAAAAAGCAACAGAGGCTCAGCTGATTTTATACAAGCAAGCTCCTTCTGGATCTCAGTTGAAGTTTGTTTTTAGCTATATGAATCCACTTCTTTTTCTACCACATCAATACATATTTAGTTTATTGTTAATGATCTTTCCTAGTTAATCATAGTTTCCTCTACTTTTTAAGAATTCTACAACTCAAAGTAGAAGAGAAATTTCTATATGTTAAACTTCCTGGTTAAAAAATAAATTCAAATTTACCATGGAGGTCTTATCCTTCACATTATTTTTTGGTGGTATTGTACACTATATCCTCTGATTGACCATCCTGAAGAAAATATCTAAAAATTCTAGTTAAAATATAAAAATTATCTTTTGAAAATTAATTGCTAAGCAGACAATATAGTAAGGAATCTTTAGAGCCCCAATCAAAATGAGACCAGGAAACAAGAGTGATAAGAGAATTATTCACACTGGCTTTCATCTGAGGACATTTTCCAGTGACCTGTAACTTTGAGTATATTTTCAAAGTTCCATGGAGCATGAATAGTAGAAAACGTTGAGTTTGTTCAATACAGGGTGAATGATAGGACATTTAGGCATAAAATCTCACTGAGAGAGCTGGAAATAATCCTGCTCTTCCACACCTGGAGGTAGTTGAAGAAGAAGCAAAACAAGAAGGAGAAGAAAGAGGGAAAAGAGAAGGAGGAAAGAAAAATTGCACATCTCAGAAAACCTGTTTTTAGAAATCACACTTCAAATCTGGGCCTTATAAGGATTTGTAGCCTGAATTTACATTTGTTGCTGAAACTAAAATAATTTAAAATGAAAGGTTTATCTTAAAGAAGTACTAGACTGATAGTGTCCACAGGGATCTGGCAGAAGAAAATACAGATCTTCTTTCGAAGTATCCACAGCACTCACCTCATAACTCAAAAACACATCGGTTCACAGAATCAACATTATAAATGCAGAAGAAAACAAGGCACCATGAGTCAAACAGGCAAACACAACTGAAAAAACATGTCAGATCAACAAAGACTTCAGGTATTGGAATTACCAGATTCCAAATTTTTAAGATAAAGATTCATTTATTTAAAGAACTAAATTAAAAATGGAAAACAAAAGTAGGATAATGGAGAAAGAGACCATAAAAATGTTCACTCGGATTTGAAAAATGTCTATATACTACTTCAGGATATTAAAAATATTATAAATAAAATTATACACACAGTGTGATATTGAACAAAATATCATAAAGAATATACAAGAGAAATAATAACCTGAAAGATAGATCTGAAATATTAAGAATGCAGCACAGTGGAAGAAAGTATGTCGTATATGAAAGTCATGCTACCTCAAAAGTAATGACTATCAGCTAACTTTTAAAAATCAGAAGACAGTAATAATATCTTTAATGTTATTAAAGATACTCAATATCTGTCAGGACAGTTGTCAACCCAGAATACCACACAGAGCAAAAATAAGGATCATGCAGCGTCCTTGAGAATCCCTCTACGTCATTCCTTATGTGATTCTAGGACTTAAGCCCATTAAAGAGAAATCCCCCATAAGTCTCTCTATCATTGAGCTTATTAATGATCATGGCCCCACTGGTGAAGTCTTTTGTTAATTCTGTAACTATATCAGCTTGATCCCCAGGGGTACAAGTCTAAATCCTTTTCTCCCTTCATTCTTCTCTATCCCACTAAATGATACCAACATTCTTTAGATTGTGTTTGAAAGAAATAGTAAGTCTTTTTAACTTCATGTTTTAAAATATATATCTTAATTTGTTCCATTTCTCCACTCCTACTCCATACCATCATGCTTGTCATAATTTACTTGAAGTACTGCTAACCAACTGTGCCCCTCTATCAACCATTTTCTACAAACTCCTGAAGAGACTTTATAAAAATTATGAATCGGATCAATCTCTTGCCTGAAATCTTCTATTGTATCTTCTTGCACTCAGAATAAAATCCAATCTCTTTACCTTAAACGGGCTTGGCCTTTGATATCTCCACCCTCACCTGGTAGTCTTCTTGTTAATTATGATTCAGCAATAGGGGTCTTTTCCTTGTCCTCTGTCACACAGAGCTCATATTGCCACATTAAGACCTTTGCTTTTGTTGGTTCCTTTACCTTCCATGCTCTTGCCCTGGCTCTCCACAAAAGTGCTTTTTCTCATCCTTTGCGTCTTTGTTTAGACATCTCCACAGAGACCTTATCTGAACTTTCTCATTTAAGTGGCTTTTCCTCCCAACTATTCTATCAGCACCTTAAAAAAAAAAAACTTTTTTAGAACTTTGCAAGTCTGCATTTAATTTTTCTTTTAAAGCACATTTCAAAGTATATCTTCCCCATCAGACTATAAATGCCGAGAGACTTAGCATATCATGTTAGCTCGAGCATATGGCACAGATAAATGCCAGATAAATATTTTGAATGAAGGAATTAATGAATTGATGACTGAAATGTCTGAGCACAGCACCTGTCATGCAAGAGTCCTCAGTAAATGAGAGCATGCATACTTTGCATATCTATCAGTTACATAGTGATGGGTACATAGTGCTAAGAATTGGATGGGCTGTGGTGAACAGCGTAAAATATGCATTTGATGAATAGAAGATAGAGCTATGGCAGAGATGGCCATGTATTCACCAAATCTCCTTTCATCTCCTTACTGGCATTTAGCTACAGTGCACTTTCCAGTCTCCCATATAATCAGAACTCCCATGAGACTGAGTTCTGAACAATGGGATGTATACAGAGGTGAAATATGCCATTTCAGGCCTAGCTCATAAAATTCTCCAACATAACCTTCCTCTGTCTCTCTTTCTTTATGCCTGGGTAATCAAGATGACTCTGATAATCTAAATTTAAAAAGCCTTCGTTCCTGATGATAACATAGTTTCTCCCACACCTCTCTCCCTACCTTGGACTATGATGTGAGTGAGAAACTTTCATTATATTAAGCCATTGAAATATGTGATTGTTTTTAGAGCATTAGAGCAGTTAGCCTACCTTTATTTATATGCCCTCACAAAATTATAATCCAGTGGGATTATAAAATAGTGTGACAATGTCTTGCCGTGTTTTGCTCTTTTGTTAGTTTTAGAATAGTGTGCTGTATCAGAACTTGTAAACTGAAGTCAAATTCATATAATAGAAATTAAATGTAATTTTCTAAAACGAAGCCAAAATTTACATGGAAGAGGAAACCACAGAAATTTAGGATCATAGAGGAGGTTACTAGAGACTTTTAAAAAACCTGTGTCCCCTGTTTCAAGGGAGCATCCTAAATAAGTCCTCAGGATATCTTCAGCTCATGTTGTTGGAGGGCCTCCTGCAAACATGCTTCCCTTGACCTATTTATTCTCTTTGCCCCAAAATGTTTTGCTCCTGAACTACCACTTATATCATTGAGTCTGTTTTTTCAAGATTTTTGGATTTCAGAGAGATTGTTTTCAAGAGATAATGTAACTTCTCATATTAATAGTGATAATTTTAAAAACCAGAAGAACTACAAAATCTAGTTTGAAGATAATAATTGTTAATATGGCATTGTAAAGAGTGGTTAAAAGAGCCATTATGCAGATGAGGGAATAAAAATAGGAAGGTCAAATAGCTTGCCTAATGGCACCCCGTTTAGGAACCAGAACTAGAGTGCACAATGTATTCACTTTATTTTAACCCTTAAAAGTATTTTTATTTTTCTGATGTTTTGCCTTAAATTTTTTAATGTATTATTTTGTGATCTACATACAGTATTATACCCAACTTGAAAACTTGTTTTATTTCTTAAGTGTGTGTGTGGTTGACTAATAAGAAAAATATTTATTTTTGTTTGGTTATCATTTTTTATGTGATTTTTTAGCAAAGGATCCTGGCTGGGCATCTTTGGAAAATCATCATCATCATTATCATCATTATTATTATTATTATTATTATTTTTAGATCCAGGGAGTCTCAGGTTTTTTTTGGAAATTCACCAGGAGGGGCTATTTAACTACAAAGGCAAGCCCCTACTGCCTGCTCCTGCAAATAGATTGGGAGGGCCATTTGTGAAGATAATTCTGCAAACTGAGATATTAAAGTCACTGTTATGTTAAAGGAATGCAACTTTGGGGACTGGCATTTAAAAACTGGAGACGAGTTTTCTAAAACAACATACTTTCCCTGAAATGTTGACTGTTACCGAAATATACTGCAGCTAGGGATGTTTATGGTAGAAGAGAAAATCTTGGGGGGCTGTTGTGATTGTGAACTGTTGCAACTGCCTTTGTTGGGCCAAAGAGAATACCCTGATCTCTGTACTTTTGAGTTCTGAGCAAGAAGTTATTTCATTCTTAGTGGAGTCTAGAGGCAGAATTCCTGAGTTCATCTAAGTGTTTTACTGTTTCAGGTCTTACGTTGAAGTCCATAATCCATTTCAAGTTAATTTTTGTGAGTGGTATGAGAAAGGGGTATAACTCCATTCTTTTGAATGTGAGTTTTCCCAACACAATACTCCATTGAGTATTCTTGGCTCCCCTGTCAAATATTAGTTGAGCATATATGTGTAGGTTTATTTCTGGGCTCTCAATTCTGTTCCATTGGTCTATTTTTATGCTAGTACCATACTCCTTGGATTACTATAGCTTTTTAATATACTTTGAATTCAGGAAGTGTGATGCCTCCAGCTTGGTTCTTTCTCAAGATTGTTTTGGCTATTAAGAGTCTTTTGTGGTTCCATATGAATTTAAGGATTTTTGTTTTTCTATTCCTGTGAAAAATACCCTTGGAATTTTGATAGAGAATGCATTAAATCTATAGATGGCTTTGGGTAGTATGGACATTTCAACAATATTAACTCTTCCAATCCATAAATATGGGATATCTTTTCATCTATTTGTGTCTTTTTCAATTTCTTTCATCAATGTCTTCGAGTTTTTGGTGTGTAGATCTTTCACTTTCTTGGTTAATTTTATTCCTAAGTATTTTGTTGTTTTTAATAGTATGGTTTTCTTTATTTCTTTTTCAGATTGTTCACTGTTAGTGTATAGAAATGCAACTGATTTTTTGTATGCTTATTTGGATCCTGAAACCACAGAATTTGTTTATTACATATAACAGTTTTGGGGTGGAATCTTTAGAATTTTCTACATACAATATCATGTCACCAGCAACAGAGATGATTTTACTTCTTTCTTTCTGATTTGGATGACTTTTATTTCTTTTTTCTTGCCTAATTATTCTGGTTAGGAAATTTAGTACTGTGTTGAATAGGAGTGGTAAGAGTTGATACACTTGCTTTATTTCTGACCTTAAAGGGAAAGCTTTCACCACTGAGTATTAGATATGGATTTGTCATATATGTCTTTTATTATGTTGAGATAGTTTTCCTTTGTCTTGGCCACAATTTTTTTGTATATGACACCAAAGACACAAGCAACGAAAGTAAAAATCAGCATGTGGGAATACATCAAATTAAAGAGCTTCTGCACAGCAAAAGAAGCAATCAACAAAATGAAAAGGCACCCTATGGAATGGGAGAAAATATTTGCAAACCAAATATCTAATAAGGGGTTAATATTCAAAATATATAAAGAGCTTATAAAGCTCCATAGCAAAAAACTAAACAATCTGATTAGAGAATTGGTAGAGGACTTAAACAGACATTTCCCCAAGGAAGACTTACAAATGGCCAACAAGTACATGAAAAGGTACTCAACTGTTACTAATCATTAGGAAAATGCAAGTCAAAAACACAATGAGGGCTTCCCTGGTGGTGCAGTGGTTGAGAGTCTGCCTGCCAATGCAGGGGACACGGGTTTGAGCCCTAGTCTGGGAAGATCCCACATGCAGTGGAGCAGCTGGGCCCGTGAGCCACAATTACTGAGCCTGCGCGTCTGGAGCCTGTGCTCCGCAACAAGAGAGGCCGCGATAGTGAGAGGCCCGCGCACCGCGATGAAGAGTGGCCCCCCGCTTGCCACAACTAGAGAAAGCCCTCGCACAGAAACGAAGACCCAACACAGCCACAAATAAATTAATTAATTAATTAATTAATTAATTTTTTTAAAAAAGAAAAATTATAAAAAAAAAAACACAATGAGATTATCACCTCACACCTGTTAGAATGGCTATTACCATAAAACATAGAGATAACAAATGTTGGTGAGGATGTGGAGAAAAGGGAACCCTGGTGCACTCTTGGTGGGAATGTGAATTGGTGCAGCCACTATGGAAAACAGTATGGAGGTTCCTCAAAAAATAAAAATAGAACTACCATTTGATCCAGTAATCCCACTTCTGGGATTGAAATCATTATCTAAAGGAATTGAAATAATTATCTCAAAGAGATATCTGCACACCTGTGTTCACTGCAATATTATTCACAACAGTCAAGACATTTAGGAAGCAAGCTAAATGTCCATTGACAACTAAATGGAAAAAGAAAATGTGGTATATGCACACAATGGAATTTTATTCAGCTTTGAAAAGGAAGGAAATCTTGCTATCTGCAACAACATGGATGAACCTGAAAACATTATACTAAGTGAAATGAACCAAACACAGGAAGACAAATACAACATGAAACCACTTGTTATCATGGGGAAGTAAACAAGAAATCTAAAATAGTCCAACTCACAGAAGCAGAGAGTAAAATGCTGGTTGCCAGAGGCTGAGGGGTAGGGGAAATGGGGAGATGTTGGTCAAAGAGTACAAATTCTCAGTTATAAGATGAATAGTTCCAGGGATCTAATGTACAGCATGGTGACTAGAGTTAACAGTACTGTGTTGTACACTTGAAAGTTGCTATGAGAGTAGAGCTTTAATGATCTCACCATAATAAAAACAACAACAAATGGTAATTATGTGAGGTGAAGGATTTGTTAACTAACCTTATAGTAGTGAACATTTCATAATACATATGTGTATTAAATCATCACATTGTATACTTTAAACTCACACAATGTTATATGTCAATTATATCTCAATGAAGCTGGAAAAAAATTTTTAAATAAAAAAAGAATTCCTGAGTTCAAATTCTGACTGCCCCTGTTTAGTAGGTGTGTGGTCTTGGGCATGTTATTCTTTACTTGTTTAATACTTGCCTCCTCATCAAGATGCAAATGCCAATACAGCAGAATCTACCTTTTCTGTGGATCTCAATTTCCACATCTGTTAAATTGTAATTATAAATTAAACTGCTTTACACAAAATTAAATACATTTACATAGCACCTAGGAAAGTGCTGTTATAAAAGAGATGGCTCAGTGAGCGACAGATGACTTTATTAGCTCTTACAAAGGGCTAGCTCTGAGCAAATGGTATAGCTGTGGCTAGAACCCTCTTCAGCACAGTGAATTGCTACTCTGGTCATCAGCAAAAACAGAGCAGGCAGAGAGTGGGCATTTAGTGAATGCATTAGTGCAACCTGGGACAGTTAGCAAAAGCAGAAGAGAGTTTAGCCTTTGGGTAGAATGCCCAGACTTTTTCAGAGTGTAAGCGGTAGTAAATAGAACCACCCATTTAGGACAGAGGAAACAAAACTTCATAGCTTTAGGACATTTTAAGAATAGAACTCCAGCAAAGAATAGACTTACTCTGATTCAAGAGATTCTTGTAGTGGCACAAGCCATCTTCCTTATCCTGTTTTATAGTACTGTATTGTAGTTATCAGCTTCTAACACAATATATCATGTACTTATTTATTGAATTAACTGTTTATGCTTCTCTTCTCCAACCTAGAATAAAAGCTCCAGTAACATAAACATTTTTGCTGGCATGTTTACTTCCCCAGCACATACAATAATATCTGGCACAGTGTTAGGCCAAATTCAGTAAATACTCAAGCAAATGAATGTTAAAATGTAAATGATAAATATAAATCACAGAGATTTTTTAATACAAATCTGATGAAACAGATACAGTGGTTAAATATGCTTAATGAAAAATGAAAAATGAATTGCTAGTTTTGGGTAAAACAATATACGGTAGTCTGCAGTGATTTCAAAGACAAAGGCTCATGCTTTACTTCCATTAGGGCCTCAGTACTTTTGGTGGTCTTAGCAGGGGCCCAGGTATACTTGTGCGTGCATACGTGTGAGGGCACACACACACACACACACACAAACTCAAATTGCTATCTCCTCTGTCTATGCGTGAATCAGTATCTGAAAGCATATTGTTCACTGATTTCTTTACTTGTTTAATAGTTGCCTCCCCATCAAGATGCAAATGCCAATAGAGCAGAATCTAACTTTTCTGTCTTTTTCACTGAATCCTCAGAATCTACAGTAAAGTAACTTTTTCAGGAAATGTGAAGTTTTTGTACCCTATTTTAAATAGGTAATTCTCATGCAAGAATTGGTCTGCCTTATAAAAATAAATCTAATCTTGTTTTAATATTATCTTTGGAAATATAAAACATGGAAATGAAATGTCCCCTAAAATACATTTCCTGATCCTTTATTTAACTTTTCTTTGTTTTGCCTCAAGTACTGTAAAACTAATAATTCCCATTTGGGGAGTATCTACCACATGTAAAATCCAGATTAAATGCTATAAAAACATTACCTTTGGGCTTCCCTAGTGGCGCAGTGGTTGAGAATCTGCCTGCCAATGCAGGGGACACAGGTTCGAGCCCTGGTCCGGGAAGATCCCACATGGCGCAGAGCAACTGGGCCCGTGAGCCACAGCTGCTGAGCCTGTGCGTCTGGAGCCTGTGCTCCGCAACAAGAGAGGCTGCGATAGTGAGAGGCCCGTGCACCGCGATGAAGAGTGGCCCCCACTTGCCACAACTAGAGAAAGCCCTCACACAGAAACGAAGACCCAACACAGCCAAAAATAAAACAAATAAATAATTAATTAATTAATTTTAAAAAACCCCAAACAAACAAACAAAAATTACCTTTAAAATTCAATGCAAATCTGTAACAAAATACTATCAGTATCCTTATTTCAGAGTTCAGGAAACTGAGGCTTAAATTCCATTCAACATATGTTAATACTCTTAGTTTGGTTAGTACTAATGTACTTCCAATCTCAATTTTTTTCCTGTGCTTAAAAATTTACATCCACTAGGCTTAGTCCCTAAAATTTAAAAACAAATAAATAAATAGCTTTCAAGGAACCACATTAGGCTAAAGAAGGCAAAATGTATAACTTCAGTTCAACTCAGTTCAGCTCAACTGACCACTTAAAGAAAACTCAAAGTGAAAATCAGATTTACAAGATTATTCCATGCAATTAAGAAGTAAATATAGTTATGTGGATCATATTGAATTGTCAGCAAAATTTTGTTTATATGAGTCATCAACTTCAAGTTAAAAACTAAAATGAAAATTAGGTAAGGCTAAGATTTCTTCTAACCATCATTCAAACATGTAGGAATAAACATTTACTGACCACTAGAAAATGCAACCAAATTATACATATACAAAGGAATACTACTCAGCCATAAAAGAGAACAAAATTTTGCCATTTGCAGCAACACGGATAGACTTGGAGGGCATTGTGCTAAGTGAAATAAGTCAGACAGGGAAAGATAAATATTGTATGATATCGCATATGTGGAATCTAAAAAATACAACAAACTAGTGAATATAACGTAAAAGAAGCAGACTCACAGATATAGAGAGCACACTCTTGGTTACCAGTGGGGAGGGGAGAAGGGCAATATAGGGGTAGGGGAGTGGGAGGTACAAACTACTGGGTGGAAGATAGGCTCAAGGATGTATTGTACAACATGGGGAATAAAGCCAATATTTTATTAAAACTGTAAATGGAGAGTAACCTTTAAAAATTGTATAAAACCTAAAAAAAAATTTTAATAAAAAAATGCAACCAAATAAAAAAGAGAGCAGAGTACTGTGATATATACAGTGAATATAATATAATACAATGGGATTATTAATTATAAGCAAAAGAGAAGGAAATAAAGTAAATAGAAACATAGAAGCAGTATGTAATTAACCAGGAGAATGTTTAGGAAGCAATCATAGTCCCTGAACATCTGTACCTGGAGACAGAACCTCTACTCAGGTAAAGGTTCTACAGAACCAGTCAACTCAGGTAAAAATCTTCTGCTGTCTTAAAGACCTGATAGGCAGAGCCCATGTTATAAAACTCTGTGTTTGGGGGATAAGATTTAGAAAAGGCTCCTGGTGTGTATGGAAGATGTTATCTTAACAATGTCAAAATAGGTATGTTTTTAGATTGCTGAGTTTTGATTTTATAGTTTTGTTTCTCTGTGAAAAGTGTCCTTGTTAATCCTGTTCCCTATGCCTTAAACTATATTCTGAAGAGTGCGAGTTAAAACAGATGAGCAGTCCCTTCAGACTGTGCTTTGGTGGTCTTTGGACTTGGTGGTCCCTTCAGAGTGCTTTGGGAGCACAGAGTAAGGAATGGCGAATCTCTCTATTTACATGAACTAAGCAAATTAAGTAATTTCTCTGAGACTCGGTTTCCTTTATAATGACTATTCTAACCTACCTCACAAGGTGGTAAGAGAAAAAAAGAATCAATACAAAATATATGCCAGGCACAGGGTAGCTGCAACATTTACATTTATCTTCATTGCCATGTATTTTAATAAGAATTAGGAAAATGTACCTAATATACATAATACTTTTCTCAAAATCCTCATCAATGTTTACCCACTGAGAAGAGCATAATGTCCTAAATCTTTAGCCTAGCATTCAAATCTGTCCACAATTTGACCCAAACCTATTTTTTTCACCTTTCATTTCCCCTACAAAACACACTCTCATGCACATTTTGAAATTCTCCCCCAAGATGCCCCTTGTTCTAAATAAATAAATAAGCAAACAAACAAACAAAAAATGCATTCTCCTTGATAAGAATTTCTAGAGATTTAGAGTCAGGCTTTTCTTCCTGGCACAGAGAGGGAGACACACTTACAAATGGAGATTTCCCTTATACAGTCCCCAATTTACTTCTTGACAAACAAGTTTTCAACTGTATTATGGTGCGAAAGTGACATGCATTCAGTAGAAAGCATACTTTGAATTTTGAATTTTGATATTCTCCCGGGCTAGCAATATTCAGTCAGATATTCTCTTGCGGTGTGGGGTAGCAGCAGGAGTCAAAGCCGCAAGATCGCAAAGGTAAACAACCCATACACTGAAAATCATTCTGTACCCACACAAACATTCTGCTTTTCACTTTTAGTACTTTCAGTGCATTCAATAAATTACATGAAATATTCAACACTTTATTATAAAATAGGTTTTGTGTAAGATGATTTTGCCCAACTATAGGCTAATGTCGGTCTTCTGTGCAGGTTTTAAGGTAGGCTAGGCTATGATGTTTAGGTTAGGTATATTAAATGCCTTTTCAACTTGCAATATTTTCACCTTACAATGGGTTTATCAGGACATATAAACCCACCATAAGCCAAAGAAGATCTATAACTGTAAATGTCTCTTATGAAAGAGTAACTTCTACAGTTTTCAGAACTTCACCTGTGTCTGCTGTTTCCTAAGAATAATCAGCCTAAAATAATCAGTATGCCAAAGAGGCATATTTTCAGTGATATATTTTGTTCCCCTTCAAGAGCCACTTCAGTCTAATGGCCTTCTTGTTTAATTAATTTAATACCTGAAAAATCTACCTTTGAATGGTTTATTTAAATGAGCAATACATTTTTTTTTTTTCCCTTTTCTTTCTTTTTTCTGCTTAGGCAAGCTTGGATTTGTTTTTCAATCACTTAAAGATTCCTAACACATACTTGTATAGATACAAAAACTGGAAACTTTACACATTTATTTCCTTCTCATAGGAAGTTTACATCTCTTTTGCAATATGTGCTATATACAAATTAAAAGTGCACTAAGAATACGATTTATAAGCCCAAATAACCAGCTGTGGCAATAGCACCAAAGATGTTTAGGGCAAGGATTTGAGTTGGGCCAAAAAAACAAAGTAAGGTTTAAGCTAAAATCACTAAATATGAAAATGTGAGGCAATGGAACTTTAAATCTACCCTCAAACATTTCAGTTTTTGTAAACTTGATTTAAATAACCTGACATACTTTGTCTCTGTATTGTAGCATTTAAGATTACATTCAATCTGGCACCATGAAAAAAGTTTGTTTTTCATTGACTTTTAAATGTAGTGTTACTTTTATATTTGACATCTGATTCCAGGAGTAATTATCATACCATTTGGAGAAATATTTATGTTTACCATAGTGTTTTCAATGGAATGAATGCCTCCTTAAAAAAAAAAAAAATCCATAAAGTTAGCCAATCAAGAAGACAAATGGTCTGCAGCTGTTTTTTTTTTAACTCCTATTAATACTCTAGCCTTACCTAACTCCTTCATTTATCCTTCTGTTTTCAAAGGAGCTCTTAATTACTTCCATTCCCATTTCAGTTGTAAATGCTTCTTTATTGTCATTCTTTCATTAGAATAAATCCTCCAACCTATTCAAGGACCTGACACTTCACCACTGATTTACAAGTGATCCAATTTTATTAATCAGATGTTTGCCCTGGCTTTGGGGTATCTGTACTGCCATTGCTGATAACTGTTGGTAAAAGGCCCTCTTTCTTCCTCCCCATTTCTTGGAAAATGCACAGATATATTTCAGCATTTTATTTCAGGAAGGCTGAAATTAAAAAGAACTAGGGAAAATAGAAAATCTTGTAATTGTCTTGAAAAGAGTTATTATTTCACACTGTTGGCTAAGCAGACTATGGCTGCAGTGGGGATAATTGTGACCTATAAAAGATTTGTCTGAAATTTTCCATCAGAAATTCTTTCTTCATGGATTTCAAGCTACTCCTGAATTTACTATCATAGGACCAATTCATAACACCACTGAACAATTTCCTAAAAGCAAAATTAACACACAAGAAACCACATTAAACAAGTATGGTGGTTGACTTTAGTACTTCGTTTCATGTTCAGAAAACTCCACTTTAAAATATATTTAAGATACACTAAAAATTATACATATGAACTATACATTCATGAACTATATATATATATATATATAAAATCCCAGTCTTCTTTTAGGACTTGACTATGTGGATCTTTCCAATTAATAGTTATTACTGAAACCAAGCAGGACCCTGTGGGGCTCCTGGGCATGGAAGCCTTTTAAACAGTCGCTAATCAGGGAAGGGAGGGGATGCAGAGACAAGGGAGGAGCAGTCAAAAAACAACAGTGCAGCCTTGGGGCAGGGTCCTGGTTCTGCCTCAAGGGATACACATAACAATATCTCTGAGCTCTTTACAGAACTAAAACCCCAAGAAATGGAAGATGTTAGCATTCTTCATTCCAGAGAAGACCACCTGAGGTCAGATTAAAGAAGTGCAGGCCCTGCACACACCCTAATCCTTATCAGCAACCAAGCCCTTGAACCATTGCTATAAAAACTCCTCACCAAATCCTCCCAGGTTGGGACACACAGTTTTGAGGAGCACAAGTCTGCTGTGTCCCCATTTGCCTGGCAAAGCAATAAAGCTATTCATTTCTGCTTCACCCAAAGCTCTGTCTCCAAGATTTGATTCAGCACCGGTGCACAGAGGCCAACATTTTCAGCATCATTATTGACCAAGAACAAGTCCTTGGAATCTCTTTGACTGTAACCGGCCTGGGTTATAGAGAGCAAAAGCTTTGTAGATGCATGCCTAAAAGTATTTTAAATAATCTTTCATTAAATAATAATCCTTGTCTAACACCGACATGTGAACTTCCAAATGTTTCAGTTAAAGGCTTTGCATTAGTGTGGATTACTATTTCCTCATTTGACATTGTAAGTTTTCCTTGAATATTTTCTACAGTCCAGATACCATATTGCATAGAATCCACAATCCTTTCTAATAGTTTCATTTTTTATTTCATATACAGCTTTAAATTACACTTCAATCTCAGTTTTAGTTTTAGTTTTGTATAAATGTCTATTTATAATAGTTTTTTTTCTTCTTTTTTCATGATTTTATTAGTTTCCTACAAACTTAGTGGTTTAAAACAATAAAACTTTATCTTCTTAACAATTTTGGGGGTCAGAAATCCAAAATGGTATGGTCAGGTTGTCTTCCTCTCAAAAGTTATCAGGAGAATCTGTTCCCTTGCCTTTTCCAGCTTCTAGAGTCTACCTACATTCTTCATGACCCTTTTCTTCATTTTAAAAGCCAACTATGTAACATCATCAAATCATCCTTTCTCTGCAATCTAGTTCTGACGTCAGATCTTATTATCTATCTCTGACCCTCCTGTTTTCCTCTTATAATGACTCTTGTGATTACACTGGGCCCACCTAAATAATTCAGGACAATCTCCTCATCTCAAAGTCCTTAACTTAATCACTCCTGCAAAATCCTTTGGCCACATAACGTAACATATTCACAGGCCTTGAGGATTAGGACGTGGAAATCTTTGGGAGACCATTATTCTTTACAACAATTATATAAATCACTGTGTTCTCTGTATTTGTAATATTTTTCTTCTATGATTTTTATTTATTTATTTGGCTGCATTGGGTCTTCGTTGCTGCATGCAGGCTTTCTCTAGTTGCAGCAAGCAGGGGCTACTCCTTGTCACGGTGCACGGGCTTCTCATTGTGGTGGCTTCTCTTGTTGTGGAGCACAGGCTCTAGGCACGCGGGTTTCAGTAGTTGTGGCACACGGGCTCAGTAGTTGTGGCTCGTGGGCTCTAGAGTACAGGCTCGGTAGTTGTGGCGCACGGGCTTAGTTGCTCCGCGGCATGAGGGATCTTCCCGGACCTGGGCTCGAACCCGTGTCCCCTGCATTGGCAGGCGGATTCTTAACCACTGCGCCACCAGGGAAGTCCCTTCTATGATTTTTTTAAACCAAAAGAAAGCTCATCTTTTTTCAAATATTCCATAAAGTTTTTCAATAGTTGCATTATAGCAGGTTGAGTTGCAAAGCATGAGAATTTAGTTCTATTTATGCATTGTATCTCAACTTTAAAGTTGCTGAACACTAGCAGTTGAAGTTTATGCCCTTTTCTACTTTTGAAACAGTAGGAAAGGGGTCAGGGCACAACCTCTGAAAGAATGACATAGCCCAAGTACATGATATAAACTGATTAAAACCAAATGGGTCCAAGATGGCAGACAAGTTGACTTCCACTAGACCTTGAGCCTCAGTATACGCTCACTTTAACACATCAGCAAGCTAAATGACACACCCACAGGCACCATGACTGTTCTAAGGCAGACCATAAGGATCAAAAAGTAGGCAGTGGCCCAATTCCTGGAAATCCCAGTCCCTTCCTGAAAGAGCTGGAATACTCCTCCCACTCATTAGCCTATGAAATTACTCACTCCTATAAAAACTGACAACCCTATACCCTGGTGCCTTTCTCACCTTCTGAGATGGCCCACACTCTATCTGTGGAGTGTGTTTCTCTCTAAATAAATCCACTTCTTACCTATCACTTTGTCTTTCACTGAATTCTTTCTGTGATGAGACATCAAGAACCTGAGATTCATGAAGTCCTGAAACAAGGTGTGTTATCTCAGTTGGAAGACTGTGGGTTTTGGCTGGGTTCGAGCCCCAGCCATGTGGGTTCGAGTCCCAATCTGAGGTGCATGGTTTCACTTTTAGTAAATCATTTTCTATTGTCTTGGGATTTGTTTGGTGTCCTGTTACTTCACCACTTAACATGAACCAGTCATTTACTATATCTCTTAGTATAAACTATTAATAGTTCATTATAGTTTGTATCATGTATATGAATAGAACAGATGTAATTTTCTAAAAAGAAATCTGTAAAGTTTAATTTAGGTTTAAGTCTAGTTTTCCCATACATACATGGTTCATCAATAGGCACCAAATGTGAAGGAATGTTGGGTTAAGGAAACTGTAAATCATTTTGTCAGTAGAAATATTTCAGTGTCCACATCTTTACCATCACTGGAGGAAGGGAAATTTCCCTTCTTTCCCCTTTTAGTTCTTTTGGCTGGCAATAAAAATGACATACGACAGATTAATAGGAGAAAACCTAATTATTGTGTATACATGGGGAATCCACATAAGTATAAAGAACTCCAAAGACAACAAAGGAAGGTGAGGTATATATATATATATATATATATATTATTCTGGACTAAGGAGAAGGAGGTGGGGCTCTGAGACTTCAAGGGGAAATTCACAGGAAGATAAAGAGTTAATGTTTGGTAAACAAATGAGTGCTGGTCTGTCCAAAGACAGTGGGACATAGAGAGGACTGTGACCAAATGGGCTTTCCAAGGTTCCTCCCTGTCTACCACACCTAATGCTTTAATTATAGTTATCTCTGGTGATAGCTCCGTACAGGACAGTCTTCCTATCTTAAATTCTTTTCGACAGTAAGGAGAAAGCTCAAAGGTTCTTCCCAAATCTTTTGGGCCTTGATAGTTTTCAGCTCAAAATAATCTGCATGCCAAAGTGGCACATCT
The DNA here is from genome assembly GCF_009873245.2 of Balaenoptera musculus. Lineage (NCBI taxonomy): Eukaryota > Metazoa > Chordata > Mammalia > Artiodactyla > Balaenopteridae > Balaenoptera > Balaenoptera musculus. Next base: position 42,343,726 of record NC_045790.1, on the reverse strand, counting down.
GGGGGCCACTCAGGAGCAGCCTGCCCTGAGTCCCATCACCATTTCTATATATCTAAATAGCAATTTCCCAGGGGGTCATTCTAAAATCTTTTACCCTTATCTATCTGGCTGTCATTTTACCTGTATGAAAATTAGGCAACCTAAGTTGTTGATCTTGGAAGGATGTAATGTCCTTTACTGAATGGGAAGCATCTCTTGTGGTTTAATACTGATAGAGTAATGTAGCCAAAACTGGGGCTTATAGCCCTAATTTGCGTGCAAAAAAAAAGAAAAAAGAAAAACCCTCTAAAACATCTATTCATTAGTAGGGCGAGCTCCACCTCCAAAATATAGCACAATCTGTCTATTTCCTTCTATCCTCACCATCGGTCCTTTATCCAAGTACTACATCTTTCACCTGTATCACTGCAACTGTCAGTCACTTGTCTTCCTCTCTTGCATCTCTCTTGTCTATTGTATTGGGACAATAAAGACATGCAGAAAGAGTCACCTGAATGTCTGGGTCCTGTAAAATGTAAATTATTAGCATGATCTTTAGGGCCCTGCATGAACTACTCTCTGCCTAGCTCCCCATCTTATTTCTTATCACTTACCCATCTTCTATTACACTACAGTCTTACTGGTCAGTTCTGTACCCAATGAGCTCTTCTCCACAAGAGATTTGCCACTGTTTTTCCAGCTGCCTTAAATTACCTTCCCCAAAGTCTTCCCATTGTTGACTCTTGTGCTTCAGGTCTCAGCTTAAATGGTATCCTCTTACAGAAGATTCCTCTAACTACCCTCCCTAAATTAGAGCCTCCTTATCATTATCTGTGGATTACCTGTATATTTCCATACTCTTCCCTAAAATGTTAACTTCATGATTTCAAGAGTTCTTTCTTATTTTTATTATAACCCCAGCACTTTGCATTGTACCTTACACATTCTAGGCAATCAACCTGTATCTGGCAAGAAGATGAATTAATAAATGGATAAATTATGAAAAGAGGGGAGTTCACCTTATTCCTCTCATCACTGGTTTTTGACTCTCATTCCAAATTTACATATCTTACAGATGCAAAAGCAATGTTGGAGAAAGAGACAGGGAAGTTATAAAATCAAAGAGAATGTCCCACAAAGCAGAAAAAAATCATTTCCAAATACCTCACCCGCTAGTTATGATATTGCAACTGGAGAAAACTCCTATGCAAATTCAGTCATGCAAGCCCCATTTAGCTCAGAAAAATGTGTAGAAATTGATTGAGTGAGCAGCTGGTGATATTGTAGTCAGGCTCTCTGGAAGTTAATTGGGAAGCGCTGTGAAAAATCCTGACATTGTACATGTAGCTATACTGACTTCCATTGTGCCCCAGACACTCATCACACACAGTTGCTCTCCACTATTACAAAATAACGGGATGCCTCGGAGTCTCTGATGACTCTCATCAATAGTCTGCTAAGAAAATGGAGTAGAAGGGAGTGATGAGCCGGAGCTTGAGCTTTTCTAATTGAAATGAAAAAGCCCCTAACCTTGTGAGTTTTTACTCCCTTCATGAAATATTTTTATTCTCCCACAGACAAACTATTCCTTCTCAGGTCTCTTTTTATATTGTTCTCATGGAAAACCTAGCATTGAAATTAAATTACTTTCTTTTCCTGGTATTTTATTTACGTATCTGTATCAGTTAGTGATTGTCATGAAACAGATGTCCCAAATCTTGTGCTTAAAATACCACGTGGCCATCTATTATTTCTCACAAGTCTGCAGTTCAACTCGACAGTGCTGTTGTTCTGGAGTGGGCTTGCTCATGTGTCCTTGAGGAGCTGGTAGGTTGGCTGGTGGCCTAGGCCTCATCTGGAGGAACACAGCTATTCTCTATGTGTTTCTCACATCTTTAATGTCTATTATATTCTAGGCATTGTGTTCTGGACTGAGAATACAAAGGGCAATAAAACTTTGTGATCTTGAAGAGTGTAGGGTGTAAAAGAGGAATAATGATATGTAAACAAATACAGCACTTAAATACCAAGGGCACTACAGAGAAAACTGTGGTGCATACAAAGGACATCAGAGAGAAAATATTCAATCCTGAGTAGAGTGAGAAGGAGGTTTCAGGATAGACTTTGGGATATACATCTCTTGAATCAAGTCTTAAAATATGAGAAACATTCTGATAGGTCTCTAAGCTAGGATTTGATGCAGAAAGGGCAGCTGAGCAAAAGCACAGATGTATGAGACATGCAAGGTCTCATTGGGCCTGGTGAGCATGAGGTGTGAATGCAATAGTGCAAGATAAGACTGAAGGAATAGACAGGGGCTGTGGGAGCTTTGTATGCCAGACTGAGTTTGAATTTTGCCTTAGACACTAAAATAATAATAATAATAATAAATTACATTTATTATATTTTTGCTACATAGTAGGCACTCTCCTAAATCTTTTGCATGCCCTTCTCATTCAGAGCTCCATATACCTCTATGATATGGGTACTACTATTATCCCTATTTTAAGATGTGGTTGTTAAGGTTATTTAGGATACAGACTCTAAATAAAGTTATATAATCCTTCAATCCTGCAGATCAAATCCTTCAAATACAAAAAATAAAGTCTTGCCCTATTGTACCACTTACACCACTAACTGCTAGTCAATAAAAGAATACACAAATCTTCGTTTCTGAGAACATAATATTAAATAAAATTGAAAGTTCCATACATGATGAACTCCCAACTTAAGCTGCTTGCCATGCTTCATAGCATACAACAGGGTGTTGAACTAATAATAAGCATACAAGAAGTATTTCCTGAATTTAAATAAACCAATTCATGATGATGAGGGGATGCGAAATGTTTCCAGGTTACTTAATTTTGGCAATACAGTATTTTGTATATTCACCATAATGCTAAATGATTCCAGGGAAGAAAAAAAAAAGAAAGACTCTTGACAAACTCAACATGCTTCTTAAGTACCTTGATTAATTGTTGGATTTGTGTTAACATCTTATTGAGGACATTTTCTGTCACTTAATGCATCCTATTTATAATTGAGTTGTAAAATTATTTACAAAGAAATTTTTTACAAAGAAAAATTATTTACAAAGAGTTGTAAAATTATTTACAAAGAAATATATATTTCTTTCCCCTGAAGAGCAGTTATGGTTTCTACTTTCTAGTAACTTGAGTTATGCATCTTATGTATGTTTCCCTCTTTGTTCTGGCTTCCTGAAAGCTAGAGACAAACATGTTTTATACAAGATAAAAAAAAAAAACAAAACCAAAGTCACGTCCCTCAGTCTAACATAAAAGCAAATAAGGAAATCTCTAAGTAAATCATTCAAAGTGATGTCAACTTTCCAAGACTCTATACAATCAATACTGCACCACTTATCTGTGGAATGACCTTTTGTTGTTCAAAATACGAATTTTTGGTATTTTCTTATTTAAAACGTTTGTCGTTTAAAAATTTAGAAAATAGAGATCAATAGTGACAGTTACCCAATAACCCTCTACCCAGAGATAATTTCTATCAACATTCTGAAACATTTTTTTTAAGTCTTTTTTAACATACAACTTCGTTTAAACAAAAATAAAATCACACTGGAAATGATGTTTCCTAACACACCCTATAAAACATCATGAATACCTTTCTATGGTATTTAATATTTTTCTACATTATTTTTAAGACTATACTTTACTTATGATATGCCACAATTTACATCACAAATGCCCTATTATTGACTCTCACATTGTTTATATATTTTCCCTATTATAAACAGTGATATGACATGCAGTCTTTTGTAAAGATCTTTTTACACACTCATTTGTTCATTAGGATAAATACATGTGAAGTAGAATTATCGGGTCAAAAGGTACATACATTTTTCAATGTTTTGATGCAGACTATCAAGATATGTTCATGAAAGTTGGTCAAAACATACAATGCCCCAAGAAAATGAATGTGTTAATTTCCTACACTTTCTCAAACCCGGAACACTGCAATATATTATTTTCTTTACTATTTGATTGCTAATGTGCATTTCTGTAATTGTTAATGGAGCTGAAATTAGCTTTATAGGTCAGTATTAGCATGCTTAGGACAAAGCACATTACTTCAAAGAAAATAAAAGACTTCACAGGGTAGGACCCTTACCTGGGTCATATTTTTATCAACAGAATTAGATACCATAATTGGCAGTTTTCAGTACATTGTTGTAGTAGGGAGATTAACTTTTCCCAAGGGAAAAAATACTTCCAGTTGAAAGAGAAAGGCTGGTTACTCAACCTATATGTGATTACTACATATTATTTGTGGCCATTCTCAGAGCCCTCTGTTCTGAAGATCTTGACAATGAGTGTTCCAATGAATGTCTTACATGTTTTACATCTGAAGATGAGGGGAAAACAACCACTTGTTTGGACATGATTTTCTGTCATGTTTGGTCTAAACCTTTGTTTAATTGGAATCAATTAGCCAGCTCATCGTGCTAAGTGCTAGAGATACAATAACAGAGTTCACAGGAATTTGGGAATGAAAGCATTTCCCTTGCTCATCTACCCAAAGGCGAAGATGAGAGATTCAAAAACCAAGTCTATCCGATTCAGAATAATGTGTTCAGTTTTAATGCACAAATAGACTTCATCCAAACAAAATCCATGTACGTGTCCGTCAGGTCTGTCCTAAAACCACCACCAGTTGGCAATGATAGACTAGGCAGGAGAATTGACATCACAGTATAGGTTCTACATACTTGTAGAGCTACATATCTATGTAGTAGCTAGGTTTCACTTCTAAAGGCATAAAGAATCTAAGGCTATATTATCCATTTTATATTTTCAAATCTTTAAGTCAGTATTAACATAAATATTATAATATAATGTTATATTATTACATATTGTTATAATATAAACATTATATTATTATATATTATGTTATAATATAATATAAATGTTATATTATAGTTATAGTATTATATAAATATAATTTTATTGCTAAGGGAACCTTAGCTAATCCTTTCCATGTATATTCACCTAGTTGATTTGTTACTAAGAATCAAAAATAAGGGCTTCCCTGGTGGCGCAGTGGTTGAGAATCTGCCTGCCAATGCAGGGGACATGGGTTCGAGCCCTGGTCTGGGAAGATCCCACATGCCGCGGAGCAACTAGGCCCGTGAGCCACAACTACTGAGCCTGCGCGTCTGGAGCCTGTGCTCCGCAACAAGAGAGGCCACAACAGTGAGAGGCCCGCGCGCCGCAATGAAGAGTGGCCCCTGCTCGCCGCAACTAGAGAAAGCCCACGCACAGAAACGAAGACCCAACACAGCCAAAAATATATAAATAAATAAAATAAAATAAAATAAATTAAAAAAAAAAAAAGAATCAAAAATAAAATTGGAATTTAACACAAAGAAGAGTTAGTTCCATGGGCTACACCCCATAATTACTCAGTAAAAGCGCCGTAGACTACTCTTGTACAATACACATTATCTTGTGAGCATCAACAGTCTTAAAGTAATTAAATTGCATACAATTTTTGTCCTAAAAATCTTAACCATTTTACAACTATGTTCACATGAATTCTGCATGTTTTCTCATAGATGACCCAAGAGATAGATACTCTGCTAAAATCTAGGAATCATGAATATAGATGTCCAATATACAAGTCTTGGTCTAAAGGTTATAAGTTCAACTCCAATACAGATTAATAATGATGCATTATCATTATACTTTGAAGGTCACTGGAAAGAAGTCAACAATTTGATGGTAGCTTCCAGGAAAAAATGTTACAGAGGTCTTCTCTTCATCAGTAAAAATTGCCTAATTCACATAGGAAAAAGTTTTTATAGAAATAGAAACCAAAGCCTTAGAGATATCAAATTAGAGACAAGAGTAGGAAAAAAAAAAAAGCAGAAAACGGTGCTCAAGCTCTCACCGTCTACTTACATGAGGAAGAACAGCTTTACTTGATCTGTTATCAATATGCAACCTTAGATGGAAGATACTTAGCTTATGTTACATATGCTATTTATTAACAGCCATCTAATATTTCAAAGATAATTAATTTCAAACAAAACAAAAATAACATGTGATTCTTTGCAAATAATCCATTTGAAAACTGCCTCTATTCAGTCATCTATAGAGAATGAATCATGCTAGGAGATTCAGTTTCTATAGAATTCATCCAAAGACCAGGTTCATAACTAGATAAACTGTTGAAAAATTTTGATTTTCACATTTGGAACTATGAAAACAACTGAATTGAGAACAACCAAACTAGTATGGAAGAATTTTATAATGATCTACCAAACTACAATTTACATGCCTTTATAATTCACTGCAATATATTTGGTGCAAATTAATTCCTGTTCATTTGTTAACCCCTCCCTATTAAGAACTAGCAAAATACTAGCAAATATGGCAAAATACCATTTCTAAGAAGTCCCCACTTAGCCTCACATGAATCAGTCTTTTTTTTTTCTCTGTCTGTAGTAATAGTGCTTGAAGTATATGGAATCTAGAAGCTTTTCAAATTCTGTTGGCATTTACTTAGAATCACTTTCAAATATGAGACACATTTTCCCTTAAAAACTCTTGATATTGTTCTGATCTTATTACCCTTTAATCTTACTCGATTTGTTTACAGCCTTAAATTATTAATTTATTCATTCAATATATTTGAGCAACTATTATCTATCAGTCAGCGTGCTAGGGGCCAAGAATACAAAGTTAAATAGATACCGGCCCTTTCTTTAAGATGCTTAATCTATGGTGAGAGAAAGAAAGAGAAAGTGTGTGTGTATGTGTGTGTGTATGTGTGGGTGTGTGTGTGAAGTGCTATGTGATGGCATATTCAAGGTCATTTAAAAATCAAATTTTGTAGTCCCTCGGAACACAATTCGAGTGCCTCTTGAACCTTTGTCTCCCGGTAGCAGTCCTAACAAACCCCAAATAAACACCCTTTTACTTAAATCCAGTCTCCATTTCTGAAATTTTGGTTAATACAGCAGAGGCAAAGGAAGGAATGACTCTACTTAAGAAATGGGGGTGAATGAAAACTAGTGAAACCAAATGATATTTTCCCTCAGATTTGAAGAATAAAAATGAGTCTTTATGGTGGACAATGGGGATAAGAAAAAAGTTATCCCAGACATGAGGAACGACATCTTCTGAGTCTTTCCTATACACACCACATAACTAGCCTTAGTTTTCTCATGTAATAGTAACAGTGGCAAACATAGACCTGTATGCTTTTTACATGTCCCATTTTTCAGTAGTTTCTTAGGGATGCTCTCTCAAAGCCACACTCTCCTAAGGACCTGCCTGAGAGCCCACATTCTTAGACCTGCACTGGCCATTCAATCTACTAAGCTACTGTTTGGTCAGGCTGCCCCCCCCCCCCACGATTTCACAAAGCAGATGTCAACATTCACTACTTGGATTCATAGCCAGTGGTACCTCACCTTGATCATCACACCTTACACAAGTGCTATGACATAATTATCCTTAACCATTTTTTCTAAGCTAAGTATTCTTCTGGTTTCACTATTCTGTACTCTTGGAGTGGCAGTTTAATTGTATTCAATGGCTTGTTTGAAGAGGTGAGCATCTAGAAAACTGACAAAAAGGAAGGCCATCCCCATTGCAAAGAAAAGAGTTCTATCTTTATGCTCTTTTATTATGTCCTTTGTATAATATCGCTTTTCCTTCTCGTACATTTGAAGGAAATTTAGGACAAAGTGAGTAAAACACTTTTTTATGATATTAACATTCAAAATGCTGCTCTTATTCCAACAGCAAAACTCTATGTAAAATCTTTAACTAGTTCATGTTCCACTGTGTGATCCTTATATAACATTGACTTGAACGGAAGACATGAAGGAAAATCAGTGTTTATGCGTAATATCTCTAAAGGTTGAAAAATTACTACCCAAAATTGAAAATTATATATATGTATATATATATGTAATATTATATATGTGCATATATATATATCTCACAAACTAAATCTGATAAAATATCACTTTTTAAAATGCTGTATGTAATACCAATAGTACTGTAAGCAGGTATGCAGCTGGAGATCTTTTCATTTTTAAGAAAATAAAGGGTTACTAAGTGAGGAAGGCCAATGACTTTTATTTTAATGCTAACATTCTACATAATACTATTTTTAGAGGTAAATTTTGGCCATTAAGATTTCTGATATATTTTGATATTTCAACAATATATTTCACTTCATTCATTAGTTTTACTTTTTTTTTTTAATTCTCACAGACAAAATTTTCAATCATTGTTTCCTCTTATAATGATTTTAGTACCTCTATTTTGGTATAATATTTAATTTGGAGAGTTCTTTTTCTCACTTCTGTACACTGATTTCTCAAAGCTCATCTTTAAGTATTTCTGAAAAATACTGTTAGTGATGTATGAGTATAGTTTGAGGTTTTAACCTTGCTCAAAGGCCAGTTCATTATTTTTGGTATCTAGTAAATACTCATTAAAATCTGGAGTCACTACTTAAAAGTATTAAAACAATTTGCAGGGCTTCCCTGTTGGTGCAGTGGTTGGGAATCCACCTGCCAATGTAGGGGACACGGGTTCGAGCCGTGGTCCGGGGGGATCCCACATGCTGCGGAGCAACTGAGCCCATACGCCACAACTACTGAACCTGCGCTCTAGAGCCCGTGCACTGCGGCTGCTGAGCCCGGGTGTCACAACTACTGAAGTCGGCGCACCTAGCATCCGTGCTCCGCAGAGGGAGAGGCCACCGCAGTGAGAAGCCCGCGCTCTGCAACGAAGAGTAGCCCTCACTTGCCGCAGCCAGAGAAAGCCGGCGCGCAGCAACAAAGACCCAATGCAGCCAAAAATAAATAAATTAAATAAATAAATTTATTAAAAAAAAAACAATTTGCACATAACTCCCATTCTCTACTCACACAAAATGGAGGATTTAATGGGACCAGGTTAATATGTGGCTGAATTGTACCAAAATTCTTTCTACATTAACACAAGAAGACTTTTAGAAGCTAGGAAGTCAATTCCCCCAGCTCCCTGGTACATTACTTTTTAACACTTGCTATTAATTTTAATGAAAATGATTGAAAGTAATATTCACTAAATGTTTTGGAAATTTTCCAATCTATGTTAATACTTAATTGAAATGTGCCTAAGGCACTTAACATATATTAGCCTTATGATGATGGTTGTTTGGTTTTCCATAGGACTAAGAAAAATTGTAAATAACAGCAATGCCTTTGGGCAGGGAGGCTGTAAATTACAAACCAAAGGTTAATGAAAATGACTTTTCTGCACAAATGTTACTGTCAGAGGTAAAAAGAATGAGTTATTTGTTATTTGTTATGAAAAATAAACAAGAAATAAAAAGTGTTCTCATATCCCACTCCTATTTTTCAATGTCTTGACCTTTTACTTCTTTTTATTCTGTGGGATATGCTTCTTTTGTACCAAATTTTTTTCTAACTTGTAGTATTCCCCTTTTATCTAATTTCTCTAGTTTTGAGTTCAAAATATTTATCTTGCTGATAACACAGTAAAAAGTTTCACTTTAGGTACATTTATAATATGGCCATTTCTGAGGTTTTTCTTACAAAAAGTCATAAAAAAATGAATTGGGATGAATTCTGAATTATGCTTAAATGAGAATTAAGAGAAACAGCAGGATATGTAAATATAGAAGATTCTTTTGGTTCCATTCAACATACATTCAGTTTACTATTGTGCTTCATGTGTAAGATATTGTGCTGCTACATGGCTAATTTTTTTAAAAAATGAAAAAAATGAAAATGGTCTCTGCCCACAATAATCTTACAGTTGAATTGGGTAAATATAACATATGCACAGAAGCAATTAGAGAATCAACAAAAGTATTAAAAAATAGAAAACACTGGGCTTCCCTGGTGGTGCAGTGGTTGAGAATCTGCCTGCCAAGGCAGGGGACACGGGTTCGGGCCCTGGTCTGGGAAGATCCCACATGCCACGGAGCAACTAGGCCTGTGAGCCACAATTACTGAGCCTGCGCGTCTGGAGCCTGTGCTCCACAACAAGAGAGGCCGCGATAGTGAGAGGCCCACGCACCGCAATGAAGAGTGGCCCCCACTTGCCACAACTAGAGAAAGCCCTCGCACAGAAACGAAGACCCAACACAGCCATAAATAAATAAATTAATTAATTAATTAAAAAAAAGAAAAAACTAAGTAGTTTAAGTTAGAGACAAACTTTGTTCCTGACTTTTCCTTTATAGGTATGAAAAAAGTTGTTTTACTCTCCTTAAGTTTAACAAATCATCAAGAATAATATTAGGGATATTAAAGTGCAAGAATTCTACAAGACATTCTGAGTTCATTATCAAAAGCAGTTTTCTATCCAAAGGCTAAAAGCCACCACCAAACTCTACTGTTATTGTTGTAGACATGTGCTGCTTACTAATTTTAATGGAAGCATTAAGAATTTTTCTCTGAAAGATACTAAGCATACATTTAATTAGAAATGTTTGGGTTCACTTGAGAAATCAGAGCTCTTGTTAGCAAATCTTTTGTGCAAAGAAAAACTGTGGTTACAAAAGAATACAAAATTATGTACAAGGCACTTGAGAAAGTATGTACAAAGATACATGAAATTAAAAAGGCGCACATATGCTCTGGATTTCTCTTTTCTGAAATAATTACAAATGACAGGGATGGAGGTGTACAAATAAGTGAAAAGATATTTACAGACATTAACTTTATCAGTCAGCAGAGGCCAAGGGTAGGAGTGGCAATGTTTGCACATAGCTATCATTACTCCCAATCTAACCACATGCATCTATTCCAAAAACATGTCTTGATGCTCCGACAACATACACATTTCAGGTTGATCCCCCTTAAATCCTCTTTCCTCGCATGGTTCTGTTTCTGAGAACGCTCTTCTAGTTTGTCTACCACTACTCTGATTCCTCTTTCTCTGTTTCCTCTACTCTCTTGCCTGCTGCTCCTCTCAGCCCTTCAATGTACGCCATCCCTAAGCCTCTGGAGTCATTTTCTTATTCCTTGTCTTTCTATCTATAATCCATTATGTCCTATCATAAATCTTTGAGTATCATCTCTCCTCAGATGGCTCAGAATCCTGTATTTCCAGCTCTGAGTCTTCTCCCAAACTTTAAATCTGAATTTTTAACCTGCCTCGTTCCCAGATCCCCTTGATATACCTACTTGGACTTACATCTTAGGCAATCCTGTCCCAAACCCTCTCTCCACAAGAGTTCCGTACTCCCTGCTGTCTCTTCTCATGACTAAATGTCACTTGATCTCCCTCCTCCATCCCATCACTCTTCCTTAGAGACTCAGGTTTGATGCCTCTTTTTTAAATGACTAATTCCACCTTCTAAGCAGAAGTAAAACCCCTACTTTCCTCAAACTCCCACAAAACAAGACTGCATTATAGCTATTTGTCTTCTACTAAAATTTCCTTTTGGTTTTTAAATTTCTATTCATGGCACCCACCCTCTAGTCTTTCAAGGTTAAGAACTTTGAATCAATTTGATTTCTTTATCTTCCTTATCCTCACATTTAGTTAATGCTGAAAAACTGTAGCTTTTTCTCTGCAAAAGTCTCTGGTTTGATGACTTATTTTAGAATTTCAGATCCCCCTTCTCAAGCAGAAGTTGCCTCTTCTTTCCTCTAAACACCACCATGCAAAATGCTTTTTGCTATTTGTGTTCAAATATTTTACCCTTAACTATTATTATACTGGTGATAACAATGGTATAATATAATTATTATACTGGGAATAACTTCTTCATCTGAGTATCTATAACAGCATCACCAAACAGTAAATGATAAATTCTTTTATTTACAAATAAGTTATTCCTCCTTTATTATTATACTGTACCTATACCAGTCTACCTGATACACTAACTTCTTAACAAGAGGTATCACACCTCTTCACTAAGTTGTTCAGTTCTGCTCCACATCAAATTCTATAGAGCCTTGATTTTCATTATCTTTTTCATAATCACCATCATCATCACCATCATCACCATCATATTCATCATTATTCTTATAGTGTTTTACATTTATTTGTTCATAGGTTTTCATTTTCAAATGTTTATTTGTTAAAAAGGACAGCATAACATTTTAAAATCATATTACTAATTTTCCAGAGGCTAAGGAATAACCTGAAGCACTTGGAAATATATAATAATAAAAATGTTCCCTGAACTTAAGAAGTTTAAACTTCACAGCAAATACATAATAAATAATATATGTTTGTGAGCCTTCACCTAGGGTTTGGGGACCTATGTCTTAAATTTGAGTAATTCTTTACCTATACTCCTTAAAGTACATAGGATTTTTTTCTTCTAAAATTTCCTTCTTTAACAAGTAACTGAAGCTGAAGGTATGCTAATACAGGTACAATAATAAGAGGAAAGTGTACAAGCCTCCTTATAGCCTTTTTTTTTTTTTTTTTGGTTTCACATACCCCCACTGAGCCTGTGTTAGCAAAAGATTCCTCACCCAACAGTATTGTATTTCAAGAACACCTGTGCTTTCTGAGATGCACAGGAATTAAAGAGAAGGAAATTCCAATTCTCAAGTGAAAAGTCTATGAGTAGGTGGAAATATTAACTACTAAGTAGGCCAGTGCTACTAAACAAGCCATTAACATGATTTAAAAGATTATTTTATATATTTCTCTAGGTTTAACAGATATATCCTACAGTTGCTATATTAAAGATTTATCACACTGGCCTACAAGGATTGGGGGTCTCTAATTTTCCTTTCCCCTGTGGGACATTGTGTATTCAAAGCCTCAAACCTTTTTTTATCCTTTATTTCATCACAATAAATGTCAACAACCAATTTTTCACCCTATACAACCATAAGGTCTAAGCAGAAAACAACACAATGCAACTCAAAAAAGTAACCTGGATTTACCACTCTAGTAACTAAAAAGGAGAAGAGGGAAGAAAAAGATAACACAAAAGAACAAGGAAAGAAGTTTTCTTGCATATCTGCTATGAACAGGATACTATGTTAGACAGTTAAACATATCTCTTTTAATCATTACAATTTAGAAAGATAAGTGTTATTATTTTCTATTTATATCCAAGGAAGTGACAAAATCAAACATCTTAAAAAGGTAGAGCTGAGATTCAAACCCAAGTTGTTTTTAATTCTCTAAGTCCGCAGGAGCCAAATAAACCAAATTTTAAGCAAAACAAAATGAGGGATAACTGATAAAAAATTTTTTAAACCCATTCATGTAATTAATGCAAAATATAAAGAGATCCTGGAATTTTTTAACCTCTTGGCAAAGTTTGGGTTGGTTGAACATGCAAAATGGGAAGTTTAATTTGATGACCAAATATATCCCTTCCAAAACATAAATATGAAGCTATTTCTCAGTAAAAGGATGTTCACTGAGTACACAAAATCTATACAGCAACAGATGTTTGGGGTTCAGTAGTTAGTCATGCAATTTTATTTAAAACAAGGTGCCTAAAATCTCATGAAATAGGATGAATTGAGAAATGAAAATGTCAGTTTAGTATTGTATCTTATCAGAAATTACATCCATTACAGCCCTGAGGAGGATGCAAAATACTGGTACCCCAAAGTTTCATTACGTGCTTAACAATTAAAAGAAACTTTTATTATGATTACTCTTGCTCCAGATTTATGCTCAACCTGTAAAGACTCCTTCACCAGGAGGTGAAGGTCCTAACTGACCTATGTATTTCAGCATTCAGGCCTCATCAAATACATTCTCTAAACCAATGAGTTAGCAAAAACCATACTCTGAGATCTTGAGGAAAAAAAACAGGATGGGACTTCGAGATCTTTTAGGAACTCATGCTGCAATCTATTTTGGCTCAGCATCAATGAAAATGGTAATTTTTATCATAACATGAATATAATGTTAATTATTCCATGATATTCACTCTAACTTCTATTTCTACTGTGTCAGTGAATTTTAAATCTAGTTTGAAAGACAAAAAGTGGCTTTTTGTTTATACGTGAAACAATGACCATCATGTCTACTTACTAAATCACATCAAGCTGTAAGGTTAGGAGGTCCTAAGAGAGTTGAAGCCAGAAACCCTTAAGTTAAAAATTTATACACTCAAATCAAATACCTAATACTTCTTTTTTGACCCTGAAAAGTTAAACATATAAGGTCAGAAGGAATTAAAAAAAAATAGTAGTGGCAAACCATGCTGTCATTTTTAATATGTCTTACACAGAAGCTGAGTCCTTAGATTCTGAAATGTTATTCCTTATAATTTATTTTAGAACCTACTTAATTAATATTCATAAGTATCCCTTACTGTCCTTTGTTTCTAAAATTAATACAATTCTAAAACTGGAACTCTTATGTTTGGTTAAGAGCTTAAATCTATGTTATTTTAACTTATGCAAAATCAACTGGAGAACTAAGGATAATTATCCAAATAAATCAACCAAAATCAAAGTTTTGCAGCACTTGTATGTAATGAATAATGAAAAAAATGTTTTAGATCCAAATTTTACAGATGAAACTTTCAGTTCATTATTTTAGAGGTCTGAAACTTGGCATGGTACTTAGACTTACAGAGTACTATGGTAGGCAGAATAATGGTCCCCCAGGATGTGCTCATTTTAAACTCTGGAACCTGTTAATATGTTATGTTACATGGCAACGGGAAATTAAGTTTGCAGTTGGAATTAAGGTTACTAATATTAAAATGACCTTAAAATAAGGAGACCATCTTGAATAACAGATAAGGAGATTATCCTGGCCCAATGTAATCACAAGTGTCCTTATAAGTGAAAAAGGGAAGCAGGAGAATCAATATCAGAGTGATGCAGCATGAGAAAGACTCCACTGGACACTGGGCCTTTGTTGACTTTAAAGGTGGAAGGACACTTTGAATCAAGAAATTGGCTGCCTCTAAAAGCTGGAAAAGTCAAGGAAATAGATTCTCCCCTAGAGCCTCCAGAAGGAACATATCCCTGCTACCACCTTGATTTAGCCCATTGAAACATTTCATACTTCTAACATAAAGTTAGAAGTTTTAACAGAACTCTAAGATTAAAAAAAAAAAATTGTTTTGTTTTAAGCCACCAAGTCTTTGGAAATTTATTATAGCAGTAATGAAAAACTAATACAAATATTTCACAAACATATTACTAGTAGCTCCTGGATGGTTTATTGGTAGCAACACTCCTAATACCTAATACAGTGTCCTGCCTGGCACATGCTGAAGTAATTACATTTGAATGACTACCAGATTCAATTTCCATAATAGGTAAATTAATCAGACAGACAATATATTGGGTTCACACTTTGTAATCCCTGATACAAGCCACACATATAACTGTTGTTTGAAGAAGTTAGGAAGACTAGAAAGAAGACAAGACTTTATTCTCAATTTTACTTTTTTTTGGTAGAGACAGCAAAATTTCACAAGGAAAAGAAAAAGAAAAATACAATGGCATGTAACAATACTGAAGCAATGCTACCAAAATACCTGCAAAGTACTGAAAGTCAAAGCTAATTTTATGTGAAAATAAACCAGAACATTGTTTCAAAAATCTCTCTTAGAATTATGAAAGCAGAAATGGAATTCAGAATTTCCATTTTTAGCAGAGGTCAACTAAAAACTGATGATAATATAATGACTACTAAAATTAACCTTAATATCTGTATTGTTACCTATATCTACATAATAATAAAAATATTTTAATGACTGTTAATTGTAAGGCAAATTCCCCCTTCTTTTCAAAAAAGATATATGTCCTCCTATTTCATAGTCAATACTACTACGAAAACACATGATTGATAAAAAAAATAAGAAAACTTATACTTATTAGTTTGTGATTATATATGGACAGCTCTATTTTGCTATCCCCCAAATCTTCTTAATGAAAGAAAATAATGCAGTAGAAGAAAGAGTGAAAAGTAATTCATTAAGGGGATGTAGGCTACTCCTCTCTAATAGTAATGGACAGGATTCAAATAGGGGGATATTTTCTGGCATCCTTTATTTCAACTAACAAAGCACAATTGAAACTTGTATTAAAAGTGGGGGAAAGGAAAGAGGGGACAAATATAATAGTTGTAATGTGATACAGATATGATTAGAAAGATCAGAATGCATCTTAGCTGTTCTGTTTGCTCAGACTCCAGAACAAAAATGAAATACCAGAAAAATGGACATATAAATGTTCTAAATTATAGAAAAAGTATTGTTTGCTTGTTTGTTTTTTCGATTTACACAAACTTGGGTCAAACTGTGTCTATTTTGAGACTGCCTAGGGAGTCAAATTGTCTTTTTCTCTGGAGTCCCTCAATATCATATGGTCATATATTGTATTTGCTAGAACTTTCCAAATAAATAATAAAACGTTGCCTTTATTCTAGGTCTCTTCTTTACACACAAAATGCCATTATTTCTGGGGGAAATGTCAAACTACTTTAAGAGGCTTTGAATCCATTACAATGGGTTAAATTGATGAAATTGAGAGAGTATTTAACATAGTCTGAAGCCTGACAAATATAATCTGGTTGAAATTAGGGGAGCAGCTTAAATAAAAGGTATGAGGGAAATGTGAGATGGAGAAAGTAGATTTTAATATATAATAATAAATTCTGTTTAAGTAATAGAAGACTATGTGCTAATCTCAATCATGATCTAGCTGCAAAAGTCATAAACAGGATTTTAGAGAGCTACATTCAGGACTGCATAGAAAAGATAGTACACCATGATTAATCCAAGTTAATCCAGGAATAGAAGGGTGGTTCAACACTGATACGTATTTCAGCTTCTTAGCAAATTAAAGGAGAATATTGTATGATCATCTCAATCTTTGTGGATAAATGAAAAAATCCGATATCAAGTTATTATAAAACCTTCACAAAATATAAAATAGAGGGGGAAAAAAAAAAAAGGACTTGGAAAAAGTGTATCTTCCTAAAAGCAGACCTTTTAAAATCAAGAACATGATAAGGATGTACATTATCACTGCTTCCATTTAGAGTTCTGGAAGTCCTTGTTAGCACAGAGAAGAAAGGAGAATAAAATTATTAGAATTTTTAATAATATAATTATTCATAGATATTATTATTACTATATAAAATCATCAAAACAGTCTACAAAAAAGTTAGAGAAAATAAGAGAGTTTAACAATGTACTTGAATATATGGTCAGTATGCAATAAAATTCTGTATGCCAGAAAGAAACAAAGAAGGCAATCATCATCATCATCACCATTTTCATCATAATCATTATTTATCATTTATAATAGCTATCAAATGTAAAGTACTTAAGAAATGTTTAACAAAAGATACGTAAAAGGTGTATAGAAAAAATATAAATTTTTGTTGAAATATATTAAAGAAGATTCAAATAATTGGAGAGATATGCCATTCTCATGGACAATAAAACTTATGTATAGACTCAGTGTACTATAAATCAAAATTCTAATAGAGTTTTTTTCAGAACTTGACATGTTAAATCTGAAATTTATATGAAAAAACCAAATGACCCAAAAATAGCCACACACAAAAGATGCCATTTCTATAGAAATGAATATATGATGACAAAACAGAACAATTACTGCTTCCTAGAAGGATGCAGAAGTTGACTGGGAGGAGCCATGAAAGAACTTTCTGGCATGATGATGATGTTCTTCTATAAACTGATAGCCATTTGTGTGATACAACAGATGTATGCATATATTAAAATTCATGAAATGTTACACATAAGGTTTGTGCATTTCTCTATGCTTATTTTACCTAAACTAATATTGAACTCTAGTTCATAATATGTAAGCTGTAAGTGTTGGTGTGTTGAGGAGTACTGATATCCTCAACTTACTCTGCATCAAAAATAAGATGAATTGATGGATGTATGGAGAGATAGAATGGAGAAATCTGCAACTGAGCAAATATTGTTTCTTTAAAGTTGAAGGTAAATTTATGGATCACCAAGTAGCCTTATATGACACTTATTCAAATTAATTGGTGCAACCACTTTGAAACACAATAGAATCTTGTAAAATTGAAAAAAGACCTTGCAATTCCACTTCTTCCTAGAGGTACACCTGCACTAATTTTCAATGTACAAGATACAGCATAGTTCCTAATAGCAAAACAATTGGAAAGAACTCAAATAATCCTCAAAACAGGCTGAACAAAATTTTGTTGTATTTGCACAATGGGATTTTTTATAATCATAAAAAAAAAATGCAACATGTGGATACATTTTAGGAATATATTGATCAAAAATGCTGTTAACAGAAACTACATAAGCAAAAAAGCAAAATAAGAAATACATTTTAGGGATACTTTTATATATGATGAACATGTATTTTTAAAAGAGAAGATGATAAATCCAAACTTTAAAATATCAGTTATCTCTGACCATGAGTCAGGAGCATGAGATAGTAAAGAACCACCTAGTTGATGAAGCTGTGTTTCTTTTATTTCAGTTCTTAAATTGGGTGATGAGTTCATAGGTATAAATTTTACTATTATGGCTCCTATCTTCTATATATAGTATATTAAATATATATATATTTTAGGCATCAAATATTAGGAAATAAAATGCAAACTACATCTACCTACAATGAATTTGCATATTAATAATTAAAAAAGAAAAGCTCAACAAGAGAGATGAAAAAATTAAACATCTAGGAACCACCCCGTTCATGAAGAAACTTCCACATAGGTTGCTTTCCACATATGCCATTGCTGCCATTGCACACACGTTTAATACTTTGCCCACGTGTTTAATATTCATGTTCTCAATTTATCTTACAACAACTGTGGCGATACTATTAATTTCCCTGTTTTACACATGAGAAGGTTTAGAGGTTAAGTGATTTACTCAAGGACATACAACTCAGTGGAGATCGCAGAACAGTAATTCAGGATTGCCTGACTCTAGAGCCCAAGATTTATCATGTTATACCTAGACGTTGTCACTGATTTTCAGGAGTCAATTGCCTTATAGGTCTCCAAATTGAACACTTTATATATTTATTATAGAAACACATTTTAAGAAAGCCCTCAACAATAAAAGTCAGTAAAGTTACAAAGGGATTGTTCCACAACACATCTAAAGATTTTATCTAACTAATAAATAATAAAGAATGGATTTGTAACACTAATTAACCCAATCAAACAATATGAGCTATTGCCAAAAGATAATAAAATTAAGGTTTCTATGTTTTTAAAGTAGTATTTTTGATTATCCTTATATCCACTGATGTTTAAAGATTCATCAGTATCCTCAAAATAAGAACTCCCATACTACCTTAAGTTTCAACAGGTGGAGAATGACTGCCTTAGTACATAGGTTATAGTTCAGCCTGAAATTGTCACATAAAAATGGTACTACCCTGAGAATAAACTGCAATAATATCTGATAATCACAATTCAAGTACTAATCTTCATGTTTGTCTTTTGATATCAGATTTTCTGTAGCTCTGAGGAAATAAAATAGATGAGTTTATTTGGCCTTCTCTACACCTTTTATGGCAATGAAAAAATAAAATCTATGTTTGATTTCTATATAAATATTATTTCAGGGAAACAGCTGTTAACTTCTTTTATTTTAAACCTCAGCCTGCCTTTGTATGGATAATCTCTTGGCTATCCTCCAGATTTGCTCTAAGTACTGGTGACTCAACAAATAAAGAAAATGTGAGTGAAGTGACATGTATTCCAGCCTCCACAATTCAATCATAAACCCAACAGTGTTAAGAAGTGACATAAATTATCAAACATCTGGGTTGTAGATAATCTTCGAATCATTTAGAATCATGTAGATAGCAGCGGGTTTATTAGGAAAGAAAATGTAGCATGCGACCTTGAAAACAGGTTTAGATGGCTTCTCTTTATTGGAGTTAACTGCTTTATTCTTTTTGTAATAAGACAGGCCCATTCCTTCCATTGCGCCAATGACCTTGCTTCACACTTTGTGAGAAAATAGAAAAAGAAGAAAGTAATGTCTTTAGAGTCCCTCAGATAAATCTGCTGCTCCACCTGTATCTCTTTATCCCCTATCCACTTTCTTTCTTATGACAAAGAATGAAGTGTCCCTACTCTCTTCTAAGGCCAGTCTTTTCATTTATTCTCAGACTTCCATCCTCTTGTCCCTATCTCTTCTTTTGGAGGACACTGGTCCCCTATTCATATGCTCCAGGAATATCATCTTTCCCTTTCCACTGTATCATTCCTAGAATTAAAAAACGTAAAAATACAAGTTTCTCTTAATCCTGTATTGGCTTATTATCATTTCATTTTGTTGTTATTGCTATTCCTTTAAATAGGAAAGTCTTGAAAAACCTATTATTAATTGTGCATCTAGGATTCACTTTGTCAGCTCCCCATCTTTCTTTTAAACCACACCACTGAAACCACCCTAGTCAATGTCAACCATGGCCTTGGTGGTGACACATCTCATGGCTGCTTCTGTGTTCTCTTCTTACTCAGCCTATTCATGGTATTTGGCACACTTGGTAATCCCCCATCCCTGTCACAGGCTCTTTGGCATCCATGAAGTATCATGCTCCTGGTTTTTGTTCTATTCCAAAAGCTGCTCCTTCTAAGTTTTCTTTACTGACTTCAGCATCTTCAGGTGAGATCCAAATATTTGGGAGTTCAGGCCACTTGTTTTTTCTATCTCTAATTACTCTCAGAAGATTTCTTCTATTCTTTATATATTGATGACCAAATTTTCATATCCAGCCCTGATCCATTCCCTGAGATTTAAATTCTTGTATCCAAGAATTTATAACATATCTTTATGTCTATTTCTAAAAAGGCATTATCTAGATTTCTCTCTTGGTCCCCAGATCAGTCAGACTGATGATTTAGAATGTAAAATGATATTCTATATTTCCAGCACTCTAAGTCAATGGCTTAGAATCACACTTAGAGCAAAATGCAAATTTCTTTTCAGAGTTTCCAAGGAAGTTCTGGCTCTCATTACCTCTCATTTCAACTACATTCTCCTTACTTCCCTCTGCTCACTTCAATTTTCTCTTTCAGACTTGACTAAAACCAGTAGGTAATTAATTAAAAGAAATTTTTTCATGTGTGATTCATTTTAATAGATTCTTCAGGTTTCCTTCTAAAATGCTAAAATGTTTTTCTCCATTTGTACTGCACAACTTTTTAATTGACCTCAAGCTATGTTTTGATTAAAGCAACCCTTGGATTTTTTGATCCCTCATAGTATTGCTGAAAATTTTCACTACTGGTTTTTCAAATACTCTATGGAATTTGATGAAGAGGGCCCTTACTGCTGCTATTCATGTTACCATTATTTCAGAACAAAGATGCATATGTATAACAGGCCACATAAGTAGGGTCATCAGTGGGATAACTAGATATAGGAGCAATAGATTTTTAAGGTGCTCTGATTTTCCTCACTTCACAGGGAGTTTGCTGCCTTTTTATTTCATTTCTTCACCATTCAGAAAGCTTTAGAGGCTACCTTATAAAAAGTTCAGTTTCTAATAATGGATGATTCCAAATTTTTGTTTTAATTTACCATAAGGCCAAGAAGACAATAGCTACGTCTTCCTTTTCCTTTTGTAAGAAACTTTGATCTAAATGACTAATCAAGTACAGTAAACATTTTACTTTAGAATGATACCTATTCTTCCTCTATCTTGTTTTGTTTCTATTTGATTTTATTTGTAACTGCTGTGTTTAAATATATTTTGTGGGTAAGCTTTGGCAAAATCTTTTTGCAAGTAAGTGGGATATATAAATTTTTGATACATATAATAAACTGCAGTACGGTATTGAGCTGCTTACCAGCAGCTCTCTTTAAATGGAGCTCCTGGTTTTAGTAGATGAGAAATTGAATACAAACCTAAGCTGTGTGATACAAAAATCACTGTAATCCAGTAATAGAAGATGATGTTCTCAAGGGGAAAAAAATAATCCCACTGTATTCTGTACTTATTAGACAGTACTGTTCAAAGGAAATATAAGTCAAGCTACATGTGTGCTTTTAAATTTTCTTGAAGCCACATTAAGAAAGTAAAAGAAACAGATAAAATAATTTTATTAACATATTTTATTTACCCCAATATATCAGCTGTTATAATTCTAACATGTAATTAATATAAAAATTATTAGTGTAATATTTTAAGCTTTTTTGACTAAGCGTGTTAAATCCAGTGTGTATTTCACACTTACTTTATGCATCTCAAGTCAGACTACTCAAATACTCAACAGCAACCTCTGGCTATGGGCTACCATATTGGCCAGTGTATTAGACTCACATATCTGTAAGTGAATACCAATTTAAGACACTAGTACACTTATGAGGCTATTATAGGAACCAAATTCTAAATCACCATTATGTGGAATACACAGGAAGTTTAAGTAATATAAACAAGAGGAAAGATACATTCTTCACTTCCCCTGAACTCAACTTCAGTAATTCTATAACATAGCATTTTAGATATTTCCTTTCAAATAAACATGGTTTTGTGCTTTACCTCCTGCTGCAGCAACTTCAAAATGCTGCAAGTAAAAAGCTGCTAAAAACTACAAATTGCCACCTAAGAACCCCTGCCTACATGATGATAATTAGTCCTATTTTTGAAGGACCACAAATTACTGCCAAACAATTAGATACATCTCTAGGAAAACTCATCTCGTTTCTTTCAAAATACTTTTTTGGAAGAATAAAAAAAGTAATCTGCTTCCATTCAGCTTGGGAATCTTCTTTTTCCTTTTTCAAAAGTAAAAAATAATTATTTATTCCCTATAATATTCCAGGTACTTATTAGGGATACAGGGTGAATAAGACACAATTCTTGCCTTTGAGAATTCACAATCAAATGAAACACACGATGTACGTTTATATAATGTCACTTTTCAAGATAAATATTCACTTACTTCAGTGAAAGCTTCTAAAAGCAAGCAAGACCTTATTTTTTAAACTATTTTACTGAGGTATGATGGACAAACACAAAGCTGTACATATTTAATGTATACAACTTGATGAGTTCAGAGATAAGTATATACCTGTGAAACTATCATCACAAGTTATGCCACAAACATATCCCTCATTTCTAAAAGTTTCCTACTGACATCTTTATTTTTTTGTGTGATAAGAATACTTAACATAAGATCTACCCTTTTAGCAAAATTTTACATGTGCCATAGAGTACAGTTAACTACAGGCAGTATGCTGTACAGTAAGATCTCTAGGATTTATTCATCTTGTATAACTGAAACCTTATACCCTTTGACTAATACCTCCCTGTTTCCCCCTCCTGGCAACCGGCGTTCCACTCACTGCTGCTATGAGTTTAACTCTTTTAGATTCCTCATATAACTGATACCATGTAGTATTTGTCCTTCTGTGTCTCGCTTATTTCACTTAGGATACTGTTCTCCAGGTTCATCCATGTTGCCACAAATGACAGGATTTCCTACTTTTATAACATTTTATATATATATATATAAAATATTAATATATATATATTAAACATTTTCTTTATCCATTCAGTCATCAATGGACATTTAGGTTGCTTCCATGTCTAAGCTATTGGGAATAATGTTGCAATGAACATGGGAGTTCAGATATGTCTTTGACATCATGATTTCAATTTCTTTGCATATATATACAAAGTGGGATTGCTGAATCATATGGTAGTTCTATAGTTAATTTTTTGAGGAACCTCCATACTATTTTCCATAGTGGCTGCACCAATTTGCATTCCCACCAATAGTATACAAGGGTTTCCTATTTTCCACATCCTCCTCAACACTTATCTTTTTTTTTTTTTTTTAATTCTTTTTAGGTAATAGCCATCCTAGCAGATATGAGGTGATATCTCATTGTGGTTTTGATTTGCATTTCTCTGATGAATAGAGATGTTGAGCATCTTTTCATATACCTATTGGTCACTTGTAGGTCTTCTTTAGAGAAATGTCTATTCAAGTTCTTTGCCCATTTTTTAATCAAATCATTTCCTTCCTTCCTTCCTTTCCTTCCTTCCTTCCTTCTTTCATTCCTTCCTCCCTCCCTCCCTTCCTGTCTCCCTTCCCTTCCTTCTTGCTTGCTATTGAGCTGTAGGATTTCCTTATATATTTTGGATATTAGCCCTTTATCAGATATATGGTTTGCAAATATTTTCACCCATTCCACAGGTTGCTTTTTCATTTTGTTGATGGTTTCCTTTGATATGCAGAAGCTTTTTAATCTGATGTAATCTTACTTGTCTATTTTTGCTTTTGTTACCTGTGCTTTTAGTGTCATATCCAAGAAATCATTGCCAAGGCCCATGTTAAGAAGCTTTCTTTTCTATATTTTCATCTAGGAGTTTTAAGGTTTCAGGTCTTATGTTTAAGTCTTTAAACCATTTTGAGTTAATTTTCGTATATGGTTTAAGAGTTCAATTTCATTCTTCCGCACATGGCTATCCAGCTTTCCCAGCACCGTTTACTGAAGATACTATCCTTCCACATTGTGTGGAATATTCATTTTTAAATTGTATCTAAAATTAAATGAGTTGGTGAGAATTTATACAGATCAGGGGAATTAAAATGGGAAGAGAGCTTTATGCATGAAAACTAGAAAGGCTCAGTAATAGTGACTCAAAACCACCTGCTCATACCACTATGCTATTACCTCTCTTAGTGTAAACTTTTTTTCATCTTGCCCTCCCAATTAATATAAACCAAAAACTGAAAAATAAATTTTGTTAAACAAAAAAATGATAAATTATTTTGGATTGAAAAAAGATATTTATTATTTACCTCCCTTCAATTCTTTGCAAGCCTTCCAAGGTAGGGACTGAGGACAGTGCCTGTCACAGAGCAGGTACTCAACATACATTTCAAAAGTGAATGATTGTTAGTTTCATTAATACAAGAATGGATTATTTTAAAATTTCTCACCTTGTATATATGTTTGAGACCTGATCTTCAGAATGCAAAATACAAACTAGTAGGTGAATTATGCTGTTTCTTTCCCTGTTTAAGATAGCAGGGAGAACATATCAATGTTCAAAATTATGTGTCATTGGCTTTAAGCCCTATCAATATCCATGTAGACCAACAGAGCAAATAATCCTCATCATGAAGGACTTTCAAGTGGTACAAAAAATGATAATAAAAATAGTTCACATAAACATCGCATGATAGAAGCAGTAAGATATGCAGGGCTGGTGGGGTTAGAAGTAATTGAATTTAGGTTTCTTTGGTGAATGTTGTGTACATACATTGAAACAGTATATCCACAATTTTATAACGTGTAACACTCAGGGTATTATTTTAATCTCTTATGACAAACGTTTTAGATTAATTGCTTTGATCATTTTGAGACAGAACCAGTTATTTTTAAGCAATATGATAAGGCTTATTCCTTGTATCATTTAAAAACAAATTTTAATAAAAGTTATCTTAAATATTGTTGCTGTTAGCTTTAGCAAATCCTTTCCATTTGTATCAGGTTTTAGATTTTCAATGCACTTTCATGTACACTCATCTCTTTTGATTTTCTCAACAATTCTGAATTGATGTTACTATGCTATAAGTAAAGATACTGAATCCAATTGATTCTTCTGACTGCAGATTAAAGAAAGGAAATCCCGAGAGACTGCCATAGAAATCCATTCTTCCCTTCCTGTATAAATGTACCTCATTCTTTGCCTTTATCAACATCCTCCTCTGATCAACATGCTGCAGATACAGAGACAGTTTGCCATCTCTGCACAAAGGACCCAAGAACTGTTTCTCATCAACTTCACAATCCTGATGTTAAGCCTGATAAACAAAGAGAGGGCACTGTTTTCCTTACATTTCTTATTAATATTTTATATTTCTTTCCCAACACTAGTCCTGATTGTCAAGTCTCCACTTGGTCCCTCCCTTCCACCCCACACACACTGCCAAGACTCCAAAATTATGAAATTTTCAAATTTGCACATGCATGATCTAATTAATTATACTTACCCTAATAGGATTAATTCAAGATATACAACATATAGAAAGAAATCATCAGAATTCAGTTACCAGTAAGACTGCTTAGTGAAATCCAACTTTAGAAATAAAAAGTTCTCTTGTGCATCTTGAGGTTATCTTTCAGGGTTTTCTCTTGCATGTTTTTTCTCCCAATGGCCAATATGATTTCTACACTTGTAGTGTGTTTCTTGATATCCAGAATCACCTGGGCTCTCAGAACCATTCAGCCATCCTTTTATTTATCTCCCAATTAACCACACTTTAAATATCTTTCATCAGTGTTTGAAACTTTTCTCCACTTTTAGAACAGAAAATCAGCTAACTTAATTCAACAAATGATTTTACTGTTTCATTGAAAAGACATGACCTCACTCAATCTACCTGTCTCCAACCTCATTCTTTCTCTATATTATCACCTGCTCTTTTCTCCTTACCTCCTCTTCAATAAGAATTTAATCTATTCCTTTACCAGACTGTTCTAATCATCTGTGCATTTGAGTTAATCCATTCATGAGAACATGTTACCTCTTTATATCTTCTTCCATTGGGCTGTTCATCTCACTTTCCATTATTCGCATCTCTCCTGAAACATACTCAAATTCATTCCATACACAGAATACAAATAAATAATACCCTCAGCAACTTTTCCAACTCTGTTCTTCTCTTTAAGATACTTATTTAAAAATATTCATTGCCAAATTCCTTGTAACTGCTCAACAATTTATAATCTAAGAGTTTGCTCCCCAAATCTAATGACTTAATAGAACCATTAATTGTTGATCACAAGTTTACTTGTCAGTGGTTTTGTTGACCTGGGCCTGGCTGAGTTGACCTATACAGGGCTTGTGCGTATCTGTGTGATTAGCTGACTGACTGGGAACTGGCTGGTTGAAGATAGTTGGCTGGCCGTTGGCTGGGGTAACAGGAGTGATCAGTTTACACTCATTCCACCCAGCATGCTAGCTTAACGTTGTTCATGTGGTGACAACAAGATTCTAAGAAAGTATAGCAGTGTTCATGGTCTATTGAGTCCTATACACAAAGACATTGTCAGTTCAGTTGCATTCCATTGGCCAAAGCAAGGAGCAACAAGAAGCTCCACCTGTTCATAGGTAGAGTTGTAAAATTACTTTATAATGGCTATGGATATAGGGATGAATGGACAATTAGACCATTTTTTATTTGGACTCTATCACATCTTGCTTAACTTGTTTGTAGTATTAAACAGTTCATTCTTTCATCAAATCTATCTTCCCTGGGTTTCAGGAATTACAATCTCTTAGATTTCCCCTTACATTTCTAGCCTACTCTTTTGAGTCTCCTTTGTTGGCCTTTGTTAGTTCTTTGAATATACGCTTTTCTCTAAGTTTATTCTTTGGTCTTTATCTCTTATAGCTGTAGATGTTTCCCCCATAATTGTATCATCTTTATCTACTGCCTTGTAACAAGCTCTGCTTTCAGAGGAAACAAATCAAGAAACATACTCTTTCCCAACAACTGATCGTGTTCAAACACTGTTACCACTTAATTGTACCATTCCTCTGATTTTTTTACTGGTATTCCTACCTCCAGTTTCCCCTTTCCTCTAATTATCTGCTGCCTGTGTAATCTTTCTTAAAACTACACCTGATCATGATATGAGCTACTCTACAATTCTAAATCAATCACCTGCTCAAAGAACTTTGATTTTTCTCCATTGAACGATTAAATTCTCATTTGGAGTTTAAGGTCTTTCACTATTTGACCACAGTCTGCTTTACTCAATCCTCTATACCCTTCACTGCAGTCATATTACAGTCTTTTTTATTCCTAGAGCATTCCCTATACATTTCTATTCACATCCCTTTGCTCATGTTCCCTTAGTCTTAAATAATCATCCCATGAGACCCATCTACTTGATCCCCTATGTGTCTTTTAAGAATTAGCTCTAATAACATTTCATGTGAATACTGTTCTTCCTACTTTGGGTCGTTAATATTTTCTCCCTGATTTCCTATTTTACATTATATGTCTGCATCTTTGCATTGGATGTTAAACACTTCAAAGGAAGAAATGATTTCATAGATTGTATTACTAATGGTCAAAGATTTTATACATGAGTTATTAAAAAATAAATATCTGTTGAATGATATTGAATCACTGAGGATACAATTTTTAAAAACCCTGTAACCAGTAATATATACCTAGTATCTAATTGTAAAACCTAATTTTCATGTGTACGTTTTGAGTTAGTTAAATCAAGAAAGCATCAAACTAGATTAACTGAAGATCAGATTTTGAGATATATCATTTTGCTCCATGGAATCTTCAAGATGCATTAAATTAAATACAATAAAAGTAAAAGTATGCAAATCAATATCAATATCAGTAGTCACTGTTCATTTATTGAATCAACCTGGGTCCCCACAGGAAAAAAATGGCACACTGAAGGTGAGTAATTTTTAAATGGTTCAATAAAGGGCTGTTTGCAAAAATTGGGTATGGTTTAGGGAAACCAAAGGATATGGAGCAGTACTCTGAAGGTAGTAATACCTACTACGGAAAACTTCACCACACGTTGGGCAGAAGTGGTGAGAGGCTAGAGACCTTACCAGAACCTGGAGAAAGAGAGCTCTGAGAGAAGGCAGACTTATAGGAGCTGTGACCCTTGATAGGCGGGATGCAGCTAAACTGTAGCAACCCCATACCCAACCCTACTTCCTGCTTCTGCCCTTGCTAGTATTTCCATGGCCAAATCCAGCCAGAAACCAATCTTGCCCTGAAACCCAAGGACCAAGGGAGGCCAGTAATGTGGTAAAAAAGAGAGTAATGTGGTAAAAAAGAGAGTAAGGTGGAGAAGAATAGAGAGTGGATCTGGAAGGCAAATGTTTGATATCTGGGAGTTATTTTTGGACATTTTGTTTTTATTTTATGCTACTGAATCTTGGTATCAGAAGAATAATTCATGGAATTTATTTCATCATGAAATATATTGCTTAATAAAAATGTGGAAATTTCTTTTTGGCTAAAGGAAGTCTTCAGCCCCAATTATTTCGCAGTTTTGTTAAGAAACTCAACATCTGCATCAATAATATGGGGAAAAAAAACACTGTTGAAGGAGAGGATTCAGAAACCTTTTGATTATAGCTTTCTGTTTGAGTACATAATCAACTTCACAGTCAGGTATTTTCAGGTCTTAGAATTATTAGTAGTGCTAATGTGCCTCAATAAAAGTGATTTTATTCTTCTCAGAAAAGGTTGTAAGCACACAGATTCATTAATATAACTTTGGGGATTTGTAGGTTAATTCCGTAGCCTCCTTATACTTGATAGATACACACCTGCCCTGATTTCTCACTTGAAATGTATAAAATGCCAAGCAAAAAGATACGCACTGAAAAATTCTGATGAATTAATCCTAAACTTTAAAAAGTAGTTGTGAAGATAAAAAAAAATGTCAAAAATCTAAAATAATTTTAATAGCTAATTCTTTTTGTCCCAAAAACCAAGGAACATGAAAAATTATCTTTCAAAAACAGTAATTTTCTTACTTTGGTAGTATTGTATTTTAAAGCATAAAATATAAGTTTAGTTATAATATCTAATTTAAGTCTCATAACAAACCTAGCTATGATGCATATTTGGATACATTCTATTACTCAATTTTCCTATTTAAGAAAAATTCCATGTTAAAAAGGTTAAGTAATATTCTTGAGGTCCAAAACAAATCAATGACAAACCCTGCAAATGAGCTTTTGACTCCCAGTGTAGTATTCTTTAGACTCTATCAGGATCTATAAATATTTTTGAGCACGTAACAAAATGCGTATATCATTTACTATACTAAGAACACTTTAGAACACACACAGAAAGAATAAATTTTAAAAGCATGAGGTAAAAATAAATGTAAATAGAAGACCCGAGATTTTTAACCTGCTCTCAGCATACCTGCATACCCTACTCTAAAAATTATTGGTCAATAGTACATACACCAATTTATCCTCTGAATTAAAATAAATTTGCATTCCTTAGTGTTTACCTCATGCAAAATGAAACAAAGGTCCTTAGATAACCTATGCCCAAAATTATGAATGAAGAAAAAGGAAAAACTGTGAAAGGCATTTTTGAGGCAAAAAATTTTAAGATTTGATAACCATTTAGATATAAGGAGCATTGGAAACGATATTCAGAATGATTTATAATTTTTTTCCTATAGCCATTAGGCAAATGCTGATTATTTGAGTTATGGAATGTAAGAGATAGGACATCTAAGTTTACTTTTGTATTACTATTAATTTGAAAATCTTTCCATAGTTTATTGGCTATCCAGTTTTTCTCTAATATAAAGGATCTGTAAGTTCTTTTGCCTTTTTCTGCATTGGGATGATTGCCCTTGTTTGATTTATAAGAGTTCTCGATAGATATAGATATTAACGTTTTGTCCATTTTATGTTCTTTGTGTCTGGCCTCTTTTCCTCAACATTTTGTTTTGGAGACACCCATATTTTCATGTGTCATCACAGCGTTCATTCTTACTGTTGTATAGTATTCCATTTTTACTCCTACTAAGAGAATTTCCTAACTCAAAGTGGGTTAAACAATAAGGAAATGTATTTCCTAAGATAACTGGAAGTCCAGATGTAGGACAGACTCTGGGTGTGATAACCAGAGCTGCAATGATATTATTAAGATATGTTTTCTTTCATCTCTCTGAACTGCTATTCTTATGATCACAGGATAGCTGCCAGGGTCAATGGGCCATGTGATAAGGTTTTACCAGCAGAATGTGACCAGGGGAATTTATATCACTTTCACACTTGGCCAAGCCTTTCTTTTCCTTTCCCATATGCTGAAACCTGGACCTGCAAGTAACCTATTTCTACCACACAGATGAAACAATGACCTTGGGCAAGGTAGACAAACATGATAAAAAGAACCTGAGACCCTGAATGACCATGTGCAGCATAGCTTCCTGACATCCTGAAGCACCTGAATCAGGAAGTTTATGTACCAGATTTAAAAATCTTGTTTTTAATAGTCACTGAATTGTTGGGTTTCTTGGTTATTAGCAACAGAGTCTTCACCATAACTTAAGTCAGACCCATTAAGTTTAAAATACAATGGAGGTTTTAAGTTTAAAATGAATCAAAAATAAAGTGAGGATACCTGGAAAAATGAAAGGCCATGGAAGATTTTTATCAGTCCCAAGTATGAGGTCTGCAGTAGATTGTTGTTCAAGTTCCTTTCTCCAAGAACTCAGTTTTTAGAGTAGAATGCCTATCACTCAGACAAGAATTAAGCGCCAACAAACTCACTGCTGTCCTTTCTCAAGTTTTCTCTAAAGTCTTTCTCAAATTTTCTCTAAAGTCTAATAAATTAACATGAATAATGCAAAGACTATACTGACAAGTCGACTCTGCATATGAATTTTTTAATAAGCAAAATCCCCTATGGATTAAACACAACATAGTTTAATTCAAATCATTAAGAGATGCTAATCTTAGTTTAAGCTTTAAAATCTGAAATTTGAGCACGATAACCTCATAAAGTCAGACGTGGGTATTATCGGTTTTCCTTGGTTCGTATTTCCATTGCACAAATAGATTTATATAGTGTCTATATCAGATAGGTAAAATATATATCAGGAAAGCAAGTTTATAGTAGAAAAATTAGAACTTATAATTGATCAATTAATCACTGAACAGAAATATTAATAAGTTTTTTCATTCACTCATGAAGATTTTATGACAAATTCTCAGTGAAAATCTGTTCCTTTAATCAAAATAGAAAATGGTATTTTGGCACTGGGATCAAAATCATGTTGCTAACAATTATTTATCATATACTGATGATTTAATTTATTGAATAATTTGGTATTAGTTTCATCATGGCAATACTCATAAATTGGCAAATCTATGTCTAAGACTAAACAATACAAAGAATATTTTCAAGTATTCTTCAAATATTATGTTCAAGAAGTATAGCAAGGACAGCTTGTTCTATGATCTACAAAATACCCCCTTTTATACTGCTTTGATTTACATCCTAATTTTTACAGATAAAAACATAAAGATGGTATACGTTTGTGAGTAGCAGCAATAAAGATTGCTGATTAAAAAAAGCCAACCCTCCTCACTGAATTTGCTTGCTAATATGACACATATTTTTGTTGCTCATTTCTATTATAAGCCCTCTTTTCATTGCACAACAAATCTGAAGTTATGAAAATGTCATTGTAACAAAGTATGATAATCTGCAGTTTTAGGTTATTTTAGATCAAACTAGAGCCTAGACAAAACTTTTCTAAAATCAACTTTACCCATTTCTTAAACAGGTACATATTTTGATATAACAAAACATCTTTTATATTACTACATGATACTTCTCATCAGGTATCATTGGGGAAATTCAACAAAGTTGAGCCTTAACCCATTTATAGGGGCATTTGGGTTTCAGAATTTTTAAGACTTTTCAGGAATTATGCTCAAAAAAATTCCTCATTTGTGTGTGTGCCTTATTACGAAAGTTTTCTTCACCATACTTATACATGATTTTAAAACAAAGGGTGTTTAAAACTAGTTAAACTTAATATTTTGCTTAGTTCTTGAATCGCCAGTTGCCACAATCAGGAAATATTTTAAACTTTTTGTATTATTCCCTTATTATAAAGGCTTTATCTCCCCTGTTTGTTTAAAAGGAGAGAAAAATGTCAACACATTCCAAATATACATATCTGCTAATACCCATAAAGTCATAGAGGAACAAAATACAGAAGGAAAGTAAAGTGACAGTAAAATATGCACTTGAAATTTCACAATTTGGATTATAATTCTTACTGATAGATCTTATTTTGAAGCAGGTATTCTGCAGATAGCATTTCAATAAAATTTTTATAACATTTTAAGGTAGATGGTATGTTCATTTTAATGGTGAGAAAACTAAGGCTTAGAGATTAACTAATTTACATCCAAAGTAGAAGTAGGGCCAATATGCTTTTTTCCATTCTTCAATTCCTACTGCCTCCTAAAAATGTTTTAATTCTTTCGCTATTAGAAAACGACGTAAAGGGGATAGAAATACTTTTCATATACCTACTTATTCTCACCAAGTTTCTTCTCATATTTCTTGGTCATAGGGGAAGATTTTAATGTTCAAAACTATCAATTACTTTTAAGCAAAATGCACAAAGTGTCTTCAATACCCAGGATTAGAAAAAATCTCAACACTACTTTCTTTGGCAACTTGTTTTATAATATATACTATGAAACTTCTGGAATATTCCACAAATAAAACAAACATTCTAACTCATGATTTTTTTCTAGCTGTAACAGAAACTCTTCCATTTTTTTCTGCCTCCTTAAACTGAAGTGTTCTCCACCACTTAAACACCCTTTTACACCTATGATTTTTACCAGGTACAATGGTATCCTCTTCATTACTAGGCAAAGGTGTTATTCATTAACAAAGTACAATCAACTGATTTTAGAATATTTAAGATAATCACATTTTTTTTTTCCTGCACTGAAATTACAACTGAGACTTAAATCACTTTTGGGACTTCTGATATACATATAATTCATAATTTCTTAAAAATTCTTAAACATTAGCAATATTAGGCAAAGTAGCTGTCTGCTATGCTGTCAAGTCTAAAACGTATAAAAAATATAAAATGTTTAGACTGTCTAATCTTTAGATCATTTTAAAAGATCACTGTTTCATAAAGCGAAAAGAAAATTAGTTTACAAAGGCTAATCAAGTTGATATTAAAAATAGGTATAATATATACATACATGTATATTTCTTAAAGAAACGTGGAAACATTTCACACACTTTAAATAACAGTCGTGGGATAGCTTTAGGTTATTTTCAGTGCACCAAATTTATTTGCCGATCAAAGAATTACTATAGGCAGATAGTTTAAAAATTCCCAGGGCTGGGGGAGGGGAGCAGAGTGGGGTAAACAAATCAGTATATATTAGATGTATAAGGACCAGAGCCAGGGCAGACATGAGTTTCTAAATTATATATATCACCTTTTTCATAAAAGGGTGGTACTTCATAGGCTATCCAAGTAACACCGACTTATAAAAACAAACCAAATACTTAGAATGTTGGCCACATAAGAGAGAGCGGCTGGAGGCTTTGGGAGACTGAAGAATGAACAAACTCAACCAATTCAAAATGTATTATTCATCCCTCAAAGAACCAAAACAGAGGGAAAAAATACCACAGGTCCTCACAACACTCAGAAAAGTTCAGGCATTAGGACGTGTTGACTGGCACCCATTTCTTGCTGTTTTAAAACCCGCCCCTCCGCTGCCTGGCCTCTCTCTACGGAAACGAGCAGCCGCCAGAGAAAGTTGCTTTGTACACGTAGGGACTCAGATGGCCCAGCGCCCTTCTCAGCCTCTGCCGCCCGAACGCGACGCGCCCCCGGAAGTGACCGGGCCGGGCAGGAGGCGGGAGCGCGCGGCTCAAGCGCGCGCTAGCTGGGGGCAACCGTGAACGGAGGAGGAGGGGCCCGCGCGAAGCCCCGCCTCCCCCGGGCTGCGGCCTCCGGCTACAGCCAGGGTTCCGAGGGCTCGGGCTCCGGCTCCGGGGTTCGCTGGCCTGAGTCGGGTCTGCGTGGACAGGGCTCCTCCTTGTCCCCACGCGGGCGCGGCCCCCGCTGTTCGACGTGCAACTGCATCAGGGCCCGGCGGTACATGGCCTCCAGCTTCTCAAGCCGGGCTCTCAGGGCCCTGGGGCTGCCCTGCTCGTCCTCGGGGCCGCCGCCCCTAGCCCTCCTGTTCGTGCTGGCCTCCTCGGGGCCCGGGGTCGCCCTCGCCGCCTCCGCGTACGCCCCGTCATCACCCTCGCCGGGGAGCCGCAAGGCCTGACGGAAGAGGCTGCGGTTCTCGCGCTTCAGCCGCCGGTTCTCGAGCCGCAGTCGGGCGTTCTCCTCACGCAGCCGCGCGTTCTGTCGGTCCCGCTCGTCCCGCGCGCGGATGGCCTCTAGGTGGCTCGCTGCCAAGTCGGCGAACCGCTCCTCCAGCTGCTGTCGGGCGCCGCCCGCGCGGCCTCGCCAGCCCCCGCTGCCGCCACCCCCACGAACGCGGCCCGGGCGGCCCTGCCCGCGGCTGTCCCCTTCGCCGCAGCTCCCGCGCCTGGTGGCGCCACCACGCATGCGCCACATCGTCCCAACCGCGTCGCCAGCCCCTTGGGCCGAGGGGCCGCGCGCCCAGGCGCCAGCGAGTTCGGGGCCCGGCAGGGCAGTCGGGGCAACAGCGCAGGAGGAGAGGAGGTGGCGGGCGGCGGCTGCTGGCTTGGGGCCAGAGGAGGCCGGGAGTTTGCCCGGTTTGAGGCGTGTCTTGTCTCCTCGGGTGGAGCTGCCCCCCTGGGCCTGCGATCTCCAGGCCGGCTCACACACAATGCCCCTGGGGAGAGCCCTGCGGCTCAGCCCTTCGGCAGCGCGGGGAAAAGCGTGTATCCTCGGCCGGGCTCTGCCAGGGCTCTTCGGCGCGGGCCAGGGCACTGCAGGAACCAGCCGGCCTCGCCCTGTCTCCAGCGCAACCACCAGTTACCTTGCCTTTTACAGGGCAATCTCAAAGCAAATAATAATACAATGAGAAGTTCTGGGACAGCTTTATGGGGCACGTTGAAAAGCTATAACGGGTTTATTTAGAACCCAGCAGTTTAACCCACCTCTAAGCTTAAGGAAACATTCAACAGAGTGGAGCTGAGCGCCTGTCATGAGGCCCTCAAGTGGGAACGGGTAGCTCTCAAAAGAATATAGGCATTTCCCAGTTTGTGGACAGCCAGGGTTCCACTTGGCAAATTGTTTGCAAGTCTATAGAAACAAGCTTATACGTACTTGATGTGCTCAGGTCTGTTAACAAAACCTATGAAGCTCAAAATGTGTCTCACGTTCAAGAAACTTTACTCAGTAAATTCCAAAATTTCTGGGTGGATACAGCTCATTGAATGAATCACACTCTTTGTTTCTAAGGGACTCAACTTACACAATAATTGGATAATTGCAAAGTAAATTAAGGATAAGACTGATGCCAGAATCTCATGGGAGAGAGAGGTGTTAGCCAGAATCTATATTTTCAACAAGGTCCCAGGTAATTCTTAGGTTAACTGAAGACTTCAAACCACCGGAACAAGTAAAGGAACTAGAAGAGCATTTAAGAAACCTGGTTCACAGTTGGGGTTTTCCTTGAACAGTACAAATAAAGGTAAGTAACTAGGGGAAAAGACAGAATTATTCAACTTTTATCCTAAAACACCACAAACACAAACACAATCTCTCAATTGTCATTATCATTTCATGAAATCAAAAAGTAGGTTATATAACTTCAGAATTTTAAGAAATACAAATTTAGTTTTATGAAAGAAAAGACCATATCATTCTTAATTTCCATTAAAAGTAGATGGTGAAAACTTTGTTGCAGACATACACCAACTTTTCTATGTATTATTGAACAAAAAATAAGTTTTTTCCCATAGTGTGTATAGAGACTGCAAGAAAAAATGCTGGTGTGTAAGGAAAGGTGATTAGTTCCCGATTTTAGACAAGAGCTTTAGGGAGCCCTGAGATAAGAAGATAGATATGCCACACAAGTTAGAGAAACTGCATAAGAAAGATTCAGTCACCCCTTGGGTGTTATGAATTGAGTACTAGTGTCTTTTATTTTTTGTTGGCTTCACTCTTCTTACCCTTACATTAGTAAATCTACTAGTATTCTCTTTTTACAATTTATCAGATTAAAGCTGCTTTGTTTCCTTTGTAGAATATCTCGTAAATTTTTGTACCTAACCACTGTAATGAACTATACTGAGTTTCCTAAAGAACACTGACACTGGTTATATGAGAAGGCCTCCATGTCCTACTCTCTACCCCTGATCCAACCCCAAAGTGCTCTCTTTTGCCTTGATAAATTAATGAAGTAATATAAAATATCATGAAAAGCAGGTAAAACTCATTAAGCAGAAGAAGATCCAGTAAAATTATCAGCTTGTTTTATGTATTTTACAGTAACTAATCTGATTATATGTATATACTCCCAAAAGACAGAATCCACTAATTCTGCCACTCTGCAGGCACGTGGCATATATAACTATTTTTATTTTACTAAAAGAAAGGAAGGAGGGGAAGAAAGAAAAGGGCAAAAAGAAAAAAAAAAAAAGAAAAAACCAGGGTGGGGAGAGAAAATTGATCCAGCAAAAATTATCAATCACAATCATGAAGGTTATCTGTGCAAAGCAATGAACATTCACCTTAGGGTTAATGGAGATTCCACCCATCTTCCCAAATAGGAGGTAGAGACAATGGATGTAATCTCTAAATTGAAAGATGATTGGGAATAGAGTTACTAAAATGATCACTGCCCAAATTATTCCTTGTATTTAAATATATTTAAATTCACTTAGAATACTGTCAAGAATTGTATACCTGATGATGAACATTACAGCGTTTCTAAATATAGTAGGACAAAAGTTAGTAAAAATGGTTCTACCGACTATTATTTGTTAGTAGACTACATATGAAAATATTATTGCACAAATAATATAACATATATATGAAAGTAAAATGAAGAAATCTTAGAGAAAAAAATTATGGAAATGATAAAATTTAAAAGCAATTATCCTTCAAAGAAGAGAATATAGAAAAACATAAGCTCTTAATTAGAAAATATACATAAAATAAACACTTGTGCTTTCTTTGAAAAATGGGAGCTTGTAAGCAGTAAAATTACTTGCTTACTAAAGAGAAAAAAGGCTCAAAGGACACAGATTGCTTTTTTCTGACATTGTAATTATTGTTCTTTAAGCTACTCCTACTCAAGAAAAAGAGATAAGAATTCCCCTATAATAAATGTGACAGTTTTATAAATAAAAATAAAAACTCCAACGGACTATGTGCACTTCGTGTTTAGAAAACTCTAATGCCAAAGATTATTCCTTGACTAAGGTTATAAAATTTGTAGTAAAAGAGCAGAAAAAGTGGAAGTAGGTAATTTAGAGTACTTGATTTTGCTATTTCCCTGAAACAGCAACTTTTTAGTTTTTGGGGGACTAAAAAGGGGACTTTTTATAAGTATTATTATCAATTTTTTTCTCTCTCCACACCCTCACTGCCCATTCTCTAACTATTCAACAACTTGTATTTCATTTTACGTAAGAGAAAAAAGATGAATAGATGAGGTGACAGTCATTGTGCTTCTTAATATAATGCCTCACACCAACATTTTTGTAAATACTGGAGTTAAGAAAAGCTGTCAGCAAACTGGAGTGGCACTGTTTTTTTCGCCTTACACTTCCACTTTAGTACTTCTCAAAACCAACTTTGAATGACAGCTGAGTTCATTGCCCCCTTTCTCCCATCCTCCAAACAAGTTTTCTTTATTTTTATTTTTTTCCGCATATACACTCTCTGGTATATATTTCTAAGTGCTGGCTTGAGAAAGAGGCCCTATTACATACATAGTTTCCTGTATCCCCAGTTGATTTCTAAGATTCTTTTATTGTCATACTTATTTGACTCTCATTTCTCCATTTTGAACCACATTTCTTATCAAATGAATCATATGTTAAGGTAATTTATGGCACACTCACATTGGGACAAGTCATCCTATATCAAATGCCTCTGTTGCCTCTCTCCTTAAAACATCCTATAATATATCATCAAATGAACTTGGTTAACAACTTTGACCAAGGTCGGTTGTATAATTATGTTGAACTCCTTAGTCTGGCAGGATGCCCTGGGTGTTTCTGTGCTTAACTTCCATTATTCCTCTGCTGCTGTATTCATGCTGCTACCGAGAGTCTTTTGTCCTGGAGTTTGGGTGTAATGCATGGTCTGTGGACTGAATTGTACCCCCTCCAAAATTCATATGTCAAAGCCCTAATTGCTAATGTGATGGTATTTGGAGATGGGGCTTTTGGGAAGTAATTAGGTTTAGAGGAGGTCATGAGGGTGAGACTCTCTTCTGATGGAATTAGTGCCCATAAAAGAAAGGACATCAGAAAGCTTCCTTCCCCTCTCTCTTTCCACCTTGTGAGTACACAGTCGAAAGTTGGCCATCTGCAAGCCAGGAAGAGAGCCCTCACTGGGGAGCTGAGTCAACTGGCACCTTGTTCTTGGACTTTCCAGCCTCTGAACTATGGAACTATGAGAAATAAATCCTTGTTGTTCATACAGTACGTTTCATTTTTTGTCTCACTTATCTGGATTGTAAAGAATCCATCCAGGGAAAGTTTATACCCTACCATTTCATACATTTGTCTTAGATCCCCTGAACTCAAGGTGTTTTTCCCTCTTTTAGACATTGATAACGTACTGCGATACCTGTTCCAGTAAATTGATGCTGAGGTCCTTCCTGTACAAGTAGATCTGTACAAGATATGAGTTAATATTTCTTGTGTTAATATTTCGTGTACAAGTTAATATTTCTTGTACAAGTAGATCTGTACAAGATATGAGTTCCTGGAGCAGCTTATATTGTGCGTGTGTGTGTGAGAGTGCGATACAAATATTTCTTGAATGACTAGGATATTGAAAGCATTAATTCCTCATTCTCTTATATAATCTTAAAGGATGATTTTGCCAAGTAAAACTTTAACCATTTAATAAGTCAATAAAGTTAACCTATATATCCAAGAGCTGAGCTAATTGAAACTCACCAAAAAAGGTTTTTAGAATGCTGACAATTTTCAGACTGAACTAGGAAGGAGGTTGGCACTGCCTTGTTAATGACAAGCCTTGTTAAAGACTTATCTTAATATATAGTGGGTCTTTATATGTAGATTT
Source organism: Balaenoptera musculus (assembly GCF_009873245.2). NCBI lineage: Eukaryota > Metazoa > Chordata > Mammalia > Artiodactyla > Balaenopteridae > Balaenoptera > Balaenoptera musculus. The sequence continues at coordinate 42,304,003 of NC_045790.1, read as the reverse complement.
TTGAATATGTAATAAGTAAGAGGTACAGGTTTTGGAGTAAGACATACATACCCAGATTTCATAAACACCACAACCCTCCCACTCCAGATGTATGACCTTGGGCAGCCTTCTGAAGCCACAGTTGCCTCATTTGTACAATGGAATAAAGTAGTATCTACCTCATGGGGTTCTTGGGAAGAGCTCTTAAAAATCTTAAAATAGAGTCAGCCAGCAAGGATTACACATTAACTCTTGATACTATTATTAATTTGTTGTTTTTATTTTATCAGACATTTATAGAATGAGTTCTTGTGAAGAGCCAGTGGTATTTAAACTCCCCATATGAGTTATTTGCTTAAGGAGCTGCCCCAAATATAATATGCAGCCCCTTTGCAGATATAATTTTTATTTTTTGATAGTTCTCATTAAATGTTTGGGTTTTAAAAATGCATATTTTGTAAGCTCCATGTGCTGAAAAACTTAGTTAATCACATTCTGAGCTTGGGGTTTGCTAACATTCTCTCTAAAGCCCTAGCTGAACACGGTTTTTTGTTTGTTTGTTTGTTTTTTTATAAACTTATTTATTTTATTTATTTATTTTTGGCTGCGTTGGGTCTTCATTGCCGCGCGGGCTTTCTCTAGTTGCGGCGAGCGGGGGCTACTCTTCATTGCGGTGCGTGGGCTTCTCATTGTGACAGCTTCTCTTGTTGCGGAGCACCGGCTCTAGGAACGTGGGCTTCAGTAGTTGTGGCACGTGGGCTCAGTAGTTGTGGCTCACGGGCTTAGTTGCTCCGTGGCATGTGGGATCTTCCCAGACCAGGGCTCGAACCCGTATCACCTGCATTGGCAGGCGGATTCTTAACCACTGCGCCACCAGGGAAGCCCTGAACACGGTTTTATTTTCTGGGAGCAGATTTATTAGGGCTATGAAGAGCACGTATTGATGCCTGGTAGCATGAATATCTCTTTATTGGAATAATTACTAGAGAGTTAGGAATTGAGAATATTGATTGCATTTATTTAATCTTTTGATATGGACAAAAATATTAAAAGCCATCAAACACTGGCATTGCCCTTTGACAGCATCATTTAATTCTAGCTACAGGGAAAATTGTGACATAAACAAAAGCAGCATGACTTATCTGTCTTAATTAGGATACTTTCTATAGTGGGGGAAAGACCCTCCTTCCTTTAAATATAAAAGCACTAGCCAGACTAATAAAAGAGGGCAAGAGCATTATAGGTTAAGCAGAAAGTAATGTAGCTAAGAGCAAAAGGGATCCACACAGAACACTTGGCCAAAACAAGTCCAAAATGGAGACTTTTTAAAGTGGGAAATGTCTTTGTTAGTTCTAAAGTAGCGTCTCCATGCTACATGTTTGTAGATTAGCATTATTCCTTAAAGGGTCTGGACCTGTGCTGTACACTAGCCACAGGTGGCTATCTAAATTTCAGTTTAAATGAATTAAAATTAAATAAAATTTAAAAATTAGTTCTTAGGTTACGCTAGCTACATTTCAGGTTCTCAGTAGTCACATGTGGCTTAGCGGCTATCATGATGGATTGAACAGATAGAGAGCATTTCCATTATCACAGAAAGGTCTATTGGAGACCTTTCTGGGACAATCAGTATACCCCACTTCTTACTATAATTATTGGTCTCAATCTTCAGAAAGCCATGGTGAAATTGATAATAGAAAGGAAAATGCAAGAGATCACTCTGCATATTTCCAGCATTTTCTCTATGTTTGATTTCATGCCAATGAAACAGTTTTTTGTTTGTTTGTTTTATTTTATTTTATTTTAAGAAAAAAGGCCATATATTTTAGGGTAAGGATGAAAATATAAGTGTTACTTAAGCAGACACCTTTGTATTATGAATTAGTCCAGTTTCTTACACCATAATAATTAGCAACCAATAAAGCAATTAAAAAATAAAGCAATTTAACTCGATCGTCACAGAAATTATTAAATTCCAAAGTTACAGTTTATCTAGAAGCAGAAGAGCAGTAAGAACGTTCATATCTTAATATCTTCCCGAATTTCAACGTATTCAAGAATAAAGACCTCAGACCCAGGCAGGCCAATTTACCCTGCAAAATTTTCCCTAAAAAAAGTACGGCTGAAAATTGGCTCTCCTAAAACAGAAGGTACTTTCAGAAGAGTTATATAAGCGAAACACACAGGCCAGTTCAGTGATGCGGAAACCACCTCATGCAAGAGAAAGGCAGCAAGCACAAGTAACCCACATTCACGTCTCAGAATCTGTCAGGGTCTCAGGATAACAATCAAGGTTGATTGTAACATCCTACCTCTCCAATGACAGGATGGAAAGTTTTTAATGAAAAGTTATAAACAATTAAATGAATGACAGTCCTAACACACTTTCTGGAAAAGATTCTTTTTTTTTTTTTTTAACACTTCATTAACCATCTGGAGTATCTTTAAACTTTAAACAAGTATCTTCTCTTAACCTCTTTCCCTATGCTGTTAGGATAAAGTGAGTATTTTTAATTCTCTTTACTATTAGAAGTGCCTGTCATATGCAGTAGATGTGTGCATGGAATATGTCACAAATTGGAGGTGAAGCAGAGAAACTTGCTCAAAGCCTCTTCCCTTCAAACCACTTATTCCAAATGCCAAGTCTTTCCCACGTCCCTAAGCACATTCAAACATCCTGCTCTCGCAGCTACCTGCCCTTCCTTCCATCATGCAAACAGGGACAGCAACGCCACCTCCTCACAGAGATGTCCCAGGCGGTGATGGGGGCCAAGCACTTGTCTCCCACCCATCCGGGTGAGATGGAAGGTGGAGGGCAGGTAGGTGGCAGCAAAAACACAACTGCCGGCATTGCAGAGATATTTTCTCGGCTTCAAGTACACAGCGCCAGGAGGATAGGGAACTAGGGTCAGCCTGCTTTCCAGAGCAGGTGTAGATTCATTCATTCACTTCAACATTCCTGAGACACCTCCTGTGTGGTTGGCAGTGCTGGTTCACAACTGGAGGCTGAGGCTCACGAAGGCCAGCAGCGCAGCACGAAGCGATTGCGGAAAAGCATTATTATTTGTTTTATCTTCTCTTCATGGTTTCACCTCAAATTAGGAACACGTCCTGGAGACCAGCGGGCTCACCACGGCCGGGGAAGAGGCATTCTGGGAGCTCCAGTTCTGGCAGGAGTCAGGCCGCAGGAGTGCGGGGGGCCGGGGCCGGGGCCACAGCGGGCTGGAGGCGAGGGACCGCGGACGCAGGCAGGCGAGGTGCGGAGCGCCCGTGGTCCCGGCCCGGCCCCCGCCCCGGCCCTGGCTCCACCACAGCGCGCCCGGTCCGGGTGTTTTGTTTTTTTAAATCAACCTTGAACAGATAGAGCCCTCTTATTCTTAAGCATATGTACCTAAAATAGTGATTCTGGCTCAATCTGAGTTCTCCAGCTACGTACACATCACTGAAGGTAGGAATAGGAGTCTGGGAATGATTTCTAATTAGAACTAAGTTACCTACCAGCTATCTTCAGAAGGGTGCAAAAAACCAAGTAATTTATTTTTTCTTTTACCACTGCCCCTCAAACCCATTCTGTCACTCTTCCTTCCCTTCTCTTATATAGTATCTCGAGAAGAACCATTAATTTACAACTACTTCTGAATATTAATGAACAGTCCTCATTTTCAGATATTAAAAGTCCACTGCAATATAATCCAAAACTTAAAACGCTCATCCAATTCCCTGTTTCTCATCTCCTCACAGCACTGTCACTACCTATTCCCCCCAGATTGGAATTAACCAGCCTTAATGGAAAAGGAGGGTGAAATTGATGTTTATTCTCTTCCATGCTTTACCTCCTCACCCACCCTCCTGAAGTCATCTTCAGCTAACCTTAACCTTTAAGATTTATCCAGGCAACAGTGTCCCACAAACACCAAGCGTCTCACTACACTCCACCTGTGGAAGCATACAGTAAGAATATCAGCTTCTGCAGTTAGAGTATTCTGCTTCAGGCTGAATGTCAGTTTCCATTCTGCGGACTACTCACATGATCCAGCTGTGGCTCTTCTGAGGAACTTTTACTTAGAATATGTAGGGAGCGGGAACCTCAGGAAAACACTCTCTGTTAGACTCTTCCAAGATGTTCATATCCCCAGTCTTCTCTCTGATCATGCTGCCCTCTTATATACAGGACAGTGAATCAGTTTCCTAGTTCAAATCCCTTGATGAAGGTTCTCGATATGGTTTAGCCTCTCAGACAGGTATGCGCCTATAATCAATGTCTAGTTGTGGCACTTCAGCTGAGATGAGGACAAGTTCTACCATATTTCAAAGAGATAAAATATTTGTTCTAGTGAAGGCTGTACATTCATTCAATCAAGTAGTATTTAATAAATTCAACTATGAACCAGTATTTTAAAAACTTAAAATATATAAAGTGTCTAGCACATTGTAGGAACTTGAACATGTATTGCCATTACAATTGTAATCTCTAAATTTACAAGCTCTCAGATTATGCTGGATTCCTATATCATTAAAAATATTAATTAAATATTTCATCCAATCCAATAACCTTATTTTTTTTTCTATGCTAGTGTTTTCCAAATTTCTCTCTCAGCCCCAAAATTCTACTCTGAGTTCCAGCTTCTGAGTTCCAGCTTCATACATTGATTCTCACCTGACGTGTTTTCTTGACTATCTCACAGGTGTTTCCAACAATATTTTCAAAATGAAACTCTTACACTGCCCTGCTCTCCTAACCTGTTTTGCTCCCAGACTTCTCCATCTCAGCAATTAGTACCACCATCCATCTTGTGGTTTAAGCCAGCTGTCTTCTTTGATTCCTTCTTCTTCCCTATCATTCCCACCCCTGGTACTAGATCCATCTCCAGTTGTTCATTTCTTCCTCTAAAAAATCTTGGTTTTTCTCAGCATCTCCTCTGACAACAGATTAGTCCAAAGCACTACCCTCTATCATCTGGCCTATGCTGCAACTGCTTTGCTGGTCTCAATATTTACTCTATCAAATCCCTTGTGCACAGAGCCACCAGTGTGACTTTTTGCAAGCATGAATATGAGCATGCTGTTTCTCTGCATAAAACCCTCTAGTGGCTTCCCATTATGCTTCCAATAAAATCTAAAACTCTTATCATAGCCTACAAATTCCTGAATAATCCCTGGCTCCTGCGTACTTCTTAAGACTCATCTATTTTTATTACCTACTTTTCTACTACACTCTAGCCATGCTGGCCTCTTTTAATTCTTGGAGCTTGTCAAATTGTTTCCTGCTTTAGAGATTTTGAACATTCATTTCTATCTAATTGGAATGTATTCTTCCTCTGCTCTGTGTGACTTGTCATGATTAAAAAAAATCATTTAGATCTCAAGTTAAATATTCTTTCCATCAAGGTTTTCCTAGATGACAACCATCTTTGCTGTCTATCCCTTCACTCTATTCGCTTACTTCAGAATGTTGACAATTAGCCTTGACTATATTTTATTAAATTTTCCACTAATCTGTAAGTTCCATTTTAATACTACATTTTGTTTATCTATTCTGCCAGTCTGTAAGATACAAAGAAACAGAGCCCATATCTGATTTGTTTATCATTTTATACTATCTAGGATAATATAGGTGCTCAATAAATATTTGTTGAATAAAAAATGAATCCAGAGGTGACCAACAGTTCTTTTTTCAGCTGTTAACTTATAAAAATTTTGGATTATTAAAAATGAAGTTACTACTGAATTTATTTTTACCAAGGTTAATTTTTCAAATATTAGGAAAATAAGAGGACTTTGGAGTTCAAATACTGATAAACAGTGGCTTAGTTTGATCATATCTGCAGGAAATATCCAGATTTAGAGAGAGATTCACCAAGAAGAAACAACAATCCACCTAATCAGTAGAATTTAGGCTACAATAAAACAAGACTTGGGAGAAAATACTATAGTGTTGACTAAGCACTTTAAAAACTTTTTGAGTTTAGGGAACTGATTCTACATGATGTTTTTCTAGTCCCAAAGCAACTTCAATCTTAAGCAAAAAAAAAAAGACAGGAGAAAGAAAGAAAGAATAAGAGAATTAAAGAGTAAAAAAAATTGTCTACATTTCTAATCATATCCTGTATCATTAGATTCTCCCCAGGATGAAACCTGATACAGCAGTAAGTTAAAGGGGAAGTTTGACCAACAGGCAGTTGATGAGGAAGCAGCTAGAATATATTAAAACAACAACAACAGAAAAACAAAAAACACTGAGGACTTAGCAATAGGCAAAAATGTGGCCAGTGTAGTAGGTGGAGTTAATTACCTCAGCATCCCTGAGGACACTGAGCAGATACAATCACCCAGTCACCACTTTTTAGTTAAATGGAAACTACATCAAAGAGCTCACGAGTAATTATTTACAGACTGAGAGAAAAGTATTTTCATGAGATTGTGAAGAAGCAAAGAATAAGAAGTGGGAGAAGACTGTGTACCTCAAAAGAGAATAATGGAGTGAAAAGAGGACATCTGAAAAGCATGCATCTGAAATAGTGGCCACACAGAGGAGAAAGGAAATTAGAGGCTGGTCCTGCATAATATTAGGTTTTAATTTTTCTTGAGTGTATTTTGGCTACAACATAGATTCTAATTTCCTAGGATATAGCCCAGAAGTTCATATAGTTGAAGTTCAATATACCATTTTAAAGTAGATGGATAGATAGCTGAATGATAAAATGGATAAGCAATGCGTTGGCGATAATATGGCAATAAGAGATGGCAAATAAGTGACACAAGGGCTAGTACTCCCTCCCCCCTTCAGTACCTATGCAGATATCACTAATCACACTTTCTTCCTTGCTAAGATTGAATTTGGATTCAATCTTTAAAACTTTCTCAACGCAGTGCTCCCCTACTAAAGTGTGGAAGATCTAATTTCAATTTCTTCCACAAGCTATTGAGAAAGCAAAGAGTAGAGGCTAGTTCTTACCTTTCAAGGATAACACTGTTTGGATACCCCTAAACTGTTTGAGTGTTATTACTCAGTATTTTAGCTGTAGCTAAGTGAAAGAGGTAACAATACCTCTTTGCTTGCGCTGTTAATTCTAGCTAACTTTGGACAAATCATTGAATATATTCCCCCAGATCCATAATCTCATGAACTAAGATCATGACCCACATGACACATTAAGTTTTGGATCTGTTACTGTTTTTCAATGGATGAAAGGTTATACATATATGAAATATAAAGGCATTGATATATACATTTTTCTTTATGCAATTGAAAATAATTATTCCCATATACCTTTATCTTTTTACAGCATGAGGTGATAATAGAGACACATTCATTTCTTCTAGGTAATTTGAGTTACTTATAACAAGTGTAGAATAAATTATTGGTCATTTACTTCCCTTTATTTACTTGCTACTGAGAAATATACCACCATTTGGCCAGCTCTGCAGTGTAACATTAGTGATGATCCAATGAGTGGGATGAGATGGAAGCATCCCAATCACCAGTCCTACTCTCAAAGCAAGCTCTGAAAGCTTTTGTTTGAAAGACTAGAAATAATACTCTCCCGTTATTCCAGATATCAACAATCAACAAACAAAAGCCAAATCTTTTCTAAAATCCTCTTAAACATCTCAGATCAGCACTGTCCGCTGAGCCTATTGTTGCTTAGAGATTTAGAGGTTTCAGGGGAGAGTCCAAGAGAAGGAGCCCTGTCTGCTTTAACAGCACTGACTTGCAAAAAAAAATTTTTTTCCCACCACCTCACAAGCAAGAGGCATCTGTCTAGAGATGAGACGAAGGGGTGTCAAAACAGACCTATCCATCAGAATGTGACTTAAGGAAAAAGACTATTCATATTTAGAAAAATATAGTAATTGAAGCCCACAGAATGAAGGCTAGGACAGACATACTTGCTAACAGGACTAAATGGGGAGTATCTGCGAGTGCAAATGTGCTTTACATTCCATTCCCAGGGAATGTGCTGTCTGATTTGTTTGTCTGCATATTTTAAAATTTAATTTAAATTACTTTGTGACAGTTTGATGGTTATCATCTCAGTCTGCTGTTTTCTATTTTAGTGTACAGATAGTGCTACTCCCTAAGAAAGTGAAAGACACGTTCATGGCCTCCAGCAGGGCTGAGGGTCCTTGTGCAAACCACTCTGAGGCTCCCTGGCCAGGGATGGGGCAGGGCTGGGAGCAACCCACAGGCAGTCTGTCCTCTGCCAGGTCAGCAGGCACTGATCTCTGCTCCCGCGGAATCTTACACTGTCAGTAAGTGAAATTCTAACTTCTTGTTCCCATTATTGTTTTGTATTTCAGGGAAATGGGCAGTAGGTTTGCTGCTAGAAAGGCTGGAAACTACTACCCTAGATCCTTCTTGCCAGTGAAACTTCATCTCCGTTCAGGAATGATGAACTGGAATTGATCACTTCCTTTAAAACCCATCTTGCAAAGGTTTAAAGGGGAGGGAAGTGAGGGAAGTGAGATAATATGAGTTCCGGTAGATAAAGACATGATTAGAAAAATTACAGGCATATTAAGATTTCCTATTCTTATTTCCCACTTAGAGGCTTCATCGCATGTCCCAGAGGAGTTGTCCTGGTTTCCCATATTTTTTTTAACATAACGAAATGTTTAATAGAATATTTAGAATCATAATCCTTATTATGGTTTCAGAATATTCTTCATGTATGACCTATACCTAATGACCTAATGACAAATGAAAAACGCGAAATAAATATTTAATAATTCCCAATCAATTCCTGTGTTCAGGGTTCACCCAGGTATGAACTGTTCAGAAATTATTACATAGTCAAAGTAAGTGGAAAATTAGTTCTCCTTCTCTTTCTGTTAGCCTCTGTCACTTCTTCACTGTAGTTTTATCATTTCTTATTCCATTGTCTAGTTGCAGTGCAAATCTATGTCTATCAAACTGAAACTTATAGTTTAAGATTTTTGTTACTTCTAGATAAAAACTACCAAAAGCGATATGTAAGTTTAAGTACGTAAAAAGAGAAACATATTTTAGAGCAACTGAAGAGGCACTAAGCATACAAATATAGGGTTTTTCTGAAGCATAAATATAGATCTATATTTGAGTTTTATCACTATGTATTCAGATAAAATTCTTACATGCATTGAAAGTCTTCAGATTTACCCCCAGCATAATCAGCATGACCTCTACTGAAATGTCTGCTGGTTTCAAATAAGACAATTGTGAAAATTCCAGCAGCTTCTGATAGCATTAATTTATGAAAATGTCACTCTCTGACCTTGGCAAGTTGCAGTTCAATTTTTCAATGAACATCTAGTTCTTAGAACTTCAAATTCCATGTTGTCACTGGAGGCCCAACAACTTGCTTTTTTGTCATGTGTTCTGGACCTGACATAGGGCTGTATGTATCAGGTTCAGGGAAAAGACGTGCAAGGAAGCCAAATCATTTTTCATCTAAATATATTCCTCAAAGTCATAAACACTTGTATATGCCAAATTAAGGAGCTATGGTCAATTCTTCTTTTTAAAATATCACTACTTATTGAAAGAAAATTAGTAAATCCAGTTGAAATCCTCAGGTTTTCCCCATACCAATGAAAATAAACTGATTTTGTCTTGAACAGAAGCCAGGGTCTCTGATCTCAAGAAGTTTACAGCAAATAATGGACACTGACATTTCAATCTACCTATGAGGTAGGTAGTAAAGAGCATTGAGTATGATTTTGAACAGGGTTGACTTTCCCTTATAACACTGTGCTTCATTTAGATTCTGGTGCCAAGCATCAATGTTATTGGGTCTTTGTACCTGGATATCTGGAGACAGAACACTAACTGTGTGGTGTCAGAGCTCACTGAGTTCGTGCTCATATTTCACTGGAGACTGAGATATATTTTTTCCCTCATGTTTTCAGGTACAGTATTCACAGGCCTAACTTAATATCCAAAACTAATAATTATTTGTAATATAGCAGTAAATAATGCATATTATATATGTATGACCACAGCGAGAAATTCATTTTGTATAAAATCTCATGTGTTTATAGATATGCATATATACAAAAATATGTCTATATATATGAGTATATACCTGAAGAAGAACGTTCACAAAATAATACTTAACCTACTATATGTGTTTGATTTTTTTATTGTGTTCAATTTATTCTGCAAAAGCATTTTTGGTTCCTATCCACTAATACACTGCAACCCACAGCTTTAAAAACACTGTACTAGACATCTAAGGAGCTATATTATATTATATTACTAGTGGTACACATGCCTTTTAAATCTAAAACATAAAACATGTTTTAATATAAAACATTATTGTTAAAAATTATATTTCTTTTGCTGTCTGTCATGGTTTCCTTTGACTATAAGAATAGTTATTTTAATAAATATATTTTGGGTTTAAGACTGTTAATTTTTACTGAGTTGTTTTTCTTTTGATTAGCTATTTGAGTGGAAACTTTTAAGGAGATTCAAAAGAAGAGAGCCAGAAAATCTCTTAGATTATTTCCACAAAGATATGGTAAAGTGGCCAGTCCTTGAAAATACCAGAAAATAAGAAAAATGCCTTCTTATTAATTTCATGGAATCTTTAGCAAATCACTTGTAATTTGCTGTTTTCTTAAATGTTCCCTGAAGTTACAAGACTTAAACTATTAACTTAATGTATATGGAAAATTTCCTACACAGACCATAGATGGAAGTGCTGATGCTAGGAAACTTTTATGGATGAGCCTCAAAATAATCATTTTGTAGAAAAGGAAACTGAGGACCAAGAAAGATTAAGTAATTGGATCAAAAGCTGGTTAGCAGAGAAATGGGCCTAGAATTCATATTTCCTCATTCATAGTATGTTGTATTTCCACTACAGCAGCTTTTCCCAGTCTTTCCTGATCTTAAGAATTATTTAGGGCTTCCCTGGTGGCACAGTGGTTGAGAGTCTGCCTGCCAATACAGGGGACACGGGTTCGAGCCCTGGTCTGGGAAGATCCCACATGCCGCAGAGCAACTGGGCCCGTGAGCCACAATTACTGAGCCTGCGCGTCTGGAGCTTGTGTTCCGCAACAAGAGAGGCCGCGATAGTGAGAGGCCCGCGCACTGTGATGAAGAGTGGCCCCCGCTCCCCGCAACTAGAGAAAGCCCTCGCACAGAAACGAAGACCCAACACAGCCAAAAATAAATAAATAAATAAATAAAAATTTTTAAAGAAAAGAATTATTTAGGGTACTTATTAAAAATGAAAATTTCCAAACACTGTTCCAGAAGATTGTGAGTCAGTAAATCTGGGATTAGACCCAGGAGTTTTCACTTTTCACGAGCATCCTAGGTGATTCTTACACTCAGGCAAGTTTGAGAATCACTGCCTCTGATTATTTTAATGACTGGATTATTTGTTTCTGCTACAATACAGACAATTGGTTGCTGAATGTAAAAATGACAGTTTCAGTCAAAGTACAACAAATTTCTCACTATCCCATATGTACGTGAAGAAAACTGAACATCCTTAATGTTTTGAATAAGTCTTGCCCATTTAGAAACTAGTAAAGATGTTCTAATCATAGAGATTTGAATTTAGCATAATAACAAAATGTACACTTCCCATATGTTAAAAGAGTCTTGCTTTCTATAATACTTAGCCTGGTCTCAAAGACCACGTGGACCCTTTAACAGCCTTCTCTTAACATTCCTTGACATCTTTTCATTCGATAACTCTCACAGTGTTGCCACTTCATCCCCCAGGTCTGCTAGGTAACACTGCAAACTTTGCAATCATCTAGAGCTGCTATACATCTGAAAGTTTAAACTTTCCCCTTTCTACCTCTGACTACCAATCCCCATCCCTCCGGATGCCATCTGCTTTTGCCATACAGCTTCGTCACTGAAAACTCCAACTTCTCAACTTCCATTTTTTTGTTTCCCATATGAACTTCTCTGCACTGTACTCTAGCTACGTTGGCCTCTTTTCAGATCCCTGGACATGACAAACTCCTTTCTCTATCTAGAGTATTCTTCTGCTAGCTTTCATATGGTTTTCTCTTCAAACTTCAGGAGGGAACTCTTTCATGACTACCTACCTATAGGAGTTGATCACTTCACCCACTCGTTATCTTCTTGGCATCCTACTGCTGCCCCTCATAGCTCTTTAACAACCTGCACATATATATATATATATATATATATATATATATATATATATATATATATATATGTTCTTACTTGGACTATAATAGGCTATAGGCTCTGTGAGGGCAAGGCCCATGTTTTTTTACTATTATATTTCCAACACCTAACATAACGTCTAGGTTTTATTAGTTAGTTAATATGTTAACCTAGACATTTCACACTAACCTTAGTTACTACTCTTAACTCTTCGTCTCAAAAAAAAAGGAGCATTTAGAAAGAAGATGGGATATCTCAGAAATTATTTGGTAGAACAAGCTATCTGATCTCAAAAAATGAGAAATGCAGAGAAAAAAGACAAACGAATACCCTGTTTATCAATTAGGCAGAGCTAACCTTAAAATGTCTCAGGATGTTTAACCTCTGTAATTTATTTTAAAATACTATATTTAGTTGCTCTTCCATTAGATGTTCAAATCATTTTCACCTATCCCAAACATATTGTACAGTGACTCATCAGACATCTGTGGCAAGTAAATATACACAGTGTATTTTTAGAGTATCAAGTATGTGTGTATCCATTTATAGTGTAAGCAAAATTAAACCTGATCTGGAAAAAAAAGTGAATTCTTCAGATCTGACCACTATTGTCCTATTTTCATCCTTAGAACCTACATTTCCATCGTACAATTTTCAGATCACTTCCCACCTTTAAATGCCAGAATTTATAGGAAATTGTTCTTTTTTTCTGTATACAACTTTGCTAGAGGAGCCCTTCTGCAATGAATGTTGAATGCTGTTAAGCCCTATTTATGGCTTTAATAGCTTTGCATTAATGAAAAAATCAGATACCCTTTATAGACCCACCTCAGGGGTTCATCTAGGAGATGTTCTATTGATGTGAAAGAGAGTTAAATTGATTTCTGCCAAAGATGAGAAAGTAGAAAAAAGTCTCCAACTGCATGTGGATAATGAAATGGCTTGTTTTATCACAAATATTCACCGCACATGTTTTCTACTTATTCCTTCTAATGGCTGTCCCCTGCTTTTCATATAGCTCAAATCCAGATGTCTAAACTGTTATGTGTATCAACAGAAAAAGGGAATGAACAGAATCTCATAACATTTTAGTGAGAAGAAAGTTAAACATAGAGATATCATTCCTGCATTTTGATTTGTGTGTGCACTTATTTGGATAATCGGAAAGTTTGTTTTTTATGAGTTAGACTTCCTGGAACAATTAATCAAGATTTTAATCACTACATCTATAAAAATAAAGTTACATGTGCAGACTAAGAACTTTCTAGCACAGAACTGTATTTTTTTTCCCCTCTTCCTTTAAACTATCAGGAATTTCCAAGCTATCAACATTTGCTAAATCTGGTCATGCATAGTCTTCAAAAATAGGTTTCCTTTATTTTCAAAATACTTTCCATTTCAGTAGGTTTCCATGAAGTGAAAACATTTACCATAATGGATGAATTTCATCAGGGAACTGTTTAACAGTGTCATAAATGAATAGAGCAAAAGCATTGCAAAGATATAGTAAAAAGAAGTAAGCCTCTTTCAAAAAAAAAAAAAAGTGCTAAAATTTAAAGCCAAGCCTTATTCTGAAAATTGGACAGTATCCCAGGTATTTTGCCTAAGAGTGAGTGAGGGCCGCAGAGAAGTCAGAGACAAAAGAAAAATCTGGAGTAGAGTTAGCTGGATTAGACTCAGCTAGACTAGGTCTGGTTATAAAAGCAAGACCACCATGACCAGGGGAGTTTACAGTGAAACTGACACACAGGCCAGGAGTTGTGGTGTTGCCAAGGTAGAACCGATATTGATGTAAGGTGCCTGGAGGCAAGACAGAGAATGAGAGAACCAGAAACTAATGACTCATTTCAAACATGAAACCACAAGATGAAGCAAAAGCCAACTTGAGCAAGAAGAAACAGGAAGGAAGAGAGTGATAAGCACCAGCCAGAGCATGTGCATGAAATTAAGTTAGACACATGTATGTTTCCTGATTCATGAAGCCAGGGAGGAGATAAAAATTCAGGCGGCAAGTCATGGGGTATTTTATTTTGATTTGAATATAAGTAGTAATCACAGTCAATGAATACAATTAGTCGTTCTCATCAGTTTGTATGTACAGACCCTTAAAAATGTTAGGTGCTCCATATACAGCTGTAAGAATGAATGAGGAAGATCTCTATTACTGACATGGAGTAATTTTCAGAATGGATTTTTAAGTGCAAAAGGCAAGTACAAAAGAATATAGCATACAGCCTTTCATAAAGAAAGAAAAGTAAGAAAATATCAGTATATCTGCTCATTAGTGCAAAAAGTAATTCAGGTAAAAAAAATTCAGAAACAAATGAGATGGGTTACCTTCTGGGGTGGTGGGAATAGAGTGGAAAGGATGGGGGAATGAGAACGGGAGTGGATCAGAAAAGAAGGAGAGGAAGAGAAACTTCTTTGAGTGTACCTTTATGTATAGTTCTGCATCTTAGAATCATAGCAATATTTCATAAACAGAAGCAATAAATAATTAAATTCAAACTGGATATAGGGGAAGGACTGAAAATGGAATACAAAAATAACAAATAAACTTAATCCTATTACAAATGAATAAACAGTCCCACTGCAGGGGTCAGAGAAAAATAGACTAAGTAACTCCATAAAAAAAATAAAAGTATTTTCACAAGATACTGTAAGTCTAAGGAAAAAAAGAACTATACACAAATATAATGCTTCAGTTGGTAAATTTGATTTCACTGGAGTATGAATTAGCAATTCTGCGACTATCGTATGTCAGTGTATCTGATAGTAATGGATTGTGGGTAATGAGACACAGGTTTCTCACTATCAGAGAAAGGAGTTACAAATAAGGAAAGGAGAAGGCTAGAATGAACTAGGTGATATTAGATTGGAATTGGAAATATCAGTTGGAACTGATGGATTTTATTAGAAATAATGTGAATTGTTAGGAAATAGATGTAGATGTGTATATACGTGGGTTACTATACATACAAATATTTTCTAGCTGTATTCACTGAGATGGCATAACAGCAATGACATCCCAGTAGCAATGAGAACACTCTATGCCTAGATCTTGGTTTCCATAAACAATTCTCCAAAAGAAACAAAAACACTTGAAAAATTACTGATTCTAGGGCTGGGAAATTACTGAGGAAGTCCAAGATGAGCTTGGAATATCTTAGAGTTCTGAAAAGTAAGGAAGTGTTAAAACAAAAAAAGGATGAAGGTCACAGAAGCCAACTTAAAGATGTTTCCAACAGCTAAAGCTGAGACAATTTAAGGAAAAAACTAAACAGTAATAAGCAATGGATAATAGCACATCAAATAAAATAAATCTCCATGAGTCTATATTGATATAAATAAGTAATTAAATACATAAACAAATAAATGGGGTAAAAGGGGTAGCTCTTCCTTATACTAGGATTGCAATTAATAAATGTAGGAGGAATGATAGAAAGTTGCCATTTGGTGAACATTTTAGTAATAGGTACTGAAGGCAGGAGTCATCAATTAATGCTAAAATTACTGGGTGAAAGTATGATGAGAAACAAAATATTTGCATAGTCTCAAAGTATCTCTCTACAACATATTTACTACTTTCAAAAGAAAAATGTGAAATTTTACAATGGAGAAACCTGGCAAAAATCTCTAATTAACATTGCCAAAAATAAGACATAGCATCAATTCCTGAACATTTTCCTAAACTCTGTAGCCATTTATCTGAAAACTTAGAAAACACCACTTCCTATGTTAGAAAACATAGAAACACTACTTCTGTTGGAGTGATTTTCCTCCTTCTGACTTTTCAGGCACAGTATTTCATAAAATGTACCCTGTGCAACTAAATAATGCTATGGACTTCCTTGTAGTTTCACGTCTGATGACAAGGAAACTGTCTGGTTTAATGTCTCCTGAGCTTATTGGAAGACTCTAGCATAGGAGCTGAGCTTTAGACAGTTTTGACCAAATGACAGTCCTTCTCTGTTTAGTGACAGAGATAATCTGATCAACTGAATGGACCTTGCTACCACTGGGATGATAGATGTTACACCTGTTTTTCTTGTATCACTTATATCACAGCTTCAAAGGCTAAGTAAGAGAACTTAACCCCTGCCTGTACAAAGTTCCTGGACATCTAGGATATTCCTCACCACAGCCATGAGCCAAACAGATGCTACCTCTCAGATGTAGCATCTACTTTGATCATACCACTAGCAGTAACTATTGCCTACAATGCAAAGATGTATTTCCCCAAAATTATTCTGTAGAGTGCTGGTTTTGAGGGATGTTAAATGGTGTTCCGTAAAAGGACAGGGGAGGGGCTTTCATTTGAAAATATACCCATACGAAAAGGTAAAAGGTATCTTATTGTTATCAGAAAAACAAACCACACCAAGTTTAAATTTCTATCTCTAATAGTGAATTCTTACTTCAGATATCTAAATAAAGACGTAATTCCTGAAGATTATATCTGATCACATTAAACAAGGAATTGGTTAAATTTAGGGAAAACAGAGTTAAAATTTTATCTTTAACACATGAATTTGCAAAGTTTGAATTGTCTTCAATGTATTTTTAAGAGGGAAGAAATGGTGTACAGCTTTTCACAAACCTATGCGACCGTCTCACATCACCACCTGCCCTTTTTCCCAGAATTTTTTTAAGGACTAGCATTACCTGAAACACTTTTGGGAAACAGCATTTTAAGAAACAATAAATTAGTCACAAAGTAATCTTCAACTATAATAAGTAACAATAGAAAAATAAAGTCTTTGTGCTTACGGTTGTGCTTAGAAATTAAAGTGTACACTTAGATATCAATAAAAAATCCAATGATAAACAAATATTAAAATGCCAAATGGTTCAGATGATCATTCCCACAGGGTTTATCAACATAGGTTAGAATCAGTAGAGGAGACAAAGGAGTAGAGCCTGGAGCTGAGCTGTGATGTGTGAGTAGGCTTTGCATAGGTAGAGAGCAGAACTGCACAGTGCTACACACAGAGTAGGTGTTTGTTAAGAGCTTGTTAATTAACCAGCTAGCCTGAACCGTATGGCCCTCAGAGGAAGCATGGCCTGGCTCAAACTGGAGAGGAGCCACGAGTAAACTTTCCATCTGGCAGTGATGCAATGGAGGTGCCTTTGCAGAAAAATCATTAGAGGCTCTTGGAAGAGATGGCACAAGCACTTTATCTAGCGACCTGCAGTGAGACCATTCAGGCTGTTATGCTTGTCCTAGAATTCTTCCTCCAGAGATGAAAACTTGGCTTAAATGGTAGAGGGCTTGAGGGTACAGTATATCATCTCCATCTGACTCAAAGAGCATATATTAGTATCTTCCTCCTGAGGAAGAACTAGCCCATTAAGTTATGACTGTATCATCACTCCCTACACTCACTTTCCACTCAATCAAAAATACTGGCTAAGCAAGATCATAGAAGCAAGGCACTATGACAAGTATGGTAATATGGAAGGTCGGAATGCTTATATCAACTTATCTGGAATGAAGGAAGCCAATATAAACCTTGTTAAAGCCTTCTTAAGTGTATGATTCATATCTTATCCATCTATGTATTACATTGCCACACAATGAACATAGTGTATGCTCAGTAAACAACGAACTTTACCTAGCTAGAACATGGTTTAAAGATGTCAGTGTCTAAGGCCTAATCACATAATCATGTCATGTATTGATAATTAGAGTAGCTTTCTTTTTCTTAAAGAATCACACCTTTCTGATAAGATAGGAAAGTACTCTGCATTAAAATTCAATACTGCCACGAGTTGCCACCATACTTATGAAAAGACCTGCTTTGATTCACAAATGACTTGGAGTTTCCTTGAAGATCCTTTGATACGTGCCTTATGATGCCAGATTTTACAATAACCTTTTATTTTTAAATGCAATGACATGAAAAGATAAAACCTCCACATAATAAGTGGTCTTGATAAAAATGCAAATTGATAAAAGAGTCAAGTTGTCTCCTTTACTCTTGAATTCTTAACTCAGGTACCTACATACAGATACAAATTCCTAAATATTATATCTGATTGCATTAGACAAAGGATGGGTAATCTAAATAAGATTTCCTTTGACCCCTTCTAAAGCTGCATGCATTTATTGAGCATTCTCTATAATTTCTGATGTATCTAGTATTGTCAGTTATAAGATATTATTGAATATTTATGAATAAATTATTTTGGTTATGCCCTTTCACAAATCTTAGGTCCTTCATTATCAATAAACAAACCTGTTGAAATAAGGACTTTTCATTAAAAGTGAGAATTGAGTGGTATAAGTTACTTACTCATTCATTGTCCAGATCCTTCTATGAGAACAGGGACCTTTTTATCTTCTTGAACACTGAATCCCATCTCCTAGGGTACAAGTAAAATAAATTTTACTTCAATGTATAAATGAATGAACGAACTAATAAATAAGTAAGTTGCACCAAGGAAACATGGATGTGTAACCTAGCAGGACCCTATGAGGCCTTCCCAGGACAGATACCTCCCCCATATCGTCTGCTGTAGCTCCTCTCTGAAGTCCGTAGGTAATAGTATCTGCACACTTCCTGAGTTGTTTTACAGATGCTAAATCCACCATCAAATGGAAGAAATTAACTACTTGATGATCATGAACCCCCAGACCTATGGGCTCCTAAGGATTGATAATATTAACTGCCCTGTTACCTCACCATCAACCAATCAGAGAATTGTGTGTGAGCTGATCACATACCCTGGGACACTCCTTCACCTCTCACCTGGCTTTTAAAAATGCTTTGCTGAAACCCTTCGGGGAGTTCTGGGTATTTGGGGCATGAGCCACCTGTCTCCTTGCATGGCCCTGCAATAAACCTTTCTCTGCTCCAAACTGACATCTTTGTTTGGCCTCACTGTGTGTCAGGCACACGAATTTACATTCAGTAACAGGTACTTTGAATGGAAAGGTACCTGTGATTTTCAAGGGTTCTCTGATTAGGTCCCTTGACCATCCCTGGCAGATATGGGAAAAATTAGGAGAACTTTTTAGCATCTCCTCGGTGTTGCCCTGCGCCCCAGATAGGTTCCATTTCCAGAAGAACCAAATATAGTCAGGATCTTTAAAAGCTATAAGGAGAAGCTGTTCACACTATGTGGGTCAGGACTGAGAGCTTCGTGTCGTTTGAACTCTGTGCCAATCTCTAAAGCACTTGGTTAGGACAATATAACAATGGATTCTTTCCAGATGCTACTAGCCTAGGGACCAGAGAACTCTATCTACAGTGTTCACTGCTTGACTCCAGTCTTTGAAGTCTTCTCGGAAACTGTGCCTTAAAACTGTACACAAGCTCCAAGCCTCCCTCTTTTATTACTTTTTTTGTTCAGAGCCTGAACTATCACCACCCAATCAAGTTCTTGCCTTATTTGTGTTTAATGCTTTCAACTTAGCCTTCACTAAGATCCTTTAACCTACACTCTATACCCCTAGCCCACACAAGAGCCCAATTTGCTCTGTCTTAGGAAGGAAGGAAAGAAGGAAGGAAGGACACTGGAATCCAGAGAGCAGCATCCACTGCCTCAGTCACAGCCCCTTCCTCTTCAGGAGCACCCCCTGCCTCCAAAGCTAGAGACCACTCTGGAAGGTTTCCTAGGCCCCGGGACCTGGCCAGCCCAAAAAATAAAGATAAAGTGAGAAGACAAAGAGGACATCAGAATCCAGACATTAAAACTGTACTTCTTTGGGTTAAGCACACATTCTCCAGAAAATTTTATTTAAATCCAAATAGCACAAGGAATCTTCAAGATGGAAAAAAAAAAAATCATTATATCTTTATTTGAAAGAATTGATCAATCATAAAGCTTTCCTTCAAGGAAGAAAGCAACTAACATGGGAATGGATTTATTGGGCATCCAGAAGGAAGAGACCCTAGAAGAGAAATGAAAAAGGCACAGAAAGAGAGATAACAGGACTCCAAAACCTAACTTTGCTTATCATACGTTTTTCCCTGAGTTTGTATATGTGCAGAATTTGAATGCACCTGAAGCCTTCAGAAGATTCTAGCATATCTTTTAAGCCCCAATTCTATTCCAAGCAAAGTTTATGGACTTAAAAGTACAATACTTAATTTTATTTGGAGGAGAGGAAGATACATAGACCTTTAACGGTTCTATTTGTGATAATAATCTGGAAAAAAGAAACAATATTGTGCCATATTTGTATTTTTTATGAAGTCTTACTAAAGGCTATGAGTCAAATAATATAAAAACTCTTTTTCATCTATTTTTCTGCCTCCTGATATATAAAACTCTACTAAAGACAGCTAATTCATCTTTACCACATAAAATGTGACTTTTCATAACTGCAAAAAAATAGTACACACATCATTTAAAACTAAAATGGGAAAATCTTTATATGAGCAATAAATATAATAAACATGTTTAAATGTAAATTTAAAACACAAACCTCAGACAATGAGCCTACATGAACACTCTGATATTTAGACATTTGTCAGGCAGCCTTTTTCTGTTTTGACAGCTAAATGAATGTTATATATAGAGGGACTCTCTTTGGAAGATAGACTTCCTTGCCTGGTTTCCTTCGCTCTGAATACAACAGTAAGACATTTCAGTGTGTGGGAAGCATCTATGGTACAGAGAGTTGGAAAACATTCAGGCTTGAAGTACCAAAACAGTCAAATACTTGCAAAATCCAATATGCTCATCCATAATGATTCCTTCTCTATTTAAATCACATTTTCAAAGCCTAAGACAATCCAACCTGTAGTGTTAACAAAAGCCTCTTGCTTTTGACCATCTTATAGATGAGCTTAAAAAGAAGGAATATGTAATCTAAATGTTAACAATTTTCAGTTCTAGGAGGTGTCTTTTTTCCAGTGCTCAGACAGGAGACAAAAATTAACTGCAATCATCACATCTTTATATCATCTGTAGTCTTTGCTCTCTCTTTTTTTTTTAAGTTCCTGCTTTGTATAAAACTATTGATATTAATATAAGAGGAGAAACCAGCAATGCAACTTTCTGCATAAAAGAAATTATTCCCAGAATCTTGGCTTTAAGTTGATTAATATTCTTAACATGGGTTTCGTTATATCCAGCTGGAAATTATCTTTGAGATCTTTGGATATGACTAATGTGTGTGAATTTTAAATTTGTGAAAACAAAATAACAATATTGTTGATGATTCATCATTTATGGCAAAACCTTGACAATTTTTTCCTTTCATAGTTTTTAGGAGACCAGGGCTGTAAACAAGCGTATCTTTTTCTCCCATACTCTGCTCATACTGTGCTTTTGAGGAGAGCTTGTTTGAATTATTCTACCCTAAGAGAAGTGTATTTAATATATCTTCTTTCACTTTTGATTATGTCTAGTGACTTAATTAACGGAATGAATATTTTTGAGTAGTGCAGAGTAAGTATTTAGAAGAAAGGAGAAACATAATGAAAGTGAGAAACTTGAGAAATATTAACACTCTGGCAATATTAATTTTGTTAGCACTATGCCAGAAAACATTCTAATACACTGGACAAATATTAGAGCTCTTATAAAGAGCGTGAAGGAAAACTCATAATGAAATCTGGAATGTGTTTTAGTTTTAGAATTTTACTGAATTTGTAAACATAATGGACATTGCAAATATCATGCTGAAAATTTCTGTCAAATCTGACCAAATAAAGTAAACCCATTAAGAATTGTGGGTAGAGTAAAAAGACCATAATTAAAAAAAAAATTACTTCCTGCTTAAAAAAGTGCGTTCACAATAAGCTCCTTTCAAAGCATTTGAGAATTTAGAAAATAAAAGCTTACAACCCCCAATATTCTAATTGGAGTAAGGTCTTTATAGAGCATTATATATAATCTTTTATAACCTATATTTGTTAAATGATTATAAATAAGAACGAGAAAAAAATAGTTCTTAAAAGATATGAGAATGCAAATGATCTCCTAGGTGATAGTACTAAACATAGTCACTTGCTTTCCATCTAAGTCATAACATTTCACACATGCACTTAAAATTTCTACACTTCTTATTTCATTTAGATATTTCTTTAAAAGATGCAGCCAATCTAAGCACAGCCATAAGATATAAAGCACTGTAATGAATATATGACAATGACAAATAGAAAAAATAGCCAAAAGACTTAAGTAGATACTTTATAAAAGAGGATATCCAAAAGGCCAATAATCATATGAAAAGTTGGTAAACTTCATTGGTAATCAGTGAAATGCCAATTATAACATTTTGGTATTACTATAAATAAACCTTACAGAATGTCTAAAATGAAAAAGACAGATGTCACCAAGTTTCAGCCAAGATATGTGTAAATTAGTACAACATTTTGGGAAAGTTTTTGGCAGTACCTTCTGAAGCTGAACAACAATACTCTATGAGCCAGCAATTATCACTCTAGATGTATAACTATCAGAACTTCATTCTACACACAAAGACATAAAAAATAATATTCACAGCAGCACTATTAGTAATACACTCAACTGGAATCTTCCAAAATGCCTATCAATCATAGAACAAGTATATAAATTGTAGCATATTCGCACGATTAAAGGTTATACAGCAATGAAAATGAAGGAACTACAATATGCAACAATGAAAGTGAATTTCACAAATGATATTGAACTAAAGAAATCAGACAGAGGAGTACATACTGTATGAATCTATTTATATGAAGTTCAAAACCAGGTAAACCTAATCTGTGATTTTAGAAGTCAGAATAGCAGTTAACCCTGTGAGGGATAGTGATGGGAGGAGGCACAAGAGGCCTTCTGGGGCACTGATTATGTTCTGTTTTTTTTAATCTGAGTACTAGTAACAAGAGTGTGTACACACGAAACGTTATCAAAGGGGCTTCCCTAGTGGTGCAGTGGTTGAGAATCTGCCTGCCAATGCAGGGGACACGGGTTCGATCCCTGGTCCGGGAAGATCCCACATGCCGCGGAGCAACTAGGCCCATGAGCCACGACTACTGAGCCTGCGCGTCTGGAGCCTGTGCTCCGCAACAAGAGAGGCCGCGACAGTGAAAGGCCTGCGCATCGCGATGAAGAGTGGCCCCCGCTTGCCGCAACTAGAGAAAGCCCTCGCACAGAAACAAAGACCCAACACAGCCAAAAAATAAATAAATAATTAATTAATTAAAAAAAAAAAAAAAGAAGTTGGAGAAAGGTAGACATAATGGCATGCACGTGGCAGGCATGGGAGGGGGGATGACAGTAGAGATGCTCTGGAGAGTACGTAAGTTTGTCTGGGCAGCTGTCGTGAGGCAGATGGTAGGAGGAGGATGAAAAAAGAGCCCACAAATTCATTTTCTGTTTCCAAACTGTAAAATTATTAGAAAGCTGAAATCTTATTGAACGCTTCTCCAAGAGATGATTGGGGTAGAGACAGGGCTGGGAAGGCAGAGGGAGGCTTCTATATGTTGTACAAATAAAACTTAGTCATGATTTTTATGCAGCTTTCCCTTGTTTATGCCTTTTGTGCCATATAAAATAGGTAGGCGGTTCCAAATGCCTCATGCCCGATTGCAGCTTCTTTCCATGCCTCAGTCCTGGGGTGGTAACAGTTTCTACTGTCCTTTCATGAACCTTAAGTTCTACCTGGTCCTGTTAGGCCCAGAACTCCTGCCTCCCTGGAATTCTCCTTCTTCTGAGCTATCACTTCTCATGGGTAGTTCCATCTGTCTTCTCTGTACTGGCCTTCAGCCACTTTACCTTGATTTCCGAACAAACACAACAACACTTAGAACCATTCATACACGGTATGCACGTCTGGCAGACTTGAAGTGTTGCAGGGATTAATTTTCTACAGCAGCACCACAAATTATGCAAACTAAAATCTGAGATTGCCTTGCTTTGGCAGTGATACACTCCAACTCATTCCAACTCCACTGTTTCTTTCTTTGTCTTCCTACTACGTAGCCCAACTCCTCATCCCTGACCCACCAGCAATCCCAGACTCATTCACTCCACAATTCAGTTCCCTGAATTGAGCTCCAGCCTGAAACTTAACTACGGATCTATTTTTACCTTTTTAAAACCCAGACACTGATTAATGTGTTCTGTTGAACGGTGTGCCCTCCACTTTGGACCTCATGTATCTCCTTCCCGTGGGGATAACCTGTGCCATCCCCTTCGCCCACTCTTCAAGAGCGGAAGCAGCAACAGTCTTTTTTTGTTTGTTTGTTTCTGGTGATTCACACAGATAAACGAGTGGGGTTATTATTTGGTGACAAATGTTTTTTACTGTTAGACTTGATGTTTGATTACAGGCCGTTTGGGGGAAGCTCTCAGAGGTGCATGGAGCGCACACTGCAGGGCTGACTCCGGTCTGGTCACTTCATTTTTTCAGACAATACTGAGCTATACACAGTGTTTTCCTAGACATGATCTCATCTGATCCTCCCACTAACCCTATGACTTTGATAGGACAGGTAGTGTATCAGTCAGGATCCTATCAGGGGACAGAAAACAAGAGAGAATTTAATGTGAAGGCTTAAGTAGTAGTTAACTTTCAATTCACTATTGCAAAGTGTTAAAAAAAAAGGATTCCAAAGTTTCACAAAAGTATCTACTTTATAAAGTCCTTAGGCGGGAGGGAACAGAGAGGAGGTAGCAATTACTACAATTCAGGAGCTTGGAGGAGGGCTCCAGAGGAGCTGAAGTTCAGATGTCTAAGGAGCTGGTGCAGCTCCGACCATGCTGGCATCTCTGAGCTGGGAAGAGGGACCCTGTGGGGCAGGGACCCAGACCTCAGAAGTGGGAGCTCTGGCTGGTGCTGGTGTTTGGAGCAGGGAAAGGCAGCATGAAGCTGGTTCTGGTGGGATAGGGAGGGTGGGAGGGAGGGAGACGCAAGAGGGAAGAGATATGGGAACGTATGTATATGTATAACTGATTCACTTTGTTATAAAGCAGAAACTAACACACCATTGTAAAGCAATTATACTCCAATAAAGATGTTAAAAAAAAAGAAAACAGCAAACAGGTTTCAACGGCTCCTTCGGGAAGGAACTGCTGCTGCCAGGGTGAAGAAGGCCCGCCAGTGTGACTCATAGAACTGCCCGCCGTGGGAAGGAGCTAGTCCGTCTTCTCCCTCCAGGCGTGTGGTCTCTCCCTAGTGTTTGCTACTGCCAGAGCCTGGTATTAGCCAGCCAGCAAAGCAGGCACCAGATGCTTCGGTCCGAGGCCAGTACACACAGAGGACAGTGTGGAGGTTAAGGCCAAGAACTTAATAACTAGGACAGATAATTTTCCTGGCCTAATTCTGCAAATCAAAACAAAGAAGGAAAATCAGGCTTAAGAGAATTTGGCCAAAGCAAAAGAGCTTGCTTTAAGATAATAAAGCTGGTAAATGATAGTGCTGGCATTTACATTCAGATATCTTGATTATAAATGTCATACTCTTTTCACTAGACCACATTTCTTGAGGCCCAACAACTGAAATAACTCACCTAGAATCATGCACTATTGCACTGGCAGAAAACTGAAAAAAATATTTCTTTCGAAATATCCAAATTATCATTTTTTTCTGTATATCACCCTGACTCAAAAATGTCTCCTGGAGATGAGGAGAGATCAAGTTTAGGAGAAAGGAGAAGTCCTGGTTGGGAAGAGAGGGGGATCTCAAATCCACAGCATTAGGGAGAAAGAGCTAACCAGGCAGGGGGAACCCCCAAACTGAGAGAATCAAATGCCCCATACATTCATGAACTGATTCACTCCACAAACAATTATTGCATGCCTACCTCATTCTAGACACTATTTTAGATGATGGTGGCTCAGATTTGAATAAAAATTCCTGCTTTCATGCCGTTAACAATATAGTAAGGAAGCTAGACAATAAATAATATGAATGGCATATATAGTATGTTAGAGAGTACAGAAAAATAAAGCAAGGAAGAAAGATAAGAAATATCACAGAAGTGCAGGCATTTCTCTGCAGGCTTGCCAGAAAGATCCTCATGGAGGACTGCGTCAGAAGATGGAGAATGAAAAAGGGAGTGCAGCAGGAGAAGCAGGCATAAGTAGTAGGAAATGGTGTTAGAGAAACAACAGAGGACCTGTTCATGTAGGGCCTTGTTTGAAGAAATCCACCGCAATAGATTGTATTATTGTTCATTAGTAATCGCCACCTCTCCCTGGATGACAATTTTACTTTCTTTCTCCTTGACATCACGTGTGGCAATGTGACACGCTCTGGTCAGTGATGTGAGCATACATGGTCTATGTCCCTTCAGACAGAAGCTTTAAGAGCTAGCACATGGTTCGCCATATTCCCGTTTCCCTTTTTCAGGATCACCAGCTCTATCAGCCTCGTTCTCAGAGGAGAACTGATGGGGAACTGAACTTCAGCAAACCTGAAATGGACATGTAAGTAAAGTATGAACTCAACCTGTGTTGTTAAAAGCCACCCAAGATATCAGTTTGTTACTGCAAAACAATTTGCACTATTTTGGATGATGAATACACTTCTTCTACTTATGTATGATTAGTACTCAGTCCTAGTTTTTTGTTTTTCTTAAGAATAGCACTGGAGCAGTAAAAAGAATATGTTGCTTTGAACTTGGTGCTCTAGTGGGTCCATCCTTTTGAGGGAATGCTACTCAGATGGACGGTGGTGCTTTCAGTCAAAAAGGGAAAGGTTCAAGTCACAACATTGGTTACTCTCTTTCACACAAACTACCGGTTAAAGAAAAATTCAGAATTCCATGTGGAAGTCATTCTATCTTAAAGAAGTTGGTTGCTGCCAACTTACTCTTTATGGAAGTTATGTGATATAGTACCTTGTTCTAACAATTGGGAGAATCAAAGAATACAAAAGAGAAAACAGGGAAGAGAAGAAAGTATGTTATGTTCCCCTTTATGCTGCATCCATCCCCACCCAACATTTTATCTTACAGGCAGCCATCAGTCTTCGCAAT
The DNA here is from genome assembly GCF_009873245.2 of Balaenoptera musculus. Taxonomy (NCBI): domain Eukaryota; kingdom Metazoa; phylum Chordata; class Mammalia; order Artiodactyla; family Balaenopteridae; genus Balaenoptera; species Balaenoptera musculus. The sequence goes on along the minus strand of NC_045790.1, from coordinate 42,276,964 downwards.
CTGTCCACTCAGCCTCCCAACCTCACCTAAATGTCTTTACAAATATACCATCTACTGTTTTCTGTCTTTGCATTCTAGCTACAAACACATTAATTCTCCTGAGGAAAAAATGGAGGTGAAGAAAGAGGGAAGTTAGAATATGAAAACATCCTAAGTAAGATTAGATACCAAATATCATGGTGTACCAACTAAGAATTAATGATATAATCAAATAAGAGAAATTATAATTATAATTTTTATATTATAATATAAATAAATATATATGATATATTATAATATAAATATAATATAAATATATTTATAATATTTCTCTTAATTACATAATACATTCCTTAAGAATAGGAACCTGACTCATTCATTTTTTTATCCCCAATACCTAACTAATATTACTTAATAGTAGGTAAGCATAGGAAAAAAAAGTCTATTGAACTAAAATTAAAAACAAAAGTAGAATCAACTGGATCCCTGCAGAAACTGATCTTTTGTTTGAAAATTTATTAACATTTAATTTGCTTTTCATACCTCTGTCTCTCCCTCCATCTAGCACATGAATTAGCAGTGACATGTCAGAGATACCTAGAAATTTGCATATACATACATACATGTGGTTATATATATGGCTATATAATTATGAAAATATATACATATATATAATTTTAAGTATTTTTATGTTTTGTTTCCTATTATATTTGATCAAGGCATCAGTTAACTAAAAATACACAACACTTTTTTTTTTTTTTCCTGCAATGCAAGGGAAGTCTGTTGTAAGAAAGAACTGATTGCTTGAGTAGACATCTCAATTTCTGGATCCTTTGATTTTCCTGTCATTTAATACTGAAAGCCAATATTCTCATAAACCTGTAAACTTTATTTTTATTTATTGAATTTCTGGAAAGTGCATCTGGGGAGGGGTTTGGAGAGAAAAATCATGGGTCTAGAATGTTATTACTAATATATACAGGAGCTGTCATGTTAAGAATGACTACAATGTTGTTAATATGACTTTAGCAGAATACACATAGCCTCTAAATGGTGACATAAATTACATCCAGTGTTCATATTGCTGCTTGATGCTGTTACCTAAGACAATATAAATTTTACACTTGAAGTAAGTTGGCTACAGTCTTCAATAAAGAGCCAGCTCTCACACTGCATCTTCTACAGCAAAACAAATTAGGACATTACACTGGTGACAGATCGAATCCTCACGATGTTGTGTAATCTTCTGGGATTCATTTCTATTTTGCCCCATTAGCTTTTTCTTATGCAAAAAGAAAATCCCAGATTTTTTATTCTTTGACACTTTTACAGATGAAACATGAAGAGCACTACGTATACGAATGCACATCTTACCAATAATTTCGGCTTCATAGATCCTTATTGAATAATGAATTTAAGAGATAGCAAAAACCATAGGAAGAGACAGGGAAATCCGAATCTATTAGTTATATTATTTATTCCTTTGGAATAGCTTTGATTGGTAAAGCATTTGGAAAATCATTGGCCTTAAAAATGTAACGGGTACGTTTGGATATTTTTCACAGCGTCTCTGTATAACCACAATAAATTAATACAGCTTACTTTTAATTTCTTTCAGCTAACAGTTGGTTTGGAAAAAAGATTAAACAAAGTTTTAAGTATTTTCAATACAACTGAATCCTTAACATCATCCTTACTGAGTCAAACGTTTCATTTGTCTTCACTGAGTTTTTGTTGTTGTTATTGTTATAATTTTCCTCTTTCTTCTCTACTGTCTTCTAATAAGGGGATGCAATTGCATTTTTTCCTTCAGTAAAACCTAACTGAAGACTCCACTAGCCAGAGTGATATTTAGTACTGGAGTTATGTAGTTGAAACCCATTGTTCCAAGAAAAAAATGGCTTTTAAGATAGGAATAAAAAAGACATAAAATTTGGAGTCATGAATGAGGTTTCATAAAACTGTACTAGGATAAAGAAGATGTACAAGTGAGGAACAGATTACTCAATGTTTTGGCACACATTCAGTTTCAAAATATTTAGAAGAAAAGAGTGACAAAGCACTGTCTTATTTACAATTTTGAATCACTTGGGAAAAAAGCTACAGATCTTTCACCAAACTCTGAAAATAACTTTTTACCTACCTCCTCCTATTTAGCAAATATGTCTGTTTCCAAAAATTACATTTTTATACTGATCAGTGTATCCAAATGTACATACTTACATATATATGTATATCTTACATTATGGAATGGAAATCCTTTCTATGCCTTAGAAAATAGTCACATTTCTTTCTCAGTTTGAATCATTTCCAACAATTTATTCTTAGAACTTTCTTTTTTTTGAAATATAATTGACTTATAGTATTATATTAGTTTCAGGTGTATAACATAGTGATTCAGTATTTTTATACATTATGAAATAAGTCTACTTACATCTGTCACCACACAAAGTTACTAAAATTATTACTGATCATATATCCTATGCTGTACATTACATTCCTATGACTTATTTTATAACTGAAGTTTCTACCTCTTAATCCCCTTTACCTATTTTGCCCATCCCCCTCCCCTCTGGCAACCACTAGTTTGTTCTCTGTATCTATGAGTCTGTTTCTGTTCTGTTTGTTCATTTGTTTTGTTTTTTAGGTTTTACATATAAGTGAAATCATATGGTATTTGTCTTTCTCTGTCTGACTTATTTCACTTAGCATACTACCCTCTAGGTGCATGCATGCTGTTAAAAATGGCAAGATTTTATTCTTTTTTATGGTTGAATAACATTCCCCTGTATGTATGTATGTGAAGATTTTCTTTAATGTGCGTTTCAGCTGGCATCACTTTCTCTTGGACATCTTCATCCTTTCCTTCACAACCACTTTCTTCATTTAAGTCAATAAAAGTCACCTTAACTAAGTTATCTGCCTGCACATCTACAGTTTCCTGAATGGCAGCTCCGTTAACCATCTAATGGTTAGCTATTTCTTTCATAACTCCAGTTCTATTCAATTCAGATTTCATGTTAATCTTTATAACTTTTTGTTTCTTTGCTGCTCTTTCATCTTTTTCGGCCAATTTCCTGCTTTGATTATCCACTTTTGTAAAATATCACATGGGTTTATCACTGAGAGACAAGGAGGCAACACAACTACACACTGTTCTGTCTGAGCATGAGCTGAGTAACAGATGCATTGTGACCAATCACCAACAGACTTTTAAAGAAGTGATGTGACTGGTCACTCATCATGGTGCACATCTGTTATCCAGTGATTTGTGGATGGAAGAGTTGGCAGCAATGTACTTTATGTAATTACTCACAGTTACTTCAGTTACCATGGTAACTGAAAATTGGACCATATTCTTTGGAATTGTGTTATTTAATTAAACTATGGTAACTGAAATGTGTGAGTATTGAAAATGTGAAAACTGAAGACCACCTGTATTTGATTAACTGTTTAAAACTGTTTTAAAAAGTATGTACCATTTTGCTCTCCATGATCACCACAGCTAGAGTCTATATATTTGCACACAAAAAATATATTTTTAGGATTTAGATATTCAAAAAAATGCTGCATATCAGTGTGTAAAATGGCTAATAGAAATATGTATAGCATCTATAACTTACACAACCACAACACTAAATCTTCAGTAAAGGGATATGTTATTCTAGCAGGCCGATGACCTTCTCACCAGTCTCTGGAACTCTGCAATCACTTTAAGGGGCAGATATTAGCCACCAGAAAATTCTCTGGGATTTAACTTCTTTATGATGTTATTCCCTCTAAACCCATGGATCTACATCCTTTTTTTGAGACACTAATCATTAGGAAATAGTCACTGAACTTTTTTTTTAATGTAACGTATCTGTGTTGGACATTATACATTTATAATTTTGAACCTTAATAATAATGCTGCAAGGTAGACATTAAGTAGTATCTGGAATTTACAGATAAGGAAACAAAGGCCCAGAGTCATCAGGTAATGTGCCCGAAGTTACACATGCAGATCTTTGGCCTCCAAGTCTGGGATCTCCTCTCTAAGAGATCTTCCCAGGTTGGATAAAGTTTTCAAGGAAAACACAGACATAAACCAGTAGATGGATCCTACCCAAGAAGGATGGGATTAAAACAAACTCTCATTTTTGAATCAGGGAGCATGGCTAATATCTACCCTTTAGCGCAATGAAGCCTAGAAACAATCAGCTTCCTCCAGATCTGCAGCATAAATCTGACCTAACTGTGACTCTACTTTCTCTTCCTCCTCCTCCCTCAAATTCTATTGAATATAATTGAGGGACTAAAATCTTTTGAGAGCTTTTAATAGCCCAAACACTCTGCATAAATGAGCTCACCAGGTTTTATATAAATACAAAGGCTTTCAATTTACAGTAGCTTATTTGTTTTCTCTGTGCATTTGTTTTAAGACCATTGCTCATCTTTCTGTAATTGACCAAACGATTTATTTTTAAAAATCTAAGTTAAAATTGTAATATATCTTGCAACATAATATATCCTGAAAAGGGAAGTTGAAAAGAATAAAACTCATAATTGTATTGTGAGTTGTACCATATAACATTGCTTTCCAATTTTCTGTGAAATATAAATTTTACTTCTAATTTTGAAATATAACAGATTGTATCTTTTAAATGACTACAGTAAATGTAGAGGGAAGGAGCTGCATTTGAAATTTTTACTAAGTGTCTGCAAAACCAATTAAGAGGAGTGAGGCTTTTATGTGGGTAAGTCTTGAAGAGTGTGCATAGAATACGTGAGGATTTTCTCACCGTATTTTGAAAATACTGGAGCTAAAGTTCAGGAACTATGCTTTACTATTTGATGAAGGCTATTTTAAGGCAAAATAAAACATAAATATTCATTATTATTTTCTCCTATAATTATCTTACAGCTTTGTTCTCTGATTATACACATTTCTTCAACTTCTTGCACCCTACCTATAAGCTCATGTGCAACTATCCCCATCTACCTCTTCCATTTCTGTTTGGCAGGATGTCATTCCTCTTAGCTACAGTTAATCTTTCAACCTGTGCCCTGAATCTTATCCTTTCATTCCCTCGTTCCCTCAACTTTCCCTCCACTCTTCTGCATCTTTAACCTTTCTCTCTCCTTACTCTTGGTCCTCACTGTATACACTAGCTCAGGTCTGAAACTGGATTCTGATTCTATTTCCCCACTGAAATTACTCAAGAAAAATCATCAGTAACTTCCAAAAGGCTAAATACTATGCATATATTTCAAATCCTATCTTTCTGGGCCTTTCTCCAGCATTGGACCCTGGTGATGACCCTTTCCTTGAAAGTCTTTCTTTTGTTTCTAAGATGCATCTTCCTGGTTTTCTCCTTCCTAAAATTACCATTCCTTTAACCTCCTTCATATTTTTTCCACCTTGACTTTTATCTGTTTGTGCCCTTGATTGTCCTCTGCTCTCACTCTATACAAACTTCTAAATGATCTTATCCTCACTTGTTCTTTCATCTAACATGGTTATGATAGAAATCCCATGCACACCCTATCCAGACCTCTCTCATAAGCTCCAAATCATAATCTTAAAATGCCTCTTTTACATCATCAGGCACTTCAGTCTCAATTCCCCTCTTCCTTCCAAGGCTGCTCTTCCGTTTCCTTATCTAAGTTAACTGTACCACTATCTACCCAGTTCCCCAAGTTAATAATGTCAAAGTGTTCTTAACTCGTTGTCTCTTTCCCTCATATATCACATCTACTCAGTTATTGATGTCTACCGATTCTACCACTTGTCTCTCAAATCTGCTCTATTTCCACTTCCATTGTCTACGTGGGGCCCTTATTATTTTGGGAGTTGATAACTGCAATGACATCAGTCTTTATCCACTTCTTTCCCTAAATCTATCTTTACTCTGTCATTGGAATGATTTTTAAAAACACCATTATTGTGCTTAAAATTCACCAGTTTTCCCAACTGTACTCTGGATAAATTTTGATCTCCCCATCAGTTGGACCAGCTTCTTTCTGTACCCCACCTGCCTTCTAGCTTTTTCTCCTGCTGTGGGGATAATGCTGCAAGGTAAGTATTAAGTATTATTTCAAGCTTCAGACGAGGAAATAAAGGCCCAGAATCATTAGTAATTTACCCAGAGTCACACAACTGGGAGATGCTCCTCTCACCCTCCTGTGAAGATACACACATCCTCTGCACCAGCCACACCAACTTACTGGCAAGGCTTCAAAGGTGTGCTGCTCTTACATATTTCTCTGATTGGAACAAGGCCTTCCTCTTGCTGGAATATTTGTCCCCACACATTCCCTTCACTGCTTTCAGGAAACAGCTCCAGTGTCACCCCTTCTCTGAATCATTTTCTAATGTCCCAATGATGACATAACACATGTTCCTTCTGCTTCTTCTTCCTACTTCAGTAACATTTAAACATCCCCTGGTTTCCCTGGTTTTGGTATTTATCCCGTTTTTTTTTTTTTTTTTACTATGGTCCTCAGTTTATTGTCTCCCATGCTAAACTGTAACTCTTTCAACATTGTGAGTGCCTTGTCTCTGTGTCTTCTGTTTTGTGTGCAGTGTCTGGAATTTGATAGGGCCTCAGTTCTAATTTTTAATACACTGAAATACAGAAAAATCACTGATTTTTCTTATTTGTAAAATGAACTTGGGCCTACAAAATCACTCAGGTCCATTCTGTGACACTGTGATTACTACTCCTGTGTATTTGTGTGAAGTTTTGTATACATACTTGGAATGTGCAACTATTCTAGGGCCTGTAATATAGTGCACTTGGGTTACATTTTATTTCTTTAGGACACATGGGTATTGAATAATTTTACTGCTGTTATGTATATGCATGGGTTTGCATAACTGAGTTTAAACATGGTCACTGACAGACAAGGCAGACAGAGGTAGAATATATACAAAAGAGAATTCCAGCTGAATGGTATGTATATTAGGCTATCAATCTGACACTCAAATAGCTAGTGGGTTTAGTCAATTAAATAAAACTATAGGCCAGTTTGGTGGGAAAAAAAAAAGTTGAAGAGCATTTCAAGTTAGTAATTTCACTAAATGTACTCATTCGTCACTAAATTATTTATTTGACCAAATAAATCAAAATTATCCATGTCCTCAAAACTCATAGGATTATGTATATATATTTTATATAGCAGTTGAGAGCATTAGAAGACACAAAAATATTTATTTTTGAAGGAACAAATCTAGGGATAAAAAATCATGCAGATTTCCTCACAGGCTGTCACATTCAGATACCCCCAGATCTTAAAATAGGCAGGGATCTAGAAAAGAAATTTGGTTTAGAAATAAAAACTATTTGTTTGACTTGAGATCCCTAGTTATTGTCATGTGTAGCATATTTAAAGACAAATAAGTTTCTCAAAATCAAATTTGATAGGCACTCTGTTTATAGGTTTTGTCTAATCTGGGTAGCAGATTCTTGATTCTGACGAAAAAGTGATGTCCACTATTTCCAGGTATAAATACATAGCAATAGGATATTAATGCAAAAGCATATAAAGTTCGAAGCCATAATATGTAACTGGAAAAACATAATATTTACTTGTTAATTTATGTAGGCATTTTACTACACGTAAACAGAACTTACGGGGAATTACATAGCTGTGTAAGTACTGCATAGTAAACTGCATTTATAATAAGTAAGAAAAATAGAACCAAGACCAAATAAGTATAGACAATCAACACAGAGGCAGGAAAATGTTGAAAACTCAAAATCTAAGCAATGAGGCCCTGCATACTTGCTCAAAGACGACAAACAATTAGTTCTAAGTTCTCTAGAGCAGCAGAAGAAAATAAAATCAGTAACACAAGTCACAGCATGTGTAGTGTGGAAACAAGTCAATTGTTTAGAGAAGGAAAATTATTCCTATAAACACTGAAATACATTTATCTACGGATTTTCCTAGAAAGAATACTATATGATAAAAAAAGATCAACAACATACTTAGAGTTAAGTACAATGCTGAATGTTGTGGAACTGCTTTTAATATGTTTTTCAATATGGTTTGATATTTTTATGCCAAAGTTAAAAATCACTTGCTCAGAGATTTCAAGTTATGTGGTCTCTGTATGAAACATCTTTCCATGTCTAGCTTCACAAAAGGATGTTTTAGAGAGAAGAGCACAAAATAAAATGCACTCAAAGTCAGGCAAATAAGGAAAATTAGTGTAAGACAGGTAGGGATGGAAGATCTATAAGAGCATATCTAAACTAAAGGGATTTAAGTGCAATTAAAAAGAAAGAAACTGTGTAGACCCAACAAAACAAGTCTAGTGATAAAGAACAGCTTTGTTCAGTAGTTTACCAATTCTGCTTTGGAGAATTAAGATGAATAAATAGGTTGCATATACTTCAAAAATGGTGCATAAATATTGCTTACTTCAACCATTTTATGAAAGTTATTGAAAATTAGTAATGTCAAGATTATACTTCCTGGAAGGTATTTGAAGTCTAGTTATTTAATATTGTCAATAAAACAGATCCCTATACATTATCAAATATATTAACTGAGGTGAAAGTGATAGTCACCTGCAAAAAATTGAGCAAGAAAAATAAGCATAAACCTGAATAGAGGGGATTTCTAGTAGAAGTGTTGAAATTTCCCTTATATCTGATTTTGGACATTTTAGACACAATCAAAAAGACATCTTAAAATGAAAAAAGAAATGTAGCTATGATAGAAAGTAAGAGGAGGAATCCATGATGAACCAGAAATTTGATGATTCTCAAAAAAGAGAGGATTGTCAACCACTGGCCACTGCCAAACTTGTGGAGGATTCTGATGAAGGTCTTGAGGTCTTCATTGATCCTAAGAGTCTCAAAGCTGTAAAATCTTCACTACTTATTGGAAATACACAGTATTTCTCAATGAGTTGACTTATATAATATGAGGTATTCTTTCTTTCTCCTCATGATTTTATCCATCACTATGACACTTTGAACCTTGTCACATTTCTTTCCTGACCAAAAAAAAAAAAAAAAAGAGGAAACACATGAATATTTAGCCTCTAAGGCTTGCCAGTGTTCGATGAGGAGGAGTTATTAGAAACTTTTTTGGGTAATTCAGACTTGAATCTGTTTGTTGACGGGTCATCATAAATGAGAAATTATCAGACTGGCTATGCCATAAAAGAATCTCAGTTCACCCTTGGAATATAATCCCTTATTTTGAGGGCTGGGGAGGCAAATTGGCAAAACTGATTACCTTTTTGAGAACTTGCTAACTGCCCAGAGATAAGAGAGTTATTACTTACAAGACATTAAGTCCCCCACTAATGTGGGATACTTTAGAAAAAGCAAGGCTTCTTAACCTCAGCAAAAACTAACTCTTGAACAACAGGTCGAGAAAATTCTAGATTCCTTAATGCAGCAAAATGAAGTAGCTATTTTTAAGGCAGAAACTCACTAAAACTAACAACTCATCCAGACCTAAGAGAAATGGGAATGCCCTAGGTGATCATGATGCCAAGACAGTTCTTACAAAATTTCTTGCCCCTGCAATTCTGTTATCCCTATACAGTGTGTTTACAGGAACCACTATTTAAGCCAAATTTTATCCTAGCATTAAAGAAAAAAATGTTAGGAGGAATCTGGCTATAAATTACATGAAGATAATCTCAGGCTTCCCAGGAGGGCACCTAGTAATGCCAAAAGATCTCAAGTAGAAACATGCTAAAATCCAGATGAGACCTCCTCAAATCACAAGGACACATTGTCTCTAGCATACTTCTTACCTGCCAAAAAACATAATCCTGACAAACTTTAAAGGAAGGACATGGATATGGCCAAATCATCAGGCCTACCTGAATAACTCTAAATGGACTTTATGTAATTATCTTCTATAGTAGAATATGAACATGTTATGGTTGACGTACATATTCGTGTTAAGTGTGGAACAAATCCTCACCCTTTTGTAGAGCTATAGCTCTGAAGTGGCTACAAATGTACTCAATTTCATGTATTCTACTTAGGAAGTCCCAATCTATCTTTCTGTTAACAGAATTGCTCATTTTACTAGAAATGTCATTAAAGAGCTCTGCAAGGCATTACAGCTTGCTCAAAAACTCTGCTGTGCATACAATCTGATCTTTAGGCAAAGAAGAAAGAACAAATCATACTCTCAAATTAGTTAGCCAAAACTTTGAGAAAAACAGAAACTTCCCCGGTTTCTTTCTTCTAACTTTACAATAATAAGAAAATCTCTTTTGGAGGTTCATCAATTCTGCTTTTATAAGTAAGTCATTAGTAGACTCATGTATCTAGGAATATCATCTCTAATCCTAGATTCTTTGTACTTTGGCAAGCAAATATGGACAAATAATGTAGAGGACCCATGGAATACAGACAGCATTATCATCAGAAGTTACAGGAGGCCTTTCTCCAACCTCCTTCCAAACAATTTTTGTATGACCTAAAATCTAGAAACTTGGTCTACTTGAAGAGATGTGAGAAAAAAAAAAAACTTTTATTGAAAAGGACCTTATCTGGTACTATTAGCAACGAGCAAACAAGTGAAAATCCAAAGGGTTGATCTATGCATACAACTGCATAATGTCATGTGACTCACATCTCTTCATTCTTTGCTAACCTTTGGCCTCACTTGCCTTGACACTCACCTCAAGAAAGCAATCAGTTCAAAGCATCATACTGCTATTGATGTCTTATTCCTACAAATTTCTGAGACCAATCTATAAGTAGTATAGTAGTGTAAAGCAAAGTAAGAAATGTGCACTCACTTCTTCTCATAAAATACCATTTCAGAATTACCTGTATAGTGTTCTGCCATGTGGCAGTAAGACAACAGAACTCGGTTTTCTCATAAGTGGCTTCTTTATCTGAAGAGGGAACTTTTTCTTGGTGGTAAAAAGTAAAACCTGTAGTCTATCTTTGGAGCATTTATTAAATAACTTTGGAAACTACATTTGTTGAAAAACCATAACAGCTATAGAGTGGGAATTTTAATTCGTTCATTAATGTTAATAAAAAGCTTTCATAAATATTGTCAGAACAAGTGAAAAGGAAGAAGGAGAGGAAAGAATGAACAAAGAAAAGAAGGAAGGATGGGTAAAAAGGGAAAAAGGAAAGAAAACTACATTTTCTATCCTTTCACTCAGAAACTTGGAAGAAAATCAATACAGAAGGATATGTGAAAAATAAGCATGGTAGATAAAACTCTTAGCCCACCCACATTTTGACGTATCTAAAGTTCATCTGAGGATATTAGTCCTACCCCACAAGATTACATTCCAGTTAGTTGGGGACAGGGGAGTGGAGGGCAGGAGTTTATATAAAAGTAGCTCCTCTGATTCTGCTGCAAGCAGTTTGAGAACTTGGCTTTGAGAAGCCCTTCCTTCCTATCAATTTGTCAGGGGGAAAGGTTTAGATCAAGTCAGGATTCTTTTTGTTTGTCCCGTTCTATTCTTTTGCCCTACTGTTGGTACAAAGACGTTTGCTTTTTTCTTTTTTTTTTTAACTGTGCTCATATTTTTAATCACAGGTAATTTTACGTTTTGTAACTTTTTACAAAATACACTCATTAAATATGTTTATTGTTTGAGCTGACAAAGGTAAGGGTCACTGCATTATTCATTAAGAAAAAATGCTGCAGGATGATACATGTCTCTGTATCTCTCTCTACATAAACCTGAGCTTTCTGTGTTTATATTTTCTCCAGTGGATATCTGCTCCCTGTTGGATTAATGTTCTTTTGTGAATTAGAGTGACAGCAGGACTGTTTAAAAAGTCTTCAGCAGAGGAAGTCACTTCCTTCCTAGAAACACCATGTAACTTCCTATAATAATTTATTAAACATCAGTGAAAAAAGCAGGTAATGGTCATTACCTACGTTTGGTTCAATATTGTACAAGTTACATTTATTCCTAGTAATCTTCAGCACTTGTTTTTGCCTACTTGGAGGTATTTTGTTTGTTTGCTTGTTTTTATACTCTCAGAGGATGTATAGAGCCAGATGCATGGTCAAGGAATGAATGACACTGACTCTTCTTTAGAAGAAGAGACAACTTAGTTTCTGTATATTCCCTCTGTACTGCTCTGCCACCTGTTTATATTTTTCTAGTTCTCTTTAACTTAAGGGAACAAGGGACAGTAGTGATCGTCTATACTGTTAAAAACAATTATTTTCAATTTTTCATTCTCCTCTACCTATCTACCACTTTTGATTATTACATGATACCATTTAGCAATTAGATAAAAGAGAATGACCCACTTGGCTATTAATTTACTTTAACAACTAGAGGGGAAAAATGAAGCTCAAGCTATTGAGATGTAGTTTGAAAGGTAAAATGATGACATGTGTGCCTAGGGCATATTTCAACCTCCTGGATCAGTTCTAAAGAGCCCTGATTCCCCTAGGATCTTTGTTCCGAGAGCTCCAAGTATTCTTTAGTTACTCTGTTCAGCACAGGTTATAAGCCCTTTTTTGGGAAAGCCTGAACCTACTTCTATCAAACAAGACTATTAGCAGGTAGAATTAAAAGCAGCTGACACAGTGAGCAGACGTACTGCCTGGAGTTTATATACACACCGTGATCCACATACAACTTGAAGCAAGGAGCCCACTGAAGTTAAGGTCCTTCCCTCCCACCAGAGACTGGGAAATAGGGGCTCTATCCTCCTTGATGATTATATTTCAAAGAGACGTTTCCCAGGTCCTTGAGAAAGGCATCCCTGGATTGTAAAAATGGCAAGAGGCTTTTACAAAAAAATGCACTTCGTGGGGCAGAGAAAGAATTCACAATTTCAAGTTTCCTAAAGTAAATCCGCTAAGAAAAGGGAGACCAGGGTCTTGAGTCTGGAAGAAGCTTGTTTAGTCAACCTGAGGGAAACATTCAGGTCATCTTGCTCAGCTGGTAACAATTCTCTAAGATTCCAGTGTAGGAAATGATAAAAAACTTAAATATAGTGTCAATGAGTGTTTAAATCCAAAAGCGTATTCATGATCTCTTCGAGAGAAGTGATCTCAGGAATGTGATTATTCACATCATAAGACCCAAAAAGATCCCAGTAATAGGAATCTGGAATTACTCATTTTATTTTTTGGCGAGCAAGGGAAATGTTAGCAGTTGACAAGCTAATATTTGGGCTTTCTTTGCTAAAAGAAAGGCCCAGACTATGCCCTGAGGCCAATTGTTTAAAATGTCTACATCAAGGATCTTAAACGATGAACACAAAGTTCTGAAATATGACCCTGTGGCACAATGAGGTCTGTAGTCATTGAGGGAAAAATGTAGTTATTTTCTAGACACTCTACTACTATTGCAGAAAATGGTATGAATCACATTTTAGAATAATTTCTTTCCAAGAATTGAGGCAAAAAATTAGTTACAAGAAATTAAACTAAAATTTAATCCAAACATTTTTCTTAATTAGGATTTCACCATATTGTTCTAAAAGAAAAATCATAACTGTGGTGAGTACCTGTCAAACGTAGGAAATGATGTTTGAATGACTTCTAGGTTCTATTTTACTATACCTGCACCTCTTTACACGTTTGCACTTCCTCTAGGAGGTCTATTTTATTATGGTTGGAGTTCAGTGAGGACTGTCAACAAACCAGACCCTCATTAGAGATTCTGCTAAGATAATCATACAAATTAAGAAGGTCAGGAAGGCTTGGTTGCACCAGAACAGAGAAGTGAGGGAACTATGTTCTTGCACATGGTGAAGTATTTTGCAATCTTTTGCTATTGTAACTGCTATTTTGGAAGGACTGAATTCTCCATTCTTGAATTAAGCTTTAGGCATTTTGAACCTCTGTTAGTGAAATTGCAATTTTTCCTATCCAGAATTAAACTATTTGACCTAGGGGAAAATCTGTGATCTTAAAATAGAATGCTTTAACTTTCTTTAGAAACTTCCTGGGGTCATCTTGTCTGCTACCCTAAATTCACCCAGGGTTGTCCTTATCCTCTTGAGCAATATTTTTTTTTCAAGGTTTCCAGAAATCCACTTTTGGCTGAGTAAGAAGATTTGGGATCAAATTTGGAATTTCCATATATTTATTATATATGCTTGGGCAAGTCGCTTAGCCTCCCCAAGCTTCAGTTTTCTTAGATGTAAAAAGGACAAAAATCATAAGTATTCACAAAGTTGCGGTGGCTGTAAGATAACCTGTGTGAAACTACCTTTTAAGTTGTAAAACACAATTCCAGTATAAAAATTATTTTTGCAACTTATTAACTTATTATAAAGTTGTTTTCTTCAAGGTTACATATTTTACCACTAAACCCTGATGCAGGATGAGATTTCTCTACCTCAACTACATTACTTTCAAGCCCTGAAGGACACTTTTTGGAGGCTATTCCAATGCCAGCTTCTCTACTGGAAAACGGAAATACCTAGAACTGGGAGATAAATATTCTAGGCTCTGGAATTTACTTAGCTCTCATTTACTTGCTTTATGTTAAATATTTGAAAGTCTTTCTGCTATTTCCTGAAACATTTCCCCCTCTTGGGAACTGCTCTATTGAGATTACAAATACTTTCCGACATAACTTTTTCCACTCCCAGATCTCCTGAGTGCTTGTGAGTGTGAGTGTGTGTGCACATGCGCGTGTACGCGTGCAGATGTGGTGGGATTGGGGGAGTGGTGGGGAACAATTATTATGAAGATAGTATATTGAAAGTGTGATATTTGAAGGGGAAATGGAGAATTAAAAGATAACTGCAGTCACTAAGTTGACTGTCAAAAAATTCAGCAGACTTTCAATAAGTTGTCAAGATTTTATGAATAAGATATGACTACTTATGACATAGACACGCAATATTTTTTAAAGGCTTATACAAACCTATCCTCTCCTCTCTCTAATGATAAATGGATGACATAAGAATGTAAAAGGAGGGCTCAATTTTTTTTTTTTAACTGACTTTTGGTTACATAACTCATTGCCTCATTTATCCCATTTGGACCTATAGGTTCTGTCCTTCATGACAGTTTATTATTAAAGAGAAATTTCCCTAAAATCACAGCCTTTTAAACTATTTAGTAGAGATCATTTAATGACAAATTTCATTTTACAGATAAGCAAGGTGACCACAAACCCTGGTTTGCTTAACACAATCCACGTTTAGACCTGTTATTGTGGTGTAATTATTGTTAGCACCCTTGTTCACTCTCAAACCTGTCCTGGTTTGGATGATAAATTACAGTCATCCTGCAGGCATGGAAAAATCAAACATAGAAAGTCAAGGAGCTTGCTCAAATCTGAATAATTATTTAGCTCTGCCTTTAGGGCTAGAACTCAGACCTGCTGACTCTCTTCCTGGCCTTCTACTCGTTGTACCCAGGGTTCTTGTCACTTTGTCTCTTAGGCATTGCAATTCATGAATGATTTTTAAACACAGATGGAAAGGCTAAATCTTATCATAAAAAGGAGACAAATTCTCCCACAACACCTTCAAGCAGTTTCTACCTAAAAGAAATGAAAATGTTTTCAATTTACCTTCTTCTACACTAGTGTGTATTATTATGATACAGGAGATTTTTAGGATAATATGCTGACAACATCAAGAACTGTTTTTTTTTTTTTTTTTAAATATAGGTGAGTAAAGTTCAGCTGCTGGGGACCAAGGACAACATAATTTGTTTCACCATAAGGAAATCCATCAGTTATCAAACAAACAAACTTCACTGGGCTCTTCCAGTGACTCAGGAATACGCCAGCTGCAAAATATTTGCTGCCTGCTCTTTAGCCCTAGGAAGCAGAAGATCATGCTTGTTACTGGGTAATTATGTGCTATGGAAAAGAAAAGAACTGGTGCTGAATGTATGTCCTGCACCTTTTTGTTTGAGGGGCTGCAACTTGAAGATCGCCTCCTGTCAGGGGCCCCCTTGGACATGGGGTCCAAGTGTGAATAAAGCCCTGTTGTTTCTCTACTAATTTGCTATGCATCAGACTTGGGCAATCTGTTATGCATCTGCTCTGTTCAGGCTTTGCCTGATGATGTGGGAGGATCACGAAGTCTAATCTGACACAATGGCTATGTAAATGTCATCTGCATCCCTTGTACATTTGTCCGAGGGCTCCTTGATGGGGGCACATTTCAAAAACGATAAAGGTTATAGCACCCTGTGAAGGATTTATGCCGTGCAGTCTACTGGCCGTGATTTAGTTTTGTAGCAGACATTCCATTTTAAATTTAGGAATTAATCATTTAGCATAGCTAGCTTTATTGGGTACCACAGGATATGCAAGAAAGAAGGGATGAGTTTTCTATACATCATTGCTTTTGTCAATGAAAATAATAAATTCTTATATATTTTCTCTTTTTGATATAAGTCTGGTAAAAGAGATATTAAATAGACATTAATCAAAACTTTCTTTTGCTTTAGAATGGCCCAAGAGGTTTATAGTCAAATAACATTACCAGTTAATCACTGATATAATCCAACACTGCAAAATTCTAATTCTAGAAATCAAGTATAAAATTCTTAGATTAAATACTTTAATGATTTATGGAATATTCTAATTCTGATGGGGTCCCACATATACATAATAATTGATATACCCAAACCAACATGTAAAGACATTTCTGGAATGTAAAATTTATTTTCACCTAATAAACATGAATAAAGCACCAAAAGAAACATTCAAGATATCATCATTCATTAAAATTATTCCTTCTTCCTCTAACCATGCAGTTCTCATCCTACACCCGTTAGAATTACCAGGGCTACTTTTATACAATACCAATACCTGAAACCGATTCCTTTTGGGGTAGGCAGTTATTTCTGTAGTTAGGAGAAAGCATCATCAAAGTCCATATTTGAAAGATACAAGGTGCAAGCCAATTTAAAGGTAAAATGCCCACAGGAAAGTAATGCTGAAACGATGTTAAGAAGCATGCTTACCACTTAGGAATGTGATTATTAGACTAAGAGTCTGTCTAGACTTATCATACAAGTTATTTGAATGCCATTAGTAAATAAAGTCATTAGTACTGGAAATTGCTGAAAGATGCTAGAATTTGTACATCTGGCAATAGTATGAAATCATTCTAGGAACAGCCATTTGATTTCTATAAAAAATGTTATGCTGTCCAAATCCACCTAAAGCAGTGACCAACCATCCCAGTTTGTCTGAGGCTAAGAGATTTTGGGGAAGTAAGAGATTTTGGGGAAGTGGGACATTCACTGCAAAAACTAGAGAACTCTTGGGCAATCCAAGATGAAGTGGGCACCTTATTAACTGCCTGAACTCTAGGAAAAGGGAGAAGCATATTGCCAAATGCCACTAACAAGTGTAAGTATATTCATATCCTCTAAACAGAGCAATAACTTAAATGATCAGTTCGACTGATAGCTTTGATTTACAGCCCAGTAAGTTCCCACTATTTCAGATATTCCTTGCACACCTGGTCCTACCCCTTTTTTTTTCCTGTAAAGGGCTCTTTGATTCTGTCACTGTTTTTTGTTGTTGTCCACATTCTAATAATACTGAGTTGTGTCTGTGAACAGACTTTGAAATAGGTTCCCATATATTTTATTGTCTACCCTCACTTATCTTTGCCTAGTTTTATTCGGATTGTTCTTCTTCCATTTCATACTGTGCCTATTTTTAACAAGTTGATTAATTTTCCATTTTATTTATGTTTTGTTTAGTTTTTCAATATGGATGTGTCTTTCTTCAATATAAAATACTTCAGACATATCAAACAATGCACAATATAATGTAAAAAGACCCATTTGTCTACGAGCAACAGTAAATAAAAACATTAAAATGAAGTTGAACCATCTTACCTCAATTGTTTATTCTCCTTACCCTCCAGAGCAAACGACTGTACTGAATTTGATGTTCATCTTTCCCAAACAATCCATCCATGAACAGTAGATTATATTGTTTGGTATGATTTTAACATTTATATAAATGAACTCTTACTCTATGTATTGTAGGGGAGGAGAAATAATTTTCCTTCTGTCCTTCTAGGTTCTTGGCTGAAAACCCCCGTAAGAATACAGATTAACAGGAGAAAAGCGGAAGGTAATATAACATATATACCTCCTGTATACACGGGAGATACCCAGAAAAACTGGGTAACTCCCCAAAACGTACCAAACCATTACCTTAAATACCATCTTCAGCTAATGAAAAAAATGGGGGGTAGGGAGGCCAGTTATGGGAGGTTACCAGGAAAAGCACAGTAAACAAGGGTGTTGTTGCTATGCAGATCTAAGTTGTAGCCTTCTCCCTTGATAAGAGTTTCTAGGGATTTAGAGTCAAACTTCCCTTCCTGGTACAGAGACGGAGGTCACCTTACAAACAGAGATTTCCCTTATAAATGTAAATGTCTTTTATAAAAGAGTAACTTTTACTTGGTTTTCAGAGTTCTCCTTTATCTGCAGTTTTTTTCTTTCTTTTTAAAATTTTCATTAACTGTATTTCCCACACTGTACATTTCATACCTCTGACTCATTTATTTTGCAACTGGAAGTTTGTACCTCTTAACCTCCCTTACCTATTTCTCTCATCCACCACTTCCCTCCCCTCTGACAACCACCTGTTTGTTCTCTGTATCTGTAGCTCTGTTTCTATTTTGTTATGTTTGTTCATTTGTTTTGTTTTTCAGATTCCACATCATGCAGTATTTGTCTTTCTGTCTGACTTATTTCACTTAGCATAATATCCTCTAGGTCCATCCATGTTGTCTCAAATGGCAAGATTTCATTCTTTTTCATGGCTGAGTAATATTTCACTGTGTATACGTGTGTGTGTGTGTGTGTGTGTATCTATATATATCTATATGTAGATATATATATCTCTATATATATATCTATATGTAGCTATCTATATTACATATATATATAGATATATATATCTACATACATACATATATTCCACACCTTCTTTATCCATTCGTCTGTTGATGGGCACTTCCATATACTGGTTATTCTAAATAACACTGCAATGAACATAGAGGTGCATACATCTTTACAATATCAAGTTTTCCTATTCATGATATTGTATATCTCTCAGATTATTTAGGTATCCTTTAATGTTTTTAAAAAACTTTTTAAAAACTTTCCCCATAGAAGTCTAGTATATTTTTGATTGGTTTATCCATACATTTGTTATTTATTTATTTATTTACTTTGGTTAGAGCTCTAAGGACTTTTTATTTCCTTTAATTTTTTTCTAACTGGTAGAGGAACACAACTGGTTTTTATACATCAACTTTAAATACAATTATCTTATTGAATTATAATATGAAGGTCAATAATTTGCTTCTAAATTCTCTTGGTTTCATAGGAAGACAATCCACTAAATAGGTAAATAATGACAATTTTGTCATTCCTTTAAAATTTCCACACCTCATAGATTTGATATATTTTATTTTCTTATTATACTGTCTACAACCTCTGGTACAATATTTAATTATATGAAGTGTATATTCTTGTCTTGTTTCCAATTTCAAAAGGAATGTCTCTATGATTTCTTTAGAAGTATAATGTTTGCTACAAATTCTTGGTAAATAAACTTTAATCAAATCAAGAAAGTATTCTTGAGAACCAATGTCTCCACAGTGAGCATCTCAGGAAATATTCCAAAATAGTATAGGAAACACATATTTAAACTTCTATTTATATTTTTCTCTTGTTAAAGAGAAAAACCACAGGCCCAAAAAGGCATCACTTATGCTAAAGACCATGATACCTAACCTAGATTTAATACCTAACCTAACTGCAGTTTCAACCTGTACCAGAAATGTAATCTTAATCAAATAGTCTAAAACTTTGTCAGCACCAATGAGGTTATCTGTAACATGGGCCCTCTCTATCCAGCCCCCACCCCGACCCCCCAGAGGAAGAAGACCCAACCTGCATGATAAAACCCATGCCACTCCCTTTCCCCTCAAAAAGAAGATGTCCTGGGCCCCAATGACCCCTTCTTTTCTTTAGCTAATGACTTTCTTGCCCCATCCTCCTTTCTATAAAAGCCTTTCATTTTGTATAACTCCTTGGAGCACCCTTCTAGTTGCTAGATAGCATGCTACTCAATTCATGACATGCTGAATAAAGCCAATTAGATCTTCAAGTGTACTTGGTTGAATTTTGTTTCTTAGCAATCATTTACTTTATGGTTTTGTGTAGGACTTGTCCACACTCTTGCTCAAATGCCCTTGTACATCCTAAGTCTAGTCAAATAATACTCTTCCCAACATTTTATTATGAAAATTTATGGTAAAACTGAAATATCCTGCATTCCCATCACTTAAATCAGTCTGACAATATTTTGACCTTCATTTTTCATTGATTATGTATCTACATTTTTCACCAAGTTACATTTCTATCAGGTGATCCCCAAGGAGTTAGGTAAGTAAAATTTTCAAGTTCCACTCCAAAGGCCATCAATTTTTTTCTCTAGTTCTCTGACTAAGGAAAACAGAAGCCTATCTTCCAGTTTCTCTCTTTCAAGGCTCCCTTTGATCTCCCACTTAGGCTTTCCTCTCTTCTGTTGTTTTTTAAGTCTCCATTGGAATAAAGTATGCAGGAGAAGGAAGTTATTATCTTCTTCCCATGTATGTGAGGATGGTCACTTGCTCAACTAAAAATGGAGAAACTGATAAAGTCATTATACTGTACCATTTTATAGTACAATACAATGGACTACTTATATTAGATAACTAGTTCCTTTATTATATGATTAAGTTTGTTTCATATAAATTTATAGCAATTGCCAAGAATATACTTGCTTCCTACACAACATGTTTCCAGACAATATGTAATAGTAAAGTGTGGCCCAAATACACTGCTTAAAGTCACATTAATATCAAGTTATTCTACATGTTGATCCTTTGTCAAACAAGTTTGGAGAAATTATTCTCCTACTGAAAGTTCTCAGCTGGACTTCAAATATTTATTTTCTCTCTATTTCTAAAAGGATTTGTGTGGAAAGGTTTCTTTCTCTCTCTCTTTTTTTTTTTTAAATTTTGTCTCAGAAATATGCTGAGGTAAGGAATAGATTATATTGAATTTTGTGCAGTGTTTGTAACTTCTGTTGAATGATAAATATTAATTATTATTTAAAAATACAATAAAAAGTTAAGACTCTTAGTTCCTAATTATTGTGCACAGCAATCTGAGTTAATACAAACTTAATTTGTAATAATTACTTCTGTAATACATAAATTATAGGGTACAGTATAATAAGTGATAATAGTACATATTATGAAATGGGCTGACATCTTAACAAAAAAACATTCTAACACACGGCTATTAGACTGGAGGAAAACAGTATTGTGAAGTAGCTACACTTACAATTTGCTTAGAAAATGAATCATAATGCATTAATGCCTCTGAATAATTTGCAAGTAAATGAACTAAAAAATTTACATAAATGACCAGCCATAGGTATTTATGTTATTGGGGGGTGGGAGAGGTGGTGCTAAAAGGGAGAGGAATTGGAATAAAGCCTTGCATTAGTAAGTGCTTACACGTGTGCTGAGACATAACATTTAACCAGCAGAAGTCTAATGCAATTACTTTGTATTTATTATTTTGCTGATTTGCTGGCTAATACAATGTTATTGCCCAATGACAATGTTGAATTAACTACATAATGCTGCTTTTGAAGATTAGCTGGATTAAAAGATAGAATCCAATAGCTGAAGAATTACTTCAGAGATCAACTAGTCACTCCCAAGTCTCCCAGTAGCAAAATCCTTTTTAAATCATTGCATAAAGATGCCTGTTCTTTCTGTCTGTGGCAAACCCTCTATCCAAGATCCAAATCCCTTCTTCCTCACTATCAGAATCTTCAATTTGATCAAGACTGCAAAGATGTCTAATTAAATTTTCACCATCTCGGCCACCTTTGTAGTTCCGACTGGCCATCTGATACTGATAGCTCTAGTAAAAAGTAAGTAAGCAGAAGTCTCCTAGAGGCTCTTGGGAAAGCATTTTCTTTCCTGACAAGAGGGGCAAAATGTCTCTCTCTCTTTTTTTTCTTTTTCTATCTGGAATACTGATGTAATGGAAGAAACTACAGCAGCTATCTTGTTGCCCTGAGGGAAAGGTCAAAAAACTTGCAGACATTGACCCTGGCTAAAGAGAACCTGCCATCCACTGCATCACTGACTGAAGTCAGGAAGCTGGGAATCCTGCAAGCCCCTGCTCATAGAGCACATTGATTTGGAAGCTCACAATGTGCTAGGCTTGTGCTCAGCACATTTTTTTTGTTTTTAACAATAGCTCATTTAATCCTTTTAACAATCTGATGAGGAGGCATGGAGATGTTAAATATCTCTCTCTGTTTCAATAGCTGTTTAGTAGCACAGCTGGGATGTGAACACAGATAATCTGATAAGAAAATCTACCCACCATGAATTCTCACTTGTCTCTCACTCACTCCCCCCATCCAGTAGGTTAGCAAATCCTGATTGCACCATCTCAGTACCTGTCCAGCGAGCCTGCTTTTCTCCCTTCCTGTCTGCACCGCTGTGTCCTCTCCAACCTCGACTGAAGGGGACCCTAACACACCACTCCTTCCGTACTGCCTTCACACCACAAAGATTATTTTCCAAAAACACAAATCAAATCCTATCTTTCCCTTTCTTTTTTATTTATTTATTTATTTATTTATTTATGGCTGTGTTGGGTCTTCGTTTCTGTGCGAGGGCTTTCTCTAGTTGTGGCAAGTGGGGGCCACTCTTCATCACGGTGCGCGGGCCTCTCGCTATCGCGGCCTCTCTTGTTGCGGAGCACAGGCTCCAGACGCGCAGGCTCAGTAATTGTGGCTCACGGGCCTAGTTGCTCCGCGGCATGTGGGATCTTCCCAGACCAGGGCTTGAACCCGTGTCCCCTGCATTGGCAGGCAGATTCTCAACCACTGCGCCACCAGGGAAGCCCTCTTTCCCTTTCTTAAAGCCTTCAATGATTATAATTAACAAGCCACTCGGACTTTGTAAATGAAACAAATTCTATGTTAGACCAGCCTGCCTGACAAATACCAGGCCAGACCTCTAACAACTGATCCCTTTGGTAATTAACCTTTTAATTATATGCTTTAAAAAAATAGGATGACAATCATTCCTATAAGATAATATAAGATGGAATCATCCTGTACAGAACCAAGAAATAGAAGTACAAGGGCAAGATCCTCTGCACACGCTGGTTTTATCTGACCCATGTGGTGCTTTTAAGAAGTTAAGGTCTGAAGGTCTAGAAACAGTCTTTCTGTATTCCTTCAGGCAACAGTTGGCTAGAACTGAATAGGAGGTGCCCACTCAACAATTCACCTTAGGCCCTGCAATGTCCTTCTGTTTTTATACTTGGCCTAGTCTTCTGCTGATTTATAGTATGAGCTGGAATCATGGAGATTTGAGTGTGGGACCCTAGATCATTGATAATTCCAACCTTGAAACTGTTGCAGCTGCAATCTTAGCAGCAGCTGCAACAGCATTGCCATTGGCTTAGTAGCTATGTGTTGATCATTGCGGGGGACATAAAGATGTCCAACGTGCCTATAATTAATAATCTGGATAAGGAGGTCTGACGTGTCAAATATGGCGGAAAGAAACTATGAATCCAGAGAGACCATTCACAAGTTATACAAATGAAAGTATTAGTAACAGCCATGTCACATGACTGCTATAAGGATCAAACAATAAAATAACGTGAAAGCTTCTAGCAGTCTGCCTGGCATCTATTAGGTACTTAATTGGATTGAGGTTTCTTATTATGCGATAGGTGTAGAAAAAAGTTACAGAACCCCTTTGAGAATCTACTGAAAGCATGAACACTCAACCTACGGAGAATAAAATGTTTGTGTATACAAACAGATTTTTTTCAGATGATTTTAGGATCTTAAGTCACTTAGAGGCCACTGAAGTAGACCTCAGGATGACAGTTGATGTAGAAAACAGGGGTTCTTAGTGCCTATGGATTTAAAATAGCAAAGCATGTCATGAAATAAATGAAAAAAAGCCTAAAAACAGAGTCCTATCTGTAAAAATAAATAAATAAATAAATAAATAAATAAATAAATAAATAAAATAACTAGGTAGCATTTGATTGTTGTAAGAGAAATGAATTTATGCTAGAAGCAAAATTAAGGGTGGGTTTGTAGATTGTTTACTGGAGTGTTCTCAAACATATTAGAAAAATTATAATAGTTTGGTTTCCAGGCACATAACCCTTGTAAAGACACCCCCAGCTTTGCAAAAACAATTCTGTATTAATCTCATCAATATTTTTCTCAAGAACCATGTTGTTGTTCTTTCACTGTTTTATAAAACCAAAGTTTCTTCCAAATATGATTGTGAAACCATTCTTCAATAGATTAGAGTGTGCATGTAAACATAAAATGTAATGATTAGATTATTAATGAATCTCATGTAACAAATTACATAAGGAGTAAACACAATTGGCTTTGTAATTAAGATCCAAAACGGTGTCCTGAAACAAAGATCTGAGTTTATACATTCCTCAAGATGTGGAAATCCATTAACAAGTCACAACTAGATTTGAGTTTGCTGATACTGATAGGATTTCACTATCAGTGCAGTCCATTCCAGATCACACACACATCTCTCTCTATTCAAACGAAAGGACTCATAAGAGTGAAGGGGTTCAGAATGAGCCTCCCCAAAATGTGCCACTTTGGCATGCTGACTATTTTAAGCTGAAGGCAATCAAGACTCAGCAGACCCAAGAAAAACTTTTACCTTTCCTGTCACTATCTGAAAGAATTTAGATAGGGGGCCTGGCCCAGAAAGAGCACTATTACCAAGAGATAACTTTGTATTGGAATGACCTATCTGTGTGGCAGGACAAACATCGAATTACCAAACATTTGCTCTTCTTATCATCCTGTGAATCACCTTCCTCCCCTTTAAAGCCCCAGGCCCCTATTCCATTCTTTAGTTCAAAATCGCATTAAAGTCTCAACTGCCCAACTGGTCCTTGGGTCTCATTGTCCTTGTAGAGCCCCAGTAAGTAGGTAATTAAATTTATGGTTCTCTTGTTAATCTGTCTTAGGTCAATTTGATTATTAGACCAGCCAGATAACCTAGAAGGGTAGAGGAGAAAGGTTTTCTCCCCAACAAGAGCAATAAAAATACAATCAAGAAGGGGATATTTATATGAGGATAGAGGGAAAGGAAATTAACACTTATGGAGTCTCTATTATATATAGAACTCTGTATTAGTTCATTTAATCTTCATAATATCCCTGTGAAGTAGTTATTATTATGCCTCTTTTAAAGATAAGAAACTAAGGCCACACAGGTGACCTTAGTCACACAGCAGCAATATACTTAGAATCAAACAAACCAAGGGGATGAGAGTAGTAATCAGATGTTAGTGATGAAAGTGTCATGATGTTATTATTGATTGGTTTTAAAAGGTACCGGTTGTCCATATAGGGACAGCAGTTTAGGATTCTTGGCAGTCTAGTTATGTAATCATGTGGCCACTAATTGTAAGCTTAGCCAGAGTCATAAGAGTGAATGGATAAGATTGATCACAAAAGTTTAAATATCTGAGCAATTCACCACAGCAGGTTTTTCATGAAGCTTCATAATACTCTCTAGGAGCCAAGCATAAATTGATCCATGTGTAGCCAACTCTAATCATAATGTTTGGGAAGGATAAAAAAAAAATCCCGAGATGCTTGATTTCTAGAATTTAAAAACATATTGCACTATAAAACTGCCTTTAAAGTCTCAGAAAGAAAAATATTCATTGGGAGCCAAATCAGATAAGCGGTCTGGTTTTATGCTCAGTTGAGTGATACCATTTGCTTTGCCAAGTTGCTAAATCTTAATATATTTGCTAACTTGAGTCCATATATTTTTTCCTCTTCTGCTTCTCTTTCCCTCTGCCACTTTGTCCTTCTCTCTTTTGTGTCTGATTATCATAAAATGAACATACCACAGAGCTTTGCTATTTCTTAAAAATGTAAATGTAGAAAATAGTCTTTGTTGGATGTTAGACTCAGGCTGCTTTCCGCCATTTACAAAATACTGGGCTCATTTTCATATGAAGCCTTGGAAATTGAGGGAGTTAGGTCACATAATGAAATATCCTAGCAAGCTGTTCCTGCACCGAAGGCCACTGACAAATTTTATGGCCTTGAATCCAGAAATAAACACCATTCGGTGACTGTTTGTATAGTCAGGCTATTAAGTGCAATGATTTGTATTTCCCCAAGAGATCCCTTAAACTACAGTGCCTTGTGTTTGCAGCAGCTTGGCAGAAGTTGTATTTTTTTTTTAATCCTGCAGTTCACTGGCCAATAAAGTGTGTGCAGGGCACAATACCTCCCAGTAGGTACGAAAGAAAAGAGGTGGAATTGTAGGGCTTCATGGAGCCCCTGGGAGATGCCATGCATATAAAGCATGTTGAACACCAATCTATTAATAAATTTCATTGAAGCAACTCTCTTCATGGGTGAAGTTGCTTACCCCGTTCTGTCTACTCTGTGCTCTGGACCTCTGGCCAAAATAGTTTAGATAGTTATCTCTAATAGTTCTTAGGAGGATTCCTGAAAGAAGAATCTTCCAAAGATAACAAAAAAAAATACATGATGATGATGGTTCAACTGCTATTCTGAAATAAGATTACAACTGTTCTACCAAGGATTTCCCATAGCAAGCAGATATATTTTTAAGAAAATATATATTTATAAAAATTATATTCAGTGGGATAACTCTCCCTTAGAAATTGGTAAAATCCATCTCTGGTTAAACATGGGCTGTATTTTCTAGCACTTTCTAACCTTTTTCATCCTGTTGTGGATGCCCTGTGCTGTTTATATAATTCATTATTTTGTGGATATTCTCTTGCAGGTATAGTCTATACATGATTGCTCAAAGTTCACATTAAAATGTTCTCAATAAATTTATATAAAAATATTTTCCTTCCAATTTTCTAGAAGAATGCTGGATGCCTGCTTTGCATATTACCTAAAAGATGACTTTCCTTTTTTTTTTTTCTTTGCTTCTCTTTTTAAAAAAATTTTATGCCTTGCTACCTTTTATCTTTCTGAGTACTGTTTTCTGGTCTCTGAATGCCTTCAATGTCATCTAATGGACTGTGGGTAGTCAGGAGAATTGAAAATATGTCCTGATAGAAGGAAAGTATTCTTCATTGGGGTCCAGGCAGAAGATAAATCTCCCACATTGGACAGAAATACATGCCATGAAATACCACTACCACGCTTCTCCCTTACTCCTCCATCACCCAACACTGAAGCTCTGGAGGGTATCCTAATGTAAACTTGCCACGTGTACCTGGAAACCAAGTTCACAGACGCACAGCACCTTACATCACATAGGAATTGAACTAGAGTGTTGATTTTAAATGTGAAGATATTTACAAAGCTACATTTTAAAATGCAGTCTGTTCTTTTACTGAGCAGCTATTATAATAGCAGGCACTGTGCTAGGCTCTAGGATGCAACGATAATAAGGTCTGTGACTCAAAGGAATCACTTTCTAATGGCAAGCTATATAACGATATACCTGTATCTTTCTATAGAGTATAATGACAATGGCTTAAGTATAGACACATAAATTGAGTGGCTTTAGAATTTGAAACCATACTCTTTCAATGCATATACAACAGAATGTATTATACTTCTTAGAGCAAAACAGAACATGTTTCTAAAAAGACATAAGTAACTAAGAAACAAGATAAAAGAAGCCATTTTGTATGTGTGGTTGGAGGGGTATTTTATCAAAACTAAAAAAAAAAAATTGATTAAATAAGTACACCTGAATCTCTACCTACTGTTAGCTCTTAAGTGAAAATATTAAATCATGAAAAACAAAGAAAAATCACAGGTACAAGGACAATCTGACCAGCAAAAAAACTTAAACATACCTAAGCTTGTAAAAGTTGGTGTGGCAGTTTGATAATGGAAATTCAGAATTTTAATTTAAGTAACAAGAAATAGCAGAAATAATTGATATTTCCAGTTTTAGGTGGGTATTCTAATTTTATGAACCCTTAGTGGGATATATATTTACTAGCATTTATTGAGCAGCTACCATGTATAAAACACAGATGCATGTGCGAATAAAATGCTCGGGCTTGTTAAGTGAGTGCCGTGTGCTTTTTTTCTTGATAGCATCAATATCCTTCACGACCATTTATGGGGATTTTTCCCATTGGTCAGTTGTAATTATGTTTTAATTTTGATATGGACTACACACAGTGAAGGCTATATTTCAGCATGCTTTGGTCATCTGTATCTCACTTGTATCGTAGAACATTCACATTCTCCCCGACAAACTCCGTATTTTCCCCTTGTCTCATCCTGTGCCTAACACCAAAATCCCTGCAAATCTTTGTATGTGTCACGCATTTTTTCTTTGTTTCCCTGCCCTCCTCCACCTCCTAATTTATTCAATGGCTTCCCTGAGTTCATCATTGCTTCAGCAGGCCACACTCTGGAGCTGATTCTTAGATTGGCTCTGGAAATCTCAACTGATGCATTTGGGCTTCCTTTAAATGTGCTTGCCTGTCATGTGTAGCACTTAAATAGCATCTCATGTGAGGAAATCACACATAGTTTATTTAAAAGCCCCTCAGCTCCCTTGTGGCAACAACCAAGCACAGGCTGCTAAATCGTTGAGTGCCTCTGTTGTTTGCTACAAATCATAACATTAAATACACATCACGCACACTGAGGAGCACCCCAAAAGCAATTGATGCTGATGAACCCCAGCTATTAACATGAGTAGCGCTGGCTCTGCCTGCCTTGCTGAAAGCTAGATTGGGGTAGGAATAGGGGAATCAGAGAAGTGAGGGAGAGCTCAAATCTCTAATGGCTTGACTGGGGTATAATTATAGTAGGTATGCATGTATAAATCATGTTTAACATTTTCACAGTACAATCACATTTGTGCTTTTCAAGAGCTTATAAAAATGAATAAAAGAGAGATACTAGGGATTGGGGTAGCCCCAGGAATTACAATTCTCCATAAAAGCTAAACAAAACAATGACATTGATGAAAGTGGGTTTCTGGACTTGTTGGGATTATAATATTGAAATGAAAGTGGGATGATTTTACTAAAATAACAGCTCAAGAAATAAACTCCTAGAAAACCTGTACAGGCGGCTGTTACTAAGCAAGTGAAAAAATAAGCAGAATTTTAGCCTTTTTCCCCCCTCTGACTCTTCAAATGGAAGATGAAGGTTGAAACTGCACATGCCTATTTGGGATATAATAGGAAAGACTGACCCAAGTATAGCATTGCTGCTAATCAGAGAGCTCCATTAGCACCAATCACTCTAAGTCTATTTAACAGTCAGATATCCCTACAACTGCAGCCAGAAGTGATGTGGGTCTAAGAGAAGAGGTATGACTACATGTTCAGCAGGTGAAGTGGCATCAGGGTCTGAGGCCACAGTGCCTTTGAGTCAAAATCAATTGTGTAACAAAAGAGAAGATAGTCATGCCTGACACAGATGTCATATTTTGAATAACTGAGTTCCTGATGTCACAGCAGAAGCCTCCACCTATATCCTTTTATAAGACATATCAGATTTTGAGTTGTGGAAGAAAACTTACTATTGGAAGTGAGGAAGAGGTATGCCAGCAGGGCCATGGAAACAAGTTGTTGTATGGAAGAGGGACCAGTCTCGGGCGATATTATACTGACATAGATTTCAGGAGGCTGAATGGAGTTCTGTAGCTAGAGCTCACTTGGAAAATCTTTCACTCAGATACACTGTAAAATCTATAATCCAGCAATATTTAATTTCTTACACTTAAAAAGATAATAGTTAGAAATGGTCCAACATATTGAAAATTGAACTTTCTAAATTGTCTCCTAAGAAAGAAAACAACACATTTCTAAGCATGGTCTTTGACTAGCTGTGCTGATGAAAAATGACTATGATTTAAATCACAAGTTTCTTTCCTGACTCTTTAAGTACTAACAGATTTTCAGCCACATATTCAGGACAGATCCTAATGTTGATATGCAGGATAATAAAACTTTGTTGAGGCTGTCTGTAGCATGAGCCAGGATTATGGTTTGTCTCATACTGGTTTTCCTTCATGTCATAAAACAAACATCAAAGTTTACAGTCACTTCTCTCTCACCTTCTTTTTTTCTGTTCTTTTCTCCTTTTCTTCCCCTCCCTCCATTCCTTTCTTTCTTCCTTTCTCATTCTAAATACAACATTTTGCAAAAAGTGATTAAGAGATTTTTGAAATTGAAATATCATTATTCACAAAGATGGTGCATGTTTCTCCTCTCCTAAGTCTGTCAGATATATATATATATATAGATATATATATATACACACACACACACACACACACACACACACACATATATTTCAATAGTAACAAACTTCAGAAAGGAAGTAAAAACAATCATTTGTTTTCCTCTTCGACAAACATCTGGAAGAAAAGCAACACGCAACCCATTCCAAAGTATACCCTCAAGTTTCTCTGTAGCATTTCTTTGGTAGAATGTGAGATGTTCCAAGGAACATGCATAAAATCTGTCCAATATATTTTTATTGTGCACCCATTTGTATTTGATTACAGGACCTACAGAAGGCAGGGCCACCACCCTGATGGGCCCAGGGGACAGAACATGGAGCCAAAGCAATTTATTCTCTTGCCTTGAAATCTGATAGAATTTGTCTTCCTAGGTTTTGGACTTGCTTGGAACCTGTGACCATTTTCTTCTCTCTGACTGCTCCTTTTAAAATGGGAATGTCTATCCTATGCTTGTTCCACCACTGTATTTTGGAAGCACATAATTTGTCTGGTTCCGTAGGTTCATGGGTAGAGAGGAATTTTGTCTCATGATGAATCACACGCCAAGTCTCACCCATATCTGGATTTAGATGATATTTAGATGAGACTCTGGACTTAAAATTGATGCTGAAATGGGTTAAGACTTTTGGGGCTGTTAGGATGGAAACAAATGCATTTTACAGGTAAGAAGAACATGAATTTTACAGGTTCAGAAGGCAGAGTGTCTCAGACTGAACTGCATCCCCTCCAATTCATGTGTTCAAGCCCTAACTACCCAATGTGACTATAATTGGAGATACAGCTTTTAAAGAGGTAATGAAGAGTAAATGAGATTGTAAGGGTGAAGCCCTAAACCAATATGACTGATGTCCTTATCAGAAGAGAAAGAGACACCAGGGATGTGCTGCACACACGGAGAAAAGGCCATGTGAGGACATGGTGAGAAGGCAGCCATCTGCAAGCCAAGGAGAGAGGCCTCAGGAGAAACCAAACCTGCCAACACCTTGATCTTAGATTTCCAGCCTCCAGAACTCTGAGGAAATAAATTTCTGTTGTTTAAGCCAGTCAGTCTGTGGTGTTTTGTTATGGCATCCCTAGAAGACTAATAAATCCTGAAAGGTGGAGAAAAGAAGGTACACTAGATAGAAACCTTGGGACCCAAGGAATAATATGGTGAAATTGACAACCTAGAAATGCCAGTGGATGAGGATAAAACAAGCCTCAACAAAAGCCTATTCTCTCTAGCCGAAGGGAACAGAAAGAAGTTTGGCCACGTTCTAAAGATAGAAAACTTTTAGATAATAACTGCTCTTTTCCAGCCAATGACACAGAAAATACTGTGGCTCTACCCACCTGCCCCTCAATCAATGGTTGAATGGGAAAACAGACTTCCACCTTCACTAAATTATAACAAGGCTGAGTGGGGAGACAAGATATTCATTCCCAGCACTAACGAGGTATCTCTACTCACGTCCCTCTGCTGTTGATGTGACGTCCAAGGAACCCAAGTGGACAGTTAGGACACTCAATACCACCCAGAGGTAGAAAGGCCATACACTGATGGAACCAGTGGATGCCATGTGGAAAATAGTAATAAGGACCTACTATTGTTTCCAGCCAAGGAGGTCTCAGCAGAGGTCTAGTAGGGAGTCAGAACTCTTACTCCTGCCCAGCAGTAAAGAGGAGCCCCTCCCCCCATTAGCTATCAGCATAAATCTCTACCCCTACCTCACAGTAGGCAGTGTTCCCCTTCCCTCTACCATATCAGTGTCACAGAAAAAACTGAAGGTTTAAATAATATCCAAAGTGTCATAACATAATACCTAAAAAATTATTATAAAATATCACTCATAATTTCATAAGAATTATTTCATAAACTTCATAATGATTTCAATAATAAAAAACTATTCATCACTGAAAATGTCAAAATAAAAAAGACAACAAATGGATGCCAACACTAAGAGTATAGAGATGTTAGAACTATCTGACAGATATTTTAAAGCAGTTGTCATAAAAGTACTTCAAAGATCAATTACAAAAGTAGTTGAAAAAAATGAAAGAAATAAAATGTCTCAGCAAAGAAAAACCAAATGAAAATTTTGGTAGTAAAAATACAACTGAAATAAACAAACTCAATGGAAGGGCCCAAGAGCGAAATAAAGGACCTAGACAAAATACTTGGTGAAGCTGAAGAGAGAACAATAGAAATTACCCAATCTGAACAACAGAGTTAAAATAGACTGGAAAGAAAATTAAAAGACCTTTAAAGACTTGCAGAACTATAGCAAAAGAGCAAACATTCATATTGTTGGAGACTTGGAAGGATAAGAGAAAGAGCTAGTCTGAAAAATTACTTGGCTGAAAATTTCCAAATTTGGCAAGAGGCATAAGTTTACAGATTCAAGAAGCTGAATGAACTCCAGACAAGAAAAACCAAGAGAAATTCATAGGAAGGTGGTATCATAGTCACATTTCTGAAAACTAAAGACCAAAAAAAAAAAAAAAAAAATTCTTGAAAGCAGCAGAGAGAAATGCTACTTTGTTGCAGAGGAAAATAATTTGAACAACAGAATGCAATTTCTGAAAAGAAACCATGGAGGTCAGAAGGAAGTGGCATAATATTTTTTAAGCGCTAAAGGAAAAGAATTGCCAATCCAGATTTCCATATGCAGTCAAAATATTTTTCAGAAAAAAAGGGGAAATTAAGATATTATCCTCCCCCCAAAAAAAAACTAAATTAAAAGAGTATGTCACCAAACAACCTAGTATAATAGAATGGGCAAAGGAAGTTCTCTAAGCAGAAAGGAAATTATAAAGAAGGATTCTTAGAGCATTTTCAATAAAGAACAAGAAAAGAGTAAAAATATGAGTAAATACAAGACATTTTACTTCTGTATACAAAGAGATATACTCAAAAACACTATACATAAATCACAATAGAATTCTAAAAAACTGTTCATGTAACCCACAGGAGGATAGGAAAGAGATAAAAGATAAATAAAAAGGAAAGAGAAGAACTAGGGAACAAAAAATAAAATGGAAGATAAACTCTAACATATCAGTAATTACATTAAATATAAATGGTCTAAATGCATCACTTAATAGTCAGATATTAGCAGAGTGGATTAATAAACATGACCTGAACTCAAGAATCTCACTTCACATATAATGCTACAGGTAGGTTAAAAGTAAAAGGATGGAAAAAGAGGTCTCATACAAACATTCATGAAAATGATAAAAAAATAAAATTTAAAAGATAATAAAAATCAATGAAACAAAAAGCTGATTTTTTGAAAGAGCAATAATATTAACAAACATAAGACTGACACAGAAAAAAAAGAGTAGGCACAAATTACCAATATCAAGAATAAAACAGGGATTATTTCTATAGACTTTGCAGATGTCAAAAGGATAAGGAAATACTATGAGCAACAGAAAGATCACCAAAGCAGATATACAGATATTAAATAAGCACATGAAAATGTTTCCAACATCATTAGCCATTAGGAAAATGCAAATTAGACCCACAATGAAATATCACTATACACCTATCAGAACAACCAAAATAAAATACAGTCCCAACAGCAAATGCTGCAGAGGATGCAGAGAAACTAGACCTCTCATTCAGGGAGAGTGTGGGAACCAGTGTACTAATTTTTGAAATACTTATTAAGAATAGTTTTAACAGTCCTTGCAACTACCCTATTACCCAGAAATTGCACCTCTGAAAATTTATCCCAGAAAATTGAAAACTTTTGTTCCCACAAAAACCTGTACATGAAACTAGCAGCTCTACTTCTAATAACCCAAAACTGTAAACAAGCCAGATAACCTTCTACAGATGAATGGTGAAACAAATCATAGCCTATGCATACCAAGGAAGACTACTCAGCAATCAAAATTAATTAAGTCACTTTTTTGAAGATTTGGTTTATAGCAGGTACTCAGCAAATAGCATTTTTGCCTAGTAACTTTAGTTGTAATGTTTTGACGGGAAATAGTGGGTGGAGGATAGAGCTCACCTTGGCATGCTTATGAGCCCCGACTGGTATACAAAGGTTACAAGGAGCTTGAGCTCACACACCAGCCTGAAAAGACTAACTGGTAGAAAAACAGCGTGGCTGCAGATGACTGTGTGTGGATGCCCTCCTGCGGAAGCAGGGACCAGCTGCACAATAACAAGGCACTCATGTCATGGAGCTGAATGTGACGTCTGTCAAAGTCAACACTGGGCACTCCATGTGTTGGAAGAACAGACATGGGGGATAATGGGAGCTGCAGAGAAGAGGACTCAGAAGCCGATGGAACCTAGGAAGTAGCTACACCTTCGATCCCCTTTCTTCATGCTTTCAAGAAAACCCACAGGAAAATGGAATGGAATGCAGAGCTAGACGTGTGACCTGAGACTCAGTTAATCAAATCCAGATATGACAAAGAAATCACTGGATTGGACTGAATTTGCTTAAGATTTCTAACAAAGATAACGTTTTTTGTTGTTGTTTTTTGTTTTTTGTTTTTTTCCCAGTTTTCAGAAGTTCCATTTTTGCCAGCCTAAGTTCTGCAAACTGTCCTAACAGTGAAATGTTCCCTTGGCCACTCAAATTTGATACTGGTTAGTGGTTTTCTTTAGATGCTAAGGAACAAGGAATTAACTGTTAAGTACTATGCATTTTGCAGGCTTATTATGTTGTGAGAAGAGTAACATTGTAGTGGGAGCTAAATGTCATCAGTGAGGAGAAACAACAATCTCTGTATGGTTCCCCACCCCCCCAGCCCCCCCAGATCCCTGAATAGCTCTTAACACATGCCTAAGGCTCATACCAGCTGAATAGACTGGGTGTTACTTTCCGTATGCTCCCTTCTGATTTTACTCCTCAGTATGCATCATTACTGGTACAGTAACATAGTCTACGACTAGTCTATTCTCAATTGTAAATTCCTTTGTGCTCTTACAAATAGTCAGTTGGGACTTCTTTCAGAATTGCTTTCACTGGGAATACAATGGTTGCTAGTCATATAGCATGTATGTTTTCATTATTATTTCTGGTAAAATTCATACTGCCTCATTGGATTAAATCAAAATATATTTGAAATGTTGGCTTTTCCATTGTGTTATACATTTTGCTGGTATTTATCTTGTATAGTACATCTTGCTTTATTAATATCTTCAATTATATGTTTAGAAAAGCTTGTGTATATTTCCGTATGTTTCAGGTAAGTATGGTTTTTCTGTGATCAAAACAGTGCTCTAGTGAACACCCTTCTAGTCAATTTATAAATTAATTCACTGATAATTGACAAGTAGTAGTGCTTATTCATAAGAATTATATGCATTTTGAAGCATTTATTGTTTATTATTAAGAAAAGTAAATTTGGACTTTCTACAACACATAATGTTAAACATATGTCAAGTATTTTGCACTTAATATATGCATGTAAGTTTATTAGAAGCATTAATCTTTCATACTATCAGTTTTAAAAGGTATTTTGTCATTTATTGGATTTTTTTATTAAATGATAAATGTACATGGTTTAAAAATCAAACAATACTGAAAGGCTTATAATAAAATAAAGCCGTCTCTACTGCAACTACTCAATTCTGCTCTCTAAAGGTAATCATTTGTAACTGCTTTGTCTATTTCTTTAGGTATTTGGCTCTAATTCTAAGTAAAATATGTACACTCTAATTGACTTACAAATTTTATATATTACAAATTGATTTTAATTAATTATAGGCAGGATTTATCAGTGTTCATTATCATTAGCTAAATATATATTGTTTATACTATAAAGCCAAATAGTCACGTAGTATATAGATTCCTTTACTGTATTTTTTTGTTTTTTTGGTAATTTTTAGTAATTGTGTGTGTGTGTGTGTATTCATGTTTGTTTTTTACCTGCTAGGTTTTAATAAATGGCTCCCTATTGTTAAATTTTTCCCAATTGCTTTATCAGTAATACCTTCCAAATATCCTCTAATAATAGAGACTCCTATTTTTTATGGAAACCTTCCTAGAGCCCTCTTTCCAACTGCTCCAACTCAACCTGATGGTTCTCTAAGTCTGCTGTTCATCTGACATCTGGATTTTCATTCACCTTGCTCCCACTTCAGATCCGTTTTTTATTGAATCTAATCTTTTGGTGTAAAGCCGATTTTGCAGAATATTCGTCATTAATTTTCTAAGGAAAAGTATGTAAATGGTCTATTTTCTGAGTGCCTGCAGGTCAGAGAAATGTATATTTTGCCCCACAACTGACTGATATTTTAGCTGTGTATAGGATACTAGAGTAGATTTTCCCTAAGGATTTAAGGGCATTTCACCACAGTCTCCTAGCTTTCAGTACTGCTGTTTAGAAGTCTAACTCCATCCTGCTTCCCAATGTTATCAAGTGACGTGGTGATGGTGGCCATGGTTTGTTTTAATCTAGAATCTTATAGGATTATCTCTTAATTTACAGTGTTCTGAAATGTGAGTCTTTATGTGAGTCTACTTTTATCCACTGTCCTGGGCATCGGAGAGGCATTTTCAATATAGTATTTCATGCACTTTGATTATCAAATTTTTCTCATACTACTTTTCTCTAGTTTTTCAGTCCCCTATGTAAGACATTGTTGGTGTGACTGCAGAAGGTAAATACAAATAATAAAACCACATGATAGCTCTTAAAGCTTTATTTAGCTCAGAGGAAGTATACATTCCTTTTGTTTGCATTCCATTAGCCAAAGCAAATCACATGAACAAGGTTTTTGTCAATGGAGGAAATGAATTATCCTCCCAAGGAATGGGTCTCATAGGGAGAGACGATGAATACTTTGGCAATAACACATTCTACTTCACTTGGTGTCTGTTCATACTTAAGAGTGACTGTCAGGTTGCTGATAAGTGAGCTTCACTGTCTAGTGATGGACTGGGGTGGGGAAGGGCCACCTATTTAACAGGGGGACACCTGCAGTTTAGTATGTAGTGGTATTTTCACCTGTGGTTGTCCAGTTTCTTCAGAGAAGAATCAATAGACCTCTGCTTGGAAGAATTCAGCCTGGCTATAGCCATTCTATGAGCAAAGAGGACTAGGAGTGCAGGCCTTCAGTGAAATCTCCACTTTCAGTCACATATCTTGTCTCTGTTTCCTAGTACACTTGAGTATATAATTGCCACTTCTGTCCTATTAAGTTTCTCCAGAGTGTAAACCTTTGGTCCCCTGCCTCGGGGTACTCATTTGGCAAACGGGATTATGGCATAATCATACATAGACTTGCAAATAATTACCCTGTTTTTACCCATATACTCATTCCTCTCACTAATTT
This sequence comes from Balaenoptera musculus, assembly GCF_009873245.2. Lineage (NCBI taxonomy): Eukaryota > Metazoa > Chordata > Mammalia > Artiodactyla > Balaenopteridae > Balaenoptera > Balaenoptera musculus. Next base: position 42,239,410 of record NC_045790.1, on the reverse strand, counting down.
AGAAATTGATATCTCCAAGCCCCAAAACTTCTAAGAGCCCCTTGCCAAGGAATGACTCGCTTCATCTACAGTTTTTTCCTATCCATGCACCTTCGGTTTCAGGCCCTCCATCCAGCTGAATTCACTATTGCTCCTCCATTTGCTTTTCCATTTATTTGCCACTGTCCCATAATCTTTGTCCTTTACATCATTTTATATTTTTTAGTATCATTTTAGTAGCCATTTGGGAGGAAGCAGAGATAAGCACATGTGACTGGAAATCAAAGTGTAAAGGCTTAAAGAGTGTACAAGGGCATGAATAATGTTGAAGTATTTGAGACACTGAATAGTGTTCAAATCAACCCTCACACTTAAATGAAATGAGAATGATGACAGTGAACAAAGAACAAGAAGGAAAAGAGCGGATATAAATTGGGAAAAAAAGAGCAAAATTCCTTAAGATAATAAAATGGACATAATGGATGAGAATAACAAACAAGCTATAATTAATATGGAAGATGAGAAATGTGATTAAATAAGTAAAATAATATCTTAATATAATCTTAATAAGCTCTTATAAGTTTGTTTTTTTATACAAGATAAAGCTACTTAAAACAAATTCTGTAATGTGATGTAGACCTGAGGGTGGAAAACATGTTTTCTTCATTTTTTACTTCCACTGCCTAGCAGAGTGCCTGGTACATAATTCAACTGCTGTTGCTTGAAGGCCTTAATGTCTTTTTGATTTAATATAACTGAGAGTCATAATACCAATTTAGTAATTTTAATTCAGAAAATTTGTGAAATAGGAATCTGGCATCTGCAGAGTTATTTAGGCAGTTTATTAAAACATAACACAGACTATATTTGGGAAAGGACCCCATGCCCAGGGAAATATGATGGTGTTTACATGAGCCTTTCATTTCTAAAACATTTTATATGGCTTCTGAAATTGCTCAAAACTATGCTTTGTTTGATAATTATAGCCAGGATTTGAGGTAGCATCACTTATCTTGCATAAAGGAAGTATGAAGGTTTTATAAACCATGAACAAAACTGAAGGAACTCAGACTGATTTATGTTATATGAAAAATGCATCCATTCAAAAAGAATATATATTGAGTACCTATGTTCCAGTACCTATGTATTTTGGTATACAGCGTGAACAAAATAGGAAGAAATCCCTTCCCTAGTAAAACTTATACAGTAGTGGTGGTAGAAACACACACACACACACAATCAGTAACATACATAGCATATTGGATTGTTGTAGAAGTTATGGAGAAAAATAAAACAGGAAAAGTAGTGGTGAAAGTGTTCCTGAAAAGGCATTTTGAGTAAAACCTGAACTTGTTGAAGATGGGGGAAGGGTGTTCCCAACAGAACCAACCGGAAGTACACAAGCCATGAGGTGCTACATGTTTTTTATTTTTAAGGAATTAAAAGAAAACTAGTTTGACAAAAGTAGAGCATGGGTGGGGATGAGAAGTAGAAGGTAAGTAAGATGGATGACAGAGGAATAGATAATGTAAGGAACTTAGAGGCCATTAAAAGAACTCTGGCTTCTACTCTGAGTGAGATAGAAACCAATGAAGATTTTGAGTAGCAAAGAAAAACCTCAGGAAGAACTCCTTTTACCTGAGTTCACTTCAACTTCTAATAGGAATTAGATAGGCTTGTAAATCTTAACTGAATAAATTAATATAAGTACCCAGCCGTGGCTGTTACTAGGCATGTTTAAAGTTGAGCACCTATTATTATCATTAAATTTGTATACTGTGAAAGATTAATTGCATTAATGGTGTCAACTCTTCAACCCTGCTCACATCTGAGACCTTTACCATGTAAACTATCAGGGCTTCCCACTCTATCCCTGGGGTTCCTTCTGACTACTGGGAGTTAGAGTGTAATGTATGCAGAGCCTTAATATGCTTGCATGATTGCAGTTTCTTGCTCTTGCCCTATGCCACGGCCATGAAAACACACCTCGTGTAGCCTATAAGAGAATAAATGACATGTGGAACAGAGCTTAATTGCCCGTTTCCCCAGAAGAAGCCATCCTAGATCAATCAACAGTTAACTAATCTCCAGATATGTGTGCAAACCCAGCCAAAGTCAGAAAACCTGCGTAGGTGACCACAGACAAACACAGACGCATGAGCCAGTCCACCTGGGCCAAACCCAGATCAGCTGAAGGTTACAGACTCATGGACTAAACAAATGCCCCTGAGATTTGTGTTGTTTGTTTGTAGAGCATTATATGGTAAGAATAGATAACTGATGCATATGTTAAGAACTTAATTAAAGAAGGAAAATGCACATAACCAAAATTAAAATAATAGAGGGTATAACAAAAGATTAAAAAAGATATTTAAAATTCAAAAAGAAGGGCTTCCCTGATGGCAAAGTAGTTAAGAATCCGCCTGCCAATGCACGGGACGCAGGTTTGATCCCTGGTCCAGGAGATCCCACATGCCAAGAGCAACTAAGCCCCTGTGCCACAACTACTGAAGCCCGTGCGCCTAGAGCCCGTGCTCCACAACAAGAGAAGCCACCGCAATGAGAAGCCCGTGCACTGCAATGAAGAGCAGCCTCCGCTCGTCACAGCTAGAGGAAGTCCGTGCGTGGGCACGAAGACCTATCACAGCCAAATAAAAATAAAAATAAAATAAAATAAAAAAAATTGGAAAAGGAGGACCATGTACAGATATATAGGAATAGTGTATAAGCTGTCTGTAAAAAGGGAAAAATGGAATATTTCTCAATTTTATCAACAAGAATAACCAAAATCACAGAATATAAAAAACCCCAGAAAACTACAGAATAATATGTATACCTGTTGATTCAAAGTCCTAAAAATAACTAACAAAATTCTTATCAAATGGAGTAAAAATAATTTATTAAAAACTTTAAAAAATCTATTAATATAACACATAAAATTAAAAGGTTGAATAAGGAAAAACTATGTCATCTCCAAAGATGCCAAAATGCATTTAATAAAATGCAAATATATTTTTGTTTAACAAATCCTTTACAAAAGAGATGAATATAAATATGGATTTCTCCAACAGAATGAAGGATATTGAGTTTCAGCCAAAATCTCACATTATAACTTGTGGCTTTCCAATTAAGCCCAGAATGAGTTGAGAATCTCTGATAGAATTCTAAAATGGCCCTCAAGTTTCCTGCCCCCTAGTGTACACAACGTGTATAATCTCCTCCCATTGAGTGTAGGCAGAAACTATGAATACAATGGGGTATCACTCTAATGACTGGATTACTAATCAACTGACCTTAGATGATAAAGGGAGATTATCCTGATGTGCCTGGTCAGTAAAATTTCTGACCTACTGAAACTTTGAGATAACGAATGTCTGCTATTTTAAGCCACTATTTTCTGGCAATGTGTTATGCAGAAGTAGAAAACTAAACTAGATTGCATAATATCACCATTGTGATATAATAAAAATAGCATAATTAAGAGAAATTCTGTGATAAGTAAAAATTATTTGAACTAATATGAGTTTATTTATATATATGAAAAATAATAAGGTTAGAAAAAGGACCCAATTCTTGAGCAATAATTTTTAAAAACTAAAATAAGCTAAATTAAAAATATACTCGGTCCAGATTTTAAAGAATGTGTGAGAAATTTCCTAATTCAGCACCATCTATGCTTTCTATAATCCCTTCATCTTCATTTGATCAGGAAAGTCTCCCTATAGTTCATTAAAATGAACTCAATCTTTACATGCTCTAAGTGCTCCATGTACCCAATACCACCCTCTTATTAGTTATGATGCTAAAAATTATATCTTTATATGGTTTGTTCTTTCATTATTACCTATTTCCTCTTACAGAGGACATAAGAATCTTTCTTTTTGCTCAATGTTTTTCTCCAGGATGTCTGTGAGTTTAGCCTGCAAAAATTATGTTGATGAATGTTTATAAATGGTAGGATAGATGTAATTATCCCTATATTAGTTTATAAGTTCAAAAAAGTATCAGTCATTGATTAGTACAGGTGACCTTCAACAGAGACACTTCATTATACAGTAAAAAATAAAAAACAATCAACAGAAGATGAAGGTAAAGAGAGATTATTCAAGTGTATGTGTACACAAATGTGTGTATTTCTGTGTTTATCTTATTACCAAGTTAATTTCCAAATAATCTCACATTATTTAATTGATGACTACGTAAAGGCAGGGTGGTGAAAAAGAAACTGTGATAGAATTTGATTAACCTCTAAATAGAGGTAAGAAAATATAGAATTAAGTCATTCAAATCTAAGCTAGAATATCAAATGTAGGGTAATAATGCTTTTAATGACACACATAGAAAAAAATCATGCCCAGGACACTTTACTAAGGAAAATGTCCTTTGTAAGGATGAAGAGATTAGTAGCACCACTTCCAACATCTATGGAGGGGACGATATAGAGGGTAGAGCTAATGAACAGGAAAATTTCTTAAAAACATGGGAAAAGACAAGAAATAATGTACTGTATAAGTAGGCTATTTCCTCATAAGAAGAGAGAACAAAGACTGTTAGGGCAAAATGAAGGAGAGAACAAAGGACGTGAAAACAAAAATAACAGGGAGAAAATATGAGGAAAATATAGGACATGAATAGATTAATCATGGGGAGGAGGAGAAAGGAAATCTCAAAATATGAGGAGAGGGAAAAATATCCATTATATGAGGAACATAAATTTGTCATAGATGGGGGAAAAAGATCAGAGAAAAAAAGATGAACGAGAAGATAAGTATAAATATGATGATACTAGAGAAGCGATAATCAAGAGGGAAAGGAATTAAATGACTTAGAAAGTAGAATGGATAGTTAGAAGAAAATAAGTGTGTAGGAATAAGAGGGAAATATACATGGGAGACAGTGAATGAGAGAGGGAGAAAGACTGAGAGTGAGAAGGCCCAGAGGAGAACTAGTCATTAAGGGAGAGAAACAAAGGGAGAAGAAAAATGAAAGTGGATGAATACAAAACACAGTAGGGGAATATATGAATATAAATGGGGTTGATATTTCCAAGCAATTATTATGGAAGCAAATCAACATTTTCATGACTCTTTCCCTACTGGAGGTAATAGATGTTTATGTGGTCAAACAACTCAAGGATATAACCTCTCAAAATGATCCTCATCCTTTCATAACTCCTTTTACATATCAGTTACACATTAGTGTTAATTCTCACTATATTTGGTCATTGACTCCAGTCATTTATATAGAGTAGACCAATAAATGAATGTAAGGAATGGAGAAATCAATCGCGTTGTGTAGTGCTGTCTCTCCACACACCTCCCTTTCTAGCTCTGTTAGGGGAATTCACTGGAGAGCCCACCACACAGTGTGAGGAAATGATGATGAATAAGGGAGAGTGTTCTGAAATCTAAGGTTCTTCATGATTGCTAAACAGTAACAACCACAGGGAACAACAGCACACCTGCTCCAGTCCTACCTGCAAATGAAAAATGAGAAGAATGTTGCCTTTTCCTCCTTTGTCTTTCTATAGAAGAGGAAAACCTTTCAAAAGTTGGGGGACTTCCCTGGTGGCGCAGTGGTTGAGAATCTGCCTGCCAATGCAGGGGACATGGGTTCGAGCCCTGGTCTGGGAAGATCCCACATGCCACAGAGCAACTGGGCCCGTGAGCCACAATTACTGAGCCTGCGCGTCTGGAGCCTGTGCTCCGCAACAAGAGAGGCCGCGATAGTGAGAGGCCCGCGCACCACGATGAAGAGTGGCCCCCGCTTGCCACAACTAGAGAAAGCCCTCGCACGGAAACGAAGACCCAACACAGCCATAAATAAATGAATGAATGAATGAATGAATAAATAAATAAATAAATAAATGAATGCCATTTCTAAAACACTACTCTTAAAAAAAAAAAAAAAGTTAGTGGGGATCTCAGTGTCTGGTGCTAAGCCCAAGTTCCATATATGTGATTCAAAAATCAACATTCTCTCTAGCTGGAGCCTGGGAGCTTTCCTGAATCAACATTTCATTTTTATCCATGATAGGTAAACTCCGTTTGGAGGGATGCTTGTAAGTGTTTTCAAGATGGTTTTATGCACCCCCTGCCTGTTTGTTATGGGCAGGTCACACATGCCCTGTACTGCTCTGGACTTCTAAATAAAAATAAAATTCTGAGTATTGTTTCAACATGCACAGAAGTCCATGTTTACTGTGCTTATTGCCTTTGTCTTTCTTATTCAATCCTTCTATTTTCCAATCCATTTTCACCTATTTTTAAAATTTGGTGTTTAGTAATATGAAGCGATCTCATCAGAAAATACATTTAGCACAATAGCTAAATTACTGGGTTGGAATTTCATTTTCTTTGGCATTTTAAGATAGTCTAAGTAAACTGATAGTAAATGCTTTGGGGATGATAGACCTCCTTTATCAGCGTACAACTCATCACTCAGTGTTAAATTATTTCTTAAAATGGTTAGTTGGTGAGAATAATATTGAGAAGAGAAACATTTAAATGTGTTTGACTAAGCTAAGAGCTCTGGCATATATTTTAAATTAGTATGTTCAGTATCATCACCCTTAATTCAGTCCTATCACAAATATACTGTGTGATGGTGCATTTTTCAAATAAATAGGGACCAGAGCAGGGAATTAGCTGACAACAACTGAATAACTATTTGATGGATTTTTTTTTTTCTTTTTAAGTGAATTCCTAAGAATAAATGTAGAAAACTCTTGGGAGATGGACTGGGATGATTCAGAAATCTATATTAACACATCTTAGAGACAAATTCTTGGTCTAACAATGCACCCCCATCCCCAGGTACAGAATCAAGGTGAAATATCAGAGGCAGAAGGGCAGTAGGGCATGAGGATGACATATACCCAAGGACAGGTTCCACTTCATGATAGCCCTTTTTAGTCTGCTTCTGGTCCCACATGAAAGAAGAACAGTCCCTGGAGCCAATTTCAGCCTCGTAGTTTAGTGCTCAGTACTTCACACACTTCTTTAAAATGTGTGTTCTTTTTCTATCATCTCTAAGATTTCCTAGATGTCTGACCTTTTCACTGTTGTGATCTCTTGATATTATTTTACAGAAAATTGCTGTTGACTTATAACCTACCCTTTCTTTTTCTTTTTTTTTCCTGTCTTTCCATTAGCAGAGTCACACAATATGGATGCAAGTCAATACCAATAATGAAACATTAATATATGTATATATATGCATATCAGACTATTAGAGAAAATATAAAGAATAAAACTACTATATGAAAAGTAGCACCATCCAAAAATGGTAAAATTTCCTCTACTGCTTTTACATATTATATACATATATATATATATATATATATATATATATATATATATTTATATTTATATTTTAAGTGTGCGGGAGGATATGTTATTCCTGTCTGTTTCACCTCAATCAATATGATTTGGCTTGTCTATACATATTTAGCCAATTCAAAGTTATTATATATACATACACACACAAATAATGTGCACGCAAATGAATCCCTGAGTTGGACATACTGCCATATAGATATGATGTAATTTCAAAGCAGCTGTTTCCTTAGGCGCTAGCTCAGTTTTTATCCCACTGCATATCTCTTTAGTGGAACTACTGGGATCTCTTCATGCAAGAAAGATCCACTAAAGACAGGTGATGAAAAAAAAAAAAAAAAAAGACAGGTGATGGATGATATTTGGTCCCCATTAGAGTAAGTTGCTTTGGCCTCAAGTGAAAGAACTGAGAAGAATAGGAAACAACCTGGTGTGTCATATTCAGAAGCTGAAGCACACTTATTGTGACATTTGATGATAGTAATGTGCCTTGGTACTATATTATTTGGTGTGTCATTCTTAGATCTTATGTCGCCATAACAACAGAATATGTGTGTGTGTTTAGTAGAAGGACAATCCATTTTTCCCCCAGTCAATTTTTTTTTCTTTGATCTAAAGAACTTGGTTCTTGTCTTTGAAGTTGTTCACAATAGGGCATGATAGAAGGAGCACAGGTAATAATTACAGAAACTTCAATGGAAAAAAAAAATACATGTTTTAAATGAAAGCTTTAAGCCCTTGCCTTATGTCCCAGGACTGTTAAAGATGATTGAAGTGATTCCTCCCTGTATCTATCATAATGCCCTTTTCCCCTTATCAGAGACCAGCCAAAGATACAAAGGTTATGCCTTTCTTGATTAATCTATGTGACAGGGGCAAATTGCCTGTTTTCCTTTGTTTCTGTTTTTTTTTTTTTTTTTTCTTTAGAGTGCCAGAGGCAGAAAACTACTATGCTTCACTAGTGACTCATAAGAAAACTTAATAGAAGGTCCTTAATGCCCACTGGCTCTCCAGTAGCTGATTGATGTAGTTCCAAACTAAGCAGGGTACCTTCATGGAACCAAGCACATCAGAGCCACAGGAGGGAGTGTAGGGGTAGGATCCCTTGTGCTCTGGCAGTGACGAAGGTAGGTCTGCCATATTTTCCTCTTGGTTCTATCTATATTTATGAAGACAACATTTTGCTATCATTGTTACCTATGAAGTGACTATATTGTGTGTGGTTTTGTTTGTTTGTTTTTATCTTGCTGGTTTAAAAATATAGTTAGTAGACTCAGATGTCCCTGAGGAATCCTCAGTTTCCTGGACTGTAAAGTGGGTTTAATAACACATACCTCATTGTTCTTTTGTGAGGCTTATACTAAATAATTTATGCAAATATTTAAGAGTACCTAGAAAAACTTTAAGAGTGTAATCAATGGTGATTGCTACAAATGCAGATATGTGAAAAACTCTGAAAGGAGTTCCTTGGGCTACTGCTGAGCTGATGACATAAGCTCTTAATCCCCAGAAGTCATCGTTCTTCATTTCAGTGCAGTGTAGGGGAGTTCATCAAGTTTGTGTTTGGAAACTCTCTTGCTGACTACCACCCATGAACTAAATCAACTCAAGTTGTTATTGGGAAGAATTATGCTAGGTGTATAACACTTTGCAGCATTTAACATGGTGATGCTGGGTTGAGAGTTATTATAAGAATCATTATTTTATATACTTTGCAACTTAAAATAAACTTTATTTATACTTTCAGGGTTAAATATGTACCCATACTTAATATTTGATATGAATATCTTATCACAGTGGTTCTCAGTTCTAGCTGTACGTAAGTATCACCATGGAGAGTATTAAAAATATAGGTTCATGGGCAACCCAACCCTGGTGTGCTGATTCAGTAGGAAAAGGTGGGACCCCCAAACCTGCATTTTGAAAATTACTAAGACTGTTCTGATACACAATCAGGTTTAGGAATTAGAGTTCTATAGCAGTTCCCATATTTAAACTTAATATAACTTTGTGGTAAAAACACGTCCCATTTTCTACTTCTTTCTTCTGATATATTCATGTACATGTCTCTAAGAAAGAGATAGTATGACACCCCACATGATAAAATATAGGAAGCATTGTATTCCTCTTACCACAAGTGGAAGATAATGCCAGAAAAACTGTTGATTGGAGAGAAAAAGATTCTGTGATGCTTTAAAGACTTCTCATTACCTCATCCATGCAAAAAGCACTGAATTTAATTTTTTGAAAAATTTTCTCTTTCTTGGATCGTAATTATTGAAGCATCTTAAATACTGTGCTCTATTCAAATTTATCTCAGCAAAAAGCAACGTTTATAGTCCATCATTGTAGCCTACCGTTGTATTTCCATTACCAAGTTAGCCATTACTATAATGTAATTAATGAGATATGAAGAGTGAAACTATTATGAAGCCTTATCATTTAAAGTCTATTCAGTGTTACTACACCTTTGACAGAGGAAAATAAAATTCATGATGAAAATGAGAATTACAACCTCATTTAAACTAATTTAACTATGGTTTTTAAACATTTTTTGGGTCAACTCGTTAGCCCTCCCTGATAACTGTCAGTCTCAGAACATAGGTGATTGACCCGGCATTACAGTATTCTGCATAACTCCTCAGATATATTTGACAGGACTGCAGAATGTATGGAGTTGTTTCCCATGCATATAATGTGCTCCTCTGTATTAAATTTGGCTAGTTGACTGCATGTTCTCTAAAAGCATCCCTCCTTTAAATATGAGCTCCCATGGACTCTTTGATTTTTTTTCAAATGATTAACTGGCCAAATCCTGCCTAACCTGGTAGAAGCACCAACTAACAGCAGTGCTATGAGAGGGACCCAAACAGCATTATGTTTCAGCATTCATGCATTTATGAGACATGTGAGTATATTCTGTCCAGCTTGTTTTATAGGAGATGGTTCACAAAGCTACTTGAAAAAGTTGCTTCCCTGCTTACAAGAGTAAAACTTTATGTGACAATCATTTTGATATCCGCCCCCCAAGACATATGTACCTTTTCACGCATTCTAACATGTTTCAGTATGTGTGGCAACATGTCCTCTATTCTCTGAATTGATCCAGTTAAAACTCTGGTTTTTCAAATTTTATTAATTGGACTCTTATTTTAAAAGAAGAGATCATAAACTCCAGGTAAGAATAAACATACCACAGTGATTCTCCACTTTATCCCAGTAACTATGAGACTGAGAAATAGAGAGTACAAAAATACTATAACGAGGGAGTCAGTATGACTTAGATTTTACTCTTGTCAATCTGAAGTGATCTTGGGCCAGTTTCTTTATCACTCTCAGCCTCTATTCCTTCAAATGAAAAAAAGAATAAAGATGCCTGCCCTCTGCTTTACGACATTACTATGACTTTAAAATAAAGTAACTAATGTGAAGTTGCTTTGAAACTGTGAAGTATCAATAAGAAAAACTGTGGTTTTAAAATAAGTAGCCTCCAGACCAATTTTAGATCTCAGTTTTACAGAGTGGAAGAGTGAACGGGCTTTTATATACAACAGATCTATACCAAAAATCAGTACCAAAATTTACATGTGTCTTCTGTGAAACATGGTGAATAATACCTAACAATTAGGAATGCTGTGAGAATTAATGAGATAATGTTTATCTCTGGACTGCCTTTCCCTCCCAACCTCCACTTCCTAAAACTCATCCTGTCTTCCACATCCATCCAATTCAAGCTTTTAGAAGTTTTACACATAAATGCTGACAAAACAGACAGACAACATAAAACATCTCTTATTTGCCTTAGGAGCATGATTGTTGTATCATGAAACTGACCAAGGAGTGGGTCCTGATTATACCTTGTCTCTACCTCTCCTGCACATCTCATTGTGGTTCTTTCTTATATCTTTAGTTGTGGAAAATCTTTTTCTGCTAGTTTTCAGGTAATTTGCACAGATAGTTGCTCTGTAACTAGTTTTATAATTTTGTGTGTCCATGGGAGGAGGTGAGTTCAGGGTCTTCCTACTCGTCATCTTGGGTACCTCTCTCTGATTTAATTAGCTTTTTATTCTCAACATGTGACAATTGTCAGATAGCACTCAATAAACATTTGTGGAATTAAGAAGGTAGCTCAATAATGGGGCATCCAAGTGTGCTAAATGTATAAAAAAATTCTATTCTAGATATCATTTATTATATTAAAAAGTCAACCACTTTATTGTTTAGAAATAATAATATATACCCTCTCTAACATTGGTATTATTATATTGAGGGTTATAATGAGATATACTTTATTCAGGAGAAGTGTTTTTCTGTAATAAACTGAATATTACAATAAAATTCCTTAAAAAAATCCTGCTGTGTCTTGAAAATTACAAACTATTCTCCTTAAGATATTTGTCCTGTATCTGTGTGTTATGGAGATATTGTTCGTGCTATTTCAGTTCCAAACCACCTGTAGTCCCACTCAAGTGGTTAATACATCTCTTTACACAGTAGTCATATAATCCACCGAGTGTGTTTACACACAATGGAACTGCAGCTTGAATGGATGGTATGAAATAAACTTTAATGCTTCCCAGAAATTCATAGCTGTACAATAGCAAGAAAGATTAAAAGGGGAAAGTTTCTCACTCTGCCAACCTTTACTTTTTTTGTTCTCCAAAACTGAAAAAAAGAAAAAAAATTAAATGATCTCACTGTACAGATACAAGTGGCATTTGGAGTACCTTGCCCAGCAGTCCTCACTCTCTTACTGAATTTCTGAATGTATACGCGATGCACTATGAAAGCACTGCCTTCTACCTTCCCCATTTTCTTGGTCCGTTCTTTTATTCCCCTCAAAAGCACAGAAGCACCTATCAGGGATTGAAGGATGTAATGATCAGGATTGGTAACTGAGACGGGAAGCTCTGCCTATGATGCTAAGAAATTCTATTTTCCCCTAGATAAACTTTAACAGTGCAAGACACAGTGAGAGTCACAGATCCAGGGATGGACGATCCTTCTGAGGACAATAGAGAGAGAATTTGTATACGTTTCCTGCATGAGAAAACCTTGCAGATGGCATCCCTGAAAGTTAGTTATTCCTGCTCAAACACAGAGCTTCCTTAGGAGGAAGATAACACTTCCTTTCATCAGAGAGACTGAGAGTTTTCAACAGAGTTACTGTGGAATTGGAAAACAAAACAAAACGAGTGCAAGGAATTTCTTTCTTTTCTTTTTTCTTTGTTTTTACATAATATAATTGGTAGACGGGCCCAATGCTCTGCAGCGGGACAAAAAACTTTTGCCACACAATACAATACGTATGTTATGTCTGAGGACCCCACCAATCAGGGATAATAGCACAGAACTCAAAAGAAATTTAACACAGGCTGGTGTATGAAACCAACTCGAAAGAATCAAGGAGAACACAGAAGTGACCCAGTTCACTCCCCACTCTTCTTACTGGAGTTGATACTCATCTCTAATAAGGAAAATTACTAATCAATATTCATACTTGAATATAGTAAGTAGATGATTGCGTACATATTTAAGGTAATCAGTGACTGTATTTGTTTACCCATTTGAAACTGAGTTGTTTTCAATCCATTTACTTGATTGGAAAGTTAAGATTAAAAACAAACAAAAAACTCAAATGCCCAAATGTATGTCAACAATAGACACCCCTGTAATTCCATGCAATTGAATACTATTCAATAATAAAAAAGAACTATAGTTACATTGAACAAAAAGATTGAGTAAAAGAAGCCAAACACATGTATGTGCTGTATTTTTTCATTTATGCTAAGTACTACACCAAGCAAAACTAATCTATGGTGATAAAATAGCAGAAATAAGGATAATGATTATCGTTGGAGGTGGGTGATTAAAAGACGCTATGGATGGGCGAACCTCTAGATGCTGGTAATGTCATTTATTGAACTAGATGCTAGTTATAAGAATGTAATCACTGGGAAATTTCATGCAACTATACGACTTGTTCATTTTTTTTTTAGTTATCTATGTCGCTTTTTTTTGGAAAGAGTTTAAAACAAACAAGCATACTGGCCATGAATGTCGTATGTAGAAGAAATACATGACAGTAATTTTCTTGTCAACAACTCTCACATTTGACATTCGAACCAGCTTACTCCACACTTCAGCCAACAATCTGCCATCTCTAAGTATCCTCCTGCTTCATACTTGATGCTATGGCTCATCTGCTCTCCCAGTGTGGATCACCTTCCCTTTGCCCTCCCCTGGGGTTTCCTTCTCCCCAGAAGAAATCCTATTCAATCCACAAAGCCCATTGTGAGTGACCAGTTGGTCTCCCTAAACCACAGAGCTTCATATCTGAACAACTTGGAACAGTTCTAAAAGAACTTTTTTTTTTTTTTTTTTTAATGTTGCTGCCTATTACAGTTTGTGTGCTTGTTTCTAACCTTCCTTTTAAACTTTAAGCTTTCTTAAGTCAGAGGCTGTGCTTTAGCCATCTCTGTTTCCTCCCTGAAGTACCTGGCATAATGCCTGGTCTATAATAAGTACTATATTCTGTAAATATTTGTAGAATTAAATTGTTAGTCATAGCCATTTTAACTATAATATCTTCATATTCCACACCACTTTCTAGGTCATCTTTGCAGTTTCTTAAAAGACAATGATCTTTTCATCTATGGTGAAGGATAAGATTACTTTTGGTACTTCATCACAAAGTAACTGATAAGAGCAAACTTCGATTGTTTAATACCTCAGTCTGCAAGGGTATATCTAAAAGAAGGAAAAAGCATTCCTTTCTTATGGGAACAGATGTTCCAGGGAGACTAAATTGACATTTTATGCTTTTCTCTCATTTTTTCCCCCCTGATTGCTATTTTTCTTTCTTAGAGCTGGAAATAAAAGGATTAGGAGCTAGAAGGTGAAATCAAGGTATATTTTCTGTGTTATACACAAAACTGAGGAAGTTTTAACACATTTGAAGTCAGAGGAGCTCTATCTGCACTGACTCACAAGTAACATACACTATTCATTTCAGCTCTACATGGATAGAGACCAGCTCTGTCTCTTGGTTGAGGGGATTATCAACATTTTCATCTTTATTTCAGGGGGGTTCGTTTTCTCTGCATTTGCCTTTTGTACCTCTGCAGTCACTTAAGTCACATAGACAGTTTTTTTACATAACCTTCCCACCCACCACTTGTTTGGCACATTATGCTGCTTGAGAGAACAGTGAACCAGCCATAAACAGGTCCTGAGGAGAATCTTCCAGATGCAGCAGTTTAAGTTCTGATTGCTTCCTCCTGGCTATGAGGGTGTTTTTCCCCAACGCTGAATATCATTATTCTCTTGATACAGGCTTTGCTTACTGCTTGTGACCCTGTTGCCTAGGGCTTCAAGAAATTAGTCTCCTTTAAATAATCCAAGAAAAAGAAAAGATCATCCAAGAGAAGCACGTTGCCAGCTCAGTCTCTCTCACAGCTTGAAGCTGCACTAATTAGACATGCTTTTCTATGGTTACAGATCTTCATCTGCCATGTTGGCTAAAGAAAAAAATGCCGTTTCTCCATTTTACCCTCACAGATATGCATTATGGAGAGCTCCATGAAAAATCACATTTATTTAAGATTGAGCCTTAGTACTGTGAAAAACAATGTACTGATCATCTTGCAAAAGACCTTTTTAGTGTGACATAACAAACCTAACTAGAGGAAAAAAGAGGGTCAGGGAAACAGTATTTCATTATAGCAGCAGATAAATATTTTTCATTAAACATTAAAAACAACATCTGTTTCTCTCTTTAACAGTGTGAAGATTTCACTTTATTAAGTTTGGGGTGGTTAATGACTTTAAAAGTAATTTGCAATTTAAACATGTCTCTATCTAGTGGCTAATTTATGGCTAAGTCTTCAGTGTTAACTCTCATTTTTATTAATTTTATTAATGGTCTCTCACTCTCAAGAAAAAGTGACAAAGTGGTACATCATTCTTTTGACTTGTGATAATAAGAAACAAATGTGTATTCTTGAAACATTTACTTAATTGCTTTCCTCAGTGTTTCCCTTTATTATAATTTCCCCCTTTCCTCCAAGAAAAGGATATTTGGAGACTAAAGAACAACTGATTGGGAAAATAAAGAATCTCTCCATCTCTCCTGCATTACTATTCTCCAAACTGCCAACTGATTGTAGTCATTACATTTCTCGCCATGATGACTTTATTGAGAGGCCAAACTTAGGCTTTGTAAGTTATTTAACAAATGCAGATCAAGGCAGAAAATTTCAGCCCCAAAGTGAGTAGAGTTCAGAATCAGTTTTTGTTGCAAACAGACCTAATGCATGGATGAGATTACAAGAATTCAGAGGCCGCTGGAGCCATAATATTTGCCTATATTGTCTTAGCTTTCATACTGGACATCAGCTTCAGGTTTTACTGCCCGCTGCGGCTGTGTTCTCAACTCCAACATGATTAGCTAGTGCTCTTGGCAATGTCCAACCCCAAAAGGCTGGAAGTTGTCTTTCATATCTTCAACCAATATATACGTGAAACTGATAACCTCCCCTTGGTAGTCAGTCTCTTCTCTCCCTGGCTTCACCCAGCCCTGGTGTCCTCCCTTTACCCACTGATCTATGTCATTTGAGTCCCAGCAAGTTTGAAGTCTGCTTAAAGTATATTGGTAATTTGCAATTTTTATATACATATATTAAAATTACATCCTCTCAGTGTGGAGAAAAGGGAACACTTCTACACTGTTGGTGGTACAGCCAGTATGGAAAACTATATGGAGTTTCCTTAAAAAACTAAAAATAAAGTTACTGTATGATCAAGCAATTCCACTCCTGGGCACATATGCAGAAAAGATGAAAACTCTACCTCAAAAAGATACATGTACCCCAATGTTCATAGTAGCGCTATATACAATAACCAAGACATGGAAATAACCCAAGGGCCCATCAACAGATGAGTGGTTTCAGAAGATATGGTGTGTAGTATATATATATATATATATATATATACCACACACACATATATATATACACACACACACATACGCACACAATGGAATATTACTCAGCCATAGAAAGAATGAAATATTGCCATTTGCAGCAACATGGATGGACCTAGAGAATATCATACTAAGTGAAGTAAGTCAAAAACAAATATTATATGATATCACTTATATGTGGAATCTAAAAAAAAAATACAAATGAATCTAAATATGAAACAGAAACAGACTCACAGACATAGAAAACAAACTTAGGGTTACCAAAGGGGAAAGGGAGGGCGGGGGGGGATAAATCAGGAGTATAGGATTAACAAACTACTATACATAAAATAGGTAAGGAAAGAGGATTTACTGTATAACACAGGGAACTATATTCAATATCTTATAATAACCTATAATGGGAAATAATCTGAAATATATATATGTATATTATATATATATATAACTGAATCACTTTGCTGTATACCTGAAACTAACACAATATTGTAAATCAACTATACTTCAATTAAAAAAAATTACATCTTCTTTGTCTCTTGCTCCATTTGTCCAAACAAATTGAAACTAATTTAAATTTTCTTTTGAGTTTAAGGGAAACATGATTCCATATTTACAAAAGAAAGTAGGAGGAAGGACAGGAGGAGGAAAAAGAAGAAGAGGAGGAAGAGGAGGAGAAAGTGCTTTTTGTTTTAAATGTAATATTGTATAATTGCCTCTTTCAGTACCATTGTAAAAAAAATAGCTGAACCGAGTGGATGTGTTCAAACAGAACTTAGTGCCTACATTTTTGGCAAAAGTACATTTATACTTCCCTTCAATACAGCTATAGGATGTCCAAATGAGGGGATTACTAAACTCTTCTATTAAACTGTCCTCTAAAGACCAAGAGAATTGATGAAGTTCTGTGAATGGAAGAGACACTAAAACAATCTTATTATTTCTCTGACACCTCATATTCTGTTTGATAAATTCATGGGGATAATATAGGTGTTTATTACCATAAATATAAAAACTTACTTCAAATTTTGAATAAATTTTATGTTCCAGGAAAAATTCACGTTCATCCCATTATTTTAAGTACCCAAGCGCACCTTTGCTCACCCCTAGTTTAAGAGTCTAGGTTCTGAAGAATAATGTCTGCTGCTATAAATTTGCAAGGTAGGGTTTGTCCCCATATCATGCAAAATCATCTTTCCATCTATGGAATATATGCATTTACTTTAACAAATATACATGAGTTTAAAAAAAAACAGCTTTATTAAGGTATAACTGAAGATAATGAGCTGCATATATTCAAAGTGCACAATTTGATATATTTTAATGTATGTTTACACCTGTTAAACTATCATCACAATCAATACAATAAATAAATTCATCACTCCCAAGTCTTCATATGCACATTTGTAACTGATTTCTCCTGCTAGTACCTGTTCTACTTCCATTCCCAAGCAACCATTGATCTGTTTTCTGTCATTATGGATTAGAATTGCATTTTCTTGAGTTTTATTCAAATGAAATCATACAATATGCACTTCTTTGTGTCTGACTTCTTTCACACAGCATAATTGTTTCAAGATTGACCCAGGCTGTAGCACATATCAATAGTTCTTTACCTCTTATTCTGAGTATTGTTCCATTCTATGGATATAATAGATTTTGTTGTTTGTTATCTGTTCACCAACTGATGGGAATTTGTGTTGTTCATAGCTTATGACTATTGCAAATAAAGCTTCCAGAACGTACCAAATCTTGTTATAACATCTGCTTCCAATTATCTTGTGGTGATACTTAGGTATGGGATGGCTGGATCAAGTGATAGGTATATGTTTAACTTTTTAAGGGGTTAAAATACTGTTTTCAAAGTGCTGGGATCATTTAATATTCCCAGCAGCACTGTACAAGGGTTTCATTTCCTCTACATCCTTGAAATTAAATTATTAGCCTGAGTTCTCTTCTAGAGGCTCTGGGAACAAAGTTTTCTTCCCAATTTATTCTTTTTGCTGGCAGAATTTAGCTCCTGGTGGTTTTAGGACTGAGTTCTCATTTGTTTGCTGGCCGTCAGTCAGAGAATGCTTTCAGCTCCTAGAAGCTACCTGTATTCCATGCCACATGGCCTCTTCTATCTTCAAGCCAGCAGTGATATGTTGAATCTTTCTTTCTTTTTTTAGCAACATAGTTTTTTTTGTTGTTGAATCTTTCTTGTGGTTCAAATCTTTTTCTTCTGCAGCTGGAGAAAGTTCCTTTCATAGTCCTCATGTGATTAGGTCAGACCCACCTGAATAATCACACCATTTTAAGGTTAATTGTGCCATATAATACAACCTAATCAAGAGAGTAAAATCTACCACATCATTTCCCTGGGGCTTTTTCAGGGTGAGTACACCAGGGCTTGGGAATCTTGGAGGTTTTGTTAGAATTCTCTCTACTACATTATTCAAATATATTTTCTGTTCTCCTTAATTCATTTGTAGAATCCCAATACATGTATATTAGGCCTCTGAAACTGTCCTATAGCTCACTCATGTTCTGCTCATTTCTTTAGTCTATTTTTTCAATTATTTTTACTGCTATGTCTTCAAGTTAACTACTCTTTTCTTCTACCATGGGTAATCTGTTAATCCCACCCAAGTGTATTTCTCACACACTGTAGTTTCAATTGTAGAAGTTTGACTGAGTTTTAAAATTTCTTCCATATCTCTATTTACCTTTGTTAATATATGGAATACAATTATAAATGTCATTTTAAAGCATTGTCTACCAATTCTAACATATGTGATAGTTCAGAGTCGGTTTTGACTGATTATTTTCATGAGTATATTCTGTGTTTTCCTGCTCCTTTCTAAGCTTGGTGATTTTTAACTGGATACCAAACAGATTTTTCTTCTTTGGGCCTGCATATTTTTATGTCTCTATAAATATTCTTGAGCTTTTTTTCTGGGACACATTTAAGTTACTTTTAAAATATATGATCCTTTGGGCCTTGCTTTTGAGATCCGTTAGGTAAGATCAGAGCAATATTCAGTCTAGAACCAGAGGGATGGTAGAAAGCATGAGTTTAATTTTGGATATGTTAAGTTTAAGGTGCTTATTAGACAGTCAAGTGGAGACATAAAATAGGTCATTTAATATGTAAGTCTAGAGTTCAGGGAAGAGATTAGTGATGGAAATATAAATTATTTATCTTGATAATGCAACTAAGCAATTTTTTTTTTTTTTTTTGGCTGCATTGGGTCTTTGTTGCTGTGTGCGTGGGCTTTCTCTAGTTGGGGAGAGCAGGGGCTTCTCATTGCGGTGGCTTCTCTTGTTGCAGAGCACAGGCTCTAGGTGCGTGGGCTTCAGTAGTTGTGGCGTGTGGGCTCAGTAGTTGCAGCACGCAGGCTCTAGGGCATGCGGGCTTCAGTAGTTGTGGCTCGCAGGCTCTAGAGCGCAGGCTGAGTAGTTGTGGCGCACGGGCTTAGTTGCTCGGCAGCATGTGGGATCTTCTCGAACCAGGGATCAAACCTGTGTCCCCTGCATTGGCAGGCAGATTCTTAACCACTGCGCCACCAGAGAAGTCCCAACAACCAAGCAATTTAACACACATACACAACTGTGTGTTATTCAACTGAAGGAGTCCAGTCAATAGACCTAACTGAAGGAGGATATTCTTTGCCTTTTTCCTTTCTTTATGTTGTCATGGTTCAAGGATTCTCAAACTGTGATATCCAAATTAGCTTAACATGACCTAGGAATTTGTTAACAACGTAGGTTTGTGGCCCCACCTCAGGTCTACTGAATCAGCAGCTCCAGGGGTGAGGCCAGCCATCTTTTTTAACAAGCCCTGTAGGTGAATCTGATAAGTTCAAGTTTAAGAACAGGTGGTCTAGTCTATAAGTGCTGGAGAGTACTTCAAGGATTATGCTACTGTCACCTTAGCTGCTAGGTCTCAAAGAATGAACAGAAGTTTCTAGATGGAGAATAAAGGACATTTCATAGGAGAGAAACGTGAAAAGGAATTGGATCTAAATGGCATTCAAACGAGTTTTTTACTATTTAATGTGTTTGGGAGATTTATATTATCTTCACTACTTGAAAGAGCCACTCTGAGCACTACTGAATGCCACTTTCTAACCAGGAAACTCAAGTGAAAATCCTTTTCCTCCTATAAATTCTATCTGAGGTAGATAGGAAAAGCCAAAATACCATGTCATGAAACCCCAAATTTTAGAAATATTTTATAATGTTGAAATGTGTAAATTCAAGTAATAGTTATTCATTATTAATCCTATATTTGACACTAGGGACCTATCAGAAATTCAGTATTCTAGATATTATTACAGTTTTAATATTTCCTACAAGATTATAGGGCAATGCCTGATACATAGTAAGTATTCAATACATATTAGCAAATATAACATATTATTTCAAAAGCACTTCCCACTCTCTTTCTTGGTACATTCTAAAGTGTATTACAGAGGCACTGTGATTCATAGCTAGTGCTCTAAGTAATCTCTTCTTTTAGGTATGTGCATTTGCATACCATAAAAAGTAGAGCATGATTAATTGCATTGTTTATAGATGCAATTAAGTGTTATTTTTAAGTAAATATGGCCTGCTGTAAAGGTATTATAAAACACTGTACTTTCTTCCTCCTAAAAGGCAAAAGATAGATATTACCTGTCCATGTTCCCCTTAGATGGTCTGGATCAGACACTCATAAGGAGAGTATAATGTTGAGACAAGGTCTGGAAGGCCAGAAATGTTAAATTGGCTCTCAGGTAAAGGGATACAAGTTCAGATTGGAAATGGAATATGAAGCCAGAGATCTGAAGACAAATGAAGACAGGAAATGAGTGGGAGATAAAGAGGAAAGCAGGACCAAACTGGTTCAGTCGGGATTAGGTGAACTGACCTGGGTCTCTCCCCTGTCTTCCCACAACTCTGTCTTAATGATTGCTTTTCACTAAATGCTTTGCTTAGGATCTGGTGCATGCATTCTTCTACTTCTGTTTAATTCAGGTTTAAAATAATTCTTGAACAAGAATTCCTTGACATATATACACTAATATGTGTAAAATGGATAACTAATAAGAACCTGTTGTATAAAAAAATAAATAAAATAAAATACAAAAATTCAAAAAAAAAAAAAAAAAAGAATTCCATATTGCATTGTGGATTAGCAATCCTGAAATGGACTAAACTTTTTTTTCCGTACTTTCCTGTGCCTGTCAAAAGCATACTTATTCTACTTACATCTGGGCTTAAAATTTCAGAATTATAGTTAGCAATTCTCTTTCCATTAACTACATCTCCCTTTCCCACTCCATTAAAAAGATTGGTGAAATATATTACAGTCAAGTGTATAATATAGCGCACTGAAGAGTGTATGAAATTTAGGCATGCACAGTTATGTTATCCAGGCACTGTAGTTGAGCTCTCCCATGGTCAAGGTAATTGAGAGGTGACCACCCACCATTACAGTTGTTTATACCCAAATGGTCTTTTCCATGAAGTGCTGTACAGAAATCTGGGGTTTCAATTTGTTTATTTTCCAAATATTTTAGCAGATTCAAAGCTCAGTTGTGGAGAAACTCTTGGCCTGATTACAAATATCCTTGTGGGCTGTCTCTGTGAAGAAGGGTGAATGCTATGTCTGGGGAAGAATGAAAGTCAGCCTCCTCAACAATGGCACCAGAATACCGAATGAAACTTCTTGTTCAGCTAATTTCTGAAGCACATGGATCCCTTTATAATCAACAATACAACACTAATTAGGTACTAATTTCAGAACACAACTATGAATTAGCTATGACCCAGCATTTTCCAAAGGCTGCCTGGAGCATCCCATACTCAGGAAAAGTAGCCTCATGGATATGTTAATCTTTTATTTCTCTAGTTCCATAAACTCTATTCTGACATTGAGGGAATCTGAAATAATGTACCAGTGTAATAATATTTTAACTGTCCTCAGAAATGCCTCTGTTCATGAGAACATCAATTATCCACTGAATGACCCAAGATATAGCAGATACTGTGCTACGTGATTTGGAATATTAGATGAAAAAGAGACGCAAACAATTTAAGATTAAATGTGACCCAAAACTCTTAGAGAGGGTTAATATTTAAAATTTCCATAAGTGGAATATTAATGTATCTTTTAGAAACACTATTGGGGAAAAAACACTACAACTTATTCTTATTTTTATCCTACATAATTATTTGTTCAATAAATATTTATTGATTGCCTTCCATGTGCAACAGAAATATGGTAGGGAACCAGGCAGGTTTGGTCCCTACTTTAAGGAAAAATGCACTTAAGAAGTCTCAGAAACACGGCAATTAAGGACATAGCCATATTAAAACCTTAAGACCATTAAAACAAAAGTAAAATGATCAGGTTTAGGAAATGAAGCCTGAGGTAAAGAACGTAAAATTAATTACACCTGAAAACTTAGTCTGAAACGTTTCCTTAGTCTACAGGAAGCTACTCTTATTTAGGTCATAACTTTCTCAGCTTCCTGCTACTAATATTTCTCATAAAAGCCCAAAAAGTTCATGTCAGTCCTTCATGTTTTCAGTGATGGGAAGTTTATTCCTAAAAAAAAAAAAACTAAAATTTTTTACTAACCCTATTTTTGGCTAACTTGCCATAAAATGCAGAACACAGGCCACAGAATGATCTCATCAGGTAACATCTATTTCTCTTCTTTTCTATTTTTTTGTAATTATTTTATTGTCCAATTTTATATTAAATATTGCGTTGTGTGTGATCAAAGAAATTTTTTGGAACAAGCAAGGAAGGACCAACTTAATTAAAATTAAGTAAACAAATGGAAAATATGTCCCACACATTAGGTGGAAATCCTCAATTTCATATTAAATGTAGTTATTTCTTATGGACGCATACGAAGTTCCCAAAGCTATCACATAAACTCTTTTAGAGCAAGTACCATCTCTTATATATACTTTGTTGTGTTGCAACTGTGAAAAATTGTTAGCACCATTATCAGTTTTCCACTTTTTCTTTGATAACAGGATCATAATTTTTTTTCTAGCTTTATTGATATATGACATAAAACATTCTGTACGTTTAAGGTGTACATGTTGATTTGATACACATATACTTCAAAATGATTACCATCATAGAGTTAGCTAACACCTCTGTCACATCACATAATTACCATTTCTGTTTTGTGATGAGAACACTGATGATCTACTCTCTTAGCAACTTTGAAGTATATAAAACAGTATTATTAACTATAATCAAGATGCTATACACTCAACCCTCAGAACTTTTTCATCTTAAAACTGGAAGTTTGTACCATTTGACTAACATCTCTCCATTTCCTCCATTCTCCAGCCCCTGGTAACTACCACTTTACTGTTTCTCTGAGTTTGGCTTTTTTTAGATTCCTCATATAAGTGACATCATACAGTATTTGTCTCTCTCTGACATACTTCACTTAGTATAATGCTCTCCAGATTCATCCATGTGGTAGCAAATGGCAGGATTTCCTTCTTTCTCATGGCTGAATAACATCCCATTTTGTTTATATACCACATTTTCTTCATCTTTTCATCTGTTGACAGATACTTAGGTTGTTTCCATACCTTGGCTACTGTGAATAATATTACAATGAACATCAGAGTGTAGATATCTCTTGGAGATTCTTTTATCCTTTCCTTTGGATATAGACCCAGAAGTGGGATTGTGGGGTCATATAGTTGTTCTATTTTAAAATTTTTGAGGAACCCCCATACTGTTTTCCATAGTAGCTGTACCAGTTTATATTCCCACCAACAGTATACAAGGGCTCCCTTTTCTCCACATCCTTGCCTGCCAGCATTTGTTATCTCTTGTCTTTTTGATGACAGCCATTCTAACAGGTGTGAGGTGATACCTCACTGTGGTTTTGATCTGTATTTCCCTAATGATTAGTGATGTAGAGCACCTTTTCATGTATCTGTTGGCCATTTGTGTGTCTTCTTTGGAAAAGTGTCTTTTCAGATCCTCTGCCCACTTCTAAATTCAATATTTTGTTTTGAGTTGTATGAATTATTTACATATTTTAGATATTAACCTCTCATAGGGTATATGGTTTGCAAATAGTTTCTCCCATTCTATAGGTTTCCTTTTCATTTTGTTGATTTTACTTCTGTGGTTTCATTTTGTTGTTTCTTTGCAGGAGTTCATTAGCTTTGTATAGTCCCATTTATTAATTTTTGCTTTTGTTGCATAAGAGGATCATCATTTTGTGAGGGGCAGTGTATCATGTGATCCTGTTTTCATTCTCTACTTTCATACTCTCCATTTTAACTGGGGTTAGACATGTGATCAGTCACAGCAACAAAAACTTAGAGGAAATCCAATTAGCGTTTCTGAGAAAGCCTTTTATTTCTTATAAAAATCTCACAGAATTCCCTCCCTCTTACCTTCCTAGATCAAGGAGCTGGGTTGAAGACAGGACAGATATTTGTGACCATGCAAAAGGTATTGCACAAAAGGATGGAATCCAAAAACCTCAGAAAGTTGGAGGAAATGTAAAAATCCTGGGTGTGATGGTATTGCTCAGAAGCTGAAACAACACTAGCAATATCTACCTATAATATTATTATGTGAGGAAAACTCCTATATGTTTAGGTTGCTATTAACTGGGATTTCAGTTTACGGCAGCTGAATATATTCTTAATTCATATACTGCCATAAGTTTTTATTAGTCGTACTCAACAATTTTTCAAATTGTTCTTCAATAAAGGTATCATGTATGACACTTATCACCCTCCCACTTGAGCGATCTAATTTAGGTGTTCACTAATTTTTGCCTGAGTCAGTCAGTAGACCTTTAATAACTGTTTGCTAAATGAAAATGAATTAGATTTTTGTAATATCCATTTATGTTTTCTTGCTACATCAATTCTCTTCTCCTTCCAATAATCTTGAGGTCAATGGATTTATTTTTCTGGAGCATAATTTTGATCATGACTTTCTTCTGCTCATAAATGCTAAATGACTCCCCAGTGTCTACAGAAATCCAAATTCCTTACTCTGTTATTTGAAGTCATTCAAAAATCTAGCCCTAATATTCCTTCCAACCTAATTTCACAATATTGATTATAATCCAAATAAATAAAACTGCTGTCAACTTTTCTTACATATCTAACCAATTTTGAGGAGGAGATGTTATTTCTTCTGCTAGAATGACCTACTGCTCCTCATTTCTGACTGTCAATCACCTGTTCTTTTCAGTTTCATCTCACGTTTCATCTCCTCTCGAAAGTCTTTATTCAATCCCCAATTCCATCCTCCTCCACCAAGGTAGAACCAATCTTCTTCTATTCTCAACTATAACACAGTGATGTAGTTGTAATTTTCTAATAGCTTACATATGCTGCTGAATAGTATAGGGTTCTATATATAGGTCCTATTTACTCTACCATAATATCTTTGGAGTAATATTTGTGCTTGGATAAAATTTATTGAAGTCTAATATACAAACAGAAACAATATACATACAGAAAAGTATAAGAATTATGAGTATAGATGTTGATGAATTTTTAGGACCATGAATACTTTTATATAATTGTCACTTAAATGAAGGTATAAAACATAACCAGCATCCAGAAGCCTTTCTCATACCTCTCCTCACTGGCCACCCCATGCCAAAAGTAACTGTTCCTTTGATTTCCATCACCATATATTAGTTTTGCCTGTTTCTGAACTACATATAAATGTTATCATTCATTATGTATTATTTTGTGACTGGCTTCTTTTGCTTAGCATACACCTATGAGCTACATTCATATTGTTCATATATCAACAGTTTATTCCCCTTCATGAATTTAGTATTTCTTTTGTGTGAATATACTGCAATTTTTATACATTCTACTAATGATAACCATTTGGTCTGCTTCCAGTTTTTTGCTACTATGAATAACATTAGAATAAACATTCTTGTACATGTGTTTGGGGGCACTTTGGATACATTGTTGTCAAGTATATACCTAACTAGGGAATTTCTGAGTAATAATATATAGGTATGTCCAGACACTCAGACTTATGAAGGGGAAACAACCATTTTTTCTCCACCTACATTGGAGGAGACTGTATATATGTGGGTCTGTTTCTGAAATTTCCATTCTGTTATGTGGTTTCTTTGCCAAGTACCACACTGTCACAATAACTATAGCTTTATAATAAATCTGAATGTCTGGTGAGGTAAATCTTCCAAATTTTTCCTTCATCTAGATTTTCTCTGCCATTCTTGTCAACTAATTGACAATGTTATAGTTAGAAATACATTGAACATGTTACACATTAATTTAGGAAAATTGGTATTTTTTAAATTCTGAATTTTCTAATCTATGAATATAGTATATCCCATCCATTTATGAAGGTCTCAAAATTTTTCTTTGTCAGAATTGTTTTGTCATTTTTCTATGTGGAGGTCTTGCATCTCTTTCCTTAGTATTATTCCTAGGTGTTTGAATTTACTTATTTTTCTTGCCTTATTGGACCAGCAAGAACCTCCAAATGATACTGATTTAAAGCAATTATAGAAGGAATCTTTGTCCTTCTCTCTCAATCTCTGTCATGTAATATTTTACCATCAAGGTGATTTTTAAAAATTAACATGCAATTGACATATTATATTGATTTCAATATACAACATAATGATTCATATTTGAATATATTGTGAAATGATAACCATAGTAAGTCTAATGATTTTTGCTGGAGGCATTTTGTAGATGTGTTTTATCATATTTTTTAAAATTACTATTTCTGGGCTTCCCTGGTGGCGCAGTGGTTGAGGGTCTGCCTGCCAATGCGGGGGACACGGGTTCGAGCCCTGGTCTGGGAAGATCCCACATGCCGTGGAGCAACTGGGCCCGTGAGCCACAACTACTGAGCCTGCGCGTCTGGAGCCTGTGCTCCGCAACAAGAGAGGCCACGATAGTGAGAGGCCCGCGCACCGCGATGAAGAGTGGCCCCCACTTGCCACAACTAGAGAAAGCCCTCGCACAGAAACGAAGACCCAACACAGCCATAAATAAATATAAAAATAAATTAAAAAAAAAATAAATAAATAAATAAATAAGACTTTAAAAAAAAAAACTTTAAAAAAAAAAAAAATTACTATTTCTGGTTTGATAAAAGTCTTTAACATGAATAGGGAGAATTCATCTTCTGACCATGAAGGAGTAGAGAAGTTGCATTCCCATAGTAAACAACTTAAAAACTGGTCAAATAAATGAAATGACTGTTTTTAGACATTGAGATAAGTAGTCTGGTGCTGCGATTACTGAGGAAAGGGAAACAAATTAAGTTGTCCCTATGAGTTTCCAGCTTTCTTCTTGAAGGCATTTCCAGACTGCAGTGCAGAAAGGGGAAACTCAAGGAGAACACCACCGTCTCACTGAAGAGCCTGATATCAGAGTTTGGCTAGGCTGATGCAGCTAGAATTTGTGAGATGTAACACCAGAGAGAAGGATGCCATACAAAGAACTCTGGGAATCTGAACAGAGGTACCCTATAGTCTGTCACTGATACTAAACAGTAAATCAAAAGTATAACAGGCTTATTTGTGGGTATTCTTCTGTATTAGCCTGCTCATGGTGCTATAACAAAATACCAGACTGGGTAGTTTAAACAACAAATGTATTTCTCATGGTTATGGAGGGTGGGCAGTCTAAGATCAAGGTGTCCACTGATTGGATTCCTGGTGAGACTTTTCTTCCCAGCTTATAGATGGCTCCTTCTCTCAGTGTCTGCACATGGCTAAGAGAGAGTGAGCTCTTTAGTACCTCTTTCTATAAGAACACCAACCCTATGGGATCAGGGTTCCACCCTCATGACCTCAATTAACCTTAATTAGCTCCCTTGGCCCAGTCTCCAAATACAGTCACATTAGGGGGTCAGGGCTTCAACATACGAATTTGGGGGAACACAGTTCAGTCCTTAACAGTTTCTATTGTCTGTTTCCCTCCTCTTTCATGTGATGTGTCTGTGAAGAAATCAAAGAAGAGATAAAAAAAATACCTAAAAACAAATGACAATGAAAACATGACCATCCAAAACCTATGGGTCACAGCAAAAGCAATTCTAAAGAGGGATGTTTATAGCAATTCAAGCTCACCTCAAGAAACAAGAAAACTCACAAATAAACAATCTAACCTTACACCTAAAGCAACTAGAAAACGAAGAACAAAGAAAACTCAGTTAGTAGAAGGAAAGAAATCATAAAGATCAGAGCAGAAATAAATAAAATAGAAACTAAGAAAACAATTGCAAAGATCAATAAAACTAAAAGCTGGTTCTTTGAGAAGATAAACAAAATTGATAAACCTTTAGCCAGATGCATCGAGAAAAAAGGGAGAGGACTCAAATCAATAAAATTAGAAATGAAAAAGGAGAAATTACAACTGATACCACAGAAATACAAAGGATCATAAGAGACTACTACAAGCAACTCTATGCCAATAAAATGGACAACCTGGAAGAAATAGACAAATATTTGGAAAGGTGCAACTTTCCAAGACTGAACCAGGAAGAATTAGAAAATATAAACACACCTATCACAAGTAATGAAATTGAACCTGTAATAAAAAATCTTCCAACAAACAAAAGTCCAGGACCAGATGGCTTCACAGACGAATTCTGTTAAACATTTAGAGAAGAGTTAACACCTATCCTTCTGAAACTCTTCCAAAAAATTGCAGAGGGAGGAAAGCTCCCAAACTCGTTCTACAAGGCCACCATCACCCTGATACCAAAACCAGACAAAGATATCATGAAAAAAAGAAAATTAAAGGCTAATATCACCGATGAACATAGACACAAAAATCCTGAACAAATTACTAGCAAACAGAATCCAACAACACATTAAAAAATCATACAGCATGATCAAGTGGGATTTATCCCAGGGATGCAAGGATTCTTCAATATACGCAAATCAATCAATGTGATATACCATATTAACAAATTAAAGAATAAAAACCATATGATCATCTCAATAGATGCAGAAAAAGCTTTTGACAAAATTCAACACCCATTTATGATAAAAACTCTCCAGAAAGTGGGCATAGAGGGAACCTATCTCAACATAATAAAGGTCACATAGACAAACCCACAGCCAACATCATTCTCAATGGTGAAAAACTGAAAGCATTTCCTCTAAGATCAGTAACAAGACAAGGATGTCCACTCTCGCCAGTGTTATTCAACATAGTATTGGAAGTCCTAGCCACAGCAATCAGAGGAGAAAAAGTAAAAGGAATACAATTTGGAAAAGAAGAAGTAAAGCTGTCACTGTCTGCAGATGACATGATACTATACATAGAAAATCCTAAAGACACAGCCAGAAAACTACTAGAACTAATCAATTAACTTGGTAAGGTTGCAGGATACAAAATTTTTTTTTATCAATTTATTTATTTTATTTATTTACTTTTGGCTGCATTGGGTCTTTGTTGCTGTGCACAGGCTGTCTCTAGTTGTGGTGAGCAGGAGCTACTTTTCATTGTGGTGTGCATGCTTCTCATGGCAGTGGCTCTCTTGTCGTGGAGCACAGGCTCTAGGCACACAGGCTTCAGTAGTTGTGGCACACAGGCTCAGTAGTTGTGGCACACGGCCTTAGTTGTTCCACGGCATGTGGGATCTTCCCGGACCAGGGATCGAACCCATGTTACCTGCATTGGCAGGCAGATTCGTAACCACTGCACCACAAGGGAAGTCTGCAGGATACAAAATTAATGCACAAAAATCTCTTGCATTCCTAAACACTAACAATGAAAAATCAGAAAGAGAAATTAAGGAAACAATCCCAGTTATCATTGCAACAAAAATAATAAAATACCTAGGAATAAACCTACCTAAGGAGGCAAAAGACCTGTACTCAGAAAACTATAAAACACTGATGAAAGAAGTCAAAGATGACACAAACAGATGGAGAGATACACCATGCTCCTGGATTTGAAGAATCAATTGTGAAAATGACTATACTTACCCAAAGCAATCTACAGGTTCAATGCAATCCCTATCAGATTACCAATTGTATTTTTCACAGAATTAGAACAAAAAATTTTACAATTTGTATGGAAACACAAAAGACCCCAAATAGCCAAAGCAATATTTGGGAAAGAAAAACAGAGCTGGAGGAATCAGGCTCCTGGGCTTCAGACTATGCTACAAAGCTACAGTAATCAAGACAGTATGGTACTGGCACAAAAACAGAAATATAGATCAATGGTACAGGATAGAAAGCCCAGAGATAACCCCATGCACCTACGGTTACCTTATCTTTGACAAAGGAGGCAAGAATACAATGGAGAAAAGGTAGCCTCTTCAATAAATGGTTCTGGGAAAACTGGACAACTACATGTAAAAGAATGAAATTAGAACACTCCCTAATACCATACACAAAAATAAACTCAAAATGGATTAAAGACCTAAATGTAAGACCGGACACTATAAAACTCTTAGAGGAAAACACAGGAAAAACACTCTTTGACACAAATCACAGCAAGATCTTTTATGACCCACCTCCTAGAGTAATGGAAATAAAAACAAAAATAAGCAAATGGGAGCTAATTAATCTTACAAGGTTTTGCACAGCAAAGGAAACCATAAACAAGATGAAAAGACAACCCACAGAATGGGAGAAAATATTTGCAAATGAAGCAACTGACAAAGGATTAATCTCCAAAATATGCAAACAGCTCATGCAGCTCAATATCAAAAAAACAAACAACCCAATCAAAAATGGGTGGAAGACCTAAATAGACTTTTCACCAAAGAAGACATACAGATGGCCAAGAGGCACATAAAAAGATGCTCAACATCACTAATTATTAGAGAAATGCAAATCAAAAGTACAATGAGGTATCACCTCATGCCAGTCAGAATGGCCATCATCAAAAAATCTACAAACAATTAAATGCTGGAGAGGGTGCAGAGAAAAGGGAACCCTCTTGCACTGTTGGTGGGAATGTAAATTGATACAGTCACTATGGAGAACAGTATGGAGGTTCCTTAAAAAACTAAAAATAGAACTACTATATGACCCAGCAATCCCACTACTGGACATATACCCTGAGAAAACCATAATTCAAAAAGACACATGTACCCCAGTGTTCACTGCAGCACTATTTACAATAGCCAGGATATGGAAGCAACCTAAATGTCCATCGAAAGATGAATGGATAAAGAAGATGTGGTACATATATATAATGGAATATTGCTCAGCCATAAAAAGAAATGAAATTGGGTCATTTGTAGAGATGTGGATGGACCCAGAGTCTGTCATACAGAATAAGTCAGAAAGACAAAAACAAATATCGTATATTAACGCATATATGTGAAATCTAGAAAAATGGTACAGATGAACCTATTTGCAGGGCAGGAATAGAGACGCAGACGTAGAGAATGGACAGGTGGACACGGCAGGGAAGGGGAGGGTGGGATGAACTGGGAGATTAGGTTTGACATAAATACACTACCATGTGTAAAATAGATGGCTAGTGGGAACCTGCTGTATAGCACAAGGAGCTCAGCTCGGTGCTCTGTGATGACCTACATGGGTGGGATGGGGTGGGGAGGGAGATCCAGAGGGAGATCCAAGAGGGAGATCCTTATATACTTATATATGTAGCTGATTAACTTCACTGTACAGCAGAAACTAACAACATTGTAAAGCAATTATACTCCAATAAAAAAAATTGTAATCTCTGGGCCACATTCTCTTTCTCCATAAATAATTCACCTGTCTTCTGGGAGGCAGCTTGAGTGGAAGGCAGATCACCTCAATCCTGTCAGGTACAATCTGATTCTGAGTTGGTTTATAGTGTTGGTTAGGCTGAGATGCCTTTAATTTCCCCCCATTCTCAGGATATAGCTCTGCAGGGGTTCCAACTGAGAGCCTGGAGTGTTTATTAGGGCCCCCTCCTTGGGAGAATGTGAACGCCAATGACTGCTCTCTCAGCCACCGGAGCATGTTGAAACCTCGACTCTCCTTTGTAGCAGCTTTTTGTTTTCACTTCTTAGCCTCTTATCATGACCATCTTAAGAATTCCGGGGCTTCCCTGGTGGCGCAGTGGTTGAGAATCTGCCTGCCAATGCAGGGGACACGGGTTCGGGCCCTGGTCTGGGAGGATCCCACATGCCGCGGAGCAACTGGACCCATGAGCCACAACTGCTGAGCCTGCGTGTCTGGAGCCTGTGCTCCGCAACAGGGGAGGCCGCGATAGTGAGAGGCCCGCGCACCGCGATGAAGAGTGGCCCCCACTTGCCGCAACTAGAGAAAGCCCTCGCACAGAAACGAAGACCCAACACAGCCAAAAATAAATAAATAAATTAATTAATTAATTAAAAAAAAAAAAAAAAGAATTCCGTATATGCCTCAAAGGGAAAATGTCTACAGGGTCGTGTTCACTTTCCCCCATCTCTGAACTGTCTGAGATCCTTATCCCCCAGTCTTATTTGGCCATCCCAGATGAAAATTATTCACCAGCCCCATGTGATTGACAAGACCCCATCTGCTTACCTGCCTTGGTTCTTGTCCTTTGCCTGTTTCTCAGACTCTCACCATCCCAGGACCACAACTGGCAGGTACCCTGAGCGGAAAGTGTCTTCTCCACTTTTGAGGATCTCTTCTTTCCCATTTGACTCAGTGGCAATCTGACCTTTCCAATCAGATTTTTAAAAACTGTTTCCAGCTTTTCTAATTGGTTTGACAGAAGAACTGATCTGCCATGAGATGCTCCATCAAAATTATTTACAATGCTAAGTTTTCTAACATAAATGCTCTAAGTAAAGGGAACTCAGGGGTCTAGAGTCAAAAAGAAGCCCATCTAAAGTTTAATGAAGCTGAGGAGAACTTTAAGGCTCCCTTGGTCACAAGCTAGCTCAAAACCTATGTGATATTATACAGAAGCTCTTTAAGCCTCTCTTTTTTTTTTTCCCTCAGCCAATACTGGAAATAACAACAGCATAACAACATCTCTATGGTAGTCATATTTTCACACCCACTTTATGGAAGAAGAAACCCTTACTTAGATAAGGTAAGTTCCTTGACTCTGGCCACGTAACTAGGAAGTGACAGATGTCTGTCTTTGAGATTTAAGAGCCTGTTTTCCTAACCACAGTGTTACAGAGATGAAGCAGATCTCATCATGACATAATTTCTCCCTTTACACCCTTTTTGTTTATCTTGTATAGCCTTCACCCAAATCACTGTGTTGGGAAGCTCAGCAAATCTAACCTACATTTAATTAATTTTGTACATGTTAATAGCAACACAACTCCAAACATTACCACAGTTCGATGACATAGACTATTGAAAGAAAATATGCAGTTGGCCCTCTGTATCCTGTTTCCTATATGCAGATTCAACCGATTGCAGATTTTCAACTGTGAAATTTCAATCTGCAATTGGTTGAATCCAAGGATGGGAACCCCGTGGATATAGATGCCGACTGCATTCATGGTACTACGTCATTTTATATAAGGGACTTGAGCATCTGTAGATTTTGGAACCAATCCTTCGGGGATACCGAGGGATGCTGGTAAATCCTTTGTATATACGGTACAGTTCCAAAGGAAATTAAAGAGGTTGGTATTTTTTCTATTACCAGTGCCGTCAGAGCAATATTGTAGCCAGATCCTTTCTATCACGCCAACAAAAACAGTAACCACCCATTCTGATGGATAACAATGTGTTAGCCTCTGTGCTAAGAGATTTGCATTTTTTCGCACTTAGCTTAATTAACAACAGTTTGAGAGGTAGTTATATTCTTCGTTTTAAATATTAGAAAACTGAGTTTTAGAGAGGCTAAATAACTTGCACAAGGAGATTCACTGTAATGATACTCATAAATCATTAAAACTTGAATCTGAGATTGAGTTTCCTATTAGGTGATCCCAGGGTCTGCGCTCAATGTCTTCCCTCGACTGCTGTGGTTCTGGGCCATACGTCAGCTCCTTCCTCTCCTCCCTTCCTTCTTCCCTCTCCTTCCTCTCCTTCCTTCCTTCCCTGCTTTCCAGCCTTCCTTGACAGCCTTTCTTTCTTTCAACTATCTCACAAACTTGAAAGAATCAGCATTTTGGGTAACACATTTTCACATTTGAGCAATTTGAATAATGTGCTATAGGTGATTCCCTAAATGGAAAGCTTTGCCTTAGGTATTAACAGTAATTAAAAAAGAAAAAAAAAGATTTTTTTTTAATTGAGGAAAAATGAAAGAAATGTTTGTTGTCACAGGCATATATTTACATTCTATTATAATTAAAATACCACAGCTTTTATGGTATGCTTCATTGATGTGTGATGGGGGATATCAATGATCAAAAGCATTCTTCAAATTGTGCTTTTATACCTTCAGAAATGCTTAGTGTTTCAATGTTTTTCAATCCTGCCTTGAGAATTACCTAAGCAGTTTATGAAAAGAAAAATTACAAATAACCAAGCCTTAACCATACCTACCCTAGAATTATCAGATATTTGTGTTTTTAAAAAGTCCCCATGACTAAGTCTGATATACATCCTGGTATTAAGAATCCCCGCCAATTTTTTAATTAACATTTTAACACATTGACCAGTTTAGCTTACAAAGTGTGCAAAAAAAAAAAAAAAAAAGTATTCACTTTACTTCTGTGCTATATAAATAACCATGTTAATGTTTCTGGATGTTCACCAAATATTCTCAGTTCTCTCGTCTGAGGGTGTGTTGGGCTTGTACTTCTCAGCTCCCTTGTGGCTGGGAGGATGCATGTGCCTAATGAAACTGTACTTCTGGGCCAGAACATTTCATCGCCCGGTTAGATTTCTGCTACGGAAAAAATGGCAGAAGCTCTTCTTAGAAATATAGACTCTCAGACCCTGCCCAGATATCCTGAAGCAAAATCGGCATTTTCACAAGATCCTCAGGTGAGCTCACTCAAATTAAAGTTTGAAAAGCACCGCTCTAGAGTTCAAGCTTTCCCTGGACTGAGGCCAGGGACGTTGGAGATGCTGGCTGGAGTACCCACATTTGAAATGGTGGCCCACTTGCCAGCCTGGAATTCTGAATGACTCTGATGGGCGGAACTCCCTGCCAGTTGGGGACAGGAATGTAGCATGAGCCAAACTTCTGTGTGTTAAGATGTCTGTGTGCCTGGACTCTGCAGCATAACATGTCCCTTACTGAGTGGATAGCTTTTGGATGTATTTCTTCTGCCATCTCTTTGAACACAGTTATAAAATATACAGTATCAAATTAAAATCAAAATACCTGTGAGTATTTTCAGTTAAAACACAGAGTTTTTTAGTACCAGAATCAAAGATCTGCACTGACAAGAAAATAAAGTTGGCTAGCCAGAGATAGGACAGGAGAAGGAAAGTATACAAGCCACACTAGGGGAGCACTAGCTAGATTTTGGATTCATTCAGATCTTTAAGGAAATAGCCCTGAGTGGAGCCCGTAGCGAATGGAGAAGAATGGCTGCCTTTGTTTCAATATGTGAAACTCGCTGGTATTAAAACCAAAGCCAAATGCACGGATGGAGAGTGGGGTGAGGAAGATTATCACAGCTTGCCATATGGGCAGCTCTGTTTACTGAGCAAGGAGAGAAAAACAGGTGGGTGAAAAAGCAAGCAGGAAATAGAGAGAGAAGAGGGGAATGGAAATAGTAACAAAGGTTTCAGGCTTACCACATCTTGCTCTTTCATTTCAAACGTAGAAAATAGCTCTGGGCATGCTTGCCTTGATGAACTGGAAAAGTTCCATGCATTAAGGCCAGCAACCCTGACACAGGCCATATCGGGAATGAATACATCTTTTCGATGAAGGGCTAATCTTGTACAAACATATTGCAGGGCGTTTTCAGGTCCTCTAATGACCCCCAGACTCTCTCTTGCACCATATTGTTAATGTAGAGGATATTTGGGCTAAGCATTGTACAGATTAAACTGGTGGATTATTTCCCCTGCATTTTAAAAATATCATTCGGCCCTGTGGCCAGACCACTCTTGACTGGGAAATACAAAACGTAACTGAATTTTCCTTTGCTTCATTAGTGGAGGCGTGAGAAAATTTAAAGGGGCTGTTCAACTTTCTTCCTGAAAACAAGCCTATATTTTTCTTTCTAGGACACCACAGGACACCAATAGCTTCAGAATGGAAATGCAATTACTATAGACTAGATGCCAAGTTCGTTTAATCATTTAGGTACTCATTTATTTTTAAAAAACGTGTGCATGCTCTCTATGTGCCAGACACTGTGTGGGAGCTGGTGATACAGTGGGAAACAGGATACACAAAGTCTGGTCCTTCTGCAGCTTACATTCTAGTATAGCACTATGTCCTCTGTATAAATGGAAGCCACATACATCCACCAGGAATGCTGACTGACACCTGGATTCTCTGGTAACTGTCCTGAACTCACCTCGCTTGGTAACACAGCATCATTTTATGGTACACTAATTCCCACCTTATGTGACATATCAAGGTCTTTTTCACTTTTGTCCATTTATTCAATCATTTATTTAGCATTTTCCTACCATAGAACTTAGCCTTCTGACAGTGCCGCTTTCCCAACACATCTGTTTGTATTTTCCTGTAGTGTTTCCAAAGAAGTGGGTGAAACAACAACATGGTAACAAAACATTTGTCTATCAGTTTTGAGCTTCCCCTGAAAATCTGTGCCATACTGGCAAAGAAATGTCAACTCTTGGCAATACTTGGGAAGCAGTCTTGGGACCAAACCAAGGAGCCTATTACCCAGAGTACTTTCCAAATCAAGTTCTATGCTAATGGCAAGGATTAGTGTATTGATTAAGAAATTAAGCAAGTGGGTCATATCTGTATAGTTTATGGACAGAAGCAAGATAAAGAAAATGGTTAGGGATTGGAGTACAATGAGCTAAACTGGTCAAATCACTGTTGGAAATTAATGTTGCAAATACTGAGTGTTCTCATATCAGATGATACTTGCACACAGTTTTACCCGCTCCACCAGCCCTGGATGTGTCCTTAAAGCCATAAAGCTGGGTATTACAAATTAGCTATTACAAGAATATGGATGGGTATGATTTCAGTGCCAAAGAAATCACCAGAATATTCATGATAACTCTTGCTTCTCTCAAAATGCTGTTGAAAGAATCGAAGGAGAAGATATTTGGGAAAGTGTTTCATAGCCTAGAAAGCACTAGACCTACCAGAAATGGTAAATTCTCTCTTGTTATTATTCTCTATTGTTATTATTACTGTGCTTGCTTTAATGCAACCTAGATGCTGAGAGAGCCTGGCCTGTATATTGCAAGGGCCGCGTTCCCCAGGAAAGCACATTCTGATTTTGTCAGCACCATCATTCAGACACACTTGTGGTAGGTAACTCTGACCTTTCATCTTCCCCAATGCTCCGGCCCTGCTGAGCTAAAATAGGGCAGTGTGCCTTCTTCCCCGCTTCTAGGTGAAACTGCGCGCATGGGTTACAAATGGAAACCTATTTATGATGGAGAAAATTGGAGGGTGAAAACAGAGTGCTTATCAACTTGTCACAATATGGGGATGCTGGAAGGTAAAGTGCCATTTTCAAGCAACCTTCAGAGGAAGGAAGCTGATTTTCCTTCCTACAAATGTCAGAAGGAAAACTTTTAGGCTGTCACATATGGCCTATATTTCTAGAACATGGCCCAACTTGGCAACTCTAAGGGCTTTGTGAACAGAGCCACTCAGAGGATGTGGTTTTGAGGGGAGGAGCTAGGGCATTAGCAGGGACAGAATAGTGAGACACGAATGCAGAACCAGAGGACAAGGTAGCAAGTATACTAAGAAAACATTCATGGAGAATTATGATGTCAAGTTTATCCATGAACACTGGCACTAAACGGAAATAGTTTAGGCTGTTTTCGCGCCTGTATGCTCTTACGTGAAGACACATACATATCATACACATTCTGTCTTAGGTTGGATTTCTCCAGAAGCAGACCTTACAAATAGGATTAAGCAAAAGAAGTTTGTCTGGGAAGTGACCCCAGGAATTACCAGTAGAGGAGTAGGAAGAGAAGAAAATCTTAACAAGGTATGTTAGTGGGCTGGTTACTGTTACAGGCAACTTGGAATCCATATCTGGGACGACCCTGGGAGAAGATGCAGAACCCACCGCAGAATAATCCCACAAGAGGTGCAAAGAAACTGGGACATGTATCCATCAATTTCCATGCATCTTGGTTGAAGGCTGTTCTCAAGGACATTTAATGCACAGCCCCTCCATCCTCCATACTTGTAAGTTGAGGATATCCCTGCTATGAGAACACTCTTCAGGCAGTGTTTGAGTGTTTTCAGGAAGAAGCAGTCAGTGTTTATGGGATGATGAATGCTGAGGCCCATGGGCAAGGTGTTGACAGTATCTGCTACACACACCATTGTCCTCAGACTCTATGATGTTTACTTCTGATTTTTCTCACTCGACTCTGATCCTTCTTACTCTCTTTCACCAGACACTGCCTTGAAGGGACAACTGAGGCTCTTGTATTGGATAGGAAGGCATTTCCTTCATACTGCCATCTTACATGCAAGTGTCTAGAGTAGCACTGTCCATTAGAAATGTAAGGTGAGCCACAAATGCTAGCCACATATGTAATTTTATGTTTTCCAGTAGCCAATTTTAAAACAATAAATTAAAAACATGAAATTAATGTTAATATTTTATTTTACTCAATGTAACTAAAATATTATTTCAACATGTAATCAACATAGAACTATTAATGAGATATTTTACTTTTTTCAGTTAAGTCTTCAAAATATATGTGTATTTCATACACCAGCACTCAACAGTCATGCGTGGCTAGTAGCTACCATATTGGACAGTGCAGGTCTAGAGCCTCTCCACCCTCCATCTGGAATGAGGAGTGCTTAGCAGTGTCCTAATACATTTAAAGGGAGATGAGTAAATCTTTGGGGGCACAAACAGATCACACTTCTGATGGATGTTAAGTGGGAGATGTGCTAGCAATGTCTATAATAGTTTGTCATCAATTTTCAGGGTGGATATATAACAATACCAAAGACCAGATATACCGGCCCCTTAACTCCACCCTCTCAAAAAACAAACAAACAAAAAAACCCTAGATGTGTTGCTATGTAAAGATTTACATGCAGCTCCAGGAATGGGGCTTGGGGGGAAAGCTTCCATTGACTATAATTAAGTTTCTATATCTAGCAAAATGGGGAGGGAAAATATCTGTGGCCTCCCCATGATCCACCTCCATCATTTGTATAGTCTTCTTCCACACTGTATCAGGGTTGGTCTGCGTGACTGACAGAATAAAGCATAAGTGATGGTACGTCACTTCTGAGATAAAGCTATAAAAGAGATCTTGCTGTCTCTCTCACTGCTCACTCTAGAGGGAAGCCAGCTGCCATGGTGAAGGATGGCCCTGTGGAGAGACCTATGTGATGAGGAACTGACTCCTGTCAACAGCCTCATGAGTAACCACAGAAGAAGATCTTCCAGTCCTGGTCAAGTGTTGGAGACTGCATGTGCAGCTGACAGCTTGACTGCAGCCTCATGGGAGACCCTGAGGCAGAAGCACCCAGCTCAGGCACTCCCAGGTTCCTGAGCCTCAGACACTATGTGAGATAGTCAATGTCAGCTGTTGACTGTTAAGATTTTGGGTAATTTGTTGCACAGCAATAAATAACTAATACAACATCCGAGAAAATAATTTCAATTATAGATAAACGAAGAGAGTACATTTCTGTG
Organism: Balaenoptera musculus; assembly: GCF_009873245.2. Classification (NCBI taxonomy): domain Eukaryota; kingdom Metazoa; phylum Chordata; class Mammalia; order Artiodactyla; family Balaenopteridae; genus Balaenoptera; species Balaenoptera musculus. Next base: position 42,199,398 of record NC_045790.1, on the reverse strand, counting down.
TTTACAGACTGAGATTTGTGTTCATCACAGTCAGATTGAAAAGAATAAGTGTGAGACTGAGAAAGGGAGATAAAACCAGACCATGATTAGAAAAAGAGCAGAAAGTCAGGAACATCAGGGTAAGGAAAATGATAGTCCAGAATTTCCTCAGAGCAAAGATATAAAAAACCTTGTCTTGGGGGCTTCCCTGGTGGCGCAGTGGTTGAGAATCTGCCTGTCAATGCAGGAGACACGGGTTCGAGCCCTGGTCTGGGAAGATCCCACATGCCGCGGAGCAACTAAGCCCGTGAGCCACAACTACTGAGCCTGCGCGTCTGGAGCCTGTGCTCCGCAACAAGAGAGGCCGCGATAGTGAGAGGCCCGCGCACCGCGATGAAGAGTGGCCCCCACTTGCCGCAACTAGAGAAAGCCCTTGCACAGAAACGAAGACCCAACACAGCCAATAAATAAATAAATAAATAATTTTTAAAAAAAAAAACAAAAAGAAAAAACCTTGTCTTTATTGTTTGTTAGCCTAATGTAAAAGCATAGGGTCAGAATTGATTTATTAAGGGGAGGTACTAGGTCTAGAAGTCATCCAAGTCTTATCCAAATCATCAACAATTAAAAGATAAAAAGGGAAACAAAGGAAAAAAAATTTTTTTCTCATAGTGTTCAGGATTAATCCAAATTCTGAGATTATATATCAGAGGGAACTGAAGACATACTTATGCCCCTAATCTGGAATTTCTCCTGGTATTAAAGAAGGTTTTAGTGCTCCCTGGGGCCAGCATTCCAGAAACATTAACTGCAAGTCTCTAAGGAAGCCATGCCATTGGGCCTAGCATACAAAATGCTTTAGGCAAGCTTCATTAATCTTGTTAAAGAACATGTCTTTGCCATTCATTGATTAGACATACAAATCATTCATCCCCATAAGGAACAGCAAAGGAATCTAAAGTCACTCAAAACTCAGCCTTGTACTGCCTGTGATTGTCAATAACGAACATTTCACAATTCTGAGCAACCAGACCTCTGCAGACTATTTTGAAGCCACCATAGGTATTAGCCAGTCTTCCACCTCCCACTTCATTTAACAGTTTCCAGAGGCATTCTCAGGAGAGCTAATCAAGATACTAAGTCTACCCACAGACAACCAGACTGCCAATACCCTGTAGCAAGTTAGGAGAAGTAAATAGGGTTTTCTTTGTCTTCCATCAACCTTAGATGCCAAGTTCTACAGAGCCGAATAGAAGCCCCCTCTGCTGTCGGTGCTTGTTACGGCAGCTGTGTCAGGGCGCTGACTGAAGGAGAGGCATCAGAAGTATGAGGATGCAAATTCTACTTGCTCCTTTTTGTTGGACACAGTGATGATTATAGATGGCATTTCTTAATTGTTTACAATGGAGTCAGGCCCTTTGAAACATTACCTCATGTTTCGGACTTCCCTGCTGGCACAGTGGTTAAGAATCCACCTGCCAATGCAGGGGACACGGGTTTGAACCCTGGTCCGGGAAGATCCCACATGCCAAGGAGCAACTAAGCCCGTGTGCCACAACTACTGAGCCCACGTGCCACAACTACTGAAGACCGCGCACCTAGAGCCCGTGCTCCGCAACAAGAGAAACCACTGCAATGCAAAGCCGCTGCAACGAAGACCCAATGCAGCCCAAAATAAATAAATAAATAAATTAATTTTTAAAAAATTACCTCATGTTTCAAATATTATCCCAGGCGAAATGGGTTTTATCATGCTCATTTTAAAGATGAGAAGCTTGAGGCTCAGTGTGTGGTTGAATTCTTACCAAGAACATACAACTATTATGTGACAGAACCTGGGTTGGAACTGAACACTGTCTGACTTCAACAGTAGTGTGCCTATCCACTGTGATTTTTTTCACTACCACCTTACCACTTCCTACAATTGAGTCTCTCTTTTCCTATTTCCTTTTTAAGATCACATTATAATGAAACATTTTCTCCCCATGGCTATAACGATGATATTAAAAGTACTGAAAAACTGGTATGGCTTGGGAGTTGACCAGTGAGCATAGGTGCCTGATACGGTTAGTGCAGGAAAGGGTCCCGGAGGTCGCTGGAATGCCAGAGGCGGGCCATTTAGTTGCCATGTTCTCAGAACTGAGGGGTTCCTTGAGGGAAGTAGGGCTCACAGGGGCTCATGACAGCTCCTAGTTACCAGCTGTTACATAAATCCTTTAAAATTTTCATAGGCAGCATGGTTATACTGGTGTAGACCAGCTGAGTATCAGCGTTGACTGGCTGAACAAATTAATAATAGCAGCAAGACAAAACTTTGACCTTATGAACAACAGTTTTGCTCTAGAATTTCCACCAGAAGAAACAAGTGTAGAAGAGTTTATGCATTGTGTAAAAATACATATTTAGTCTCTCACACAGAGACCAGTGACAGCAGTACTAAGAACATGATGTAGCTGAAAAGATGGTTAGTGGTTTTAGCTCTATAACCCCAGTTTTTCTCAGAGCTGAAAAAAATCTGCATTGAATACTGAATACTAGAAATTTATAAATAAGCTAATGTTCTTTGTTGGTTTCTTATACTGCAGTTTGAAAGATAACATGTAAAATGTTCACAGAAGAAAATTTAGAAAATGAACAGAATTTAGTCTTTAAAATGAGTTTATACTTTGGTTATTGTTAGTGTACCGCTTTAGTGGTTCAACAAATGTCTGGTCATCTTTGTCGTGATACCCTCTGATGGGCAAAGAGTAGCATGATGTTTCATTTTACATAGCTGGCAACCATAGGAGAAAAGGGAAAAGAGGATGAGAATATTCCAGAGGACTGCAGAGAAATGCACTGAGCAAAGTTTCTGAAGCTAACCCACACTCGCAGACAAATGAGTACCGCTCACAAGCCATATGAGAAACTGAGTAGGTGTGTTACCTTAAATAACACAATTTAAAATTTCTGTATCATTAGTAATATCCTAAAAAATTTTATTATGTCGGATATGCCATTAGAACTATCCTCAAAAACACACCTGATTATTTAGCTCTGAAACTATAAACAAATAAAACGAAAAACAGGTAAAATTAACCATGAAATATCTCTAAATATGTCTCTTATAGGACCTTGCTGGCAAATGGATGTTTCAGGCTGACTAAGGGAATAAAATTGAGGATTATTTCTTCTGGGCTCTCCTATCTCCAATTTAACACCCACTGAGATGTGAGTTAATTCTATGTTAGGCATTTTGTTAACTAATTTTTAAATTTCGGGTTAAGTCATTATTAATTTTAACCTCTGAACTATTTTTGTTTTTCTGTAGCGTGAAGTTTACGTTGTCACTGCTGCTGTTCCTGCCATCATATGCAAAGCATTTTGGGTTGCCATGATTTTAACAGAGAAAATCATCTTGGACACTACATACCTAAGGCCTAACAGGTGGCTGAAGATACTGAAGGTCAGTGGTTGCTGGCAGTGATAGACTGAACTATTATTGCTTTTTTCACATCCTCTTTTCCGGGCAACTTTGCATTTCCTCCCACAAAAGTACAAACCGTATCTCAGTGACCTTTGAGCTCAGCCAAAGACTTGCTTTGGTCAAAGGAACTTGGGCATAAGTGATAGCGTGCTGGTTCCAAACCTAGGCATTGAGAGGCCTTGTCTGTTTGCAGTGTGCCTCTTGGTCTCCCGTCATTGCTGTGAAAGCAGCTTCCGCTGGATGGTTGCTCGCCCTCTTCTTGGGCCCCAGACTAAACAGGCTAGGAGCAGAGCCCCTGCAGAGCCGTGCAGCTAAATGCAGCCTGGAGGAGCTGCCCCAGCACACTTAGATGTGAGAGAAATGAATGCTTATTGGTAAATGGCTTGGAAGGGTTTGCAGTTGTTTGTTACATGACAAAATTTGTCAGCAGTTGACTGATGCGCTGGAAGTGGCCTTAAGGTAGGGAGTTAATTAGAAGTGGTGCGATGCTGCTCCAAATAACCTCACTTTCTTCCTGATACGATCGTGCCAGTCTTGCTCTCTGCTCAAATGATGAAGATGTAAAACTTAGGGGCTAGAACAGCATCAGTAAGGCAACCTGTGGTTCAGTATACTAAAAAAGAATTAAAATGGCAATTTTTGAATTCTTTAATTAGTTTTAATCTAGACTTTAAGTTAACTGAATATGTAATACCTCATTTAACTAAGGTAAGAGAAATACTATCACGTTATTTTAAAAAGAAATGTCCAGATTTAAAGAGAGGGCCACTAGAATCCAGTAATACAGAGGACTTCCTATCTTAAATATTCTTGAGTTTGATCTAATCAAAACAAAATTTCATCTTCATGGGACAATCCATTAGTAGGGAACAAGTAGATGTTTCTCTCCAAATATTAAATGCATGCAGTTTATTATAAATAATGTAATGATGCACATAATGTAAGCACAAGCCCTGCTTGTGAGAACTATGCAAATTTGCTTTGGGTCTAAATACGTCAGAGAGTCCTTTCACATTATATTTTGGATTACACAAACTGTAGCTTTATGTACTACATGCAGAAGGAGACATGGCTCTCTCTTCTCTGAGTATGAATGGAAATAACGCAACCTGCCAAAAAATGCTTTGTATCGTAATGAAAGTTTCTAAAGAAGAAAAATAGCAGAGCTCTCAACAACTTTCTCCACTGTAGAAAGAGGTTAATGCAGTTCCAGACAAAGGTCAATGCACTGATCAGTGTAGCTTCAAACAAGGAGGCAGGGAGCTTCCCTGGTGGCGCAGTGGTTGAGAATCTGCCTGCCGAAGCAGGGGACACGGGTTCGAGCCCTGGTCCGGGAGGATCCCACATGCCGCGGAGCAACTGGGCCCGTGCACCACAACTACTGGGCCTGTGCTCTAGAGCCTGCGAGCCACAACTACTGAGCCTGAGTGCCACAACTACTGAAGCCCGTGCACCTAGAGCCCATGTTCCGCAACAGGGGAGGCCGCTGCAATGAGAGGCCTGTGCACCGCAATGAAGAGTGGCCCCCGCTCGCCACAACTAGAGAAAGCCCATGTGCAGCAACGAAGAGCCAATGCAGCCAAAAATAAAAAATAAATTTATTAAAAAAACAAACCAAAAAAACCAAACAAACAAAAAAAACAAGGAGGCAGGTCTTTTCACAGTGTTTACAGAATGTCTTGAAATTATCAAAACATCATTTTACTTCGGTTTTTTTGTTTATTAGGCAAAGATTTCTATTTAAAAAGCCTTCTGAAAAACATTAATTGTTGCTAAATAATTCCATGTGTAGTCCCATCAGATATACTTATTTTAATTGCACCTGAGAACTTTTCTTTTATAAATATCATATAAAATACTTTCATTTTATAGATACTATGTAAAAATGAAGGCTTATGAATACAATCAGTTGGAATTACAACCTAAGAGAAATTGAAGACTATATGGACTATTCCCTGGACAGTCTATCTCTTAGTAAATATTGGAATGCCACCATTCTGCTTTCTCAGAACACAGGGAGTGAACGAACAAACCCTTATCATTATTTCACATTATTCACTGATATCACTGAATCAAATATCAATGTCTTTCTGTTTTGAGAAGATTTTTTTGTTTTCACCCATCCCTTACTGTCTCTGCTTCACTAAAAACTTATTCATTCAACAAATGTTTATTGAACATCTACTGTTCTCTAGGCACTGGATATGAAGCAGTTTACAAAAAAACATGGATGACCTTAGCCCTTTCGGAGTTTACAGCCTAGTAGAGGAGATACAGGCTGAGCACATAGATATGGAGATAAAGAAATCATTTCAAAGGGTAATTAACGCAGTGAAGGCAAAGAAACTGGGTGCTCCAAAAAAGAATAAGAAAACTTAATTCAGATCGAGTGGTCAGTCTAGGAAGAAGTGACATTGAAGCTGAGATCCTAAGACTGGAAAAGGGCTGGGCTTTGAAAGAAGCCGTCCCCAGGCAGCGGAGAAAGTTCCTGCAAAGGCTCTGAAGTGAGAAGGAGAAGTTGGGGCTACCTCCTTGAAATTTTGGAGAGATTTCCTCTATACCTTCATCTCATTCTTAGGTCATGGTACTTAATATTTTTATTTTCTCTTAATGTATATGTTCTGTTTCCAAAGCTGCTTGAGGGCAGAGAACTAGTTTAAGCCATTTTTATCACCCATGATAAATTATTGTGCATTCCAGGGTCACAAATTTCAATGCCTCCAGGGTTTGGACTGGAGGAAAGCTGATGAAGAATAATCATTTTATTCTTAACCCAGAGGAGGGAATTTTTTTGCTTTGTTTTCTCACTGAATCAGTCAGGCTTCAGTAAGGAAAACAGAAGCCATTCTATATGTTCTGAGTATAATACAGTTGCTTTGAACCTGACACATATGGTCTTCCCCGGTCACCTCTCTCCTACTCCCTCTGGTGCCTTTCCTCTTCTAGCTTCTAAATCTCACTGGTGCCTCTTATTAACAGATGAGAATCTGTGAGTTTATAAGGAAGCAGATTCTGGAAGTGTAGTTTCCAGCATCTCTTCTGCAGTGCACTTTGGCGTACTCAACATCCATATTGACCCTTTCAGACATAATTAAACTTTCGAATAACAACAAAAAGAACACCCTTCTTTTATCTATCATGATGGAACTATTCTTTGATCAACTGATGACCTGCCCCACCTCTTCCCAAAAGGTCGAGATGTAAATTCCATTATGTTCCTGTATTCACCTTTGGGTAAAATTCATTTTCTAGCACAGTCAAGATCTCCCTTTGTTATCCTGTAACTTATCATTAAATTTATAGCATTGATTACTGTTAACATTGATAACACAGCTTATAATAAATAATATGGGGAGGGAAAATTGTTGATATATGAAAAATGCATATATAATGAAACAAGCAAGGAAAATATTAATAATTACTACCATGTCCGTTTCTGCAAGCAGTCATATGGCCAGAATCCCTGCCTCATCTGCCCACTCCATGTTTCCTTTGCCCTGAACTTGCATCTCAGTTGACTACTACTTAGGGTGACCCAAACTGTCATTCAGGAAACAACTGAGGCATTAGTGGTTCTGCCTATAATTGGTTGTAACCTTTCATTAAATGCTGCTATTGGACACAAAGTATTATAAAGTGTTCTAAGCAACCTCCTGAGTTCCAGACCATTCCCTCCATGCCCTGTTGGGTCAATCATTTAACTCAGTAGAGTAAGCCACTACTTTGCTTGTGCATTCAGTGTCAGAAAGAACTCAGTGACCAGTTGGCAATCTCAGGCTCCAATTCAGTGGAACAGTTGTTGTGTATCCTGATGGAAACAGCATTGTTACTAGATCCTCTAAACAAGCAAACTCAAAATTGTGGGGACAGAAAGCAAAAATTTTGTTTGAGTTTTTAGGGGCAATAAAGAGAGAAGCTACCTTCACTTCCATCCTTTGTTCCCAGATCATGTTTTTTTGTTTGTTTGTTTTTTGTTTTGTTTGTTTTTTACTACAGGACAAATGGAACCACATATGCAACTGAGCAGGACCCTGTGGGGCTCCTGGGCACAGAAGCCTTTCTGTGTCCCCCATTCCTTGTTTGTAGGGAACAGACTCCAGCCTCCATGACTTCCCCTGAGTTCTAAAGGGCAGATTCAAAGAGCTGCTAATCAGGGAAGGGAGGGGATGCAGAGACAAGGGAGGAGTAGCCAAGAAACAACAGTGCAGCCTTGGGGCAGGGTCCTGGTTCCCCCTCAACGGATACACATAACAATATCTTTGAGCTCTTTACAGAACTAAAACCCCCAACAAATGAAAGATGTTAGCATTCTTCATCCAGAGAAGACCACCTGAGGCCAGATTCCAGACCATCTCATCAACAGATTACCTGAGACCAGATTAAAGGAGTGCAGGCCCTGTACACACCCTAATCTTATCAGCAACCCAATCCTTGAACCACTGCTATAAAACTCCTCACCAAATCCTCACAGGTTGGGACACACAGGTTTTGAGGGCATGAGTCCACTGTGTCCCTCTTTGCCTGGCAAAGCAATAAAGCTATTTTTTTTTCCTTCACCCAAAACTCCATCTCTGAGATTCGATTCAGCAACAGCGCACAGAGGCCAAGCTTTTGGTATCACATATTAGAGAATCAGAGAACACACCTCACTTGTAGCACAATACTTCAGCTCTTCATGTTGTTACTCAAAAATTACCACAAATGAGCCTTCATGACACCATTTCACTGTTTCCACTGGGCTACTGGTTAAGGTCTGATAGAGTCAGTGAGTGAATTCTAGGGATGTAAGCACCCTGCCTCCCTTATTTTGCTGTTAAATGAGTACACTGGTCAAAAGCTGTGTTGTTTGGACACTTTGATTGTAAACAATTCAAGTAAGTGCAAACAGAAGTGACCAGAACAGAGAAAGCCAGAATAAGAATACCCAGAATAAGAATCTATTCCAGTGAGGACAAATTGCTGCCATCTCTATGATTGCAGAGATCCAATTAATTATCTTGTCCTCAAGTGGCTGGTTCTATCCTGCCCTGGAGAATAATGCTGTATCAGGGGTTCAGCACTGGTTTCTGAGATTGGAAATGCAACTGTGGTGATAGCTAGAAAACCCTATCTAGGGGTAACCTATATCTGTTGATCCTGTGACTAAACCTCCATCCCTGTCACTACGGTTGGTCACATTGTTCATAAATCCATTGAAAGTATATAGAGCTTGTCATTTTTTTCATCTATTGAAAATCACATTGGGACAGGATGCCTTTTGGTGAATATTCTTAGAGGATACAGATATCTCCATGCATTGCCATTTTGAGAGGTCCACTGACATACATCTTCACCAGTTTTCCAATAGTGTTTCTTCCAAATGTTTATCACTACCCACAAATTGATTTAGATCTATATCTCTAGCCATATCTTCTTTCATGTAAAGTGAGCAACAGATGCATAGTACAAGACTGCCCATTTGATGGAATTCCCTCCCCCTATGCTCTTCAATGCCACCCCTAAGCGAAGCTTTAATAGTGCAATTGTCCACTTTAGGGTTACATCAGCATATCATGCACAATCATCTATAAACCAGGCCATTTTTTTTTCCCTTTCACATTCAGATAGTGATAGGGAATTACTCATGAGGCCATAAAGTGTGAGTTGAAGGAGAGATAGATGTTAATGGAGCAGGAATATATTTCATAGAAACCTGAGCCACATGTACATGAGGCTTACTTATGTCTTCATGTCCGACTTGAGTCAAATCTCATGTATGTCACTTCCACTTGGTGACTGAAAGCTGCCTTGCATGCCCAATTTTATGACTTACATCCATCCACTACATTATGAGCAGCTCGGGTTGCATGTATCCTATTGTCAGGAGTTCAGTCCATACAAGGGTTTGGTAGTGGGTCAGGAACTGATTCTCACAAGGAGAATATCTTTCTGTATAAGAGAGCAGGACTTTGCTCCATAACTCTAGGGTGCTGCCTTGAGCTGTAATTTTACTAATACTTATTAAATGCTCCATACAGTATCCATAAACCAGTTCAGACACTATCGGATCTATTATGTGATTCTGCCCAAATGGGAGGTTTTAACAGCAACCTGGACTGGTTGCAAAGTCGTGTTCTGTTCTGAGTCTTGTTCTTGTTCTACTTAAATCTGGCCTTGTTAAAACCATCAAATCACTTTATTCACACAAATGTCCCTTAATTTACAAAGCCTCAGTCATTCAGACACTTTTCGGGGATCCATAGTGTTCAAAGAACTTAAATATAATGCATCATACCAACCCAAGTAAACCAAGCACAAAAAATATTCATATAAACTTGTTGGGGCAAAAATGTTATATATTCATATAAACTTATTGAACATATTATTTAATTCTCAGAATTCTACTCTATTCTGATAAATGCCCTGATTTTTTAAATAAGAGACCAGATAAGGCTTTGAATCCAATTTACATTGTAACTCAGTTACTTATGTGATCAAAATTAGGATTTAATTTTCAAAAGCCTCAACCCTCCTAGTTAGATAAAATAAAAGGTGTTTTTAGGACAGTCAAATTAGCTCTAATTCTCTGACTGTGTCATTATCTGAGGGCTGTATATAAGCTTTACAGTACAGTCAGAAGAAGGTATTCCACTTCATAATTCCACCCTAATATTCTATTGCAAAAAAAAAAAATTGGTCTTCCACAGTCTTTCCTTTCATAAGCACTTCATTCCAGCAGCTACAGATGATAAGTAATTGGTTTTGTTACTGCATGCCATTGACTACAGAGTTTAATTTTTCTAATAGCAAAGCAATGACGTCAATTACTACCTTCAAATCACCAAACCAATCTCAAATTCTTATATGTGATGTTCTAGTTCCCTGGAACCGCTCCAAGTATAAATATACATTAGAATACAGTTAGACAATATTGTATGGATCCTAATTATGATGGCCTTTTTTTAAAATATAGAGAATTAAAGTTTCACACAACTGTTGGGCGTTTGAGAGGAGCAAAACCATAGAAGTCACTACAAACCATCAAAGCCTGTAGCACAGAAGCAGAGGATACCAGAGAAAGTAGTGCCAGGGATACTGAATAGATAGCTAACTCAACTTATTCCCTTTTGAAAGACACATGAGTTTATGAAATATATTATTTTGCTCTAATATTATAAGTAACAACTGTTAACTGTCATGTCTTAGAAATTCATATTTTCTACTAAAGGAGTGCCCATAATTATAGTGAGAGTTAGTATTTACTGAGTTTTTGAAGGGAAGAGAAGAAGGAATGGTATTATGCTGAGAGCAATATGTACAGATAGTGACAAGATGTAAGGAAGTGTGGCTCGAGGTTGCAGATGAGCAACAAGGAGAAGAGTCTTTGCTTGGGCATTTTTTCTTGGGCACAGACATAAATATCTGCCCTCATCTTTTTCCCTCCCCCCTACCACTACCATATGCTTAAGTTGAAGAAGAAGCCTAAATGCATTAAATTAAGGGAATATACTCTGGGAATGCTGAAAAATGAAACAAAACAAACCTCCAACTACTGAAATACAAACTATTGGTCATGACTGGCAACATCTTGGCAGTCTCTTGGAAGATGGGGAGAGGATAGGTAGAGGACAATATTTTGTGTTGATACGGCTGGGATTTAAATATTTCTGATCTCAAAGGAGGCAAACTAGTGACATAAAAGTCAGGAGGCCAAGACAGCAGCTAGATGGGTCGAGGAATAAGTTTTCTAAAGCAAAACCAAATGTTCAGGAAACAAGGTTAGAAAATCATGTTGCTTCTTGTTAGGAAAAGGCTAAATTTATGAGAAGAGGTACTGAGGGAGGGGAAGGTACCGAGTACTTAACATAGCAAACAAAAAAGCAAACTAGACTTTAGAGTTCAATGATGGAAAGCAAAGTTCTGTAAGGTGATTTATTCATTTATTCTCTCACTCAACAAACAATTATTAAGCATAATTTACTGTGTTCCAAGTGCTGCGCAGTGCCCTAGCAAAGTGAATATAGAGATAACCTGATCCTCAGGCCAGGTGGATTGCCCTCTAGCAATTTTCCTATTTCCTTCTGTCTGTGGGATACTCTGCACCCAAAGCCATGTGTTAAGAAAAATTTCAGCCTGGTAGAATGTTGGCGATATCATTACAAAAATTGTTAGAATAAAAGATGGAAATGTAAATACTCTTAGAGATCCCTCTTTTCCCCCAGTAGGCATCCAACTTTGAGATGAGCACAATAACATCATAAAGCACTGGAACAAAATGTGGCTTACAAATTTGGTAGACAAAATGTACAAATTCAGTTCCATTCTATCCTATTCCCCAGTTTTATATATCAGCAGAAAAGTAGGATCCATATGCAAAAAATGGGCTGTGGGTCTTTTTATGAAATGTTTGCATTCTTTAAATCAGGAAATCATCTGTAGGGCAGAATATAACTGTAGATGAGTCCTCAAATCCTGTTCATAAGGACTCTATCTCTTTGAGTGCTGTTTCAGTGGGCAGCTTAACTTTGGGTGTCACTCTTGCTTTAGTTATCTCTCAAATTTTCCTTTTAAATAAATTGGACTGCAACTTGATTTATTTTCAATAAAAGATAAGTAAATAATTAAACATATTATTTCAGTATATAAACTACTTTAGGAGAAAGATGCATAACTTTTGAGAAACACATACACGTACACCAACTGCTTTCAGGCTACTAAGAAATCATTTAACAAATGATTGCTTCAGCTATCAATACTCTAATGACTCAAAAAAGTTAAAGAATTGTCTCGAATGTCTAACATCTACACTGAAGAACTTGGTTTGAACTGTATGCATTACACCTAGACAAACAGAAAATCAAAAATATGAGTAATAATAATAATAATAATAATGTATTCTACAAATGGCTAATGTTATTATCCCCATTACTAGTATTTTCATATTAGCAGCTTATTTACTTTAAAGAGATTTTATACAGATGCTCATTTGGAACAATATTGAGAAAGTTTCAAAATTACTATGAATTTAATAAAACTATGACTTGCATTAAATATTAAATTTATTTTAAACAGTATTCACATTATTTGGTAATTTAACCCTACTCAAAGTACAAATCTATGTGGCAATTTAGCTGCTATCATTATTTTTTTCCGAATTAGCTATGACTACCTACTTTGCTCAGGAAGGCCCTTATACATCTAATTAGTGCTAATAGCAAATGCCTTAAAAATGTTCAAATTGAAACAAAAAATATGATAGCAGTTATTCTCATCAGGGAAACCTGCAGACTCTAAGTCATCTTATTAAAGGAGATAATACAGCAGTCAGTTGAAAGATGCCAAGGAATCTCCTCATTTTTGTGTGTGATTATTTTTTCATTCTGTATACCTGTGCACATCAGAATCTTCAAAATTCCCATAAGCTTCTGAACAGGGAGGTAATTTGGGAATTTTTAACCCTGAATTGAAAAGAAAGGAAAAATGGGAGCCAAGGAGGGAGGGACGTGGGGAGGAGGAAAGAATAGATAGCTAATGCAAAAAAAAAAAAAAAAAAGAGATTGATCTTTTCTTGGGCCCTGAAAAGAGGTTGGCTCATTCATTTATTAATTTTTTCAGGAAATATTTTAGCGGGTGCCTACTGTGTTTCATTTAAAGTGCCGAACACTGGGAATAGTTGAGTGTAAAGATGCTGTTCCTGCTCTCCAGGAGCTCACAGTTAAATGGGGAGACAGACCCAAATATAGTGTGGTAATTGCCAAGATTGCTGTATATGGGGGTACAGTGGCAAATGGGGGGCAGTGCAAGCGTGTTGGCCTATGGAAATCAGAGAAGGCTTTATGGAGCACAGGACGTATGAGCTGTCTTTTGCAGGAGGAGTAGGCGTTTGATAAGTCAATAGGGAGAAAAACAAGTGTTGCCAGCAGAGGGACAGGCAAAGGCAAAAGCACAGAAACAGCATGCTAAATTAAAGAAACTGCAAGATGTTTGCTACAATGTGAGCACAGGCTCCACTGAAACAATGGCCAGTTTCTGATTATTACCACTTGGAGGGTAGACTGTTTGTTCCCTGAAAGCATCGTGCTCCTAAGCCATGACAGCTTAAATCGAGTTCAAGTGAAATGAAATCCAGACAGCCATCAAGTGGGAAAAAATAGCCATAGCCCCATTAGTGGTATAATGGGTCCAAGGTAAGTTGCCCTGGATGCAGAGCTCAGTGAGAGGCCCAATCATCTGGCAACAGGAGGAAATACACATAGGGAGAGTCATGGGGCCCCCGAGTGATTAGCAGGCAATACTTCATATCATGTTCAGGTAGGGCAAAGCTGGTCTTGCTCATGGGCAACAGAGCAGGAGCAGGGTCTGATCAGACTATGGGACAGGACTGTACTGTTAGGTGTCTTTAGTGTTGGTCTATGCCTTCCTAGCTGCTTAAAAAGATACAATCAATGTTAAGTTGAACTACATAAAATTGCCAATATTTGACCTTTTGACCTGAAAAATGGCAATTTCACATGGTTTAGTCTAATATTTGCTGAGTGCTCATCCAGGATCTATCAGTCTCCTGAAGACTCTAAAGATACTACCTAATTTAATTTAAAACTTGCAAGCACCCTACAAGCTAAATCTCCAATCTACAGAGAGGAAACCAGAGATCCAAGTGCCTGGGTGACATACCCCAAGACAGAAAATTACTAATAAATTACAATCTCTCTAGTTGCAAAGCTGGAGAATTTTGCCAGGGTCTTAATCTGCACATTGAGCAATTAAGCAGACAATAAACACTCTGAAATTAGATCACAAATAGAAGAAGGCTTGTATCAGGAGAGCTAGTAAATGGAGACCCAAACCCCAAGTCCACAGGATTCGCTTTCTCATTAGTTTTCTCTGCTGCTGTTCTCTACTATCTACTGGCCTATACCCCTATCTCCACGTCATCCTCTATTTCATCTACCCTCCTTCCCTCACTCCTCCCTACCTCTGTCTTCCTCTTTCTTCAGTCATGAAGCAATATGTACAGAAAGGTTGGTGCAGCACAGAGAAGACTATGTAGCAATTAGTTACGTTTTGTAGAATCACACTTAAGATATGGAAGGATATTCTCACGCTATTAAGTGAAAAATAAAAATTTACAATAAAGTAAGAGTAGTTGATCAAACATCTGTCATCTATCTATCTGGAAAATGTCTGGAATGGCATTCTAGTAGTCATCTCTGAGGAGAAAAATGTTTCTGCTTATCTGATTATTTTCCTTAGTTTTCTACTGTTTTGTAATAAAGCAAAAATATACTGTTATTTTCAAATCATCTAATTTTATATCCCTATTTCTGAAAGCAACATCTGAGAAATATAGTTGGTTCAAAAGGAGGCATTTTCAATAACTTCTTCGCATACAATGTTCCTTATTTTAGAGGACTACGCGCCTTTATTAAATAACACTATTTGAAGATGTTTTAATTCTTTATCTCAAAAACAATGATAACGAGTTTTTGTTAACTGCCTAAAAAGTCTCTTCCAGTATTTTTTTTAAACTACTGTATTTTCCCCTTTCCTCTCCTGTTCCTTCCCCACCAGCCAAAATAATTTTTCTTTCTATCATTCATTAGGATCCTTGGCCCTTTTGAAAGGAGGAGACTAGATATGGTATATAAATCCAGTTAGCACAATTATTTCTTGAGTAGAACCATTAGCCCTGCCCTTTCAGGTGTCACTATCTTTTTTTAACAAGCTATCGATCTCCCCCAAGAGAGTGGAGACAGAGATCAAAATGCATCTAAGAAAATGAAGAAAGCAAGAGAAAATAAACTGGAAAGAAAAGCAGACCTAGGACAGTATTAAAATGGAAAGGAAGATAAAATTCTTAGAATGATAGACCTGTGAAGGACCTTGAGAGGTTACAACATCCTAGCATGTCTTTTAGGTAGTGAAATATTCTACAGTAGCCACTCCTGCAATCTGTCTTGGTCCCTGTATTATTACTGCAACGCCCCAGTCTATCCTCGAGTAAACAATTTTTACTTGCCCTATCTCATCAGTGATTGGTAATGTAATTTGGTGAATTTGGTGGTTTTGATTCACCAAAGAGAAAAATCCTCCCTTTGCTCCTTTAAGGTTGAAAAGACAGAATGCGGGAGAATCTGATTATTCGGTCCCAGGGTCAACCCTTGAGGAAGTTTCCCTCCGTAGGTTTGCTCTCATCTGACCATCTAGTGTTTGGTTGGTGAATCAGGCTGCTAAGGAGGGGTGATCCCCTCCTTCACAGCAGAGAACTCTCCTTCTTCAGCAACAGCATAGGGAGGATTTAGTGTACAGATCCTCTGATCCCAGGTCCAGGGTACTATTCACACATCATCTTTGGGCTAATCCTGAAATCTTGCTGCAACTCACTTCTCTGCTGAAATAGTATGTGGAGCCTGTGGTGTGAGCTGCTATCCCTCACTAGAAAAACTGCTTTCTTTCCTGAAGTAAAAAAGAATCTGATCTTACTTACGAAGCATTACTCTTTCACAGGCATTTCACAATAAACATTATAATAAAGATTTCAGTAATTTTAAGATACTCTGCAAGCTAAAACCCTATAAAACATAACACAGTTTTAAATTTAGATTCCCTAGATTATTATTATCCCCAAAATGTTATTTTCCTATACTTTAATGTTATATTTATAACATTATGATTTGATTGAGATCAATACGTTCTCAAAGAACACAGATCACATGATCATTTATCTATTATCTATCTATATAATCTATACCTCATTTTGAAAAAAGCACTTATGACAACTAAATAGTTAATGTAATTATCTATTTCAGGGAAACATTGCATAGTAAAAATGGCTTTGAAATCTTACTAAGATGTCCTTGTTATATTTGCATTTTAGCCTTTAAATATGACATGAAAGAGTTACCTCTGTTGAGTATGACAAAGCATCTGGAGAAATTCATCAAGTAGTGTTCAAATCACTATTAACTTCAACATAATACATATTAACCAGCTTTAAAATTCCACACAATACACTCTACAAGATAATTCAAGGGAAATGCATGAATTTACAGCTGTATTTTTACCTTGGGGCTTTTTAATACCTTATAAATAACAAGTATGAAATACTTAAATCCCTCAACATAAATACAACCTTATAATGGTACACTTGTCATGCATTATCCTTCATGCAATTCTCATCATCATCTCATTAGGATGGTTTCCGTTCATATCAATCATATACTTTTATAATTAATTTATTGCATCAGAAAAAAATTCTTATCCCATTACACTTATAACTCACAAGCTATTAGAAGAATTGATGTGGAAGAGGGGAGTCCAAGTATATTTATTCCAACCAACTTTGTCTTCAGAGACTTTGGAATCCTGATAAGTTTTCTTTTAAACATTTTCAACATGTGAGGACATCAAGGGTAGTTCCCCAGGCCCTTCCTTTTTACATTGGAGACACACTCTCTGGTACAGAATAATATCTGAGCTCTCCTAGTGAGGTTTTGTGAGATTTCTCCTACAATAGGGAGCATTTAAAATATGAAAAAACACTCCATCTCATACCCATAGAGTTATATAGCTTAAGTGACATTCTCAAGGGAGCCATGTCTCATAGATTATGGGTTTTTTTTTTTACTGTAAGTAATTCTTTAATCATGAACATCCAGCTAAGGGCACTCTGCAGATAAGAGCCCTTCTTCAAAGCATTTATTTACCCAGAGGTCCAGTCAATGAGATTAGACCCACTCATATCCTTCTTTTCTTTCTGCTAACAGTGTCTCTCTGGTAAACAGAATGAGTTGATATCAGGGTACCTACTATAATACCTTTTTCCCACAGGGTATTTAGTAAGGTACAAGTCTTTTTTTTTTTCTGTTTTTCCTATCTTTCTCTCTTTTCCAGAGAAATGTTATTCAAAAGTTGCCAGCCATATTTATGCCAAGCAATTCTATTTACAAGTCACTTTGGAGCCAACTTCCTGATTTCCTTTGTTTATTCTAATTGTGAAACTAAAATGCAAGTAGATAACAATGTTCTGAGTAAAAGATATAAGGAAACTTTTTTGGTTGTTTTTTTACTCCTCTTTTAAGGGCATGGGGATAAGTTAGTCAAGGTGCACTAATTATCTTGAAGAAAAAGGGAAAAATGTCCATCTGTTCTCTCATAGAAAGAATACCTCCAGTGAAATGAGATAATGTCTAATGAAAGCTGATATCTTCAAGAAGCTACTCATCATGAGAACAGTAAGGACATACATTTTTATTTCAATATGTAGCAAAAATGAGACTTTTATTCTGACTGAAGTACATTAGCACCACAGGAGTGCTCTGGGAATAATGACTGTGCCCATGAAAGTAAAAGAAAATACGCATTTATAGGATCCCACTCTAACAGATGTAAGAGACAACAGTAGCTATACTAACGCTGAGAGAGGTCTCCTCTTGCTGCTCCTCTAGATATTGCAAGGCTATTGTACCCTCATACTGTCTGCAGGAAAAAGGCAACAGGATCAGATTGTGCAAATATTAAATGAGCAGCAGTGGCAGCAGCTGCAGAGTTTCTCTCTTTGAGCTATTAGCAAAGGACCGTCCTTTGCACATGTTAGGCTATGAAGAGCTCCTAATCAGAGTGACAGGAGGATCCCTGCATTCAGAAGATGCACCTGAGTCCCAGAACAAGCCAAATGAAGCAACAAAGATTTGCCTTTGAGCATGACCAGGCTGTGGAAAACCAGCAGTCATGGCTGAAAGGGCAGTAGCTGCAACACCATCAGTGGGTCAGACATGCCCGCTGATGGTCCAGGCTTGTGGCTGCCTTAAGCTTCAGCAGCAGAGCCTCATTTGGTAGCCTGTAATCAGCTATCAGATGGTGGTGGTTGAATCTTCAGTGTACAGGCTTGAGTCTGACAACAGTTGGACAAGCATTAAGTCCAGGTTGATTCTGGCAAACAAAAAACAAAAAAACAAAAAAGAAAAAGAAAAGAAAAGAAGGAAGAAAGAGAGACAGAAAGATAAAATGAGGCAGCCACTTTGGAATAATGATGGGAGGAGGAATTCTGGAACAGATATAAAGATTTCCCAATACTGGCAAAAATGCAAATAAGAAATATAATTTTATCTTCTTATCTAGATAGGACCCATCACATACTGTTGTACAGGTTTTGCAAATGTGAATGGTGCCCCTCAACTGTGCAACGTATCAGACTAATTCCGGACTGGTGAAACTAAGCATATAATATAATCTAGTTTCAGAAAGAGAAAGCACTGAGTTTTCATTAATTACATAAATAGGGATTCATATACTTTGATTCAGCCGAAATTTACTATTTGCCTATCTGAACCTCTGCCTTAGCATAAGTTAACTAAGAAAAGAGGGAGTCCTGACTTCCAGCCAGATGACTTATCATATTGAAATAGAGGAGATATTCAGTGAATTGTATTCCATAACTGTACTTGTTCAGCTCTCGTTAAAAGAAAGTTCCAAAGAACTATTTGGTCTACTCAGATTTTCTTGTACTTGCGTTGCACCTGGTGCTTATCAGTCTGGATATACTGTAATTTTACAAAATAAGCCACATTTATAACCATATTCACAGTGCTATCACTCTTTCCATATGCATTTTAAAATATTTCATTTTTATATTATATTTACTGTATTATTAATAAAATATTGACTATACTGATTGATGAAGGAGAAAGCATCCTGATTCTGCTATATTCTCAACACTCCTAACTCCAGCTTGTGATTGCTGACTGGAAGGGGAGAGGATGAGTGAGCACTTCTGGCTGCATGAATCTCATGGTATTTTTTCACATCTTCCTCTTCCCCTTCTCTCTAGATATGCAAAAATCCCTCATCAATATTCCTACTATTAAGAAATATTAATCTATACAAATTAATATTAAAACAGTATGATAAGATATGCAGACAAGCAAAGAGACGTTAACATTCTTCCCCATTCTAAGGATATAATTACCTTAAAGCTAAAAAAGTTAAATGCTCAGCCTTCTGCCTCTCGACTTGACTTTACTACCTTTGGTGAGCTAGGCCCTAATTGTAAAAAACAAAAAACAAAAAACAAAAACCTTGCTAGTGCCCAATATTCTTGCTATGGCCCCTCTGATCTGTGAAATTCATAAAAACTGAGACATTAAAAAGAGAATTGCTAGCTCTAGCTGCCACAATCTGAACTGGCTGGAAAATATCTAGAAGTAGTGTTTATTATGGATGCCACGAAGACTCCAAAACAGAAGATCATCAAAGACTTCTAATTCCTACTTTCCGAGTTTGTTTCTGGCAATGTTTTCGAGCTAAACTCTCAAAAACTTCCCAATGCAAAACACCTAGGAATGTTAGATAAAATATAGCAGATATCCTTCCAAATGCATAACTGAACTAACTAGAAAGTAAGGATAGTCTCCAGAGGCCAGAATTCAAAAGAGAGATAGGAATCAGAATGGCAGGCTGAGGCTAACGCCATGGATGCCCTAGGGGAGCTTGTCAATCTCAGTAACCAAGAAGTTTAGGTTTTAATGGCTGTGCCCAGAACAAGAGAAATGACCTTGAGCCCAGGCAAGGTGATGTGTGAGAACAGAGCTTACATCAAAAGGGCAGGAATCTAGTGGCACTATGCCCTCATTCAAAGGTAGACTAGAAAACACCCATGAGAAAAGGGAATGGTTGACAAGAAAACTTGTCTATCTTAGCCTCCAATCTGCTGGGAAAAGTTAAAGTCTACCCCAAGAATTCAGTATTCCAGAACTTCCTTGATGCAGATTTGGTTTTATTTCTGGAAAACCCAACATTAAAAAGTAACACAGGTTAGTTTTTGGTTGGGAGTTTCTTGGGGGCAACTGGCAGAAACAAATAAAATTATTTCTGTAATGCCCATCCTCATTTCAGGCTTTGTGGGGCTTCCCATTAAATCTGCAGCATATATGAACTCACACGAGGAAAGAAGCCACCACAAGTAGGATCAGCAGAAAAATAAAGAGCACGATTAGATCTCACAGAAATCCAGATAAAATAATCACCAGAGAAAGCATAAAAACTATGTATATTTTAAAATGTTTGGGTAAGTGTAAGTTATCAAAACTTGCAAGAGGAATAAAATATTAAAAGTGACAACCAGGGTCACGTGAGAAAAATTAACCAGATGTTCTAGGCATAAAAATATTAAAAAGTCAATTAAAATAGAATGCACATATTAGATAGAATTAAAGAGATAAATACTGAATTGTAATATAGATAGAAGAAATTCACAAACTATCTCAGAGGGACAAAGAGATGTAAAATATGAAAGACACATGAAGGTAGATATATCTGAGTTAAAGAAGAATGGAAAGCATAGGGAGAGAAAAGATACGAGCTGATAACTTTCCATAACTGATGAAACATATGAATCTCCAGACTCAGCTAGCACAGCAAATTCCAAATGGAGCAAATACATGTAGACATATCAGATTAAAACTATAGATCATCAAAAACAAAGAGATTTAAAAAGTCATCAGAAAGAGAAGACTACTTGTAAAATGATACCTCAACACACACAAAAAAGGGGTTTCTGTAATCTATATAAATGTAGATCAAAGTATGCTTTTCTGAGGTGAGCTTGAGAAAAATCACAGTTGTTTTCCTCCCAGGAGAAGTCTCTTGATACATGAATAACAAAATTCCTCAAGTTACCACAGATTAAATTTTTCTATGTTTTATATACTCCCTTGGGATCCTCATGACTATGTACCTGAGGGTCCTATGTCCTAGCACTCTTCGTTTGATCATCTATATGGTAAAGTGATAATACACCCTGTTTACGGATGAAAACTCACGCCTAGCTGCCTGCCTATGAACCACAGAGCCATTCTCTCTTGAACTGTCCTTGATGTAGGTGCCAGTGAAGCCAGATCATTTGGAGCCATCTAAACGCTATGATGTAAGTTTAAAGGACAGCTACACTCTTCCTCATGGATAGTTATCCGTATACCAGTAAATTTCTGTCATTTTTGATTTCTCTATTTCTCCATCAGAAGACTGAGACACCATTCCTCCCCCAACACTAAGGCACATCAGGAGGTACTCCTACAACAATGTGCTTATTTACTTTTTGGTGAACACTTCTCAAAGGGAATGGTAGGTTTAAATTAGATAATTTAACATAAAACACCTAGTACAGACCCAGAAACACTGTTGGCACTCATTTATCTCCTTCCATGATGTAAGTGGGAGATTGGAACCTTCTATAATTTTGTAATATTACGTATCATCTCTGAACCTCAATTTTGCCACTTGTAAAATGGGTATAATACCTGCCTTACAGGGGATGGCTCCCTTGGTTGAAATTTCCACTGCTCTCAAGGTAAGCATCAAACTCCTTAGCCCTGAATCAAGAACCTTGATTTTTTTTTCTCTCTGCTTTCCTCTCTGTATGCATCTAGTGTCAGCCCAATACTCCCATTCTTCATTTGGTCAAGCTAAAATATTTGCTTTTCCAAAGTAAGCAAAGTTCTCTCAGCATATACAGCTCCTTTTGCCTAAAATATATTTCTTTCCTTAATCCATCGCATACCTACTTCCTATCCATATTCCTGTTTTCAATTTATGCGTCACCACTTCCTGTAAGCCTCTCCTAACCCCTATCCATCTTTAGATTAAACATCTTTCCTGTGTACTATCTTTAAAACCCTGTGCAAACTCATATAATTAACATTTTTGCAGGTTTGCCTTATTGTGTTTGTATGTCTATATCTCTCATTAGACTTCAAAATTCTACACGGCAGGAATTATAGTTATATGACTGTTGTAGCAAAATAACTACAGCACAGATTTTAGCAAATAGCAACAATTTATTAACATCTGTTGAGTAAAATTAAGTATGTTGGTGATGACTTTTATTAATGATGAATATAACTGAAAATCGATAGCTAATGATAATAGATTATATTAAATTAACAATTACTCTGAACCAGGTATGTTTTAAAGACATCCCATGCGTCCTTTCCATCAGGTAGTTAGCATTACTGTCATTCCCATTTTATGGATGATATAGCACTGAGGCACAGAGAAGTAAAGACATTACATAAGATACATGTGAGTTAGTGGTGAAGCCAAGATTCGAACTCAGGTCTATCTGTCCACAAAATCCAAGTTTTTACAATGCCTACATTGTATCCAATAAATACTGGCTCCCTTTCAGTTGCCTTTCTTCTTCACCACTTTTGTAAACTCCCTTCTCTCAGGCAGTCCAAAGATCCCATATTTGAATAATCAAGGGCAAAGCAATTCTATCAATTCCCACCAAAAAAGCCTCTTTTATGTGGATGAACAAAAGTTATAACAGATTAGTCAACCCGACATTGGTCAGAGGTGCAAACTCCTTGTCTGGCTGAAGCCCTGCCATTTACGTTGTATGGCTAAAGGGAATTGGGATGGTATGTTTTGCTGTGAATCCTGTAAGAGGTAAACTGTTAGGAAAAAGAAAAAATTTGTACTTTTTGATTTATTTATTTTAATCAAAAGACTTACAAAAAAGCAAAGGAGCTGAAAGACTAAATGGAAATGATGCCTTTTTATTTGTTTTTACTCTTGGAAGTAGTTTGAGGGACACATTAAATGCAAAGATCTATAAAAGGCTTTGTAGGTAGACTGCCTGTGGAATTCTATAAAGGCTTTGAGCCAAACCCTTGCTGCATGGTAGAAAAATCACCATGGAATTACAATCACTGATTACTTTGAGGATGGCACACACTGTCACCCATGCCCAAAGACCCAGGAGGAGATTTCCTGGAACCTCAGAAAGGATTAGGAAGCTCTTGAAGCCCAGTAATTGCTCTATACAGTGGACCACACCACCTCATTATCCTCTGAAGCTTATTGAAGTTACATATGCAACAGGAGCTGGTTGCAGGATGAATCAAATAAAATTGTCCTTGGAGAGATCATACATATGTATTAACCAAGAATTTAAAAAGACTTTAAAAAAGACTTTGATAATAGCAAACCACCAGGTTGAATTGTAGATGAATTCATGAGTATAAAGAATTCAATCTTTTTTTTTATCATCACTCACAGGCAAGATTAAAACTAGAGCAAAGGTAAGTAATCTTAGCAATTAATTACTTCACCTTCACTAAAATATGTTATTTTCTTCATTTAATACACATTTATGTCTCATGATAATGCAATATTTTAAAAGGTTGTATAGTAGGTGCTGTATGCAAAAAAAGCTATTACTATTACTTAACAGACATGACTATTCATCAAAGACCAACACAGAGCAACTAAAACAAGTCTTGCATATAAATTACAAATGAAAAGAATGTGAGCAACAAGTTTAAGGTGGAAAGAATAGGAAAAGAAAATGAATTTGAGCTCTTTGAGAGCAGGGAATGCATTTTCTTCATAATATCTATTCTAAGTTCAGCAAAGCATATAGTATATGTTCAATATATGTTGACTGGACTGAATTGCTTATTGAACAGAACTAGAAATCACAGAAGGAAAAGAAGGTAGGCCACCCCTGAAAGGCACTGTTAGTCCTTTATATGAGTGCTCCACAAATTAGAGAGCATGGGCCAAATCATGCCTACCACTTCTTTTTGTAAATAAAGTTTTATTGGAACATAGTCATGCACATGTATGTATGAACTATGCCTACTTTCACACTACCCTGTGGCCCAGTCTACAATATTTACTTCTGGTCCTTTACTCTCTGGTCCTGTACGAGAAAATACTTACTATTTGGTCCTTTATAAGGCCAACTCCTGCCCTATAGGTTTACTGTGAAATGAAGAGAATAGCCATGATCTTCCAACTATAAATCTTCCCAGCATCATCAGTTTCAGCTCGGTTTATATTATAAACTTTATATTATAAAACTTATGTGTCCTTAAAAAATATCAGTGGGGTGTTGGGGCCAGATATGAATGGAAAAAATAAAAATTCTGGATTCATACAGTTATGAGTATGAATCCTGGGCTCCAGGATTTGTGAGCAGTGAGATCTGGGGCAAGTCACTTACATTCTAAGAATCCGTTTTCTTTTTCAGAAAACAGGGATGAAAATGTTCATTTCATAGCATTGTCAGGAGGATTAAATGAAATAACATATTTGGAGTGCCTGGTTGGTAATGTGTTCAGTAAATATGCTTAATTGTTTCGTAAGACCTGCTAGTTAATTAAACTTCACTTTCTGGGCTCTCCCCAGTGGTACTAAGGAAGTAAGAACTGACTAGTTGTTTCAAAGTCTCCATCTAAAAGTAAAGATGAATGTTTCCATACTGGCTCCTATCCTTCTGCAATCCTCAATAACAACAATAACAACCTCATAAGTCTATCAAACTGGAGTCCAGGTGGTTTGTTACCAAGGTCCTTGGGTTTGAAGTTAGGAAATTAGCCTGGTTCCAATGTCAAAATGTCAAATATCAAAAGAAGAACTGAATGGTAGGCTTTCTCTGTAAAAACATAAGAAAAGTCACTGAAATTAAAATGGTTAGTATTGCAATAAGAATAGGCAAATGGTTTAATGGAAGAGAAGCAGGCCTCAAGTGTGTGTGTGTGTGTGTGTGTGTGTGTGTGTGTTCAGATCAATAAGGAAAATTGGGCATACAATAAAGGGACTGCTGACAATTGACTAACCACTTGGAGAAAAAATAAAGTTATATCCCAAACTCATTACATACATAAAACTGAATTCCATATGGATTAAAGAGTTATTATTTTAATAATAAAAGTAACAAAAAGCATTAGAATAAAATACAATGTATCTTTATATGAGTATGTGGAGGACTTTCCAAAGCAAGTAAAACCCTCCAGAGCAATAAAAGAAAAAGATGACATATCTGTTTGAATAAAAACTGAAGACTTGTATACAACTACAAAAATTCCAAGTAAAATTAAAGGATAAGTTATATAACAGAAGAAATTTGTCAGAATATGTATGACACACAAAGGCTTAAGGTAAAGAATATACTGAAAAAGATGAGACTCAAATTAAGACGGTGGAGTAAAAGGACATGGAACTCACCTCCCCCCATTTAGACATCAAAAATATATCTTCAGGTGAAACAATTCTCACTGAAAACTAACTGAAGACTAGCAGAAAAACTCCTGTACAACCAAGGTTGTAAGAAAGATCCACGCAGAATTGGGTAGGAAGGGAGGGGACGCAATCAGGTTTGAATCTGTGCCCCTGGGATGGGACTCAGAGGAAAAGGGACATTACATGGGTGGAGACCCTCCCTGAGGAGTGAGCAATGTGAGACACATATTCGGTGCCCCAGCTCTGGGTTCTGACAAAGGGAAGATGAGCCCCCTTGGCTGGTTGGAGGGCCAGTGGGACTAACAGGAGGACTGTGGGAAGCCTGGACTCCACTCATTAATAGCATACAAATGCTTGCTTGCTCCTAAAGCAGAGTGGAGAGGGTGGATTTAAACTACGTGGGTGGCTGACTGGCTTTGCACAACCATCCAGGCACATGCCCCAGCCTAAGCCAAGTGAATTTTCCAGCACTGCTTGCCTTGCTTTGCAGCTTCACACTGGAGTGTGTGCTGCCACAAATGGAAAAGACGTTGGTCATGAAATGCTAAGGCAACTGAAACCCTAAGCAGCATCTGAGTAAGGAGGGGGCATCCATTACTGGCAGTTGTACAGGTGGCATATCAGAGGCAGTCCAGACCTTGAAGGGTTGCCAGACCACCACAGCCTATGCCCCAACTTTTGCCAAATACCCACACCAGCCCCTCTTGCTCTAGCACTGTTCTCCTCTGGGGCAAGGGTCCTGGTGCTGGGAGAGGGAAGAACAACACTTAAAGGGAATTGAGCCTGCTAAGACCCAACTCTCAGGGCTTCTCCTCCAGCACCTTGAGATTTAACCCCACCCCTGATAGGGCAGTGATGGTCACTGAGGAGAGTGGAAGGCCCAGCTCTGGTCCTAGCCCCTCCATTTCTAGCCCCTCCTTCTACCAAAGTGATAGCTGCAAGAACATCCTGAATAAAGATGTGCCTTGTGTTCATGTCAAGTTTAGCTCTCCCACCAAAGCCACTGGGAACATACAGACTGTACAGGGATGCTCCCATATTAGGACACCCATTCAAGACTGCAATAGGTAACTGTTTAGCCTAATTCCATAGAGACAGAAAGCTAAACAAAATAAGAAGAGAAATCTGACTCAAAGACACAAGGGAAAAGCCATAAAATAAAATAAAATAAAATAAAACAAAACAGAAATAAACAATTTACCAGAAAAGGAATTCAAATAATTGGTAATAAGAATGCTAACTGAAATTAGGTAGAAGAATAGATGAACACAGTGAGAATTTTAACAAGGAACTAGAAAATATAAAAAAGAATCACTCAGAACTGAAAAATACAATGACTAAAATGGAAAACACACTAGAAGGAATGAACAGCAGACTAGGTGATACAGAACACATAAGTGATCTAGAGGGTGAAATAATGGAAATCACCCAATCAGAACAGCAAAAAGAAAAAGAAATTTTAAAATAAGAACACAGTTTAAGGGACTTTGGGATAACATCAAGCTTAGCAACATTCGCATTATATGTTACAGAAGCAGAAGAGAGAGAGAAGGGGGTTAAAAATTTATGTAATGAAATTAAAAGTTCACAATCCTCAAGAAGGAAACAGATATCCAGGAACAATAACCACAGAGGGTCCCAAAAAAGATGAACTCAAATAGACACACACCAAGACATATCACAATTAAAATGATAAAAGTTAAAGATAAACAGAAAATTCCAATAGCAGCATGAGAAAAACAAAGGATTATATTCAAGGGAATCCCTATTATTCTACCAGCTGATTTTTCTGCAGAAACTTTACAGGCCAGATGGGAGAGGCATGATATATTTAAAGTGCTGCAAACAAACACAAAAACAAAACAAAAACAAAAAACCTGCTCTGTAGGATACACTACCCAGCAAAATTATCATTTAGAAGTAGAGGAGAGATAAAGAATTTCTCAGACAAGCAAGAACTAAAAGAGATTATTGATACTAAGCCAACCCTAAAATAAATGTTAAAGGGTCTTCTTTAAGTGGAAAAGAAAAGACTAACAACAAGTAAGTATCTACAGGAAAGGAAAAATACTAGTAAAGGCAAATATATAGTAAAGGCTGAGGATCAACCACTTAAATGGGCTACTACAAACATTAAAAGACAAAAAATTGTAAAATCAAGTAAAACTACAATAATCAATAAAGGGATAAACATGAAGATATAAAATATGACATCAAAAACACAAAGTGTGGGTGAAGGGAGTAAAAAAAATGTAGATCTTTTAGAATGTGTTTGAATCTAATAGACTATCTGTACAAAACAAACAGATATAGTTATAGGTCAACATATATGAACAAAATGGTAATGACAAATCAAAAACCTATAATAGATACACAAGAACAAGAAAGAACACAAGCATACCACTAAAGAAAGTCATCAAATCACAAGGGAAGAAACATAACAATCAATAATTACTTTGAATGTCAATAGATTAAATGCTCCAATCAAAAGACAGAGGGTGGCTGATTGGATAATAAAACAAGACTCATCATATGCTGATTACAAGAGACTCTCTTAAGAACTAAAGACACAGACAGACTGAAAGGGTGAGGATGGAAAAAGGTATTTCATGCAAATGGAAATGATAAGAAAGTGGGGGGGGTTATCAATATTCATATCAGACAAAATAAACTTAAAAATGAAGGCTATAAAAAAAAAAAAAAGGAAGGCATTATATAATGAAAAAGGAACCAAAACAAGAAGAGGATATTACACTCATTAACTTATATGCATCCAAAACAGGCACACCTAAATATATATAGCAGACAATTTGCAACAATACAATAATAATAGGGGATGTTAATACCCCAGTTATATCAGTGGACAGATCATCCAAATAGAACATCAATACAGCAATGGTGAACTTAAATGACACAATAAAACAGTTGGACTTAATAGACATCTACAGGACATCCCATTCCAAAAGAGCAGATTTCACATTATTTTCAAGTGCACATGGAATATTCTCCAGGATAGATCATATACTTGGCCAAAAAACAAGTCTCAACAAATTTAGGAGGATAGAAATTTTATCAAGCATTCTTTCTGACCACAATGGTATAAAATTAGAAATCAATTACAGAAAGAAAAATGGGAAAAGCACAAACACATGGAGACATAACAACATACTACTAAAAAAAAAAGAATGGGTCAATGAAGAAATCAAAGAGGAAATCAGAAAATACCTCAAGACAAATGAAAATGTAAAACACAACTTTCCAAAATCTACAAAGCAGTTCTACAAGGGAAGTTTATAGCTTTACAGGTCTATGTCAAGAAACAAGAAAAATCTCAAATAAACAAGCTAACTTTCGAACTAAAGAATTAGAAAAAGAAGAACAAAGCCCAAAGTCAGCAGAAAGAAGAAAATAATAAAGATCAGAGAGGAAATACATAAAATAGAGACCAAAGAAAGCAATAGAAACGATTAATGAAACCAAGAGCTTGTTCTTTGAAAAGATAAACAAAATTGATAAACCTTAAACCAGGCTCATCAAGAAGAAAACAGAGAGGCCTCAAATAAACAAAATAAGAAATGAAAGAGGAGAAATAACAACTGATATCACAGAGATACCAAAAATCATAAGACAATACCATGAACAGTTATAAGTCAACAAATAGGACAACCTAGAAGAAATGGATAAATTTCGAGAAACATACAACCTGCCAAGACTGAATCAGGAAGACATAGACAATCTGAAAAGACCAATCACTAGCAGTGAAATAAAATTTGTAATTAAAAAAAATCCCAGCAAACCAATGTTCAGACAAGATGGTTTCACAGGTGAATTCCACCAAACATATAAAGAAGAGCTAATACCTATCCTTCCTAAACTAATCCAAAAAACTAAAGAGGAAGAAACACTCCTAAATTCATTCCACAAGGCTACCATTACCTTGATACCAAAACCAGACAAAGACACTGCAAAAAAGAAAATTACAGACCAATATTTCTGATGAATGTACAGGCAACAATCCTCAACAAATATTAGCAAACTGAATCTAACACTGTATAAAAAAGATCATGCACCATAATCAAGTGAGATTTTTTCTAGGCATACAAGGATGGTTCAATCCACAAATTAATCAAAGTGATACACCACATTAACAAAAGGAAGGATAAAAATCACATGATCATCGCAATACACTTAGAAAAAAGTATTTGACAAAATTCAACATCCATTTGTGACAAAAACTCTCATTAAAGCTGGCATAGAAGGAAGATAACTCAACATTATTAAAGTCATTTATGACAAACCCACAGTTAACATCATACTCAAAATTGAAAAGCTGAAATCTTTTTCCCTAAAATTAGGAACAAGACATGGATGCTCACTCTCACCTCTCCTATTTAATGTAGTATTTGAAGTCCTAGACACAAAAATCAGACATGAAAGAAATATAAAAGCCCTCCAAATTGGAAGGGAAAAAGTAAAACTGTCACTATTTGCAGATGATATGATACTACATACAGAAAACCCTAAGGTCTCCACCAAAAAAACTATTAGAATAAATGAATTCAGCAAAGTTATGAGGTCATATCTCATTGTGGTTTTGATTTGCATTTCCCTGATGATTAGTGATTTTGACCACCTAGTCATATAATTGTTGGCCACTTGTGTGTCTTTGGAGAAACGGCTAATTGATTCCTTAGACCTTTTTAAAATTGGATTGATTTTGTTTTTTTTGTTTTGTGTGTGTTTTGTTTTGTTTTTTGCTATTGAGCTGTAGGAATTCCTTATGCATTTTGGATATTTACCACTTATCAGATATATAGTTTGCAAATATTTCCTCCCATCCCATAGGTGACTCTTTATTCTGCTTATTATTTCCTTTGCTGAGCAAAAGCTTTTGAATTTGATATAGTCCCTCTTGCCTATTTTTTTTTATTTTGTTTTTGGTTTCCTATCAATGAGATCATTGCCAAAACCAATATCATAATGATTTCCCCCTGTGTTTTCTTCTAGGGTTTTTACAATTTCAGATCTTATGCTTAAGTATTTAATCGATTTTGAGTTGATTTTTGTGTATGGTGTAAGATAGGGATCCAATTTCATTCTTTTGCCTGTGGATATGTAATTTACCAGCACTATTTGTTGAAGAGACTATCCTTTTCCCATTGTGTATTCTTGGCACCCTTATTGAAGACAAGCTGACCATATAAGCATATTTCTGGGCTGTATTCTGTTCCACTGGTCTATTTGTCTGTGTTTATGCCAGTTCCATACTTATTTTGATTACTGTAGCTTTGTAATATATTTTGAAATAAGGAAGTATAATGCCCCCAGCTTTATCTTTTTTTTCTCAAGATCACTTTGGCTATTCTGAGTGCTTTGTGGTTCAATATGAATTTTATGACTTTTCTATTTCTGTAAAATATGCCATTGAGATTCTGCAAAATATATCATTTTGATGGGAATAGCATTGAATCTGTAAATCACTTTGGGTAAGTATACACATACAATTGAATATCCATCAGTCTTAAAAGAGAAGGAAGTCACATCATTTGCAACAACATGGATGGATCTGGAAGACATTATGCTAAGTGAAATAAATAAGTCTTAGAAGGATAGATACTGCTTGATTCCTCTGGTACGAGGCATCTAAAAGTCAAACATATAGAAGCAAACAATAGAATGGTGGTTGCCAGGGGGTGAGGGGAGGAGGATATAGAGAGTTTTTGTCCACTGGCTATAAAGTTACAGCTATACAAGATGAGTAAGATCTAAAGTATCAATAGCTAAAGTAAGGTACTGTGCATTAAAAATTTGTCAAGTGGTTAGATCTCATGTTAAGTGTTCTTACCATAAAACAAATAAAGAAAAAACCAAAGAACATGGGCAAACTTTTGGAGATGACAGATATGTTTATTACCTTGATTGGGGTGATGGCAACACTGATGTATGCATATGTCCAAACTCAATCAAATTGTATGCATTAATTATATGCAGTTTTTGTATACCAATTATACCTCAATACAGCTGAAAAAAAGTAGGTATGTATACATATACAAAGCATAGGAAAAACAATTAGGAAATTAAACATGAAATTAATGATTGTAAGTACCTCTGGAGGTATCATATGGAGAGTGGAAAGAAACTTTCACATTTTTCATTATCTGCTTCTTTTGTATTAATTCTATTACAAATAAAATGTTTTCATAAATAAACTATGATACTTAAAAAGTATATTTAAAGACATTCATGCTACTTATCATTTCATGGGGCTCTTTCTTTAGAAATAAGCCAGATAATTCAGTGGAGTTATCTCTTGCTTACACAGGCTAGTTGAAAAAATTAAATATAAAGCTACATACATTCACAAAGGCCTAATTTTGGAGTTTGAGATTAAGTTCAGGGAGAAAACACTCATTGCCATTCTAATTCAGATACCTCATATAACACATTAAACAATTTAGGTAATTCTTGCAAAGTACTTGAAGATTGAATTAGCTTTTCCCAAAATGTGTTTTTCCTATTTAAACTGAATTAAATCCCAACATCTTTTTTTCCTGAACTGGTCAGAATAATGCCTGAATTGTCTTTACTGGACTTTGATTAGCTTCCATTTGCTTTTGATTTCTGCCTGCAAGAAGTGTGATAATTCCTTCTGTTTATACCCTGAGCCTTATTCCACAGTCTGCCAGAACAGAAAGAAATGTTAATCGCTTTTCCCTCCAAGCCCAAAATAGAATACCTAACCTACAGGAACTGATCTTTACCTCTAAACAACAAATTAATTCTCTCAGATCTTTTCTCCCAAGACATATATCTTAACATTGCGCCTCGCTGAACTCTTTGTGGTTTTACAAAAAATCACTGAACTCCTAGACCAGATGGAGCTCAGGAGTGAGGAAGTAACTATTTAAATCTGTTCTCAAAGCACTCATCCTTGATCTGCTTCTGAGCTTGTGTTCTGATGCACATATTTTATTTTCTTAAAGATAAAAACAGGAAAAAACTTGCTCTCAACTCTTCTTCCATTGACACTCCGAAGTCAGTTTATTTTGCTTGGTATAAAATATCTTACACAGAGAGCTGGGCTCCTCAATTAAGCTTATCTTTGAGGTCTCTCAAAACAACCCCTCGGTTCAGGTGAGCAAAGACTCTGGAGCCAGTGCTGCTCTTCGAACTAGCATCTTGACTCTGACAGTGAACATCCATAACAAAACTGCTTGTGAAGTCAAATCAACATATGTCGGTGTCCTCACCTTAGAGAAGGGAGTGAGAGGAGAGGTGCTAGAGGCAGGCTGCCCGGGTTTGAATCCTGGTTCCCTCCTTTTCTACCTGTTTGATTTTAGGGAGGTACCTAAACACTCTGTTTTCTCAACTGTAAAATGAGGATTAAAAGAGAGCACCTACTGCACAGCTGTGTTGTGAGGCTTAAATGAGATGATCTATGTGAAGCTTTCAGAAGCGTGCGTGCCTGATACTCAATGACCATTGGCTCTCAGGATTGGTATCTTGGTATCAGCATTTAAGTCCTTCATGCAAAGATTTGTAAAACAGGACTGTTATGGGCTGAACTGTGCTCCCTCAAATTTCATATGTTGGCAGTCCCAACCCCCAGTACCTCAGATAGATACTGATAGATAAGGTCTTTATAGAGGTTATTAAGGTTAAAGGAGGTCTTAAGGGTAGGGCCCTAATCCAATATGACTGGTGTCCTCATAAGAAGAGAAAGAGACAGAGAGAAGGCTATGTGAGGACACAGCGAGAAGCTGGCTGCTTGCAAGACAAGGAGAGAGGCCTCAGGAGGAAATAAACCTGTTGACACTATGATCTTGAGCTTCAAGCCTCCAGAACTGTGAGAAAATAAATATTTGTTATTTAAGCCAACCAGTATGGTATTGTGTTATGACAGCCTTAGCAAACTAAAACAAAGACACATGTGCCAGTTGATTTCTAGCCTTCCCATACCTACATTCTTTGCCAAAATACAGTCCCTCTTTTCATGTTCTTACCATCTAATGAAGAGAAAGGAACAAAAAGAAAAATGGCATTATGGGCTGGTAGAGGCAGAAAAGAGCAAATAGCGTTAGGTATTTTAGCCTTTTAAGAAAAACGTAATAACTAAGCAAGAGAAACCCAAGGCTTAGACACTGAATGATTCATGGAAAATAAAAAGCTGATTTAATATCATGCTGGCATTGTTTTTACTTCACAAATTGTAGTCTTTTATAATTTAAAGACCACAGTAACCTTTACCAATGTATTTGTACTTGACTACCTTTATTTACCATCCCTTTTGTATCAGGGTTTCTAAAAAAATTTTAGTAGGCTATAAAATTCTAGGTTAAAATCATTTTCCTTTATTATTTCAAAAATATTGTTGTACAACAATGTGAATGTCATTAATGTCACTGAACGGCACATTTAAAAATGGTTTTAAAATAGTAAATTTTATGTTATGTATATTTCACCACAAAAAATTATTCTGTTGTCTCCTAGTATCTAGTGTTGTTTTGAGAAATCTGATACCAATCTTTTTTTTTTCTCTTTGCAGATAATTTTTGTCTTCTTCTTTTTTGGTTGTTTTTTAATCTCTGTGGCAGGACTGACTTTACCTCTGTGAAAACATTTGGAATTTTTTGTTTATTTTTGATATTCTCAAATTTTCTATAATGTGCCTAGTTAAGGCTTATCCTGTTACGTAATTTGTTTTTTCAACATGAAGTCTTCTATCTTTCTTCAGTTCTGCAAAATTTATCTCTATTGCTTCAAATATTCTTGGCACTTCTACATATATCTTTCATACTTAATAGGTCCTTAACATACTCTCCAGTTTATCTTTTCTTGCTAAATCTGGACAAATTCTTCAAGCTTATCTTCTAGCTCACTAATTCACTCTTTAGCTAAATCCATTCTTTTATTTTTCCTCTGTTGTGTCCTTTATTTCAACTATTATATTTTCTTATCTACTATTTCTACGTGCTTTTTATAGCTTCTCATTCTTTCACAATCCTATTATCTTCCCCATTTCTGTACAAATACTTATCTTCCTTCGTGTAAATTATTGTTAACTCCATCATAATTGGTAAATATTGTCCAGCTTATTTTCTCTCTTTTAAGGATGTTGTTCCTTTCCAGATGTCCAATTACTGCAGCTTATAAGCTCACGTTCTCTGTGAAGCTTAGCTACCCTGTCCAGTAGCATATGTTGGGGAAGGGCCATGTCCCTTGCCTTTTTCAGTCCTGTTGAGTCTAAGCAGAGGAGAAGGGAAAAGTCTCAAGGCAGAGTACCCACCATACCACAGGGTAACTACTGACCACACGCTCTGTTGCCACAGCTCCTGGCAACTCTCCCAGTCAGCATTTACTTTAAAACTCTAGGTTATAATCCACAAGCCCTTGGGGGTTAAGGAGAGGGGAAGGGTAGAGGAGTGAATGCCTGAGAACAACTGATCAGTAGCACCTATTTTCATCAGAGTTTCAGTTCAGCAGGACATGTGCACTGATGCTACACTAGGGCAGCTACAGATCTTCCTGCTGCATTCTGCTCTGATGGGGCAGGCAACAATTTTCCCAATTCCATAAGGGGGGAAGGCAAGAACAGAATTTTAAACATTTTCTTCTAACCTGTTCCCACTATTGCCCCAGTGGCCTATCTCTCAGGACACACCCACCTACCCCTTCCCAAGGCATACTAACTCAAGATGGTCTTCAGTCACCCCTACAGTTTTCTGTTTTGAAGTTGGTTCCTGAAATCCATGTTTTACTCTCACACTCCTATGATTTTTCTAGGTTGATTTCCATGGGGAAGTGGTGATAGTCAGCAACCCTAGCTAGTTTACTCTCTTAGCAGAAATCAAAATTTGTGTATTCTAACTCCACATTTAAAATAATTACATAAACCTAAAATATGCATTTGTTCATACTTAGCATAAACATACCTCAAGATTAAAATGTGTATATGCTTATGCATACATGTATTACATAAACGGCATGCTAAATTCAGTGTATATGTGCTAGTACCCCATTCTTTCAATATAAATATTTTCACTAACCAGGGAGTACTTCTAGGTTTTTCTTCCCAAAAGCAAGAAAATTAAACCCTAATATAATAATAAACAATTACATCTAAATAGAATTGTACAGATTCACACAGAAGTCAATAACGTGTTCAAGAGGCACAACTCTCCATCCCTATAAAAATGACAAGAAAGTGGCTATTTGCATATTGCAAGCAAATGAAGGGAGATTGTAATGAGTCAAAGCAGGATGGGATAAAGAAGGAACCCACAGGGGCTTTAAATTAGAAAGTAAAAGTGCAAGCCTATGCAAATTCCAGCAATTTAAAGATATTCTAGAGGCCACTCTTCATTGACAAGGTAAATTTAACTTAAAGAATCAAACAATGCACACTGTGTATGGAGTATATGAGTAAGAGGTAATAATAAAATCCATTTCTTTAATAAGTTTTACAGATCAATCAAGCAAACCAACTATAAAATGCTAATCTTTAAATTTTTAAAATTCCTGAAGTTATTCGATTTGGCTTATAGATGAAGCTCTTGATTATCTTATCACATTGCAGAAGGTTGATTATTTTTAATTAATTTATTGTCTCTTCATTAACCTTAGAGGAGAACTTACACCTGGTAAAAAAGAAAACATTTCCTATCCTTTTAGGCCTGTACATGAAACAACATGTTGTTTTGTTTTGTGCTCCAACCACTGCGACCTTCTATCCTGAGAATAGAAAACTAAGACTATCCACATCCCTCCTCAGTCACAATGAGAGATTAGTTTAAAATAGAAAAACCTCATCTTGCTCCTTTTTAGCCAAGAGGGGGGAAAAGGAGTATTAATTACAAGCTCTAGAAAATTTATTATTACATTAATGAGACAAATTTATAAAAAGATCCTTCCAGAACTATGAGTAGGAGCTCCTATTGCTGCCATAACAAATTACCACAAACTGGGTGGTTTAAGACAACAGAAATTTATTCTCTCACAGGTCTGGTGGTCAGAAATCAGAAGTCCAAATGTTGACAGAGCCATGCTCCCTCCCAAGGCTCTGAAGAAGGATTCTGATTTTGCCTCTCCCAACATCTGGTCTTCCCTGGTGCTCTTTGGCCTATAGCAGCATAACCCCAATCTCTGCCTCTGTCTTCACATGTTTTTGTGTCTCTTTTTGTCCTCTCTTCTTAAGGACATCAGCCATTGGATCAGCACCCACCCTCAACTAGTATGACCTCATTTCAACTAATTGCATCTACACAGAACCCGTTTCCAAAAGGGTCACAGGTACCAGTGTTGAGGACTTGAACATAACTCTTTTTTTTGGCTTAAACAAACAGGACATTTATTATCTCATATAACAGTAAGTCCCTAAGTAGGGCCAACTTCAGAGTTGCTTGACTCACTAGCTCAGTAATATCAGCAAGGAGCTAGGCTGTGTTCATATCTATGATCTATCATTCATATATTGTTTCATCTTCACACTAGTTCTCCTCCTGGTCATAGTTGGCTGCCAACAGAGAATGGAAAACTCTGCCTTGCTTTCATATTAGGAGAGAGGGAGAGGGACAGGTTGATGAATGAATAGAGGAGCAACGCAAGAGAGCTGGCTCTCTCAAACATGAAATATAAATTCTTCCATTTAATTTGGGCCAATTTAGGCCACCTGTCCACACTGTGATCAAGAGTCACCAGGTGAGTGCCATGCACTCATTTGATTGATCAAAATTTATAGCCAGAGTTGGTAGGGAGTTAAGCATCCCTTGAGTCACAAGGGCTACATAGGAGAAGATTAATAGGTGAACAGAATTGGATTTTCTTTAGGAAGGAGGAAGAATGGACTGAATGCTGTGTAGCCAGCTGACAGAGTCCCCTACAAAACCATTTTATTTTATGCCATTTCTCTATCCCTATGATGTCGCTGGTGGTTCCAGTAATTTTTGTAGTATCTTGGCAGAACATATATTTTGGGAGGATACAATTAAGTCTACTATACTATGAAATAATTTAGCTTACTCTGCTAACCAGGGAACTAAACTAGAATCATGACTTACTTTTCCCTGTGATCAGTTGTATTGCCCAATTACTTCTATCATCAAGTCAACAAAAGTCTAACATTCTACATCCTTAATTTGTCCTCAGTGTATCTTCTCAACTCCCACAGTTGTTAGTTTTTTTTTTTTAGCTGTTATTTTAATTCAAATCTTCATCAATATTTTTGGGACAATGGCAATATCTCTCAAATAGTCTCTTTCCCAAGTCTAATGTATCCTCCCCAGTGTAGACAGATTAATCTGTCTAAAACATAACATGAATGTCATAGCTCTGCTTCTTAACACATTCCCAAGGATTCCAAGTTTCCTACAGGCTAAAGTTTAAAGTCCTTGGTAAAACATTTGAGGACCTCCATCATTTCTCCCTTTCTATACCTTCAGCCTCAGCCTAAACCTGCACTCTACTCTTAAGTCATAATGAGCTTCTTTCCATTCCAAAACTATGCTATATACTTCCATTTTTCCCTTTACATGTAGATTTCCCATTTTGTTTTAGTAACTTTCTTTTCTCTCTCTTAATGCCAAGTCCCAACCTTTCTCTGACTAATCTGCATAAAGAGAAATACGTGAATAGCTTTAGCTCTTTACTAAGTTCAACATCAGTTACTGACCCAGACCGTACTTCTCAAACTTCAGTAGGTCTGACTCAGTATGTCTGTGTTACCTAGCAGCAGATTCTTCTAGCTGATGGGTTGCATGTAAATAGTGAGGATATAGATAAAAGATTCAGATTTTTGCATAATAAAAATTGACTATCCCTGCTATGACCTTTGATCCCTTCTGCATCAACTGCTGCTGAGGTCCTGGGCTCCCACTAAGTCATATACTGAATCCCTCTCCATTTATGACTGTCTTTAAATTGTTACAGAAAATTATTGTCTCATTCTCAAGTCTAGATTGCAAAATGAATCACAAAAGGAAATAGGCTACATTTAAACTCTAAAGTATCACTAAGAGTTCTAGAATTTCTATAGAGTAGTCATCTGGTTTGAGGAGGTGGATCACTGGAGGACAGTGTTGAAGATTAATTTCCATCTACATTAACATTGGAAAAAAAAAAGAAAAACTGATTTTCCATATTAAAGAACAAGGAGGGAATTGGTCAGGATCAGGAAAAGCTCTCACCTTATCTCAAGATTGAATTTGATGCCACCACTGTGAAATATGAGATTAAATATAAGAATATATTTCCAGATAGTCTTTAAGCTAGCTTTCTTCATTTTTTTTAACTTGCATCTGCAAAGTTTTGTACCGGTAAAGAGCTAGCTAACGTATTTAATATGGGTCTTGAAAGACAGGTAAGAGGTAGAGTTGCCAGAATCAGCAGCCAGTAAATAGAAAACTAAGTGTGTGTGTGTGTGTGTGTGTGTGTGTGTGTGTGTGTGTGTGTGTGTGTGTGTGTGTGTGTGTGTGTGTGTGTGTGTGTGTGTGTGTGTGTGATAGTTAACCTCAGGGGAAAACAAAATGTTTAAAATATATAATCATAATATACCATGTAGCTCCTCTGTGTATAAGATTTTCTTAGTTAAAATAAGATAAACACTGAATATTGATTTAGCCAAAGATGGTTTTGATAGGATAGGACAAGGGGAAGTGTTTAAATGTGTACTGGCACAATAAAAGATCTAAATGCTAATCTTTATAATAGAAAACCAAAAAATAATGGCTAAAATTAAAAACCAAGAAATTTTTTGCTATGATGTTATTTAGTAATATGAGTATAAATAACAGGGAGGGAGAAATTAAAAAATTGAAAGGAAACTTTCTTGAAAATGGGATTTGTCATGATTTTTATAAGGTTTGTACTATTACTTGCATTTTTATAATATATGTGTATTATATATTTCTTTGATAAAATGAAAATTACATTTAAATGTAACTAGATACAACTGATTTTAGGGCTTTTTTCAGGATGTTTGAAAGAATGAAATCTATGTATACACCTTTTTCATATTGATTTTTCTTTGGTCTTTCAGCATAATTTTTGTTTTGGCAGTATCTTCTTTAACTTCAGAGAACTAGATTTCAAACATTTGCATTCAATCTGATGATCAGGGCTAGATTTCAGAAGAGCATATCCTAAAAATAGAGGAGATCGTTCTTTGATTCCTTCCTAAGAAGAAAATGTGATTTTATATCACAAGAAACTCTCCCTAAATATTTTCCTAAAAGGTAAAACTGTCTTTATTCAATCACGTGAATACTCAACATTGATTGTTCAACAATGTGACTTCCAAATGTATAATCCTGTCCTGAATTCAGTGACTGTTTCAGTAAGAGTAAAGAACATCACCATATTCCTTGCAAGTTGGAGGCTTAATTATCAACAACAGGAAGTGTTACGATCCTTCTTTTCTCTACCAGTCTCATTAAAACAATCAATAGGCGGGCCAGGTGGATGTAAAGGTGAAAAGAAGGACA
Organism: Balaenoptera musculus; assembly: GCF_009873245.2. NCBI lineage: Eukaryota > Metazoa > Chordata > Mammalia > Artiodactyla > Balaenopteridae > Balaenoptera > Balaenoptera musculus. The sequence goes on along the minus strand of NC_045790.1, from coordinate 42,159,471 downwards.
ATTAATGTGTGTTTAGATAGATAGGTAGATAGGTAGATAGATGGAGGGAGGGGGAGGGAGGAAGGAGAAGAGTGAGTGAGAGAGAGAGAGAGAGATTTTTTAAAACTTAGAAAATCAAAGCACCCTAGAGACTTTATATGTCTTGCCCAAGGTTACTTACAGGAAATTAAGGTACTTGAGATTCAAATCCAAATCTGTCTTTCTCCAGAGTCTACATTTTTAGTTTGCCAAAAACCAAGACAGGACAACTGGAAATCTATCCCAGGTCTGGGATCCTACATTTGGTCCCTGCTCCTATGGTTGCTAAACAGAGCAGATTTCTTTGTGGATTTGTTATTCGTAAGACTTAGACACCAACATTCATTTTCCCTAAATAATACCTAACCTATATCTGTGAATTTTTAAGGTACTTAAGGTAGAAATCTAAACCCTTTCTGGATTCTTCTCTGTTTCACTGTCTTTATTATGGGATTAGCTTGCAGCTCTCTTCCAAAACAGGGCATGATTGAAGTTGTATGGTAAAAGAAACTTCGAAATGATCAGGGCTGGGGGAGCCACAGAAGGGGTGAAAATTTTCTGCAAACATCATAAAGACTCTTTGAAAATCCTTGACTATTAACTAAAGAATGAGATTAGACTCATGTCAAATTTCAAAGCTCCTTCTTTAACCACCTATTTCAAAAGGCCTTTCTCTGGAAATAAAATAGTTCCCTTTTTTTTCACAGCACAATGCGAAATATATTTCTGTTCATTTGCCCTTTTTTTTTTTCTTTAGGATAAAATTCTTTGAGTTTATATGAGAGGATGAGTTCTTCTCCTGACCTTTCTTGTCAATGATTTTTCAAGGTAATAAACAAAAATACATGTAAACATTTTTCCAATTTGTGATGAGCAGTCAATAAACAGAAAATGCTAATCATACTAATTTCTTCTCACTGGCAAACTGATGCATAAATAATCTATTAACATGCAAGGGCCAACAGGGTTAAGCTGTTCAAACATTGTCATTGATTTCTTCCTTTCCCCCATGCTTACTTCTTCTCATTCAACTGGTACTATGTAACCTTTCTTTTCCATTATATTGTAAAACTTTGCTCCCCTGAGCATCTCTGTGAGGCTCTGCTCTTAAAACGTTAATTAAAGGGAGGTGAAGTATTTGACTAATCAGCAGTCTGTAGGACTCCAATGTTGAATGACAAATGTCAATATCTGCTTTAGGTTTGTTGGATCAACCAGCCAATATGGAGAAACTGATCCATCATCTTGTCACCAATTCCTATAGCATCCCAGAAGCCTGCCAATTAAAAAAAAGTTGTAATCGCAATACATCACTCAGTGGTGATTGCAGGAACATGATAAATAGTGATCTTTTTCTTCCTCTGTGTTGAGTATTTGATGTCCTTTTGAAAATTTATTCCATTTTTCTGGTTGATGAAATGAAAAAGAGATCACCTTAAGATATATCAGTATATTCCACTGTTCTTTTTCCTGAAGCATAAATTAACATTTTGTTGAATAGGTATAAATTTTTGTAGACTTCTGAAAAGTGACAGATATGGTCTTAGACAGTAACTTCTGTTACTGAAAGCTGGCCTACTTAATGGCTCTTTTTCTCTGCAGAGGCAAAATTTGAAATTTTCTAAAATTGAAAGGTGATACAACACACAAATCCCTTAATGTTACATAAACTTCTCCAGCCACATTTCCTGCCTCACTCCTACTCATACCCTTTCTCCAGCTATTCTAATCTACAGGCAATTCTCCAAGTGTGCCAAACAGGTCACTGGGCATGCTTTTCTCTTTGCCTGGAAGGCCCTTCTTACCCTTGGTCCATGTAACTAACTTCTACAAGTTCTCCCAGAATCAAATACCATCTCCCTTGGACACATTCTGATACCCACTCAAAGGCTGAGTTAAAGACTCTTTTCTGGATTTCTTCTCTGATCTCCCATAGCACTTGGTTCATGCCTTTATGCAAACCTAAATCCTCTCATTGTAATGAGATTTTCTTATCTGTTTCCCATTTAAAGTGGTGAGTTCCTTGAAGACAGGGGCCATCTCACATTCACCTTACCCCAATTACCAGCATAATGACTGGTATCCAATAGGTGCTCAGATGCTCTGTTAATGCATCAACCAGCTCTTAAAAGGCCCATGCTCAAATCTCCCAGCAGTTACTCATTATCTTAGACTCAAGCCCAGCTCCTTATTCTGGCCTACAAAGTCCTAGGCAAGCTGGCCTCTGCCCTCATCTCGAGCTTCTTGTTGAGCCCCTCTTTCATTTTGACTTGCTCCACAAGTTATTCCTTATCTAGGGGCCTTTGTACATGGTCTTGCTTATGCATGAAATACTCTTTATCACTCTTCATCTGGCCAACTCATTTCTTAATCTTCACCTTAAAAGTCACTACTTCTGGGAAAATTTCTCTGATACTTCTCCCCAAAATCAAACTGCATCCCCAGTTGCATAATTCCACGACATCCTTCATGACTTTTATCACACATGTCATTGGTATACACATGTGGTCCTTTCTAGGCTGTAAGGTCTAAGAGAAAAGGGGTCATGTTTCTTTTACTCGTAGTTGTGTCTGTGACATCTGAGAGGACATACTCAGCAAATATTTGTATGCTGTTCAAATACATAAATCTTGAACACAAACAAATTTTGAGAGTGCAAACCAGAATAAAGGCTATAGACCTGCTACAGTACTATTTTAAAATTTAAGTTTTTGTAGCAAATTCTATGAAACATACTTTTAAAAAGGCCACATTCTTTGCATTCCTTTTGCAGTGAGCCAATCAACAGGCTTAAAACCAGAGTGTCTTAACTTTGAAAAGCCAGGTGACTCAGTTTTTACAACTTAGGCAATTGGCCGGGCAAGGCTCCAGGAACCTGAGGCTCTCATCAAATTAGACTGAAAATGTGTATAATTGTTTCTCCTTAATACCTCCAAGCCCAATAATTGCTTGCACCTGTAATTTCCTTGACAGGTGTTAGTGCCACACTCTTTTCCTCCCCAGCCAGGTGAGGCGTAAATACAGTCACTTCAGGAATTCTGACACACTTCTAGAGGCAAAACCACTGGCACTTGCAGACAAAAGGCTGTCGAAGTTTCCACATTCCATGGCCTGCGTTTCAATCCTAACAACCACTATTTTGTCTCCCAAAGTAGAAGACAAAATAGAAGAGGGGCAAGTGGAAACCAGTGGTACCTACTAAAATGTCTGAAAGGCCCGAGAAGATAAATTGTGCTTTGTCATGTGTCATATCCTTACCAACCAGTGGTCTGTGAAGCCTGCTCACCAGCTCCTCTGTTTCCTTCCCCTGTTAATGTTCTAAGCCTTTGTATGGTAAGCAGGTGGTGCTAGCCTTGGAAAGGAATCTCTCTAATGGAATCATGTAAAACACTGATGATACTTTGGCTTAAAAATAATGCATCCCCCGTGACAGAGCCTGCTGAAATCAGTGGAATTTATGGACTTATTTATTTACCTTCTGTCTGAACAAGAATCTTACCATGGAATTAAAATTCAACAGACAGAAGCCCAAGTTGAGAGCTGCGCTCTAGGTATTGTTTTTAATCTTTTATCTGATTCACAATGATGAACAAGACAGCATTAAAGCTCCTCTAGTCATTTTCTCAAACATTGCAAAGCAACAACAAGGACCGAGATTACTTTTAAAGTGAATCCTCACTAAAATATTCACAGACCCAACAAAGGAAAATAAACAAACAGGAGGCCAGGAAAATTTTAAAAAATCACATTCTGAGCTGCCAGAGTTGGTCTGTGTGCTAAAAAGGATACCAGATTCAAAGTGAGTTATTTGATATCTAAATGTCTCTTCAATGCTCTTTTAAGAACTTCTTAGGGCTGATCTAAATTTCTGAAGAGAAACTGAGAAAATTTTACCATCACATAAATTCATGAACTGAATTTGTAGGTTTTATTTAAATATGAAACTTTAAAAAAAATTTCATGACGTTGCATAGAAGTAATCTTTACAGAAAGCTGGCAATGTAACATAGTCTACTATGTTTTTAAAAATACAAAGACATAACAGTGGTTTTAAGAGGATATTTATGCATTTTTAGAATTAAGTATATTTATAAGACTCCTTTTTCTGTTTCCCCACTCAACCATTACCTACCTAATTTTGGTATATTCTCACCATTAGCTGATCCTTCCATGGTTGGGGTAGAAATGATCTGATTCTTCAAAGGTTTTCTAGTTCAGTCTTCTGATCTCGACAAAATTTATACCATTCATCTATGGCTATGGCTACAGGCTACCAACATTACTACTTGACTTTCGGTTCAGGCATCAATCATTATCACTTGCTTGGTAGTATATAGGAAAAACACTGAATTCATCGATCTATTTACTCTTACTTTAGGAGATATCTTAATATCTTCTTATTTACACAGAATTATGACAGCTCATGTTACAGTCTCATTTATTCCCTTGCCCACTACAAAACTCTAATTAGAAGGAAAGAATCACTAATAACCATAACATGTTTACACTTTAATCTTTTCGTTTAAAATAGCCAAATAAACTGAGGCAAGAACAGGTATCCATCAGTTTATATTACATGACTTGTTGCCTCAATTTTCCACTTTAATTTGTGAAATGATGGGCACCGTCATAGAAAATGAGCTCATGCTGGGTTCTCTTTGGTATCCAAGGATAGAGTCAACTCTGGTTAATTCTGCATTAGTAATGGGGTAATTCATTGAAGCTTATTAAACTTCCTGATTTTCCACTAAAGGAAAAAATCAATAAATTTGCCTTTTGCCGTCATAAGACAGAATTTAAGCAGTAGCAATCAATTCTAAAAAGGTCATATTGTCCTTACTTTTCTTCATGGTCAGAGACCCCAGAAAAATCATGTAACATCCCTTCTATATCTAGTAAAAAAAAATTAAAACTGGTCTCAATTATCCTGTGAATTAATCTAAGAACACTGGACCAGCTCCACCTGAGCCTGTGCTATTTATTGCTTCTAGACTGGCACCTCTACAAAGCTGCATACACCATGATTGGGCAGAATGCTATCTATTACTTTGATACTGTATCAAGTAGAGCTATATCATACTGTGAGGAAAGAGTTAATCCAAATTTCCCAAAGCAGTCCAGAAATTTACATTTTAGGAGATTATGGTTCCTTTTTATTGCACTTGTTTTTACACATGATTGCTTTAGTTAGCTATTCACTAACTTTTGGCAGTTATTTCACAGGAAGCAAACCATACTGAGTAACTTTAGTAATTTTATTACTTATTAATAAAAAAATTAGTAATTTTACTAAAGGAATGGCTAAAAGTTAGTGTCCAGTCCATTAGCATTTGCTTCTCCTCCTCAGATTGCTCCTGTATTTTTTCTAGTTTAACTAAAATGTGACAGTAACTTTACCAAGCACTATACTTCACATTAAGTATGAATTCCTTTGAAATACTGGTTTGCTGTATTGCCTTTTACTTTGTTTTAATAACCCAAAGCAATGGCATTCCATTTCTCAGAGGCAAAGATAAACTCATATGAATGGTGTGGATGCAATCTGCCAGACCCTGTTCTGGGCACCTGACCTATGTCATCTCCTGACAGTCTTACAACAAACCTATGAAGCTGGCATCGCAAACGCCTACAAATTCTCTCATCCTTATAAGGTGAGTTTGATGTTTTGCCAAAATCAGAGGAGAAAGTGGTGTAATACATAGTATAATTAATATTAAAAGAGAAGAAGAATTACCCAAATCATCTTTAAACGTGTCCTTTGTCTTAGGAGTAGAGGTCTGGTAAATGACCTAGCAACTGTTATATTTTAAAATTGCCTAAGAGCCAAAGTAGATCTGTTGTATTCTTCAAAGTACATTTGGTCTGACAATTTCTATCAAGTTTCAGGATGGTGAGAATGAAAATGTCCTAGTTATAAACTGATAAAAAAAATTGTTCCAGTAATGGAAATGGCAGTACAGCTAAAAATATATATTGACCAGGCTAGGTCCTGCTATCGTATCACTGGTACAAAGGCTGCAGCTGACCGGGACATTTTGAAGCATTCTAATTCTCTTTCTCAGAGATTTTTTTCCCCCATTTATTTGATTAGTAAGGTAAGGCTGTATTTTAGAAACTCTGAAGTTATTAGATACAAATCTTAATACCGACTTTCGGACAGTGTGGGATTTAATTAGGTAATATATTTTTCTCGTCTTCTAGAAGCCAGATACTATCAGTTTCTCTGCATTAGTATCTACGTTGAATAAGAATTGAGGTTTTTTTTTTTGCCTTTTATGAGAAGGAGGGAGCATTTTTGAATAGGCTCTGTTGTCTTCTGTGTAGACACATGGCTGGTAGGCTATAAACTAATTAGCATGGGCAGTAAATACTTGAATGGTTTGTCACAGAAGCTAAGACATTATAGAGTCTCAGAAATAGCACAAAATGATCTTTTTCCTCTGCTTGAAAGTGATAATACTAATACCAGTTTATTAAAATTTGTAATCTAATATGCTCTGCTAATTTCCTCTTGGGGATAGTACTTGTATCAAAAGTGTTACTTATTTTACATGTATTAAAAAAACAGACTCAGTGACTATTTGAAAAGCTAAATTTTAGGATTTTCAGTTCTTGTCTTTATTATTAGATGTAATTGGTTCTGGTGGAGGAAATTTGAGCATGTAAAACCATCACATTTTCAAATTGACTGTTTTCAAGCCTTTAATTAAATCACTATGTTCTTTATAGTGTTTGGAGCTCAAACTACTTGTCAGCTGAGCAAGAGTATGAATAGCTTTACAAGCTAAAGTGTTAAATAGAGTAGTGCGGGGTATTATTTCTCTCTTTTAATTAAAACAACAACAAAACAAAACTATATTTGCATTTATAGAGCAGCAACAAGTATAAAGAATCCACAGTGAGCATGACATAGAAGAAAGATCAAAGTTTTAGAGTGAAGGAAAATACGGTTTGAACCTGGCTTTGACAGATACTCACTGAGTCACAGTAGTCAATTTCTTTGAGTATCAGTTTCTTCATTGTAAAATAAAGGTAATTAGACCTAATTCAAAGTTATGTACATCCATCTTATAATAAATACTCAAAATAATTAGTGTCTTTTCCCTCCTCTCCAAGGCTTTTAAAACCTCTTTCACCAAAAAAAAATGTAAAATAAAAAAGTAAATAACTAATATACCAACTCCAATTCCATGCATATTTAAAACTGTTTTCTTCTTTATAGTTTCGATACCTGATAGATAGCCTGACTGAATATAAAATTGTCTCATACTTCTATTGCTTGATTTTTAAAAAATGTTGCTGTACTACTGTTTTGGTCTGTATATTGCTATTGAGAAATTTGATAATGACAAGGTTTTCTTTACTTTGTAATGAACTTAGTATTTTTGACCAAGAGTCCTGAGGCTTTTTTCTTAATCTTTAAAGTCTAATTGCTCAACCAGGATATGTCTTGGAGATGTTGCTTCTATGTCAATTTTCCCTTGTGTATGATATCTTGTCACTTTCAATATATATAGATTCCACTGTTAGTTCTAGCAATTTCCCTTGGATTTTGTTCTATATTCATTCCAGTCTTACTCTCCTTCATTTCTATAGAAACATAAATTTACACTCTTGCTTTCTCCTCTTTCCATACCACCAAGATTTCAAGAGATGCCTCCTCCTTTCAAGTTGTTCTTAGGTAATACATACTAAAGTAAGTACTTAGGAGCAAAGTGTTATGATGATTGCAGTAAACTTTCAATGTTTCACAAAAAATAAAATTTATACATAAATAGATAGACACATACATGCACAAATTATTAGAAAAAACACATGTGGCAAAATATTAACCATTGGTGAGTATTTGTGAAGCATGTATGGATATTCACTGTGCTATCTGTTCATCTTTTTCATTGATTTGAATTTTTTTCAAAATAAAAACTTGGGGATAAAAATAAGCCTCATTTAGAAAGTTACCCAACTGTAATAGTTTTATGACAGGCTGGTTTAAAACTTCATACTGGAGGAATTTCAGGAATTACTTTATCCAAAGCTTTACTTTATAAAGAGAAAAATGTAGCACAGGGAATTTTTGTGATTTGTCCAATGTTACAAAGCTTATCTGTCAAAGCTAAGAATCAAATCTTCTTTTTCTGAATCCCAGTTTAGTGGTTTTTAAAAAAATTTTTTCATTTCCTTAGACTATGGGGTCAGCAAACTTTTTCTGTATAGGGTTTGAGAGTAAATGGTTTAGGTCTTTCTGGCCCCATATGGAGTATGTCACATATTCTTTGTTTTTTCTTTTTTAATCCTTAAAAAACGTAAAGCATTGTTAGCTTGAGGGCCATACCAAAACAGGCTATGGGGCAAATGTGACCCTCAAGCAGGGGCATATAGTTTGGGGATCCTTGCCCTATACTTTTGATTGTTTTTAAGTCCACTGAAACAGCTTTCATCGTGAAGCATAAGTAAACCAAAAAAAGAAAGAAAGCCATATACTGCAATTGACTACTTATCTACCAGAATACTTGTGGCCTAGTTAGGGTTGCTATATTCAGTAAATAAAAACACAGATAAGAATTCCAGTCTAGACAAGATGGTGTAGACCCATTTATTTTTCCTCCTCCACTCTAAGAACAACCATAAACCCTGTAAATAGAGCAAGAGACAACCAGAAAATAACTATGAAAGGTGGTAAAGAGAAGCCAAACTGGTTTTGACCGCAAGATTAGAACAACAACACAGTAGCAGAGTGTCTTAAGTCCCCCAACCCAATAGAAGAAGGTGACCCAAGACCAGTATTTCCTGGATTCCAAACAACAGAAAGCACCTCAGTTCTATAGATAGAAAAGGAATTCCTCTGACATCAGGCTTTCTGACACCACTGGTAAGGGGGATGATTTGGCAGCCCAGCCAACAATAAACTATGGGAGCCTGGGGTACACCACTCCCTTCAAGAGATACTGAGGCTGGCAGACAGAATCATCAAGAGGCACCCAGCCACAACAAGCATGTGGCCTAAGAAGCCACACGTCCCTACAGGGCTGGGAGTCCCCTCTACCACAGTGAGACCCCCATGGGCCCTTCCTGGGGAAACATCTTCCATCACTCCAAGCAGCAACAATAAGGACCAGCAGTGACACCAAAGCAGACCAAAATAATAATGCAAGTTCTCTAAAATTAAACTCTCACTGGAATCACATAAAAGTAGCCTGGGACCTGCTTGCTATAACTAAACAAAGTAAATAAACAGCTTAAATAAAAGATTTAAATATATCTCAGAGTCTCCTAACATAATAAACAAATGTCCAAGGTACAATAGAAAATCACCTAAATCACCTTTTATACAAAAGAAACAAGAAAAACACACCTTGCATGAAAAAAGACAATCAACTGACACCAACACTGAGATGGAGCAGATGTTTCAATTATTTGACAAGAATTTTAAAGCAGCTGTCCCAGAAATGGTTCAACAATGAATTACAAATTCTGATACAAGTGGAAAAAAATAGAAAATCCTCAGTTAAAAAAAGTAGTAGTCATAAAAATAGAACCAAATGGATATTACAGAACTAAAGTACACAGTAACAGAAATAAACATTTGCTGGATGCACTCAGTAGTAGAGTGGAAATGAAAGAGGATAGATTGGTGAACTGGAGAACAGATAAAGAGAATCAAACAATCTAAACAGAGTAAAAAAAAAAAAAAAAGACTAAAAAAATAAACAGAGCCTCAGAAATCTGTATGAGAGTAACAAAGGATCCAACATTCATATCATCAGAATCCCAGAAGAAGAGGAGAGAGGGGACTAAAAGAGTATTCAAAGAATTAAATGACTGAAAACTTCCTAAATGTGATGAAAGGCACAAACTACAGATCCAAGAAGATGATCAAACTCCAAACAAGATAAGCCCAAAGAAATCTATACCAAGACACATTATAATTAAACTTTTGAAAACTAAAGACAAGAAAATATACTGAAAGCAGCAAGAGAGAAACAGTTCATTTATCTATAAGAAACACTAATCAAATAACATCATTTTTCTCACTTGAAACTATGGCGGCCATAAGAAAGTTTTATATTATTGATATTTTTCAAGTGCTAAAAGAAAAGGAACTGTCAAAAGTGTATTCTATATCTGACAAAACTAACCTTTAGAAATTAAGGGAAAATAAAGACATCCTCAGACAAAAGAAAACTAAGAGAACTGGTTGTTGGAAGATATATCCTTTAACATTGGCTAAAGAACATCTTTTAACAGAAAGGAAATGATAAAAGAAACAACAAGAAAGAAAAAAGAAACAACAGAAAGAGCATAAATGTGGATACATAAAATAGACTATCATTTTCTTCATGAGTTCCGTCAGTTATATTTGATGATTAAAATACAAATTATTACACCATATGACACTCAAGACAATGATATTTCAAAGCAGGGAAGGTAAAGGATTCTAAATGGAAATTAGTTTTCCATACTTCACTCGAAGTGGTAAAATGTAATACAGGATACACTATATATTAGTCACCATAATAAAAATTATCCAAAGAGATACACTCAAAAACACTATATATAAATCAAGATGGAATCTAAAAAAAATGTCAAGTAACCCACAGAAGGCAAGAAAAAAGGAAAAGGAATGAGAACCAGAGGAAACAATAAGAAGTAACAAATGATAACATGACAGATATAAGTGCTATCATATCAGTAATTATCTTAAACAAATAGTTAAATACATCACTCAAAATACAGACAGGGGCAGAGTGGATAAAAATGACTCAACTATATGCTGTTTATGAGAAACTCACTTCAATAACACAGACTGAAAGAAAAAGAATAGAAAAATATATACTATGCAAAAAAAGTAGGAGTGACTATATTAATATTTGATTAAGTAGACTTCAGAGCAATGAAAATCACAAAAGATGAGGAACATTACATTGTGAAAAAAGATCAATCCAGTAGATAGAATTCTAGATGTATTGCACCAAAAAAAAAAAAAAGCCTCTGAGTATATGAAGGAAAAACTAATAGAGCTCAAAGGAGAAATACACAATCTACAAATATTTTGGAGACTTCAATACCCCTCTTAATAACTGTTAGAACTACTAGACAAAAATTAAGCAGAGATATATAGAATATCTAAACAATGCCAGCAACCAACAAGATCTAATTGATAATATAAAACACACTACCCAATAATAGTATACGCAGTATACACATTCTTCTTTCAAGTGTTGATAGAACATTCACTAAGTTCTACAATTTTCTGAGTTATAAGACAAACCTCAACAAATTTAAAAGGATTAAAATCAAAGAACGTGTTTTCTGACCACAATGGAATCAAACTAGAAATCAGTAACAGAGAGATAACAGGAAAATCTCCAAACAGTTGGAAACTAAAGAGTACACTTCTAAATTCTGAATAATTCTTTGTCAAAAAGCAAGTCTCAAAAGAAATAAAAAATACATTGAACTGAATGAAAACAAAAATACAATTTATCACACTATGTGGGATCCAGGTCAAGTAGTGCTAAGGAAGAAATACATAGTCTCAAAACTTACATCAGAAAAGAAAAAATGTCTCAAACCAATAATCAAGAAACCAGAAAAAGAAGAGCAAAATAAACCTGAATCAATCAGACGGAAGTAAATAAAGATTAAAGCAAAAACAAAGGGAATTTAAATGGAACACAACACAGAAAATGAGGTTAGCTTTAAAAAAAAGCCAATAAAATTGAAAACTCTCTGGCAAGCCTGACAAAAATAAAAGGAGAGAAGACGTACATTACCAACATCAGGAATGAAATGGAGAGGAAGAAATGAAACTATCAATTTGTAGATGATATTCTATACAGAAAATGTCAATGAATCAAAAAACCAAAAACTAAAACAAAGCAACACCCAGAAACAATAATTGAGTTCACCAATGGCAAAACATGTAAGATTAAACAGAAATAGCAATTAGATGGTTATTAAAGGGCAACACAAGGGATCTTTCTAATGAGGGAACTGTTCAGAACTTTGATTGTGATGATGGATATACATATGGTAAAATTGTATAAGACTAAAAACACGCACACATACACATACTTACACAAATGAATGCACAGCAAACTCAGGAAATTCAGATAACATTAATGGGTTGTATCAATGTCAATATCCTTGTTATGATATTGTACTACTGTTTTGCAAAACATTACCTTTGGGGAAACTTTGCAAAGTACACATGGGATTTCTCTGAATCATTTTTACAAATGTGAATGTACAATTATCTAAATAAAAATTTCAATGAAAAAATACAGGATTTCCAGTTAAATTTAAACTTCAGATAAAAAATCCTATGGATGTCTGCACATATGGTGGATTGTGTTGTAGCCAAGGAACACTGAGCTTAGGGAATCTACTATTTTTACAGCAAGCAGTGAGTAAGGATGCTCTTTATCTCCAAGGGAGACATTGCACCATCCCTCAAGGTTACTTCCTGCAAACACAACCCTGAGACACTGCCCAAGTGAAGTCAGGGCCTTTCATTCTAGGCACAAAAAAGAACATGTAAGGATGCTCAGGGCCATGGAACATAGTCTCTCCTAATAGGAAGAAAAATGAATAAGACTTGCTGACAGATTAGATTTGGGGGATGAGAGACAAGGGGAATCAAAACATTGTGTAGATTTTTAGCTTCAGGTACTAGGTGGACAGAGATTCCATTTACTGAGGTAGGGAATGTGGGGAAAAGCAGACCTGTAATCGATGTTATGTTTTCACCTTTAAGTCTAAATGTCAAGCAAGTTAATTTAAAATCTTTTGCATATGACTTAAATTGAGAATACTTTTTAAAGCTAAAGAGGATCTCTCCCTAATACTCACCAATCGCGGATCATATCTACAAAAGAAAGGAAGAATCCCTTGCCTACCATAGACATCCCTCTAAAAAGTATGTGTATAAAATCAAAGGTTCAGTTGATGTGGCAGTTAAGATGATCTACCAAGTGTGCACATAAAATTTCTCTTTTTTAGCATGAGTTTTTGCCCCTCTCTAAATCTGGTCCTTTTTCAAACCATTTGGATTGGTTGGCTATTTTTGTGGTGAGAAAAATTTAGAGTGTCTTAACTGTCCAGTGAATCCTTAAGGCCTTTTGTGTAATGAAGAGGCAAACATAATCGTATAAATTTTCATTCATTCTTCTTATGATACCACACCTCTAGCTGAATTTGTCATTTCTTTAACCTGTTTGTAAGAATGCAGCATCTTTTATTGATTTTATAATTATCATTAGATAGTAGGCTTATTCCACATTCAGAAAATGTAAAATAAACATGTATCTTTTTAAGAATTAATGATCTACCACAGCTAAATGATAGTTAATGCCAATAGCTGAAAACCTCCACTGTCACTAATTCCATCACTATCACCATCTTAAATGAAGATTTTCCACAATAGCACTGCCATTGACATTATGCAACTCAATTTGATTCCGATGGATAAGTAATTTTCAAAACCTCACGTTTTTGACAATCAGTTTGGCTGAAATCAGCTTTTATTCTACCCTGTTTTTCTTGCTAAATTGGGATTTCTATAATTATTAACTGAACTACTCCCCTGGTAATTATCTCACCTCTGTAATTAAACAGAGGATTTGGCTCGGTAAAATACCAGATCTTAATCTGACCCAAAAAAATAACATCAACTTCCAAATCATCATCAGGAGAGGCTGAGCTCATCCTGACGAGTTCCTCTTAGAATGTGCCTCTCAATCACTTTGCTTCCAAAGCAGGACTTTAGAGAAACAAAAAATAATACGAAGCTCTCCTGGCCTTCTGATCCAGAATTAAGCCAGAAAAGACTAGTCTCTCTTAAAGGGCTACTGATACCAAATTAGGTTTATCACTTAGTGATACCAAGTATTAGGTTAATGGTGGGCCTTAGTCAACTCACTGGTACAAATGAAGAGAAGATGTTTAGGTTATTTAAAGACATACTTTATTTACTAATGTAAGATATCCTTGAAGACTTTTACTACCTGACAAAACACAAAATTGAAGAAAAAGTGCTTAACATCAGTCAAAGTTTGTATTCAATTAATTTACTTGCGATTTACACCAAACTCTTCAAAATGAGCTGGAAGTAGCTTTTAGCAAATCTCCTACTACTGCCATTAAAATGTAATTGTCCAAAGAATGTGGGAACCAGGCTTGTCCTCGGTTTAAATGTATGAGCCTAGCTTGGTGCCTAGAAAATAGAAAGTGCCCAAAGAATACTGTTGGATGAATGAATATTTTAATAGCCCTTATGAAAGTCTTCTATAAAGGCTTCCTTGTCAATCCCTTTTCCATTCCATTCAGACAAAGCATAAAGGAAGGAGTAGAATTATTTCATGAAATAAAATGTTCTCATTGCCCTTCACACCACCACTTTTGGTTATAGAATAGGCTGTTAAAAATATATTTTTCCAAAAAAGAAGCAGTTCTTAAGATGGATAAAGCAATTTCATTTTGTCCTAAGTAGCTCAGTGCCATTCCCTAACAGACTTATTATAGCATTATAAATAATTTAGACTGAAATTATATATTTTGAGCCATCAATAACCTTGAATTTAAGAGAGCAGAAAAATTTAAATAATTTATAAACACTTTTGAAAAATAATTTTCTAGTTTTCAAAATATCCATAATTAGATATTAACAATATATTCGAAGAGGCAGTTATGTAGTGGTTATAAGCATGGGTTCTAGAATCAGGATGATGCAAGCTGCAATCTAATCTGCACCATTCACTGGAAAATTAATTCTTTCAAAGCATCATTTTTCTGCCTATAAAATTGGTATAATACTAAAGATATATAAGATATATACATTTTCAGTATAAAAAATGTTCATGATCCACTGCTGAATGAAAAAAAAAAACATATCACAGAATATATAATATTCTTTTGCAAAATGATACCTATGCTAAAAAAAAAAAAAAAAGCCTGGAAGTATATACGCCAAAGTGTTAATTCTAATTATCTCTGGGAAATCGAAGAGCAGAAATAGAGATAATTTCACTTTATATATATATAGTTTTTCAAAACAATATAGAAGTTTATTTCTCACTCACATGACAGTCTAGAAGACAACCCAGCATTTGTGCTGGTTCTGCCATCCCAAGCATGTGTCTCCCAAGTTGCTCCTGTTATCACCATTTCTCAGCCATCAACAAGGGAATCAACAGGAGGATGTCCAGAGTACACGTCCATAAGGGAAGGACCCAGAGTTGCAAACACATCCTTTCCTACACATCCCACTTGCCAGAACAAGTCATGTGGCCATATCTAGCTGCAAGGGAAGCTAGGAAATTAATCTGCAGCTGCAAAGCTGGGTGCCCAGCTACAACTTGGGGATATCTATCACCCTGAGAGAAAGGGAAGAATGGGCATCAGAGGAGAGTTGGCAGCCTCTGCTGTACCATCACAGGGAGTACAAATGGTGCAGCCTTTCTCAAGAGCAACTGGGCAATATGGATTGAAAACTTTAAAATGTTGAATTATAACTTTGCTTCTAAAAATTAACCTAAAGAAATCATCATGATATTTTACCAAGTGTTGAGAATATAAATTTTAAATTAAAATCTAAACAATACAATATTGTAGGGAATCAGAGAATTAGAGTCTACCACTCGCCTTGTAAGTTTAGGCCTATTTACTTGTCTGTTCCCTGCCCTAAACTGTGTGAACCTTGAGGATCAGGACAGTTTCTTATGCATTTTTTGATTCCATGGACTCAGCACTCAATCTGTATTTGGAAAACAAATGAATAAAAGAAAGAATCGTAAGTGTGAACAAACATTTAGCTACAAGAATAGCTATCGCAAAAGAATTGAATGTAGCAGAACTGAAACAACCTTAATATCCAAAAAGAGAGGGTTGGTACATTAAATTATATGCACAATGGACTACTATGCGGTTTTTCAAAATGGCACTGTAATAGACCATGCAATGAACTGTACGGTTTTCAACATATTAAGTGTTAAAAGAGCAGGTTATGCAATTTTAGGTAACGTCTGATCCAATTTATACTTTAAAACACACACACATATATCCATACACAGTTGGAAAAATGTATACCAAAATTTTACCTCTAATTATTTTTTCTTTTTATTTCCTTATATGTTATAATACAAGGACACAATGACTATGTGTTGCTTTTGTAAATAAAAATATATTTTCAAAAATGAAAAAATTATCTTGCTTCCAAATCAAGCCCTCCTGCTCATTTCTCTGTTTCTTTCAGTGGTGATGATATTCGATATTCTCTCATCTCCTGCAGTCATCTTTCATTCCTCTTTTCCTTTGCCTCCTATATGCAATGATCAGATAGACTGGGTTGATTCTTTCTTCAAAATATCTCTTGCTTTTGTCCCTTCCATCCTTCCTTGCACACCTCTGCTCTCTCAGTTCAGGTATTTAGTCACTTCTCCAAAGGGTAGAAGTTGAGTTTCAAAGAATGAACATATTTCAAATCATAACTGCAATATATGAAAGCAGGCACTCAAGGAGAGAAATGAAAACAGATAAGGAACACGACAGGAAAGCAGAGGTCAGGCAGGAGCCTCCTTGTCCCTCATCGCCTCCTCTGGACAATGGTTTCTCCATCCTCCCTGCAGCCCCCAGGACTTTAAAAGGTGTGACATCAGACCACAGTTTCTCTGTCACAACCATGTAAACTCCGCCCATTCACTGAAGACTTCAGCACCTGGCTCATGGTCCTTCTCTCTGCTACAACTTTTATCACCCTTATGATGATTTCAATATTCAGGTAGACTTTCTCACCAACTCTCTGGCCTCTAAATCTATTGATCTCCTCATGTCCAAGGATCCTGGTCTACAACTTACATTCACCACAGACTCCCATGTCATACCCTACACTTTGTCATAACCAATAATTGTATCACCTCTGAAATCTCAGTTTCAATCATCCTACTCTCTGCCACCTGCCACCTTCCATCTTATTCCCACCAGCACTTCCCTGGCAACAATTCTCTGACTCCACTAGGACTGATAATCCTTTGATCTGATCCTGCCCATCACCTCACTTCCCTCTTTACAAAGCTTGGATTCCTTTGTCTACCATTATAATCACTCCCTTGCACTCTTTCTCAGTGTCTTACCCATCTCCCTTCAAAGTACTAGCCTAGAAAAACCTCAATCCTGGTTAAATCCAACTCTCTACCTACTCCTTTTCTACCTCTGAACAGCTGGACAGGGTTGGAGAACAATAGGACCAGGCTGATGGTCTCACTTGTGTTCTTTACCACAAGCCACAAATGATCACTTTATATTTTTTGTACTTTTTTATTTTTTTAACAAAGTGCACCATTTTTTGCAAAAAATCCTGTAAAACAAATCTTATTTTTTTTATGTTTTATTACAAAGGTGTACTTTGTAAAAAAAGAAAAGAAAAGATTTGTTTTATAGGATTTTTCTGAGGCTTAAATGAGATAATGTTAACAAGCTTTAAATTAGTACATCAGCTAGAAGCAATTATTAAATATTATAAATATTTTTTTGTTGATTCATATTTTTGTTTTGTTGTTATTCTGTATTTTTATAATCACATCATGAATTAATAAAAATTGTTATGTAACCACAACATATACAATTAACCTAGTAGAAAGCTGTAATGCTTCCTATAATCTGAAGTTGTCAGAACTTCAGATTGTATCAACAGGAAACAAAGTGACAGGTTACTAAAGAATATATGATATGGAGTGAATCAGGTGAATCAGGATATATTTGTGTCTCACAAAACCATCTCCCCCTGCCATATCTGGACCCACCTAAGCGTATTAGAACAGGTTATGATGGGTCTAATTTCTTTCACATGTGTGAAGAACTCTTAAACCACAATAAAAAATAAAATTAACAAGGAGAAAATGCTGCATATCAAAATAAAATGCCTTTGCTAAAGTTTAAGAAAGAAAGATTTTTATCTATAGAGAATATTTTATACCAGCCATCTAACTGCAAAGTAAACACTATTACTTAGCAAGTGTTATCACCTCTTTTCATCCCACTGCTTCTAGAGGGGACTCAATGGTACCTACAGGGCCTGAACAAGTTAATAGACTTTCCTGTGTATATGGAAGTACAGGGAACTCCTTCAGGAAGCTGACATATCTGGTATAGAAGATCATCCCTTACTTCTTCATCTTTACCTCTCCCTTTTATTTATTTATGTATGTATGTATTTATTGCTACTAGTAGTATCTAAGAAAATGTCACTTTGTTATTAAGAAAAGTATCCTTTGGTATATGCATTGCTGAACTCATTTTTGTATCAAAAACTATTATCTTGTACAGCTTATCAGAAATGCTGACGCTCACCCTTCCCCAAGTCTCATTTGAATTGTCAATGCTGTCATAATTTTAATGCACGCACATTGGGATGTATGTCTTTGTCTTTGGCATAAATAATATTCATCATTGAATTTTCTTCTATGATGTTTTTATGACCAACAACCCTTCCACTAGGCAGATCATCGCAAATTGTGATTTTCAATGAATCATCTGGTAATAAAGAAGTATGTGCTGCACAAATTGAACCCTCTTCCATGCGACATGAACAGCTTAAACATAAATTATCCGTAACAGGTTTATTTGTCATGAACTGCAGACAAAATACCCCGATGGTTAAGTTACCTTCTGCATCTTAAACTCCCTATCAAAAATGTTTTTATGGTTTTTGAGTTAAAGCTTTGCCTTCAACAACTATTCTTCTCTAGCACCAGTTACGAGTCCTACTGAAACTGAATCATTAGGGAGGATTAGCAATGCCAAGAATGGTGGTTTATCTGGCAGCTTGTAACCATATACAACGAAAATATAAAGATAAAAATGAACATATAAAATATTGAACCTGGGGCTTCCCTGGTGGCGCAGTGATTGAGAATCTGCCTGCTAATGCAGGGGACACGGGTTCGAGCCCTGGTCTGAGAAGATCCCACATGCCGCGGAGCAACTAGGCCCATGAGCCACAACTACTGAGCCTGTGCCTCTGGAGCCTGTGCTCCGCAACAAGAGAGGCCGCGACAGTGAGAGGCCCGCGCACCGCGATGAAGAGTGGCCCCCACTTGCCACAACTAGAGAAAGCCCTCGCACAGAAACGAAGACCCAACACAGCCGAAAATAAAAAAAATAAAAATAAAATAAATAAATAAAATTATAAAAAAAAAAAATTGAACCTAAGTGTTAGCTTTTTACATGGATTAATTCATTTAATGCTCACAACATCTTTAGGAGATAGGTTTTATTACTATCCCCATTTCAGAATTTCACAGACAAGGGACCCAGGCTAATGAAAATTAGTTAAGATGGCCAACATCACACAGCCAATAAGTGATGGAGCCCATAGAAAACCTCAGACTCTTGAGTTCCATGCTTTTGACTATACTGTTTTCAACTCTATATACAAGTACTACATATTTTTTTGTGCAAGGCATTTTATATAAATTGGGAGTACAGAGACAGAATTCATGAATTCTGACTCTGGAGATCTAGGAAACCTTCATGAAAAAGATAGCAAGAACATTTCATGCAGATACATTAGATATTTTATAAAGGCAAAGGAATCATGGGAGCTCAGGAACAATTTGGGGAATGTCAAAGTGTCATCTGTGGCTTATATAAGATAGATTTATTAATTTCTTATAACTGTTAAGAAGGTAGGTACTTATATCTATTTTATACATAAAATAGATATTAGTGATTTACCTGAGACCTTAAAACTAGTAAATTGCAGAGCCAGTATTAAAAATAGGTGGTCTGATTCCAAAACCAATGTAGTTTCTTCTACATCATGGGATGCAAACCTAAATATTTTCAGAGTCCAAAACATAGTGGAATAAGCAGGCTGCATTTGAGACAATCAGGAATGCTGGGTCTTGTGGCAAACTACAGAGTACATGCCCATCCAACACATTTAAATGTTCAGTTTCAAAATTATGTAAGACCAAAAAAAATAAAGTATGTGTGAACCAAATCCAGTCCCTTAAACTTGATATTATAGCATCTGCATTCTGTGATTTTTCTTGAGGGCTTCTAACCATGTTAATCAATGACTGAATTAATTAATATTTAAGGTTGTTTATTAATGAGCTATCAAGCCATGAAAAGACATGAAGGAAACTTAAAACGCCTAGCACTAAGTGAAAGACGCCAACGTGAAAAGGCTACATACTGCATAATCCCAACTATAGGACTTTCTGGAAAAGGCAAATTTATAGAGACAGTAAACAGATCAGTGGCTGCCAGGGGTTGGATGAGGGGGATATAATTTAAATCAAGGAAAGCGTTTCTTGGATTAAAAAGCATTATATATACTGACTGGTATTAAAGAATGATAATCATATTCTTCTAAAGTATATCTCCAAAAGATTATTCTTATCTTAAATAAATAAATACATGTATACAGAGGAATATAAGGCCATATAGGAGTACCTGGGAGTGTACACTATATTGGCACCTTGAGACATGTTATTCATTTATTCATTCATTCCACACATTTGCCAGGCACCATGCTAAATGATCACAAAAACAGACCCACTCTGCTTTTATGCAGTTTGCAGTCTAATGGTACAGAAAAGAGAAGATGGAAATCGACTACAAAGCTGTTTTGGAGTCAAGTCATGGAGGTTTCATGCTAAAGCGTTTTGAATCGAAAACGGTATAAGCAACTTTAGTAACCTACATGTGTGTGAAGATAAGCAATATCCTGATAACCAAGAAGCTCCCCCACCGACCACACACACACACACACACCCCTGAACTCAAATGAGGCTCCTCCTGGAAGGAGAAACAAATATGCAGTCCCTAAAGGAAGCTTCAGTCAGCAGGGCCTGGCTGGTAACGAACAGGGAAGTCCAGCTGCCTGGCCCACGGCAATCCACATCGGGCAGCAATCCACTCTGTGTGAGCAAATGCTCTGGACCATCTGTGACTCTAGAAAGAGGAGGCAAAAATAGCACCAGCTCAGCCAAAAGCGAGAGCATCCAAAAATGAAAGTGCAACCAATCTGTGTGAAAGGACTTTGCATCAGGGATCCAACTTTTTAGTTCCAGGCTGATCCGCAGGTCAGTTCAGTTTAAATAAACAGACATTTGTTGAGCTGCTCCATGTGCCAGGGACAATAACAGGGACTGAAAGTATAGAGATAATAAGGAAGGTTTCTTGCCCTCCAGGAGCCCACAGTCTAATGGGAGGGACAGATGTGTATACATAGTGTACTCAGAGTGCTCTGTAAAAATTACAGCTTTGTCCAACTGGAGAGTTCTAGTAAGTTTTTCCAAAGCAGGGCTTCTTAAAGGAAGTTGTAGATACAGATCACCTGAGAATTGTCAATTTACATATTCTTATTCTGTATGTCTGGGGTGGGACCACATTTCTAACAAGCTCCCAGGTAAGTAGAAGCTGTGGGTCTGAGCACCACATCCTGAATGTCCACGTTGGAGGAGAACGCCGTGCCTGCCTGTGTCATGATTAGTTAGACCAAGGTGCTGTGAAAGGGTATTTTCCTGAGGAAAAGCTGAGCAAAGGCAAGCATATGTGAGCCAGCCAGTGATCTGTGGGGATGCAGAAAGCTGTTCCCTCTTATAGGACAGAAGGCATGAGGCTGAAGGGGTCTAAAGGGTTAGGTAGGAACCAGTCCTGAGCAAGAACTTGAGTTTTATTCTAGAGGTGGGTGAGTGATTCATAAGCTTTGAGTACATAAAGTCTCCTTGAGAGCTTGCTTATGATCCAATCCCTGGACTCTGCTAGATTCTGATTCTAAAGCCTTTGCTACAGTAATCTACATTTTTAACAATGCCCTCCTCAAGCAATTACTAAGCAGGCGATTAGCAGACCACTCTCTGAAAAAAAATGACACAGATGGTGCCCAGGAGTGAAGAGTTTTACCCTGAGAAATGAGATTTTCTTTTTGTAAAGTCATTGTGGAACTACTGGTTTAAAGTGGAAAAGTCTGGAAACATGGAAAGTAGTTAGGAGCCTGTTAAGATAATGCAATCAAGTGATGAGACAAGCCTGAAATAGAGCATTCAGAGGAGAGGACAGGCTTGAGACACACATAGGGATTGAAATGTCAGGACTTTCCAACTGATCAAGTGTAAGGAGTGAGGAGTTCAGAGGAACCTATGTGACTCCCAGCTTGCTGGCCTGGGTGACTGATAAGATGGTGAAGCCAACCAGTGAAATAGAGAAAAAAAAATGATCAAGAATTGATTTAAGCGGCAATGATGATACGTTTCAGTTTGGGGCAGCTGGCTTTTAGGCTTCAGGGGGCCAACCCAGAGAAAACGGGCAGCTGCAGAGTGTTGGCTATGTAAGACAGAAGGTCAGGAGAGAAATCAGGGCTGGAGATCTCATGCCTAGGAAGAAGGACAAAATCCCTCACGCCACCTGCCTCTCGCATCCTTCACAATGTGGGAAAAATGCCTACAATAACACTGGTAGAATTTAAGGCTCTTAGTATTATACTAGACCCTTCGGAAAGGAAACTATCCTTTGATTATCAGCCACAAATAGTCTAGAGGAAATGAAAATAAAAGTTTTAATAGAAATCACTGAAGGAAGACCTCTGGGACTTTGTGGACAAAAGAGATGCTACATTGCAAAGAAGATACTGTCTTCTCATGCAAAGGCCAGGCAGTTGTGAATGGATTCAGACCCCCTAGCCAGTGTGTGACTCATCTTAAAAATAATCTTATTGCAAAACTGAAGGCTGGGGGAGAGATGTCAACCCAATGATCCTCTGGTGGAAATGAATTGACATAAGCTCTGTGCCAGTACACCCATTTATTTAATTAAGCTGATGTAGAGTAACTAATTCAAACACCACCCACTGCCATCAATCAATCACTGTTTTTGGTTGAGCAGATAATATTATCAATAATGAGTTTCATTCTTCTCAAAATAAAATCCATAATTTTGTTAAACATTAGTAGAAAGCATAGGTTGTACACAGTATAATCTAATTTTGGGGGCCTAAAGAACTACTTTTACTTTTAAACTTTTTAGATGTGGTCATCTCATGGAATATTCCACTTTGATCGAAAAAAAAATTTAAAAAGACAAGAGGAGATTGATTTTTCATTTGCCTTCTTTAGTCTTTTCCACATACAAAGTTGAAGTCTAGGAGCAGTTCGCCACTGCCCTCAGACCCTCTTCCAATAATGGGGGAGCATTACACAAACCAAGTTATACCCACATGGTGGAATAGTATGCTGATGTAAAAAACAATGTCGAATAACATAGGAAAATACATAGGATATGATTTTCAGTTTAAAAGAAAAGCAAAATGCAAAACTGCAAAAACCAGAAATGTATGCATTACACTAAAAAAGTAACAAGTTTTGGACAGAATACTAAAATGATATCAAAGATAATTTCTTGGTAATAGGGTTATAGGATTTTGGAGGGTTTTTTCTTGTTCCAGTTTTCTATTCCTCATTTTTCTGAAATGAGCTCAAGTTAATTTTATAACCACAAAATTGAGAAGATCACAAACAAAACAACTCTTTTCTTTCTTTCTTTCTTTTTTTTTTTTTTTTTATTTCCTCTGTGATTCTGTTCTGAGCTAAATCTCTGGAGGCTTAGACAATGGAAGGCCCAAGGGGTGATGAACAAAGAAGGGGTCACAGCAAACAGCCAGACATCAGGGCTGGGTCAACATGAGAGGCAAGAAGGCCCAGGGTAGAGAAAACAATCCGGGTGGTTGTCACCCTCCTCCTCACTGAGTCTTCCAAATGGCTCCTCATAACCATCATATAATAACTGCTGAAGGATTTCAGGTCACTCTGATGGCTCAAGGCTGCTTTTCTGTTATTATATTTATAGGGTAGAAATCAACTCCACATAAAACATCTCTGTTGAAGCTGTTTTTTTCATGAAGCGCGGTGTACCAGGTCATGTTCCAATTGATGAAAAGACTGTTTACATTTAAGATATAAAACACCTGTCAGAATGGCTATTATCAAAAAGACAGGAGCTAACAAGTGCTGTGGAGGATATGGAGAAAAGGGAACCCTTCTGTACTGTTGGTGGGAATGTAAATTGGTGCAGCCACTATGGAAAACAGTGTGGAAATTCCTCAATTTAAAATAGAACTACCATATGATCCAGCAATCCTACTTCTGCATATATATCCAAAGGAAATGAAATCTCCAAGAGATGTCTGCACCCCCATGATCATAGCAGCTTTGTTTACAATAGTCAAAACATAGGAACAAACTAAGTGTCCATCAACAGATGGATGGATAGAGAAAATGTGGTGTATATGTAATGGGATATGATTCAGACATAAAATAAATAAGGAAATCCTGCCATTTGTAACAACATGGATGAAACTTGAGGGTGTTTTGCTAAGTGAAATAAGTCCGACAGAGAAAGACAAATCCTGTATGATCCCACTTATATGTGAAATCTAAAAAAAAACCAACAACAAAGTCATAGAAACAGAGAACAGATTAGTCATTGCCAGAGGCAGGGGTGGGGTGGGGGCGAATGGGTGAGAGTGGTCAGAAGGCACAAACTTCCTGTTACAAGGTGAATAAATTCTGGGTATGTAATGCACAGCACGGTGACTAGAGTTAAGAACATTACCTAGTATACTTGTAAGTTGCTAAGAGAGTAAATCTTAAAACTTCTCACCACACACACACACACGCACGCATGCAGGCACACGTGCACACACAGATACACACATGCACGCACACACACACATATACACACATACACACACATACACATACACACACACACAAATGGCACCTATGTGAGGTGACGGTTGCGTGGATGTGTGGTAATCATTTCATAATACATACATATATCAAATCATCACGTTGTACACCTTAAAGTTATACAGTACTACTTGTAAATTATATCTAAATAAAGCTGGAAAAAGGTTTAACATCTAAAGTCTTTCTGTTGATAGACATTGATACTTTAAACCTTTCCACTGCACACAGATATAATTTTTCTCCTCTTTACATCAAAACATGCCACTTTCAAGGAGAAAAATGTGTAAATTAAATATTGATGATGATGTGCTCAAAGCAGTTTTTCCATTGTACAAAATGATATTCTGCTTAGGAATTTATGAAACAGGGATCCTTATAAGAATTTCAGAACCAATCTGTTCTGTCTTTAAGAACAATTCTATTTGGTATAGTTCTTGACAATTTGATTTGCATACCATATTCATGAAGCTTAATTACATTAGCATAATTGTGTTACTGGGCTTTAAAATATGTAATGTTTAACTCTGTCCCATTTAGATTTTCTGGGACTTTGTGTAGCATTTGAAAAACTTTCAATGACAAAAACCAAAATAATAAGCACAGAGCCCTTTTCTAAGAGTCTGATTGAACTGTATTATCACAAAGAAAAACAGAAAGTTAATACTACTTGACCAAGATCATCTTTTTCAGGAAGTAACCCAAATAATACTTCAAAACATCCTAATAGCCCAGTGAAGTAAATCAGGATTCCTGCTGTTTTCTCTTCTTCTCCACCTTCATCAAGCAATATAGCTTTACGTCTGAATATTAGAGCATCTGTTTTATGTAGAGAGAAGGAAAAAGATGAAAGGAAGTTCACAAAGAGAAAAGAGAGTATTTTAAAAAAAGAAAATCATTTAAAATATAACAGAATAGGAAAAGCCAAAATGTGAAATTCATGAATACCTCTGCATGATAGAAATTGAGACAATAATAAGTAACAAATAGATCTATATATTTTTCTACCTACCATGTTTTTATGCATATAAGTATTTAATTTGCAAGGATCTAGGCTAATCTTCCACACTTAAAACATTTTCAAAACCATGGTTTTAAAAATTTTCTTAAAAGGTATGACGAATAATGAGACATGAGCTTGTATGTGTTAGATATTCAATTTTAGAGCTACATAGAATTCTGAAATCAACTCATCCAACCCCCTCTATTAAATGTGAGCACACTGAGGTTAGAGTGGGCACTTATTCAAGACCACCCAGGCAGAGGGCAGAAGCTCACAGATCCTTATTCTGTTTTATTAGAATTTTGCCAGTGGTTTCACTTTGTTAGCAGTAAACCACAGGGATTTGGCTAGTACAACTCAAACTATCATCATTAAACTCAAATAAAAAGTTTCCTGAAGTGACTATTTTCCTGGCTCCTTTTCACTGCAACCTAACAGCTGCCCTGAGCCAAGCCTGGTTCCTGAGTCCTAACACTCATATCACCTTTCATGGTTCTACGAAAGAAACTTGGGTGATTTACGTAGTAATACCTAATAACAAGTAATACATTCTGAATGCCTCCTTTATATCAGGCACATTTCTAAGCATATACACGTCATTTAATCCTCACAATAATCCTATGCAGTAAGCACTGTTATTATCCCCCATTGACAAATGCGGCAACTGGGACACAGAAAGTTTGTGTGTTTTCCCCCAAGGCACTCAGCTATACATGTATATTATTTATTTCATTTGATTTTCACAACTATGATAACTCATTGATATTATTATTTCCGCTTTATGGAGAGGGAAATAGAGGACCAAAGGAATCAAAATGCTACTCTAAGGTGGCTTAAAAGGTTGGTGGTAAAGCCAGGGTTAGAACCAAACTGTCTGATTTAGAATCTGAATGTTTTTTAAATGTACTACATATGGAAGTTCTCCTTAAAAGAAAATACTTCTACAGGTCATGTCTGGATGTCGCTTTTATGTGTTACCCCTTAGGTGACTTCCCCTGCTTACTGGGCACCAACATTTCCCATTATAGGGCAGAGAGTGGACATGTTATTATTTTGTCACTAATACTCTGACAGATACCATGCACGTGACTCCTTGGTGTTCAGCACAGCATGTCTTATCATGAAGCGAAGACCAGGACAGATGAGGCCTGGACAGCCGCCCTGGATCATACCCTCAGTTAACTCTGGTGGATTTGCACGGCAAACTCTAGTATACATGCAACTGCTGCCATACAGCAGGTCATCAGTTGGTTACTAAAGTGTCAGTGTCTGTCAACTAATTGGCTGAGCATATCTCTCAAGAATTCAAAGTAGTAATCTTCAGATGTCTAGACATACAGGCAACCATTTCTGATAATGATGGCTACCAGTGAGGACTAGGCCCTGGCCGCTGGATTGCGTTTCAGCTTCTACACTCGTAAAAGGTGCTCAAGACCTAACAGGCTTCACCTGAATGATGAAACAGTGGGACATACAGGGATGTAATTTTAGAAAAAGGTAGGTGCCAGTAAGCAGAATTAATATCATGAATAGGGATGGAATGGAAACCTGGAATAGAGGTAGTAATACACTTCTTAAGTCAGATTTGATCCTGGGTATTGGGGAATGACTCAGTGTGAAGGAAAAGGCCTGAGACTGGGAATCCAGTGGGTTTAATCCTAACAGTAAGAAACAGATTCTGCTGCCTAAAGACTCTCAAATTTAGAAAAGTACTTACTCACTAATTCATAGAGTATGCAAGCATTCTTAGAGATAATATCAATCATGCCTTCAAGATACAGATGCTGAAACTGAGAACAAAGCTATCAAGAGCATATCCAAAGTTGTACATCATAGAGTAATAACAACTGAAATGAGTGTGAATATGTGTGACCTAAAACATTAGAACCATTATCCATTTATACCCATCTCCTGAGGAAGGAGCTATAATTATCTCCAATTTGCAGATGAGATAACTGAAGTATGGAAAGGTTGAAAGGCTGTTCTAATGACACAAGACTTTTAGGTAGCGGAAACGGGAAAGGTAAATTTAATTTACAGCAGACAAGGATGAGAACCCTGAGATGGACTTACAGAATTGTCCTGCAACGCTTGCTTTAAACATGCAAATTCATTTCCTAGTCCCATTTCATTGAAATCTAAATGGTCACAGCCTGCTTCTTGACTCCTCAGCACTATATTCTGTTCTTCTGCGCATAATAATAATAGTGAGCGTGGATTAGGCTTTTATTTTGTGGCCAGCATTGTTCTAAGTGTTTTACATCCTGGGGCAGAACCAAGGATGTTTTATCAAACGTTCCTCTTCTCTCCTCATTTTGGAGCTTCGTTCAGTTAGCCAGAGATGCCTGAAGTGGCACGTATCACTTCTTGGCTGTGGTAGGAAAAAGCCCACGCCAGTCCTCCCGCCTTTCTCTTTCCCTTTCTCTTGTCCAGATGGCCGAGCGACAGGATTCAAGCAGGCTGGATGGCTGAGCAGCTGCGTGGACGTCAGCTGCCCTGGAGGCCTACCCCATACCATAAATGACTTTGTATAAATGAGGAATAAACCTTTGCTGCACTAAACCACAGAGATTTCAGGTTGTTTTTCAGGGTACAGTACCATCTCCTGACTGGTAACACATAGGTAACTCACTTAATCCTCCTAACAGTCTTAGGACTGCCAGATGAGGAAAGGAAGGCCCAGAGAAGCTGAAGGTCACAAAGCTAGGGCATGGGAATGCCAGGTGCAAATTCAGGCAGGCTCACTCTGGAGGTTGTGTTCTTACTCACCACACTCCCACTGATGTTTACAGTCACAAAGGAGGTGCACACTGAGGTGCAGTATTAAAGTTATTCGCTGTCCATTTTGAGTCTTACATTGCTTTTGCATTACAATGTGACAAACCATTGCTAAAACGCAATTCCACTGAGCCATGCATATTAAAGTTATAAACAAGACTCTGCCTTGTTCCATTTTCCGTCAACAGTTTCTAACGTGGCACACTTGGAAAATGATTGGGGTAAAAATAGTATAAAAAGGTTGGTTTCGGGCTTCCCTGGTGGTGCAGTGGTTGAGAATCCGCCTGCCAATGCAGGGGACACGGGTTTGAGCCCTGGTCTGGGAAGATCCCACATGCCGTGGAGCAACTGGGCCCGTGAGCCACAACTACTGAGCCTGCGCGTCTGGAGCCTGTGCTCCGCAACAAGAGGGGCCGCGATGGTGAGAGGCCCGCGCACCGCGATGAAGAGTGGCCCCCGCTTGCCGCAACTAGAGAAAGCCCTTGCACAGAAACGAAGACCCAACACAGCCAAAAATAAATAAATAAATAAATAATAAAATAAAAAAAAAAAAAGGTTGGTTTCATAATTAGATTCTAACTTTAGCATGTCACAGATAACACAAACAACATGTTGCTCAACTGAAAGATGAGAATAAAAGAAAAAGATTTCAATTTTTATGAAAATATTCCACAGAATAAAATAGGCAGGTAAAAGCAAACCAGAGGAAGGACTGGCTTCATTAGTAGAAAGTTACTAATAGTAAATAATGATCTCTAAGGGAGATAAATTTGTTTTTTAATGAGAGAAGGATTTATTTTATGATGATTAAATGGTAAGCAATAGAAAAATGTATCCAGAGAGAGAAAGAGGGCAAAGGTTGAGAGGGAGATATTAGTTGGTTTTACCAAGGAGTCCATAATGAGGATGATTAGAGGAGACCATAATTGATTACTATTATCTCTCAGCCTGGACATAACAGGAATTATACAGAATTAATCTTTGGAGTTATAATAAAATAGAGGATGATAAATACCACATGTAACTATCAGCGTGGAATAAAACAATAGATGAGAAAGAAGAAGTTTAACAGTCATTTCTTGCTTTTTTGTACTAAGGACATGGTAAGGGCACTACACACAGCTTTCAGAAATGCATCGAAAGAAAAAATAATATTAATTATTGCTAATGTTTATAGGGTACTTTCCATGTACTAAGCACTGTTTGAGATGTTCTATGTGAATTAACTCAATTAATCCTCAAAATCCACATGGTATCATTATTATTATCCCATTTTTCAAAAGAAGAAAACTGAGACACAGAAGCTTTAACAACTTGCTGCAAATCATAAATATAGAAAGAAGTAGAAGCAGGATTTAAACCCAGGGTCTGGCTCCACAGGCTGTGCTATTAACCACTGTGCTTGCTACCTCTCTCTCAAATCACTGCTTAATGAGCAGGTGGCAATGATGCCTTGGTCCTGTAATCATGGCAAGAGCATGAGGCTTGAAACCTAAAAGCAGCATTTCATTCCCATCCACCTCCACCACTTACCAAGTTTGAGACCAGGGACAGGTGTGTTCTTTTTCTACTAAGACATCCATGATCCACGATCCATTGCCCAGGATTGTTGTCATCATCAAATAAGCAAAGAAAAGATGTAGAAAGTGCTTTGCAAACTTCTAACTGCTTTATATACATATGGAAAATTAAATCCAGGGCATAGCATAGTACCTAGATGAGCATTCAAAGCACTCCATGCAATTTCCTGGGAGTATTAGTCAGCTCATTTGCTTTTACAAAATATTATAGACTGGGGGGCTTAAACAACAGAAATTTATTTTCTCACAGTTCTGGATGCTAGAAGTCTGAGACCAGGGTACCAGCATAGTCAGGACCTGGTGAGACCTCTCTTCCCGGCTTGAAGGCAGCTGCTTTCTCCACTGTGTTCAAACATGACAGAGAGAGACAGAGGGGGAATAAGCCCTCTGGTGGCTCTTTTTATAAGGGCACTGATCCCATCATGAGGGTCCCACCCTCATGACCTCATCTAAACCTCATCTCCCAAAGGCCTCATCTCCAAGCACCATCACAGGGATCAGGGCTTCAACATATGACTTTGGGGGGACATAATTCAGTAAATAGCACTGGGTAAAAAACCAAAACATATATTTGTGTGTTTATGTTGGATAGGGAATCTGGAATACTGGTTGAACATATGGAGAAAGGAAAACCTTTCAAAAACGGTACTGAATGTTTGGTGAATCCATGATGTCACAAAGTAAAAAAAGTATGATGGATCAGGTGTGCATATGTGTTCAAAGTAATTATTAAATGGTTTGAAAAAGAGGGCAGAACTCTTCACTGGAGAAATGTTAGAAAAACAAGCTACATTTTATGAGGTACTCCACTCCAGTGGGTAAGAACAGGCTGCCAAACTCATCAGATCTAAGTCTTGATCTTGACGTTACCACTCTGTGTGAGCAAGTCATTTAACTTTCCTAAATACGAGATTCCTCTCTTTTGCTGCTAGGTTTCCCTGCCCAGCAACCTACAGCTGTTCTTAGGTCTTACAGATACTCCATAAAAGTATACATTCTTCATTGCCAGGGTGAGCCTTTGTCCTGAATCTCTGCTACTTTGGCTTTGGAATGCTGAATTCTTAACAACCATGTATCCAATTTCTGACTCAATGTCTGCACCTGGAAGAATTGTAGGACTCTCTAAACATATCCAATAGTGACTTCTTGGTACCCAGTCTCACCCCACTTATTCTTCATGAAGAATTTCAGCAATTTGATTTTCCCAGTTGGTCAAGTAAAAACTTTTAAATAAATTTTTGCTCCTCTCTTCTCTCACAGTCTATATCCTGGCAGCTGTGCCTTCAGAATCTATCTAGAATTCAACCACTTATTTTTGCCACTTCCGTCTTCATCCAAGCTATCAACATCTTCCACATGGATTACAGCTGAATATCCTTCATATGGTTCCTCTTGTTTCCACCCCCTGCTTGCCTACAGTGTGCTCCTCATGCCAGAAAAAAAAATATATATATATATTTTAAATGCCTGTGTTAATGCAAGTGAATCAATTTAGTACAGCTTATTCTATTAACACCTCTACATATGGGCTAATAAACTGAAGAACTGAGTTAAAGCCTATTTGTGACTCTTTCTATGAAGGCTCATTGAATAGTATAGAAATATCTGATTATGTTCTGGAATTAAAGTGAACAAAATACAAAAGAAAAAATAATGTACATATATATATATATATATACACACACATACATACACGCATATATACAGCTGAACCTTGAACAACTCAGGGGTTAGGGATGCCGATCCCAGCACAGTGGAATATCCAAAAATAACTTTACAGTTGACCCTCCACATCTGTTGATGCAACCAACTGCAGATCATGTGGTAATGTAGTACCTATTTACTGAAAAAAATTTGCATGTAAATGGACCCATGCTGTTCAAACCCGTTTGCTCAAGGGTCAACTGAATATGTATACATACATATATACATACACACACACATATATACATACACATTTATATACACATATACGTGTATATATGTAAAAAGTAACAGACAATACCCATCAGTTCCTAAGGATCTTGGCAAATTAAGAGGAAGCTGTAAAACCTTTATCTACTAAAAGATGAGAAATTAAGTTGATGTATCCAATTCCATGCTGCTGGTGTAAGTCATGTGCAAAGGGTCTGTAAACTCTTGCTCAGGTCAGAGGCTTAGGCATGATATGCTGAGGGAGAAGAAAGAAACTACATTCTGTGAACTGAGGTTGAGAGTTCTCAGCCAAACACACAGACTTTTCATTACAGACCCAGAACCAGCAGGGACAGTCAGACTCCTAAAGGCAGTTCCCAACTGACAAACAGGTGATGCTCCAGTAGTTCATTTTAAAATTGATTGTGTGGAACTCACAGCATTTTCTCCCATAAAAAGTGTTATAAATGGTGGTAGGGTGGGTCCCATGGCCAAACACATAAAAGCTTATTTAGCCCATAATGAAGTTGAAACTCAGCACATTTGCTGCAGAAAAATAATTCTCTTGCAACTGGTAATGAAACAAAACAGAAAAACCTATAAACTTGAATAAATAGAATAGTGGCTTATTTCTCTCGAGTGCTACTGCTTACAGAGGCATAGTTTTAATTAAAAGAGGATGAGGGAGGGGATGGAAGTGTTGATGTAGGGTCTAAAGTGGACTGCTGAAAACTCTTGAGAGTGGCTTTGGTTATTGTCTTATTTCACTTTGAAGCATAAGGCATTGGTTCTCCTTGATATAGCTATATCTACTTGTAGAACTGCTTTTGTGTTTATAAGCCAGGATGTGCATCAATTTTTTTTTTTAATTCTTAAAACAGAGAATGGGAGACAAAGGTAACAGGAAATAAGAATATGCTCATAAGGCAACCTGAAGAAAGTTAAGAAAAGTGAAAAAGAGATGGAAGTATAGATGTGTGTATGCACGAGGAAACAGTGGTCAAGTAGAGTTAAGCTGAGAAGAAAAGGTCATATTTTGTGTGTACTCTGTACTTGGAGGGGAATAAAAGAGAACAGTGGAGAAGTGATCTTGGGTCACAAAATTCCATGAAGAGGTAACTCTGGACAGCCTTGTGGCTGTCTGGAATAAGACAGGGAAGAGAAAATGTGTTTGATCAAACATTATATATGCAGGGACATGTTTGTTGGGAACCTGGTGTTTACCAGTAAGCCGTTTTTTTTTTTTTTTTTATAAATTTATTTTTTTATTTTTGGCTGCGTTGGGTCTTCGTTGCTGCACGCGGGCTTTCTCTGGTTGTGGTGAGCGGGGGCTTCTCTTGTTGCGGAGCACGGGCTCTAGGTACGTGGGCTTCAGTAGTTGTGGCACATGTGCTCAGTAGTTGTGGTGCGTGCGCTCTAGAGCTCAGGCTCAGTAGTTGTGGTGCACGGGCTTAGCTGCTCCGTGATTGTATAATACAATAATGTTATTTGCTAATAAAGCACTTGAACTTAGCAGAAAAATTAATGTGGGATTTTAATTATCCTTACATATTCTTTAACTCTTCTAGTATACGTTATTCTTGCTATGATTAAAGGTGCCAAAAACTCAGCCCTTTGTGTGATTCCCAGACTCTAACCACAGCAGAACCTGAAGCCATTAGGACTGTGCAGTTATTTTAGATGTGCTGAGTAAAGCACTACAAAACCTTCCATTTTGTTTTTGATTGAATAATCTAATGTTTAAAAATTAATGCCTTCAAATTTCACTATTAATGCAGTTTTAGCAGTGCCTAATGTAGCTAAGAATACTATGGGCTGTTTATTTGGAGGGACTGGGTAGGGGCATGCCACAAGATCATCAATAGCTGTGCAGTTTCTGCAGCCAGCTTGCCTAGGTGCTGATGGGTTTTCTTCCACTAACTCTTAACCTTTATGTGCCTCAACCTTCTTACCTGTAAAAGGAGGTTAATGTGAGCCTTACACAAGTGAATCCAGGTAAGAAACGTACACAACTGCCTGGCACATCCTGAGCACTAAGTAAATATTAGCTATTATAATTCTTATTAAGCAAACATTTTGATTAACAGTTCCCATATCTGCCAGAAAGTAGATTTTAGTCTTGAGGATATAGGAGTATATTTAATGTTAAAGTACAGCAAGCATGTATTGATTTTTCTTGTATATTTTAGAAGGCATCTAGGGTATTATGGCATTTCAAAGTCATTTTCACTGACAACCAGATGTCAGTTCTTATTACATTTTTTGAAGAATACCTATTTTAGTATCACAAAACTTGTGAAAAGTTTAAAGTTCAAGTGTTTCGATTTAATTTGAAAAACTTTTGTTAAGAGATGTTCTGTATATCACTTAAGATCCTGTTCTCAGGAAAGCCTTGTTTGACCACCAGCCATGACAGACTCGGGGTTCCTTCTATGTGCTCTCATAGCACTAGTTCCCTAGCATTGATCACACTGTCTCTTTCCTCACCTGCCTCTCCAGGTCTGTACAGACAAATACAAATTGGATGGAGACCTCAAGTTCATGACCTCAAGACCTCAAGTTTAGATACATGTCTAAAATATGTATCTCCCAACTCATACCTCCTCATTGTCCATATTTCCTACTGAATGTATTCCCTAGTGAATGGCAACATTTGCTCCCAAACCTATCATACTAGGTACTTTACTAACCCTTACTCTTCAAACCAGACATCCAGTGAATCATCTAGTCTGGCACTTCTCCCTCACTGTCTCTTTGATCTTTTACTTCTCTCCAATCAGCACTCTCTACCTCATTAATGACTGCTACTAAGACTGACATCATCTCCCCTGAGCTGCTAAGGACTTGCCCTCTGCTGCCTAATGCATTTCCCTCATGGTAGCCACTAGTCTTTCTGAAAAACAAATCTGATAATGCTTTAAAAATCCAACAATGGCTTCCCACTATCACAGACCAAAATTCAAGCCAATTAACTTAAGACACAAGGTTATATGTGGCCTGTTCCCTCCTTTTACATCTAGCCTTATCTCACGTTGGTGTTCTCATCTGTGAAATGGGATTGCAGTTAGTGTCACACGGGCCGCTGGCAGGTACATGAAGGGCCCTCATTAATTGCTAGCTATTATAATTTACCTCCTAGAAGAGCTACACTTCTGCCAGGGTGAATTTCACACAGACTCAGTGTCCCCAGTGCTGAAATCCAGCATGTGTTAATATGCAATGTTCTTCCATCTTCAATTTAGTGCTTGCAACTATCACACTTATATCCTGATAGAGATATTCTTGTTTTCTTGGCATCCTTGATTGCTCAAGTGGATAAGACCATGCTTGCCCCTTGAACTACTCTTTGCGTAACATAAAGCACAATGGCACACACACACAAAAGTGCCCATTAACTATGTGTGGATTAGATTGATTAAACAATTTTATCCATGGCAGATAACTATGAAAGTTATATAAAGGGTTCTTCGAACATTCATTCTGTGATATAACACAGATATAACAGATATATAAAGAATAGATATAACAGTGGCAAAACTAGTATTAGAGCCCTGGACTTAGGGTTCTTCATTCCTTATTCATTCATTCATTTATTATAAGTGCATTATATGCTAGATATTTTCTGTTTTCACAATCCATTTAGGGAGACACATTAAAAAATAATTGCAGCATGGTTTAGTTAAGTATAGTGAGGTAAGTATAAGGTACCACGAGGACATATGAAAGAGTCCTGTCTATCTGATGGAGTCAAGAAAGGCTTCATGGAGAAACTGGTGCTTGAAGTAGGTCGTAAAAGACAAGTAATAACCAGTTCAGCAGGTGAAGAATAAGAGCATGGAATGAGAGGCAGAGGAAAATGCACAAGATATTTCATATCATAAGGTAGGTAGTATTGGGGCAGGAGAAGCAATAAAAAATTAAAAATAGAAGCAAACAAAGTCAAGTTTATTGATGGCCTCTTTTTAGGGGGCACCATCACTTCCTTCTTCCTGAATTGTGGCTGGCACATAAAATAACAAGTGCTACTCTCTTGGAAGTATTGGAGAATATCTCTTTTAAGCTAACTCTCTTTGTAACTAAGCCTTGCCTAATACTTTATCTGACTGATGAGAGGGGAAGATTCTGGGATCCACTGGCCCATATTTCTTTTTGGGGCAGGGTTAATGTGTTGAGTGATCCAACCTACCTCTTTCTCAAGCGTTAGCACACTGAATAACTGTTTTCTGCTTTCCTATCTTGTGGTGATAGGTGGGGGCCCAGAGGTTGCGTGAGAGCAGGGTTTCTCAGCTCAGTAACTGGATGATTCAGGGATGAGGTGGCAATTCTGATCATAAATATTAATAGAAACATTTCCTTCAATACAGATTTTTGGGGGGTGGGGGGGAGGGGGAAACCTTATATTTAGAACCTGAATTTTATGTCTGTGTCTCAGTTAGTTCAGAACCCACAGGGAATAGTCTGAGTCATTCTGAAAAGGTCTTCAACATCTTTATTGGTATTATCAAGCAAGTGTGGACATTTACCTTTCACAGGTGGGCAGCAATTGTAGGGGAGTTCTACAGAAGACACTGTCTACAATTTACAGTTTAAAAAATTCAATAGGCAACAGTTATTGACACATCTAACTCCTTCCAGGGAAAACCACATAAACTTTAAAAGAACTATATAGCATTGCCTGAACTTCATATTGATCACCGGAGGGCAAATTAAAGCTATAAAGAAAGGTAAAATTATACTTTCAATTTACCTACAGTAAAAATATTCCGAAGTACACTTGGGAAGTTGCGTATACTGCATAATAAGCACAATTTTGGTAGAGGAACAGGATTAGACCAGCTAATTTCTCTGATGGGGCTCTGAAATCCTTTTATTATATTCTACACAAGGATTTATTGTAAAAGGACTCGAAAGATACAAAGATAACCTGGTTATGATTTTGTCCCATCAAGAAACAGAAAATGAGAGTCTACCATAGGGCATCTTGGTTTGGGTGAAAGGCATTGCATGATCTCTTAATAGTATTAGTATTGTTAATGGAATATGTACTTGAAAAGACATTTTTCTTGTGAAAGAGATTTACAAATCTTACAGTCAGCTAGAAAAAGGATGTAAGTGCATTTTAAAGATCATAATTGAAAAAGAAAATATGCTATACTCCTTTAGAGAAATAAAAGGATTACACTGTTTAATCTTCTATGAGTTCAATATATATAGTTCAATCCAGAGGGACTCCTGTGGGGATTTAATTAACGATATTTTGTGGCTCCAATTAGAATGAGATTCTTAACCTTTCTAATGTGCTGACCTACCTTTACAGGGAAGAAAAATTATACCACAGGCATACAAAGTAATTATATTTACATTAATGCTACCAAGGAATGTGAGCAACTTTTTCTTATTGGGAAATACTCCAAAAGGTCAGTAGGTCTGATAAACTTTCCATTCTTAAACATAGTAAACAATTTCTTGACACAACAAATATATCCAAAATACCTTGTTCCAGTAATACCAACATCCAACATCACGCTCAGGGGATGAGACATTACTAATGCCTCAAGTAAGACAGGAACAAGGCATTTATCATAAACTCCAATAGAAATTCCAATTATAGTCCCCACTTAACTCACACCTGATGGAAAACTCTAAGAAGGGACTAAGGGGTTCTAGTTATAAAAAATGATCTACTCTTCAGTTGGTACAAATTACCTAATAAGTATATCATGTCTAGGTTGAAGAACAAATGTTTTACCAAGTGAAATAAACCAGACACAAAAGGACAAATGCTGTATGATTTCACTTATATGAGCTACCTGGAATACTCAAATTCATAGGGACAGAAAGTAGAATACTGGTTACTGGTTACCAGAGGCTGTGGGAGGGTAGAGTGGGAGTTGTTTGATGGGTAAAGAGTTTCAGTTTGGGAAGATGAAAGAGTTTTGGAGATGGATAAGTGGTGATGGCTGCACAACATTGTTTATGTACTTCATACTACTAAACTGTGCACATAAAATTCAGTAAAATTATAAATTTTATATGTATTCTACCACAATTAAAAAAAAAAACTTTAACTGGATCCCTAATTTGGAAGATAGGATACGTTCTCAAGCCATCTGAAGGTCACTTTCTAAATTCTCTATCCTACCCAATCACCAAAACCAGAACACAGTGACCCCAGTAGAGCCTGTCTTGCTTAAACCCCACTCTGGAGTCATCACATTTGTTTTTCAGTGTTTTCTAAATTTGTATCTATATTCTTGAAAAAAATTTATTGAGTTCCTACTATGTGCTGGGCATTGCTTTAGCTTCTGTATGCAATAGTAAACCAAACAGTTAAAAAAAAATTACTGTCCTTATGGAGCTAACATTCTCCATCACAAGAAACATGTTAATATTTATTCAAATACTGTGCACATTAGTGTTATAAAACAAAATCTCAGTCAAGTAACAGTGGATCAGCGGGGCACATGCTACTAAGTAACCTGTTCTTATAGTTTTTTTTGAATTTACTTAACTAACCAAAATTCTTGGTCCTATGTGGTCATTTTCTTAAGAAAGATATTGAAATTAGCTCATGTGTGTCAAATATTTTCAGACTGGGCGCTTCTTAAACCTTGATGTACTAAACATAATGAATCATTTTGTCAGTTGTTTCTTAATACAATTATTTATTCTGGAAAGCCTAAAATAATGGATCAAACATAAGTCTTATCAAACACAAATCGTTGCCATTGACCAAAAACACTAAAGCTATGTACATCTTTGAAAATTAAAATTGATTGTCTTCCTTTATTATGTGAACTTAAGAAAGGGACATATCAAAATAAATAATTAAGAGGACTTTTGAAAATCAAAGAGATGTAGAAAATAATCCATGAGTGAGTGTGCCCTGGGAATATGGCATTTGCATTCTTCAGATGTTCCAGGACAAAGTATGTTCTAAGAATATTGTGAGAGACCACACGCAGAATTCTGGCTTAGAAAGTCCTCTTAGCATTCCTCTAAAATAGAGGTAAGGGGATCAATTGTTTGTCCCTTAATAAAAGTAGTCTACAGGTAAAAATTTATGTTTTTGAAATGCAAAAGGAAAGAATTCAAAGAATAAAAAAAAAAATGACTAAAAATGTTACAAGGTGATAGTATAGAATTTGAGACCGAACATTTTTTTTAAGATTCAAAGTATAGAAGAAGCAACAACTATCCTAAGAAGTGAAATTCAAAATTGATATTAAAAATTGTATTAAGCATATATTGATATTAAAATGGGATATTGATATTAAAATAGGATATTGATATTAAATTGATATTAAATAGGAGCTCTAGAGAGACAGCATGTGGGAGAAGCCCCTGAAATCAAAAGATCTTTTCCTCCAGATTTCCTCCAATATACACAATTCATGGCGGGACTCATGGTCAACCCTCTGGAGCATGCCCTGTTGTGATCAATGCATCCTTCGTGATCAGTTGACTGTTTTCTTTATAGTTACTAACTCAGTCCAACAGAGGAGTTACCTTTTCTGAATTTTAAAATAGTTTTCATAGATGAATATTTCATATATGTAAGAATTGTATGAATATATATGTGTGTGTGAGAGTATGTGTGTATGTGTGTATGTGTGTGTGTGTGTGTGTGAGAGAGAGAGACAGAGACAGAGAGAGACAGAGAAATCAGGATAGGCTAAACTTGTATTCTTCTTCCCTTGTATCAATACTCCATTCTCCATCCCTACCTAGGTAAGCAATATCAACAACCTAATATGCCTCTTTTCCTATTTTTATCCATGCTTACATAATCCTATAGAGATATATGCATAAATATTTTTAATCACAGTTTTTGTCATTATTTGTTTCAAAAAATGGGATCATAGTGTATATATATAGTTAAGCCTTGCATAAACCTCTTCCAGTAATCTCCCAGGACTCAAATTCACTCTTTCTAAGGGCTCTGTATGTTAAAATTTAAAAATAATCTGCCTACGAGACTGTGATGTGTAGCTGGGTTTGGGAAGCACAATTATGGAAACATTCCCTGATTTGGGGGCATTTTCTATCATTGGCCATTAAGAAACAATGCTACAATAACTATCCTTGTAATGGCTTTATTAATTGGTATTTTATTTCTATGGGATAAATTCCCAACAGGGAACTTGATCAAAGGGTGTATGTATTTTTTATTTTAGTAGGTGCTGCTAGATTGCCTTCTGAAGAGGCTTAACACTTGACATTTCTTTCATCAATGTAGGAAAACAACTGTATGAG
Source organism: Balaenoptera musculus (assembly GCF_009873245.2). Taxonomy (NCBI): domain Eukaryota; kingdom Metazoa; phylum Chordata; class Mammalia; order Artiodactyla; family Balaenopteridae; genus Balaenoptera; species Balaenoptera musculus. Next base: position 42,119,173 of record NC_045790.1, on the reverse strand, counting down.
TAGACTCGGTTACGCTGTGGCAACTGACGATTCTGAAACTTCTGGGGGGTAACACAAAAATGTTTATTTTCCATGCACACAAAATCACCTATGAGCCCAGGTAATTCTCCAAGCCAACTGTCCTTTATGAAGTAACACAGACTTCTTTGAATGTTGGGCTGTCTTCTCAATAATCACCTTGAAGCCTCAATCATGTGAAATCTCATCCACAACTATGATGGCAGGTAAGAAGAGCAGAGAAGCTAATTACAATGCCAATTCACACATATCCATACTGCCCAGTGATTAGCCAGAACTAGTGACGTTGCCACATATAACTCTGAAGGGATGAGGGGTTGCAATCTTGTGTGCCCAGCAAGAGAGAAGACCAGATATGAGTGTACACTAGTTATCTCTGTTACAGTACCTTTTGCTCCATATCCTCTCTATAATAGGTACTTTAATCTTTTAATCTTTGCCTATCTGAGCGGTTTAAATGGTAACCTTGATAACTTAATTTACATTTCCTTAACCACTATGACTTTGAACATTTTTTTCATATGCTAACTGGCATTTTCAATTTGTTCTTCTATGAATTGTCTATTCATATCTTTTGCTCATTTTCTGGCACTAACCTCCCTTTCCAGCTTTATTTCTCGCTCTCCTGTCATAAAACTTGTAGTTACCCAGATTTCTTAATTGTCTCTAAATATGTCAAGGGCTATAACATTTCTGTGCTTGTGTTTATGCTGTTAATCTTCCAGAGACTTTCCTTTTCTTCTCTCTCTTCCACATTTATCTAAGTCCCTTTCACTGTTAAAGGCCCAACGAAAGGCTCACATCCTCTCTTAAACATTCCCATGCCCACAAGCCTTTCTTTCAACAAATTTTCTGTATCATTCTTTTGGTGCTTAGTCTATACAACCCTCACTTGCTCTTTATCATTTCACAAATATCCTGATTCCCTTGGAGAACTGGGGATTTCCTGTTTTTCCCAGTAAACAACTTGCAAAGTGAATGTCCTTCTTTATATGATAATTCTGCTCTGCTTGGTTGGAGAAATGAAACGTCAAAGTATAGATTAAAGATATACAATCTAAGAGATTGAGCCAATGTAGGGTCCCTGGGACCTGGTGAATCATTTGCTTAGTGTGTTGTGTTGCTGCCTGTAGTGTCTTCAGCATGAGAATCATTGTTATTCGCACAGGAACACCAAGTTGATCAAATACTTCTCAGATATCTGCTACTCAAGAGAGCCACACTGAATAGGCAACACGAGGGTGCTTGACGCTGAAGTGGACCATTGGTACTTTCAGACAACTATGGGGTCCTCTTATTAACATGTGATACTTTCCATGGAACTCATGTGGATTAAAATACTAATATATCATCCAAGGTACTTTACTTTCTCCAAAGGAGCAACTACAATATTAAAAAGCTAAAGAGCAACATATAGTATATTTATACCTAGTATTTTTAAATCAATTTACTTGTCAAGTACCAAGAGAAATTATAAGTAACTCACTTTAGAGATGTGAATGATTAGGAAGGTAAGCTATAAAGTTGCTGCCCTGTGTATTAAACACTAAAAATATCATTCAAGACAGCTCATTTATGTGTTGCAATACTTTACTTGTTAAGAGGAGTGGGGATATGCTGAACAACAATGAAATCTTTTAAGTCCAAGTCCTCCAAACAACTTGATTAGTTGTCCTTCCTTGATAATAATTATTCTTCTGGCTTAATAGCTGCTCTTCACCTTCTTAAATATTCCAAGTGCCCTTGACGCAGGTCAGGGGTGAGGGAGGAGAGCAAGCTCACGTCTTAAACCAAAACAAAGATATATTTTGGGTGAAAAGATGGTTTTTATTGCATGTAATTTCAATTTTGGATTATTCTATTTATTTGCTAGTAGACTGCTAATTGCAACTAAATCTGCACATAGATGATACACGTTGGAAGTAAAAGTGCAGACTCAAATCCAGTTGCAAACATTAATCTCTGATGCTACATTGGGTTTTCAAAAAATATATATATTTTAAATCTCCAAATATGAGACCAAAATGGAATGAATGGCTGGTGCATCCACAGTAATCAATAATCCACCTTAGCCTGTATTTCCATGTTCTTGGTGGCCATGCAAATTTGCAATATTTATTATCACCAGCTCCTTTAAGTCACTGCATTTTGGCATGTAAAACACTGGAATAAGTGTATCGCTCCATGGGCAATAACATCTCTGAGTCAGAGTCGCAGTTACATGCTTCTGTTCTTGACAGATTGTGCTGTATAGTAAAAGGTGACTTGGTGTTCTACTTTAACGTAGCTTTTAATTTTTTACATTCTTGGTGTTATAATACATACTTATGTACTCTAAATATGTGACCTGACTGAGAAAAGGACCATATTAAATCTGCTAACATTAATTAAACAAAGATAGAAACTTTTTCGGGTTTTAGGCTGTCACTATATGGACAGCTGATTGTGAAAGTTTTCAGTAGATTTTCACAACTGCTTTAAATTTGACACTTGGACTGCATAAATGTTTGTTTTGATTGGACTTGACCTATTCGTACTGGCTGCACAGTTCATTCAAAAATGTCAACATTTTTGAGCATAAAGTTGTTATGCACTAAAATCTTAGAGAAAGAAACAGCAAACTGGGTGTTGTATTTTCCTCAGTAGTTCTTCAAACTTTCTATGAACGGAGTCATTCAAGAAGAAATTCCAAACTACAGGTTCACGGGCCTCACATGAAATCTACTAAGTCAGACTCTCTTGAGTACAGTCTAAAAATTCACATTTAAAAATAACCTGCCCAGGAGACTGTGATGTATAGCTGGGTTTGGGAATCACAAGGCAAGCCCTTATCTCTCTTACTATTACAAATATACTCCTTAAATATCCAAATAAAGATATTAAAGAAATCAAAATGTGCTAAACTAGTATCTGTTGCATTAAAATTTATATCTAAAATTTTTTTTCATACTTGTTTTGTTTCCCTACCATGGCAGAGTTCATTCATTTGGAAATTTCCTGCTCTCCACTTCATTTTGCTGCCCAAGGCTCATAGTAAAAATCTATGTTCTGATTCTAGTGGGGTATGCTCCATGGATCTGGGAGAGTTGCCAGACAATAAGAGGAAAAGGTATAGGTTGGAAGAAAAGTAATAAAGGTGAAAGATCTTGAGTAATCATTGAGTAAATGCACTTTGCTCTATCTTTTCTCCTGATTTTTCTCATTAAGATTTCAGAAAAGGGTAGCAGATATATAACTTTAATTGCTCCAGAGAAGATGAGCCTCTTTGTAGAATCAAACTTTCTTGAGCTGAAAGGAATTTAGGGGGAATTTAGTTCAATAGCTGTAAAATTCAGCAGCCTCGCACCCAGTGAATGGCCCCTTGAAGCAAGGCTCTCCACTGTGAGCACCCCAGATGCTGAGTGACTCGACAGAGATTCTGAGACGGAGCTCATAATGGAGCAAAGAAAAAACTGTCATTAGATTTCAGGCAAACCTGAATTCTTATGCATAATATACAGCACATTCTCAGTTACTTAAACTAAGTGGCTTAGGCTACTATTTCCTCTCCATACATAACCTCCTCATATTGGTTTTCCTATCTCCTTTTCTCTGTTGGGATTGCTATTAATATTCATTTGAACATGATAGTTTCTTAATTTGAATATTAGTAACTTTAAGTTTTAGAGCTATAAAGAGAAAATGAGAAGTAACTTGATCACAAAAAAAGAGAAAAAACGCCAAAGGGAGAAAAACAAACAATAATTTTTAAAGTAATAGATATCAAGTAAAACATGTAAGTAAAATAAATTGTATCAATCTATACAACAGATGAAAGAACTGACTTTTCCCATTAAAAGGTAGAGATCATCAGGTAAACAGGGGAAATATAAAAGAAAACTCAGTTATAACTTATTTAGAATGACACATTTAAAAGAAATGTGAAATAGAAAGGTTAAAAGAAAGGAGACAGGCAAAGGCAAACCAAAAAAAGAAAAAATTAAGAGAAAAAAATCAGAAGTGACAATATTTTTTATCAAAAAAGTAGAATTTTTGGTTAAAAATACTAAGTGGAATAAAAAAGACTATAAGAAAGAAAAAGCATAAGTGATAAGGAAGGTATGTCAAGTCACAAATTCACATGTATCACGCAATATATCTAAATACACAAATAAAAATTATTACATTTACAAGGAATTTGGTGAAAATTTAAGTTAAAGTGTGATATTTTTAATATATCTCTCTAATAACTGGACAGACTAGTAGAAAAAAAAGAAATGGAAATTTAATAACTTCAGTACATTTGATATCACAGATACATCACTCTTACTGCTGTAAGTCTATGGATTTAGATAAATCTAATGACATGTGTCCACCATTATAGGATCATATAGAGTAATTTCACTACTCTAAAACCCTATGTGCCTACCTATTCATCCCTCCTTTCCCCAACCCCTGAAAACCAGTGATCTTTTTACAGTCTTCATAGTTTTGCCTTTTCCATAATGTCATATAGTTGGGATCACGCAATATGTAGCCTTTTCAGATTGGCTTCTTTCACTTTCTAATACGCACTTAACATTCCCCTGTGTCTTTACATGGCTTGAGAGCTTGTTTCTTTTGGGTGTTGAATAATATTGCATTGTATGGATACGCCAAAGTTTATTTTTCCATTCACTAACTGAAGGACAGCTTGACTGCTTCCAAGTTCTGGAAATTAAGAACAAAGCTGCTATAAACATCCACGTTCAGGTTTTTGTGTAGACATAAGTTTTCAACTCCTTTGGGTAAATACCAAGATGCAGGATTGCTGGATCACATGGTAAGAATATGTTTAATTTTGTAGAATTGAAATCAGGATGTTGAAGAGATATTTGCACTCCCATGTTCACTGCAGCATTACTTACAATAGCAAGAGGTGAAAACAAACTAAAAGTCTATCAACTTTAGAATGGATAAAGAAAATGTGGTATGCGTGTACAATGGGATATTATTCAGCCATAAAAAGAAGAAATTCTGTCATATGTGTTAATATGGATGAACCCGGAGGACATTATGCAAAGTAAAATAAGCCAGTCACAGAAGGACAATTACTGCATTATTCTACTTATATGAGGTATCTCAAAAGACTAAAAAGTAGAATAGAAGTTGCTGCCAGGTGCTGAGAGGAGGGGAATGGAAAGTTACTGCTCAAAGGGTATAGAGTTTCAGTCATAAGATGGAGAAGTTCTAGAGATGTGCTGTGCGACATTTTGCTTACAGTTAACAAGAATATAGTATACACTTAAATTTGTTTAGAGTTTAGATCCCATGTTACCTGATTTTTTAAAATCACAATAAAAAAATAAGTCTACCCTGATGCAATGAATAACTAGCACTCTTAGAAACACCTTTTATACATGTGAATTTAAATAATGTAATAACGCAGCACAATATGCTCAACACAGTCATTAAAATAATACTGTCCCGATATATAATCACAGGTGGCAGTCTTAGAAACACCCTTCATTCATGTTAGAAGAAAGTTAAAAGAGTGAAAGAACTAAGTACTTATCATAAGAAACTGGAAAAGAACAAAAACATGAAACCAAGAAATCAGAAGTCAGAATGGATGTTGGTCCAGGCAGTCTGTGTTTTGTTTTATAGTCCTGGAAGATCCAGCAAAGGGCTCTAAACAAGGCAGTGACAAAAGGAAAGAGGTGCTTTCATATGAGTAGCCTGAAAACAATACATAAAATAATAGAAAATGAGAGAAATGTGGGACAGGGCACCAATTAAAATATTTTGCACAAGCCTAATTGGCAAACATGCAGCACCTGTACTAGAGCCACGCTGGTAAGAACATAGAGAGAAATAAACATTGAGATATTTTCAAAGGGACATCAACAAACAACGGCTAAAAGGATGCAGAGAATGAGAAAACAGGTAAAGAAAAGGATGATTCCGAAATGTCAATCCAAGGTGAAAGCATTGCACATTCACTGAAAGAAATGTGGATGACTAAGTTCTGATTTATTTTGACAAAAAGTAATGGCTAAATTCAGTAAGTATCATTGCTAAGGGTAGCTGGGAGAGATTTTAGCACTGATTCACATTCCATTCCTTGAAAATACAACTTCAAATGTAATCTAAGTACATCATCTGTTTGGTGTTTAAAGGCAGTGTTAAGATATTTTTCTTATATACCCCCTATCAACTGCTTCCCTCCAAGCCACACACACAGAAATGAGAGGGCCACCTCCGTGCTAATTTCAAATAATGTAAGAACACAAAGTAGAAATGCTCAGCGATATATTTAAGATGCCAGTATGAACCTTGATGGGCTGGAGGTTGAGTAAATATTCTTGGCTGAGGATGCAAACTTGCTATCTTCTGTATGATCTCAGCCAAGATTCTTTATCCTTCCTAGACCTTGGTATCCTTATCTGTAGAATGTCCAAACTCCTGCTGTACTAGAGAGCCTCTAATATGGGAAGTCTAGCAACGCTTCACATGCAGAGCAACTGAAATTTAGGACCTTGTGGTGTTTATATAAAACTTGCTTTAATATCCATGCAATGAGTCCCTTGATGGGTAATACTACCTTAAGAATAATTATAGCCTTTTACAATTTTTACCACCTTTTATGATGGCACTTATTTATTCAGCAGTCATTTATCAGGTATTACATTTGGCACTTTACTTACAGTGTTTAATCCTTAGAACATTACGCAAAGTGATTACTAATTACTCTCATTTTACCAGTAAGGAAATGGAGGCTCAGGTTAAATATCTTGCCAGAGACCATTCGACTGATAAGAAACAGAATCAGAATACCCATGTCTATTGAATGTAGCCTATGCCTATCATTTTTTCACTGAATTATGTCTTATTTAAAACATTCAAATATTATATGAGAAACAGAGAGTTGAACACGACATGTTGTTGCCATTTGAAATGACTCCAAAAACCAACACGTTTTCTACTCAGTTATTACAAATACTTTAAGTACCATCTCTTTATATTTTAGCTACTTGTGATAGAAATCATTTTTAAATGCACCAACACTTCTACAGTTTCTTCAAGAGAACACATAATTCAAAATATGATTATTTCTTGGTGATTCAGTCTCATTATTGTTAATGTGTATTATTAAATTGCATAAGTGTTTTGCTTTATATACCTTTGATAATGCTTTATATTTTCTGGGCTTGCATTAAGTAAATTGGACTTCTTCTTCTGTTGATAGCTGTCATTTTTTCTCTCTCATACTAGCATGTTCCATTGTTTCTAATCTGCTGCTTCATTCTGACTCAAAATTATGAGAACTTGATGAGTGTTTTAGGATGATTTCAATCTCCCATGAAATAAGCCATTTGGACTTTGTTGCACATCATTGCTGCTCAGAGGACCTTTTCACTGTGTCTGAGATCACAGTTCAACGCTTCAAGTGAGTTTAAATTTGAAGCAACTTGTATCACAAGATTAAAAAATAGAAAAAAAAAAGAAAACAGGGCTATACTGTTCAAGGGCTAAGGCTTTTGTAGTTTTAGCGTATCACTAAGCTGTCCAGATTATAGTATCCAAGAAGTTGTAATGAATTGGGGCTTTACCTGGCTGAAGTCGATATTCAACAGGGTCAGATTTCATGTTAGTTCGTATACCATGAGTCTGTAGTATATGCATTTGAAGAGAAAAAAGGGTCATCATTTTAGAAAATATCACAATCAGCCAGATGGGAAAAGGAAGAGTCATGTGAAAAGTATGTCCAGTATAACTTTACTGTTTAAAAAACCCAAGCTCCAGACAATAAAGATCAGAAACATTATTTTGACTGGTATGAATCCACAGACGAAAACAAGAAAGTATTCTGAGGCTTAGGTCCAAACATTTGAGAAATCCATATCTGAATAGTGTTGGTATGTACTGCACCTTTTAAGAGAGTAGTACCTGGTTTTACTCAAAGCCCTAGCTAGTGATAGGAAATAAAGAAAAATCATCTCATACAGTACCGGAAAGAGTTAGAAGGACATGAGGAACAGGCATTCTATTCAAGGAGGCTGGTGAGATGGTTTGGGGCAGGGAAATGGGAAGATTAATGAGAAATCAAGGTAGAAGCCCTGTCATGTTGATTGGGTAGCTCATTAAGATAAGAAAATGGCAATAATGGGGTGGAGGCTCTGACCGGTAGAAAGGAAAGCAACCTAAAGCCAAAAAACAGATTACTGTCCCCTCTCCCAGTGGGAGTGGATCTTTCTAGGTTTATCTGGGTTCAGCAACTGGATGGGGATAAATCTCTGCTTTAATATAGGATCTTGCAGGTGCTAAAAAATCAGAATAGTCCACTTAAAATCAGATCACACCAATTCCTTTAATATGTAAAATGCTTCCACATCTCCATATTACTTTCAGAAGTAAGTCCACACTCCTTAAAAGACTTCCCAAGCCTCGTTCATATCTGTTTCTCTAGCCGTAGCCTTTATCACTTTTTACAGCACGTTCTACACTGACAACCTTCCAAATGTCTTTCTTAATCTGGCCATATTTTCCTGCCTCCAGGCTTGCATACAGTCTATTCCCTCAGTCTGGAGGACCCTTAGCATTTCTCTTCCCTTGGATAATTCAGTTTAAATAATATATTTACCCTTAATCTCCACAGACTAGGATGTTTCATCGCTATGTGTTCTTAGAACATTCTGTACTCCTGCTTGTAGTCTTTGCACAGTGTACTGTTACCCTGTTTTTCTGTATTACTGGCTGAACTGGAAACTGCAAGTGAGCAGAAACTTTATCTATGTTGCCAACAATTTCATCTTCCAAGCTTACCACAGGGCCTGGCACATAGTAAGTTCTTAATAAACATTTATTATTTAATTAATACTAATAATGGGATGGCTAGACAGATGAGTAGGTGGGAGGGAGAGTGGATGCATGGATAAAAAATGCAGACTTTTTTGGAGTCATCAGAGTTGTCAGAAAAGCAAACTCCTCTTGTTATTGTGTTAAAAATAAACTGGATTTTTCTCAAATCCTAGGATAACTCTAAAAAAGTGGATGATAATTTTTCCTTTATATTTTCCTACTGTGTATAGCATATGGCAATCTGTGAATACAAAGAATAATGTATTTACAGGATAGAACAATTTTAACATCAAAAAGAACTATATCCTCTTTTGTTGTTTAAAAAGGATGTCACATTTCAATATAGTTGTTTACTATTTTCAAGGGAGCTATTTATAATCAATGGGGTAACTTAAAGTAAATGTATTTGCAATGGCTGTTGCTGTGTTATAAAACTGAACATCACTTTAAAATACATCATAAATCATTTGTAAAGCATTTCTCCATCACATTAATGTTGTCTCAATACACTGTGTTTCTAAATATGTTCATTCTTCAGAACAGTTCTTAAAATTAAAAAATACCTTAAAATAAGATTGCTGTCAAAGCTTGTGGAGTCTAGATAAAAGTTTTTAAAACCTATCCTATCTTGCCCCACTGAAAAGTCCCTGAGTGCCTCTAAAGACTTGCACATATAAACATATTTAGGCAAAATTTCCCCTTAAGCCTAGTGCATGCTACTGGTTATTCTGAAAGCCACAAGAAGATAATAACCCTCTATATACATAGAAAAAGATTATGAATGGCAATACTATCTCAGTATTAGTGCTTACAGTGACATGTAAAACATGGGATTTTAAGTACATCAGGACTCAGAACACACAGTTCTTAGGAGTGCTTTTCCCCAAGCAGCCCCCTTCTTTTCTTTATATCTCTGTCCCTAAAGATTCAGAACAAATTGAAAGGGTTAGTTATTCCAATTAAGCATAGTGTTCTTAAGCCAAGATGAAAGTAGTAAAGAGGTGGAGAAAGATGTTATGAACATAACATTTATTAATGAACCATGGTGGCAGATCTATGTTACATGCTTTACAGTTAATTGGGAACTACCACCTTATTCTGAGAGATGGGGAAACCAAAATGCAGAAAATTCGGGAAACTAGTCTAAGGTCACAACATTAAAAATTTGTAGAGTTTGGGCTCAAAATCACATTTAAAGATACAGCAAGATAAAGTAATAGACACTTAATTTACCATCTGACTGTAAGCAACCACCAACTGTATAAAACATGTAAAACAACAGTCTTCAGTCATTGGACCATAAGCAGCACAGTGCTATTATCCTTGAGAGATGCGAAATACATAGTGAGCTCTATATTCACATTGGCTTTGGGGCACTTTCTAAATAGCATTACAGGGAAGTAGAGGACAAACAGAACAGCAATCTCACTAGGAAATGGAAACCAAGATCTGAATATGGAGGTGCTGAGGTAGCTTAAAATTACATGTCAGGGTCCCAAGGAGGAAAAAGCTAAGAAGTAAAGAAACCTGCATAGGAGTTACTTGAGTCTTTGGCCAAATACTAAGCTATGCATGCTGAAAACAAGACTCTGTGAGGCTTAGAAGAGAACAGCTGCTGGAGACTATGAACTGAAATAAACTTTTGAAGCATATATTGTGCTGGGAGGTATTAGAATTAGAACCAGCCAGGAATGCTGAAAAACCGAGGCATTTAGTTAAGGTTCCAGAAAGGCCACAGTATAAGCATAGGTCTTCAGTAGTCCTTGAGAAACTTCTTTAGATGTGCCCCAACAAATTCTAAAAATCTCCACAAAGCATGAGTCTAACCATGAAAAAATTAACTGCTCTTTAGAACAAGGCTCAATATCCTTTAAAGGAAGACAAAAGAAAACCTAAACTTGTAACAATGTAGCATCCATAATGTATAATATACAGTAAAAAAATGTTACAAAGAAGCAGGAAAATGTGACTAAAAAACAGGAGAAATAAACAGTCAAGAGAAACAGATCAAGAGAGGACACAGATGCTGGACTTAGGATAAAAGGGCTATAAAGGTAGTTATAAATATATTAAAGACACTAAATGAATTTACAAATATTGGCAGTAAACAGAGGATTTCAACACAGAAAAATTATTAAGAAGAACTAAACGGAATTCTAAATATGAAAAATACAATATCCTATTATTCACTGAATGGGTTTAACAGCAGACTAAAGGAAAGCAATGAACTTGAAGACAGGTTAATGGAAATTAAAACACACAGAGGAAGGAAAAATTAAACAGACAAGCAACAACAACAAAAAGTCCATGTTAGACCATTTGTGAAGATATCAAGTGGTCTAACATACATGCAGGTGGAACACCAAGAAGTAGAAGAAAGACTGGGCCAGTAAAAAAAAAAATTTGAGAATTGTTTAAAATGTTTCAAATTTAATGAAAAGACATCAAGCCAGAGATGCAAGAAAGTTAACAAATGTGAAGCAGGATAAACACAAATAAAACCACATCTAGGATTATTCTAGTCAAATTGCTGAAAATCAAAGCCAAAGCGAAGGAAAAAAATTCTTAAAAGTAGCCAAACAAAAGGAGACACTTTACATTTAGGAGAACAAACATAAATATTATCACTGACTTCTTATCAGAAATAATGTAAATTAAAAGACAATAGAATCAAGATATTACAGCAGACTACTATATCAGCTGGAATTCTGTATCCTACAAAAGTGTCCTTCAAGGATAAAGGCAAAACCAAAATATTTCTAGGAAACAGGATCTGTTTATTTTCAGATAAACAGCTGGGAGAATTTGTCACCAGCAGACCTGAATCATAGGAAATGTCAAAGAAATGCTTCAGCCCAAAGGCAAATGATACCAGATGAAAACTTACAACTACACAAAACAAAGAACAGCAAAAAAGTAAACATATGAATAATTTAAAAGGCTACTTTATTTCTCCTTTCCTAATGTCTTTATAAAGCAACTAACTAGATACATGCAGGTCTCACTCCTGCCTGCCCATGTTTATGGCAGGATCTACCTGTGCCCTGTGGAGGCTGTGTTGGCCCTACCCTGAGCAGCTGGCTAAAGAAGAAAAGACAAAGAAGATTTATTATGGCAACAGATAACAGAAAGCAGTAGAACATAAACACAGACCCATGGGGGTGGAAAGTAGGAAGCTGAGGTCACTCTCCCCCACTGGGTGCTGTGGTTTATATGATGAAAGACCAGAGGCAGAACTGACTTGATAAAAGATAGCCATGAACATTTATGTGACTTCCCTGCACTGTCCATAGCAAAGGTTCAGTGGATAATTTCAATACCTCAAGAGTGGACCCGCAGTAACAACTATGAAAGGGAAGGGAGGATATAATCAAGAAACACAGATGTTTGAAACCATCTTCACTCAGGTCAGCAAAAAGAAGTAACTGATGTACATAACCGTGTCCAAATGTTTACTGGGGGCATCGTATTCACCAGCCTCTCCTTCTATTATCTAATGTCATGCTTCTGGCTTAAACAACAATAGGCTGTGAAAAGCATGCTGGATGTGGCTGGGTCACCAAGAGAAGAAGCACAACCCTACAAAGACCTTAGGGCTGATCAAACAACTTTGCTTGAATTTTGTAAACACCTCTGTTCATGATCATAAGAAACAGCAGCTATGCTTGTAGGGTGCCATTGGTCAAACATTTTATTCACATTTGTGTCCCACTTCAGAAGCATGGGAAAGACTGAGAATTCTGGAAAAACTCATTTATCTCTGGGACCACGAGTGGAGGGTGACAGGTGTATGGAGGCCATCCCAGCTGTGTATCCAATAGACATACCCAAGCGTGTGGCAGTGGTAAGCCTCTGTAATAACTTGGAAATATATGAATTATGATAACAAGCCAGTAGCAGAGTGTGTGAGCACACACCTATAATTTGTTAGTAGCCATCAAAATGTACAGTGTGCGTATCTCTTGAACCCCTTCTTCTAGGAATCTTTCTATAGAAATATTAGTGTAAGTATGCAGGATATAAGTGTATACGAGTACTTGCTATAATAATACTTCCTCTGGCACTGAAACTGTTTACACAAAACAGAAATGATCATTTGACAAGGGTACTACAGAGAGATTCCTGCATCAAATGGGAGATTACACTTGATAATCTCAAAGTTTCTTCCAATTATAAACTCTTAATTTGCTCATCTATAGAAAGAATGGGGAGCAGCAGTAAAGGTAGCAGCAGCAGGGAAATCCACAATCCTAGAATCAGGTACTGTGAGCATGACGGCAACCAAGTCTGCAGACCGAGGACAGACACATTCAGGAGCAATGGCAGGAGCAGATAGTGAAAGTGCAGGAGGAAACATAGTTAGCATAGCCCTGGTGTGTGCTGTCACTGTGTCACCCTCTTCTCATACCCCCCTCTGGGATCCAGGAAGGACAGCAGATGGGTGTTAACACGCTCATGGTGGGTACTGAAAGCATATACTTGGCAGGTACTTCCAGCATGTTGGTGAAGCTGTCAGTCTTTTCCCAAAGGACAGCATAAGTGTGACTGCAAAAGGAGAGACCACTGTAAAGCATGTTGCAGAAATAGCCAAAGGTTCTATAGAAGGACCCCTTGTCTCAAACTTGCAGAGTGAAGACTACATGATTTAATGGGATGGGCGTCAGAAAGACTCCTGGCCCAATGCTGAAGACTGTAAAGAAGGGAGAAAAGAATTGAAAGACAGCATTCACAATAGAAGGAATTCTCTTCACCGCAGGACGGCTGAAAGTCACTGCAGGACACTGGAGGACAAGTCAATCCAAAAAACATCCTCCAACTGGTCCTTAGCTAGCCATGGAACTACTGGAGATGACAAGAAGAAAAAAGGCAGTGTAGCTCAGGGCCAACAGGCACAGCTCTTCTCCTAACAAAAGCACCAGCCGAAGACCTACCAATTGTCTCACAAATTGGGGAAAAGCTAATCTACAACTAGTCAGGTTCTTCAAGTGAGTGATCTGGTGGGATAAGATTGTTCTTGAGGAAATTTTAAGTCAACCCTACCAGAAAATCAATGATTCCAACACATGGGAGAGGGGTGTACATTGTGTCTCAGACTGTTGGGGGAGCAATATGGAAACATCATGAAGACAAGAGATGTGAAAGGCTGAAGTCCCTGGTAATAAGACATCTTAGACCAAGGAGTCAGTAACCTTTGAAGGTTAAATAGGAAACAAAGCAGGAAGCTGTTAATAAAGACTAAGATTCAGAGACATATCCCAAGAGAGCTAATTCCAGCTTTCCTTACACAGTTTAAATTTCATAAAAATGAAATATTCTCTTCTGTTTGAATTTTTATGTCCTGGAGTCTATTAGTAACTTCACAGTAGATTCTTTGATTTTTATCTCTGCTATAGCCTGAGACACCCTTCTTCAAGTGCAGCCCTCACCTCACACTCATGCCCAGCAGAAATATTATTACCTTGCCTTATTTTCTTTCTGGCTTTTGTTCTCCAAAGATATGGCTTTTAAAAAGTCATAGATTTCAGGGTAGGAAAAAAAATCACCTCTTCCTATTCTTCTTCCTGAAGGTTCCTGAACACAGATATTTAGTCCTATCCATAGACCAAGCAAGGGAAAGACTCATGCCCCCTAAGAGGATATTCAGGGGAAAGATGGAGAATGGCAGCTGTTCAGCAGTTTTTGTTGGCAATCAGGCAAATCTATCATTTAGACCTAACGATCTCACCCTTAGATATATAATCTGATTAAAGTCTTATATATGTTCTAGGTGACAAAAAAAATGTTCACAACAAAATGATCTGTAATAACTAAGCACTATAAACAACCCCAACTTCCACCAACAGGAACATGAATAAATTTGGGTGTATATATACAGTGGGAAACTATAGAACAATGAAAACAAAGAGCAGATATGGACATAATCATGGATGGATATGACACAATGTTGAGTTTAAAAAAGGAAATCACAGAATATGTGAGATACAGTTACATTTATAAAACAGTTCAAGAATAAGATCAATGTATTTTTGAGTACATATTTATTAAAACTGTAGAAAAATACAAGGATAAATAAATACAAAATTCAGTTAGTGGTTATTTCTTGAGTGAGAAGAAGGAGATGCAATAAGGCAGATATATACAGGGCTTCAACAGTATTGGGACTTGCTCTTTTTTTAAGCAAGGTGACAGGTACACAGAAGTTTATGTTTGTATTATTTCACATTTTAACATCTCTGAAATCAGCATGGTCTTAACATTTTAGCCAGCCAGATGGCAGCTGGGATATAGCTGTCATTGCCTTAGAAATTCTTCAGCCAATTTCTTTTACTTATGTTTTCCTCTCCTGTTTTCTTAAGAGTGATATATGTCAAAAATCTGCTTGAAATACCTATTTTAATCAATGCAAAATCAAGTTTCTAAGTGGCAAAAATGACTATTTAAAGCAAAAATAATAAAAATGTTTTGTAGGGTTTAATACATTTGTGGAAGTAAAATATATAACAATAGCACAGATGATGTGATGGGTAAAAAAATGTATATCATTGTGTGGCTTGTACATCACACTTGAAGTAGTATCATGCTAATTCAAAGTAGACTAAAATAAGTTAATAAATCATAATACAAACCCCCAAGAGGCAGGATTAATATGGCAGAGTAGGAAGAATCTGAGCTCACCTCTCCCCACATCCCCCTCCCTCAATCACATCAAAACTACAACTACATATAGAGCAACTCTCACAGTAAATGACCTGAAGATGAACAAAATAGATCTTCAACGAAGGCTGTAAAAAAAGAACCACATGGAAGCTGGTAGGAGGGGAAGTGAAGCCATCTAGTTGAGATCCACACCCCTAGTAGGTCATCCAGAAGAGGAGGGGATATCACAGGCACAGGGATCCTCCCCGGGGGGGCGAGGAATTCAAGCCATATATAGGCACCCCAGCCCATAGGTCTGACACTGGGAAGACAAGCCTCCTTAGCTGGCTTAAAAAGCAATAGAGGTTACCAGAGGGCTATGAGAAACCGAGACCCTGCTATTGAAGAGCATAAGTAAAGACTTACTTACTCCTAGTCCCAGTGCAGAGGCAATAGACTGAAAACTGCTTGCTGCTCTGGCTGGCCTGCCAGGACTTGCCCAGTGTGCCCCCAGCCTGAACCAGGCTCCTGCTGCAGCCTCTCCTGCTCTAGCACTGCTCCCCACTAAGGTGAAGGCTGCCACTAGAAATGCACGTGTGCACATGCATTCTCCAGGGAAGGAGTGGGAGCAGAGACCACCACAGCCAGTACACACATGCACACACTTGGATAAAAGCAGAGCCAGCTTAGTAGTGTGGCTCCAACCTCCTAGGCCCTGACCCCACCTCTAACTGAGGTGCATGTGCACTGGGGAAAAAGCAAAACCAGCTTAGAGGTATAACCACTAGTCCCAAGCCTTTGGACCCCAGTCATACCTCCAACCGAGGTAGAGACCGCCATAATGCCTGGGAGAATCCCAGTTCCCTCAGGGTTCCTGCTCCCAGCCACTCAGACCGCAGCCCCACCCTTGAGCCAAGGAGAAGTCCCAGCTTGCACCTGGCTCTGGCTCTAGTCCCACCAACCCCAGCCCTATCTCCCACCAAGGCAGCAGCTGCCAGCTCACACTGGGAGAAGACATGGCCCATGTTCATTTGAAATCCAGCTCTCTCTCTCTAAAGCTACTGGACACCAACAGACTGCACAGGGACACTCCCACACAAGAACATGCCCACAAGACTGCGATAGGAAACTGTTTCACTTAATATCATAGAGACAAAGAGAGAAAGTTAAACAAAATGAGAAGATAGAGGTATATGTTTCAAATGAAAGAACATGATAAAATACCAGAAAAAAATAAATAAAACAGAGGCAAATAATTAACATGATAAAGAGTTCAAAAATAATAATAAAAATACTACCTAGACTCAGTAAAGAATAGATGAACACAGTGAGGACTATCAACAAAGAATTAAAAATATGAAAAGAAACAGAACTGAAGAATACAGTAACCAAAATGAAAACCACACTAGAAGGAATTAACAGCAGGTTAGGTGATACAGAAGAACACATAAGCAGTCTGGAAGATTCAATAGTGGAAATTATCAACTCAGAACAAAAGATAAACAAACTAAACGAAGACAGCTTAAGGGACCTCTGGGACAATATCAAGTATACTAATATTCACATTATAGGGGTTCCAGAAGGAGAAGAGAGAGAGATACCGGATGAAAATATATTTGCTAAAATTATGACTAAAACTTCCCTAACCTGAAGAAGGAAATAGACATCCAGGTCCAGTAAGCACAGAGAGTTTCAAACAAGATGAACCCAAACAGGACAACACAAAGACATACCATAATTAAAATGGAAAAAGTTAAAGATAAAGAGAGAATTTTAAAAGTAGCAAGAGAAAAAGAAATGGTCACATACAATGGAACTCCCATAAGGATATCAGCTGATTTTTCAGCAGAAGCTTTGCAGGCCAGAAGAGAGTGGCATGATATATTTAAAGTGCTAAAAGAAAAAGAACCTACAACCTAGGATACTCTACCCAGCAAGGTTATCATTCAAAACTGAAGGAGAGATAAAGAGTTCCCCAGACAAGCCAAAACTAAAAGAGTTCATCACCATGAAACCAACCTTATAAGAAAAGTTAAAGGGTCTTCTTTAAGCAAAAAAGAAAAGGATGTAACATGAAATAAGAAAATATGGGAAGGAAAAAAATCTCACTGGCAAAGGAAATACATAGCAAAGGCAGTGGATCAACAACCTAAAAAAGTATGACAGCTAAAAGACAAAAATTGTAAAATCATGTATAACTATAATAAACAGTTAAGGGATAGGCATGAAAATGTGACATCAAAAACAAAATGTGGAGGGAAAGTAAAAAAATGTAGATTTTTTTAGAATATGTCTGAATTTAAATGACTACCAGTTTAAAACAAGTAGATATAGTTATTGGTCAACATATATGGTCTGTGGTAATTATAAATCAAAAACCTACAATAGATAGTTAAAGAGAAAGGAACCCAAATATAACACTAAAGAAAATCATCAAACAGGGACGAGACTAAAAGAAGAAGAAACGAACAGAGAAGAACTACAAAAACAACCAGAAAACAAGTAACAAAATAGCAATAAGAACATATCTATCAACAATTACTTTAAATGTCAGTGGACTAAATGTGCCATCAAAAGACACAGGGTGGCTGACTGGATTAAAAAAGACCCATCTATATGTTTCCTACAAGAGATTAACTTCAGAGCTAAAGACAGAAAATGAAGGGATGGAAAAAGATATTCTATGCAAATGGAAACAAAAAGAAAGCTGGGGTAGCAATACTCATCGCACAAAGTAGACTTCAAAACAAAGTCTATAATAAAAGACAAAAAAGGACATTATATAATGATAAGGTCATCAATATAAGAATTGGGTGCAACATTTGTAAACATATATGCACCTCATATAGGAGCCCTTAAATATATAAAGCAAATATTAATAGGCATAAAGGAAGAAATTCAGAGTAATATAATAATATCAGGGGACTTTAAACCACCCCCCCCTTACATCAATGGACAGATCACGCAGACAGAAAATCAATAAGACAACAGTGGCCTTAAATGACACATTAGACCAGATGGACATAACAGATATCTACAAGACATTCCATCCAAAAACAGTACAATACACATTCTTTTCAAGTGCACATGGAATGTTCTCCAAGATAGACAACATGATAGGCCAAAAAACACATCTCAATAAATATAAGAAGGCTGAAATTATATCAAGCATTTTTTCCAACCACAACAGTTCAAACCTAGAAATCAATTATAGGAAGAAAAATGGAAAAAACACAAGCACATGGAGACTAAACAACCTGCTACCAAAAAACCAATGGGTCAACAAAGATATCAAAGAAGAAATGAGAAAATACATTGAGACAAAGGAAAATAAAAACACAACTTTCCAAAATCTATGAGATGGAGCAAAAGCAGTTTTAAGAGGGAAGTTTATAGCAATACATGCCTACCTCAAGAAATAAAAAAAAAAACCCCGCAAATAAACAACCTAATTTAAAATCTAAAGGAATTAGGGAACGAAGAACAAACAAAGCCCAAAGTCAGCGGAAGGAAGAAATAATAAAGATCAGAGCAGAAATAAAATACAGACCAAAAAACAATACAGTAAGTCCCCTGGATATGAACCTTCAAGTTGTTAACTTTCAAAGATGCGAACATGCCCCTGTATGCCAGCTGCTGTACTGTACTACTGTACTTTTCAAGGTACTGTACTGTAGGATTAAAAACCTTTTCTTTATATTTTGTGTTTGTTTGCTTTTTTATGTTTTATTTGTGTGAAAAATATTACAAACCTATTACAGAACAGTACTATATAGCCAATTGTGTTAGTTGGGTACCTATGCTAACTTTTTTGGACTTATGAACAACTTGGACTTACGAACGCACTCTCAGAATAGAACTCATTTGTATGTAGGGGACTTACTGTAGGAAAGATCAATGAAACTAAGAACTGTTTTTCTGAGAAGATAAACAAAATTGGTAAGCCTTTAGCCAGGCTCATTAAGGAAAGAAGAGAGAAGACCCAAATCAACAAAAAAAGAGAGAAGAGGTTACAAGTGATATCACAGAAATACAAGCAATCATAACAGAAGACTATGAACAGTTATATGCCAACCAATCAGATAACCTAGAAGAAAGGGATAAATTCCTAGAAACATAATTCTTCCAATGCTGAATCACATAGAAATAGATAATCTGAACAAAATATTACTAGTATTAAATTGAATCAGTAATCAAAAAACTGTTAACAAATAAAAGTCCAGGACTGGCTTCACAGAGGAATTCCACCAAATATTTAAAGAGAGTTAATACTTATTTTCTCAAACTATTCCAAAATATTGAAGAGGAGGGAACAATCCCAAACTCATTCTATGAGGCAAGCATTACCCTGATACCAAAACCAGATAATGACACTGAAAAAAAAAAAAAGAAAATTAAAACATAACAAAGCCGATTTATGTCAAACCCACAGGTAATACCATACTCAATGGTGAAAAGCGGAAAGCTTCTCCTCTAAGATCAGGAACATGACAAGGATGCCCACTCTCACCATTTCCGTTTAACACAGTATAGGAAGTCCTAGTCACAGCAATCAGACAAGAAAAAGAAATAAAAACATCCAAACTGGAAGGGAAGAAGTAAAACTGTCACTATTTGCAGATAACATTATACTATATATAGAAAACCCTAAAGACTCCACCATAAAACCACTAGAACTAATAAATGAATTCATTAAAGTTGCAGGATACAAGATTAATATATAGAAATCTGTTGCCTTTCTATACACTAATGATAAACTTTCAGAAAGAGAAAAAAAGAAAACAGTCCCATTTACCAAGGAGGTGAAAGACCTATACAATGAAAACTATGTAACATTGATAAAGGAAACTTAAGACAATACAAATAAATAAGATATCCTGTGTTCATGGATTGGAAGAATTATATTGTTAAAATGTCCATACTACCCAAAGCAATCTACACATTTAATGCAATCCTTATCCAAAAACCCACAACATTTTTCACAGAATTAGAACGAATAATCCTTGTATGGAATCACAAAATACCCCAAATAGCAATCTCAAAAAAAAGAACAAAACAGGAGGTATCACACTCCCCTACTAGACTATACAACTAAGCTGGAGTAATCAAACAGTATGGTACTGGCACAAAAACAGACATATAAATCAATAGTACAGAATTGAGAGCCAGAAATAAATCCACACACATATGGCCAATTAATCTACAGCAAAGTAGGCAAGAATATACAATGGAGAAAAGACAGTATCTTCAATAAATGGTGTTGGGAAAACTGGACAGCTACATGTAAAAGAATGAAATTAAAATATTTTCTCACACCATATGCAAAAATAAACTCAAAATGTATTAAAGATATAAATATAAGACCTGAAACCATAAAACTTCTAGAAGAAAACATAGGGAGTACGCTCTCTGACATAATACTTGGCAATATTTTTTGGATCTCCCTCCTCAGGAAAGGGAAACAAATGCAAAAATAAACAAATGGAACTACATCAAACTAAAAAGCTTTTGCATAGCAAAGGGAACTATCAACAAAATGAAAAGGAAACCTACCAGTGGGAGAAGATATTTTCAAATGACATGTCTGATAAGGGGTTAATATCCAAAATATACAAAGAACTAATATAACTAAATGTGAAAAAAAACAAACAACACAATTACAAGAGGGACAGAGGATCTGAATAGGCATTTTTCCAAAGAAGAAACATATGTGGGCAATAGACATATGAAAAGATGTTCAATATTACTAATCGTCAAGGAAATGCAAATCAAAACCACAATGAGATACCATCTATACCCATCAGAATGGCCATCATCAAAAAGACAAGAAGTAATAAGTGTTGGCAAGGAACTGGAGAAAAGGGAATGCTAGTACACCGCTGGTGGGAATGTAAATTGGTACAGTTACTATGAAAAACACTATGGCGTTTCCTCAAAAAATTAAAAATAGAACTATCATAAAATCCAGCAATTCCACTTCTGTGTATATACCTGTAGAAAACAAAAACACTATTCAAAAAGATATATGGACCTCAATGTCTACTGCAGCATTATTTACAATACCCAAGATATGGAAGCAACCTGAGTCTCCACCACAGTTTAATGGAAAAAGACATCTCACACACACACACACACACACACACACACACACACACAAACACACACACAATGGAGTATTGCTCAGTCATTAAAAATAACCCGAAAATTTTGCCATTTGAAACAACATGGATGGACCTGGAGGATATTATGCTTAGTGAAATAAGTCAGACAAAGAAATACAAGTATTGTATATCTTCACTTATATGTGGAATCTAAAACATAGAATGAACAAATATAATAAAACAGAATCAGACTCAAAGATGATGAGAAGAAACTAGTAGTTACCAGCAGGGAGAGGGATTAGGGGAGGGGCAAGATAAGGGAAGGGGATTAAGAGGTACAAACTACTAGGTATAAAACAAATAAGATACAAGGATGTAATGTACAGCACAGGGATTATAGCCAGTATGTTATATGGAGTATAATCTGTAAAAATATCAAATCACAAGGTTGTACAGATGAAACTAATATAATATTGTAAGTTGACTATACTTCAAAAAAAAAAAACCCAAACCATCATTTAAAAAAAATCAAACTGCTACACCAAAATGGCAATGGAAGAGACACAACTGAATAAAAATACTTAATGAAGATCAGGTGGAAAGGGACAAATAAGGGGAAAATAAAAAGAAAACAAATAGGAAAATTGTAAAGTTAATACTAACCATATCAAGTATTATATTGAAATTAAATGGATTTAACAGTCCCATTAAAAGGCATAGATTGTCATACTGGATAAAAATGCAAGACTGTATGGTATCTAGAAGAAATATCCTAAATGTAAATACACCAATAAATTAAAAGTAAAAATATGAGAAGAGATAAACCACAAAACCAGGTTAGGTACAGAAAGTTGATGTGCCTATATTAATACCAGACCTCCCTCCCCTCAAAAAATCACAAAATACCAGAATTGACACAAGGTATAATAGACAGTATGAATATCTTAATATTTGGTAAAGACATTCAATTGGTAATTATAAACCTTTCCATGAAGACAATGCAGATACAGTTTACTTCCCTGTTGACTCTATCAAACATTTAAAGAAGAAATAATGTCAGTCTTACAAAAACTCTTTCAGAAAATAGAGAAAAAAGAGAAAACACTTTTCAACCCATTTTATGAGGGCAATATTACCCTGATACAAAAACCAGAGATATCACCCCCAAAAAACACAGCCAAATATATACTTATGGTTCATGAATAAAAAATATAGCTGAAATATTTCAAGGTAAGACAGCTATTTCAATTATAAACTTAATTAACACTAACATTCTCCATTCATACACCAGTACACACAAAAACACAGACCCTAGGATATTCTCCCAAGCATATTAACTTAATCTTTGGAAATAAAATTTCTACCAACTCTTATTAGTATGTTAACTTTTAGGCGTATGAAGACAGACCAGATGTTCTAGTTTACTTTCTTCTTGTGGGAGCATCAGTCAAGTTCTGGATACAATTACATAAAATTATAAAAATAAATTGGCTCTTGGTTGTGGAAGGCAAGGGTAAATAATGGGACTGGAGTGTTGGTGTGTTCATAGTATGTGCATGCATGTATGTGTGTGTGTTAGTGTAAGTGTTTGAAAACAAGATTTAACAAACACATTTGCAGCTGGCTGAAGTAATTTCCAAAATACAGAAAACTAGTAGAATCAGAAATAACCTTGCTCAATTCTCTATCTTAAAAATGATTTGCTTTCTAATAAATTAAAGTAATAACTTTTCATCTTAGATAAAAGTACAGAAAGGAACAAAGAAAAAACATTGAAACAACTGTAATCTCACCATCAAGAGAAAGTTCATTAATATTTTTTAAATTCCCTATAGTCTTTTTAATACATCAGTAAATTTTATTTAACCAATCCCAAATTGCTAGACGCCGGGGATATTTATGTTTTTCATAATCATAGAAATGATTATGGAACATGTTTAAGTATAGAATATTTATCAATATCTCTGACTATTTAGGGCAAACTTACTTCTAGAAGAATTTACAAAGCTGAAGGTTATAAACTCTTTAAAGTTCTTGATATATACTGCCAAATTCCCCCCAAAAATGGACCAAATTTTACTCCATTAGGAGGCCAAGGATTTGTATCAATAGCTCTCATTATTCACACTCTGACTGATGCAAAGTATTACGTTTTTAGTCTTTGATTACCTGCTGAGTGAAATGTTATAATTGTGCATGAATTGTAACATTATAAAACAACATGATAAAACAAAGGTACACATGAGCCCACCTAGAGTGGGTAAGGTCTTTATCAGATGATCTGTCCAAAGGTCACACACAGTTGTCATTAAGAGGCACACAAGGTAAGAGAAAAATCCATGGGAAACAGACTTTGCTGGAAAACGTATTATTACACAAGGAAGATGCCAGTTCTCCCAATCCTCCTTTCATTACTACATGCATTGAATGTGGTCACACATGCTTACAGGACAAAAGTAGTACAACTTAGTGAACATGGCATTGTTAGTTGGGTCAATAAAGTTTTAAGTAAGAGTATCACCCTTCAGCTCTCAGGTTAGTATCATATCTTCCTGCAAATCCCACCTTTTCCCTGTTCTTTACCAAAAAGAAGATAACCTTTTCAGGTGGGTGGGGTTTCTTGAAGACAGAGGGCTACTTCATACCTTCTTGAGATAAACAACAATAAGTGGGATCACATGTTTCACAGGATTATATTTAGAGTTACACAGAGTGCTGCATAAGCCTTAGTAATGACACTACAGACTTAAGTTGTGATCCTCCCAAGGACTGTATGCCTTTCCTGCATTATTTTACATTAAGTTTACGTTGTTGTTGTCTTTTTGTGCTAATAGTGTATTTCAGTTGCAGAATCTAGTGAAAGAGTTAGAATGGGAAGGCTGTAGGCAATTCCACCCACCCTCCTGTCACATAACCTCTATCACAACTTCCCAATCCATCCCAAATAAATATGTATTACAAGCAGAAGCACATTTTTCATGAAACTAATGAAGCTTATATTTCACTTGTATGTGTTCCTTCCCAGCTCTGTATTTCCTTTCGTATTTGTAATTTTGTGTTGGTATTGTTTTTAATTTATACTAGTACATGTTAGGTCCAGGTCTTGTAGGACCTGAAATCTATATAAATTTTGAAAACTCTCTTTAAGAAGAACAACATTCTGTTAAGGCATGCATTGCTTTAAAAGCATTTCTAAAGGCCCATCCTCTCTTCCCATAGGATTCTCGTAACTAAGACTGCTTTTTAGAAATCTTTGAATTATTACTCACAGAACTCCCTTGTTAAAAAGTAACAGGTATCCTTTGTGTTTTAGGAAAAATGTTTCCTCAACTTCAGAGTACTAGTGGGCTTCTTCAAAATAAACTTTGTCATGTACACACAGGTACAAATTCTATTAATCACTGAGGTATAACTGGAAAGAGCTAAGATATCATAAGGAGAATGTCTTTAATTCATAAAAGAGAGACCTAAATCCCCAGAAGGAAAGTAAATTGCCCAAGATCATATGACAGGACCAAACTAAATTGTTTCAGACCAGTTATGAAGATCCAGTAGTCCTAGACATAAAAGACTCTTAATCCAATGTACAATTTGCCTTTCTGATTCTTCTCACATGCTTAAATGGTAAGCAATGGCAGTGGTATCATTTTGGATTGCAAAGGCAGGAACATGCAAATGTGTTGAAAATTAGCAGTGCAAGGGACTCAATGCTATTTTCAGGAAGGTAAACACTTTCCCAGAAATATCTGACTTAAGAGAGTCAATTGGACCTCTGAATTAAAAAGGCTTATGAGCACACTGATATGGATGGACTCAATAAGCAAAGTTGTTTTTGTAAGACGGCCATGTATGTGCAGCCATAGGAGCTGGAACATGTGACTAAGTAAATCGCACATACTTATTCGGCTTGAATATAAATGTTCCTGTCATGATCAAATTAACTAGCTGTCTTGCATTGTACTACAATGACACTGATGACGTTTCCAGGTGTTGGGTTGGGCTTTGAGCAATTACCATTTCTTGTTCTAAGTCTCAACTGAAAGTGAGGCACAGAATCCATTTTGAGGCCTTGCCTAAATTACTTCCTGATAACACATAAGATGTTAAATTGGATAATCTGCTAGTGTTTTATTTAGCTGTAGCTTCCTGCCAAATACTTTCCTAAGCAGGATGATGAAAAGTCAGCTCGATTCAGTGGAAAAGAAGCCTAGAATCTGGAGTCTGACCTGAATAAAAATCCCCCACTTATTACTGTGTGAAATATGGCAAGTTACTTAGTCTCTATCTAGTCTAGCTCATGTGTAATATAGGAAAAATAAGATCAGGTCTATACCCACCATCATCACAACTGGTCAAGCTTAAGTCTCCTATGAGGGAGGAAAAAAAAGTTAATTCTTCTCTGTATGTTATAGAGATGCCCCCTTCTTCCTCAGAGACAGGAAAGAAGTAAATTCACCAAAGCCCAAGTTTTCACACTGTTTCAAGTTATAAAATTGAAAAAATAGGTTAGAATATAGCATTTCTGGCCCATGACTATCTGTAAAATGGACAACATTCTCTGCTAAGATTCTTCTGAGAAAAGTATTTATTGGACTTGAGCATTTTTCCTATAGATTTTATCTAGAGAAGACGGTTTTACTGTATTCTAATTTTTGGAGGAGATTACTTCCGAATCTAACCCATCCTGTGGCATATTCCCCCTAAATCTAACCCCACACTCAATGATAATAAGAAAATTATTTTCTAGAATAAGGGCTAAACTTCAATCTCTCTTACTGAGGGCACACTTTTTTTAATTTTCAAGGAATCCACAAAAGTCTGTAGTTTTAATTTTGTTCTTCCTGTTCTTTGAGCTGTCTAAAAAGAGCAATCATAAAGATGCTTTGAGGACAAGAAAATTATAGGTTTAAAGCACATACAGCTGAATTTACTATTAAAACTGACTAATTATATGTAGTCTCCACACATTCTTCTAACTTATTCTTATTTTAATGGCAGTTTTCTTGTTCTTAAGTAATTGTGTAGGTCTGTTCTCTCCCTCCAGATGAATTCGCCTGGATACTGATGACTAATAATGCAGACAGGCAACTGGAGATGGAGAACTTATTCACGTCCCCAGTACCTATTACTTATTTACATATATGAAATATATTGCTTTATAGATCAAGACACTCAAAACTGTCTAAAGTGGTGAATTTAGACCCAGATTCAAAAGGATGCCAAAATAAGGCAATAACATTAACATGGAGAATATTTTCCCCCCAAATTTCTTAAGAGGCAATGTTTTAAAAAAAATCTAAATTTTTTATTTCAGGAGATATTAAGAATTAGGTCTTGCTTCCCTAGAAAAATTTATACTTTCTGTATATGTATCTTAATGACTACAATTCTACTGTTAAAAAAAAAAAAAAAACAAAAAAACCCAAGTTTGAATTTCCAAGTTGCCAGCTGTAGAACCATGGGACAATTAATCTCTTTTTGACTTAGTTTCCCCATCTGTAAAATACGCACAATAATTTTATCAACTTTTTATAGTTGAGAGTCAATGTGTAATTGTGAATAAAATACTTAGTATATAGAGTCTGATACAGAGTAGGCATTCTATAAGTTAATAAATAAGGTTAATAATAATCATAAGGTTAGCTTTGATTACAATTATGAAGCCCACCCAGCTGATTTAATAATATATGCAGAACATGACCCCAGGAGGGCTCCTCAGTGCCTGCAGAGAGTCACGGCCTTTGAGTGATTGTACAATTACAGCCCAGTCCCTGAATACAAAAAAAGTAGAGAAGGAAAAAAGAAATCATTACAAAACAAATCTGTCCATGATCAGGACTGACCAACATGAAGACTATCACATCGGAGTGTTTAACAATAAATATGGACATGACCTTTTGATTGAAATAAAACATTTTTCCAATGTTTTCAGGAGAAGATGATTTGTTTCTTTTTAAAAATTTCCATAGTGAAAAAATTTTAAAGTATATCATTTCCCTGAATATGTAACTAACAAAGAATAACCTTTCAGAAAAGCTGAAATATCTGAGGGTGTGACTACAGGGCTAGTTTTTAAAGAAGGTTTTTATCAGTCTAATCATCAAATTGTAAGCAGGGTTAAAGATTATCATCTTCAAGAGATTTAAGGATGTTCTTAATAAAAGGTGAAGAAAATTTATTTTATTTAACAAACACACTCTTTTGCAGTTAACACAAGCAATGTGATTTTTTTCAAATTATGTCAAAGGAGAAGTAAAAATGAGCTTTGTCCATTCTTTTTTGCACATGCACACACACACACACAAATATGAATACCATATGCTCTTCATGCCATCACTTTGTGAAAGCTGATATATGCTTTCATACCCCACTTTTCCATAATGTCTCCTGGGAAGATACTACTTGATGAAAAATTAAGCTGAATCACTTTCTTTTTTCAAAGTACAGAGATGAGAGTGACAATAAACCCACTGTACATCTCTAGCTTGCATAATTTGCTCTTAAACTGTCACTTTAATTATTCTTGAATTGCAAGATTGCCTCCAGGCAAATTTCACAGAGATTTTAAATGATCTATTTTATAAAATATTATTATGGACACCAGAAAAATACTGATAATAAAAAGATGAACCTAAAGTTAAAAAAAAAACATGAAGTACATTTATTTAAGGACAGGTAAACTTTTAAAAATAGACCTTGACACTTCTGTGTAGACATTTCTGTGTAGAAATGTACAAGCATTTCACATGCTTGAAATTTGGAAGCAAGTGGTTCTCCCAGTGCTTTCCTGAATCTTTGACATGGGGAGGGGGTGAGGCTATTTTGCTACAGACTTTGAAGATAGTGAATCTTGAGTAATTGTCTCAGGACTTTGAATGCTGTACAAATAAACAAGCTAGACCTAGACTCATAGAGACATCCTTTAGGGGAATTTAAAAAGAAAGCTCCAACTGCAATGTGTTATAATTTTTATTCTGCTCAAAACCAGCACTCCTATGACAGCTACTATTTATTGAATCTCTAATATGAACCACAGTGAATTAACTTCTTTAAAATAATTCTTGCATATAATGTTCATAGCAATGATACCAAAAAAACCCCATTATTGGTGACATTTTATGGTTTGGAGAGATTAGGCAACATCCCAAGGCATTTAATTTATTGTTGAGGATATGATATTTGAACCCATGTCTATCTCAAAGCCCATGGCTTTTACCACACAAGGTGGTAGAGATAGCAATGATCTTTTACTCTTCTGGGAAGAGCAAGGGAGAGAGGAAAGGAACAAATATTTACTGAGCATTTTTTTATGTGATCAATATGTACTAGCTGGTATCGTACTTACCCTGGATCTTTTACATCATACTGCTTCAATGAAACTAATGTATATGGAAGTGCTAGAAATAGGCCCGCAAACTTTGAAATATGTCTTCCAGCTCTCTGGATATTACCTATTTAATTTAGACCTCCAGCTTGATATTTTTAAAGCCATCTGAATTCCAAATTAACTCTTCTTCCTGGCCTCTGCCCATGGAAATTTCCTGAAGTAGCCTTTCCTCTCCTCATATTTTACAGTTCTGGCCATATCTTACTCTGCACAATGCAACCTCTTTTTTAACTGTCAAAGTTTAAATGTCTTTGCCCAGATAACAGTAGTTTGTTTTTCTTGGGTAAAAGCACTGTCTTACGTAGGCGTTGGACTACCTAAATCAATGTATAATGGAACAGGCAGAATGTCCTTTAGGCCTATAGAAAGAGTCATTCTAGCATACTTCGGTAGACATTATAGGCTTAGTCACGGAGTAACTATTCTATCTTCTTTATCCCTCATCTCTCTATATTATGGAAGCTAGAATATCTAAAAACAATTAAGTAACAAAAACAAAACCTATTTTTCCAGGTTTTCTGTAAAGGTAGCTAAGTGGCTCATTTCTGGCCAATGAGTTTAAAGCAAAAATCTTCTGGCTCCATCTTATTTTTATGCTTTTTTTTTTTTTCCCCTATTTGTATTTACTGTGATAGAGCAATAGTAGTCATGTTGAGACCATTAGTCAGTGAATATGGGGGAAAGGACAAGATTACTGTGAAGGTACAGTCTTTGACATTTGTGAGTTTCTAAAGAATGTGAGGAACCATATACCTTCAGATTTGTTGTATGTAATAAAACGCACTTGGATTTTCTGGCCTTGATGCAGAATACTTTATTAATTTTACACTAAAGAAAGGTCATCAGCAAAACAAACAAACAAAAAACAAGACAAAACAAACAAAAACACAACAAACTAACAACCCCATGGCTCAAAAGACAAATGTCATTAGCATGCATTGACTGTGTTCAAAATACCTAATTTACCAGACAGAGTCAACTGTGAAGCAGCTCTTTCTATGCAATAGAGATATGTCATTATTTTATCCAGGTACTTAGGTAAGATGCCTTCCCCCAATATTTCTGCCCCTCTGGTTCTGAGTTCTTCCTCACCAAATACCCCTATTCATGTTTTAACCTCCCAGCTATCTTATACATGGGATGGGTGTTTTCTGAACAGGAAATAAAAGTATTCTACCCCCTAGACGGAAGGATATCCCCATTAGAGACAAATTATACATCCTGCCCAATGTATCAGAGAATTAGGTAGGGTTACTAATACAACGAACTTTATATAACAATGCAAATATCAGTGGCCTAAAACAAGGAAGGTTTATTTCTTGCTCATTTCAGAATTGGGCAGCTCTCCTGGGTGACTTTTCTCTAAGCAATGACTGAAGGATTCCTTTTCCAGTTACCTTGTGGCTCTCTGCAAGATCCAAGGCTCTCTCTAGAGTCATCCTCTGGATGCCCTCTATTGGCCTAGCCAATAATGTTAAGATACAGTATGGAAGGTTGCATGTGACGTTTTATGAGCCAGTACTGGGGATAACATCTAGCACTTACCCCCAGATAACACTGATCGGAAACCAACCACATGGGACCAAACTAATTACAAGGGAGTCTTGGTAAATAGTCTTCCTGTGTGCCCAGGGAGAGAAGACTGTTAAGCACATATGTAACCTCTGCCACAACCTGTCTTGTGTGAATTAAACAAGGATGATTCTGTCCCTGGAGATTCACTTGCTGTGAATGAACCAATAAAGTCTAGTTTCAAACTATGCAGAGATGAATACAAGACTTGTTATGTGGAGATTCAATTGAGAAACCCTGCCTGTGGCCATTCAGCAATGTACAAAACCAAGATGCTACAAATGTCAGAAACTGAAGCCCTGGTCTTCTGATGCCAAAATTCATGCTCCTAGGGTATCGACTGAATTTCAAATATTTATTTTTGTTTATGAAAATAAATTGCCTTAAATTTTTGTCATTCTGTTTTCAAAAAAATACAGAGAAAATGAAAGTTTAACTAAGTATCTCTTTGGCAACCTGTTGCAAATTAAATCTGACACAAGAAAAATGAGGGATGATTTCACCTTGATGGTGAACGAAAAAGTGACTTATCTTTTAGCAAATGCATCAAACGGCTCACACACATAGAAATGATAATGGGTTGCCTAAAAATAATAGCAACTACAATAATCTCGGCACTTTTTATGCGCTATATCCTGTGTTGTTCTTTATTTTCTTTATGACCAATCTCCTTATGACATGGAAAAGTGTTTATCTTTATCCTCCGCTTTCATATAAAAGGAAGCTAAAAGTCCAAAAGTCAAAGAAACACAATAAATTGTCTATAATTAGCTGAATGACCTGATGTACAAAGTCACAATTCACAGAAGTGAACTCAAGCTTGTCTCAAAGCAACAATTATATTTAAATTTTAATTTATCAACTACATGGAATAGAAATGAGGTTGGAAAAAAATAGTCTGGAAGTCATATTCATGAGTAAGCCAATTAAAGAACTGGTTATTTCCCGATTTTAAGTTGCATTTATTATTATAAACCAGGCGATAGATAATATTCATTAAAATACTTATTGTTGGTCTTTACTGAGCTCTTAGCATGTACCAGGGACTATGTCAAATAACATATATGCATTTTAAAAGTACATTGGTCAGCTGTTACCGCAATGTTGTTGTATAATAAGCATCACTAAAGCTCACTGACTTACAACAAGCATTTAACTCTGACTTACAGACTGGTAAGTTGGCAGTCACTCAGCAGGGATAAGCTGTATTTTATGTTCTAGGCTCAAGGCTGAAGATTGGGTTTAGGTCTGCTCTATATAACTCTCATTTTACTTGGACCGAAAGCTACCTGGACCATGTTTTCCTTAAGGTGAACAGCAGGAATGCAAGAGAGTAAGTGGCAAAGCATCATGTCTGTTAAGGTCTTTGCCCAGAAGAGACCACATTCCAACGTGCAGGGCACAGGGAGGGCTCTGTGAAACTGCAAAAATAATTCAGCCTACCAGATAAAGTAATCCTGAAATCCTGATAACAACCCTTTTAGGAAGATCCTTGGTAAAAATAAGTAACTTTTTTAAGGTCACAGAGTTAGGAAGTAGCAGAGTCATGTTTTAAACTCAGGTTGATGTAACTCCAGCCTAAGCTCTAAACTACTATACTGTCAAGTTGATAGCATTCTTGACTCAAGGATTTATATCAGTTCATATTCAACTTCAGGTCACAGGCCACAAAATACTATCATGCTATACCATTTATTATATATATATATTTTTTATATACATATTTATTTACACATAATATATATTTTATATACATATGTAAATAAAATAATTAGTCTAAGAATTAGTTTATTTGACCAGTCAGGTATGCCAAAAAGCAGAAGTCTATCAAATATCTGGCTTGATGTTATAACTCTCTAAAATCCTTCATTTCAAATGAACTGAACCCTTTGTGTCTCCATGAACAAAATGGTAGTTTAAAGAATTTAATTTGACCAAAAACTTGGCTGTAGGCATTTTAAAAAACGTATTTACTTTTATAAAATTCTATAGATTCTGTAGACTTTTCATGGATTATGAAAATTTAGAACTTAATTTTAATTTGCAAAAAAATCCTAAAGGTTCTTGATTTATCCACTTTAGGGGGCTTTGTTTTCAGATAAAACAGTTTTGGAAAAGAATTAAGAGAAAGTTACAAAAGCATACATTCGCTCACATATAGGTTGAACTGTCCTCTGTAGGAGATAAAGTCATCTTACTTTCTTTGAGATAAGATTTTTTTTAATAAAAATAAATGTAAATGTCTGTGTCCTAATTCAATTTATGAAAATTTTGTAGATATTTTTGTTTTTTAGTTTGGAGAAGACTTCAAAGAACTTTAGTAGCCAGCACGTGAAGCAGTAGGATCACATCCAGCAGTTAGAATCATCACATATCACCTTTATCAGGACTTTGAACTTCTTCAAAGGAAAGAGGTTCTTACTGGGTTTTCACTTATTTTTTAGAAAGTAGCTCTATTTGATAAGTTTCTATTCAAGTTCAAATATTCAATAGTAGAATTATATGAGGAGATCTATTAAGCAGGGGTCCCCAACCCCCGTAACAGTCCACTGTCTGTTAGGAACCAGGCCGCACAGCAGGAGGTGAGCGGTGGGGGTAGTGAGCGAAGCTTTATCGGCTGCTCCCCATCGCTCGCATTACCCCCTGAACCATCCCAGCCCTCTCCCGCCTCCAACTATGGAAAAGCTGTCTTCCAAGAAACGGGTCCCTGAGGCCAAAAAGGTTGGGGACTGCTGCTATAAAGGAATATGTTGGAGCCTTTTTGAGAGAATCATTACTTAGGGTAACAAAGTATTACTACATGTACTATTATAATTAGTAGTAGTACAATTATAATTTCATCCCAGTAATGCTATGCTTTCAAATCATTGAGATTTAAATTTGAGAGAAAATAAAGTATCTCATATTCGAAGGCATTACAATATAGTAGGACCTAATTCAGTATGACTTAAAAGGAGAAAACTTGGCAAAACATGACTAAAATAGAGACAAGAGAATTCATGAGGATCCAGCCAGGACACCAGAGAGGACTGTAGTAATAAAATTCAACAAGAGACCCAGGTAAGACCCAAACTGAGAATACAGAGATTAAATCTAAAACAAGACAAACTAAATTTCATATGATCTTCTAGATCTAGGATCTGAGAAATCCCATTTTCTTTGTATCTTGGAGAGCATGAGGACAAATGTTAAAAATATAATCTGCATTTACATAATAGGATGTAGGACTGAAATTTTCAGGTAATTTTCATGTATCAAAGAAATTGTCCAGAAAGGTCAGATGCCTAGGCTTGAGAGTAGCAACTTTAGGTATACTAGTTTTTAACTTGACTGTGAATGAATCTTTGTTTTCTGGATGAGTAATTTACTGAGATAATAGCAGACATGGCTTTGAAATATCACAAATTTAGGACTTAAAGGTAAAGAGGAAATGTGGACAACAATAAAGTTTAAAATACAGAAATTTACTGAAGGCAAAGATTATGATTTTCTTAATATAATGATGATGTAATTTATAATACAAATGCTAGTTTTCAAAATGTTTCTGATGATGTACTCTATTACTAAAAAGCTATTAGCACTGCAAAGTCTATGGTTAGATATACAGATGCATGCATACATGCATATACACACAACTGATTATGATTATGCATATACACGCATACATGTATATATACACACACATCTATTTCTGCATTGATATGGAGTTCATTTCAAGACATATCCCAAAGTAGAAATTCAGAAATGACAGAATATAAATAGAAATATTTTCCACTCAGATCTTAGTGAGTAGCTTTTTGTTTTTAACGTTTTTTATTGTGGTAAAAGTCACATAATATAAAGCATACTATTTAACCGTATTTAACTGTACAGTTCAGTGGCACTAAGTACATTCACATCGTTGTGCAACTGTCACCATCCATCTCCCGAATTTCTCACCTTCCTAAACTGAAACTCTGTCCCCTTTAAACACTAACTCCCCATTCCCCCTGCCCACCCTTCCCCCCCCCAGCCCCTCCCCACCCCCGGGCCCCTGGCATCTACCAATGTACTTTCTGACTCTATGTATTTGACTATTCTAGGTACCTCGTATAAGTGGAATCAAACAGTATTTGTCTGCACCTAATATATATTGGAATGCATTTTTAAGGTTAACTTAATATATGTCCTGCAAACCAGGGGTCCCCAACCCCTGGGCCGTACACCGGTACCAGTCCGTGGCCTGTTAGGAACTGGGCCGCACAGCAGGAGGTGAGTGGAGGGTGAGGGAGGGAAGCTTCATCTGCCTCTCCCCATCACTTGCGTTACTGCCTGCACCATACCCCACCCCACCCCAGCCCCGCCCTGTGGAAAAACTGTCTTCCACAAACAGGTCCCTGGCCCTGGTGCTGAAAATGTTGGGGACTGCTGCTGCAAACAGATTGTATCTTCTTTTTTTTCCCCCTCTGTGCTATACAGTAGCTTTTTACATACTGTGTGGTATATACATTCCACTTCGGAGGTCAGAAATAAATGTAATTTATGAGCATACTTTTTAAAATACTGAGTGAGGTATGAGCAATCCAAATATATGGGGAAGAATAAATTTGTTTCCAACATGTGTCTTCTTGATTTAGTAAACTGAGGCCACATAGCAGCTTACTGTAATAGACCAAAGTAAAGCTGCTTATTTGATTCGAACACCGTCAAAGAAAATATTCCATCAACTCCCATTTGTGGCACTTGAAAATATGGTATTTAATTTCCTTTATTAAAGAATTATAATTTTATTTGAATATGATATAGATCATTATAAAAGACTAAGCTATATATGGGAGTACAACAAAGAAATTAAAAATTAATCTCCAAATTACACTACCCAGAAAAAAAATTATTAATGTCTGACAACATGTTTCTGAGCATTAATGGAGATAGAAAGATGGATGATGCCATAGATCATCTGTGGCATGAATGGGAGGGCAATGGGAGTCCTCCACTCTGTATGCAGTCAATAAGGAAGTACACTGATTGTAGAGAATTTGGGAACATTAATAAAATCAGCTAAAGTCTGCTTTTTATTATCACCCTATGCCAGCAATTCTACACAATAACTGTGATTAAAATACTCCTCTCATCAGAGTAGATCCCTCCCAATGACACTCCACCTTGGAACACCAATGGAATACCTAGCTAGCTGATAAACATATTCATAAAATGGAATTTTATAATAAAATTAACTTATTTTACTTTATTCTTAACTTAGAAAAAAAAATTCACATAGAATTGAAGAAAGAGCTGAGAATCAGGGAAATATAGCTTTACTACATCAGATATTACCATCCAAAATATACTTCTAACATTAAGAAAGGTTATATTAAGTGCTAAGATCATTATTTTAATGACAAGTTCAACTTTAGACCATAGCTATTGATTCTCTGCTCTGAGAGTTGAGAAAATTCTTCCCAAACTGTCTTCCTCTATATTATTATTTATATACTGTCAAGATTTATTACAATTATACCCCATTCTATAACTGTAATCTTCAGTTATTTTGTTCTTTGTCTTCTATTTAAATGAATCCATGCTTATTTCCAGTCCTAGTAGTATGATTATTCTATCCCTCAATTCTTTCTTTCCTTTAATTGGCTGGATTTCATAATCTTGTCCCCTACTGTCCTCACACAAAAATGAGATCTAGGGTACTCTATTCCCTAGTTTTGCATGCTTGAAAATCTTTATCTGCTATACACATTAACATACATAATTTTCAACTGTAATTTTCATAGATTCTTTTTGACATTTTAAGTTCATTAACTTCATCAGAGTATTTCTTAGACAGAAAACCCATTTAATTTGTGTCATCAAAGATTTATCTCAATAAGTTAATCTTTATTATATCATTATAAGTATTAATACTATCTATGTTTGATCAAATTTTTAACATATTCTGTACTCTTCTTTAGGAACTGCAGGTATTATACGTATCTATTTTATGCCTTTATTTCATATCGTCTCTCTAAAGAGATTTTGAGGGTATCTTCAGTCTTTCTCATATTATTTCATATGATCTCCTCTAGCTGCCTACCATATCCCAGACTGTGCTTCTCATATTTATCTGGTTCTGTCACTGTTCTGATGTGGCTTTCACCTATACATTGGATTAAGTTTACTCTATCATTTCTTATTTCTTTCTGGAGCCCTATAATCTGTTCTTTGAACACTCACACATATTCCTTGTGTGGGGTGTATGTGTGTGTTGCCCTAGGTGTTACTCTCCCCATCATTTTCAAGATTTGGGGTGACACTATGGCTCAGGTCACAGTGAATTGAGAACTGACAGCAGTTCCTGTTTGCTACCCTTCTTCACTCAACTTTCTTTGACTTCCTAGAAAATGAGAGAGAGCATTTCAGCATGATTTTTCCTTCAGTTTCACATCCTCTGCATCCTGGGGTTTCCATTTTGTTCATGATCTACCTAATGAAAACATCACTTGTTATGTTATTCAATATTCTAAACTTATCCCTTTTTTTTTTTTTTAATATCCTGACCAACATTCAGAGTCCTCCCTCATTTCTGTTTATATTTATTGGTGTTTGTTTTATAGATTTTGATTTGGGTTATGGTCATTTATTTATCCCTATCAAATCTTTTTCTCTTGTGTGTGTGTATGTGTGTGTGTGTGTGTGTGTATAGTTTTAGGGTGAGAGAAAAGCAAAATTGTTTTAATCCACTATTACAATCCACTTGTATAACACATTTAATCTACTAGTATAGATTAGAAATGCATAATTGATTTTTTAAAAATAATAATAAAGTATAACATTCTGATGCAAACAAAATGAATTTTTAAAATTATATATTAACTATCTAGCATTATAATTCAAGTCAACAGATACAGAATGTTATGATCTGAAAGACTAAATTGCCTAGCATTGCACTCTGCAGTTAAAATACATGAGCCATATATATAATTTTTCTACTAGCCATATGAAAAGTAAAAAGAAACTGGCAAATTAGTTTTTGTATTTTATTTTATCTATTCCATGTGAAACATTATAAATTCAATATGCAATTAATATTAAAATCATTAATAAATACTTTACATTCTTTTTTGCTATTAAAACTTTAAAATCTAGCATGTATTTTACACTTACAACACATTTTAATTTGAACTAGCCATATTCCAAGTTCTCAAAAATTCACATGCACTTTGCGGCTACTGTACTGGATGGACAGTGCAAGTCTAGCACACAACACAGTAGACGCTCCAAAATTATAGCTAATAGTATCGTCGTTATCATTATTGGCAGACATTAGTATTTAAGGTGAAATTGGAATCTTTAATCCATATCATAGAGTTAGACACAGAGGCTTAGATTAAAATGTTAGGTTACTGTTCCTCAGAGTATTCTCTTTTCACCTATAAATGAAAGTAATCCAGGGAAGTGTCAAGAGTTCCACGTGTCCACTGGAAAAAAAAAAAACACACACACACAGTGTGAAAACTGAGTTTCAGTTTTATTTGGGGATTTATTGAGAACTATAGCCTGGAGAAAGCCTCTCAGTAGATCTGAGGAACTGCTCTGAAGAGGTAAGGGGGGGAGGGGGGCAGGTGGGTCAGTAAATATGTTATTTTGGCAAAGGAGGTACATGCAACATAGCCCTTATCTTGGTAGCAGGTTGCTGCTCCCCACAAGGAACAGATATCTTAGTTAATGGTTTTAGTGCTTTTCTAACTATAGAAAGATGCAAGAATTTGGGTTTATAAAAATTTTTCTCCTGAAAATATCTAACTATCTGAAGGCCTGTTCTGCCAGTTTTCCCATTCCTTATCTCCATCTTGAACTCCTTTCAAGGTATGTTCAATGTCAGTGACTGCAGTGGCCAGTGACTTAATTCTTGTAGAACCAGATGACGAGTGACATTTTTTTTAGTTGTCACATGAGATTGTGTAGGTAAAATTGTCTATCATATTTTCTAATGATATTAAATGCAGAACAAATCAGGATAGAAATTATGTCAACCCTGAGATTTTTGGTTCCACCAAAAAAATATTTACCAGTGTGGACAAAAAAATGCTGCCTGCCATTTTAGTAAACAAAAGATATTGAGGCCATCAGCCTCAGCAGCTGACCCCAAAGGTGCACCCTGAGGGGATTCAGGAAGGAATAAAACAGGATACTGGCCCTAGATAGTTAAGGTGCATATCAAAGGAATAATTTCAATAGGATCAGACTCTTGCATCTTCCCATACATAGAAAAGCACTAAATTCATTAACTTGAGATGTCCGGTTTTCTTTAACAGTAATGTTTTGATGTTCTGACTACCTAGGTGCTTTTTTTGTTTTTTGGCTTTTTTTTTGAAAAAAACTCCTATATATCCTGGCTCCTCCCTCACCTCTTCAGAACAGTCCCTCAGAGCTGTCTGAGAGGCTGCCTCCTGGACATAAGTCCTCAGTAAGTCCGCCGAATAAAACATAACTCTCAATTTTTAGGTTGTGTGTTTTTTTTCAGTTGACACCAGAATTCACAGATTTTGTTTCCTGGTAAAACTTAACATTCGATTTATTAAAACTATACTTTTAGATCCCACCCCCACTTCTGCCTCTGGGCTCACTCAGCCAACATTGTCCCTGGATTCCCCTCCTTTCACCATCTACATCATGAGGAGGGGGCCAAGATGAACTCAGAGGGGAATATGCACGAATGCAAAAATATTCACAGGAGTGCTGTGATGGGTCCTTTTAACGTGAGAGGTCATCAGCATTTGCTAATTGGTGCTTGTGGAAGTTAGGTTCCTACCTTCCCAGAGATAAAGGGAGACAGGAGTCCTAGGTGATCTTGACCATTACATTTCAAAGGGATGGTTCCCAGTCTCTTGAAAAAGACATTCCTAGGTTGTAGAATATTTACATCTTAAATGGGCAGAGAAAGAATTCACAATTTCAAGATTTCTAAAGAAAAGCTCTAAGAAATGGGAGATCAGGGGCTATGATCAGGAAGAAGTCTGTCTAAATTTTAGTCAAGCTGAGGGGAATGCCAAGGCCACCTTGGTCAGTACTCAAAGGGCTAAGTTCATTGTAAAACAGACATATTCCCTTGCAGATGGGGTAGAAAAATGAGAGTCAGATGTATCTTTAGAGTCAGGAGTGTCTAAAGTGACTGTTCATGAATGAGAGAAAAGGAAGAGCTATGAGAAACAGCAAGAGAGAGCCACACTGGTCAGAGAAAGGGGAGGCAGATTAGGTTGGCAACTGACATGAAAGTAGACTGTAGATTACCTAAAAATCTTATCAGTGATGATAAACTCCAATAACCGGAGCCAGATAAGACATAAATGAGTGTAGCTAGCCAGCTGTGATACACTAGGGACTTTTGGGGGCTGTGGTAAATTTCAGAGTATTTGCCCAGACTTGTTACAAATGCAGAGTCTCAGGCCCCACCCAGAGCAATTGAATCAAGAGCTGCCTTTTAACAAGATCTCAAAAGGATATATGGACACATTAAAGTTTGAGAAGCACCGCTTAAGTCACACCTCCCCAGATAACTCTGCTTTTCTGACCAGTTCCAAAACCAGCATTGGTTTTGATCATTTACAATACTTCACCTATATAGCAGCTCTTCAAGGGGAGGGATTTTTTTTTTTTTTTTTTTGCTAATGCTTTAAGTATTTGCTTTGACAACAGATTTTCTGAGTGAATGAAAGTGTTGCTCTATGTTTGACCTATGTAAAATTATTCTTGTAAGTTGGCCCTCATGTTGCTGAGGATTAATCACATGTATTTACTTATGAAGGTGAGAATTTCAAATATAACTCTGAATCACATTCTGGAATACATTTTGGTATGCAGGAAGAAAAGATGAACACATAACCATTACATATTCTTTAAAACAAAGGGAAGAAACAGCAATAGAGAATATAATGTAATTTTATCGCTGAGAATTTTAAAACAAGCATCATGGAATGTAAAGTTATGGTCCTCAAAGGAATCATAACTTGGCTGTAAGGCAAATATATATTAAGGCATAAATATAAGAGTCTATATAATAATAGAAAATACTACAACCAGATGTGCCAAGAGACTAAATTATAACTGACGTGGGAACCATAGATTTGGAATTTCTTACTGCTTAGAATTTAAATTTTTCTGAAACACTGAAGTAATACCAAGGCATCCAGGTAACACAGGGTGGGTATGATAAAAAATATGAGGAGGTCATATCAGCAACAAACAGTTAATGATATTTATTTATATCATCTAGACAATTTAATTAAAAGAATAATCAATTACAAACTTATTCAAATAAGGGTGCCTGTAGGTTTTACATAATGCATAAAAAATCAATCACTATAACTATACATGGAATTATAGGGAGCCTAAGTACACACAGCATATAAACTCATTAATTTTGACTCATTAACTTGGAATTTATGTTAAGTAGATGAGGACTCGCAGGCTCTTAGGTTGCTGGCAGTGGAAGAATTCTTAGAGAACATCAAGGCTGAATGTTTGTCCACTGTACTGTGGTGTGTGTGTGGTGTGTAGATGTGTGTGTTGACAAAGACAGCCTTAAGATTTCCCTCAGCTTGACTCAGCTTTTTAGACAGCTTTCTCCCTGACTAAAGGCCCCTAATTTCCTATATCTTAGAGCTTTTTCTTTAGAAAACTTGCAATTGTAAATTCTTTCTTTGTCCCTTAGAGATGTATATCTTCTACAACGTGGGAATGTTTTACTCAAGAAACTGCAAGCCATCCCTTTGAAATAGAATCATGAAGACAAGGCCCCTCTCATAGTCTCTGTGGGAGGGGAGGAGCCTAGTATCAGTAAACCGCAATGAGCACCAATTAGCAAACACTGATGGCCTAATCACATGGACCAAGCTCCTCACTAATGGCTAATGTGCCCCAGTACTTTGCCACTAGCTTACCCCAGTGATTAAAAATTCTCCCACCTTTTTTTATTCAGGAGAGTAGAGTTCAGTCTCTCTTCCCTATTGCAAAAGTCTTGACCCCTATTGAAACAGTTATGAATAAAGTCTTCCTTGTCTATTGAATTCCATTTGACATAATTTTTCCGACAGTGTGTGTGTGTGTGTGTGTGTGTGTGTCTGTGTGTGTGTAGAGGGCCTCCCAGGGAACCTTAAGGTCAAGCCTTCCCCATCTACACCTCCCTCAAAGCAGTCTGCTTTAATCTGTTTTGTATGTTGATTTTTTCCTAAAACTGCATTAAAGTCAACACAGTTTTAGAAACATGTAGGAACACTTACTTTAAGAAAATTATTTCATTTTTCAGGTGAGATAATAGAAGTCCCAAGAAGGGATAAGATTCACCAGGAAGCCCAAGGTCACACTGTGAGGAACAAGCAGCTCTAGAGCATTGGGATGCTGCTCCAGTGTTCTCTAGATGTTACCTTTGTATCATCAAAGAAGACAATGTGAACTAGGTAATGTAAGAGAAACAAGAAGGGATGGTTAACCTACTCTAAAGGACAAATGATCTTCAAGTGTCTTAGGAACATTTATTTGCATGCAACCAATTCATATGCAAATTAGGAATAATCTTTATTCAGGCCCTTTGTTTGGGAACATTTATTAGCCATTAGTCGTGTTACTTTATTTACTTGAACGCATATTTTCCTAAATGCTGCATAACTATGTAGAGGATTATAAATCTAACATTGAAAAATGTACAACAAAGACATAAATAGAAGCCAGGAGCACTAGTACAAATAGTGACTTTATCCAGTTAACTTATATTAACATGAATAATTCTTTAGTATTTTCAGTCAGAAGGTGACTTAGGGCATATAATCACAGTTATGAATTTGGCTGAGATGCTTAGCTTTGCAAAGTCTCACCTCCTCATTTGTAAAATCATAGGTAATAATCCCTAACTTTGTACCACTTTAATGAGGATAAAGAAAATATATTTCAAGAGCTTAGACAGTACTAAACCCCTAGTGGTGTTAATATGCAACTTCGTGGTGTTAGTATCCAATATCAAACTAAAGCATCATCATCATCATCACTCTTCTTCTTCAGCCGTTATAATGGATCCCTAAGAAAATCTGCCTAAATATTAACAACTATCTTGACACTAGTCCCAGCTAGTGGGACTGTGGAAATCTATAACTTAAATGTGTAAGCTTTGGTTCATAATAGAGTGTTGAGTTTAATTAAACCAAAAATTCCAATTAGTACAGATTTTTTTCAGGTGTTAATAGTACTGACTTGAGGCAAATGGTAATGACAAAGTAATTGGGTGGTCACTTAGATGTGGCCTATACTTCTTGATCCTTTTTAGTAATGTCTCTTTATAAGACTCTATTAAGCTATTTTATGAGAATGAAAAACAGAATAACAAAACTGTAGTATTAGTAAGGGACAGATGCAGCTAATAAAATAATGCTGCCACTGTGTTCTCACATAAAAGGTCATTTCTTTCTCCAATTCTTCTATGTCTCCAGAAGTCAAGCCAAATTAATGAATTAGGGAAGAGAGAAAATGGTCAGTTGAGGGAAATATTTTTACAAAAATTTGACCTGGAAGTTCTTATTAAAATAAAATGACCTGAATTACCTTCACATTTATTCTGTTTAAATATTTGTTTTCCTTAGGAGTGGGAGGGGGACTGTAAATTAAATTAGAGAGAAGTACTGTCACGCTGATGGAGACAAGTTCAATACCAAGGATTTATCTACTTAGACAAATGAAATCAGAGTCAGTACATCTATCTGAAATGTTCTGATGTCTCTGCAGAAATACAAAGAGTTCTGGGCAAATGCAATTGTACTTCAGTCAAATTTGGTGCAGTTGTCTAGAGGCTGCTAATCGTTAAGGGTAAGCTTCATCAAATCAGTTCCAGGGATTTCAGAAGACTGAAGAATAGGGTTACCAGATAAAATACAGGTTTCCTAGTTAGGACTGAATTTTAGATAAACAACAAATAATTTTTGGCATGTCTCAAATATATATACGTAAATTGCATGTGTCTGTTTATTTCTATCAACAAAATAACCAATAACAGCTTCTAGATATTATTTTTTATCCTTAACATACTGTTTGACCTAAAAGCCAAACTGTTTGATTTTCATTTGGGGTATTCATATTTTCAATCAATTTATTCCAAAGTAGTCATATAAAGGCTATATCCACAGAGAAAAAGAGACGTGATTAAAATATTTAAAACATGGCATGCCTATACTTTGTTGTGTTTACTCAATGGATAACAATCAGGTTAAATATTTTTTGATGTTTTTAATTCACATAAAATTTGAATCTCCTAAATTATTTGATTTTTAGTTGTTCAAATTGATATAAATTTATTCTAGCTTAGAAACTTCCATTCCTTAGGCCAGCGGTCCCCAGCATTTTTGGCACCAGGGACTGGTTTTGTGGAAGACAATTTTTCCATGGACCGGGGGTAGGGGGAAATGGTTTTAGGATGATTCAAGCACATTACATTTATTGGGTACTTTATTCTATTATTATTACATTGTAATATATAATGAAATAATTATACAACTCACCATAATGTAGAATCAGTGGGAGCCCTGAGCTTGTTTTCCTACAACTAGATGGTCCCATCTGGGGCTGATGGGAGACAGTGACACCCCAAGTGTGTTGCTTATGTCCAGTCTGCACCGTAAGATGCAGCTTAATTGTCACTTGCCACTCACTGGTAGGTTTTTGATATGAGTCTGCGAGCAATTGGTTTATTATAGTCTCTGTGCAGTCAAACCTCTCTGCTAATGATGATCTGTATTTGTAGCCACTCCCCAGTGCTAGAATCACCACCTCAGCTCCACCTC
Source organism: Balaenoptera musculus (assembly GCF_009873245.2). Lineage (NCBI taxonomy): Eukaryota > Metazoa > Chordata > Mammalia > Artiodactyla > Balaenopteridae > Balaenoptera > Balaenoptera musculus. Next base: position 42,074,846 of record NC_045790.1, on the reverse strand, counting down.
AGATCATCAGGCATTAGATTCTCATATGGAGCTCGTAAACTAGATCCCTTGCATGCGCAGTTCACAGTAGGGTTCTCACTCTTATGAGAATCTAATGCCACCGCTAATTGGACAGGAGGCGGAGCTCAGGCGGTAGTGTGAGCGATGAGGAGTGGCTGTAAATAAATACAGATGAAGCTTTGTTCACTCACCTGCCACTCACCTCCTGCTATGAGGCCCAGTTCCTAACAGGCCATGGACCACTACCGGTCCGCAGCCCAGGGGTTGGGGACCCCTGCCTTGGCTACTCAAAAATGAAAAATGATTTCCATCCCCTCAAATAATATTTATGTCTATTATCACTTTAAATATACAGATGCAATTTATGTCACCCTTTGAAGACCCAAACTATAGAACGTAAATTTCATAAAATTTTTAAACTTTATATTTTGGTCATTCAAATTCTTTTCAAGAAATTTTTAAAGTAAGAACATGTGATATTCTGGCAAAGTAAAAATTGATTGCTGAAGCAAGTGCTGTTATACAGCTACCCATATGAATTTGATATGTTATCTATATTTTTATAAGAAATATAAATTGATTTGTTGAATGATAAACACTTTACACATTTGTTGAAATTTGCTAATTGTTTTTAGATAATAGAGCATAGTCTATGAGATCAATAAACAACACATACTCTATGTATCCAAATAAAGTAGTTAATATTTAGACTATGAATTAGAATATGAGAATAATGAACCAAGTAAAAAGGTAAAATATTATTCTTTATTTCTTCCTGGTTCTCCAGTGTTCCGTTTAGAAAATTTTTTTCTCTGCCTGAAAAATATTCTTTAGTATAAATATGCTGGTGACAAAGTATTTCAGTATGGATTTATGTAAAAATGTACTTATTTCAACTTTATTCCTAAAGTATATTTTAATGAATATAAAATTCATGCTTAGGATTTATTTTCTTTCAACATATTGAAGCTCCACTCTCACTAGTGTTCACTGTTTCTTTTGAGAAATCAGCTGTTAATCTAAGTTTTGCTTCTTTCAAAAGTCATGTGAGTTTTTTCATTAGCTGCTTGCAAGATATTTGATATTCTATATTTTTATTGTGATACCTCAGATATGAATTATTTATTTTTATACTCCCAGGGGTTTACTGGGTAGAAGTCATTCATTAGTTCAGGGAAATTCTTATTCATAATCTTTCTTCTTTACCATTTTTTTTCTTCCCTCTCCTTTTGAGACTCCAACTAACTATCTTAGATATTCCCCCTTTATGTTCTATGCTCCTACATTCTGTGTTTTTCATCTCTCTATGCTTCATTCATTTTTTTTTTCTGACTTATTTTCTAGTTAATTAATTCTCTCTTCAGATGTTAAGCCATTGAATTCTACATTTTATTTGTTGTATTTTTCAGTTTTTGAATTTGGTTTTTTTAAATTTGCTAGATCACTTTTAATATTTTAGTCCCTGACATAAGTTTCAATCTTATCATTTATCTCCTAGAATGTGAGAATTATAGTTATCTTACAGTTTGTGTCTGATAATTCTAGTATCTGGAATCAGTAGATTTCTTCATATTTTCTGTTATTCCAGCTGGTTCTTAATCATGAGGTCTTGTCTACTCACATTCTGGTTATCTTTATTATTATATTTGGATATTGTGTTTGAAAAATTATTTATATAAATAATTTGAGAACAAAGATGATATTGTAATCCTCCAGAAATGATGTCCTATGGTTTTATAAGGTACATTGGTCACAATAATTTCTAGATCATCTTAATCCAAATTCATAACTGAAAATTTTCTGACCACTGCAAAGCTGGTCTAAAGTTTGTTCAAGGCTTAGTTTACTTCTGCTTCACTCTTGATACTAGAGTCCTAGAGGACTAGAGTCCTCAGTCCTAAAACTGAGGTAATTTACCATGCCACCAAACTTAAGGCCCTCCCCTCTGTCCTGGGGTCCCTTAAACTCAAAAGACCAGCTGACTTGAAATCCCCAATACCAACAGAAAAAAATAATCCTTAAAATGCTGGACTGATATCCTCTTTTGGGTCTAAATCTGGCAATTATTACTATATTTTATTTACTATTATTATTCATTTTATCTAGTATTGCCTATATTATTTATTTGACATTTTTAATTAGTATGTTTACTTTACTTTAAAATTTACTTTAGCTGTAAGTTCTGTCCAAATTATTTAATTTGGTATTATCAGAGGCAATATCAAATCCTTAACCATTGAAAGTTAATTTTTCAAAAGTAGTTTATCTACAGAAGGCACAATCTATCTCATTACATTGTGAAAGAATGGTTTATTCTAACCCAAATACATTCAGCTCTCATTGGCCATATTCTGTAAATGAATAATACTAGAATTTTTTTTTTCTTTTGTCTTCAATCATGTAGTAGAAAATAAAGACCCGGTAAGATAACCAAAAATCAAATAAAAGGATACATTCTAATTAACTTGACAGCAATCAGATAAGGGAACAGACCCATACTGGAGGGAATTAAGTTGCTTTGTTGATTCAACAACTCACTTTGTAAAACAAGTTCAGTGTTCTCATTCAATCTATCTTATTTGACCTATATCCAAAATACCACAAATCAAAGTGAAAGAGGAGACAGACTAAAGAGTTGATTATGAACTCCATCTAGAAAGAGAAAATTCTTTGTATACCAACATAATGAGAAAAAGAAAAAAAAAAAAAAGGCTGGAAAAAAATCTACCTTTCTAAGTATCTCTGTAGGGTGGGAATGACCATTAAAATGGTCAAAAATTATGTTTTTATGAAAAATAGTGCTTGGATGGAAATTAGAAGTTATTGTGTCCCAGCTTGGCTCCTGCTTTTATGAACGCATTCTACCTCTTATTCCATGTCTCAGTAGTCTCATTTGTAAAGTAAGCCATTTGAACAACATACTCTCCAAAACCAATTTCAACTCTAAGCTTTTATAATGTATATTTCAAAGTTACACTTCTTTTACATTTTTGGCAATTCCTTGGGTGAACATTACAAGTACACATACACATATGTGAACAAAGAAAAAAATAAATGTGTTCATTCACAAAAAATACCTCTTACAAAATGAACAAAGGCAGAAAGAGAACTCCATTAGATAAAAAAGTACTTCTAAAATAGGTCAAATTCAATCCACATTCTTAAACTAATGAAAACCACTGTTAGCACATGCTTACAAAAAATATTCATTACAGTTCAAATCTAATTTCTGTTCTCTAAGCAGCTATAACAGAATCGGTGAATATTTCCATAATATCTTTTATGTTCCAGTCAGTGAGATAACAGTTCCATACTCAAAGATTTCTAATTGATTTGACCATAAAATAAGCCTTTTGTTCAAAGAAGGGCAAAAAAATAAAAGATAAGAAAGATGGCAATTTAACTTTCAGGTGTATACTGCATACAGATATCTTGGGGCCATTAAGATGCTGAACACAAAAAATGAAAAGGCTAGGCAATAAAATCATGGAACTGGCCGAAGAGTGACTTAGCTACAATAACTACACAAGGACACAGGCATATCTTTATGTAAATTTTTGAAAATGGACTTAGTCCATTTCAGAGAAAAACATCAGATATCTGTACATATATGAGTTACTTTGCAAATAGAATTATTAGGAGGATTATTTAATAGCAAGTAACTTGTAGAAGTTCCATTAGTAAGTCTTGAAAATATCCCTGGCTGGTGCGTGTGTGTGTGTGTGTGTATAAGTGTTCTCACCTTTGATTTTAAGATTGAATCTGAGCATTTGGAAAATATTTATCCCCATATTCACATTTCTTAATCTCATTTCCCTCATTTGTAAAATGTTGACTATAACATCTATCCGATGGAATTATTATGTATACTAAAAGCTATAAAATAAATTTAAAAGAATTTAAATTGGGTAGGAACATATTAATATAAGCTATTACTACTTTCTCCTTGGTAAGCGTTTAAAAAATTAGAAACTCTCGTCATCAGAGTAACCTGCCAGTGTTTGAAAAAAATACAAACATCAAGAGGGAAGCCACAAATGGCATCTTTGAGCTACAATATATTTAGTTCTGTAGTTTGAAAACAATCAAACAAAATATATCTGTATCTTGCTATTCATCTATCAATCTATATAAAGTAAATCAATAAACACTGACTTTGAAACTGCTCACTACATTTTTGATCACTCTCTTTTTCCTTCTCTGATTGCTTTTACTTTTTCCTACCTCCATTTTCTAGATATTGCTCCCCTTCAGTGTTTTCTGCTTTAAAATCCTCATCATCTTAAAGTTGTCATCTAATTGTGGTTTCAACCATTGTCACCAAGTTGATAAACCCCAAAATGGGTATCCACCAAGTGGATAAATCCCACCCTTCCCTCTGACTCCAGACCTAGTTATTTTAGATGGGGCATCTCCATTTGGATAGTCTCCTCCTGTCGCTTCAAAAAAGAGTGCCCCCAAATAAACTACTCTTTTTCTCTTCCTGACAGATAAACTTTGTATCCCATATATCCTAGCTTTTCTGCCCATGGAACCTCAAATTTACAGTGAGCCTTTCCAAACTTTTTTTACTTCATCTCACACTTTCATTTTTCCTCCATGTTTTAAGTCTCATCTGTCTGCAAATTTTCCTGGATGTGCCTCTGAAATGTCCATAGAACTGAGCCTTTACTTAACCCTAATTACAATCAAACTAGCCCACGATTCCAAGGCTTCCTGGGTTACTTCAAAAGCCAACCAGATCATAACTCAAAACAGAGTGCAGACTAATACGTTATTTAAAACACTACTGCTGATTGCAGAAATGGGAAAAGAGAAGAAGGTAAGAAAGAAGAGCTTAGTCAGAACGATGTTTACTGATGTGGAGCCAGAAGAAAGGAGAAAGAGATGAGGGTGGGTAGGTAAGGACTTGAGCATACAGACTTACATGGGGAATCAGTGACATTCAGACTCAAACTTGACCCAGTGCTGTCATGGGGTGAATATGAGTTTCTTAAGTCACTCAGTTGTGGGTTTTATGCTGTTTCTGGTAACTCCTATGCTTAGATAATATATGTAATACAGAAAACATGACCATATGTGATTGCCAAATGTTAGTCCTCCCAAATGTTAGGCTTCCCTCTCATCTTTAATGTTCTATGCTCTGTCCCTTCTTACCCTGCTGACTTAAAACAATGCTTTTATCAGATGTCACTTTTGCTCAGATATATACCACGATTTCCTATTATAATTTCAAACATGTTTGAGTTCCTCTGATGAGTTTCCAGGCCTTCTATTACCTCACTTCATACTTTTTATCTAATATTTGCTTCTAGTTCTATTGACAAACTAGCTTTGCACCAAAGTTAAGTTGCCTTATTACCCTCTAACTACATCTAGCTCCTTTTGGTGCTGACGGTATGCATGTTTTTTTCCCTGGAATCCTCTATTCTAGATCAATATCTTTAAACATTCTACAAGGTATAGCAAGAGTTCTACTTACTTCATGAAACTATATCCACCTAGACCATTTCCCCCACTGTAACTGCTCCATAGACTGAGAAGTAAAAGTTGAATGGATAACATGATTAGTTAAAAGTAGAAAAGCTATTTAAAAATTTTGATCTACATGGAATCAAACAGTCATTGTGACTGATCGCTTCCTTTAGTTTGGTGATTTTCCTCCCAATTAATTAATGGAATGTCCTATGGCCATAGTAATATCTTGCCTTTGGTGTATCCACTTCTGACAATGTTTCAAAGGTTCATTAAACCAAACTTATTTTCCAGCATGACCCATAATGGCACAACTCCTCATGTGCCATATCAGTGGCATATTCTTGTTGCATGTGCACAGATAAAAATAGCAATGTCAGACACAACAACTGTCAGATTTGATGCCTGGGGCATCATTTTTGATAGAGACAGCTGTGGATGCTAAACTGAGGTTTCCTATGTACTCCATACTCCCACCTCTTTCGAGAAAGCTGCCTATTGATAGGCTTTATATTTTTGTGTTTTGCATCTATATTTAGATGCTGAGAAGACAAATAATGCACTAAATCCATGGTGTGGAGAGAGGGGAAGGAAAAACACCTGTCAAATATAGAACTTTCAGCTACATCAGAAGAGAAGGTTCTCTGCTCTTACTGACAAGGGCCTTTGGAAAGCTGTTAAAGGACTGGATCTGCTCAGGAGACCACTGTTATGTTCCATTTAAAAGCTATTTCTATAAATAAAAGGATCTTGTGAATTCTACTCCGAAGTCTTCACAATTTGAAGGCCTCGCACACCCTTTCCATTCCTCTCTGGTCACTATACATCAGGGGTCAACTTTTTCTGAAAAGGGCTAAGGAGTAAATACTCTAGGCTTTGTCAACCATATGGCTTCTGTCACAATTGTTAACTCTATCAAGGTAGCCAAAGCAGGTGTAGACAACACGAGAACGACTGGGAGCGACTGTTCCAATAAAACATGGTTAGTAACACAGAATTTTGAATTTTATATAATTTTTACATGTCACAAAGTATTATGCTTCTTTTGGTCTGTTCCAATCATTTAAAAATGTAGGGGCTTCCCTGGTGGCGCAGTGGTTGAGAATCTGCCTGCCAATGCAGGGGACACGGGTTCGAGCCCTGGTCTGGGAGGATCCCACATGCCACGGAGCAGCTGGGCCCGTGAGCCACAATTACTGAGCCTGCGCATCTGGAGCCTGTGCTCCGCAACAAGAGAGGCCGCGATAGTGAGAGGCCCGCGCACCGCGATGAAGAGTGGCCCCCACTCGCCGCCACTAGAGAAAACCCTCGCACAGAAACGAAGACCCAACACAGCCATAAATAAATAAATAAACAAATACAAAAAAAAAAATGTAAAAAACATCTTAAACTCACAGACCATATTAAAAGAAGGCAGTGGGCAGGTTTGGTGCACAGGCCGTAGTTTGAGAGCTCCAGGTCTACACAAGTACTCCTTCTCTATCTCACTTTAAAATGAAAACTAGATGTCCCTTGTGAAGCAGACTATCACCTTCAAATACTGAGATATCTGAGCTTAAGACTTATCCATTTTCTTTATCGGCAAACTAGAGCTCTAAAAGAGAGTCACCACTGTATATATTTTTCAAAGGCCAGAAAAAGAGTCATCAGATTCCAAAATAAAAGTACCCAGCTACCCCTTTTGAAGCCAAATTCAATCATAATCTAGCTTATCTACATATCTTAGGTTAAAAAGACCAATGAATCACCAGCAATCACCATACTTATATAATTTCTGTACTTTGAGGAATCTCTATTTTTGTGCTACTAAAAACAAAAGTGGAAAATTTAGTACATTTTAAAAATTTTAGTGTGGTTGAATGCTAAGCCCCAGTCACATCAGCCAGAGTTACATGTGATAAAATCTGGCACCATACTGAGTTCTATTCTCAAGACTGCCATTGCTACTTAATAAGGGAATTGGGTCTGGAGTACTTTAAGGTAGGAGCCACTTATAAACATGTACCAATAACATTGTGTTCTAAGATAGTTTATCAACTGTTCAACAGTGCTCACTACACAGGACTTGACTCCTCATCGAGTTCCTGAAGGGGATGATGGTCAGGAGGACGTGTTGAGGTAGGAACTAGCAGGTCTATACAATTTTCTTCAGGTATTAGGCAACCACTGAAGGGCTGTTACGTTTTTCTTACTTTGTTTTCATTTTCTGCTTTTTATGGAGGGATTCTTTTTTAAAAAATTTCTGTTTGTTTACTTTGTTTCATGGAGTGCCAGTAAAGAGTGTTATAATCAATTTATCTCTTTGTAAGCGGGTTAAATCAGAGCCTGAATGCCAGAAATATAATTGTATAAGCAGGTTAACCTGGGCAGGTTAACACAGCATTGGCTGGGCAGTGTTTACCAGATCCCCACTGCTTTTGAGTAGTTTACCAAACACTGCAGCGCAGCAGAACATTATCATTATTTCCAAACTGGAGTTTATGTACCACAAGATGAGAAATCTTGAGTTTCTCAAGGAACAGGTGAAGCTACAGAATAATATATGTCCCTGGAGCTTAAATTTTATCCAAAGTCTAGTGAAACCTACTATTTGAATATTTAAATAAGTGTAAGTAGATTATAGGGTAGAATTCAAATTCTCATAGATTTTGAAAATTAAAATAAAAACCAGAAAAAAGTGTTTGTCTTATAAATGATCAATTCATCCACCTCCTTATTAGATCAAGGAAATAACATGATTCTGCAATGCCATTAGTAATTTTTGGCAGGAAAGTTTAGGAAGCGTTGTTATAAGCCCCAGACACCTTCCTGATGGAGACGGCATTGAAATGTTTCTATGATCCAATCAACACTTAGAGAAAGAAGGAAAAGCAAAATTCATCCTCTGGTTCTCTTGCGATTCAAATAAACCAAATGTTAGTAGATTTAAATGGGCTCATTTACTGAAAAGTGTACACTAATTTTTTCAACTCGGGTGTTGTTGTTTAAAAGCCACAGGGTCTAGAAGTCTGCAGAGCTAAATTCTCCTCCCAAGCCTAAGTTGTTACGTGATGTCAGTCACTTCTCTTCACTGTTCTCCTCTTAGCCTTGGGAAAGGGGCATCTACCTGCCCTCTCATGGGGTTTTAACAAGAATTTTGAAAAATATGAAAGCAAATTTAAAAGCAGAGAGCAATGAACAAATATTTAGGCTAGAAGAAAAAATATTTTTCCTAGATATATAAAGTCAAATAAAAGTGAGGCTATAAGAGAAGTGAGTGTAATGTTCTCTGTACCTGTTTCCCCTAAAACGCCATTTCTTCTTTATAGTAATGGGAGAAATTGAGTGAATTGGTTTTTTGGAAGATTATGGGAATAACTTTGAAATGCTTCACTTTGTTAGGATGAAAGTGTTTTCAATTATGGAAATTGTTTGAAAAGGCAAAAATTGAACTGGCTTCTACCCTATTAAAATCTGTGTCTGTCTCCTATTTTTTTCTTTTTGTTGTTGTTCTGTTGTTTTGTTTTGTTTAACAACAGCACAGAATGACAGATGTGTGAAAAAAAGAAAGAGAACTAGGAAAATATGATAACAGTCACAACTGGCTCCCTAGATTTATTTCCAGTTGATTTTACATCTGGTCCAACTGTGTTGTTTGTTGATATTCTGTTGGCAACAGACATGAGCCGTATGTCTCTTTTGCTTTTATTAACATTTTCATATCTCAACAAGAGAATTTCGTGGAAATTGTAGCAATGAACCGAGTGAACTTTGCATTACATCTCAAAGTTGGCATCTTTCCACTTCCATATTCAAAAGGTCACCCAATCTGGTCAGTTTGGGGTATTTGTAAATATCTCTAGACTTCCTCTTTTCTAGTTCCCAGGAACATCATGAAATCCTCCCTGATTACAGCACAAGCCTCCTAACTTCTTTCTTGAGTGGGCATTTCAATCCACCCATTTTCCTGGCACTATACTTAAGATTTTCAAATTAAAACCTGATCATGCACCTAAATAAACTTCTTCAGTATGTCAGTTACCTGTAAAATAAAGGTAACTTATTTTATTTTACAAGTCTTGCATGCCTCGGTGTATTAGCGATGCACGCAAGACTTGCAATATTTGTTATCAATCTACTTTGTATTTCCAAGCTCCAATCTCTTGCCATTTACCCACAGATCTCAGCAATTTTGAACCTGTCATTCCTCAAACATTCCAGACCTTGTCATATCTCTGGCTCTTCACACATGCCTTTTCCTCTGTCACTCATCCTTCCAGACCCAGCTCAATGTCAACTCCTCTGTGAAGTCTTTATTGACACTCTTAGCTGTAACAACAAAATAAACCCCTCTGATGATACACTGAATTAATTTTCCCCTAGGAATGGCTCATAACGAAGAATGATTTTTATAATGACATATTCAGCAAGAGGGAAAATAAATAGTATAAACGATACTTTGGAAACACAAATACACAAATACAACTTCTCCAAGTGGTATTTTAATATGCCAATTTTTTTCAAATACTTAATTTAGGTTAGATGGATTATTGTTGATAATCCTTTTATTTCCCTCCTATATATAGGCCTTTAATATAAGACCATCAAAGTTCTCTTGGTACATTAAGTTTTCCTACATGACTGTAAGGCATTGACAGTACTGTGCAACTACGAATCCTGAGAAAAAGAAAACGGAGCTTTTGTGATTCATCTAATGCTACACAGGAACGCCACTACCAGGGAGAAGGAAAAAAAAGAATCTCAGATCCTCCAAAGCCCCATAATGGGGAAAAAGCATTTGTAAAACTGGTGTCCAACCTAGCTCTCTGTGGTGACTCCTATAAATGTTATGTTCCAATGTTGGTAGATATTGCAGCCACTTTTCCAAACATTTTCTAAAAATAAAGGAGAGAATAAGTAACATTAGGGCTGGAGACAGTGAAAGACATGCTAAACAGAAGAAAGACATGGTAACAGAGGTGAGATTTTCTGCACCCTGGCCCCAGACTTTTGAGATGCAAGACCCTTAGTCCTTACCACATTGTTTTTGTGTGTCTCCTACAAATGTAGCAGCCATCTCAGTATGTTATTCCATTAATCCCCTCAGATAATTATTTAATGGAGTTTTGCCATGTTGGCTTAATTACCTCCTTTACTGCCTCCTGGGGATATGGGATGTTTTTGGAATGAAAAATGAATTGTTGTTTCAAAATAACATGCAAAAAATTATGATCCAGAATTTTCACAAAGGTTTGAAAATAACCTATGCTATTAAATCTTCTTTTTGTAGATTTGTTTCCACTCCTATCACATGTCTGGAGCTGCATTCCTTCCCCTGTCACTCTTTTCTAGGGTCTAAGCTGAGGCCATCATCTCTTGTTCTTGCAGACAAAATGTCACATATGACTAAAATGTTTGGTTTTCTAGGTTATTTTGATGGCAGCCCCTGAGATGTCATAGCTTTCTAAAGGTAAGAAGGGAACAGCTTTCTCCTTTTCTCTATAATGCCAACTTGATATTTCTCAGCAAGTCCCATCTTTTTGCCTTGCTTAGACAGTTACTTCTGCTTCTTATCAATGTGTCTCTTTCTAGCAGTTCCGTGATTCCCGTCTCTACTTGGGAACAATGCCTGGAATCCTGCCATGTAAGCTATCTATATATATTTCTTTCTATTTTAGCTTTTGGTATATTGGCTTATTGCTACAACGAAAGTTAAAACCCTTTGAATAAAGGGACCTTGAAATATTCATCTTCACATTCCCAAAAGAGTTCTAGCACAGCACCTTCACATAGTAAATACTCAAAGTATATTTGTTGAATAAAAAAATAAATGAATGAATGAATGAAATGAATAACAAAAGACAATGGGAACTGAATGGTGCCAAAACTTTTTTTTTTTTTTAAGATTTATTTATTTTATTGATTGATTGATTGCTATGTTGGGTCCTCGTTTCTGTGCTAGGGCTTTCTCTAGTTGTGGCAAGCGGGGGCCGCTCTTCATCGCGGTGTGCGGGCCTCTCACTGTCGCGGCCTCTCTTGTTGCGGAGCACAGGCTCCAGACGCGCAAGCTCAGTAGTTGTGGCTCACGGGCCTAGTTGCTCCGCGGCATGTGGGATCTTCCCAGACCAGGGCTCGAGCCCGTGTCCCCTGCATTGGCAGGCAGATTCTCAACCACTGCGCCACCAGGGAAGCCCCAAAACTTTTGTTTTTAAACAAAAACTAATTATAATGGAAATCTTTCATATTTTTATCTTCCTTTTGTAATACTGACCAGCCTCAAGTCATCATACGCGAACCTTATAAGTATGCAGAGCTGGCTTTCACATGGGCGGAGAAGATCTGCCCACCAGTCACGTGGAGAGAACTTCTCTGACAGAGCTGGGATCAGGCTTGCCTGCCCCTCTTCTCTGAGCTTCCACAGTCCTGGAAACCAGCCAGGGCCTGCCAATCACTAGGGAACCACCACTCCTTGTGCTCAAATTGTGTTTATTACCTGTCAGCTTCAATGCACTAAATGACACTCTAGTGACTGGAAAGAGTTAATGGTCCTCCAAAAAGAGAACAACTCACTCCCATCTGATTGTTAGGACCAGTCCCCTTATGTTTTATTTGAAAGTTTTGGTTCCTTCTCCCTTTTCTCTCTTCAGTGAAAACACTGGGTCAGCTAAATCAATTTAAACACTTTTACAATCGTTTTAAAGCAATATTTAAACAGTCCCCAAATATTTTTTTTTCCTCTGCTCTATCCACAGATTCTCTTATTTCAGGATATCTCCAACTAGGAACATCCAGCACACCAAAATCCAAATTGTAGTGAGATACTAATAACTTTAAAGGTTTTACTACAAAATTTTCTTAAATGTTGAAATGCCTCCCCACATTTGAAAATAATAAACGTATATCGTATATAGTAATAATAAGGAAACAGAGAATTTAAGAAATTGTCCCTGTTATTAAACTACACTGACTTCAGTTGGGAAAGAAAAAAAAAAGTTATCGAGTGAGTGGTCAAGTGTGGAATATCAAGATGTCAAACAGAGTGAGATAGTATCTTTAGAAAATGCCTTGTAAAAATACACACAAGCATTTAAAGATAGGAGTCTTTCTGCATTGGTCAGATCAAGCATTTGGGGAGGCCAAATGGAGTAGGGAAAAGAATGATACATAACTAAGTGTGAGTAAAGCTCTACAACGTTATTAACCCTGTGATTTTGAGGAGGTAACTGATTAATTCAGTCATTCATCAATCCATCTATCTTTCTCTCCATTTATGCATCATCCACTCATCTGTCTATACATTTATCCATGATTTAAATGCAGTGGCTAGAACAAGTTGCTCCTCAAATAATTTCTTACTGAATACATGAATAAAGTAATGAATTACAATGTTATTTGGTTGACCAGAGATGCATAGGTTTATTTTTGGACTCTCAATGGTACTGTATTGATTGATATGCCTATCCTGTACCACTACCAACTGTTTTGATTACGGTAGTTTGGCAGTAAGTTTTGAAATTGGAAAGTCTAACTCCGCTAACTTTGTTCTTGTTTTTAAGATTATTTTGACTACTCTGGGTCTTTTGCAGTTCTCTATGAATTTTAAGATCAGCTTTTCCATTTCTGAAAGAAAAGCCTTTTGGAATTTTGATAGAGTTTACATTAAATCTATATATCAATTTAGGGAGTACTGCCATTTTAATAGTATTAATTTTTCCAATCCATGATCAATGGATGTCTTTCTATTTATTTAGGTCTCTAATTTCTTTCAGCAATGATTTGTACTCTTCAGTGTACAAGTCTTATACTTTTTTGCTTAAATTTATTATTCAATTAATATTTATCAAGCTTAACAGATGCAGTAGGTACAGTGAGTGATAAAGATACAATTAAAAGCCAAATCCTAGCTCCCTTTTATTTACTTGTCTTAATAGGTCCTTTTAGACTGGGACAGAGGCTTTCATTTAGGACTGCCATTACATACCCAAATCTTTAAATTTTACTGCTTGTACATCTACCAGTAACCTCCACCGCTGCTTCAAAATTCAGCCTGACTACAGTCTCTATTATTGCTTTCCTTCTATGTGTGATCCCAGGCTTTAAAAAGAAACATTCCAATGGTACCAAGTATTGTTAGTTTGACGGCATAATGTCAGTAAGTGGTTTGAACATACTTAAATGATCAGATCTTTCATTCACTTACACTCTAAATAAATGATTATTTTATCCAATGACATTTTTGACCTCCTAAGTGTTGGACACCATTATAGGCACTGGCGATGGAAAAGTGAAAAAGACATTGTTCCTGTCCTCAAAGAACTGAATAAAATCGGAAAACAAGTATAAACAATAAAATATTGGATTATAAAGAGATAAGTTCCAGCATAATGGTTCTTACAAAGTGTTCGGTTAGAATAAACTAATAGAATTAAAGAAAGGTTTTCACTGAGTCTTAATGACTGAAAAGGCATTTGCCCATGAGAAGACATTCTAAGCAGCCAGAACAGAATGTACAAAGCAGCAAAGTGTAAAGTAGGAAGTTACATTTTGAGAACTCTGCATAATTGTATATAGAGGAGGGGTTGAGCATGAGGTGCCAGCGAGTAAGTGCCAAGAGATGAGCTTTAAAAGATACCAAGGTATGACGCCATAGACAATAGTCTACAGACCAGTGGTTTCCAAACAGATTTTAGTCACATACTTCTTCGTATCCAAAGTGTAAGCAGAGCAAAGCATAAATAAATAAAACAGATAAAAGCGAGAAGACTGCAAGGCCTCCCCAGCTACCTCACAACTCTTAGTCAACATTCGTGGAAGAGTTCTGAGAACCACTGTTGTTCACATGTGAAACTGTACAATATTCCACAAATATTTGGAATCAAAAGAAAATCATTTCATTCTTGCTGATTACAGGGAAATTCAGCCTATTAGTCTAGGAATGGTTTCAGGTTTTTTAAATGGATTAGGAAATGCACACACTGATTTTACTCTTCTATAATTCATCCTCCATATATCTGCCAGAGTCATTTCTTTACAAAGTAAATCAGATAACCAAAGTCTTCGGTTGAAATCCTTGCAGCTGCATCTAAATAAGATCCAGACTCCTTTCTGTAGCTCCCAAGTCTCAACTCCCCTGCCTGCCTCTCCACCTTCATTCTCTTCCCACCCTCCCTCCTACTTAACCTGACCCAGCCATGATGGCTTTCTTTCTCTTCTTTGAACACAACGCTTGATTCAGCCTGTTCGCTCTGCTCTCCCTCGGCCTGAGATGCTTTGCCTCTAGCTCTTCATATAGCAGACCCTTCGTCATCAGGATTCAGTTGAAATTTCTCCCACTTGTAGAGGCCTCCTCTGTCTACATCATCTAAGAGAGATCTCTCCTGTCACTCTATGATGCCTCACCCTCCTTTTTTATTTTAAATTTTCTTCCTTGCATTTAACACAATCTGAATCATCACATATATTTATAATTTCACATGTTTATATCCCATCCCCAATTTTCCCTAGAAAATAAACACCATCGGAGGGCTTGTCTGCCTTGTTCATGGCCAGGTTCTGAGAATAATGCAAGGAATATGGTATTCCCTCACTGCATAGTTGTCAAATAAATGAAGTGAATAAGGAGTAAACAAAAGGTAGCTCCACCAAGAAAACTTAGAGGAAATATCAGTGGGTATAGGTCAAATAGCCCAGAACAATCCTAATACAGTCTATAAGATTTTAGTTGGTCATTCATCAAAGGACAGCTTCTATGAATTTGGTGTATGACTCATCACCTCCGCCCTTTCTTTCATTTTTACCCTTCCTAATTTATCTTTCTAGTCACCTATGCCTCTGCCCCTTGGTTTTGAACAAAGAGTTTTTATTCAAAAGCATTCCCAAAGGATCACAAAACAGGGTGTAAGATGTTTAAATTCAAAACAAGGCAGCTTTGGTGAATTTATTATAGCCAGCAAGCTGTCACCATAACCATGTGAGTTATGCCTATTTGAATGATAGATGTGAAAAAGCATCTTACAACACTACTAAGATGCTTACTCAGAGTCACATGCATTATTGGCAACAGTATATAAGATATTATATAGATTCTGGGCTAATCTCACACTTAAGATTCAGATTTTACCAAGAGAATATGATTAAAAACTCACTTCTCATATTCAATGAACCATTTAGAAAACTCTCCTAAAGAACTTTTGATGACTTAAAGAAAATGGATGAACTAAAAAGCACTCTGACTTCAGGGTATAAGAAAATTAAATTGGTTTCCACTAGGTTGACCACAATCAAGAAATTCAAACTTAACTCCAAAAGTAAGAGAGACACTAGAAGACTAGTAATATGGTTTCAGGGAGAGGAAGATGAATTTAGCCAAAGTTTTTGAACTCTCTAGTGAGAAGGGAGGTCATACATGGGAAGACCAAGGAGTAATCTGCAGTAATCCACAAAGGCAATGATTAAACCCTGGATGAGAACAGAAATTATTGATTGCCTAAAGGGGGAACGGGTGGAGGGAGTTAATTTCCCTTGCTTCTTCCTTACTTCACACAAATAAATCATTGTTTTCAACCTATACATCTGAAGAAAACACACCATGAAAAAAAGAACTGTTGGTGGCTTGAAAACTGAGATATAAAAAGTTAAATGCTGCTAGAACTGAATTTGTAAAGATAGCTATATAAACTTAAAATATTAATTGCTAGGGCCAACACTGATTCCCATAGTGCCAGATCCTGCTGAGATTTTGAAAACCAATATGTTTTTGCCTTGAAGGGTGTTTGAAACTGGTTAGCCTAAAAGGCCTTGAGATGTTAGGGGAATTACAGAAGAGAGACTCTGTAAATCAATACAATTTCTTCAGCAAATACTGTATCAAAAAGAAGGACATTGAATTCAACATTGTCAGCAATGGAGATAAAATCATTTACATCCAAGGAAGTGTAAACAGCCTCAGATTAAATAGTTAGCAGCACAGGAGGAAATCGAAAGAGGCTCTCATCATATTGCACCCGCACAATCTTTGATTCAGTAGGAGGCCCATTTACAAAGACATACTATTGGTTTGAAGAATGACCACCCCCTCCAAAGCCTGCTTTTAAGACTTAGTAGAAAGCACTCTGTGTTTTCCTTTCGGAATAATGAGGACATTTCACATCTTCAAACAGTGATTCCAAATGGTAAAAGGATTAAGATGATCTCTCCCATTTTACAGATAAGGCACAAGAGTGCTGACAAAGCTTAAGTACCTTAAATGATATATGTACTTATTACACTACAATTTAAATTTTGACTCTCATCTTAAGAGTCTAAAATTGTTCCAGAATTGAAAACAGAATTCCCACAGGAAAAAAATCAGTGCTAAAATAAAACACTGAAGCATTTGAAGCATTTATGCCGGCTGCTACAAATCCTCTACTCTCTCTAGCCTCACTTTCCTTATCTTTAAAACCAGTAAACAATACCTTATGATTTTGTGGATACCTTCATTCAAATATTTAATTATTACGTGCCCCATGTTTTTGTTAACCCCTCCAGCTCCCACAAAGTCAACACAGCAAGACAAAAGTGCAGAGCTTTTCCTCTTCACAAACATTCCTCTATTCCCAGGTAAAGTCAAATGGAACATCCCAAGGAGATGCTGGGAATTGAGTATCTGAATCAAAATGAGGAGGAAACTGGAGGTTTAAAGAACGAATCCATTAATTACTAGTACTTATTGACCATCAACCATGACATACCCAGCAGTAAGGCATTACAGAAAATGTTGAAGCATGTGAATCATGATTCATACCTTTAGAAATCAACACTACAGCACCTCTAAAACAGTATTATCTCTAAAAACACCAGAGAGCCCTATTTGAATACAACATCTTTGAAGATTCTTGAAGTCACAGATACATATGTGTATCTTACGAACACCTCACTTGGTTTGGTTTGAGTTAAACCTGAGAGATAGTCATTAAGTTAAATAAGGTAGTTTCCCCCCAACCTCCACAATCTCCCCACATTCCCCACCCCCAACCATCACCATATCTTGCCAGCAGTGTTTGGCACCAAATTATAGTAGGAAGTATAATTAATAACATGTAAATTCAATGGTTGGTGTATTAAATTGGTAATTTCCTCACTGAATATCCTGTACCTTCTTCTCACAATAGCTGATGTTTAGGTGCTTTCCATTTGAGTTTATCCACAAGTCATAAGACTTCTAGATGCTTAGAGCACACAAATCTTCAAGGGTTGAAGCCTATCAGCTCTTCTGGTATCTCAGGTCTCTCACAAAAGGCTGACTTCTCAAACACCTTCATACTTTACTCTGATTCCCAGATGATAAACAATAGCGCTTTCATTTCACTGAAGAGGAGCTTCCTTTCCAATTTCTGCTAGAAACAACCTTTCCTCTCTACCAAAATACCTCCTAACCATTGTTTTTCTTCCAGACACTGTCACTTCAGTTACTAGAGGAAACTTTCTCCCTCTTTTTATATGTAAGAGGTAATGCAAGCTAGCAGAGTGTATCTATCTCCCATTTACACTGAAATTAGGAATTTTTATAGTCAAACCAATCCACAGCTCTCTCCCTTCCTCTGGCTCTCCTCACAATTTCCTGGCTCTTCCACTGACTTCAGACTCTTAACTATTTAAAGTCATAAGTGCCGAGCATTCACTTAGTTCCTTCAGAGGAAATGGGCAAAACTAAGAAACATTCAAAATCACCCCTTCCCAAGATTAGAAAGCTTATAGTAGTGTTGTTACAATTCCAAGTTTCAAAGCAACAAAAGCAATCATAGACTTGTAGCTCATATTTAAAAAATAGAGAAGATCAGAAACTAAAACAAACTGGTTTGCTCAGTTTTAATCACTATATAAATACAACATATTCCAGACATTTCAGGATTTTATTTTATATGTTTGCAGATTTGTTTTTTTAATTTTAAACTTACTGGATCTTTGATACTAATAGTCACTGAGATCCAGCTACTAAGATGTAAATGTAAACGCCCCCAAAGAGGATAATGTCAATGACAAAGAAGCAGCTCATGATATTCTGAAGATATTTTAGGCTATTAATCTTTCATAAGCCTGATGTTATGGTGGGCAAATATGGACACTATGATACAGACAGGAAAATCAAGCCCATGAGTATTAAGCGTGTTGCCCCAGACCAAACATTAAATCATGAGAAGAGCAGAGCTTCAATGTAAGATTGACACCTTAACTTAAATAAAAACTAAACAGTTCTTCAGGAGACTGAGACAACTCATGATATTTGATGAATCTTAGAACTTCAGCAAGGAGAAGAAAAAGCAGGAAATACTGAATAGGTCCAAATAAAAACATACTGTGATGTTTTGGCAATATTACATTAGACTTATGGTAAACTGACCAGCACTAAAATTGATCCATATGTCTTCTATATGTCATAAAAAAATAATATACTCGGTCAGATGAATGATATATCAGCCTAGTGATTTATTTCTGATACATACAAACGAAAATTTGTGGGAGAAAATGGTAGACATTCCCCATGACGCTTATATGAAAAGATTAAAATTCACCTTTTTTATACTGTTTATATATGTCAAATCTTGAAATACAGTTTCATGTTCTCTTTAACAGCTTCTGTACTGTTTCTGGTAAAAATTACAAAAAAAACTAAAATATATTGACTGCTTCTGTATTTCAGGTGCTTCTTGAGGCTCAGTACTTGTGATCTCATTTAATTTCTATAAAACTTCTATAATGTAACTAGTAACCTCATTTCACTGATGCAGAATCTTTGGTCCCAAATTACTGAATATCGTATCAAGGGTCACATAGGTAATAGTGAAGGAGTTAGAATTTTCAATCAAATATCTCATTTTTAAAGTGTCAAGCTCATTGTATTACATCTGGGTTTTGGTATATATAATATTATTGTCCACTGTTTCCATCTGTCCTCAGGGCAGAAATTAATACTATCCCGGCATGTTTCTCTTGCTGAACTGGACCACAGCCCAGAGAATACTTCAATAAGTCACTAACAGTCTATTGGACTGGATCTGATAAATTAGATAAAAACTGTCATTTCTGCACTAAACTATACATGCTAGATAATACACTCACACACACAAACGTTTTTAAACTTTAAAAGAAGTCTATAGGATCCTCTATCCTACAGAGAATTAGAACAGTGTTCAAGCACTATGGATGCATATTCTGAAATTCAAAGACTTGAGCAGAGCCCCACATCTAAATAGGTGGTACATTTTCTATTACTTGGCAGTCCTGGGGGGGAGGGGGCTTCATCTCTCATAATAATTATCTTTCCAAATGCTGATCACTAAGAAGTCCTCCCTCTTCTATCATCTTCTTCCAATCCAACCTAAGTTTCAACTCCTAATTGGAGCCCTTCTTACCTCCCTTATTAGGCCCCCTAGACTGCTCTGACCCACACAGGTAACTCTTATCTCTCAATTCCTTTTTAGTACAGAACAGTCATATGTAATTATCCATCACTCCTTCATACACTGTCTTATACAATTACCTACTATTTTCTGTTATTGTTTCTTCCCAAATTTTTGTACTGCAAACAGCAATGACTGTCTCGGTGGTGGTGAGAGTCTGTGGCCTCTATGTCAAAATCAGGTGCTCAAAATCACTCAAAATAAACATTCAATTTAAATTAAAAGGTTGTCACAAGAGGGAGGAGATAGGGGGATATATGTATATGCATAGCTGATTCACTTTGTTATACAGCAGAAACTAACACACCATTGTAAAGCAATTATACTCCAATAAAGATGTTTAAAAAATTAATTAATTAAAACTTTGTGATTACTATGCAAATATGGTTTCAAGACAAAATCCCTAACCTCCTCCCTAAACAAGTATTTCCAAACAGAAAGCTGCCTCCTCCAAGCCACTTCTATGTAGATATTTTGAAGTCACCACTAGTGGAAAGTGATTTCTCTTTCTCTGCATCTCATGATGCTTGATAGGCTCAGTGTTCAGAATTACCTGAAATCTTCAATTAAGTAAAAACCTCTAGTCCCCTTTCCCCCTTTTCAGGCAAAGCAATGTATATTTGTAAACACATGATTTGTGACCAGTGTTGACTGTTTCAATGAGAACAACAAGTCTGAAGTACCTAACAGGTTTTCAAGCTTGAGTACATTGGTTTGACAACATTATGTAATAACCTGGTACAGTACTAAAAATACTTCCTTTTTTCTTCCCTCTTGTTGCCTTATCCAGGTTTTCATTCAGGACGCACTGAGACTATGTTAGGCCCATAATAATTTTCGGTCTTTTTACTGTTATGCTCTTTTAATATGGAGAACTGCTGGGTGTCCTAGGCCATCTTCTTTGACTTGCCTTGCCTTGCCTTTCTGGGAACGCATAAGCACACTAATACTGGCTAAGGTGCTTTGCTGTGTGATTAAAACTATTTCAAGAACTCTCTATTCTGTCCCTCATGTACATTTTAGATACCAATTATAATTAAACCGAGCTGTATTTGTTGTTGTGTGTTTACCTTTCTTACACCTTTAATTCTGATTCATGGCAAAGGCCATTTTCCTGCAGATGTTCTTTTTCACTTATGTCCACTTGTTTCTCAAACACCATGAGACCTATTTTTATATTTTATTTTATCCTTCTGCCTTGTGAATCCCTGTGTCAGACATCTCAGCAGTTAGACAGCTTAAGAGCTTCTATTCTTGGTTGATATTTGCTTTGACATCAGTGGGAGTTCACATATGTAAATGAAAACTCTTATATGGAAAGAACCTTCTTTAGGACCCATCTGGGTCAGCCAGATAAGTCTGAGAATGGTTCTCTATATTGCTCAAGAAAATACAACTATTTATTACCGCAAGGTACTCTGAGTAGATTCATATAGGAATGCATTAGCTGTGTTGAAAAACATTTCATACCGTCATATGAAAATGTATCTCCCAATTTACAGCTTTTTTTTAAAAAAAGATTTTTTTTGATGTGGACAATTTTTCAAGTCTTTACTGAATTTGTTACGATATTGCTTCTGTTTTATGTTTTGGTTTTTTGGCTGTGAGGCCTGTGGGATCCTAGCTCCCCAACCAGGGATTGAATCCAGACCCCCTGCATTGGAAAGTGAAGTCTTAACCACTGGACCACCAGGGAAGTCCCCAATTTACAGCTCTTCATGTAATAATTCCTAGTGTGATGCTTTAAAAAAATACAGCATTATACAAATTTTGCAAAACAATGATGTGAGGTGGTATGGGGATATATTAACTTGGTAATTTTTAGGTAAATTAACTAAGGCATATATACAAGATTAGATCATTTGATCAAGACAGTAAAGGGCAGAACCAGGATTAAAATTTTAAATGTTCTGATTATAAACAATACAAAAGATGGATGATATTTAAATGATTTTTAAAGACCGTAAAATGAACTCATTTTGAAAGCCCATTCAATTAAACCAGTATTTTTTGCTTATATAATATGAAATGATTAATTCACTTATTCATTTATTTATGTATGCCAATATGCTGGTCTTTATTCAACAAGGATTTATTAATTACCTAATGTATGCCAGAAGTGCTACACACAGGAGCAGACATAGAGATGAATAAAACAGGGTTTGTGCAGTATGTGGCAATGCAGTATAGTGCTTAAAATGCTGGCTCTTGAGTCAGAATTTGGGTTTTTTTTTTTATATCCAGAGTCAGATTAGACATTGGCCTACATCTCTGCATCTTCTATTTTCATATTAGTTACAGAACATATCTAATGTTCTATTTAAGGACAAATTAGTCACAAAAATATACATCCAAAAAGATAATAGAAAAGTGAATAATGTTTTTCTATTTTGAGGTAACTTTAAACTTCCAAAAGAATTGCAAAAATAGTTCAAAGATTATATGAAATGTCCAGAAGAGGTAAATTCAAAAGAGACAGAAAGTAGATTAGTAGTTGCTTAGGTCCAGAGGCGGGGCAGGATATGGGGGAGAAAAGAGAGTAACACTCTACAGCAGAGAGCCTGAAAAGGAAGAGCAGGTGCTGCTGAAAAGTCTGTGAGCAAGGAGGAATTTTAGGGTAAATGGACTGTTCCAATTCCCTAAAGTACTGCTACTCAACCCAAGGTCACAGACCAGTTTGAAGGCGCAGGTGCGCTCTGTGTCCATCCAGCAGTTCCCTGTGGAAGACTGGGTCTCATCCCACTGCTCAAGCCATTGAATAGGAGTAAATAAAAAAATTGACTGCCAGGACTTCCATGGTGGTCCACTGGTTAAAACTCTGAGTTCCCAAGGGAACCTTCAAGATGGCAGAGGAGTAAGACGTGGAGATCACCTTCCTCCCAACAAATACATCTACATGTGGAACAACTCCTACAGAACACCTACTGAACACAGGCAGAAGACCTCAGACTTCCCAAAATGCAAGAAAATACCCACGTACCTAGCCGTGTGGCTGACAGGGTCTTGGTGCTCTGGCCTGGTGTCAGGCCTGAGCCTCTGAGGTGGGAGAGCCGAGTTCAGGACACTGGACCACCAGAGACCTCCGGGCCCCATGTAATATTAATCGGCGAGAGTGCTCCTAGAGATCTCTTTCTCAACACTAAGACCCAGATCCACTCAACGGCCAGCAAGCTCCAGTGCTGAACGCCCCCAGCCAAGCAACTAGCAAGACAGGAAAACAACCCCACTCATTAGCAGAGAGGCTGCCTGAAATCATACTAAGTTCACAGACACCCCAAAACACACCACCGCACCCAGCCCTGCCCACCAGAAAGACAAGATCCTGCCCCACCCTCCAGAACACAGGCACCAATCCCCTCTACCAGGAAGTCTACACAACCCACTGAACCAACCTTACCCACTGGGGGCAGACACCAAAAAAAATGGGAACTATGAACCTGCAGCCTGCAAAAAGGAGACCCCAACACAGTAAGTTAAGCAAAATGAGAAGATAGAGAAATATGCAGCAGATGAAGCAGCAACGTAAAAACCCACCAGACCAAACAAATGAAGAGGAAATAGGCAGTCTACCTGAAAAAGAATTCAGAGTAATGACAGTAAAGATGATACAAAATCTTGGAAATAGAATGGAGAAAATACAAGAAAAGTTTAACAAGGAGCTAGAAGAACTAAACAGCAAACAAACAGTGATGAACAACACAATAAATGAAATTTAAAGTTCTCTAGAAGGAAACAACAGCAGCACAGCTGAGGCAGAAGGACGGATAAGTGACCTGGAAGATAAAATAGTGGAAATAACTACTGCAGAGCAGAATAAAGAAAAAAGAATGAAAAGGATTGAGGACGGTCTCAGAGACCTCTGGGACAACATTAAACACACCAACATTCAAATTATAGGGGCTGCAGAAGAAGAAGAGAAAAAGAAAGGGACTGAGAAAATACTTGAATAGATTATAGTTGAAAACTTCCCTAACGTGGGAAAGGATATAGTCAATCAAGTCCAGGAAGCACAGAGAGTCCCATACAGGTTAAATCCAAGGAGAAAAACGCCAAGACACATATTAATCAAACTATCAAAAATTAAATAAAAAGAAAAAGCATTAAAAGCATCAAGGGAAATGCAACAAATAATACACAAGGGAATCCCCAAAAGGTTAACAGCTGAACTTTCAGCAGAAACTCTGCAAGCCAGAAGGGAGTGGCAGGACATATTTAAAGTGATGAAAGGGAAAAACCTACAATCAAGATTACTCTACCTGGCAAGGAGCTCATTCAGATTCGATGGAGAAATTAAAACCTTTACAGACAAGCAAAAGTTAAAAGAATTCAGCATCACCAAACCAGCTTTACAACAAATGCTAAAGGAACTTCTCAAGGCAGAAAACACAAGAGAAGTAAAAGACCTACAAAAACAAACCCAAAACAATTAAGAAAATGGTAATAGGAATATACATATTGATAACTACCTTAAATGGAAATGGATTAAATGCTCAACCAAAAGACGCAGACTGGCTGAATGGATATAAAAACATGACCCATATATATACTGTCTACCAGAGACCCACTTCAGACCTGGGGACACATACAGATTGAAAGTGAGGGGATGGAAAAAGATGTTCCATGCAAATGGAAATCAAAAGAAAGCTGGAGTAGCAGTTCTCATATCAGACAAAACAGACTTTAAAATAAAGACCATTACAAGAGACAAAGAAGGACAGGACATAATGGTCAAGGGATCATTCCAAGATGAAGATATAACAATTGTAAATATTTATGTACCCAAGATAGGAGCACCTCAATACATAAGGCAAATGCTAACAGCCATAAAACGGGAAATCAACAGTAACACAATAATAGTAGGAGACTTTAATAACCCACTTTCACCAATGCACAGATCATCCAAACTGAAAATAAATAAGGAAACACAGCTTTAAATGACACATTAAACAGTACATACTTAATTGATATTTATAGGACATTCCATCCAAAAACAACAGAATATACTTTCTTCTCAAGTGCTCATGGAACATTCTCCAGGATAGATCATATCTTGGGTCACAAATCAAGCCTTGGTAAATTTAAGAAAATTGAAACCATATCAAGTATCTTTTCTGACCACAGTGCTATGAGACTAGATAGCAATTACAGGAAAAAAACTGTAAAAAAATAGAGACACATGGAGGCTAAACAATACGCTACTAAATAACCAAGAGATCACTGAAAAAATCAAAGGGGAAATCAAAAAATACCTAGAAACAAATGACAATGAAAACACGACAACCCAAAACCTATGGAATGCAGCAAAAGAAGTTCTACGAAGTAAGTTTGTAGCAATACAATCCTACCTCAAGAAACAAGAAACAACTCAAATAAACAACCTAACCTTACACCTAAAGCAATTAGAGGAAGAAGAACTAAAAAACCCCAAAGTTAGCAGAAGGAAAGAAATCATAAGGATCAGATCAGGAATAAATGAAAAAGAAATGAAGGAAACAATAGCAAAGATCAATAAAACTAAAAGCTGGTTCTTTGAAAAGATAAACTAAATTGATAAACCAATAGCCAGACTCATCAAGAAAAAAAGGGAGAAGATTAAAATCAACAGAAATAGAAATGAAAAAGGAGAAGTAACAACTGACACTGCAGAAATACAAAAGATCATGAGAGATTACTACAAGCAACTCTATGCCAATAAAATACACAACCTGGAAGAAATGGACAAATTCTTAGAAAAGCACAACCTTCTGAGACTGAACCAGGAAGAAATAGAAAATATGAACAGACCAATCACAAGCACTGAAATTGAAACTGTGATTTAAAATCATCCAACAAACAAAAGCCCAGGACCAGATGGCTTCACAGGCGAATTCTATCAAACATTTAGAGAAGAGCTAACACCTATCCTTCTCAAACTCTTCCAAGATATAGCAGAGGGAGGAACACTCCCAAACTCATTCTATGAGACCACCATCACCCTGATACCAAAACCAGACAAAGATGTCACAAAGAAAGAAAACTACAGACCAATATCACTGATGAACACAGATGCAAAAATCCTCAACAAAATACTAGCAAACAGGATCCAACAACACATTAAAAGGATCATACACCATGATCAAGTGGAGTTTATCCCAGGAATGCAAGGATTCTTCAATATATGCAAATCAATCAATGTGATACACTGTATTAACAAATTGAAGGATAAAAACCATATGATCATCTCAGTAGATGCAGAAAAAGCTTTTGACAAATTCAACACCCATTTTTTAAAAAAACGCTCCAGAAAGTAGGCGTAGAGGGAACTTACCTCAACATAATAAAGACCATATATGACACACCTATAGCTAACATCGTTCTCAATGGTGAAAAACTGAAACCATTTCCTCTAAAATCAGGAACAAGACAAGGATGTCCCCTCTTACCACTATTATTCAACACAGTTTTGGAAGTTTTAGCCACAGCAATCAGAGGAGAAAAAGAAATAAAAGGAATCCAAATCGGAAAGGAAGAAGTAAAGCTGTCACTGTTTGCAGATGACATGATACTATACATAGAGAATCCTAAAGATGCTACCAGAAAACTACTAGAGCTAATCAATGGATCTGGTAAAGTAGTAGGATACAAAATTAATGCACAGAAATCTCCTGCATTCCTACACACTAATGATGAAAAATCTGAAGGAGAAATTAAGGAAACACCCATTTACCACTGCAACAAAAAGAATAAAATGCCTAGGAACAAACCTACCTAAGAAGATAAAAGACCTGTATGCAGAAAACTATAAGACGCTGATGAAAGTAATTAAAGATGATACAAACAGATGGAGAGATATACCATGCTCTTGGATTGGAAGAATCAACATTGTGAAAATGACTATACTACCCAAAGCAATCTACAGATTCAGTGCAATCCCTATCAAAATACCAATGGCAGGGGATTAACCAAGATGGCGGAGTAGAAGGACGTGCTCTCACTCCCTCTTGCGAGAGCACCAGAATCACAACTGGCTGCTGGACAATCATTGACAGGAAGACCCTGGACTTCACCAAGGAGGATACCCCACGTCCAAGAACAGAGGAGAAGCCACAGTGAGACGGTAGGAGGGGCGCAATCAGAGTAAAATCAAATCCCATAACTGCTGGGTGGGTGACTCACAGACTGGCGAACACTTATACCACAGAAGTCCACCCACTGGAGTGAAGGTTCTGAGCCCCACGTCAGGTTTCCCAACCTGGGGGTCCGGCAACGGGAGGAGGAATTCCTAGAGAATCAGACTTTGAAGCCTAGTGGGAATTGATTGCAGGACTTTGACAGGACTGGAGGAAACAGAGACCCCACTCTTGGAGGGCACACACAAAGTAATGTGTGCATCGGGACCCAGGGGAAGGAGCAGTGACCCTGGGGGAGACTGAACCAGACCTACCTGCTGGTGTTGGGGGGTCTCCTGCAGAGGCGAGTGGTGGCTCTGTTTCACCGTGGGGATAAGGACACTGGCAGCAGAGGTTCTGGGAAGTTCTCCTTGGCGTGAGCCCTCCCAGAGTCTGCCATTAACCCCACCTAAGAGCACGGGTAGGCTCCAGTGTTGGGTTGCCTCAGGCAAAACAACCAACAGGGAGGGAACACAGCCCCACCCATCAACAGTCAAGTGGATTAAGGTTTTACGGAGCTCTGACCGCCACAGCAACAGTCAGCTCTACCCACCACCAGAGCCTCCCATCAAGCCTCTTAGATAGCCTCAACCACCAGAGGGCAGACAACAGAAGCAAGAAAAACTACAATCCTGCAGCCTGTGGACCAAAAACCACAGTTACAGAAAGATAGAGAAGATGAAAAGGCAGAGGGCTATGTACCAGATGAAGGAACAAGAAAAAACCCCAGAAAAACAACTAAATGAAGTGGAGATAGGCAACCTTCCAGAAAAAGAATTCAGAATAATGATAGTGAAGATGATCGAGGACCTCGGAATAAGAATGGAGGCAAAGATTGAGAAGATGCAAGAAATGATTAACAAAGACCTAGAAGAATTAAAGAACAAACAAACAGAGATGACCAATACAATAACTGAAATGAAAACTACACTAGAAGGAATTAATAGCAGAATAACTGAGGCAGAAGAACGGATAAGTGACCTGGAAGACAGAATGGTGGAATTCACTGCTGCGGAACAGACTAAAGAAAAAAGAATGAAAAGAAATGAAGACAGCCTAAGAGACGTCTGGGACAACATTAAACGCAACAACATTCGCATTATAGGGGTCCCAGAAGGAGAAGAGAGAGAGAAAGGACCAGAGAAAATATTTGAAGAGATTATAGTCGAAAACTTCCCTAACATGGGAAAGGAAATAGCCACCCAAGTCCAGGAAGCGCAGAGAGTCCCATACAGAATAAACCCAAGGAGAAACACGCCGAGACACATAGTAATCAAAGTGGCAAAAATTAAAGACAAAGAAAAATTATTGAAAGCAGCAAGGGAAAAACGACAAATAACATACAAGGGAACTCCCATAAGGTCAACAGCTGATTTCTCAGCAGAAACTCTGCAAGCCAGAAGGGAGTGGCATGATATACTTAAAGTGATGAAAGGGAAGAACCTACAACCAAGATTACTCTACCCAGCAAGGATCTCATTTAGATTTGATGGAGAAATCAAAAGCTTTACAGACAAGCAAAAGCTAAGAGAATTCAGCACCACCAAACCAGCTCTACAACAAATGCTAAAGGAACTTCTCTAAGTGGGAAACACAAGAGAAGAAAAGGACCTACAAAAACAAACCCAAAACAATTAAGAAAATGGTCATAGGAACATACATATCGATAATTACCTTAAACGTGAATGGATTAAATGCCCCAACCAAAAGACATAGACTGGCTGAATGGATACAAAAACAAGACCCATATATATGCTGTCTACAAGAGACCCACTTTAGACCTAGGGACACATACAGACTGAAAGTGAGGGGATGGAAAAAGATATTCCATGCAAATGGAAATCAAAAGAAAGCTGGAGTAGCTATACTCATATCAGATAAAATAGACTTTAAAATAAAGAATGTTACAAGAGACAAGGAAGGACACTACATAATGATCCAGGGATCAATCCAAGAAGAAGATATAACAATTATAAATATATATGCACCCAACATAGGAGCACCTCAATACATAAGGCAACTGTAAACAGCTATAAAACAGGAAATCGACAGTAACACAATAATAGTGGGGGACTTTAACACCTCACTTACACCAATGGACAGATCATCCAAAATGAAAATAAATAAGGAAACAGAAGCTTTAAATGACACAATAGACCAGATAGATTTAATTGATATATATAGGACATTACATCCAAAACCAGCAGATTACACGTTCTTCTCAAGTGCGCACGGAACATTCTCCAGGATAGATCACATCTTGGGTCACAAATCAAGCCTCAGTAAATTTAAGAAAATTGAAATCATATCAAGCATCTTTTCTGACCACAACGCTATGAGATTAGAAATGAATTACAGGGAAAAAAAACGTAAAAAAGACAAACACATGGAGGCTAAACAATACATTACTAAATAACCAAGAGATCACTGAAGAAATCAAAGAGGAAATAAAAAAATACCTAGAGACAAATGACAATGAAAACACGACGACCCAAAACCTATGGGATGCAGCAAAAGCGGTTCTAAGAGGGAAGTTTATAGCTATACAAGCCTACCTAAAGAAACAAGAAAAATCTTAAGTAAACAATCTAACCTTACACCTAAAGAAACTAGAGAAAGAAGAACAAACAAAACCCAAAGTTAGCAGAAGGAAAGAAATCATAAAGATCAGAGCAGAAATAAATGAAATAGAAACAAAGAAAACAATAGCAAAGATCAATAAAACTAAAAGTTGGTTCTTTGAGAAGATAAACAAAATTGATAAGCCATTAGCCAGACTCATCAAGAAAAAGAGGGAGAGGACTCAAATCAATAAAATCAGAAATGAAAAAGGAGAAGTTACAACAGACACCGCAGAAATACAAAGCATCCTAAGAGACTACTACAAGCAACTTTATGCCAATAAAATGGACAACCTGGAAGAAATGGACAAATTCTTAGAAAGGTATAACCTTCCAAGACTGAACCAGGAAGAAACAGAAAATATGAACAGACCAATCACAAGTACTGAAATTGAAACTGTGATTAAAAATCTTCCAACAAACAAAAGTCCAGGACCAGATGGCTTCACAGGTGAATTCTATCAAACATTTAGAGAAGAGCTAACACCCATCCTTCTCAAACTCTTCCAAAAAATTGCAGAGGAAGGAACACTCCCAAACTCATTCTATGAGGCCACTATCACCCTGATACCAAAACCAGACAAAGACACTACAAAAAAAGAAAATTACAGACCAATATCACTGATGAATATAGATGCAAAAATCCTCAACAAAATACTAGCAAACAGAATCCAACAACACATTAAAAGGATCATACACCATGATCAAGTGGGATTTATCCCAGGGATGCAAGGATTCTTCAATGTACGCAAATCAATCAATGTGATACACCATATTAACAAATTGAAGAATAAAAACCATATGATCATCTCAATAGATGCAGAAAAAGCTTTTGACAAAATTCAACACCCATTTCTGATAAAAACTCTCCAGAAAGTGGGCATAGAGGGAACCTACCTCAACATAATAAAGGCCATATATGACAAACCCACAGCAAACATCATTCTCAATGGTGAAAAACTGAAAGCATTTCCTCTAAGATCAGGAACGAGACAAGGATGTCCACTCTCACCCCTATTATTCAACATAGTTCTGGAAGTCCTAGCCACGGCAATCAGAGAAGAAAAAGAAATAAAAGGAATACAAATTGGAAAAGAAGAAGTAAAACTGTCACTGTTTGCGGATGACATGATACTATACACAGAGAATCCTAAAACTGCCACCAGAAAACTGCTAGAGCTAATTAATGAATATGGTAAAGTTGCAGGATACAAAATTAATGCACAGAAATCTCTTGCATTCCTATACACTAATGATGAAAAATCTGAAAGAGAAATCAAGGAAACACTCCCATTTACCATTGCAACAAAAAGAATAAAATACCTAGGAATAAACCTACCTAGGGAGACAAAAGACCTGTATGCAGAAAACTATAAGACACTGATGAAAGAAATTAAAGATGATACCAACAGATGGAGAGATATACCATGTTCTTGGATTGGAAGAATCAACATTGTGAAAATGAGTATACTACCCAAAGCAATCTACAGATTCAATGCAATCCCTATCAAATTACCAATGGCATTTTTTTACGGAGCTAGAACAAATCATCTTAAAATTTGTATGGAGACACAAAAGACCCCAAATAGCCAAAGCAGTCTTGAGGGAAAAAAATGGAGCTGGAGGAATCAGACTCCCTGACTTCAGACTATACTACAAAGCTATAGTAATCAAGACAATATGGTACTGGCACAAAAACAGAAACATAGATCAATGGAACAAGATAGAAAGCCCAGAGATTAACCCACGCACCTATGGTCAACTAATCTATGACAAAGGAGGCAAAGATATACAATGGAGAAAAGACAGTCTCTTCAATAAGTGGTGCTGGGAAAACTGGACAGCTACATGTAAAAGAATGAAATTAGAATACTCCCTAACACCATACACAAAAATAAACTCAAAATGGATTAGAGACCTTAATATAAGACTGGACATTATAAAACTCTTAGAGGAAAACATAGGAAGAACACTCTTTGACATAAATCACAGCAAGATCTTTTTTGATCCACCTCCTAGAGTAATGGAAATAAAAACAAAAATAAACAAGTGGGACCTAATGAAACTTCAAAGCTTTTGCACAGCAAAGGAAACCATAAACAAGACGAAAAGACAACCCTCAGAATGGGAGAAAATATTTGCAAATGAATCAACGGACAAAGGATTAATCTCCAAAATATATAAACAGCTCATGCAGCTCAATATCAAAGAAACAAACACCCCAATCCAAAAATGGGCAGAAGACCTAAATAGACATTTCTCCAAAGAAGACATACAGACGGCCACGAAGCACATGAAAAGATGCTCAACATCACTAATTATTAGAGAAATGCAAATCAAAACTACAATGAGGTATCACCTCACTCCTGTTAGAATGGGCATCATCAGAAAATCTACAAACAACAAATGCTGGAGAGGGTGTGGAGAAAAGGGAATCCTCTTGCACTGTTGGTGGGAATGTAAATTGATACAGCCACTATGGAGAACAATATGGAGGTTCCTTAAAAAACTAAAAATAGAATTACCATATGACCCAGCAATCCCACTACTGGGCATATACCCAGAGAAAACCGTAATTCAAAAAGACACATGCACCCGAATGTTCATTGCAGCACTATTTACAATAGCCAGGTCATGGAAGCAACCTAAATGCCCATCAACAGACGAATGGATAAAGAAGATGTGGTACATATATACAATGGAATATTACTCAGCCATAAAAAGGAACGAAATTGAGTCATTTGTTGAGACGTGGATGGATCTAGAGACTGTCATACAGAGTGAAGTAAGTCAGAAAGAGAAAACAAATATCGTATATTAATGCATGTGTGTGGAACCTAGAAAAATGGTACAGATGAGCCAGTTTGCAGGGCAGAAGTTGAGACATGTATACACTGATGTGTATAAAATTGATGCCTAATAAGAACCTGCAGTATAAAAAAACAAACAAAACAACTAATACTAAGCTTTCATTGGGTTATTTGTATGGAAATATGTTAATATAAATGTTTCAGACATTACATGAAATTTCTAAAAATCCTATATTTGTATTTGTATGGAAATATGTATGGAAATATGTTAATATAAATGTTTCAGACATTACATGAAATTTCTAAAAATCTTATATTTGTATTTGTATGGAAATATGTATGGAAATATGTTAATATAAATGTTTCTGACATTACATGAAATTTCTAAAAATCTTATATTTGTATTTGTATGGAAATATGTATGGAAATATGTTAATATACATGTTTCAGACATTACATGAAATTTCTAAAAATCTTATATGTTCTGGTATAATGTTATAAGTAATAATCCTAGTTATTACTTTAAAATGTATATCTCAGAAATAACTAATTTTCTTGTCAACTGCATTATTATGAACTTTCATCAAATCTTTAACCGTGGTCATTTTTAAGTCTTTTGTCATTTACAGACAGTTCTGGGTGTACTCTGATGATTTTGCAAATATGTTCCCATAAAAGGGTTTCATCTTCAAGAAATTCATGGAAAAGACTCTGACAAGTACAGGTTTCTGGTAACTGACTGTACTGCTGAACTGAATGAATAAGCATTTTCAGAACTCTAATGAAAAACTGATGAACTCATAAAAGTGCTAACAAAAGATCAAGATGAAAAAAAAATTAATTACATGGGACTGAGTGAACTGATGAGGATGAGTATAATTTTTGTGACTTTCTGTCTGAATTTAAAAAAAAAAAATCCCACAAGGACTCAGAGGCAAAGAATATACAAATCAATTTTCACTGCAAAGTAAAGGAGCTGTTACAGTGGAGGATTACTGGACTGAATGTCAATATTATGACATAGTATGAGTGTGTTTCATGTTTGGTAATTGCAATCATTGTTGCTTTTGTTGTGGTCATCCATGTACAATGCTTGGTGTCAGTCTATTTATCTCTTGTAAAAATAAAATACAGTGTGTGTGTGTGGAAAAAAAAATTTTGTTTTGCCATGAAAAAAAAAAAAAATACCAATGGCATTCTTCAAAGAATTAGAACAAAAAATTTCACAATCTGTATGGAAACACAGAAGACCCTGAATAGCCAAAGCAATCCTGAGAAAGAAAAACCTGGAGAAATCAGGCTCCCTGACTTCAGATTATACTACAAAGCTACAATAATCAAGACAGTATGGTACTGCCACAAAAACAGAAATATAGATCAATGGGACAGGATAAAAAGCCCAGAGATAAACCCATGCACGTATGGTCACCTTATCTTTGATAAAGAAGGCAAGAATATACAATGGAGAAAAGACAGCCTCTTCAATAAGTGGCATTGGGAAAACTGGACAGCTACATGTAAAAGAATGAAATCAGAACAGTCCCTAACACCATAAACAAAATTAAACTCAAAATGAATTAAAAGTCCTAAATGTAAGGCCAGACACTATAAAACTCTTAGAGGAAAACATAGGCAGACACTATAAAACTCTTGGAGGAAAACATAGACTGTGATATACATCACAGCAAGATCCTTTTTGACCCACCTCCTAGAAAAATGGAAATAAAAACAAAAATAAACAAATGGTATCTAATGAAACTTAAAAGCTTTTGCACAGCAGAAGGAAACCATAAACAACCTTCAGAATGGGAGAAAATATTTGCAAATGAAGCAAATGACAAAGGATTAATCTCCAAAATACACAAGCAGCTCATGCAGCTCAATATCAGAAAAACAAACAACCCAATCCAAAAATGGGCAGAAGACCTAAATAGACATTTCTCCAAAGAAGATATACAGATTACCAACAAACACATGAAAGGATCCTCAACATCATTAACCATTAGAGAAATTCAAATCAAAACTACAATGAGGTATCACCTCACACTGGTCAGAATGGCTATCATCAAAAATCTACAAACAACAAATGCTGGAGAGGGTGTGGAGAAAAGGGAACCCTCTTGCACTGTTGGTGGGAATGTAAATTGATACAGCCACTATGGAGAACAGTATGGAGGTTCTTAAAAAACTAAAAATAGAACTACCATATGACCCAGCAATCCCACTAGTGGGTATATACCCTGAGAGAGCCATAATTCAAAAAGAGTCATGTACCACAGGGTCCACTGCAGCACTATTTACAGTAGCCAGGACATGGAAGCAATCTAAGTGTCCATCGACAGATAAATGGATAAAGAAGATGTGGCACATATATATAATGGAATATTACTGAGCCATAAAAAGAAACAAAATTGATTTATTTGTAGTGAGGTGGATGGACCTAGAGTCTGTCATACAGAGTGAAGTAAGTCAGAAAGAGAAAAACAAATACTGTATGCTAACACATATATATGGAATCTAAAAAAAAAAAAAAAAAATGGTTCTGATGATCCTAGGGGCAGGACAGGAATAAAGACGCAGTTGTAGAGAGTGGACTTGAGGACACGGGGGCAGGCAAGTGTAAGCTGGTATGAAGTGACAGTGTGGCATGGACATATATACACTACCAAATGTAAAAGAGATATCTAGTGGGAAGCAGCTGTATCGCACAGGGAGATCAGCTAGGTGCTTTGTGACCACCTAGAGGGGTGGGATAGGGAGGGTGGGAGGAAGACGCAAGAGGGAGGGGATATGGGGATATATGTATACATATAGCTGATTCACTTTGTTATAAAGCAGAAACTAACACAACACTGTAAAGCAATTATACCCCAATAAAGATGTTAATAAAAAAAAAAATAGAGTAACAGATGAGTATGGGCTTTCTTTTACGGTGTCTCCATTGCTAGTACACTTGTTTTCCTATGCTTATGTTTATATATCTACCCAGTTGACCCTTGAATAACATGTGTTTGAGCTGCGCAGGTCTACTTATACGTGGATGTTTTTTCAATAAATACATACTACAGTACCACACAATCTGAGAATGTGGAATTGCAGATACCAGGGCTCATTATAAAGTTATACTGTGGATTTCTGACTGCATGGAAGGGTTGGTGCCCCTAACCTCCAGGCACTGTTCATGATCAGCTTTATTTTTATGTCTATAATTATGTCAATATCATCTGTCATTTTTAGTGTTTAGGTTGGGAAGGGGATGGAGATGAGAGGTCTTAACTGCCACGTTGATCCTATCCCTCCACTAATTCACATTTGGCTTTTAAATTCAAATATTTTCTCTGTAATAATAGCAAGTCAAAATGTTATTTGTGCCTCCTGACCCCTGTCAGTTAAAATATTTCACATAGCAGGATGCCTCCCTTCAAGTACAGTCCTGCAGTTTTAGAAGGAGTTCATGACATGCACTGAATCTATGAGTGCTTCTACAGAATGTTCTGAAGCCCCATCACCCCTAACACTCTCCCCTTACCCAGATACATTTGCTCAAGAGACCTCCTAAAGAAATGCTGGTTTGTTGGATGTCCTTCTTAGCATTATACACAATTCACTTACGAAAAGTCAGGAAACAGACAATTCCTTTTTATGCTCATTTTGGAATTGATAAAATTGACCATACTACCCACTGAACTATTTTCCTCACCAACCCAGAACTGTTGAATATGTGACAGTCAATAAGAGATTATGATAGTGTAAAATTTCCAGCTCTCCAAATCAATTAACTTTTACTCAGACAAAAGTGCAAATATTGTTTAAGATATCAAATTAGGGATATTGCCAAGTTTGACAAGAACCATGTGCAATACAAAAACTGATGTTTAGCCTTTAATTTCAGATTATTAGCAAGTTTAGGGGAGGTTAAGTACATAGACTCTTTTTTTTGAATTTTATTTTATTTTATTTTATTTTTATACATTTTTAATATATTTTTCTTATTTTTCTTATTAGTTATCTATTTTATACATATTAGTGTGTATATGTCAATCCCAATCTCCCAATTCATACCACCACCCCCGCTTTCCCCCCTTGGTGTCCATACGCGTGTTACATCTGTGTCTCTATTTCTGCCTTGCAAACTGGTTCATCTGCACCATTTTTCTAGATTCCACATACATGTGTTAATATATGATATTTGTTTTTCTCTTTCTGACTTATTTCACTCTGTATGACAGTCTCTAGGTCCATCCACGTCTCTACAAATGACCCAATTTCGTTCCTTTTTATGCCTGAGTAATATTCCACTGCATGTATGTACCACATCTTCTTTATCCATTCGTCTGTCGATGGGCATTTAGGTGGCTTCCATGACCTGGCTATTGTAAATAGTGCTGCAATGAACATTGGGGTGCGTGTGTCTTTTTGAATTATGGCTTTCTAGGGGTATATGCCCAGTAGTGGGATGGCTGGGTCATATGGTAACTCTCTTTTTAGTTTGTTAAGGAACCTTCATACTGTTCTGCATAGTGGCTGTATCAATTTACATTCCCACCAACAGTGCAAGAGGGTTCCCTTTTCTCCACACCCTCTCCAGCATTTGTTGTTTGTAGATTTTCTGGTGATGCCCATTCTGATGATGTCCATTGACAGGCTCTTTTTAAGTTCTCTTTCTGATCATCCTAATTGCATGTATAATAAATAACCCCTAACCTAAATACATAGTGTACCAAGTTTGATTCAAAATGACCTAAATAGGTGTTTCTAATCTGAATTAGCTATCGTAAAACATTACTGTATAGTAAGGAATCATTTTTGTTGCTAATATCTCAATATCAGAACCCATAAAAATTAGTTTACCTACCAAGAGCTCATCTGTCCAAGAAATGAAACCATCGTAGTCCCAAATACTAATCGTAAGATAATAGTTATTTTCTTTTTGACTTCTGAGCAGGTAGTATCATTATCAGAAATTTTACTGGCCAAAGTGTTAGTGTGTCCTTGCTATTGTTTTACATAAAACTTTTACAAACTATAGTATATGGTTTTCAAGCTTCCAAAAAGCAGTGTATTATCAAAATAGAGAAAGTGTATGAAAGGCAGGATGTGCACGCAGAAGCCAGAGGGCTCACAGTTCTAAAACACTGAGCTGCTCCTGAAAGTACCAGAACTTTATGCCACAGGCTGTTCAAAATGATGATCCTATATGGTAAACAAAATATTAGAAGATATTAGCTCTATCCCATAAATTCTAATTAAAATAAATGGCATATATAACAAATACATAAAATATTTTCTTTCACTAGAACATTTTTAAAGTTTGGGTATTTAAAGTGCTAAGCTATTGGAAAATTTTATATATCCAGAATGATTCATGCATGGAGGGCTCTTGTTAGACAAGATGTTTCTGTAATTATTTTTGTGAAATATAATTATTTCAAAGGTTAAACAGGTTCAAGGACATTTTTCTCAACAGACCATCTTATGAAGTACTTGAATCATGTCTTTATATAAGGAATAGACCATTCAATAAGGTCATTAACCAAGGGTCAAAGCCAAGCATATGAGAGCATTACATGTCAGAGATGTTGTATATGCAGCACTAAACCAATAGGTAGAGACATTCAAACTAATTAGTTTAAATCAAAAAAGGGACAAAAATAACTCAAATTTAGTCAGAATAGACAATGTTGTTCCTCCACCCATTAAAACATAGAATCAAAGTAGTTGATTCTACTTTTTTTAGAATCAAAGTAGTTTCTGGTTCTTTAGTCCTTAAGCATGTAAACAGGTGCCAAAAATGTTACATGTTCTGTGACAGAAGAATGTAATAGAGTCAGGAAAAAGGGAAGGAGGTTAATTCAACATTATAGGGAGGGTTAACAATGCTTTATGGAATATGCACTAAGCTGAATCTTGAAAAAGGAGATAGTGTCATCAGGCACAAATAGATGGAAAATTTCGGATAGACCTTTAATATGTGCTTAATAAATATTTCTAAGAAAACTTTGAATGAATGGGTGAATGAATGAGTGTACCCATGATGGAACAGAATAGTGTCAGTGAAGTCAAAGACATAGAAAACACTCTGAAACATTAATAAGTTGTCAATCAATCAGTATGACTAGAGCACAGATTACACTATAGGAGGTGGTGAAAGGTAAAGATTGTGATATGGGCAGGTTAAATGATAGAACACCTCTTCTAAATTAGAATTAACTTGTTAACATTAAAGGCAGTGGGAATAATTTAGGTCTTAACAGAAGAGTATCACTGTCATATATATATATATATATATATTTGAGATCACAATAGCAGCAATATGTAAGGAAGAAAGAAATGAAATTGATTTGAAATGCCATTCATGCTATCAAATTGACAAAGTTTTTTATAAGTGTAAATATCTAGTATTGGCACAGCTGACAACTATCTAGATTGAGGACAGTGGTAAAATTGGGAAAACTCCCATGTAAATGGGAAAAAGATTGTTTAATTCTCTATAGTCATACAAAACAACCTTGATGTAACAGTAGAGAAGGTGAAGTACTGACTTGATATGAGGGTTGGAATTGGAAAAGCAGAAGGTAAAGTGGATCAATACATTGATGGTATCAAACAAAAACTGCACTAAACAAAGATAAATAGGCAAGAAAGACTTTATTCAAGACTACTGCAATAAGGGAGAGAGACCAGAGCTCAGTCTGAACTCACTCAACTCCTCTGAGGGAAGGGGGATCCTAGACCACCTTTGTTTGCTAATTGGCTGTAGCCAAAGAAAAAGGATACTTTCTCATATTTTCATGACAGGAGAGTTTTACATCGTGAAGCAAGGTACCCGCTGATCAAGATTTACTCTCCCACAGACCGGGTGATAAGGACAGTATCTTTGATGAGGATTAATTATCAAAGGAATGGCTCCCAAGTCCTAGAGAAAGACATTCCTGGGTAGCACAACAGGCAAAAAGCATTATAAAAGATCTAAATCTCAAAGGGGCACTGAAAGAATTTATAATTTTAAGTTTTCTTATGTAAATGCTCTAGAAAAAGGAAGGTCAGGGACCTAGACTCGGGAAGCCAGCTTTAGTCAGATTGGGAGGAATATTAACGTCCTCTTGGTCAATCGGAAGAGAGTGACAAACCACAGAGTCAAACCTAAGTGGTGGAAACCACAGAAGCCATCAGACAGGTGGTGGATTGGAAGGTAATAAAAACGTCAAGAAATTGGGTGTTTTCATGAGGTTTAAGAACAAAGAATAGGGAGTGAAAGACAGAGAGGTGAATGTACAGGAGATGGCAGTAAATATTAATATGTTTCTATATTGCAGTTTAACATTTTGGGATGCATTTTGACATGGCTATGAATGTGGGTTTCTGATATGTTGGGTGGATGAAAGCATTAAAACAAAGGAAGAAAAGCAGAGGCTAGGTAGATCTACTGTAACAGTAATGAGACTTTTGGTGTATTCTTTGTGCTAAACATATTGCATGTAATGAGCTCTAATCCCCACACTGTGGAAAACGCTGTCAGATGACTTTTCTCTCATTTGAACACATTCTTGCAATGCTTCATTTAAAAGTACTGCTTGAAACCTGGTGTAAACTAAATGTTCCAGATTGTCATGATTCTGGAGTATTTGTGACTGTGTTCATATGTTTTTTGGTTGTTTGTTTTTTGCTTTGTATTTTTGTTTCTACTCTCATAGACAGACTATTAGGGCTTCTAATTCCTTCCAGGTGCCTTTCTCAGCAACTCTAATTGGATGTTTTAATCTAAGAAATAAAATAGGCATGTTGAATTTTAGAGACTAGAAATAATTAATACTTATTGTTGCTGGGAAGTTGAATGGGAGTAGGAGAGGCAGCAGAGTTACTTTTTACTGTAAATACTTCTGTATTACTGGAATTACTACAGTAAGTCTATAATTTCTTTTAAATTTAAAAAGCCCATTTAAAAACATTATATACAGATTAATTGCTTTAAATGAGCACCTGAGGGACTTTCCCCTGACAAAAATTAGTGAGTGTTAGTGTTTGAGCTTTGTTGCCTCTTTTTCTGATTGCCCTGAGGTCTTCTCAATGTCCTTTTCAAGTTTATTGGTACCCTCTAGATATGTGAGGTCACCAAGTTTTTGAATTTTGAATTTCGGCATTATTACATGCACACATTTTCTAATTTCAAAAGACAAGAATAGTGACAAAAAATCTGGGATCCAATAGTCTCCATTATTTAGCAGTGAAGTAGTTAAAAATCCCATTGCAGCAGATTTCAATGTTTTAGTGTTCTTTGTACTTGAAAAATGCTTTCTCTTGTCATCACTAGGGAGTACTCTGCTCTTCTCATATTATGCAGAGCAAAATCTCAGTCAGAATAGGGAAAAACATTAATTATTAATTAGACATAAATTATTCCTAATCTACACACAATGCCTAATCCCTGGTTCACAGAAATGCAAATTGTGCTTCAAAAACAATATGTGAACAAGTCATTTGTTTGCAGAAGACAGGAGCCCAAGTTCAATATAAAATATAGAACAAATAATTCAAGCTCATTTCAAAGAATATGCTGATGGAAGGTTATCCAGAACTGCAAGGAAATGGAAAACCATACAAACAAAATACTCACAAGGTGAACTTGCTTTTGGTACATGAAAAACAAATAGTGTGTCCACTGTAGCTAGTTTTCAATTCTTCAAGAAAGTTAAGAATTAACTGAAAAATTGTACTAATATATTCTTTACTATGAATAGTAAAAACAGTAAATAAATAACAAAGGAAGTGATGATGGTTTTAGGAGGCCAATTTTTCTTTACCCTAGCAGGAACACTCAAAACAGGACCCTAAATCAATCACAAAAGCAGTTGTAGCCTTTAACATTATAAACAACTGTCCTCTGATAAAACAGCTGTCCTAGACTGAAGGTAATGTACACAGTCATCTAGCCTAAACCATGCAACGTGTGTGTCCTCTCCTATTCCAGTAAACTTCAATAGGCTTTGCAGTAGTAGAAGTGGTTAGATGCTCTTCTGCATTTACGCATTCCTCCCTATGTTCAGCTTCATAAATCCTCCATATACCCAGCATCAAAGTAACTGATTCAGGAGAGGTTCTACTACTACCCATTCCTAGAAAGATGGGGACTTTTCCTGATCTACACCATTTCAAATTTCAGGTCGCAAAATCCCCAGTTAGTTGAAAAGTATCATTGTTATACTACTAAAGGAAAGGAGGGCAAGTTCTTCTGTATTTTACCACTTACGTAGACTCATTCATTTTAGCAATGGCTTTAAGGATACATGTACAGAGTAATGCATCATTTTCTCAAGTATTTTCTCTGAAAGTTGATCCTTATGAGATTCTCTTTAAAAAAAAAAACCAAAAAAACCCACACAGACTGGTCAATAAATTTGGCCAATGATGAATCTGTAGGGCTGAGGGATGCTCCTTTTCTTAATTTCCCTTATCGCTCCCTGTTCCTCCAAAGATGATGATTTATTATTCTGCTTGGACAGATTTCATAATACTTATTTGAACCTCTCTGATTACTGGGTTGGGTAAATGATGCTTTAAAGGGTGCACCCGTGGAACCGTGTGCTTTAGCACCTGTTTTGGCGCAGGTGAGCAGGTTCACCAGCCTGGGTCCTTTCTTTGGACCTAACACTCTTGCTTTTCTTTCTCTTTCTGTGTGTTTCTTTGTTAGAGCACTTCCTGCCATACAGTTTGGTGAGTTAGGTTATCTCAGACTGGCGACCTCACTCTCTGGCCTTTCTCCTTTTCTTTCTTGCATACATTCCCTTCAGGGAATGAGTTAGGAAATATGTCAGTATTCACTCAGAGCAAGTCCACCATATTCTGTCATCTACTTCCTATTTTCATTTAAATGGATGGTAACCTCACTTGCAGCCTGGCTCAGCTGGCCATATTGGTCTTAGAATGAATAGAATCACATTGGTAAGCTTGGGTAAATGAACAGAAATCATTTATTCCTATGTATTTCACCAGTATACTTAAGAGACTTCATTGGAGTATCAGGCATTCACATTATTAAGATGGTACTTTGAGTTCCTATTTATTATTGTCATTGCTTATTCTGTGTACAGTTTCCTCTGGGGCTCTTGCAGAGAGAAAATGTGATTAGTACAAGGCCAACTTAGGACACTCTTGTGTCTCCTGGCCATAAACCTTTATAATGCTATCAAAACCCACTATTATTTCTAATAGACACTGTCTCCTGTTCAGAGAGTCCCAAAGTACTTGTGTATATTAAAATACCTGAGAAGTTTTAAAGAAAATAAGTCTTCACCTATGTAAGTTGTGTTCTGAAAGTCATTTAAACGTGAGATTTTTAAAAGGTATCTCCTATATTGTTATGAATATCTCACATATCCCAGAGGCATTATTTGGGAACATCTGCTCTATGACATTGAGGATATAAACCATTGTTTATGTAGTTTAAGAAAAGTATCAATTTGACCCAAACTGTCTGTAAAACTCCCCAAGTTTCCATCTCACTCTACATGTGTAGATTTCCCTTAAATCAATAATACTGGAAACAAAAATATCACTCAACCAAAATATTACTCAAATAATTGATTTCCTTAATAACATACCTCACATCTCAACTTTGTATAGGAATCTTCCCCAAGAATAATTAGATCTCAAGGAAATCAAAATTAAGACTTTAAAAATTACCTATATATCTTTTATTTATTCTTAAATATCTAATCTTAAACTACAGAAAAAATCAATAGAAAATTAATAACCTAAATGCCTTGACATCAGTTCATGTATAGAACCCTCACACAAATTACCAAGGAAATTTATTTTTGGAGTATTATTTTCATAATACTCTTTATCTCTCTCATTACTCCTGAGTTTCTCTGAAAGTAAGAATAAGCTCTCTTTCTATAGGAATTATCTGAATTGAAACTAACCAAGAGGAATAACATATGAATATCACAAACTGGTAATTTCATATAGAAGTTCAAATATCCCTGTGCTGCCAAAAATCCCAACGTGGGTGGCATTCTTCTCACTTTTCCCTAAGACACATGTCTATATGAGTCATGTCATATTAATGAAATTCTAATGTCATTTTAGATACATTCAAAAATAACACAGAATTTACCAGAGCCTTCTTCCTACTTTTCTGAGATTATGAAAGTAATGCATTTAGTACTGAGTTAGTTTATTTTTAAAATATACAATGGGTCTTTTAGACACAGAGAAACCAAATAAATTAGATTTTTTTTTAATGTAAAGAAAAATTTGCTTGTATAACTTTCATTAGCAACACTGCATAACAATTAAGGGATATCATGTCCAGCAGCCAGTAGCATGCATAAAGCCAAGTTAACTCTTTCTCTGGCCAACAGCCTATCCCTTCTTTTCTTGATGAACGGGAAATGAAAGTTCCTTAATACCAGGTTGATCTAG
The DNA here is from genome assembly GCF_009873245.2 of Balaenoptera musculus. Taxonomy (NCBI): domain Eukaryota; kingdom Metazoa; phylum Chordata; class Mammalia; order Artiodactyla; family Balaenopteridae; genus Balaenoptera; species Balaenoptera musculus. The sequence goes on along the minus strand of NC_045790.1, from coordinate 42,030,948 downwards.
GAGGTCTGTCTAAAGAAAGTAAGTTCCTTATTATAATGTACCTATTTGAGAAACTCAGGAACTCAGAATCCCAGACATGACATCATTGTTCCTATTTCTGTTCAAGTTGCCCCAATCATAAAAACAAGAAGATGACAGAAAATCATTCTGGAACATTTTGATTATGAGTTGTTTGGGTAAGTATAAGTTTCTTCTCTCAGAAACCAGAATCTAAGTGGGCTCCTTTGTATCAACAAACACCATGTCCAGGTACTTCCAAAAGAGACCAAGTTTGAAACTTGGGAACAGAATTCATAGTGGAAACTCCAAACTTTATATCAGAGTTAGTAATATAAGAGGCTACTGGCCCCCTAGTTGCAGTTTATAATCCCGTTTCGAATTAGCAGATTTTAGAGACATGTCCTTGAGCCACTGATTCCTCCAATATACTTTCAAAGGAAAATAGTTTCTTGTACCAAATGATTTTCATAAAATACAATCTGTCACCCAAGAGTGAACATTAAATTGCTACAAAACTGAATGGCTAGAATACATCAAAATTAATTGACGGATCAATTTCTCACATGTAAAATAAACATAAGCAAACACGTCGTGTAGGAGAAAATAATAGACCTAACTAAGCCTAGGCTCTCTCCAGCCTCACATCATATGCTCAGCATTACTAGTCTGGATACATGAAGTACACCGACTAGCTCATAGGTGGAAGGCCATGTATTTTCAAAGTTCTCTGGCAACGAACTTTTACCATTTTCTTTTCGGAAGATGTAAATCTTCTGTGTTACATGCAGTTGTCTTCCTCCGGTCCTCGTGACCTATAAGATACTCACAAAGCCTGGCTACGATAAGACCCCCATTCCAGATAGGTTGGTTCCTACCCTGTCCTGGGCATGAACGTTGTCACTCCTCCCTCTGTTCCTTTTCCCTCTGCTCATTTTCTAGCCACTTTTCTCATGCTTTGCATCAAACATTCCCAGTCTTCCCTATTCCAAATTCTTCTTGGAAAAACCTATGACACTAATTTTTCTGGAGCCTTCATCTAACCCTTGCTACAGACTCAGTTGAGTCACAAAATAACTTTTCATGTATGTCTTGAAGAATTCCCACTCCTGAAAAGAGACAACTTGTAGCCTCCCAAACATCCAGCACAGAGCTTTGCCCTTGGTGGATGCTAAATAAATTGAATCTACTACGTCTGTACTTTGATGATCCTAGGATTTGCTTAGATCCTAAACACAAATGTTCTTAAAACCCCACGTTTGGACACAATTTGCTTTATCATACCAGAATTCCCTTATTAAGGGTTTAGCACTCTTTTTTAGCAAGAATGTTTGAATTTTCCCAAGCACATGTTAAAGTGTCTATGGCTGTAAACTCATCTCTAAACCAAATGGAACCCCCAACCTCAAGTTCAAAGGAAAAGGCCTGCCACCTATGTCACTAAACAGTCCAGCCAGACTCCTTTCCTCCTCTGCTCTGTTCAATTTCCCAGCGCAATTGCCAGTACAGTGATGAATGCGGAAATGGAAAGAATGCAATACTGCACATGATTGATTGCACGGCAAAGGGAGAAACCTACAGAAAACCCCAAGCTGGGAACTTATTTTATATCATTCCCTGTTGCTACTCAGTCATGAATGCCTCTGTGATTCATTTCAACACTTTGAAATCTCTTGGTATTTGTAACATGCTCTGAACCAGATATAAATTGATTGCTCAGCCTTACCTTTTTTTTTTAATTGAATTTTTTTTTACTAAAACTTAGCAACACATTTAATATTGCTTACATATAGCTTTTATTTCTGCTCAGGGAAGAAAAAGGATAATGTTACCTCAAGAAGATTTCGTAACTTAAGAGAGCATTTTGTGGTTTCTATAAAGTAATCACTTTTTCTTATGTGTTAGAGAGCATGCCTCACCGGAAATGGAAGATAACCATATATGTTTTTGGAATTGAATTATTCCAGCATATTTCTTAAATGAATATATAGTTACTAAAACATATAATGGAGTTTAGAAGTGCAAGTTTTGGTCAGCACAGGTGATGCGCTATAAAACAGAATGGAGCTGACTAGGATTTCAGCAAGTGTTCCTTGATATGTAAACTTATCTATCTTTTTAGAAGCATTCTTAAAGAAGAGACTAGTATTCAATATAAAGCAGTCAACAGCAAACAAAAAATTGCTCATTCAAGCATAACAGATCTTTATCATAGCCCACTAAATGCTAAAGCAACATATGAACTTCTGTTTCCCAACCAAAGGACCACATAGTTAGTGGTTTTGGTTTTAGCTAATTGTCCCACATGAAAGAAATAGGCTGCTTGCTCTACGTGTGTTCCAAACACATAAGTGTTAATAAGCAGTTTAGGATTCAAAGGCCAACTTGGTAAAATCAGGCCTCTTTGACATTTTTGCTTACCAGAATTTTTAAAAGACAGCTTGCAATCTTGCCTAAGTGTTTCCTCTAGGTAACAGCCCATTAATGCAGGAACAGATTGCTTATTCCTCTGGTAGCTGGTTGGAATCAAGCAATTTGTAAAAGGATTTCTCCATAGATTAGCTTTTTTCAAACGTGAATTCTTTAGGTGAAGAATTAGGACAGTATGGCTGCTAAAGCCTTGGAACAAGCATTCTATGTTATCCTAACTTCAGCCATTAAATATTTTTAATGTGACATTTAATTCTTCCCCTTCAACAGCTACATGTGTGTTTGCCTAATTAGACGCATCATGAACCTAGGATGTGTTTAGTTGCAGTTATATCTTATTTATCAAGGAAAATACTGCTTCAAACATCTACAAATGTTCACAGTAAATCTAGAACTGATCTGATCAACGCTTTGGAAAGTACAATAGTAGTCCTTTGAGTTTCTTAACCAATGTAAGTGAGTGCCTTTAATATCTGTTATTTACAAATACCAAGTTCCAGTAAGTGCAGACTCTACTGATGGCAAAAACTCTTCAAATCTGCATATACTGTGAAATAAGAAAAGAACAGAGCCTAAGGCATTCGTCTTGATTTGAATCCTCCCTCTTCCCCTTACTACATATATATTCTGGGCAAGTTATTTCAACTCTCAAAGCCTCAGGGATCTCATCTATAAAATAGAAAAGTTAATATCTACTATGTTCGATCTAAATTAGATAACCTGTAAATTACATAACATAATTTTTACTGAATACTAAGAAGTCAATAAATGGAGTATTATCAGTTTAACCACAAAGATCCTGAATCTTCCAACCTTACAGCGTCACTCTCACCTTTAAATGGTTAGAACATTATGTTTGCCATGGGGTAGAAGTCTCAGTGCCATACTTTTCTGCCATGATTATAGAGTCAGGGAAGGGCTAATTTATGATCTCCTGAAATTTCTTACTCTGCTCCCCTGAAAGCTAGATTTTAATTATCTTTCATGGCTTTTCTCAATTTCTGAGAATTTTTCTTTCCACCCCATTTTATGCCATACTTGAAGGAATCTTTCTCCATGTGTTTTCCCTAAATGATTATCTACCAACAACACAAGGCTGTTTCTCTGTAGTATCTTCACTGAATATTTGTGGGTAATTAAAAATAATTATAGCATAAAGCAAAATATGACTTTAAAATTAATGCCAGATATAACTGTTGCCAGAAAATTATCACTTAATCACCAAAATAGGGGATTTCTTATTTGTTTTATGACTTCAATATGAGTTGGCCTGCTGTCATGTTGGTGGGGCTCTCTCTCTTTCTCCAGACACTTCCTTTTTCTTCTCCTTTCCACATCTTCCAAGCCTATTTCTTCTCAATTGCCATAAGACAATCCTCAGATTCCTGACCTTCAGTGCAAAAAAGGTTTTTCTTATGATTCAGCCCTATGGACACATCAAATATCTATGTACTCCTCTATATTTTCCAGCCTCTTTTGCAGTTAGATTGAGGCCACATAACCACTTCTGGTCAACTAGTTGTGAGCTGAAATGATGAGTTTCACTTTAGGGCCAAAAGATTTCAGAGCCAGTGTGTTTCCTTTATTTTTATCTTCCCCTACCAAGCTGACCTTGAACATATGTATTCAAGATGTAGATTACAAAATATAAAGGGCAACTAAATATATATTAGACCTTGTGGAAGTAAGAAATAAACACTGTATTAAACTGTATTAAACCGAGATTTGAAGTTTTTAGTTAAATTTTTTTCTCACTAACATATCCTCTATTGAGATTAGCCCTTTGGAAAATACCCCAGTATTCATACACAAGAACATCCATGTACTTGATCTCATGGGGAAAAAAAAAGCTATATAAGAGAAATTACCCTACAGTAGCAACTACTAACTACTCAAACTGAAACCATCTTTTAAAATAACTTTATGATCATTAATAAAGGATTTGTTAATGAAGATCATTCTCATCATTTAATTGTTTCAGAAAGAACTTGCATTGGGCACTAGTAAAATTTATAGTTATTTTCCACCCTTCTGAATATGTTATCTAGACATTCTAATACCAATATCTAAGAATGAGCCACCAATACTTTTGTGCTACAGGTAGTGACAAAACTCTAGATTGTGTTTTCAGGAATTTCTGTATGTTTGGAATAGTTTAGCAATTTTCCAGAAAGACATACTTCCCAAATGATACTATTTTGTCCTTTGCTATGTTAAATTCTTATCCAAAAAAAGACCCATGAAGACAGACTCAGATAAAGAAAAGATGAATTTAAAAAGACTTTATGAATTTAAGTAGGACTCAAAGAGGAAAACTAATTTTAATCCATAAATGTCCCTAATTATTTCCAGGGACGAAGGCGAAACATTATTTCTTACAAGCAATGATGCAACCATTTGTAATGGGAAAAACTATAAGTAACTTTCTCATGAAACTGTCACCTTAGGATAGTAACAAGACATGGAAGATTCCTATGTGTAAGGGTTTACACATAACAGTAAACAAAAATGTTTTGTGTATAATGCATTTTGTTTTACTTTTTTTATTGGAGTATAATTGCTTTACAATGTTGTGTTAGTTTCTGCTGTACAACAAAGTGAATCAGCTACATGTATACATATATCCCCTCCCTCTTGGACCTCCCTCCTACCCCCCTACCCATCCCACCCATCTAGTTCACCACAGAGCACCGAGCTGAGCTCCCTGTGCTGTACAGCAGGTTCCCACTAGGTATCTATTTTACACATGGCTGTGTATATATGTCAATCCTAATCTCCCAATTCATCCCACCCCTCCTTCCTCCACTGGGTCCACACGGCCGTTCTCTATATGAGTCTCTATTCCTGCCCTGCAAATATGTTCATCTGTACCATTTTTCTAGATTCCACATATATGAGTTAATATACAATATTTGTTTTTTTCTTTTTGACTTACTTCACTCTGTATGACAGACTCTAGGTCCATCCACATCTCTACAAATGACCTTGTTAAAAAAAAAAATCTGTTTTTTTGTCTCAGACCAGAAGAAAAAATAGGATAGAAATACAAAAAGCCTTTTCATAGAAAATTAATTGCATATGGCTTTTAACCATAACAAAGTGCAAATTAAAACTGTACTGACATGCCATTTCTCTCCTGTTAGAGTGAAAAAATCCAAAACTTGACAACATAATTTTGGATAAAGTTCTTTAAACACAAGAATTCTCATGCCTCACTAGAGATAATAAAAAATGGCATAACACTTATGTAAAGAGATTTGGAAACATCTATAAAAAGTATGTATTTATTTACATTCTGATTTACAAGTACTACTTTTAGAAATCTATCACAGAGACATATTGAAAACAAATACAAAGATGTGTACACAAAGTTCTTCTATGCATCATTATTTGAAATGGCACACAAATTGGAAATAACCCAAATAAAAAGTTCAAAACATAGAGGACTGACTAAATATAGTATGAGTATACCATGAAATAAAATATGGCATGCCCTCCTAATGCAGCAGTACATAGCTTTAAAAAGAAATGAAAAAAAAAAGAAAAAACAACAACAACAAAAAATGAGACTACCTCTATATGCAATTATAGAACAATCAACATAACTATTAACTAAACAAAGCAAGGTGGAGTGCACTGTATATCACAAACTACTGTTTATGTGTGAAGGGAAAAGGCCATATTTATGTATATGTATTTTCTTACGTTAAAAATAATAGCAGATAAGTTTTTAAAAAATGGTGATATGAAGTGAGTAAAAGAAGTAGGTAAAGAGTGGGCAAAGAATCTGATTAGACATTTCTATAAAGAAGATATACAAATAGCCAATAAGCACATGAAAAAAATGCTCATCATCCTTAGCCATCAAGGAAATGCGAACCAAAACCACAGTAAGATACCGCTTTATAACCTTTAAGTTGGCTATAGTCAAAAATACAGAGAGTAAAAAGTGTTTAAAAGGATGGGGAGAAATCAGAACACTCATACACTGCTGCTGGGAATGTAAAATGCTGCAGTCATTTTAGAAAAGAGTCTGTTAGGTCCTCAAAAAGTTAAAACTAGAGTTACCACATGACCCAGCAATTCCACTATGAGGTATGTATATTCAAGAGAAATGAAATCGTATGTCTGTGCAAACATTTTATACACAAATTTCATAGAATTATTCAAAATAATTGTGAAAGAACTGGAAATAACCTAAATGTCCATAAACAGCAAAATGGAAAAATAAAAATGTGTAAAGGAACAAAGTACTAAACTATCCTCTAACATGGATGCACCTTGAAAACATTATGTTAAGAGAAAGAAGCAGACACAGAAGGCCACATATTGTATGATTCCATTTACATAAAATGTCCAGAATAAACAAATCTATAAAAACAGAAAGTATACTAGTGGTTAAGTAGATGGAGGGTTGGAGGGAAATGGGGGTGACTGCTAATAGTGGAGATGCAAGGGATAGAATACAGACTAATTCTTTCAATGTATCATGTTTTATAGGTTTGACATTGGAGTCATGCAAATTTTATGTATTTATAAAACAAGATAAATATTTTAAAGTACACCCCAAAACTTTACTGAATTCATCTGTTAGCTTTAACATTTTTTGGTGGGGTCTTTGGGGTTCTCCATATACAGTATTAAGTCATCTGCAAATAGTGACAGTTTTAATTCTTCTTTTCCAATTTGGATTCCTTTTATTTCTTTTTCTTGTCCGAGTGTTGTGGCTAGGACTTCCAATACAATGTTGAGTAAAAGTGGTGAGAGTGGGCAACCTTGTCTTATTCCTGATCTTAGAGGAAAAGCTTTCAGCTTTTCACCAAGTATGATGTTAGCTATGGGTTTGTCATATATGGTCTTTTTATGTTGAGGTATGTTCCCTCTATACTCACTTTGTTGAGAGTTTATATCATAACTGGATGTTGGATTCTGTCAAATGTTCTTTGTGCATCTATTGAGATGATCTTATGATTTTTCTTCTTTTGTTTTGTTAATGTGATGTATCCCATTGACTGATTTGAGGATACTGAATCATCCTTGCATCCTTGGGACAAATCCCACTTGATCCTGGTGTATGATCCTTTCAGTGTATTGTTGAATTTGGTTTGCTAGTATTTTGTTGAGAATTTTTGCATCTATATTCATCAGGGATATTGGCCTGGAGTTTTCTTTTTTCGTAGTATTTTTGTCTAGTTTGGGTATGAGGGTAATACTGGCTTCATAGAACAAATTTGGAAGTGACCCTTCCTCTTCAATTTTTTGGAATAGTTTGATAAGGATAAGTATTAACTCTTTAAATGTTTGGTAGAATTCACTTGTGAAAGTTCTGGTCCTGGACTTTGTTTGTTGGAAGTTTTTTGATTACTGATTCAATGTCATTACTAGTAACTGGTTTGCTCAGATTTTCTATTTCTTCCTGATTCGGTCTTGGAAGATTGTATGTCTCTAAAATTTTATCTATTTGTTTTAGGTTGTCCAATTTGTTAGTGTATAATTGTTTGTAGTAATCTCTTATAATCCTTTGTATTTCTGGTTGTTGGTTCATGACTTCTTTTTAATTTCTGGTTTTATTTGGGCCCTCTCTTTTTTCCTTGATGAATCTGGCCAAAAATGTATCAATTTTGTTTAATTTTTTCAAAGAACCAGCTCTTAGTTTCATTGATCTTTTCTATTTTTTAAGTCTCTATGTCATTTATTTCCACTCTGATCTTTATCATTGCCTTCCTTCTACTAACTTTGGGCTTTGTTTTTATTTTTCAAGTTCCTTTAGGTATGATGTTAGATTGAGATTTTTCTTGTTTCTTGTGGTAGGCCTGTATTGCTACTGAATAGATACATACAAAAGAAAGAAATTTGACTACTTTCTCATACCATATACAAAAATAAACTCAAAATGAAATAAAGACTTAAGTGTAAGATGTGAAACCATAATACTCCCAGGAGAAAACATTGACAGTACACACTTGGACATCAGTTTTAGCAATATCTTTTAGGATCAGTCACCTCAATTAAGGGCAACAAAAGCAAAAATAAACAAGTGGGACTCTATCAAACTAAAAAGCTTTCATACAGTGAAAAAAAAAAAACACCAATAAAACAAAAAGACAACCTGCTGAAAAGGAAAAGATATTTGCAAATGATGCATCTGATAATGGGTTAATATCCAAAACATACAAATAACTCAATATTAAAAAACAAAAAAATAAGCAATCCAATTAAAAAGTGGGCAGAGGGCCTGAATAGAAATTTTTCCAAAGACAGTACACAGATGGCCAACAGACACATGGAAAGATGCTCAACATCACTAATTAAAAGAAAATGCAAATCAAAACCACAATGAGATATCATCTCACACGTATCAGAATGGCTATCATCAAAAAGAAAGGGCTTCCCTGGTGGCACAGTGGTTAAGAATCCTCCTGCCAATGCAGGGGACATGGGCTCGAGCCCGTCCGGGAAGATCCCACATGCCGTGGAGCAACTAAGCCCGTGCACCACAACTATTGAGCCTGCACTCTAGAGCCCGTGAGCCATAACTACTGAGCCCGTGTGCCACAACTACTGAAGCCCGTGCACCTAGAGCCTGTGTTCCACAAGACAAGCCACCACAATGAGAAGCCCTCGCACCGCAAAGAAGAGTAGCCCTTGCTCACCGCAACTAGAGAAAGCCTGCACGCAGCAACGAAGACCCAACGCAGCCAAAAATAGATAAATAAATAAGTTTATTAAAAAAAAAAAGAATAACAAGTGTTGATGAGGATGGAAAGAGAAAGGAACCCTTGTGCACTGTTGGTGGGAATGTAAATTGGTGCAGCCACTATGGGAAACAGTATGGAGGTTCCTTAAAAAATTAAAAATAGAACTACTATATGATCTAGCAATTCAACTTCTGTGTATTTTTCCAAAGAAAACAAAAATACTAATTCTAAAAAATACATAAACTCCTATGTTCACTGCAGCATTATTCACAATAGCCAAGATATGGAAGCAACCTAAGTGTTCATCTATAAATGAATGGATAAAGAAGATGTGGTATATATACATAATAGAATGTTACTCAGCCATAAAAAAAGAATGAAATCTTGCCATTTGTGACAATATGAATGGATCCAGAGGGTTTTATGCTAAGTGAAGTAAGTCAGACAGAGAAAGACAAATACTGCATATTTTTACATGCATGTGGAATCTAAAAAAAAAAAAAAAAGAGAAAGAGAGAGACAGAAGAAGGACACTCATAGACACAAAGAACAAACTGGTAATTGTCAGAGGGGAGAGTGGGTTGGGGAATGGATGAAATAGGCAAAGGGGATTAAGAGTTACAAAATTCCAGTCATAAAATAAATAAGTCATGGGGATGTAACGTATAGCATAGACCAACAATATTGCAATAATTTGTATGGTAACAGATAGTTACTTATCTTCATTTCATAATGTACATATAAACATCAAACCACCATGTTGCACTCCCGAACCCAATATAATATTTTATGTCAACTATACCTCAATACAAAATAAAAATAAAAAACAAAATAAAAAATAAAGTATATCCTAAAAATTAAAGTGAAACAAAAAGGCTTTATACTTATTTGCAGAAACTACACCAATGTAGTTAAAAGACAATGATTTGTGATTAGAATTAATAACACTGTATTCTATTTTTGAAAGTTGCTAAGGGAAAAGTTCTCATCAGAAGAAAAAAAAGCTTGTAACTGTGTGTGGTGATGGATGTTAACTAAACATACTGTGATGATCATTTCACACTACATTCATATATTAAATCGTTATATGGGAAACCTACAACTAACATAATGTTATATGTCAATGACATCTCAATTAAAAAGACAATGATTTGACAAATACACCTAGTGGCATATTTTAAGAATAAAATAATGCAGGAAAAAAAATCCTTAAGCTACTTTTGAACATCATATTGATGGTACTGTTATTCTCAGCTTGCTGTACATGGATTTTGATATAAAGACAACTGAAAATTATGTTGTTGAGAACTTGGATTTTGGACATAGGAAAGAGGAGGTACAAATCTAAGATGTATGAATGAAGTAAAACTCTCGTACTCCTGAATTTGAATAAGATAGATTAGTATTAACTTGCAGTCTATATTATTTCAACAAAAATTCTAGTTTTCAGTATTGGACAGATGCACAATGATTTCTCACTTCTGATGTTTATACCTTTGTGTAATCCTGTCTCCAAGAATGAGAGGGATCTGTGTTGTTTCTCATTAAAAGAATATGGCAAAGGTTATTGGATATACTGCCTTGATTAGAGTATGTTATATGGAAAATGTGATAGGGTTACTCCCATGATTATATCAGACTCCATCTTAACAGACTGAGAGATTCTTCTTGCCGGTTTGATGAAATGGTTGGCCATGATGGAGAAGTTCTCACGGCAAGAACCTGTGACACTCTCTAGAACATGAAAGCAGCTTCCAGTAAATAGCCAGCAAAAAGTTGGGGCATACAGTCATACAATTGCAAAAAATGGATTCCAAAACACGAATGTACTCTGGGCTCGGAAGTATATTCTTCTCCACTTGAGCCTCCAGATGACAATACAGCTGGGCTATTACTTTCATTGCAACCTTGTGAGAACACAAGCACCTTGTGAGAACACAAGCAAAGTGCCAAGCCAAGCCAGGCTCAGAAATCTGACCTGCAGAAACTATGAAATAAGAAATATATATTGTTTTAAGTTAAATTTGTGATAATTTATTATCTAGAATAAAAAATGAATACGCCTCCCTTTTTTTAAAAACTTACAAACAATGCCTAACTCAGGAGTAACAAGCACTCTAACATCTAGTGCAGACTCTTAATTTTTTCCTAAATAAGCTAATGCTTCTTAGAGAAATAACTGATTATACTCAGAATAGGCAATGTATGACTATAGCCTAGCATTCAGTAGAGACCTCAGAAGATTCGCACCTTAGTCTAGGTCTACGTAAAAGAAAATGTAGATGTGATGAGGAGAGAAATGGTATCAAAAGAACCAAAAAGAATTAAGAGAGATGAAAAATATTATATCTAAAATGAAAAATTCAATATATGGGCTTAATGGCAGATTAGACATTTCAGGAGAAAAGACTGATGAACTTTAAGACATACAGCAGAACCCATCCAAATGAAGCAGAGAGAAATAAGATTGAAAAAAGTGAACAGAGCCTTTTTTACAGGTGAGCTAATGTCAAATGGTCTAATATACATGTAACTGGAATCCCCAAAATAGAGACAGAAACAAGTTTTTGAGAAATAACTGACAAGATTTTTCCACATTTAATGAAAATAATAAACCACAAATGTGAGAAGGCCATCAAACATTAAAAAGGATAAACACAAAGAAAACAACATCAAGACATAGAATACTAACAATCAAATAACTGAAAACCAGTGAAAAAGAGAAGCTCTTAAAAGTAGACAGAGAAATACAGAAAAAAAAAAAAAAGATTGACAATTGTATCCATGCAAAGTAATTAAAGTAATGGAAACTGTATATATAAAATATGTATTGTTTAAATCTGCTAGGATTGTGATAATCATTATGAAAGAACAGAAAACTAAAACATCTCACTCTTTGAAAAAAAATGTTATAATAACCAACACGGTAGCAATGAGCACCCTAGCACCCAGACTTCAGACTCTTAATTTCTCACTAAAACAAAATAATGTTCCTTAGAAAAGTTACTGATTAAAACTTCGGGACAGACAAACTTATATATGTATGACTATAACTCTTTTACTTATTATAAACTTGCTTTAAAGATAATTGACAGTTTAAATGAAAAATATTAGCACTGTATCATTTTGTGGGTTATATGTAGTAGTAAAATGTATAGTGAAAGCACAAAAGGGAAAAATGGAGAAAGTGGAGTGTTTTAAAGGTCTTATACGTCAAGTGGTATACTATTATTTGAAAGTGGACTGCAATATATTAAATCCTAAAGCAGCAGTTGAAAAGAATAAAGGAAATATGTGGAATTATTTTAAAAATAATGCACAAAGCTAAAAAAGAGAAAACAGACATAAAGAATAGATGGGAAAAACAGAACACACAAAAGAGGGTAATAAATTAAAATTCAACCATATCAATAATTACATTAAATGTAAATGTTTTAAACATTTCAATTAAGAAGCAGAAAATGTCAAATTGAACATAAACAAGACCCAATTGTAAATTCTCTACAAGACAACCCCTATAATCTGAAGACAGTTTGCTGAAAATTAAAGAATGGGAAAAGACGTATCACACAAAAATAAATGTAAAATAATTGGAATAGCTATATAAATATGAGGTAAAATGTATATCAGAAAAAGAATATATACCCTGAGAAAACCATAATTCAAAAAGAGTCATGTACCACAATGTTCATTGCAGCTCTATTTACAATAGCCAGGACATGGAAGCAACCTAAGTGTCCATTGACAGATGAATGGATAAAGAAGATGTGGCACATATATACAATGGAATATTACTCAGCCATAAAAAGAAACAAAATTGAGTTATTTGTAGTGAGGTGGATGGACCTAGAGTCTGTCATATAGAGTGAAGTAAGTCAGAAAGAGAAAAACAAATACCGTATGCTAACACATATATATGGAATCTAAGGAAAGGAAAAAAAAAAAAAGTCATGAAGAATCTAGTGGCAAGACGGGAATAAAGACACAGACCTACTAGAGAATGGACTTGAGGATATGGGGAGGGGGAAGGGTAAGCTGTGACAAAGTGCGAGAGTGGCATGGACATATATACACTACCAAACGTAAAATAGATAGCTAGTGGGAAGCAGCCGCATAGCACAGGGAGATCAGCTCGGTGCTTTGTGACCACCTAGAGGGGTGGGATAGGGAGGGTGGGAGGGAGGGAGAATCAAGAGGGAAGAGATATGGGAACACATGTATATGTATAACTGATTCACTCTGTTATAAAGCAGAAACTAACACACCATTGTAAAGCAATTATACTCCAATAAAGATGTTTAAAAAAAAAGAAAAGAAAAAGAATAAAAGATAAATGTATAAATTCCTCAAGAGGACTTAGCAATTTAAAATAGATGTACATAGACTAAAAGAGCTTCATAATACCTGAAACAATGACTGAAAGAAAGAGAGACAAATCCACAAACATAACTGGTTATTTTAAATACTTTACTCTCTCATTAACTGATAGAACAAGTAGAAAGAAAATTTGTAACAAGGTAGAGTAACATTGCAGCATACTAAACCCAATTAACATTTACCAGCACACACCACAGCAGAATCAATAACCTTTCTAAGTGCCCATGGAACATTCACCAAGACACACTATAGGCTGGCCAATACAATGAGTCTTAACTAAGTTAAAATAACTGAAATCACAGAAAGCATATTACCTGTTCAAAATAGAATTAAATTAGAAATGTTATGGAAAAATTTATGGAAAAATCTCCAAATGTTTGGAAATTAAACTACAAACTTCTAAATAACATACAGGTTAAAGAAAAAAATCAAAGGAAATTAGAAAATATTTTGAACAAAATGAAAATGCAATGTATCAAAGTTTATAGGATGCAACAAAAGTTGTGCTTCGAGGGAAATATATAGTTTTAGAAACTTACATTTGGTAAAAAATATTCAAATCAGTTATCAAAGTTTTACCATAGGAAGCTAGAAAGAGAAGAGAAAATTAAGCTAAAATAAAATTTAAAAAGGAAATATTAAAAGGTAAAAAAAGACATAGAAAACAATAACTTATAATACAGCAAGCAGATTGGTGTTTTCCAGGAACTGGGGTTTAGTGGAGGAGAAATTGAGAAAGAACGAGAGAACTCTGGGGATGAAGAAAATATTCCATATCTTGATTTTGGTTGTGGTTACATGAGTATACATATTTGTTAAAAATCATTTAACTGTATACATAAAACAGGTTATTTTTATTTTATGTAAGCTATACCTTAATAAAGTTGATTTTTTTAAAATTCTTGGATATTTTAGGAAATTGAACAACGACTGAATATTTGAATATTAAGGAGTTCTTATGATTTTATGTAAGATAATATTGTGGTTAATTTTAAAATAAAGAGTCCTTATCTGTTAGAAACACATATTGATATATTTGTGGATGAAACAATGGAACCTCTAGGATTTGTTTCATATGATTGTTAGTAGTGGGGAAGGATTTGAGGTATAGATGAAATGATTTGCCATGAGTTGATATTGTTTAAGCTAAGTGATGGGTATATAAGGTACCCTAACATTATTCTCTTTAACTTTGAATATGTTTGAAGTGTTCCACAATAAAATGTTTAAAAATATGTCTCTTTAATGCATGCTCATTCTGGTATATTAAACAAAATGAGGCATTTTAGTAAAATTTATCAAATAATAAATGGTTCTTTTTCACTGTATTTCTCCAACCAGCTTGTTCAACCATCACGTTAACAACTCTTGTGCCTTATCTCTACGTCTATTAATAGTTTATCTGTAGTCTCAATAGTTTTTTTTTTTTCCTTCTGAATCATCTTTCTTAGAGTCAGGGTCTTATAGAAGTGATGGGTCAGTCATACCTTAGACTAAATTCTGGCTCAACAATTTTTTAGCTATACAAACCTTGAGAAAGGCACCTGACTTTTCTGAGTTTGAGATCCCTCGTCTTTAAAATGACCAGTACTAGCCCCACCAAGTTTTTATAAGGAATAAATGAGACAACCTGGCATTGTATCTAAGAATAGGTATTAGCTATTGCAATCCTTTTATGGTGGCACCTTACAGCACTATTTAAAATTATCTAAATCCATAAAACAAGTAGACTCAGTGTAGCTCTCTCATTTTGCCTCCAAGCCTCTTCTGTCATACCTTAACCTCTTCTTATTAAACTTTGCTTTACCATCAATGATAATTACATGACAAGAATTGTACCCCACTTCCAACCATTTCCAAATTAATATCAACATTGGCAACAAATCAATTATGGGCTCTGAGGTACACTGAAATTTATTCATATATTTGGAATACCCCATTCCCCTCCAATCTGTCCTAAAGTAATTGCACTATTTTCCCAGCTGTTTCAGACCTTTTCTTTTTTGGCTCCCATACCATTCTTGGGATAGACAAGCACGAAGTCAGAGCAATGACAATTGGAACTCCATGACTATTCCATTGAAAGTCAATTGAATTTCAATTTCCTTCAATGGAGAAAGCCAGGAGGAACCAATTATTGTTGCTTTAACACTATGCAATTTTACCTCAGGCACCACTTAGGATCCAAATGAAAACATTTCAATTCCTGCTTATTACCTTCTTCCTGATAAAACACTACTTTTCCCTGGCTCCTGAAAATAGTGCTATATCAAGGGAAACCTCTGTTAAATACATTTTACCATCTCGGCCATATTAACAACTATTCACAGAAAAAAGATATACAGGGACAAATATTCCACATATAATGCTGCGTGCTGTTTATTTTGCCGGGCATTTCATGGGGTGTTGCTCTTATTTCCACTGGTGACAACTTATTTGAGAATGAAGTCAGTACAATTCACTTTCTGTTTGGGACATCAATTCCCAATCTGGAAGAAATCTCATCTGCATGCTGAGTTAGGTTGCATCTGCCACAACCAGAGGATTTCTGGGAGGCTATTGGCACAACTCACACGTTTCCACTGAGAGGCTTGGCTTTGGGAGGGAGTGCAAATGCTGTTCCCCTAGCAGTCATTCAGGGCTACAAACTGTGAAAGCCAGAGCCACCTAACAAGCTGTGAAAATTTCAGCCACCTGAGGAGCTGTGAAAGACAAAGATGGTGCTAGCTGAGGAGATGGGAGCAGGCAGGAGTCTCCAGAGGAGATGCAAATATCCTAGGCCCTTATCTCAGCCAAAAAAAACCAGGCGTTTTTGAACTGAGTAACAAAGTCAGCAGGGACCGAAAAACTTAAGACATGAAAATAAACTCAATCATGTACATAAAATGACTATACAAGCGTAGGATATTCGCCATCCTAAGCCATTATGCTATGGGTCTCTTGCATCCCTCAAAAAATTATATAAGGAGAATAAAAAGAAACTTAAGCATCAAACATATCCAGGGCCTAATAATTGAGTCAGCTTCCAAGCCAGACTCTTGATTCTGCAGCTCAGCATGTGAAAAACCTATAAAAAAAACCCTCAAAACTCTGGGGTAGCCCAGACTGCAAGGAAATGTGCTATGTCTTTTTCCCAGTCCCCTCTCGTGTTAGAGCAGCAACCACGAGTTTTTATGGGTCATTACTTCTCCTTATGTTCTGCAAAATAGACTTCATTCTGCCCAGGACACATCTGGCATGCTGCCTTTCCCCCCTAAGCCCTCTGAATACTCTTATTTCTCTTGTCCCAGTTGGACATGAAATTGTCATGCAGATACAACTTCATCACTACATCACTTTTCATGCTAGTGTTATCCTCATCCCAGTTTCTAAGAATTTAAAGGGCAATATCAATTATACTTTCAAAGCTGCTTCACATCACTGGAGAAGCTTTGAAAATCAGATTTAAGTTCCTGTTGTCAACTTATCTTGGGGTTATGTTAGGTCACGGAAGCTGGTTTTTAGCCAAGGTATGATGAGAAGCAGAATAACGTTGAACTTTGTTCTTTGGATTGGCACTGTTCAAAAGACCAAGGGCATTGTTTGGACTAATTTTCTGGAATGTGTCTCTCAAGATTTCTTCTATTCTTTTTGTCATCTATAATAGATATTAGTTGTTAAAGTACTCAGGAATTTGGAATCTTGTAAAAATGCTTTTGGAAATTCAGAAAGGCTTTCAACATAGGGTAGAAAGAAATGGAAATTTTGTCCTTGCAATTTTTTTCCCCTTAGGTTCTGAAGGAGATTATCAAAATTAAGAATTATATGCTGAATTCGGACTAGATTCTTATTAAAGGATAGATTTTTACAAAGAGTAAAGCTATGACCTTTACGAAAGTAGAAAATAAGCATATGTCAAAGCGTTTATTTAACTCAGTTAATGAGGAACCAGTAAGATGTTGTAAGCAGTTCAAAAGAGGATTCAAAGACCCACACCCGTATAGGCAATCAGGAATGCTAAATGAATTTGCAAAGAGATGATGATAAACTAGAAAATTGCACTTCCCTGAATACAATTCATATGCACTGCTATGGACAAGAGTCATCTACATCAGTATTAATTTTCTACAACTTAGAGTTGGAAAATGAAAGGCAAAGATAACTTGTAACGGTGCCCTAGATAATGCCTAGTTTTCTACTAAAGAGAGTGTCTTTTTGGTCCTGCTATTTTTCATCATTTTTCTTCTCATTCAAAACAAAATGCTGAAAAGTGGTAAAGAAGACCTACCCACCTCTTACTTAGAACTGCTGCTTAAGAAAACCCAGAACCTGCCTTGCACACATCTACATTTCATATTATTCTGCTGTTTATTGTATACAAATTCCAAATGTCAATCTGTAAGAAAGTTACACACACACGTATAACATGGTAGATTAATTTCCTAGGGTGGCTGCAACAAATTGCCAAAACAACGAAAATTTATTTTCTCACAGTTCTGGAGACTAGAAATCTGACATCAAGGTGTCAGCAGGGTTGATTCCTCCTGGGGGCTCTGAGGTCTCTCTCTCCTAGTTTCTGAGGATTGCCTGTACTCCTTGGCATTCCTTCCTTGTCTCACAGACACATCACTTCGATCTCTACCCGTACAGTCACGTGGTGCTTTCCCTGTGTGTCTGTGTCTTTGTGCAAATTTCTCTCTTCCTCTAAAGACACCAGTCATATTGGATTTAGGGCCCGAGCTTATCCTGTATGACTTCATCTTAACTTGTTTACATCTACAAAGACTCTGTTTCCAAGTAAGGTCATATGCACAGGTTCTGAGCAGACGTGAACTTTTGGGGAACACTAGGAGGTATCTAACACAGAGGATGTGAAGAGAACAGTGTTTCTGACCAAGAGATTGCCAAGGAACCCTGAAAGGCAGACCGTTTTTAAAGGCAACAGGCTTAAACAAAAACACTCCAATTAAAGAGCAATTCTTGTTTATAACCAGGTCTGGATCATCTCCAACAAGCAAACCAAGCAAGTAAATGTGATACCAGGCTTCTGGGCCAATGTTCCAAAGGCAGCCGTCCACTCATTTCTTCAGGATTCAGGAGAACCAGCTTCTAATTCTAGCTTTGCAACTAATGAGCTGTGTAAACTTGGGCATGTCCTCTGTCTAATTGAGCCTTACTTCCCTCTTTTGTCAAATGAGGGAAATAGACTAGAATATTTTTAAGTCCCCTTCTACCTCTAATGGGCTGTTATTTATGATCTCTATGTTATAAATGCAAAATGTCCAATTTAGTTATTAGGACATGAGCTAGATTGTCTTTTAAAATTGTTCAAACCTATTTATATCTACCTATGCTTTCTAAAGTTAGAACAGAATCTTTGGGATCTTTTTTTTTCACTGTTTGTGATAGGATACAAATTGGGGTCTCCTGCTATCCCTTTTTTCTATGTCAGAAATGGGTCCCATTTCCACATTTCTTCCATGTGACCTTGTGCCCTTGGCCACAGCGGCGAGACTTTCACTTTCCACAACCCAGGAGACATCACCATTTCAGTCTTCCTTAGCTGTAAGGGCTGCCCTTTACATATGTGACAGTTAAAGGGACCCCCCGGGGAACAGTGCTTGATGCAGGAGTCCTGCAGAGCCGACTGGATCACAGTGGACACTGGACCAGGCTGGAACAACCAGCATTCTTGCTTGAAAATTTAGAAGTGAGGATAAGATGAGATCACTGTATGCTCTGCTCATAAGCTGAGAAATATCAACTGGAAAGCTACTGAGGGTGTACATAAGCTAGTCAAGAGGCAGCAAAATGAGAGAGGAGAGTGAAAGGTTTTGTTTTGTTTTGTTTTTTTTAAGTGTAGAGAGAGAGTGAGTGAATATACTACCTGACATCCTGATGGCCTTTACTTCTTGTGGGACCTAGATGCATCCCTGTGTTACTGTCCCAGGACTCTCTTTCTTAAGCTGCTTTGAAGTGGTTTCACTACTTGCAGTTTAAATAAACTTGGCTAGATACTGTGCATTTAATATATTACTAATGAAGAAATTTCCTTATTTTGTTAGATTAAATTCATTGCCAGTGTCCTTTCTCAAGAGAATCAAATATATATATATATATATATATATATATATGAATTTAATTATCCACAATAGGTCAATACTGATTTATCAAAGAGGTTAACAAATGTAATGATCTTTTTAACAATGACCAAAATGATTATACTACAATAAGCTATTATATGACAGAAGTTTATTTAAATGAATGTGAATATGTTCTAGATAGTTCCCGCTACAGGTAACATCACTTTTTTGAAGGATTATTAACATCTTTTGTTTAAACTTGTGGATGCCTAAGTTGCAATAAGCAGACCACACTTTGGAATCTCCTCTGCCCTACGTCCCTGAAACAGAAACAGGTAGAGGATTTTGACCTAAGTTCCATGAAAGGATAATTTCCACCTGCCATCCAATGGCAATGGCAGGCACAAGGGACATGCAAGTAACGCTGCTTCTCCATAGATCCCCAGAAGTAAACAAAAGGATCCATGAAGATCTCCTCCCATGACAACTTAGAAAAGAATAACTAGAGAGTCCAAAGTATATCGTGTAGTCAAATGGTGAAGTCAGTCTAAGAACATTTAATTGGTTAGAATTCCGCTCTTGACCATGCATTATGGAAACCATTTCATGTGGCGTATGCTGAGTCACCAGGGGGCTCAGGCCTGTGCCTAATTATATTCTCCCACAAGATGAACCCTGAACAGAACTCAGTGCTCCCACCCATGTTTCGTCCATGGGTAAGACAAAGTCAAGGGGCTGGGGAAGAGCCACATGCCCGTCTCGGTTTCTCAGATAATAACTTTCCATAGGTGTTTCTTGAAGTGATCAATGAGACAAGATATTAGATAAGCATTTCTGAACCTATGTCTTACTCTTTTGCCACAGAGCCTGTCTCAAGCTCAAAAAATATTCCTAGGGTGAAACCTCAGGCACTCTACTTTAAACGAAAAGTATTTCTATGGGAAGTGTTCTGTAAACTCTAAAATATTAAATACATGTAAACAGTGTTATTATCCTGGGCTGCAAGAATTGAGCGTGTAGAGGACAGAAATTCAGAGGACCTTGCATGACCAAGGGGAAATAAAGTTAAGTATTAGTTAGTATCACAAATAAATATACTTTTGTAAGAGTCTTTAAGTTTCAATTTCCACAAATACATACTGCATGCCTAGTATGCATTCATATAACAATAAACAATAGAAGTTAACATCTATTTAGCACATACTACATGTCAGGTACTCTGTTAGGCACTTTATAGATAGTAATTCTTTAAGCATCTCACCAAACCAACTGTTCCCCTCTCAATCATTATAAGCATCAAGATGATGTAACCGATCTACCTATAGTTTTTCAAAACCAGACACTGGATTTGGAATACTCCTAAATTATTTTACATCTACATTACCTGTAAATACTGTATTTTGTTTTTCTGTCTATAATGCTTATAAATCTATGACACCACCTAAAAGTCACCCTCTACATACTCATTACAAACTCATTCCTGTTTCAGACTACGCCACTTTTAAAGGAATCTGGCCCAAACAGGATTATACGTTCTTCCTAAAACTTCCTCAAACATTTAAAGTGAAACAAAAACAAAGCTAACACAAAAACAACTCACTTGCTGACCTCCCCCCGCCCCCCAAAAACAAAAAAACTCCCAAGAGCTTTCCTCTGCTCTGCTCTCTTACCCTCCCCGCCTCGGTCCTGTGGCCTTCTCTCTTTTCTGGGCCAGCTTGTTTAGTTTTTTATAACCTGCTCCCCACATGTCAACTCTCTTTGCCATGAAAACACCCCTGGCTTGAAGTTCTTTTTCTGCTTTGATTGCTTTCTAGAGACTATTTGCCTTCATTGCTTTTATGGTTGTCCTTTGTTGGACAGAAAATAAGGTAAAGAGAACTGGGCAGAGGAAAAGGGGAACACATGACAATAAACCCTATACTAGAGTATGTTCAGTAGGAACATTTCTGGCAATGCCCATATCAAGTGACCTCTTTCTTGAACTGAGCACAATTACAAGTGGAACATTTTTATTATTTTTTAATAGCTGCCTCAAGAGCATTTTGTCCTTTTTAGAATGCTTACTTTTTGGAGGTAAAAATAAAAGAGCATGGGTAAGGATGATATTTAACAACACAGATGAACCTGGAAGGTATTATGCTAATTATGAAATAAGTTGGTCACAGAATGACAAATACTGCATGATTCCATTTATATGAGGTATCTAATATAGTCAAACTTAACAGAAGCAGAAAATAGAATGGTGGTTCCCAGGGGCCTGGAGACGGGAGTTGTTCAATGGGTATAAAGTTACAGCTAGGGCTTCCCTGGTGGCGCAGTGGTTGAGAATCTGCCTGCCAATGCAGGGGACACGGGTTCGAGCCCTGGTCTGGGAGGATCCCACATGCCGCGGAGCAACTGGGCCCGTGAGCCACAACTACTGAGCCTGCGCATCTGGAGCCTGTGCTCCGCAACAAGAGAGGCCGCGACAGTGAGAGGCCCGCGCACCGCGATGAAGAGTGGCCCCCGCTCGCCACAACTGGAGAAAGCCCTCACACAGAAACGAAGACCCAACACAGCCAAAAATAAAAAACATAATAAATAAATAATAAATAAAAATTTGAAAAAAAAAAAAAATAAAGTTACAGCTATACAAGATGAGTAAGTCCTGAAGATACGCTATACACCATAGTGCTCATAGGTAACGATGCATGGTATGTGCACTTGATAATTTAAGAGGGTAAATCTCATGTTAAGTGAACTTCCACAAAAACAAAACAAAAAACAATTGACATAAGAAAACTTTTGGAGGTGGTGGATATGTTTATTACCTGGATTGCTGTTTTGGTATCACCAGTGTATGCATATGTCAAACTCATCAAATTGTATACATTAAATATGTGCAGTTTGTGCTATATCGATTATGCATCAATAAAATGGAAAAAAAATGAGTTAATGATATTTAAAAAAAATAAAGATTATGTAAAAACAAGGACATCAGAAAATTTCACACATGTAATTTTAACCACCACATTTGTGAAAACACAGGCTCTGAGGTCTGAGTGTGCAGGGTTATTTTTAGCTCACCTCACTAATGGGCATTGCTATATCCTCATCTCTAAAATGGTGTAACAATAATAATTCTTACTGCATAGGGATGATGTCAAATGTGGAAACAATACAGTTGACCTTGAACTACACAGGGGTTAGAAGCATCGACCCCCTGCTCTGTCAAAAATCTGCATATAATTTTATAGTCAGCCTTCCATATCTGCAGTTCCTCTATGTATCTGTGGTTCCACGTGCATGGATTCAACCAACCACCTCCTGTGTAATCTGTATTTATTTTTAAAAATCTACATATAAGTGGATCTGCACAGTTCCACCCCATCTTGTTCAAGGGTCAAGTGTATTAATGATTGTAATTAATAACTTTATAATGATGAGTATAATGATAATTTATAAACCAACTTTTGTAGCATTGCTATATGCATAATATAGAGCTAAAGTACTTTATATATGATATTTCATTTTTAATTTATATAATTACCCTTGAGGTAGGAATAGTACATGTTAACTACTTATCAGAATACCTGACCTATAATGAGGTTTCAGTAGAGAATAACTAAAACAATAATTATTACCTTAAATGTTGTGTTACAGTTAGTCAATGTTATAATAAAGCTTATCTTGTTGGAAGCATTTTTACCACAGGCAGAAATTATAGACAATGGATACAGATGTATCTTAGAACTGCAGTTAATATATATTGTTTTCGCTCAGAGGGAAAGCCCAAGATGATAAGGGATAGGATTAAGAAAGAGAGGGGAAGGGTAGGGCCTCAGCCTGCTGACAGGAGAAATGAAGAGTCAGGTTTGTAACTGGCACAACTACTGCTTTATAATGACAAATATTTAGAAAGGGATCAGAGATGGAGACTTTCTGGGTGACGTTCTAAGTCAGTTTTTCCACCTGCCCCAGCACAACCATTCCTGTTGAGTCGTCACCCTTGCCCCCAAGGAAGATCAGATCAAGAGACCACAGACCAGCTCCTCTAACTCATTCATCACCACCTAAATAATCCTACAAAGACAATATCAGATGTCTCTGCAGAGCCAGCTGCTGAGTGATTTCAAAGATACCTCTGTACTGTCCCTGAGTGAGGAAAAAAAAATCTGTTTGCTGATGCCTGAAACTCCTTTGACAAGGTGAGGATGGGGCAGCCTGTAGTCCAAAACTAGAGAGAAGAGGCTAAAAAAAGAAAATGCCTGTGTCTGGGGTGGGTAAACGTTTCAGCGAGAGTAAGTTTCAGATAAAATGTACTCAATCAAGTATAAATGAATGGTATTATTCGTTTGCCAGTTTTGAGGGAGGAGTGGGGAGAGAGGAGAGCAGGAAGATCTTAGAGTAGCAGCTGTCCTAGGCCAACAAAGGTGAGGAGAAGCTCTTTAAAGGAAGGACCATGTTCACATGAGTTGGATCTGTGTGTGTACTAACTAGGCTAGTACCTGCAGAGGCCATACACTGGGCTACCTTGAAATATGTCTGGAAAAACCAACAGAGCAGCCTTAAGAAAGCTACTTGGTGGTTCTTTCATCATTTTATTTTAAGGTATAATTACCTTCTCCAAAGAAATATTAATTGAATTATAGTTGCAGTTTGCACTTGGACAGGTAAATATCAATTTATTTTTGGACTCAGAGTTTCAGAATAACTAAGAGTTTAATATCAACTATGCTTTAGTAATCCAGGAAGTTATAACCTACCAAGAAACAAACTTTTTCCTCCTCACAACAGACATTTAAGGGGGGGAAAAAAAAAAAAAAAAAAAAGGTCCAGGAGGGGAGATGAGTCAGAGGGGACCATTTGGGATACTTTGACACAACAGATCTTAATTTAGGAAGGGAAGAAAGCTAAGAGTTACTCAAATTTTTTCTCAGTATCAGAAAGGGAAGAACCAAATGTTCCCAGAGAGCTTATCAAATCTCCCTTCAGGTAAAACACATTCCTACTGATATAGGATTTCCAACTAGTCTCTCTAATAGTCATTTCTAAGCTATTTCATATTCATGCGATGTGGGCTGGGATGTTTGCCATAGAACATGCTTCTTTATTATAAGGGGCTTCACCACTCAGAACAATTTGCTAACAGCCTTGACATTTTTATTTGCACCCTGATGACAGGGAAGTATAATAAATTTCCCCCAAAGGTTGGAGAATTGAGAATTAGATGGCAAAGAGAAGAATGAAAAGCAAGAGGCATTGCTGATGAGTTGGTGTATCAGGCAAGAAGAAAGTATTTGTAACTGAAAAGGGTAAGGAAGAGGACATAAAGAGAAAGGCATATTGGGAATGGTTGTTGGGCTCTCATAGCAGAGCAAATGGTTTGCGAGGGCAATTGTCACCACTAACACAGCCCGATGGGAGCTGAGAAGGAGAATTTTCCCTCCATCCTCCTTAAAGTCCATCTAAATAGGAGAAGAACTGAAGTGCTATCTATAATTACAGAGTCTGGGTGGAGAATGAGAGAAACGGAAATAGTCCTTTAAGGCATCACAAGATGGCTTGTCTTCTGACTTTTCCCGTTTTAGGGCTTTGTAACCACTAGCATGAACATCAAGCAAGATGGTGAAGTGAGAGTAGTTGATGGTGGGTAAAAGAACTGGCATTATTGACCACAGGATACACATGAAAATTCACTTTCATTTATTTTAAAATCTACATCATTATGTATGATGTGAATTCAAATTCTTACTGTAAGATAAGTGTAAATGCATTACACGCTGCATTCTCCTTTAATTAGAAGAGCAAACAAACAATAAACATAGCACAGAGGCATACTCAAAGGCAATCACATTTTCACTTTTCCCCAGATGAACTGGTTTATCACTTAATTTATATGTTACACTGAGTAACCTCTCTGGATATCACAAGAGTTCAGAATAATATTCACAACGAAAGGGCAGTGTAGAGACTTGGGAAAAGGAGTGGGACATTTCCAAATTATAAGCCTGTGAAGTCTGTTAGCTCTCAGACTTGGGTACCCAAGCCCTCTGCAGTGGATGATGAATGCATCACTGGTGACCTCAGTCTCCTTGCTGGGGATACAATTATGGGAAGAAGTAGAGGAGATGTCTTTTGCATGATGAGTCCACTGAGAAAGGGAAGTACGTAACTGCTGAATTTGCTGCAGAGAGTGTATTGTTTGTAAGTCTGAAAACAGAGAGAAAACAAAATCCGCTGGGGCATGTAATGCTCCTTGGGAAGCAAAGAAGAGACTCGGAACTCCGGAACAATTTAAACAGCTCGGGCGAGGGTGGCGGTTCCAGCATGCAGCTTGTCAAGTTAATGTATGGCTGTGTATAATTGGGTGGTAGCTTTTCCTCCAGAAAGATGAAACAGCCAAGCCAAGAGAGATGGGTATCTCACTATTTCTAATATAGAGATAAAGATCTTATTTTAGTTCGGAGGGAAAAAGAATGTGGGGGTGTTGCGCAAAGATTAGGCTTTTGCAGTGTTGAAAAGTTTCAAAAACAGCAAAAAGAATGGAGAAATGTTTCAGAAAATCAGGAGCCTAATTATTCAAACTTTTAAGGGTTAACTCTTGAATTTCCCTGAAATGGGAGGCACTGTTTCTGTTATATTAAGTTAGGTTGAGATAGTTCTCACAACTACAAATCAGGAGCTTTCCATTTAAATATCAGATATGTGAAAGCTTTATTTTTATTATCCCTTTTAAAATGGGCCTTATTCCTGCATTATAATAAACAGTCAAAATAATAGCCATGATTAATCAAAGCAGTTGATTATACAATATTAGATTGATTTCAAATGAAGTCTTACCTCAGTGTCCATCAGAGAGGAAATACTTTTGGTTAAATAAAAACTGTGTAGGAATGGGAATCTGAGTTGTGATATTGGAAGGATCAGCTGGCTATACCAATCTCCAAGGCCCAGATCTTCTTCAGAAAAAGCTTCTGTTAATATGGCTGTAAAAGGAGCATCAGTGACTAGAGCACTGCTGGGCCTACCATTACATGTGTTGTTTGAGCCACAGCGCCTTGGTTTATATAAAACAAAATTAGTTCTCTGCATTGGGAAAGCTGGGACTTTAGTGGCCCCAAAGGTCAGTTGCCTGAGAAAGTTCCTCAAATTAGGTTCTTTATAAATGTGAAAAGCCTTGCTCAAGGACCAAATACAATGCTCTGGGCATTTTAAAGACAATGACTCTGATCCAGTCACTGGGATTTACTTGGTGCTAGTGGGGAACTCATTCTCCTACAACATGCTGCCTCTCAGGTTTCTCATCGACAATCCAGACTCTACACCCCCAGCAAAATGAACTGTCAGATTAAGGTAGATGTGAGATAGGAGCTTTCTCTCAGTACTGGGGATCTCAATGATTTGGGGAATCCCTTATTTTATGCATGTTTAAACAGAGGCAACAAGAGATCAAATGAATGCCCCAGGCTCATCTAGTCAGTGAAAGGGCATAGCTAAAACTAGAATCTAGGCTAATATTTGACTTTGACTGAAAAGAAGTTTCTTAACAAAATTGTTTAGATGATCTCACATGAGGCATAGGGAAAGTGAAGATGAGGAGAAAGTAAAGAACATTCTATGTTTGCAATGTACTCTTCTGAATAAAAGAGCTACCTAAACTCTCATACTCATCAATAGGTACTGCTCCATATCTTTTTTTACTTTGCTCATCTTTGATTACCTTAATAGATGAAGCAATTGAACTAATAAAAAAAAGACCCCTACTACTAACAAGTCATTTTTAGGATTGAGTATGTTTAACTCCACTTCTACCCAGAAGAACCAATGTAAACGAAGCAGGCTAAGACTGTTACTGGACTAGAAACATTAAAATATTCTTGCTACTCTTTCAGAAGGTACCCTGAGACCTGATAAACCTCACTGGCTTTTTTTCTTTTTTTTCTTGAATCGTGTCTTGCATAAAGATACTCAACAGAAGAAACACTATGATTCAAGTGATGCTATGGTCCAAGGCTTCCCTAGTATATTTCCATCCCTAGCCACGTCCATCCTTATGGAAAATGCACGCCCCACAGTTCCATGCTGGCTTCTGATCATGAAGAGTAACTTAAAAGGGATGTAGAACAAGTGCCAGTTCTTCCTTTTTGTCCACAGGCCCTGTGATAATTTTTTAAAAATAGAAGCTGCTTTAAGAACTTTTGTTTAATGAATACTAAATTTAGTTTAGTGGGATAGGAAGAAAGGTAGAATAAGGTCTTTTTAAAGCTAGAGGAACAAATATGAGCTAATCACTTGAGCTGTGGGGTGGTATCTTGAAGAGGCCAAGGCACATTGTCTTTAGCTCAACAGAGAGCAATCAATCATTGTGATTTCCTGTAGCCCCTAGGATGTCAGGATTAGTGTGTAAGACTTAGTTCCCCAACTTGAACTAGATCATGGCAAAGGCAGCAACCAGACTCCTTAGTTGCTCAAGTGGCTTCTCACAATCTAGGAAAATCTTCCAGACCTTCACTAAATTGTATTTCCTATTACACAGGGATCTCTTATATTATTCCTCTAATCCTATGGGAGCCATCTAGACAGCAATAAATTCATTATGCAAGGATTACAAAGAATTTTTCTGATCTGGAATACACCAAACACACGCATTTTTCTTTTCTAGTATTTTCCTATCACATGAGAGGAGAACAACAAATATAACCTTCTCATTAGTGTCACGGTATAAATCTCTAAAACCAGTCCCTGCAATGATTAAATAAAACAGAACTTAGATATATTTTTTAAGAGATAAGACATTCCAAATTCCTATGACTTAGATACGTTTTGCAAACCTTGAGTAAATTAATTAAGGGACCAAGGTAATTGTTTTGACTGATTTCCCATAGGTATCTAAGCAGAACATACTATTTTGGACTCACTTTTAGTGAAATCAGTTTTAAGCACTAGCTCTCTGGTATTCATTCATTTATTCATTCTTTCATTTATTAATTTAAAAAATTTATTGAACTTCTATGGCATGCACTGGGCTAGTACTGTAGATATACTTGAATAATCCATAATTCAGTGAGTACAAAATTTGGTTTGCTGGGTTAAAAACTCAAGGAACTCAAAAGACAAGAAAATCAATTATAGAGAACAAACAATGTTAGAGTTGTACAAGGCAGGAGTGGGAGATGTGAGATTCAGGAAAAGACTCCAACTAAATAGAACAACTGGCGTAAAAGCAGAAGGCATATGTTAGAATATTATGGAAGATGAGGTTAGGAACAGCGGGGGAGGGGCATATCATGCTGCATCTCTGACATGTTAAGGAACTTGGACTTAATCCTATAGATAATGATGAATGTTTGAGAAAGCATATATGAAGGAGAGAATTGTATTTTATAAAACTAGCATTGGGTTTTAGTAATATTGCTGTGGCCTCTGTGCAAAGGATATTTGGAGGTGGGTATGAATGGAAGCTGAAAGTAGATTTAGGAAATGATTGCCATAATCCAGATGAGGAATGATGGAATCTTGAATTAAGGCAGCTCAAGAGCTGTCTGAGAGTTAATTCAGTAAGACAAATTTGGTAGACATTCCTGAGACAGACTGCAGAACCTGACAATTAATTAAATCCAATGGGAGGAAAATCAGATGACTAACATTTTGATCGTGAGTGACTAGCACAATTATGGTACCATTCACTGAAATACGGCAAGTCCCAAGAAATTTTTAACAGAGAGGAAACAGTGGTGATGATAGGCAGATGGACATATAGGTTGGACAAACTGGTTCAGGTTAGGTAATAGAGAATTTTACATCTTTTCAGGGTGGTTTAAATATTCATGAAAATGTTTCCCTTTTCCCCAGGCAATAATGGTCATATCACTAATCCAGACCAAAAATATGAAAGATGACTTTTTCAATTTCTACTTCCAAATTATTACACATTTTCAAAACTGTTGGTTTACTTTTTTATATGTTTTTATAATACAAACTAAGATTTTTTAAAAACTGAATAGGAGAGAGTTTCAGAGTATATTCCTTAACAGATGGATGAACATGTTATGTCGCTATATAGAAAATGTATACATTAAAAAAACTAATACTTTTATCTCCAGTCAGTTTTTATTTCTGTTAACTAGCAATTTTGGTTTAGCCATCCCTGCTGAGAGGCACAGATTTGGAATTGGATGTAAATTATCATGTTAGGCACCAACAATGTGCCAGTATTTTTCACTCCTTCTACTATTTCTATGTGATTAAAAAAAATAATAATAATAAGTAACTTCCCCAAAGGTCATGGGTCAGTAAGTAACAGATACAATACACAAACCAAGGCTGGTCTGACTCCAAAGACAAACTTCATAATGCTAGTGAATTGGGGGCGTATTTTTGGTTCCACTATATATATCTGTACATGGGGTAATGCTTTTTTCCTCTCTGAATTCCAGCTCTCATCTGTAAAAGGACACCCAGAGTTCATACCCAACAGATCATTTATAAAGTTAGAATGATAATATCTATGAAAAAACTTTATGAAGTGCTATAAAATAGCATCTAATACAGAAAAAATGTTGCATTATATACAGTAATAGTAAAAAAAAACAAAAAACACTTCATTCTGTCCCTTGGTAGTAATCCATGAAATATTATTTTTCAAAAAATGTGTCCACAAGTAATTCCTTAATCAAAGTGTGACTTGTTCTGTACCATATGAGATTACAATCTGGTAACCAGTCTAGGATTAAGAAGGAGGACATCACAATACCACAGAAATGTAATGTAAGTCACACACGCAAGCCATATATGTCATTTTAGAATTTCTAGTAGCTACATTAAAAAAAGTAAAAAGAAATAAGTGAAATTAATTTTAATATATTTTGTTTCAAAATCTAATTTCAAAATATCATTTTATGTAATCAAATTATGCATTTATGTATTCAATATAACATTTTATTAATGAGATATTTACAGTATTTTTTTCCATTCTAAGTCTTAAAAATTATATGTATATTTTACATTTCTAGCACAGCTCAGCTCACACTAGCCACATTTCAACTGCTCAGTGATCGCATGTAACTAGTAGCTGCCATATTGAACAGTGCAGCTCTACAATACTGACAATGGTCTATGAAGTACTCTATCCCAAGAACTACACTCAAAAAGAATGCTCTACTCTACATATATACACTACTGAATGTAAAATAGTTGGCTGGTGGGAAGCAGCAGCATAGCACAGGTGCTTTGCGATGACCTATCCCACCCTAGAGGGGTGGGATAGGGAGGATGGGAGGGAGGCTCAAGAGGGAGGGGATATGGGGGTATGTGTATGCATATGGCTGATTTGCTTTGCTGTGCAACAGAAACTAACATGGTATTGTGAAGCAATTATACTCCAATAAAGATCTATTTAAAAAAAATCAAATCAAATCAAATCAGAGGAAAAAAAAAAAGAATGCTCTGTGCTCATAAATAAGGCCATTAAGGTATCTCTTACGGAGTTTGCACAAAAGAAAAGAAAAAGAGTGGGACATAGGCAGAAAGGTTAATAGAAGTCAGGAGACACACAGGAGGAAGGTAGGGAGTCAAAATTACGAATAAGCAGAAGCCATCAAGTAGACGAACAAATAGAGAAGCTGTCAGTGACTAGTAACAACAGTAGCACCAAATCTAAACAAAGAAGTTGAATCATGGTTAACAACAGACTACGCAAAATGTCAATTGGCCAGTAAAGACGCAATATGGTCTGAAGTATCAGTTCAGTTATCCATTAGGCCAGGCAATGTAGCTCATGAAAAAGTGTCCTATCTCCCTTCATCACCGTGTTTCCTTTCAATAAACTTCCATCACCTTCTGTGTGCATTATGTCAAATAGAAAGCAACTTTATTTTGCCTTCTACTATGCCTTTACATTTATCTATAGAATATTCTTTCCCTGGCCCTGAAAAAAAAAAATTCAACCAGCTCCCTGACTTCCTTAGTCATTCTATGATCCTTTAGGTTTCAAATTTACCCACACTTCTGCTATTGAAACACTCAGTCTCAGGTAATGATCAAAACTCCAAAAGCTCTTCTTCCTGCTATAAGTAGGAAGCCTGCAGTGAAGAAAATGGGTTTTATTGTCTACCAATCCCAACCATTTCAAACACTTATTCCCCATCTTCCTAACCACAGTTTTGTTTTGCTCTATACCTCTAGGGTAGAAGCAAAGTAGAGAGAGAGATGGGAAGAAGGGCAGGAAATTTTTACTGGATGTCTGTGATGATAATTCCCTGGGCGGTCAAGTGGTTAGGACTCTGCACTTCCACTGCAGGGGGCCCAGGTTCAATCCCTGGTTGGGAACTAAGATCCTTCCCACAAGTCAAGCCACAGGGCAGCCAAAAAAAAAAAAAAAAAAAAGACATCTCTGGGATTCAAGTATTTAAAATTGACTCTTCCTCTCTTACCACCTTTGTGGGTTCTTCAGCCCTGTTATCTGTCCCCCACCATCCAGAGTTGAGGGTCTTCCCTTAGTTGATGCGTTCCCTTGACATGGGTAAATATAGTTGGTTGCATTTAAATCCTTAGCCAGCCCTCTGACATCCTGTTATTTACTTCTAGCTACTTTCTGCTGAGGTCTGTTTAACACACCGTGATCACTGGTATTAACCTGAGTTAACTAAATCTATCTGCCCCATACTGTAAATGACTTTACTAATGGAACTAGAATATTGCAAATCTCTTGACTGAAGGTTTAGTGGGCATTACCAAGGTTTGCCTTTACTCCCTTAACTACCTTCTTTTCCCATGGTTGACTAACCTCTTCTAACTGACTCCATAATTATACATGTTAATATAGTAAATCTGTGCATTAGTCAGGGTTCTCCAGAGAAGAGAACCAGCAAAGATACATATATAGAAATTGGTTCACTCCATTATGGAGGCTGAGAAGTCCCATGGTCTGCCATCGGCAAACTGGAGATCCAGGAAAGCTGGGGGGTAGGTGTAATTCAGTCGGAGTTCAAAGGTCTGAGAACCAGGGGAGCCAGTGGAGTAATCTGAGTCGAAGTGCCAGAGGAGGTGAGATGAGATGGCTCAGTTCAAGCAGTGAGGCAGGAAAAGAGGGGCAAATTCCTCCTTCTTCAGCCTTTTGTTCTATTCAGGCCCTCAATGTGTTAGATGATGACCACTTTGAGAAGGGCAATCTGCTTTACTGAGTCCAGCAATTCAGAGGCTAATCTCTACCAGAAACACCCTCACAGACACACCCACAAGCAATATCTAATCTGGGCACCCCATGGCCAGTCAAGTTGACACACAAAATTTACCACCACAACCTGAGCCCTTTTATCCACCGCTATTGCAAATTGCACGCCATTTCTCTGTCCCATTATGCGCTGATTTTTAGTCTCGAAGGGTAATTTTTTTTTTTAATATCCTAGTTTCTGAAGAAAGCTTTAATGTATCAAAAACATTAAGCTTTAAAAAACACTAAGCTTTAGCTCTGAGGTATTTTAAGCGAATTCCATGACAATATGCTTGTTGTTCTTCAGTACTTTGTTCTTTCTGCTCTGCATATTAAGAACCTGATGCTCAGAGACACAATTTTTTAAATGTTTTAATAAGCAAATCATGAATATTTAAACTCCTATTGAGAAGATTTGCTTGTTAAGTTCCTTCCTCCTTGAGTCTACCCTAAAATATGCTGTACTTTCAAGCCCTGGCTCACTGCTCACAAGAGTTTGAATGGCCAATTCAATTTCTACTTGAGGTATCACCCAGAAAACATGTAAATAAATATTGCTGCTTGGGTGAAAAGAAAGTTTTTTTTAATAAATAAAAATTCAAACTATGAAAGTTATGAAACAGAGTTTGCAGATTAACTCACAATGTTAGCACTGTGAATATATATTTCTGTGGTTTAGAGGAAGTTTTTCTAAGTAGGTTTAAATAATTGAGTTCCGTCTCTGCAATCACTAATTGTCACATCGCTGAAAAGGCTAGAACCATTTTAGAAATGCACAATGGGCTTCAAAGGCATCATCTCTCAACAGGCCTTACACGCCTGGTGGGAAGCTAACTGGGTCACACTTCAAGCTGAAGAAATCCAACTGCACCTTACAGAGGACACAGAGAACGTATGTGCGTGCAGAAACCAAGATAACTGAACTGATAATTCAGATAAAATACATGCCTGTTAGATGAAGACAGATAATTTAGGCATGGATAACATTTTAGTATTGAATTTTTGGAATAATTGAGTGTCATGAGTTTCCATTTAAAGTTTTCAGAATAGTATTGTAAAAGAACCTTTACTAACATGAATTGACTAACACTCTTTGAATTAAAGCTGAACTGAAGTTTAAAGGCAGTGTTTAGTCTAATAAATGTATGATTATTATAAAATGTCATTCATGATTTAACTTAACACTAAGTGGCAACTAACAAAAAATAATAGCTAACATTTAGTGAGAAATGACTACTACGTGCCAAGCAGTGTGCTAATAGCTTTACATGGATTTTTGTGTATGCATAAATCATCACCATAATGGAAAAGTTACAGTGAGATCCCTTCATGTCTCAGAAAAGTCTGCATGGAATGCAGCCCTGAGCTTGGTGCTCATAATTCCATGATGGGCCCATAAGGGATCCCATGGATGACTGGTAAAATGGTGCCTTGGAATCATTCTGGAATTAAGAAATGATTATTTCCCTTGGTATATAGATGAAAAAGCCATAATATTATTTGAAAATGCTTTCATTAAAAAGACTAAAAATAGGGCTTCCCTGGTGGCGCAGTGGTTGAGAATCTGCCTGCCAATGCAGGGGACACGGGTTCGAGCCCTGGTCTGGGAAGATCCCACGTGCCGCGGAGCAACTGGGCCCGTGTGCCACAACTACTGAGCCTGCGCGTCTGGAGCCTGTGCTCCGCAACAAGAGAGGCCGCGACGGTGAGAGGCCCGCGCACCGCGATGAAGAGTGGCCCCTGCTCGCCACAGCTAGAGAAAGTCCTCGCACAGAAACGAAGACCCAACACAGCCAAAAATTAAAAAAATTTAAAAAAAAAGACTAAAAATAGTATTATTGAGTTTTTCTTCTCTTATCTGCAGACCAGTAGGCTTTGTTTGCATCTCAGATACATTCTACATGGTCTCTATTCATTACTTTTGCTCTTGTGAGTCTTACAAGACAAGCATTTTTAATTGGGGGTTTTAAATCTTTTCCTTGAACCATTGGTGAGGTATATTTTCTGAACACAGTGAATAAAATAGCATGCAGCTCTCATAGCTTTTGAGGTTATTGTCATTCCCCACTTCCCATGTATAATAAATAAATTAGAGAGTATTGGAGCCTTTAAATGAACAAAAGGTTAAATAAAATTTTATGATCTCCCTTGCTGATATCCTGGCTGGCACCACATTTTGAGTAATACATCATTAGAGAAATCACCCTCTAATGCATGATTGTAATATTATGATGGGAGAGTTATTACTTAGAGGCATCTCCTTAAATATACTGTTGGCCCTGAGAGCCTTAAAAAAAAGGTTAAGTGAATTTCTTTTTTCCAGGGTTGCTGGAAAAGATCTACGAAAGGCCCCAGGAATTGAGACAAAGTTATTGGCTTCAGGGGACACTTTCCCATTAATTTAGTAAGCCTGAGGGGCATCACAGGGAAGGCCTTGGCTTGTCAAATTATATCATTATTATCTCGCCAAACATTTCAATACATTTAGTTCAGATTAAAGAGCCAAGAAGTACTTATGAGTAGAAAGAAGAGGATGGAAAGTTAAATTAATCATATATATATATATATATAAACTGAATTTAAATTTGAATACTTCCTCCCCAACTCCTTTTCTCCCACCAGTGTAAAGATCTTTACCTTAGACTGTTTAAGTGTAAAGCGTTGTTGCATAATATATGATAAGGATTTTGAAGTTACTAACTGAACTCAGTGTAAAAGAGTTATCTAACACTCTAAGATAGAGAGGCAAACTACCACCTTATTTTTCTTTTAATAAAAACACTCTTTGGCAATATAGTCTATGTTTCTATTTGACTCTCCACCTCCCCTTTGCTCATACAGACAAAGAAAGGAACATATTTCCTCCATTTTTTCCCAAGATATTTCTACCTGAACATGGGCACCTTTGCCAGGGAAAGCAGAATTCAGACCTGAGGGCATTTATTCCCGTCTAAGCAGGTCTCTGCCACAAACAGCAAAGCACGAGGCCTATCTTCATTATCAAATTCAAATTTTGCAGAGAGAGAAGGTATAGCTATTAACCATTTAAAAATGCCCTTACACAAAGAATACATATGAAAGTAGCCTGTTTTAAAAGAATCAGGTTCCTCAGAAGGAGAATCATTTGAAATATGCATCCTAGTAGCTTAAATGTATCACTGGGAGTAATGCATTTTTATCCCAGAGCAACTGTAAAAGTCAGTGAACTCAATTCTCTTGACTTAAAACACTTATCAAAAATAAGTTGATAACATTCCTTTTAACAACCCTGTGAGCCTTTGTTATCTACTCCCTACTGATGAGGAAAGGTGAAGACAGAACGGTTAAGATGCCTTAGCTAAAGTCAAATGGCAAAAACAGGAAAGGGCAGGGCAAACTAAGGATACTGCCAAATCCCTAATTTGTTTTCTGGTCATCCTTCCAAGAGAGCTCAAAATCCTATTATTCTTTGCCATAAAGATCTGACTAATCTTCAGACTATGCAGTGGTAAGCAAAGACACAAGGTAGGGTCTGAAAGAGACAAAGATAATAGACAATTGTCTGCCTGAAGTGACTTTTATTTGGCTAAAGACTTCAGTGGGACTACAAACCATGCCAAAGACAACTGACAAGCAGTAGGAATGGAAGGCAATTTGATTTCCAGATTAAGATCAGTTAGGGTTGTTCAGCCTTGGCAGACAGAACAAAGATTTTCAATGTAATACATACAAACTACACAACTTTTACTGCTTCCTTTGTTAACATCTTTACTGCCAATAAGGCAATGATAAACGACATGCCTTTGAAAGAAATAGTTGGTGCAACTAAGAGAAATGAAAAGGGACAGAGAGAAGAAAAAAGAGGTTGAGTAGGGTAATGGAAGAAAGAACTGAGAACAGCTATAGGAAGCTGAAGAAAGAGGAGTCTCATTCTACATTTTGACATTGTTTTACCAAGTTTGACTCTGTAATGTACAAATCTTCCCTGTCCTTACATATGCCCTTTCAGCTAAGATTTTGACACTATACATCTATAACGCCATTAAGAGATGAAAGAGGAAATAAAACTACATTTGCGGTATTTCTTTAAAGGAAGAAGAGTGGAAAAAAAGAAAAAAGGACAGAAATAGGGAAGAAAGGAAGGGTGGGAGGGAAGACAGGGAGGGTTAGAAAGTGTTAGAATAATTGTTAGCATTTATTGAGGGTCTACTACTTGCTACATATTCTAATAAACATTTTCTAAATCTTATTTCCAATTTTCAAAAAGCCCCATATTAATTCGCAATAATATCTCATGAGAAAGATATTCTCCCCTTCTCTCCTTCCTCCTTCTCCTTCTTTTCTTTTTTTTAATTGAAATATAGTCAATTTATAATATTATTCAGGTATATAACATAGTGATTCCAAATTTTTATAGATTATACTCTATTTAAAGTTATCACAAAATAATGGCTATATTTCCCTGTACTGTACAATATAACCCTGTCACTTATTTCTTTTATACATAGTAGTTTGTGTCTCTTAATCCCATACCCCTATCTCTCCTTCCCTCTCCCCACTGGGAACCTCTAGTTTGTTCTCTATATCTGTGTCCTTCTCTCTCTTTTCTGTCTTTCTTTTCTCTATTTTTGTTGAGGAACAAAAGACACTTTTAAATATCTAGCATGATCATCACATGAACACTTTACCAAGATCTAATTCAAATGCTGGAATAGCAATGCCAGGATAATATTAGGGGTACCTGGCCCATGGATGCATATTGCAAATAAGAATTGAGATTTCATTCATAACTTAGTAAGACAACTTTGTGGAGATGGTTGAAACAGGTAAATAAATAACCCTACTTGTCTGAAGAACAAAGTGTTCATGAGCATCTGTCATCACCCTTGTTAACAAGAGCTACAAGTTACCTAGTTAAAGTAGATGTCTAATACAATGCCTGGCACTGAGTAGTCCCCAGCAAAATGCTCACTGAATAAAAGAATTAATAACTATAGCGCAGAAAGACCTATTAAGTGGAACTTTGTGACTTTAGCTGCAACCTGGCCAAACACATGCTTCAAAGATGTCAAAATGTCCTTCTTAACACTTTTACCAATGCTGTAATAACAAGAGATCCAGAAAAAAACTACGTTAGGGATACTAACTTTTCTGGAAACAGTGAAAAATCAGAAATACTTACCAACTCCCCTATTTTTTATTTCCTGTGATGTGTTTTGGCATATTGAATTACATGCTCACAGGTAGTCCTGTGGAAACACTACCTTTTCTGCCAAACTATCCAATACTTGAAAATATGGAGGCCTGCAGGTAAAGCAAGAAGATTGTTGCAGAAGGAATCAGCTGAGATGGCAATCATTCATTGTTATGAATTATCTATGTCCTTAATCAAGTCACTGTACCTACCTGTGGCCTTAGAATCCCCAAGAAAATGAAGTGTCTGGACTAAAAGAATCATAATTTTCCATCAGTTTTCTTCTTTCTTGAAGTATATGGTTGAAAGAGAAACTAATGCTATCCATGTTTACCTTTTCCTTTATTAACAGATCCCCTAAATTGTGTCAAAGTGAAAATAGTACTATATTCCTTAGCCTCCTTTGCAGATGGGGATGATGAATTAAATCTGAGTAGTTTCAGGGAAGGATTTCCAGAAATATCATTTTGTCCCTCTGCCCTCTCTCTTATTTCTTGCCTGGAAATATGACTGTTATAGTTGGAGCTCCAGAAGCCATATCATGATTTTGAGAATAGGAATCACAAGCTAAGAAATGATTGAAGAACCCTGGATTCTTAATGGCTTCCTGATAGTATCATACCTGTGAACTGATGTTGAGTTTTTAATATTCATGTTTATTAATTTTATCTTGAATGTGAACATGAGGTGCTGTGGATCAGACTGATTTCTTATTAATTACCTTGCGGTAACTAAGTCTATCACTCTACCTCCTCTTGCCCAGGCCTTAAACCCTGGAGTGACCAGGTGAAAGTCAGGTCAAATGTCCAATGTTGATAGTTAGATACTCCATAGAGCAGGAACAGATAATAGATGTTCTCCAGTTATATTCAGGAAAGAGACCGCCATTACTCATCCAGAAAGGAGAGGAGAAAAATTTTGCTGATAGGATGATAATCCCTTTGAAATGGGATGGCAAGGGTCCTGAGTTCTTACCCTAACCTTCTTGGAAGGTAAATGTATCTTTCCAGGGGCCAGATAAACCACTGGGTATCTTCTGTGACTTTTAAGAGAGAAAGATGTCTCCAAGTTCTGAG
Organism: Balaenoptera musculus; assembly: GCF_009873245.2. Classification (NCBI taxonomy): domain Eukaryota; kingdom Metazoa; phylum Chordata; class Mammalia; order Artiodactyla; family Balaenopteridae; genus Balaenoptera; species Balaenoptera musculus. Next base: position 41,991,943 of record NC_045790.1, on the reverse strand, counting down.
TTTCATCTCTTTTTAAAATGGAAATGCCTAAGGAGGTACTGCTCCAGTCTTCCTAACATCTTGGCTCTTAACTTAGGGACCTAGTCCAGGCTGGAACCATTCGGTTCTCTCAGATCAGAGCAATTAACTAGATAAATGGCTACAAATCTAATTCTCATGGTAAGTAAAGAGTAAAATGTTTCTAAGGAACATGAAAGCAAGCATTTTCTGCCTTCATATTGTATCAATACCTGTGACTAGGGAGGCTAGGGCTTTTTACAAGAGTACTGGAAACTACAGAAAACTTTTATTTCTCCAAGCAAGCTACATCTAGACTTCTACAAAAAAGAATAAACCCTTATGTGTTTAAGCCACTGTAATCACATTTTTATTACTAGCATCAAAACAAACTCCTAGTTGATTCAACGGTTGACTCTGAAGTATCAAGAATTTAGATGAAATCCAGCTTTCAGCTCATAGGGCAAGTGACCATCATAGTGCTAGAAACATATCAAGCACTGAATACAGGATTGTTGAATGCATGAAGAGATAAATGAATTAATTAACAACCAGTAGAAGCCACCCAAGCTATCTATATTACACAGCAAGCAATGGTAAAAGCACAGGACACAATATGACTGTCCTGTTTGGATTTTCCTTGCAGTTCTGGTTTTATTTCAACCCTAATCCTACACACATGCATTTTCTTTAGAAACATTCAATATTACTACCCCAGTATTCAGCTGACTGATTCAATGGTCCATTTAAATGTAGCTTCTTCAGGAACAAGTTGCAAAGGTATCTTGACTTAAGTTATTTTACTATTCATTACTTTAACACCCTTTATTTAATTTGTTGCAGAACTTATCACATTAAAACTGCCTATATCACAGCTAGTTTGAAAGCTCAGTGAGAATCAAGGACATGTTCATATTACAAGTGACTAAATTCCCAGAATCTAGCTCAGTGCCTGGCTTCTCTACGTATTTATAAAGAAATGACTTTCTCTCTCCCTCTCTCTCTCAACATGTTAATCGTAATTTTCTAACAATAGTCAGCAAATGGTCGGCCACAACTTTGGAGACATTTTTCAGAGTGCATTATTTTCTAGCTAGGAATCACTGTCCTATAGCTGTCTACTTTGCAACGTGGCAGTGGACAAAATTACACCCTGCAAAGGAGACAGGAGCAGATGATACAGCCCTAGGCTTGAGAACTGATTTCCTGCTTCAAATACGTTTCCTGATTGAAGATTGCACACCTAGGAGGTGAGATGAGAGAGCTATTTTATAAAAGTGTCCAGCAGATATACTGCAGTAATTCCCACTGTATTCATCATTTACTGAATTGCTCACACACCAGAGGTATAATCCAATGTAAATGATCTCATCACCCATCAGTATGAGGGCTCACAAATCCAACTTGGCCTCAAGCTAAAACTTGACATTTCAAGGTTCTCAAATCCACAGTAAGTAAGCAGTATATTGATGACTTCCAAACGTCTCTTCTGAAACAGCCCCAGCTTTTGAGAAATGCAGGTGTTTGGGATCTAGAAACAGAAGTGGCCAGCTGCCCTTGAGGTACTTGGGGCACAGTTCCATATTTCCTACCCCTGATTTGGCCCTGAGAGGGGAACATTTTGTGCAAAAGATAATGAAATTGACACCATTTGCATTCTGCTCATACACATACTAAAGAATGAAATTTAAAAGGCTCATTTTAAAGTATCCCTTCTTGCAGTTTCACTGGCATTGCTGTATGTGGGAAGACATAAGGCATTCTCATGCTTTGAAATCAGAACACCACAAAGATTCTCCAGAGATTGTCACGGACCCTGAGGGTCCATCTATGCATGAACCCACTCCAATAAAGTGTTATTGAACTTGAGGTAAGTCCACTAACCTCAGTCTGTGTTTCTTGATTATGACAAAAGAGGACCAGGCTAAATTGTTGTAAATCTCCTTGTGTAATCTTCTGATTACACAACTCTGAACAAGATTACATTTAGAGTAATTTCATTTAGGGCTATTATTGATCATCCCCCCCCCCTCAATTAATTCCCTGTAAATTGTGTGGTGTAATGGACAGAACTTGGGCTTGTCATATATACCTACAATCTAGTCCTTGCTCTGTCACAATACTTCCTAGCTATGTGATCTTGGACAAAACAGTTATTCTCCTTTTCAGATTTTTTTTTTTTTTTTTTTTTTTTTTACTGTTGAGTCTGTTGCCATAACAGGCAGGGTAAAATGTGCTGTACTAACAAAACTGTCAGGTGTTCTTGTATATGCTAGAAGTGACTAATTGCAATCCTAGCTGTGGACTGAAGGGAAAATAAGCTTAACTTGAATCAAATAACAGATTTACTTATAGGAACCATACTCTGCTATCTCCTTATCATAACTTGGAAAATTATAATTGGGGGGAAGCATGGATATAGAATCTTTGTGTTTGTTACTGAATGCTTTTCTTTTATATGGTAAATGGGAAAAAAAGTATTGATGGTTATTTGTAGAAACAAACCTAATTTCAAGGGCATAAAGAAGTCGATTTTACTTCTCCATGTGTTTTCTTACTAACATCTAAACTCCTTTTAATGGGTAAATTCAACAGTCATATACTTCTACAAGAAATAGAGACTATTCTGGAGGATCTAGCTCACTGAGAAATTCAAATAAAGGTAGAAATCATTGAGTTCAGTTTTCTTGCAAAGAATAAGTTTATATAAGAAAAAGAGAAGAGTCTACATAGGTTTCCTGAAAAGGGAGTGATGCAAGTTTACAATTAGAGACATGATTGAAGATTTAAATTGGAATAGAAAAAGACTGTCTTATTAATTGGCTGAAAATAGTTCAGTCCATTAATAACCAAGGATGCACTGAGGTTTCTAAAACTATTGCTCATTTTCTAATTAAACCTGAAACTATTCTTGTGAAGTGTCCAGGAGCCAGCAGTAATTATCCCCATTTTGTGAATAAAAGAACACAGTGTCTGAGAGGTGAGGCAGTTTAAGTGTATAATCAAATCAGTAACACTTAGGAGCAAATGCAGAAGGTGATGAGTAGAGAGTGACTTCTTCTTTGCATGTAGATACCGATAAATAGACAAATTGGCTGGAGTATGGTAGACAGAAAGTTGGATTTAAAACCAGAAAACTTAAAGGTAAGTGTTTTCCAACTCATAAAGACCAGATTTGGGGTAGGTTACTTATATTATCTACACTATCTATGAGTTGGAAATAACAGCAATCACTTTCTAGCATTGTGGAAATGAATAAATGAGAATACGTATGTCTGACATGATGGAGTAGTGATGGGGAACTCATGGTTCCCCCTTTTCTTGCCAACTCTTCCTGCAATGAGGAATGCTTGTCTGAAGTGATCAAGACCAGGAAGTCAATTCAGGCTCAATCTCAGCAGGTGGCACTTCCCAAGGATTTATAAGATTAATGCCCATAAATTTATAAGATTAATTCAGCTTCTAATCAGGATCTGAGCACTCAAAGTATGGAGTCTCCCTATTAAAATAAGAAGATGTCTATACCAAGTATCTTTTTCTCACTATATAAGAACTTCTGGGAGAGTTCAAGCCTCCCAGAGTAACCTGAGTACATTCTAAGCCAACTGTCTTGACCCTTCCATTTTACAGAAAAAGACAATGAGGCCCAGACATACCCAAATTAAGAAAAATAAGAAGGCTAAGACTGAATTCTCTCTTTCCTCTAAGATTACAGCCCTATCACATACATACCACTTGACATTTTGAAAGTCAAATACATTCTTCCAAGTACAGAAAAGGAAGATGGACTTGAACCTCCCTTGGCCACCCAAAAAATAAATGTTCAGGATAGGCTGCCTGAGCCAGCAATATTCCTTCTTGGTAAAAGCTAAACTGTCAAGAAGTCTGAAATACAGAATCTACAGCTCCATCCTCTATAGTATAGAAAATATCATGGAATTGTGACAAGATGCCAACAAAAAGTCTCGCATAAATGCCAAATAATGTAAGTCATACACACAGACTTCTACTCATGGTTCAGTCTAGCTCCTTAGAATTCAGCTTGTGGTTTGAGGTCAAAAGCTTTGAGGAATAATATTCATTTGTCTTGATTTCTTTCTTATGTGCATATCTTTCCTTCGGGGCCCATGTAGAAATGGGTCAATATCAAGAATCAGGTAATCCTTGATCCTAGGGTTAATACCAACTTAAAGTCCTAAACAGAACAAGCATATACAAAATCCCCCTGTGAAATGTAAAGTGCAATCTAAAATTTCACTCCTAAACCCACACCTTCCCTTAAGATTTCTCAGTTCTCTTCATAAGGAAGAAAGTGATACATTTTAATTCCCTTTAACATTTTTTACTGAGCCAAGTGCAATTCCACTACTGGCTGGGTGGATATTCTCAGTTATAACAGCACCAAAGATAGAAGGTTGTGAAACCATGTACACTGTTAATAAACCAAATTATCAAATCTAATGATCTAACTCCAAAAGATTTTCCAAATGATGATATAATGTTTTGCAAGATTAATCAAGTGATTCTTTTGCTGGCAGTTTCTGTTACTCTTTGTCTTCCTCCATTCAATCCATGCCACTTGGGAGAGGGATGATTAAATAGATGAGCACAGAATGAAAAGGTAAATTCTCTGCCATTAAGCTTCAAAATATGCCTTTGAAATACATGACAGAGACAAATTTTTTAGGGGAAAAAACTTTTAAGTTGTAAGAAACTTGGCTTTGAATAACAAGACCAGAATCCTGACAGTTCAAGAAATAAACCCTATACAAAACAATAGACACAGAAGAATAAGTGATCAGTTTAATATTTTTTTCCAAAAACCCATACTAAATGAAGACCTGAAATTAGAATTGAGATACAGCCAAAGGCAAGAGAATTAGAACTTGGTATAGGCCCCAGGAAAGGAACCTATACCACATTTTTCTAATTACTTCTTCCTCAGACTAATTTCCAGGGTCAGGTATATAATGAGATTCTTAAATGAATTTTAGGATGCAAAAATACAAGGAACTTGTATACCTCACTTTGTGCAAATTCCTGGGACTTGGGAAGTCAAGAAATATCTTTTGCCAGCATGGCATAAGGACCTATATAAGTTTCCTTAGGGCTGCTATAATACCACCACAAACTTAGTAATCTGAAGTAACAGAAATTTATTACCTCACAGTTTTGGAGGCTAGAAATCCCAAATCAAGGTGTTGGCAGGACTTTTCTCTCTCTGAGACTCTGAGTAGAATCCTTCACTTCCTCTTTCTAGTGTCTGGTGGTGGCCAGCAATCCTTGATGTGCCCTGACTTTGTAGATACACCATTCCAACATCTACCTCTGTAGTAACATGGCTGTTGCCTCCCTGTCTGTGTCTTTTTTCACATTGTCTTCTTATAAAGACATCAGTCATATTGGATTAGGGCCCACTCTAATGAACTCAACTTAATTAGACCTACAAAGATCCTATTTCTAAATAAGATCACATTCACAGACAGGAGAGTTTGGGACTTCAACACATCTTTTGGGAGGGACACAAATCAACCCATAAAGGGCCATAGAATAAAAATTGTTGTCTGATATGTTTAAATGAAAGTTCTTAGACAACCGCAGAGAGCTTTTAGTAGCCCGGATGGAAACTTGAAACCAACCAATTATTTTCATACGCACAAAGAGTAATATGAAAGTGGTGAGAAAGAGACTGGAACTATGGAGGATTCATCATCGGGATAATGTACCGCATTTTATGTGCCCAGACACCATTTAGAACATGAATTTCTCAGCAGATGGAAGGGTATAGATAATGAGGTCCGTGATCAGATGGGGTGACATAAATTTAAGAGGATATCAAGAGGGATAGATGACTAAGAATTACAATGTCCTACTCTACTTCCATTGATGCCTTGACACTACTTGAGACCTTCTGAAAGTAGATCTTAGATGTACCCTGGAGATAAACTGGAAAAACCCTGAATTGACTGAAAAGCACTGAATTGAATGAATGAATTTACCTCAGATCGACTATGATTAAATATTTTCACACTAGAAGAAATAACAGGCTCAAGAAAAAATTGTCATGTCTTCAAAGAAACAAAGAAAGCACCACTTCGTGGCAATATTCATTTGTGATCTGAGATTTATATGTGGTACCTGTATAATAAAGTGGAAACGCTCTCTAAGATGCACTGGGCAAGAATATAGCAATACAGAAACTGTCTTTCATAGGACATGCTGCCAATGTAAAAATAAAAACATATTAGAGTGAAACGCTGAAACATGGAGAACTGTAATTTCGCAGGAATCCTGTAGACTCTAAAGTATGTACCACAGAGGTAAAAACTATAATCAAACCTGGTTGCTTCTACTCTGGCAGTATCTATCATTTTTATTTCGGTAAGGTAAGATCATTTGCACTACACTGATCAGGGTATAGTTTCCAAAGGCAGATTCATTGTACACGCACAGCTCACACTCCATGAAATTGTGAACACTATATAAGTGATTAAAAAAAAAGATACCATGTTTGTAAGTGGATTTATTTACCTGAAACATGAAGTAGATAAAACCACAATAGGTTTGCTGATATGGAGATTAGAAAATAAGAGAGATAGCTTTATATATAATAAATTTATGTGCAAGTCTCAGCTCTTACTAACTGATTGATTTGGGGCAAGTCACTTAATATTCACAAACCTTGGTGTCCTAAGGTGCCAAATGGCCATAATAATAGTACTAACCTCATATAGTCAGGAGGTTTAAATGAGATAACATGCGTGTAGCACTCAGCACAGTGACAGGCACATAGTAGGCATCTAATAAGTGTTATTATTTTTATTCATTGTTTTTGTTCATCCAAATTAAGTGCTGTCTTTAAAATGACAACTGAAATAAGAGAGTTGTATTTTTATCTCAGTTTTAGAATTGTCTAATTATGTAATCTTGGATTTCTCAACTGAACTTCCAATCCTGCATATGTAACATGACTAGATTGGCTACTGGATGGCCTATAATGCCATGTTCGAGTCTGAAATTATATTGTTATAGGCATAGACAGTTGATGAGACACAGTTGCCTTAGAACCGTACCATTTTCTAGCTCTACAAGACTTTAACAATTATCTCATACCTAACCAAACCCAAGAATAGGTAAGGAAATAAGGTCCTGACCAGCCAAGTGACTTACAAAGGATTTCCTACTATTCATTCACATTTTCCACAATCCTTGATACCTACTTCTAAACATAGAGTATTATCCTTCTTTGTTATTAAAAGCAAAATTAGAGTTTCAAGCTAATCATTTAGTTACCACTTCTAGTTCTGTCAGGATGTCACAGTTTCCCTGTCAGCTCAAATTCAGCAACTAATGAGTGCCACTGTTGTTGTTTCTTCATTTCCTTTTTAGACACATAGAGTGCAAGACTCCCAGTCAACCTGTACTCTGAAGTCATGATTGTCTTCTTATACATACTTTCTTTTCTGTTCCTACTGAATCAATACGGCCATTATCACACTTCTGTTGTCTGTCCATGTCCATCTTTTTCTAAGTTTCAGCAACGTGAAGCCAGGGCCCATGATTTATTTACACTTATGCCAGTATTTAGTATAATGCCTGGAGAATAGTTATTAATAACTATTTATAGTATCACTTAATAAATGAATGAGCCGGTGAATTTTATTAGGTTGAATCATATAATATTGACTTTTTGTAGTTAAAAAATGAACAAAGATAAAAAACTTCAACTTACAGAGCAAATGCCAATTATAGACCTAATTTCTAACTCTTCATTTAACTGGGACAGATTTCAATATTGATGAAAGTATGTTATTCAATTCTCAGCTTTCCTTTTTTCTTCCACTTAAGCCCTTTCTGATTTCTACTTTAATCCTATTCTAGGACTATGCCTCAATTAAGTTTTGTTCTTTTATTCAGTGAATCAGTCATTTGAAAAATATTTATTGAGCATATTTGAAAAAGGGACTGTGCTAGGCTCTAGGGATACAATTTTGAACAAAACCAAACATGGTTCATGTTCTAATGTAGGTTTTAGCCTACTTAGATAGACAGACATTAATAAAATAATCACAATTACATATAGAATTGTACACTAGAAAAAGGAATATTGTGTTAGGAGAATGCATAATAAAAGAATCAATCATACAATTGAGAGGGTCAGTTATGGCTTCCCTGAGAAAGTGACTCTTAAGTTGAAAATTTAAGGATAAATTGAATGAATCAGACTTAATACATACTGCAATAATACTTCTGTTTATAAAAACTGAGCCACTAGATACTATTTCAAGTTTAGCTCCATACAATCAATTTTTGACAGTGAAAAATATATACAAAGTAATGGGGAAAAAAATAGTACATGTGAGAAAGTGAGAGAAAGTCAGTATGACTGAAGGATCTCTGATAAGAAAGGTATACAGAGACCAGAATATCTGGGGTCTTCTAAGCCATAGTTAATCTTAAGAGTGATGGGAAGGTATTAAAAGTTTTATAGCAAGTGGATGCCTTAATTATATGTGCATTTGTATTATATCACTCTGGCTGCAGTATATATGATAGTTGGGGGTAAGCAATGTGAAAATTCAGTTAACTGGACTACTGTAATAATTACTGTGAAAAATGAAGTGGCATTAACTACAACTATGGTAATGGTAGTGATGGAGATTGGTGAATGGTAGTGGTGGTGATAGACTTGAGAAGCATTTAGGTTACACATTTGACAGAAGATAACAATGGATTAACTCTGGACATTAAGGATAAGAAAGAAGTCAGATGCGACTGGAAAATGTTATTTGGAAAATATAAAATCAGTTTTGGACATGAAAAGTTTCAGTTTCATTTCAGACATCTAAATGGAAATGTTGAGTATGCAGTTGGATAACCATATCAGAAACTGAGAGTTAAGGTCTGAGATAGATACAGATATAGATATAAAGATATATGTGGGGGTGGGGGTCATTATGAAGTACATGACAACTGAAGAATATAATGTGCATGAGATGGGCAAAGCACCAGTGAGAACAGGACCTTGAAGAATTCAACATGTGGTGACAGGCAAGAGGAAAGTGAAAAGGAAAGGAAAATAAATGAGAAGCACTTACAGATAAACATGAAAGAATAGAGGAGTCTGATGCCTTAGAAGCTTAAAGAAAACTAAGTTTTCAGAGGGTAGAGTGGTCAATTCTGTCAAATTTTGCAGTGAGATCAAGTTAGATGAGGATTATAAAAGTTATTGAATATGGTTAATTTAGGTCATGTGTCAGCATAGAGAGAGCTATTTTAATTTAGTCAATCTAATAGATTGGGTTATGGATGAAGTAAGTTATGAGAAAATAGAGCTTTTAAGTATAGATAATTCACTGAGGAAATTTCATGGGGAAACAGAGAAGAGAAAAAAAGATAGGGTGAAATTTGAAGAAATGTATGGAGAGAAGTTTTTTGATAGAATAAACCTTATTTAAAAATAGATAGGGCTTTCCTGGTGGCGCAGTGGTTGAGAATCTGCCTGCCAGTGCAGGGGACACGGGTTCGAGCCCTGGTCTGGGAAGATCCCACATGCCGCGGAGCAACTAGGCCCGTGAGCCACAACTACTGAGCCTGTGCGTCTGGAGCCTGTGCTCCACAACAAGAGAGGCCACGATAATGAGAGGTCCGCGCACCGCGATGAAGAGTGGCCCCCACTTGCCGCAAATAGAGAAAGCCCTCGCAAAGAAATGAAGACCCAACACAGCCATAAATAAATAAAGAAATATGCTTGTACTTTGCAGATTTGAATTTTAAAAAAATTATAAAAAAAAAAATAGAGATAGATAGATGAATAGATCGAGCTTCAGTACAGAATTTTATTTAACAATCCAACTGAAAAGGAGAAAGAGGACAGGGGTCAAACAATAACATAAGATTTTTGAGAATTCAGTAAAGAATATGGTGGGAAGGACAAGTGAAGTGATTGAGGAAAACTTCTTATATAACAAGATAAAAAACAGTAATATATACATGATAAAATACTGACTACTGTAATAATAATGATAAGATGATGGTGATGATGATGAGTATTGCTATTGTTTAGTGCTTACTATGTGCCAGTCACTATTCCAAAATAAGAGAGACACTTTACACATTAGATGGGGATATAGGTAGCCTGTAGGCTTGATAACAAAAGATTGAAAGCATTTCCTTCTGATGGCTTTATTATTCCTTATACAGTAAGAAGTGAGGTAATATGCTAATAGTGGTGGGATAGTGGGCTTGATGAGGAGAGGTTGCCAGAAATCTGAGAAGCATGACAAAGTTTAAAACAGTCATAAAAATGAGAATGAGCTGAAAACAGAAATATAGTGGAAGTGTGAGGCAATGTTTTGGACCTACCTGAAGCTGGTGATCACGAATTTATAGTGATATCAATCTGCTTTGTGGTGTCACTTTCTCTAATATTGCTCAGTAGCTCAGATTTAAAAGAAAAAGGGAAAAAGGGAACCCTGTTACAGTGTTCATAGAAATGTAAACTGGTGCAGTCACTATAAAAATAGTATGGAGTTGCCTCAAAAAATTAAAAATAGAACTACCATATGATTCAGCTATTCTACTTCTGGGTATTTGTTTCCAAAGAAAACAAAAACACTAATTTGAAAAGATATATACACTCGTATGTTCACTGCAGCATTATTTACAGTAGTCAAGATATCAAAACAACATAAGTGTCCATCAATGGATGAATGCATAAAAAACATGTGATATAGGACTGAGCCAGAGGAGATTAAGATGGCAGAGTAGGAGGATGCAGCCCTACCTCCTACCACTAACATATCAAAAATACAGCTACATGTGGAGAAATTCTCTCAGAAAACACACTGGACACAGGTTGAAAGTCTCCTATACAACCAAGACTGTAAGAAAGACCCACAATGAGTTGGGTAGGAGGGAAGAGAAGTGACCAGCTCAGATCTGACCGTCAGGGCTTCTGCTCCAGTGACTTGGGACCTGACCCCATCCCAAATAGTGGGGTGTTGGCCTCTGAGCAAAGGAGAAGCCCTGGCTCATAGCTGGCTCTGGCTCTAGCCAATCCACCTCCAGTCCTACCTAACACCATGGTGACAGCTGCCAGCCCACCCTGGGGGGGGACATGACTCAGGATCACTTCAGATCCAGCCCTCCCACCAAAGCCACTGGACGCACACAGATTGTATAGGAACACTCCCACACAAGGACACCCCTTCAAGACTGGGATAGGTAACTGTTTGGCCTAATTTCATAGAGACAGAGGAAGGTAAGCAAAATGAGAAGACAGAGGAATTTGTTTCAAACTAAAGAACAAGAAAAAAACCTTGGAATAAAAACACTGAAAAATTTATCTGGTAAATTATGTAACTGAAATAAAAAACACACTAGAAGGAATGTACAGCAGACTAGGTGATATAGAAGAATGCATAAGTGATCTGAAAGACAGAATAAGAGAAATCACCCAATCAGAAAAGCAAAAAGAAAAACAAATTTAAGAAATAAGAACAGTTTAAGGGACCTCTGGGACAACATCAAACATACCAACATTCACATTAAGGAGTCCCAGAAGGAAAAGAGAGAAAATATCAAAAATGTATTTGATGAACTTATGTCAGAAAACTTCCGAAAACTGTGGAAGGAAATAGATATCCAAGTATAGGAAGCACAAGGCCCAAACAAAGTCAACTCAAAGAAGCCTACACTAAGATGTATCTTAGTTAAAATGGCGAAAGTTAAAGGTAAAAAAATAATTCTGAAAGCAGGAAGAGAAAAAGCAGTAAAATCTATTTACATCGATGGACAGATCATCCAGACAGAAAATCAATAAGGAAATAGTAGGTTTAAATGACACATTAGACCAATTGGACTTAATAGATATCTATAGGATATTCCATCCAAAAACAGCAGAATGCACATTCTTTTCAAGTGCACGTGGAATGATCTCCAGGATAGACCACATGCTAGGGCCACAAAACAAGTCTCAACAAATTTAAGAGAACAGAAATTTCATCAAGCATTTTTTTCCACCCACAATTGTATGAAACTAGAAATCAATTACAGGAAGAAAAATGGGAAAAACACAAATACGGAGAGAGTAAACAACATGTTACGAAAAAAACAATGGGTCAATGAAGAAATCAAAGAGGAAATCAGAAAACACCTCAATACAAATGAAAATTAAAACATAACTTTCCAAAATCTATGGGACATATCAAAAGGAGTTCTAAGAGAGAAGTTTATAGTGATACAGGCCTACCTCAAGAAAGAAGAAAAATCACAAACATAAAAGCTTTTGCACAGCAAAGGAAACCATTAACAAAATGAAAAGGAAACCTACCAAGCAGGAGAAGATATTTACAAATAATATGCCTGATAAGGGGTTAATATTCAAAATGTACAAAAAACACATATAACTCAATGTCTTAAAAGCAAACAACCAAATTAAAAAATGAGCAGAAGATGGGAATAGACATTTTTTTGCAAAGAAGATATATAGATGTCCAACAGGCACATGAAAAGATTTTCAACATCACTAATCATCAGAGAAATGCAAATCAAAACAACAATGAGATATCTCCTCATGCCTATCAGAATGGCTATCATCAAAAAATTTACAAATAACAAGTGTTGGTGAGGATGTGGATAAAAGGGAACCCTAGTACACTGTTGGTGGGAATGTAAATTGTGGCAACCACTATGAAAAATATTATGGAGGTTCCTCAAAAACTAAAAAATAGAACTACCATATGATCCAGCAATTCTGCTCCTGGGTATATATATGAATAAAATGAAAGCACAAATTTCAAAAGATATATATGCACTCTAATGTTCATAGCATCATTATTTAAAATAGCTAATATGCAAGCAGTCTAAGTGTCCATCAACAGATGATTGAGTAAAGAAGACACACATGGAGTATTACTCAGCCATCAAAAAAATGAAATTCTGTCATTTTCAAAAACATGGGTGGACTTATAGGGCATTATGCTTAGTGAAATAAGTCAGACAGAGAAAGGCAAATACTCTACATTATCAGTTATATGTGGAATCTTAAAAATAAAACAAACGAATGAATATAACAAACAGAAATAGACTCACAGATATAGAGAACAAACTAGTGGTTACCAGTGGGGAGAGGGAAGGTGGAAGGGCATGAAGGGACTGAGAGGTACAAACTACTATGTATAAAAAAATTAGCTACGAGGATATATTATACAGCACAGGGAAACAGCCAATATTTTATAATAACTTTAAATGGAGTATAGTCTATAAAAATACTGAACCACTATGTTGTATACCTGAAAACAATACAATATTGTAAATCAACCATACTACAATTTAAAAAAATAAATTTTAAAAAAGTAAGCAAATATCTCTCTTCAAAAGTCTGTGATGGAGTATAGTAGGAAATGAGAGCATTTCAGCTTTTCTCCCACAGTTGATGAAACAAGAAAAGAAGAGAAGGTCTTCTACATGTACTTTGCAGGTAGAAGAAACAACTTGGGTTTTACAAAAGCACAAATCAAGAGGTCCAACATTTGGTCTGATTTTATGGACAACAGGAAGCAAATCCTGGAGTGCCTCGATCAATGACTTAAAAGTTTCTTTTTACAAAGGACCAAATTTTTCATTTAGCAGGCATAATGCAGTATTAAAATGCAAATATTCCTCCGAAGATAACTCTAGGACTTAATTGTCTACCAACATTTAATGCATAAATATACATATGCTATTTGGATGGATTCCAACATGATACTTAAACCTCTACAATGTACCCAGTATGTCCTCATACAGACATTGCTTTAAATCATTAATATCAGATTCATTCTTGAAGCCAGGTTTTAGGGAGAATTTGGGAAAAGAAAAAAACAAAATGACACAAGAAACACGAAAGTATTTATAGAGTGCTTGGATAAGATGAAGAGTAAGAACAGCATACAAAAGGGAAGCTAGGATTTTTTTTCTTATTGCCCTCTTTTATTCTCACTACTGGACCCAAATTAAGGAGTTTTAGACTATATTTCAGAAGAAAGGAGCAATATTAACTCTTTTAATCTGCTTGGGTGTTGTTTAGTAAATTAAGACCAAAATTACCAAATAGGATGCTATCTCACTACCTCACTAAGGCATAGGTGTCTATTAAAATATACGAGTAAAATAGTTTGAACACCATAGTTACATGTGAAAAACCTATGTAGAGAATCCCAACACCAGTATGATTATTATGTAAGATTTTATACACATAGAATCAAACTTGTAATTACTCTGTAACTTCACACTGCCCTCAAACCAGTGCTTTAAACTTTTCCTAATTTCTGAAATACCCGTTACCACTTCTAGCCTTCTCACTTACCCTTCATTTGTGAAGAACATTTACTCTGAGTCTTATACTCATATATTTCTTGGTGCTTTTGGGGAAATCAATGCTCAGTGCCATTTCAATTACTATAGCACAATATTTAAAGAGGATGAAATTATGTATTGCTGTCGTTTCATGAGTCTTACTAGAATGGCTGTAAGTTTGGGGTCCTTCAATAATTCCCATGATGTTCCACCTATGGAAAGAATGTGATTCAGTTTTAAGACTTGATTATAGCCCCATAAGATAAATTTACTTTACTTTATTGTTCTTCACTGGATGACTTGTAAGCTCAGACATGCCAATTCTCCTTCTTGAATATGAACAATAAATGTGTATGTGTGTTTGACTACTCGGAAAAAAAGATAATAGTTCTCCAAATTGCCTTTAAAGTCCTTGGGGTATTATATTTCTATTTGAGAATACTTGAAAAGATTGGAAATCATCATGTCTGAATAACTGTTTCTTAATTATGTTACCAATTAAAATATTAGCAGACTTTTTTGAGTTAAACTAATATTTTCTCTATTAAATGCACACTAAAGTATTCTATATTTACTCTGTTGTTATGATAATGCAATCATTGTATTAATTGCATGATAGTCTAAAGGGTATGTAGACATGTTTCTGATGAATCAATTGTCAATATTTTCAAATTTCTCCCAAAGCATTTTGACATAATATGATTATGACTGTTTTTTGGACCTCATTACGCAGAAAAGTTCCTTCTTCATTTTTTCTTTCCTCAAGTAATGGCTTTCTTATTTTACAGTGGTTTTAATAATGATCAGAAATTTACTGGACACCAATAACTAGTAACTACACCAAACATATTAGTCTTAATTAGCCCTAAAAACCAGAAATAAGTTGTTTTAGATGATAAAGCCAGCATTAATATTGGTCACCATGCTGATTAGTCCTAGTAGTAAAAGTAGACAATTTGATCAACAGCAATTAGTTTTGGCTTTTTACCCACTGTAATTATCCAGATTCATTTCAGCATAGTGTTAAAATCAATGTATTTTCTATGATTTAGATTGTCAATTATTTCTTTCATCACCGAAATGAATCCTGGCCTCTGGCCTATGCATTTATAGCAGTCCAAGCACTACTGACTGCATCTTATAATAATCTACTGGTTTGGTTAGTTTAGGAATTGAGCAATGTAAGGGCAAAGTTCTCATAATAATATCACTGAATTAATTCCAAAGCTTTAGGAGTTCCCCAAGTCTAAGCCCTCTTCAACGCATCAGCTGTCACAATACATAACAACCATGATCATCAAAATCATAATGTAACTCTGATTCTTTTCCAAATAAACTGTAATCAAATATTCTAAATTCAGTATATAGCTGACCATTGAACAACATGAGGTTTGGGGCGCTGACTCTTGAACAGCGGAAAATCCGCATATTATTTATAGTCAGCTCTCAGTATCTGTGGTTCCACATCCTCAAATTCAACCAACCGCAGACTGTATAGTACTGTAGGATTTACTTTTGAAAAAAAGTAAATATGTAAGTGGACCAGCACTGTTCAAACCCACGTTGTTGAAGGGTCAGTTCATAAATTGAAAGAAGTTAAAACTCTCCTTTATGTCTTTTCTCAGTAGACAATGAACACAAATTTATATACAGTTATGATATTACTGTTTCATATAAAAACTTTCATACTTAATAGGCATGTATATCTTATGTATTTACATCAGTAAAATAAAACAGTTGTCAGTTTTCTCCTGCTTGGACCCTTTGATTACTTCTGCCTGAAAAGCCTTCACCCATACTGTCAACCTGGAAAATATCTCCTTGTTTGTCAAGAATCAGCTCACCCATCACATTTTCTGGGTCATGATCCTGAAGTAACAAGTTTGGACCAGCAAGTGCCGTAGGTAATATGTACAAGGTATTCAAAGGTTGGTGAAACTCCAATCTTGCTCTTAAGAAGATCACCTCACACTGCCTGAGTTTGGGTGAGCTTCAGCAAGTTACTTACATTTTCCATACTTCAGTATCCTCAATTTAGAAGGTGAATAAAATAGTACCTATTGTAGAGGACTGTTTTCGACACCACTTAAGAATATACGTAAATCGTTTCAAAGAAGGCCTAATACATAATGGGTGCTCAGTAAATGTTAGGTATTAATAATATAATCATAAAATCAATGCATAAATATCTTTAAGGGAAAATATTAAATGTACAAAAAGAAAAGTACAAAGGAATTACAATGAGGATACAAACATGAGAAAAGACTGTACTAATCAGTAATCAGTAAAGGTTCTATCACTGCATATAATGTGAGCTACCTGTAATTAGCATTAGTTAATATTAAAAGACTCTACTTCCCTCTTGAATACATTTCTCAAAGTATCTTCTTCAGCTCTTTTACTGAAGCATACTGGGGTAGGCCAAGTCACTGGCCAGCAACATTTGCTATTCTTTGTAAAATAAGTTACCACATTCATCATTGCAATAAAGAACTATGTCTATTCCAGCACCATTATCTTCCCTCAGCAGCTGATTAAAATGTATTCTATTTTGTCATTCATGAATTTTTCTACATATTAGTGGTCAATTGTGGCAAAGACTGTTGCAAGTAACAAATAATTTATTATCAAACTATGTGTATAGATGAAACCAAAGTCAGACATTTTCTTGAAGCTGCTTGGATTGAATGACTCACCAGGGTTCAAAGTTTACACCCATTTATTCTTAAGGGTTACTCTGTGAAGAAAAATCCAGGCAATATTTTGCAAATCTACTCTAAGATATGTTCACTTTTTGAAAGATAAATTATTTCCCCCATATTTTCTATTATTATTCGGATAGCACTTGGGGAGGGAAGGTTTTAAATAAGGATAAAACTAACACTTTATGATCTATACTTGTGAATTCTTTACCATAGCTCAGTGCAATGTATGCTTTAGGCCCTGAAAGTTTTCTGTTCTGTCCCTGATTCTGATCTTTGCATCCATTTGAATCTTTTTCCAGACTTTACTGAATTAAGGTTATTTAAACAGGACTGATGTTAAGTACTAAAAGAGAAAAGTACTATAAAGCTAAGGAGCCCAGTCAAATGAGTTTGAAAAATAAAGATAGATGGCAACTATTAGAGAGTCTTCTGTACTTGAACCACACTGTTCATGCTTAAGTTTTGTTTGATAACTGGCTCATTTGCAGACGTACATATGCTTTGGGAGGTAAATATAATATGCTAAACATGCTGTATATACTTGGACTATGGATTTATATTGGTTCTAGGCCTTCTCAGTGAAAAAAGCCAGAGTGTGCATGCACCCCACCCCTTGCCCACCAACACACAGTTGAGAATAAACTGATACAGACTTGGAACAATAAATTTTACTTATGTTAGATCTTACATACTTTTTTCCATACTGAGAACTCTCTTTTCTAGGTTAAAAAGTACAATATAATTAAATTTTTGTGATTATTCATTTGATTTATCCCATGTTGTGTGTTGAATTTGTCTCCCAAAAGATGCTGAAGTCCTAACTTCCAGTACCTATGAATGTGACTTTATTCTGAAATAGGTCTTTGCAGATGATCAAGTTAAGATGAGGTCATCAGGGTGGGCCTAATCCAATATGACTGTGTCCTTAAAATAAACTGAAATTAAGATACAGAGATAGACACAAAAAGAAGGAAGATGATGTGAAGCCACAGGGAGAACCCTACCTACATATCAATGAATGCCCGAGGCTACCAGAGTCAGAAAACACAGTCTCTTTCACAGCCCTCAGAAGAAACCTACCATGCTGACACCTTGATTTCAGACTTCTAGTCTCCAGAAATGTGACACAATAAATTTTTGTCATTTAAGACACCCAGTTTGTGGTACTTTGTTATGGCAGCTCTAGAAAACTAATACATCCCACAATACAAAAAAACACAACGGATTTGAAATTTCAATATTAAGATGACTATCACCCTTATGATTCCTGAAATAGTTACAATTTTTGTATACACTATGCCTATTCTACCCCCATTTCATAATGGCTCATGATTTCTACATCATAACAAACACATGACCATACATACCATACTCTCTCCCAATTTTCATTCAGTCTTAGTCTTATAAGTAATTTTATGTTTGATATTCATGACCTATACTTAAGCATTTGTCTATCATTTTAGTTGTCTGAAGCTTATCTAGTAGATTCTTTAGGAAGAGATTATTAGGAAAATATTTCTTAATTCATTTAATTTTGATAATTCTTTGATCCCCTTGCACTTCAAAACAGGTTTTGCTGGATATGAAATCCTTGGCTCAAATTTTCTTTCCTTGGGCTTCCCTGGTGGCGCAGTGGTTGAGAATCTGCCTGCTAATGCAGGGGACACGGGTTCGAGCCCTGGTCTGGGAGGATCCCACATGCCGTGGAGCAACTGGGCCCGTGAGCCACAACTACTGAGCCTGCACGTCTGGAGCCTGTGCTCCGCAACAAGAGAGGCCACGATAGTGAGAGGCCCGCACACCACGATGAAGAGTGGCCCCCACTTGCCGCAACTAGAGAAAGCCCTCGCACAGAAATGAAGACCCAATGCAGCCAAAAATAAATAAATAAATAAATAAAAATTAAAAAATAAATTAAAAAATAAAGCCAATACTATATGATTCCATTTCTATAGTATTAAAAAAAAATTTCTTTCCTTGAGTCTCATTTCTTCTGGCATAAAGTGTTGCTGTCGACAAGCCTGAATGTTATCTAACTTTTTTCCTTCATAAGTTACTTTCTCTTTTTGCCCAGGTGTCCAAAGGATTTTTTTTTCTATGACTTTAAACTCCATTTATTTTACTGGTTATTTACTAGGACATCTCTTGATGTTGATCATTCTGGGTCAATATTCTCAAGTATGTGGCATGTTTTTTTCTAATATGTGTGTGTGTATTTTTTTTTTAAGTTATAGTTAAGTTTTGTGATTTATTTTTTATTTATTTATTTATTTATTTTTTAAACATCTTTATTGAAGTATAATTGCTTCACAATGGTGTGTTAGTTTCTGCTTTATAACAAAGTGAATCAGCTATACATATACATATATCCCCATATCTCCTCCCTCTTGCATCTCCCTCCCACCCTCCCCATCCCACCCCCCCAGGCGGTCACAAAGCACCGAGCTGATCTCCCTGTGCTATGTGGCTGCTTCCCACTAGCTATCTATTTTACATTTGGTAGTGTATATATGTCCATGACACTCTCTCACCCTGTCACATCTCAACTCTCCCCCTCCCCATATCCTCAAGTCCATTCTTTAGTAGGTCTGTGTCTTTATTCCCATCTTGCCACTAGGTTCACAGAGTGAAGTAAGTCAGAAAGAGAAAAACAAATACAGTATGCTAACACATATATATGGAATCTAAGGAAAAAAAAAAAGGTCATGAAGAACCTAGTGTGTGTATATTTATACATATTTATATGTTTTGGGAAAATATTCATAAAGGAAACTATTTAGTTTTGGTAATAGTTCCTTGCTTTAGGGTTCTTCTAATACTCCTATTATGCTTATGATGGACCTTCTTAGACTATCTTCAATATTTTCCATTTTCTCTAACCTTTGCCTATTTGTCAAAAAGTAAATCAATTGTCCTTATATGTGTGAGTCTACTTCAAGTCTATCTACTCTTGTATCCTTGATCCAACACAAACTGTCTTGATTTTTGTATCTTTACAGTAAGCTTTAAAATCAGTTATGGCAAGTTGGCAACTTTGTTCCCCTTTTTCAGAGGTATTTTGGGTGTTTTAGCTATCTTATTTTTCCAACACATTTCCAAATAAGCTCATCAGTATCTATAAAAAAGCCTCCTCGGATATTTATTGGAATTATATTGAATTTAAAGAACAATTTGGAGCTGAATGACACTTTTAACAATTTTGACTCATGAATATGATAACTTCATTTATTTAGACATTCTTCAATTTCTCTGAGCAAAATTCTGTAGTTTTCAGGTCTTGTAAATAATTTGCTAAATTTATTCCTAATTACTTTAGTTTTTATTCTACTGGAATTGATCTCTTAAAATTTTAATTCCAACTATTGCTAGCATAAAGAAATCTAACTGAATTTTCTGTATTGACCTGTATCCTGTGATCTTGATAAATTAACTTTTTAATTATTTAATTTCCAACAAAGGAAACCATAAGCAAAACAAAAAGACAACCTTTTTGGAGACAGACCCAAAAAAATATTGCTGCAATGTATGTCAAAGAGTGTTCTGCCTATGTTTTCCTCTAGGCGTTTTATATTATCTGTTTTTATATTTAGGTCCTTAATACATTTTGAGTTTATTTTTGTGTATGATGCTAGAGAATGTTCTAATTTCATTCTTTTCTATGTAGCTGCCCAGTTTTCCCAGCACCACTTATTGAAGATATTGTCCTTTCTCCATTGTACATTCCTGTCTCCTTGGTCATAGATTAATTGACCAGACATACAGATGGCCAAAAGGCACGTGAAAAGATGCTCATCATCGCTAATTATAGAGACATGCAAATCAAAACTACAATGAGGTATCACCTCACACCGGTCAGAATGCCCATCATCAAAAAGCCTACAAATAATAAATGATGGAGAGGGTGTGGAGAAAAAGGAACCCTTTTGCACTGTTGGTGGGAATGTAAATTGGTGTAGCCACTGTGGAAAACAGTACGGAGTTTCCTTAAAAAGGCTAAAAGTAGAACTACCACATGATCCCTCAATTCCACTCCTGGGCATATCCAGAGAAAACCATGGTTTGAAAAGATACATGCACCCCGATGTTCATTGCAGGACTATTTACAGCCAAGACATGAAAGCAACCTAAGTGTCCATCAACGGATGGATAAAGAAGATGTGGTATATATACATGATGGAATATTACTCAGCCATAAAAAAGAATTATGGATGGACCTAGAGATTATCATATTAAGTGAAGAAAGTCAAAGACAAATATTATATGATATCACTTATATGTGGAATCTAAAAAAATTAGACAAATGAACTTACTTACAAAACAGAAATATACTCATAGACACAGAAAACAAACTTATTGTTACCAAAGGGGAAAGGTTGGGGAGGGATAAGTTAGAAGTTTGGGAAAACATACATACTACCATATATAAAATAGATAACCAACAAGGACCTACTGTATAGCATGGGGAACTATACTCAATATCTTGTAATAACCTATAATGGAAGAGAATATAAAAAAGAATATATATATCTATATATATGTATAACTGAATAACTTTGCTGTATATCTGAAACAGAACACTGTAAATCAACTATATTTCAATTAAAAATCAAGAAGATTTGGTGTAAATATATACAATGGAATATTACTCAACCATATAAAAGAATGATATCTTGCTATTTGGGACAACATGGATGGACCTACAGTATATTCTGCTAAGTGAAATAAGACAGAGAAAGATGAATACTGTGTGATTTCACTTATATGTGCAATCTAGAAAACAAAACAAATGAACACACATAGCAAAACAAAAACAGAATCATAGGTACAATGAACAAACAGGTGGTTGCCAGTGGGGAGAGGAGGTGGAAGTATGAGTGAAATAGGTCAGGAAAATTAAGAGGTACGAACTTCCAGTTGTAAAATAAGTGAATCACAGAGATGAAAATGTACAGTATGGGAAATACAGTCATTAATAATGTAATATCTTTGTATGGTGAGAGATGGCAATTAGACTTATGGTGATTATTTTGTAACATAGACATATTGAATCACTATATTGTACATCAGGAACTAACACAGTGTTGTAGGTCAATTATCCTTCAAACAAATAAAAAGACAAAGTCATAGAAAAAGAGATCAGATTTGTAGGTACAAGGGGTTGTGGGGAAGGGGGTATTAGATGAAGGTAATTAAAAGGAACGGATTTTCAGTTTAAGATAAATAAGTACTAGGGATGTAATGTACAACATGATTAATATAACTAACATTGCTGTATGTTAGATATAAAAGCTGTTAAGAGAGTAAATCCTAAGAGTTCTCATCACAAGGAAAAAATACTTTGTTTTTCTTTTATTTTGTATCTATATGAGATGATGGCGCGCAGGCTTCAGTAGTTGTGGCTCACAGGCTCTAGAGCGCAGGCTCAGTAGTTGTGGCGCACGGGCTTCCGCTGCTCCGCAGCATGTGGGATTTTCCTGGACCAGGGCTCGAACCCATGTCCCCTGCATCAGCAGGCGGATTCCCAAGCACTGCACCACCAGGGAAGTGATGCACACCACAACTGATTCCTTTTCCCTTCCTCCAGCCAGAAAGAGGAGGGGATACTTCTCTGATATTTACTATGGGAATTTGGTCAGGCTCTTAGAGATCAATCTCACAATATTGTGGGGTCCCCAGGACTGGGTTCCCCTGAAGTTTTTAACTCTCAGAGTTGTCTGCACAGAGCCTCCAGCAATTCGTCAATTACAGTGCAGGTTTTCCTACCCCAGCACTGGTTCTCTGGGTAGTTTGTGCTCATGCGGCTCTGTCCGGTAAGCCATGGCTCCCTGTATTCACCTGTCTGACTCTCTAATCTTCACGATAGCAGCTTGCCCTGTAATCTCTCCTCTCACAGATCCAGGAAGAAATGATTTTTTCAGTCTGTTCAGCTTTACGCTTGTTATTCGGACAGAGTGGCACTTCCAAATTCCATACATGTGGAACTAGAAACTGGAAGTCGTTTTTCAGGAATCAGAGAGACCAGGATGCTTCAGCCCCTTTAAATCTCACCAGTGTCCTATGCAATCACTCATTATGGATGAGCAAATCTCATTCTTCTACTTTCTGACCCAAAATTAACCTACTACGATTTCCATTGAATTATCTATTACTTATTTTTCAGATCTCCTGTTCTCAAGTCCTGCACAGATTCTAATATCACCTAGGTTATGGAACTATCTTCAGCTGCTTGTAATGTGTAATACCGGGTGGGGATAGCATGTCACATACTTTGGTTGCAATGTTGTCCATGCGTTGTTAGTCTTAATATTTTTACACGGGAATTTGGAGAGATTTAAAATCTGTGTTGTTACTGCCACCACATCCCCAGAGTCCTCCAAACAAATACACTTTTGAGAGTGAAAGGTGATGGCATTACAAATTATTCTGTGCCAAAAGGCAGAAGTAAGAGCTGCTCTAGTCAAACTGAAATGTTTGGCCATTCTACCTATAATCTATGGATAAAATAAATAATCCTTAGCTCAGTACACAATGTCATTAAAGATTTGTACCTACTTCCTTCTTCATTACATTGCCTTCACTCGTTCATATACACTCTATTCATTAGAATGACCTACATGCAGTTTCTCAAATAAGCAGTTTCTTTTCTGAATTGCACCAAATTAATTGAAAGATTAACAGAGATATTTCAGCATGATCCACTATCTCTGAGAGATCCTGTACTAGTCATAAGATGCTTAGGAAGGCTTTCTGACTGTCACTTTTTCCAAGTTTCAATGCTAATCATGGAACTGAATCTTAAGTATTGGTGAAGGTGGGAAAAGTGTTACAGTGTTAATTCATTGTCACTTGCTTTTGCTTGGTTTAAGACACCAAACTTCAGCCTCTCCAAATTATGTCATGGCGTGTATCTTCAGACCAAAAGCTGACCTCATGTGACTTAATGATTTCAGCAGTGGAAATAAACTTGTTTCTGTAGCTTTAACCATTTAGTGTGGGTTAGCTAAATTTGTTATTCATCATATTTAGATGTTTAAAAGTAGAGGCTTATTTATTAGGAAATTCAATGGGAAAGTAGAAAGTAATAGCATCCATCACTCATATTATCTAATCTCCTACTTTAGTTCCAAAAGCAAGATACTTTTTTACTGTGGGAGACTCCGCTTGGCAAAGGATATTAGTGACTTCTCTTGGACAATATCTTGTCCAAGAGAACAACAGCTTAGCCTCTCTACCTCTTGTAGCTTGGTGAAGGGGATGAGTCCAAGGAGTTGACCTTCACGGTATGAGTTAAAACATAGGACATACTTCCTTCAAGCCAAGTCTATGATTATTGCTCAGTTGCTTCATACAGCTTTTGTTGTGTTTCTGTCTTCATAAAGAGGCTATTCTTACCATTGGTCCTTCCTATCTAAAGATTGTGCAGAAGTCATAATTCATTTAAAATTAGTTTACCCACTCCTAAGACTAGCTTATTATTAAAAAATATCTAAATCTTATTTAGTGAAGTAGAGTTTGTAAGCTCTGAAGCAAAATATGGAAGCATTTACTAAAGAGAATGAGGTTTATCTGCTTTCTTTATTTAAAGGGAACATTCTAAGTCTCAACATTTTAACTTTTTGATGATTATTTCTTTATTTCCCATGGCAAAATAATAAAAATATTATTTACAAAATGCATCTATACTCTCGTGTATATACATCAATATTTTCTGTAAATTCCATTCCATTTAAGATCCTTTAACCACTTGGCAAGTGGCACAGACAAGATCTGAATCTAGAGCCGTAGGCCTCTGAGACTCACATCTTTACTCAGGACACCGCTCTTCTTGCTAGGTGAGAGAAGTATGGAATGGCAGCTTATCTGTTGCTACTGCCAAGTTCTGCAAGCTCACATAAGGAAAAAGTAAGCAATAAATTATTTGATTTGACTTTTTTTAGCTTCCTCCAAGATGGAAAATAAATATCTTACGTGGATATCCATGCCAAGGGAAAATTCATTTTCATTAGTCTTATCAAAGTTCCTATACTCTACAACTGTACAGTCACATTAGATCCTGCTTTCTTGCACTTGTGGCT
The DNA here is from genome assembly GCF_009873245.2 of Balaenoptera musculus. NCBI lineage: Eukaryota > Metazoa > Chordata > Mammalia > Artiodactyla > Balaenopteridae > Balaenoptera > Balaenoptera musculus. The sequence goes on along the minus strand of NC_045790.1, from coordinate 41,966,826 downwards.
AACTACACAATTATCCTGTTGATCAGTGGTTTAGGGAAAACTTTTTATTTTATCCTTTCATATGATTCCCTGAAAAAACATGGTGCCAGAATTTCAACTTCACCAAGAAGCATTGCTAGGGGCTACAAATATTCTCTTTTGTGCTCTATCCATGAATTTGAGGGTTCTGTTTGCTTTTGTCATTTGAAAACCTCAGCTCTTTCTGGTGAATGCCTAGTAGATGTATGAACTAAGTCTCTGGAAAAAGAAAGCAGAGTGCATTAGGGCTGAAAGGAATCTTTAGTGATTCAAACCATTTTATTTACTCATAAAGAAACTGTGACACTGGAGAAGCTGACTTATCTCAGTCTCCTGTTATAAGTCTGTTAGGGGAGAAAAATCTATGATGTCTTGGGATTGTGAATACAGATACAAGCCCTTTCCACAATGTCATATAAGTTAACTACATTCAGTTCTTTGCAACAGAAAAAAAAAAAAAACAATTGAATGAGCTAGTGCAAAACATTTAACAATGCTTAGAGACTTCAGTAATGAGATACAGTTTAGAAATTACTTGGGACCTAGGAAGTAACGCCCAGGGATCTCACTACTTGAAGGGGATAACCTGAACCAGAGAATTTGAGTTGGAAATAGAAATTCAAGGTTAATCTTTTAAACTGGAGAATTCAACTGGGTTGAGATTACAGGATAACATTTTGGCAGTTTTGGGAAAGACATGGAAGTGTAAGCAGCCTCTTGACCTTAGAGCCTCGTTATATTTTAACCCCTAACCTTTACACTAGCTAAATTCCAAGACCCTTAGGCTTCTGCATATTTTCCAAGATCTTTGCTCGGCCTTGCTTAACACACTGATTCTTTTCTTAGTTTAAGGGAAGGGAAATGGTGAGTATGTGATTAAAGGATAAAGACCTTTTCTCCAACAGTCTTGTGACTAGGCTACGTGACCAAGATAGCATCAGAAAAGGAGAACAGTGGAGCCAGCTAGTTTGCACACAGTGGAAAAATGATGAAGACTCTGACCCTTTCCCCAAATGATTAGCTGCTGTTATGTTCCCCCTTTTTTCCTTAAAGACTGTCATGGTGGAGCAGTATCTTTAGAGCTGCTTCTTGGACATGAGTCCACTTTCTCCCCAGGTTGCCAGCCTCCTAAATAAAGCAACCTTCTTTTCCAACCAACATTTGTCTCTTGAGTACTGGCTTTTGAGCCATGAGCAGCCAAACCTGAGTTTGGTAACAGAAGCAAAGGAAATTCACACCAGCATCTTAGTATGGAAGTCTGGTACATGAAAAAGAGGCTGCAAATGTTGTGAAGAGATGGATGTGGTCAGAGTAGAATCTTTTGATAGATTCTGTATATCTTGATGTGAGATCTTCGTGAAAAGAGATAAGGTGAAGTTTTGCTCCTAGAAGTTACTTTAACTATTCAGTGCTATATCAACCAGTAGAATGAAGTTGCTTAATATTTCTTCTTTGCATTTCCAAGTAGTGTTTGAGTAGACATGGAATAAAATTCTTCAATTACTGAGATGATAGTATCTGGCATAAACAAACACATACTAAGCTTATGTCATAAATAAGTTATAATAGGCTAAAAATGGACCAAAGAAGGAAGCAGAAGCCCATTGCGAGTCCTCTAACTTTCTGAGCTAGAGTGATGATCTCTACAAGGGGAGCCCATCTGTTCTATTGATGTTCTGAATTAAGCCATATTTAAAGAGTATCTTTCCTGGCTCTTGTTTTTAACTAGAGAGAGCTAGGTTTCAATCCCAGATCCTACATTAAACTAGGGTGACTTTAAGGAAGTTACCTAATTTCTCTGAGTCTTTCTCTCTTTCTCTTTACAATTGAAATATTTGATAAGGTTTTCAAAGATTTCCTATGATATTTATTGAGAAATCTGAGATGAAATTCCTAAATCAGTGGCTGGAATAGAACAGAAATTTGACACACCAACATTGCTGAAGAAGTTTGCTTTGATCTGACTCAAAAGATAAGTATGCATGTATTTTGCCTTCTAATGTTCAACACAGTTCAATCTTTTAGTATACCATCTATTCTCTTTAGACAAAAAATGGGAGAAATCATAAATAGCTCTCATTATGAAAAGAACAGATGAAAAAGTACTATCAGAAAAGGAAGGAGATAAGATGAAGACTGTAGTGGGGATTCACCATGGTAATAACTTTGCACATCAATTAGCTTTGATTTGTTCCTTATTGTTTCCCTAAGGGTATAGTTCTTATCTGATGCATGAAGTCAAACCAAAGAAAGGGCATTTTCATGACTCACATCATGAGAATGTATAAATGAGAGAGAGAGGAAAAAAAAACCACACAGCTCTCCAGTGACAGATTTACTTTCCTCCCAAGAGAAGAAAATGAATTGAGTTTATCCATCCATTCTTTTATATAATATTTTGAAGCACTACTATGTATTCTGGAGATCCAACAAAAGCCAAAAATAAAATAGACACATACCTGACTTATGAAGCTTATAGTCTAGTATAGAGAAATAAATTAATCAAATGAAATCACACAAATATATAAACTGTAATGAGTCCTACTAGGAAAAAGTATAGTAATGTTGACAGAATACATCTGGAGAATCTGAGTAAGTCCAAGGATCAGAACGACTCCCATGAGGAAAAGACAAATTGGCCGACATCTGAGAGATGGGGAGGGGTTAACTAGGTCAAAGGGTGGGGAGAGAACTCCTGTATTGGGGGCTTAAGTTAAGAGAGAACATGGGACATCTGAGGAATCACATGAGACCACTGAGCTGGAACACAGAAAAAGAAGGGCGCAGAGGCAAAATACGATCTAGGGAATGAAGAAAGAAGCCAGATAATTTAAAGCATGTAGGTCCTGGCAAAGATTTTGTTTCTTACATTAATTCTTGAAGGGCTTTACATAGGAAAGACATTATTGAAATTGCATTTTTAAAAGCTAACTCTGACTATTCCTAAACAATTAACTGGAGGGAGATAGAAGTCATTGCCGGAAGAAGAATGGTGAGGCTCTTGTAGTTGGCTCTGTAAAGAGATGTGGTAGCTTAAACTAGGCTGATAATGAAAATGGAAAGAAGTAAATGAATTCAAGAGTTATAAAACAGGTTTATTTGCTTAAATTTGTTGGTGGACTAGATATGGGGAACAAGAGATGGTGAGGACAGCTAAGCATTGACTGGGGTCAGAAGAAGGAAGAAAGAAAAAGTAACCCTAAGTATGATAGTACCACTGTAAGTTGACATCACACTCTGACTTCCTTCCACATGTCCTGGTTCTTCCAAGAAATCCTTACTGAGAGGGAGTAAAAGAAAGTACATGTAAACAAGCAAGGCATGGCCCTAGTAGACTGCCTTTAGCGTTTTCTTCCACTAGGTGGAAAGGTCATATGTGTGGAAAATTTGATGCTGTGGATAATTTTGTGAGTATGTGGATGCAGTTTACGGTAGCTTGCCTCCACGATTTCCCCCGAAGATCCTCACTCCCTTGTATAACACAGTCATATAGTCCCTCCCACACTCAAAGAGGACTGGCACCCATGTGACCAACAGAATATGGTGGAAGTGATGTGTTTCTTCAACTAATATTTATTGAACATATAGTATGTACCAGGCACTCTTAAAAGCCCTTAGGAATCAATAGTGAAATACTCAGTGGGTCAGTAAGTGTAGAAGAAGAAACAGTAACATTTCATATTTTATTATGTGACAGTTATAATGAAGGTATACATTGCTGAGGAAAACTGTAAAATTCTATGTGATCTTTAATACGAATAATATTTGTATTATTCCACATCCAGCATAATGCTCTGAACTTAGTAGGTACTGTAAATGTTGTATTGGATTGATTTAACAATAGAGACTTTTCTATATTTATAACTTAATCACAATAGGATAAAAAAAAGGAGGATTCTTTTCTACATTGAACGCTTGGCTTTGCATACTGCACTTCATTCACTTATTGCCAATGAAGCCATAACTATTTCACACCTACATAGAATAAATGCAAGCCAGCCTGCACCTCTTATCTCAGGTTGATGACAGCACCTTAGAACAGCAGTTATATTGGAACTAGTCAAGTATCTGCTCATATTTGGGCACAGATCATCCCTATCAGGCATTATGTTTGTTTTCCAAGGACTATTATTTGTTGACACGACCTTTTCTGAAAAAGGACAAGAATGATGATGGCAATTAGCATCGAGTAGGGGAATCAATAAAGGTCTCTCTCTCTCTCACACACACACACACACACACACACACAAACACGGCTTTTAAAATCTCACTAAAAGATTGCATTCACAAATAAACCATAAATATTCTACATAAGTAAATCTGAGCAAGCTAAACTGATTTCCTTAAATGTATATCAAACTGAAAGGCTGAAGGAATATGCTGGACCCAATTTTACCAGTCAGTTCTAGCTTGGGAAATTAACACATTTTGTACACAAAATATGCTTCATAGGATAAACCATAAGAAGGACAAGAAACCTAGAGTAGCAGTGACTTGCAAAATGTTAAGTGGCTGGGAAAATAATGGAAGCAAAATTAATCTGTCCTTATTTTTAAGCAGTTAATAATGATCTGCATGAAGAGGTAGACAGGAATGTTTTAAATTAGGCATCAAATGGACTGTGAATTGAATGAGAATAAAGTGATATTAGCAAATAATGGAAAGGTACCACTGGCTAATATATGGAATAACAACTCGTCATGGAATCATAGATGTGAACCCTTTCTGTATGTGCAGGTAACCATGCCATACATGCTGCAATCTCTAGAGGGAGTGTGCAGACTGCAAGGAAGAAACCAGCGGAAAAAGTTAGCCAAAACATAATTTTTTAAGGCATTTTAAGTTACAAAACAGCAGAATCTTGATACTGGTGAGGGTCCTGAGAACATCTCAAACATTCGAAAAGCGCCTAACTTTCTCATAAAATGCAGTAGAACACGGCTTCTCTGGAGTTCATGTGTAAAGAGCGAATGCCACTCTGAGATGCAAAGAGTAGCCACATTCCCTCCTTCATTCATTAAGGACACACGCTCTAAATCTAGGGCCCATGACTCTAATTAGTGACTCAGTGAAGTGACAAATTATATATAACCATATGTCATGCACCTTTGGGGTCATATACAAATAGTTTTATGAGTGAATCTTCAAAGTCACATTACAATTTTCTGGTGTGCTTACTAAAATGCAAATTTCTAGGTTCAGGGACTCTATATTTTAATAAGCACCCTATATTATTTGGTTACAAGTATCCTTCAGCCTACACAAGAGGTTAATATTAAGTGTGCCATTATAAGGGGATACACTATATCTTGATCCAAGACAGCAAATAGAAAGATATGGTACCTCCAAGGATAACAGATTAGCAATTAAATTACATGTGAGCCGAAAACAAAAATAACATGTTGTATAATCAAGGCATTCCTGAAGGTTTTGGTGTAAACATAAGACAAGAAAAAGGACAGACCGATGGCCTCTCAAGTTTCTTTCTATGTCAGGATTTTCGTAATGGTAGCGATTATCCTGTAAGACAGTTCAAATTCTGTTGTTTTACCCTTTCAACTGAAAAGCAAAAATGCTTCATAGTGTAAAATAAGAAACCATCCCTTTTTAGCTGAAGAACAAGTAATAACTATAGTTCTACAAATTGAGTGGTAGGATTTCATCAATTACAAATACCAAACAGCCTGACTTATTATGATGACAGAGCATGTAAACAAATCAACATACAGTTTTCGTTGAATGGACTATGCTTTAAAAAATATATCGAGTAGGTACTTAGATAAATGTCTTTTATTTTGTGGCCCCTCCAGTGGAACTGTTTCTGTCGTTAAAGAATATAAGCTTAACCAGCATTGCCTCCTGCATTCCCTACCTTGCTTCTCAATAGCAGAGAGAAATCTGCTGTAACTTTGGGACTCAGTGGAAAATGAAGAAGCATTAACTACACTGGAGTAGATTATAACAATGTATAATCTCAATAATTCTGCAGTATATGTGATTAAATCACAGTTACAACTGAGCAAAAGAAACCAAAGTAGGAAGAAATAAAATAAGGCCAATATCTCTTAATATAAGATTGAGAAGACTCACAGCTCAAAGCATACAATTTAATTGAAGAAAAGCAGTGTGTTCTTTTAACACAACCTCACTTTGCTCATACCACTGTTTTAGGGAATGCTTTGATTGCAACACTATCTTAGCTAGGGCTGTTTTATCTTTCACCTTATAGAAATGATCCACCATAGGGATTCCCATTAGGCTGTTTGTCTAAAGATAGTACCAGCTGGAGGTGAAGCATTTCAAACCTGCTACTTCAGCTCACAGTAAGGTTGACCTGTGAGTGAGGTCTTTCTCACTGCTCTTCCCACAGAGCAGGCAGACTGAGTACCAGACAAATAGCCAGAATCAGAACAGAATCCCAAGGCACTCATGCTAACATAAGTTATGCTGCTTATGTACTCCTGGAGTAGTAGGAGATGGAGGGACATGTCCAAGTCAGCTAGGGAGAGGTAAAAGTTTCAAACACCAAGTGCCGAGGTCAAAGGCAAAATCTGAAGTGTAAGAAAGTGAAGATATTGGGTACTTTCATTAACAGAGTGACTTTATCGTTTCACTCTATCACCCCTTAGGAATTATAGGTATCAGTTAGAGGTCGAAGAACAAACTAAATTTTCTGAGTCCAGTTTAAAGACAACTTGTTAGCTATAGTATTCTCCTAGGGTTGGAAAGAAGCTTGATCATAAGGTCATTCACTAGTCAGTCGTCTACACTCTAGAAAGCAGAGTCTACATTGCTTTTCCAGAGCATCTTTTAGAATTAAAAATGATGTCTGTGGTTAACCTGGCATACCATCTTCAGTGACCGATTTTTTTTTTGTAAAGTTGAATTACCAGGGTGTTCTAGCTGACTCAACTTAGGATCAAGATATTTAGTGGGAATCGAATGGAAAATCTGCTCTGAGATTCCTTAAGGCTCTTTGAGGAACTTAATGAAAGGAACATAGATAGTAAAATCAGAATCTAGTCAGTTACTCTTGCTTGTGGCAAGGCTTATATTGAAAACCACACCATTTTATTCTCCATGCTTTCTGATTCTCATTCAAAAGTATTATGCAAAATAGAAAATAATTAATAAAACATAACAAGGTTAAGATACTAGTCTATGCATGATAAAAGATCAAACTGTAAAAAAGAGAGACAGCTATGGTCAAGCACACAAACTGATCCAAATATCAAATACCATTAAAAAATCAAACAAAGCCTTTCATCTGAATGTTCAGAATTCCTTCAAGCAGTTATTGTCCCATATCAGAAACCGAGAAGTCTCATAAAGGAGTAATTTTAAGTAGCCAGCATTGCATATAAAGCTCCTGTCAACCCTAAGATTAGAGATCAAAAACTAGAGGCAGGGGGAGCTTTTCCAGGTACTTCAGGAGACTGTGGAGTTTCATGGAAAAAGCACTGCTCTCTTGAGCTCTGGACTGTTTCTTAGTTGTTTGAGCTCAGGTAAGTTCCTCTGAGCTTCAGGGTTTTTTCCATCCATAAGGCAGAAATTATAAGAACCACTAACATATTTTTAGACCAATGTCGTGAAGGTGTAAGAGAAAAGTAAGGTATATAAAAGCGTTATAAAACTGAAAAGCACTGCACGAATATAAGCTGTTATTACTTACCTGAGGAGACAGTCATATTTTCTGTGTCCTGCAGAACTCCTGCTGTTATTATCAGTCTGGCTCCTATGACATCTTTGTTCTTCTAGTCATCACCTTCTTATCCTTTGACCACTTTATCCTTAGTCTGTCCACACAAGCAAATGCCATCCTCGTTGGCACGCCTTCGCAAACTAGTTAGGCTTCACAAGCCAAAATATACCAGCAGGTGATTATATGAGAGGCTTATGTTTCTCTTGGAAAGTGATCTTGTCTCTGGTGGCTTCTGAGATACTGTGCCTTGTTGCTGGCTGGACTCCATGGTACACAGGAAAACTAAAGGTTGAGATGGATCCTTCTCCACCCCTCTATCACCTTGTACCAAAGAAATTAGTTCAGTTCCACAGTCACAGACGCCTCTTCTGACCCCCAGCCAGCCATCTCAAAGTGATTGCCCAGAATCAAAAGATACTCCACAGAGAGGCGTTGAAAATTCAGTTTCTGTGAAGAAAAAACAATATTAGAGAATCAATTTTCTATGTCAATAATAACTCCAACTTCTTGAGCACCTTCGGTGGGCCAGTCACTGTGCTTTTACACATGAGGCAGGATAATAATTTAAAGTATTAATTTAGGTGTTTCTTTCCCTGCATTTTGCCCCTTTTAATGCTCACTTCTTCCAACCTTCATTCAAGGGATGAGGACAGAATTTTTGTTTGCTTTCTTCAAAAAGTTTGGGGAAGAGTGACTTGTATTCAGAATTTCCTCACCCACTAAACAAATAATGCTAGATGCTCCCGAGAGAAACATGGGAAAATGGTATTTGTACATATAGACTAAACATCTACCCTAGACTAAACATCTAGGGTACTCTCCACACCTCTGTCAGTAAAACATTTTCTTTGGCTTGAGTAAGAAGCAAAGGAAGAGAGAAAACTCCATGGATCCTGAGAGCAAAGAAAACCTATTCCCTGGTTTTCAGCAACAAAAGACAACAGGGCTAGAGGAAAGGGCACCTGGGATATGGGCCTCTAGAGAATGTCACCAAATACTCTACACTCAAGCTGGGCAATGAAGAGAGAATTAGGGAACCCCGGGGTCTGAAAGGGCCATGAACTCTGAGGCAGTGGACGTCTCCAAGGCCATCTGGGTTAACCTATGACCTTAGACAACAGCTAACTCTCCCACCAAGACCAAAGAGCCAAAATCTTACCACTGTATGATATTCTTAAACAGTGGATATTGCTCCCTAAAGAAAGTGAGAATAAAATTTCAGGTACAAATGGAATTGAGTTTTTATCTTTGTATCTCTACTAGCACAACAGAAGAAGGGTTCAGAGTCAGAAATTACCAGTTAAAGAAAATGAAGAAAGCTTGTTTTCTTCCACCCCTGGATTTATGAGTCTAGATTAATTCACACCACATATTTAATACCTCAATTAATCCCTGTAACAGCATTATAAATTAGGAATTACTCTTTCCCCTGCTATACGTGAGAAGACCTAGATAGAGAAATTTAAGTAGCTCTCAAGATAGCACAGCTAGTTTATGATGGTGCTGCGCTTCAGCCCTAAGGCTTTCCGACTCCAAAGCCATCTCATCTTCTATTCTATAGTACCTGTACCATGAGTTTGGGCAGCCTGGGCAAAATTCAGTCTGGACCAAGTACACTTCTGATTCTTCTTAAAGGAAATATGAACCTGGAATGTACTCTTGCTCCTTCATATTAGTACAAAGTGAAAAGAGATTTTTGGGTTTTTAGTCACAAAAGTAAACCCTACTAATCAATATAGTTCAAAAACATTTGCACTTGCCTTTTATAGCTGCAATTACAATTTTGAAACACTAACTAGATTTTTAATAGGCATTTTACATCCTAATTTCTCCACATGTGTGGGCCTGGGGGTGGTTCAGAAAGGACAAAACTCATGAGGGATAAAGACCCGTCTGCAGTCATCAAGTAATTTTCTGAAGATTAGAGACTTGGCTGGTCTAAAGAAAACTTTGGCAAGACCCAGGAGTAGAGGAGGCAGCTGGGAATAGTTCATGGCTACTCCTGGGAGTTCCACCTGCATCAGAAGGAGGCTGGCACCAGTGCTGCTGAAAGAGCTGCCAGTGGAGACTGGCACTTATGTACTGAGACCAAGGGGGAAACAAGTTGCGAGACGGTGTGCCAGCTGGAAAAGTAGTGCCCTGCAAAAGGATAGAGATGAGCTCTTATGGAGGGTACTGAATAATAATTTCTAAAATGTGTAAGGAAGGTTGATATGTGGACATGGGGGAACTGGAAACAGATGCAGGGCAATAACGCAATCAAGCAAAATGGAAGGCTAGAAGGAATGAAGAGAAACATGTCAGCCTTGATTGATTTAAAAAACCTTAGTCAGTTAGCATATTCCAGAAAGGGAGCCTGGTTTAGTTCATTTGGTATCAATTATATTAAATCATCAGGTAAGAAAAGGAAAGATGGAGAAATAAGATCATTATGTAAGGAAGGGAAAGACATTACACAAATACATATTAAAAAGCAGACTGATCTGATTTTAATCCAAGATCTGACACTTTAAAATGTATAACCTTGGCAGCTCTTCTGTAACCATTTTTAAATTATCAGTTTTCTCATTTGTAATATGGGTCTGATAACAAAGAAATGATGATTGAGTTTATTACTATTAAAAGCTATGATTGAATAAGCACTTGGTATATGCTAGGCACTGCACTAAGCACGTTGAATGAATTCTCTTAAATTATTGTTCCAATAACTGAATGAGGTACCGTAATTGAAGTTCTTTTTTAAGGTGCCAGACTCATATTAGGTGCTCAATAAATTATGGCTACTATTAATACTGCCACTGAAATTATTCTTTTTAGCTAGTTAATTCCAAACCTGAAAGATATTCTTAACACATGTCTATTACTAACCTGATGCCAGATAAGATTGGAATGAAGGATTTAAATTCTACCTCTAACCTTAACTTCAGATAAATATTCCTTCTCAAGGAGATCCAAAACATGTACACTGGCTACAAGCACCTTGTATCAGCCAGGATTCGTACCTGTTATGTATTCTGAGCTGGGATTTCCCACTTATGTACGCAGTCATCTCACTGACGTCCAGACAAAATTTTCTTATTTTCTACTATCCACTAGCTAAGTGAAAACGTGTTCTTTACTACTCCATTTCTACACACATTTTTACTAAAAGGTGTGTGCACATGTGCTGTCAGAAGCTCGTAGACTAAATGTTTGCAATGACTACACTTTCTAGCATCTGTAAGAAATAGAGGGCTTTGCCTTTAATTCCAGAATGGCTAGCTCCTTTTCATCATGAATGGCCACCTTCTCATCATGAAAATCCTCCCCAGCCAGTCAATCTAAATTAAGTTTCCCCCATTAATCTCCATCTCAATGTCTTGGCCATTACTTTTAAACTACTTATCAAAATTACCTCTCAAAATTTATACACTATTTTGTCTGCTTACTTTATATTTGTCATTAGCACTGACTACAGTGCAAATTCTGTGAGGGCAAGGACCCCATTCATATTCTTCATCATTCAGAAATATTTACTAAGTTCATACTAGGTGCCAAGCATTATTTCCAGGCACTGGGATACAGCAGTGAAGTGATGTTCTAGCAGTGGGAAACAGACAAAGGGCAAAAAACTGATGTGATGATGTTATGAAGAATCCACAATAGGAGGGACTAAAGAGGGCTCTTGGGCTGTAGCAATGAGAAGTCGGGATGGATGGAGTCTGTTTTATCAAAGGCAATCAAGGAAGGCTTCATGATAAGCAGACCCATGATGATAAGAGGGGGAAGAGCATTCCAGGTAGAGGGAACAGGATCTAGGAGTCAGGGATTGTAGCTAGAGCAGAGTGTACAAGGAGAAGAGAAGGAAGAGGTGATATTGGAAGGATATAGAGCACTATGAAGCTCTGTTGATAAGGCATTTCATTTTATCCTGGCTGGGGTGGGAACAAAACTGGAGAGTTTTGAATAGCAAGTGACAGGATCCGACTTATGTTTTAAAAGAACTGCTTTTGCCTGTTGTATGGAGAATACCCTAGAAGAGACTGGTCAAAGGCAAACAGTTAAGAGATTATTGCAGTAGTTAAAGATCATGAGGGCATAGAGTGATTACGATAGAACAATACAGTGATTGCTGTGAAGGTAATGGACATTGGTCAGATTCTGTATTTATATTTAAAGTAGAGATGATTGGATTTGCTGAGAGACTGGATGACAGGATGACAGAATGAAAGGAATCGAGGATGACTTCCACATTTTTGGCATCGTTTAAAGCAGCGGTCCCCAACCTTTTTGGCATCAGGGACCGGTTTCGTGGAAGACAATTCTTCCACGGAACAGGGCGGGGGGGATGGTTTTGGGATGATTCAAGCGCATTACATTTATTGGGCACTTTATTTCTATTATTATTACATTGTAGTATATAATGAAATAATTATACAACTCACCATAATGCAGAATCAGTGGGAGCCCTGAGCCTGTTTTCACTTGCCACTCACTGATAGGGTTTTTTTTTTTTTAAAAGAAATTCACGTTCATTTATTTATTTATTTATTTATGACTGTGTTGAGTCTTCGTTTCTGTGCGAGGGCTTTCCTTTCTCTAGTTGCGGCAAGTGGGGACCACTCTTCATCGCGGTGCGCGGGCCTCTCACCATCGCGGCCTCTCTTGTTGCGGAGCACAGGCTCCAGACGTGCAGGCTCAGTAATTGTGGCTCACGGGCCCAGTTGCTCCGTGGCATGTGGGATCTTCCCAGACCAGGGCTCGAACCCGTGTCCCCTGCATTGGCAGGCAGATTCTCAACCACTGCGCCACCAGGGAAGCCCACTGATAGGGTTTTGATATGGGTCTGTGAGCAATTGATTTATTATGGTCTCTGTGCAGTCAAACCTCTCTGCTGATGATAATCTGTATTTGCAGCCGCTCCCCACTGCTAGCAGCTCTCCTCAGCTCCACCTCAGATCATCAGGCATTAGATTCTCATAAGGAGCATGCAACCTAGATCCCTTGCATGTGCAGTTCACAGCACAGTTCGTGCTCCTATGAGAATCTAATGCCACCACTGATCTGACAGGAGGCGGAGCTCAGGCGGTAATGCGAGTGATGGGGAGCGGCTGTAAATACAGATGAAGCTTTGCTTGCTGGCCGCTCACTCACCTCCTGCTGTGCGACCCGGTTCCTAACAGGCCACGGACCACTACCTGTCCATGGCCTGGGAGTTGAGGACCCCTGGTTTAAAGATTAGAGTTGCACTGATCAAAAATGAAACACTTGGAGAGAAGTTTGAAAGGTAGAAATTAAGAGTTCAGTTTGAGATGGGTGAAGTTTCGGCTGTAGAAATGTCAAGTAAACAGTTGGCTGTACAATTGTGCAGTTAAGGAAAGAGTTTTGAGACTGGAGATACACATTTGGGAGTTATTGGCATTTGAAATCATTGGAATAGATGGATTCACTTATGAGGAAAACAAAGTAAAGGTCTGAGAACTCTCAGGGCACTCCAGCATTTAGTACTTGGAAAGATGAAGAGGAAAGAGCAAAGGAGACTGAGAGGGATTCCCTGTGAGGTAGAAGGAAAACCAGGAGAATGTGGCGTCCTGGAAACCAAGGGTCTATTGCTGCTGCTGGCTTAGTAACATGAGAACTGAGAATGGAGTGCTGGGTTCAGCTATACAGCCAGTGCCTGACAACCTTGACATGAGCAGTCTTGGGGAGTAATGGGGATGAATGCTAAAATGAAGCAGTTTCAAGAAAGCCTGGAAGGAAAGGAAATGGAGTAGAGACAACTCTTTCAAGGGATTTTGCCAAAAGAGGGATTAGAGAAATGGGGCTGTCTTTGGAGAGTGATGTGAGTCATGGGGACAGATTTTGCAAGTGGGATCCCACTTTATCGAAAGGGATAAGCTTGCTTACAGAAAGAGAAAGAAAACTGATGGGGGGCAACTGCAAGAGGGAAGTCCTTGAACAGAAGAGCAAGCATGGGACACACTATCCAACAGAAGGAACAGACCATGGAAGGCAGCTGGGGGTGAGGGGGTTTATTTTCACTGCAACAAGAAAAAAGAGAGAGTGCTTGGGTACAGATGCATGAACAGTGGTAGATTTGGTGTGTGAGCCTATAGAAAGTTTCCTCCAATTCCTTGACTGAATTCTTAGCATCATTCACAGTGCCCGGCATGTGGTAGGTGTTCAGAAAATTTACTGAATGGATGGATGTACATTATTAAAATCTGATTCCAAAGAATTTCCTAAGAATAATACTCTGAGCAGGAGCTTGCCTGGCTTTTAGCTCAAACCTGCACTATAAAACAGAAGAGAGTGAGAGGAAAAGAGAGAAGCTTTCCAAATAAGCTTTAAAGATTTACTTCATAACCTCCACCCCTCGCCTTTCCTTCTAAAACAAAGATGTGGATAGAAAGGTATGGGAATGTTGTACTTTTATTATAGAAGTAATTGGATATCTGTGACTCCTCTTACCCTCTCATAATATCTGCTGGATATAACTCTTGGCTTTCTCATTTTGGCTACATTCCCAGAACGGTATGTAAAGTGTTTTCCTGAAATATTGAAAAGGAGCCTACATTTTAAGTTCATCATCTCTTTGCCTGAAAAGTGGCTTATTCTCTTCCTGGTGAAATTGCACTTTGCGCGGGCTTTTCTCTTCCTTGACTATTAAAGTTGAAACCTGGAAACAGTAAGTTTCATACAAGCCAAGCATGTTGTGGTGGACAATAAAGAGATGGGAACATCAATAAGGAAAAGAAAATAAAGATGACGAGAATGTGTTTTTAATGTGAATTAATGGGAAGAGAGGGGATCCAGTGTTCACTGAGATTCTACCAGGTGCTATGCTGTCTACATATATTATTTCTATTTAGTCATCTCATACACATGCACACAAACCTGGAAAGTAGGTATTATTCACGTTACAAAAAATGGAACAGAAGTTTGAGGTTTAAAAAACCAGTATTTCCACTTTTTAGGTAGATTATTATGTACCAGATCTATTGCTAAGTACTTCACATGCATCATCTGCTTCCATTTTAAAATAACCTTGAAAGGCAAATATTTTTACTCCACCTTAGAAGATGAGAAAGCTGGAGCATTAAGAGGTTTAATGATAGGTTGAAGTTAACACAACTACAGGGGCTCAATCCTAGTTGTTGGAGACATACGCTTCCTGTCACACTCTGTGGTTCCCCAAGGGAAGTTGAGCTGCCAGCGAACTGAACAATACATGAAGAGAAAGCAAAACATAATTGCTGAAAAAATTTTGATAAATAGCATCAATGGCCCAATGGTTTCGCTGATTATACTCACTAGCTACGTCACAACTGGTTATATCTAGTGGCATTCCTCCGAAAATGAAGAGGAAGTTTCCTTTTATTTCCAAATCTCTCTCAATGCCTTCTGACTTGAACATTGGAAAAAATGTACGAGTCTTAAAACTCAGTGCAAGATGGCAAAGGTCTTGTTTTTTTGATCCTTTAAGAAGTAGCTGGCTAGATTACAATGGAATATAAAGAAAGAAAACCTTATATACCATGTGGAAATGTAATTATGCATGTACGTGTAACTTTTTCAAGAGTAATTTCTCCTCAGGCAACCTGGGAGACATAGTAATTGAGAACACAGTCTTTAAAATCAGAACTGAGTTTCCAGGCTGCCCTCACCAGTGCCTGGGTATGAGATTTGCACAAGTTCCTTAGCCTAAGCCTCAAGGTCTCATCAGTGAGAAAGGGCTGATGCTATTACCTACCTCACAGAATCACTGAGAAGAGCCCTGAAATAATCCAGTTAGCACAGTGGCTAACATAGAAAATGTGCTCAATAAATTCTTTCTGTCCCAAATGCCATTTGGAAATAGAGAGTAAGGCACTAATGGTCACTTTAGACCCTGTGACAAGCATGGAGACTGAGCTCAAATAGAGTGCTGGTTTTTAAAGAGGTTCTAATGATTAAGTCTGATGCAGATAAATCACCACATAGGCTGCATGATTAAACTGCCCCTCCTATTTAATTGCATCTCAGGTGCCAGGTGCTTGTTACAATTCCTGTCTCCGCCACAAGGAAAGGCTTATGTTTTATAAGTACAACAAAGTGGAAAGGAGATGAAGAAGTTTAAATATAGCAAAGACCTTAGTACCTTAGTACATGTGAGCAGGGTCCATATACTCTTCCAAGACAATATTATAAAATTATAATACACCAAAAATTTTATAAAATTATTTGACAAGCTAGAGAACTTGAAAGAAAAGAACGTTTAAAATTTTAAAACCAGCTTGGTTTTAGTTTTCCTAAGAAGTCCAAAAGGAGTCCTAGCCAACTCCCTAGGTCCTATGCAATTACCACAACTATTCATTTAGGAGAGGAATTCATGCCAATTCTTAAAAAGAAATGGTATTTTCTCTTTCCAAATATGATATCATTACTATACACACCTTCTGCTGAGGACAGAAACCCGGGGGAAAATATACCTTTATTCTCTCAGAGCTTTATCTCCAATATCATAGTATCTCCACAAATATAAATGTTCAATTTTTCATGTTTCTGTTCAAAGTCACCTCCTCCATAAAATCTTCCCTGATGCCTCACCCACGTGTAAACTGGTTCCGCTTTTCTAAACTCATATATAGTATTTTATTATTTTTGACTGATTCTAATCTTTAGCTCTACCTCTACCTCTGTCACTTTTACTACAGAAGATTCTAAAGGGCAAGGGCTACCTTTTTATGCATCTAAATTCTACACAGATCTTAACACAGGCTCCTAGACATGCATAAACTCTTCCCCACCTAAGTATTAAGTATTCGATGTGTTCTAGACACTAACATAATAATTAGTTATGTTGTACTGAGTGCTTTCCTTTTGCCACAAATCTCAAGACTCAAATCACAAATCTCTTTATCAAGGTTTTAGGGACATTATCTCCTTCAGTTCTTAAAACTACCCTGAGTAGGTTGCAATAAGACACACATTTTATAAGTTAGGAAGCTGAGGCTTAGAGATTGTGAACCATGGACCTAAAATCCTATAATGGTAATGTCTTACTCAGTTCTTCTTACTCTGGAGCTCATGCTGTCGACCACTATATTAACTACCACCACTGCAGACACTCAGCAAATACTCACTCTATGAATAAACAGATAAAATTCAGGGACCATGTTTTGTTTTGCTGTTCTCCAACTCTAAGATGAGAAATAGGCAAGTGATCATATTTTTTTAAAAGACTAAGAAAGTCCTTACATAAAAAGAGCAAACAACGACCAAAACTTAAATATTTTTTTATCCTTTGAATAACCCAGTGATGCAAACATAATACATCTTGGGTACTGCTGAGAGCATTCAAGTTTATTCTCAGTGACCTGCAACCCGCCAGTTACTTAGACTTAGTGCGTTATGAAAGCTTCGGCCTTGCATTTATAAAGTGAAGGGAGAATTCTGGCATTTCCTTTGGGTAGTAGGACCAGTTACTCAAGCAATTAAGCTTTACTTTCTGTTAATAATACTATATTGTGTACGTGAAGTCTGCTGGCAGAGTGGATCTTAAAAGTTCTCAACACACGCAACACACAAAAGGGGTGGTGACCATGTGGGGTAATGGATTTGTTAACTAGCTTGATTGTGGCAACCATTTCACAATGTATACATATCAAATCATTGTGTTGTACACCTTATATATGTATAATTTTTATTTGTCCATTATACCCCAGTAAATCTAGAAAAAAATAACCTTCACTTTCTGCTCCACTCCAAAAGAGAGGAAAGCAACAGTTTTAAACCTTTCCTAATAATTACAAATTCTTACATTTGATCCATATTATGAACAAGTGACATTTCTTACTAGTAGTGTAGAATAAATATGAGATCCAGCTTGAAAAAAAAAGGGGGGGGAAAGCACAGATAGAGGTACACCTTGAGGAGAAAGTCAGTTGTGAAGAAGAGGGCATGGCCAGTCTGGTAACTATATTCATCCAAGCTTCTCTCCAAGTACAGTATACTCTGAATTATTTTTCCATCCAGGGTGCTAAAGTGGGAATTCAATGGGGCAATATGTGGTTCCTGGAAAAATGGATTAAATAGGGAAAACAAACAATATGTTTCTATTAACACTAGCTGAGCTTCTCTTATCTTGAAAATCAGGATTCATATTCTGCAAGCAGTATGTGAAAAGCCTACGCTTTTTGTAGAAAAGAAATTGAAAGCAAGAAGGCTATTCTTGAAAGAATAAAATACACACGTTAACCTCCTAATAATGGTACATAAAAGGTTAAAATATGCACACAAAATTTCAAAGTTTGAGTCCTAGCATTCTCTAATAACCCTTGGAGCCAGACATGATCAAAGACCCTGGTAACCACAGTTGCTTGATGGGTGAAGTGGCTCTGAAACTAGACTGCCTGGCTTCTAATCCAAGCTCCGAAGTCACTAGCTGCACATCCTTCATGTGACTTAGCCTCAGTTTCCTAAATTAGAGTTCAGGGAGCACAATATCTGATACAGAGTAAGTACTCCAAATGCTAGCTATTATTAGTGTTTTGCTTATTTTAAGTGATTAAAAGTTTCTAAAACTTTACTAATAAAAATTAAAACTGCATAAAGAAAATGAAGACCTGAAGATATTGCTATTCATGTCAAGTCAAGCAAAAGCAGTTGTTTATGGTGGGGGAGAAGTGTGTTGATGTTTTTGATTTTTGTGTTTTAGTTTCATTTTCTTTTTAGAGCACTTGAACATATCAAAAGAAGGGGCAGTTTATAACAATTCTCACTGCCTCATGAGTAACAAAAGGACCACCATAGGGGCAAGCCAGAAGGTGAGAAAACAAAATTCCAGTCCAGAAACAACTGTCTAAAAGATGTGTTTCCTAAAAAGTTCAGTGCACGTCAGTTCTTTTTTAGATGCCTTATGAGAGCTCATTGTTTATAGGAGATTACTCTAATAAGGTTATTTTTGGTCATTGTTTGCAAAAACCACAGTCCTGCTCAAGTTACCAAGGAAAAACAAACTGCTTATGGAAAAATGCTTATTAAAAAAACTAAAGAATCCTAGCTCTAGGACAATAGGATTTGGGCAGCTCCAGAGACCACAACTCTCCTTCTCTCTGACCCTCTTCTTTCTCCTCCCCTGAGCCTCTACCTTCTCTGGTCTTCTGTTCTTGTCCTCCTCTCTCTCTTTCTCCCACTCACTTTTCAATAATCTATGGTCAAGGACATTGGGTTACACAGCCCATTTCCCACTCAACAAAGATAGCTGGCAGGGGACAGCGTCCAAGAAGGACTTCAAATGAGACAGGCATCCTAAAGCATTCCACCCTTTGCCTGGCAAG
Organism: Balaenoptera musculus; assembly: GCF_009873245.2. Lineage (NCBI taxonomy): Eukaryota > Metazoa > Chordata > Mammalia > Artiodactyla > Balaenopteridae > Balaenoptera > Balaenoptera musculus. The sequence goes on along the minus strand of NC_045790.1, from coordinate 41,947,806 downwards.
CACTCTTGTCCCTGTAAATACATCAAAAGTAGCCTCTGTATAGCAGTTACCCATCTATCATATATACAACTACCACCAAGCCCAATTTTTAAAAACATATGTCTTCCAAACAATCTGAAATCTATAGAATTTAGTTTTTATTAAATCTTACTTACTCACATTTATAACTTCTAATCAGAGCTTCTGACCAAATAATGAGGTTTGTGAGGTTGTTAATATGACTCAAAGCAAAGGAACTTGGTCCTTTTGTTAGCATGTTTAACTTTATCTCAGGTAAAAGTGCTCATTTTTTAAAGTTTTTAAATATATTGAACAGGTTATGTAGTACTAAAATCTACCCCAAATACTGTCTTCAGAGACTGAAGTCTCAAAAATGATAAATCCCCAAATTCATACAACAATGGGATGCTTTTTTAGGATAAGGACAAGATAACAAATGGTTTTACGCCAAGTAAAAGCATTGATACAGGCTATACTGAGCGGTATTTCATCTCAAAATGAAAAGGGGAAAGGAATCCCACTACGAAAAAGCAATGAAGTTTCCTGAGATAGAATGTTGTGAAGGCACTCTGTAATTGATGAAAATGTCTCTTGGATGCAACTGTTTATATGTGATTGGTGTACCAAAACTAGACAGGCAGGAAAAATAAGCCCTCATTTCATGAAAGATGGGTGGACATTTTCCAATCATTTTCTGAGGTTAAACTCAGGCTCTATATAGCATCAGAATCCTCAGTTGATTTTTTTTTTTCTGAAATATCCCTTGTGGCACTATATGTGGGAATAGCCCACGGCTTTTTTACTCCTGAGACTTCAATCCAGAAACTGAAGGATTTTCTCCATTTTCCGCCTGACCATAGGCTCTAAAACTCTAATTATTGTGAATGCGCAAACAGAACAATACTGCCATTCATTCAACAAACAGTGAATACCCCCAAACACTGTGGTAGGTGTTAGGATATAATAAAGAACATAACCATCGTGGAATTCTGTTAAACGACAATTACAGTAAAGGTTAATGCGTCCTGTACCAGAGGAAAAACGGAGTACTCTGGTGGTCAGTATTGTCTCTCCTCCCAAGCACATGACATATACATCCTGCCCCATTAAAGTTAATGGTGGCTGAGTGACTTATTTTGACCAATGACATGGAGTGGAAGCGATGTGAATCACTCACTAGATAAAAATCTTTAGGAACCAGGATACAATTTGCCATGCTTTTGTTTTTTTTCCTTTCCATAGTAACTGACATTCCAAGAGTGCCTGATCTGGAAACCTGGGTCATGAAGTACAGACAATGTAGAACAGGGCTCCCAGCAGAGCTGTGATAAATTTGTAGAATAAGCAAGAAATAAACTTTTAATGTGTTAAATCTCTAAGATCTGGAGTTTTGTTTGTTACTACATCATAACCTAAATTATCCAGATTTGTGTGGATGCTATGTGGGGCATACAGAAAGCACACCTAATCCAAGTGTTGGAGGCAGGAAATGTTTCCTTGTATATTGCATAAGCGTGCACAATTTATTTCCCTGTCACCTGCTCAGTTGTAAACCAATGAGAACATAGCACTTTGCACAGTGTATCTGCCCAGTAAATGCTGGTTTAATTTGGATGGGTCAAAAATAAAACTGTTGCTCTAGAAATTCAACTTCAGTGCTCTTCTGCAGTGCCTGTTAACCGGAAACTTGGTCTGGACAAAACTCTGGCTCTATTATACCATATAATTGGGGAAATTTACATGTGTTTCTTAATTTCAATGGGCATCAGATCCTTCATCAGCTAAATTGGAATGATAAGTATATGAAAATATTTATCATAACTTTTGTTCAAAATAGGTAATCAACAAAATGCTATTTTTCTCCCAGAATCACTATCCTCTGTCTCTTTCACATTCCAGTGTTGATAAACTCTAAATTAGATACGGAAACCAAGATATTAATTTGCTTCTACAATGCTGGAACACAAGACTGTTTGAAACATTGAAAACATGATCATTTTTCATAAAATTAATATACATCAAATGTCTTTCCCCTTTAAATAAAATATCATTGACACATTATTGGTAAAATGAAATATTTTGTTGCACATTTGACTGCAAAGGTACTTTTAAATTTTCCATTGTGAGATTCACAAGTATTTTTGCCCGGAAATCTCTTGATTTTTTTTTCTTTTATCAATAGTATCACTTCTGAGTGGTCAAAAATGCCAGCTGCAGACCTAGGTCAAATGTAATTCTATGCACTAATTACATCAGACAGTTTGAAACTAATAGGAATTTTGCATGAGCAATTTTAACAAGAACAGGTACCTAATGATTCAATGGTATATTTATGTTCTTAAGTATCCCATGTGCCTTAGATACTCTTTGCTAAGTGCCGCTTCAATTCCTCTAGATTTTTTTTTTTTAAATAAATTTATTTATTATTTATTTTTGCCTGTGTTGGGTCTTCGCTGCTGTGCACAGGCTTTCTCTAGTTGCGGCGAGCAGGGGCTACTCTTCATTGCGGTGTGGGCTTCTCATTGCTGTGGCTTCTCTCGTTGCGGAACACGGGCTCTAGGTGCGCAGGCTTCCGTAGTTGTGGCACGGGCTCAGTAGTTGTGGCTCACAGGCTCTAGAGTGCAGGCTCAGTAGTTGTGGCTCACGGGCTTAGTTGCCCCATGGCATGTGGGATCTTCCTGGACCAGGGCTCGAACCCGTGTCCCCTGCGTTGGCAGGCGGATTCTTAACCACTGTGCCACCAGGGAAGCCCCCTCCAGCTCTTAATAAAGCTAAACTCTGTTTGTCTCCCATGAAATGATTTATAAAGAAATCTTCCATTATCCTTGCTGATAAGAATGCTTCCCATTACACACTGCAGCATCTTCAGATAGGTATTCATCTCAACCAGGAAAAAAATCTTTTTAATGATCATACTGCCATGATTTACAATTGTTAGCTGAGAGAAGATTAATCCAGAGAGACTTGATGACGTCTATGTCAAAAAACATGGGTAAGAAGTATTTAACCAAAGCAAAACATTTTGAAGTTGTGTTTCACCTTTGATGAACTCAGGCATACTGCTACAGATAAAACAGACTGAAGAAACAGACTCAATCTTTGTAAATTCTTTACATCAACCTTCCTACTAAGTGATCAAAAACAAAAAACTTAAAAATGACAGATGGATCCCTAAATGTGTGTCTGAGAGGAACTGGGAAGTTCTTGGTAAAATTAGTTCAGTGAATCTAACTGAAGCCCATTTAGAAATGTGCCAATCAGCTTTTGTGTTAAATATCTAAGGAGAGACTGCATTTAGGGTTTTCTCAACCCAAATCTGCAGGCTCAGCCTATTCACATACAATTTGGATGAGCACAAGATTAGCAGCCATGATGCTCTGATTCATCTGATTTTAATGGAACCCTTGGGGATTGACTCAATGCAGCTGACTGTTCTCTTGCTATATTAAATTGTCCCTAATCTGATTGGCTACATCATAATATTATAGACTATAGACTATTTGTCACAGCATGATTTTACATTGGGTTCTCTGAGTTCAGGCAAGTTAGCTCTTTTCTTAAAGTTTTGAATTCTAATTTCAAAGTTTGAGGATATGGCCGTCACTAGCAAATACCTTTAGGGTGCCAAAGTGGAAATAGAGGCTATCACTAATGACACATTACTTGGCTATTTAAATAATGGCTATAGGTTGTGAAGTGTTAAAGTTCCTAAGTTTTCTTGGAAGCATTTTCCAATTCTGCTTCTGGAGTTGGTAACTGTGTGCATGTGTGTGTGCAGAGGTTCAGGCCTTGCTTACATTTAGCACAGAAGCTTCATTTATAGGAGCCTTACATGGGCATCAGTGTTTTATTTCATGACTCACCATGTGTCCCAATGCTAAAGATACAGATTACAGTGTGAGAACTGGAGTAATTACAGCCTTCCAAATCCTAGGCTCTCAAACCTCCTCATTTCACAGGGCACCGTTAGTTTACTTTCCCAAAGCTGATTTCAGCACTTTGGCAGATGTTTTATGAATGTTGTAAATGGGTACAAAATGGAGAAATATCCTAATATTGAGAGTAGTAAATATCGTTGTCATGAGCCTAAGGCTTCTCTGTGCACATTAGAAAAAAGTACTCTCCAAAGAGAATGCTTAGGAGTTAAAAGAGAATAAATCACAGTTGTAATAATCATAAAAAAAGCAATTGCATACTGGTATTAGATACTCTCTGGGTAACCAGGTGCTAATAATTTTACTATATTAATGAAGACTTAAAGTCATATTGATCTACTCATTTGAATGGTATTTGCTTCAGCATTAGTAAAGCTTGATGTCTTCCTTTTAAACTCAAGTTATTAACTTGACCTTGTTATTGAGAGAATGCGATTCTTAATTTAAGGGTAATTTACAATGGCATCTATAACATTAGATACAAATGGGACATTAGCTAAGGATGGAGTGGAGGACATTCATGCATTTTTATGCTCTATTACGGCTGACAAAGGATCAGGCCTGTGGCACAGACAGCAGATATTTACATCCTGCTTTTTTTGCTGATCTTCCTCACATCACAAGCCCTAGACCATGAAGACCATGAAGAGAAATGCAGATACAGAGGTCTGAATTGTTTCACATCAAGTGCAAAGGTCTAAGGCATTATTTTTTTCCTCAGTAGAAATCAGTTCCTACAGAGAAGTCTATATACTCCTAACTTTCCACTAAAAATATACATATATATATCTTTTTAAGATTATCTAACTAAAGTCTTTTAGTTCAGTAGTTTATCAGATGCTTAAAACATGTCTTATTTAAAGATGAGAGTCAATTCTATCTAGATTTTCACAAAAAGCCCAAATCAATAAAAGATTGATAAGGATGGGACCAGTGAAGTATATGATCCCTACAGGGGATTCAATATCTTCAAATCAAAGCAAGTACAGGCACTACTAGTTAGTAGAAATTTCCAAGGGAACTCTAATGGTCTATTTCTCACTAAGGCAGGAACGAGAAGGTGCTTGCTATTCATCCATTTGTCCTGACCCTTTCCTGGGACTAGTCATAGCAAGAGGAAAAATGGGCTCTATCTACCTTAGTGATTCCCAGCCCTGACTACATACTAGAATCATCTATGATGCTTTAAAACAAACAAACAAACAAAAAAACACTGATGTTTACAGCCCACAGTGGGCCAACCAAATCAAAACTCTGGTGCAACACTGAGCTATTAAGTTTCCTAAGTAATTCTAAAGTTCAGCTAAGGTTGAGAACCCTAGCCTACTTATTTACTGTGGTGTGAGAAGAAAACCACCCCAGACCGAAAACATCCTTTCTACTAACTTGCTGCAGTACATGACAGTCCACTATTAAAACAACTCACTGTGCATCTCCCATGGGCTGCACTGTCCAATAAATAAGATAGCCGTCAGCCACGTGAGCTACTGAGTGCTTGAAATGCAGGTAGTCCAAATTGAGACGCTAAGAGTAAAATGGACACCAGATTTCAAAGACTTAATAGGAGATAAAGAACGCAAAAAACATGATAATAATTTTAATGTTGATTACTTATTGAAATGATATTTTGACTATGGATGGAAAAATATATTAATAAAAATAATTTCACTTGTGTTTACTTTTTATTGTAGTTTAGAGAAATTTATATATGTGACTCGCTTAATATTTTTATTAAAAATTGCTATGCTAGGAAACTAATTTTGATGTGCTAAAGACAGTGGGCTGGGAAATTTTACTGATTTGTTGACAGATCAACCTATTTAAAACCGTTAGTTTCATTACCATATCGGTATAACAAGAGGCTTTGAGAATATGGAAAATATGACAGGTGAATGTTGCTTTTGAGAAGATGACTCAAAAAGTCCAGATCATGGAACACTGCCTTACTTTGAAAGAGGGCTGCCATGTTGAGCCATAGTAGATAGCGACATGGATTAGATGAACTCTGCTTGCTTCACAGCTGGAGGTTATTCTTGTCCCTGTTTCTCCCTCTCTGTTAATGTTAAGCAATTAACATCTTCACTTTTTTGCGATGTCACAGTGGAACTACCATGAGTCTTTTGATTTTGCAGATTTGGGCTTATGTTTCAGTGCTTACAGCACCGCGCATGTAATCTTGAGAGTCACTTCATCTCTCTGATCCTGTGTTTTTTATCTGTAAATTAGAGATAAGACGGCCGCTCCCAGGGTTAACTGAATGTTACTTGATATAAAATAAAACCCAATCTGCTGCCTGCTGCATAGCAGAGTTCAATCAATGGCTGTCATTCTTTCTCCTTCTCCACATGAACAACACCCATCTATCCTTTGTAACTCAAGTTAAAAATCACCTTTTTTTATGAAGCCATAGCTACGCACTTCCCCCTCTATTTTCCCATAGAACATCATGCACACTTTAATTACTTGGTAGTGTATCTTCTTCCCCCATGAGACTACCATGAACTTCTTCTTGAGGTCAGAGCTTTTCTAATTCTTTGTAACCCCAACACCTAGCACAGAATGTAGAACACAGCAGATGCTCAAGATTTGCTGGATGGACGGAAGGAGGGGGGGATGGTATTTATGATTCACCCTTGACATCTTTGGAGTTTGAGTACAACAGAAAAAAGAAAAGTCCATGATTCAATGGATAAAAGTATAACAATAAGGAAAAGAACGGAGAGTATAACATCTGCCTTCATATTCCATTATGGGTGGTTGCTTCTCTGGCCTTGGTCAGCCACCTGGCAAACAGTCCATAATGTGCTGCACTGCTGGAGGAACATACAAGAGCAAATACCCCTAGCATGGTACCGCTCCATAGCCTTCCATGAAAAGTATCATCTGAGAAGCCACTACCCCTACTGGTTTTAAGCTTTGCCTCCCTCTGCTAAGCACTGGCTCTACCCCCAACTACATCCATCTACAAGTCTTTTCCTAGCCAACCCTAGGGAAAACCCTTTCCACTACTCATCCAAGTGTTTCAACTGAAGTATTCCTTCTCTTTCTCTCCCACTCCTCCACCCCCACCCCCAACCTGAGCCTTGGTAAATCCCATGCTCTTTAAAATATCATCTAAAGGCTGCTTCTACTGTCTACCCTAATCAGACTAATGTAAATGATCTTTAGCTCTATCCTCAAACAGCACATTGCTTGTGGTTCCAAATGGCAATTAAAAAGCTCTTCTTGATCCATGAGTTATTTGTTTCTGTCAAACCCTCTAGAATATAAAATCCCAGAGGCCAGGAAACTACATTCATTATTACCTCTATCCATTGTGATGCCTGTCTCAGGGCCTTGCACTTTAGGCCATTAAGAATTTTGTGGTAGGATCGGAAGTGAATCCCCAGGACTAAAATATTTAAGCCAGTGGATAGTATAGCCTTCTGACGGTTTTTAACTTGTATATTTACAGGATCTATTCTGATTCTATCCTATAATTTAAATTATGTGAGCCTCATATATCATACCTTCTGAACATTTCCAAACACAGAAGAATTCTAAGTTCCCTTTGAACAAAGAGAATGTGAACTGGACTCCATGTATCTTGCAGGCAGTAGCCGAAACACTGAACATGACTAAGGAATTAGAGAGGGTAGAACAAGCCTACTGTTACCAGGAGCAGGATCTGAAGAAAATATCACGGCACAGTGGACAAGATGATACTGTAATGCCCTACAAAATAATCGTTTTAAATTATTTATTCAAAATTTACTTGTTGAGGCACAAAGCAATTAACTGTTTCAATAAAAGGTTGAATCTCATTATGTTTAAAACATGATTGATGTATTATAAACACTCAACATAACATTTTTAATTATTGGAAGTTGTCTTTTATTTCAGTATTTATTCACTCCTAATTATATATCATTAGTCAACTCTCATTCAGGATAAAGGTAACTATAGGAATAAAATTCTAAGATTTCATTCTAGGTAGATAGCATTATACCATGCATTATTCAGTTACAAAATTTTATCTCACACAGTTATCAAGTGACTCTTATGTATCTGCTAGAAGTTTGGTGGTGCAGCCTCTAGCAGCTAAAGGTGGAAATCTGAGTTGATTGGCAATAGTTATTTTTTTGATTTATCTCAGTGATATTTTATTGTTGCTTGTAGATTTAGGTCTAAGGCTGCTGCCTGGCTGGCCAGGCTCTCCAGTTCAACCCTAGTCAGGAGCCAAAGATATATTCAAGCTTAAAATCCTAAATCTATTGATCTAAAGGGTGATCAACATAATTATTTGATTCTGCAACAGTAGGTTTGAACACCTTTTGAGATAATTTATTCCCAGTCCTTCCACCTAATTACTGAGGAACCCTGGCATTTTATTATGCTTCTCTAGAATTTTAAGTTCCTCAACTACAAAAAAGTAATAACGATAGTATTTACTTCTTAGGGTTGCTGTGAGGATTAAATGAGATAATCGGTTAGGACAAAGACGATAACTGATGCTCAATAAACATGAGATATCGATTGTGTCGCCAAGAAGAGGGAAAATAAATGAGAAGTAGAAAAAAGAGAAGGCCAATTTGTAGAATGTGTCCTTATCTAAGAGAACGTCAAAGTAAAAATTGAGCAGCGACACCCAGTGGAAAGAGTTTTCAGAATCAATCAGTTCTGGGTCTGATTCCCAGACTCACAGTTTACAAGCTGTGTGAAATTAAACATACTTCTGAATTTCTCTGAGCCTCCATTTCGTTATCTCTAAAACGGAGCTAACAACACATGACCCACAGGTTGTGAGGATTAAGGGAAATAACGTATGTAAAGCTCTGAAATTTAATAAATAGGAGAGGAAAACATGAAAGGGTTAAATTAGTGCAGCATTCGTCTGTAGGCTGGCCTGCGACAGCTGTTGATGGATATGAAAGATGCTCTGTTTACTTGGTGAATTCTTCCTCAAGTACAGATGAAAATAGGAAGCCTTAATAACACCAGACTATTTTAAAATAATCTTCTGGCTAAGCTACAGCTGTGCTAGCTTGTTACCACTGTTCAGGCCAGGATTGTGTTTACCTGTTGAATTTTTTAGACAGGACATCAATAAACAGGCAGACCACTTTGAAAAGCTGACTGTGCCCTGAGCGGTCTGCAGGGAGAAGCAGAGAGTGCTGGCTGGATCGCCAGGATGCTGCGTAGAGGTCAATGTTGGCTGGAACAAGACTTTGAAGAGATCATGTTTCAGTGCTTCACTGTGATAGAGGTTATGAAATGTCCTTTCTAAAACACTCACAAACTCTGCCTTCTGCATCCCCTGGGATTCATTTATGGCACCAAAAGGTTTTTATCTTGTCCCACCCCTTCAGATAATCCTAACGATATGATTAGCTTTAAATCTCACTAATTTGTTCACCTCCAAACTTTGGACACACTAAGTATCCAGTAAATGTTTGTTGAATAAAAGAAATAATTTATTTGAGATAAGATAAGTATGTAATTATGATGGCACAGGATACTGTTACTGCATCTTTGGAAAACAATGGAGACTATATAACAGGAGATATTAAAATGTTCATACTCTAGGATCCTATAATTTACTCCTAGGAAACAATTCAACAGAAAAATAAAGCTCTATCCGTGATGATGTTTTGTGCTGGGCAATATTATTATTTGAAAAGTGTAAATATTTAACAAAACAGAATTATTCGAGTAGATTATGGCATCTTATAAAGTGATACTACGTCTACCCTAAAAGAAATAATTATAAAGACATTACTGCAAATTTATAAAACATTTGGTAACAGCAGTAGCATACAAACCCCCCAATTATGCTCTGTTAATAACTTATAGGGGCTTCCCTGGTGGCACAGTGGTTGAGAGTCTGCCTGCCAATGCAGGGGACACGGGTTCGAGCCCTGGTCTGGGAAGATCCCACATGCCGCAGAGCAGCTGGGCCCGTGAGCCACAATTACTGAGCCTGCACGTCTGGAGCCTGTGCTCCACAACAAGAGAGGCCGCGACAGTGAGAGGCCTGCGCACCGCGATGCGGAGTGGCCCCCGCTTGCTGCAACTAGAGAAAGCCCTCGCACAGAAACGAAGACCCAACACAGCCATAAATTAAATAAATAAATAAATAAATAAAATTAAAAAAAAAATAACTTATAAAATACATATGACCATGTATAGCTACCATAAAAGAATGCATATACATGAAAGGTTGTTGATGTAGAATGGTCAAATTATGGGTGTTTTCCTGACAAAAGTCTTCTTTGCTGTTGTTTTATTTTTAACAATTAAAGAGAAGTGAGAGGATAGCCTTGCGACTGCTCTTGTTACACAAAACATTAGTTACCATAAACAGGTATGTTAAGTACCATTGTGTGTTCATGTATCAGGTCATCACAGAAGTCATAGACTTATTATAGAAGCCATTCATGCTTTGTGATCATGACTTAGTTAACTGCCTCCTTTATTAGAGTACAAGGTTTGTGAGGCTCTTTGGGGGCAAGGAGTAGATGTGTCTCATTTAGTGATTATCTCCTGCATTTTCACAATGGTATGCACATTGTAAGTAGTAATATGCAATTTGTTTATTCAATAAAAGGAAAGAAACTATACTGCCCAAAACATGTCATTCCCATCCATTAGCTACTATCTGAAAATCTACGTCAAATTCATCTTCTTAATTTCCAAAAAAGGAAAAACTTCAAACTCTTGTCAGTCAGGTACAGCTGGTATTTTTCTGAGAGCTGACTTTTTTTTTTTTTTAATTAATTTATTTATTTATTTTTGGCTGTGTTGGGTCTTCGTTTCTGTGCGAGGGCTTTCTCTAGTTGCAGCAAGTGGGGGTCACTCTTCATCGTGGTGCGCAGGCCTCTCACTATTGCGGCCTCTCCCGTTGCAGAGCACAGGCTCCAGACGTGCAGGCTCAGTAGTTGTGGCTCACGGGCCCAGCTGCTCTGCGGCATGTGGGATCTTCCCAGACCAGGGCTCGAACCCGTGTCCCCTGCACTAGCAGGCAGATTCTCAACCACTGCGCCACCAGGGAAGCCCCTGAGAGCTGACTTTGATAAGGGAAATTAGAGTCCTTAAGCTGAACGGAAAGTGGGAAAACACTAAAGGTCAGGAGAAGGAATACCAAGGTGATGAAATAAAAATTCGTATTCTAAGCCAAGTCGAGGAAAATTTAAACATAAAAATTTTTCTCTGCCCTTTGGCCTCCTCTCTCCCCTCTACTGTTCAATGTGTAGCTGCATTATGCATCAACCAGACCTCCCCCATCAGCAGAAATACCTGCTCAGCCATAAAGAGCAACATTCTCCTAGCACCACTAAGATAACTCCTTAGGAGGTAAACTTCCTTCTTAATCTTGGAAGGGGTCACGATGACCCATGACTCACTACTCACTTTGTACACGTAGATCTGGATTGTGTAAACTATCTACGTCATTTAATGTACAGCCCTCTGTCCAAAAACTTATATAACTGTGCTTTGACCTCTAGTGTGTGGAACAATTCTCAGAGCTTTCTGACAGACTGTTACTGGGTTATAATCCTCAATTTGGCTGAAAGAAAATTTTCCATTTCTTTCTTAGATTGATTAATTTTTTTGTTGACAAAAGATGTATTTTGCTTATTTTACAACCGTGTGTAGGTCTACTCCCTTTTAATTTGAATTTGAACTATTAGGAACTCACTTCTAATATAATGTATAATAAAAAAGCTAAAATAAAACCAGCACTTAGAACAACAAATACAGAAGCCTCAATTACTCAAAAATGTGCTATACATTGTGGCATTATGCTTATAGATGAAAATCAGTTAATACTGAGTATTTATTTAGAAAAGAATTTTCTACAGGATATCCAAGATTAAATGATCATCTTTCTAATCTTTGGCCAAATTCACAGTATGAAGAGTCATAGATTTTAGACCTAAAGAAATTTGAGATCTAGAAAGGGCTTCAGAGATGAATAATCTAATTTTACAAATAAACAAGTGGAGGATCAAAGAGATCAAGTGATCTATCCCAAACTCAAATATTAGACTCAACTTCAAGTTAGCAACACTTCTCATACACTATCAATGAATTCCTGAATGATGTCTCTGAAACACTATAAAATTCAATGTTATCAAGGAAAAGATTTGACTATGCTTATAAAATTACATGTACTAAAGAAAATCTTCTCAGATAAAAGACGCAAAATTTACACATATCTTACTCTGAGCTTTATCAGTCATGTCAATGGACATTTTTGGAAATAGGAGTTATAACAAAAAAAGTTTTTTAAATGTTTACTTAACCAAAAATATGTTTCCTCAAAATTTTAATCTACGAGTTTATTAACAAAGCATTTGGGGGGAAATTTCAAGCTTTAGTAAAGTCTGTTCTCAAGTCTGCTACAGGAGTTAAAGAAAATGAAAAGCTGATTTGGAAAACTGAAACAATTTCAATAGCATCATGTGTCTTAAAACCTCTGCATCTGGGAAGATAAAATAAAACTAATTTCTAGGTGAGTTTTCAAGCAGTGAGCTTTGAAAGTCATCTTTCTAATATACAAATTATTTGATTTCTAGTGGTCACTGTTTGAAAATAGTACATATTGTGTAATTTACAAACTAAAGACAGCTAACTCATTTCAAAAGATCACTTTGAAGACGTTCACTTAAAATCATTTCTGATGTTCAAAGAAATAATGTCCACATGGAACTTGAGTACATATTTCTCTATCAATAGGATAATTTTCCACAAGCAATTACAGAGCATACATTTAATGTGATACCGCCTTTGGAATTTTCAGAGTTAAACTAGTTTCCCTTGTCAGTTGCAAAGGTGTGAGGTACAGGGACATTTAAGACCTATTAAACTTAGTGACCCTTCCATCTTGTTAAAGAAAATTAAAGGACAACTTCCTCAATGAGACTTCTACATTTAAAATGATGAAGGACCACTAAAGACAAATGATTTGCACAAAGGATGGTGCATAAAAGTGACAATCTTTGAATTCGTAGAGCTGTCTCTATAAACACCATTACAACTATTTTTCAGATAATTTGTATAGGTCATACAAAACTATGTCTGAATATTCCAACTCATTGTAAATAAAAGTGAAGATTTGATATTTTAAAACTTAATTTTGAAATAATTGGAAAATAAATTATTTTTAAGTATTCATTCCAAAATTATTAATTTTTTAAAATAAAATTTAAAACTTGATAAAAAACAAAAGCAGTTATTTTCTGTTTTATAATTCTCTGTACTTTCAACAATAAAATACTAGATCAGTATTATTTATAAAATTAAACACAAAAACATGGCTACTATCTATGGGTTTTCTTAATTTATTAATTTAATCTTCTGTTCTTTAATTTCTAGTATGGTTGTGCTAGCTCAAGTTTTCTCAAAATGTAAACATGTCCTATTGATAGAAATTTACAAAAAGAAAAATGTGTTTCCTTTAAGTTCAGAGTACTCTGGATTAACATTAATAAGATTGTTTACTGCAGGACCTTTCTATGACTTTTAACATGCTGACGTGCATCATGAATCTGCATCCACCAGTACTGTATAAAGCGGGGGTCCCCAACCCCTAGGCTGTGGACTGGTAGTGGTCCGCAGCCTGTTAGGAACCCGGCTAACAGCAGGAGGTGAGTGGCGGGTGAGCAAGCGAAGCTTCATCTGCTGCCCCCCATCGCTCACATTATCGCCTGAACCATCCCCAAAACTCCACCCCCCGTGGAAAAACTGTCTCCCACAAAACCGGTCCCTGGTGCCAAAAAGGTTGGGGACCGCTGGCATAAAGCATTTCCTAAGAATAGTTAATCATAAGTCACCTGTTTTTACGAAGCATCACTCCAGACTACAATTTACAGGAACATCAGTAAATACGGATTTAATTACAAATCACAAAGTAACTTTTTTCAGTGTTTATGTTTCCTGGAAACACCAGGTAAAATGTTAAAGATTACATATATATGTGTGTATATATATGTATATGCACATACATATATACACACCTACATAAATACATATGCATACCCACGTGAGTATTTATGTATCTATGCGTGTACGTGTATAATACACTTCCCCAAGTGTGGCAAAAAGCCATTAGCTGTTTATCTCAATATCCATTCTACACTCCTTCCTTGGTAATGAATTCTAGTTTTTAGCTGGGCAGACTGCAACCTGGAATAAAGCCTTCATTTACCAGCCCCCCTTGTAGATATCACAGTGTGGTATGTAAGCAGAAATATATGATAGCTTTTGGAAAATCTTTAAATGTAGCTGGTATGTGCTCTTTGGCACTTCTGTATTCTTTCTTCCATGCTGCTATCTTAAGCCCAGATGGAATATGTATCTGGAGCAGGCTGCTGTGGTGTTTCCTCCCCGCTTACCACCCCATCATCTCTAGGATGTGACCCTCATCTTCACAGCTCAAAATCATTCCTTCTCTGAGAATTTCTTTCCCTTCCCAACAGGGTACAGACATTCAGCAGTCACATGTCAATACTGTAATGTAGTTGCGTGGACTGCACTGGGTTGGTAAGATTCTCTCCCCCTGAATTTGGGGATCTGTTATACAGAAAAAGGAGATTCTTGACAGCTAAGTGTTTGGAATAGAAGTATGCTAGAAAATTGACTAGCATCCCAGAGCTGCCCTGGTTTCCTACTTCTTGAGGCTTGACTATTCAACAGTCTTTGGATATCCTTTTTCTGAGCAAGCCAGCCAGAATTGGTTTCTATTACTTACAAACCAAAAGAATCCAATTAGCTTTGATTAAGATACAGTGAGTTGGAAGGAAAGGTACAACATAAAGAAACTGTATCTAGCAAACCACTGATTAAACAAAAACGGAATTTAAGAAATCAGACCAGGAAATGTAGAGTAGGAAGGTATTTGTATTGATGCAGCAATTCAAACTGTTCCAACTCATTCCCAGCTCTTCCAGAGATCCTGACATCCACAAATACACAACTTATTATTTCAAGCACCTACTTGCAGGTTGTCCTGTCCCCATTCTCCCTCTCTTCCTGAGCATCACTGCAAGCTTACCTCATCATAACATTATATTCATCAGTTCAGCTAGAAAACATACATTTCTTCTTCTTGCCCATCAAATCACTTCCAAAACTCACCTCCCCGCTGGTACTTCCATCACCTATTTCTTTGTAGGGGAGGAATAATAACTTTTCTACCCTTTTGAGTTCATAGCTGAGATCCCTGTAATAAAAGGCAGATTTGCAAGAGAAAAACAGAAGTTTATTAGCATGTATACCTCATGTATACATGAGATACCCAGGAAAAATGAGTAACTCAAGGTAGCTTTGAATTCAGGAATAAAAACCGTCTCAATAGGAAAAGGGGAGTGGGAAGTAGGCCTCTTAGGAGAGAATACATGGTTTTTAGGAAAGATGAATGGGCACTTAGAAGAATAGATGGGAGGTTTGACAGCTTGTGAAAGTTTATCTGTGTATGTCAACTTCTAATCTCTTCTCCGATAAGGGTCAATCCTCTTTAGTTTAATCTCAAGGAGAGAAGAAAAATAATTGTGGCAATTGCTCTGGACCCCAAACTTTTGAGGCTATTTCAGTGTTAGGATCATGCCCCCAAAAGTAAAAATCTTTTATACGTTAATTCAGCACAGTAACCTATCAAAATCACCAAGACAGCTCTGTAGGGATTCTACCTCTATCTTAGCAGCTATTTTCAGGTTCCTTTTTCCCATTCACTGTTAACCTTCATGTCAGTTTTAACCTGCTCCTAAAATAATGAAGCAAACCAGGCCCGATTCTCCTAGCCCTGGAAAACGTAGGGCTGGCTTCGGGAGTCCAAAATTTCCTGAATCCCTAACCAAGGACCGTAAAACTCATTATGTCCTTGACTAGTATGCAAATTCATTTCCATCTCCAGCCATTTTTACGCTATTCCCTTCCCAATAAGTGCCTTATTCCACTATCTAGTTCTCACAATCAGACCCCTCCCTTCAAGTGGCAATTCCCATCACAGCTCTTTGGAATTTTCCCAGCTCATACTAGCTTCTTTCTTTTCTGTTATCCTGTTTCACTTAGAGTAAGAACTTCCCAAACCAGTTTTAATTATTACCCAGTTTTGTTTTGTCTGTTATTTCAGCTTTCTTTACCAGATTGCAAAGCTACGAGTTGAAAAATCTAGAGCTCACTTTCCCAGAGTGCCAGAAGAGCACTACTCAGTCAACATTTCTTGGTTGGACAATGACAAGAAATTGATTTTGTCATCTTGGTCACTGGTATGGATTCAATGACATGCTATGCCTGCCTTACCACTTACTGGCCAGCACACACACTCTCCCGCTATTTGAAATACTCCTCACGCCACACTTTGTGTTTCAAATAGGTTAAGGCTAAACATGCCTTAACCTTTAGGTTTCCTATTAGGTCTTACTTCCTCCAGAAAGCATTTCTTAAGCCCCAAACCTGTCTATTACAGCACTTTCCACCACTGTAGTTGAATAACTGGTAATTACTTACTGCTGCTCAGTGGTTCTCAGCTGTGGGTGATTTCGCTCCCCCAGGGGGCATTTGGTGGTCACAACTAGAGTAGAGGGAGGGTTGCTATCGGCATTTAGTGGAGAGGGGTCAGGGATGCTTCCAAACATCCTACAATGCATAGGAAAACCCCTCCGAACAAAAAATCATCCAGCCCAAAATGGCATCACAGCCAATGTTTAGAAATCCTGCCTAGCTCAGTGGCATTAAAGTTACTCTGAATGTGTGCTTTGACGTTCACCCTCAAGCTACTGAAAATATTATAAGACTCAGCTGTTATAGAATTTTGAGATATTGAAGATGTTATCTACCACACTAAACATTGTTCCCTTTGAGAAAAGGAAAAAAAAATATTTTCTCAGGAAAAGTCACACTTTTTTTATTCAATAAATCTTTTAAATTATTGTTTTTCTCTATCTCTTTGGCTGCTAGAAAGATTAGAGCCAAATTTGCTCCCACCTGTGACAATAATATATGACTGTATGACATTAATTTCTACTAACTTTACTGCTGGCTTTGTTATTTTCCTATTTTTATTTCCTTTTATCCAAATGTCTTCAATTGTTTCTTTCTTTCCTGCTGTCAGGCAAACACAAACCCATTTTTTTAATCGAGAAACATTCTTACATTTAACTCCCTGTCAAGCTCAAAGGAGGATAGCGTATCACTAAACAATATGCTTTGGATCAATATAGCTTTGAGAGGAAGAAGAATAATTTTATTACTCTTTGCAGAGTCACAGAACAATAACAATAGTCTAAATATAAAGTGACCTAGGAGGTGATATAGTCAAGTTTCTCAATGTAGTCTGAAGGGAAAATTGATTCAAAGAGATAAAACCCATTGCTTAAGTTTACGCAGTAGCATCAATATTGTACCAGAATACCTAGACTTCATTTTTCTGAAAGCTATTTGCATAACTAGACAATAATATAAATTTATGCTCCCATGTTTTTCCGGTACCATAGACTTGTGGGTAGTACAAGAGACTACCATTTAGGAAGTGAACGTTTTAAACTTTCAGGTGCCTGTGATTTCTGTAGGAAGAACATCATAGAACATGACACCTACCACTTTAGAGTTCTGTTGCATTAACCACCTACTTCCCCAGCAGAAAATGACAAGTTAGAATGCTGCTGATTTCGACAACATTCTTGGAGAAATAATTGCTTTAAATTCATAGATTAGTGTCTGTTTCCAAGAGATAAGCAAATGCAAGTACCTCTTAGGGATCCTGTTTAAGAAATCACTCTTCTTAAAGAAGCTCACATATGTTTAAAATGTACCTCTCTTTAAATCTCACAGGGCATGACTTACAATTTTAAGTAAAATGGGATTAACTATTTCACTTTTACAAAGTATCTCAAACAACTCCCTGCTTAGTTCTTTTCACTAACTTGTAGGACTTAATTTTTTTGCAGTAAAACACAAGCTTTATTTTTTCCAGTTTTATTGAGTTATAATTAGCATATACCATTGTGTAAGTTCAAGGTGTATAATGTAATGATTTAATATATTGCAAACTGATTACACAGTAAGGTTAACACATCCATCACCTCACATAGTTACAATTTGTGTGTGTGTGGTGAGAACTTTTAAGCTCTACTCTCTCAGCAACTTTCAAATATACAATACAGTATTGTTAACTATAGTCACCACGTTATAAATTACATCTCTAGAATTTACCTATTTTATAAACGGGAGTTTGTATCCTATGACCACGTTCACCCATTTTCCCCATACCACCTTGCCCACCCCCTGCCCATGACCACCACCAATCTCTTCCATTTCTATGAGTTTGTTTTTAGGTTCCACACATAAACAAGTCACCATATTTGTCTTTCTCTGACTTATTTCACTTAACAAAATACTCTCAAGATTCATCCATGTTGTTGCAAATGGCAGGATTTCCTTTATTATGACAATAATATTCCTGTTATTTCTATAGGAACGTTATTACTATATATACACACACACACACTCACATATATATATATATATGAGGCTGCAGGCTGTGTTTAGTAATTGGGCAGGGCCATAGATAGTTTGGGCTCTGCTGCAGGTTGGGGATGAAGGCTATACCCAGCAGCTGGGTGGTATCACAGGCTAGGCTCCCAGGCAGCCCAATGTCACTGTTCAGGCTCCCTGGTTTTGCAGAGTCAGAGGTTATACTTAACACTTGGCCTAGGCTGCTGGCTTTGCTCGCTTGCCAAGGAAGGCTATAGGATGGGCTGCACAGCTACCCAGGTTTTCTGGCCAGGCTTCCTGGTCAAGCTGGACTGGTGGCCACACTCAATAGTTGGGCAGGGCTGCAAATTTGCTTCCCTGCCCAGGCAGGGGTACAGAATGGGCTCCATGGCCAGCACAGTTCCCTGGCTGTGACCCAAATCAGACAGAACTGCCAACTGAGTTCCCTGGCCAGATGGGGCCACTAGCTCGGCTTTGAAGATGGGCAGAGCCACTGGTTAGGATCTGTGCTCAGTGCCACTACGAGCAGGAATTCGGTCTGCTGACATCTGAGTGCTGCTTTCTGTAAGCCCTGCCCCCTTCTCTGTCTCTACCTGATTCCCACTGTTCAAGCCCCACACATTCCCCCAGTGGTCCCTGTGGGGTAAGAACCTAGTATGCTTCCTGGAAAGTGTCCTACAGCACTGATGGAGTTGGAGGTCCACCTTGGGCTCTCTCTTTCCCACTGGAGAAAGTGTAGGTCCAGAAAGGTCCTCCTGGGGAGGACTGTGCCAGCCTGGGGAAGGGGCAATGAGTCAGAGTGTAGCTACTCCTCCTACCCTTCTATGTGGTCCTTCTCAGTCTCTGTGGTACAGGGGGTGCTTCAGCCTCACCCCTGGGTTGTGGGATTTTCACAACGGTATCTTGTCTACAGTTGCTAGCTGGTTTTCTTGTGAAGGAGGCTGAAGTCAGGCCTTAATATATCACCATCTTGATGACATCAACCACTAGGATTTGTTTCAATCTCAGATTTCATCACTGAATTATCCCCCTCATTAATTCCTGCTGTAATTTTACATTAGGAAAAAAATGACTTTAATACTTGTCCTGTGGCACTTTTCTAGCCTTTGTTTTCATTCACTAACATACCATGAAGACACAAACTGGATCAATTTTCTTCTCTATTCTATCTCCAGCACAAGGTCTCTTACTCAGTGAAGAGTTACTGAGTGAAATACTTCAACTATAGACAGAAGTCCCAATATCCTTCATTCCATTATAAATAAACAAGCTTGACTTAGGCTTCTTCTAAAAGTTTGTGCAAAGTTGGAAAAACCACTTATCATATTAATTTTTGCACCCAAGCTATGAATTAATTTCTCCCAGAATACAGTGTCAAGAAAAAATTATTTTTATTAATAAATATATGTCTTTATAAACCAGCAAGATTTCATGTATATGCATACATATTTATATATAGTGGTAATAACTATATATTATTATGTATTATTAACTATGTAATATATTACATGGTAATAGCTCATAGTAACTTAATTTCACAGTATTATTTCCATTCAAAGAATTTCAATTTACCTTTTAAGTCTTAATAGAATACAATAATCTTTGAATGTACTGACCTTGTTTCTAGCTGTGCCTTGCTAATTTTCTCAAATGTCTGCCCAGCTCTTTTCTGATATTAAAGATGTTTTAAATGGCTATATATTGTTAGCAGTATTAGTCTTATTGAAAAAAAAGGGGGGGGCTCACTATTCTTAATTTGTATGTCTATTGTCATCTATAATGTATTTGAAGGATAGAGAATACAAAGGGTTCTTTCTCCATTTCTGACACTGTACATGACACCTCAAAAATGCGCCTTAACTCTAAGAGCTTGGGGAACAGGAGCACTTACATTTGTGAGTCATTTAAAATGTTTCCAGGGGCTTCCCTGGTGGCGCAGTTGTTGAGAATCTGCCTGCCAATGCAGAGGATACGGGTTCGAGCCCTGGTCTGGGAAGATCCCACATGCCGCGGAGCAACTGGGCCCGTGAGCCACAACTACTGAGCTTGCGCGTCTGGAGCCTGTGTTCCGCAACAAGAGAGGCCGCGACAGTGAGAGGCCCGCGCACCGCGATGAAGAGTGGCCCCCGCTTGCCACAGCTAGAGAAAGCCCTCGCACAGAAACGAAGACCCAACACAGCCAAAAATTTTAAAAAATAAATAAATAAAATGTTTCCGGTGGGCTTTTGGTGCCTGAATCTCATCTTTCACCATCTCACTGAAAATGTGAGAAAAAAGTGCCTACTCGCAAGTAGTTCATCGATAATATATGTTAAGACATCCCTAACACCAAACCCCCCACCTTAGCAGCCAATACAAATGGCTTAAGTAAAAGCTGTACTGGAGAATGTGGATTAGGCACAAGGATCCCTGTGTACTCACTCCAAAAAGAAAAGAAACATTCCCTTACGGGTTTGAACTTGGGTCTGTCATGTAAGACACAGTAATCTAACCCAACATTAAATGGGGCCAATTAATGCCTATCTTCTTACTAATCAGACAGGTCATTCTCCCTCCAGAGCAGACTCAGAAGGAAGGAGGCCAAGAAGAGGGATAAGCAAACCAGCAATGAAGATCTCATGCCTAAAATAAAACTAAGTAGCTAAAAATAAATGGCACTGCTCTGAAGAAAGTCTATTTTTTATATGAGCAACTCATTACAAATATTTGGCATTCTAGAAAATATACCAACAACAAAAAGAAGCCCTCTATCCCTACTTCAGCTATGTTTCCATGTAAGCTTTTATTGCATAGTTTAAGAGTAGGTTAGCACTTCTGTTATTAACCACATTTTTCAGACTTTAAAACAGTGTTGAAATTTCCTGCCTATCTTTCTTAGTAGATATTACAAGAAAATTCAACTATATGCTTGAACACTTAAGAAGACTACTCACTTTAAGTGTTTTTCTATTTATCTTTTACCATCTTATATTGAAATCAGATAAACTTTTCTTCTAACAACACAGGGACTGAAATTTCAAGACTAAACAGAAATAATCAAACTTATTTTATTCTCATTAAACCATCCAACTTTTCTCTATTTCAAAGAAATAATTTAAGCATAAAAAGAGTGAAGAGTGAGCTCAATAATTTTTTAAATTTTTACTAAATAAAACCCTTCCCATCATCCTCTCTTTTGTCCTTCTGGTGGAATGACAAGACTGTTGAACCAACTTATTAGTACGAAAGAGAATAACTGTATAATATAAAATAAAAATTATGTAAATAGATTTTGCAAGATCCCCAAAAGATTCAGAAATATTTACTGATAGCATTTTTGACACTCTGGAGATATGAAATATAATTTAGATTGATATATAATGTTACATATTCAGTTTTTATATCTAGAAGAGTTTGTGCCCCAAATACATAAATATCATTTTCTTACAAGTATATTTGATTTATATGACTAGGGAATCCTTTATCTCTTCAAGGTGTTGTGGTAATATAATTGGCTATTACCAATATGTATACAGAAAACAGAAAATGTCCATGTATCCATTCAGACTGTAATAATAAATTAAAAACAGAAATATATCCTTTTCACATTTGTTTGTGCAATGCCTTTTGCCCCATGCAGTTATCATGGGCAGTGTCAAACATTCATATGGAATGGGAAGTGAAGAATAAGGGTTATGATGCTTAAAGATATGCTGGTCTTAGTAATTCTAAACCATGAATAATTTCTGGATCAGTGGTGCAGTGAACAACGTGAATCGTAGCGACTACTTTAAGTTAAATTTTTGATTAGCAAAGGTTTCTTCATTTTTGAGTTATTTTTGAGATTACATACTGGGACTCCGGCTTAAAGAAGTGTGCTATTATTGTAGTTGGTTTAGTAGTAGTAATTATTATTATCTTTATTCTTATTATTTGAAGTTTAGATATTAAAACTGCAAGTGTTTTGCTATGGACATTATTTCCATATCAAGAGCAGCACTTTGAGGAGACTTCTAACAGCTGCACCTTAATTTCTTTTTTTTTTTAATAAGCTTTTTAATTTTTAAAATTCATTTTTGGCTGTGTTGGGTCTTCATTATTGTGCGTGGGCTTTCTCTAATAGCGGCGAGCGGGGGCTACTCTTCCTTGCAGTGCACAGGCTTCTCACTGCAGTGGCTTCTCTTGTTGCAGAGCATGGGCTCTAGGCGCACAGGCTTCAGTAGTTGTGGCACACGGGCTCAGTAGTTGTGGCTTGCGTGCTCTAGAACGTAGGCTCAGTAGTTGTGGCGCACAGACTTAGTTGCTCCGCAGCCTATGGGATCTTCCCAGACCAGGGCTCAAACCAGTGTCCCCTGCGTTGGCAGGCAAATTCTTAACCACTGCGCCACCAGGGAAGTCCTGCACCTTAATTTCAATAAATTTCTGTTTTCTTCATTCATAATTAACAAATAACTAAATGAAAGCTTAGGTTAAGTCTAGGTCATTATTTTTAGTGCATAAAATATTTTTTACTTTTTTGTGGTTGAAAGAAAAGTTTTAAGGTAAAATATGAGTTTTCAAAGCATATTCCATTAAATGTTTTCATTTTTCTACAGTGGCTTCAGTTAAATAGAAAACAGATGATATTATCACTTCCCTCTGTGTTATAGGAGTTCCTAGTTGAGCTGAGTGTGCCTGAGTAAAACTAAACTTTAGTTTAAAAAAAATTCAACTAAAATCACAGAGCAAAATAGTTTGTTTCCAATAGTGAGTAAAAGATATTTCATCTAGGGCAGTGCGACATCAGACTAGAGGAATCAAACTCACCATGAAATTCAAAGATCAATTTAAATTATGTTATGAAACAACAGAATCTCTTTCTGTCTGTCATTTACAACCTAGAAGTGGTAACATCTTTTGTTTCAATTATATGTCTGAGTTGAATTTATACAGTACCAACACACAGCAAGTAATCTCTCCTGAGTGCTTCCTGAAAGCTGACAAAATTATTTCTGGGGTAAACACTATTTTTTTAGAGAAGGCTCATTTAGTAAGTGATATATGCTTGGTAAAGCTGTCCACAGATTTTTTAAAATCTGATAAAAATTGCAAAAGTGCAAAGAGAAGCAACATACTCAAATCAAAATTTGTAAGAAGTACTGACTACGCTGAAATTTTTTTATTGAGTCACTTTCAAAGATGAGTTTTCAGTAAAAATCATTAGCTTAATCTTTAATCAATAACAGGATAAAATGGTATAGAGTCTGATGAAGGAAAATCTAAGAGTGGTTAGCCATTTCACACATGTATTTTAGATATGGTTAATATATTCAACTCAAGTTTCTGATATCATTATCATATTTAACAACAAAAAACACTTTGGGATAAATATTATAGTAAAACCTAAATTATAGTTATTTCAATATCTTTACCTCAATTTGCTTGACCTCTGTTAATAATTTATATGAAGTTATAAAATCCCATGAGTCTTAACAATAGTCTATGCCCTCCTACAGTCTCTAAAGACTTTCAATTATAGCTCTGTTGATAAATTTAAATTTTGAAGTCTAAATTATATTCAATTCAAACAAGTACAACTGAATTGATCTAAGATGCTTTACCAGTCAGGGGTGCAGTTCAGAGAAGACCTGGTTCCTAAAAATGCCTCATTTATGAATCAAGCATTTGCTATGTACTGCATAAAACAAGTTATGGAGTTGTAAGTACCCTATGGCTTTTGGCCAATATTTAAGCTATACCACATAAAAGATGGCTCTTCAGTCAATTCTTTACTATCTCCTGGAACATGAAATCTGCACCATAATCTTTTCCAGAGTTTGTCAAATATTATTAATACCTTTTTCTTATTCCTCAACTACAGTTCTCATATGGTTTTATTAACTAGAGAACTACATACTCCTGCAAAAACTCAAACAACATAAAAATGAATGTGAAAACCTCATACAGTTCCCTTAGTTCTTTACATTTCTTAATACACTTTCAGACCTTTTTTCTTTTTTATTTTTCCCCACACTTGGACAGACTTTATTCAAATAATCTCAAACAGATTAAAATTAAAGGCCTCCCCAAGAAGAAGCTTCTATGATTTCACTTATTTTAAAGATTCCTGTCTATCTAGGAATATTTCCTTTATTACTGACCTAATTTTGCACAGAATATTTAAGGAGAGTTGCTCTTTCTCAGTGTTCATTCTTTTTTATTTAATTTTTATTGGCATATAGTTGATGTACAATGTTGTCTTAGTTTCAGGTGTATAGCAAAGCGAATCAGTTATACATATACATATATTCACTTTTTTAGATTCTTTTCCCATATAGGTTGTTACAGAGTATTGAGTAGAGCTCCCTGTGCTATACACTAGGTCCTTATTAATTACCTATGTTATATAAGGTAGTGTGTATATGCCAATCCCAGTCTCTCAATTTATCCCTACCCCTGCCATTCCCCCCAGTAACCATAAGTTTGTTTTCTACATCTGTGACTCTACTTCTGTTTTGTAACTAAGTTCATCTGTACCATTTTAGATTCCACATGCAAGCGATAACATATGATATTTGCTTTTCTCTTTCTGACTTAACTTTACTCTGTATGACAGACTCTAGGTTCATCGACATCACTAAAAATGACCCAATTTTGTTCCTTTCTATGGCTGAGTAATATTCCATTGTATACATGTACCACATCTTCTTTATCCATTCATCTGTCGATGGACATTTAGGTTGCTTCCATGTCCTGGCTATTGTAAATAGTGCTGCAATGAACACTGGGGTGCATGTGTCTTTTTGAATTATGGTTTTCTCTGGGTATATGCCCAGGAGTGGGATTGCTGGGTCATATGGTAGTTCTATTTTTAGCTTTTTAAGGAACCTCCATACTGTTCTCCACAGTGGCTTTATCAATTTACATTCCCACCAACAGTGCAAGACGGTTCCCTTTTCTCCACACCCTCTCCAGCATTTATTGTTTGTAGATTTTTTGATGATGGCCATTCTGACTGGTGTGAGGTGATATCTCACTG
The DNA here is from genome assembly GCF_009873245.2 of Balaenoptera musculus. NCBI lineage: Eukaryota > Metazoa > Chordata > Mammalia > Artiodactyla > Balaenopteridae > Balaenoptera > Balaenoptera musculus. The sequence continues at coordinate 41,922,399 of NC_045790.1, read as the reverse complement.
TAGTTTTGATTTGCATTTTTCTAACAATTAGTGATTTGAGCATCCTTTCATGTGCTTTTTGTCCATCAGTATGTCTTCTTTGGAAAAATGTCTATTTAGATCTTCTACCCATTTATGATTTGGTTGTTCTTTTGATACTGAGCTGCATGAGCTGTTTGTATATTTTGGAGATTAATCCCTTGTTAGTCACTTCATTTGCAAATATATTCTCCCATTGTGTGGGATGTCTTTTTGTTTTGTTTATGGTTTCCTTTGCTGTGCAAAAGCTTTTAAGTTAGGTCCCACCTGTTTTTGTTTTTGTTTTCATTACTCTAGTAGATGGATCAAAAAGCCTTGCAGTGATTTATGTCAGAGAGTGTTCTGTCTGTGTTTTCCTCTAAGAGTTTTATAGTATCTGGCCTTACACTTAGGTTTTTAATCCATTTTGAGTTTACTTTTGTGTATGTTGTTAAAGAGTGTTCTAATTTCATTCTTTCACATGTAGCTGTCCAGTTTTCCAAGCACCACTTATTGAAGAGACTGTCTTTTCTCCATTGTATATTCTTGCCTCCTTTATCATAGAATAGGTGACCACAGGTGTATAGGTTTACCTCTGGACTTTCTATCCTGTTCTACTGATCTATATTTCTGTTTTTGTTCTAGTACCATACTGTCTTGATGACTGTAGCTTTATAATATAGTTTGAATTCAGGGAGCCTGATTCTTCCAGCTCTATTTTTCTTTCTCAAGATTTCTTTGGCTACTTGGGGTCTTTTGTGTTTCCATACAGATTGTAAAATTTTTTGTTCTAATTCTGTGAAGAATGCCATTGGTAGTTTGACAGGGATTGCATTGAATCTGTGGATTGCTTTGGGTAGTATAGTCATTTTCACAATATTGATTTTTCCAATCCAAGAACATGGTATATCTCTCCATCTGTTTGTGTCATCTTTGATTTCTTTCATCAGCACCTTATAGTTTTCTGAGTAAAGGTCTTCTGTCTCTTTAGGGAGGTTTATTCCTAGGTATTTTATTCTTCTTGATGCAATGGTAAATGGGATTGTTTCCTTAATTTCTCTTTCTGATCTTTCATTGTTAGTGTATAGGAATGCAAGAGACTTCTGTGTATTAATTTTGTATCCTGCAACTTTACCAAATTCATTGGTGAGCTCTAGTAGTTTTCTGGTAATGTCTTCAGGATTTTCTATGTATAGTATCATGTCACCTGCAAACAGTGACAGTTTTACTTCTTTTCCAACTTGGATTCCTTTTATTTCTTTTTCTTCTCTGATTATCGTGGCTAGAACTTCCAAAACTATGTTGAATAAAAGTGGCGAGAGTGGACATCCTTGTCTTTTTCCTGATCTTAGAGAAAATGCTTTCAGTTTTTCACCATTGAGAATGATGTTAGCTGTAGGTTTGTAGTATACAGCCTTTATTATGTTGAGGTAGGTTCCCTCTATGCCCACTTTCTGGAGAGTTTTTAATCATAAATGGGTGTTGAATTTTGACAAAAGCTTTCTCTGCATCTATTGGGATGATTATATGGCTTTTATTCTTCAGTTTGTCAATGTGGTATATCACATTGATTGATTTGCATATATTGAAGAATCCTTGCATCCCTTGGATAAATCCCACTTAATCATGGTGTGTGATCCTTTTAATGCGATGTTGGATTTGGTTTGCAAGTATTTTGTTGAGGATTTTTCGCCTACATTCATCAGTGATGTTAGCATGTAAATTTCTTTTTTTGTGGTATCCTTATCTGGTTTTGGTATCGGGGTGACAGTGGCTTCATAGAATGAGCTTGGGAGTGTTCCTCCCTCTGCAATTTTTTGGAAGAGTTTGAGAAGGATAGGTGTTGGCTCTTCTCTAAATGTTTGATAGAATTCCCCTATGAAGCCATCTGGTCCTGGACTTTTGTTCGTTGGAAGTTTTTAAATCACTTTTTCAATTTCAGTATTTGTGATTGGTCAGACCATTTCTTTGATCATTGTTTTTAGTTTAGTTCAAATACCAAACACAACAGAATCCTGATTAAAAAAATCTTTCATCAAGGCAGTATTGTTCAAATTATAGGTCTTCATGTCTAAGAACATTCTTATAAAACCACTCTTGTTTTTGATTTTGGTACTATAGTGGTCTTCTACTTTTATCAATGGCATTTATTCAGCCAGCCTCCTCCTCAGCCATCTGGCCATTTGACAGTGTGTGACCATTTATTCATTCTCAAACTGTCTTCTCAGTGTGTATCTATCACATACTAGTTCACTTACTAATCCTCTGTATCTCTGTTACTTTAACTTCTATATCTGCTTCTACCTCCGTGGTCTAGATTTCTCCAGGGATTTTATCTCTACTGTTCTCTTTTCTCTCTAACATTGTAAGCTTGTCTTGTTTCTTCAAATATCATCTCTATTTACTGGCAACCAATAATGTAACTCTAGCTTTACTCTCCCCTGAAAGAAATAGTCCAGCCTTCTTCTCCCACAGCACCACTTAAAAGTAGTCAACAAGTCCTGCCAAACCTGTTACTTAAAGGCCCCTAGAATCCGTTTCTTCTTATATAATATCCTCTCACTATTAATAGCTATTTCGGGCCCTACTCACATCCTTCCTCTCATCATAATCTCCCAATGTGTCTCCCCTGTCTTCTACCCCAGAATGGCAAATTGTTTTTGTCCCCTGTGCCAACTTCAGTCGGTTGGCAGTGGAAGCCCAGAGTGCCACCTTGAGAAAGATTCAAAGAACACATCTGGGCCCAGTAGGAAGGAGTTCTATGTCAAATTCATGAAGTCAGCCCTGTGGCACTGCTCTGATCTATCTTCTCCATCACTGTCACAGTGATTTTTTTTTTAAATCAAGGTGCAATGTGAGAGTGATTTTTTTTAAAGTACAACTCAGATCATATCACCTCTCTGCTCTAACATTTCTGTTCTCAACTGCCTGGCAAATAAAGTCCAAGCTCTTTGAATGTTGCCATTTGAAGTTTCCCAATGATCTGGCTCCAAACATTCCTTACTGCTTCTATTCCACTCCACCCTCTCATGTTTAATTGCACTACTCTTTCTTATACATTGTTGCATTTCCTTTGTTCATACATAGTCATTGGTCTAAATCATACACCTGTATCAAAGTCTAGCTCAAATGCTCTTTCCTCTATTTGCCTTTCCTGGCTATTTTCAGGCACTACTGACAAGTCTCTCTTCAGCCTTCCCATGGCCTTTTAAAAATTCTTTCCTCGCACACAATTCATTCTGCAACCATTATTCAGCACTCTGAGGAACATGTCTTTCTCATCTTCATATCCCCTCAGATTTAGGGTCCCTCAACATAGTAGGGATTCAGTAAGTCTTTGTTTAATAATGGATTCTAATGAAGAATCTATAAGATCACTTTAATCCACATGTATTTATAACTTTAGCAGCATAGCACTATTTCTTTATATTGTCCTTTTTGCCTTTGTATAAATGGCATATTTTGTAACAGCTGAAACAGTTAAGCTTGAGGTATTACACTGAGTAACGCTATGGTCAAAGGAGTACAGAGCAATAGATCAATCTCTGTGTTTTTACATAGAGTAGGTGTTAGAGTATATGGTTGTTTTGATGCCAAATACCATAGTGTGCTGTCCAGATGTTAGAAAGCATTTGAAAGGAAAAAACAAAAGCAAAACAAAATTAAAATTGTGCACATGCACACACACACGCATGCATACACACACACACACACACTCTTAAATTTACTGCCACGACTAAGTCTTATCTGAATTTTAAACCAATTCTTCTTAGCTATCTTAATGCTTGGGCTATAATTTGGCACATGAAAATTCCAATCTAGCTAAAAGGGAAATATATGTGGAAACCTTGGCACTGTTTCTGATAAACTTCCTGGATGAGATGACTGAAAATGTTCTAGAGTCTTGCTAATCAATGTGTGGTTCATGGACCAGCAGCATGCCACAGCCAAGGAACTTGTTAGAAATGTAGCATCTCAGTCCCCACCATAGTCCTACCGAATCAGAATCTGTACTTTAACAAGATCCCCATGTCATTCATATATGGATTAACATTTGAGAAGCACTGCTCTAGAAAACCTTAGAAAAAATAAATAGATAAATAATCTAATTAAAAATGGGCAGAGGACCTGAATAGACATTTTCCCAAAGAAGGCATACAAATGGGCAACAGATACATGAAAGATGCTGAACATCACTAATCATTTGGGAAACACAAATCAAAACCACAATGAGATATCGCCTTACATCTGCTGGTATGGTTATTATTAAAAAGAGAAGAAATAACAAGTGTTGGCAAGGATGTAGAGAAAAGGGGACACTAGTGCAGTGTTAGTGGCAATGTGAATTGGTATAGTCACTATGAAAAAGTATGGGGTTCCTTAAAAATTTTTAAATAGAACTACCATGTGATCTAGCAATTCCAATTCTGGGTTTTTATTCAAAGAACTAGCTCAAAAAGGTACATACATCCCCTTGCTCACTGAAGCATTATTTATAGTAGCTAAGATAGGGAAACAACCTAAATGTCCACTGATAGATGAATTGATAAAGAAGATGTGGTTTATATATATGCAATGGATTATTCAGTCTTAAAAAGAGTGAAATCTTGCCATTTGCAACAACATGGATGGACCTTTAGGGCATTATGCTAAGTGAAATAAGTCAGAGTAAAACAAATACTATATGATCTCACTCATGTGGAATCGTAAAAAAAAAAAAAAAGAACACAAAACTAAAGCTCATCAATACAAAGAACAGATGGTGGTTGATAGAGGTGGCAGAGTGGAGGTGGGCAAAATGGATGAAGGGAGTGAAAAGGTACACATTTCCAGTTCTAAAATAAGTCATGAAGATGTAATGTACAGCATGGTGACTATAGTTAAAAATACTTTATTGCATATTTGAAAGTTACTAAAAGAGTGAATCTTAAAATGTTCTTACCACAAGAAAAAATTCTGTTACTATGTATGGTGATGAATGTTAACTAGACTTATTGTGATGATAATTTCACAATACTGAAACATTATTTGCACACCTGAAACTAATAACATTGCATGTCAATTATACCTAAATTTATAAAAATGAGAAGAAAAAAGATACTGATACATGGATCACCACCCTCAGAGATTCTGTCTTAATTGGTCTGGGGTGCAGCCTGTGCTTTGGGATTTTAAAAAGCTCCCGAAGTGATTTTATTATGTAACCAAAATTAAGTCAACTTTGGTGGGTACTGGAATCACCAAGGAACTTGGTAAAAATATGAAGGCCAAGGACCTATGCTACTTTAGGATTCAGGCCTTCTGAACTCCAGATTAGTTCTTTGGGTGTTTCTGATAAACACACTAAAACTTGAGAGTAGCTGGTCTAGAGAAATCCTATTTTAGGAGGTCTGGAAGTTTCCATTTTCCAGATAATGAATATAGATGAGATGTGTCTATAGGCCCTGTGAGGAGCAAAATCCCAAAGATATATCCCCCTCTCCAAAATTCTCATTGTCTGGTCATTCAATAAAACACTTATCTGGGTACTATTATGAAGGGACTTTGTAGATAGAATTAAGATTACTAATCTGCTGACCTAAAAACAAGGAGATTATCCTGGATTATTTAAGTAAACCCAGTGTAATTACACCAGCCTTTAAAAGCATAAGAATCAATCAGAGAGGAGGGAGAAGAGGAAAACAGGAGAGCGGTAGCAGAAAGGTAAATCAGAGAGATTCCAAGTATGAGGACAGTTCAGTGTACATTGTGGGTTCTGAGATATAGGGACCACAGTCACGCACAAGAGAGTGGCCTTTAGAAGCCAAGATGGCCTTAAGTTGACAAACAGCAATGGAATGGGGACCTCAATCCTACAACTGCATAAACAACACCAAGATACCTAAAAGTTAAAAAAGCCAAGTTAGATGAGAGGAATCAAGATGGCGGAGTAGAAGGACGTGCTCTCACTCCCTCTTGCGAGAACACCAAAATCAAAACTAGCTGCTGGACAATCATTGACAGGAAGACACTGGAACTCACCAAAAAAGATACCCCACATCCATAGACAAAGGAGAAGACACAATGAGATGGTAGGAGGGGCGCAATCACAGTAAAATCAAATCCCATAACTGCTGGGCGGGTGACTCACAGGCTGGAGAACACTTACACCACAGAAGTCCACCCACTGGAGTGAAGGTTCTGAGCCCCATGTCAGGCTTCCCAACCTGGGGGTTCAACAACGGGAGGAGGAATTCCTAGAGAATCAGACTTTGAAGCTTAGTGGGAACTGATTGCAGGACGTCAACAGGACTGGGGGAAACAGAGACTCCACTCTTGGAGGGCACACACAAAGTAGTGTGCGCATCAGGACCCAGGGGAAGGAGCAGTGACCCCAGGGGAGACTGAACCAGACCTACCTGCTAGTGTTGGAGGGTCTCCTGCAGAGGCGGGGGTGGGGGCTGTGGCTCACCACGGGGACAAGGACACTGGCAGCAGAAGTTCTGAGAAGTACTCCTTGGCGTGAGCTCTCCCAGAGTCTGTCATTAGCCGCACCAAAGAGCCCAGGTAGGCTCCACTGTTGGGTTGCCTCAGGCCAAACAAGCAACAGGGAAAGAACCCAGCCCCACCCATCAACAGTCAAGTGGATTAAACTTTTACTGAGCTCTGCCCACAAGAGCAACAGTCAGCTCTACCCACCACCAGTCCCTCCCATCAAGCCTCTTAGATAGCCTCATCCACCAGAGGGCAGACAGCAGAAGCAAGAAGAACTACAGTCCTGCAGCCTGTGGAACAAAATCCACATTCACAGAAAGATAGACAAGATGAAAAGGCAGAGGGCTATGTACCAGATGAAGGACCAAGATAAAGCCCCAGAAAAACAACTAAATGAAGTGGAGATAGGCAACCTTCCAGAAAAAGAATTCAGAATAATGATAGTGAAGATGATCCAGGACCCCGGAAAAACAATGGAGGCAAAGATCAAGAAGATGCAAGAAATGTTTAACAAAGACCTAGAAGAATTAAAGAACAAACAAACAGAGATGAACAATACAATAACTGAAATGAAAACTACACTAGAAGGAATCAATAGCAGAATAACTGAGGCAGAAGAACGGATAAGCGACCTGGAAGACAGAATGGTGGAATTCACTGCTGTGGAACAGAATAAAGAAAAAAGAATGAAAAGAAATGAAGACAGCTTAAGAGACCTCTGGAACAACATTAAGCACAACAACATTCGCATTACAGGGGTCCCAGAAGGAGAAGAGAGACAGAAAGGACCTGAGAAAATATTTGAAGAGATTATAGTTGAAAACTTCCCTAACATGGGAAAGGAAATAGCCACCCAAGTCCAGGAAGCACAGAGAGTCCCATACAGGATAAACCCAAGGAGAAACACGCCGAGACACATAGTAATCAAATTGGCAAAACTGGGCTTCCCTGGTGGCGCAGTGGTTGAGAATCTGCCTGCCAATGCAGGGGACACGGGTTCGAGCCCTGGTCTGGGAAGATCCCACATGCCACGGAGCAACTGGGCCCGTGAGCCACAATTACTTAGCCTGCGCGTCTGGAGCCTGTGCTCCGCAACAAGAGAGGCCGCGATGGTGAGAGGCCCGCGCACCGCGATGAAGAGTGGTCCCCACTTGCCGCAACTAGAGAAAGCCCTCGCACAGAAATGAAGACTCTAAACAGTCATAAATAAATAAATAAATAAATAAAAGAACATGAATTTCTTTAAAAAAAAAAATTGGCAAAAATTAAAGACAAAGAAAAATTATTAAAAGCAGCAAGGGAAAAATGACAAATAACATACAGGGGAACTCCCATAAGGTTAACAGCTGATTTCTCAGCAGAAACTCTACAAGCCAGAAGGGAGTAGCATGATATACTTAAAGTGATGAAAGGGAAGAACCTACAACCAAGATTACTCTACCCAGCAAGGATCTCATTCAGATTCGATGGAGAAATCAAAAGCTTTACAGACAAGCAAAAGCTAAGAGAATTCAGCACCACCAAACCAGCTCTACAACAAATGCTAAAGGAACTTCTCTAAGTGGGAAACACAAGAGAAGAAAAGAATCTACAAAAACAAACCCAAAACAATTAAGAAAATGGTCATAGGAACATGCATATCGATAATTACCTTAAACATGAATGGATTAAATGCTCCAACCAAAAGACACAGGCTTGCTGAATGGATACAAAAACAAGACCCATCTATATGCTGTCCACAAGAGACCCACTTCAGACCTAGGGACACATACAGACTGAAAGTGAGGGCATGGAAAAAGATATTCCATGCAAATGGAAATCAAAAGAAAGCTGGAGTAGCTATACTCATATCAGATAAAATAGACTTTAAAATAAAGAATGTTACAAGAGACAAGGAAGGACACTACATAATGATCAAGGGATCAATCCAAGAAGAAGATATAACAATTATAAATATATATGCACCCAACATAAGAGCACCTCAATACATAAGGCAACTGCTAACAGCTATAAAAGAGGAAATCGACAGTAACACAATAATAGTGGGGGACTTTAACATCTCACTTACACCAATGGACAGATCATCCAAAATGAAAATAAATAAGGAAACAGAAGCTTTAAATGACACAAGAGACCAGATAGATTTAACTGATATTTATAGGACATTTCATCCAAAAACAGCAGATTACACTTTCTTCTCAAGTGCACATGGAACATTCTCCAGGATAGATCACATCTTGGGTCACAAATCAAGCCTCAGTAAGTTTAAGAAAATTGAAATCATATCAAGCATCTTTTCTGACCACAACGCTATGAGACTAGAAATGAGTTGCAGGGAAAAAAACGTAAAAACCACAAACACATGGAGGCTAAACAATACGTTACTAGATAACCAAGAGATCACTGAAGAAATCAAGAGGAAATCAAAAAATACCTAGAGACAAATGACAATAAAAACACCATGATCCAAAACCTATGGGATGCAGCAAAAGCAGTTCTAAGAGGGAACTTATAGTTATACAAGCCTACCTCAAGAAACAAGAAAAATCTCAGGTAAACAATCTAAACTTACACCTAAAGGAACTAGAAAAAGAAGACCAAACAAAACCCAAAGTTAGTAGAAAGAAAGAAATCATAAAGATCAGAGCAGAAATAAATGAAATAGGAACAAAGAAAACAATAGCAAAGATCAATAAAACTAAAAGCTGCTTCTTTGAGAAGATAAACAAAATTGATAAACCACTAGCCAGACTCATCAAGAAAAAGAGGGAGACAACTCAAATCAATAAAATCAGAAATTAAAAAGGTGAAGTTAGAACAGACACCGTGGAAATACAAATCATCCTAAGAGACTACTACAAGCAACTCTATGCCAATAAAATGGACAAATTGGAAGAAATGGACAAATTCTGAGAATGGTATAACCTTCCAAGACTGAACCAGGAAGAAACAGAAAATATGAACAGACCAATCACAAGTAATGAAATTGAATCTGTGATTAAAAATCTTCCAACAAACAGAAGTCCAGCACCAGATGGCTTCACAGGTGAATTCTATCAAACATTTAGAGAAGAGCTAACATCTATCCTTCTCAAAGTCTTCCAAAAAATTGCAGAGGAAGGAACACTCCCAAACTCATTCTATGAGGCCACTATCACCCTGATACCAAAACCAAACAAAGATACTACAAAAAAAGAAAATTACAGACCAATATCACTGATGAATATAGATGCAAAAATCCTCAACAAAATGCTAGCAAACAGAATCCAACAACACTTTAAAAGGATATACACCATGATCAACTGGGATTTATCCCAGGGATGCAAGGATTCTTCAATATACTCAAATCAATCAATGTGATGCACCATATTATCAAATTGAAGAAGAAAAACCATATGATCATCTCAATAGATGCAGAAAAAGCTTTTGACAAATTCAACACCCATTTATGATAAAAACTCTCCAGAAAGTGGGCATAGAGGGAACCTACCTCAACATAATAAAGGCCATATATGACAAACCCACAGCAAACATCATTCTCAATGGTGAATAACTGAAAGCATTTCCTCTAAGATCAGGAACAAGACAAGGATGTCCACTCTCACCACTTTTATTCAACAAAGTTTTGGAAGTCCAACCATGGCAATCACAGAAGAAAAAGAAATAAAAGGAATCCAAATTGGGAAAGAAGAAGTAAAACTGTCACTGTTTGCAGATGACATGATACTATACATAGAGAATCCTAAAAATGCCACCAGAAAACTACTAGAGCTAATCAATGAATTTGGTAAAGTTGCAGGATACAAAATTAATGCACAGAAATCTCTTGCATTCCTACACACTAATGATGAAAAATATGAAAGTGAAATTAAGGAACCACTCCCATTTACCATTGCAACAAAAAGAATAAAATACCTAGGAATAAACCTACCTAGGGAGACAAAAGACCTGTATGCAGAAAACTATAAGACACTGATGAAAGAAATTAAAGATGCTACAAACAGATGCAGAGATATACCATGTTCTTGGATTGGAAGAATCAGTATTGTGAAAATGACTATCCTACCCAAAGCAATCTACAGATTCAGTGCAATCCCTATCAAAATACCAATGGCATTCTTCACAGAATTAGAACAAAAAATTTCACAATTTGTATAGAAATACAGAAGACCCCAAATAGCCAAAGCAATATTGAGAGAGAAAAACCTGGAGGAATAAGGCTCCCTGACTTCAGATTATACTACAAAGCTACAGTAATCAAGACAATATGGTACTGGCACAAAAATAGAAATATAGATCAATGGAACAGGATACAAAATCCAGAGATAAACCCACACACCAATGGTCAACTAATCTATGACAAAGGAGGCAAGGATACACAATGGAGAAAAGACAGTCTCTTCAATAAGTGGTGCTGGGAAAACTGGACAGCTACATGTAAAAGAATGAAATTAAAACACTCCCTAACACCATAAAGGAAAATAAACTCAAAATGGATTTGAGATCTAAATGTAAGACCGGACACTATAAAACTCTTAGAGGAAAACATAGGAAGAACACTCTTTGACATAAATCACAGCAAGATCTTTTTTGATCCACATACTAGAGTAATGGAAATAAAAACCAAAATAAACAAATGGGACCTAATGAAACTTCAAAGCTTTTGCAAAGCAAAGGAAACTACAAACGAGACGAAAAGACAACCCTCAGAGTGGGAGAAAATACTTGCAAACGAATCAAGAGGCAAAGGTTTAATCTCCAAAATATAGAAACAGCTCATGCAGCTCAATATTAAAGAAACAAACAACCCAATCCAAAAATGAGCAGAAGACTTAAATAGACATTTCTCCAAAGAAGACATACAGATGGCCAAGAAGCACATGAAAAGATGCTCAACATCACTAATTATTAGAGAAATGCAAATCAAAACTACAGTGGTATCACCTCACACCAGTTAGAATGGGCATCATCAGAAAATCTACAAACAACAAATGCTGGAGAGGGTGTGGAGAAAAGGGAACCCTCTTGCACTATTGGTGCGAATGTAAATTGATACATCCACTCTGGAGAACGGTATGGAGGTTGCTTAAAAAACTAAAAATAGAATTACCATATGACCCAGCAATCCCACTACTGGGCATATACCCAGAGAAAACCGTAATTCAAGAAGACACATGCACCTCAATGTTCATTGCAGCACTATTTACAATAGCCAGGTCATGGAAGCAACCTAAATGCCCATCGACAGACGAATGGATAAAGAAGATGTGGTACATATATACATTGGAATATTACTCAGCCATAAAAAGGAATGAAATTGGGTCATTTCTAGAGATGTGGATGGATCTAGAAACTGTCATACATAGTGAAGTAAGTCGGAAAGAGAAAAACAAATATCGTATATTAACGCATATATATGTGGAACCTAGAAAAATGGTACAGATGAACCAGTTTGCAGGGCAGAAATTGAGACACAGATGTAGAGAACAAACTTATGGACACCAAGGGGGTAAAGTGGCGGGGGGTGGTGGCGGTGGTGTGATGAATTGGGAGATTGGGATTGACATATATACACTAATATTTATAAAATGTATAACTAATAAGAACATGCTGTATAAAAAAAAAAATTCTAAATTTCAAAAAAAAAACCACCAAAAAACCCCCCACTATCAGTCTTTCAACTGCAGCTCTGGAGGTTAGAAATCAGTGTAGCATGCCATTAAAATTACATGAAAATGATTTTTAAACCAGAATTCTATCCCCAGCCAAAATAGCAATCATGTAGTAGGGTAAACTTAACATTTAACATCAAAGCACTATCTTAGGAAACTACTGGGTACGTGAATCACCAGATCAAGAGAGCAAACCAAAAAAGAAAAGGTATCAGACTCAGAAAAAAAGAAGAAGATGTATTAACACAACAGTGAGAGGTGAAAGGAATTCCCAGGATCAGTAAATGGGTGTTCCTGGAAGACAGCTGGGCACAGGGCCTAAAAATCAGTAAAACAAGATTGGAGGAAGGGGGCAGAGAACTCCGAGAGAGATGTCTGCAATTAAAAAAAGAATGAAAAGGGCAAAGAGAGACAGTTACCCTATGGATTTGATCAGGTTTCTAATAGTTTTCCTTATCTGCCTTATAGGTCTGTTTAACTCAAAACCCTAGACATGTATTACACTGATAATGTGAAATAAGTCAGTTCAGTTTAATTTTACTGATAATGTAGCAAACACCTAATCACCCTTTCCTCAAATGAAAATCCTCTCTTATTGATATATTTTTAAAATGTCTTTAAATCAAGAAATAAATCAGTATAGACTACAATGATAAATACTCATTTACTGATTAATTAGTTTCTCTGCCCCCCAAATTTCCCTCAGCAAACACAGATTCACTTTACATTTATTAGTTTTTAACTTTTCCATAGTTATTCCCATTTAAACCATTCATTTAATAAAGAAAATTGAGCGTCTATTTTGAAATGAAATGGACTTATAAATACATAAAGAAATAAATCAGAATTATGACAGGAAAGAAAAAGAAACTTTCTCTGCAACAGTTCTCTTTCTGCTCAGGAAATGTAATGTTATTTCACCTTGTATTAATAAATTCAGTAATCAAATTAGTTACAAAATAATCACTAATAAACTTTTGTTTCTGTCAGTCACACTGATTGAAATGAGTGCACTATTTTGCTCCCCATTTACTTATTGATTTCTCTTCACCTGGAAGTCCCTTGAGATGAGAAACACCACCCTGTCAAGTTGGTTTGATAAAGTTGCTACCACCCACCTATACATCCAAACATTAAATGAGGCTCAGCTCATTTCCTTGAGGGAGTCGTGCTAAATAAAGCAACCAAGAATAATATGTTGTGGAGGACAGAATAAAGAATAATGGCAAAAATCTAACACATCTACTATTGCATAGTTGCTTAAAATAAGACTTATTTCTCTCTTGTGGCTTCTGACATATAATACTTATCATATTTTGTCACGATAATGCTCCCAAGTTACATTGTAAGACATGGAACAGCCTAAACGCTGAAAACATTTTTAGAAAGTGGCACAATGAAGAAATAATATTAGTTTTCTATGGGCTCTACCAGAAAATTGGATTAAGACTTCTCTAAACAATTTATTTTTAAAAGCACATTCAGTCAGATAACAATGATTTCTGGGGTCATACCATCTATTTTAATCTATGTGAACGATGCATCTTCCTACTCTCTGATCAGATCTACTCCATTGGCCCGAATCACTGAGCTAAAATCAGTGAATAGATTTATTTCTGATACAGACACACATTCAGTTCTTTTTCAAAAATGTAGGGAAATTCGCATTGGATGGGATGTTAGAATACTCCAACAATTTCATCTTGTAGATGATAAAACTGAAGTTTAGAGAAGAATGCATAACGTGCATTTTACAGTACATGCCAGTCTATTCTTTTTAATCATCTGACTTTGTTTCTTTCTGCTTGACAATTAATAATAATATTACTGGGGGCTTCCCTGGTGGCGCAGTGGTTGAGAGTCTGCCTGCTAATGCAGGGGACACGGGTTCGAGCCCTGGTCTGGGAGGATCCCACATGCCGCGGAGCAGCTGGGCCCGTGAGCCACAACTACTGAGCCTGCACATCTGGAGCCTGTGCTCCGCAGCAAGAGAGGCCGCGATGGTGAGGGGCCCGCGCACCGCAATGAAGAGTGGCCCCCGCTTGCCACAGCTGGAGAGGGCCCTCGCAGAGAAGCGAAGACCCAACACAGCCAAAAATAAATATAAATAAATAAATTAATTTTTAAAAAAAATAATAATAATAATATTACTAATCACCTACATGTGTAGAACATGTGCATTATTAATTATAATAACGGTCCCAGTGTTATTTTTATACATGAAGAGTCTGATTCTCAGAGAGATAAGTAAACTCCCCAAAGCCACATAGCCAATAAATGGCAGGAGACTGCCAAAGCCTGTACAGTTGTGCTGTGCTATTCTGAGGCCCACTGAGATTGGCCATATCATCTGACCCAGACATAATTTAGAACAGGAAAAAAAAACCCTGTACCTGTCAAGTTTTTCATAACATGAACTCAGGTTTAGTCACAGAAGTGAGTGAAATTATCATTTGCTTCAACATACTGCTGTACTGTTTCCATGACTAATATTATTGTTATTTTTAAATGGTGAACCGAATTAATAGGACCCTATTCAAACTAGAAGTTTGTTTTGTTTTGTTTTAAAAACTCCAGGTGTGCTATAGTTTACAAATGTTTCTCAAAACATTAATAAATTTATCCTCTGATTTCCTAATGTCCTATGGCTGGGGTTTAATTTCATTATAAAGATGTACATTAACACAACTGTAAAAATTCTTCTATCATAACTTTATACAAAGGTTAGTAAAAAACAAATTTAGGGCTTCCCTGGTGGTGCAGTGGTTGAGAGTCTGCCTGCTAATGCAGGGGACATGGGTTCGAGCCCTGGTCTGGGAGGATCCCACATGCCGTGGAGCGACTGGGCCCGTGAGCCACAACTGCTGAGCCTGCGCATCTGGAGCCTGTACTCCGCAACGAGAGAGGCCCCGATGGTGAGAGGCCCACGCACCGCAGTGAGGAGTGGCCCCCGCTTGTCGCAACTGGGGGAAGCCCTCGCGCAGAAGCGAAGACCCAACACAGCCAAATAAATAAATAATTAATTAATTAATTAAAAAAAAATTTTAAATAACCTGTAATCATATAAAGCAGAGAAGAAAACAGTACATATAACGTCCAACCATAAGTCAACGCAATATTGGAATTAATTTATTACTATAATACAGTAATGGTATTCTCAAGGTAGACATAGAAAGACTATTTTCTTAAGTCTTGAACCATCAATAGAAGGAAAATGGTTTTTAGTCCCACATCTGCTAGACAGTAAATCAGGCCATAGATTTGTCTTATTTTTAACTAAAGGTATAGAAGTCAAAAATATAAAAATAAAAAGGCCTTATTCTGCTCTCTTTAGGGATTTAAAGAAAACAGTTTAGGAATAGCAGACACATTTACCTATTAGAAAATGTATCAATTACTATAACTCCATGTACTCTGCACTCTAGAGCCTTTGTTCTTTAAACTTAAAATTAATTTTTGAGATTAATACTTAACTTCCATTGGTGAAACTTGAGTTACCAAATTCTCTTATTGATACAGCCACTATGGAGAACAGTATGGAGGTTCCTTAAAAAACTAAAAATAGAACTACCATATGACCCAGCAATCCCACTACTGGGCATATACCCTGAGAAAACCATAATTCAAAAAGAGTCATTTATCACAATGTTCAATGCAGCTCTATTTACAGTAGCCAGGATATGGAAGCAACCTAAGTGTCCACTGACAGATGAATGGATAAAGAAGATGTGGCTCATACATACAATGGAATATTACTCAGCCATAAAAAGAAACAAAATTGAGTTATTTGTAGTGAGGTGGATGGACCTAGAGTCTGTCATACAGAGTGAAGTAAGTCAGAAAGAGAAAAACAAATACTGTATGCTAACACATACATATGGAATCTAAAAAAAAAAAAATGGTTCTGAAGAACCTAGGAGCAGGACAGGAATAAAGACGCAGATGCAGAAAATGGACTTGAGGACACGGGGAGGGGGAAGGGTAAGCTGGGACGAAGTGAGAGAGTGGCATGGACATATATACGCTACCAAATGTGAAATAGATAGCTAGTGGGAAGCAGCTGCATAGCACAGGGAGATCAGCTCGGGGCTTTTTGACCAGAGGGGTGGGATAGGGAGGGTGGGAGGGAGATGCAAGAGGGAGGGGATATGGGGATATATGTATACGTATAGCTGATTCACTTTGTTATAAAGCAGAAGCTAACACACCATTGTAAAGCAATTATACTCCAATAAAGATGTTTAAAACAAATTCAAAAAAGTTCTTAATCATTTTTGAGTTATAAACCCCTTCGGGACTCTGATGCAAGCTACAGATCCTTTACCCGCAAAAATGCACTTGAGCTCATACGCACGCTGTGGTCTGTCTTTCCAAGGAATTTATAGACACTCTAATTGACAACTTCTGCCTCCTACCGACTGGAAACAGAGAGATTTGGGGGCTGAAATTTCACCTGCATGGAGCTATCCTCAAATTTTTCTGAATTTTTAAAATACCATCATATGGGTTAAAGATTATCTCAAGCTACAGAATATCTTCATCAATGTTCCTGAATTTTAACAGCATTTAATAACTGGCATTAATTTATCTTAATTATTTTTCATTTCAGCCTGGATTACTGAGGGTCACTCAATGTGGATTCCCCTCTTCCTTTGTGTATTTGTTTCTAGCCTAAAAAGACATCTATCTTAGCCTCTACCATAAATTACTGCACTCTTTATTTGCATATATAACTCCACTAATCTATAAGCCTCCTGAAAATAGGGACAACATCTTGGTCATTTTTTTAGTCCACATTGTCTAGTACTTTATATAGAGTAGGCAATTAATAACTATTTACTAAGTAATAAATATGCTAAAAGATAACAGCTTTAATGTACTTATCAACATCCTCCGTATTCACAATCAAGCGTTTCTGCCAGATTCATATTTCAGATCCATTTTCTAGGAAAATTCTTCTGAGAGAATTCTAAGTTTTATATTATAAAAAGTCAGATTATTCAATAATAAGAAACGACTGTTACCTAGCACAAATCTGCAAGTCCTTAACCATTTTTAAACTTGAGAGCAACTACTGTTCTCCTATTCAAGAAGTTAACCACGTGCATAACACAGTACTGCACACATCGGTGCCAGTGGAATAATTAGTGATTTACAATGCCTTTCAATAATACCATTTCACACTATGGTTTAGAATTGTGTTTTGTGACGTAAGTTCTCTGGGGTTAGGCTTTTAATCCTGTATGTTCTTTATAAAGCACTGTTTCTAACATACTCTTTCTAGCTCTAAATTCTCTATAAAAAATAATTTTACACATTCTGGGCAAAATGTCAGAGGATATTGCTGAAATTTGCACATTTTTTCAGCAAGAAATCACGAACCAGACTGAAGACTTTCTAATTTGGAAGACAATAGTGCAGAAGTGGTAAAAGAAAAAAACTCTATATAAAGCTTTAAGGAGAGTTTTCTGAAAAAAAAAAAAAAAATGAATTATCGATTTGGAGAATGGACCCAAGTGAAACAACATACCTAGATGTGAAGTTTCCTAGAAAAAGAATCAGCTAAAATTCATAAAAAGGATTTATCAGTTTTCTATTTCGTGTTCACGGTTTCAGTGGAGAGAGTGAAGAAGCATGCTGCTCCCCAACACTGCACCCCTGCCTTCAGGACGGGGGCAATGCTCTTCCTAGAAACAGTCTAATGCAGAGAAAAAGAAGTATCTTGCTTAGAAGAGGGATGGAACAGTATATAAGTCAGCCAGTAAAAAACCTTTAGTAAATAAGCCCATATTCTTTATAATGAGAAAATAAGATTACCACCCCCCAGCAATCATACATTGAACTAAATTGTGAGATCCTAACAATCACTTTGTCATCATTCATTGAGGAAAGAAAGGTGTGAATGGGGAAAGAAAACAGACCAACATCTTTTAGGAACATACAGTTTCTTAGACTTTTTGCAACATATTTTTGTTGAATGCTCATAATGCACCCTGAAAACAGACATAATTATTTCTATATTATCAATGAAGAAATGGTAGCTAAGCAAATTGCTCCAAGATGCCCAGAGGCAAAACTCCAGTCAAGGTGTGTCTGAATCCATCTTTCTCTTTCCACCTACTACACATTACCTACTCTATGGAGGAAATGAGGAAATGAAGTAAAATAGATTAGCACATTTGTGATAAATATTTTGGTTAAGGTTGATGGTAATAGAGGTAGATTTTAGGGAGGGAGACAAAATCTACTATATTTGTTTCTGATCTTATTTTGGATATTGAAACTCACTTCAGCAGTGGATACATGGTGAGCATGAGGGGGAAACAAGTAATTTAGGACTGACAGCCAAGAGTGATCTCCACATGAACCTAAAGAGCTGCATGTGAAGTCCAGTGAGCAGGCAAAGATCTCCAGGGGTCAGAGGAAAAAGCAAACAGACTGCTTTGGAAGTCAGAGACGTAAAATTCAGATGTTATGTTTAGTTAAGGTATGTGAGTCAGAAACAATGAATGAGGCATGAATTCCTAATATATTTGATTCTGAGGTATCTGATTTCTGATATTTCTCCAGACTTAAATTATATCATGTTTTCAGTGGCTGAGAATGACTCTTGCATATGCCTTGGGTCAATAAAAGCAATTCTCTGCTTTTCTTTTACAGAAAGAAAAGAAGAGTTCTCATCT
The DNA here is from genome assembly GCF_009873245.2 of Balaenoptera musculus. Classification (NCBI taxonomy): domain Eukaryota; kingdom Metazoa; phylum Chordata; class Mammalia; order Artiodactyla; family Balaenopteridae; genus Balaenoptera; species Balaenoptera musculus. The sequence goes on along the minus strand of NC_045790.1, from coordinate 41,903,573 downwards.
AAAGACCCTTATTCTTTGCCCCAATATTTGAATTTTCATCACTTCTTGAATAATGCTTCTTTTTCTTACCTTGTCAAATATAGTTGAGCACATTCATAGTAGTTAATTGCATGACCAAATTTGACATCAAAATGAGGGAATCTTTGGAGGCCAACTACCCACTTATGCTTCGTCTTCCCATTACCCACACCCACTCTAAAGTGTTCCCCCCCTACCTCATCACCCACTCCTATGTGACTTTTCCACTCAGCTAATCCCTACTAGAGATTAACAATACACAACTCAATGCCAATGGCAAACTCCACCTTCCTTGAGAAGTTCTAGTAACAGGTACACTGATACTAATTTAATAAAAATTTAAAGAGAGAGATCAAGTAAATTTACAAATAGTCACCAGTCTTGATGGATATGACCAGTCTTGATGATATGAGGTCCTTCAGGTGAAATTGTTTTAAGACTCTAAGAGGTAATAGAAAGCCAGATCCATAGGGCTTTGTAAGATCCTGAAATGTACCTTATCTATTGGAGGGTTGAACAATGGAGAGAGATATTACAACTTAAATTTGAACAGAATTACTCTGGTTGCTAGGTTGATACTAAGCAGGGGAAAGTGGCCAAGACTGGATGTAGGGATACCAGCTCATTAATGAGGCTATTGCAGTGTTCTAGATAGAAGGGGATGGTGACTCAGACAAAGTGTTTAGTGTTTGAAATCTGGAAAGAAAAGAACTCTGTGGCAGAGAATAAGGTAAAGTCACTGTCTGAAGATCTGGAGTGAAAAGTCCAGTGGAAATTGCCAGTGACACTGATCCTTCCTCTGGGGCAACATGACTCCAAATGCAGTGACAGAGGAACAGTCAGGCCCATCTGCTTGTAACTAGTGTGGGTCCATATAACTCTGCCCAGTGACTACACAGTGACACAGTGACCACACAGTGACACAATGACCCTTTAGGCAAACCATTTCAGATCCTCTCTTCTAGAATCCAGTGTCTCTTTGCTTCCATTTCCCCCTTTTGATTCCTACTCATACCTGACTGTGTCCCTCAATATCATCTCTTTAATGAGTCTTCACAAGTACAACAGCAAGATTTGCTCTCTCATTCCTCTGAACCACCTTAGTACTTTTTCAGAATCATGTTTTCCTTTGATTTATAATTGTCCATATTATCTTCCTTATGACATTATTTACCTAACATTGAATGAACATGCATTCTGTGCTAGGCTTCATATTAGATGATAAACTATCTGAAAGCACTTCATTAGGTGCCTTGAACATGGCAAGCCCTTGAATAAATGAAAGAATGGATAAAGAGTTTGGCTGAAGATGGGAGCAGAAGTCAGGCTTGCTAACTTCTAGGCAAATGCTCCCCCTGCTACCCAATACCTCAGTAAACTCCAATGTCCTTTCCTCTAAAGAGATAGCAAATTAGCCTCTTAAAATATAGGCCATAAAATAGTAAGTGTACATCAGTCTGGATAATTGGACCTAGTTCATGCATCAATTTTTACAGAGTAAGACAATTCACACCAACTGAATGCCTTTTAAACCACTTAGTTTATAGAACAATGAATTATGCCTACATTAACTCAGTTTTCTTTATCTGTAGTGTGTGAAAAAAAAAAACAAGTGTAATTCAAATACTGATAATACAATAGAAATGATTCCCATATTACCTTACACAAGCCCCATTTGTCATCCCTATTTCTGAGAATCATTCTATCTTTACTTATTCTTAATAACCCATAAGAAAATCCTTTAAAGAAACAGCATTATTAGTTATTAAGCATTCACCAGGTTCTAACACTTTATATGTATTATCTTTCCCCTTAAATTATCCTTTGAGATAGCCAATATATTTCATATTTTACTATTTGAAGAAACTAGAGAGCTTCAGTAATTTTCCTAAGATCATATACCTAGTAACTGAACTTGACACTTGAAACAGTTTCCTATGTATGATCTTTCTTTGTTGTAAACAGGAAATTCCAAAGGTCTACTTTTCTAGTCCTTAGGAAATAAATCCTCCTTGGAGGTAACAGCAAATTCTTGTTCAAAACTTAGCTAGTTCCTTTCCTTTTTTGTCTGGCCCTAATAACTAGTATTACTTGGAAGACGTTACTTTTGTATTAGTACTTTAGGCCTTAAATTGAAAAAAATAAATCAAAAAGAACCTTATTTTATGCAAAACACTTAAGTTGCATTAAGTTATTAAAAGCCAACATGTCAGATGAGGCTGATTTCCATGGAAAATAAATAGGAAAATAAGACTACGTGTCTAAAAATAATGCATTACAACTAAAAGGAATACCATCCAGACTCAAAAAAGGGGATACATATTTCCTTGCAATTTTAAGGGGAAAGGTGTACATAATTCATTCATTTTAACTAATTACCTAAAAGCAATTTAACGATAATTCCCAAATTTGATAACCATCACCAAAAAAGATATTTTAAAAGCATTTTGTGTTTTAAAAGCATTTAAAAGAAAATTTGAGAACTTACTTCAATGAAATATGAATGATGGCAAGTAAACAGTGATGAATGGTGAATGAAGTTATAGGAAAGTCAAACAGAAAATGCTAAGTATAAAAAGCAGCTATCCTAGGAATTTATCCCATCCCTGGTTATTCTTCATACATTTTTATAGCTCATAGGAAAGTCAGAAATTAACATAGTAGGCTAATTCCCCACATTTACTTATGATAAAAATGCTGACCAGAGTTTAAGTAACTTGCTGGAGGCCATGGATTTACTTAGTTTAGCAAGAATTAAGTCTAGAACATTCTTAGAATAGAATCACCCAGTGATGGTATCTGCTAGTTTTGATGAGTTAAAGCAGGACCTATGGGATTATTCCTTGATATTTCAAATTTAAACTTACATATAATTTTCCATTCTGTGTCCACACACTCAATTTCAAATTTAGAACTTTTCTCACAGTCCTTGATTTTCATTTTGTTATTAATAAAGTGGAGAATATCTTAATTATCTGGAAGTACTTTCGAAACATTTTGTGAGAAAAAGAGTCAGACTGAAAAAAACTGTACCTAGGAGTTCTGTGTACTATGGTTAGGGGAGCAAATGAATTTCCTGTGTCCTTTTGTCATTCTAGAGTCATTCAATATTGTCAGTAGTTACATATTAAGAAATCCTGGCAGCCTCTCCCAGGTGAGAAGCCAGGCCTGTGGTGTAGCATGGAGAAAGGATGAGTAAGGTGGAGAGGAGTTTCTACAGTGTCGAGAGTGAGATATTCGGTATTCAGAGGATGAGCACCTCTGGGGAGGCTTTAGAGTATAACAGAATGGGGAAGGAGAAACCATAGACTTTAAGAATTGGTGCTATGGGTTATAACTCAGATCTTTTCTATGCTTTAAGAGATACAATTAAAGTTTGGAAACACTTTGCTATTAGTTATCGGACTGCACTTTGAATGTGACAATACAAGAAATTAGATCTGCCCAGGGCCCTAGCTAATATTCAGTCCTTGTGATTACCCAGAATAGAGAAGTCACCATTGTGACAATCATGTGATATTAGAGATTTGTTCAGTTCTTCTGGTATAACGAATCAGTCCATACTGTGAGTTATCTCAGTGGATCATACTATAACCAAGGTGATGTTATTCCAGAGGAACGGCCCTTGAGGTATTAATGGGATTAGTGGAACAAGAGCTAAGTAGAAGCACAGGGGGTTGAGGTGGGGTATAGGCAGGGAAAGAACAGCCAGAGCCTTCTTCATTCTTAGCCAACCAGCTACACTCAGAAGCCCCCTCCTTAGAAACTGACCCCCAGGCTTCAAATCTTCCCTTCAGAAGACTAAAGTTCCAGTGTGCGGTCAGAATCTGGGAGCATTTCTTCACGAGAAAGGAGAAGGAAAAGGAACTGTCAGTCCATCACATTCTAACTCACCTGAGGCCAATCTTGCTGTGAGTTCTTTGAGATTAAATACCTAATCCCAGCACTTGTGTTCTAGCCTGCTTAGATGAGGCTCACATCTTGCTTTAAAACCTACCTCCAGTTCCTAGGTTATAGTTTAGGCCAGTTGAGCCCAAGGTTAATCATTCTTACCCTGTATGACATTGTCTCTGAATCTTAGGCCCCTCCCAACCTAACCCCTAAATTCTTCCGGGGTCCAAAAGTCAAGCCACTAACCTCTGAGGCCCTACTTCCAGATGAATACCCTTTTCTCATGTCTACAGTCTGAGATTGAAAAGAAGTGATTCTTAAAGCCCTTGCAAATCCCAAAGCCTATTACTTTGCCATATACCAATGCCTTATCCAGACAACCACTGACTTTTCTTGCAAATTTGGGTCTATGGAACATCTGTTTCATTATTACAGTCTCAGATCTAGACCCCTCTTTGGCTGACTCAGACCAGACGATATTAGGAACGGAGATATGTGTCTGAATTACAATGCAGGACTTGTGACAATCAGTGCATTAACTTAAGATTTGTGAATTTCTTTGAGCCATGTGAAAAAAGAATTACTGTTTCATTATTGTTATGGAATTATAATTTCTTACATTTTGACATCTGAATTAGAAGTACCTGAGCCCTAAGGGGTGAAATCTCATTAAGATTTATGTTATCAATAATAGAAATAGGTTTAAAAAATAATGACCTTGTTAATTTCTGCATAAATATCATGTACTTTCCAGTTTCCTCTGCTATAAACTTTTATCAAGTACCAAGGGCATGCTTTTGCAGTTAGTATAGTGCAAGGAGTGAGGAATATTAGAAAGCATTAGGATCATTTTCTATATCTTGCAGACCTCTTTAGATCTCTCTCTCTTCCCCCACCCCCGCCAAATTCAGAATAAGAAGAACATGACTTATTTTGCAAGAAAAAGAGATGGAGTGACTACAAATTGTCCTTGTTGGTGGAGGCTAGGGAAAGTCTAAAAAATTAAAATCTACCAACAAATTAACAAATAATAAATGTTATTTCCCTATTTCCTTTTATAGCTCCTCCACAAGGGGTTCAAGGAAGTAGGCCCATTATCTGATTGACCTTCATATTCAGAAACTGTCCATCTGACTATGATGAAAGAGCTCATGAGAAGTCAGATAACTCAAAAGGAGACACTGAACAAGGAAGGAATTTTAAATATCTAAACTGCTTTCTAGTCCCTAAAGAATGGAACTACTTTGAGGTAATATACAGTAGGTAAATCCTATTCTAGGGCTTTCAGAGTACTGGTTAGAGAAAGTTTAAGAATTTTAATTCTCTAGGTTCATAATCATTATCACCAACAAATCAAGCTTATTTAGCACTTTATAACATTTAAAGCAATTCCAAATACTTAAATGTTGGAGCCTCCCAAAAACTGTTTGTAGTATTTTCAGTGTCCCCATTTTATATATGAACTAAAGAGTTTCCCAGAGGTTTGACGAGTGACTGATAAAAGTGTCACACTAGTGAGCGGCAGACTTAGAAAGAGCATTCGGATCTTCTGGCTCTTTGCAGTGATGGTAGTGTTAAATTTAAGAGTACATATAATGCAACTTGTGGATTTTTGAAATACCCTTTATCAGGTTAAGGAATTTCCCTTCTTTATTTCTAGATTTTGATAGGTCTTACTTATGAATCGGTGTTGAATTTTGTCTAATACTTCTTCTGAATTGATTAAGATAATCATGACATTTTCTCCTTTACCTTGTATGATTTATTAGATTGTGTTTAAAATATTAAAACTACCTTGCATTCCTGGGATAATCCTTACTTGGCATGATGCACTACTCTTTTTATATATGCCTCTATTTTACTTGCTTACTTTTTGTTAAAGAATTTTATATCTATATTTTTGAGGGATATTGGTCTGTAGTTTTCTTGTAGTGAACGTATTGATACAGAAATTATGCCGGCTTCAAAAAACAAAGTGTAAAATGTTTCCTCTTCCTCTTTTGTCTGAAACCATTTGTCAAAGAGTGGTAATTTTTCTTTGTTTAAATTTTTTTTTAACATCTTTATTGGAGTATAATTGCTTTACAATGGTCTGTTAGTTTCTGCTTTATAACAAAGTGAATCAGTTATACATGTACATATATCCCCATATCTCTTCCCTCTTGCATCTCCCTCCCTATCCCACCCCTCTAGGTGGTCACAAGGCACTGAGTTGATCTCCCTGTGCTATGCAGCTGCTTCCCACTAGCTATCGGTTTTACATTTGGTAGTGTGTATATGTACATGCCACTCTCTCACTTCACCCCAGCTTACCCTTCCCCCTCCCCGTGTCCTCAAGTCCATTCTCTACGTCTGCATCTTTATTCCTGTCCTGACCCTAGGTTCTTCATAACCATTTTTTTTTTTTTTAGATTCCATATATATGTGTTAGCATACGGTATTTGTTTTTCTCTTTCTGACTTACTTCACTCTGTATGACAGACTCTAGGTCCATCCACCTTACTACAAGTTTAAATTTTTGATAGAATTTACCAATAAGACTATCTGGGCCTGGAGTTTTCTTAAGGGGAGGGTTTAAATTACTTACTAAATTTCTTTAAGAGATATAAGGGCTATTCTGATTTATTATTGCTATATGCAGTAGGGTTAGTTTGATATATGCACTCTGCTTTACTAGAACTAGACCTTGAGAGTGATCTTTTGAAGAACACATACTTGATCAATTTATGCCTCAGATTTGACTCATTCAGTAGTTTTCTATTGTTCTTAGGCCAAAATCCAAATGATACAGTATGATCAACAACATCCTCTGTGTCTCCTGCTCTCTCTTCCTTAGCAAATAATGACCTGTTTCCTGATCTCTACATTCCATGCACTAACTTTCTTTCAATTCTTTAAAGCAGCATGCCACTAAGTCTGGACATTTTCGTATGCATGTCCCTCTGCCAGTAACACATGAATGTCTCCTAAATCCCCTCAGCTTACAACTTCCAATTCCTATTTTACATGTCATATTCAATGCCACTTCCTCTGGGAAGACTACCTTGATAGCTCTGACCAAATCAGGTGCCTCTGCTCTTCACTTTCATAGCCCCCCACTGATTTCCTTCCTTTGCTTTTGTGATAGTTAGTAACCGTGTACTCATGTAATTAATGTCTATCTCTCTCAGGCTAAACACTGAATGAGAGCTAGGATCATGTCTAATTTGTTTATGATGATATCTTGGGACCTAGCATAATAACAACTGGCAAATACAACTTGTGTACTTGTTGAATGGTTGGATGAATGAATGAATGAATGAATGTAATATAACTGTTGGATATTGTTGTCTGTTTTCATACCTCCCCCATGTTCTATTGGCTACTGTTACAGGCTAATTCAAGTTGACATTTCAGTAAGAGTATAATGACTTTATGCTTTTCTCAATTTAGTCTATATTTTTGTGTTCTTACATTATTATAAAGGAGTATAGTATAATGAAAATATTATGAGCCAAATGAGAAGACTCCTGGGGCCTTTTTTTCCCTGTGTCATTCTATATAACCAAAGACTACATTGACTACTAGTATTCACAAAATATGTGATTTTGGTCTTGGCCATTAGACATTTAATCAATCTTAGTTTCTTCATTTGAACCTAGAAAGAAAAATGTTACCTTTCCTTACTATTAATACGTGAAAATGTTTGATAAACCATAAAATGTTACAAAAAGCCAGGGGGTTTTGTCAATAGTAATCTTGAAATTGGGAATGTTTACCTTGGAAGTATGCATTTATGTTTCCTTTAAGGACTAATTCAAAATATATACTATGAACTCTGTGAGAAAAATATTTTTATGTCTAGAAAAAAATACTGGACAAAAATATTTTCAAATTTTCTCTAGGGTGTATGGGTTTGCATTTATAGTGAGGGCAAAAAAACATTGATTTAAAAAGAAAAAAAAAGAGCATGCTATTTAGATTACTGTGACCATGCCATTAGTGTCTAATATATTCTATTGTCTCTATGAATTAACCCACCTTCCTATATTTTTTTCATTAAACTGATCAGTGCCCTGAGAAATGTCTCCAAGGTACCACAACGAAAGCTCCTTTTTAATATGGAAATCAAGCCACCTCTAGCTTGAAATTTGACAGAGGATCTAGTCTAAAGACATGAGAAGGACAAGACACACTGTTTCCCAGTCAGTCCTTCCAAGTCCTGGAATCCTTTGAGACACCAGGAAATGAAGTAACTCAAAGCATCGAATCCCAAATAAGTGATTCAGAAATCAAGCAGCTGCTTTGACACAGTTCAAGTAGAATAACAAAACCATTCAACAATTTTACCAGCAAACAGGCAGCACTGACCTTGGAGAAAAGCCATAATGGCCAGAAATCATATCAGCTGCCATCAGCAACATTACATATTCATGAAGTTATGTTTATTTGTCCTTTGCATCAAACATACTTACACACTAACAAAGTATTTAAGTTGTCTTTGCCCTCTTTGACATCAGCATGAACAGCTACAATACACACTACACATCTTTCAACTACACAGAAAAGAGTTATTTCATAAAATATGAAAATATGATGCTGCGACTTCTTTCTCCTCCTACTCCTCCCACCATCAACTGAGCCCTGCAGATTCTTCTTAGGGTTTTCAAGGTATTGGTATAAACATTTCTTAACCTAGGTTAATTCTACAGGCAAGATCCACATAAAATTTAGAACAATGAAAGGAGATGAAAGGAGGAGAAAGGAAGGAAAAAAAACCTCTCTCTACACATTTAGCTGGAAGGAGACAAATGCCCTGCAACAAAACACATTGTATGTGTTGAGCTCCCTCTTCTAATTATAAAAGTAGAATTTCAAAATAAAGGAACACAGTAAAGTGACAATGTCTCCAGAGGAGCAAGCAGGCTGATTTCCAAGAAGCTGTAAGAGGACATTTCCTTTACTGAATTCACCCTAGTCCAAGGTCTGCCCTTCAGTTTATATAGGCTCAGAAACCTAATTTATCAGATCTGGAGAGATGACTTCCACATTAACCAAACTTACAGAGAATGACATGTAAAACAAACTATCACTTCATTAATCAAAAAGAAAAGTGTAACAATCATGCAGAATGTACGACCAGAATATTCTGTATCTCTTGAACAGATCTGCATTGGATGCTAAACCATAACCATTTAGTTGTCTTGGAGAATAGAGAGTCAAAGACAAGAGAGTTGCCTGGATGATTTACATATGTAATACCTTCAGGATAAGATAACTAACCTCATGTGTCCCTACTTGCAACAAAAAAAATCTGTTTGTGAACCTGTTCAAACCACTATTTGATCAACACTTTTCTCCTAGTTCTTTGAAAATCTGTCTCACTACTGGGAGTTACACCATAAAACTTGAAGGGTAGTTTTAGTTTACTCTGTTTAGTCATAGCAGACTTTTGTTAAGCTCTCAGGGACTGATCAAATTGTTAAAGACTAACTTAAAAAGCACTGATGCCTTGATTATAGAATATATTTTACATATTGCTGGGAAGGAGAAAAATTTTTATATGTAACGTATATTGCAGAAATGTAGAAATGTTTACTTCTTGCTTGAGCATATCACACACAGGTAAAGCAGCAGACTGATTTGTCTCTCCCACTCAGCTGTCTTGTTAATATCCTGAACTCTGGGACTATATTTCATCCATAGTCTATTCCATAATTCACATCCTAATACCTGGATCCAGAATCTGTTTATTCACTAGTTGTTTAAAAGAATAAATATATGGAGTGGTATCATTTCCTAAAAGTGAGTTCCCTATTAAGCATGAATAAGACTTTGGGTGGATTCTGAGAACCTGTCAGGGTATGTGGTGGGTGACGGACTGAAAAAGGATGGGAAATAGAAGTGGGTAAAGCACAGACAGAAAAGTCTGGGAATCCCAAAGACAATGTTTTCATTACTTTTAAATTTTTCTCAGGATAGGTCTTAATCATAAACAGAGTACTTCAAAATAAGACAGGCTTTAAATTTTAATGCTCTCCCTTCTAGCTGTGTTCAGGGAATGTTCCTAAATTCGATTTTAGGAAAATCCTGAGGAGCAACCCCTCCCCACTTTTTAAAAACAAATCTTCTCTTATGAAAATTCCAGGAACATGCTAATTCCAGGAATGACCTGATGAAAAGGAAATAGCAAAACTGAGTAAGAGTTCAAAGGAATGGAGCATGGCAGAAAGAAATGTTCTCCAAGTTTACAAATTGAATTGCTACTTTGGTAAATGCTCCTTTTTTTCATAGGAATGGAAGTAAGTCAGAATTTACTAAGATTAACCAGAAATTTTCCCACTTTTGAAGGATAAAACCATATCTCAAAGAACTTTGCTAAATTAAATAACAGAAGCCAAAAGAAAACATTTTATATTCATTATACAAAGAAACAAATGCCGACATAGTAAGATGAAAAAAATCCAAGAACTCAGCTATAAATTCAATAACAGATAGACATACAGATTACGAAATTTAATCTGCCGAACTACTGTGGAGTAAACAGATTTCATTTTGCTCCATGAGATTTTTAGCACAATTGTTGGTTTGTTTCTTATTTAACATTTTTTTTTTTTTAAGAATTGTGTAACTAATTCTTTCTTGATGCAATTTAAGATAGTAGATAAGGGCTTCCCTGGTGGTGCAGTGGTTAAGAATCTGCCTGCCAATGCAGGGGACATGGGTTCGATCCCTGGTCCGGGAAGATCCCACATGCCACGGAGCAACTAAGCCCGTGCGCCACAACTGCTGAGCCTGAGCTCTAGAGCCCACATGCCACAACTACTGAGCCCCCAAGCCACAACTACTGAAGCCCGCACACCTAGAGCCTGTGCTCCACAATGAGAAGCCACCGCAATGAGAAGCCCGCATACCGCAACGAAGACCCAATGCAGCCAGCAATATATAAAGAAATAAATTTATTAAAAAAAAAAGATAGTAGGTAAGAGCAATGTACACACAAATAGAACTTCTGATATCTAAGTTGAGCTGTGCCAGGATTACAGCCTGTTCTAGCTCCTTGCCAGACTATAAACACGTGACTCATCTTTTGTTAGTCTAATGGGCACAGTCTACCTGTTCTAACTGCAGAATTGTTGTAACATAACAATGAAAGATCACAGCTTGATTTTCAGGTCCAAAGTAACAGTGCCACCAATGCAGTTAACTAGAATACGTTTACTCCTTCAGTAAAAAAGAGTTCATGGAAGTCAAAGAGATCCTACAGGAAATAATACAAACATTTTCATTAATCTATTTATAACAAGCAGATATGGACTTACAAATGTCAATTCCTCAGGTAATTTTCTGTAAGTTGTTCAGATTTGAACTCTGAAAAAAATATTTTACTTTTTGAATACCAAATATCTCCTCAGCAAGACTTTTAAAAATTTAGGATAGAAGAATTTGGGTGTTGGTTGAATCTGATTTCTTTCTGCCCAGTAGAGTGATATAATGGTTAAGGGCATAGACACTATAGTTATGAGGCTGGGGTTTGAGTCCTGGAAGTACCATCTCTTAGCTGTGGATCACTAAGAAAGTTAACTCTCTAAGCCTCGGTCTTCTCATCTGTAAAATGGTGACAGTAACAGCACTTAACCCAGAGAGTTATGTTGATTAAACAACATAATACATGAGAAAGTGGCACATAGTAAGAAGTCTATAAAGGTAGAAGTAGAAAATCTTAGAATATATTTTCAATGGTCCAGAGAACTTTAGAGATTTTTAATATCAAATAACTAACAGAAATAAAATACTATTTACGTTTTTTTCCCCAAGAAGAAGTTGATAGTGGTAGAGACAGTTAATATATCTGAAAAGAATAAATATGCATTCTCATATTTTGGGCCATCTTTCTGAATGGAAATCAAAGGTGTTAGCACTTGAGGCCCACAGTGATGTCATCTGGAGACCACAGTCTTATCTTTCACAAAAAATTCTCAAAAAATGCTTCTCTTCTTCCATGTAGAGGAATAGGATTCCCAAAGACATGAGCTATGTGACTAGTAAATAGCTAGTGTTTCATCAACTTTCTGTCCTGTCACAATCTTCAGGCTAGTCTATGGTTTCTCCTTCACTGCCATTTAGCTGGCCTGAGAGAAAGGGCAATTGCGACTGCAAAGTTAGCAATGAGAGTATAGAGATAAATGTAAGAAGACACATGGAAAGAACAATTAACGCCCCCAGAGAAGCAAAAGTAAACCACATACTCTGAAAAGAGAAATGTGTCCTCACTTTCTAAGAAGTCCATATTGTTATCACCTGCTGTGAAAGGAATCAAGTAGTGGCATTTAGCTATAAGGCATGGTGGTTAAGACATGTATTGACAGCCTTGGTTAGACTCACACATGCTACGTGGCTTTGAACATTCATTAAGTCTCCATTTACACACATAGAAAAACAGCTAGTAATGTCTCCATCTCAGGGTTGTTGTTACAATTAACTGAGATAATGTATGTAAAATATAGCATAGAGCACAGCACATAGCACTGTACTGGAATGAGATAGCTATCATTATTATTATTATTTACTATTAAAGTATCTAGGAGGACATTTTACCATGCTTTCTTATTCAATGCTAGATGTTAGCCTCCTGCGAGATTTTTATATTAAAAAAAATAAAAAATAAAAACAAAACCCAGCCACAGCCTAAAAGCAAAACAGTAGTCAAATGTAGAAGAAAACAGTGAATCAGCAATGATTTTAAGACACTTTATTCTGGTTTCTTCCCCTTTAAATGACACTCAAAACAAGGGCAGTGCTTCCATGGACCTGAAAGTTTATGTATATAAAATGGGCATGTGGAGACACAAATTTATATAATTTATAAGCTGGAGAGGAATGCAGAGATCTAACTATATACTCATCTTAAAGGTGAATAAATTCATGCCTAGAAAATGTGTCTCCCAAGGTTACCAACACTAGTCACTAACACTAGAAGCCAAGTATCTGCCAGTCTTTTCACTAAGACCAACAGTTTTCCATGCAAGTCATTCCTGGCCTTAATATTATCAGCAAAGTTTCTTGTTAAGAAGAGTGGATTCCCAAAGCAATTCTGGATTGGCCTTGAACACTGACAAAAGAGGACAGTTTATATTAGATTTTGGGGATGCTTTAGATGATGTCATTTCCCAATTTCACTGCAAATGAAAATATTCTTTCTCATGACTCAAAGCAAGGAAAGAAAGTCAAGCATAGAGGGTAGTGTTCACCTGAATAATCGGAACAGCTTCTTATGAGCTGTTTTATTTACTTTTTGGGTAAATATATTTATTATTCAGGCAGTTTACTTTCATGCATTACATATTTATATAACATTTTAAATGCATATAGTTTTATAAACCCTGTCTAATGTACATTGTATGCTGACAATAATTATCAGAAATTGAAGCATATCATGAAAAACTGTAAGAAACTTCAGAGAATTTCTAGCCTCTTCTATTTTTACTACTGATATAACCACTGTGGGATTTATAGAATGTCATTGCCAAACCACCTGAAAGAACGATGATTTTTCTCTAGCTATATATTTACAGTTGAACACAGATCTTTATAGTTAATTTGCAAAATTAGGATTGATTTATAACAAATCATTGCAAGTATTCCCAGGTGATTATTTAAGCCCACTTAATAATATCTTACATAACAAATATTCATTTTTTTCTCACCATGTGCCAAGAATTGCGTTAAATAATAAATTTAGCTAAGGGTTTCTCACAACTGCAGCACTCTTGACATTGGGGGGTGGAAAATTATTTGTCATAGGGAGCTGTCCTGTGCATTATAGGACGTTTTGCAGCATCCCTAGCCTTGACCTTCTAGATACCAGTAGGTGCAAACAGAAATGCCTCCAGACATTGCCACATGTTTCCTGAGTGGCAAAATTACCCGTTGAGAACCACTGTTTTAGTTAATTTAATTCTCTCAATAATCCCATGAGGTATATATCATTGTCTCCATTTTCTAGATGAGATGACAGAAGCTTAAGGGGTTTAGCAATTTGCCCAAGGTCACACAGACAGAAAGTGGAAATCCAATCAACGGCAGAGCCCCATAATTTAATCATTAGATGATACAACCTCACTCAAGGACCCAGATGAACATAAAATCAAGGTCTGTGTATCCACAGACATCTTCCCAGCCATACTGAAATGGAGAGACTCCTTCGGAAAGGGGAACGTACCAGTTCCCTGCAAAATTTTTATTCTCCTATATAACATATGAGTCATTTTGAGTTATGTTGCAGCCACAAGGAATATGAAAATTTTAGTGGCTTAGAACACCAGAAGTTTGTTTCTGGCTCCTGTTATACTACCATTGTCATGTGGCATGGACTTTTTTGCTCCATCACCCCAGGATGCAGGTCAAGGATGAGGACCTGTGGAGGACAGGCCAGTCTCTGGCAAGGTGATTACAGAACCACCTGGAGGCACTTAATGTTTCTACTCAGAAATGACACAGATCACTTCTATACAGTTTACATGGTTAAAGCAAGGCAGGTGGCCAAGTATAAAGTCAGCAGGCAGGAAAGTGTATCTTTCCCTCGAGGGAGGGGGAAGAGCATTAGGGAGAGGCCAGGTGAGGAGCATCTTAGTAGGAAAGACAATAAACATTTTTGAAAAATAATACAAACTTCATACAACTATACTGAAAGGTGATAAGACATAGTGTCATCTAGAAAAGCAACTTGCTTTGTATTCAAAATGCCCATATCTGTATGTTTCCTGGAGGCTTCTGTTGGAGAAAGTAATCCTGATGTGGCAGCCAAATGCCAGAAATGGAACTGTGTCACAATCCACATTTTAGAACCTCAAAACAGTTAAGATAGCAGAGATATTATAAGACAAATGCTGTCTTTTGATCCTTTTTTGACACCTTCCTTTGAGAGACTCAACAAATTTCTTTCCTTTTCTCTGAATCTGTTCCATCGTCTCTTAAATCATCTCTAAAAACTATTCAACTTCTACCTGATTTCTAGGCTATTCTGAGCAAGGAGCAGATAAACTTCTGAGAACAGTAAGAAGGCTTGTGTTTGGTATTTGGTGAGAAAACATTGTATCAATCCTGGATGTCTGAGAGGATAGATACATCACAAGCTATTCATTGTAATGCTTTCAGCACACAATCGTCCTCTCCCTTTTCCCCTCTGCCACCCCTGCCTCTTACCTCCAACTCTCACTCTCACCCCCCTTCTCTCTCACCCTCACCCTCTTCTTATCATCTCTCTCTCTCTCTTGCTCTCTCTCTCTCTCACACACACACTAATATACCCCACATCCTCTAAGGAAAACTTAAGATTATAAAAATCACAAAAGTCATTATAAAACAAAATGTTCTTTTTTTCAAATGTTTTAAAGATCATTTAGTGGAGCTATATAATACATACATTTAACTTCAAGTATCCTTGGGAGGAAAAGAGAGGGACAGAGAAATGGAAGGAAGGAGGGTAGGAAAAAGAGTAAAGGGGAGCATGAGAGATTAAAGATAGTGGCAAATCCTTGGCTGTCCTCCCACTGAGACATGAAGTCTAATTTTCCTACCCTTGACTTTGAACTGGCACCAGTGACTTGCTTGATCAAAAGAATGCAGGGGCAGTGATACTCTAGGACTTCTGAGGGTTGACTGACTATATTTTTAAGCCTTGCAGCTTCAGCCCAGGCCGTTTGGAACATTCAGTATTGTGGGTTGAATTGGGTTTCCCCCCAGATTTGTTAAAGTCTTAACCCCCAGTGACTGTGAAAGTGACCTTATTTGGAAATAGGGTTTTTGTGGTTGTAATCAAGCGGAGATTACACCGGATTAGTGTGGATCCTAAATGCAATGACTGATACCCTTAAATGGAGAGAGATATTAGGAGACACAAAGACACAGAGGGAAGATAGCCATGTGAAGACAAAGGCTATTGATGGAGCTACAAGCCAAGGAATAACAAGCATTGCCAGCAACCACCAGAAGTTAGGAAGAGGCAAGAAAGGATTCTTCCCTAGAGGCTTCAGAGGGAGCATGGCCCCCTGCTCCCCACAGCAGTTTGATTTTGGACTTCTAGCCTCCAAAGCTGTGAGAGAAGAAATTTCGATCGTTTTAAGCCACTTCGTTTGTGGAAATTTGTTATGTCACCCCCAGGAAATAAATAACATTTGGTCTTGGGGTGCTCCCTCTGAGAACCCACACTCCATGCACACTCTGAGAATCACAAGCCACATGGAGAGACTACACGTGGACATCCATCCACAGCTCTAGCTGAGCTTCCAGTCAATAGGCAGATTCAACTGCCGGATGTCCCAGCTGAAGGAACAGGTTGCAGGTGAAGAAGTCATCTTGGAAGCTGACACCCTGTGGATTTGAGATAATCTGCCTAAGCAACCCTTTCCAGAATTCCTGATCCACAAAATTGTGAGCAAAATTAAATTTTTGTTTCAAGCTACTAAGTTTCATGGTAAACAGTTACATGGTCATAAATAAATGGAACCAAATTCAGTACCTGAAAGTCGGTTACATTAAAAAACAAAAACAAACAAAAAACTAAAATATATAGCCTTGGCTCTGGACCAGGCAGCAGGCAGAAACTGGAAGGACTTTGAGGAGCCTGCTGGTGAAGGCTTGAAGGACAATGAGGAAAAAAATCATCAGATTCCAAAGAAAAGGAAGTCATTGTTATACACTGGCAAAAAAGTTGGCAACCCAGTTGCCTGCCATAGCATGGTAAATGAAGTTTGCCTAATGAACCCTTGGACTTGCCTAAAGAGATTTCTAGACATAATCTGTAAATTACCAAAACCAGCCCAGCAAAATCTTTCTTGAATTTCTGACTAATGCAAAAATCAGCAAAACAAATGATATTTCAAGCCACTAGGTTGAGGGATAGAGAAATGGAAGAAAGGAGGTAGGAGAATAGGAAAGGGCAGTGCGATAGATGAAGGATGATGACAAATCCTTGACACTCTTCCAACGAGAGCTGAAATTGAATTTCCCTACACTTGAATCTGGACTAGTGTTCCACAGCATTTATTACACAGCACTGAATAACTGGAACAGGGAAAAAGGTAGCAAGGGAACAAGGGAAGAAAAATATTTGAAACTGTGAACATTCTGGAATGAGAATAAAATGCGTGATTTAAGTCTGCCTTTTAATGCTTGAGCACTTCACCTGCTCACTGTTATTCAAATGTTTAAAGGTTGTATGTACGGTAACATCATGGTCACTAACACAAACCAACGACTTTACATGATGTTTGACCAAAGAAGAAGCTGTTTAATTCTCAGAGAAAATCTAATTGTGTTGTAATCATTGAGAACCGGAATTTTTGTTTTTAACGTGCTATCTCCCTAAGGGATTTTCAAGGATAACCTTCTCCCCTTAGGCATGGACTTCAGAACCTTAATTTGACCTAAGACGTGACTTCATTATATCCTTTCAAATAGAAAGGATTCACACAAAGAACACTCCTGACACAAAGTTTTGAGTAAATGTTAAATGTTGAAGACACAATTTAACACTATGCATTTCTTTATAGATAAACTTCCTTATTCCATGAAGTATTTAAAGTGGTTCACAAGCAACATAGTTAACACTCTATAAAAAATTAAAACATACACATAAAAGTCCAGCAGAGGAAATCTAAGTAGAATAAAAGAAACAAATTATGAATAGTCAAATTAATGGTAAATAGTTAATAAGCTGAATTTGACTCTGAGCTTCCTGACAACTAAACAGCAAAAGGAAATATCTGTTGCATGCTTCTCAGAGAAAGTGAGAATATTTTCGTTGCAAAGGAAAAACAAAGTTATTCATGTCATAGAATTCTGAAAATATTCCTCAGAGAACTGACACTAAGGACACCATGATTTCAACAATATCTCTACAGTTAGCCTCACACAAAACCATATTTCTATTAATATGTTTCTTCAACCTTTTCTCAATGAATCAGAACATAATTCCAAAACTCGTCTCAGTCACAGAAACATATAAGGCAAAAAAAACCTGTCCAAAGACCCACCTCTATTTTTTTCCCTCCTCTACTAGAGTATGAACTCTTGAAGGTTAAAAAAAAAACAGCTTATTTTTATTCTCAGAATCTAGTACCACACATATGTGGCACAAGGTATCACAGAGATATGCCATACTTCTGTTTTCTGAGAGCATGTCTGAGGAAAGGGTCCATATTATATACAGAAAAAAATTCTTTTCCTTTCACAGTTCAGACTCAGAAGAATGACAATGTGATTTGTTTATGCTGTGTTAGAATACATAATAATACATAAAAGCATGTGCTCCTATATGGAATTCTGGCAAACAAAAAGCTAATAGTACTATGGGAGTTATCTGGATGCACTTTTCTTTCCTTTTTCACAATGCACTGCAGTGTGAAATGTTTATAGCCTATAGCTCATACAGAACTAAATCAGAACCTCGCTTACTAGAATACTGAAGGAAAACAAGTGGTTTATGCTGGTTAAATATTAAAATATCCCAAAAGGTTTGGAAAAAATCAAGACCCCAGAACCATTAAAAATAGGCATTATTAGTAGCACAACGGCAGTACTGAATCCGTTCTGAGATGGGAGAAGGAAATCACTGCATGAGTTTCGTGGAGGTTTGCAGAGTTTCACAAGGCCGTTTAATGTTTAGGCAGCTGACTTTTATTGCTATCTCAAGGGCCAGATCTGACTAAAACTCTCCCTAGTCTTCACTCCCCATTGTGCTAAAATGGAATGGAGCATCTCGGCCAAGAGATTTAATGTCTTTACCATTTGGAGGGGAAAAAAAAATCACCTCTGTAGAGCAAACTGGTAAGTAGCATTTACCTCCACAGCAAGGAGCAATGCCTGTCTTTGGGGGATGAGGGTGCACTTCCATCTATCTTACAGCGTTATAAGCACTCTGGGTACTGAAGAACCAAAACCGGCAGAGTAGACTGGGGAAAGCATTTAGAGGCTGAGATAGTGGGAGAAGGGGTATATCCCCATCAAAACAGCTTATACTTTTATGAGCACGTACTCAGACCAGAGGACAAGAGCAAATGAGAGCTCAAGGGCAAAGACTTGAGCTCAGGAGCTTGTGACTGAGTCAAGAAGAGATGTAATAACAGAATATGCTACTTCAAATTCTCCTAAGAGATCATCTGGTCTGGTGGCCTTCAAATTCTCCTCCTTTAAGTCCTACCACAGGAGAGGAAGACTAGTTCAGCAGAAAAGTTTCCAGCACCCTCTCCAGCTTTAAACAGAGCAGCTCTACTTTAATTTATCTCATATATAGTATTTTTTTTTAATCTCACCTTATGTTAAGTCCACCGATAGTAAAACATGAAGGCCTTTTAAGAAAATGATTAGTCATTTACGATGGAAATCTGTTGGCTTGCTTTTTCAGGATTTATTTTCGCCTCTTTGGGTCCCTGAGCTGCCTGAAGGCACCACAATTCCCCCACTGTCTGTGATTCGGGAAGAACTGACCTTATCCCTGGCTACAGTAGCAAAGTTACCTGGCTAGTTTATTTTATTCAATCTATCTGGCCACAGTAACTGGTTAGAAAAAGAGTGTATGACTCAAAGCAGATCAGAGTCCAAAAGACTCAGCTCAGGGCTTTTATGAGGGCTGGCAGGTTAGAGGTAGCTTCATCCATTAGGATTGCTGAGAGGATGGAATTGAGCCTGGAGCTGCTGGAAAACACCTTCTGGAGAATCGTGTCCAACCCAGGAGAAAGAGCTCCTGGGTTCTGCCATGTGTAAGCCATCACTGCCCCCTGGAGATTTAGGTATATGACAAATAAACAAATACCCGTTTTTGTTTTCTCTTGTTTTGTTTTCTCTTTTTAACAAACTAAGAATCATGCCTCATATCCCATGTCAATTTTAAACGCAGAGAGAGCAGAGGTCCTCATGAAGTAAAGAGACTGGCCCAGGGTAGTAAGTGGATACACCTACTATCGGAACCCAGGGGTTCTGACTCCCAGCCTTGTACTCCTTCCACTACAATCATCCCTATGTTCAAGGCAGTATATACTCACGGAATGAGTGACACTTTAAAAACAGTGCTATTTCTAAAAACTGAGGGAGATACCTAAAAAAAAAAAAATCACATTTTTAAAAATTAATTCTTATTGGAGTATAGTTGATTTACAATGTTTTCTTAGTTTCTGGTGTACAGCAAAGTGAATCAGTTATACACATACATATATTCACTCTTTTTTTAGATTCTTTTCCCACATAGGTCATTACAGAGTATTGAGTAGAGTTCCCTGTGCTATACAATAGATTCTTATTAGTAATAAATTTTATGTATAGTAGTGTGTATATGTCAATCCTAATCTCCCAATTTATCCCTCCCCACTCCTTCCCCACTTGGTAACCATAAGTTCTTTTTTCTACATCTGTGACTCTATTTCTGTTTTGTAAATAGGTTCATTTGTACCATTTTGAACTTACTAGAAGAACACATAATCTAAAGGAAAAGACATAGTGGATCCCTTCATTTTGTTTGTGAATTCAGATGTTTGCATGTCTTGACCTGAATATTTGGTTTCACTCTCGTGGACTCTTGTCAGCACCACCCTGTGGTTCAGAGACCCCCAGAAGAAGGCCTTCCTGAGTCATCAGCACCTTGTGAACACATGGTGGCATTTTGAAAGCATGCCTTTGCTCACCCTGAGTCACTGAATCCTTAGCCCTCTCCCTCAAAATGGAAATACAGTAGCAGTAATTGACCATACCAGAGTTAAATTACTTCATGAGAATTGTAGTTCAGAACATCTCTCCCCCTCTCTCTTTGTATTCTCACTTTTTCTGGTGAGGGAAAGGAAATTCTACAAATGTATACAGTAATACAATACAGTTTATTTTGTTCTATGATTGATTAGCTGCCTAGCCTTGGGCAAGAACGTTCATCTCTGAGTCTACTTTCCATGTGTTTAGATGAGAATAACTCCTCTCAAGTCCCTTTAAGGTCTAGCTATCTCTGAGACTATGGAGTTAAATCACATCATAAACTGCACAGGTCTAAAATGTGGTGAAGCCAGGTCTTCAACACTTTGGTGGGGATGGAGAAGGAGCTGGATTCAGGCTGCTGAAACAGGGTATCTCAGTGTAGATTTCCCTTGTAGAAGTCTGCTTTATAAATGTTTTTGTCTATGTTTTTCTAAAACCTGTGTGGAAATGTTCAAGGCAGACAGCTTCTAATCAAAAAGCAATTCTTACAAATGTTAGATCAGAAGCAAAATTTGATAGTTAAAAAGAAAAAAAACTATCTCCATAAAAAACATATTGATCTGAAAGAAGTAGGTTTATGCAAACCCAGGGGCCATTCCCCTTCTACACTTGATACAAATTTTCCAAAAGTTCTATAGAGCTTATAAAAGTATTTCAGGATACAAACTTTGGGATGAAAATATAATTCCTCACCAGTGACTTAGTAAATACATGGAACAAAATATTGCTTCTTTCGATAATTCTGTCACTGTTACCATAATTCCACATAAAATGGAAGAATAGTGTGATAAAAAGTGGTTTGAACTTCAGACACAGACCTGGCTTTAAATCAGGTCCATCTGGAAATTTACTGGAAGAGATCTTGGGGAAGTTACCTAAACTCTCTGAAGCCTAGTGTATATTTCTATATATACTATGCAATAGGGATAATATCTAACTGGTGGAAATGTTTGAGGATTGAAATGCCAAGTAGCATTGGTAGACATCACTAAATATAAGTTTCCCTTTGCTGTACAATAATGCATCTCTTTCCCCAAATGTTTCAGATGCAGGAACTGCTTACAGAGTTGATTAGCTTGTTACATGACCAAGCCTGATGAAGTTTCTGTTTGTCCCTGCACCGTTCTTCTGGCTTCACATGATGACTGGCCTCTTTGGGAAAAGATATTGAGCTCTTACTACACAACAGGCCCTGTGCATTCACAGTTGTGATTCTGCTTCATCCTCACAACATCCTTGGAGTCACGGACACCGCAGTGCTAGCATGGTGCCAAAGTACATGCTGTGACCACTCGCTACTCTGTGGGTGTCTCCTCTAGTCATGCTTCCTATTATTTCATCAAAATCTCTTATTTGACACTTCATTCCTTTTTGTATTTGTCTCCAAGTGATTGAGGGTACTAAAAATATCAACACACCTAAGAAGTGAAGGAATCACCGTGTTATAAAAATACTTCAAGTATTTAAACTCTCAACCACTCTTCTGTCTTAGTAGACAGAACTACAAAGCACACAAAATTAGTTTCTGGTATCATTTATGTCCTTTTCAGAGAACCATTTATCCCTTACCCAAAGTTTCAAATGTCTGGTTAGACAGAAATTGCTTTCTTGGCTTTCTTCTACATCTTTCCTGTTTTCCCTACATCCAGTTGAAACATCTGTCCTTTCATTTTCCTTGTTTGCATGGTCTCCCGTTGCTCTCTCCTCCTCCCCCTCTACCTCTCTCATCTCTATTTTTCTTTCTGAGTCTGCTTCATTCTCTTCTTTCTATACTGGCTCACATAGAATTCCTTCTCTATCCAAAATTCTTGCTAGCTTTTTTTAGCCCAACATGTTTTTTCATATTAAGCTCTGCGTTTCAATTTCAGATGTTTCTCTGTTTCAATTTCAGAATCAGAATTTATCTTACAATGAAATGACCCCACAAGGGGAGACAGAGTACAGAGTATCTTCTGGGGCTCTGCAGGAGGACGTGTCACTTTCAATCAAGGTTTGGTTGGGGAAGGCGGGGCAGAAATCACCGTATTAAGGCTTTACCTAGTTGAATGTACAGATTTCAGAAATCTCTGGTACAAACAAATGGGAACATCAAAACGGTATTAGATAATGAAGGAAAAAAAAACCAGAAATGTTTGGAAGAACGTAACTGAGACAATGGTAAAGAGACAGCACTTTAGGAACTGAAACAAAGGATTATCATATCCTAGTTCTTATCTATTTTCTCTGAAGGACCCATAAACCCCCAAGTGTAACTGGCCTGAGGCTTGCAGAAGGAGACAACTGGGAACCCTCAGCTGAAATGAGCAGAGCTCGCAGAGAGAAACTTCTTGATAAGAGCTATCTTGAATACCCTCTTCAACAGTCTCAATTTAGTCATAGCAAAAGCTTTTATAGAATTCTCAAATTGCAATAGAAATATAGAAATACTTGTCTCTTATTAAGGACAGTTAGTAGCCTATTTCTTTAAAATTTGAGAGTTGAAAGAGATAAACCCAAAAGCCAAGCCAAGAAAATTATCATTCTTCATACAAATTTTGATACAATCCATTCAGAGAAAAGAATATTTAATTTGCCCATTATTTATTATTAATCAGAGATCACATTAAAATTGTAGAAGCCAGTATATTGTACTTTCAGTTGATGGAATAAGGAGGGTCTTATCTATCTTTCCTTTCCGCTCATTGGAAAGCTTTACTGAAATAAATTCACTGAAATTTTAAGAAAAGTTGTATAACTGGTGATTTTAATTTTTGGTAACTTCCTTCAGGGGTAGGGTGATTTTAGAGACACAGTACAGTCAAGATATACTAAATTATGCTATAATAATAATCCCCAAATCTCAGTAGCTTCTAAAACAATGATTTATCATTCATTCTACACGTCCATCCTGGATCAGCTGGGGGCTCTGCTCTAAGGATGATTAAACAATCACTATTTTGAACATCTCACGATTTCATGTTTCTGTGCAATGTGCTGACTAGAGATCTGTTGTTGAGATCATGGTGTCCTCAGTGACAAATTCACTGAAGAATGCTATTTTCACAGTTCTATGACAAAACAATGTGTATAGTGATTATATGAAAATAAGAAAATGTATATATGTTTGCTAAGGCACAGAACACCTATGTAAGTATACAGTTGACTCTTGGACAATGGGTTTGAATTGATGGTTCCATTTATGTGCAGTTTTGTTTTGTTTTTTCATAGTAAATACTACAGTACTACATGATCCACGGTTGATTGAATCCACGGATGCAGAAGCACAGATACGGAGGGAGTGACTGACCACACAGGGTATGTAGGGCTGACTATGAATTATAGGGGCATTTCCAACTGTGTGAAGGGTCAGTGCCCCTGACCTCCCTCACTGTTCAAGGGTCAACAGTATGTATAAGAAATTGGTAGGAGAGGTTGACTATGGGGGAGAACTAGATAGCTCACAATGGGGTTGGATATAGAATTAACTTTTAGTTCATTTACATCTGTATGTGGTGACTGCTGTACTGTGTGGATGAATTTTCTACTAAAGGTAAATAGTCACTAAAATATTTTTCTTTAAATGCCTCTTATCACAGCTAGGGGACAAGAATACTGAACATGGAATATGGTAAAGTTGGTTAGTTCATGCAGGAATAAAGCTCATGCCATTGGTCTTATTGTCATTTTGAGTCAACCCTTGAAACCACAAATCCCAGATAATACAGATTATGATTTCCAAAATATGATGAGGTTTTCACCACAAAGATCCCTCACTCCACTCCAAAGAGCGCGCGCACACACACACAAGAGAAAGAGACAGAAATAGAATTTCACAGCATCTCAGCTCACGGAGAAACTCTGGAGGTCACCTAGTTTAATTCTCTACCCAAGTAACTTATATAATAGTGTACATCAACTATATTTCAATTTTAAAAAAACTGTGTTCTATGTTGCCTTAGCATCCAGCTGGGGTATATAAGAAGGCAGCCATATGGATAAAATTAGCTCATGCTTCAGCGAGAGCAGCTCTTTTTTATATAAAGAGTTTTCCCCATAAGTTTTTCTCTGAAGAAATGATTCTAAAAAATGTTTGAAGGCCACTGATGTGAAAGTCTCCTCTATAACATGCTGATAAGAAACAATCCAACTTCTGCAGGAGGACCTTAAACACTAAGAATTCACCACCTCATTAAGTGCTTGTAAAGCTTCAACTTCTGGAATGTTTGTCTTACACTAAGCCAAAATCTGCCTTCCTATAACTTTGATCAATTGGTTCACATTCTTGCTTTGGGCTATTTAATTGCTGGTAGAGATTTCAGCTGCTTCCCGGAAGGCAGAAGACTTAATGTTTTGTAACTACTATTGATCTTTGGGCCAGTTTTGGCCTGTAGCTGGGCAGTGAGATAATTTATTTCTCTTTGAGGTTCTCTGATACTATTTTTGAGCTCCATTTTCTGTTTTAGTTCTTGAAGCTTTCATTTCTTTATGTGAAGAAGTTTGAACACATGATTTTTTTTTTTTTTTGACTCTGAGCTACACATTTTTACATAGATACCAATTAGCTGTTAATTATTAAACGTGTGGGTGAGAGAGGGCACAGATACACATTTATAGCTCAAATGAAAGCTTGGGGTAATTTAGATTAAATATTATGAAAATCTTTATAACAGTAATATTAGAAAATTAAGTAATGGAACAAGCTGCCAAGAAAGGTTGCATAATGACTGTCACTAGAGGTATTCAAGGCAGAAATAGCCACCTGCTGGGAAATAATGGTTTAGAGCTAATTACATCTTCTGGTTATCTTCTGTGGATATTTATCCAGACTACCCTCTTCAGGTTAGCTGAAATTTTAGTGATTTTAAAAGATGCAATTTAAGCATATTTATATAAACACATGCCTGAACCACCCCATCAATACTACTTTTAAAAATTGCTATAAAATGTTTAGAAGTTTTAGTTCTCTACGAAATCCTCAGGAAATAATCTGGAAAAAAATGGGAGCACAAAAATGTTCACTGTAGATTTATTTATGGGAGTACATAACTTATAAACAATCTAAATGTCAAAACATACTAAAATGGTTAATAACTTATAGTACATGCATGCAAGGAAATATTGGATAACTAATTAAGCTGTATTCATAGTTTGTAATGACATACAAAATCTTACTATTATAATATTAAGTGGAAAACCAAGGCCTTAGTTGCATACAAAATATGATTTCAACTATGGGGAAAACTGAATAGAAAAAAATGGTATAGTATTGCCAACAAAGTGGAGGAATATTTTAATATAGACCACCTCCTCTGCTACACTTAGGAAGGAGGGATAAAAATATATGCCAAAGATAGGTAATTTAATCAAGATTAAAATGTAATGAAAAATAAAAAAGGAAAATTCCCAGATGCTAAAATAAAGAGGGAACTCAAAGCCAGTGTAATCAGCTCTAGCTGATGCTAATAAACCCAGAAGAGTACCCCTGTGTAGCTCCTGCAATAGGGAGCTAAGGCTTTAATGCTCATGAAAGTATGGTAGGCACATGTACACAGCTGCAGGTCTATTCAGACCATGGAGATGAAAGTTGGACGCTTCATAAAGCTAGGACTCTAAAATTCCCCAATATGACGAGGATTAAAGAGCTCTATACCGTCCCACAGAAACAGGAAAGAAACTTGGTGACTGCTCTGGGCTCTGGGTGGGTAGAGGAAGGTGAAGGGTATTTCCCTCAAACCTTTGTCACGCTCATATGTGGAATACAAATGTATATAACCTGGAAAGTGTGGTCTAAAACCAAAGATACACTTTGGTTTATCCTTTGTCCCCAGCAGAGGGGAACAACACAAAGCCATGTAGGTATTCATCTACTGCTTATGGTACACAGGACTTGTAGAGAGAAGATAACCCCAGCTGAAGCTGACTCTACAATAAAAGGTTACAAACAAAACACAAAACAAACAAATCCATAAAGGAGAGTCCTCAAATACATGAAACTGAAGTAACACTCAAAGTACAAGAAATAACAAGACAGTAATAGTAGTATATTTAAAGTTACTAAAAGGATTAAAAGAAATCTAAAAGCCATAATGAAACAAAACAATACTCTTAAAAAAAATAATGAGGAGATTTGGAAAGGTATAAATAGAAATTTTAGAAGATTTATAAAAGGGTTAAACAAGGGATATAATTAGTGGGCTTTGGGGCAGATTTAAGGAAATCACCTAGAATGCAGCCGAGAAAGACAAGATGGAAAATATATACTGAAGTTGTTAACGGGCATGGAGTATTAAATTAGGAGGTTCAAAATAATCTAAATGGCATCTCCAAAAAGAGAAAACAGGAAAATTTGGATGAGAAAATACGTTAATACACTTAATATATTAAGAAATAATGAAATTAACAAAAATGTAAAACTTTGAATTGAATTCCCAAGAATAACTGATAGAAAAAAATCATTCCAGGTCATATGTATCATATTTTGCATTCAGAATATCACAGAAGACAAACATCTCAAATACTGTCAATGACAAAAGACAAATTACCTACAATTGAAGGACAACTGGAGACAAAAGATATCTCAAATCAAACTCAGAAAGCCATGAGACAGGAGGTTCATATCTTCAAAGAACTAAGAGGAAAGAAACACAAACCTAAAAGCCTATAACTAGATAAACTATCATTCAAGAGTAAGGGCAAAATAAAAGCATTTTCAGGAAAAAAATGACTGAAAAAAACCTATTAATCACTGATAATCACTATAACATATACAATAGAAAGAGGAAATTAAACCTTTAAGAAAAATGTGGGATGAAAGAAGTAATAGGTACACAGAACCTGATAAATCTGTGGATAAATCTATGCTTGCCTTGAATATAAATATCAAGATACCCACCTTAGGCATAATAACAAAGATAGAATATAACGGATGGAAAATGATGAACAAGAATATAAGGCAAAAGTCATATTAGGGGAAAAATAAAATGTTTCATAATCATTAAAGGAACAATTCACCATGAAGATATCACAATCCTAAACTAAGAGGGACACAAAAAACATACCATCAAAAATCAACAAAACAGCTGCTTCCTTTTCCCTAAATGATTGCCTTTTGGACTCTGTACCTTCCAAATGTTGAGTGAATTTTAAATGTCTTTTAATGTTCAGGTTTTTTTTTTTTTCCCCATCCCAGCAATCAACATTAAGATTACACTGCACATGCTCCCCTGTTTAAGTTTCATTTTTCCTGACCTTAGCACTAGACTCCAAGAACTGAATTTAGCTTACTGATTCACGTCTAAAAAAATGAGCCAAAAGAATTTTTACTAATTTGTGGCCATCAGTCATTTAACTGTGCCTCTCTAGTATTCAGAGATGTCTTGTTCCATGACAGAAGGGCAGTCTGAGTTTTAAAAAAATAGCTGAGTTTCATATGCAAAATAATATTATAATACTATTTTCAAAAAAAGGTTCTGTGTAGATAAGTTTGTATATATTTCATTATAGCCTTAAGAGTATTATACTAAAATGAAGAGAAAATATAATTTTTAATGCTGTTAACGTTTTAATCATTTTGACCACAAATATTTGAAAACAAAGACAAATGCATGCATACACAAAGTAGGTCGATCAAACATTGTCATCTTATTTTGTCATCTTATTTTTATATTGTGAAGAATAAATATTTGGTACTTCCATTTAACATTTCTATCAGTTGCAGCTATCAGCCCAAGGAGGTATTAAATGAATCTCAGTCCCCACCAGGAATGATATTGCATGATTAAACTTGGAGATTTCCTCACTTCCCTTCTACCATCTAGTCAACACTGAATCTCTGAATTTGAGCTATACTCAGCATCATCATTTAATGTTTATTTATGTTACCGTCATTTAATTTTTTAAGTTATGCTTTTTCAATTGTTGGTTTTATTATTTTACAAAGTAAAATTTCACAACTATTTTGTAAAGTCCTTGAACATAAGTACGACTCTTCTCAATTATCTTATTTATTGCTGGATGACAGTTATTACTCAATAAATATTTTTGACTGAAAAAAATCAACAATGGCAATCAATATAACATCATTGTAGCATGCTAAAATCATCTGTTTTCATCTATAACATAATTACCATCCATTGCTTACTTGATCTTTAAGTATTATCATCTGGTATCACATTTTCATAGAATTTGTCTTCCTATTAACTGCTTGTTACAAATGATCCTCCGGTACCATGAAATATAGGGAAATGGAGAGTTAAAGGGGAAAAAAATGTGTTTATGTAGGCGTTTTGGTCCAATCATTAACATTGGACCATACATGTATGAGATCAGAATAATTTTTATTCCCAGAAAAAATATTAATGTCATTAAAAGCATAGCAGTTGATCTTGAGGCAATAAAATTCATATGATTATGTTTTCAAAAAATATATATAACATCATTGTAGAACTAGTAATATTACAGGAAATCCCTTCTGAGAGGCTCAGGCTCTCCTACTTGGTTCTCAGTTTCATATATAAAACTACAGATATTAAGAAATGTGTTATGTATTAAGTAGGAAGATGTAATTGTAAAATGAGCACTGTTATAGGTAAAGGTGAAAAATATTTTCTTTGGCATGCTTTATTAAGTACAGAAAGAATGGAGTTAATGTATAATTCACAAACGAGGTTCCAGGAGGAACCAGTGATAATGGCAACTTAACTATGAATCAAACTAAGGGCAACACAAGATATAGTTCTAATTTTGGCATATCTGTACCCTCTCAGCCACAGATTAGTGAATAGCTGTCCCTGAACAGGAGATGTGCCTACCTAAGTCTCCTTTTTGCTGATCTTCCCTGCCTCTGCTCTGTGGACTTCTCTCTCCTCTCTACTGGTTTGAGAATATCCAGGGAGCAACATGGCTACTGAAATCTTCCGCCTTCCCTTTCCAGTTCCATAGCCTGCTCTATCCCTAACCCAGGTGTCATTTGGTGAGATTTAATTTTGTGAGCGACCCTAACTGCTTATCTCCTCCCAATCTCCCACTTGATTAGACCAAGCCTTATGGGAGGAAGCAACAGCCTTCCCTTTTCATTGCAAAGGCACAATATTTATTCCATGTTATTCTCCTCCCTCCTGTAACTACTGAACTTCTGCATCACGTCTAAAATTTTATGAAATCTGCTACTCAGAATTCACAATATCTTCGTTTTGGCCTTTATATGAACCCATTTTGTGAATGTCACTTATGTCTTGATGAGAATGAATCTAAAGGTCAGTTAGAGGATTTTAGATACATCCATAGGATCAGGTCTGTTACACTGACACTCAAAAAATCTATACTATCACTAATTTTGTTATCTGCTACTTCTATTAGTTTCTAGGAGATAACTGTTCTCAGTAAGAGTATGATTTGGTTGATAGGATGAAATTTTTATAAAATGTTAAGCTTGATTTAATATGCATGTACAGAAACTTACACATCATTGAAAGCAGTTTCATTCTTCTTAAGCACACAAAAATCATTCCTAAAAAACTGAGTATGAACTATGCAACAAAGGGAGTCTTAACAATACTAAAAAACTGTCTTACAGAACAGGTTATTTGATGATTATGTTATAAATTAGAAATTAACAAAAAGAATTGGAGGGTTAACAAAAAACTTAGAAATTAAAGAATACTTTCAAGTAGTTAATGTGTTACAGAATTCACAATTGAAATCATGACCTATTTAAAATAATGAAAACTCCATGTATCTGGTAATTAAGTATGTATTTATAGCAAAATTTGCTGGCTTAGAAACATACATACAGTAATAGTCTAATCACCAAGTGGTTTTAGGCTAATGTCTATATATATATATAAATATATAATATATATGGTAAAACATAAGTCTCTACCTCACAACAAATAAAGGAATAAGTTCAAAATATGTTAATCAGTGTGAAAAGAAAAAGTACAACTTTTAAATTCTTGGAAGAAAATATTGGAGAAAATCTTCACAACAATGGGACAGAGCTGGATTTCTTTAAGACATAAAAAGTGCAAATCATAAATTAAAATATTTAAAAATTTGATTATATTATTTTTAATGTACGAAAAAGACACTACATGTCAAGCTTAAAAAATCAATAGAAGACTGGGAGATATTTTCAAGGCATAAAATTATCAAAATTAATTGATTTATATGTACATTGAAATCAATATAGAAATCAAAGACTACTGTAGAAGAAAATTGCAAGGATATGGACAGACAGGCAATAAAAGAGGAAATAAAAATGGTCATTATATTTATGAAGAGACACTTGACCTCACTAGTAGTCTGAGACACAAAAATTACAATAACAATAAGGTAACATATCACTGCAGATAGCCATAAAGAAATAAATAAAATGTGAATATACCACCTTCTGACAAAGATGTAGAGAATGAACCACAGCTTCCACAGCCAGAAGAATTATGTATTTTTATAACCACTACTGAGAACAATTTGGTATTATTAAATTTAGGCAGTGTGTGCATGTTTGCCCAACAATGTGCATTAAAACATTCTTTATAATATATAAAAAAAGTAAAAGAAACAACCTAAGTACTCATTAGTAGGGGAATGGCTAAGTGAGTAGTATTTATACAGCGTAATAGTTTAAAACAGTTTAAATGAATAAACTGTATTACCTGATTGAACAGATGAATATGGGAAACAATGTTGAGTGAAAAAAAGATGCAGAAACATGTACAATATATTTATGTAAAATGTAAATACATGCAAATCAGAACTCTATATTGTTTGGTCATAGAAACATGTGTCTGTGGTAAAATTATACACACAAACCTCAAGGCAGTGGCTACATCTCCGAGGAGAGTGATGGCAATAAGAGGGGTGTAGTTTGTTTCAATAATAGAGTTGAAATTTTGAAATTAAAAATAATATCTGAAACAGTTATGGCAAACTGTTCATGCTTGGTAAATCCGAGTTGTGAATACATAGTGTTTTTGGTATTATTATGTATAGTGTTTTGCAAGTTAGAAATAATCCACAATTTTAAGAAAGATGTCCTTGGGTAAAAGGATGTACACCAAAATGTTATTAGTGGTTGTTCCCAGGTGAAGGAATTGCAGACTTTTGTTGTATACTTCTTTCTATATCTAACTTTTTCTAATTTTCCTTCAGTAAGAATATCTCACTTTTATTATTAGAATAAAATTCATCTTTTTTTTTAAAAGCATATCTAGGGCTCTCCTCCGAAGATTTCTTCTGAAACTAAGCTGCTGTCACACTGAAGGTGATATGGCTAGAGAAGGTATCATTTGTTTGAAGAGTTAACAGAAGTTTATTTTGGATTCCTTTCAATCCCATTTAAAAAGCTGCCTTTGTTAACTGCGGACATGGATGCTAAGATTTATTATCATCAGAATCAGTGGGGCAGAGTGACTTATTCTTGGCACTGAAATTTAGGTTCCTGAGGAGTAAAACTTCATCCCAAAATGCAAATGATAAAACTGAGCGCACTATTCTTTTCTCTGTATTTCTAAGGATTACTTGGACTATATAGTTTAGGCAGTTTGCTTTGCTAAAATAAGATCAATGTCTCCTGCCTGGTTTTGACTGACACTTGTTTGCCTGGAGTTACAGGGAGTACTTTCATAAGTGTTCCTGATGATACTAGGCTCTTAAATTGACATATTCTGATTTTTTTAAATGGTAGGATTTTTATACTGAGTAAAACACCAAACTTAACAGGTCGAAGGAGAAAATGGATTTCTGATCAGGAGAAAGCATAGCTGTGCGTCCGTATCTTCTCTAGCACCCAGTCATGCTTATTTGACACAATTTACACCTAAATTAGTTATATTTTAAGACTTTTTGGCAATAGTTATATCCAAAAATTACATTTGCTGCACAGGCATTCAATATACCACTGGATGATTATTGATTTTTTTCAAGGTCTTTCAAAAGCTTGATGTTTTTAAGAGGAACTGTCACACTCAGCATCTCTTTCCCTAGACTGAGAATATATGATTTTATCATGTGCAGTGGGCTTAGGCAGCAAGCAAACCCTTTAGGCTGATGGCATATTCTCAAGATTCCTTGAGGTTAATTAAAAATGGACACTGTAACATTATGCAAAGAAGTCTAAGCTTCCCTTCCTGGAACGGAGAAATAAACAACAAATTTTCCCAGCTTTGTCAAGTGCTTTACAGAAATCATAAAAGGATATGGTGAGACCAATTGTTTCTAAAGAAAATAAATAATGCTATGAAACTTCTGCTTTTCTAAAAATCCTTAGGTTTTGATATTTCAAGGTATCACTTCATTTATAACATACACACAGCCTGAATTAGATATTCTACTGACATGTTTTGGAAGGAAGGAAGATTAAGCTAGGTGTTTTGATATTCAAACCGACTGTTCCATGGTTTCTAATCATTGCAAACCTGATGTTTTAAATCATTAAGCCATTCCCTCTAGCTTACCATGGGAATATATTTCCATATAGTTTGCTGTGATATATTGAGAGAGATAAGAATTAGAATTCATTTGCCATTTAATTTTTCTCCCAAAGTGACTTAAAAAGGTCATCTAATGCCCACAATTCTTCTATTTCCAGAATATTTTTATTTCATCTATCAGAAACACTTGGGTCAAGGTAATTTATTTGACTAGACTTTTAGAATTTCAGCATCATGGTTATATTTATTTGAATAAATCCAGAGTTCCATCTGATTCTAACCAGCAAAGTATGAGAAAACAGAAAATGGTAATATTTAACAACTCTAATTTATCATGAAGTAAGTTCCTGCATTTTTCCTTACACTGAAGAGAGCTCAAAATATCACAGGTGTCCATTTTTAATTTTAATACTAACTTGCTCTTAAAACTTATCCCAAGTTATTGAGGTATCTCTGACCTAAAACAAATTTTCTTACATGAACGTTTGGTTTGGTTTCATTTATTGAGTTTTCTGATAATATTATATAATTTCTTCTCCTCCCTCCTGTCAATTCCCCACTCCCCAGCCTCTGAGATGCTGCAGCAATCAAAATGAAAAAAAGAAGTAAAAACCTACAGCAAAGCTGAGGATCAGGAGCTTCAGAAGATCAATGTGGAGAAGTTTCTAAAACAAGTAGGACAGGAAGCAGGACTCCTGAGACAGGAACCCCATCAGATCTGAGATCCAAGTATGCTTTCTGAGGCTCAGAGAACTTGTAACTGGACGGATTCCAGAGCAAAGGGTGAAAGGAACATCATGCTATATTTCCTTCACGTCCCCAGAATTTACCAATTATCTGATACAGAACAGGTTCTCAATAAATATTTGTTGAAACAGGAAAAAATAAGTAAATGAGTAAATAAATAAAAATTAAAGTAGCAAACTCCGCATAACTGAAAAGTCTCTCTAAATCCTAAAACCATCTCAATCCCTCTCCTTTCCTTTTATCAGAGATCTCCTGGTTCAGGTTCTAAGGAGTGGCTCAGTAATGGCTGACAGAATAAAACATTCCACCCAGCATCCAACCAAAGAGTCTAAGCTCTTAGTA
This sequence comes from Balaenoptera musculus, assembly GCF_009873245.2. Lineage (NCBI taxonomy): Eukaryota > Metazoa > Chordata > Mammalia > Artiodactyla > Balaenopteridae > Balaenoptera > Balaenoptera musculus. The sequence continues at coordinate 41,869,446 of NC_045790.1, read as the reverse complement.
TATAAAAGTACTTCCAGGGGCTTCCCTGGTGGCGCAGTGGTTAAGAATCCGCTTGCCAATGCAGGGTACACGGGTTCGAGCCCTGGTCCCGGAAGATCCCACATGCCGAGGGGCAGCTGGGCCCGTGAGCCACAATTACTGAGCCTGCGCGTCTGGAGCCTGTGCTCCGCAACGAGAGAGGCCGCGATGGTGAGAGGCCCGCACACCGCGATGAAGAGTGGCCCCCACTTGCCACAACTGGAGATAGCCCTCGCACAGAAACGAAGACCCAACACAGCCATAAATAAATAAATAAATAAAATTAAAAAAAAAAAAAAAGTACTTCCAGACAAACCTGGTAAATGCTGATTCTCAGGCCACCCAAAGACTGATTCAGTTGTTTAGGATAGGAAATTAAAATCTACATTTTTAAATACCTCAAAGTGATCTGGAGATTCAGACAGACTTGGAATCTCATTGTGAAAAACAATAAAATGGACCTTTGATAAATGTTGATGGAATGAATAAAACTTGATGAAGGCTGGCCCTGTCGAGGTTCCACTGCTTTGGTTTATGGGGATAGGCGAATGTTATCTACTGGAAAATAAAATAACAGCAACTATTTATTAAGTGCTTACTAGTACCATTCACAGTTGCTTGCCCTGGCAAATAATCTGTACAAGCCACTAATGACCAACCATTTTTAAAAACCCCCTCCCCTTGAGGCCAGAAGTAGCTTTGACCTTGGCTCTGCTAAGTACCTCCTCAGGAGGAAGGACTAAAGAGTATGTGAGAGCTTGGCATCGGGTCCCTGGAGAGATGCTGAGTCTTGTTTCCATCTCATCTCTACATTTAGTAAAAGAGAAAAATGAAACCAAAAAATTTTTTAAAAAATCATCCATTTTCCTTAAAACAATAATAATAATTTTTACCATAAAGGAAAACTTGGAAAATGAAACAATTTCATTTACTCTTAGTTTAACTGTCCTGGGCACCCAAAATAATGGAGGGCATTGCCCGGGTCTCACTGTGCTCTTCCTCCGCTCACTAAGGCCCTTAATCCTCATCCTTAGGAAGAATTTTCAGATGGAAAACACTGACAGGTAATTCCATCACATCAACTGTAGTCTAAAAAGAAATAGAATCTGGATTCTCATCCTACTGTTTTAAGCCAGCCAATTTATATGAGTCCCCCAGGTATGTATTACACGGATATTTCCACAGGTAAAGAAGGCATGTGTCACCTCTCAATGTGCAGGCAATTGCACATGAAATACCTCTGTGGCTTGTTGCTGAAAAGTCACACCTCTGATCCATAAATCGTCTCAATTTAACCATTTTTCAACATGTTAATACATTTCCCTATTCTAAATTCCTGCTTAGTGGAAAGTTTCCCCATTGAGCATCTGATTTAATTTTGTCTGCTTGGATGCCCTTTAGGTAAAGGACACCATTCAATATGGGAATTAGAAGCATTCTATTCATTTCTCCCCCTGCAGCCAGGGAAAGAGAAAGAAGAGTGCAAAGAGGCAGAGACTCAAACAACTCTCGATGCAGCAATTCTCCAGCCGCTGAGCAATGAGGTTTCATACGCTGCTGGAGGACCCATTCATCTTAATCCATCTGGAAAGAGGGCTACACGCAATATTTCACAATCTAAGTACTTTCTGACAAATCTATTAATTATGCACTCAAACAAATTATTTGCTGCCTGTGGAGAATTGCTACTGGATTTTCTCTTGTGCCAGAATCCGTGTTCTCTTTTCTGCTTTTAACTCATTGCTGTCATTGACACAGTCATATGAGTCCCCTATTTTTAATCATCCATCATTTTAAATTTAGATGTGGTCACTAGGAGAGAAGCTGAACTAGAGAAGGCTGAGGTAACATGACACCTAATAGCCGAGAGACGTTTTCTGCCTACTTCCTTACACCTTTTGTCTTCTGTTCTCCTTTGCCAGGGTGTATGGAAGATGTCTCTTTTACATGCTAAACCAACAGATGAGACCATTTGTCTATGGCTTACTGGCGCTTCCCACTGACAACTTCTTTTCCTCAGTTCTGAAGACAAGTCCTCCTCCACAACACATGAATAACAACTTTCTGAAACATGCCCAATGTTTAGAAGAAAAAATAGAGTTGCAATTTATTCTCACTAATTTGGTGATTACCCTCAAGTTCTAGTATATCATTTAAACAGCTCAAGTCTTTTTTTAAAAAAAAAATAATTTATTTCCTAGCCTTAGAGGTATTGCATGCAATTACAGAAAAATATTGAAAACAATTACAAAGAGATAAAAATAAAAATCACCCATGATACCATCTTTTTAAAAATGTGTGTACACCTTTCTAGTCTTTTTATATATACTGAAAATGTGTGTGCTATATATTGAAATATACATGTATATATAGTTTTGTATGGATTTTTTACTTACCATTTCATACATATTTTCTACATTACTGAGGCCTTGACATTTGTTGGGGAAATATAATTAAGAACGAAATCTTCTCCCAACTGAAGAATCCTCTCCAGAAAGACAGAAGAGAAAGAAGACACTTTTTTTTATTGAATAAGCATTACACCAACATGTAATCTTCATTACAAGCAATCTGCCAAGGGATTGCAAAGACAGAAAGACATCGCACCCTTTTATACAGCCAAGCAGATACAACCCATCACATACATATTTTCAAAATAAATAATAACTAGTCCTCAAATAAGACTACTCGACAGCACCATTTGTCACAAATAGTTCCTCCCAACTTTACCTGGCAATTGAGGCGACCATCTGTTAGCTAATGGGCTTTATCCAAAGGAGAAACGAACGTCTCCTATCTTTATGACAGGAGGCACTTTTGCAACATGGAGCAAGGTACAAACATTTTAATTTGCAATTGTTCTTACAACATACACAAAATTTTAAACATATTTTCATTTCCTGTCATAAAGGTAGAGAGTAATTTAGCTAAGTATCCTTCACTAATTAATTTTTAAATACTCCTATTTTAAATAGTTTTGCAATGTACGTTCTTATGAATAAAGCTTTAAAGCACTTTTATTTACCTTCAAAGACCACATGAAATATGATAGTGTTCTCTTTGGGACAAAGAGAAAAAACAGTAAATATTGCATTCAAAAACAAACACATGCGTGCCTTGGAGACACACACACATACAGTTAGTGCACTTCTGATAATTTAAAACACATACAGCAAGTATATCCAGTAACCAGCTGCATGAACTCAGCAACACATCAAATGCTTAGAAAAGGTAATGTTCAGATCCTAACCATCAAAATCCCAAGTTCAGGATGAGCTCCTTAAGAACATCCATAAACTGGCCAACTGTTCAATCCATGCAAATATGGAGCATTTACGCCCCATCTCCTGACTCTTAGAGCTGCTGCTTCTGTAATAAGCCCAAGCGCCTCAAATTTTAATGGTCAATAGCTCTTCTGATAATGGGAAGAAATCATTTTCCAAATGGCAGTTGGGTGGCTTGGAAAAGTGAGTGTGTCTTCAAGAAGAAAACAGAGTAAAATATTTTATTTTTCTACTTTAGAGGTGATGCTGAGTCAAGACTCCTTTTTAATTTTTCCAAAATAATTTTTTTTTTCCTTTTGAGGTAGGTAGACTGTTTGCCATTTTATGCCTAAAGGAAATGAGGTGCTGGGGGGGTTATACAGCAAACTAGTGGCAAATCCAAAATTCAAACTCATCACTGTCAGATTTCAAAATTCCTGTTCTCTGCATGATAGGAGGATGCGGTAACCATAGGCTAATTTCTGCTCCTTGTCTTGAAAAGTATCTATATGCAAGTTAATTGTAATTTCATAATCACTAGATGAAAAGGAGGGTGCTGTATAAAACTCAAGAACTTGTAACTGAACAAGTAGATGGCAGCAGATTTTAAAAAGAATTTATATAGAATTTCAGAATCTAGACTCAATAAACAGAGAAAGGAAACAAGATAAAGGCCTACTGATGTGCAAAATAGCCAGTTTTATTTGCCATAATTTAATCTCAGAGAAAAAAAATCCTCCCAGCCAGCTTAAATTTTAATGAATTGATGATAATTTCATAAATTGCACTTCCCTAAACTCAATTTGTTTTCCTGAGATTTAGCAATGATCATCAGATGTTCGCTGTATATTAGCAAAAGAAAAGGTGAAATGCTAAAATTTATAATTAATGATTCATCTCAATATAGCAGCAAAACTTGGTTTTTAATTTTTTAAAGAAAAACTTTTATGGAAATATCAAATTACATAATTTATGTTGGAGAGAAGTTAGTCATAGCAACTAGAGCTTCATTACCTTTCTCTAAAGAATGCCACTTCTTTTGCTAATATACTGTTCTCTTTTCAGTACCTGAAGATTTTGAGTTTGTTAATCACTAACATAACCTCTTTGCAAAAGATGGGAAAATGCGCCATCAATACTTATTTTACTCTTTAAAAGATTATATTCACTAGTTAAAATAGTCCTCTTTTTTCATAGTACAGAATTTCAGTCAAATCATGATTGAGCACAAAAACAGTTTAGTCACTGAAACAGTATCCCGATTTAGCTTTCTGTAAGAGATGTAGCATGGTATCCTAACCGGTCCAGGTTTGAAACTGGATAATAGGTCTGGAATGTAGAGTGTGGAGTTAGATAGCACCATCCTCTTATGTATCGGCTTGCTCAATCTTCCATATATATATATATATATACACACACAAACACACATAAAGAATGAAAAAATTAAGCAAAGGACCCACGGATATGAGAATATGGTAATACTGCCATCGGTTGTCATCATGACGTAGCCTCTGTCCATCCATACTCCCATCCTCAGTTTGGCCTAACGGACTAGTTTTGAGCCTCAAAGAGGAGGAAGACAGTCCAAAAATGAAGAGGTTGACTCATGACAATCAGGACTGCCTTGGAGCACAAGGACAAAGTAAAACATGAGTTCAGGATAGGATGGGTGTTGGGAAGCGGGAAGCGGCAGACAGCCTCCTCATGTCAGGACCAAAGAGAGCAGCAGAATCAAATCATGACTGCAAAGTAGGAACACAACAGCAGCAGTGCTCACTTAATGTAACCGAGTGGCAGACCCAAGGCAGATCTCTCACTGCGCCCTGGAGGAGACCGGAGTGGGGGATTAATTGTTCATTAGCAAATGGATTTTAGAGGTAATGAATTGAAGATAATCATGTTTATGGGATATAATTCATACCTACTATCCAGTCAGGCCTTGGCCATGGAATTTATATATTGTGTTGTACTTACATCATCTTTAAACCATCTAGTTTCTTAAGACTTTTCTTGTGACTCTTGCCAACAAAACATTTTCATACTAATGAAAAATTTCTGAAAGACGACACACATACTGTACTTGGACACCCCCCATCATCGTCCACTATGGAAAGCAACTCTAGTGAAGAAGCTTGAAACAAAACATACCTGATTTCAATGCACTGTTTAACATGTCAGCCGCAGTAGAATCTTCCAAGGGAGATGGGGAGATTAAGGATTAAACATTAATTAAGCACCTTCAACGTACCAAGACCTGTGCCAGGCATTCAGCTATATCATGTAACTCTCACTTCAGCTAGAAGAAGGATTAATGGTCACTCTGTCACAGACAAATTCAGAAGTAGAATTCAGTTTATAACCTTGTCCCATAACTAGCCTTAGAAAGACCCCTGTTACATCATCCACTGGACGCTATGTTTTCTCCCTTTTATTTCCGGAAATCGACAGAACAATACCCTAAGTCTAACCATAACCCTAACTCTTTCCAGCCTAACTACAAAAGACGCACGCAGATAACCTTTCAGCAGACAGCCTGCATGCTGGCAAGACACACCACTAAGAAATTAAAGACCCTAATATTCTGAAAATTTCAACAACTGGTATAGTTCACTGCAAACAAAAGAAACGGACCCTGGCTGACTTGAGCACAAAACAAAATTTCTTCTAGGCATACGTGTGAGCTTACGTAATCAAAAGGACCTGGAACAGCCCCGGCTCAAGGAAAGAGAGCAACCAGGGGGAGCAGAAGCAAATGGGCCACGTCGTCAAGGCTCTACTGACACGATGAATCAGCCGCGGACTACTTCCAACATGAGAGAGCTCCGCTCAAGATTCAGGTTCGGGAAGAGAGAGAGAGACGGCGAACGTGCCCGGGTCACGTGCCCGGGGTCACGCGCCGGGGTCACGCGCCCGGGGTCACGCGCCCGGGGTCACGCGCCCGGGGTCACGTGGGCCTCGGCAGGGGAGAGGAAGGCTCAGCGATAGAGCCCACGCGAGGCTGCGTGCGGCCAGGGAGGAGACGTTCCCCCCCCAACCCCAGGAGAATCAGAGCGCTGGGCTGGCGAAATAACAGATCCCCGGCACGGGAACGGGAGGCCTCCTGTGCCCTCACGAATGCCCTGCCTCGTCGCATTACGGCGCGAGCGCTTTCTGCTTGCTCACAGGCTCGTCACACACAGCCCTCTGGAGCCGAGGCTGGGCCACCGAGAGCTCGGGCTCCCTATCACCACGCACCACAAGCCCTTCCGGCTTTGATTCATTACACACGCCGCTTCTATCTTAGCCACCGGAACATGATATATATGGTAATTTATTTCACTGCTTTGTACTTGCTGCCGCCCCTCACGTCCCATATCATTTGGGCTGAGTTCTGCATCGGCAGCAGTGAACACGAAGACCCATCCCTCAGTCGGAGAGAAAATAACTCTCCCCCGGCCCTCCTTACACAGGGAGTCAGCCCAACCACAGTCCAGACAGGACCGACTGGCCTCAAGCCCTCTGCCAACATCTGTCTTCCTGAGAATGCTGAGTTCTACAGATGAGAGATGGAGAAAATGCGCAAGCTGTGTAACTGAAATCGAACAGCCGCAGGAATTGCTCTGGAAGCACACAAAAGCTCGTCTACAGAGGTACTCGGTTATTGAAATTAAGCACTGCAGAGTGTCCAGAGATAAGTTTAGAAATTTCCTGAACCATGAGGCAGAATCTGTGATTCTGAAATAATTTGTATGAATCATCCACTTCGTTAAAAGGTTTTCAATTTATTACTGTGACATGCAAAAATAAAAACGTGGGCAAATGCTACCCTTAAAGATGAACGGAAGTCTGTGTAAGGGGAAAGAGATGAAGAGATGGCTTTGCCAACAAAAGGGATGAAATACAGAATCTGCTTTTACCTGGTGGCCTCCAGAGCTGAAAGTATGACAGCCTCTTTATTCCTGCAAATCTGACTTCAGACAGAGCTTTCCAGGGAGTAATTTGTGGGACAGACATGCCTCCCCTTATCGTATTTACTAGGTACAGCAATTTCGTAGGAAAACCTGGAAAGCTACAGGGTCAGGGAGAGAGCAATGCACAGACCTCACAGTCTTCTTTCCATGTCTCCCGGCAAAGTGGTCCCCCCCACTGCAGGGGAACCCACAGTTCTCAATGGGGTGAGAAGACAGGCTAGGAGACGCTGAGTATCTCTGTTCATAAGGTGGGAGAGTTGTGACAGTCTTGTGCAAATTTTTTTACTTCTAGACAATTTTTGTTTCCAAGGAGAGAGCAAAGAAGGGTAGCAGGAAGAGAGGGAATAAAAGAAGATCACTAAACAAGAAGTTTTACGCAAGATATTAACATTCAATGTTGTTCATATGTCTACGAACTAAGGCTCTCCATCTCAAATTTGAAAGAGATCCCCTTCACATAAAGAAACAAGTGTGTGTGGGTGTGTGTATCCACACACACATGGGGGTGGGAGGTATTAAACGGACTTATTCCGGATGTGGATTAGGTGCTTGAGCCATCCTTACCAGGGATTAAGTTGCAGGTTGGTCATAGTTAGCTTTTCAGTTATATATGCTAAAGAGTTTATTACTATTATTTTGGAACGGCATATAAATGACCACCCAGTTGTAAATGCTTTCTAAGATGATTTTATGTTCTCATTTCTCTAAATGAGTCTCCAGTTTGCAAACGGACAGCAGCTCCTGTTCCTTGTTAGCATAAAACTGTATCCTTCTTTTTGGCTTCCACGCCCTCTAGTAACAAATCCCAATTAGCCTATCTGACCTTGTCTCGCCTCACTCCTAGAACTGTGACTTAGCCAGGCTGATGCACATTCTATGTTCCACGTATGTTTAACTCTTTCCAGAAGTCATGCCTTTGTTTATGACATCCCACACATTGGGAACAGCCTCCTCAATTCCAATTCTTTGTTTCATTATCATAGTTCACGATTCACAAATTAACTTTGCCCTGATTTCCCTGAGCCTAAGCTCACATTGACCTTTGAAGTTTTCACCACAATTATTTTCCTGCCCATATGCTGCCTTTAGATATCTTATAGCTAGCTATCCATGCGCTTATTGCTTTTATGCTCACAAATAGTTTATGAGCATTTCAAAGGCAACAATCAATTTGTCCACATCTTTATGACTAAAGCCACTGAACTATAGGGGGTATTTCAGACACACTCAGAAAGCTCTGTTGAATAATTAAGTGGACCTCTTTGTGGCAACAGGCTGCACTCAAAGCACAAGATAGGGAGAAAAGGGAATGGAGTTAATGAAAAAGTAAGCAAAAAACATTGTCCCACTCCCCGAGGGACTCACTCTTACCCCTGGAGACACTAAAACCCACATGAAAAATAACAAGAGTACATATCTGACACAAATTCACATTTTTACCTCGGGGGAATATAAGCTACCTCTGTGCAGTCCTTTGACCCAGTGTATACAGGCACTCTGCATCTATGGGGGGAACGTGAAGATCCAGGAACTGATGGAATCAGAGCCAGGGAAGTCCCAGCAGGCTTTACTGGGGGTGAATCAGGGTCCCCTGCTTTAGGAGAAGTCCCTACACCGGACACGGCAGAAGACAACTGAGGGGGCAACCAGGAGTGTGATACTGTTGACTATTACCCAGCAGTTTTTCTGTCACTTCAGCTCAAGAAGATTCCTTTTTTAAAATTTTATTTTTCCAGCTGCATTGAAGTATAATCAGTACGCCCCCAAAATGCATATAATTAATGTATATAATTTGGTGCGTCTGGACATATGTGTACACTCAAGTTACCATGACCACAATCAAGGTAATAAATACATCACCTCCAAAAGTTTCCTGGTGCCCCTCTGTTGGTTTGTTGTTTTCTATGTGTGTGTGTGTAGAGCGCTTAACCTGAGACTTACCCTCTGAATAACTTTTTAAGGGCACAACACCTTACTGTTAGCTATAGGCACTATGATGTGCAGCACATCTCTGGAACAACTCATCGTGTGTAACCATAAGTTTATTCCAAGACGACTCATTTTCAGAGAAGCATCTACCACCACACTGCTGTGAAGTGCCCTCTAGAGGCAGGTGGAGAGTAATGCTGTGCTGTCCCGCAGCACAGGAATGTTGCAGGAAAGCCAGTAACCCTTTCCTTCTGGATGCTCTTTCCTTCTAGATACTCTCATCAGCTTGAAAATGCAGAAAAAAGTGGGTGGAGGTTCACTCTGCATTTTTTTTTTCTAACTCCCTTAGAAAGTGCCCAGGCCTGCTTTATTTTTCATCACCATACTTATCACCACCTGCCATAGGATCCATTTATTTGCTTATTTATTATCTTATTTCTCCCATGAGAATACCTATTCAGTCTGGGTTTTTTTTTTTGCAGCTTCTAGTATGGAGCTGGACACTTGGCAAAAGAGCACGAATAACTGTTGAATACATGTAGTATTTCTAGATAAATGAATTAAATAATTTACTAGTTGTTCAAGATGTATTTCAAATACCTTTACATTTCACTTTGCAGAATATGGTGCCCGCTAAATGGATGAAGCCTCAACTTCATCTGATGCTCAAAGGCAAAATCATAGTTCCTTCTCAAGGTAGTTTGGATGATTAAATAACATAGCATAGTGTCTGCAACTGAAAAGTTGTTTAGTAAATTTTGTTTTCTCTTTACCAGGAGTAGTTGAATTCTCCTCTATCACACACACACACTTTAATGGTAAAATAGCTCCTTATTTATCTGCAGTGATGAACAAATACCTTGTCTTAGGCATGTGTGTCTTTAAACTATAGAAACATAACTCTTGATATGTACTGAAAGCGTGCTTAATAAATTAATGAATCCTGCAACAGACATTCTCTAATAGGACTAGTGACACCTTTTATAGTTAATACAATGCCTATATCCTGAAATGTGCTAACATGAATTGCAAATGTGCTAAATTTATTAATATCATAAATAAGCAGTCTTAAAATTAAACTACTGCTATTATCAATAACATTTCTGTTGCATTAGAAATAAGATTGCGAATGCCTTTCTGCTTTCATTTTTTTAACTTGCTCTTATTCATAACAGTTACGAATAATAAATGACACCTACCTATGATAAGCAAGACTTCAGAAAGACCCCAATTTTTGTTTGTTTTATTTCTGAAACTTGTTGCTGACTCATGTGTCTCATCTTCTCATCCCTTCACTCCCTTAAAGTTAATTATTTGAATTCCATCTGACACCTGCCCTTCTGGACCCATGTTCTTTTTTTGCGGATCACTGGCCAGAAAACAGTGTCTCGACAAAACACACATGAGATTTTATAGATGGTTTTGAATGTAATGAGAGGGAGCAAACTTTTCTTGCTTTTTGTCTCTATTTTAGAACTATTTTCTATCATGCAGGTGTGCAGCTTATACTTTAATGGAATGCTAAACATATAATGGACAGAGCTAGAGGGAATATGATTCTAGGGAGAGTAACTAAACCAAAGACATTTTATTCTACCTTTTCAACATTGATCACACTAGCCACATTCTCTTGTGGTCTTTATACTCTTACCCAATATTCATCTGACAATATTTCATTTCTGCTTCCACTGAACCAACAACTCAGAGATTTTTTTTTTTTTTTTAACATTATGTCCTCTTGTCTTCTCAGATTTCCTAGGCCTGCATCTCTCCCTGGAGCACTCACTTCTGCTTTCACAGCCTCTTCAAACTCTCAAGTCACAGGAAAGGGCACAGATAGGACCAAAGCCTGATAGGACATAAGACCTGCCCGGACTCAAACTCGGGACATTCTCTACCCCATTTCCAATTTGTCAAAACATGACTCAGGTGAAATGGCTCCTCTTCAGCTTCCTGAGCCAAAGGTCTTAACACCCTCTTCAGTATTCCTCCATCACTTTGTTAATGCTGACATCATATTCATCAAATATTTAGAAATTTTTTATTTTATCGAATTTAAATAGCTACACGTGTCCAGTGGTTACTGTAGAGTGAGGCCACATTGCAGAGATTTAGAATAACTCTCCTGGCTGCTTCCAGCACCACCTGAGAAACCCTGTACTTTTATTTTTCCAATGGCTTCAGTATCTTCTCTTCTAATCTCAGCTTTGTTAAAGAATAGCTTTGTTTTAGTACTCTTTTTCTCCCATATAGACTCTATTTTCTCCAAGATGCTTTTTCTATTTGTTGTTTGTTTGCTTTGGTCTTTTTTGTATTAGAGATTTCCCTCTAATCTGATCTTTAGCTCCCCCCTCAACAGATATAAGTGTGGAAATTAAAACTGAATGGAAGTATGTGCTTGTGGATGGGGCTTGCGGATGGTGGTCTTTATTGCACATGGAAGTGACTGAAATAGTGTTTGCTTGTTTATTTTTAAAGTTAGCGAACCCCCCATGTCAACTCATTCAGGTTGTTAGATGCAATAGAAAACATTTCCTAAGATCTGGCTGGACTGTGTATACCCATGTATACCCAGCTATAGGTGTCCGAAGAGCTGACAGAGAAAAACAGTAGGAGAGGGGAGGCCTCAACCTTCAGCATATAATTTAGTGCTAACTGGGCCTGTTTTCAGTAGGGAACCCTGCTCTTCACTGCTGCTTATGTTTTACAGTACAGAGATCCTCTGGTATCCCTCACCAGAGAATAAACCTCCTATATATTCCAGACAGAAGTAGAAAGGCCATTCCCTGTCTGCAGGATGTGATGCAGGAACTTTTGGTATTCTACATGGTTCTTAAACAAACTTTCAACCACTTCCTTTTTTTTTTTTGGCTGCACCATGTGGCACATGGGATCTTAGTTCCCTAACCAGGGATCAAACCCACGCCCCCTGCACTGGAAGTGTGGAGTCATAACCACTAAACCACCAGGGAAGTCCCTTCCAACCATTTCTTATGACTGAAGCCTTGCCTGAGTGAGCCCCTCAAGGGTCCCTTCATACAAACTGGGTAGGTCCTCAGACCTCCCTACTGTCAACGTATTAGTCTGCTCTCTGGGGACTTCTAGATTAGTTACCACCCATCCTCCCCTATTCTGTTCATCTTCTTATGAGGTCGAGCTGAGGTAACTATGTGTTCAATCTATTATTTTTAACCAGAAATATGTCAATATGTCTTTCTACTTAAATGTGAGGGGTTTTAGTGATGTGGACAAAGAACAAAGAACACTGCCTGCCATAGAGCCGTCAGTCACAGCAGCCCACACGGGCAGTTCACCTTGAAGGGAGGGACAAAAACAGGATTCCAGCCCTAGATCACTGAGACGCCTATCAAAGGAATAATTTCAATGAGCCCAGACTCTTGCATCTTCTCATACATAGAAAAACACTAAGATCATTTACTTGAGATGTCTGTGTTTTGTGATTAGCAGTTACCTTTTAATGTTCTATTACGTGAGTTCTTTTCCCAGCAAAAATTCCTATATGTCCTGGCTCTTCCCTTACCTCTTTGGAACAGTGTCTCAGAGTGGAGAGGTTGTCTCCCAGGCTATGGTCCTCAGTAAGGTCCCGAGAAAAACATAACTCACAACTTTTAGGTCGCGTGGTTTTTTAAATCAACAGTGGGATGGAGGAATCTTATCCATCCTTGGGTTTCTAGTGTACGGTGCACAGAATGTGGCAGCCACTCTAAAATATTCACAAAATGAACAGATAGATCAAGCATAGATGGGTGGATGGGTAAGTGGATAGACACATGAAAGAGAACAACCTCTTTGTGGCTAAAAGAGATTGTGTGATCTCTATCACCTATGGAGGGGTAAGCTGTCTTTTGAAGTAGCCTCTCTTTGGAGTTGTCTTTCTAACTCATGAAGAGGCCTATCTGCTTTCCAGTTCATCAGGTGTTTCCCTGGATTGATTTACAGGGCACTGATAGTGACTAGGCCCTGAGTGCGATCATTTGCCCCTTTTCTATGTTTTCTATCCCCATCAGGGCTACAGAGCAGCCCTTACAGCAGTCAGCTCTCTCTCCTCCAGGCATCTTGTTATGAATGGCATTACAGAAAGTGAAGATCACTGCTCCTTCTCCTGGAAACTTGTGAAGCAATGTTGCTACAGTAAGAGACAGCGCCTTGCAATGCAGATTTCGTGGATTTTCCGTGAAGCATGCAAGGTAACAGTACACTTTTCAATGATTTCTGCTCTGCATAAGAGTCTGTGATTGCATCTAGCATACAATACCATAGCAGTGGAATTCATGAATATTTTACTTATACAGGGAAAAGGAGCCTGCCTAAATAGCATTTTAGCTTTTATTTTGTAAGGTTTCAGATTTAGGGGTTTTTTCCCCCTCCCCTCCCAGATTCTTTTTTTTTTTTTTTTAACCCTACATTAAATAGCTGCTTTGAAAGTTTCTCTTTCCCTTTAAGTGTTTTCACATTTACAGACTGTGCTCCTATGGTCTAATAAAATTAAGCTATCAGGAGGAAATCATCATATCAGAAAGGGTTGGGGAAGCATTGTAAAGCGCCAGACATCTCACTAGAAGAGCATCTCTCGGGAGTTTGCTCTGGGAAAGAAGCAGTGGGTGGAATTGCTGAGCATCTTGGTCTGATAAGCTGATGCCTGCCTTCCTACACTTGTCTTTTTTACATAAGCATTTTCCTTTTAAGGCAGCCCATGGCAGCACTGGGTTAGAAGCCGGCAGGCACAATGGTCAGATCTAAGTATTCCAGGGAGGAGATAAAAATAAAATGTTGTACCTGAGTGAATGACCTTCTCACATTTAAAACCTTGAGCTGCTTTATGAAAGTGCTTTCGTTTCCCACGTTACTCCCCATCCCCATTTTCTGATCTACTTGTAAATTTTAACTTCCAAGGGGCAGAATATGCTTCTGATTCTAACAGCTAGAACAGCAAAAGGACCGGGGCATTTCTTTTTTGTGCATGAAGTGTCTCAGCCTAACTAAAAACGTGAAGGAGGTCAACTCTCAAGTGCAACTCACTGGGAATTTACACCCCCCAATGACTACTCATCTAGACAAGTATATTTTCTTCTACTTAAATCCCTTGTATTTTGGAAGCTCGGCTGACTGTTGTTCCTTAAGGAAGATGCATAGCAGACAAAAAGTGACTTCTGTAGACAACTGACTCTCAGACTTCAGTATGTATCTGAATTACTTGGGAGGTTTTGTTTAAAATGCAGATCCATGGGCCCTGTTCCATATTTCCCAAATCAGAATGTTTGTGGTATTACAAGAAATACGTGAAATCTAATCTCCAAAATGCAACAAGGGGTGATATAAATATAAAATAAAATATAAAATATTTTAGTTTGCTGATTTAAAACATCACAGGCTGGCAAAGTTAGACAAATCTAAGCCATGGGTAAAAGTCTCCCCTAACCCCCCACTACCCTATCCCTGCCCCTTTCTACCTAGTGTTTCTTTTGCTCCTTGTCTGCTTCCACAAGGTTTACATTTAATTTTAGCTTGAATATGCCTTTCATCTGGTATCCCTCATAAGCAGCACAGGATTGAGAATGAAGTAGGCAGCCCACCAGTGTTAACTAAGTATCTGAATGGTTAAGAGGCCAGAGGAGTGGCACTTTGAAAGGAGACTGAGATACTATTAAAAGGACCTACTGTATAGTACAGGGAACACTACTCAATACTCTGTAATGGCCTCTATGGGAAAAGAATCTAAATAAAAAAGAGTGGACATATGTATTAATATATGTATAACTGATTCACTCTGCTGCACACCTGAAACTAACACAACATTGTAAATCAACTATACTCCAATTAAAAAAAAAAATGTTCTCATGACTTTGGGGAGAACTCTAGGAAGAAGTCTTGTATTTAGGTGATGCTTCAACCATATTTTTGTGTCCCCAGAAGAATGATTTATTTCTATGATTGCATGGGATAGATTTTCTTAGTTAAGTGGGTTCCTCTGTAGATTCACTTGACTGGATCACCTTTAACAGACAGATTCCTGGGTTCTCTGTTCTTTGGCTTTCCCAGGTCACTCATGGAGTACGTTATTCTAATAGCCACAGAACAGCAGAATGAACATCTCAAATAGTTGTCATGAAACATAACCAAATATATAAAGAGCTATGATTCTTTGCAGGTGTTTATAAGAGAAAGCACCTCCATATTCTGAAATAATTGAGGAAACTCCCTTCTTTTTCCCTTTTCTCTCTTTCCTCCGTCTCTTTTACTTTTCTCACTTACACAGATGCTTTGGCTGTAACACGGTACAAAAATAGAGATCCAGAGTTATCATTTTTGCTTCTTGCGTCAAATGGCTAGGAAAATAGTACCTGCCTCAGAGCATTCATGTAGGAACTAAATAGGGTAAACACTTGAAAGGCACATAGCATAAGATCTGATACGTAATAGAGCTTAGAAAATATTCGCTGTGCTAATAATGCACTTAGAATCTGTAAAATGAGTTTGGATGTGTTTCCAATAGGAGCTTCCACAAGTTTAGGTCAATTCTTTGGAGTCCCAATTTCAAAAGGAAATTGCTGAGAGACAATGCAGGACCATGCCAGAATTAAATGAATACCCTCTAAGGCCCACTGCAAAGAATGTTAGATGAGCATTCCATTCAAAAGGCATCATTGGTTAAGCAATATAGACATGTTGAAGAGGACACATCTTCTTGGCCATTTAGAAACTAAAGAGTCAATAACCCTGAATACATTTAAGCCCCCAAATACCTAACTACTTTGATCAAAAAACCTAGTTGATAATCATGTATGTTTAATGTTTCTCATCAAGCCAAAGGCACCTGTATCTCTCTCATTCCTCAGAAACACCAGCTGTTAGTTATCCACAATAAATGGGATTTCACATTTTGTGACAAGCTTATTAAGGGGAAAGTACAAATGCTAGTCTGAAACAGAGAATAATAAGTTATCAAGACTTTTTCTCTCAAACATACATCATTATGTTTATTATACTCATTCTTTTTGAGAATTTTGTGTTCTAAGGAGGAGAGTGGCATTAACAAGAGGATATATCAGAAAGCATTCTTTAGAAGAAACTTTGGCTGCAAAGCACCACACTCTGTAATACATTTATTGGAATATCCCCTCCCCCCTACTATCAACCTCCCAACCTGGTGCATTTCCAAGACTACCACCCAGTTGCTTGTGAGAGAAATGTAGGAGTTATTCCTCACATCCTTCTTGCCTCACCATCAATATTCACCATCAATATTCAAGTTCTGTCAGTTTCATCTCCTATACATTTGTCAAGTCAATCCATCTCACTCTATCTCCATACCTACAACCTGAACGTCTGTCACCTTTTCTCTTACCTGGTTTATAGCAATACCATCATAACTAGTTGATCTGCCCCTCTCTAGAGAGTCTGTAATAATCCATTTTTCTGGTGCAGCTCAGATTATCTTTTCGGATTTCAATCTGGATCATGTGACCTTTAAGCATGTCCTATTTCCCTTAGGGAAAAGCAAACATCCTCAGCCTGGCCAATAGGCCCTGCAAGTCCTCTCCCTGTCTATCTCCCTACCTCTCCAAACTCCACTGGACTTTATTCTCCACCTTTCTGTACTTATGTCAACAAGAACGGATGCTTAAACTGTACTGTACAATAGGTTCTCTCCTCTATATTACTTTGCAAAGAGCTAATTTAGATACATATTTTGAAGAAATATTCAAAATAATAAACATAGTTCACCAGGTTAAGAACTAAGACTTGGGCACTCATCAACATTGGAAAACATGCTAGATCAAAACTTCTTTCCCTCATTGCATGAGTATACCATGAACATGCTCTATTCATGTGGAAACTATAAAGAGGTGCTATGTGTGTTAGAGCCCATATTTACTTAACTTTATATGATCATATGAGTCTAGTTCAAGTAAATAAGACGTTCAAAGCACTTTGTTTTACAGAATGATAATAGTGGTTTTTTTCCTCCAGCTAAACTTTTCAAACACTCCTTCAATATTGTATCTTGCTAGTGAACTTGGGTGAACTGCTTCACTTCTGAGTCTTTTCCCTTCAGTTAAAAGGGGGTTAATAACACCTGACACACAGGTTGGTTGTGGGAATTTAATGAGATTATGGCATGGCATAGAAGTATGGCAGGTGGTTTTGTTCCCCTTTTCATTTGTTTCCCTTCAGTTGTTTTACTAATATGACTTTGAAAAGAGGAAAATGCACTTCAACTAGTTCCCACTCAGAAACACAGAATATTTTTATGCTGGAAAGGATGTAAAGATCATTGAGTTCGACACCCTCATTTTACAGATGAGAAATCTAAGGTCCCAAGTGGTGCCCTAGGTCACAAAGCTAGTTAGTGTGACAGTTGAGACCAAAAAGAATGTCTTGTGATTCCCACATTAAGCCATTTTGTATTAAATCACACTAATTTGCGTAGATTTCTATTTTTTCTGTTTGCGAATGACTGTAAATGTATATCTAAATTTGGGCTAAATTCACTTAATAATTTTCAGAAAGGAATCCTAACTACAAATAGATTATTCCAAAGAGTTCAGACTTTGAAAGAAAAAGATCTGAGCTTGACTCTTGAATCTGTTATTTATCAGCTGAATAACCTTAGGCAAGTCATTCAATTTCTCGGAGCCTTTGTAACCTCATTTGTTAAATGGGAAATGTAACACCTATCTCAAATAATTACCGTGATGATTATATATGAGATAAACTCTGAATGCAAAGAGCCAAATTAGAATAGTGCTCAGAACCTACTAAGTCCATAAAAAGGTTAACTTCCTTTCTTTCTCCCAGAGCCTGCAGACTCAAACCCCAAAATAAGTATAGCATCCTGCTTTGAAGGCTTCATGTTAGAACACCTAAGTCAAGGTGTAAGGAATGATAATGGGGACCTGTGTGGTCATGATTGCTAATAGAATTCATAATATCAGTTTAAGTTTGTTTTCAAAGTTAAATAGAAATTTAGGGGGCTTTAAAGTGTCTTTGAAACGAACCGACTTTCTTCTATTTCCATTGAAAAATTGCATATAAATTCCTCTTTTTTTGATAACGAGAGAAAAGAGAACTATCAGCAGGAAAATTTTACCTATGATTGATGCTTCCAGTCAGCTTAAAAGAGCAAGTATTTCAGATGTAAAAATTCTGACGCATCATTTTCTGACAAAACTACATTAAACAGCCACAAGTTCAATACATTAACTCAACTCTGTAAAATGACAAAATTAAGTCTTTGATATTAATAATCTTCAAATAGTTCTCTTCCTCCCCCAATTCTCCAACCCAAGTCTTTTTTTTTTTTTTTGGTCTCATTTACTGGGTAGGATTGCATTTTACTCTGCTTTTGATTGGCAGGATGAATAGATACTGTACTAGTTTACTTCCTGGGCATCAGATTGTGGTGTTAAATTGTGCAATCACAGGGAAGCAGAGCTGGGGTAAAAGAGGTGAGAAATGGAATTGCATTCCTTTAAGATCCCCAGCGGATGTATAATATTTTATACTGTATCTTGATTTTCTTTTTCTTTTAGTTTCTCAAAATATTTTCCTCTTGTTATTACAGGAAGCCAAATTTTTTTAAAGGCAAAAGATGAATGTATTTCAGGCCCCACTTTGTGGCTGAGGAAACTGAAGCAAAGGAGTAAAGCAAATATATCTGTATCACACAACTTCTGAATAGCATTGCTTCAGATAATTATTCTGATTCCCAGTCTGGGAAATCTTCTATTTTTGACCTAATAGTGCAATGTGTAAGCCCAAGGGGGAAAAATTACCTATTCTTTAAGTATGAATAATAGGCAATCTATGATTATTGACTTATACCAGTATAGATCCTAACCACCCAATAAATTAAATATTTTCTTAAAATTAGCTGTATATTTTGAAGCCACTGAAAGTGTGTGTAAATTCAAGTTGTGTAGATAGAGAGATAGAGAATATGTGTGTCAGTATATCTGTGTTTATTAGGAATTTGTCTTAGGGTAATATTAATAAAGGTAATGCAAGAAGCCAGGTTTCAGATTTATTTCAAATCTAGAGCCAATAGCATTTGCTACTTGGTTGAGCATCAGATGTAGGGAATGAGAGAGAAGATGACTCATTTTTTTGTCCTAAAAAACCAAGAGATTTGAGTTCCTACTTGCAGAGATAAATAGATTATAGAAGGAACAGGTATTTTAGGAGATGGATGAGAATCAAGAGTCCATTTCCATACGTTTTAAGTTTGCCCATTAGATAGCCACCTGGGGATATAAATAGACAATTATATATATGAGTCTAGAATTCAGAGGAAAGGTTGAGTCAGAAGATATAATGGTAAAGTACTTAAAGTATTTATAGCCATGATATTGGATGTGATCAACCACAGAGTGAGTGAAAATAGAGAAGAAGAAAGTTGGAGCCTGGAGCATTCCCATGCTCAGAAGTCCCAAAGATGAAGAATCAGAAAAGGAAACTTTAAAGATCAGTGAACTTAGAGGAGGAGTATTAGAAGTATTAAGAGATCAAGTAAAGAAGTATTTCAAGAAAAACTGTCCTCAGCTCTGCTCACTGCTGCTCACAGGAAGAGTAAGATGAAGACTGAGACTTGATCAAATTTGGCAAAGGTAATGCCATTAATGCCTTATTAAGACCATGTGCCAGGGAGCTATCAAAGCAAATGCTTTTTTGAGTGAAGTGAAGAAAGGATGTTCTGCTAAACAAGAGACCTGAGAAAGGGGGAGGGCATGCAGATATAAGGCCAAGAGAATATTTTAATGAGAGATATTATTGCACATGCATATTAAAGGAAATGATCCAGGAAAAAGAAAATTTGATAACATGGGAAAGAGGGAAAAAGCAGATGTCATAACTTTAGAAGACAGGTTGGATCCCAGTGCAAAGAGAAGCATCGACCATGAAAATGAATACAAACAATGTTACAAAAAGAAAGGCAAAACACAGATTGAAATTCAGATAAACTGGTATATTGGTTGTAGAAACATATAAGTTTTCTTGGATATGTCTCTATATTCTTAGTCAAACATTAAATAATCAAGAAAAAAGAATGAGGAGGGAGAAGGAGGTATTGGTGATTTGAAGACATAGAAGAAGTTTCAAAATATTTGCCTAAGAGAGGATGAAACAAGGGAAATGTAATTGGATAACTGGACAACATACATCTGCCATGAATTTAAAGTGAGACCAGACAGCGTGGTTGTGTGCTTTTTTTTTTTTTTTTTTCATATTATCTGTGTCAGTACAGCCGAAAAAAGACTGGAATTTAAATGTAGCCAGGTGAGGATAACAGAGGGAGAGAGTGAGGGACTGAGGAATTGAGAGTGTATGCAAGAAAGTGATCGTAATGATGAGCCGTATGATGTTAGCCAGGCTAGGAGGGAAGTGAGGCTAAGGAGTGGTCAAGAGAGTAAAAGATGAAAATAGTCAAATGGGTTGGAAAAAGCAGAGGGGTTGAAGAATTTTTGACTATGAGGACATTAGAGGAAGTAAGATGGAAAGCTGGGGGTTGTAGCTGGAAAGTGTGTTTGAAATAGGGGTTATGGAAGAGGTGGAGTTGGGTAGCTAGGATGGAGTACAAGAGAAAATCCTTGGAAATGAGCTGCTCCAAAAGCTCAGAGAATAGCTTATTGGAAGCATCTTTTCTGTGAATACTGAAATGTTCAAGATTGATGACAGGAGAAATGTTGGTGAGAGACAGCGAGCCAGTTGTTAAAATTCTCAAGGAATGAGTGGCAATGGCCAAAAGATCTACAGATGGTTGCAATGGTCAAATGGCATATTCCTCAAAGATATAGGAAAAAATTAATGAATATTTATTCTGATGGGCATGAAATATTTAAAAATTAGCTCAATATGTGTTTTTTTCCTCAAATAGTGTTCAGACTATTTACAGTTTGAACATGACATCTGTAGCTAAGACTAACACAAAAAGCTACTTCACTGTAGGCCCCTTTCTACTAATGTGATCAGAACGGGAGTCCATTTCATTGTTATACAACCTGGTTCTTTGGACCTTGGGTGCTTTTCTTTGAAGATGGCTTATCTTTGTCTGGGTACATTTGAATTTTTACCTTTAACATACCGAAAGGACTTATTTATACCTTCACACCCAACTTTTAAAAATTTAAGCTGAAAGAAAAGTAGTCAATATCCAAGATAAATTAAGGAGGAATGAAACAGAAAGAAATACTAATATGTACGGAGATAAGCAAACAAGTTAAACTTCGAAGAAAAAAATTTCTTCAATCACAAAACGTCACGTGCCTGGGGTGAATCCTAGGTGTGTATGTCAAGGTCTCTGAGCCTTAGCCTCACCCCTACACTTCATGGGGTAAAGTAGGTGCTCACAGGAGGCACCCAGACCTCAACCTCAGTTTTTGATTTGTGCCCTGGCTAAATGGAGCTTAGCCCTCTCAACAGGAATTTTGACAACCCTCTTAACCTGTCTCAGCCTGGAATTCTTAGAAACTAGATCTTGATCCCATATTCCTCTTTACTAGCCAGCAAGTAGTCTCAATCCTGGTAGACCATAAAGACCCTTATCACCTTCTGGCTTCAGTTATCACCCTCTGGAGACTCCTAATTATGACTCTTCCTATTGGACACCTCTGGATAAGAGACAGATCTAGATCAATTCTGAGCTCCCCACTTTCTTCCCACAGTGTAGTCTGAACTGCTGACCATCCTTCCTGTGGCCAGCTCTATAATCCAATGAGTTCTCTGGCCTTGGTCTTATACAGAGCTGGCTTTGCAGGTACTCTTGACTGCCACTCCCACTGCTTATTCCTTGCTGAACTCCCCAATGTGCCTGTGGGCAAAGCTTGTCTAGGTCATGATACACTAGATTATTTAATACCCTACTCTTGGTTTTGCTTGGTTCCAGATCCTTGGTATGTCAATCATTTCAAGGTTGGATACTTTTCCCCAACCCAAGGCAAACACCTGTCTATCTTTGTGCATTCTTTGTCTGACTTCACAGAAACATCACATTAGAGGAAGAAGGCAAAAATAAGAGAAATAAGACTAGAAAAGGTAGACATTTTGAAAGATATCAATAGGTATATAGTAAATATATTTATTTCCTTTTCAAAGAAGGAAATGAGTGTATATCACTTTATACATATGATTCTGTCATCAACATAGAACAGGAAAGAAAACTTGCTAAATCCTATAGAGAAGCTAACAGAACATTTAGCAGGTACGGTGATGTTTGATGTACTATTGGTTCCTCACAATTCATGCTTTGTTGCTTTTAAAAAGCTCAACGTTTAAAGGAACTATTTTTAAAATGTCCTCCATCTAATGTTAAGTGAAAAAAGTAGGATATTAAGCAGTGTGAGATATACTCATAATTATGTTTAAATATGTGCTCTCTGTGCAGACAGGTCTAAGACATTCAGAAGAAATAAACTGAGCCAATCGCACTCAGTTTATTTTTCACACAGATATTTTATCAATCAGGTAAGTCACTCCTTTTCAAAGAGGTAAAATGAATAGGGCTGACACAGAGGCTGGAGGTGCTACTCCAGGAAAGTCCTTTCATAAACAAACATGACAAGGGGAAAAGTCTAAGACTTGAGGTGGAAGATAGATGTAGCACCTCCACACCTCAACTTTCTCAGTCCTTTCTACACCCCCAGGATTGGGACTGTAGTCTACTCAAGATATCAATTGAAAGAAAAAATCTGCTTTGCATGAGACAAAAAGAGCATTGATATTTTTGATTCTAGAAACAAAGTAGAGAGAGGACAGAAAAGCCAGAAGTGACAGGTAAACTCACCAAGATGAACAGTGGCTAAACAGATTGGGAAGGAGGGCCAGTGAAATTCCATGGTATAGGGTGAATAAAAGATTTTTAAGAACAATGAGGCCAAAAATTTTAAAGTTATTTGAATTATTGAGATATTTCTTTCTTTCCAAATTTTAAATGAGGCTATTTCACATATACATGTATAAATTTATACTTCATGTATAATTTTTTTATGATTAAGGTTTGTGTGTTTGTGTATAAATCAAAGCAAACATGAAATTTTCCATCAGGATCGATAGAATGAAGAGTAAAGTTTGCATGAATAGAAACAGGAGCCAAGAGACCAAGGTAGCCATGAAAATGTCCCCTTGAATTTGCAGAAATATTTTAGAGGGCTTTGTACCTTTCTAAACCATGGAATTGAAGGGAGGTATGTAACCTAATTTCATCTAGATCTTCAGAGAAAGTGAAAACCCAGATCATTTATGGGAGTAAGAGTCAGAGATGAGATTGACCATAGGGATGGAACTGGAGATATTATCTACTGGAATCTATATTCATATCTTATCCAGCATGATAAACATGACTTGCAATATTCTATCCAGTCAAGGTATATAAAATAACTTTATACCATTAAATTTTTCACTTATTCTAAATTCATTTAATGTCTACAGAGTGTCACTCACCATATTAGGCACTGGAAGTACAAGGATCCATAACCTCATGGAGAAGCATCAAAAGTATTTGATGCTCAAGGTCCTATTTCAAGCAGGTAGTATGATGTGATGGAAAGCCAGCGTTTCAGAACTGAGTTCATACCTCAACTCTTTCCTAACTAGCTGTGTTACCTTAAGTGTGATTTATAAGTTTTAGGACTCAACTTTTTCAATTTCAAGATGAGATGGTTGAATGGATGATGTCTAATATTTCTTATAACTCTTAATATACCATGATGTATAGTTTATTACTGGGGGCTTTGTAAATCAGAAATCCATGTAAAATTCTTATTGCTTACTACAATAAGTGGTCAAATGAATAAGTACCAACACCATTATTGGTCCTATGAAAAAAATGCGACTGAAGACAATGCAACACACAGTCCAAAAATGAGTTTCTAAAATATTGATTTTTTTGGTAAACCTCCATTGACAATAACAATACCTGGGCTAAATTGAGAATTTTGGAAAGGAAAAGGAGGAAGAAACACCAGCATAGTTTAACCACTACAATGAACCAATACCTACGATAGGTGCTTTATATATCTTCTTATTTAATTTTCACTGCAATGCAAGAGATGGGGATTATTAACTACCTCTACATACGGATATAAAGAAAATAAGATAAGGAACAACAAGCAACGTGTACAATCTCAAATGGCTGGAGAAGAGGTTTGAATCCAAGTTTTCTGACTCTAGTCACCACGCTTCTCTCACTATATCAAATAGCTTTCTATGTGGAAAGATCATCTTACATTTCCTTTCATCTTCCTTTTCTGCACATCTCTTTTCCTTCTATCTCCTACCTCTTCCCAAGATGAGAAAAGGAGAAAATTGCAAAAGATATACTATTAAGCAAGTGAATACATATACCTGAATTTAAAATGAGACACATGCATGTATCCACAACCATATTTAGAAGGGAAACATTGTTCACCTCCTTGTGTGAGGAGCCATTATTCTAACTTCGGTCACCATGTATTAACTTGGCCAGTTTTTAAAATGTGTGCATGGAATTATAGAGTGTATATTGTTTTTATTTGGGCTTCTTTCACTCAAGTTATGTTTATGAGATGTACCCATGGTGTTAATTGTAGTGGTAAATTTTCACTGCTCTTTTACATTAAATTATATGGATACACTTCAATTTATTTGTTTGTTCTACTACTGTTGGATATTTAGGTTATTTCCAGGTTTGGGCTATAATGAAAAGTCGTGCTAAGAACAAACTTGTACATGCCTTCTAGTAACATATGACTTTTTATCTGGTCTACACTAGCAGTGGAATTGCTTGGTCACAGCTTACTGTTGTAGATTGAATTTTCAGCCAAAGCTCTTTATCCCTTTCTGTCTCCTCCGCCTATGAGACTTTGTAGTCACTCACATTAAGGGCAGAATATAATTCCCCATGCTTAAACTTTGAGTTTGGTATTGGAATTTATGTTTGTGAATGAAATGCGGGCAGAAGTGATAGTTTGCCAGTTCCGAGCCCTGGCCACAGAAGCATTGCAGATTTTCTGCTATCACCATGAAATGAGCTCTCCCTAAGTAGCTAACATCCTTTTAAACTTGGGCTCTAGAATGAAAATAGCTAGTACAGACCTGTTCCCAACCTACTCAACGGCGCCAAACCCAAGACACATGTTGCTTAAAGCATAGTCATGCTGAACTCAGCTTAGATCAGCCAACCCTAAGGCAAACCGGTGACACACAGCAAGAAATATTTTTTACTGTGGTAAAATACACATAACATAAAATTTACCATCTTAATCATTTTAAGTGTACAGTTCAGTAGTGTTAAGTATATTTACATTATTGTGAAACAGGTCTCCATAATTTTTCATCTTGCAAATCTCAAACTCTATAACCGTTAGACAACAACTCCCCTTTTCCTAAGTGAAATAAGCCAGTCACAAAAAGACAAGAATCTTACCTCACTATGCTTTGTGGTGGTTTGTTACACAGCAAATATTAAATGGGAGAATAGATATGTTCCATTGTGCTAGACCCTGACAAATAATTTTTCAGAGTGGCTGTACCAATTTATACTCCTGCCAGTACTGTATGGGAGTTCCAGTTGCTCCACATTTGCAACAGTGGGTGAGAGTCAAATATGCTCTCCTTTCCTCAGTTGTTCTCCTTCCACACCTGCTAGCTTCTTCCTCCTGTGCAATTAGGAGGATAAACCTCAGCCTGAAATAATGTTCTAAGTCATTTTCATTTAAGACACTCTAGTGTGTGTTGAACTATACTGGAGTTTTCATAATACTAATGAGATTGAGCATCTTTGCATAAGCTAATCAGCCAACTGGACTTCCTCTTTTCTGAAAGTCTTGTTCAATATTTTGCCCACTAAAAAAGGGGGTATCATTTTTTCTTATTGATTCACAGAAACTGCAAACATTCTGAATATCAGTATTTTATTGGTTATGTGCACTTCAAACATTTTATCTGACTCTAAAAAGTGCATTTTTACTCTATTCAAGTGTCTTTTGATGAAAAGTTCTTAATTTTAATTAAGTATAGTATAATAATCCATTTACAGCCGGCCCTCTGTATCCACAGTTTCCACATCCAAGGATTCAAGCAACCTTTGATCACATGCTATGTTTATGATTGGGGTTGGCTGAATCCAAGGATGTGGAACCCATGGGTACAGAGGACCAACTGTGGGACCTGAACATTCATGGATTTTGGTATTAGTGGCAGGTCCTGGAATCAATACCCCCTTATATACTGAGGGACGACTGTACTTGACTATGGGGGGCGGGGAAGGGAGAAGTCTGAAATTCTAAAGAAAGAACTTACATTGTTTCTTTAGAAGGTCACAATGGACATAATCTTTAAATCTTCAAAAAAAAATCATTACAGAACTAAACCAGTTTTCATATACTGCATTGTGGTGCATTTATGACACAGCTGCCTTAAGAAACTCTTTTCCTACCTGGAGTTTTAATAGGGCTTAGCACTGAATACAGCCGACATGGAAAGTTATTTAGATAACATTTCTTTGACACCCACACTTCATTCTCCTAGGATGGCTTAATATGGTGAAGAGAAATAACAGAGTTTCTCTCTGATTTGAAATTTAAGAAAAATGAAAAGTGTCTGAATGCTTCACAGGTAAAAGAGACCAAGCTATATCATAACTTTTTTTCTTTCTCAGTGAAAATATTGACTTCTCCTGCTCTCATAGCACAGTCTACAGTACAGGCATACCTCGGAGATATTGCAGGTTTGGTTTCAGCTCACAGCAATAATGTGAATATTGCAGTAAAGTGAGCCACAAGAATTTTTTGGTTTTCCAATGCATATAAGAGTTACACTTACACTATATTGTAGTCTATTAAGGGTGCAGTTGTGTTATGTCTAAAGAAAATGTACATACCTTAATTTATAAATACTTTGAAGCTAAAAAAAATGCTAACCATCATCTGAGCCTTCAGAGTCATAATTTTTTGCAACAGTAACATCAAATTTCATTGACAACAGATCAACATAAATATAATAATGAAAATGTTTGAAATATTGCAAGAATTACCGAAGTGTGACACACAGACATAAAGTGAGCAAATGCTATTGGAAAAATGGTGCCAATAGACTTGCTTGACACAGGGTTGCCACCATCAATTGAACCATCAATTTCTTTAAAAAAAAAAAAAACCTGCAAAGTGCAATAAAACAATGCATGCCTGTATTTTGTAGTTGCCATAAAATATAGGTAAAAACTAAAGTCCAATATTAAAAGTAGAGTCAATATAGGTTTCAGGACCTTGGAGAGTGAAGATGAGGGCAAGAACAGTTATAGAAAGTGAGAAAAGGGTAAGGCAAGAAAGGAGAGGGTGCACGAGGAAGAAAACAAATATGGGATAGAAAGAGAAACAGGTTGGAAGAAGAAAAAGAGGTAAAGAAAGGACAAGACAAAGGAAAACAACACTAGATTTTAACAAAATACACTTGGCATCTTTGAATAATCTAATACTATGAGTTTTCATTAAATGTCAATCCTTATACGTTATTTCAAAATACAGTTGACCCTTGAACAATGCAGGTGTCAGTGCCCCTAACCCGTGCATACTGGAAATTAACTTTACAGTCCGCCCTCTGTAATTACAATCTCGCATGCACAGATTCAACCAACCACAGATCCTACAGTACTGTTACATATTTATTGAAAAAAATCCACATATAAGTGACCCCACACAGTTCAAACCTGTGTTGTTCAAGGGTCAACTGTACACCATTTATTCTGCACACTGTTCACGTTATGCCCTTGTTTTCAGTAAGTTTTAGGCTGGCTAAATGCAAAGACATGCTTTTGACCCATTATGAAATCTAACACAGATAGTAAAAAGAGGTTAATAATTTAGTCCCTTTTATGATCAAACTTTACTAAAGACTTTTTCTAATTTAAGAAAAATTTCAGATTTTCACAGAAGTTCCAAAAAAACAATAAACCACATATGTCCTCTCCACTGGTATTGAACAGATGATAAAAATTTGCTGTCTTTCACTGAGGTATCTTTTTTCAGTAAAGGATACAGCTAAAGTTCAACTCATTATCCCTTCAAACTAGCCTAAATTAGCAGGAGACACTCTTCAGAAGTTGGTGTGTATCATTCTCATGCACCTCCACTGCCCCTTTAGGCCTTCCCATACTACAACTTTGGACAGTCCAAATACATCTAGACATCAATAGAGGTGGTACAGGTGATCTGTCCATGCTGCCCCCACCTTCTAATTCCCTCCATCTTAAGGATATGTTTTTATAGGCTTGGGCTTTAGTATAACTGCTTATTATGTCCCTGTAACTCTTCCATTATCATTAAAGTAAGAATAAATATATAAAATCTTGTATTACACCCTTTTATTATTTATATCCTTTATTCTTACTATTAGTCGATGTACTTGAGGACTCATTTGTCTCTACAAGATAACTGTATGTAGCTCTACTCTGATCCTTTATGTATTTGTATGTCTTAAGGTATTTACTATAACAGAATACTCTTTTCCCTTTGTTTCTAAGTTCTTTGTATACTGGCAGCACATCACAGCTCCTGATACATGTAGGCATGTGTTGAATGAATTAATGCATGAAACACATTGCATGAATGAATGAATCAATCAATCCATCAAAATGTATAGCTAATGCTTATAAAGCCAGAACCTAAACTCAGGACTTCTCAAACCAACTGCACAATGCTTTCCACTTATCCAAGTTAAATATCAAAACAGACTGTAAATGTCTGAATATACCGTTCATATTGTTAGGATGTAAAGGGAAAAAATGGTATTCCAGATTAAGATGTCAGATTTATTCTTAGTATTGATATGTCCTCATCCTATATTTTATATAATCTTAGGGCACAGAAAAATGCATAGCTGAAATTCTACAACAGCTAGTGTCAAATGATTCCTGTATTTTTTTTTTTTTTTTAAGATTTTGGTTTTAGAAGTGAAACAAACGGATCATGGAGAATGAATGCAGTAGATCATTACACAAGCGATCAGTCAGCATCTTTCCCTATGCATTAAGGTTACTGAGTGAATAGCTCAGATTTATAATAGCTGAATTTCATGCCAGCGTAAAAACCACAACCTAGCCTGAGTTATCACGAGACATTAGGAAGAAAATATGGTGATAATATATCCATCCAATTGCTACAAAAACGGAAACACTGTAAGAAAGTTGGCTGAACACCATGATAACCTAATTCATAATGTCTCTAAAAAGCCATACAGTGATTTAGGGAAATAATGAGTGCCAGATAAAGATATATATAATTTAAGATATATATGTAGCATACATATTTCAGTCTTTAAACTCAAGCACTAAATTAGATTTGTCTAGAATTGTCTACTAAAAACTAAAATGTCTGATTTTTTTCTGCTGTCAAGACATCCTTACACAGTTTTATTAAAGTTACTAAGTTTGAAATTTTACCTTCCTCAAATTTTTCTGAAGAGACTTTCAGATGTAATGATACTACACTAGCTTTCAAGACAGACAAACCAGTCTTACCACATGTTACCTTGGGTAAATTAATTTCTCCAAGGTTCAGTTTTCTCAGTACATAAAATTGCCTTAATTACACTGCAGCAAAAAACAAGGCAATGTGTTCACCAAAACCAGTGTCATTTTTATCTTGGGAAGACGGGCTGACTACATTTCCCAGCCTCCTTTATAGTAAGTTTGGGGTATGTGGCTCAACTGGTCAATGAAATGTTGGCGGAAGGTAAATAAGTCATTTATCAGCCGGCTCCTGTTTCTTAAAAGCTCCCATATAATCTTTCATTCTTTCTCATCTTTCCTTCACCTGCGAATCAGTCTCCCAATGTATGACTTCAAGGTCATAGAGGGTGGTAGAACCATAAGATGGAGGAATCCTGGATTCTGATTAATTCTAATGAACAGAACTTGCTTGTTCAGGCCTCCACCTTCCAACCATCACTGACCCATACTGGACTGTGATACGAGTGAGAATATATTTTACTGTGTTGGGCCACTAATATGTTGTGAGCATTTATACGGCAGTAAGCCTACCCTAATACAAAAACCTACTTTAAAGAGCTATTGAGGGGTAAAATAAATTAATGACTATAAAAACCTTATTGCAGTTTAATATAGTGGCTGGCACTTAGTATCAGGTTAGTTCCCCTTCCTCTCTCCTCAGCAAGGTGATCCAAACATGCCCAGTCTCTACATCTCAGTTTTTACATTCTTCAGCCTATAGATTCTTGACCCTTTTGCAATTATGTGTAAAAGAGTAAATACCTTCTCGGGATAGTAACTAACTTCACAATGATAGTATGCAGTTGTTTCTTAAAGGCTATTTTTTAAATTAAAATCACCATTTCTTTTTACCTTTTCATCCAACTCTTTTTGACACGTACAGATAAATAATTTGAAATATGGTTTGGGGAACTAACATGATTCACAATGTCTTCTGAACGTATGCCATAAAATTTAAACCCTAACTTGAAATCTTTCTGGGTACATTAGAACAAATCTATGACTCACAAATTTTGTGTAACTGTGACAGCCAAGTAGACATTGCCCTCCTGTACCTACAGAAAATGAGTGCGACACTAAAATGCCTGTTGATAATTTAATTATTATTAAAATATGTGTGAAGTTGATTCCAAAATAAATCAGGATGCTCTGTTCTATTTTTTAAAAATACCTCTTTAGCAAAACCCAGTTTAAAGTGAAAAAAAGCAGCAGTGGAGTGGAGTCATTGATCTAGGCTAAGGGAATTTATCGGCTGAAACACCCTAAAATTTGTTTTGAATTACCCTGTGCGCATTTCACACTTTGAAATGAGCATCTGAGGAGTTTTATATGTACAGATATATTTGTTGGCTTCTTGACATTAATTCAAGTCTTTTAAGAGGGTTATTTGCAAAAGCTTTATGGTTGTGACCTCCACATTCAGAATAGAAATATTCCTGAAAATTTGGATGCAACTTTAAAATCCAAGAATCAGTGTCACTTTGCCATTGGGTCTCATTGTCTAAGTCTCCCTTTTACTGAATGCCTACTGTGAACCAATCTTGTAGAGAACTCTGCATGTGCTATTTTATTCACTCCTCAGGACAACCCTATGAGGTTGATAGCAGCATCAATCACTATGCTGCACCGGAGAAAACGAAGACATAAAGAGGTGCAGTCACTGCTCTTGCCTCTAAAGCCCATGATCTTTCTGGTCTAAGTGAGACTTGTCAATAACGAGCACACACACAACAGATTTGCTATGGTACACTCCTGCTGTAAATGCAAAACTGCCCTTTCTTTCTACTCTGTCATCAATAGTGTGTGTGGGTATGTGTCTGTGTTCCTATCTATAGATCTCTCTTCCTGCCACTCACATCCTCCAGGCTTGACAGTGGATAGTAGGTCCATTTACTATGTGTATGTGGGAAGAAAACATTTTCCTTAGCTTCATGGAACACTGGTTATTAAATCATTACCAATTCCAACACTGCCCACAGCCTTGGAGACTTTGTTCTAGCCTTTTGCTCATTACCACTCTGCAGCTTATTCTCACCAAGCCACTTCAGGCTTTCTGTTCCTGTTGAAGAGACGCTCTGATCCCCACACATGATTCTTGTTAAGCTCCTTATCTCATCCTCCAGAGGCAATGCCTGAGGCAATGATGTGAACTCTACAACTCAAAATGTACACAATTGGTTAGAAGTTAAAAATTCTCTCACCGCCAACTTAATACTGCGCATTGAATTGGTCATAATTAAAGTGAGTGGTTTTATTTTAAGACCTAAAATTTTAAGTGCTGCCTTGACATCTTTGAGCCTCACAGGGCCACAAAGGCCTAACCATGAGTACCTCTACTCTCAACAGATGTGTACTGCCCCCCACCCCCAAACACATACACAGTGGGAAAGCCTTCTCACCTGGCTACTTAACCCATCAACCAGATTAGCTTCACTCCACATGGTCCTTAAACCAATAAGTTTCAATTTTCTGCCAACCCATGGAGTTATTCAAGCAATCCAATTACATACTCCTGCAGGAATCAGAGGGTACCCCATCCTCCTGTTACTACAAGGAGTGTCTCCAACACCCCTTTCTGCTTTCCCTGTATGGCTTTGCATGGTATGCAGTGTCCTCTTCCCCCAGGCCATGAGTGTGACTAATAAACTACTGTCAAGAGCATCTGTCAAATGTCAGGTGTCATATATTCAGCCATCTCATACTGTGGTGAAAGAATCCTCCTTCACCAACAAGGTGAATAGGAGATGATCATAACATTGGTTCCCAGCATTTATATTTCACAAGCACATTTGGGGAAAAAAAGACCTACAACAACTTACTATTTACTATCAATTCATGATTAAGTCTTTTCTAATTTTGGTGGTTAAGATGTACTTTATCTCAGAATAAAGTCCTTTAAATTGAACAATTAACTTGAACAATTAAATCTAGTCTCATGGAAAACCCACTACACTGTCTTTTTCTCATCGTGCTACACGTTGGTGAAAGGTTCATAAGAGACTAGCACAGTCTGGAGAGAGGTGTGTGATGGAAACTGAATCATGTGTCTAGAGTCATTCACTATGACTGGAAACAAATGGACTTTGATGCTGCTCTTGTCTATACCTGCACAAGACATTTTCCTAACAGCTTCCAAGTTTTGGTAAAAGTAAGGATGCAACATTTGGGCTATTTTCAGCATCAAATCAAATTGCTGGTCGACCTAAGGATCTTCTCTAAGACCTTTGGCTACAACAGTCAAACCATTGAATATTTTGCCTTTTATAGATATTGCCTTAAACTTGGTCTACTCTGCTTATTCCATGTGGAGATTTCTTATCTGCTTAATTCATGTGAATGATTAAATATGACATTTAGAACTCAGAACAAGAGTCTTTGGCACATAATCAAACATCTCATCAGGGCCTGGGCAAGGTTACTTTTAAAACTGCTCATGGAAACTACCTAATATGTTCAACAATACAGGGCTAGTTAAATACATTTTGGCAAAATTATATACGGGAAAATCACATAACCATCAAAAAGAATATATCTATGTGTGTTAATATGGAAAGATATTCTAGAAAGGTTGTAAATTTGAGGAACAGATACATAGTGTGCCCCAACTGTGTGAGAGGAAAAAGATGATATACTAATATGCAGATAAGTTTATATATGCAGAAAAGTTTCTGAAAAGATAGAAAAGGTTAAAATGCCACCTCTTCGGCAATGGACAACCAACTCAATTAAGGATTTACTTACAAATGGCTGCAGTGCAGCCAGAGGTGTTGATTAAACAATATCCATATAGTTTAGATTTTCGATTTATAAAGTAACAAAGGTGACATTTTCTTATGAAAATATAAAAGGCTAAACTAGAGTATTAGTCTAAGAAGGTCCACCTAACCCCTCAAAGAGGCAGGATAATAAGGGAAGGCCAACGTGTTACTAAAAAGGATTTTTGGTCTACGGTAATACTTTAACTACTACTACCTGGAAAGCTCATATATTGAAAGTTCAGTATTGGACATGAAGACAATGCAGAAAAGAATGGCCTCATGGCACGTGCACAATAACTGAGTTTGTATAGCTTCACAAATAATATAGCCAACAAGATAGATTTTGCTGCATCAGGTAACTCTTAATTATTGTAATTAAGTAATCTGTTAGGAGAGCTTCTTTATTACTGTCCGTTTAAACATTTAAAACATTTAAGACAACATGGCATACAAAATTTACTTTTCACTAAATAGTTAATGCTGAACAAATCTTCTAAAAATACAAGTTCAGCTAAGAACAATCCAGCCCTATGATAGCAAGATCGTATAATCTAAGTAACTTGGGCATCATCTGTCACAGACAATTTGTTATTACAGTCATGTCTTAGTATCTACTGCATAGGGGCCATGCTTGTAGTTCTTCACTTTTTAGTAAAAAGTAGCTTAATTCTTCTTGTGGTTACCAACTAATGCATAAAAAAATCACCCCCAACTTCCTGCAGTATAACAATACTAATTTATTATTCTCAGAGATTCTGTGGTTCAGGCATTTGGACAGAGCACAGGAGAGAGGACCTGATCCTGCTCCATGACGTTTAGGACTAGAATCAGCTAAAGCAAGAGTCAGTAAATTTCTCTCTTTAAAAGGCCAGATAGGGCTTCCCTGGTGGCGCAGTGGTTGAGAATCCGCCTGCCAATGCAGGGGACACGGGTTCGAGCCCTGGTCTGGGAAGATCCCACATGCCGCGGAGCAACTGGGCCTGTGAGCCACAACTACTGAGCCTGTGCGTCTGGAGCCTGTGCTCCGCAACAAGAGAGGCCGCAATAGTGAGAGGCCCGCGCACCGCGATGAAGGGTGGCCCCCGCTTGCCGCAACTAGAGAAAGCCCTCGCACAGAAACGAAGACCTAACACAGCCATAAATAAATAAATTAATTAATTAATTAAAAAAAAAAAAGGCCAGATAGTAAATATTTCCAGCTTTGTGGTTCACATACAGGACCTGTTGCATTTTTGTCTTTTCCTACTTAACAATTTTCTTTAAATGTAAAAATGAATTTTAGCTCATAGGTCTCACAAGAGCAGGCTACAGGCTAGATTTAGTCCACAGGCTGCAGTTTGCCAAGCCTTATCCTGGAAACGTTTTCACTATCATGTCTAGTGCCTAGACTGGGACAACTAAAAGGTCGGATTCAGTTGAGACTGTGAACCAGAGCATCTACACAGAGCCTCTCCAGGTGGCTTGGGCTTTTCACAGCCTGGTAGCTGAGTCCTGAGAGAGAGTGTCCCAAGAGGAAGCATTCCAAAAGTACAAGGAGAAACCTGTATGGTTTCTCCTCACCATGCTCCAAAAGTCACCCAGTATCCCTTCACCATATTTTAATCATAACAAGTGAGTCACAAAGACCAACCTAAATTCAAAGGAAAGAGAATTAGACTCCACCTCTTGGTGGCGACCACATTGCACAGGAGCGTGTGAGGTGGGAGATACTGTGGTGGCCATCTTTGGAAATACAATCCGCCACGACCCTCCCATGATTTACAAAGTGTATATGCATATAAAGATATACACACATCAGTACTTGAACAAAAGGCTACGGTAACATCTTACAATCAGGTCCCTTATGTATTCCTATATCTCACTGCCTAGATTCTCCCTTATGAATTCTGTTGCACAATGAACAAAATCATTGTATGGCTGCAATATCCCCTTCCTGTAAATGGAAACTACAACCTATACTTTAGAAGTGAACATACACCATTAGCATCTAAAATCTTAAAGGCTCACATAAGTATTTTCTACATATTCCCACTTTGAGGATCCAAATTACAACTGGCATGCAGACTAAGGGAAAATGCAAATAAACAGGTAACTGAAAATGAAAAGAGAAGTTTTAAAATGCAAGCAAGTTCATTGTTTTGAGAAGATGTATAATCATTATCATTTTCCTATATCTAAATTTTCTAAACTATTTTTGGGATAGCATCTGTGTTAAGTAGTAATCAGAAGCATCTGACAAGAGGAAACATTTTAAAGCAAGATTAGTCTGGAGAAGTCATGACTTGTAGCTCAAAACATCACCCGATTATATTTGGTCTTTACCAGCTCTTCTTTTCCACATACCTTAGAAATGGTTAATGTCCTCAAGTCAGCCGAAACCGCCTTTCAAGTAGAG
Organism: Balaenoptera musculus; assembly: GCF_009873245.2. Taxonomy (NCBI): domain Eukaryota; kingdom Metazoa; phylum Chordata; class Mammalia; order Artiodactyla; family Balaenopteridae; genus Balaenoptera; species Balaenoptera musculus. The sequence continues at coordinate 41,833,633 of NC_045790.1, read as the reverse complement.
TACTTTATATCATGTGCAGCAATATGTAAGCCTCATTTTTTTTATAGTGAGCAGGTACAGTACAGCCACTCAGTTTTTATGAGACTTTTTAAAATTTGGAACATAAATTAAATTAAATATTTATGCCAGAGCTGCCAAAACGAAGACAAATAGCTCTAGCAAACAATTCTCTTAATAAAATTCAATCACTATGATGCAAACTGTTGTCAAAAGGGTAAATGCAAGTTAACTTTTTAAAAAGTTTTGCTTCATGATCCATGGAATTAATAACTCATGTCATGAACACTGAAAATTGAGTGCATCTTTATATTCTTTGTACTCCTTTGTGTTCTGGCAAGTTTTTTTTTTTTATTATTATTTAATGTCCATCTTTCTTGCAAGGGGTCCTTTAGGAGTTAAAAATATAATTATATTTTCTCATCTAATTAAAATGTCAATCATTTATTTTGGCATATTAAGTAGAATGGCTGTTACCCAAGGTTTCTTTTCATTTAGATTCTGATAATTTTGTCATGTCACTCAAAAATCTATGCTTTGCAACTTGTCCAAGGTTTTTTCCCCTCATTAGCATAAAACATCTTAGAGTCCTGCTGGTAGTGCTTTATCTAGTGCAGGAAATGATTTGGATAATAAACAGCTGGAAACCAAAATGTTATATACTGGCAGAGAAAAAAATGAATATAAACTTCCTTCTCTTCCACCCCTTGTAATTTTATATACTGAGTTTTAGAATTAAAAAATAAGAAGTTCCAGAAAAGCATACTGGAAGATTGTCTATCAGACTCTTTTTTTCTTCCTCTCTTCTCTATTACGTTTTTTTTTTCTTTTACCACTTCTCCTTTTCAACTTTTTTTTACTCTGTCCCCATTGTCCACTTTCTCTGTAAGATGAGGTGGTTGGACTAAATGGTATCTAAAATCATGGCCAGCTTTAGTTCTTGACTTGCAAAAACTTCTTAATATATTCTAGAGGCTTCAGGATAGCAAATATGTTAGAGGAACAGGTGTGCAGTGCATATTTTCATTCTCCTTTTCTCCCCTTTACTCAGGACAATCTTTTCTCCCATTCTCTTATTTCTGTGTCCTTTTTTTTGTCTTCTCCATTTCCTGCCAAGCTACAAACACGGTTTTTCTTTTACATAGCTCCTTTTGATTTCAAAGCAACTGAAATGTTATGAATGTCATATATATGTATGTTTTCAGTTTTTTTAGTTTTTGTGTTTTTCCTGAATCATCTGTTTCGCCATTTCTCTTCAGGCCATTTTCATTCAGGGGAAGGGGTAAAAGTACACATGAAGAAAATATTTGTATATTTAAGGTCTTACATCCTGAAGCTCGTGTGTTTAGCTCTTCTGAAAATGACACCTTTCCTTTGGAGGAGGCTACCATCTGAAAGAAAAATACCAACCTACCTGCTGTGTAATTGCTGAGCTATTACCGGGATTGAAAATGAGCAGGAAAGTTGACAAGTCTTCAACTGCTAGCCACGGCTAGAATTCTGACATTGAGATGAAAAAACACAAAGCCATTACTGATCTGTGAGGAAACCAGGTGGTCTCTGATACACAAGATGCTCCCACCTGCTCGTGAGCTATTGAACCTCAAGAGTTATCACCCGTAATTTATGAAAAATATAACTGAATCCGGTTTAGGCAAAAAAATAAAGCACTAGCACCATGAATAATATATTAATATTGGAAAATTACTCTTTACGAGATCAATACAAAATAGCTAACTCATTTACTTATTTACAATACTGATGATGTGGTCTAGAAAAATAAGATACAGTTATACATCAGGAAACAAAAAAAGGTACTGCTTCTCCTCCAAAGTCTGTGATTTGGAACAGCGCCTGTTTTGGAGAACAGCCGTTACCTGAGATGAATGCCAAAGTACCAGTACTTTTTTTCTCAAAATATTTCAAGAGTTGCTGTCCCTCTCTTTTGAATTCAATTCTGCCTTGGCATACACACACTTAGAGGTGAAACACTGAGCAGATGTCTTGGCATGCTGTACTCTGGTTTATGGACATCTTGTATAAGCCAACTGACCTCAAGAATGGTCTCCTTGCATCCCTACAGAAATATTCAAGAATTAGGGCATTCAGAGTTTAGACTAATTTGGCCAGGACACTTGGTCACACTCAGTCACAATTTCCTCACTAGAAACCATTCAGGATTAAAGAAGTCAGATACACTTTGTTCAGAATAGCCTTGGGACGCAGGGTCAATTCTGAGAGAATCTAACAGGAACTCTTTTGTCTGAACAGTTTCCAAATCAAGTTCTACAGCCACAGTGTGCATGCTACAAATGTTTGTCTCTCTTAAAAGGAAATCAGTACCATCCTATGATATGGATTCAGTAGCTGACAGTAATTAATTACACCACTGAATTGTCATTTATGAAGAAAATTGAGTGTTTCTTGGTTTCCCACCTTTAAAGCCTCTGTTTATACACTCACTTCCTAAAAACATTCAGCACGTCTCATTGGCTGTATCTTCTTATTCAAACAATAAGCTAAATGAACTAAATATTTATTACAGTACTTTTCAAAGACAAAGGGACCAGTAAATATAAGTATGGTCAAAGATTTTAACTCAAATAAGAATTTTATGTTATTGCTTACTTGAATTTCATGCAAACCTTTAAGATCTTCACTACTTTGTTGGGTACATAAATGGATTAATATAAGACTATCACATACTAGGTGCTCAAACAATATGCACTGAATTTTTTAGCTCAAGAATTACAGGGGGGTTTCCCTGGTGGCGCAGTGGTTGAGAATCTGCCTGCCAATGCAGGGGACACGGGTTTGAGCCCTGGTCTGGGAGGATCCCACATGCCGTGGAGCGACTAGGCCCTTGAGCCACAATTGCTGAGCCTGCGCGTCTGGAGCCTGTGCTCCACAGCAAGAGAGGCCGCGATAGTGAGAGGCCCGCGCACCACGATGAAGAGTGGCCCCCACTTGCTGCAACTAGAGAAAGCCCTCGCACAGAAGCAAAGACCCAACACAGCCAAAAATAAATAAATAAATAAATAAAATTGAAAAAAAAAAGAATTACAGGGGAGGAAATCAAAATGGCAGAGTAAGAGGACGCAGAGTTCACTTCCCCACACCCCCCATACGAACACATCAAAGATACATCTACATGTGGAGCAATTCTCACTGAAAACAAACTGGAGACTAGCAGAAAAACTCCCATACAACCAAGGCTGTAAGAAATATCCACACAGAATTGAGTAGGAATGGAAGAGAAGAGATCAGTTCGGAACCTGCACAGTTAGGAGGGGACACAGAAGAGGAGGGGGATTACAACCTGCTCAGAGATCCTCCCTGGGGAGTGAGCAGTTTGAACCACATATTGAATGCCCAAACTGTGGAGTCCCACACCAGGAGGATGAGTGCCTTTAACTGGTTGGAAAACCAGTGGGCATGACAGCAGGGGTGTAAGAAACTTAGACTCCACCCATGATGAGCATGCACATGCTTGCTTACTACTGAAACAATGCAAAGGAAGCAGACTGAGACTGCTGGGAACTCTGAACCAGCTACCATGAACATCCCAGTGAGCCCCCCAGCCTGAGCTGAATTCTTGCTCTGGCCCCTCTTGCTCCATGGTGCAGATCCAAAATAGGGCAAAGGCTTTGCTGGCCAAAGAAAGTGTGCAATAATAGGGGCTGGAGCCGGCTCAGACATGACACAGCGTCCAAACAGGGCAAGGGCAGCCATTACTGACATTCATAAGAGCAACAGTTCAAGACTAGTCTGGAGCTCTGGCTGGTGCTGGGAATACCTCAGCACTTGCCCCAGCCCACACCAAGCGACTCCTCTGGCCCTTCCTGATGCACAGTGCAGCTGAGAAGAGTACAAATTTGTGGGGGGTGAGCCTGATCAGACCCAACCCTCAGGGTCTCTGCTCCAGCAATTTGGAACCTAAGCCTACCTCTGATAAGGTGGCGTTAGCCACTGAGCAAAGTAGAACCCTGCCTCACACCTGGCTCTGGCTCTAGCCCTTCCATCTCCAGCCCCACCTGGTACCAAGGTAATAGCTGCCAGACATTGTGGGGGAAGACACGATCCATGCTTCCTTCAGGTCCAGCTCTCCCACCAAAGCCACTGTGCACATGCAGACTCTACAGGGATGCTCCCACACAAAAACACCCCTTCAAGACCAAGGTAGGTAAATGTTTCACCTAACTTCATAAAGAAAGTGAAAGTTAAGCAAAATGAGAAGACAGGGGGATTTTGTTTCAAATGAAATAAGAAAAAAACCTAAAAAGACAACTAATTTAACAGAGATAAATAATTTACCTGATAAATATTTCAAAGCATTAGTAATAAGAACACTAACTAAACTAGGGAAAAGAATAGACGAAGGCAACAATAATTTCAGTGAGGAAGTATAAAATATGAAAAAAGAACCAGTCAGAACTGAGGATTATAATAACTGAAATGAAGAAACACACTAGAAGGAATTTACAACAGAGTAGGTAATACAGAGAAAGATGTAAGTGATCTGGAAGATAAAAAAATGGAAACTGCCCAATCAGAACAGCAAAAAGAAATTTTTTAAATGAGAACAGTTTAAAGGGAACTCTATGAAAACAACAAGCATACCAACATTCTCAATAGAGGGGTCCCAGAATGAAAAGAGAGAAAGAAAAGGGTTGAAAATATATTTGATGAAATTATGGCTGAAAACTGCAAACCTGATAAGGGAAACAGATAACCAGGTACAGAAAGCACAGATAGTCCCAAACAAGATGACCCTAAACAGGCTCACATGAAGCAATACCATAATTAAAATGGCAAAAGTGAAAAATAAAGAATTTTAAAGGCAGCAAGAAAAAACCGAGTCACATACAAGGGAACCCCCATAAGACTATCAGCTGATTTTTCCACAGAAAATTTGCAGGCCAGAAAGTGGCATGATTATTTAAAGTGCTGAAAGGGAAAACCTTCAACCTAGCATACTCTACCCAGTAAAATTAGTATTCAGATTTGAATGAGAGATAAAGAACTTCTCAGACAAACAAAAATTAAAAGAATCAATCAATATTAAACCAACCCTAAAAGAAATGTTCAAGTGTCTTCTCTAAGTAGAAAAGAAAAGAATATAACAAGTAAAAATCTGTAGGAAAGAAAAAAATCCCACTATTATAGACAAGTATATAGAAAAGGCTATGGATCAACCACTTACATAAGCTGGTATGATGATAAAACACAAAAAATTGTCAAGTCAATTAGAACTACAATAAACAGTTAAGGGATAAACATGAAGATGTAAAGTATGAAATCAAAAACACAAAACATGGGGGAGGGGAGTAAAAAATGTAGATTTTTTAAGAATGTGTTTGAACTTAAATCTACCAGTTTAAAAGTAGATATAGTTATAGGGCAACATATATGAACCCCATGTTAACCACAAATCAAAAACCTACAGTAGATACACAAAAACTAGAGAGAGAGCAACACAAGCATACCTCTAAAGAAAATCATCAAACCACAAGAGAAGACACTAATAGAAGAACAGAGAAGAACTACAAAAACAACCAGAAAAGAAGTATTGGTTTGGCCAAAAAGTTCATTTGGGTCTTTCCGTAAAATCTTACAGAAAAACCCAAATGAACTTTTTGGCCAACCCAATAAGAAAATGGCAATACTTTCATATATAATATAGTAACTTTTAACATCAATGGACTAAATGCTCCAATCAAAAGACATGGGGTGGCTGACTGGATTAAATAAAGAGCCATTTATAAGCTGCTTACAAGAAACTCATTTCAGGGCTCAAGGCACACACAAACTGAGCGTGAGGGGATGAAAATGATATTCCATGCAAAAGGAAACAATAAGAAATCTAAGGGAGCAATACTCAAATCAGACAAAGTATAACAGACTATAAAACAAAGTCTATAACAAAAGACCAAGAAGGACATTATATAATGATAAAGAGATCAATACAAGAAGGGGATATAACATTCATTAACATATATGCCCCCAATATAGGAGCACTTAAATATAAAAAACAACTGTTAACAAAAAGGGAGAAATGGACAATAAGACAATAATAGTAGGGGAGCTTAACACCCCACTGTCAATGGACAGATCATCTGGACAGAAAACCACTAAGGAAACAATGATCTTATATGACACATTAGACCAGCTGGCTTAATGGATATCTACAGAACATTCTATTCAAAAACAGAACACACATTCTTTTCAAGTGCACACAGAATGTTCTCCAGGATAGATCACATGCTAGGCCACAAAATAAGTCTCAACATATTAAAGAGGGTATAAATTATATCAAGCATCTTTTCCAACCACAATGGTATGAAAATAAAAATTAATTATAGGAAGGAAATGGGAAAACCACAGGTATGCAGAGAATTAACAACATTCCACTAAAAAACCACTGGGTCAATGAAGAAATCAAAGAGGAAATCAGAAAATACCTTGAGACAAATGAAAATAAAAATACAACTTTCCAGCATCTATAGGACACAACAAACACAGATCTAAGAGGGAAGTATATGCAAAACAGGCCTGCTTCAATAAAAAAAAAAAAAACCTCAAACAACCAACTTAACCTACCATCTAAAGAAATTACAAAAGGAAGGCCAAACAAAGCCCAAAGTCAGCAGAAGAAAGGAAATAATAAAGATCAGAAAGGAAATAAACAGAGACCAAAAAAAGAAACCATAGAAAGGATCAATGAAGCCAAGAGCTAGGAAAGTTTGGCTGAACTAATACCTATCCTCTCAAACTATGCCAAAATATTGAAGAGAAGGGAATACTCCAGAATTCATTCTATTAGGCCAAAATTATCCTGATACCGAAACCATACAAAGACACTAGAAAAAAAAAAAAGGAAAAAAGAAAATTGCAGGCCAATATCTGTTGAACACAGATGCAAATTTCCTCAAAAAAATATTAGCAAACTGAATCCAACAATTTATAAGAGGAATCATACACCATGACATGTTTTTATCGAATTAGTGTTTTCATTTTCTTCAGATACATACCCAGGAGTGGAAATGCTGGATTATATGGTAGTTCTATTTTCAGTTTTATGAGGTACTTCTGTACTGTTTTCCATAGTGGCTGCACCAGTTTACTTTCCCACCCAAAATGTACAAGGGTTCCCTTTTCTCCACATCTCTCCAACATTTGTTATTTGTGGTCTTCTTGATGACAGCCATTCTGATTGCTGTGAGGTGGTATCTCATTGTGGTTTTGATTTGCATTTCTCTGATTAGCAATGTTGAGCATCTTTTTATGTGCCTGTTGGCTATCCTCTCATGTAAAGGGATTTCAAAATTCAGTTTCAAGCTCACTAGTGCTCAATGTATTTTCCTACTGGTTCCCTCCCCATCAACTAATTTTCCAAGTCATCTTGATCAAGGTCATGCCCAAGCTAAAGTACCAGATAAAGAGTCCAGAATATGAATAGCCCTTCTAGTTCTCCTCTTTTTATTCCTGTGTCCACCTTCTCAACTTATGTTGCAATGTCTTTATTCACTTACTTTGATTTTTTAATACTATTTGACAGAATCTTTTTCTGTCTTTTTTCCTCCTTCCTAGGAAATTTCCTTTTGCTTATTGTTTTTGTTTGCTTTTAGTTTTATTTTTTGCTTTCTCAAAGGTCAGTTATACCCACATTCAAAGCACCTATCTTTTGTAGAGATTCTCTGGTCTAAACAATATAATCATAATAATAATATAATCACTAAAGGACCATGTAATCCTGAGCAAAGGGAATTATGGCGGTTCAGGAGAGAACCTGGGGCAAGAGTGAGGAGTCTGGAAACCTGAAGAGCTAGGGAATCCACAAGAGTAAGTATCTGTGGGACAGTTAACATTTCTCTCTCCAACTAAGCATCTATCATGTACATGCTATTTGGAACACGAGAAAAGACGGCTTTGGTGAGCCATTTCAGACCTTCTACCACTTAAGCTCATTTGAGCTATTTGTGAATAGTTAACAGTGTGAGATTTAAAGCAGGCCTGTGCATACGAGATGCTCATTTGTCTTTTGACTACCACAGCCATATCTCCTAAGGGTACTCACTATGGTGGCAATGGCTTTGCCCACATAATGCCATAACAACTATCTTTTCAAATCAGGCAAACTACAAATCAATCCTAATGTGGGGACGAGGGATCAATTCAATGATTTATTGGACTGAATTGAATACTTTAGTAACAAGAGTTCTATCCATGGCTCTTAGCAGACATGGGTTGTTTTTTTTTTTTTTTACTAAAGAACACCCTCAATTCCAGAGGAAACACAAAGCTTTTTGAACAAAAGAACATTACAAAGAGGCTGCTTCAAAGAATAAGATCTCAATGATGTGGTATATTAGAGACATTATTGTAACTTGGTGGTTTTTCAACTAAAATAGAGGAAAGAAAGATTTGTCCTAAATCTTTCTGGCTGGGAAGACTTTCATATGATTCAGTCAACTCCAGGTGTGTCTCATTTGCTCCCAGGGGTCAATAACTCGAGCTATAACTCAACTATGTTGTCAAATGGCTCCCTTCTAGTGCCCACAAGGCAGGAAGAAGGAGAGGAGAAAAATCATTCCAGAATTGAGTATAAAAATAAAGTATGTATTTTTCTAAAATATTGATTTCTTTATTGAATAATATTAAATAAGATTTCTCACTTGAGCAATAGGAATGACCATCAGTAATTGCTGTGACCACTTTTGAACTTAATCTTTCTTTTAATAGAATTTATATAACAATCCTCACATTTTTACTTAGCAAAGATCTATAGATTCAAATTAATTGTGCTGCACTAAATCTGAGAATTGAGTTTAATAATGGTCAAAATTTTGATGATCTAATAAGATTATATTTTTAAATAAACTGCTCCAGATAAATAAACCTTCCAAAGCTAAGAGAAAAATATTAGTCTGTCTCCTCTAAAAATTAAAGTACCAGTTAAGTTAGTTCTTATAAAGACTTAGTTAAAATCTTTATAAGGAAATTCTTACCTTTTGTCTATGATTTCAAACTTTACTTAGGAAGCTAAAAAACATTTGCTATTGCTTTATCTTTCTATTAGAGATCATCATCAGGAACAAACTTCACTTTGCAAGGTTCAAAGAGTTTAAAGATTAATTGTTGAGAAACAACAACATGAAAAATACCCATTTTCCTGCATTAGCATCTGATTTAATGAGCATGGATAGAAATGAACAGTCAGAGTAGTCAGGTGACGGATTTAGAGTCCAAAGCCTAAGGATGCATAAATGGGGTAAAATGGTTCTTACTGTCTCTGTATATTAAACTAGAAGGTAACAAGACATAAGTGAAAAATCACTAGGTGCAACCCAAAGAGTGGGGAAAAAGTGCTGACAGACTGAAAATGGCAAGAAAATATGGATGGGGCACAGTGACAAGAAGAGCTTGCGTGGTGGGCTTTTTTCAGTGTACAACTTATTTTACAGCCGTGTTAGTAATACAGTTGAAGTGCTATGATCTGATTATATCCTTGAGTATTCAGATTACATTTATTTTATTAGGGGCAATAAACCAAGCCCGTTTTTTTAAGTCCTTTTTTTTTTAAATTCAATAAAGAGTAGAGTTAAATGCACATGCGGAGAAAATAAGAGCATATCACTCTGGGGAACTCAGGGACGCTATTTGGAGAATATCCAGAAGATTAAGTTAAAGCATTGGTAATTTATGGCTTCCAGAACTTGAGAAGCCTATTTCATGGCTGCATTTCATCCTTGGGGTTGATGTGCACTTTAAAAAAATATTCTGCTAATTACATTCACTCTCTGTGTAACGAAGAATCCATGCATAGAAGCCCGTAACGACTACCTGAAAGTTCCGTTTGCAATTCACTGAGTTTATAAATAAATTTATTCCTTTTCTGTCTGGTTATGGAACCAATATCCCCCAATTTTTTCAATACCCAACATATTAACTCCATGGTTCAATAACTATGAATTTAGTCTCCACTTTTAAACCTCTGCTGTATTATGTTTATAATATAGATAAATATTAAAGGTATTAAAATAGGAATAAATTAGAGCCAGGAAGTAACCCGTTTAGTGCAATGATATTTCCAAAGCACCAGAGGCAAGAAATGAGAGATTATAGCACTAGCATTGCAAAATATAAGTACCGCATCAACAGCAATCTATTTATAGCTGTTTTACTGCTGTTATTCCTGTAAGGTAAGCTACTATTAGAGTCAGCCTTTCTAGTCTTCTGAATACATGGAGGGAAGTGGAGAAAATAACCATCTTATTAAAACATGACATCTGAATGCCTTATTTTTCAAGTTGTAGAAATGTAAGTAGCAGTAGTGTCCTGGGAGCATAGAAGCCACAGGATAATTTTAGCACTACATGGAACAATGCTATTCAATAGTATGACACTTAAAGCTTCTCTTTTATATTGAAACAGACATGGCTATATTTTGGAGAAAAATGCAAAATGTATATGAATATTAAAGATAAAACACGACTTCAAAAAATATTTAAAATGGATAACCAACAAGGACCTACTATATAGCACAGGGAACTCTGCTCAATATTCTGTAACAACCTAAATGGGAAAAGAATCTGAAAAAGAATAGATACACATATACCTATAACCAAATCACTTTGCTGTACACCTGAAACTAACATAACATTGTTAATCAACTATACTCCAATATAAAATAAAATTTTATTTGAAAAGGGGTTGGGATATTTCTTCTGCCAGGCCCCTAATGATGATTTCTCTCTCATTGCCTTCAGAAGTGTCCCAGGGCAAAAGCTGGGGAAGCACTGGCTTAAAGGGTTCTTGAGAAACCCCACAAGACAGGCAGTTTTTATCTTGGAACTTTCTATTCCCCAGGTACACCAACAGGAAAATATTACTTATAAGACACTTTGCACTAGTAGCTGTTAGGCCAGGTTTTCACCCTGACACTCATATTCCTCAACAGAGAAACAGGGTGATCAGGCTAGACTTCTAAGGTTCAACTCCAATCTATGGTTTGTATGGGCAGCAGTAGGGAATGTAGAGCTTCCTAGAGGTACCTCTTTTATGCTGCTTGAGGTAAAAATGGAGACATTTGGTCTCAAACTGGAAGTGGAAGGTGAATTGGAGAGGCGCTGTGAGCAAGAGTGTGCTAGGATGAAGCAATGCTGTTCATGAGAGCAATTATTTCCCATGTTACATGCTTTAGCACATTTAATTTCACAGTAGTCCTAAATATAGGTAAGATTGTGTCTGTTTTGCTGAGGAAGATACTGAGAATCAGAAGTGTAACTTGCAAAATATCATACAATGGATCAGTGGCTTGACCCTTGAGTTTCTGTCTTAACCACTATACCACGCTGCATCCTAACAACTCACAGATGCGGAGAAACAGGGATTGAAGCTGCTTTGCCAGTTAGGGACTCAAGAATTCGCAAGTGTGTTCTACCCTCAGACAAGATAGAAAGCTACGTATTGCCATGAGTTCAGAGGTCCAACATTCTCTCTCCACCAATTCTTTCAATGAAAAAAGGAGGAAGGTTAGAAGAGAGGGAAGAAGGGAGGAAAGGAACATGATTCCTAAATTTTCTCACAAAGTGCCATTTCTTTAGATCAAATTTTGAATTCTTTAAAAATTTTAAATGTTCAATTGGGGCAGACTGGGTTCGACAATACTATCAGTCATGTTCACTTATAATGAATTAATTTCCAATTCTTTCCTAAGAGCAAATTTTGAAAAGGATGACACATTATCCACAGTGCCCTGATTGTAGGCCTCAAGTCTCAACATTCATTACCACACTGAATTGTGTCTATAGCAGTGACAGGAAGCAGAGTTTTGTGTCTCTGTGATCAGTGAGTCAAGATTGGTCTGAGAATTAGATTATTTAGGCTGCAAGTGACAGAAATGTCCTTGAGCTGCAACTCAAAATCAGGGTTTAATTATTATAGGAACACAGAATGTCTGGGGAAATCCTCAGGAAAAAATGAACCAACACCTATGGCTATAGATAACCCAGGAAGTCCTCTGTATGCCTCTTTGCTATGTTCATTCATTTCTGTTTCATTCTTCTCCCTCAGTTAAGACTGTATTCTATTGTTTACTGGTTTATATAGGGAAAACCACTACTGTCAACAGTACTTTAGTGTACATACAACCCCTCCATACCAAAGTCACTAGAATGTATTTAGACAACAGAATCTCTTAGACTCAATTCCATACCATTAGCCCCTCTTGGGTCAAGATCATATTGAGGAGCCAAAGTGCTATTCTTCTAATCAAGTGAATGACAGAGAGGAGGAGGAGTACTGGAGAAGAGGAAGACACTGACAGCTGGAGACACAACTCAACTAGGGTTCACTCTAGATGGGTCAATATTCTCCAGTGAAACCTGGATAATTCATGAATCTATCAGGTTTTTTTTTTTCCCTTCAGAAGACTCCAAAGGCAGGATTTTATTCCTCAGATGGTCAGACTGAAACACAATTCCCCCAAACTATCCCTGGAGAATAACATTCATGTTGTAGTTGTACTGAATTTATTTATATCCTTCTTTCTAAAAAGACTCTGAGGCAGCATACAAAAAAAGAAATATGATTATCTTAATGTGGGCATGGCTATAGAACACTAAAATAATGTGTCTAAATTCACTCTCAGTTTATTAAAACCCACAAATCCTTAGACTCTAATTAGGTTAGAGACTTAGTTGTTTAACTTGGGAGAAAAGCAAAGCAAATGCAGCAATTTGGGACATTTGATACACTGATTCATCTGTCAGATAACCAGTTCTATCTCTGTGTAATTTGCATGAAGTCAAGAGGAGCCTTTCCCATGCTCAGTCAGAATAAAAGCCCTTGCACAATGGAATTCAGAAAAAATTCTATCTGCAACAATTTTAGTTTCATGGTTCAAAGGCTATGGAATTCTATTATGAGTACATATAGTGCCAGAAAGTACTTGGTTCTGCTTATTTTCATTCATTCATTCACTCATTCATTTACTTAACAAATATTTACTGAGGACACCTGCTCAGGACCAAGCACCATAATGTGAATAACAAAACTGAAACAGCCTCTGATCTGAAAGCACTCACAGTTCATTAAAACAAGAAAATGTGTTCAATGTTATGATGAATGGAAGCACAGAGAATCAAGAGAGTATGAAGAAGGGGCTTGGCCAGGATGATTCAAGGAAGGCCTGCTTCAGAGGAGTCTTCATCGTGATCTAAGAGAAATGAAGCAAAGAAGAGAAGGAAAGAGTTTCTGGCAAGAGGTACGGCAATTTCACATTACCAAATGTGGTGAGAGAACAAGGCAAGTTAAATAGATCAACATGGCCAGAATATAGGGTGTGAGAGAAGACAGTGAACAACTGTGAGAAATGAGGCTGTCCTGTCAATCCTGTTTCTTAAAAGAAAATATTCATTCCTATTAACAAGTATAAAATACCCACTATCTGTTCTCAATATGTGTATTTACTGAGAGATCCCACTGGGATTATGTTTACCGAAAACTTGTACACTCTACTTTCCCACCCTCACCAATGCTTCCATAAAACTCCAAGTCCTTACTTGCAACTAGGGTCCCTGATCTGACTCTCCTAGACTCCATGTAAGTCCTTAACCACTAGTGCCAATAGTGTTCTTACTGACTTGATCACAGAAACTGATTTCTCTTAATGGCAACTCTTCTTGGCGTCAATTCTCCCTAGGCTCCCAAAGCACCTAACGGTTTTGCCACCTTCAGATACAATATGAATAAATGATGAGCAATGTTATGGTGCAGGAGGACTTCCTGAATTTCTCCTGTTCATTCCTCCAGTGTGTATCATAATAGACCTCACACCCTACCACTACTCCCTCCCCATCAAATGCTCCATCTTCCCATAGCTCCTTCTAGACTCCATCCCTTCTTTAAACTCTTCCTCAATCTGAGTTTTGAATCCACACATCACTGGGGGTTTCACTTTCATGAAGCTGAAGACTCTCTAACTCATAAAACACTTCATTTCCTCCAAAAAATTCCATGACTCCTGGATCTTCTCTACGTCAGTAGCCCAGATTATTCCCCACAAAATTCTTTTAGACCCACCTTCATCAGGCCCCAGGTACAGGTCCATCCTTCATGAATTTCATTCAGTAATTGTATGTATTAAGTAAATTCACTTTTGCATTTTATTTATTAAAGATAGTCCATCTCTTTTTTAATAGGGTTCTGCCAATTGGGCCCTCTAATCATTATGATTTATATTAAGCACCATTTCAGCACTGAATTCATATCCTTCTAGCTAAAAGGAAAGTAACTTGACGTTTTCTTTAGCCAGGGCTAACTCATCATAAGGAACAGTAAAATTTCTATCAGAACTTTTTAAATGCAGAATATGACTCAAACTCCTCTCTCTTTGCTAATATGGACACTTCAGCTAAGTAAAAGATACCTTTGACATCTATCGTATGGAAGTGCAGGAATTCCATGGGCCTCATAACTGAGGCATATGAGATTTTACAAAGAGAGCTAAGCCATCTCTTTCTATTTCTGGAGAAAACATATGGAGTAATATTAAATCCAGAAAGATTTAAGATAAACCATTTTTATATTAAATGTTGTTAAGTCCTCTTTTTTCTGTCCTTGAGTAAAAGATATAAAGTCTCTCCATCCCTAGAGTTCTTTTGAACCAAAAATAGTGTATATATACTTACATATATATATATATATATATATACACACACACGTACGTGTGTGTGTGTATATATATATCTGACACTGTTTATTCAGATTAAAATCTACCTTCAACTTGGAGACATATTGTTCAGTTAAATTATATTAGAACTACAGCTCTGTCTTCCTTTTGTTGGGCTTTGGGGTATTCACTAGACCTGATAGCCATCATACATCCATTTCCCTCTCTCACTTTCAGTTTCTTCATCATCTACCATGTAAGAAGCCCGGCAGAGGAATAATAGAAAATTCTAGAAGTGTCTTGCTCCTAAAATTTAAGATACCAACTTCATCAAAAAGCATTTATCCAACGTCAGTATGCCTTGGAGATAAGAACTCTCACCAATTTGATGATTGAGGTAGATTGTCTCAAAGACATTCAAGCTTCTGTTACATAAAGAAAAAAAAATACCAGTGGGGGAAAAATCCCTAAAATATACTTTGAGCAAGTTGATTCCTTTTTAAATTTTTTTTAAATTCTAGTTAATTATTGAGGGAAATGCTGTACTTTGAACTCTGAAAGTTCAAAACTACCACCTTATTTTTTTTCATCAGAAGTCAACTCATTTTAGTACAATCTGTAGACGTATTGCTCATTTTCCTTTTCAAGGCAAAACTTTCAAATATATCCTTAAGGACAATCAGTAAGTGTAAAAAATCATCTGTTTCAGATATAATGAGCTAACACTAGCTTCACTTAGTTAAATAAAAGCTTACCAAAAAGAAAATGTAAACTAGACTTTTGCCAGATAAGAACTAAATCACAATAAAAGGAAATAAAAAATAGAAATGAAATACCCATGAGATATATCTAAGGGCAAAAAATGTAGAAGTTTTGAAAGCAACAAAGAGCGCTTTCTTTGAACATATTTATGAACAAGTTGTAGCCCTTCGGCGTTTTCCAAAAGGACAACGAATAAAACTTATCTTACGGAGGCTTGGGAGATTATTTGCAAAAATCTGGTGCTTATCCTATGCGCTAGAAAGGCCATTTTGAGAAAAGGCATTTGCTGTTACTAATACCAAGATTCCTCAACTTCTTAGAGTAAAAATGCTTCCATTTAAAATATATATTAAGATGTGTATGGTTTCTGGTTTTTCCTTAGCTCTGCATGAACATGTTGATATATGCTAGTATCAGAAATAGTCCACATTGATTTTAACGACTTTATAGGATTAGGGGGAGCAAGGAGGGCAACTAACATTTATATATTGCCAAGTGTTTGGTAAGTGGTTCACCTACAAGATTTCATTTGATCCTCCAACTCAACAAGGCAGAATTTATAATTCCCATTTTACAATTGGAAATTTGATACTCAGAGAAGTTAAGTGTAGCCAGAAAACCCTCAGCTACTGAGTAGTATAGTCCAAGTTAAACTCTAAAGTTAAATCCATGTAACGCTAAAGTTAATTTCACTGTATCATACCAACTTCCAAACTAAAGTTTCTTGGGATTTTGCTAAGGTAATTACAGAAATGTGCAAAAAAGTAACAATAACCACAGAGTCTATATATCAGAACAAAAATTCCTAATGTTTGAGTTCTAGTATGAATAAACTGTATACTTGCTTCATATATTCCATTCCAAATTTAGAAGAAATCTTGAGTTCCTATTGCAAATTTATAATGTTTTTCACAGTTTTCTGGATTCTTGCCATCTAGTTTAGTTTAAGGGAGGATATATACATATATATATATCTTTCTTTCATAGAATAAAATATATGTTAAGGACATACAGATTGTACTTCAATACAGAAAACATCTAGGGAATATCTAAAGTATTTTTTGGAGCTACTTTTTGGTTCATATTGTTTTAGAAAGTCACCAAAACCTAGGAAGTAAGCTTTTTGCATGTTACAGAGATTTCCTTGTATTGTAATCATCATTGGGAGCATGTGTGCCTAGTGAGAGATACCCTTACTTGTAATTCTACTGGAATGAACAGGAATAGTTTTATCAGAAATAATTCCTAGGACTTCTGTACCCTTCTTGCTCAGATTTTTGATCATCAGGTCTAAAAAGGAAAGATCATTTTGGTCTCAAGTTTCTCCTGGCTAATCATATTCTCTATACTTCATTACTGAAATAAATTCAAGTTACACTAAAAAATCATAAGTCCTAAATCACAAGAAATCATCTCAAAATGCTATCATTTTTTTCCTCTATAGAGAATATATCAGTGACATCTAAATGACACAAAAAGCACAAAAGATGCATAGGTAATCTTTCCAGAGTACAGTTAATCCATATCTGAGTACGGACACTCATTACCAAAAGCATTTATTCAGACTAAGTAGAATTAGAAATATAGATTATCCTGAGCCAACAATTATGAGTCATCTATTAGACAACCAGATGTATTCGATATTGGCTATAGAGTCCAAAATTGATGATAAACTTTCAATGAAAAGTCATGCTTGAAGGGGGAAAAAATACACCTTCTACTTAATGTTACCTAGAAAAGAAAGTCAAGTTTACCTCAGTGTTGACTGGGTGTAGTAATCATATGCTCTGGTGAGAAACACTAATTAATTCCTAGGTTCTTTGCCCTCCTACAGGATAAATTACAAAACAACCAATGACACTGACCCTTAAATAATATGCTATTTTAGTTATTTTGTTCACAATGCATGACTACATATATATATTTAAAGCCCTCATTTGTGAAAAACCTTTCAAAGATCATTCGTCTCTATGTGATATAACTAGGTTATGAAATAATGCATAATCAAAGCCATCGTGTATTTAGGACAAAAAGCTCACCACAGGGCCAGGCCTGAAGCACAGGTGCTGTCGTGTGCGGACTGGACCTCAGCGAGACCAAGGCCGCTAGGCAGAGGCCCTGGCTGCTCCAGGAGCCGCATGGGCTGCACGGGACCCACAGGCTGCGCAAGCAGCGCGTGGGGACCTCATGTGGGTGCCGCAGGAGACCGGGCCCAGAGACCCAGCAGGGAGGCCCAGGGAGCTGGTCCAGGCCCACACGGTGGAGCGCAGGCGATGGGGTGACCTGCGCAGCGGCGGCACCAATGGCCACTTCCGGGAGCACGATTCCAGCTGCAGCGCCGCGGCCTGGGCCACCGAGCGCACTGGTGGCGGAGCCCGGCTCGGTGCACCACCTCGGCTGCCACCAACATTCAGGTGGTCCACGGCTTCCTTGCTGTGAAGGGCACAGAGGATATTAAGGAGTGGGCTGCCCACCTGGCCCTCTTTTTTTTTTTTTTTTTTAAATATATATGCTAGGGTTTATTTATTTATTTATTTATTTATTTATGGCTGTGTTGGGTCTTCGTTTCTGCGCGAGGGCCCTCCCCAGTTGCGGCAAGCGGGGGCCACTCCCCATCGCGGCGCACGGGCCTCTCACCGTCGCGGCCCCTCCCGCTGCGGAGCACAGGCTACAGACGCGCAGGCTCAGCAACTGTGGCTCACGGGCCCATCCGCTCTGCGGCATGTGGGATCCTCCCAGACCAGGGCCCGAACCCGCGTCCCCCCCATTGGCAG
Organism: Balaenoptera musculus; assembly: GCF_009873245.2. Taxonomy (NCBI): domain Eukaryota; kingdom Metazoa; phylum Chordata; class Mammalia; order Artiodactyla; family Balaenopteridae; genus Balaenoptera; species Balaenoptera musculus. The sequence goes on along the minus strand of NC_045790.1, from coordinate 41,815,426 downwards.
GCAGACTCCCAACCACTGCGCCACCAGGGAAGCCCCCCACCTGGCCCTCTTGATGCAAGGCCTGCAGGGACTCTACCAGGGCCACGCCCTACGCAGTCGCCCCCAGAGAATCCCAGGGGACCCTGAATCAGGGACCACCGGGCCCTCTCTGCTCACTCCTCACCCTCAGTGCGGGAGCTATCAAAAACAAGGCCCAGTCTGTGCAGGAGGTGTTGCCCAGCAGCTAAAGTGCCAAGAGTGGGTGGGGGAAAAGGCAGCAGCCCAGGCAGATGGGTCCGGCACGCCCTCCAGCCTCCTGGCAGCCTATGACATCTGTGCCACCCCCAAGGAATAGGAGACGCCGAGGATCACCATCAAGTGAGGGCGCCTGCAGAGGAATCGGGAAAAGCTTTTTAACCAGAATCTCCGGGGCTATAGTAATAAATATGTTTGTAAAATGGGGTAAAGAAAATGAGGAATAAATAAAAATAAAGAAAGGGGAAAAAAGCGGAAGAAAGACATCTAAATTCCAACCCAGTAACAATGTTAAGAACCAAACAATTGCTTCTCCTCCTTTGCAGCCAACCATACAGGTTCAAAGGCATTTCTAATACAAGACTTCATTGCACCGGTTAAAGAAAATTATCTGATGTACAGAAATAAGAGGAAGCAGACATCTTTTTATTGACCAGCTGCTTTGGTGCATACAGCCCATGCTCAGCAGGTCTGCCAGATGCAGGTAATCACCTATAACATGTCTTCTTTTGTAGTATTTGAACTCTAGAATCAAGTTTAATGCTTTTTAAAAAATGTTCAAAACTATTAATAATTTTACTGCTTTTTAAAAAGTATAAGAAGTCAGTCTAAAAAGACTACATACTATATGATGCCACCTAAATGACATTCTGGAGAAGGCTAAACTGTGAGGACAACAAAAAGGTCAGTGGTTGCCAGAGGTTAAGGGTGGGGGGAGGGATGAATAAGTGGAGCACAGAGGATTTTCAGGGCAGTGAAAATCCTCTGTATGATACTATAATGATGAACACATCACCATTATACATTTGTCCAAATCCATAGAATATACAACACCAGGAGTGAACTAACAATATAATCTCTGGACTTCGGGTGATTATGGTGTGTCAAAGTAGGTTTATCAGTTGTAGCAAGTGTTCAACTCTGGCGGGGGATGTTCATAACAGGGGAAGCTATGCATGGGTAAGGACAGGAGGTATAAAAGAAATCTCTGTACCTTTCCTTCAATTTTGCTGTAACCCTAAAACTGCTCTTAAAAAATAAAGTCTTAATTTAAAAGAATTTTAAAATATTCAACCCAAATGCAATGGATACAGGGTCAGAGTAAAGAGCTCTGGCACTAAAACCTCATTAAGCTTGAGTCCAGACCGCAGATCCAAAAATTACTAGCTTTTCACCTTACACCAATTTACTACCCTCTCTAAACATGAGTTTGCTATTTAGGAAAGTGGTGTCAAAACAGTATGCATTTCAATGATACATTCTTATGTAGATAAGAATGTAATACTAGAATGCATATATAGCACTTACTCCAGTGTCTAGCGAAGAGTATGTGCCCAATAAGTAATAGCTGTTCAACTTAAATTTAGTTCTTTCTTTCCAATACTATTTATGTGTATGGGGAGGGGCATAAAAGATAAACCCCAATATGTATGTTCAAAAATAAGGCAAGTAGTTTTTGAATTTTGATTCTTCCCCTCTTTAAGTAGAGTATTTCCATTCATATGTAGAGCTGTATTTTCAATTCTTTTGTACTTGCTATTCAATATTTTGTATGTTTTGATTAATTTTTACTTTTCTAAATTAGTTTCAATTTTTCTCCTCCTCTATTATTGAGAACAGAGTTTAACCTTTCATCTAGTCCATTTAACTATATTGTGTGGAGGGAAGAGGATTAATCCACTTTTTTTGTACACATGACCTTTACCATTGACTGTTTTATTCTCTGTCTACACAGATCAAGGGAAGTGGGTAAAAGGTGAGTTTATGCAGAATATTTAGCTAAGAGCAATACTGATTAAAATTATTTTCTCTTTACTTGATTCAATGAATATTATCAATATATCAATACACCTGTATGTTGCCTCCATAGGCATGGACTTATAGACAAGAAAAAAATTTTTTTTTTTTTTTTTTCTCAAAGCCTATATTTAAATAATTTCCTCCTCCTTTTAGCTACTTTTATTTTTATTTATTTATTTATTTTTTTGGTTTGTGCTGGGTCTTCGGTTCGTGCGAGGGCTTTCTCTAGTTGCGGCAAGTGGGGGCCACTCTTCATCGCGGTGCGCGGGCCTTTCACTATCGCGGCCCCTCCCGTTGCGGGGCACAGGCTCCAGACGCGCAGGCTCAGTAGTTGTGGCTCACGGGCCCAGCCGCTCCGTGGCATGTGGGATCTTCCCAGACCAGGGCTCGAACCCGTGTCCCCTGCATTAGCAGGCAGATTCTCAACCACTGCGCCACCAGGGAAGCCCAAGAAAAAATTTTAATTAAAGTATTTATAGTAAACCAGAAATCTTGAAATCTATGTTTATTGGTTGGAGATATCCAGGATTTAGGGGTATTTAAGTATAGAAAACTAACTATAAATAGGTAAAATCAAAACATACAGGGCTTCCCTGGTGGCGCAGTAGTTGAGAATCTGCCTGCTAATGCAGGGGACACGGGTTCGAGCCCTGGTCTGGGAGGATCCCACATGCCGCAGAGCAATTAGGCCCGTGAGCCACAACTACTGAGCCTGCGCGTCTGGAGCCTGTGCTCTGCAACAAGAGAGGCCGCGATAGTGAGAGGCCCGCGCACCGCGATGAAGAGTGGCCCCCGCTTGCCACAACTAGAGAAAGCCCTAGCACAGAAACGAAGACCCAACATAGCAATCAATCAATCAATCAATAAACAAATCTTAAAAAAAAAAACCATACATACACACATACAAAAATATATAAATTTATCATATTTGATATTCCTGGTACTATGTACAGGTATCAGGTGTCTCTTAAAACATATTAGGACTTCATTCAGGCAGAACTTTAGACACTATAGTTTTATAAGGGAAATGTAGCAATAATAGTAGTTAAAATGCTACTTCCTTAGTAACATAAACAGCCTTTTGTTAGATCTGAACATGAAGAGTAGCCCACATTAGGAACAAATCAGTCATTCATGTAACAAAATTCGTCATCCAGGTCCTCTTCTCAAAATCATATGGCATTGGTCAAATAACAACCAAAATTGGATTCCATTTATTTCATCAAGATATTAACTTATTTATTCTCTAGCATTATTCATTAATCTGAACAGGACAGAATTTGACATCTAACATTACTGAGTATGATATATTATGCATTGTTCATTAGAAAGTAAAAATCATTTAATATTTCAGCTATGAGATGATGTGATAGAGTCATTTTATTTTTTTCCCATAGTGTCAAACTGCTTGCTTCCATTATTGAATGTGAAGGAGCCAATGGAAAAGAAGAAAAATATAATCCCCACAAGTCATGAGAAATTATGGATAAAGTTACTTCGAAAAAGAGAAAAAAAAATGATTTCTTGACATTGTATGTCAAAGAAACCATGAGAAGTGCTTACATTTATTTTTCTTTACTAACAACTAGATATAGCGTTTGGGCAATAAGTATTAGCTAGAGGTTCTAGATCCTTATTAGTATGAGTAAAGTTGTACGATCAATGCAGATATTAAGATTTTTTTTAAAGGTTAATATTTAACCACCACAGAAATATTATCAATAAGCATGATGTTCTATAGCCAAATTTATCTCAAGCCAATTTGCCTTTTAGGCTCAGATTTTGACAGTACACCAAGAGAATGTAAAATCCTATAGACTTATGTTAACTAGTTTATAGCTCATAAATCTGACCTGTAAACCAGAATTCCAGTTTGCTAAGGTATGATGAAACATATAAAGGTAATACAGGCTAGTAAATTCTTAACCTCTATTCTCGGAGCCAAGTAATCATCTGATAGGTGTTTGGTAAGCATGGACTCAGAACAGGATTTATATTAATTGAATTTTATTGGCCTCATGCTATTCCCTCATAGAAGAAGTCTCTCCCATTGGAATATTAAAAACCTTTTGGATAGAGCTTTCTATACCTATCTTCCCAGTAGGGATGGTATTGCTAATTTGGTCTTGATAATAGATTAATTGCCATTGGCTAGATCTCTTAACTTACATGCTTATGCCTACCCTCAGTATATCTCCTATCTTATTTTCTTTTTTAGTGTTTTATTTCTTTTATTCAATCTATTCTCACCAGCCCAGAATCTGATCTCTTTATAACATTAGACAGAGATTTTTAATTTTCTGCTCAATTAGTATCTGTTCAATTCTTCCCCCCCACCCCGCCCCCCCATAGAGCAGCCATGCAGTTTGGGTAGGAATACGGCAGGGGGAGACAGAGATTACCCCACTCCAGTTCTGGGTTGGACCCCAGTATGTCTAAATCAATCAGGATACTCTCATCTCCTCTGCCATATTGATTGGTGTGGATGACCCATCCCAAAGGCAGTGATCAAAATGCCTCATTCGCAACATAGGCAGAACACTCCATGACATAAATCACAGCAAAATCCTTTTTGACCCACCTCCTAGAGAAATGGAAATAAAAACAAAAATAAACAAATGGGACCTAATGAAACTTAAAAGCTTCTGCACAGCAAAGGAAACCATAAACAAGATGAAAAGACAACCCTCAGAATGGGAAAAAATATTTGCAAATGAAGCAACTGACAAAGGATTAATCTCCAAAATTTACAAGCAGCTCATGCAGCTCAATGTCAAAAATCAAAAAACCCAATCCAAAAATGGGCAGAAGACCTAAATAGATATTTCTCTAAAGAAGATATACAGACTGCCGACAAACACATGAAAGAATGCTCAACATCACTAATCATTAGAGAAATGCAAATCAAAACTACAATGAGGTATCACCTCACACCAGTCAGAATGGCCATCATCAAAAAATCTACAACCAATAAATGCTGGAGAGGGTGTGGAGAAAAAGGAACCCTCTTGCACTGCTGGTGGGAATGTAAATGGATACAGCCACTGTGGAGAACAGTATGGAGGTTCCTCAAAAAACTAAAATCAGAACTACTGTACGACCCAGCAATCCCACTGCTGGGCATATACCCTGAGAAAACCATAATTCAAAAAGAGTCATGTACCACAATGTTCATTGCAGCTCTATTTACAATAGTCAGGACATGGAAGCAACCTAAGTGTCCATCAACAGATGAATGGATAAAGAAGATGTGGCACATATATCCAATGGAATATTACTCAGCCATAAAAAGAAACAAAATTGAGTTATTTGTAGTGAGGTGGATGGACCTAGAGTCTGTCATACAGAGTGAAGTAAGTCAGAAAGAGAAAAACAAATACCGTATGGTAACAAATATATATGGAATCTAAAAAAAAAAAAAAATTGTTCTAAAGAACCTAGGGGCAGGACAGGAATAAAGATGCAGACGTAGAGAATGGACTTGAGGACACGGGCAGGGGGAAGGGTAAGCTGGGATGAAGTGAGAGAGTGGCATGGACATATATACACTACCAAATGTAAAATAGCTAGCTAGTGGGAAGCAGCCGCATAGCACAGGGAGATCAACTCAGTGCTTTGTGTCCACCTAGAGGGGTGGGATATGGAGGGTGAGAGGGAGACGCAAGAGGGAGGAGATATGGGGATGTATGTATACGTATAGCTGATTCACCTTGTTATACAGCAGAAACTAACACACCATGGTAAAGCAATTATATTCCAATAAAGATGTTTTAAATAATTGCCTCATTTCCATAGAGCTGATTTATAAAACAGCATATGAACAAGTTTAAGCAAATGAAAAGTGAAGTGTGGTGTGCTGGTATCCTTTGCAAAAGATGGTGCCTTGTTCCTTTCAGAAAACTATGAGCACATTCTCTTTCTGGAAAGTGTAATGTGCAAATACTAAGGCTAGGGTCATTTTAATACCACATAGGGAACCATCCATGGATGATAGTTATCCTGCAAAAGGCAGAACCCAAAGGTAGAAATTGGTCTAAGGTAACATCACTGTCTTCAGGGTTGATTTGATTAAGCATATCAAACTGTGGAAGATTTAAAATATGTCCACAAAGTATCTGACACATCTTCCTTTAATAGCTAGAGTTAACTCCTTTCACCTTGACTGAACTTAGTGACTCACCTCTAACAATCAGTGTGGCAAAAGTAAGAGTGACTTTCAAGACTAGGCCATAGACAGCACGGCAGCATCTGCCTTGTTCTCTCTCTCATTCTTTCTCTCTCTCCCTCCCTCTCTCCTGGTTCTTGGGGAAGGCAGCTGCCATGCCTAGAGGACACTCAAAGTTGCCTATAGAATGGCCCACATGGCATGGGACTAAGCCCTCCTGCTAAGAATGAGGAAGGAGTTGATGACTTCTACCAACCATGACATGAGTGAGCTACCTTAGAAGGAGAATTTCCAAGCCCAGGCAGGCATTGAGATAACAGCACCCGTAGCCAACATCTTGACTGGCACCACATGAGAAACTGATCTAGAACCACCCAGCAAAATCATTCCCTAATCCCTGACCCACACAAACTGTGGAAAAAAATGTTTGTTTTAATCTGCTAAACTTTGGCCTAATTTGTTAAACACCATTAGAAGTAGAATATACAATCCAACCTCTGGAATGCCTAAAGAGTGAATAATTCCTCTTTATGTTATTACTTTGAATTTGGGCTTACACTTTTTTCATTATTAAATAATGAGTCCTGAATGCTACAAGGTAATATTATATATTTCTACTGTGACCCATGACATATTAATATATTAATATTTCAGTTTAATTCTAAAAGAAAATTATTCTTTATTTCCAAATTCTTGGGTTAAAGGAGGGTGGAAAGGAAGCAATTTCTTGGTAGTAAACAAAGTACTGGAAGGAATAGGAAGGAAGTACCATTTCCTATAATAATATGGGGAAGTCACCAGAGAAAATCCTATCTCAGGCAAAGGAGCCAAAGAAGGTAAAGCTGCCCACCATCTAAAATTGACTACAGATCTCTCTCTCTACAAATCTGGTATACTGATTTCCTGCCACATTCAGGCTATTGGTTCTAAGTCTGAGGCCTTAGGTGTCTCAGCTTCCTGTCATAATTGGATTCAGGCAACAATGTTAATTCCAGATTATAACACATGAGATGTCAAGTCCATGCAAACTCAAATCATGCCAAGAATGTTTGGCAAAGGGCTCAAGGCACCATTATTCTGGGGACAAGAGTAAAGAAAGCCGATCTGCAATGAGGGAATCAAGTTAGTTGGACAAATACCAGAAATCTATGTCGGGTGAGGAAAAGAAACATGACTGTCTCAACATCTAAAACTGAGTCGAGACCAAGTGAACTAACGTTCAGTAACTTGAAGCCTTAAAATAGATTATGGAAAACGCAGTTACCAGGATTCATAAAAGTCAAAGTAGAAGCCACTTGGAGAATAAAACAGAAAACTGCAATGCAACAAAGGAGTCCAATGATTCAGACACACAGAGATAGAACTGGCTCTAAGCTAAGCCAACAGGTATGCACTGACTGGGTCCATCTGTCAAGATAAAAGAGAGCAAAGATGAAGAACAAAAGAATCAATTATTTTAGTGACACTTGCCATGAAATTACACTGACATTTGCACATTTTTATTGACTCTCCTAAAATCTATGGTACATGTATAAATATATCCATAACAGAATCTCAAATGATACTGTCACATTTTCACTTTTCCTAAGGTTTCTGTTATTCATAGCACACACTGGTTTTCTTTTTCTGATTTAGGAAGAAAAATAGTTGACATTTACTTTAATTTTATATGCCATGTTATGAGCTGGGTGGAAGAAAGCATTGTTGTTTAATTGACACAAAATTCATCTAGACTGAACACCACTATGGCTCCTTTTAAAGATGGGGGATCTGGGATCAGAATTCATAGTTGTAATAATGGAATCAGGATTCAAATACAGTCCATGTGCCTTCTAAGATGTCATTGCTTTCTTTACTTACTAAGAGATAAAACTGTTCTGGAGACAAATCATAACGTTACCCAATGCATTGATTTTAGAAAAATAAAGTTCTAGCAATTATTTGGAATACTGAAATTAAGCATTATTACAGTGTTTGCCTTTATGTTATTTTTATAGTAATAGTGAAGCAGAATCCACAGGTTCCTTATAACCTGGGCAACTACTTCTCTTTTCTTTTTTTCTTACCCATGATAGTGCCTTTACATATAGCACCTTATCAATACATATGCTGAGTACTGCCATGCCTCTTCAGTTTCCTAATCCTTCCCTTCAGGTGTGCATGCATTCAAGGAGTAATTATTGAGTATTTGTTATAAGAAAGTACATTTCTGTCTCCATCTATCATTAGACATTTGATTATGTCACCTTTGTTTAAATAGAAATATACCAACTGCCCATATTTTAATAGTCAGCATTTATGTATACATACACATATGCATATAAACACACACACTCTTCTAAACTAGAAGAGTTCTTTCAATAAGCCCCTATTAAAATTAAAGCTTTATAAATTAGAGTTTTACTTCTAGATTACTAAAATGAACTCACATGAGATTAGGACAACAATGCAATAAAAATTCAAGTTTTAAGTAATACCTCTTTTTTGTAACTTCATATCAATATACTGGAATCAATTTGAATGTAATTTCTAGCAATAAATTTGTTCAAGCCCTACATATGACTATGTTAACCCAAAGCAAAATAATAAAAATATTTTCTGTTCTTTGATGCAGATACAAAATTTATCAGTGCTAAAGGACAAATATATTTGAATAAATATATTCATTTTCAGCATCTAACAATTTTCCGTTTCCCCTACTGTTAGATTTTTAATTTGTATTTTTATGTCCATCATATAAAAGATGGGTTTTCTGTTGCTCTTTTTTTATTAAGGGTCTGTAGTGGTGGAGCACACATTTCACATTCAGTGCAATGTATTCAGAAAGAGAATTTACATATTTAAAATTAACATAAATTTTGCTGCTATTTATGCATCCTATCTGGTCATACTCAAGGCAGGTAATGGGCTGTTTGTCTGTGTTGCAAACTGGAATAACTCAAGTTATTTATACATCTCAATGGCAAATCTAGCACTTTGATATTTTTACACTTTTCTCTTTATGTATTTTTTCTCTTAGCAGTGTATCTCAACTAGGCACATTGAGACAGAAGGTTAAATATTTGGTTTAATGACTTTAAACTATAGGGAAAGGGTCTTCAATAATTATCGGTGAGGGATGCAGTATTTACTGCCACATTCTATAGAAGCCTCTCTGTTTTCTTCATCCAGAGTAGAACTAACCATCTTCGTTTCTACAGCAATTGTTAATGAGCCTTTATGGCTACCCACAATTTCTCTGGTTTCTTTCTCCTTCTTCTCCTGTTAAGTACAATCCCATTTGGATCTCTTGGCTAAGTAATCCCAAAGGTCAGAAGAAGCCTGGCCCATATCCACTTTGGGAGGCCCCATTTATATTAAAGAAAAAAGAAAAAAGAAACAATAAAGCAGAGTTACAAAAATGGCAGCATATCTAAAATGCTTATATTTTAAAAATTAATGATTTGTCTCGGGCACACACACAGAGATACAATAAAACTCAATTATGCTATTCCAAGATAATTGCAGGATTTATAAAATTTAATTAATTAGTACATTTAAGGCAGTGGGTTCAGCAAAATGACACAGAACTCAAGTTCTGTAATGGAGATGGCGCTTTATACGTACACTATTAGTAGATAATGTTACAAGTCTAAACTTGAGGCCTTTCATGGATATGAAGCCTGAACTAAATGGCGCTTTTTTCCTAGCTGCATCAGGTTCCAAAACCAATCTGAAGTTCAACAGAGCAACAGCAAAGTACCCTGTGCTGGGTATATCATATTTTTCTATTTCTTAGTCCTGATTTCCTATTGTATACAAGATATCTTGTTTTCATTATAATCCTCCTTAAATTCTTTGTCAAGAGAGCATGATTTTATCACATAAGTTGAAACAGCATTTAAAATGATAAAGAATAAAATAGCAGTATTAAAAATACTCTCTACAGATTGAATTTTACCTCCTAGTTACACACAGATTTGCTTAGTGACAAGCTTAATTACCTCAATCCTCTTCTAACTGCAAAAGACATTGCTACTATTATTACTACTATTAATATTATTATAGTTAAATTCATTGAATGCTTACTATGTGCCAGGCACTGCAATAAGGCTTTGATATGCAGCATCTCACTTGATTTTTACATCATTTGTGTAAATAGGTAATATTGTTTACCTGATTTTATAGACATAATATCAGTTACATACTTAGCGAGTCTGAAACCTAAAAAAGGTTAATAATTTTAGTCACAGCCTTATGGAGAATAAGAATTGCATGCCCTGGACTGAATCACTACTGCTACCTAAGGCAGACTTGGCCCCCTCAATCTCAATTAAAATATAGACAATAAACTATTTGACTATTAAAAACATTAGTGTTGAATCTAAAAATCTATGCATATAGCTAGTGGGAACCTGCTGTATAGCGCAGGGAGCTCAGCTCAGTGCTCTGTGGTGATCTAGATGGGTGGGATGGTGTGGGGGGGTGGTGAGTGGGAGGGAGGTCCAAGAGGGAGAGGATATATGTATACCCATAGCTGAATCACTCTGTTGTACAGCAGAAACTAACACAACATTGTAAAGCAACTATACCCCAGTAAAAAAAAAATCTATGCATAGAAAGCAAATATAATAAATGAAAAGAAAATGAAAATTTGGCGTAAACATTGAGAACATCACTTGAGAAATAGTTTGGTTTTGACTATTACAGCCCACTCTTCAACCCAACCTTTTTCATGTCTTGCCTCTTCAGTATGGACATATCATCCTAGGTTAGACAGCAAGGGAAACAAAATTGTGGCCCTCCTTCAGGCTGTTTCATTGTTTTCTGCAAAGTGTTGAGGGAGGAGATCACAGGTGGCTGAGTAGGTGGACAAACCTTACATCTGTCATGTCATGAAGTCTATAAAGTATGTGATGGACAAAGTACTATGGAGTAGTAGGCTTCCTTTTTAAAACTATTCTTTTGTGTTGACTCTCCAAAAGACATATGGGCTGGCAGGATCATAGATGGAAGGGACTTATGTTACCTTTCCAAACAGGCAAAATATCTACAAAAGAAGGAGCTCTGGGTCAACTGGTGGACTTTAGGATTACCAAAAAAAAAACCCAAAACTGACTGTGATATACCACTGGGAGAACTCAAGAAAAGACTTCGACTCTCACCTCATAGCATTAGAGCATAGCCATGCCAAGTGCCCATTAGATATAAGAATCTTGATATGTAAATCTAGACTTGGATCAAAATCACTACAGTTGTTGAGAAGTAATATTTTGCATAAGTATCCATTTTCAACACATGGATACTTTCAAGAACTGCTGCTTTTATAAATACACGGTAGTGGTATAAATACCTTTAATTGGAAATACTAGTTTATCTATTCCAAGTGCTTATCTATCTCAGGATTGGGCTCCTCATCACCATTGTTATTTACCTTAGTTCATATTACTAGTAAGTATTCTTTTTTAAATTTTACATCAAGTGTGTTAAATATTGTTTAATCTACCCTGGGGCTATATTAAACCAGTTATTTCGGAATTCTTGATGAAATGGCTCTCAACTGGGAGCCAGAAAATCTGGTCCTAGGCCTGGCTCTGACACGACGTGGTCATGTGATCCTGGGCAAGTCTCCGAGCCTTGTTTATCCCTTTGTAAATGAGAGGATAGGAGTAGGTGAAAACTAAAGAAGAGGGAAGAACACCTCTTGGTTTCAGCTCTAACTGTACAAAATGTAAGAAATTACCACTCTCTCCTAGACACGTATCTCAAGGAAAGGCAAAAAAACCTGATGCCCATTTCATTAACATTACTAACCAGCGTATCTCAAAAGTGGTAAGGCTGTCTAGTAAAGTAGGGACCTCTGGTCCAATCCATTTGGGAGACACATTGAGGATACTGTGAAAAAGATGCCATCCATCACAGCCCAGCTTTAATGTGAAAGTTCAGTGCTTAAAAAACAAAACAAGCTCTCTGTTCTTTATGGGTTCATAATCATCTCAATGATTTCTGAGTAAACTTCAGATTGATCATCTACCTTGCAAGAGTTGAAGCACTAAACATAAAATCTACTCAACAATGATGTGGCATTGTGTAAAACTAAAAATATGTGTTTTTCCTCTCAGTAAAGAGTCCATTTTTTTTTCCGTGTGTAGGAATGGAATACTGCAGTGTCTCAAACTGATGAATTTGAAGTAAATACAAAGGCCTACTTAGCAGGCATGCATCCACAAGATAAGGAATGAATGATTCTAGAAAAATGGCATTGCTCCCATTAATATTTGGAGACATGTTCTTTGCTCTGCATGCCACAGACATTTAATGTCTTCCTTTCTCATTGAAGGGAAAACTGAATTGCATTTATTAATGAAGTGGCCAGCAGCAAACCAGAGCTTTCCAAAACACAATGTAGAAATTGCTGTTTGAAGGTAAGCAATTTGTAATTCAAACTTAACTTCACAGCTAAACATTTGGTTTATTATATGTTAAGAACTTTTATAAACATGCTGTTATTCCATTTTGTTTTTAATTTGCAGATTTAATTTACTTTCTGCATCTTCAGAAAGATCCTCTTCTTTCTCACTCAGATTCCATTAAATATTACTTGGGATATATGTCTCAAAGTTGAAAATATTTGTTAAAACAAAGAATAATTTTTTTTTTGTAAAGGGATTTATCAAACCTTTATTTGATGTAAAATTATTGTTAATGTATAGCATTTGGCAAAGACCTATTTTAACTCAAAACTGTTAAAACACCACCAAACGGAAATGGCCCAATATTTGATCATCTTAGAATTTAAATGTATAGGTCCATCAGGTTTTCTGGAGGAGAAACCTTCAACAAGGATTTGTTTGTTTGTTTGTTTGTGTTTTTTCCAAGAGAGAGCAAAATGTTCCCTGCAAGGGAAATCACCTTAAAAGACTGAGAGGGAGAAGACCAAACCTAGTCAGGGAATAAGTCCACAAAAAAAGAGGAGAAGTGATCTGGGTGATAGCATTGTGTTTCACCTGTTCTCTGGCCTGAACTTTTCTGCTGGAAACTTTTGGCAAAAGCCAGGCAAAGAAAACAGGAAGAAAAAAAAAAAAGAGGTGAATCTAAAGATGTTAAAAGTCCGAGAAAGCATGGCTTCGTGGTCTCTAGAGCAGAAAGGGACACAAATGGAGAAAGGATAAGATTCTCATTTAAGAGAGTCAAATCTCACAACACCAAAACATGGGCAAGAGCATCAGTCTTAGAAACGCACAGGAGAATGAAAGGATGACTTGATACGGAGCCATGCTAGTCTGCATCCAGAGGGAAGCTGCAGGAACATTCCTGAGCATGCTGGACTCATGAAGGTTGCTTTCCTGAGCATATGTATAGTTAGTAAGGCCTAGGAAAGAAGTATATATATATTTTTAACATCTGCTTGAAAATCAGTTTATAATTCCTATGATGCATGACCCTAAATTCACCAACGGTCATTTTCCTGAACATTCTCCTAATTCTTGGAAACTCTGTGACCCAACTAAATCCTTTTCTACAATATTTAAATGCCATGTTATAACCTAAGTGCAACTACCCAATTCATCCATGATATAGGTCTTTCTTCCTATGTGAAAAATGTCACCAAGACACCAGTTTTAGCACAGTGCTATTGCTTAATTAAAGGCCACACTAAGATCTCCTGGGATAGCAAATAGCTAGTGGTGTGCCATTGCTCAAATTTATTCTTGGACAATTGAGTATGGCTAAATGAGTCCCATGAAGTGAGTGACCCCAAGGTTCTCTCAAGCTTCAAAGTAATTATAGTAATATAATCAACATATACTTTCAAAGTGGATGAAAACATGTAACAAATAATTAAGATGGTTCATTTGATCAACTTCTAATTACCTGGTATATTCACTCTTACCAGAAATGATTTTTACTCATTATTATGAATGCATTCTCAATTGCATATACAACACATAACCACCCAAGACTATGCTTGCTCTTATCTAGTAATTAAACATCTCTTTATCTTCTAATTCCATCTTTATCCAATCTTTGGTACAAAATAATACCTTACATTTATGGAGCACCAACCTTGGATCCAGAACAATGCCAGTGCATTGTTCTTCCTCACAGAAATCTAGCAAGATTTGTTTATATGTTTATATAAGTTTAAATATGAGGAAACTGAGCACAGAGGGTCAAATAACCTATCCAAGTTCATGTAGCTATTAAGTCACTGAACCTGTATTCAAACTGATGTCTGACTCAAAAACCTGTATTCTTCTTGTATTATCACACTGCTTCTTAGTTTAAGTTGTCCTTCCACAAAGAGAAAGTGTAATATAGATCTCTAAAAGAGATTTAGTCTTGGTCTGGGTGGGCTACTACCCTCCTCTTGCTTTCTAAAAACATTTATTCATACCTTACCGCTGCCACATCATGTTTCGTTTCCTCTCTGTCTTGTGTCCTGCTTCCCCATCCTATGTCCTTCCTCTGCTACCTCCTTGAAACATTATCACAGGCACTTAAATACTTGCTGGCCAGCTGGTTGTAGAAATGTTTCCAAACTATGCAAATTAGTTCTATCAACTCGTTTCCTCTTTATCTTGCTTCTTAAAATTGAGAACTTTGGTTAGAAGAATCCAGAGGCAAACAGATGCCAGAGATCTCACAATTTTTTTTTTTTAACTTGTGTAGCCAAGGACAGATATGATTCTTTCAGGCTTAAAGCAAAGAAAGCCTTCAGTACATCTTTCACAATTTATAGGAAACCTAATTAAGCAGGAAAAGGTTGAGCTGCCTCATGTGTACATAATGTATCATTTTCAAAATTCCTTCAGAAAATCATTTCATGTGATCATAACAATGATTATGGGAGATAGGCAAAAACAGGGTTCAACTGAGGTTAAGAGATTTTCTCAAGGTCACGCAGCAAGTAATTATTATGAAATTAATTAATATTAAAATCATTTTATCCCATCCCAGTTGAGTAAATATTTAACTGCAAATATTCAGATACCTACACTGAAAATAATTTTTAAAAATACTTAAGTACTTACTGAGAATTTAAAATGTTTAATGCCAGAACTTTAAAGGGATAGAAAGTGGCATACATTATGAACTTTGCCATTAAAACAGGTTTTCTTAAGCCCTGGTGGGGGGGGCATTGATGGACTTTTAGAACTCCATGAAGTTCAGGAAATTATATACAAAGTTTTGTAAATTTTACATTTTGCTGAGGAATAGTTTGATAGTTCTTATCTATTTTCAAAGTTGTCTATGACCAAGAGAATTTTAAGAACCACAGATTTAGAGCTAAAAATGTAGTTAAAACACAGAATAATTGAACCTCTAAGGTGAGTTGATTGTCATATAACTTCAACTATTCACTTAAATTGAGAGGGACAATATAATGGCAAAATTAATTTTTTTTCTAAAGATCTCATATATTTTCAAAATCACATAATCTCAAGATAGCATACCGAACATTTTTTGGAATAAATGCTCCTCAGACTGTTTCAAGCCTTTCATTAATTTTCAGAGTTCTGAAACAGTTGACTTTTTGACAATTTTTGTTGGTGTTCTTGTCGCTTTTATGAAGGAGGAGATTTTTTTCAGAAGTCCTTACTTGAGTATTCCAGAAGTGCGCCCCCAACTGTGCATTGGTGTGAACTGATTTGGAGCTCTACACAGAAGCCCTATGCTTGGGTGATTTGTTGAAAATGATAGCGCTCTCAATCTCAGTGGCAAACAATCAAGGAAGGCCAACATTACCACTGCCTGAGACTTTAATACTGGTTGGGGAAAGTAACAAACCAGCCAAAAAAATTAACAGGGCTATCTAGGGGAATGAGATAGCCCTAGCAGGCTTTGATAAGCTCCCAAATAAGCTTTGATAAGCTTCCCAGGGGAAGAGGTTGGAAAAGTTGCATGGAAGTTCAAAAGAGACTGGAAAAGGTCCCAGTTATATATTCATCCCTAGTTGAATCTGAGACCTACACAAGCAAAAAGTGAAAGCTGAGTAAGACTTGTAAACTGTCTGAACTTTGAATGCATTCCCCACCCCAAACACAGAACCCCTCAGCAACAGCTGGAAAGCCGCTGGCTCAAAAGGTCTAAGTACAACATCTAATCAACCATTGGCTGACCTGTAAGCTGTGCTAGGAAGGAAGCAACAGCTAAGAAGCCAGTCAAGAATAAAAAGAACTAGCAGAGACATCAGGGGCCACAGAATCCATGGGAGACCTCTTCTACAGAATTTGTCCAATTAAGTCATTAAGTAATCCAACAAAAAACAGCAGCAGCAGTAGCAGCAACTACCATCCCTGGGTAAGGGATCAGAATCCATAGTTGCTACAATATATCATCTAAAATATCCACTTTTCAAACAAAAATTACAATATGCAAATAAACAAGGAAGTGTCATCTGTACACGAGAAATAACAGTCTATAGAAACTGATTCATTGCAAAGGAGTAGAATTCCTGTAAAAGCATTATCGTGAGTTATCCAGGATTGAACATGTTGCAACAGAGTCTTAGTTGTTCCTACAATAAGGAAAATGTCAGTCTCAGAGTGACTTGGGTGCCCTATATTCTAAAGTAGTCTTAGTCTAACTCTTCCATTTGGGCACTGGTCCGAGTACTTTAAATACCAGAAACACCCATTCATCTGTATTTAACCCACTGGCTATCATTTCAATCACCCAGTCATAGCAGCTGTCTGTACCATTTGCAACTCCTGCTGTGATCATCTCCACAGAGGATGGACATAAAAATGAGATATGGAGGGACGCCGTTGTCAACTGGCACTAGAGTTTTGCCCTTCCCAATGCTTCACATCGTAACTGATTAGGTGGAAAGGCACAGAAGAGTATTTGGGCAGGAAGGGGAATGCCTTGTTACCTCAAGGAGTCCATACTTCAGTGGGTCTGGCAGACTTCTCCTGGTCCTAGTGCCCGAATTTCCTTTCCCTCTACAGTTGGCAATGGAAAAAGTTACTGCTCCATGTAGTGTGTTTTTAAAATAAAGTTAAGTAAGCAAGAAAATAGCTTCTGAAGAAAAGGGCAGTAAATAAGGGGGATAAAACTTCAGTGATTTTAGTATGTTCCCATTACTTCTGCTATAAATTTTAGCACTGTGGAAAATGTGTGGTTTTAGAGACCCCACCAGCAGTTTATTATTTTGCTTTTGCATTTCCAGTTCATAAAGTCAAGTTGAGCATCTTGAGATTTGAATTCTATATGGTTGTGATTGTTTTAAGCAACTTTACTATGAAGGCAAAACACAGGAGCAGCATGGCTCTGTCCACCCACATAGATGCCTAGAGTGAGCACACTTTCCCCTAGACTTCTATGAGATGTGGAAACGTAGAACATGTGGAAACACATGTCCTTCCATAACAGCATCTTCGGCTGTTAAAACCCACAGGAGAACTGCTCTCTGGAGATACAAGGACCGTGAAAAACAAGGGAGTGAAGGCAGGAGAAGATGACTGCATAGCAACAGGAGCAGAAAAGAGGTGAGAAGGGAATTTCTATGTCTCAGGAGGAGCCACAACGCAAAGACGGGAGAAAAACTTCAATAAGGAGAACACTGGGAAACGTAAGCTGAATCTGCTCATATGGGAAATTGGTTAGGGTCAAGCTTCTCCCACTACTGTTTAGGAAGCAGAACTGTGTCTTCTTGCCAATCTATTAGACAATCTAATGAACACAGCTTTCTTCTCTGTATCATAAAGAAGCCAGACCAAATGCCGCCCTCCAAGTTAGACCAAATCCAGCTTAGTCTGAAGCCTACCTGTTCCCCAGGTAGGTTTTTTTGACTTGTACTGGAAATATAATCTTTCATTCACAGTTCTAATCCTGGAGAGCGTCTGGACATGGTTTGTTTGCTTTTAAAGAACATTTTTCAGAAGGACATAGTGGATCTAGTGCTGTATTTTGAATTTAAAAATTTTAGAAGTTGCAAATCAAATAAGGAAAGAGAAAGCAAAATATCCATGTTTTTATATTTTCTATTAACTGTAAAATCCAACTAATCAAAATAACACACTCCCAGCCTGGAATGCTCTTCACATAATTAGCTCCTTCTCATCCTTTAGGACTCAAATATTAAGGCCACCAATTTAGAGCATCTAGCTTGGGCTATACTCTCTAAAACCTCTTTATTTTCTTTGTTGTTTATCTGCCCCATTTAAATGGAACAAGCACCGTGTTTATCACAGACCCTAATATGTAGATGATGTGTCATAAATATTTGAATGGATATTTTTAGATCAGAAAATGGATTATGCAGCTCTTCTACATGGGTCATATTTCTTGTAGTAACTCTGAGTTTCAACAAACAATATAAAAAATTTGCATTTTTATTATCTTTTAATAAGTAAAACACATTAATTCCTGTTTCATAAGTTGAACTGATTTTTTAAGCACCTATAATATAACAGTTGTTTTAAGATTTTAGAACACCAAAGATGAATATCACGGTCCCTGTCTGGAAGGATCCACACTAATGAACATTCTGGCAGTTATACAGAATTGCATGCAACATCACTGGCCCTTTTATTACTCTGCACCATTGTCCATGCTGATCCCATTTCCTGGAAAGCCATGGTAGCTTTAATAGCTTGAAATACCTTCCTCATTCTCCAAAACATACTGAAGGGTGACGATACACGCTATGTTTCAAATACACACACAGGGAAAACAGCAGAGGCTTTTACAATGGTCATCTAGAACCACAGTCTGTTACAGTAAAGGAAAAACAAACTGAAAATATTGACAAGTTTTCTGAAGTAGCATGTCTTTGAATTGTTGATGCAAGCAAAAACACAGGAAGCCTTGAAGATATTAGGCAAACCAATGTTTAGATCACCAGGCTTAGAAATTAGAAGACAGTTGGGGGTTGAGGGTTAGAAATGGTTAGAAATTTCTCTTATCATGTGGGCTTAACTGAAAGCAACTTATCATTTCAGAAGCATAGAATATCAGACAAGAGTTTCTGCCTTAAAAAGTACATAAAGGTTTAGATCCTAAACTCCTATTTTCTTAGTGAGAACAGAGATGAGGATAATATTACCCCATGCTTTAACACTTAAAACACAGTCCTGTGTGGGCTCTCTCCACAGGGTTTAATTCAATCTTTCTTTTTATAAAAAGAGATAAAAGAAAAATAACAGAACTGATTTTAGTTATAGAATAAAGGCAAAAGTCACTGACAGAGGCAAAAATTTATGGATTACAGTTTAGTAGAAAATAGCAAGGACAGAAATTTTTTTTAATCAAATATCCTTAAAAGCTTTGTATATTACCAAAATGGCATATAACAGTGAAAATCATAAACGTAATCCACCACATTTCAGGGAACCATGTGATATATTGTCCACAATTTAATTGCATTTATAATGAACTGTAATGCATTTTGGAAATAGAGCAAGAGTCCTAACTCTATTCTTCTGTCAACCACTAATTCGTTGGCAGAAAAACTTTCTACAGCTCACTTCTCAGCTCTAGAATGGGGATGATTTTCTACCTTCTTCATGGCCTATTTGGAGGATTACAGTTACCTATGAGTGCTTTGAAAATGTGTAAAAGTGAAAATGCATGCGTTTCTATCCAGCCTAAACAGTCACCTTCAAATACCTAAGAATTATTACTGTTCCATCCATTTTTTCTCTAAAAAGTAAATACAGATAACATTGCCGAAGATATTTTAAAAAATAAAAGTTAATAACATTTTCAAGAATGGGGAAACATGACATTAGCACATAAACAATTGGTTACTGGTAGTGAAGTGGACTGAATGATTTGGGTAAACTTCCCCTCGATAGATCCTCACTACAGGTGAGCCCTCCTCTATTCAGCCCGTGGGTCAGAATGCATTTTCTAAAATGGCAATTTTGGATCGTGTTGCTCATGTACTAACCTATCAGGTCAGATCCCAATCTCCATGTCCAAGTCCGTCATCGGGAGGTCAGGACTCCTGCCTCCCTCCCCCATTTCCTTCAGTGCTAGATGTTCAGTCATCAAGGCCCTCTAAGGATCTAAACTCCACTCTGAGGGCAGGTACTGTCTCATTCCTCTCTCCCCTACATCCTCTTTCTTCCATCATTTAAGTAGCAGCAAAGCCATTCGCTTGGTTGCCCATCTTGGGGGAAATTCTCTTCCACTTCCTATTTCTCTATCTGTAATCGAATGACTTGTTCAAATGATATTTGTCTCCTGCTGTCCTGTAAATTCCTTGAGGGCAAATGCATGTCACTTTCCTTTTTCATGTTTCTATAATACGTTGCCCAGTACTGTCAATATAGCAGTGGTGCATGAAACTTCATTAACAAATAAACGTCAGGATTTCTCTCTCTTCTGCAGAGCCCTCCCTGACTGCTTAGAATGAAGACAGTGAAGCCTGAGTCTATCCTGTTTAGACACGGCATTTTTATTGCTCCCCAACTTAATGCCCGTAATAATTGCTTCCACTCTGCACCACCCACCTCGAATCCATTCTCCATACAACAGCCAGACTGATCTTCTTAGAGCATAAATGAAAACATGGCCTTTCCCAGATTCACTTACTCCAATGGTCTTGCACCAGCACTGAGAATTAAATTCAAACTCCCTTTCCTGGCCTTGGTGATATAACAAGAAGAATGTTCCTGCACGTGTCTCCAACCTCACCTGCTCCCTATTCCCTTTTACTCACTGCATCTCAGCCACAGTGATCCTGGAACACGCAGCTAATTGTCAAATTAGGCCATTTAACTGACCATCCTCTCAGCATGAAACGCTCTGCTTCCGAATCTTCACGTGGCTAGCGTAGCTCCACGGACGCTGCCTCTGAAAGCCTCCTATCTGCATGAGAGCCAGAGGAGCCGCCCGAGATACTCTCTATCACGTCTATTTTATGTTCTCAACAGGTCTTAAAATTATCTGATACATTCTGAGTTATGTGTTTATTGTCTGTTTTCTCCCAGTACGTAAATCCTGTGAGATGAGACCTCATCTCTTTTATTTCCCGCAATAACCCTAGTTCCTAAAACACTGCCTGGCGCATAGTAGGCACTCAATACATGATTATTGTACAAGTAATTGAATGAAGCTGGGTTTTGCCTCCACACTCCAATTACTTTTTAAAAATATATTTTACAGTTTTATTCTGAAACAACTCTATTTTTATATTCTAAGGGCAATTCCAAAGCAACACACAGAGAAGTCATGGCTTAATCATCTTGAAATCCATCAGTCTAGCATGTGTCAGACAGACGGGTTTGTGCTCAGTATTTATGGAATTCTACATAAATGGAATACACGTAATCATTTTTCTTATATGGCTCGAAGTTCTGTGTTTATACTTACTCAAATGCAAATTCCAGCTTAAGAGTATGTTTTACTACTAAAGTTCATTTTTCAATGTGTTCTTTTTGGTTAAAAAGAGATGCATCCTCAGTTTAATTTTATAAAGGGGAAGTTGGATTCCCAGGTTAACTGATAAGAATCTATTTAGCCTATTAGCTTCTGAACTGTGAAAGAACCTTTTAACATTCTTATCAACTGTGACCTCAGCATTGATTTATAAAGAAAATATAAGTGCTGATTGATTTGGGTGACCTATTCTTCCCTTCCTCTTTGGGCTTATTTTTGAGTATGATCAAAAAAAAATGTTTAATACCTACCTATTCTTTTTGAATGAAACCAAATTTGGGGATTATTGCATAGGCGCACACACACACTTTTTCTCCATTGTTCTTGCTTTTGTTTTGATTGTGATTTTGCAATCCTGTTTACTATTGATATGAATAAATCTTGTAACTTATCTATTTTTCCTTAACCATGACAAAACAGATGACTTGGTCACTTTGTCCCAGAGTCTTATCACTTTCACATTACTGATTAGTTCTCCCTCATGGTCAAAATTAATTCCAGATTCTCCATTCCTGAAATGGTTTCCTCTATTTTCTGAATGATAAGATTGTCAAGGAGGCAAATTATTTTTTTATTTACATTTAGAAATTTGAGACTTCTAGCAGTGTGCAAATAGGTGAGCATCTCTATTCAAAAACCGTCCTTTGCCTCTCTTCCTTCTGCAATCTGATTTACAAAAGCCTCAAACTTACCCCCGCCTGCCTAGGCCAGTTAAGGCAGCATGTCAGTTCTAGACAGATTCACTTGGTTCTTGACCAAATGAGGTCAAGTAAGGCAACACTGAAAGGATGCAGTGCCTTATCAGAGAGCATCAGGACATGTAGCAAGATGATTAAAGGGAAAAGCTTAGAAGCCAAGCAACTTGTTTCAAATTCTAACCCCACCACATATAAAATGATTACATCTAAGCAGCTAATCT
Organism: Balaenoptera musculus; assembly: GCF_009873245.2. NCBI lineage: Eukaryota > Metazoa > Chordata > Mammalia > Artiodactyla > Balaenopteridae > Balaenoptera > Balaenoptera musculus. The sequence goes on along the minus strand of NC_045790.1, from coordinate 41,792,936 downwards.
TCTTAACAGAATAGAATCTCCAGCAATCTATAAAAACATACTTGTTTTATTTCACAAATACCAACTATAACAACTTTGTACATTATAATCCTTAGTAGTCCACAAAAATGTCTGAAATATCACTATTTTGAAGGTAGAAAAAGTCAAAGATATGATTTTTATTTTTATTTAATTTTTTGCATGATCTGCCAAATTTTTTTGGCCTCTTTTTTAAATTGAAGTATAATTGATTTACAATATTGCATTAGTTTTGGGTGTACAGCAAAATACTCCAGTTATACATACATAAATATCTATTTTTTTCAGATTCTTTTCCCCTATAGTTTATTCCAAAATATTGAGAATAGTTCCCTGTGCTATACAGTAGGTCCTTGTTGGTATTCTATTTTATATATAGTCGTGGGTATATGTTAATCCCAAGCTCCTAAGTTATCCATTCCCCCACCCTTTTCCCCTTTGGTAACCTTAAGTTTGTTTTCTATGTCTGTGGGTCTATTTCTGTTTTGTATATAAGTTCATTTCTATCTTTTTTTTAAGATTCCATATATAAGCAATATCATATGATATTTGTCTTTGTCTGGCTTACTTCACTTAGTATGATAATCTCCAGGTCCATCCATGTTGCTGCAAATGGCATTATTTCATTCTTTTATATGGCTGAGTAATATTCCATTGTATATATGTACCACATCTTCTTTATCCATTCCTCTGTTAATGGACATTTAGGTTGCTTCCATGTCTTGGCTGTTGTAAATAGTGCTGCTGTGAACACCGGGGTAAGTGTATCTTTATGAATTACGGACAGAAGATGTAAATAGACATTTCTCCAAAGAAGACACACAGATGGCCAAAAGGCACCTGAAAAGCTGCTCAACATCACTAATTATGAGAGTGCTTGCTTTTAGAATTCTATTGTAGAATTCTATTAGAGAATCCTGGTAGGTCCCCCAGAGAACCCTGGACCCTACTTCAAGACATACTTTCCTTTAAAGAGTAATAAAGAAGATTGGCTAATAGCATTGGCTCTGGAGACAGATAAACTTCTATCTAAATCCATGCTCTAGAAAAATAGTCTGCATGCATTTAGGCAAGGTATTTCAACTCTCTAAACATATTTATTTACTCATAAAGTAGGGAAAATAGAACCTACTTCCTAGATTTATTGTGAGAAATAAATAAGATGACATCTGTGTTTAGCACATGACTATTCTGAAGTATTAGTTACTAATTCCATTACACACACACACACACACACACACACACACACTTCAACAGCACTTCCTACATCTTAAAGAGCTCTATAATCCACCCAATGACCACCTTTCTGCCTCTCTACCTGGATCGCTTTTCCTCATTCTGCATCAACATTACTTCTCTCACACTGTAGAGTATCCAAGAACAGAGACTGCGTCTGGAAATTTGTCTTATACAACATCTAAAACAACTTGACACAAACTTTTGGATAGTGTTATTGCAGTGGAAGACAGCTGTAAAAGTACCTCATATAATCTAAATCCTATGTTTCTTCTGGATCCAACATCTTTTGAAGTTGATAAAATCCAATGAGTTCACATCACAAAGTTATTACGGAGAATACGTTTCACAATCATTATTTCCTGGGATTGGAAAACACATAGAAAACTGACAACTTGTTCAATAATACAGTTATTTTCTCTAAAAGCAAATTCATCTTTCTCCAGTCTGCTTGATGCTTTGTTATCAAGCCCAGATATGTTGTCTGTTTAAAAGCTCTATTCAATCTTTAGTATTCACAGTCTATTTTTTCTAGACTTCACATTCAAGATAAATGTTCAAAAAAGCACACCTATAGCTAACACTCTGCTTAATACTCCTAAGACCCGATCACTTCATGCTAAGCCTGACTATACAAATGGGAAGGATATTGCTAAAGCCGCAAAAGAACATGAACAGATGTCCTCAAAGGATAGGAAGTTTTAAGACTATGAATTATGAAGATTAGCCTTGATTCAACATTCCTGTATTAGAAATGATAAGATTAATAAGCGAGATCACACTGATTCAATGATAGGCATTTTCAAATCTTTTAAAGCAGAAAACAGATCGAGTCCAATGAGTTTGTTGAGCTACTGTAGAGAGAAAATTAATTCAAAAGTCATTGACTAATGTTGACAAGGGACCAGAACCTGGGCAATCAAAACTATTTTTTCTACAGGAAAGATTGCTAGATTCTGACACCAAAGTCACAAAAAGATTTTCTTGAAGTAGTTTAGGGGTAAAAGATGATATGTAAGGATTTCAGAATTTTAGAAGACAAATTTGAAGTGGACTGATATGAAACTAATAATTACCATGTGTAGATCCAGGCACCAAGTACATCTGTATTCATTATTGCTTCATGAGCACCTAGCCCTGTTCTCAGCCTCTGAGAGCTGAAATAGTGAACAAGATATTCTCACAAAATGACCAGGAAGCAAGAATTATGAGTCCATTGTGATAAGCGAAGACACTGAATTTCAGAGATTAAAAATGTCCACAATCACACAGTAAGTGAGAAAACGGACCTCTAATTCTAAATTGAGATTTCTCTCCTTTGTATAACACTTGTCCAAATAACAAGTTGCCCTGAAATATAAAGGAACAGCTTCCATCCCCATTTTCCCCACTGGTTAAGGGTACAGATTCTGAAGTCAGATGACCTGTGTTCAAATCCTACTACCACCTGGTAACCTTAAAGGATCTACATAACCTCTAAGTATCTCACTTGCTTCATCTGTAAGATGGGTGTGAGACAGTATGAACTTCATAAAGATGCTGTGAGGATTAAATGTGATAATACTCATCAAGTATCCAAAACAGTACCTGGCATGCCACACACATTTGAAAAACACCAATTATTATTGTTGTTGTTGTTACATGTACACTTAAATTTATTTTGTGAACTGAAAGCTGTTTTGCAAGTAAACATCTCGTAAGTGTCAGTGATCTAAAAAATATAAACACAAGTATAATAAAATACTACTAGTTTGGATTGAGAATAATGATCATTTCTAGATAAAAGGTTTGAATTCATAACCATTTGAGTTTTTTCAGCAATAAGGACCACAGACCCAGATTTTTAAAACAAGATTTGGACATTTACTGTAGTCTGCACATGGGAAGAAGAAACAGGGGAAGTACACACAGGGCATCCGTGCTGCACCTCTGGGGGTTCCAATTGTGCTGTAGTCTATAGGAACTGTGCTCTAAGGAGGCGTGCAGCCAACAGTTGGCAAAGCCATACCTAAGGACTCCCAGAGCACAGTGGAGTAACTCAACTCCCAGGTGTTTTGGTAACTGTCATAAAGGGTCTGACTCCATTTTTGATGTTTGGCTGTTGACAGCTTTCAAGCCCCACGCCTTCCTTTGCCCTCTTGGCACCATCAGGAAGTTCAAGTAACACGCACCACATCCCCACTGCCCAACCCCCATAAAAACCCCTAGGCTAGTCTCCATTTCTTGCTCTCTCAAGCCATTTTTGGACTTATTTGGGAAACTTGCTCTGCCCTCCTCAGAAAACTTCAGTATGTGAGTAATAAATCTTTTGTATCTTCTTGTTATATGTATAGTGCCATCAGTTTTGCCATCGGGACCCAATTTTGGAGTGGGGAGGAAGGCTCATTCAACTTCAGAATGTTGCCACGACAGTAACTTAAGGTCATAACTTTCCTTTTGTTTATCCTTTGCAAAACTAGCTCAGTGGCTCAAGTAAGTACAGCTGGTCTTCCGCATCCACAGATTCTCCATCTGTGGATTCAACCAACCAGATACAGAAAATATTGGGAGGATAAAAATTCCAAAAAGTTCCAAAAATTGAAACTTGAATTTGCTGCATGCCAGCAACTATTTACATATAGCATTTACATTGTATTTATAACTATGTATATAGAATTTACATTGTATTAGTTATTATACTTAATCTAGAGATGATTTAAAGTGCATGGGAAAGCGTGTGTAGGTTATACACAAATACTACGCCATTGTATACAATGGACTTGAGCATCCACAGATTTTGGTATCTACAGGGGAATGCTGGAACCAATCCCTTGTGGGTACTGAGAGATGACTGTAATTTAGGGAAATCTGTAAAAAGAACTATCTTTTAGAGGTAAGAGTCTCTTTATCCAAGAGCTACTTTTTTTTTTTTAAGTTTTCCAAGAACTGTTTTTTATTTCTGTGGTCATTTGTTCTTATGGACATAAGACATTTTATTCTTGGGTTGGGGACTTTGGAGAGAGATGTCTTTGGGCACAGTGAGAGTTGAAGATGGACAGGTTTTTGGGGATACAGAGGAATATTGGACAGGGAAATTTTGAGAGAGGTAAAAATATGTTCAAATTTGCCCAGGACAAACCCAGGTTATGTCTGTTTGCACAGCATTATTATGAACAGGATCCCCTTTTCACTCTCAAAAGTGCTGTGACTGGATAATAGATATGTAATCCTACCTTTGATCAAAGATATTCTGAGACACAGGGTAGAACCATGGGTCCATCTACAGAGAAGGAGTGAGTGAGGTCCTCATCAGGGACACCAAGATGAGAACTCTGAGGAGGAAAGACTGTTGATAAAAACATCTGTTCCTTGTTCTCAAGGAACTTAGAATACAGGAAGTGTAACTATTGTACATGGTATCTGACAACTGCTGTAATCGACAGTAATACAGCAGTGAACAAAATCCACATGAGCTCAAGTCCTGTCTTTTTTTGATAGGTTATGTATATAGGTGGGTGATCTGGAGTTGACCAACATTCCAATTTCTACTCCTTTGCTTTCTAACTGTATGGCCTACACAATTTAATAACTTCCATACATTTTAGCTATGAAACAAAGATACCAATTCCTGCCTTCCAGAACTGTTGTAAGGATTGAGTAAGCTAATGTAGGTAAAGGTCAATATATAACACCTTGCACAAAAAGGCTATATGTAAACAATAGCTGCTGCATACTACTCTAACGACATTATTATTATTATTATTAGCAACATTACCCAGGTTACCAAGTTCTTTCAACTATTTTATGCCTACTTTAATAAGGAGAGTAAGAACAATTTCAACAAAAACAACCTACATTAAAAATATTTTTTAAGACTGCTTGTTGGGACTACAAATTGATACTGTCCTTCTGAAAGGTAATTTGTCAAACCATAAAAATTTTTGTGCCTATTTTTTGAATCAGCATTTGCACTTATAGAAATTTATTTAGGGAAAATCATTCTTGCACGTAGTCAATAGGGTGCAGTAACTGAAACACGGACTTTGGAGTCTGGAGCACAAGGGTTAAATCCACACTTACTAGCTGTGCTACCCTGGTCAAATGATAGAAAATCTCTAAGCCTCAGTCATTTCCTTTTTAAAATGAGGACAATTATATTATCTACTTCATGGGATTATTGGGAGGATAAAATTATTGGAATAAAGAATAGTGTATGGACTTTAATAAGTGCTCAGTATTATTTTTATTACATATAATCATTCATCTAAAATTATTACATTGTAAATCAACTATACTTCATTTTAAAAAAAAGAATGTATATATGTGTATAACTGAGTCACTTTGCTGTACAGCAGAGACGGGCACAACATTGTAAATCAACTATACTTCAATAAAAAATTTTTTTAAATAAATAAAATTATTAATAATAAACAATTAGAAACCAGTTTACGTATCTTATAATAAACTGATTCAATGAATTTTTTACATATAATTATGTAGATTTTTAAAATGTATAAAATATTTTATGTAACAATATAGCATTTCAAAATAATATGAAGTATATCATTTTCCTCATTTTTAAATAAAAGGACTTGAGTTTAAACATTTAAGAGTGGTTTTTCCTCTTTGATAGGATTATACATGATTATTTATTCTTGTTTTCTCTATATTTAAAAATTTATAAGTTATATGATTTATTTTATAGTCAGTTTAAAAACTTTAAAAAGTTTAAAGTTATAAATGAAGGAAACCAAAAAAAAAAAAAAAGTATTTGCTTGTCTACAATCTTTTGATTTTTTAAAATTGCTTCACAGAGCATTTTAGTGTGGATAGTGCAAAAGTTACTTAATTCCAAGTCAAATCTTTAAAATAATTCATAATTTCTCAATTAGTTCAAACCAAATTCATTATACTTATGAAGACTCTCTCTTTCTCTGAATTCTATTTAGCAGCCTATCAGTGATTCCACAATAAAGAAACAGGTGCAATATTAATGAGACCAAGGTAGAAAACCTCCCAGGCAGAAATAAAAGTGTTTTGACATCATGAAGTGGATTGGCTGTGTAAAATTACACAGCCATGTAGATTTCAATTCTATTTAAGACATAGGAACACTGTCTTGTCTACTAAGTGCAACAATATGATAAAATTGGAGAGAATAAAGCAGTACACTTTTGTTATTTCTGAGATAGAGAAGAGCAAAAAATAAAGAGCAAAACTCATCCCCAAATCTTAGCCAGACTTACTACATATAACAGCTTATTTTTTTACCCCTGGAAATGCACACCAGATTTATAAGGGCAGTTTAAACACAAATACAGAACTCAGTGAACAAAGAAAATATGCACTTAATGGAAATAAAGCATATTCTATTCAGAACAGGTCCTTATAATCTTCTGCTGTAAACAGTCACACATTAAGAATCTGAATTCACTCTCACCCACTGTCATAATAAGGCAGAGAAGAAAACACTAGCTAAAAGCATCCTCCAGAGAAATGGGTCATAGATTAAGTAAGTAACTCAACTAATTTGGGACATGCTTTTACACAGATCCAAATTCTAGACCATGAGTTTGTTGCTATTTATTATACAATCCTTCTAAGGAAATCATTTAAATATTTAGAAAATAATAATTATGAAAGAAAACCAAACCCAGCTGATAAACATCATCATGCCCAAGCAGCAAAAAATTTGATAAATTCATATTAATTCATTCATATTATTGTCATTTTCCCCATTATTTCATCTCTTTTCACTGTTTGTCAGTAGTTGATGATATAACAGAATTTGCATGAAATTCCAGTTCTGTCCTCTAAATAAAGGGAAAAAATTCCACTCCTCTCTCTCTTCCAAAACTTCTTACAATGTGGCCCAGACACTTCCCCTCCCCATGACAAAGTAAGCTGGGTAAGTATCACATTAGAGCTGAGACTGCCCTGAAGCATACTCGGTCTAAAAGAGCACTACATCAAATAGGTACTGCACTCATGAGTTCCATGCGAGAGTAATAGAGTAGGGAAGGAAATCAAAGGCCTGAACTCAAAAGCCATCCTCTGGTACAGAATTCTATCAACTCATATGGTTTCTTCCTTTAGTAAAAAAAACCAAATCTGATCAATGATTTTGCAAGTCCAACCATAGTGTTCTCTTCAATTTCTAAATCACACTTGTCTCTTTTATTCACTTCACAATCAATAAGGTCAAGGAATTGTGGTTATTAAGATTGGGGAAATCTTTTAGATCACTTAGTCCAAAATTACATAGCCCAACAGCATCATTTTGAAGATGATAAAACTTAGAGGATAAAAAAACCATAAAACAAAAAACACTTGTCTACATCTACAGAGTGAGTAAGTTGAAGGAGACCAAATAAAAGATTTCTTATAGTGTTTTAACATGCAACACGATGTCTCTTGTCTCAACAATTGGATCCAAAGTTCTTTGAGTTCAGGCTATTAAAAAAAAAAAAAAGCTTATTCAGACCACCTAGGCAAGTAGGAGAGTATTATTCAAAAAGCAGGTACTCAGTAATTCTCGTAAAGGTTGAGCAAAAGAACTAATGGCTTTCTCCAATAGTTAAATAGTGCTTTGCCTATGTATTGTATAATATATCCCAAATAAACATAATTAATACAAATAAGTAAAGTAAGCAATTCTAACACAAGTCTTCAGAGAAGCAAAGGATTACTAAAACTATCAAATGTCATTTTTATCCTGAAGTCAGGAAGATAGTGGAAATGTTTTCTACATAGTAGGAATTTTCACTGGCCCTTCCTCTCCATAAACACATAGATGAAGTTCTCTAAATATATAAAATTCCACCTTGGGTGTGCTCATGCACACATGCACACACACACACACAGTTTTACCATCATAAGAGATAAAAAGATTCAGATTCAGTTTGAGGAAACCAAGTAGTTCTTGACTAAAAAAAAATTACCTAGTATTACTACCACATGACTCAAACAGAAACTGTGTTCTGGTCAAGGTCCCCTCTACACACACAGGATATTCCATATAATGGAGCTTTCTAGGAGCTACCTGGAGCATCCACTGTGGTCAGAACATAATAAATCAGGATCACCAATTCCGTAATATTTTCACTTTTGATTAGAGTTTGTTGATTTCTATTTGAGTGTTCAATGTTTTTCAAATAAAAGCAAAGAATAAAAGATTTTTGTAAACTCTGCTTGGTGGATCTGGAATGGATGGATGCCCCCCAGTAAGAAAAATTTATTGGAGTTGTCTAGTTGGAATCATGATCACCCGAAAGCTAAAAGAGATCTAAACCAGAATGGAAATGGAAAAAAAATCATCACTGATGTCCATGTGGAACAACACGATGATCACTGATATTCATGTGGAGGAATACAGTTGATTCTGTAATAATCATTGCCTCTAAGGGGCTCCATACTCAGGATTGAATCAATAAACTTCAAGCCCCTGTTGATTCTAACTTTTGCCAATAAGTAAAGCATATAAAAAGTAAAGATGAATGGCATACATAATTTACTTATGATTACCATCAAAACTAAATTCCTAATATCTCAATGAGAATATTCTAAAGTTTGGTTTAGAAACAATTACTTGTCCTCAAAACAAACAACCAAAAAAATCCAAATATTCCTGTATAACATGAATTAATGTTTTTGTAGTTTGTCCTCATTGAAATCACCAAGTCTCTCTCCTAAAACTCACTCTTCTTCCTATCAACTCATTAACCCAAACCAGAAATCAGAAAGTTATCCTAGGTATTAATTTCTCATTCACACCATCCTTCACTATGTCTGATCACTAATGTTTACCAGATCTATGCATATGCAAACTATAGATATAGACTGCTTTCCAATCATGCCTCCAGTCTATATTACTGACTTTATTGTTCTAATCCAGGTCCTCAATTTCTCTTTCCAAGGAGGATTGCAGTATTTCAAGTATGTCATCACTCAGCCATATTCCCATGAAGTCTTACCCTCTCCTGTAAGGCTTTCCTGATTGATTTATTCCTTTTGTAAAATCTTCTAGCATCTTAAAATCCTTTGCCTACAGGATAGATTGAAAACTCCTTAGAGTAATCTATAAATTCCTCCATTCTTTGGCCACTGCCTAAATCACTAGTCTCATCCCTTGTCATACTCCGACCTATCCCTTAAGATTGAGAATCTGTGTGAAGCTTTCTCTGCCTTCTCTTTCCCATCCTCCAGAATTAGAGATGATCGTCCTGTCCTTTAGGAATCCATAGTCATCCGTAGTTCTAGAGAGACAACTATTTACAAGTCTTCTTCAAGCCTGTCACAGTACATTGCAAATGACTGATTATATGTAGTCTCTAAAACAGGCGTGACAAACAAGTTTTATTTCTGTTGTATGCTAATTTTAATCAATGGTTAGAGATTGCCTGCAATCGCTGTTGAGAAAGAATTTTTGAGGAGCTGACTTGACCTGCTTTCAAGCTCTATCTACTATCGGAACAAGTAGGGAGAAGAATGGTATTTGGACCAGCTATTTGTCATCCTTGCCCTAGGCTGCAAGTCCTGGAAGGTAATGAAATGTGCTTTATTTTTTCATTCTCAGTGTCTGGTGCAGTGGCTGACTCAAAATTCATTGAAAACACAAACCTCAAGAACCACTCATCCTAATCTGTAACTCCACACACAGGAGTCCATACTCATTCTTTTCTGGTCCTTTAAAGAAAAACACATAAGTACTTGAGTATAATTTGTGTGACTTGACTAATAAGAGGAGATATTCATGTGTCATTATGGACAGAATGACAAGGGACCTAGTAAGAGTGACATCAGAGGCACTCCAAACACAACTTTTCCTAGTAGCTTTGTAAAATTTTTTGGACAATTATTTGACCCTTCCCAAGCTCAATTTCCTCATCAGGAACATAGGGATAATGAAATCTGCTTTGCAAGGTTGCCATAGGGATTAGAAATAAAACACATCATTACATAGTGGGCCCTCCGTAAATGATAACTATTAGTATGTGCTATTTTGGTTCACAGCAAATTTCCATGGGAAGAAATACATTTTTTCGAACCCAAAGGAGATAATTTTAGTCCCTTTTAAGAGGCATTTTTCTGCTCAGTTATGTAGGTTGTTTTGTTAGTAACATACAATCACTGAGTATCAACTCCGTTTATTACATCCTTATGTTGCCCCTGCACTAGCCCTGAGCTCATGTTGTACAGCAGCCTCAAGGATGTATGTTATGATTACTTTTAAGAATCAATGAATAATTGATAACCATTAAACACTTTGCCTTTGTGTAATATATTTCATCTATGGATTTTGAAGGGTTAAGGTTTTTAGCTCTTCTCTTCTGTATTTCGAATTCCGGCTTATATTTACCAAACTCCAAACTCTAGCTTATATTTACCAAACTCTAGCTTATATTTACCAAACTCCTAGCTTATAACTCCAAATTATAAAAAAAGAATAAGACTTTTCCAGAATCAATGGATTCTTTGAATCTTCTTTGAATTCTTATGTCAGGAAGAATGACCTTTTCACAGTGTTTCCATAGGTTGTAGCTGAACAACATATGGCTATATATGTATATACATCAAGGAATTTAGGGGATAAAATGCTCACAAGTACAGGCTGGAGTCAAGAACTGACAATGAGTAGAAGCACACAGCTGAATCTAGTGCAATGCCATCCAGTCAGTAACTGTTACTTACTAGGCTCCAAATTTCAGTTCTCATTTAATTTGACCCTATTGGGTGGGTGTTACTGTCCTTCAATAAGAAAGTAAAAGGTTTAAAAGATTAAGTCACAAGGGATACAGAATATTATGGAAGAAAATATGGTTCCAGGATTTAAATGCTAGTACTGTAATTAACAATAAAAACCACCACCACTACCAATTGCTTTCTTACACATGCTGTGTACTCTACTAATCCACAGGTTCTTGAATGGCAGAGCTGAGACTGAAACCTCGATTACTCTGGTTTCAAAGCTGATGTTCTCCGTAACACTTAATTTCCTCTGAAAGTAGATGAGTTTGAACCTCTCAAGCCCCTCATCGTTCAGCACCTCCCCTTCTTATCCAAAGATCTCCCATCTTCCCCAGACGGTGCCTTAGCCACTCTAGGGTTTTCTGCCACTGCAGTGCCACTTGCATTCATTCTTTCCATGGGGATAGGGAATGACCCACATGCCACGTTAGAGAAAATGCAAGCAAACATTTTGAAGGTGTTCTGCAATCTATGCAAATTAGTACAATGATGCCAGACAATCTAACATAGACAGACGCTTACAATTAATGAAGCCATAGATCCAAAATTTGTATCATAATGGACAATTAACTCAAAATCATTGTCATCGTGAATCACTTCAGAACAGGGAGATGAATCATAGCTTTACAAAAGTGTTGCCCTGTCTAGTTAATGAGTGTCTGCAATATTGCTAAAATTTTTATTAGGGTTATCATTAAGCACTTACAAAGCAATTTATTAGTAGTTTCCTAACCCATCCCCACTTCACCATCAAAACAAATTCTATGGCAGTTCTGATTCTGTTTCTCCCCATTTTAAATATTAAGAGAATGTTGGCCCAGAGATGATTTGAACTAGCACACCAAATATCTCTTCCCTCTTAAAAAAGCAGTCTCCTAATAGAGATGATAAACAGGGACACATGACATCAAAATATTGTCACATGGATGGGCAAGTTATGGGAAGAGCTTTTCTGCCCTGTTAAAGATGACCTCAAGAGCAAGAACTATATGCCAGAGACTGAGAAATTATGTACTTATGAGGTAATCAGTAGTAAGTTAAATAACAGTGCTTCTAATAGAAGCAGCTCCTTTGTGATTCAGCAATCTGAGAGTCAGTGAGCCTTGTGTGGAAATGTTCCATAAACAAGACCAAAAATCTGAGTAATAAATATAAAAAATATAATGCAATTTCCCTAAAATATGACCACTTTTGCCAGCTTCCAGTTCCTTCCATGGTTCTATTGAAAGAGCTGGACCTCTTTTTACCAAAAATGGGGAGAGTTTTAATTCTTCTCTTTCACTTTGGAAAAAAAACCATTTTAAAAGTATACTTGCAGGGGAAGATTTAAAAATCTAAAGAAGAATCACATACTACAGGTTTCCTTAAATACATGGAGGGTGTTTAGGGCTCTAACAATAACAACAGCAACAACAAAAGTTTTCCTATTTTATAGGTCCTCATGGTCTCAGTGGGAGGGAAAAGTTTCATTACTTGATGTAAAGATTTCTTACTTGTTGGTATTAATACTTCCCCTAAACAAACCCCTCCATAAAATTCACATGCAGAGATGTTCTCTTAAGGTAAAAAGTCATATAGCATCATTTAAAGCAAGCAAAGATTATGTGACAGCCACACAGAAGTGAGCGTGACATTGTCAGTCAGCCATTCCTAAAGCCAAGTATCTTTTCTTCCGTTACAGAAAAAGGTGTAATTCAGTGTGTGTTTGGTGTTGGAGAGGAAGTGAGAGAACTAAATCATGAAATGAATCGGAATCCACTTCTAAGTTCATGGAATACTCACTGCCCCTAAAATCAAAGTCAAGCAGAGATTGTGTTTTGCTGTCTCCAATGGCCATAGTATGGAATGTGATTAGCACACCCAAAAGGCACTACCATAACATCTACCTTACTAAGCCATGCCAGAATGTCTTTGCATGCTGATTACTAAGATACGTTTCATGAAAGTTTATCTGTATCATTGAAAGTATATATTAGGTGAACTGTACAACAAAATTACAGTTTCTCAAGTGGTTATGAAATGCTTCCACTCACCATCATCATGGATCTGGTTCACATACAGCCAAGGATTTCAGAATAGTGCAATTAGGGCAAGACCCACAAAAATCAGTATTCCTAATACACCAGTCACCTTAAGAAAGGACAAGGGCCTCATAAACCTCAGCTTCTATTTGTGGGGCTCAGGGAAAAAGTACAAATGGAGACCAATATTAACACATGTCTAAATATTTAGAACATAAGTTAAAATTAAATATTTATTATAACTATTTATTATTCTAGTAGTCAGTATACAGCACTGATAAAGAATGGAAACATCACATGTTACATCTAGACAAGCGTGGTCCAATAGAACTTACTGCCATGATGGAAATGCTCCCTATCTGTGTCATCCAGGACACTAGCCTCTAGCCAAGTGTGGTGAATGAGCACTTGAATGTGGCTAGTACAACTGAGGAACTAAATTTTAATGTTATTTAATTTTAATTAATTTTAATAGCCACCTGTGGCCATTGGCTACCACATCAGACAGCGAGGTCTAGACTTACAAAAATGTTCTTCAGCTACCATATACAATGGTTGCCAATATTGTGCTAATTCATGAGAAACATGCACTGGAATAAGAAACAAGAATATGGACATTTATATGGGAAAGTTACTTCATTATGCAAGATCTTTCAATGTTCATGCTAACAGAGGAAAAGCTGACACTTATATTGATTTGTCTTTTATCTATTAAAGTGCTTCCATTGCTTCAATCTTTGCAGCAAGTTCCATCTGCACCATCAGCAGCAGACCAACCCACAAACATTCACTGTATTTACTCAGTTACCTTTTCTTTCAAGACATAGGACAAAAGATGTGGAGAAGATTTACCCTGGCTGGCCAGTGCTAAACATGAGATCAAATGCTTGGCACTGTAGGCTTCTCTATGCCAACTGACGGAGTTACTTGTGTATCCCTCAATAAATGTGTGTGTGTGTGTGTGAGTGAGTATGTGTGTGAGAGAGAGAGAGACAGATAGACAGAGAGACAGACATACAGAGAGACAGAGACAAACATAAAGGACCGTTCTAAAGTGTGGAGGCTTGGGTGAGAACACTTATGCCTAAGAAGTACTGCAGTGGCCTCACATAAAAAGCAATTAGTGTAAAGCAATTAGTGTAAAAAATTATACTCCAATAAAGATGTTAAAAAAAAAAGCAATTAGAAATTTTAGTTTAACGGTTATATGTTGTATAAAGTTAGCTTAAGATGACATTTTTACTTAGCACCAAATGGAAAAATGTATCTTACAGACAAGTGGCAATATTACCTAAGTAAAAATCAGCAAAAGCAGCAGGAAATTACTTATTTCCACTTCCCTTTACTGCACAAATAATGGCATATCCATTATTATGGCTGGTGCTCTCATTATAAATCATTTCCTGTATGTGTCTGTGTGTGAGCAACACTTTAAAAGCAAATAACATAAAGTATAAAGAGATGACCAGTAAAAGGAGAAGCATATGGAAAGAAAACGGAATAAACCATCAGTCAAAAAATTTAGGAGGCCAAGAAACCACAGAATCAAAACATCCCCCTAAATCATGGTAATAACCTTTCACTAGACTCCAGTCTAAGGCTGAACTGTGCTGCAGTTAGGTGAGCACTGATGTAAATATTAGTGTTTAGAGGCGGTTTCCTTTGCTACTTTTGCTAGACGTGACTAAAATCAAATGTCCCCATTCTGTCATTTTGTAATTCTCATGTCCAGAATTCTCATAGGGTAAGGCAGATTGAAACAGATCTGATCCATTGTTGGCAGCCCCTAAAATTGTCTCAACCCAGCCCAGAATGTTCCTGACCTCTATCCAGAGAGGAAGCGCCAAGGGAGAGGAGTCATCACCGTCTTTTGATGAGGGAAGCTGCCAATGCAATCTTCAGTAAGGGAGTCACGTATACAGAAGAAATTTCCAACAAGATCATGCTGACTTGTGTTTCCAAAGGGTGCTGTCCCCAAGTTCAGTCCCCCCTAGGACTCCTCGTTAGTCACAGGCCAAGTAAAAATTCCCTCAGGCAAGTAAAAATTCCCTAATGGGACTTGCAAGGCTCTTCATTATATGGTCCCTGCTTATCTCTACAAGTTCATCTCTCTTCCAGACATACCATTTATTACTTCATTTATTCAGATACACAATTCTCTCTCTCCTCGTTCCACTCTCATTTCAATGCCTTTTGCCTGTGATGCTCCTTTGGCCTGGTATCATCTCCCTCCACTTCCAACGTCTGTCTCCCTTCTCTCAGATCTCCACTTATCTTCCTCCAGATTGTATACAGTTTCTCCCGTGTGCTCTCATGGCACCTAAAATTTTACCCACTGAAGCAGCTATCACTCTGTAAGGTAATTTCATGCTTGTTTGCCTGTATCATCCATGTTCTATTACAGCAGTTACCATGTACCAGACAGCCTATTAACTTATCTTCCCTGATCTTACAAGGCAGGCACCCATTGTCCAGATGAGAAAACCTGACCACAGAAAAGTTAAGAACCTTGCGTAAGGTCATGTAACTCTTTTTTTTTTTTAATTTTTTTTTTTTTTTATAGCTACTTTATTTATTTATTTATTTATTTTTGGCTGTGTTGGGTCTTCGGTTCGTGCGAGGGCTTTCTCTAGTTGCGGCAAGTGGGGGCCACTCTTCATCGCGGTGCGGGGACCGCTCTTCATCGCGGTGCGCGGGCCTTTCACTATCGCGGCCCCTCCCGTTGCGGGGCACAGGCTCCAGACGCGCAGGCTCAGTAGTTGTGGCTCACGGGCCCAGCCGCTCCGAGGCATGTGGGATCTTCCCAGACCAGGGCTCGAACCCGTGTCCCCTGCATTAGCAGGCAGATTCTCAACCACTGCGCCACCAGGGAAGCCCAAGGTCATGTAACTCTTGAATGGCAGAACTAGAATTTAAACCCAGCAATTCAGATTCAGAGCCTATCCTCATCACTGTGCTCTGCCATTTCCTAACACAGTAAGTATTCAGTAAATACTTCAAGAGTAAATACATAAAGGAAGGGAAAAAAATCCCTAAATGAATGATGTTTTGGCATATTTCTGACATACATCATGTCCCTTTCAGCACTCCAAGGCATAAGCCTTACTCCTTTACTGATTCAATTTCAAGAATTACAAATGACATAATAGTTTAACTGGGGGTCATTCAATGAGATTATTTGAATTGTGTGTAAATAAGAGTTAACATAGTAACCCCGAGATTGCTGTCCTTAGAATGGCCTGCTTATAAACTTGGCCCTTAACCGGCATTGGGAACTTGATTGGCAAACAGTTCCCTACTCTGATATAAAACTTTCTTTAAACACTAAGAGCAGCTCACTGTGCCTAAGTTGTGCAAACAATGTGGTTTATGCTGAACACTCACTCTCCTTCTGGAATTTGGTACATGCCAGTCAGAGCACCTTTGTAACTAGTCCCCAAAAAACACTGGGTGCTGAGTCTTTCATGAGCTTTCTTGGTAGACAACACTTCACACATTGTCACAACTCATTGCTGGAGGAATTGAACGCATCTACAGTGCCTCCACTGGGAGAGGACTCTTGGAAGCTTGTGCCTGGTTTTCTCCAGACTCTGCCCATGCGCCATTATCCTTTGATCCTTCGCTTATCTTGCTTTGTATCCTTTCATCGTGATAAATCTTAGCCATGTGTGCAACTATATGCTGAGTCCTATGTGTCTTTTTAGCAAATCACCCAACATAGAAGTGGTCTTGGGGATCCCCAACACAAATCCCTTTCTGAGGGGGGGCATGAAGCAGGAGAAAAAAACAATGACAAAGACCTTCAAGTATATTTGCTGCAAAAACATAACAATTTCACTGGGTTTAATCAAAACAATTCTCCCACTGGAATAAATAGAAGTACTGATTTTAGACATAAATATCTCTGTGTTTCAATCTCCTCTTTGTCAATATTAGGTTTGTGACCTTGTGCAAACAACTAAACATCTCAGAGCTTTGTTTCCTTATCTGTAATATGGGAAGAACAATGCTTATTTCTCAGATTTCCTGGAAGTTTAGTTGGAACAACATAAGTAAATGAGCCTAGGTCTGCACCTAGCATGAATAATCACTCAGTAAACATGCAGTGATCGATTCCAGGACCCCGAAATATTTCTTTTCAACAAAGTATACCTGCTAAAGGGCACAATAATTCATTTCATCTGTTAAGGTAAGATATACTCCTCTAAGCTTAACCAACCACACTAAGCCCCTGACACACACACAATGACTTGCTTTAAAAACAAATATATAAAAAGAACAAATAAATGCAGCATCCTTCCTGACAGTCCATATAATTATATAAGGCAAATAACAATCAACAAACCTGGCAGCTTTTGTTCAGGTGCCAGCTACTTGGCTCTCACAAAACGAGACTTTAGCATTTTATTAATCATAAGACAGCACTAAATTTACTTCCCACCTGACAGTTTTAAACATGCAGTCAAATGGTGAGTTAATTAAGTGACAGTGTCCACGTTACTCAGGAAGATGAAACAATAAATGGCTTCTGTAGCAGATTAAGTGCCAGAATAAAATTGAGGTGTTTTGATAAACCACTGGTGAGGTCAATGGCTCCTCTCTGCTGCCCTAGAATCTGGACTGCAGTCCCAGAGACTGCGAACACCTGCAGATCCAGCCATTATTGATGCGCTTTTTCAAGGTGTGGTATATTCAAGTTGAAAGGTCAAAGTTGACAATTTCCAATCAGGTTGGACGCCCTAAATTTTGATGATTGGAAATCATCAAAATTAGAAATGGGGCTTCCCTGGTGGCGCAGTGGTTGAGAATCTGCCTGCCAATGCAGGGGACACGGGTTCAAGCCCTGGTCTGGGAGGATCCCACATGCCGCGGAGCAACTGGGCCCGTGAGCCACAACTACTGAGCCTGCGCATCTGGAGCCTGTGATCCGTGACAGGAGAGGCCACGATAGTGAGAGGCCCGTGCACCGCAATGAAGAGTGGCCCCCGCTTGCCGCAACTAGAGGAAGCGCTCGCACAAAAAAAACGAAGACCCAACACAGCTAAAAATAAATAAATAAATTTAAAAAAAATTAGAAATGAAAAATCTACAATACATGCCTCATCTGAAAAATGAGAGAGTTTGGATGAGATGGGTCATTTTTCAGATTAATATAGGGTTTTGGTGGGGGGGGTTTACTTTAGATCCTTCAGCAAATAAAGTGGAAGCTGAGTAGTGAGACTCTACTCTGTCCACACCCCACACATCCCACCAGCTGCTCCAGTCAGATCTCATTTAAACAACTGATTGCTCAGAAGAGGAAGGAGAAAGAGAGAGAGAGAGAAGAGAGAGATATTGGATGAGATGATCTTCTATTTACATCTGCCCAATTTTAAATTTCGATGAGTTAAAAGACTGGAGCCTCCCCTTTCCACTTTGCCCTGATAATTTTTAATACTTACAGACCCAACGTCTTTCTCAAGGAGAAAGTGATCCATTCTTAATATAATAGTAATAAGCAGAGGAAGAAAAGAAAACTGATTAAGACAAAAAGGAGAGATGGGAACATATGGCTTCTGCCATTATTCTAGTAGTTATGGTATATAATATTTCATTTGATTTATTCTTTTCAACAACCCACAACTCCTCCCTAATTTACTCTTTACAAAAACTTTGCACAGTGTTTTTACTTTGACTCCACAAGTGAGTAAACTGTGAGATTAGAAAACTGAAGAAATATGCTAAAGGTCATATAGCAAGTAAGTTGTAAAACAGCAATTTGAATTTTAGGATGCTCTGACTTGACAACCTGATTTCCTTCAAGCAGAGAGGACGGAAGAGGAGGAAGATGGGGAGAAAACTTCGAGCAGCCTTCCTTTACCTAGAAGTGCCCATGTCTACAAAGGATATGACGTATGTATGCACATGAATTCATAGAAAAAAGTTTGGAGTATTAAAAATATTAGCAGTGGTTGCCTCTGGGAAGGGGAATGGAGAGACGAGGCTAGGAAGAGGATTTTTACCTTGTTTTAGTGTGTTTAGGCTGTGATAACAAGAGACCATAGACTGAGTGGCTTATAAGTCACACAAATTTATTTCTCACACATCTGAGGCTGGAAAGTCCAAGATCAAGGCACCAGCAGATCCAGTATCTGGTGAGGACTCACTTCCTTGTTCTCTGTAACCTTACATGACAGAAGGAAAGAGGGAGCTCTCTGAGTTCTCCTTTATAAGATCAGTAAGCACACTCATGAGGGCTCCACTCTCAGACCTATTTACTCGCCAAGGGCCTCACCTCCAAATACTATTACGTTAGGGGTTAGGTTTCAATACGTGAATTTTGAGGAGACATAAACATTCAGCCTATAGCATACATTTTATTCTACATGCTTTTATGTATTTGACTATTTTGTTTTAATAATGCATTAATATGTTACTTCTATAATTTAAGGAATAAAGAGAAAATAGAATTTTCTGTTTATAAGAACATATTCTTGTATCAGTGTGACCAGAGGATTATCAAATAGCTTTGAAAACAAATTTCCTTAACAATAGGTTACAAGGCTTCTATTTTCACATTCAACTTTACTACTAATCTGCTTAGCTAAATCCTGCCCTAAAGTGTTAACAGTGAATGTGGATTATGGATGGATCGAATGCACTATTTTCATTCAGAAATATTAAGCATCTACAACTCTGCCCCTTCCATATGCTCAACCTACTTCTTCCAAGAGGTGTGAGCTATTTGGTACTTATTAGAGCACCTATGAATATTTCTGCAGTGACAGTTCTGTCAGTACACCTGGGAGTTATACCAAAGGGTAGTCTCACCAGAGGGCAGACAGCAGAAGCAAGAAAAACTGCAATCCTGCCTGTGGAACAAAAAACACATTCACAGAAAGACAGACAAGATGAAAAGGCAGAGGGCTATGTACCAGATGAAGGAACAAGATAAAACCCCAGAAAAACAACTAAATGAAGTGGAGATAGGCAACCTTCCAGAAAAAGAATTCAGAATAATGATAGTGAAGATGATCCAGGACCTCGGAAAAAGAATGGAGGCAAAGATCAAGAAGATGCAAGAAATGTTTAACAAAGACCTAGAAGAATTAAAGAACAAACAAACAGAGATGACCAATAGAATAACTGAAATGAAAACTACACTAGAAGGAATCAATAGCAGACTAACTGAGGCAGAAGAACGGATAAGTGACCTGGAAGACAGAATGGTGGAAATCACTGTTGTGGAACAGAATAAAGAAAAAAGAATGAAAAGAAATGAAGACAGCTTAAGAGACCTCTGGGAAAACATTAAATGCAACAACATTCACATTATAAGGGTGTCAGAAGGAGAAGAGAGACAGAAAGGACCTGAGAAAATATTTGAAGAGATTATAGTCGAAAACTTCCTTAACATGGGAAAGGAAATAGCCACCCAAGTCCAGGAAGCGCAGCAAGTCCTGTACAGGATAAAACCAAGGAGAAACACACTGAAACACAGAGTAATCAAATTGGCAAAAATTAAAGACAAAGAAAAATTATTGAAAGCAGCAAGGGAAAAATGACAAATAACATACAGGGGAACTCCCATAAGGTTAACAGCTGATTTCTCAGCAGAAACTCTACAAGCTACAAGGGAGTAGCATGATATACTTAAAGTGATGAAAGGAAAGAACCTACAAGCAACATTACTCTACCCGGCAAGGATCTCATTCAGATTCGATGGAGAAATAAAAATCTTTTCAGACAAGCAAAAACTAAGAGAATTCAGCACCACCAAACCAGCTCTACAACAAACGCTAAAGGAACTTCTCTAAGAGGGAAACACAAGAGAAGGAAAGGACCTACAAAAACAAGCTCAAAACAATTAAGAAAATGGTCATAGGAACATACATATGGATAATTGCCTTAAATGTGCATGGATTACATGCTCCAACCAAAAGACACAGGCTTGCTGAATGGATACAAAAACAAGACCCATCTATATGCTGTCTGCAAGAGACCCACTTCAGACCTAGGGACACATACAGACTGAAAGTGAGGGGATGGAAAAAGATATTCCATGTAAATGGAAAGCAAAAGAAAGCTGCAGTAGCAATACTCATATCAGATAAAATAGACTTTAAAATGAAGACTGTTACAAGAGACAAGGAAGGACACTACATAATGATCAAGGGATCAATCCAAGAAGAAGATATAACAATTATAAATATGTATGCACCCAACATAGGAGCACCTCAATACATAAGGCAACTGCTAATAGCTATAAAAGAGGAAATCGACAGTAACACAATAGTAGTGGGGAACTTTAACACCTCACTTACACCAATGGACAGATCATCCAAAATGAAAATAAATAAGGAAACAGAAGCTTTAAATGACACAATAGACCAGATAGATTTAATTGATATTTATAGGACATTCCATCCAAAAACAGCAGATTATACTTTCTTCTCAAGTGCGCATGGAACATTCTCCAGGATAAATCACATCTTGAGTCACAAATCAAGCCTCAGTAAGTTTAAGAAAGTTGAAATCATATCCAGCATCTTTTGTGACCACAATACTATGAGATTAGAAATGAATTACAGGGAAAAAAACATAAAAAACACAAACACATGGAGGCTAAACAATACATTACTGAATAACAAAGAGACCTAAAGAAATCAAAGAGGAAATCAAAAAATACCTAGAGACAAATGACAATGAAAACACAACAATCCAAAACCTATGAGATGCAGCAAAAGCAGTTCTAAGAGGGAAGTTTATAGTTATACAAGCCTATCTCAAGAAACAAGAAAAATCCCAAATAAACAATCTAACCTTACACCTAAAGGAACTAGAGAAAGAAGAACAAACAATACCCAAAGTTAGCAGAAGGAAAGAAATCATAAAGATCAGAGCAGAAATAAATGAAAGAAAAACAAAGAAAACAATAGCAAGGATCAATAAAACTAAAAGCTTCTTCATTGAGAAGATAAACAAATTGATAAACCATTAGCCAGATTCATCAAGAAAAAGAGGGAGAGGACTCAAATCAATAAAATCAGAAATGAAAAAGGAGAAGTTACAACAGATACCGCAGAAATACAAAGCATCCTAAGAGACTACTACAAGCAACTCTATGATAATAAAATGGACAACCTGGAAGAAATGGACAAATTCGTAGAAAAGTATAACCTTCCAATACTGAACCAAGAAGAAATAGAAAATATGAACAGACCAATCACAAGCAATGAAATTGAAACTGTGATTAAAAATCTTCCAACAAACAAAAGTCCAGGACCAGATGGCTTCACAGGTGAATTCTATCAAATATTTAGAGAAGAGCTAACACCCATCCTTCTCAAACTCTTCCAAGAAATTGCAGAGGAAGGAACACTCCCAAACTCATTCTATGAGGCCACCATCACCCTGACACCAAAACCAGACAAAGATGTCACAAAGAAAGAAAACAACAGGCCAATATCACTGATGAACATAGATGCAAAAATCCTCAAAGTACTAGCAAACAGAATCCAACAACACATTAAAAGGATCATACACCACGATCAAGTGGGATTTATCCCAGGGACGCAAGGATTCTTCAATATACGCAAATCAATCAATGTGATACAGCATATTAACAAATTGAAGAATAAAAACCATATGATCATCTCAATAGATGCAGAAAAAGATTTTGACAAAATTCAACACCCATTTATGATAAAAACTCTCCAGAAAGCGGGCATAGAGGGAAACTACCTCAACATAATCAAGGCCATATATGACAAACCCACAGCAAACATCATTCTCAATGGTGAAAAACTGAAAGCATTTCCTCTAACATCAGGAACAAGACAAGAATGTCCACTCTCACCACTATTATTCAACATAGTTTTGGAAGTCCTAGCCATGGCAATCAGAGAAGAAAAAGTAATAAAAGGAATACAAATTGGAAAAGAAGAAGTAAAACTGTCACTGTTTGCAGATGACATGATACTATACATAGAGAATCCTAAAAATGCCACCAGAAAACTACTAGAGCTAATCAATGAATTTGGTAAATTTGCAGGATACAAAATTAATGCACAGAAATCTCTTGAATTACTATACACTAATGACGAAAAGTCCGACAGAGAAATTAAGGAAACACTCCCATTTACCACTGCAACAAAAAGAATAAAACACCTGTGAGTAAACCTACCTAGGGAGACAAAAGACGTGTATGCAGAAAACTATAAGACACTGATGAAAGAAATTAAAGATGATACCAACAGATGGAGAGATATACCATGTTCTTGGATTGGAAGAATCAATATTGTGAAAATGACTCTACTACCCAAAGCGATCTACAGATTCAATGCAATCCCTATCAAATTACCAATGGCATTTTTTATGGAACTAGAACAAAAAATTTTAAAATTTGTATGGCAACACAAAAGACCCCGAATAGCCAAAGCAGTCTTGAGGGAAAAAAACGGAGCTGGAGGAATCATACTCCCTGACTTCAGACTATACTACAAAGCTACAGTAATCAAGACAATATGCTACTGGCACAAAAACAGAAACATAGATCAATGGAACAGGATAGAAAGCCCAGAGATAAACCCACGCACCTATGGTCAACTAATCTATGACAAAGGAGGCAAGGATATACAATGGAGAAAAGACAGTCTCTTCAGTAAGTGGTGCTGGGAAAACTGCACAGCTACATGTAAAAGAATGAAATTAGAACACTCCCTAACACCATACATAAAAATAAACTCAAAATGGATTAGAGACCTAAATGTAAGACCGGACACTATAAAACTCTTAGACAAAAACATAGGAAGAACACTCTTTGACATAAATCACAGCAAGATCTTTTTTGATCCACTTCCTAGAGTAATGGAAATAAAAACAAAAATAAACAAACGGGACCTAATGAAACTTCAAAGCTTTTGCACAGCAAAGGAAACTATAAACAAGACGAAAAGACAGCCCTCAAAATGGGAGAAAATATTTGCAAACGAATCAACGGACAAAGGATTAATCTCCAAAATGTATAAACAGCTCTTGCAGCTCAATATTAAAGAAACAAAGAACCCAATCCAAACATGGGCAGAAGACCTAAATAGACATTTCTCCAAAGAAGACATACAGATGGCCAAGAAGCACATGAAAAGCTGCTCAACATCACTAATTATTAGAGAAATGCAAATCAAAACTACAATGAGGTATCACCTCACACCAGTTAGAATGGGCATCATCAGAAAATCCACAAACAACAAATGCTGGAGAGGGTGTGGAGAAAAGGGAACCCTCTTGCACTGTTGGTGGGAATGTAAATTGATACAGCCACTATGGAGAACAGTATGGAGGTTCCTTAAAAACTAAAAATAGAACTACCATATGACCCAGCAATCCCACTACTGGGCATATACCCAGAGAAAACCATAATTCAAAAAGACACATGCACCCCAATGTTCATTGCAGCACTATTTACGATAGCCAGGTCATGGAAGCAACCTAAATGCACATCGACAGACAAATGGATAAAGAAGATGTGGTACATATATGCAATGGAATATTACTCAGCCAAAAAAAAGGAACAAAATTGGGTCATTTGTTGAGACGTGGATGGATCTAGAGACTGTCATACAGAGTGAAGTAAGTCAGAAAGAGAAAAACAAATATCATATATTAACGTATGTATGTGGAACCTAGAAAAATGGTACAGATGAACCAGTTTTCAGGGCAGAAGTTGAGACACAGATGTAGAGAACAAACGTATGGACACCAAGGGGGGAAAGCCGCAGGCAGCGGGGAGGTGGGGATGGTGGTGTGATGAAGTGGGCAATTGGGATTGACATGTATACACTGATGTGTATAAAATTGCTGACTAATAAGAACCTGCTGTATAAAAAAATAAAAAAAATAAAATTTAAAAATTAAAAAAAAAAAAAAGTGTAGTCTCCCGTCTGCCCTCCAGAAACAGGCATTCCCTCAAAGGGAAACCTTCCAATCCTTATTCATAGTTGGAACTCAGAAATGAGAAGTTTCTCAACATTTAAACATTATGGTTTAAAAAAACAGGATTATCTCTTAATGCCATACTAGCAATTCCTAGTATACATATGTGCATATGTGTGTATAATGTATTATTACATTAAGCAAAATGTAATTGCATTTTCATTCAGATGTGCTTTCCCATCTAATCTTTACAATAGCCTTATACTGTTTTATCCATTGAGGAAAATACCATTTAGCTATTTTGCTAAAATCACTGATTCAGTCAACACCATTTAATTATTTTGCTAAAATCACTGATTCAGTCAACAACAGACCTGAAACTTAAATCTCATTTCTTGGGCTCAGAATTCTATGCTGTGTAATATTACATTAAGCTAAAGTGATTTCAGGTGGAAGAGAGGGGGATGAAAAGCCATTAAGTTCCCAAAGCCCCCTGAAGTTAAAATCACGATGCATTGATAATTCCTATTATCAAGAAGCTGACCTGATAAAAATATGTAATAATCAGACTGTGGTTGCTTAAACCAATTGTAATATTGAGCAACTGGAATGAAAACCTGGTATTAGAAGAGGAATTTGTAAGTTTTGCCTCCTAGCAAGAAATTCAACTCCAGAAATATAATTATGGCTGATAATTATTTTTTCTATCTTACTTCTTTCGACTATAGGACTTAGAAGTAGACACAGAATTAAACAAAATATATTTATTCATTCATTCATTCCACATTTAGTAATAATTATTAACTTTGTTTTATAAAATTGACTTATAAAATGGCTTAGCTCAGGATAATGTTTACATTTTAAAATTCAAGAAACAAAATGTCAATGCAGAAAAATTGAAGGCAAATATGAGATCAAATTTCTAAATAATGAAAGAATGCCTAAAAGAAGAAACTGTCTTTTGAGGAAAGGGCTTGAGTGTGCAGAGGGTATTTAGGGAACTGCTGGGTTTTCTATGCTTTGTAGAGTATTTCATTTTCTAGAGTATAAGCATATCTTACTTCAATCAAAAAAAATTGTAAAAACCTTCTCAGACACCTCATTTTAAATTTTACATTATAGCTACAAATGACCTCTCTCCTTTGGAGAAGGCTGCTAGTCTGTAACTGATTCCTTTCAGGGTCGCATTTTCCTGTTCTTCATATATCTAGTGATTTTGGATTGTATCATGGCTTATTTTAATGCAGCTATTAATAGTAAAAATTTATTTAAAAGTAGAAAATCTGAGATAAATGGCCAAAATGCCGAGACAAGAAGTAAAAGCCTGGGCAAACCGGAATATGTACTCAGCTTATGGAGCAGGTGAAAAATTCTTACCAATTAAGGCTCTGATAATCATAATCTACCTATTAATCAAAGTGGCTCTGTAAAGAATGGAGGGTTAAAAGGACTCATCTTTGAATCTGCTCCATTCATTCCTGCTTACAACACATAAACCCAACCCAGCACCATCCAACCAGTAGTATAGTCACTCAAGTCAGTAAGATACACAATTTAATTCAAGGGGACTCTGTATCTCTGTATCTCTGCAAAAGAACAGGTCCCACATACACCACAAAGAGAGAACTGAGGGCCAAACCTGACCTTTCTACAATAGGCAACTCTGCCCAGAGTGAGATGGGAGGGCCCTGACAGCACTGCACAGGCAACCTCAATGTTCTGGACAAGAGACCAGTGGCAGGTGCAACAGTCAGAAGTGCCCAGTAACAGCACAGCCATGTGCTAGACAGAGTGCCCACAGCCAGAGAGATGAGTGACGCACCAGTGAGAAATGCCAACGGGCAGAAAATGAGACTGACGTCTGCCCACCAAAGAGGAGTCTTTAACCTGGCATGTCCACCCAAAGAACAAACACATGGAAGAAAATATTGAAACTGTTCAAGTGGATGTGCCAGGAATAGGATACCCAGAGAGCTATACAAAGTAGAGGTAAGCAGTCCCCACGATCTGATTGCTCTGCCAACCCAACGCAGAACTGGAAAACAGAAACGTCTAAGGTTAGAGTCAGACAAATGACAAGTAGGAAGTACCAGGGAGGTTCCAACTCAAAATAGAAACCACTAAAGAAAGAATAAATACAACTGAAGTAAACGTTTCAGTATAAAATAAAACAACTCTAACAAATATTAATAAATCAGAAAACCTCCTTTGCCAACTTGTGGAATATCTTCAGATGGATACAATCATAGGACTGGTGTTAATGACTGATTCTATGGTCATAGCTGGGAAGGGAAAAGGAGTATGTGCTGGGGTATGAAGATGAGGAAAGAGTTTGGGCTTATAAAATAAACAAAAATAGAGAGTTAGCTCATCAAAGCGTTTTTCCTTAAAAAAAATTCTTCTTTGGAGCATCATAGCAGGACCTGGAGAACACAACAAAACTTGACTTCTTCCATACTCATAGCATGTGTTTTTACACTAACTGGTGTTGAGAAATGGCAAGCTTTTCTTTCCATTGTTTTTCATAACAATAGCAAATGGCATATACCAGAGTTAAAAAAAACACCACCATGGACCTAAAATGGAGTTGCTTATGCTAAGCCCCACATCGCCAAATTGAGATTTATTTACAGTTTTGGGGCCCCCAGAAATGGAATCTTAAGCCAGTCAGTTAGGAATCGCCTGGCCAGCATTAGTTAGGTAATCTGCCAGAGGGACTCCTGCTACCTCCTAAAGCAATCTTGTAATAACCAACCTCACTTTCCTAGTGTAACTCCCTTGTTCTTGCTCCTTTCTGCCTATAAAGGCCTTTCATTTTGTACAGCTCCATGGAACTCCTTTCTATCTGCTAGATTGGATGCTGCCCAATTTGAACCAATGTTTGTTCAAATAAACTCTTAAATTTACTTTTACATACTTTCTGAATTAAAAAATACGAGTTGTCAGGACTTCCCTGGTGCTGCAGTGGTTAAGAATCTGCCTGCCAATGCAGGGGACGTGGGTTCAAGCCCTGGTCCAGGAAGATCCCACATACTGCAGAGCAACTAAGCCCCTGAGCCTCAGCTAGTGAGCTGGTGCTCTAGAGCCTGCGAGCCACAACTACTGAGCCCACGTGCCACAACTACTGAAGCCCATGCACCTAGAGCCTGTGCTCCACAACAAAAGAAGCCACTGCAATGAGAAGCCCAAGCACCGCAACGAAGAGTAGCCCCCACTCGCCACAACTAGAGAAAGCCCGCATAAATCAACGAAGACCCAACGCAGCCAAAAATAAATCAATAAATAAATTTATAAAATAAAATATGAGTTGTCAAGAGTCATATATTGATGATATATAAACTTCCATCCTTGTCCTCTCACCCACTTCTTTTCTAGGATGTGCACGCTTCCTGAAATACCAGGTGTTAAAAGATAAACTGAAGCATATTAAAAATTTTAAGTGGATATTCCTGACTTAAAAAAAATCTCAACATTTCTCCATTAAAATGCAAAACAAGGGCTAAATGTCTGCCTGAAAATTAAATGATAATCAAAATCACCTTAAGTTTAAGCTCCAACTTAATTTAGATCAACATTCAGCAGAGCAAATATGGAGCTGATAAACTACATGCCAAGCTAAAAAAAAAAAAAATTTCATCACACAAAACTCAATTGAATTCAACATAAAAGGGCAAACGAATATAATTAGATATCCACAGCCCTCAGAGGTCCTTTTCATCCTTAATAACTAAACAAAATGAATTGGTCCCCCCATTCCAGGTACTATGGTATGGTCTATACTCTCTTGGAGTATCTGTGGATTTGGGGTGAGAGTGGGGTTCTTTGTTCTTATCACTTCTCTTTATGAATTTCTGCACTCAATGATTTCTCAGCACTTTCCCATTGTCCCTGCTCCTGTGCCTGTTTTCCTCTTTCTGACCCACGGTAACTTACACTTGTCTATTGTCCCTCTTTGCATCCATCAAAACATCACCACTCTAAGGCAGATGCACACAGTGAACTTGTATTGAAGGTTTTAAAGACATCATAGGGTGACTGGTCCAGAGCACAGAATAGTAACCAACTTGAAAGTCAACATCAGATAACACTCTCTGAATATTCCTTGGCCGGAGTCAACATAGGATTATGGCTTAAGAGACATACTTTTTACTAAGTCCCAGTCTCTTAGCATGTTGTAGACCCAATCTTTAAAGACATAGCCCCTTCTCCTCTACATTTCTGTTTGTTTGTTTGTTTTTATTTATTCTTTGGCTACATTGGGTCTTTGTTGCTGTGCGCAGGCTTTCTCTAGTTGCGGCAAGCAGGGGCTACTCTCCGTTGCGGTGCGCAGGCTTCTCATTGCGGTGGCTTCTCCTGTTGTGGAGCACAGGCTCTAGGTGCATGGGCTTCAGTAGTTGTGGCACGTGGGCTCAGTAGTTGTGGCTTGCGAGCTCTGGAGCGCAGGCTCAGTAGTTGTGGCACATGGGCTTAGTTGCTCCGTGGCACGTGGGATCTTCCTGGACCAGGATTTGAATCCGTGTCCCCTGAATTGGCAGGCGGATTCTTAACCACTGCGCCACCAGGAAAGTCCCTCCTGTACATTTCAAGGCCTCATAAGCCTCTGTCTCCTCTTCACAGGAATGGATTCGAAATGATGCTACTTTATTACACATGACAATTTAGCTTTCAAACCTTTTCCTACATTAGCTCCCAGATGTACCTTTACATACACCCCCCACACACACCCAGAAAATAAACTTTATGGTGTTTTAATAAAATGCCTGCCTAGGACACACGTCTACTCTTACACTACAACTAAGATCAAAAAAGAGCCTTGAAATTCATTGTTCTTTACTTTGGGCCAAACAACATTCTCATTCAGAGGTCCCTCTATTACCAACCAGGATTCCTATTTTAAATAATGGTCAATTTCTATTTTCTGGGAAGAGCTGCTTCTAGGGTTAGTCTAGTAAAGCCTTCCAGAGCCTGAGAAATTTTTTTCTGACAGCGGACTACATAAGAGTGAGGACAAAAAGAGTTAAGTTTTTCTTACTTATCATATTTTGAGGGAGTAAAAGGGGTGAAGAGATGGAAATACAGAAAATCGGGTAAGGGAAAAACCATATGTAAAAGCCCAACATTTGGAGAAGTTTAGTGATATGAGATCCAATTATTGCAAGATTCCGAATAAATACGCAGAATCATGATGGAAGAGAGTGCATTCAGATGCTGCACCAGTAAAAGGCCATTTGGGTGGATGATTTCTGGAGAGGTAAAGGGGAGCAGGCAGGGGTCATTTGCAAGGACTTTTGCCTCATTGACTTTTGCTTCCTCCAGGGTCCTTTTTGGCTAATCTGTCATCTATGGTTCAGTAGAAGAGGAGTTATTTTCACTTTCTCCCTTTTGCCTCGTGGCTCTTGGCTCTGTAGGATGGTGTTTAGCTCAGACAACAGCTGGCTACTGTCAGTTTTGTGTAGGGTTATGAAATACAGCACTTCAGTGTTTATTCCAGAGGCTTTCTGAAAACACTTGTGTTTGGCTTCCACCTCTGACTGCCTGGACCTCTGTGTTTACTCATTATGAAAGGAAAATGGAAAAGAAAAGGCAAGAGGCTCTCTATGACAATAGGAATCCCCTTCAAAAGGCAGACTGCTGTGTTTAGGGGAAAGGAATTCAAATCATGGAGAGGCTAATGCAATCTGCACCCACCCTGTCTGGTGGTCTGGCATCTGATGAGGATGTCTGAGATCATATTGATTTCTTTCTGAAGCCTGAGTCCTCCTGGTCTGTGCTCACTTGCTCACTAGCTTCCTGCTCAAACATTTTCAGCGGTTCTGCCACTGGCCTCCTCTTTGGCTGCTTCTTTCTTCCAAGTGGTCGAGATACTATTCCTTTAGAAGCAGCCCTGCAGGACATCTCTTCCCTTTCCTCTAGTATACCATTGCTTCTCTAACCACACAGGAACCGTAAAGGATAGACAAAGCTTAAGACTTTTCCCAGGCTGGGGACTATGCCGTGATCCTCTCTTGTGATGCTGGTCAGTGGCAGTTGCAGTTCCCAGCCAGCCACACGATCATGAGGGTAAACAACTGATACCTTTACAAACATTCTGTACCCAGACGACCATTCTGTTTTTCATTTTCAATACAGTACTCAGTCAACTACATGAGATATTCAACACTTCATTACACAATAGGCTTTGTGTGAGACGATTTTGCCCAACTGTAGGCTAATGTAAGTGCTCTGAGCACATTTAAGGTGGGCTAGGCTAAGCTCTGATGTTCAATAGGTTAGGTGTATTAAATACATTTTCCACTTTGGATATTTTCAACTTACAAAACTCAAGGAAGACCCGTATATGAACAGAGCACCTCTCGGTCCATGTGCTGAACATCAATATTAAATTTTTCTTTTGCCTATATGGCCTTTTCATCCAGGCATACCAGAAAAGAGGTCATGAAAAAAACATATTTCTTAAGGGCAAAGAAAAACTAAAAAAATACATTGAGAAGAGAATGATTGACTACCCTACATGTGTATGGTAGGTTTAACATGTTTCGTCAAGGTTTTCTATGATTCCAAATTGCAATAGCACAAGTACTCAAGAATTCCCAAAACCAGCCCTTTAGCAGAGGGTTAATAAAGACGAGAAACTGGGGAATTCAGAATGAACCCAGCCTTTGACATCAAAGAGCCCCAAGTTCAATTCCTAGCTCTGCCTTTTTCTGGCCAAGTGATTTAAGGAGGTCACCTGACCTCTCTCCCTCTCTCTTCCCCTATAAAACAATATTCATAATGTCCACCTCTTAAAGACGTCATGAAAATTAAATGGGATAAATTGTACAAGGTTTGTAATTCCGGCCACAAAACAAACATTCAATAAATATTCATTTCCTTACATTCATCAACTGCAATTTCATGAGGATTCCTGGCCAAGAAGGTAGTTTCAGAACTCATCTTATGTGGACAAATTGAGCATCTTTTAAGTGACTAACACTTAAGCTTACATACAAATTTTATTTCACAATTTATTCCAAGCTGCTTTTCTGTCAAGGAAATATTCAAAATGCACAGAAATGTACAAAAGGAATCCCAGCATTGATAGAGCCTGTCATGGACTCTTTTCTTATCTCAAGGCTGGAAGTTCATGTAAAGGAATCAAGAGGGGCTGGTACAGCAATGGGCAAATTTGTGTAATACGTTGGGCAGGGTACCGAGGCCTCTATGCATTTTGCCTTTCTTTTCTCCGTTTCTTCCTTGGGTGTCAGGGACATGTGAGAGGAAAAAGGTTTTTTTTTTTTTAACAATTTTCACCAAAAAAAAAAAAAAAAAAAAATGGCATCTGCAGTCAAAACTACAGACAAGCAGAAATGAAAGAAAGAAATTGTTTCCTGGTGTCCTTTCTGTTCTTTGCAGAGGACAGTTTTCCACACCTTGGGACTCAAGGAAAGCTCTGTTGTTTAGCAAATACACACTGCCCTCTGTTGGAAAAGTGGTGCACTTCTGCTCTGCTGACAAGAACTACCTAAGGATTAACTGCAGTGCAAATGTAGGTTTCCTGTCTAAAATTCAGAGACCCATCCCTCCTAATCAGAACAAAAGAAAAGAAATAAATAACAGAAGAGTCTTACACAAAGTCTATGCTATAAAGTCTATCCCACATACAATCCTTTGGGGAGAACTTTTTTTTTTTTAAGGGAACAAAAAAAGTAGTACATTTTGTTAAAACCAGAAAAACTTTCGTTTAAAACATTTTTGTTTGTAGTTTTAACGATTACTGTCATTGCCAAAAGTAGCTGAAGCAGCTCACGGACTCCACTGCCTGTAAGACTGAAAAGGGTCACTTCCTTCTTGCAAAGGTGCTGAAAATATCCTGCTCAGTGGCTGGCTTTTAAAGACTAAAATACCTCTGATTAAAGAGAAGAAGCAAAGAACAGTATATTTGCCACAATGTTGTCTAGTGCTGCCACTCTATTGCCTTAAATATTACAATTTCAAAATCACAGTAAGCACTTAATTCCTATTACTACTTTCAAGCAAGACTACATAGACCCAGAAAGTTTTAGTTTCAGCCCCAGCCTGTTATCAACGCCAGGGGCAAGTGGAAACACATGTTTTCAAATACACAGAAACAAATGGAAACACATGTTAACCAGCTAGTAAAGAGACAATATTAATGCATAGGTTAATGAGTGAAGGCATTTGGTACACAACGCAAGACATAAACAAAATAGAATACACACAGATATTATTCCAATACTCAAAGAAGCGGATGTAGAATCTTCAAGGGAAACACAAAAGAATATCCCTAGAGAATGGATTTCAGCTGTGTTAAAATCCTTAGCGAGCAATCTGACTGCAGTCATAGACTCCATTTTAAAATAAACTCACAGCATGCTTTTTATTATATTGTATCTGTAATGGTAACGTGGATGTCTTCTCAGTTTGTTCAATTGCTTTGACTCCAAGAAGAGCAAGCCAGGCTTCCAAATTAGAGAACAGCCTTTGACAACATGATGCATTCGTAGCCACTGAGTTATAGTACCTTTCAGTCATTCCAAACGAAATAAGGCCACACACAAGTCTTAGTTAACAACCAGAATTTAGAATTTACATTAAACATTATATATATAATCTGATGATTCATCTTATGACCAAATCCGAACACCTTCAAAATTTTTCAGTACTATTTTCAAAGACCACAGTAGAAACTCAATGAATAATTTCAAAATTACGTTCCCAGAATTCAGTACTATTTGCAAAGACCACAGCAGAGACTCAATGGTATCTAGAGGGAAGAGGATAAATGGAGAACATTCTGGCTTCGGCCTCATCTGGTTGTCAGTCGGTCAATGCCAATGTTTCAGAATTCTTAGCCTGTGAACTTAACTCCAGAAATCTCTCCTTTAGAGATTCATTTTGGCACTATTCCACTTATAATATTGGGGAAGGGGGTCTACACGCATGCATCCTATCACTTCTCAAAGAGAGACGCTTTAGCTAGAAAAATTGAGAAATCTACAATTGTAGCAGTCTTACTCACCAGGTCTTGCCTTGTTTTGCTCTCCCATGGAGTTTAGTAAAACCTCTCAGTTTCCATCCTCCATAGTTTCAAGTTGAACGTAGGTTCTTCCTCAGGATACAGCACTCTCGCTCCCGTGTGAGCGGGCATTTGCAGCGTCTCTTCCACCGTGGCTCTCTCTACCTCAGAAATAGGCCGTGTGAGGAAGAGTCCTCGTGTTCTAAGAGCCAACCCAGAGCCAACTCGATACCACGTAGGGGCGGGGCCTCTTGCCAGGTGAAACCACTTCAATCTAACTGCAGTCCCTCCGTTTTTATCTTCGGCCCCAAATACAGAATGGAATTTGGGGCAGCCCATCAAGACCCTGCCTCCCTAGGCCCTTCCACTGACTATTTAAATCAAAAAACACCTTAGTGTTCAGAGGTCCCTCCAGAAGCCAGGTGCCTTATGGTCTCAAAGCAGCAAATATTGTTCTGTTCACTCATGGCTAGAAGGCTGGGAGGCTCTCCTCTCCTCTAATAACATTTTGCCTCAGCCCCAGCTGTAGCTCCAGCCTGAAATCCTTTCTTACTGAGGCTCAGAGGCCCATGCCTCTGCTTGTTTGCCTGCATGTGGAGATCAGAAATGCAAACTAAAAAAAAAAAAAAAAAGAAAAAGACATGCATACTTTGATTGGATCCTTGCCTTCACTGTGTGTATTCACTAAGACCTCCATGGCCCACCATCCTCCAATGAGGCTGTCTGGCTCGGCCCAGTCTGTTCTCACAGCACTCATGTGGGCCCCTATACACTTTTACCACCGCCAAATACTTGACTGGTTTAAAGCCTCTTGCCCAGGCCACAGCAGTTAAAAGCAAACAGCACAACTATAAAACTCCCCCTGGCCAAATATAAGCCTCTGCAAACTGCCAAGGTCACAACAGCCTGCCTCACCAAAAGCCTTTCCAGAGAGTGTTTTGCTTCCCCTAATTTCAAGTCTTTTATTTTTAGTTTTTACCATTCTAGTCCGTGCACCAAATGCTGGTGTCTCCAAGAGGTCTCCGATAAATAATAGCACACCTCTTCCTTGCTCAGATTCTGAACAAATTGGGAAATAAAACCGAGGAATGATGAAAGGGGGGGAGCAAAATAGCTATGACCTTTATTATTGATAAAGGCCAAGATGGAAAATATAGCTTAGCGTGAGTGCCTGATAGTTTTCCTACTGTTGAATCCCAGTTTAGAGAGGTTTATCCATCTGGGTACAGGAATGCTGGTTTCCCCTGCCCCCAGGCATAATCAATGTTTTCTTCCCACATTTATGAATCATATAAGTTGAATCATCTCTCTAGAGGCAAAGTGAGTAAAGGGGAAGAGAAAGGGTAGAATCTATTTAGAGAAAATCCATTCTCATGAAAATTAGCAAAGTGGGAGAAGGAAGTACCTTGTAACGCCTACTGCAATGTGGTAAAACTGTCGGGACTGGTGTGACTCTCCCTCCTGATGATAAAGTGTCTCAGGGCAGGGTCCCTGTCTTATTGATTCCTGGATCTTCAGTGCTCAGCAACATGTCTGGCATTCAAATATTTATTTATGCCTCATCTTTAAAAAGATTTAAGGAAAATTTAAGTTTTGAAAAGCAAGTCATAAAGACAACTGAAATTAAAGGAAAATGGGAATAAGAAAATAAGATAGACCTACAGCAAATATAGTGTATAAAAAAAATGGATGACCTCCAAAATGTAATTATTCTGAGCTTCTGACACCTGACTCAAAAAGAAAACACCTACCCTCTTGCTACTCTGTGTGATCAATTGGTATCACCTGGAAGCCTGCTGGTCCAATTTTATCAAGTATCTAAAAAAAAAAATAGCTGAAAATATAGAGAAAACAGCACTAATACTACCTCAGTGTGTATGTACAAATATATGACATAAAATAAGAATGAGAGGCGGACAAGAGCAAAAGTGAGAGAGGAATACGGGGAAGACAGAGAGAGATAGAAAGAGAGGAAGACAGGTAAACAGGGCTCAAATCATGCAGGCTTCTGTATCATGCTAAGGAGTTTGGGCTCCATCCAGAGGACAATAGAGAGCCATTAAAAGTTGTGTTTGTTGTTGCTGCAGTTGCTTTTAAGCAAGAAATAGTACAGTCAACCGCTTCAGAAATTCCTCTCCTATAAATTAATGGAATTAGATTTGGTGTTCTCTGTGTAGAACCATGTATTTTATCTCTAAATCAGGACACTTTTTTTTTTTAATTGGAGTATAATTGCTTTACAATGTTGTGTTAGTTTCTGCTGTACAACAAAGTGAATCAGCTATATGGATACATATATCCCCATATCCCCCCCTCTTGGACCTCCCTCCCACCCATGCCCCCCATCACACCCCTCTAGGTCATCACAGAGCACTGAGCCGAGCTCCCTGTGCTATGCAGCAGCTTCCCACTAGCTATCGATTTTACACATGGTAGTGTATACATGTCAATGTTACTCTCTCAGTTCATCCTACCCTCCCCTTCCCCCGCTGTGTCTACATGTCCATTCTTTACATCTACATCTCTTTTCCTGCCCTGCAAATAGGTTCATCAGTACCATTTTTCTAGATTCCATATATATGTGTTAATATACGTAAATCAGGACAGTTTTAAAGGTGAAAGAGAGCACTGTTAAGATTATTCCATGACAACAAGCAACAGCCTGGACGGTCCTTAGCAAACCAGGATTTAGCGGTACTTACAAATCCCCCAGTCCTACCATGGTCTGACCCCTTTTTTGTTAATCAGCGCTAACACTATACCACACTGCCCAGGAGTCCACATTCTACTTAGCACAGCGAAGCAGTGAGAGTTAGTCTAAAGTGTTATTCAAACAATTTTCTTTCATTTCATAATTCGTTGGATGCATATTATAAGCCCATAAAATTCAACAGCCCATAAAAATAGCTTCATTTTATAAAACTCCCTTTTTACCACAACTGTTCAATATTAACCCCCCTTCACTTTCATTCCATACAAGTGTAAGAGTGATTTTTAAAGCAAATTTAATGCATGGATTTGTTTTAAGAATTTTTGGAAACATGAAGATACCTGGGAATAACAAAATATAAGAAAGGGAAATTATTTCTCCATGACTGTTATTTGTAGGTTGAGGTTATTTTGTCTTGATTCATCATAAAAGACTTTTCCTCACTTTTTGTCCACTTAGGCAAGAGGCTTAGACCAGTAGTATGAACCCCTACGATCAGACATGAGGGGAACTTTTTAAAATTAATATTGGTGATTTCAAAAGTGAATTTCAAATCCTGATTGAATTTTATTACGTGTAAATAATAAACATGTTGTAGGACTTTCTACAAATAGTTTTTCAATTTGTTGTGGAAAAATTCTCCCAAAGTAATGTTCCATGATGCAGCAACAGCTAAAATATAAGATATGAACTGTATAAAGTGTATGAATAATGCATATAAAATACAAAGTACGAAAGTATAATATAAATGGTATATTTATAGAGAGATGCAAAAAATAACAATGGTGAGATTCCAGATAATTTTGATTTCCCACTCTTAATTTCAGTTTATTAAACAATTATCTGTATCAGTAGAGAGTTCATTTTCTTTTGAGAAGCTGGTACTTCTCAAAGTTTAATGTGCTTATAAATCAACTTGTGATCCTGTTAAAATGCAGAATCTGATTTACTAGTCTGGAGTGGGACCTGAGACTCTGAATTTCTAAAAAAAACCCAGGTTTTTGGCAATGTTGCCAAACTGGCAATGTTAACCAATGTTGCCAATTCAAGGACCCCACTTTAGGGGCTCAAGGGCATAGGACTCTAGCCCTCCAACGTGACTGCACCTTAAAATCATTTGGAGAGTTTTTAAAAACACACATGCATGAGTCCCACTGCCAGAGGTTCCAATTTAATTAGTCTGGGCTGGGTCTCAGGAGTTTTAAAACTCCTCAGGTGATACTAATATGCCTCCAATTTTGAGAAGCACTGCTGCAGGTCTGCGTTCCAAAAGGTCTAATCCTATTTTTATATATGTAGCATCCGTTTTGTAGGTGGTGCTCACATAATTTTGATGTTCTTTGTGATGGTGAGACCTCAGCCTTTGTAGTACGGACCTAAAGATGTGCACGTTTCTCCCACAGTGATCGCTTTTGAGTTCTCCAGGAATAGGAAAGCAGCATCACTCACAGCTGCAGGTTGAAAATGGCTCCTTTGGAGTAAAATCTCAGTGAGTCACTGGATGTTGATTGGAAGCTGAGCTCACATTACGTGAAAGGACCGAGTTGTCAAAGAAGACACGTGCATCACAGATAGGAAAAGTCCTTTCTGTATTTCTTATTTAATATTCAACTTTTACTCATCTTGGAGTCAGGAGTCAGCAAATGTTATTTCTTTTTCTTGCTGTGCTTCTGACCTTGGGCAAACCACTTAATCTCTTCATGGATCACAAAGGAAATAAAAGGTTGCCATCAGATGCTTCTCACATCTCTTTTAATTTTCAAGATTTAAATTTCTCTCCTTCTCTTCTACCTCCCCTTCTCCTAATTCTCATTATCCTTATCCATTTCCTCAACATTGTCGTCCTCTCAGAATCCCTCCTGTAGAACAATGGTTCTCGAACTTCAGTTTATATCAAAACAATCAGCAGGGCTTACTGAAACCCAGATTCTGAGCCCCATCCCCTGTGCGTCTGGTACCGTAGGTCTGGTGTCAGGCCTGAGAGTTTACATTTCTAACAAGTTCCCGGGTGGTGATCCAGCCCACACTTGGCAAACTATGCTCAGAGGATTCACATAAGCAAAATTAGAATACTATACTAGCATGGCGTGCAAAAACAATGGGCACTTAACTCCAAAAGTACATCGCCTAAGGGATATTAAGGAGTTTTTACATGTGCCTTTTTAGAAAACTCTGCCAGACCTACCTTGTAGATCAATGCACCTGGAGGAAAGGATCGTTGCTTGCCATTCCTGGCATGCAATTTGGTACCAACTCTAAGAAGAGATTATAGGATTGCTCCCTTACTCCGAATAAAAACAGGCTGAAAAGAAGCACCATTTCCCTCAATTTGATGAACTAACTCATTGCAAAACAGGCTTGAGCTGAGGAAACCATAAGCAATCAAACTAACACGTAAACAAAATCAATCCAACAGCACTACAGATTAACTTTAAAAACACTTCTCACACTATTTAGTCATAAATACTTCCAGGAACTGAGAAATGATATCTAAGTTCTGACACATTTCTCCTTGATGTGTATCATTCAGACCATCTAGACACCGGTTACCTGACTCTAAAGCTTTCCTAGTGAGAACATTAGGATGAAATTTTTTCTCTCTGAATTTTACCTTTTCTCATGTAGAGGAAAAAATGGGGGAAACTATATATTATTAGATATTGACAAATACATTATCTTAATTTCCTTCACAGCACCCATCATTGAGAGGAAATTTGAAGTACCAATAAGTCCACCATTCCTGTGTACAACCATTCCTTTGTGTTGACCTGCGGAATAGAATATAGTCACAAAGAATGCACAGAGATGCATACATAAAATTTATGCAAACAAGTAGGTAAGTACATGAGATGAAAACGCACACATACATGCCTGCATGTTCGCATACATATTGTCCTTCTAAGAAACTCTTTGAGGGTTGAAAATAAGATAACCAAGTGTCTTGCTTCTATTTGCTCTAGCAGAGTGTGTCTTTTGCATATTTAAAGGCTTCCCCAGGAACATGCAGGACATACAAGGTTACATTGGCCGTGCTGAGTCAGCATCAATCTGACAATTGCTGCTTGATTTGTACAGAAACTCCTTCTATGCCATGCTTGGTATTCTCCAAACCTACTTAAGATCAATGTTATTAATATTCCTCATTAGGCCACTGTAATCGACACTGTTTTCTTTCACAGAAAATGATTTTAAAAGAGCATGAAATCCTCAAAATGGTACAGATGAAAGAAAAATGAGGTAGTGTGGAAATGGCTTGGGTCTTTTTAATATTTTTTTTTTTTAAGGAGGATATTAAAATGTTCACCCTGAAGCTTTATCAAATGTTTTGGAGATCCTTTGTACCTCTGTTCAGTAGTTATAAATTCGAGGACTCCATGCTGCTTCCACCATGGGCATTTTGTCAGCAACTTTATATGAAGAAGAGGGATTTTTGAGTTTCGTTGTCATAGTAACCCTATATTCAGGTTGAAAAGCTTTATTGAATGTTTTGGGTATTTCTCCATCGCAGCCTTCATTTAATAGATTTTGATGTTCAAATGTTTAAATATACTACTTCATCTCTGCTAGCATTGTTTGGCTTATATATATATACATATATATATATATGCATGTATATTGTTTAAATGCTTAGGTACCATAGGAAAGAAAATATGCTAAATCTGATTTTTCTTTCTTTTCTTCTATCCTTGTTGGTACCTAAGATTTTTCACTTGTGAAAAGCAAAGGAAGATGTACAGATAGGGTCTCAGATATAGGAAACATAGATGTTCTCTTATTTGGATCTCAAAACAGGACCACAGTTTATTTCTGAAAAGGCCATAATTTTTCCTACATTATTTCTTTATTCAAAAGGATGGAGCTGCTACAAGGGCAAGGGGCAATAGGGATCAGAGGGGATAGACAAGTGATTTGGGAAAAATCACAGGGTATCCAAAAGGTGATCCTACCTGTTTGTCCTTTTGACAAAGACTCTTTGCTGTTGCTCTCCATTTCCCCATTTCTGAAAATATTTTTCTAGGAAATTCATGTGTCCTATCAAGGGTGAATGAGAGTCTCAAGGTAAAAAGGACTTTGTTGTTAAATATATTAGGATGACACTAGATTAGATAAAGGATTCAATATGCTTCTGTGCATTGTGATGTCTTTAAAAGATCAAATAGTGCTACTCAAATATTTCGACCAGGGAACTTGGGGGGGTGGGTCACCTACAGAATACACTCTAGGGAATGCTGCTTTCTAACATATTTCTAACAGGTTTCTTCTGTTCCATATGTGAACAGAATAGAAAAGATTCCTGAGTCAGTCAGCAAAGTGATACTTAACTCACATCTTGCTCTACTGCATGACTGCAGAATACACTTGAAGAGATAGGTCTCTCAAAACAAGCTCAGAGCTCATGTGAGGAAAATTACAGACCCCTTGACAATAGGCTCTCCATCTACTAGCTAATCACCTCTACACAGGTACCTTCAAGAAACTGAGAGCAGCAAGCCCACAAGGGGAACTCTGGGAAGGATAGGAGATTTGGGGAGGATCGTACCCTGAAATTCTTCCCTGAGGGTTATTCTTTGGAAACAAACTCATTAACTACAGGGCAGGACATCCCTGTGACTGAACTTTGAAGGCATCCCTCCTATGAATGCTGCTGTTTTCCCCACTCATATATTTTAATCTGTGATTTAAACCTTTTATTATCCAGTACAGTAACTATAGTAGCCTAGAGAATAATTTTCAATCAAATATCATTTTCTTTGAGATTTTTGGAGAAAAAAAATTACTTAGTTGCTCAGGCAGATGCTTACACATTTTGGATTATGATTCATGGAGACAATAGTTTTGTTCCAGTGCAAAACAATTAGAAATCATTGCCTGCATCATTTCAACATACAGTGCTTTGGTTTTCTTATCTTGTATTGAAAGACCCTAATAACAAGTTTATTATGATGATAATGAGTATTATTTAATATGTATCACATCCAACCCTACATTAGATTCTCTCTGCCCAGCAAGGTTATTTTGTAAAGCCAATCCCAAATAAAAACCGTAAACAGGGATGTTGATGATTCATATCAGAGAAAACAGCTGATTTCATTTACATCATCATCTGTTGGCCATTGGGACTTATTATTCCTGATTTCACCTTCCAGCTCCCAACTACCTTCCTCACTGTTGCGTGACATACCTCAAGGAATGAGTGGGAGAGTTGCTGAAGGAAGAAGCAGTAAAGGATGCTGTCAGTCTGACCGGGTCTATTTCATCCTACAACACTGTGGTTTTGTTGAGGGAAAAGGGTTCTTTTCATTACAGAACCCATTCCATAGCTCAACGGTTCATTGCTGGGTTCTTCAATGTCTGAAATCTGTCTGAATAAATTATTAGACTCTTAAAGGGCCAGTTATTCCAAAGCTCATTAGTCCACTCT
Organism: Balaenoptera musculus; assembly: GCF_009873245.2. NCBI lineage: Eukaryota > Metazoa > Chordata > Mammalia > Artiodactyla > Balaenopteridae > Balaenoptera > Balaenoptera musculus. Next base: position 41,750,871 of record NC_045790.1, on the reverse strand, counting down.
GAAGAGTACATGCACTCATGCAATACCGCTTTCTTCAGTCCCTTTGCCCCACTGACTTATCACAGCGAGTTAAGCAAGGCAACTGCAGGGGTTGTTGATCCTGCCCAAGCCAGATCCCCTTTCTCAGGCTGCAAACTCACCCCCCAACTGCTGTGAGTGTTGGCTGCTAACGGCTCACAGCTTCCCCTTTCTCTGGAGAATTTCTCTTAGCCTTAATTGGGCCACCACATGCAAGGGATAACCATCCTGGTTCTCTGGGACTGTCCCAGTTGTACCACTGAAAGCTCTGCCTCCCAGAAAATCTCTCAGCCCCCAGCATACTGGAATCGTTGGTCTATCCCAGTTCCACATCCCCTTGTGACTAATTCATACAGGGAGTCCCCGTAAGGGTGACTTTGAGGCACAGTCAACAATGTGGTACAATTCCTGCTCCTGAGCTCCAGGTGGAATCAAGCTGAAGCTGGACTCCAGCTTAGATGGCCTCATTCCTTAGCTCCCTCCCCTTTCCTCCTCTGCATCCCTCATTCTCTTTTTCCTTAGAGCACACCTTCCATAAATCATGGGTACCCAAACCCTTGTCTCAGGCTCACGAACCCTACCCCCCAAAGACAGAAAGTCTTTCAGTACTAGGAAATGAGCTCTAGGAGGTCAGCAAAATATAGTGGGAAGTGTGTGGGTTTTGTGGTAAAACTCACCCAAGTTAACATTCTACCTTTTTTGCTCGCAAGATACGTGACCTTAGGCAAGTTACTAAAACTCTTCTTCGGTTCCTCAACTGTTAAATGGTGATAATTAAATCTTTCTTGCAAGATTTTGTGATTATTTTAAAATGGGTAAATTTTGGGCATATAGTGAGTACAAAGTAAATAGTACCTTTTGTGAAAATCCTCAGCAGTTATCTAAAGTGAGTGCTTAGTTGAGTGAGCACTTCATAAATATTACTTGCATTAACTTACCCATCCTCGATAGACATTCTATTGTGATGATCAATCTGAAAAGCACTTACTGAAAAAAATCCAAGTCTTAATTTCAGATATGGATGTGAATAAAAAATTTCACCAAACTACAGAACAATTCTGATCTAATCAAGATTCTCTTAACTCTGAAATTTGCTTTTAGGAGTTACTCAGATTTTTAATATACATGATGTATATATTTTGAATATAATCATTATTTTTATTTTAGAGTTATCATATACTTGGGGGCTATTGGGAAGGTCAATTTTGAAGATATATATTAAAATAATTATTACTATGTTACTATAATAGTTTTTGTGTGTGTGTGTGGTAAGAATACAACATGAGATCTACCCTCAACAAATTTCTAAGTGCACAATACAATATTGTTATCTATGAGCACAAAGTTGTCCAGCAGATCTCTAGAACTTATTCATCGATATAACCATAAATTTACACCAGTTGAACAACAATCACCCATTTCCCACTCCCCCTGGCAACTGCCATTCTACTCTCTGTTTCTATGAGTTTAGCTATTTTAGATTCTTCATATAAATGGAATCATGCTGTATTTGTCCTTCTGTGACTGTCTTATTTCACTTAGCATAATGTCCTCCAGGTTCATCCAGGTTGTCACATATGGTAAGATTTCCTTTTCTTTTTTTAAGACTAAATAATATTCCATTGTGTGTATATACCACATTTTCTTTATCCATTAACCTGTGGATGGACATTTAGGTTGTTTTCACATCTTGGCTCTTATGAATAATGCTGCAACAAACATGGTAGTCCTAATATCTCTTCAAAATCCTGATTTCAATTCTTTTGGATAAATACCCAGACATGAGACTGTTGGATCGTACGGTAGCTACATTTTTAATTTTTTTGTTTAAAACTACATTTTTTTTTGTACTTTAATTTCAGAACAAAATAAACAAAAATACACCACAGTAGGGCTTCCCTGGTGGCGCAGTGGTTGAGAGTCTGCCTGCCAATGCAGGGGACACGGGTTCGAGCCCTGGTCTGGGAAGATCCCACATGCCGCGGAGCAACTGGGCCCGTGAGCCACAGCTACTGAGCCTGCGCGTCTGGAGCCTGTGCTCCGCAACAAGAGAGGCCGCAATAGTGAGAGGTCCGCGCACCGCGATGAAGAGTGGCCCCCGCTCGCCGCAACTAGAGAAAGCCCTCCCACAGCAACGAAGACCCAACACAGCCATAAATAAATAAATTAAAAAAAAAAATACACCACAGTACACAATACCTAAACCCTATATCAAATGTGGGAGGAATAGGACTTGAGGCCCTTGTATCCTGCCTTAGACAGAAAGATGGAGAAATAAAGCCACTAGACATCAGCAGAGGGAACCAGGTGGGCCAGGACCACACAGGTGTGCTGCTGGGGGAGACATGAGGACACTATATACAGGAAACAAAGTCTGCAAGTAGAAACTCCTAATCTACTTCTTCCTTGTGACAGGCATCCTCATCATCCTCAAGGGAGGGGCAGGCAGGGATCTCATCTGAACAGCAGCACATGAATTCTACCACAGTTTTTTATAGATGTATGTCAAGAACCATAGCTAGAATAGAGGTTCTGAAATAGGACTGGTGTTTGTAACTCTCACTTATTAAGCTCTTTCTGTGGTCCTGTGGCAGGTGTCTTACTTATGTAACTCTTTTAATTATCATAACCTTAAAGTAGTGAGACTACCAATGTCACAAAAAAAGGAAATTGAGACTCAAGTTAGTTAATGCTAGACCACAAAGCAAAGGGAGAAAGACTGTAAGAAGTAACAGGGAGGAGGAAAATAAAATTGTAATGAGACTTTCTAGAAATTTCTCTTTGAGTAAGGATCCTGAAAATTAAGTCATCTTACAATTAATTTAACTTGTGTATGATTGCTTTGCATTTAGAAATATGCTCTTTCCTTTTACCACTGACTTCCTGGAATCTAATAATCATGATTAATGCTGAGAATCATTTCAGGATTGTTCACACATTTATCTGTCACCCCTGATCCTTGTTCCTCCCCCATACCCAGTAAAACTCTCTTATAAGCCACATAAGCTTCCTCCTCTTTATATAAAACACCTGTCCATCCATCAACAATCTTTACTGGGGACAGAGCAGAGTACTTGACACTCTAGCAGATTTTACAGCTACTCAAATATGATGAATTCAAATAACAATTTTACCCAGAAACCATGGACTCAAGTACCAAGTCTATTCAAAAATAGAGGAAGAAGAAAAGAGTGTTCAACTCTTCTCGGTAGATTTTCTTCATAGAGCCTAATTTATGAACTTATAATTGACTAGCGGGCATCATGCTTTAATTATGATTTTGAAAAGGCCTTAGCAGTAGACCAGCTCTGACAGCCTGTGACTTGGTGTGGGCTTAAGAGAATAGGTATTTATACAGGCTGTGTCAATCACCCAGTGCATGCCATTTCAACTGCCTGTCCCAATCAGGGCCAGCATCCAAAAGTATAGCAATTAGAATGAAGGGATAAAAAGCACTGGGGACGTTATGATGGAAGTCAATGGCTGAGGAACCCACAGAGGTAGCACAAAATATCACCTTCATGCACACGATTTTAATATTGATAAGGCAAACTACAGTCCTTTAAATGGGGCCACATAACTTGTTGAAATGGAGAAGAAAGAACTAATTTAACAAAATCAAGGGGCCCACATATTTCCCAAGGAACTTAGGGATTCTACTCTATATTTCACTATCATACATGACGGTAACCTCTAAACCCAGAATTTAACTGCTTAGTATGATATATGTGCCACTATTTGATCTTATAACATAATAACCACTGGACGCTGAGGATAGAAAATCACAACCCATTTGTATATTCAGGAAAGTCATCAAATAGATTCATGGCTGTCCTTTTTTGGTCGGAATTTAGTGAAGAGAGGAGTGAAGAACAGGGTCATAGATGAAAAAAAGCATTATATTTAGTCAGAAGGTATAAATTCACATACTGATTCAATTTATTTTAGCTTTAAAATCTTAAACAAGATTCCAAACCTCAGTTCTTTTATCATGAAGTGTGACAATAACACAGAGCCACTGTGCAAATTACTTGATGCCAGCATGTATAAACTATAAAAAGACAAGTAATACAGAGAAATATTAAAAACTGTATTCACTATCTATTGCTATGTAACAAATTATTCTAAAATCTAGCAGCTGGAAACAACAAACATGTATTATCTCACACTTTCTAGGGATCAGGAATCTGGGAGTGGCCTAATTGGATGGCTCTGGCTCCCGGACCCTCAAGGAGACTGCAATCAAGGTATTAACTGAGGTCATCTCAAGGCTCAACTAGGGCAGGGTCTATTTCCAAGCTCACTCGTGTGAAAGTTGGTAGAAGATCCACTTCCACCCTCACTCATGTGGCTATCTGCAGGCCTCAGAAGACTTGTTTCCACATTCATTTGCATGGGCCTCCCTACAGGGCTGCGTCACTACATGGCAATTAGCTTCTCCCAGAGTGAGGTACCCAAGAGAAAGCAAGAAAGAACACCCAAGGGAAAACCACAACCCTTCTTATAATCTAATTTCAGAAAGGACAACCCTTCTGAATGCACTTTGGCTGCATTCCTTTGTTAGAAGCAAGTCATTCAGTCTAGCCCACACTCAAGACAGATTACACAAAAGTGTGAATGCCAGGAAGTGGACCACTGGGGCCATCTTAGAGGCTGTTTACCATAAAAACTATTCAGCAACTATAGAGATTCGGCTGTGCCTACCAGTCAATTCAGCCAAGGAGTAGATGAAAGCAAAACAACTATAGCTTTTTAGGTTCTTTCCATGATTTTTACTCTATTTGGGATGCACAATTCATTCGTGGTTTTGTCTATATGTATTCACTCTGTTAAGCAACAAGAGTTTTTAAAGCTCACATATGGTTTTCTCTTTCTAATCTTTGGAATGTAGGCAGCTGTCCATTTATAAACTACTTCCCAAAGTCTAAGGGTTAATTATCCATTTCACAGATTATCCATGAGTAAGCTTGTCAACCTGCTGCTGTGCTTTAAACTATTCTTCACTTCCTCCTTCCCTAGGCTAACTAATTTTACCTACTATTTGCATTCAAAAAGTAAATGGCAAAGTAAGTAGTTTAAATTCTGAGGCTGTCCCTCCATCAGTTTATCCAAAGACGCTCTCTTCACTATCCAATCTTTGATTGGCAACCAGGAAAAATTTACACTCACCTTTTCAGGGAAGGGGCTAATCATTTAGGCCTGTGCCCACTGTGTCTCCTTCCAAAATGCCTGGATGAAAAGTTGAGTTTAAATCATAGTGTACTGTGAGTTGAGAAAGTTAAAAACAATCATCTAATTCAACCTAATTTTACAAGGAGGAAAACTGAGGCACCAAGAATAAAACCATGTGGAAATGTTAGAAATGAAAAATATGACACGAATGAAAAAACTCCACTCAATAGACTTCAGAGAAGACTAGGAAGGGTCAGTAAACATTAATTCATTAATTCATTTCAACAAAAATTATACAAACTAAAAAACAAAGTGACAAAGAGTGGGAAAATAAACACCACATCAGAGAGCAGGAAGACAATATCTAATGGTCTAAACATATGTCTAGTTATTATAGTCCCCAAAGAAGAAGAGAAAGAGAATAAAGCAGAAGAAATATTTGAAGAGATAATGGCTAAGTTCCAAAATTATCAAAAAAAAAAAAAAAAAAAAAATCAAAACCACAGACCAAAAATGTCATGAACCCCAAGGAAGATAAAGAGGCTAAAACTAAAATCACACATAGTCACATCATAGCCAAAATGCTAAAATCAAAATAAGGAGGAAAACTTAAAGCTAAAATGGAAATAAGACATACTATGTAGAATGGCAACAATAAGAATGATAGTTGGCTGACTTCTGATCACAAGCAATTGAAGCCAAAAGACAATGAAAGAACAAACTTAAAGCGCAGAAAGAAAAAAACTGACCAAATGTTTTTTGGCAAAAATATCTTTCAAAGTGAAGGCAAAAAATAAAGAATATTTTTTCTGAGAGATAAAAATGGAGATAATACATCTCTAGCAGACCTACAGGACAAAAAGTGATGAAAGAATTTATTCAGGATGTGGGGAAAAGATACCAGATGAAAGCCCAAATCTGCAGGAAAAATAGTCACCTTATACACCTCATACATGTATGCTTTGATTGGCTTACATTCTTAAACATATATTTTTGATGTAACATTTTTCAAATGCAACCCAGATGGAAGATGTATAAACAGCTTTTCAGGCAAATATGCACTATTTGTCTTCACACTTTACAATGAATATATAATTTGTGAATCTCAGCACTTTATGTTCTCCATCACAGTGTATTTCACATATCAACTGGATTCTCTATAAAGCTGGTAATCCCCCATGTGCTTCCTCTGCTTCTTCCACTGATTCTTGGTCAGCTCCATGAACACTGCTCCAGCATTCTTCCACGGCACCGTGAAGGCATCAGGAAGAGTCAGAGAGTGCAAAGGACATTCATACCACCAAGCCATGAAAGGACTGATATCTCCACCAAAGGGCACACGCCTGACCTGGGAAAATAGAAATTTCATAGGAATAAAATTGTCCTTCTCAGTATAGAAATCCTTAAAGAGATTGCCCTTGGAGTTGCTGGTTGGTGGTTTCAACAATAGGGTAAAAAAACTGAACTCATGTTTTACTATTTGTTTTTGTTTTTTTCCTTTCAGTATATATCTGTTGCCTTAATAATGTCTTTGACAACCAAATTTTCCAGTGGGCTTTCACATTCTGCTTATTCTCTAGGTTAAAAAGGTTAGTAAAATATTATCAGGCCTATGGAAATTTATTTGTGGAAAATGTCTAGAATTTAGATGGATGAATTCTATAATATGTTGTTTGTATTAAAACAAATTTTCAGCAGGATTCTGAAATTTCAATTTGGTATCATAGTTCAGTAAACACATTTTTAATTCGCCTTAAAAAAAAATCTCTGAGTGGTCTGTCATACCCAGAATTTCTTAAGGCAATCTTCTCAGAGGGATCCAACTTACCCAGTCTTAGCAAAAAAATTTATTGTATTCACCAAAGTCCTAGTGCAGATAGCTAAATATCTGACAGGTTTTTTAATTGAGGAATTATACGAAAAACAATTTTAAAAAAAAATTTATTTATTTATGGCTGTGTTGGGTCTTCGCTTCTGTGCGAGGGCTTTCTCTAGTTGTGGCAAGCGGGGGCCACTCTTCATCACGGTGCGCGGGCCTCACACTATTGCAGCCTCTCTTGTTGTGGAGCACAGGCTCCGGATGCGCAGGCTCAGTAATTGTGGCTCACGGGCCCAGTTGCTCCGCGGCATGTGGGATCTTCCCAGACCAGGGCTCGAACCCGTGTCCCCTGCATTGGCAGGCAGATTCTCAACCACTGTGCCACCAGGGAAGCCCCAAAAACAATTATTTTGAATAACTAAAGTCATATGTTGTAATGGGAAGTATATACTTTACTGGAGAATTAACGTACATATAACATATGTATCTATGGTAGATTGTGTTAAAATTCTCCAACTCTCTGATTAATCCTTAGGGATGAGATATGCATGTTGTTTGCCATGGGTTGCTATGTTCCAAAGTAGGTGGAGGATACTTTTCTACCTCATTTTTTTTTTTTTAATCATTGTAAATTTTAAAGTTTTTATTTATTTATTTATTTTGGCTGCATTGGGTCTTCATGGCTGTGCGTGGGCTCTCTCTAGTTGCGGCAAGCGGGGGCTGCTTTTTGTTGCGGTGAGCGGCCTTCTCATTACGGTGGCTTCTCTTGTTGCAGAACATGGGCTCTAGGCACGCAGGCTTCAGTAGTTGTGGCATGCGGGCTCAGTAGTTGTGGCTCGCGGGCTCTAGAGCACAGGCTCAGCAGTTGTGGCGCACGGGCTTAGTTGCTCCACGGCATGTGGGATCTTCCCGGACCAGGGATCAAACCCGTGTCCCTTGCATTGGCAGGTGGCTTCTTAACCACTGCACCACCAGGGAAGCCCTCTACCTCATTTTTTAGGCCTGGTCCTTCCTGCAACTTTCTTTGGGTTGGAAAATGGGCAGACGTTATGCATGTCACATCCAAACAGAAGTTTCAAATGAGCTTGCTTTGTGTGTGTGTGTGTGTGTGTGTGTGTGTGTGTGTGTGTGGTCTCTTGCATTCCTGCCCTAGGCTGTGAGAACAATAACAATACAGTCCAGACAGAAACTACTCTGTTACCCTAGGTTCAAGAATGAGAAGACATATAGAATAGAGATGATCATGACCAAATAGAATTGCAGCCAATCTGCAGACTTGTCAACAAAAAAATATTTACTGTTTTAAGCCACCAAAATTTAGAGGCTATGTGTTACCACAACCAAGTTATTTAATATTGTGTGTGTGTATGTGTACATGCGTACTTTCTCATGTAAATGCCATTAACACTGAGAGAATGCTCATTCTCTCCATATGAAACTAATTCACATTTAAATACCAGGAAGCAAATCCTTGATAGCACTTTCTGTAACTGAAACTATTCTTAATTATAAATAATTTAGGAAGTCTGCTATGCTTTTAATAAACTTTGTAAAATTCCAGACTTTATTGCTCAGGGTATCTCTCTACCTGTGTGTTTCTCTAACTTTCCATTCTTTTTCTGTTCTGAATGTTCTATGAAGTATTTCACTCTTATGAGAGAGATTTTATACCACCCTGGATTTTGCTGGGAGAAATCATTTTCTTGGTTAAGTCTGATATAAAAAGTACCCCTCTCCCAACCTTTATGCAGGCCATTTCAGCCAAAGATATTTTCTGTTTAATACTATTAAATAATGCCCCCTAGATAGAGGAAACCCGGTATGTATTGATTAATTATTTCACTCACTAAATTGTGCAGTCATGGATACAGTTCTGGTTGATAAATTCTTAGAATTCTATTAGTGTTCTTGGCGTTTGGGCTACCATTTGTCCATTACATTGAACACCCAAAGGTCCAAATGAGTTCAAAAATTTCTAAAAAAGTTTTTATGAGCACTGTAGCCTTATACTTGTGCTCCAAATTAAACATCTCCAAGTTTAATTATCATCAGATTTAAATGAGATGATTCTTTAAAGCATGCAGTTGGCTCAAAAATCACTTCTTCCAGTTACAACCTGTCTTAATGAAAGAGTGTGGATCAAGTTTATACCCTAAATGCAACTATCATTAAATAGCTATACATTGTTTTTTGAGTCTGTTAAATGAGATCAACTATGTAACATACCTAGACCAATAATTACACATACTCAGTTCTGAAAAACATTTCCTTTCACCCACACAATTTCTTAAAACTTCAGCATATTATCTTAACGTTCAAATATATCACTGAAGAGATGCCCTCTGTTACCCCTACTGTATATTAATCAACTTCAAAACAAGTCAATACACACCATCTAAAAGCACAGTAACATTTAGGCAGGCTATACAGCCACACAAACCTCCCTTCAGGCTGAAAGCTCTGTTGGTTGGTTGCTTTACAATTTTTCCATGAAATATGTTTTGAGAACCATCTACAACAGCAATATGTATTTCTTACTTCAGTGCATTCTAGTATGGAAAACTTTACATTTCTGAGTATTTGTAAATAAACATAGGTTCTGCTTTTGTCTTGTAACATGAAAGCTTCTTGAAAACATAGCTCACAAACTTATTAGAACTGTTCATTCTTGTTTTAGAAATAAATTATTTGACTTCTTTCTGTTTAATATCACTTGAGTTGTGTAGCAGAATTTTCACCCAGGCACTGTGTCACTTAGTATCCCCAGACATCAAATTTTGAGCCAGATAGTTTAATATTTCAACTTCTATCTGGAAAACCAAGTGGGAAAATATTCAACATATCAAGTGGGAATATCATTGTCTTCATTTTTTAATTAATTTCTATCCCTCTGATTTAGACGCAGAGATACTTGCTCCATTTCACCCAGTGACATGTGACGCCCTGTTGCTTCATGGTTCTCTATATAGAGGCTTCTACACCACAGAGCCATACTCAGAGCGATAATCAGTTTGCCTGAATTGACGGGAACTATACACAACCAAATATCAGATCCATGTTAGTGCAAGTGTTTATAAGTATATGAATCAGGTGAATCTTCTGTATTATCTAGCTTTTACTTTGTCTTATATTTCTCTTCACTCCTTTGAGGCAAAGAATATTTAGAAGCCTTTTCAAAAAGGCTGGATGTATTAAAGAATGAGAATTTCATTCAATGTTGTCGTAAACATTTTTTTAAGAAAAGAAGAACAATAAGGTTTCAGCGTTGGAAGATGTTTACCTAGCAGAAAGACTATTTGACAAATCATGTAGTCAATCAGCCTAATTGTGAATCACTGAGTGTGTGCACTGGCACCTCAAGTATCTGGCAGGGTGGTTTCCTTTTTAAAATTCATGACATCATAGTCTGGTGCTTTGAGTTTGGCTCAACATGAGAAATCTCCTTCTTTGGATGAATTAATTGGAATATTGGCTCTATGGGAAAAATAATCCCTCCAAATCTCTTTATGAGGAAATTAGTATCTTGGATATAATTTTCAATTCCCTAAAGGAAACAGCATCTCTTGATAAAGAACTAAAATGCTTCCCCAAATTTGTTAAAACTACTTCAATATTCTGCTTTGTTATGTCAAGTGCAACTGTGAAAAGAATTTTCATTGTCATAGATAATCTATGAACCAATGCACACAAGACAATGAGTGTTGAGGTAGTAAATAAGCAAGTTCATACTTTTTAAATCTATATTTCATGAATTTGGAAAAAAGCTTTATTTTTGAAAAACAGAAAAAATAATAAAAGAACCTTTCAGTCTTATTAATACGTGAATGTATTGTAGAATATTATAATGTTGGGGAATTTCCCATATCATATATATTTGTTCATTATCAGCAATTATAATATTATATCACACATCATAAAGCTCTTTCTTTGTTCTGTCCATTTGATCTACATATATCTCTATTCATAAGGTGCAGGTTAACAATGTCACTTCCATAAGTAGAGGAACTCAACTTATATTCTCTACCTTTTCACCATCTTTGCCTCAAATTTGTCCCAAGGTTGGGGGTACAGGGGAGGAAACGCTTACAATCTGTGCTCACTGTATACTAAACCTATAAACTATCCCACTCTTTATTACAAAGAAACAAGTACTTTCTTCTTCCAGAGGAATTATAGTTTTTTCAAATGAAAAGTAAATACTTCACTTCAAAATGTTGAATAAAAATGTCCTTAAAAAATTCTAGCTGGTTAAATTTAGACTGCTAAACAAAGTCCAATCTAAGAATATTCTTTGGCTCTATGCCCACAGCATTTTTATTTGATTGTAAATTGGACATATTTTCATTCACTTTAGAATTTTGCTACTCAGTGGTTTTTTCCCCCCTTAAGAGGTTCAACAGGCTCTGATTAGCATACAAGCATCAGTGTTAACTCCCCATCTTTTGAGGACAGTTGTATCATTTCTAGTCAGTGATGCAGCACCATCCCTGCCCTTCCTACTTAGAACATTTTCTAAGAATAACTGTGACTAGAAAGGTTAACATTTCTTTTTTTAATAAATCAATCTTATTGACGTTATGGTTTGCACACAGAAAAAATGTGTCCAAAATCAATTCTTGAGTGAATTTTGACAAAATATAACCACAGTCAAAATATAGAACATCTCTAGCACCGCCCCCCAGAGTTTTCTTGTACCACTTTATAGTCAGTACTCTTCATACCCCTCATCTAAAACAAATGAACTTGTTTACAAAACAGAAATAGAGTCACAGATGTAGAAAACAAACTTATGGTTACCAAGGGGGAAAGGGGCGTGGGGGGAGGGATACACTTGGGAGATTGGGATTGACATATTCACACTACTATATATAAAATAGATAACTAATAAGAACCTACTGTATAGCACAGGGAACTCTACTCAATACTCTGTAATGATCTATATGGGAAAAGAATCTTAAGAAGAGTGGATATACGTATATGTATAACTGATTCACTTTGCTGTACACCTGAAACTAACACAACACTGTAGATCAACTATACTCCAATAAAAATTAATTTTAAAATTTAAAAATAAAAAACAGCTACTGGCCTGCCTTGTGTAAACAAGGATCCATACAATATGTGCTCTGTTGTACATGACTTCTTTCACTTAGCATAATGCCTGTGAGATTTATCATGATGTTGAGTATATCAGAAGTCCATTTTTTTTTAATTGCCAAGTAGCATTACATCGTTTGGATATATCACAATTTGTTTACCTATTCATCTGTGGATGAACATTTGGGGTATTTCTAGTTTGGGACTATTATGAATATGCTAGTCTTTGTGTGGATATATATTTTCATTTCATATGTTTTGTTAAATTTATCTCTGAGTATTTTATGTTTTGATGTTATTGTAGATGGTGCTGTTTTTCTAACTGTTCATCACCAGTATACAGAAATCCAACTAATTGTTTTATATGACTGTATCTTGTGAACTTTGTAAATTCACTTATTCTAGCGGCTTTTTGGTTAATTTCTTAGGACTATCTACATAAAGAATTGTATCATCTGTGAAGAGGGACAGTTTATTTCTTCTTTCCAATCATTATGCCTTTTTATTTTTCTTCCATCATTTCACTGGCTAAGACTTCCATTACAATGTATAATGAACTGTAAGAATCAACATCCTTGCCTTATTCTCAGTATTAGGGAAAGAACACTAAATGTTTTACCATTAAGTATGATGCCAGTTGTAGATTTCCATGAATGTCATTTATTTGGTTAAGGAAGTTCCCTTTTATTTCCTGGGTGGTGAATGTTTAATTTCATCAAATGCTTTTCCTACACCTATGATGATCCCATAGTTTTTTACTGTTTTAAAAAACATTTAATAAGGTTACTTCCATTGATTATCATAATACATCATATCAAAGTCTTGCTGGGAAAAATATCACTTACTCATGATGTTCTCTCCTTCTCATATATTACATGATTCATCCTAGTAATATTCTGCTAAGGATTTTTGTACCTATGTCCTAGCTGGGGCTACTGCAACATTCTTGCAATTATGGAGTAAAGTACAAGAGGTTTTCAGAGATACTCATTCTGACATCATTAAGCTTTGAAACCAAGGCCAACAACTGTCTATCTCTGGACTGTTTTGTGAAATAAATAAATAAATAAACCCCTGTTTGTATAAGCCAGAACAGTTGGGATTCCTTTCACCTGGAGTTAAAAGCATCCCTAACTGTTTCAAATGTCAAGTGGGGAATGGTGTATTTTAGTACTCAAGAACGTAGGGGAATTTCACATCAACATTTTTTTTTGCATTATTTATTTATTGTTTGTTTTTTAAATTATAGTGGCTTCAGGTATATAACATGGTGATTTGATATTTTTATATGTTATGAACAAACAATAATTATAGTAATAGTGTTACATTAATTGTCTTATTTAATTTCAGAATAAATTTACCTCATAAAATGGGCACTACTATTCTTATTTTACAGAAAGTGAAACTGAAACTCAGAGAAGTTAAGCGATTTGTACAAGGTCACCCAGATTTTAAAACCTAACACTAGATTTTGAACCTAGTTTTTTTAATTGAAGTATAGTTGATTTACAGTGTTGTGTAAATTTCTGCTGTGCAGCAAAGTGATACAGCTATACATAGATATACATTCTTTTTTTAATATTCTTTTCCATTATGGTTTATCATAGGATACTGGATATAGTTTTCTGTGCTATACAATAGGACCTTATTATTTGTCCATTCTATATATAATAGCTTTCATCTGCTAACTGCAACCTCCCCTCCTTCCCTCCCCAAAACCTCTCCCCCTTGGCAACCACAAGTCTGTTCTCTATGTCCATAAGTCTGTTTCTGTTTCATAGATAGGTTCATCTAAGTCATATTTGAGATTCCACATATAAGTGATATCATATGGTATTTGTCTTTCTCTTTCTGACTTACACACTTAGTATGATAATCTCTAGGTCCATCCATGTTGCTGCAAATGGCATTATTTTTTTCTTTTTTATGGCTGAGTAGTATTCATTGAACCTACTTTTATCTAACTAGAAAGTCCATGCTCTTAACCATGGCCTCCCTAAAATTAAAATACATTTCTTGAACTTTCTGCTAAACAGCTTGGAATTCACACTTGGTAGTCTCCATGGTCCACGTATTTGGACTTAGTACTCTGGGAAGGTATGAAATTTTGACCAATGGAAGACCTGGTATTGAACAGTGAGGGCATAAGAACACAGCCGGGTAATTCCAAAGAGGAGTATTCAATAATAGTCAAGGAAGTAAAGTCAAGATCTTGTTGATTTTATGCCTCATTTATAAACATATGGCAAAGGGAAGCATATGAAAACTGGAAAATAAAAACTATGGTGCTGTATCTTGAGCCTTCTGGAAGGGCATTTCTAACAAATAATAATTTTAAAGCTTCTTTCAAGTTTCTGATAATATTCTTGCTCAGAAGCAAGTATAAATATAACAACTACTGGCTTTTTGCTATACAATGTATTCAAAACTTTAAAGGACACTAAACTGTGCTATTGAATTCCAAGAGGAAAATAAACCAACAAAAAAACAGCTCTCAAAAGTAACTAGAGCTGTAGTTTTTCAGGGCAGAATTTTGTCAAGTTGAAATGCCCAGACTTAGTGTGATTACATAAATACCAATACTAGAGATAAGAATAAATTTGAAAAAGGCTTAAAGGACCAAACCAAGTTGGACTGAAACATTAGAAATATGACAAAAAAGTGATACATGCAGTCTTGGAAAAAATGTTTAACAGGAAGAAATAAACTTTCACTTGGACCTCAATTTTTCCAAAATCTAAATGTACTTATTGACATTTTCGAAGATGCAGTCATGTAGCAGACCTGTTTAAACTGATAAAACAGAGCCTAGGGGTTTGTACACAATCAGAAAAAGAGACAAGTGCTTCCTCCAATTAATTGCTAGAGCCTGCTTCAATACTGATTAGGTTTCCCAAACAGTGAGAAGTGAAGGAAACCAAAAAAGTCCTGGTGACCAAATACTAGAAAATGAAAATGAAGCGAAGCAGGAAATTTAGAGAGATTGTTTTGTAACTTATAGAACTACTGTTCAGTAACATTTCAAAAGAGTATGTTGTCTCTAGCCAGTATTCCACCCTTTAAAATAAAAACAAAGTTTTAACTGTTACTTTATTTTGTGTGATAACACTTTACATTTTAGAAAGTACCTTCAGAGACATTATCCCATTTGACCTTCGTAACCATCAGTGAGGTAAAGAGTATGATTACCATTGGGCAGATGAGAAAACTAAAGTCGGGGAAGAAAATAAAGGTATAAAATTACTTGTTCTTATGTGAGACGACAACCACAAAAACAACAAGTCTACCATTTATTGACTATCTGCTAGATGGCAAGAATTATAGTAAGCACTTTAAATAATACCTCATTTAATCCTAATCCGAATTCTGCAAGATACATATTATTGGTCCCACATTACGTGTGAGGAATATTGAGAATGAAACAGCTTAAATAACTTGTCCAAAATCACATAACTCTTAAGTTACAGGCTCAGAATTCAAATACATGTCTGTCTGAATGTAAATCCTGTGCATTAAAAAGGAAAAAAAAATGGGTCTATCATATTACTCTTGGCTAAATTAATGACTTCCTTACCTCACTATGTTAAAATTATGTATCTATACATTTTACAAATACTTATTTACATATATTACACACATAGACTCATAATACAAGTACGATAATACTTGTATACATCTTTAGTTTTAAACTGTTTTGTTTAATGCCTAGATGGGGTTAAAAATAAATAGATGAAGTGAGTCCCTTTTATCATCCAAGGCCATTTGTCATTTGTTTCATAAACTTATGCAAATAAGCTTGTATTTGCAAAGATATGCTTAAATTGTACAAGCTCTGAACTTCACACTAGGGAACCGGGCTAAACATGTTCAATTATGTTCTAAAAGGTTTGATTGATAATAACTATTTGTTGAAGAAAAAGAAGTCTAAAAAGAAGTAGTAGAACTTGCTTTTGACCATTGCTGCATCACTAATAATATCAATGTAGATTTTCAACTTGTTTCAACAGTTATGGAATGTCTATGTCATACTAAACATTGTGCTACAAAGATTAATAAGACATAATCTTTGTCCTTGAAGAGTGAGGGTCAAGTATAAGCAATATGCATAAATGGACAATTCCAAGTCAATGAGATAAAGACAAAGATAGAGATGTCAAGGTGCTTGGTAGCTTGGAGGAAAGTGACAAAACAAGTAATAGAATCTAGAATGCCTTGCTGGAGATGATGCTTGAAGCAAACATTTAAAGGACAAGTAGAAATGAGCCAGCAAAGAAGGAAGACCAAAGCATTGTAAAAAGGGCACAACCTGGAAAGCTTTCACATCCTTCATTCCATAACGCTAACCCTGTACACGCATTGAAGAGAGGAAACAAACCAACATCCCTTAGAAAGTCAATTTAGTTTGGAAAACAAGTTTGGCTTCCAATGGGCTTATTCTTTCACTTATATTCACCTTACATTGAGCCTACTCTCCTTCTATGCTATTTACTCTGTCTTGAATGCTCATGCCCTCAATACACCCTTATTAGGTTATCACTCAATTTTTTTCATTAATTGTATTGAGGACAGAAAGTTATTTGCTGGTAAAAGGAAAAAAATACTGTATAGGTTTACTAGAAAATGTAAATATTAGACATTCTTTTCAATTCTCTGAGGCTTTCTGGTAGGCATTTTGATAATAAAAACCTCCAGGGTGTCATCATGGATGAACCAAATTTTAATACTTCATTTTGTTGACATTTTAACTCCTCCAAATCATATGTAAATGAAGATTTGCTCATCTCTGCTTAGTAAATTGGCATAAACATGTATTAAACACTAGAGAGGGAAGTTCTTTGAATTACTTAGTCTCCAACTGAGAGTACCTCACATCTAAAATCCATCATTCTCATACAGCAACAGTACCTGTGCTCTTGGCTGTCTTTCAAAAATCTCTCGATAATCTCTTTTATTTGAAATAAATGTTCTATCTTTCAAAATCTGTGTACCAAATATGATCAGAAAGTTGAAGCAATTTTTGCTAAATCTAAGCAATGACTCTCTACAACTATCTTTTACCATTTCTGTCTGCCGAATTAGGAAACCCATAACTTGGCCAGCCTTGGCTTTGAGGGAGAAGAGACTTCCTACTTAGAGTGACCCTGTATTTCTAATTTGGCAGGACAGTCCTGACTGCATATATACTACCCAATTGCACCTGTAAGTAAATTAATACATGATGATTCATCCTTCTTGATTTGGGATTCTGAAACTTCAGATTCCCATAATGAGGAAGAACACAGATTCTAGAGCAGGGCTACCTGGGTTCTGAGCTCAGCTCCACCACTTACTATGTGATCTTAGGCAAATTATCATCCTCCCTTAGATGAAAAATGGGGATATTAAGAGTATCTTTATGATAAGGTTGTTATGAAGTGTAAATGAGTAAATGTAGGTGCTTAGAACTGTGGCAGACACATAGTAAGCACTATGTGAACATTTTATAGTATTATTGTTATACATGGAAAATAAAAGCCAAGTAAAAACAACACAACAATAGCAGTATCAAAGCCAACAACAGCTGTTTGCAGCTTAGACTAGAGTAAACTAATGAGATTTGTCTTCCAGATGGGATTTGAGGTGAGGGTGCTACAAATAATCCCATTATTCAAGAGAACATCGAGTTAATCACAAGCCAAAAAAAAAAAATCTAGTAAAGAAAAGAATTCCAGACCCACAATGGCTCCCTGTATCTTGCCAAATGCATCAAGTGTCATCTATTGGGCAATTCAGACACTTCCTAAGCAGGAAAAATAACTTTAGTAAATATGTCCTTATCAGTCAATTAGTCTTCCTCCTTATTTCTTACCTTTAATCCTACCATTTTCTTGACTTAATATTTTAATTACTTCTTTTCAAGACTTCTGTGTCCTTAACTATCCCACTAAATTATACCCTCAGTTTTGCTACCCTTTTTTTTCCCACTCTAATATTTGTTTAAACCATGTATATGTTCAACATAATTTGTCATCTGGTTTTATACTCTAGCACAGTTCTATTGTGTTAGGTGAGCAAATCCTTGAGTTTCTATACCTCCTAAGATTGAGTGTATAGTAGGTGTTCAAAAATCTATTCCATTAATGAAATAACAACACATTCACAGATGTTTCCATTCCAATGAGAACCCCAAAGCAGCTTCCATATCAAACAACACTTACAGGAAATAATATTCCCTGACTCAAAAATAAAAACAGTTCAAGTCTCCAAATTTAAAGGATCTTATGAAATCAGAGTCAAGAAAGCAATCTGAGTTGACTCTCTTGATACATCTTGACCTAAAACTAAGGATGGATGGGGAAATGCAATAACGCAATTTGACTAGCTGGCAGCATTTTGAATAAAAATATTGAAATAAAATATTGGGACTGGGGGCTTCCCGGGGGCTTCCCAGGTGGCGCAGTGGTTGAGAATCTGCCTGCCAATGCAGGGGACACGGATTCGAGCCCTGGTCTGGGAAGATCCCACAGGCCGCGGAGCGGCTAGGCCCGTGAGCCACAGCTACTGAGCCTGCGCGTCTGGAGCCTGTGCTCCGCAACAAGAGAGGCCGCGACGGTGAGAGGCCCGGGCAGCGCGATGAAGAGTGGCCCCCACTTGCTGCAACTAGAGAAAGCCCTAGCACAGAAACGAAGACCCAACTCAGCCATAAATAAATAAATTAATTAATTAATTAAAAAAAAATATTGGGACTGATTTTGATTAAGTCATTTCAAAGGCAAATTAATTTGATAGTTTAAATCCCAACTGTGTGGTATGCCCTGCATATGACGCAAATGTCATTTCCAATTGAATTATTTTTCTATTTTATGTTAACTCATCTTTGAATGGCAGCAAATAAGAGGGAAAAATGTGAAACTTTACAATGTTGAGGGTAAGAAAGAGAGTGCTTTGATCTGCATTTTCTATTTACGGATCACCCTCTGTACAGGTTTGGCACTCATTCTGAAAAGTCCTAACTTTTAACAGCAAAATACATCTAGAAATGCATATCTGATAAGTGGCATTATGCCATATAAACTTTTTCAACATAAATATATTATTAATAATTTTACAATTTCAGCTAAACTTCTGATTCTTATTTGTTTTCCTGATGTGTTTTTCCTCCTTAATTATCTGTTTCTGAGATTTTTGTGTGTCTGTCTTTCCTTGTGTTCCCTCGAGGCCTCATAATTAGAGTTTGCAATACCTCTGCACCAAACAGGAAACCAAGAAAATCTTGCTTGGTTTCAGGTTTCTGTAAAACTCTGAAACTTGGAACTGGGCTTATCAAAAGTTTTCTTGAGGTAGACAAACCTTTCAGCAAGTTTTGTGCAAATCTGGGTTGAATTCAAAGTCAGCCTGAGCCAATTAATTTTTTGGCAGGGAAAACTGTAACATATGATGGCTGCGTTTGTGCTAGATGGCTTTATGTAAAGATGGGTGACTTTGGATGGATCTGGCTTTGAATGTGTTGGTTCCTTCCATCTATAAGCACAAAATGTGAGTCAGGGCTTTTAGAATTCTTTCCCCTCAGATTCCTTGCAGGCAAATTTGTCTGCTGCCATTTTATTTTCCAGGAAGAACATTTCTTCATTCAATGCTGAACATTTTCCCCAGTTTGTGTTAATACTGAAATTTATCTTTGTTTAAAAAGAGTAAGTGACATACACAAGGACAGGTCACAGAAAGGAATAAGCCCCAAACAACATGTGCCATGAGGGCAGGGATTTCTGTTTTATTTATAGCTCCTAAAACAGTGCCTAAAAAGCACTCTCTTTCCTACCCTCACTGAATACATGTTGAATAAATAAATAAGAATTTATTCCTCCAAAGAAACACCACAGCAGTAGAGTGAAGATGAAAAGAGATTCCCCAGTATTTCCTCAAACTCATAAAGCTTTTTGTTACTTATTTATACTTCTTCCCTCAAATATTCAGTTTACCAAATAATCACAGGATTACCCAAAGAAGTCTATGCCTTAGCCTTGTATGCTTTTGCTTAAATATAATAATAGTGGTACTTGTGGGCACATAACAGCAGAAGCAGTCCTTGGAGTAATTATGTGATTCTCATTATGGAAAATAATTACAAACACTTATAAAACATTTTTCTTTTGTCTCTTTCACAATACCAAAAGGGACTAAGAAACTCATATGTTATATAAGAGGAATTTAAGTTCAGAGAAAAGACATGCTTACCCAAATCACACAACTGATAGGGGCAAAACAGGTATGTGGCTATGTCACTTGGTTTTAGGTAAAATGTTATTTTCACTGTACCATGAGTGATTTTTTCTTTTCCTCATTTTCTTTCCTGCATACAAAATGTACCACAAAATATTTGGCTTTATTTCAACCCAAAATTGGAACTGGAAGAACCAAGATCTTAGATTCACCATATCTTTCCAGGGCTCCCATGCATGTACTTTGAAATGTCCAGAGCTTAACAATAACTCTTGAAATCAACCCAAGAAAGGATACTGGGTCTTCACTGTGGGCAGTGAACTATCATACTAGGTCCCTTTTCCTACCAGCCTCTGTTCTGACAGTGTCCCTACTCCATATTTAACTCATTTTGTTTTGTAAGCCTTTCACCCAAGTGTCAAGTATGTCAACACAGTGCCACTCTATTTACCAGAGAGCTAATGCTACTCAATAATGAATGGTACACTTCTGTTTTGGCACCCACTTTAGGCCTCAAAAATAGAACATGAGAGAAAAATAAAGCTAGTCACTAGAACACCAGGAAAAAAAATCAGAGAAGTCAATTTTGTGAAACCGTGAAATTAACAAAAAGAATTCTCCATAGCACCCAGTATTTCCTTTTTATATTCTAAAGAGTCAGACAGTACTGGACCTCACCTACCACCTCAATTTACCAGCATCCCTACATATACTCACCCAAATATTCACCATGATTTTGTAAAGCAAATACTTAGACTGTATTTCTCAGTCTGCGAAGCTAAATATTTATTCATCAAAGTTTTAATAATCATCAAATATGTACTTGCACAATATTTATATTATCCTAGGTGCTGGGGATACAACCAAGAACAAGGATGACTCAGACTGTATGCTGTGGAACTTAGATTTCAATTTTTTCTACACCATTTTCTTTCTCCTCTCCTTCTGGGACTCTAATTTTTTGTATATTAAAACCACTTAGGGACTTCCCTGGTGGCACAGTGGTTGGGAATCTGCCTGCCAATGCAGGGGACACGGGTTCGAATCCTGGTCCTGGAGGATCCCACATGCCGCAGAGCAACTAAGCCCGTGTGCCACAACTACTAAGCCTGTGCTCTAGAGCCCATGAGCCACAACTACTGAGCCTGCATGCTTAGAGCCCGTGCTCCACAACAAGAGAAGCCACCGCAATGAGAAGCCCATGCACCTCAATGAAGAATAGCCCCCGCTCGCCACAACTAGAAAAAGACCACGCGCAGCAACGAAGACCCAACACAGCCAAAAATAAATAAAATTTTTTAAAAAACACTTAATATTGCTCATATATCTATAAGGCTCTTTTCGTTTTACCTCAATTCTTTTTCTCTCTGCTCTTCACACTGCTAATTTCTACTAATTCGTCTTCAGATATAGTCTTTTTCTTGTCACCTTCAACGTGCAGTTACTGTATATTTCAGTTATTGTATATTTAGTCTCTTTGTTTAGTTTCTATTTCTCTGCTGAGATTCTTCATCATTTTATTCATTACACATATATCTTCCTTTATGTCCTTAAAAATGTTGATAATAGCTGCTTTAAAGTCCTTTTCAGCTAATTTCAACATCTGGGTTATTGCAAGATCAATTTATACATGTTGCTTTCTTTCTTGAATATGGGTCACATTTTTCTGCTTCTTCATATTAATTATTTTCATATACTGGATATTATGGATAACAAGTTGTAGAAACTAGATATTGCCATGTTACTGCGATGAGAGACTTTTTTCTTCTAAAACCAGATAACTTGGCTGGATTCAAACTCCAAATTTCTCCCCTTGCAGAGACCATTTGTCTGATACTTCTGCACGGTTCTTTCAACTTCCAGATTAGATACTGTTTTTTTGCTGGGCCCCGTAGGATTTTCCCCAAGCATGCCAGCCAGTTTAGCCAGTTTAGCAACCGGCTAAGGATCTGAGTGAATTTTATATGCAGGTTTTGGGACTGAACCACTTTGTGTCTCTTCCTTCTAGGATTTCTCCCTAACCTTGTGGCTATTTTTCTAGTCCCAAACTGTTCTCTGATGCCTCAACCCAGTAAGACAGCGGCTTTCTGCCTTCAGAGCCTTGGGTAGACTTGGTATGCACTCAAGCAAAGAGCTTCTAAACAGCAAATCTCACCTGTTACACTTCATCTTTCAAGGGTAACGTCCTCTGCAATTTTTACTTGCTTTTGGTCATTATCTGCTGCCTTCAAGCTGTTTGGTAGATTAGATAGACAGATAGATAGATAATTAGATAGATATAGACATAGACATGCATTATTATGGATTTTATAATTCTTATCTGTGAGAGAGATTTTCTAACCAAATTACTCCACCATTATGTAAAGCAGTAATCACCAGATATTCCACCAAAACACTGTCATCTTTTTGAAATCAAGAAATGAGTCTTATTCAACTTGGTATTTCCAGGGCCAAAGATGTTTCCTGCCATAAAGCAGCTGATCAATGAGGGTTTGTTGGATTGAATATTTCATTTTTACTTCTAGGTTCATAGTTATTTGTTCAAACGTGTAATAAGCTATTTATAAATAATTACACACGCATTGTTTGAGATTTTCAAGAAGAAATAAGAAAAATAACACTGTGTTTGAGTCTCAGGAGAGCTCAGAAGAGTCGACAGAATTTGGGTCTCAGAAGGTAGCTAATAACTTGGGAGGTACACATTTTGCAGCAGGAAATTTTCTAAGGCACATCTTTCCAAGCAAG
Organism: Balaenoptera musculus; assembly: GCF_009873245.2. Classification (NCBI taxonomy): domain Eukaryota; kingdom Metazoa; phylum Chordata; class Mammalia; order Artiodactyla; family Balaenopteridae; genus Balaenoptera; species Balaenoptera musculus. The sequence continues at coordinate 41,727,821 of NC_045790.1, read as the reverse complement.
GGAGAAAAGAAGAAAAAGCTCTCTTCTACTAAGATTCTGTTATCTGTCAGAGGTAAAGATGTACCAAAATCAGATGAGCCTTGACCTTCAAACAGCACCCTGCATCTCCTCATTCTGCCTATAACATGATACAATAAACCTGGGGCTGAACAAGGCTTTGAAGAAAATTCCAGCTATACCCTCAGTGTACTAATCAATAGACTCTCCTTGAAGGCCAGGTCTATCTATGCTAAAATGAAAATGTCAGTGTTAATCCAAGTCACAGTTACTGGAAGTTGGAAAGAAACACACACACACACACACACACACACACGCACACGTGCACACACACACACACACACACACACACACAGGAACTCAACAACTCAGACTTACACATGGTCATTTCCTCTCAATAGCGGGAGGGTATTTGTTGCTCATGAGTAATAGCATAACTCCTTGCCATAATATGCAAGAACAATCCAGTATTCTTGTTGGACAGGGGTTATTTGTCAATAACTTCCTCAAGATGATGCATGGAAGAATAAAATACTGGGCATTGGCCCTTCAAGGCAGCGTTTTTGTTTTAGATAGACTGTTAACAAAAAAATCAGTTTTATCATCAGGAAAGGCCTTCATTCTATTTCTGTGGAGAAGAATAGCCTCCCACCTGCTGTTAAACATACTTAATTGAAGAGATCCGCATTGTACTGCTTATACTGTGGCATATCACTTGAACTTTTGACTAAGTGTCATTCTTCTAACATTATTACAGAATCCTAGCTCACCATGAGAACAGAGGTGCTAATCAAAAGGAATTACTCAGTAATTATATTTTTATTTATAATTTTAAACGTAAGCTTTGCTATTTTTGGAAGCACCCCAATCATCATTTTTTCTCATGTATTTATCTGAAGAGGTTCAATTAACTCTTTGTTATCTGGGCAAACCTAGATTTGTTGTCCCTCTTGTAGCACTGTTTGCTGGATAGAAATGTTATCGAACACACTGTTCAAAGCTGTAATTGTCAAGTGTACACATACATGCACACATATCCTATTGGTTCTGTTTCTCTGGAGAATGCTGAAGAATAAAGGAAAATACATTATTTATTTATTTGTTTGTTTGTGTATTATAAGGAATTGGTTCACTTGATTATGGAGGCTGACAAGTCCCACGATCTGCAGTTAGCAAGGCATTCTGGAGACCCAGGAGAGCTGACGGTGTCAGTGTAGTCCAAGTCCAACGGCCTGAGAAATAGGAGGGCCAAAGGTACAGAGCTAGTCCAAAGGTCAGTAGGCTTAAGACCCAGGAAGAACCAATGCTTCACTTCAAGTCCAAAATGGGAAAAAAGTGATGTCTCACTTTGAAGACAGTCAGGCAGGAGCAATTCCCTTTTCCTCATAGGAGGGTCAGCCTTTTTCCTCTTTCTTTCCAGGCCTTCAACTGATTTGATGGAGCCTACCCACATTTGAAAGGGCAATTTGCTTCACTAGGTCTGCTGGTTCAAATGTTAATGTCATCCAGAAACACCCTCACAGCAGACATACCCAGAATATTTGATCAAATGTCTGGGCACCTTGTGGCCCAGTCAAGTTGACACATAAAATCAACTATCACATCAAGTGAGAGTGAAGTGGCTAAATTATTTCAGCAATTTCTTTCCATTGTACGTTGTCTTAAAAAGAACATGAGATTCCGTTCTAACTCTGATAACCAGATAAGGAAATTATTTTAATGATTCATGATAATATGTTTTTCTCAAGTGTAAAAATTAAGCATTGGTTTATGTCTGATGGACACAATTTATGCTTCCTTGTTTCCAAGATGATATCATCCTGCTCCTTTTTGACATATATCATTCCTATTTGCCAGTGTGCCAAAATGAAAATAGTCTTCAAAAGGCTGTAGGGAAACATACTTTGGAGACACACAAGTGATATTAATGAACATTATCATGAAAATGCTGTAATACATCTGAACAGAGGTATTTTCAACAAAACCTCTAATTTTTTAAACATGTCATTTTTATTGTTATACCTCAACTGAGAAGCAATAATCATGGTCAGATTGGTTAGTTAAAAACAACTCCAAATACCAATCAGAACACCAGGGTTTTAGTTCCAGTTTGAACATTTAACTAGCTATATAAGCATGGGTATGGCATGTAATTTCTCTGATCCTCAGTTTCTGGAACAATCAAATGGTAAAAATGGAAAGTCTAAAACCTGCTTGATACCTCCTTGAATTGTAGTCCTCCCTCAATTCAACAAACATCTATTGATTGCTCAGGAACCAAGTGTTGAAACCCTGTGCTAGGCACATGAGGGATACAAAGATTAATAATTCAGAGTTTCTTTACCTCAAGGGGCTCACCAACTAGAGGGAAAAAGAAAAATGAATCTACAACTGCCTTTAATGCAAGAAGGACTGTGGTAAATATTTTAACCAAGTTTCAAAGCAAAAGCCATAAAATGACAGAAGCCAGAATAATTAATTTCAGCCCAGGTAATGGAAGACTGGCATTTTATGTGAGCAGGAATTCAATATATTACATGTAACCCACTACACTAAACTTTATTTTTGCTTCAGTGCTCATAATGAAATGAAATGTTATATAACTTAAGCACAATGTTGAGCTGATCTTGATGGAAATGGGGTATGTTTTAGACAGAATGCTATACAGCACCAAAATGCATTCCCTTCTGCTATGTACACAGCCAATCTACATTTCTCAGCTTTCTCCTTTAATAGGAATGGCTGGAAAACTACTTTCCAGACAATGGAATATAGGCAAAAGGGAAATACCTCCTTTCCAGGCCCAGTCCCCAAACACCTTGTAAACAATACTACTCACACTTTTCTCTCATTTGTTAGTCATATTCAAGGAATCCAGTGGTGACTCTGGGGTCATAAGGAAGTGTGTAGCCACTCAAAGAAGGATTTGGTATCCTGAGTGATTGTGTGAACAAGAGCCCTTTTCTTGGCAACACACATTGGACCATGACGTGAGCATGAAGTAAACCTTAAATCACTGCAATTTTTGGACTATTTAAATGTTTAGCCTACTTAGGCTAACAGAGAAATCAGCACATTGACATGTAGTAATTTCATAACGAAACAGATTATGTGGTGTTTAGCTATGGGGTGGTTATAGGAATGAAATTCATTTCAGAGGCAAGAAACACAGCAGCCCATATTATATAGTGACAAAACACTAACAGGAACTTAGAGTAGGACAATTGAGAGAATGGAAGGGAGAAACAGAGAGATGCATAATCATAGTTAGAGATTTTAACATTCTTCTCTCAGTAACTGAAAAATCAAATAGATAAAAATCAGAATAATATAAAGTATTTAAACATGTTCAACCAATCAGATGTAATTGAGAATTATAAAAGCTTACATCCAAGAAACTGAAGAATATACACTGTTCTCAAGCAAACAAAAATGTTCACCAAGACCATATTTGGAGCCATAGAATAAATCCCCCCAAAATTTCCAAAGAATTAAAATCATCCAGAATATACTGTCCAATCACACTAATTCGATTATAAGCCAAAAACAATAAAGTACCTAAAAATCCCCAAATGTTTAGAAATTAAGCAATACCCATAGCTGAAAGAAGAAAGTATAAAGGAAATTAGAAAATATTTCAATCAATCTGAATCATAATGAAAACACAATGTATCAAAATTTGGGGAATACAGCTAAAGCTATTAGAGGAAAGTTTATGCTTTTAAATACTTATATTAGAAATGAGAAAAGTTGAAGATTAATTATCTAAATTTGTATCTCAAGCAGAGAAAGAAGTGCAATGTTGACACAAAGAAAAAAAGAAAGAGGGGGTAATAAAGATAATAACAGGATCATACAAGCTGGTCCTCTGAAAATGATTAATAAATCTGGTAAACCCTAAGAAAGAATAATCAAGGGGAAGGTGGAGAAAACACAAATTATCAATATGAGGAATAAATTAGCACTGACCCTACAGTCACTAAAAGGAAAGTAAGAGGATAATATGACCAACTTTTGACACCTGTATGGAAGAATTTAGATAAAATGGAAACATCTCCTTGAAAAATTAAACTTACCAAAACTGACACAAGAATAAATAAAAAATCTAACAGTCACTATACTTGCTTTTAAAAAACAAAGACTTGGTAAGAAACCACTCACAAGAGAATCTCCGTGTCCAGGTGGCTTTACTGGTGAGTGCTATCAAATATTTTAAGAATTACTGGTCTTACACAAAAATTTTCAGGCAATATTAAAGGAAGAAAAATTTCCCAATTCATTTTATGAGACCAGTATAACCTCGATAAGAAAACCTAACAAAAATATTAAAAGAACAAAAATGTACAGACCACTATCCCACAAGAATACAAACATAATAATTGTCAGCAAAATATTAGGAATTTGGATCCAGTGCTATAGAAAAAGATAAAACATTATTGCCAAGTGTATTAATCAGGGTTCTCCAGATAAACAGGACCAATAGTATAATAGTGTGTGTATGTAAATATATATTTAAGATTTATTAAATATCTATTAAAAGAAACTGTTCTTAAAAATACACTGGTTTCATGTTCTTGGATTGGAAGAATCAACATTGTGAAAATGACTATACTACCCAAAGCAATCTACAGATTCAATGCAATCCCTATCAAACTACCACTGGCATTTTTCACAGAACTAGAGCAAAAATTTCACAGTTTGTATGGAACACAAAAGACCCCGAATAGCCAAAGCAATCTTGAAAAAGGAAAACGGAGCTGGAGGAATCAGGCTCCCAGACTTCAGACTATACTACAAAGCTACAGTAATCAAGACAGTATGGTACTGGCACAAAAATAGAAATATAGATCAATGGAACAGGATAGAAAGCTCAGAGATAAACCCACGCACATATGGTCACCTTATCCTTGATAAAGGAGGCAAGAATATACAATGGAGAAAAGACAGCCTCTTCAATAAGTGGTGCTGGGAAAACTGGACAGCTACATGTAAAAGAATGAAATTAGAACACTCCCTAACACCATACACAAAAATAAACTCAAAATGGATTAAAGACCTAAATGTAAGGCCAGATACTATAAAACTCTTAGAGGAAAACAGAGGCAGAGCAATCCTTCACATAAATCACAGCAAGATCCTTTTTGACCCACCTCCTAGAGAAATGGAAATAAAACCAAAAATAAACAAATGGGACCTAATGAAACTTAAAAGCTTTTGCACAGCAAAGGAAACCATAAACAAGATGAAAAGACAACCCTCAGAATGGGAGAAAATATTTGCCAATGAAGCAAACGACAAAGGATTAACCTCCAAAATTTACAAGCAGCTCATGCAACTCAATATCAAAAAAACAAACAACCCAATCCAAAAATAGGCAGAAGACATAAATAGACATTTCTCCAAAGAAGATGTACAGGTTGCCAACAAACACATAAAAGAATGCTCAACATCACTAATCATTAGAGAAATGCAAATCAAAACTACTATGAGGTATCACCTCACACCAGTTAGAATGGGCAACATCAAAAAATCTACAAACAATAAATGCTGGGGAAGGTGTGGAGAAAAGGGAACCCTCTTGCACTGTTAGTGGGAATGTAAATTGATACAGACACTACAGAGAACTAGAGGTTATCCTTAAAAATCTAAAAATAGTATGGAGGTTCCTTAAAAAACTAAAAATAGAACTACCATATGACCCAGCAATCCCACTACTGGGCATATACCCTGAGGAAACCATAGTTCAAAAAGAGTCATGTACCACAATATTCACTGCAGCTCTATTTACAATAGCCAGGACATGGGAGCAACCTAAGTGTCCATCGACAGATGAATGGATAAAGAAGATGTGGCACATATATACAATGGAATATTACTCAGCCATAAAAAGAAACGAAATGGAGTTATTTGTAGTGAGGTGGATGGAGTTAGACTCTGTCATACAGAGTGAAGTAAGTCAGAAAGAGAAAAACAAATACCGTATGCTAACACATATATATGAAATCTAAACAAAACAAAACAAAAATAGTTCTGAAGAGCCTAGGGGCAGGACAGGAATAAAGATGCAGACATAGAGAATGGACTTGAGGACACGGGGAGGGGGAAGGGTAAGCTGGGATGAAGTGAGAGAGTGGTATGGACATATATACACTACCAAATGTAAAATAGATAGCTAGTGGGAAGCAGTGCATAGCACAGAAAGATCAGCTCAGTGCTTTGTGTCCACCTAGAGGGGTGGGACAGGGAGGGTGGGAAGGATGGAGATGCAAGAGGGAGGAGATATGGGGATATATGTATATGTATAGCTGATTCACTCTGTTATACAGCAGAAACTAACACACAATTGTAAAGCAATTATACTCCAATAAAGAAGTTAAAAAAAACCTAATATTAAAAAAATAATAATAATGTAAAATAAATAATGATTCTACAAAAGAGCTTAGTCCAAAAAAAAAAAAAATACACTGTTTTCAGGAAGAGTTTATAATGAAAATTATAATATACAGAATTGATCAAAACCAAAATCACTAAATATCTCTCTTGCAGAAAGTAGATAAAGTTATAATAAAAGGGAGCTACATAGCATTAAATGCATACATTAGGAAAGAAGGAAAGCTGAAAATTAACAAGCTAAGCATCCTACTCAAGTAGGTAGAAGAAGTCAACAGGATCCATACAAGTAAAACATTGGAAATTTATATACCAGCAACAACCAATTAGAAAGTGCAATATTTAAAAATATTATTCAGAATAGCAAGAAAAAGTAAGACATACACACAATCGAGATATTTGAAAGTACAAATTTATTGAAGGACAAAAGGAAAAGGGAATTGCCTTATCATATAACAAGTAAGACATATTATTTAAAAATATGTACAGTATATTGAAATTTAAGTACCCAGTGTGCCCTTTTTCAGACCGCTATTTAGTTTAGTGAGCTGAGCAATGAAAATTTAAGCTCAAATATTTTATTCCCCTTCCGAAAGTCACTACTGAGCCCCAAAATGAACTAAGTGGCTCTCTATGTTCGAACAGCATCTTTGCCTACTCTCATCTCTACACTTGTGCCCCTCTTTTGAATATCTGAGTTTATGTGTTTACCTTCTCCATTTGACCATGAGTTCTCCACGGGAGAAACGGTGTCATATTCAGCAGCATATAAGCTCAATGTCTACCGCGGTGCCTCCATTATGGAAAGTACTCAGTAAGTGTTAATTTGTTGAGGATGTTACAACTTGCAGATGTTATAAATTCTGATGAAAAGAAAAATGGTGTAGGATTTAGAGAAGCTGTGTTCTAGTCCCAAATTCACCATTAAATACCTGGGTGATTTTAAGATATCTATACTTCTCTGAACCTCAGCATCTTTATTCATAATGTGGAGGTGAAGAGTTCTTGACTTACCAACTTCAAGTGATACTTAAAATAAATATTAAATATAAAGACAACTGAGATCTTACAAAGCATTACATAGATAAGATAGTTTATAACAACTGAACAGTTTTCCATCAGTCTGTAAGTTACATGGCCAAAAATTTATGAAACATAGGCAATACTCCCAATGCACTAGCTAGTCTAAACTTTTCTCAACTGCATTTGAGAAACAGATTGTACTTTCCAAACAAGACTACACCAATATATATATATATATCCCATCCCACATGCTCTTAAATATGATGTTGACATGCTTTCATGGAGAGGTTCCCTTGGACTTGGGACCTTTATAACTATAGTAACCAGAAGAATGTGACAGAAGTGATCCTGCATAACTTCCAAAGGCCATAAAAATCAATATGTCACTCAAGACACTTTCCCTTAAAATCCAGCCTCCTTGTTCTAAGGAAGGTGAAGTCACATGTTCAGCCTACCTAGCCTCTCAGCCAAAAGCCAACATCAGCTACTGGACATGTGAGCAAAGGGGCTTTCAGATGATTTCAGCCCCAGTCTTCAAATATTCCATCTGAGGCTAGAACACTGTGGAACAGAGATATCCCCATGGAGCGCTATCTGAAATCCCAACCCTCAGGAAGCAAGAGAGATAATAAATATTTTTTTAAGCTACCCAGTTTTGGGGTCATTACACAATAGATCACTAATACAACTTGATTACCGCAAATACTTCTAAACACATCATAAGATACAGCCGCTTCTGCTTTCCCTCCTATCAGCACGTGTGACATCTTTAGCAGGACTCACAAGGCAGAGGTGACAGGTTTCAATAGAGAAGATACCTAAGATAGGAATTGTAATTTCTAAAGAATGCTTGCAATCGGAGTTTCTGACTTGGGTGGGAATGGGGCAGAGAAGGACGAGCTAATGAGAAACTAACTTAGAAAATACCAAGCTGATAATACATCTTCAAGCCAGCCTTCCCATGGCAACTTTTTGTTCGAACACAGGCATGAAATATTTAGAACTGCTAGAACTCCACTAGGAAGGCTTTTATCCCTGCAAAAGAGTTTGTAGCCAGAAGCTGCCTGCTGGCACTGCATGCAGGAATGCACCATTTGTTCAATGCCAGAGTTTACTCTTTGAATGACTGACACACTCCAACCCATCTCCAAAGGCTCCTTTGCCTTTATGACTGACACCTCCCAGGAAAGAGGGGTTGTAATTGCCTCTTATTTAGGATCTGGAGGCTGTTGGAGGGTTTTTGCTTTGGAGTGCCAGAGACCTTCCACTCCACAAGCATCATAGACTCTGTGGAAGGAACATTTCAACTCAGCAGGAGAGAAAAGGCAAGAGAAATAAAGAAATTTTGGGGGCTGATGTGTTTCTGTCCAGTGTCCCAGTGTTGTCGTTTCATTTTGCCCATTTATAAGGACTTGCTTAAAATCTGTCACAATAGATTTTATGACACATTTATTTAAAAGAAACCCCTGGTATGTTCTTTTCCCACCTACATCCCCCTCAGAGAATATCAAGAATGGAAAACCAGCAATGACACATTCTGCCCAAGCATAAGCTCTGCTGCTGAAAGAAACCCATGTACTCCTCATTTCCAAGGAAGGGAGGTAAAGGCATGTGGAGAGTGTGACATAGTCTGAAATGATCTGAGTCAAAGAGGTTGTCAACATAGGTGGCTTCCTCAGATGAGTCAAAAATGTCCCTAAGTGGCAGGAAAATTGGAGCTTCTGTTTGATGACAGTATGGATTTTCATAGAGCAAAATTTTATATGTAAGTTGGATTCACCTTGTCCTGACAAGGATGGACAATATTATAGATCAATGATTCCCAAACTTTCTATAAGAAATTGTTATTATTATTACTTTATGATTAGTAAGAGATATATATTATAAGACTATGAGTTGTATAATTCCATTCAAAAACACCACTTTGATATTTCTGTAGACCAGTGTCATATTACTATGGGATAAATATATGCTGCACATTAGGCATTTTGAAATATTGAGGACAGATTGTAGATACCTATTACTACTTCCTTATTCTGTGAAAAATCCAGGTAAAGAGCAATCAATCTAGGAGAGTCCTAGGAGATATTAGAAGAAGCAAGATGTCAGGGTCCACCTTGGACCTCCTGAATAGAGTCTACATTTCAACTAGATGCCCTGGTGATGTTTGAGGGAGGTTTCTCAACAGCAGCATAATTGGCATTTTTGCCAGATGTTTTTTTGTGTTGGGAGGGAGAGGGCTATCCTGTGCATTATAGTGTGTTTAGAAGCATCCCTGGCCTCTACCCACTATATACCAGTAGCTACCCTCTCATCCCACCCCACTGCCATCCCCCATCTCTCTACACCCACCCTTGCCACCATCTTGACAACAAAAAGTATCTCCAGACATTGCCAAATATCACCTGCAGGGGTTATAAGTCAACCTCAGTTGAGAGCCACTGATCTATATGAAACAATTTTGTCCTCAGTTATATGTTGTCCATGTAGTTTTAGACTGGTAATCTTACGTCTTCAGTACTGGGTTGTAAATGCCACATTTCTTTTCTCTACATCTTCTGTGCTGACTACCATAGTGGTTGCCTGTAGCATTAGCCATCCTTATACTGTTCTCTTCTGCCCTATTCCACACACTCTTGATCTTTGAGATCATCCCCCAGCTAAACTACCTGCCTAAAAGCTTTTGTTTAAAGCTCTGCTTTCAAGAAAACCCAAGCTCAGTCACTCCTATAAAATCTAGAAGAATTTAGGTACTATATTTAATAAATATGTGTCAACTGACATACATAAAGCAAATATCATTCACTCTAAAGAATTCGAGTTCATTGAGGGCAGTGGTAGCATTTTTGGCATATCTGTCTCTCCATTAACCATGAAAATAACTACTATGTGAGTTGCTCAATAAATAATTATCAACTAAATTAATATAAAATGTTTTAACTTTTATCTCCTTCTGCTTAAATAATACCTTTGCTGCATTGCTGCCATTGCTACTTCAATTTTGTAAGCCAGTAGTTTGGAAAGAACAATGTTTAAAGTCCTTTCTTTGAAATAAGATAGTTAATTACTTCCTTGCCATTAGATGTGAAACAGCAAGCAAAAGCATGAGAAAGTTCTAAGTTGGGCACATGAGGGAAATTTTGTCTGGGTTTTCCCAGGCCATAATTATCATCACCTTTTCCTTTCAAGAGGAGAGACTGAAGGAGGACTTATTTCTGAATTAATTTTCATCTGAATTAATTTTCCAGGTATGACAATATAGCTGTTCCCTAATATTTCTGGAATTCATCTTGAGATTTTTCTTGCTGTGCTTGTCTGCCACGATCACAATTACCCTTCTGTTTTGATTATCAGAACTCTTATAATGGAGAGAAACAAAGCCCCCAATATTCTGGTTTTACAGTATTCACATGGTTAATATCAAGAAAGGGACCCCAAGGAAAGGGAGTACAGTGCCATGCCATTCGTTTAAATTTTAAAAAGATACATTGTACATAAAATGTATAGAAATCATATAATAACTATAAGCCTGTGACCGTAAGTTATTGAACAGAATTCTGATAAATATTTTCTTACATTTTGCTTATTATAGCTCCCCAATAAGGAATTTCAGTTAACTAATAGGGATAAACATTGAAAAAGGAGTTTTAAAATGATATTTTTATTGTTGGTTAACATTGTTCTTTGGGAGTACTGTTCTGTTACTTTACGATATTTGTTTGAGGAGAGTGGTCCTAGGAGAGGTATTTATCATAAGTTACCTATGTTCTAGCTACCAATGTAATGTTGGTACAAGATGGTGAAGCAGCTGACAAACATTGATTCTATTTAAAAGGATGGCTTCAGCCATTTCCCTTACTGCACTTTATCCACAGAAGCATTCTGTCACAGCAGTGAAGGTTCCCCTACCTTAGCAAGTAACTGATCACAGTGATTTGTAAAAACTGACTTTAAGCTCCAGCTCAGTGGGGCTGTATCTCAGGAAAGGTTCTTGGGAGATGTAAGGTTAAACTGATGGATCACTTGAACTACAGTGCGATGGTGTTCAATATCGTTATTAATATCCCAAGGACAGCGAAGGAGCCTGGAAAGTAAGAAGGCAAAATGGGCGAATTGAAGATCCAGTCCAGATCAAGAAGCAGCATGGGGCCTCAGAAAGAACGTGACTGTGGGTAGTTGGGCAAAAAGGTCCCCCACAAAAAGCAGGTTCAGATAACTCTCAATAGAAGGAGTTGTTTTTATGTGCAGTCCATCATGTGTGTCCACAATCTGGTTATAGGTTAGTAGGGATGCTTCACAAGTCCCTCATTAAAATTCAAAAAAAAATTAGACCCACGTATGGAGTTTTTAATAGAGATGAGTTTATTCACTTCAGAGGACTGTTGTATCTTATGTTACAATTATACCTTTCTTACTTTTTTGGTTGGTTATATTAGGGTAAGTATATTCTAATATTCTCTCCTTTCTACTATAACTAACCTGAAATTTCTGTGCTTAAGATGATAAAAGTTTATTCTGCAGTCTCATCACAGTTTATGGTCATTCAGGGAAAGAGAAAACGAGTTTATGATTATGTGCCAGTCCTCAAATTTCTTTTTAAATTTGACTAATGCATGAAATCTCAAAGTGTGGGAAACATACTTCTTTAAAAATGTTACATATATCAAGTTTTTCAAGCTGCAATGTTAATTCTATTCTGAAATTCAAATGAATCCTATACCTTCACATAATACCTTCCAGCTCTTTCCTGCTTTTTTCTTTCCAGCCTAGTTCTTGAACTTTCCCTATAGACAAAAGAAGTCCATAGGTCAAGGAACAGGAAAGACTAAAAAATAGTGACAAGGAGCCAATCCATTGCTTTGCACATTTCTACCCTACTCTATTATTTGTACATGTTAATGAACTTTCCTGGATCAGAAAATAAGCACCCTGGTGGAGAATTCAATGAAGATGTGAACTCATTAAGTAACAGAGGACTGAAGAGCAAATAAAAAGGCAAGAATAATGAGAAAGCAGTGGGAAGAAGAAGAACGTATGAGAATGGTACTGCTTGAATCAATAGATTCTCAGCTTAAGTACGTGCTCCTTTCAGCTCTAACTAGCACATCCAAAATACATGCAGGTTAAATGGAAAAGTCTTTCCACAGTGTGCCTATTTTCTTTTTATGGAACTGGCAGCCTAAGTTAAAGCCTGTTGTAGTAAGGATGCCTGACTCAGTGTTCTAGCACCGAAGTGTGAAAGTGAATGCACCTGTGCGCTAGCAGCCAGCATCTCTCTCCTTCCTCCTGCCATTTTTTTTTCTGTAAATCAACTCTCTTCCTTAATAGAAGAAAATACCATAGATATATATGTGGTATTATCATTGGGTGCTGAATTTTTGTATGCTCATGACAAGACACTAACATTATTGGACCACCAAATATAGACCAAACAGTGCTTGAGGGAACTTGGAAAGGTATTATCTGCATTTTAAACATAAGGAAAGAAAGTCTTAGACATGTTATTTCGATTGAAACTATGGGCCTAACACAGCAAGGACTTAATTAAATCAGGAAATTTACAAAATTGTTGCATTTGGATCACTTAGCTAAAAGAAGCCTTGGTAATATCACATGCTGTATGGAGCACTGGAAGTGATGTGCCCACCTGAGGCACCAGATTTTTACTATTATCATTTGAGCATGCTCTCTCATTCACTCTCACTCTCTTTCTCATTTGGAGGTCCGTTCAATCCAAATAATGACCTATACTAACACAGAGAAGGTTTTATTAACTCTAACATTCACAAGGACATCAGAAAGAACGAGAATGCATGAAATAATACTCTGGAGAGAGAACAATGCACGTGGTTACCCTTGTTAGTTTCAGAACAGTAATATGTAACAAATTATAAATTGAACATAACATAGCTTTTACATTGACTTCTGTATTAGTTACGAACTACTTCAGCTGCTGGAATGGAAAGACCAAAATGATACTGGCTTAAAGAAGACAGAAGTTTATTTCTGTCTCACTAAAATGTAGGTAGGTGGACTTCTATCTTGCTGCTCTGCCATCCTCAGCACCTGGCTCCCACACGTGGTCCAGCATGGCTGCTCCAGCTCCCACTATCACACACCCATTCCGGTCTGTGAGGGGAAGTCAAACCCCATCCTTTTCAAACACAACAGGAAACTAGCACATATCACTTCCAGTAATAACCCATTGGCCAGACTTTAGTCACATGGTCACATAAACCTTCCAAGAAGGCTGGGAAATGCAGTCTTTAATCAGATGACTCTATGCCCAGCTAATATCCTATTACTAAGGGAGAATGGCTCGTCTGCTCCAACTGAAAAAAAAAAATGGTGAAGATCCTTAGCAGGTATTGCTAAGGGAATTGGTTTCTGGTTTGATGGAATCGTAGTTCTGTTGTGCCATTGGTTTAAAAGCTGGGCATTAAAATGTCACTTCCTAATATTTCTTCATTTGATGGTTGCATAAAATACCCTTTTGTCAGCAAATACCCAAAATTCAGTCTTTAAATTGCTATCTGTGTCCTTATGGAGGGTTATATGGGAATGTCCTCTACATGTTTCTGCTGTGTTTTCTGTTCTCAGTACTCTGAGAACTTCTGTTGCCCTTTAGGAACAGGAAATGTTAGTAGCTTTTCAAGGAAATGCAGTACACATATTGGATCTGACCTGAGAAGACTAACCTCTTGCATAAAAGTCACAAGGGTTTTAATACTACTATCAACCAGTCCCTCTGAATGCAGTTTTCAAACATTCCAACTCTCTGGCGTGCAAGAGAAGTACTATTTATAAATTATATCACAAGCTATAGAAATGTAGTAATTAGAGAAAGAATGCAGGACTGGGATAAAAGGATCAGAGCTCTAATTTGACTCTGCTCTTAATAATCTGTGTTGCCTGTAACAAGTCACTTAACTTCCCTGCAAACCAGTTCTCTCTTTTATTAAACAGAAATATATTAGATGTTCTTCCTGCCTTGTAGACTTATCATGAACCTAAATATGTTTTACTCACTGTGTTAGTTGAGAGAATAATTGTTCCCAAGAAGGAAAACAGTTCGCCATTTCTGTTATTGGCAACAAAAGCAGTAGGGTGTGGACACTCCATAATCACTCATGCCAACAGGTTAGAAAATAGGTGAAATTAGAATATGGTCAGAAGAACATGCATTCTGTGTTCTGGACTTTATTTTTAGAGCAGTTTTAGGTTCACAGCAAAATTGAGTGGATAATACAGAAAGTCACCATATACCACTCGCCCACACCTCCTCCACCTCCAGCCCCGAGATGCATAACCTCCCCCACCATCAACATTTCACAACAGAGTGGTATGTTTATTACAAGTAATGAGCCTACATTGACACATCATTATCACTGACAGTCCACAGTTTACATTAGGGTTCATTCTTGGTGTTGTACAGTCTGTGTGTTTGGACAAATGCATAATGACATGTATCTACCATTAAAGTATCAAACAGAGTAGTTTCGCTGCCCTAAAATTCCTCTGTGCTCAGCCTATTCATCTCTCCCTCCCCCATAACCCTTGGCAGCCACTGATCTTCTTACCGTCTCCATAGTTTTGCCTTTTCAAAAATGTCTTATAGCTGGAATTATATAATATGCAGCCTTTTCATTGGCTTCTTTCACTAAAGCAACATGCATTGTTCCCTCTATATCTCTTCCTCCCTGGGTAGCTCATTTCTTTTTAGCACTGAATAATATTCCATTGAATGAATATGACACAGCTTATTCAGTTCATTTATCCACTGAAGGACATTTGGTTGATTCCAAGTTTTGGCCATTATGAATAAAGCTGCTCTAAACATCTGTGTGCAGGTTTTTGTTTCTTTTTTTGTGGACATGTTTTCAACTCATTTGAGCAAATACCAAGGAGTGAGATCACTGGATCATATAGTAAGAATATGTTTAGTTTTGTAAGAAACTGCCAAACTGTCTTCCAAAGTGGCTGTACCATTTTGTATTCCCACCAGAAATGAATGAGAGTTCTTGTTGCTCCACATGTTCACCAACAGTTGGTGTTGTCAGTGTTTTGGATTTTGCCATTCGAATGGATGTGTAGTGGTATCTTATTGCTGTTTTAATTTGCAGTTTCCTGAGGCAATATGGTGTTGAGCAGCTTTTCAAATGCTTCTTTATCATCTGTACATCTCTTTTGTTGAGGTGTCTCCTTAGATCCTTTGCCCATTTTTTAATCAGGTGATTTGTTTTCTTATTGTTGAGTTTTAAGTGTTCTTGTATATTTTAGATAACAGCTCTTTACCAGTTATGATTTTGCAAGTATTTTCTTCCAGTCTGTGGCTCTCTTATTAATTTCTTGACAGTATCTTTCACATAACAGAAGTTGTTAATTATAATGAAGTCCAAATTATTATTTCTTCCATGGATTGTGCCTTTGATGTTCTATCCAAAAAGTCATCAATAAACCCCAAGTCATCTAGATTTTCTCCAATGTTATTTTCTAGGAGTTTAATATATTATTGCATTTTACATTTAGGTCTATGATCCATTTTGAGTTAATTTTTGTGAAGGGTGTAAACTCTGTCAAGATTCATTTTTTTTGCATGTGGATGTAACTCAGGCAAAGCCAAATGGAAAAGATGCATAGGACAAGTTATGGGGATGGAATGTGGTATGGAGCTTCCAGGACCTCTTCAATGTATACCACCTCTCAGCACCTCAGTGTGCTCAATCCAGAAGTTCATTCTACATTTTTTTTACTCTTTTTAAATTGTCCGTCTTTCCTCGCCTAATCCCAATAGAATGTAAGCTTCAAGAGGGCAAGGATTTTTGCCTGTTTTGTTCACAGTTGTATACCCAGTGCCTGTCACATATTTTAAAAATCAACAAAAACTAGTTTAATTAGTTTTAAACCTATAGAAACAGCAATAGGAGATAATAGACAGGTCAGGCTCAGAGCATCAATGCAACACTTAGAACTATTTCTTAGACCATGGTCAGGGTCAGCTATCCCTGGAGAAAGAGAAAGAAGTTAAAATATTGGTATAAGAACGTAAAATAAGGATGAGAAAAAGAAAGCATAAAGAAGAAAAGAGGAAAACTTACTATAAACCAGAAGCATTACATATATGATGTGTTTTATTATTCTCAGCAACACTATGAAGTGAATGTTCTTATTTTTGTCATGGAACAACTTTGGCGAAACATGTTAGGTAACTGTCCAATACCCTACAGTTAGTAGGATTTCAATCCTAGTGGTAACTATTTAACTCCAGGCTTGATTTATTGTGAAAGCCAAAGAAGTTGAAAAGAGAGAGAAAGGAGACAGGATGAGCTCCTTTCATAGAAAGTGAGGTTACGGGAAGTCCCTAAAGGAAAAATGAAGGGAGGAGGGAAGAGGTTATGCCATTAAAGTAGATGAAGGGAAAGAAAGTAAAGGGCTTCAACAAACACAGCATAGGAGGCAATTAAGCAAAACCACAAGAAACAGAAATAAAGGACTAGGGGTAGAAGAGGTGGAAAAAGATTTATAAATGAGGAAAGACCAAAAGGGGGAAATTTAACCTCAATATGCATGAGTTAAACATCCCTGAAATAAGCACATATGACAGTAACTTCAGGACATGGAAGACCAAAGTAATTCCTTGGGAATTAAAGATAAGCATTTTAGAGAAATGAGAGAAAATTGATATATTACTATTATTATGTATTCTTGGAAACAGAGGTAGGATGTAAACAAGTGACATGTAGATGGTTTCCTGAAAAAGTCTATAAAATGTGCTTATACAAACGGGAGGGCTCATTCTCCATGACATAAAGCCTTCGGGTATTAGGTTAATGTGGCAATGACCTTCTCCAGCAGTGGGCATCACTTCTGCATCCCTGAGGTCCTCATGGTTTTGTTTCTGACAGTGACTTACTGTCCGACTTTGGAGTAAGACAGACCTAATTTTAATCCTAATCCATCATTTCTTTAATTTGTGTGTTTTCAGGCAAGTCTCAGAGTCCTCAACCTGGGTTCTACCACAATTAAATGAGATAGTGTATGTTGTTTTGTCATGTGCTCAATAAACAGTAGCTATTACTATTAACAGCCTCATGTTGCAACTACAACAACTTAATTTTTCAAATGAAGAACCTGAGGGGAGAGATAGCTGTGTTTGAGGTTTGTTGATTTGTGAAATGAAAGGATCCCAGAAGACAGAGACCTACAAATCACATGAGCCTGGTCATTCAGAATATCCAAATGTCCCTCCCAAAAAGTGAATAGGTACTGAATAGGTCTGAATGTTCCTTAAAAAATGAAAGTGAACACTGTATTTAAATGGGAACCTGAACTCTCCTTGCCCCACTCCAAGCTATATCAAGCCTATTCTAAAAATAGCCTGAGCACACTGATTGCAAATCAGAACTTCTATTAGAAAATTCCAGCTTCTCCCAGAGGCTCTGCTTAACTGCATTAAGGGTTGCAAATATATTTTCCTACTAAGTCTATAATCTAGCAGTTCACTGACATTTACAGTCTGAACTTTCTCATTTCCTCTTGGTCTTTGGGGGAGTAGAGAGGTGTAGAAACATGCTGTTTGTTTGAAAATTTTGGCAGCGAGGTGATATACACTGATCTTTCTCCCCTCCTTGGATTTTTTCCACTTGGTTTACTCACAGCCCTGTGGGAGCTCCGCAATTAAATGGACCAAATCCTCTCTTCCTTGTCACCCATTTTAAGAAGTCCCTTGTGCTGAGGTGCTTAGGATGGAACGTTAACTCTTTCAGGTCTCCAGGGGATACTCTGGAGAACTAAGACATTAAATACAATGAGGAAAAAAAAAGGTTGTGAAACTTTCTGCTTACTTTGAAAGGCAAAGTTTTCTTGTAAATATCTCTTTTAGAAGAAGAAAACATTTTTTTATTACCACTCCCATATCTCATCATGTGTTTCTAACTAGAACACAGTCTTCAGAATTTGGGGGATTTTAAATTTTATCTTATCAAATAACCCTACAGACAACTTCCAGATTTATCTTGTTAACATGGAACTACTGTCATATGTCTGCTCTCTGTCTGTGTAAATTCCTCCAAAGACCTTTCAAAGTTTGATTCCAATTTATCTTTGGGCGCTCAACTCCCACTAACACTCTACACAAGTCCTATATCATTGTCTTGAATGAGCTGGAAGTGGTAGGGACATAGGGTGCAAGAAGAGAGCATCACTTTTTTCCTGCCACTCCACCGTTAAATATTCAGCCAACAGTTCTTTCTCTAACTCTTGTTGAAAAATCTCAGGCAGGTCTCATAGCTCACTTAGTCATTTGTGGATAATAAAGGATTCTCTAGTTTCCTTCAATCTCAAGAACAGGTGTATTTTACAATTAAAAGTGTCATCCACAGTGATAATCAAAACTTCCATCCAGCCCCTCCAATCAACCTAAAGTTTCTCTTCCCTCTCCAGGCCACGTGGGCTTCAGGCTCAGAACCTACAGCGAGGAAAGGGCAGTATGGACAATTCTGTTCTCTCTATCTTCTCCCATTGCTAAGTAGCCATGGCTTCTGACTATATTGGGGCTGAGAGAGTAGGTAAGGTGTTCACAGAGGAGAACTCAGCTCAGTCTTACATGGGTGGTGTTGATCAGGTTCCCTTTGAACGTGATGAAGGCACAAGGCCTGGTTCTTTCCCTTGAAGGAGCTCTACAGGCATTTGAGGAGAACCCATGACAGAAGGCCTACTCTTGCTGGCTATCTAAGACCCCAACCCTCAGACTCTGGGATTCAGGCAGTCCATCCCATCCAGAATCTCTATAAGAGTCCTTTGCTCCATCAGACAGTTCTCTTAGGCAAGGTCCTTTTTAAAATAACCACTGGCCATCTCACCTACCTACTTAGCCCACGGAAATCTCACCCATATTACTCACTCACAGGCAGCACAAGTCCAGTTGGCACCCAAAGCGGCCTCTTTATTTTTGCTCTGCTCCCTCAAGCTGACACCATGGGAGACATACATCAGGGCAATCATGTGGCCTCCCTGAAGCACCTCTAACTTACCTGGATCTGAAAAAGATCATTGCCCCTTTTCTCTCTGATAGAGTAGGTGTGAGAAATGCAAAGCTCAAAGACAATTACAAGGGAGAAAACTCTTCCTCGCTCAACTATTTTTTTTCTCCAAGTCTCTGATCATACTCTTTGAGAACTGGTTCCTGACAGAATAGCTTTCTTAATTTCTTAGCACCTCCTGTATATGTCCATGGCAACTCCACTTAGAATGTTGGTGACTTGGTCCCTATTGAAATGTTCTAGGCTTTTGAGTCTCAACCAAAGAGATCAAAGAGTCCCATTTGAATATCCTGCTGTACTAGGCCACCTGGAGGTTGCTCAGCACATTCTCTATTTTCCTTTCTTCTTTCTTTGATTATTTTGTCATCAACTTAAACTCTTTAAAGTCATTCCCAAAGATGTATCTCAAAAGGGCTTTTCAGACCACATTCTCTCTCTACTAACAAATTGAGGACAGCTCTTTTTTAGAAACTCTTACACCCTTTCTGTGGTATTCATACTCTCCCTCAGAGTCCAGTGTTTTCTCAGAATCTATCGATTTATGAAGTTGTTTTATCTTCTTATGAATCATAAGCTTCTTGAAGAAAAAAATTGTTTCTTCACATTTATCTTTGTAAACCCTGCAGTTCACTAAGCCATGTACTCGAAACCTTTTTTCTTTTTTTTAGTTTCTAAAAAGTCCAACTACTGTAAGACCTAGCATTAGATCCCACAATTTCACTCCTAGAGAAATGAAGACATATGTGTGCACAAAAAGTTGCACATGAGTATTCAGAGCAACATTATTCTTAAGAGCCAAAAACTGGAAACAACCCAAATGCTCACCAGCTTGTGAATGAATAGACAGCCAAAGTGTAGCATATCCATGCAATAAAATGCTATTCAACAATAAAAAGAAACAAAGCACTGATATATGTTCTGATATGTACAACACAGATGAACCTCACAAACGTTATGCTGAGTAAAGGAACCCAGACCCACAAAAGATGACACACTGTATGATCCCATTTATATTAAATGTTCAGAAAAGCCAAACCTATAGAGATATAAAGTAGATTGGTGGCTGCGTGGGCTGGGGTGGGAATGGGGATTAACTGTAAATGGGCATGAGGGATCTTACAGGAGTGCTAAAAAAATGTTACATAACTCAGTAAATTTACTAAAAATCATTGAATTGTGCACTTAAACTGAGTGAATTTTATGATATGTAAATTATGCCTCAATAAAAGTTTTTAAAAACCTGCTTGCTCAGTGGAATTTGGGTTTTTTCTTTGATGTCAGCTTCTTGTAGGTGTTAATACTGCTGAAGCCTTGAACAGTTCAAAATAGGAGAGAACAGGCCCTCTGGGCCTATGCCTTGTTCACAGAGTCATAAACAAACATATTGCTTCCATAACAAAAGCCAGGATTCTTGAAATTTCACGCGAGGTCAGACCAAAGTTAGATTGAGTGCAGCTGTAATGCACCAATGGTTTTCTGGCAGTGAAAAGAGCTGATGGGCTCCCCAAGTGCCTAGCTTAATAATAAAAAGTGACTTGGGTACTGAGCATTAAAATTTCCTCATAACCTGAAAATCTCATCTTTGTGGGATTTTAAATCCTAAATTGGATCACTGTAGACAAGCAATTTAGAAATCAATCAGCTTCATGAGTATAAAATGACAAATGTGGGATCAATGTTTCCCTCTAGGTATTTAAAATAAAATCATTCTTTAAGAATGGTCTATACTTTAGCCACTGGTAACTATATATATTTCATGTAAAAGAATAGATACAATTCATTCATTACTAGAGATGAGATTTGGAAGTTCCACCTAAGGCTTGACATTTTTTTAATATACATAATACTTCTAATTATTTTAACTTATATTTTAAAACAACTTTGTCTATTTCCATTGTTAGGCTATCATCTAGAGGAATCCATCTAAACGAATATGAGTAAATTGTGATTTGGTCTTCAAGGAATTTTCTCTAAGCATCTATTCATGAGCTCAGATTACAAGGGTAGTGGTTGTACTTCAAAATTCCCAGCACATAAATCATTTGATTAATAGTAACAAACATACCATAAGAACTATTAATATTCAAAAGCATATATGCAAACGAATAACTGACTAGTTTATTGTAACAACTACAAATACTGTCCATTGAGTAGTAATGAAATATTGATACTTAACACAATGATAAAATGTATCAAAATCCTCAAACATCTACAGCCTTTTCACTTTATGACCAGTTATACAAAGATCACAGTGACTGGTAGGTTTAGGCTTAGAGGGGTTTTACAACACCCTAGAAGGCATCAGGATTTAAACTCAGACTCGGTCAATACCAGAAAAGAGGAAGGCATATCAAGAATATCTAACAGGAAGTAATCTTCCTATTTAGCTATGCTAAGGACAAGGAAACAACAGCCAACAACCAATCCACCCAGACATCAACTCACTTCATCTGCGAACTCTTTATTGTCAACTGTGTACCTGGTACTGTACTAAGCATGGTGACAGAACAGCCAGTCTTCATGAGGCTTATCCTGTAGTGAAGGGAACACAATGATAAATAAAAATAATCACAAGTGAAAAGGCTATAAAGAAAACAAGCCATATACTAAGCATAATGAGGGCAAGTGGTGGCAGTCATGGTGGTGGGCACTGATTTTACATGGTACACCCAGTGCCACCATTGGAATAGTGGCATTTGGGGTGTGTCTGGGCAGGAGGGGGATGGGAAGAGTTCTCCAGGCAGAGAAGGCCTGAGGCAGCAAGTAGCTTGGCATGTTCAAAGAACTTAAACTAAAACTCTGCTAGAGAAAATAGTGAGCAGATGAGTGAAACAACTTAGATTGAAGAGACAGAGGTAGAACTTGAAGAGTTTATGAAGAATTTAGATTGTATTCTAAGTCAAGGATCATATGTCTTTATGTCTCTAATGTCATCACATCCATGAAACCTTCCCTGATGGCCCCACAGTATCCCCGGTTATATTGATTTATTTTGAACCATAGCACTTAACACCCTTTGGTACATTCTATATTTCTTTTTATATCTTCTATTTTTCTTCTCCTCCCTCTATGAGTTTTATGATTTTAACTGGTTTTGTTGTTGCTTTGTTTTGTTTTTTACTGCTCTGTCTTCAGCACCTGGAACAGTGTCTGACATAAAGTGGATTCTCAGGCATTATTTGCTGAATAAATGAATGACTATTAAAGATACTTTGAGATATCCATGTCTCCAGCCAAATAATCGGTCAAATGTGCAACTATATTTCCTATAGTAGCTGGGCATTCTTATTATTGAAGTACATTATGTGTATTTTCGCGAGTATTTCGTGTTTGAGTATTTTATCTTTAACTCAGTATTCCAATTAGATAAATTGTACTGGACATTTAAATTTCAAGCATATATCCAATTTTTATTGAATGAAACAATTATGTAATAAGTCATCAATTACTGAAATATTGGCTCACAAATTAGTAATAATAAACTCCTGATTTTCTATCAACAACTTTTTAGCCAAATGCATATCATTTTGAAAAACTGGAGGGATTTCTTGACAAGGAAGATAAGTATATTCTGTTTAGTACCAAATATGACTTCTATGATTACAAAGCAACAATCTTTTTAGATCTACATAACACAACTAGGGGTACCTCACATGGCCACTTTGCTACATTTTGGCTCTTTAGCATTCACCATTAAAGAGTTCCTTACACTTTTTAAAACATGTATATTTATACACACGGAGACACTTAGGAACACACCCCTGAATGTGGTATTCATTCTGTTTGGCAGGATAACAGAGGAAAGAAAAGTTCAAATTATTAGCACAGGCATATAAAACACTTTTGGCATTTGGCTGTCCTTAAATATTCAGTTTAGGTAACCCACTATCCCTGCATGGAATATCATCCTTTACTGATTACTTGGAAGAGTATTCTGGAGAATAGATAAATAATTTACCACATTGGCCTCAGCTTGCCTCAATAAATCATCAATCCAAAAACACAAATGAGAAGAAGCAGTCCATTTAAAACAGATGGACTTGCTCCAGATTTGGGACATTCATTTTACAGGTGGAGAAATTGCAGAGGTGTTAGGGATCTGGCCAATAGATTGTGAAGCCAATCAAAAGCAAAATTGAGTGAAAACATAGTCCAATAAAGTCTTTCTACACCCCAGTATTTCTCAATCATATTCTCCAAGTCTACAAGTTTTCCATTATTAAAAATTTTCTCTTGAGAATCTGAAGTTTTATTATATTAACGTGTTTAAAAATTATGCATTTATAATAACCACAAAAAAGTTTTGTCTTCATAACTGGTAAAATAATGCAACATCAGAGCAATTGACAGATGTAAAGCAATCAAAGAACCCTTCTCAGGATCCACGAAATTTCAAGTTTGGGCAACATTACAGGATATAACTCTGCTCTCTCCATTACTCACAAGTTGACCAGTATGTGTCTTTAATCATTCCATGCCGTGTGTCTTGTCCCACTGACCCCAGCTCATATTCCCCATGCATAGAGCTTTTCCTACTGCCTCTTTTTTTCTTTAACAGATACACTGAGCAGGGTCTTGGCATATAAGCTCACAAAAGGACATGCTGAAGGGAACTAAAGCCCAGTGGCAGATCTGTAAAATCTTTACCACTCAACTCAATAAGAACTATATTCTTCCTACCATGTGCAAAGTACTTCCACAGGTACAGAAAAGCTTATGATGATAAAAATTAACAAGATCTCAGACATGAATGAAGGCACCTATAGCCTAGAAGGGGAAACAGACAAAAAGAGCTCTAATATGACACTGGCTGCAATATGTGTTGTAACTGGAATTACAGCTCAGATGTTATAAATTGGATCTAGTTAATATCTAAAAATGTTTAGTGTGGATTTCTTTTCCCTATCTGTAATCTCTTTTTAAGATTCGTAAGTGATATCAGATACCTATAATAGAGAAGATTTCAAATATTTACATCTTAATCTTCTACATTAAGAAGTTATTTTCCCGAGGAAAATTACACAAGCCTCTTAGATAGCCTCATCCACCAGAGGGCAGACAGCAGAAGCAAGAAGAATTACAGTCCTGCCTGTGGAACAAAAACCACATTCACAGAAAGACAGACAAGATGAAAAGGCAGAGGGCTATGTACCAGATGAAGGAACAAGATAAAACCTCAGAGAAACAACTAAATGAAATGGAGATAGGCAACCTTCCAGAAAAAGAATTCAGAATAATGATAGTGAAGATGATCCAGGACTCGGAAAAAGAATGGAGACAAAGATGGAGAAGATGCAAGAAATGTTCAACAAAGACATAGGAGAATAAAAGAACAAACAAACAGAGATGAACTATACAATAACTGAAATGAAAACTACACTAGAAGGAATCAAGAGCAGAATGACTGAGGCAGAAGAACGGATAAGTGACCTGGAAGACAGAATGGTGGAATTCACTGCTGCAGAACAGACTAAAGAAAAAAGAATGAAAAGAAATGAAGACAGCCTAAGAGACCTCTGGGACAACATTAAATGCAACAACATTCACATTATAGGGGTCCCAGAAGGAGAAGAGAGAGAGAAAGGACCAGAGAAAATATTTGAAGATATTAGAGTTGAAAAATTCCCTAACATGGGAAAGGAAACAGCCACCCAAGTCCAGGAATCGCAGTGAGTCCCATACAAGATAAACCCAAGGAGAAACACACCGAGACATATAGTAATCAAACTGGCAAAAATTAAAGACAAAGAAAAATTATTAAAAGCAGCAAGGGAAAAACGACAAATAACATACAAGGGAACTCCCATAAGGTTAACAGCTGAGTTCTCAGCAGAAACTCTACAAGCCAGAAAGGAGTGGCATGATATACTTAAAGTGTTGAAAGGGAAGAACCTACAACCAAGATTACTCTACCCAGCAAGGATCACATTCAGATTCTATGGAGAAATCAAAAGCTTTACAGACAAGCAAAAGCTAAGAGAATTCAGCACCACCAAACCAGCTCTACAACAAATGCTAAAGGAACTTCTCTAAGTGGGAAACACAAGAGAAGAAAAGGACCTACAAAAACAAACCCAAAACAATTAAGAAAATGGTCATAGGAACATACATATCGATAATTACCTTAAACGTGAATGGATTAAATGCTCCAACCAAAAGACACAGGCTTGCTGAATGGATACAAAACAAGACCCATATATATGCTGTCTACAAGAGACCCACTTCAGACCTAGGGACACATACAGACTGAAACTGAGGGGATGGAAAAAGATATTCCATGCAAATGGAAAGCAAAAGAAAGCTGCAGTAGCAATACTCATAGCAGATAAAATAGACTTTAAAATAAAGAATGTTACAAGAGATAAGGAAGGACACTACATAATGATGAAGGGATCAATCCAAGAAGAAGATATAACAATTATAAATATATATGCACCCAAGATAGGAGCACCTCAATACATAAGGCAACTGCTAACAGCTATAAAAGAGGAAATCGACAGTAACACAATAATAGTGGGAGATTTTAACACCTCATTTACACCAATAGACAGATCATCCAAAATGAAAATAAATAAGGAAACAGAAGCTTTAAATGACACAAAGACCAGATAGATTTAACTGATATTTATAGGACATTCCATCCAAAACCAGCAGATTACACTTTCTTCTCAAGTGCACACAGAACATTCTCCAGGATAGATCAGATCTTGGGTCACAAATCAAGCCTCAGTAAATTTAAGAAAATTGAAACCATATCAAGCATCTTTTCTGACCACAACACTATGAGATTAGAAATGAATTACAGGGAAAAAAACGTAAAAACCACAAACACATGGAGGCTAAACAATACGCTATTAAATAACCAAGAGATCACTGAAGATATCAAAGAGGAAATCAAAAAATACCTAGAGACAAATGAAAATGAAAACACGACCATCCAAAACCTATGGGAGGCAGCAAAAGCAGTTATAAGAGGGAAGTTTATAGCTGTACAAGCCTACCTAAAGAAACAAGAAAAACCTCAAGTAAACAATCTAACCTTACACCTAAAGGAACTAGAGAAAGAAGAACAAACAAAACCCAAAGTTAGCAGAAGGAAAGAAATCATAAAGATCAGAGCAGAAATAAATGAAATAGAAACAAAGAAAACAATAGCAAAGGTCAATAAAACTAAAAACTGGTTCTTTCAGAAGATAAACAAAACTGATAAACCATTAGCCAGATGCATCAAGAAAAAGAGGGAGAGGACTCAAATCAATAAACTTAGAAATGAAGAAAGAGAAGTTACAACAGATACCGCAGAAATACAAAGCATCCTAAAAGACTACTACAAGCAACTCTATGCCAATAAAATGGACAACCTGGAAGAAATAGACAAATTCTTAGATAAGTATAACCTTCCAAGACTGAACCAGGAAGAAATAGAAAATATGAACAGACCAATCACAAGTAATGAAATTGAAACTGTGATTTAAAATCTTCCAACAAACAAAAGACAAGGACCGGATAGCTTCACAGGTGAATTCTATCAAACATTTAGAGAAGAGCTAAAACCCATCCTTCTCTAACTCTTTCAAAAAACTGCAGAGGAAGGAACACTCCCAAACTCATTCTATGAGGCCACTATCACCCTGATACCAAAACCAAACAAAGATACTACAAAAAAAGAAAATTAGAGACCAATATCACTGATGAATATAGATGCAAAAATCCTCAACAAAATACTAGCAAACAAATTCCAACAACACATTAAAAGGATCATACACCATGATCAAGTGGGATTTATCCCAGGGATGCAAGGATTCTTCAATATACGCAAATCAATCAATGTGATACACCATATTAACAAATTGAAGAATAAAAACCATATGATCATCTCAATAGATGCAGAAAAAGATTTTGACAAAATTCAACACCCATTTATGATAAAAACTCTCTAGAAAGTGGGCATAGAGGGAACCTACCTCAACATAATCAAGGCCATATATGACAAACCCACAGCAAACATCATTCTCAATGGTGAAAAACTGAAAGCATTTCCTCTAAGATCAGGAACGAGACAAGGATGTCCACTCTCACCGCTATTATTCAACATAGTTTTGGAAGTCCTAGCCACGGCAATCAGAGAAGACAAAGAAATAAAAGGAATACAAATTGGAAAAGAAGAATTAAAACTGTCACTGTTTGCAGATGACATGATAGTATACATAAAGCATCCTAAAAATGCCACCAGAAAACTACTAGAGCTAATCAATGAATTTGGTAAAGTTGCAGGATACAAAATTAATGCACAGAAATCTCTTGCATTACTATACACTAATGATGAAAAATCTGAAAGAGAAATTCAGGAAACACTCCCATTTACCGCTGCAACAAAAGGAATAAAATACCTAGGAATAAACCTACCTAGGGAGACAAAAGACCTGTATGCAGAAAACTATAAGATACTGTTGAAAGAAATTAAAGACGATACCAACAGATGGTGAGATATACCATGTTCTTGGATTGGAAGAATCAATATTGTGAAAATGACTATACTACCCAAAGCAATCTACAGATTCAATGCAATCCCTATCAAATTACCAATGGCATTTTTTACGGAACTAGAACAAAAAATCTTAAAATTTGTATGGAGACACAAAAGACGCCAAATAGCCAAAGCAGTCTTGAGGGAAAAAAACGGAGCTGGAGGAATCAGACTCCCTGACTTCAGACTATACTACAAAGCTACAGTAATCAAGACAATATGGTACTGGCACAAAAACAGAAGCATAGATCAATGGAACAAGATAGAAAGCACAGAGATAAACCCATGCACCTATGGTCAACTAATCTATGACAAAGGAGGCAAAGATATACAATGGAGAAAAGACAGTCTCTTCAATAAGTGGTGCTGGGAGAACTGCACAGCTACATGTAAAAGAATGAAATTAGAACACTCCCTAACACCATACACAAAAATAAACTCAAAATGGATTAAAGACCTAAATATAAGGCCAGATACTATAAAACTCTTAGAGGAAAACATAGGAAGAACACTTTTTGACATAAATCACAGCAAGATCTTTTTTGATCCACATACTAGAGTAATGGAAATAAAAACAAAAATAAACAAATGGGACCTAATGAAACTTCAAAGCTTTTGCACAGCAAAGGAAACCATAAACAAGATGAAAAGACAACCCTCAGAAAGGGAGAAAATATTTGCAAATGAATCAACAGACAAAGGATTAATCTCCAAAATATATAAACAGCTCATGCAGCTCAATATTAAAGAAACAAACAACCCAATCCAAAAATGGGCAGAAGACCTATATAGACATTTCTCCAAAGACATACAGATGGCCAAGAAGCACATGAAAAGCTGCTCAACATCACTAATTATTAGAGAAATGCAAATCAAAACTACAATGAGGTATCACCTCACACCAGTTAGAATGGGCATCATCAGAAAATCTACAATCAACAAATGCTGGAGAGGGTGTGGAGAAAAGGGAACATTCTTGCACTGTTAGTGGGAATGTAAATTGATACAGCCACTATGGAGAACAGTATGGAGGTTCCTTAAAAAACTAAAAATAGAATTACCATATGACCCAGCAATCCCACTACTGGGCATATACCCAGAGAAAACCATAACTCAAAAAGACACATGCACCCCAATGTTCATTGCAGCACTATTTACAATAACCAGGTCATGGAAGTAACCTGAATGCCTGTCGACAGACAAATGGATGAAGAAGTGGTGGTACATATATACAATGGAATATTACTCAGCCATAAAAAGGAATGAAATTGAGTCAGTTGTTGAGACATGGATGGATCTAGAGACTGTCATACAGAGTGAAGTAAGTCAGAAAGAGAAAAACAAATATCGTATATTAACGCATGTATGTGGAACCTAGAAAAATAGTACAGATGAACCGGTTTGCAGGGCAGAAGTTGAGACACAGATGTAGAGAACAAACGTATGGACACCTAGGGGGGAAAGCTGAGGGGGGGTGCGCATGGTGGTGTGCTGAATTGGGAGATTGGGATTGACATGTATACACTGATGTGTATAAAATTGATGACTAATAAGAACCTGCTGTATGAAAAAATAAACAAAATAAAATTCAAAAAATCAAAAAAAAAATGATGGTGAAATAAAATTTTAGACATACAAAAGCTGAAAGGACTCATCACCAGCAGATCCATACTATAGGAAATGTTAAAGGACATTCTTCAGGCAGAAGAAAGATGACACTAGATGGAAATCTGCATCTACACAGGGGATTGAGGATCACTGGAATTGTTAACTAAATGGATAAAAATACAATATTTTTTTCTTATTAATCAGTTTTAAAGGATAATTGACTGTTTAAACAAAAATAACAACAATTGATTATGAAGTTTTAAACTTATATAAAAGTAAAATGCCTGGCAATAATAACATAAAAGGCTCTGAGGGGAGAAATGGAAGTATACTACAGTATTGTAAAATTTATGTGAGGATACCATTTGGAGGTAGACTATGATAAGTTGAAGATGTATACTGTAAACCCTGAAAAAACCATTTTAACAAACAAATAACCACAACTAATAAGCCAGCAAAGGAGATAGAATGGGCTAATAATAAATATGTACTGAAGTTTTAATCCAAAAGAAGGTAGAAGAAGAGGGAAAGGAAATAAAGAATAGATGGGAAAAACTGAAAAAAAATAATAACAAGATGATACACTCAACCCCAACCATATGTTAACAGTCCCATTGACTGTAAATGGTTAAGACACTCTCAATCAAAAAGCAGAGATTGGGGCATTCCCTGGTTGTCCAGTGGTTAGGACTCCACACTCTCACTGCCAAGGACCTGGGTTCAATCCCTGGTCAGGGAACTTAAAAAAAAAAGAAGTTATTTTCCCAAAGGTAACCATGTCTGAAACATGTTAGGTAGACTATGAAACAGCATTTGGGATTATAACTTCAAACCTGGAAGTTGATTTTAACTTTAAGGATAATCAATGAATGGATAGCTTGAATAAGTTCTAGGTTCTAGGTTTCAGGGATTAACAGAAAGGAGGTACTAGGGATGGAACACAAGTTGATTACATCTCAGAGGAAGATGCGCTTGGCTATCAGTCAGTTTAGTTTGTGCAAAACGCTGGAGAATTCGTGGTATCGCTTCCTGATTTCCTGGAAATATCTGTTATTCAGAAGACCCACAGGGCTCTCTTCCCTCTGGAATGTTGCAGGACGCAGCCTGTACTGAGCCTGCTGTTCTTCTGACAAGATCATTGCTGCTTTGTAATGAGGCAGTGTGCTTACACAGGGAAGGGAATGGAGTGTCAGGGCAAGACTGCAGAAATGATGTGCGTAGAACAACATGAGTTCTCAGCTAAAGATCACTTCTTGTTGTTCTTACTGAAGACTCACCAAGACCGAAACAAAGCTTGAGTAATAACACAGTAGGATTCAAGAGTTCACCCTTAATGCATTCTGTTAAGAAAATATAAATTCAGAACTTGTTAACCATACTCATTTTAGGTAATTGACAAGAAGGAGTAGCTTAGCCAGTGAGGTTCGTAATTGGAAAAAAAATCCGTTAAAAATTCAGTCCCCTCTTTGTTTTTATACTGTGGTTTTCTAATTTGTATAAGACATTTATCACTAAACCTTTACATTTAATGAATACCATTATATAGATAAAATTAATTTCATACATCAAGGATGCAATAATGAAGAGCTACATTTCAAACACGACTTTGAATTTACCTAAGGTAAATCCATTATTTTATCCTCCAATTACTACATAATTGACTTTTTAGCCATGGTATAATTGATATCCACATAAAAGACTTTCCATTAACCAATTTTGGAAATAAAGGTACTGTAATACTTCTATACAAGATTTGATTTTTCTTACTTAAAGGCCTTTTCAGCTGCAAAAACGCCTTTGCTTTCAAAGCACCTCTGTTTCATGAACTGTGACAAAGCAAAAGGTTTTTATGTGAACATTCTCTTGGTTAACTTTCGCCTGACACTGGCTTCAATGATAATCCCGCTGAAAAATTACATCAAATGTTTGCATTTGAGAAGTCACTTTTCCCCCACAGATTCTAGGGGAGAGTGGGAGGAATTTGCAGCTGGGAATTGAAGGATAGAGTAGGACTCACTGAGAATACTCAGGATATTATCAGTAGAAATAGGAAATTGCTTTTGAACATTATTACAGACTTCCTGCAGATTCTTGAATCATCAGGAACACAAACTAAGGGGGGGGGGCTGTCAGTTGTGATTATGATTCTGGTTATCACTGCCAGTTAGAAATAAGTACTTTCACATTTCTTTTTATACAATTGAGAATAGAGTTTATTTTTAAATGTTGGAAAAGGTGGCTTACAATCAACCCACACAGTCTAATCTTGATGAATCTTAATCAAGTTCTTCTCTCAAGACAGTGTGGTCTTTCCAAGTCTTTTGGTGACTACTTCAAGAGTCATTGTCCTAAAGAAAGTCAGGAATGGGGGCGAATAAAGGATCTGTATGCTGCAGTGGTGGCATCTGACTTTAAAATGAGGGCAATTTCTTAAGAGTGACCACAACCAGAAAGCAGAGGCTGGTGAGCTCTGAACCTACATTACAAAGCAGGGGGAGATAACTTCCTGCCCTGGCATGGAGTGGGTGTCACCAGGAGAAATATGCAAGGCTGTTTTCTAAGTTCTCACTGAAAAGATAGATACCTGGCTCTCCTGTTCTAAGCAAGAGCTCAAACTGAAAAGGAAAACACTTCAGCTCTCATATTAAATTTGAGTTATGGTGCTATAGAGGAGCTGATATTTCCAGGAAGAGTTATAACAGCAGCAAAAAAGGCCATTTGCTTCCAACTTTGAAAGAGTGACGGCCCACCAGGGTCTCGGTACAGCCCACCTAGCTGCAGCTCTCAGCTTTTTGCACAAAATAGCAGCTTCTTGCTATTCTGTGTCACTTCACAAAAAAAGTACAGTCTCGAAGAGGTTTCTTGGTGTAACATTAGCAGTTAATCAGATAATTGCTGAACCGCTTGCCAATAGCCTGCAGCCATTCGCTGTTCTGAATAATTAGTGGATTATTAATTTCTTCATCCTGGCCCTGAGCCCCTGCTCCTGCTCCCTTTGCTGCCTCTTACACCCCCGCTGTGTCAGCAGCCCTGCTCACAAGCTTGTGCTTTCTACCCTTCACATAAACCAAGATGCAAATTGTTACTTGTAGACCCCACAGGTAAATCCTTCTAGCATTTACAATGCAGAGATTGTGGGCTCTCTCTTTTTTTTCTTTAGAAAGTCCACTTTCAATTGTTGCCAGGTTATCCGAACCAGACCACAATGGAAGAGCGCAGCTGATGCTGTTCATTTCTACAAAAATCATGTTTGTTTGGCACAAAACAGACAGCCTGATGCTTGTAGAGTCTTTTGCTGCAGGAAGTTGGATTTCTTATTCTACCCATGAGCACCTTAATTGAACACCTATTAATTACAAGCATTGCCATAGATACTTCAGAAGAAGCAAAGTAAGATACAGGTCCTGTGTACCACCGGTAATCCTGTCCTATAGATGGAAGAGATCCCTACATAATAACTACAATATAAGCAACAATGAGAAATGCAAAAGAGAAGTAAAAAACTGTGCTACAAGAAACTCTGAGGGGGCTTCCCTGGTGGCACAGTGGTTAAGAATCCGCCTGCCCATGCAGGGGACACGGGTTCGAGCCCTGGTCTGGGAAGATCCCACATGCCGCGGAGCAACTAAGCCCGTGCACCACACCACTGAGCCTGCACTCTAGAGCCCGTGAGCCACAACTACTGAGCCCATGTACCACAACTGCTGAAACCCACAAGCCTAGAGCCCATGCTCCGCAACAAGAGAAGCCACCACAATGAGAAGCCTGTGCACTGCAACGAAGAGTAGCCCCTACTCTCCGCAACTAGAGAAAGCCCGTGCACAGCAACAAAGACCCAACACAGCCAAAAATAAATAAAATAAATTAAATTTTAAAAAAAAAGGAAACTCTGAGAAGGGAGAACTGAACATCTTGCTGAGACACTCAGCAAAAGCATCATGCAGGAGAGGGTTGTATTTCCAGCCAGCAGAGAAGTAGCCTGGGATGGAAAGATGAGAAAGATACTCTTGGAAGACGGGAGAACTGGTATAAACCAAAACCTTCCCAGGTTCACTCGTTCATTGGGTTCATTGTATGTACCAGGCACTGTGCTGATCTCTGGAGATAAAAAGACAAGTAAGTCACAGTCACAGCCTCATGCAGGAGACAGACAAATTAATTACTATAAGACCATGTGATATAGGGCAAAAAAATAGGTTCAAGGCAGGGAACATTTTTGACTGGAGCATGGGAAGGAAGAGACGATAAGCATGGAAAGATAGGTTAGTGCCAGAGTAAAGAGCCACAAATCCTAGGGTAATGAACTAATGACTCAGGAGCTAAATGTGGAACTGGGGATTAGAAAAAGGCAGGGTAGAGTCATGAAATATTTCACAGGGAGAATCAGTGGGAAGGGAGGGTGAAGGAAAAGAAACCAAAAGTACTCTAAGTTATCTCTGAAGTTTCTTCAACATAGCTTTCACAAAATTAAGCTCTAAAGTAAGCTCTTTAAAAATACTAGAATTAGATTAAGGTTGTCCAAATTTAGCAAAAGGGGATCAGGAAGACATGGGCTAATTCTTATATGAAAAATGATACCAGGAATCAAGCAATTAACTCGCAGGCATGTACAGCTAGAAAATAGCCTAGAAATCACTTAAACTACCTTCCTCATATTCCAGCTGAGGGTATAAACTCAAGAGAGGGTAAATGGCTTTTTCAGAGTCATACATTTAAGAATGCTGACACTAGATCTAGAAGGGTTTTTTCTGAGTTCTGATTCAAGGTGCACCGAAGCCATGGTTCCATTGTGCAATTTCGGTCTACACAACACTGGCAACCAAGACTTCTGCACCCAAAATGCTGCTCTGGCTTCCTTGGCTGTCATCCTAACAAGCTGGCGTCCATCCATCTGGTCTCCTTGTCTCCGGCCTTAACCCACTTCACAAGGCTGCTGGAATGATCTTTCTGCACATTTATCTGATCATGCATTCCCTTTGGAAAGCCCTTGAGTAGGCCTTATTTTACACCGACTCAGGTTCAAATGTCCTGGCCGACTCCTAGCACTCACGATCACATCCTCCCAGCACTTTTCTTCACTGCACCAGCACCTCCCGCCTTCACGCTCCTGATCCAGCCAGAGAGTGTAACGAACATCACAGGACGTGACTTTATGCCTTTGCTGACACTGTTCCCTCTGCTTGGACTGTCTTTCACAAATGAGAAACAAATGGGTGCAGTCAAGTGTTAGAGGTGCCCTGAGAAAGAGCTGTACAGAATATGGCAGGATACAAAAGAGGGAGTCATTTCTTCCATTTGTCATGGTCAGGAAATTTCCATATAAAGTGTTTCCTTTGAGCAGAGTCTTAATGATGAGTAAGTGTTTGACAGATAAAACGGGATTTAGGGTTTATAGCTGCTTTTGCACTACAAACAGCAGTGTAGTTGTGACAGAGACTCTAGCCTGCAAAACCACAAACATTTACCATCTGCCCCTTTACAGAAAATCTCTGCCAATTTCTTTCTAGGCTATGAGCCCTCTGGGGTCAGAGACAAATTCTTTTCTACAGTTTTGTTCTTAGAACTTAGCATTTAATAGATACTCAGCAAATGTTACTTGAGTAAATGAATAAGAAAAGGTAAATATGTTACATATTTTCTAGGAAAGAAGGCGAGGAGGCAAATGAAAAATTTAGAGAAAGCCTCTTCAAAGGTGTTTATATTAAAAATTTTTTTATATCAGCTTGGTCAGTTTTTCATTAATATGAAACCATCTCAAATATCCACAATAGTTCCTTCTGCCCCTGGCTCTGTATAGCTGAGGTTCTGCTTCTCAGGGTTAACATTTCATTTTTATGGAAGGACTCAAGTGCAATGGTTCAATGAAGGTGAGGAAGAAAGTTCCCAAGTATGGCAAACTTTTTGTATCCATTTTGACAGCCAGCAGTGAGTAAGAAGAGTCGAAATCTCTCTAGGATCAAGGACCCAGGGGAAGCCACCCACATCATGGGTGACACACTCTGCCTACATACCTGTTCATTTGTCAGAATGTCCCTAATGCAGTGGTCAGCACTGTATAGCCTGGAGCACGAATTTATCAAAAGGAAATTGGTTCCTAAATGTAAAATTCAATACATCAAACTCCACCAGGCAGACCAGAGAGAGACAGAAAGTAGGTTTAATATTGCATTTGGCCATCAGAGCTCCTATCCATCCACCATTATTTACCCAAAGGCCTGCAGGGCAGCAGAAGTGACGAGCAAAACTTTATTCCCCTGATGAATTTTTCAGGGCCACTCTTAACATTGGAGCTTTCAAGATGAGAAATGATTATATTTGACTGGTCCTCAAAGAATCTCATCACAGAACAGGCCACATCTAGGGGCAAGACAGAGCTGGAAGGGACTTTCAACCTAGACTTCAGCCATTCAGTCACCAAAATGTATTGGAACAGAGGTTTGAGTTAGGCATTCCCAGGTATAAAAGAAAATACAGGGCATCGTTCCTTGTTCTTCGGTAACTCACAGGGGAAATGCAGTAAGAGAAATAGTGGGAAATTATTCATCCTAAGAATGAGTACAAATGGAAATTGAGTGGAAGGACCCTTGTTATCAGAGCTCGGGTGGTGGGGGGGGGGGGGGGGGGCAGAGTTATTAAGAAAATTCTCCATGAAGGAGCCAGAGTTTAAAGGGTCTGAAAATGGCATGAGTTGGCAGAGAAGGATGCTAGAAGGCAACTAGAAATTGATGAACCTGGTCTGAAATCCATGGCAGGGAGTAATGAGAGATGAAAGTGGTGAGAGGCGGGCAGGTAGTTAACTCCTGCAGGCCTTGAAGCATGTGCTGAGAAGCACGGGTTTCATAGTAAGAACGTCTTATGGTTAGAGCAGTGTTGCTTTGCAAATCGTTTTCACATGCATTATTTCCTCTCAGTAACCTTGTTTCTCTAGATTGAAATCCTCCATTACCCCTTCATCCTCTCTGCTTCACCTTGTCTTCAACACATCACCCAGCTAACCTTTAAACATATGCTGAAATGAGACTTCTTCTGGGGAAGATTTCCTTGACTCCCAGACTAGATCTGATCTCCATTTTCCCCTCAAGTTGTTCTCAGAATACCCTGTGAAATTCCTAATGAAGGCAACCCAGAGACCATATAGTTGCTCCGTTCCCCAAAATTTCAAGGGCTCAGGCCCCCTGCAGTCTTTTGCTCCACTATCCCGAGGAAGTTTTCCTCATTCTCACGATCCAAGATGCAGCTCTGACCAACACCCACATTCCAATCAGCAGAAACAGAGGAAGGGACAAAAACAAGGGACAAAGTATACCCATCAGGTGCTCCTAGGGAAGGTTGCTGGAAAGTGCCCCATGGTATTTTCACATTTATCCTATTGATCAGAACTTAGTTACATGGCCTCCTTCACTGAAAAAAAAAGTTGGTAAATACCTTCTTCATTAAGAATAATATATGGATACAATGGAATATTAATCAGCCATAAAAAAGATTGAAATAATGCCATTTGTAGCAACATGGATGGACCTAGAGATTACCATACTAAGTGAAGTAAGTCAGACAGAGACAAATATCAGATGATATCACTTATATGTGGAATCTAAAAAAAAGTTTTAATGATATAAATGAACTTATATACAAAACAGAAATAGACCCACAGACATAGAAAAAGAACTTACGGTTACCAAAGTGGAAAGAAGGGAGAGAGGGATAAATTAGGGGTTCGGGATTAACATATACACACTACTATATATAAAATAGATAACTAACAAGGACCTTCTGTA
Organism: Balaenoptera musculus; assembly: GCF_009873245.2. Lineage (NCBI taxonomy): Eukaryota > Metazoa > Chordata > Mammalia > Artiodactyla > Balaenopteridae > Balaenoptera > Balaenoptera musculus. The sequence continues at coordinate 41,690,460 of NC_045790.1, read as the reverse complement.
AAGCACAGGGAACTATACTCAATATTTTGTAATAACCTATAAGGGAAAAGAATCTAGAAAAATAGATATATACGTATGTACCACTAAGTCACTTTACTGTACACCTGAAACTAACACAATATTAGAAATCAACTATACTTCAATAAAAAAAAAGAGTAGTATATGGACAGCTACAGAATTCTATTACTGTGGAATATAAGGAAAACAAACGTTACAGGACAACTAGCAGTCTCTTACACAAGTCCAACACTTGACAGGGAAATTCACTGTAAGTCTATGTTCCTAGATTATTTGATTGGTCTGTTAGCTTCATTGGATAATGCACACTGTCAGAGCAAGAGCTGAATCTAGTTTGCTCACTAAGTTATCCTCAACACCTGGTGCGAGGCCTGGTGCTACATACAAGATAGCTGCCAAAAAAAAAAGTTTGTTGAATGAATGTTGACGACAGTAGGTTTAAATATGCCAATTTCACAGAAAAACAATACTGAAAACCTGTTCTTCAGGTTGTGTGAGAAGTACTGGATATAAAAGGTCATTTTGTGGTGGGGAAAGAAAAGCTTTCACTTTTAACTTAGTGTTAGCTTTCAGACACCACACTACCTCTCCAAATTATACATGATTGATCGGGCTTAAAGTATGACCCTCCCAATGATTTCTGTATCTGAATAAGAGAAATTACCATATGACAAAGGAATGCTTTTCTGAGGTTGGGAAATAGTGGTGAGTGCAGATTAGGGAGATGAGACCAACCCCTAGAATCCTTCGAGTCTCACAAATAAAATCACAGGTTTAAGTGGTCCCATAAAAGACATCAAATCCGATTTCTCCCAAAGTTGAGTGAGCAGGAGAATTACCTGGGGAAGTTTTTAAATCGCCCCTCACCCTCTGGGCCCTAAGGCCTAGTGAATCATTATCTTCAAACATGATGCTGAGTAAGATTTTTCCAAAGATGCCCAAGTTACTGTTGTTCATAGTTAAACTTCAAAATGCAAAAATAATTCACCACATCTCTCCCACTCCAATTCCATACTTAAATTCACAATTAAACCAGTTTTAACATTTCATGGCTTGCTTCATGGCAAGCATCCAAAATGGAGAAGCAACCCACTACTTCCTCCTTCTGCAGAATCCTAAGGGAAATTCAGCATATCAACGGGGCATTGTGGCTAAAATGGATGGATACAGGCCTTGGTGCTTACACACCGGAGTTCAGCCTAGTTTTTCAGTTATTGGACATGAATCCTTGGAAAAACGTTATAAATTTTCCAAGCTTCAGTTTTCCCATTTTCTCATCTGTAAAATGAGAATCATCAAAGTACAAACTCAATAGGTTTTTTGTTTTGGTTCTTTTTTTTTTTGGTAATAAAATGAAATATGTAAGCACTTAGAACAAATTGTAGATATTATTTCCTCCAGCTTTTTTAGGGCAACTATACCTACTGTCAATTATGTTTTTATAAGAGTTAACAGAAATATTCTAAAAGATTTGTAAAACCCTCATAAGGAACCTATATAAACAATTTGAAAAATACAAGGAATTTTTATTATCATGCAAATGAGGAAATACACGTTTGACTTGTTTGGACCCATTTATTTTACCTTTATATTAATGTCAAATATCTGACATCTATGCATATTTGTGGACTTTTCACCAAATTAAAAAAACGTTTTTCTTCACTAATTTGCCTATGGAAAAGTGGTGACTTTTAAAAGTTAGACAATGCAATTATTTCTTGTCAAGATGTTATAAGACCACATTGGCAAACTCTACAAATTAGGAATCCTTCTATGTTTGTGTGAGTCTAAATTCATCCACATCCAGGACCGACTATCCCTTCTTAATTTTCTCTGTTTCCTGCTATCAGCCAAAGATGGGTCAGTACTAGTGACCACTTATTTAAAAAAAAAAAATCCTCAAGTACCTTAGAACATGATTGCAAGAGGACAGATTATACCCTGCAAGCTGAGGGAGTATCTATTATTCTTGGGGAATACAGCCAAAGAAAAATTTGAGGGCTTCCCTGGTGGCGCAGTGGTTGAGAATCTGCCTGCCAATGCAGGGGACACGGGTTCGAGCCCTGGTCTGGGAAGATTCCACATGCCGCGGAGCAACTGGGCCCGTCACAATTGCTGAGCCTGCACGTCTGGAGCCTGTGCTCCGCAACGAGAGGCCGCGATAGTGAGAGGCCCGCGCACCGCGATGAAGAGTGGCCCCCACTTGCCACAACTAGAGAAAGCCCTCGCACAGAAACGAAGACCCAACACAGCCACAAATAAATAAAAATGGATAAATTTAAAACAAAACAAAACAAAACAAAAAACACAGAGGCCCCCCATCACTGCTCATGAAACCATTGTTTAAAAAAAAAAAAAAATTTGAGACGTTAATGGGCACCAAATGAAATAAAAGAACAGAGCTTCAAGATAGCACCTGTCAGAAGGGAGAAAACAGCAGGGGGCATCTTTCACAACTCCTGAAAGGACTGAGGGAGGATAGTACAGGAAGATTAAATAGGGTCTTGCACAGTGATATCCCTAGAGATCTTAGGCTTTTTATTTTTCCAGACCTAAAACTTGTCAGAATTTTGAGTAAACCACAAAAGCAATTGTCATGGAGAACATTTGCAGCTGCTCCAACAATTATTTTAAGGTGAGGGAAGCTGGCAGGCAGAGGGAGTCAGGGAAATGAATCAGGATGGAGGATATGAAACACGTGAAAGAGGAAGAGCTGCGACTTTTGAGGCAGTTCCGCCTCTGTGTTTACATGTATATAGAAAACTATTTATGGGATTGTCGTAATGTGTGTTTTAACCATTTTAATGCGTGACTGTGCTGCTACTGAGAATACTGGGAAGAAAATGATAGACGAGTTTCCAAGACAGACTCCAGGTTTAACTCCCTCAGAATTTTTCCAATGGCTCATAGGTGAAATTTTTGTACAGGGGATGTCTAAATAACTAACAACCTCTAAGCCTTAAAAGAAAAAATCAGAATTTAAAAATAATGACAGTGGAAGCAATTGAAAGGGATGCACAGAGACTCTTTACTGAGTTCTTCACATCACTGTTCCGAGACTATCATCATAGACCGAGGAGAGTTAAATAAATCTCCCCACTGTTGTGATGGACATCATTTGTGTTATAAACATTTGGCAAAGCAGAAGCTAGTCATTTCATCATGACATTAATTCACCTATCCAGATGGGATTACACACTGTGGGATGCCGTTAGCAGCTAACTTATCTCTAAATATTACAAGCAAGATGTTTCCCTGTCTCTTGATGTTTACTAACCTTTCATGGCTTTCACTTCTAACATAAATTCCTATTAAAATTGGTAGCTGAGTTTGGGCTTATTTTAGGTCGGGAATGGAGTTGCCTTTAAAAATAAAAACATTCTTCAAGGACATTTATATTATAGTTGGCTTTACAACAAGGGAAATAATATGATTAATGGCTAACACTACAACCTGATCAGCATTTTAATGTGTGAATCAGATCAAGGCCAAAATAGTACATAGTTCAACAGCAGGATATCTTAACTACTTCTATATTCATCTAACATGTATCTACTGAAAGCCCACCTTAGATCAGTCAGTGGCAGAGATATTGAATGAGAAAGCCCTGATCACTTTCATCATGTCACTTGGTCTATTAGGGGAAACAGAGATTAAACAATTACAAGAGAAGCCTGTGTTTGTTTTAACACAAGAGCAACTTTTAGTGAGATATAGCTGGCATTCAATAAACTGCACATAATTAAAGTACATCATTTGATAAGTTTTGACATATGTATACATTAATGAAAACATCACCACACCTGAAAGAGTGAATATATCCATAACCCCTTAAGGTTTTCTCGTGTGATACCCCTTTGTAATCTTTCCCTCCCAACCCTCCCCACACGCCTCCTTCCCTGGCAACCACTGATCTGGTCTCTGTCACATAGGTAAGTTTACATTGTCTAGAGTTTTATATAAATGAGGTCACACAGTATATATTCTTATTTATCTAGCCTCTTTCACTCAGCATAATTATTTTAAGAATCATCCATGTTGTTGTGTGTACATACTGTTTGTTCCTTTTATTGCTGAGTAGTACTCCATTGTATGACTACATCACAATTTGTTCTTCCATTCATCTACGATAGATATTTGGGTTGTGTCCAGTTGTGGCTATTAAAAATAAAGCTTCAGTGAAAAAGCTTGGATTTTCATTATACCTGAGCTGTAAGTGGATGTGAGATGGTTGTACTATGGAATAAGCCTTGCACTCCAGATAAGAGGTTTGAGGGTTTTGTTCTTTAACATTTTCCTTGTTGTTGGCAGTTACAGGAATAAGCTGATCTAAAGACAGAGAGAGGGTTTAATAGATACTTTAGGAAGCCCTTCCGGAAGTCCACATTCAGAGAAAGTATGTACATGCTACACAGGCCTTGTTATCAAGCTTCTGTTACTTGGGGAGAATGAATGTTTGTCCATGTGTATTTACTTCTTCCTTGAGTACAAGGCACCCATTAGCTTTGTCTAGGATGATGTTACCAGAAACCAGGGACTGTGGATCATACATGGCTACATCCTCAGCCTCCATTACAGTATCTGTCATATAGGTTCACTCTGTAAATATTAGTGGAAGAAAGGAAAAGAGGGTGGAAAAGAAGAAGGAGTCAAAGGAAGGAGGGAAAGGGTAAATAAATAATGGACAAATTGATAAAAGTTGATATATACGAAATAAACATATTCATCTACATGATTAATTTTGGTTGGAAACATTGATAAAATGAGACAGATGCTACAAATACTTGCATAACACTGAAAAATTTTAAGGATGATTTCTATGCTTTGGAAATAGAAGAAAAACACCATGGGCAAAATGGCCTCTTTGGTGGAATAACACTTTGTTCACACTTCTGTTAGTACTTTTCTCTCTTCACTTTGTAGTAAATAAAATACCTTAATAGAATCTCACTATGCAGTGAGCTTGGAAATGTCAAGTTCTGATGTATCCTCAGTTAGTAGAATCGTGCCTGTTGATATTCAACAGCAGTCCACGTTAAGCTAATTATTACAGATAACCAAGGATTCAATCTTCAATACTCGAGAGGAAGCCACTTAAAAGTCACTGATCTGGGGCTTCCCTGGTGGCGCAGTGGTTGAGAGTCTGCCTGCCAATGCAGGGGACACGGGTTCGAGCCCTGGTCTGGGAGGATCCCACATGCCGCGGAGCAACTAGGCCCGTGAGCCACAACTACTGAGCCTGCACGTCTGGAGCCTGTGCTCCGCAACAAGAGAGGCCGCGACAGTGAGAGGCCCGTGCACCGCGATGAAGAGCGGCCCCCGCTTGCCGCAACTAGAGAAAGCCCTCGCACAGAAACGAAGACCCAACACAGCCAAAAATAAATAAATAAATAAATAAAGTCACTGATCTTCCTCTCTTTCCTCAAAACAAGCAATACCCTGTGACAGAACTTCTCCCTGTACTTCTCGAATTCCCTATATTTGTTCATAATGTTCTATCTGGAATGCCCTTCCAAACCTCCATACACATCTGCATTAGAAATCACACCCAACTTTCAAAACCCACTGAAAAGCTACTTCCTGAAGGAATCTCTAATCTGATTGATTGATAAAAGATCTCTTTCTCTATGTACCCACACTACTTTATTTTCTTTCTCCTTCTCTGGTGCTTATGTACTATTATTAGTTGTGATTTGTTTTATCTCTTTTATTAGACTGTAGTATTCTTAACAGAAAGGATCTGTTTTACTCATCTCTACTTTCTGTAGTGGCTTTCAAAATGACTTGTAAATAGTAGAGGCTTAATAAATACTTGCTGGATGAATAAACAGGTCAGTGAATAAAAGAATGTAAACTTTCTAATATTTACAATACATGAACGGTTAGAAGGAATACACTTCCCAATATATCTCACTCATTGTTTCTACTGTAATGTGAGAAAGCCCCATATTTGCTAAGGGTAAATCCCATTAAAATAAAAATGTCATTTTAATACAAGTCTGTAAGTCACTAACTCTTTGATTGTAATTAATTTATTCATGTAATTAACCAATTCCTTAGGAGGATCCTGAAAGAATAAACATGGGAAGGGATTCAAGGCAGAAGAAGCCTAGTACATCTATAAAGACAAACAGTGGGAATCTCCGGCAAAAAATATACATATATATTTTAAGTCCTGGAAGTGGAATTTTATGGGACAGCCAGAAAAAGAGTATGAAAGGAAAAAGGTAAAAAGAATAATGCTAAAAGTAGCACAGCCAAGGTTATAATTATGTCTAGGTTTAGCCTGACATAAGCAAAAACCTGGACTCAATTTTATAATCTTGCATATTTGGTGCAGAGGGGTAAATATGTCCCTATCTTCTTATTTTGAAACAGGGATACAAATTTCTGCTTTTGAATATGATGAAGTAATTTGCCACAGACAAATGCTCCAATGAGGACAACTAGAAAAGGCAGGTAAAGAACAAGAATTATGGTATTAAACCACGAAATGTGAAAACAAGAAAGAATAGGGGAAATAACATTTCTAAGGCCAAAATTTCTGAGATCGGAAAGGTAAATTCTAAGGATTTAAACCTTCAGAGGTGAGCTGAATATGTGAAGCTGCTTTTTCCTTGGGACCATTTACCAATTCTAGGCATAATCTAGGGGTTTGGAATTCAGATTTTGTCCTGCCCACGGCCACTGAAGAAGGACCAAGAAACCAGTAGAGATTTGGTGACTGCATAGGTCTGGAGTGGCAAAATTGGAGACTTCAGGTGTCTCAAACACACTTCCAGTCTCCCCCTTAAGACATTTGTCAAATTATGAAACTACACATAACTTGAGACTAAAGAACTAAGCTGAAAATCCCTGAGAAGGAAAACAGAAATTTCTGTTTCAACATAGCTCAGTATCTGATTAGATTAAGGTGATGACTGGCTCCCTCCCTACTCCCCTGCCTAGCGAAAGAAAAGACAAATCATCCCTGGTGAGAAAGAGTATCATCTGGAGCCTCTGCAGATTTTATCTGCAGATTTTAAAGTACCCAATATGCAATAAAAAATTACCGGGCATGTGAAGAGACAGCAACATACAATCAATAACAAAAAGGAAATAAAAACAAACAGCAGAAGCCAACCCACAGATAATCCTGGTAGAGAAGGTAACAGGAAAGGACTTCAGAATGGTTATGATTAATTTGTTCAAGAAATAGTCGAAAAGATAAGTAGAATAAATTAAAGGACAAAGAATTCCAAGGGACTTCCCTGGTGATGCAGTGGTTATGAATCCGCCTGCCAATGCAGGGGACACGGGTTCAAGTCCTGGTCAGGGAATAGCCCACATGCCGCAGAATAAGCCTGTGCGTCACAACTACTGAGGCTGCGAGCCACAACTACTGAAGCCCATGCGCCTAGAGCCCATGCTCCGCAACAAGAGAAGCCACCGCTTGCCGCAACTAGAGAAAGCCCCCGTTCAGCAACGAAGACCCAACACAGCCATAAATAAATAAATAAATAAATAAATTTATTTATTAAAAAAAAAAAAAAGAATTTCAAAAGAGAAGTAATTTTTTAAAATACTCAAATGGACACTCCAGAACTGAAAAATACAATAACTGAAATTAAGAATTCAACGAATGTGTCTAATAGCATACTGAGAGAAACAGAAGACAAGAAGTATGAACTGAAAGGTTAATAGAAAATGTGTAAGTGAAGCTTAGACAGAAAAGAAAGAAAAATTCAGAAAATATAAATGATATCACTGGAATCCTAGAAGGAGAGGAGTGAGAGAACATAGGAATAAAGTGATATATGAACAAATAATGGCCCAGATTTTTCCAAAATTGATAAAAAGACTCCAACCCACAGATTCAAGAAATTCAGTAGAGCTTAAGCAGAATTTTTTAAAATGCCATCTAGGCACATCACAGTCAAACTACTAAAACCCAAAACAAACAGAAAATCTTTAAGACAGCCAGACCTTTGTTACCTTGAAAGGAGCAAAACTAAGTCTGGCAACTTACTTCTCAAAGGAAATGGTATAATACAAAAGACAGCAAAATCAACATCTCTACAATGCAAAATAGGAAATTACTGCCAATATAGAATTTTATGCCTAGCAAAATAACTTTTCAAAGTTTATAATGAAACAAATACATTATCAAAGAAAAAAGAAACAGAGAATTCATCACTGGTAGATCTGACATACAAGAAGTACTAAAAGGAGTTTTTCAGCTAGAAGAAAAATGATCCCAAACGGAAACATGGAAATGAAAGGAATTAAGAGAATGAAAACTTTAAATATGTATATAAATATAAATTAATATTCAACATATAATAGTACCAATGTTTACATTTAAAAGGTAGATTGAATTAAAATACATTTAAAAAGTAGAAGGATAAATGGAGCTAGAGGGTGGTAAGTTTCCAGTACTGCCAGGGCATTGAGAAGAAATAATATGCACTGAGCCATAACAAGTCATAAATACTTTCAGTAATCTCTAGGGTAACCACTTAAAAACGATACTGGTAATTACATTAAACAAAAAGATTATATACTTAAAATAAAACTAAGATTGTCATATTGGATTTAAAAAACAGTCTCCATAATAGAGACACACTTAAATATTAGTACACACATACATCACAGCAAGATTCTTTTTGACCCAGCTCCCAGAGAAATGGAAATAAGAACACAAATAAACAAATGGGACCTAATGAAACTTAAAAGCTTTTGCACAGCAAAGGAAACCATAAACAAGACCAAAAGACAACCATCAGAATGGGAGAAAATATTTGCAAATGAAGCAACTGACAAAGGATTAATCTCCAAGATTTACAAGCAGCTCATGCAGCTCAATAACAAAAAAACGAACAACCCAATCCAAAAATGGGCAGAAGACCTAAATAGACATTTCTCCAAAGAAGACATACAGATGGCCTACAGACACATGAAAGAATGCTCAACATCATTAATCATTAGAGAAATGCAAATCAAAACTACAATGAGATATCATCTCACACCGGTCAGAATGGCCATCATCAAAAAATCTAGAAACGATAAATGCTGGAGAGGGTGTGGAGGAAAGGGAACACTCTTGCACTGTTGGTGGGAATGTAAATTGATACAGCCACTATGGAGAACAGTATGGAGGTTCCTTAAAAAACTACAAATAGAACTACCATACGACCCAGCAATCCCACTACTGGGCATATACCCTGAGAAAACCATAGGTCAAAAAGTGTCATGTACCACAATGTTCATTGCAGCTCTATTTACAATAGCCAGGACCTGGAAGCAACCTAAATGTCCATCGACAGATGAATGGATAAAGAAGATGTGGCACATATATACAATGGAATATTACTCAGCCATAAAAAGAAATGAAATGGAGGTATTTGTAATGAGGTGGATGGAGTTAGAGTCTGTCATACAGAGTGAAGTAAGTCAGAAAGAGAAAAACAAATACAGTATGCTAACACATATATACGGAATCTAAGGAAAAAAAAAAAAAGGCCATGAAGAACCTAGTGGCAAGACGGGAAGAAAGACACAGACCTACTAGAGAATGGACTTGAGGATATGGGGAGGGGGTGGGGTGAGATGTGACAGGGTAAGAGAGTGTCATGGACATATATACACTACCAAATGTAAAATAGATAGCTAGTGGGAAGCAGCCGCATAGCACAGGGAGATCAGCTCGGTGCTTTGTGACCACCTAGAGGGGTGGGATGGGGAGGGTGGGAGGGAGGGAGATGCAAGAGGGAAGAGAAATGGGAACATATTGTATATGTATAACTGATTCACTTTGTTATAAAGCAGAAGCTAACACACTATTGTAAGGCAATTATACTTCAATAAAGATGTTTAAAAAAAAAATATATTAGTACACAGAAAGGCTGAGAGTAAAAGTATAGAAAAAAATGGGCCATGGAAATATTAACCAAAATAAAGCTAATATAACAACACCAATGTTAGACAAAGTATATCTGAAGGCAAGAAACATTGCTGGAGATTTTTAAAGTATTTTTTAAAAAGGATAAGTGGGTCAATCACAAGAAAAATAGCATAGTCCTAAATACGTATGCACCCAATAACAGAGTTGTAAATATATTTTTTAAGTTGTCAAAGTATAAAGAATAAACAAATAAATAAATCCACATCATATTAGCAGACCTTAAAACATTTCTCTTGGGCTTCCCTGGTGGCGCGGTGGTTGAAAGTCTGCCTGCCAATGCAGGGGACACGGGTTCGGGCCCTGGTCTGGGAAGATCCCACATGCCGCGGAGCAACTAGGCCCGTGAGCCACAGCTGCTGAGCCTGCGCGTCTGGAGCCTGTGCTCCGCAACAAGAGAGGCCGTGACAGTGAGAGGCCCGCGCACCGCGATGAAGAGTGGCCCCCGCTTGCTGCAACTAGAGAAAGCCCTCGCACAGAAGCGAAGACCCAACACAGCCAAAAATAAATTAATTAAAAAAAAATGTTAATCTCATTACACACTCAAAAATCTTCCCTCAAAGCAAAGCTGTTTAGTAATACTAAATGTTTATTGCAGTACGCCCTCTAAAAGAAAAAAAAACATTTCTCTCAACAGGTGTTAAGAGAAGTAAACAATACATGCAAAAGACAGGTGAACAGATAAATTGGGTATAACTATTCCATGGAGTACTACTCAGCAATAAAAAAACTATCGATATACAAAACAATCTGAATGAACAGCAGAATTATTATTATACTGACTGAAAGAAGGTAGATGAAAATGAGCATATACTGTATGATTCCACTTCTATAAAATTCTAGAAAATTCAAATAATCTGTAGTGAAAGAATGCAGATCAGTGGTTGCCTGGGAACAAGAGGAGGGAAGGGAGAAGCAGGAAAAACAGCTATGATGATGGTTTCGTGAATGTATAAATATATCAAAACTTATGAAATTGTACACTTTAAATATGTACACTTTACATTGTCATATGTCAATTATACCTCAATAAAGCTGTTTAAAAAGTCACACGATTAACACATGGACCCAAATGGTACGTATAAGCGGAGAGAAGACTTTGCACACAACAGTAGAATTCACATCCCACTCAAGTGCCCATGGAATATTTGCCAAAATTAACCACATAGCAGCCTTAAAGAAAGCCTCAACAATGTTCAAATGGTTGAAATTACTCAGAATATATTCTCTGATCACAGTGAAATTAGCTAGACTAACAAAAAGATGACTAGAAAACCCTAGTTCCCTGAAACTTAGCCAATACTTCTCTATATAATGGGTGAAAGAATAAATAACAATGGAAATTAGAAAGTAGTTTGAACTGAATAGCCATGAAGATTGGACAGATCAATATTTGGGGGAATGCAGCTAAAGAGTGCTTAGAGGAAAATGTATGGCTTTAAAATCTGTAGAGTAGAAAAGAAGAGAGCCTGAAACATAACCTAAGAAAATATCACACCTAAAGAAAGTACAAAAAAGAAGATTAAGGGCAAAAATAAATGAACAGGAAATATCAGTACAATAATCAACAAAATCAAAAGATAATATTTTAAAGATTTTTTAAGAATTGATAAACCTTTAACAAGATTGATTGAAAAGAGAAAAAAATCAAGCTTCTTTTCTGATTGCAAATCAGGGAAAACAAATAAACAAAATCCGAAAAAATAAAATTCCATGAAAGTCAAGCCTCAGTATTGCACGAATACATGCGAGTTTCATATTTTTAATTAAATTTATCTCTAATGCAGTGAACTTTACGTTTACATTATAGTTTTCTTAAAACGTATGGCAGCAATTCTCTTTTCAGATGCCTCTTTACGTCTTTGGATTTTTTCTCAATTGAGCCATTTAGAAATATGTATGAATGCCTAAAATTAAATAATTTCTAAATATGGCTATATGATGTATGTAATATATAGATAAGAACTCTTTATTATGAAATTTATAGTTATTTAAATTATGTTAATTTAATATTATCATCCAATAATCTTTCTTTTAAAACTTTGACAACATTATCATAGAACAACAATAACAAGAAAGGCAAGGTGTGTGATTAATGTTACGTAGAAGCCTTGCTCAAGATAATAAATACATTGCCCTGAATTTTTGGAAAAAATTAAAAATAAAAAGTTACTTAGGGATCAGCTGATTTTTATGGCTTTAATTGTCATACTACCATAGACTAGACCGTAGTCTCTTGAAGTCATATCTACATATACCTCACATCAAAAAGTTCTTAAAACCTACATTTTCTTTGGACTTGTCCATAGTTAAGATTTTCATTTTAATAGAATGTCCAATTAGACATGCAAACTCTGATAGATATGGGAGCAGAGAAACAGAGGCTAGGCTACACAAGAGAGGCCAGAACAGCTCCAATAAATGACCATTCAATGAAGACTGAAAGCTTTCTGTTTACTGCAACAATTTTAAGTAAATCCTTAGTCTCTCAGGTCAGTGGTTTGAAGACGATAGAAAGAAAATTTAAGTCAAATTCTCACTGAGAAAATATTTTACATACAGGGCTTATATGATATTAAAGCACGCTCAGTGCACTGAAACCCATTTTATATAAACACGGATGCAAGAAGGGAAGCAATTCTAGAGGAAAACACAATAACAACCACAAGCATGGCATTAAATTCTACCACTGGTTTATATGGTAGAAATTCATACCAGCTGCTGTTACCTGACTGATTTTTCATATTCACTATCCAGTGATGACATTCACATCATTGTGTATGTGTATGTGTGTGTGTATATATATATATATATATATATATATATATATATATATATTTGTAATTATTTTGATGAAAATTTTTGCATGACTTTCATGATCCTTTACTTACCTCCCTTTTTCTCTCCAAAATTATACAAATCTATGTTAATTTTAATGGCACAAAGTTCACTATTTTAGACAGTGCTTTTATCAGTGATAATGTGACCTTCTGAGGGATGTGTGGTGGAAAAGGGCAGAAAACCCTCATGAAAATAGCTCCTTAGAATTTTAATTAGTAAATGCATTTCTATTTTTATAATATTATCCTCACATATTTTAGTTAAAACCTATTACTACTTAAAAATATTTCACAGCTCTGTTTTTCTTTCTTTCATTGAACTCCTTATAAAAATAATGACCTCTATATTTATAGAATTTTTCAGTTAGGAAATTCAAACTATTTAACAACTATTATTCATGATTATGGCAGAGCAATAAAAATTTGATTATTTAACCTGTAGACTCACAGAATCACAAGATAATCTTGTCAATCACTCAATTTAGGATTTAAAACCTTCCATAGAATCCTTTTCAAGTGCTGAAATGGTTTTGATAAAAGAGCCCTAAATAGTGGAATTGGCACTAGAAAGGTAGTACATCATAATATACTAATAATGCATTTTCCTATCATAATCTTTTTTATGGTTTTCACACATATGCCTTTCTTATTGGCTACCCTTGATACAAAATGAATCTATTCCATCTTTCTCATTATAGCCCTTAAAATATTTAAGCATCGTTATCATTGTCCCCTGGTTGTCTCCCCATTATCAGGTTTCCCCCATAATTACTCATCTGACATAGCTTGAGTGTTCTCTCCGTTCTGCTCAACCATCTCCATTGGTCTCCATCTTTCATAAACTGCATTTTCCACTATATGACCCAATACTCCCAGCCGTATTAACAAGTTCTGGGCTTCCCTGGTGGCGCAGTGGTTGAGAGTCTGCCTGCTAATGCAGGGGACGCGGGTTCGAGCCCTGGTCTGGGAGGATCCCACATGCCGCGGAGCGGCTGGGCCCGTGAGCCACAATTGCTGAGCCTGCGCGTCTGGAGCCTGTGCTCCGCAACAGGAGAGGCCACGATGGTGGGAGGCCGGCGCACCGCGATGAAGAGTGGCCCCCGCTTGCCGCAACTAGAGGAAGCCCTCGCACAGAAACGAAGACCCAACACAGCCATAAATAAATAAATAAATTAAATAAAATAAAAAAATTAGAAGTTTAAAAAAAAAAAAAAAAAAACAAGTTCTAAGGAGAGCAGGACTCATGGCCCTTCCTCTGGGTTCCAGGGCAGCAGGAGAATGTTCATGTTCCTGGAGTTGTAATCACATCCTTGACTGACATTGAATTGAGTTTGGGGAAATCCCCGAACATTCTAAATTTATTGCCGTGAAGTCCATCTCTTCTCTGTAATTACATCACTATGTTTTTAAATATAAGTACAGGATTCTAGATTTACGCCAGTTATTTATTTAATACGGATATACTTATTACTCAAGAACACCCAACTCATGAGAGGAAAAATTTGAAAACTGTCACATTCGTTCTCCATTACATATGATGATCACACCATCCTCTTTTTCATAGACAAAATAAAGTGGAAAAAGAGTAGAAAACATCTAACTACTGAATATAGATCTTCCACTACAGGAGAAAATGGAGGGAGGGAATGTGTTATTCATATTCTTTCTCTTCTTCCTTAATTTGCCGAACAAATAACAATTCTCTGCTTCGTTTTACCTGTATAGACACAGCTTGAACAAGAATTCTCATTTAAGGGAATGAAACTGTCAGTAGAATTGTTTCTTGATCAACCGCCATTCATTCGGTCGTTGTAGAGCAATGGACCAGGCACTGTATTACATCTTGCTTTGCTTTAGCTGAGAGCACACAACCCAAGTTTTCCATCATTTATATTGAGTGCAGTAATTGCTTTTGCTTTTTATTCTTTTTTGTCACATCTCATTTTTCAACTTTACTAATAAAATATGAAGAAAGCCATAGAATGCTACAAATGTGATCTTTTAGTTATACCATTTTATTAATAGCACTTAACTTTGGCTGTTAAACTATTAACATATAATTAAAAAGCTGCAATATTGCATTAGCAGAGTAAATGCATTCCAGTGAATAATAATAAACCATTCACAATTTACTAAGAGCTCAATTTAGCCCAAATTATATTGTTAACAATATGCCTGGTTTACTCACATGAAATTTAAAAAACCGTTCTCGAGAATTAACATAAAACACCTTATGCTGTTTATGTACACTATAATTCATAGATGGAATAGGCAATAGAAATTGCCAAAATTAACATTTAAGCCAGTCTCTTCAGAACAGCTATCAGCGTATCAGCCTTATAAAATGTATGCTCATCTCTCTTCTTTTACCTGTATGTCTCCATTTGTACTTGGGTTGTATTTACAGTGATGAAGTAAAATCTGTCATGTTGACCCTAAGTATATATGGTGTTTCACAGGCTCAATGGTGCATCCATAAAATTAACAGAGTTTTATTGTATTATTATCAATAATTGTCTTCCAGTGGGAAAGAGCTCTAACAAACCTTCTGTTCTTTACAGAAATCTCTCTACAGCATTCTCAGATCATAATCATAAGAAATAACTAACATTATCTGTGTTGTTACTATATATCACTTTACATCTATGAACATCCATAAGGATTTATGAGGTAGGTACTGAGAGTCAGAGAGTAACTTCCCCACAATCTCCCAGCTAGTGTCAGACAGAGCCAGGAAGAGCATCCAGACTCTCTAGTGGCAGATTTCCTGTGCTTATCCTTTACACTTGACAGCCTTTCAGTCTCTGAGGTTAGGCACAGCCTTTCAGTAACTGCTTAAGCAATTCTGAAGAAGGGACCCTCATTTTCCCTCTAGGCCACCCATAGTATTTTGGACATCTCCAGTTTAAGAAGTCCTTCCTTATATTGAATCTGTATAACTGATACTTATACCTCTTTGTCCTGGCTCAATTCCTTGGAGGAGCACAGAATACATAAGCCAAATGCCTCTTTCCATGACAGACATGGAAGTATATGAAAAAGGCAATCATATTTCCTTTAAACCTCCCTTTTATCTAAACGAAATACTTCCTAGTTCCTTCAACTATTCTTCATATGACATAATCTGTAGAAAATATTCCGATTGCTCTCCCCTCACTACAATTGTTTGTCAACAACCATTTAAATGGGGGCATCAGTTATGAGCTGACCTTGAGAGATTTTCCTGTGACTCTACCCTTCCTTGTCCTGAACAGTAGACCAGAGGACTTAGCACTTCTGATTGAATGTTGATTCTTCTGACTTTTCGAAAGCAAACCAGCAGGTCCATGACATGCATACTATAATGAGGATATGATACGTATTTTATAGACTGCTTCAATTAAATGAGATCATGAAGATACAATGTGTGGCTCAAATTACAGCACATGCACTTTAGTAGTAAGCTACTTCCCTAATGAGTCAGCCTAGCTAGCTGCTTGGTCTTCCTACATCAGTGATTGTCATTTTAGATCTGGGAACCCAGGAAGTTCAGGCCAACTCCTTCATGGATGGCAATAGTCAACTGTAGTATGGAACATACCAGGCCCCAAGGCATTTTACTGTCTCATCTTGACCTTGAAATCAAAAAGTTCTCTAGATTATGGAATCACTGTTCTCCAGCTCATGCTTGAATAATTTATTGTTTTATGTTTATATAAATGAGAAACTATATATTTAGCTTTAGCAAATTGTATCTTTCAGTATAGTTTAGCTGTAACCTCTGAATCCTTGCTTGGTTATCCAGGAATTAGCTTTCCCTCTCAGAGCAGTGTTATCCTCAGATTTCATAAGCATGCAACCATTATCATTTTCAGGGCTTGATAGAAAGGGAAGAAGCGGGACCAATCTAACGGTACTGGTTATGCCCCTAAAGCAGCAGCTGGGCCCAGGAATGTCACTCCAGCGAGGAACAGCTTCGTAAGGGAAATGAGAAAGAGCAACAGTGCCGGTACAGGATTTCGAGATCTATAGGAGATCCAACACCCTATTAGGCCACTATAGAGTCTATCACCCTAGCCTATTTTGTGTCTTTGGCATCTGTAAAGAAATCAGATTTCAAAAATCAGTAACCCCAGAAGAATATACAAGTCTCATCAAGATGATGTTACTGGGGCTTCCCTGGTGGTGCAGTGGTTGAGAATCTGCCTGCCAATGCAGGGAACACGGGTTCGAGCCCTGATCTGGGAGGATCCCACATGCCGCAGAGCGACTAGGCCCGTGAGCCACAACTACTGAGCCTGCGCGTCTGGAGCCTGTGCTCCGCAACAAGAGAGGCCACGATAATGAGAGGTCCGCACACCGCGATGAAGAGTGGCCCCCACTTGCCGCAACTAGAGAAAGCCCTCGCACAGGAACGAAGACCCAACACAGCCATAAATAAATAAATAAATAAATGCAAAGTTAAAAAAAAAAAAAAGATGACCTTACTGAAAGGTTAATTATGCTCCCAAATAATGGATCTAATAATGGCCCCAGTTATTAAATGTTTATTATGGTCCAGTCCCTTTTATGTGAGTGACTTCTTTTAATCCTCCCAAAAATCCTCTAAGGCAGATATTATTACTACGGCTATTTTACAGAAGAGGAAACTAAGCTACTTGCCCAGGACCCCATAGATGGAAAGAGCATTCTCAGGACCCATAACCAACAATCTGTCTCCAGAGTCTATACTCTAGGACATCCACCAGACTGCTGGTCCATCTTTTAATATAGGAGGCAATTTCTAGCCTCCATATTTTTCTAACAACAATTACAACCATAGTTTTATTCTGATTTATTTTTGCCATCTAACATTTCTAGAGCATTTTCTTCAACTCTGTGACCTGGGAAGCCCATTACCATCTTGAGTCTCCGAATATTTCTTCTTTCTCAAGTTTCATACCTTACATTTTTCTTTATTGAATCCAACCTTGTTCATTCATCAGTGGACTAAGTATGTATCATGTTCTCAGCATTGTGCTAAGAGCTTGGGTAGAATTTCTAAATAGGAAAACTGTTTTGATTTGTTAACAAAGATCCTAATTATACATTCAATGGGGAGGATAACATATCTAAACAAAGTTGTCTTCAACGAATTATGAAATTATACATCTGGTCTCTACATCAAAGAGAAGAGCCTAACTCAAAAATATATACACATATTCATATGTTTAAAGTCACTCTTTCTGCATATAGAAATAAAATGGATCAAGAAAACCTCAGGTTTCCTGCGAGGAAACTATCCTGTAATTGTCTTTGAAACACTCTCATAATTTAAAGAGCATTGCAAAGTTTCACAAAGGGAAAGAGCAAATCTAAATAAGTGAATTCTGCAATACTTCTGTAGATTTGGTGGCACAGCTCCATCCCAATCCCCTCAACCATCAAACAAATAAATAAAAACAAGATTATATAGGAAACTTTGCCTAGCAAACACTTTCAGAAAGAATCGTCTCACCCAGACCACCCACCCTTGTCACTAGTCATGGCTGGTTCCACTATACTTCAGGGACTTTACTGTTGAATCAAATATTCCCTAATCACCGAAACTTCTATCGTTCAGCCTCAAATGCATGAGGTTATTGGCAGCCAGAGAATCATCCAGAGCCTCACATTGCTGCCTAATGCTCCCCAGGCTCTTGTGATGCAGCTGCAAGAGAGAGAGCCGAACGCCAAACCCAGAGCCCAGATTGCCTTGCCTGCACTCTGCCAGTATCAGAGCAGCCCTGGCTCCCCATGGGTGCTCCTGGAGAAATTCCCCAGAAATGGAAAAATAAAAAACACAACAACTGCTATCCCTGCCCATTTTTCATAGGGATGCATTAATTTCAAGGTTTACAGAGATGTATGCATAGAGAGAAGGGGAGGTCAAAAGGCAAGAAAGGGAGTTGGCATCAGCCAACTTTTAGCTTCTTCCCCTAATGGTTGTAGCAGAGCAATGAACCGTACCTCTCCATGACCAACTGTGTAAAGCACAGTTTGAACTTACCCTCTTTCTAGGCTGAAGGGGTGGTGTCCCTGCTCAGTGTTGAGATGGTTCCATCAGAGTTTGGGTTTGTTTGGGGTCCTCTGTTCCGTCCTCTACCCCTGAGTTAGCTGGAGGTCCAGCTCAGATTCTGAAGACACTGAAGTGTCCTTCTTGAAGTGTAAACATAATTTCTTGTCAACCCACCACCGCTTTTCCAGTGCATAGGACTGAGTTGTGGCTGGTTTCTACATCTGCTCAGAAAAAAAGAAAAAAAAGAGGTGAGCAACCACTGCCCCACTTCATCAATGAAATTTTTGTTCATCATATTTTAGCCAAGATGACTTTCTACATGGAAGAGCAATCAAATAATCACAAATGTTTATATGAGTATCTACTAAGTGCCAGACATATAACTAAATACTTTCCATTCATTGCCTTGGTCAATCCTACAACCACCCAGTGAGGTAAGTGCTACCATGAGTCTCACATTTCCCGTAAAGAAACTGAGACTCAGAGATGATAAGGATTTCTTTAAGGTCACACAGTAATTAAGTGAACAGACCAGAATTTGAGCTAGACCTCAGTAATGGCAGAGCAATATAACTTGAAATAAAAATGCCCTCAGTTTCCTACTTAATGGGGTAAATGCTTAGGTAATTTAAATACAAATTGAATAGGCTTTCAAATGAAAACTTTTAACATATATTTGACTTATACATAGCACAGAAAGAAACTACATGGGGTACAAAAAGGATTTGTAGGACTACATTTCAGGAAGTATTTTTCCTTTGGCAATTTCTCAAACCTAACTTGCTCCAATGATATATTACACCCTGTTTACTATCTACAAAGAGCATAAATAGTTAGAGAAATGTTTTTGACTCTTACCAAAAGCAAATATGACCTCGTTTCCAAACCAGAAACCTTCGTCTGGACTTTGAATACTGATTTGGAAACAAGTTTTTAAAAGAATTAGCTCAAAGCAGCAGGTTTGTAGCTCATATGACATGAGATGATCAATGACCACATTAGCTGCTAATCTAAGGCATAAAACATGCATGAGCATTAGCATGGAAATCTAACACGTTCCCACGTTCCCACCCCAGGTGGCACTGGATTTCTAATCTGTTGTTCCATCTAATAGGAATAAACTTAAATGGTTTATTTAGAGCTTCATTTACAAAGTTAATAATTAGGGTGATTTACTCAAAAGGCAGGGGAGGGGGAGGAGGAAGCGAGACAGCTGAGTGGGGGGTGAAATGGGAAAAAGGAAAAAAAAAGTAATCTTGAAAAAGCGAAACAACATCTTAGGATAATTTTGCCTCAAAAGACATCTCCCACTCTGATGGTAGGGAATCAGGGTTAAAAAAAAGCATGACCTCAAGAAGCTGAGTCTTGGTTGGGGACCAACAAATAAATCCTGGTATTTGTTACAGAATATTAGGCAAGTCGTTTCATCTCTCAGACACAGGTTTCTACATCTCTAAAATGGAATGATAATACCTGCTTGGCATGGAATAAAAAAGATAACAAAAGCAAAGTGGTGAATACAATACCTGACATGGGGGAAGTACTCAGTTTCTATTGATTCCACCCATGAATGGATTCACTAGAAAGTGCTAAGATACAAACGTGGTCCCCTCCTCCTGCTTCTGCAATGCCAGGGTCCGACCTAGTCACAGATTTTGACATGGCACATTTACCTGCACCCGGTGCTGGGATAATAATTGGATGAGTTTAATTTGATACTCTGCAGAATATTGGGCAAATGAGCTTCAGCTAATTAAAACATACAGCTATCCTGTCTGTCACCCACCTCTCAGGTGACCCATGTTTCTCTATGTATCATTTACGTGATCCAGCTCCAGGCTTACCCTTAACTTTTTAAGGGCCCAGGGCAAGAGTCCAAATGGAAACCCATATACCTAAATATTTAATACTTATAAAACAGTTAACAAAATTTAAATAAAATAGTTCCTATCCTCTTACCTAAACAAAAGTACCTTAATAATGACCTAGAAGGCTAGATTCAAATTCATAACTCTTGGACCCCGTGGGGTTCGGTGCCAGGACACGGAGCTTGGGAAGAGCCAGCTCTTCCCCCTTTACTCCCCACCCTGGCTCTGTCCTCCACTGGGTGGCAACTTGCATGCATGTGGGCACTCCAATCCTCACATCCAAACTCCGTCTCTATCCCCACCCGCACAAACAGCCCCCCCAAGACCACATTTCAAGCCCACTCGTGAGCCCACCAACAGCTTGGTTGGGCCTCCCCCAAGAGAAAACTCCTCAGAAAGAGACCCATGTGGGCCTTGGAAGCAGGCTCAGGACTACTTAGGCTGGAAATTCCAGTGTCCTGAATATCCAAAGATTTGTCCAGAAGTGGGGGAGGCAAGCTCCAGGTGGGCGTGAAGACATCTGGTGGTTCTGAGGACACACGGCACTGTAGAGAAAGAGAGGCGGGGCCAGAGGAGAGCTGAAGAAGAGGCAGCTGAGGCACAGAGCCCTGGGCAAGGGTCCCTTTCCCGTAGCTCAGTAAAACCTGCTTGTTCGGTAGAGTGAATTTATCTCCTCCTCATCCCAGTTGCCATCCTGAAGGGCAGGTGTTAATATCTTCCCTGCAGGGGAGCTGGATACTACCCTTAAAGTAGCTCCAGAGCAGACGGTCCTTCTGCAAAGGACAGTGTGGCCATTACTATTAACCCTTGTAATTTCACTTTCTACCTTAAATCAGTCTTGCTAATTAGCAGGTTCCACCTTCTTAACAATTAGCTAGACTGGTAAATAATCAAGAGACAGGACAAGCTAATTAACCTTCAATTTCCTTCACAGGAATCTATGGAGAACATTTTTCATACATAATGTACTTTAGGGCTTGTGTTTTCACAGAAAGAATTGTTCGAAGGTGTTTTCATGCCCACCCTTATGATACAGAAACGCGGTCTGCCTCACATGTCTAATCATCCTTGGTACCCTTAGTATCACTGAAAGGTTTTCTGGGCCGTGGAGAGAATTTCTGCAAGCTGTATGAAGGCCATAACGCTCACTTTTAGAGGGTTGTAAATAGAGCGTACAAGCTACTAACTGCAGCCTGTTATAGACTCATGTTGCTGCCCTAACAGAAAAGAAAGGGAGCTCACCACACCTGCCCCAACCAGACTAAGGCTCTGCAGAAAGACTGGACGTTCAGGGATATGTAGCAGCACCTTTGGTTATGACCACATTACTCCATGAATTGGTCCTTGCCTGGTTTCCCCATTCCCACTCACCCATCACTTCTTACCTGCCTCTCAAGGGCTTTCCACCACCAAGGTTCTCAAATCACATTGTAATCACCTGGAGAGCTTTAAAAATCAGCTCCAGAGATTCTATTTAATTGGTGCAGCCTGGGCAAGGGGAGTTTCAAGAGCTCTCCAGGCGACTCTAATGTGTTTGAGTGTCAGCACTCCAACACGGCAGCCCCAATCTGCTGGCCCTTTCCCGAACATATCCAGGACTCTCACCCTCCTGTGCCCTTTCCTTTTGCTTCAGTGTCCCTCTCCTACCTGGAAAACTTCTCATCCTATGAGACTCAGTCAGAGGAAGCTCTGTCCCGAACACTCAGGTCTCCCCATTTGGAGATCCCAGATCACCTCCCATATCCCTTTAATAGAGCTAACAGGGGCCATGTAATTTATGATCCCAAACAACACACTGTTGAATGTAAAAGAAAACACTACTAATAATTATGCTGGGTGACAGGTGTCAACTGGAACTATCCCAGGCCAACTGGAACATCAGATCCCCCTACTTACAGCCCCTATGATATCAATCAGTAATTGCATATCTGCCTGCCTGTCTCCTACTCTTGCTGTGAAAGCCATTAAAGCAGGGATAGTACTTCCTCATCTCTCTAACCTCAGTACCCAGCACAGATTAGACGTTGAATCGATGCTTCCTTAAGAAGCCCTCTATTTTATAACGATTAAATGCATGGGCTCTGTTACCAAAGAATATGCGTTCAAATTCCAGCTCTGCCACTTATTAGCTGTGTGACTGGACTATTGTGCTTTAATGACTCTGAAATGGAGTTAATAATGGAATGAATGTACTTAACAGGATTGTTTAAAGGTTTAAATGAGTTGATATATGTAAAGCACTCAGAGAATAGTATTTAAACATAGGAAGCACTGTATAAGTGTTTTTTATTATTTGTAAAAAGAACGGATAAACCAACTGAATAAGCTCCAAGTGCTTCATTTCTATGGAACGCCTCCAAATGATCACGCCCATAGTGAACGTTCATAATAACAGCTATCCTTCACTGATGAATCACCACGTTCCAGGTGCCATTACGTGCTTTGCATACATTATCCCATTTACCCTTCATCACAATCCCTATCAGGAAACTATATTATTACACCAAGTTTACAGATAAGGAAAGTGAGGCCCCAAAATGAAGAGGATATCCACAGTCACTGGATTTTATCTTTCTATAAGAAAAAAGCAACTAAAATCCATTCGCACTGTGAGTTTCCTGTGATTCCTTTGAGAAATAAAAGGACTTTTCTGAAGTCCCTGTAATCACACAACGTACCCAGTTTTTGAAGAAATGGAGAGTGAAAAGGCAATTGCCCTGTAATATGTACTTTGGAAGGAGCTCTTGTTTGCTGCTTTTTGAAGTGTTTTAACAATTCACGAACTAACATTATCAAGAAGATAATATGTACAAAGCAGTATTGGGGGTACTCTGAGGACACCCAAAATTAAAAATCTTCCTCTTACCTCCAAGGAGTTCAAAATCTAGTTGAGAACATAGAGAAAACATTCAATAACACTACAGGATTTAAATAGCAGTAATACAAGGGAGATTCCCAGAGCAACATGATTAATTTCCCAGGAAGTGGTAGTTTGCACCTGCCATAGGAGGTCAGGAAAGTAAGGACCTCTGAAGAAAAGAGACTGAGAGCTGTATCTTTAAACATCGCTTCAACAAACTTTCACTGACACCCATCACCTGTCACTCTGCAGCACACTGGAACTGTGGAGATTAGAAAAACAAGAGTGGTGTGCTCAAGGAGCTAAAAGCCCAGAAAGGGAATCAGACATGTGGACAGATAACTCAAGTGGCATGAGAATAGTTATGGCAGAGAAGCTATTCTCTGTCTGATTTACTGGGGAGCCCAGAGAAGGGCATTCACCCAACCTAGTCTGGGCCAAGTTGGCAGGAGCAAGATGGTGGAAGGCGTTCCAGAAAAGAGATTGCCCAAACTGGTTCTTAAAGAATAAATAAGAGTTACCAAGGGGAAAAAAACAAAAAGGAAGGAAAGGCTCCAAGAGCAGGGCAAATGCATGGGAAAGGGGTGGGGGAGTACGTGTTAAATAAAAAGATATAAAGACTGAGAAACTGAAACAAAAAACAATCAAAATTTTAGGAGATGAGAGTTGGGAAAGCTGGGATCATAATAGGGAGACAAAAGGACATATTTAGATAGAAGGCTGGAAAGGGAAATGATCATTTTTTGGCGTTTATATTGTTCAACAGAATTCCAGATAATAAAGGTATTGTATATTTATCAATGAGCTTCTTGAAGAAAGGCATACAGCATGCTGTACACTACTTGAATGTGCCTGGAAATGAAAAAACTACTCAGAATGTTTGCGCTGTGAAAAATATATGTGCCCTGGCACACACGGGCGTGCACACACGAACCAAAAAACATTTGCCAAAGCACAACCTAATCCTAGTTCATATTCATAAGTGGTCTCAAAATGAACAGTTGTTTTTGTTTGTTAATTTGTTAAAAAGTTGTTAATGCAGTCTTCCTCCTAGTCTCTGCCTGTGATAGGAGCAAGTTGACGCAGCCCCTGGGGAAATACGAAGGGCCTAAAGGGAAAATAAAACAATACCACTTTTTGACCCGGAACTGAGCTTATAAAGCACACTTGCCAGAAGGGAGATTTGGACAACATTTATTTGTCTAGTTTCATTAAAAAGTACACATAAAAAAAAAAAAAAGTACACATAGCCTATTACTAGAGAGGAAAATATACCCCTAAAGAAGTCATAAACTTTGACAGGAAATATCATGAAAATACTGATTATATTGCATATGCATGTATATATACTGTATACATATGGAAAGATATATAATATATACTTTAACCTTCCCATTATCTATGAACGGGTCAATGAAATAATTGATTATGAGGCAGTGAAGCAGAGTGATTAGTCAGACTGCCTGGCCTTCAGTCTTTGCTCCTCAGCGTACCAGCTGTATGAGCATTTTTCCTATGATCGTAAGCAACTTAACCTCTCCAAGCCTCAGTGACTTCTTCGTCTATAAAATCAAAATAATAATAGAACCCAACACGTGTGATTAAATGATGACCCTCTTATGAGGATTAAATGATGTAATTCATACAAAAGTGCTTAGCACAGTGGCTGGCATATCATAAGTACTCAAGAGTGGTCTCAGAACTGTTAAACTTATACCAGAAATTATTCCAAAACATAGAAAGTAGGAGACATTTTGAAAGCATTAAAGTGATTAGATGGGGCTGACTAGTCTTTTTGAGGCCAGCTATAAATTCACTCACATAAGAAACTTCTTTTGTAAAGGATCATCCAGTGCTTAAAACGGAGGATCATTTTTCATATTGCCCTCCATATATTCCTGTCACTTTGACTTGCCTCATTTATATAATTGAGCTTTAAAAAAATTACCCTGAATCTAATCACTCCTGGAGTCTGAAAAACCATCACAAAGGAAATGGTTACCTCTATAAATTGTTTATAAAATGTAGGATCCCAGCTGACAGACTTGCTGAGAAGTAAGACAATGATACAGTCACAGGTTTGAGTAAAATGCCTATGGTCAAGAATAAGTTGAACAATATGGGATTAATCTAAAAAATGCAACTAAGTTGCAATTTATTTTTTAATACTTCAAGCTTTTCCCTTGGACTTATCCATCACCCTGCTCACCTTCTCTCCCATCCTCCTCTCTCCCCTCATTTATACCTTACTCCCGGGGAATCCTTTTAAGAGGGAAACTTCACCAAGATTCTGTATTGCTTGTAATGCCTAATGCATACACAAGTAGAAAAGGACATATCTAAAACCTGAGTATAAAAGCAGTCATTCCAGAGCTTGTAATATTTGGAGCTAGACTGTAAATGGTGGAAATTTCAAAGAGGAAAAAACCCCCTGGTGGTCAGACTCAAGAAATAATTTAAACCACCAAAAACTTTGATGTGAAACCTTTGTGTTTTGCACATTACGAATGTAAAATATGGATCTTTCGAGCAGGAGAAGCACAGGAATTGGGTAATATAGTCAAAGGAACTCACATTTCCATATCTAACTTTTTTCCTGTCCTGGAAAGAGAGAATTAACTCTTCTGTTGTGCAAATCCACCTACTCAGAGGCATATGATTAAGATGGTAAGGAGCTCAGGTCATCAAGCACAGAGAAGTGCCAAAAAAACAAAAACAAAAAAATCTAAAACCTAAGGTGAATTATCACTCTTTTCAGCTGTGATTAAGTTTAAAAATAAAACCATCAATGGCTTTTGTTCTACAGTTGAAACCAGAAGTCTACTTTCCCCCCCACTGTCTTCACTTTTGCCTTCAAATAAGATCTTGCAGATCTAAAAGTCTCTTTTGTGGCTTAGGTTTATTAAACCTTGATATGATTCCTCCAGGGTTGAAGATCCTCCTACTAAACTGCTTACCAAGGGTTTACAGATTGAAATGGTTCTCAGAGGAATTTTTTTCTGCCCAGTTAGTTCTGTTACTGCTGTCTCTGAAGTCAGAGATTATTGAGATAAAACTGATTAGAAAAACCAAGCCTCTCTAACTTCCAATACCAAATAGGTCAGAAAAGCAGGAATCAGAGAGCCTGGAGTGCTCCCACTTTTATATGATTAAAAGACTTCCTCTGGTAAGTGAAAGCTGTGTTTACTCAATACCAGTTTTCAGAAAGCAATGTCTCAAAGCATATTTTCTTTCCTTCCACACGCAACACTCAGAGCACAAATTCTTGATCAAATTCTGGGTTAAACTGGTCTGTGCCACATCATTTATTGACTCAACTGCAAAATGACTTCTTATGGACTTCACATGGCATATCATGGCAACTATACAATTTAGCAAGAGAGTTAACAAAAAATAAAGACACTGTCTAACACGATTAAGGAAATAAAGAAATAAAATCCCCACGCTCTTTTCTGAGCCTCAAGTTTTATAATGCCTGAAAACTTTGAATACCAATTCAGCCTTAGATTTCTTTCCTAGGTCAGTGATGTAGTCCAAATATTTCTTCCCATTTTTTCCTAGTCATAGAAAACATAAAATTTTATGTATGAAACTCCCAATTTCAAGTGGGCCATTGGTCTTAAAGTTCTACATTAACTGATTAAAGCTCAGAAGATATTTCCCGTGGAAACTGTAGCTGTGGAATTCTGAGACGAGTCCACATATGATTATATCCATATTTTAAGAACCCTGTATCTAACCTCTGTAACAGATGGCTGAATCCCTAGCGTTTAAACACCTTTACTGACAGCACTCACGGCTCCTAAGGCAGTCCATTTCTTTTGCGGGACATCTCCCTTGGTACATTAACTAAAATCTACTCACATTCAGCTACAATCTTCCTCTACCTACCACCTGGCAGATCCTCCCATCGTGACTCAGGGAGCCATCCTGCTACTTTTGTCTCCACTTCTCCCCTGTAAACATGCCCAATTCCTTGAATTATTTCTCCTAATGTGGATTCCAGCCCCCATGCCCCCAGATATGCTCCATTTCATTTTTAACGTCATTAAATGAATGAATTTAATGTGATGTGCACAGCTGGAGAGAATGACTGTGTGTGGCCAGCACAGTAGGACACTGATTACCATGGCCTGCACAGTGCAGTTTTATTTTGTTTTACTGAATACTAAGTCATTGAAGGACACAAACAACTGTTGATGCAACTTTTGGGGGTTAAAGCAGAGCCTCACTGTTTACGATATGTGGCAGAATGCCTAGTGAGGCAAACTGTTTTTTTAAAACCAGAGAGGTGAGAACTGAAAATGCCAGCCACTTCTATATCTAGAAATAGAGCCAGCAAATGACCTCCAAATAAATCCTTATTTTCTGGAAGAATCATTTGGATGGCATTCGTTGCATAATTGTAAGGCAAATTGTGCCCATCACTATGGAGAAAAGTATAAAAGAATCTTTGTCTCCATAGCTTGGCCAAGTCTGTTTCTCCCAACATCCCCTGGAGTTCCAAGCTCTGGTGCAGAGCAGGGAAAGAGCAAGTTGCATAAAGAACTGGGGGAAGAGCACTTTCTGAGAGGGAAAGGACCCAGTGGTAGAAAAAAGCAACCAAGCTCCTGAAATAACAGAACCATGGAGCTACAGAGCAATATGCTTCCTCCTTGCAGTCAGAGGAGGAAAAGAGAACTAGAAGTTTCCATTAGTTGGGACCCAGTGCCCCCCACCCCAGGACACACATGGGCTCTAAAGAGGAGACTGTGGATAAACCCAACTGTCAGTTTAGAAGCCCCAGTCAAGTTACCATGGAAATCCCTTGGCTGAGAGCCAAGAGACCCAATACCAGCAGAATAGGTTCATCACCTCTTTAAGAACGACTAACATCATTAGCTGGATCATAAGATTTAGCCATTGCAACGTCACTATGCAACGACATAACCGTCAGAAAAAATTCTTCCTCAAAGGGACTTAAGCCTTTACTAGCATAGAGTTAAGAGCTCAGGGTGAAGGCAGGCAAATCTAGCT
Organism: Balaenoptera musculus; assembly: GCF_009873245.2. Classification (NCBI taxonomy): domain Eukaryota; kingdom Metazoa; phylum Chordata; class Mammalia; order Artiodactyla; family Balaenopteridae; genus Balaenoptera; species Balaenoptera musculus. The sequence goes on along the minus strand of NC_045790.1, from coordinate 41,661,902 downwards.
TTGTAACCTGGCTCTGCCATTTCCCAGCTCTGTGACCATAAACTTTTTTTAGCTGTCTTGTTCTTCCATCTGTATGGTGAAAAAGTAACATCATCTATCTCCTAAGGTTGCTATGAAAGTTTGGAGAAAATAATAGGTTCATAGATTTAACATATTCTACAGGATCTGATAAAAATATATGTTTTAGCTCTTGTATATCTTTTATACACTTTTATTGTACAATATAGTACATATAGAGAAAGTACACATAAATGCACAGCTAAATAAATTATTTTAAGCTCTTCTAGGACAGAATCATGTCTGATTCATCTATGGATTATCCCCAATCCCTGCATCTTATTCACAGGATCTAAGTGAATGAATAAACCTAAATATATCTTGCTTGCACAAACTGGATACTTCTGAAATAGAACCTCTCAATTATCCTAAACTATGTAATGGTCATCTTGGCAGAAATAAGAAGTAGGCTATAATCCCAAATATCAATTGTGATTTGCATTAACAAGTTCCTCTAGAACTTGTATGATAAGCAATTGCATACCTACAGAAATAAACATGAGTATTAGGATATAACAAATGAAAGCTTGGATACCCCAGGTTGCAGTTTCAATATTGATCTGCATATTTCATTCAGTATTAGCACATGTGACTCAAATTGTGTAGCCATCTCTCTCATTAAAATTCATACACTCCCTCTGGAATTCATGGCAGCCATCTGGCCAAATATTTGCTTCTTACATTTGAAACTCAATTGCACTGAAGTCATTGAATCTCTCAATCAATTACAAAGGATCTGAGCTCTTAGGGTTTACATTGATTGGCCACCATTTTCCTAATGGAGTCATAGCCTCTGTAATTACCTATTTGACAGGAGAGGTGCCTGCTTTCTGAAGGCTATATATCCTAGCTCTTCATTTACCTAAAATGTTAGTTGGCAGCCCTCATAAGAGCCTCAGCTACAAAATGTGATTACAGCTAATGTAAGTGTAACAGAATGATGTTCTCATCTCATCTCCACTTATTGCCTATGGTGGCCACATATTATCCTTTCGCATGGATTGCACTTTTGAAGTAACTTCAATGTACATTTTTATGTTATAATTCATTAACAGCCAAAATTTATGCATTTGCAAACACCTTCCTATGTATAGTCATACTAAAAAAATGTTGTTTAGTTCAAAAAGCTAACATCTCTTTTTCCAAATGCAGAAAAACTTCTGACTCTCAGAACATGAAGCATATTTGACCACGGCTCTTTAATGGGCACAAGGAAAACAATTAAGAACCCCTTCCTAAATATATTGCAAGAAGTAGAAAGAAAACAGCTGTTAGATTCAGACACAGTTCAGATTCCAATGTCAATTAAACCACAGATTACCTGCATGGCATAAGTTAAATTTTTTCATCCTTCTGAGCCTGTCTTTTCATTTCTAACATTGAGATATTAGTATCACTTTATTTTAATAATGATAATATTGTTATAATAGTTTATTATAATCGTTTTGAAGGGTTAAAATAAGAAAAATAGAGCTCCTAGTACCTAGGAAATTAGACATTTGTATTAGTCAGGTTTTGCTTAAAAAAGGAAGCTATAACTATCTTGAAATCTCAGTGGTTTGCGAGAGCAAACATTTGCTTCTTGTTCAGGAATCTTCATGTTGTCTGTGGCTCTGTTGAATGGGTTTGAGCTTAGCTGTCCAGTTCAAGTGCACTTGGCTCCCATGTGTAGTTTGGATTCAGATTTGCTCCATAAATCTCTCTATCTGAGATTCAGGATGAAAGAACAATGCACGTCTCAGGCATGCTCTTCTCATTGTGGATAGCAGAAGTATGAGAAAGCTGGAGGAAATTTGCTCAGACCTCACACACTATCACTCCTGCACACTTTTAATTGGCCACAGTGAGTCACATGGGCAACCCCCAAAGTCAGTGTGGCAGGCAAGTGTGTTCCGTCCACAGGGAATCCATCCCCAGGACAGGAAAAAAGGAACAACTCTGAATGAACGCTCACTACCACACAATTCATTCATAGTAGTCATTGTAATTAGCTATTGTATTGTTAGGACATTGTGAGGCTTCTATCTCTGAAAACATTCTGAGGTCTGATGGAGGAAGTAATTGAGAGGATGTGACTGCTGGATGACCAATGAACTGGACACAGGCAATCTGAGCCTCCTCTCCTTCTCCCCTGTCCTTGGAATATACATTCTGCCCATCATTCTATAGCCAGAGCCATTACGCTGATGCAGCTTCCAGGGACTGAACCCTGTTAAGGCCTCTATATAAACTTTTAAGATTCTGGTGGGCAGGTGCAGAGATCTACCTGTCTTGCGGCCACCCAAGACAAGCCTCATATGTAAGTTTCTTTGCTTATTAAAACCATTACCTACCAATCTGAAGTGGTCCACCTCTTTCTTCCATCTCACCTTGCCCTCTGGGTACCAGGGCCAGTTTCAGATTTTACCCAAGGAATGCCCAAGAGTGTGAACCAACAAGATCTCATAGCAAATTATAGAAATATTTTCCCAATTACCTCCAAGAGATCAAGACTTCTTCTGAGAAAGCTTTTATTAGATGATGTGAGTGCCTTATCTTAAGCTACTATGGTTTTTCATTCAACAGGCAGTAAATGAAGGAAGCAGCGTTATACTACTTAATACTTTCCCAAGTACTCTTTAAAAAATAAAGTGGACACATGTTTTATTTTGACATTGCACCTATAATAAACTGTACATGAATAAATATTAACGAAAACAGTACATACAGTATTTGGCCCTACTTGCTATTTATAAACCACAACAACCCTGTTAAAGCAGGCAAAGTAATACTTTCTAAAATACATTAAGGTCTTCTTCATGAATTTAGGAGTTAGAAGTCTTTGACCATTGGCCGTCCTCTCCTCCCTGCTCAGGGGCTGCCCTCCACTATTATATAGTCTCTGGTCACGTATTCTAAATAGAACTTAACTTTTATTCCGCCTTCTTCTATTCAGACTTTTACTTCTAGTTAAAATATGGTTATCATTAGTTTTAATACCCTTCTGAAAATTACCTTTCTGCCAACTCTTGTAGGCTCTTTAAGACTACTTTAGTGCCTTCTTTTTTCCAGTTTAAATTATTTGCTCTGTCCAGATATCTAAGTTCCTGAGGCTTTTCTTTCCCTCTGATCTTTTGAGGCACTCTGTACTGCCTTACTAGTGAGATGTCTATGACAGCTTGGTTTTCTACCCTCCTATCTAACTACACCAAGAGCAAAGAATTGGGGAGCCATATTAGAATTCTGCCTACCACAACAGTTTAAAAAATCATTTATAGAGATAATGTAGCATAATGTGTTTTTTAACCACTATAGATTTATAGTTTTGCAATTGGAAAGGACCTTAATGTTCATCCAGACCAACCTTCAAACCAATGCAGAAGCTTTTCTATAGATCAGAGGTCATCCAGTTTCTGCTTCAACATTTATACTGATGAGAAGGCTCACTTGTTTATGAACCAGGACATTTAAATTTTAAAGCTCTGTACTTAATATAAAAAATGCTACTAAATCTATATTTCTGTAACTTTTCATTTAGTTCTTCTCTCTAGAAAAATTTTGAACAAAAAATAATCTTTTAACACAAAAGTTTTTTAAACTTAAATATCAGCCACTGTTCTTCCTCAGAAGAGGGATAATTTAAGTGAGCTCTTCTCCAGACTAAATATTCTACTTTTCATATGATGTCATTTCCATATCTTTCACCATCTTGGTCACCCACCTGTGAATTTACTCCCAGTTATTAAAAAAAACTCTTAAAAACATGGTTCTTACACCTTGACCAAGTATATTATATCAGGAATATTAATTCAGAGTATAAATCAGAGTAGCTCAACATTAGGAAATGTGTAAATGCAATGCACAATGCAAAAAAGCTAAATAAAAGAAATCACATGATTATTTCAATAGATTCAAAAAATATATTTGATAACTTTTACCCTTTTAATAAATATATGAGAAATAGAATAGTTTATCTTTAATTGTTAGAGAGGCTCTTTTCCTAAAACAAAACCAACTCTGTGATTAAATATCTACATTATTTAAAAAATTATTTTTTATCAAAGAATATACATCCCACCGTTCACTTTTAAAATGAATAATTTTAAATTAAGTATAAAATAAGTATGTTACTATTCTGCAGTGTTACTTGAAGAGTTCTGGGAAATTAAGTAAGGATGAAAACTAGTATTATCAAGTTAAGTATTAGAAATTTAAAAAATAATTATTTTTGAAATTATTGTAACATACCTAAAATTATTATAAAACTGCTAAGATTTTTGAGATAGTAAGAAATATATAAATGTATGAATGTAAAATAATTACACCAAAAAATTATACTTGGTGTGCTGGTACAGCCAGAAATTAAACAAAAATTTTTTAGAAGGTGTTTCATTCAGAACAGCAAAAGTAAAAAAAAAAAAAGAAAGAAAGAAAAGAAAAGAAATAATTAAAGAGGTATGAATAACCCAGTTTAAGAAAAAGACAAAATAAACGAAGTTTAAGACAAAGACAGAGAGAGAGAAGTAGAGAGAAACATGTAGATAAGTGTGCTTATTCCAGAAAAGGAGAACTAAATGTTGCAATCATGTCTAATCTAGTTAATTTGTAGAGTTAATGGAACTCAGTTAAAATCTGATAAAGACTTTTGTCTGTGTGTGTGTGTGAAACTTAGCCAAATGATTCTGAAATTTACTTTGAAAAATAAACAAGGAAAATAGCATGTAATATACTAAAATAACATCACCAGTGTGTAGGGGGAAAGGAAGGACTACCATAGCAGGTAATAGAATGTGTTATACAGAAACAATAAATAAAACTCCATGTCACTACTATTGAAATGGATATATTCTACAGTGGATTAGAGGAGAGAAAGATTAGAATTAGCCCAAAAATATATAAGAACATTCTATATTACAATTACACTTTTGAAAATAAGTAGAAAATGATTATTTTAAATATGAACTGAACTTTTGGGTTAGCAATATGAAAAAGAACAAAGTCATCCGTATTTTTCTCTGAAAAGTAAAGTATCTCATACAGAGTAAAAATGTAAATATAAAAAAGTCAAATCATGGTAAAATTAGCACAATACAATGTGCTTTATCAGATCTCAGAAGAGATGATCATTTTCTCTGCATTACAACAGAAGAAATTGCAAAAGGAATAACTAGAAAGCAACCCACCCCCCACTCAAAAAAAGAAATTATATGCAAGAAGATGTCCTGGAAACATTAACTATGGAATTAAAACACTGGAAATAAAATATATGTGTGAGAACTGGGTATTGTTAAGTAAATTATTTTATTTTAATATTTTAGAAGAGTATGCAAGTATTTATAAATGATGATCATTAAAGCTAGGTAAATTTATTGGGAATGTTTATGATATAATGTTAAATGAAAATATGATAAAATTGTACAACTTTTGATAATCATGTACACTTAATTTAGTACAAGAAGCAATACCTTAAATCATCTGATTAATAACATGTATGGGTTTGTCTATAGGAAACAGACAAATGGTTAAATCTTACTGAGTCCTAATGTCACATTAATAAAATGGGGTTACTTCCTATCATTGTGAAGATTCCATGAGATAGCATAATTAAAGAGATTTGGCTCATAGTCATTGTTCTAATTAAGGAAACTATAGTATTTACCTTTCAAAAAGTTCCTGAAAATTGTGAAACTACTATTTTATACTACCTCAAAAAGTTGGAAGTGATACAACATTCAACTATCATCTAAGGAAATGAATGCTAGGTGATCATAAATCCTTCATTCTGTACCTTGCCTTCTAGTCAGAGTGCTTCAAATTTCCTAGCAATCAACCCAAAAAAATTAAGGCAGTTATAAAAATTCAGAAATTTAGCAGTTATAAAAGTCCCTAAGTTTGGGCAAAGGATCAAAAACTTACCCCTTCTATGTGAGGGTCTGATTTTTGGTTCACTTCTTTGTTGTTTCCTTGGAAATGAACAAAGATCATACGTGTTAACTATGTTATTGGGCAACATTGATTATGACCAAAAAAAATGCGAGATAAATTGAATCTAACCTGAGAGAACAGTAAATCCCTGATATGATGCCAAACTTTGGGCTTCTCTGAATGTGGTGACCCTGGTCTGTCCTCTGTGGGGAATCTAGAAGCCATGCCTATGGAGATGTCACAAGAGATCCTGGCTCCTCTCAGGCATAAGGATTTTAAGCCAAGGCAGCAGTTCAATGTGGATTTCACTTCCTTGTAAGGGAGTTGACCATGGGTAGCTGTGTAGACTGCTGTATAGACTGCTGCAAGGACTCCAGCTGTGGTTTTATCCTACATCCTCTGATTAGACTAATGTCAAGGGTAGCTTATGAAAGTCTGGTGAGTCTGAATGTCTAGTTAAGAGCCTTGATCATGATGGCAGAGTAGGAAGATCCTGAGCTCTCCTCCCACAGACACACCAAAACTACAACTACATATAAAACAACTATCTCTATAAAACCCTGAAGACTAGCAGAAAATATTTTCTAGAACCAAGGATATAAAGAAAAGGCCACACTGACATGGGTAAGAGGGGCAGAGTCACAGTCTAATCAGAACAGCCCCCCCCAACTTGCAGTGACCCACAAGCAGGAGCGATATCACAACCACCGAGGTCCCTCCTGAGGAGCAAGAGGTCCAAGGCCCACATATGGCTCCCCAGCCCAGGGGACCTGTACTGGGAACATGAGCCCCCATAATGTCTGTCTCTGAAAAACAGAGGGACTTATGTTCAAGAGGGCCGGAGGGCTGTGGGAAACCAGATTCCACTCTTGAAAGTCTCATGTGTAAACTCACTCACTCCAAGTCCCAGTACAAGGCAGCAGTTTGACACCTAGGCCTTACATGAAGGAGATTCACTGACTAATTTCCCCCAGAGGGGAAGGGATCTGGTGGAAATTTCTGCAGGGACAGTAGCACTGGTGGGTACCATTTTTTAAAACTTTCCTTCCACCTAGCTGGCCCAGTGCTGGCAGGTGCCATTTCTGTCACTCTCCATCACCCTAGCTAACACTGTGCACCCCACCCAAGCATTTCCCTGAGGACCAGCCTCCAGCCAAGCTGCCTGCCCCAGGCAACACCTCCAAAGTGGCTCTCACTCTGGGGGACCAGACTGGCACACCAGCATGCCCATAGCAGTCTTGGCCAAGTCTCACAGCCAGTCATGCTGGGAATCACCCCTGTACATCAGCACACCTGCAGTAGTCATGGCCAGGTCTTGCAGATATCTGGGCCAGAAGCTAGGCCAACCAGCATGCACATAGCCCTCACAGCCAAACCTTAACAGGAGGACACATGCAGCCCACACAAGGAATATCCCTGGAGATCCTGGCTCTGGAGACCAAGGAGGAGTGTATCACTGGGCCCAGAGGACAACTTCTACACAAACTCATTCTTTCAAAACTGGGAGATGTGGCTGATAAACCTAATGCATAGAGTTAGGTAAAATGAAGAGACAAATACCTTCTAAATGAAAGAACAAGACAAAACCTAAGAAAAAGAACTAAACAAAATGGAGATCAGCAATTTACCAGATAAAGAGTTCAAAGTTATAGTTATAAAGATACTAACCAAACTTGGGGGAAGAATGGATGAACTCAATGAGAACTCCAACAAAGAGATAGAAAATATAAAAAGAACCAAGCAGAACTGGAAAATACAATAACTGAAATAATAAAATACACTAGAGGTAATCAACAGCAAAGTAGAGGTTGCAGAAAAATGGATCAGCAATCTTGAAGGCAGGGTAGTGAAAATCACAGAATTGGAATAGTAAAAAGAAAAAATAATTTTTAAAAATGAGGATAGTTTAAGGGACTTCTGGAACAACACTGTTTCCTAACATTCACATTATAGGGATCCAGAAGGAGAAGAGAGAAAGAAAGGGACAGAAAAGGTATTTGAAGAAATAATGACTGAAAACTTTCATAACTTGGTGAAGGAAACAGATATACAAGTCCGGGAATCACAGAGAGTCCCCAAAAGATGAAGATACTAAGACACATGATAATAAAAATGTCAAAAGTTAAAGAGAGAATCTTAAAAATAATAAGAGAAAAACATCTAATTATATACAAGAAAATATCCATAAGACTTCCAGCCAATTTTTCAGCAGAAACTTTATAGGCCAGAAGAAACTGACACAATATATTCAAAGTACTGAAAGGAAAAAACGTACAACCAAGAATACTCTACCCATCAAGGTTATCATTCAGAATTGAAAGAGAGATAAAGAGTTTTCCCAGACAGGCAAAAGCTAAAGGAGTTCATTACTACTAAACCATCCTTGAAAGAAATGTTAAAGGGATTTCTTTAAATGGAAACGAAAGGCAATAACTAGAAACAAGAAAATGATAAAGAAAGAATCTCACTGGTAAAGGCAAACAAATAGTAAAGGTAGTGGATCAACCACCTATAAAGCTAGTATGAAGTTTAAAAGACAAAAGTAGTAATGTTATCTATATCAAAAATAACTAGTTAAGCAATACACAAAATATGTAAAATATGGCATTAGAAACATAAACATGGTAGCCCGGAGGAATAAAATATAGTGCTTTTAGAATGCACCCAAACTTGAGCAACCACAACTTAAAATAGACTGCTATATATATGTGTCATAATATATGAACCACATGTCAATCACAAACCAAAAACCTATAACAGATACACAAAAATAAGTAAATAAATAAAGAGAAAGGAACACAAATACAACACTAAAGAAAGTCATCAAATCATGAGAGAAGAGAACGAAAGGAAAAAAGAACAGAGAACTGTAAAAATAAACAGAAAACAATTAACAAAATGGCAATAAGTACATACCTATCAATGATAACTTTAAATGTAAATGGAGTAAATGCTCCAATCAAAAGACATAGAGTGGCTGAATGGATACAAAAACAAGACGAATATATATGCTGCCTACAAGAAGCTCACTTCAGATCTAAAGACACACACGGACTGAAAAGGAAGGGATGGGAAAATATATTCTATGCAAATGAAAAGGAAAAGAAATCGGGGATAGCAATACTTATATCAGACAAAATAGACCTTAAAGGCTGTTACAAGAGACAAAGAAAAGCATTACTTAACAATAAAGGAATAAATCTATCAAGAGCATGTAACACTTGTAATTGTCTATGCACCCAACATAGGAGCACATAAATACATAAAGAAAATATTAACAAACATAAAGGGAGATATTGACAGAAATACAATAACAGTAGGGGACTTTAATACCCCACTTACATCAATGGATAGATCATCTAGACAGAACATCAATAAGGAACTATTGACCTTAAACAACATATTAGATAAGATAAACAAATATACATAAAACATTCTACCCCTAAACAGCAGAATACACATTCCTTTCAAGTACACATGGAACATTCTCCAGTACAGATCACATACTAGGCCACAAAATAAGTCTCAATAAGTTTAAGAAGATTGGAATCATACCAAGCATCATTTCTGACCAGAGTGGCATAAAACTAGAAATCAATTACATGAAGAAAAAAAACACAAACAAGTGGAGGTTAACAACAGGTGACTAAACAACAAATGGGTCAACAAAGAAATGAAAGAGGAAATAAAAAATATACCTTGAGACAAATGAAAATGGAAACACAATGCTCCAAAATCTATGGGATGCAGCAAAAGCAGTTTTAAGAAAGAAGTTTGTAACAATACAGTCCTACCTTAGGAAACAACAAAAATCTCAAAAAATGTAACCTTACGTCTGAAGGAACCAGACAAAGAATAAACAAAGCCCAAAGTTAACAGAATGAAGGAATTAATAAAGATCAGAGTATAAATAAATAAAATAGAAACTAAAAGAACAATAGAAAAGGTAAATGAAACTAAGAGCTGGTTCTTTGAAACAATAAACAAAATTGATATCCAGACTCACTGAGAAAAAAAGAGACAGCTTAAATAAATAAAATCAGAAATGAAAGATAAGTTACAACCAATATCACAGAATACAAAGGATCATAAGTAATTACTATGAACAGTTAGATGCCAACAAATTTGAGAAACTAGAAGAAATGAATAAATATCTAGAAACATACAATATTCCAAGACAGAATCAGGAAGAAATAGAAAATCTGAACATACTGATGCTTAACAATAAAATTGAATTAATAATCAAAAAACTCCAAAAAACAAAAATACAGGATCAGATGGCTTCACAGGTGAATTCTACCAAACATTTAAAGAAGAGTTAATACTTATCCTTCTCAAAGTATTCCAAAAATTGAAGAGGAAGAAATGCTTCCAAACTCAATCTATAAGGTCAGCATCACCAGATAAAGACTACCAAAAAAAAAAGAAAAGAAAATTACAAGCCAATATCCCTGATAAACACTGACACAAAAATCCTCAACAAAATATTTGTAAACTGAATTCAACAATACATTAAAAGGATATTACACAATGATCAAGTTGGATTTATTCCAGGGATGCAAGGATGGTTCAATATCCACAATTCAATCAACATGATACATGACATTAACAAAACAGAGGACAAAAATTATATGATTATCTCGAGATGCAGAAAAAGCATACAACCAATTCAATATCCATTTATGATAAAAAAAAACTTTCTACAAAATGGGTATAGAGGGAACATACCTCAACATAATAAAGGGCATATATGAAAAATCTACAGGTAACATCATACTCAATGGTGAAAATCTGAAAGTTTTTCATCTAAGATGAGGAAAAAGACAAGGATGCCCAATATTGTCACTTTTATTCAACTTAATATTGGAAGTCCTAGCCACAACAATCAGACAAGAAAAAGAGATAAAAGGCATCTAGATTGGAAAAAGAGAAGTAAAACTGTCACTATTTGCAGATGACATGATACTATATGTAGAATACCCTGAAGATTCCACCAAAAACCAAAAGCTTAAACAATAACTAATAAATGTATTCAGTAAAGTTGCAGGATATAAAATCAATATACAGAAATCTACTGCATTTCTATACACTAATAACAAACTATCAGAAAAAGAAGTTGAGAAAACAGTCCCATTTGCAATTTCATCGAAAAGAATAAAATACCTAGGAATAAATTTAACCAAAGAGGTGAAAGATCTGTACTCAGAAAAATATAAGATAATGCTGAAAGAAATCAAAGAGAGCACAAATAAATGGAAAGATATACCTTGCTCATGAATTAGAAGATTTAATATTGTTAAAATATCCATACTACCGAAAGCAAAAGCATACAGATTCAATGCAATTCCTATCAAAATACCAATGGCATTTTTCATAGAACTGGAACAAATGATCTTAAAATTTGTATAGAACCACAAAAGACCCCAAAAGGCCAAAGCAATCTTAAAAAAGATGAACAAAGTTAGAGGTATCTTGCTCCTTGATTTCAGACTACATGACAAATTTATAGTGATCAAAACAGTATGATTTTGGCACAAAACAGACACACAGATTAACTGAACAGAATAGAGAGTCCAGAAATAATCCCATGCTTATATGGTCAATTAATTTACAGTGAAGGAGCCAAGAACATACAGTGGGGAAATGACAGTCTCTTCAACAAACGGTATTGGGAAAACTGGACACCTACATGCCAAAGAATGAAACGGAACTTCTTTCTTACATCGTATACAAAAATAAACTCAAAATGGATTAAAGAATTAAATGTAAGACCTGAAACCATAGAACTCCTGGAAGAAAATTTAGGCACTACACTCTTTGACATCAGTCTTAGCAATACTCTTTGGTTCTGTCTCCTCAGGCAAAGGCAACAAAAGCAAAAATAAGCAAATGAGACAACATCAATTTTGCACAGTGAAGGAAACAAGCAACAAAACAAAAAGGCAACCTACTGAATGGGAGAAGATATTTGCAAATCATATATCCATTAAGGTGTTACTATCAAAAACATACAAAGAATTCACACAACTCAACATCAAAAAACAAACAACCCAATTAAAAAATGGGCAGAGGACTCAAATGGACATTTTTCCAAGGGAGACATACATATGGCAAACAGACACATGAAAAGGTGCTCAACATCACTAATAACCAGGGAAATGCAAATTAAAACCACCATGAGATATTACCTCACACTGTCAGAATGGCTATTATCAAAAAGACAGGAAATAGCAAGTATTGGTGAGGATGTGGAAACAAGGGAGCACTTGTGAACTGTTGGTGTGGCCACCATGAAAACCAGTATGAAGACTCCTCAAAAAATTAAAATTGAACTACCAAACAACCCAGCAATGTCACTGCTGGATATTTATCCAAAGAAAACAAAAACACTAATTTGAAAAGATATCTGCAACCCTATGCTCATCACAGCATTATTTATAATAGTCAAGATATGGATGCAACCTAAGTGTCCATTGATAAATGAATGAATAAAGAAGATGTGGTATATATATGCAATGGAATATTACTCAGCCATAAAAAAAATGAAATCTTGCCATTTACGACAACATGGATGGACCTGGAGGTATTATGCTAAGTGAAATAAATCAGACAAAGACAAACACCATAAGATTTCACGTATATGTGGGATCTAAAAATTAAAACAAACAAATGAATATAACAAAACAGAAACTGACTCACAGATATAGAGAACAAACCAGTGGTCGCCAGAGGAGTAAAAGGTGGGGAGTTGGGCAAAGGGTATTAAGAGGTACAAACTCTAATTGTAAAATAAATAACTCACAGGTATATAATATACAGCATAGGAAGTATAGTCAACAATACTGCAATAACTTTGTATGATGACAGATGGTTTCTAAACTTATCATGTTGATTATAATATTCATAATGTATATGAATGTTGAAGGACTATGTTGTACACCTGAAACTAATACAATATTGTATGTCAACTATACTTCAATTAAAAAATAAAATAAAAATGAATGTCTAGTTAAATCTAAGACAATTCCTGGCGGGTGTTGCAGTAAAAAAAAGAAGAATCACATCTATCCTTGGAATTGAGATAGAATGTTTTCTACAAGTTTTTTTTTTAAGTGTCAGGTGTTATTTTATAGATAACTTGTGTTTTGAATCATATAAGAAGCAGATGGCAAAAATAATTCATAGAGCTGGGGCATTAGGGGCAAGATTAAGAAACTTCTTGGGGGAAATTTCATGTGGAAAATTTCCAGGTACAGGTTATTGACAACTCTGATAGGCTTCTGAGACACTCAGTATATTCCACATCTAAAACCCTGAGGACATCATGTAAGACTGCATAGCTGGGGCCCATTACATGGCTATAGTACTCTGGGAAAGCATTGTGACAGCACAAATAGCTGTTCATGGTGGCTTTTTTCCGACAGCCTTAGATAGACTGTTTGGGCTTTATCCATTTTTGTATAAAAGGCCAGCATATGTGAGTCAAGTTTCTCTCAAGAGTAAGCAGGACTAAGACTCAGCGGGCGGTTGAACTAAAAAACCCACTAGCTACTATTTATCAAATCCTTCCTAGTGTGGTATCCTTTGGCACATAAATAATTAATACATCATTATCATGACAATAATTTCTACTCTTGTATAGTTCTGTCAGCATCTCAGCTACCCCTGGAGGAGAGAGAATTTGACCTGGGACTTTAAAGAAGGATAAGGTTTCAATAGTTTAATTTGCAAAGGAACAGGAACATCCAGGACAAGTTTGAGCAAACAGAAATAACCTAAAGCAGCAGTCCCCAACCTTTTAGGCACCAGGGACTGGTTTCTTGGAAGACAATTTTTCCACCGACGGGGAGGGGGAAGGGGGTGATTCGGGCGGTAATGAGAACGATGGGGAGTGATGCGGAGCAGCTCACCTCCTGCTGTGTGGCCCGGTTCCTAACAGGCCACAGATTGGTACCGGTCCAGGGCCAGGGGTTGGGGACCCCTGGCCCAAAGGGACTACTGTGTAGTGTGGGGAGGAAAATGGGAGATGAGGCTAAAATGAAAGTTGAAAAAAAGGATTTCAAAAGTTTTTCAGCAAAGTGAAAACAAAAAAACAGAATTTATTACTTACTCTTAAAGCAATGGGAATGAATGGGGGAAAAGAGGGAGGAAAATTAATGCAGCCTGTTTTTCAGTAGCTGTAGAGGATATTTCACTGGGTTTATATTAAGCATGTTGTATACTTCAAATATTTTGTTAAGATTATCAATCAGGTTTTCCTAATCCTTTTCTTGATTCCAACTGAGACCTATGAGATTTAGAATCAAATTGCCTGAGTTTGAAACCTGTCTTCACCACTTACAGGCTGTATAACCTCAAGCAAGTTATTTAAGCTCCCTGGGCCTTGGTGAGCACATCTAGATGCCAGAGGCAGTAAGAATACCTACCTTATCAGGTTATAAATACACAGTGAGTTAACGATTATAAAGGCCAGCAGAGTGTCTGGCATCTAGGAGTATTTGATAAATAGTAGCTAGTGTTAAATGACAGATAGATGCCAATTAAATGCAGTTTTAATCATTTTGGCCCAGCTTTACAGCTTATTACCATCTCTGCATCTTTGGAGCATATTAACTATCTCTTCCATATTTGTGTCTCACTGGGTCTTATGTGACATGCCTCTTAAAGATCTCCTCCCATGTTAGTACCAATTCACTAACAAAAACAAATTGGGCACAGTTTTTCCACCAGACATAAGTTCCATTTGTCTATACCATATTACTCCACATTATCCACAAAAATATCACAACATTCTTTGTCAAATGCTTTGCAAATTAAAATGATTATGAATATTCAGCAGACTGTTGTATTATTTATACATCAGAAAATAAATTTCTGTGGTGTGACTTGTTCTAATAAACCCTCAGTGATGTCTGGAGATCAGTGTTTTCTCTTTTTAAGTCTTCCCAAATCTCTTAATACTCTGAGAATTTTAATAGAAAACAGTTAAAATCCATCACTCTGTATTTCTACTATCCATATTCCTCAGAGCAGAGCTACATTTATATTCTATACAATACTCTTACTCAGAAATCTGTGGTGATTTTTTCTATACTAAATATAGAGGCAACTGTAGAAACCCTGAAGGGATTAGATTTAACTCATCATTAAAATAGGTGTGCTAAGAGGGTTAATTCCAGTAGGCCTGGAACTGGTCTGATCTGTTTTTCTGAAACACATGCATGGCACTGACATCTGGTCAAGGCATGAAGTGCAGTTTTTAATAGTGTGGTTTTGGAACAAGTTTTGGGGGCCATCTGTACCAGCCCATCAGCATTGTTTATTAATTAGAGCAAGATTGATGGTTTGCATGCAGTTTCGGTGAGACCCAGAGGACTCTGCCATTGGGTCTGGTCATATAGCAATAATGTACCTACGTACCCAACAGGAGAATAAGCCACACTTGAGACGCCATCTTGGGCTTTCTGGTTCTGAGGCTTTCCACGCACACATAATTTGTTCCTGATCTGAGAAGGAAGGCACATCTGATATGGCCCTGCAGAGGAAGGAGAATAGGGGCCAACTTCCGGCTTCATCAAACCATTTGCTATGAAGCAGTCCCTGGCTCCAATGAATATCCTTACTGCTATTCTAACACAATATGCTGTTGCTATTGTGTGTCCTTTTCTGAAAATAAACTGTAGGTTCAGAAGTATTATCATTTGGGGTCTTATGAGTCCACCATCTGAACAATAGGCAAAATAAAGTACACCATCATTTTTTAGTTACACAATTTTATATGCTTCTATTTATATTCCTGAAGTAATCTCATTTCTATTACTTTTATACATGAGCTCATCAGTTATGAAATGTACCTATTGGAATCAAGCATAATACAAGAAAAAAATATAAGATAAAATAATATTGATGCAGCTCCGATCTGGACTGCAGCCCACTGCAATGGTGAATTTGGAAGCAAGTGATCTCACTTATATGAAAATTGTTAAGTTGAGAATAATCAGGATCAGTGGTCTAAGGGGAAATCCTTACAGGGAGAATGGTCCATGGTAATAGAAGAGGGTGACAAAAGATAAACACACAATTCTCCAACATAAGAGGGCAGTATACACAGAATTAGGCTCAAGTTCTGGAGCTACCATCCATACTTTTTATATGGCCTCAGGCCAAGTAGTTCTGAGAATTTGATATAATCTGAGGAGAAGTGTTTATATTTTGCTCAACTTCAGTTAGCAATTTCAATTCCAGCATTAGGAATTATGAATCTTATTTTCTTTTCTTCCATGGCACATATTACTAGTTGTAATTATCTTGATTACTTGTTTCACTTATACTCACTTATATTGGTTTTTTCCACTAAAATGGAAGCTCTTTGACAGCAGAGAACTTCTGTATCATGCTTCCTAATGTATCCCTAGTGCCTAAAGCTTAACACACCATAGATGATAAAAAAAAGTTTAAAATTTTTCATTTACTAGGTGTTAACTATATTCTAGGCTTTGTTATAAGTGTTTTGCATATATTAATTCATTAAATACATGCCACATCATATAATGTAGCTACAATCTCAAATATTACACATGAGGAAAGCAAGGCACAGAGGGGTTAAGTAAATTGCTCAAGGCCACACAGCTAATAAATGGCAGAGCCACTTGAGCTCAGATAGCCTGACTCCAGTAGCCAGGCTCTTGGAAACTCCTCAAAAGTGAACAGCTAAATATTCAGATCATCTTAGAAAATCACTTATTAATCATTGCTAAATAGTTCAGTGTTTAAATGAAGATTTTATTTTTTACCTTTCATCTAAGCTTTTTTCTTAAAGTGTTAGGAATACAAATATAAAGGCCTAAATTGTATCAAGGCAAGCAACTCCTTTCTAAAGGAAATCAGATCAAGAATCCCTTGTATCTTCAGAAGCATCGTAGTAGTTCCAATGTCACCTCTGAGAAGAATTTATTTGTGTCACACAAACAGAAGCAGGTGGCCCGATGCAGGTGTTATCATGTTTGTGGAGCTTTAATGAGGATGCGAGAGTTTGTTGGGAATGAGAATAGCAAAAATGAGGTGTTTCTTTCCCTCCATCTCCAGCTTATCTGAGGGAAAAAAGGGACACATCACAGCACTACGTAGGATGGAAGCAAACAACAAACTGTTTCTTCTAAGTTAAAAATTTCCATAATTGCGAGAGCCCCTACTAGTAGAGGCAAGCAGAGAATGGCAATGGGAAATATAAGAGGTAAAGTACTAATTCTAGAGAGAGGCCCAGAATGCCCCAGGAAGACTTGGATTTGTTTCTACTGTATTGGAAAGGCTTATTTTGCTCAGAGAGAATGGCATGTCTCTGTAATTTATTTTTCCAGTTCAATTTGATTTTAAATTTGAAATATAACTATTAAAAAAACCATTACCAATCATCCCTAACTACCCTACAGTATAGGTCATACCAGACCTATAATTGATTTTCTGCTTCTCAAATTCTTACACCAAAAGGCAAATTTATATGGAGTTGAGGAAAGGACTAGGCATATTCATATCACAAATAAGATTCTCTAGGAACAAAGTAAAGTGGGTTTCACTCACTTTTTGGTGACTTTATAGTTTTTTTTTATTTTTGTAATAAGAATGAAACTATTTATCATCAATGTCTTGGGAAAGAAAAGGAGAGGAAACTCTAAATAACTATGACTCTGTGAGTTTCTCCTTGTACTGCTCCAAAATAAAAATGAAAAATAAAATATTTAACATGAAAATTAAAGACATATTTAGGGCCCCAAATTAGATATATAGTACAGTGAACAAGAAATGGAATAGAAACTCATAATGATGAGCAGGGATGGAGCCAAGAGCCTGCTGAGCTCCAGGTCTGCAAGCAGACAAAAGTAACTATACATTTAATTCCTACACTGCTGCACAGCAACAGGGAAAAACAGAACACTTTTCTTTATATGAAATAGAGATAGAATCACTAACTGAACTGAGGGCTAGAGCAAGCTTCCCTCCTGAAGAAGAAGGCTGACTAAAAGTTCCAAGTGCTTTTAGAACTAAATGTGGTTGAAAACCACTGTGTTAAAACACACACACACACACATACATGAACAGATACAAAGAATAACAGAGCCAAGTTGCTTTCTGGTCCAGGGGCTGCATCTTCCTTAAGATTAAAATTGAAACACAATAGGCGCCTGAGCCATTAATATGAGACTGAGGGATTGGAAAACTAGGTGGATGCAAGTATCTGCCTGCTAGATAAGGGAAGAAAAAAGTTTAAAAAATACTCAGAACATGTAGAAAGATAACCACAAACTTAACAATAAATGAGATAAATTTAGCCCCAATAAAATGGAAATCATGGAAAACTCTCAGAAAAACCTTGACATAAAATAGGCTTAATGTCTTCAAATAAAGAATATGATCTATAAAAATTACAAAAATTGTAAGCTAAAAACAGGCAGATGTTAATGAAGAACAGAGAGAGATGAAAATTAGACCATTAGAAGTCCTACTATAAATACGGATATTTTTAAAACTTAATAAGGAAAATAAAATCTAGATACTATACATGAAGCAGTATAATATCACTTCAAGGTAGACTGAAAAGTTTAGTATGTATATTTTGAACCCAAAAGCAAATACTTAAATTAAGAATTATAACAAATGAGCCAAAAAGATAGGTAAAATGAAACTATAAATAATATTCAATTAATCCAAAGAAGGCAGTGAAAGAGAAAAAGGGAACTAAAAAATAGGTGAGACAAAGAGAAAACAAATAGCCAGTTGGTAGACCTACAAATTGACATTAAATGTAAATGGTCTATTGATGGACATTTAGGTTGCCTAAACGTCCAATGACAGAGGAATGGATAAAGAAGATGTGGTACATACATACAATGGAATATTACTCTGCCATAAAAAAGAACAAAATAATGCCATTTGCAGCAACATGGATGGACCTAGAGATTGTCATAACAATTGAAGTAAGACAGAGAAAAACAAATATCATATGATATCGCTTATATGTGAAATCTAAAAAAAATGGTACAAATGAACTTACATACAAAACAGAAATACAGTCACAGATGCAGAGAACAAACTTATGGTTACCAGGGGGGAAAAGAGGGGATGGATAAACTGGGAGATTGGGATTGACATATACACACTGCTATATATTAATATAAAATACATAACAAATAAGGACCTACTGTATAGCACAGGGAACTCTGCTCAGTACTCTGTAATGACCTATATGGGAAAAGAATCTAAAAGAGTGTATATATGTATATTTATAACTGATTCATTTTGCTGTACACCTGAAACTAAACAACATTGTAAATCAACTATACTCCAATAACAATTTTTTAAAAAATGTAAATTGTCTAAACACCTCAAGTAAGACAGAGACTGTCAGATTGAATAGAAAAACAAGACCAATATTGGTGCCAACAGTAACAATGCAAACAAGAAGAATCTCAGAATAATTATACTCTGTGAAAGAAGCCATTCAAACTAGACTATATAATGTATAATAACATTTATAGAAAATTCTGAAAAATACAAGCTAACCTATAGTGACAGTAGATCAGTAGTTGTCAGGGTACAAGGCAGGGAAATCCAGGAGGGGATGATTCCAGAGGGGCACAAGGAAATTCTGGGAAATGATATATGTTCACTTTCTTGACTGAGGTAAGGATTTCAGAGATCTTTGCAAATGGTATATTTTAAATATATGCAGTTTACTTTTTATGCATTTTGCCTCATTAAAACTGCTAATAAATGAATGAACGAATGAATGAATGAACTGGCAGAGCAATATTTCTGTTAGGTGAAACAAAATTGAAAGCAAAATGCACTAGTAGCAATCTAGAGGAATATGACATAAAAATGAAGACAGAAATTCACAAAATAAATAAAACAACTATAGACTGGTAAGCATCTAACAACATTTTCTAAAATATATAAAGAATAAGCTGAATGAATTACTAGAAAAAATTGTTACCTCCACAAGTATAGTGGGATATTTAAAAATACACGCCAGAAACAAATAGATCAATTATTAAGCTTAATCTAACAAATATATTTAGAGCCTATTTCTGAAAATAGATTATATAATAAATCACACAAAAAAATTTCAACTAAAATAAATATATTAATAGTTTTTAACTATAAATGCTAGTTAATAAGAAAACAACAAAAGATACTTTTAGAAAAGATAAAATAAACTTTTAGATCATTAAAATGTACTCTAATTCATGAGTTAAATATGAAAGTACAAGAAAATTTTTCAAATATTTTGAAATTAATTTTAAAAAGAAAGTCCACATTTCAAAATTCTACAATGCAGCCAAATAAATTCGTGAAGAAAATATATAGCTCTAAATTTCTTGTTTTTTAATATTGACAATAAATCCATTTAGCATTCAAATCAACTACCAGGAAAAACAAAGTAAAATGTACAATTTAGTAAATTTAGAAGATAAGAAATAATAAAGATGAAAGCAAAAATTCAAGAAAATAAAAGCAAAGTTTTTAAATTTTTTTTTTTTTTTCCTGCCAAGACCTATAAAATGTGCAAACCTCTGGGAAGGTTTATCAAAGATAAAAGAAAAATGTAAAAATATATATTAGGAGTTAAAAAGTTAGAAGCATAGTTATAGTTAAAAGATATTAATAATACTACTACAAAAAATTAGATCAAAAAATGCATTTAAAATTTGATAATTTATAATTAAAATATAGATTATATAAATTTAAATATCTTAAAATCTGATTTTTAAAAAACACAAAGAAAGAATGAAGTGAAAGTCTGTAATATCTCTTAACACAGTAGGCCCAAAATAGTTTTTTAGAAATAGGTCATCTTTATTCAAAAATAGAAAAATAAGAAATACATCATGAATTATAGCACGAAGAAGAAAAACTAAACAGTCATTTCAGTAGGTGCAGAAAAAAAACTGCTGACATAAAATTCTTGTATTATTTAAAAATACATAACTAAATTTCTTAGTAAATTAGTCTTGGAATGAACTGTTCTTAAATTTACAAAGGGTCACAGTCAAAGAGAGCAAAAAGTAACCACATGTTACACGATAAAATGTACAATTTCTCCCATGAACAGTAAGTTAAGACAAGGATACCTGTTTTCCCCAGCAGTATCAACATTGTATTAGAGTTCCTAGACAATAAAAAAGACCCCCCCCCCCAAAAAAGACATAAAGATTGAGAGGGAAAAAAGAAAAACACTGTCATTATTTATAGATGGAAAAATACATATCCATTAAAAATTCCAAGAAAATTCATAGGAAAAAATAGAAAATAGTTCTATAAAATTGCTAAATTTAACATCAATACAGAAATACCAGTAGTGTTGAATATCCCCAATTACCAAATTTTAAAAATCAGTATAAACATTTTAAAATAAAATCAAAAATAACTCTCCAAAATTAAAACAAAAAGAGATTCTTTTTTAAAAATAGGACAAAAATAAATAAATATAAGAACAGAGCCAGAATCATAAACCTATGACTAACAGAGGTGACAGAAAGAGAAAGCAAAGAAAAAGGAAGGAAGGAAGTTACCAAAAATGAAAATGGAAAGTTTCCCAGAACTAAAGAGAAAGAGTTTCCAAATAGGACCATTGATTGCCCAGGATAATGACCATATGAAAACACACAATCTTCATATTATTGAAACTGTACATTGTGAGAAATTTTATAAGCTTCTGGGGCAGAGGGATGAGGGATAGCAGGCAGAGGCTGGATTTCACATGTAAAGAATCAATAATCATAAAAAAGAAAAAAAAGAATCAAGAATCAGAATATCAGACGTCTTAGACTTTTTAACAACAAACAACCAATAATAAACAAAATGAAAGCTTAAAGACAGTGTATAGATACCTTACACATTCCAAGGTAAAAATATTTCTGATCTTGACTTTTGTACCCGGCAAGCTATCAATCAAGTGTAAGGTTAGCTACTGGAGGGTGTGCTCAAACACAATACAATAGTCAATCAAAAATCAGTGTAGATATTCCAAGTAGAAAGGGCTTTCATAAAGGGAATTCGAAGATTACACAGCCAATGGTGATGCTAGCGAAGTGGGTTTCAGAGAAAGAGCTGAATTCCTTCCCAGTTGCCTGCAGACCCCTCCAGAATAGCCAGCGCTATTCTCAAGAGCTTGCAGTTCATCTAGGTCTGCATGTAACTGCCACTAGAGAATAACGTCTTCTCCTCTGCCTTCCAAAAATCTCATGCAAGTACCTGTCTTTGGGAGGCTCTAACTCAAAATTCTATGAGAAAAAGAATTATGGAAAAAGGAGTTTCAAACTCCTTCCATTCAATGCAGAGAATATTAAAAAAAAAAAAAAAGGATGACGGTGATGCTACGTTTACAATAGACAATCTTTCACAGGACCAGCAAGATGTGCGACCCAGAAACAGGCCAACCAGAGAGAAAGGAAGGAGAGTCCCAGGATGATAATGAAGCGAAATCTGGGAGGACGGCAAAATACCAGGTCCTGTACAGGTCAAAGCAAGAGGGCCAAAGAATCCAGGAATGATATTACCAAGAGAAAAAGAAATAGGAACCTAATGATGAAGCTGTGAGCCATACTGACACAATCCTAATCATGAAAACTAAAAATCAGTATTCAATTATGTATGACCAAAACTGTTAATAATTCAACTGTCTAAAAAAAGGGATATTGATAAATTTCACCATATTCAGAGAATGAAATGCTATCCAGAAATCAGCGGATTAACTAGAGATATGTGTATTGACATCTGCTGTTTGTGGTTACATACGTATTAGCTAAAAAGTAAATAATACGCTAATCCCAAACTCCCAATCCTTCTCTCCCCACCCTCTCCCCTTGGCAACCACAAGTCCGTTCTCTATGTCTGTGAGTCTGTTTCTGTTTCATGGATGAATCGCTTTGTTGTACAGCAGAAATTAATACAACATTGTAAATCAAATATACTTCAATAAATTTTTTTTAAAAGTAAATGATATGGATTGTATATTCACAAAATTTATGATGGTGGTTGGATAGAAGGAAACAAGGAAGGAAAGAGGAAAGGTAATATGATTTATAATGGGAATATAGGGGAATTTAATCTATCTGCATTTACATATGATTTTTTAATGATCTGAAACCAGTATTACTAAAAATGTGCTCATCTTGGGTAGTGAGTACGTGGCGTTTGATGCAGTGTCCTTGTATGTTCTGTGTTATTTTCTCAATCCAAAAAAGATTTCAAAAAGCAATTTGCCTATCAAGCTCCTGGATAGCCACAGAAGCCATGTCTTTAGGAGAGAATTCAAGAGGAATGTGGTCTATAATTTTGTGATTAAGCAATCTGGATCAGTTTTTCCATTTCAGAACCTTCTGAACTAAAGTCTCATAGTGATAAGTGCAGTAAGCATCACTACTGGCTATTAATAGATAAGCCTCCTATAGGGCACATCCTCCCATTAAGAACGCTTTGCTCTGCGACCATCAGACCAAGATACTGACAATAATAACAAACCTTTCTATACATTTGCCAAGAACTTGCAAGGTCAACTTTTACTGGGTGTTTAATGTGCCAGTAAGTGTTAGTTGCGTCCACATATATTGTCTCGCATGACCTCTCAGAGCCCTAATTGCACAATATGAGAGAAGAAATGCAAAGTTTAAAATAGGCAAACCTGAGCCTGAAACTTTGCTCCATCCTTTACACTCTATGTGACCTTGAAGCTACAAAATATCTCTGAGCCAGTTTTCTCACATGTAAAACGTAAGGGTTAAAGGTCAAATAAGATGACATCTATAAAGAGCCGAACGTGGCCCTGAGGAAGCCCTCAGTGAATGTTACCTCCCTCATTTCACAGAAGAAAGGACCAAAGTTCTGAGGGGTTCAGGGATGTGACTCTGATCACACAAAAATGATAGAATCAAGGAGGCGTGGCAGTAAAGAGCATGGACTCTGGAGTCAGGCTGGCCGGGTTCAAATCCCAGCTCGGCCACTTACCAGCTAAGTAACCTCAGGCAAGTTGTTTAATCTCTCTGTGCCTTAGTTTCCACATATGTAAAATAAGAACGGTAAGGGCAACTATTTCATAGGGTTGTTATGAAGATTAAGTAAACAAGCACTTCAAACAGAACCTGGCATATAATAAATGCTATGTAATTTAATTAATAATAAGTAACAAATAAGTCAATAACCCAATATATGGAAATTCATACTCCATGGAAGGAAGCGTAGAGCTTCTTCTTACACTGAACTATAGCTGCCTCCACCAGCAGGGGTGGTAATGTGTGGATACTATGTTTTGAAGGGTGGTTTGCATCTGTTTTTGTCAAGTTTTAGGGGGAAGAGTGGTGCCTGAAAGAAAGAGAAGTAAAGATAAAGGTGAAGTTTGTCATTAACGTCATTAATTCTTACCCATGGGTTATGCACTTTTCATTTCTTTTGTATTTTTTTCCAAGTTGCAACTAAGGCAATCAGCAAGTTTATGAGAGCTAAATCTTGAGATTCAGCTACAATAATAGGCTCACATGCTTGCACTGAAATATGGACAAGTCTCTGTTCCTCTGTGACATGTCCATTTCTTCCTTTTACCAGCAGCCATGAAGACTAGCTGGCACCACTTCCCCATTATCCTCTTCCTGAAGGGCATGCATAACTCACTTAATTGCTTCACACTACAGTACACTGCTATTTAGAACAAGTCTGTTTCTTTCCATTGTAACAGCATGGAAATAAATAAGCAATTTTCATACATTAGGAAACATAAGCATGCCAGAGTCTAATTTATACTTATGTGATTAATAAACCAGAGCACTTAGATGAAATACACTGTACCATACGAACACTATTGCATTAGAGCAGTCGTTTGGGTATGAGATATCACCCACAGTTGTCTCACTGCTGGGCCCAGTAAACAGCCCCAATGTGGAAACGCATGGAACTTCCTCAGGGCAAAAACTCTCCTTCGGGATGAAAAATGAAGGCTAAGAAATGGAGAGCCAAATTTCTTGCTTTTGTAAGTGGTATTGGCTTTGTGTGAGCTATGAGCAGGCTGCAGGACTCTGAGCAAATATATTTTCTGTGCCTTGTTTATTAATGGACAGAAAAGCTAGCCTGAAAATGAAATTGATTTTATTCACTTAGGATTTTATACTTCATTGCACAACCACAACCCAGCAAATTCTTCATTAAGAGAGATAATTACTTTAATGAAGATTAAATATAATTTAAAATTCACATTTATCTTTATCTACCTAACGCAGGTCAGAATTAGCCTAAAATGCTTAGAGAAGTGGGAAGGAATGGATTTCTCCAAAAAGTCTCCATCTGTTTATGCGGAGATGGGTCTGATATGACCGTCATCCTGCCTTTCTTTCTCTTTCTCCTCTTCCTCTCCTTTTGTCCATTAGTGTCTCCCACATCAAGCCCAAATGAAACCTTCTGCTTTTGAATAATCCTCATTTGGGGATGTTTGGCAGAGACAGCAGGATAGCAGCAATTTATACCCAGGATGCTCAATGATCTTTGAAAAGCTGTATCTATGTTGGGCATATGGGGGCAAAACATTAAGATCAAAGAAATTGTGACAGGTTGGTTTTAGAAATATCCTCCTTCCTTGAGACAGGGAGTGTCTACTCCACCTGTCAAAGATAGGAAGCCAAGGATAATATTAAACTGATTGGTATTACTCATCGTTTCATGTGGTGTTAGAATTATTCCTCATGAATGACATTTGAGCACTGTTGTGGAAAGAGCTCAGGAGACAGAAAAACAAGAGCTTAACTTCTAGATTCTCCTCTTAGCAAAGGTATGACCTTAAAAACATTTCTTAACATCTCAGAGTCTGGGATCCTCATTTGTAAAACAGAACTAATAATGACCATCTTAAGTTCAGAGATTTAGAGTACCTGACATTGAGTAGGTACTCTTAAATGCAATATACTTCCATGCTGAATCATGAGTTGTCATCTGAAAGCTCCAGAACACTACAGCAATGGCCCAATTATCCATAGGCGACAGCAACACTTGATTCTGCAGAAGTGACCATTGAGTTTTGCCCCAGGCTCTTGCTGAAGGAGGGGGAAAGGGAAGCACGGCCTCTTCAGACCCTCTAGCACAGATAGGCACAGGCCTGAGTGTTCCAACATTCAATTTCCAGGGAGGAAAACTAAGTCTGGCTTAGGAGGAAGGTACAACGGACTCCCAGAGGCAATATTTCAAATAATAGCTCTCATTTACTGAATAGCAATGGGATGTGACACATTATATACAGTATCTTATTTAATTAGCATGACTGTATAATTTATCATCTAAATCAGGACACTTTCAGAGTGAAAGGGAATGCTATGCATAATTACATCAAGACAACAGGTATAATCCTGGATGGTCTTGGGCAAACTGAATCTATGGTTTCCCCATGTTTAATCAGTGCAATCACTCTATGAGATATAAAATACTCCCTATCCTACAGGAGGAGATGATGATTCCGAGGGATTAAACGTGACAAGTCCAAGGACATACAAACTAGCAAGTGGCAGACTCAGGGTTGAACCTCAGTCTATAAGATGCAAGAGGTTCTTCCCTCCTTGAAACCCGTTAGTCATGATACCAGCTGTCAAACAACAGCATTAATTTTGTTTTGAAAGCCTGCCTTTATTGAGTGAATAACATATTTCAAGCTCTGGGTCATGACTTCCAAATGCTATCAAGAAAGAGGGCAAAAAAATGGGTGAAGTGAAAGCAAAATTAGGCCAGTAAAGGCAGTCACATCCAAATGAGAATCTGGCTCTTTCTGAAGGCTCAGTGCAGCCTGAATACCAAAGGCCTGAGTTAATGCTTATTCAAGCATGGAGAATGACAGTCAATAGGGCCAGACATCAATAAGCCTCCTTCCCATGTGCTGGTCTATATTCTCATGCACCCAATGAACTCCTAGATCTAGGTCAATTCACTGCTGATTTTTAATGATCTGCAATCTCAAATAAATTTGCTTCACTTCTATAACATGCCAGGATCTATTCTTTCCCCCAGAGCTTAATAGGTATAAAAATGTTGAGAGACGATCAACATTCAGTCCTCTCCATGATGTTTCAATAGGTGAAATAGATGGGGGTCATATAATCTCATCCTTTACCCCTTTAGCCAAACAGCCAATCACTATTTGAGTTTTACTGGTCTCTTTACACAACAGGAGCAGGGCCAGTCTGGCTTCTATCAAAAGTGAGGCACACTGGCAGAGACAAGAGAATTTATATTCTGGCAGAGAAAAAACAGCTCAAATCAGTCATAGATTCCAAGCATTCTCAGTCACCGCTCCCTAATGAAAAACCACCTTCAGAGACCAAGTGTGACCCTGACCAGATAGTTCAGTGACCCTGTGAAAGATCCTACGTGGGACATAAGCCAAAATTCAACCCTGTTTTTCTGACAGTGTGTGGTCTTACTATTTAAATCACCCAAACACTCTGAGCTTCAGATTCCTCAACTATAAAATGTTGCTTCTCAAACTTTATCTGTAGAGCCTGTTAAAACACATGCCTGGGGCCCGAGCTTGGAGATTCTGTTTTATTAGGTCTGGTGTGGAGCCAGAGGATTTGCATTGCTCGTTTCCAAGTCGTGATAATGATGGTGCTGTCCGTGGACCACACTTTGAATGGTACTAAATTGTCTCAGTAATGCCAACTTCACAATTTGTGTAAAGATCTGAAGAGATGTAAGGATCCTTAGCAGAGCTGATGACTCATAATGCCTCTCAATCAACGTGTATTCTTTGAAGAGAGGCAGAACAAAAGTCCAAGAGTATTAGTAGGAAGAAAACATGGGGACATTTAACCATTTCTAATATACCAGGTATAAGATTTAATTACATTCCAATCCCCCTTGTTATAACACATTCTCTGTGGCAATTAAAATGGGGTCCCAGTCTCAAATTGTGAATGTACCCAAAGGCCTCCCAGTTTTCCGGGTTTTGTGTCTTTAATCACAAAACAACTTTTGGCCCACAAGTTCCTTGCAGTCTCTTTAGGCTCAGCTGCATCACCATGGCATCCAAACTCCATTTAAAATCATCTTGACTACTACTTAAAAAATAAAACATAAATCTTCCCCTTAGAATAGTTTTCAGGAAATAGATGAACTGATATTTACTTGGCTGAAACCAGGAATCCCCTCTTAAACTAATTGTCAATCCTCTGATCAGCTGGAGTCCTTCAGTTTGTCCTTGTCTAATGTACCTCAGTGATCGGGGAACTCACTCCACCCCCCCCTTTCATTCCAGTTTTCTCTCTTCACAACGTTATTTAATCTCTCGGTTGCAGCTTCTTAGGATTAGCTACAGCATCTATTAATAGTTTTACTTCTGTTTACAGTTCCAAGGGGAGAAAAATGGCTCATTCCTTTTCTCCAATCTAGAAGATACGTCTTATGGCAGCAGCAGGAAGATGCACGGGCCCCATGAATAACCTATTTCCACAATCATTCCACTGTAAAGATGTTAATGTGTTTCTATGCCGAATGGAATGGATCCATTTAATAGGCAGAACAAGTTGGATATAAATTCTTTCATTGCTTTCAGCACACTGATTATCTTCCTGTGTCACCTACTGTATAATGCAAAAATGTTAACAAAAGCACTAACTGAAGACATTATTGGGAATTAAAAAACAAAGAACCATCAGTTGTCACTAAATATGCCTTTCATGTTTCCAAATGAAATGCATTTGCGCACTCAAGAAATAGGATAGAAACGTGCAGGCCTGCCATTGTCAGATGCAAACATCTTCATTAGATTTTGATCCAGCTGCTGCAAGATATATAAAAAGAGCTATCAGATCTGGCAACTCAGTATTGGTTATTTTAGGAAAATTCCAAAAAACCATCCCTAAGCCTGCACTGATTTTTTCAGACAACTTCCCTGGCCAGACAGTTGGTTTGGAAAGAGTAGCATTAAAAACCTCTGTCAAGCCTGCCCCTCGAAATGGTACCGCAAAGGACGCATTGCCTGTGGCTGTTAAAGAGAGGCCGCAATTGCAGAGTCGACCTGTGTTCCTGGACACTTGAGCTGCAAATCTCTGCCTCTCACCCCCCAAATCTCCTATTCTGACCTAGCAGCATCTCCTTAAAAGCATATGAGTGAAAGTGGCCGAACTCGGGTCTTTATAGACCAAAATGAAAAGATTAGTATGTGCGATGTCTCATAACATCCTTTCTCTGTTGTAAGAAATCTTCCTATGCATATTGGCAGTCAGCTCATTTCTAGCATGTTATTTGCCACAGACAATGGCTGTTTTAAAGGAGAAAAAGTGTAGTCAAAGGAGCAAGCAGGGAAGGGAAGAAGAAAGAAAAAAGAGGAGGGAGAAAAGGAAAAGAGAAGGGGAAAAATAAAGAGTCAGGGTTCCAGGGATGGTGTATAGAGGTGGTTATAGAAAGCAAACCAGAAATGTCAAAATTACCTACAATTCTTCCTTTGAATTGTGTTGAAACAGAAGAGAGCCTACAAAATCCTGAAGAGCATACATATTAATCACAGCTCCTAGCATCTTGACTTGGGGACCTCTTCAGTCAGGCTCAAGTCTCTGGAGGCTTCTGATGGATACCAAACAACTCACAGAAAACAGTCAGAGATGTCACTGTCATCCACAAACGGCTCTCTCCCTCCGAGGTCTATACATCTCTCTACTTATGACAAAGAGAAAGGCAAATTATGACCACTATTATTCAACCTCAGTCAACAAGGAGGGCAGAACACGTGGACCACTAACTAAATCTGCTTTAAAGATTTTTGGCTCTGCCTTTAACTTGTGCACTATATTATCTATTTTACAGTCAAAAGTAAATTGAAATGCTCAAAATATTGATGTAACATCACATCCATTATTTGAACTAGGTACAAGGGCTCATTGGGAGGATCAATTCATTATATTTATATTGTTATTAAAACTATTACCCAAATATAAATGCTCTTGAGACCCACAATATATTTCTCCTTGCATAGAACACCCCACTCCTTCAAAACACCACCTTTTCTGTGCTTACTTCCACAGCACATATACTAAAATCGGAACAATACAGAAAAGATTAACATGGCCCCCGCACAAGGATGACATGAAAATTCGTGAAGCACTCCCTATCATTCAAATTTTAAAAAATAATAAACTTTATTAATTTTTTAAAAAGCATTTTTGAAGAGTGACCTCCTTTTCTGCAGTGCTCGAGCTGGCTATCAGCTTCCATCTTGCCAACTGTTTTAGTCAATGGAGTCAGATTGATAAGAGAAGCACAAGTTGAGGCCCATGCTGCCTCCACCCAGAGTGGGACTTGGAGTTGGGAACCTACTGCAGCCGGATGATCTTTCGAAAATGTGAATCTGTTCACGAGGCGCCTCTGTGTAACACCATTCAGCGATTTCCTATTGCCCTTCAGATAAAATCACATTCCTGCTGTGTGACTACAGGCTAGTTATTAAACCTCTCTCTGGCTCAATTTCCTCTTCTATAAAAATGGTGATAATAATCGTGAAGAAAATGTATGTGAAGCCCCTAGAACAAAGTTAATCAATGCTCAATATTATTATTATTGATGGTATCTAACCAGCCCTGTTTCTTCTCTGTTCCCCTGGACTCTCTTGAAGCCACACACAGCGATGAGTTCCGGAACTCTCCCATGATCTTTCTAGCCCTTATGCCTTGGCCTGTGTGGTTTTTTGTTTTTTTTTTTTCCTGTTGCTAACACTCTCTTCCTCCTCTTGGCCCTTAGCCAGTTTCACTCCTATTAATTTATAAACTGTCAGCTTAAATGCATATTATCAAGGTTTGCTTCCCCCAATATATGCATGAATTGCATACTTCCTCTACTATAATATGCATGATACATTACTATAACATCTTGCTTGACTGAAATGTTCATAAAGGACCCAAGATTAGATTTGCCTTGCTCACCACTGTATTTCTCAGTAGCAAGCACAAGTACTCAGGGAGGACCGGATTATAACGCAACAGAAAAAGAAATCCTAGCAAATTACAAAGACAAAAGACTAGTCCTTTTTTGTGTGTGTGGTGAAGGAAAGTGCAGTGTTTATTGTAAGGTACCATACAAGGAGTCTGGGACAGCTAGAGCTCAAAAAGCCCAAACTCCCAGATGGATTTGGGCAAAGCCTTTTTTTTTTAAGATTAATCCTTGATCACACTACAGTAATCACAGGACAGCTCCACAGTGTTTTCATGCCAAGTCCCATGTCACCTCAGACCCTATGACATTGCTTATCTCAGGGTAGAGAGAAAGGGAACCCAGTAATTGTTCACTGCCTCTCTTAAAACTTCCATTCAGAAGTGGCACATCTAACTCTTCCTCACATTTATTGTCCAAGGCAAGTCACGTGGAAAAGCCTGATGTCGATCAGGTGGGAAATCCTTATGCAGAAAGGATGCTACAGAGAGGGAAACTACAATATTTAGTGATCTGTAATAAATACAACAGATCTCAATAAGTGTTAATTTAATAAAATATTTCTTTGCTGCAAGTTGACAAACATAAACCCCACACCAATTAAAATCTGGCCAGAACCTTCTCTGCTATTCAAAGAGATATCCATCTTGGAAATTTTTGACTTTTTTCACAAAGTCATGATTTCTGCCACAGGCACCAGTTGCATGTCTGTGTGGTCACAGTTTACAAACCATACCAGTATGGATACCACTGTGAGTAAAGAATAACAATTAGGTTCAACAACAACAACAACAAAAATCTTCATGGTTTGATTACTTACTCCATGCAATATGAATATGGACATGTGAGGTTATAGCCAGTCTAATAGAAATATATGGCAAAAAGGGAACCTTCAAAATCATTTTCTCTGATCTCTCAGAGGAGACCCAAAAAAACCAAGTGAGTTGCCAAGTGCAAACAGCTAAATAGTAACAGAGTTGGGACTAAAATGTAATCACCAATTTTAAAGCAAGTGCTCTTTCAATTATAGCGTAACCTTCCCATAAGGAATGTCACCTAATGTGAATGACTGGAAGAGATCATCCTTTAACAGATGAGGAAACTGAAACCCAGGGAGGTAAAGGGACTTTCTCAAAGCTATCTACAGTGTGGTTCCATTTTGCTTGGCCACACAAGACCTTAAGGAAACATAAGTTGTTTCAGCATCTAGGATAGTACCTGCTCTTCACTGAGGGCTCAAAGAAATATATGTTGAAGTGAATTGATCTGAACTGAACTGAATGAATTGAATTGAGCTGAAATGACACAAAATATAGAGATGTATTTTTTTTCCATTACATAGCTTTTGTTTCCATTTCCTCTGGAGTTTTAGACTTGTCAGTCCATCAAGTTACACACCAACAACTATGACTTTGTTAGTTTCTCCTCTATAATATCCTTGTTCACTGCTCCTTCTACATTTATAATTGCCATCCTCTTTTGAGCAGAAACAAATAAATATCTAGAAATCTTGTCATCTCATGACATTTACAGAACAACATAGGATCTGGAAAGCAAAAACACCAATGACAAGGCCCTTGAAAGATCATTAGACAAAGAACTTTATTCCCTCTGAGCTAAGAGATCAGCTAAATAAGTGACATAACCCAGATGCTCCTAAGCCACAGGAACAAATGCCATTAAGTTGCTGTCTCCTGACAACCGAGTGATATGTACGAAGAATAAGAATTAAATTTAGAGAGAGAATACAGATTCTGGCTGGGCTCCAGGGATGAGGGATATTAAATAAGAAAGAAACAATAGTGCTGTCAAGTCTAATTGTTTAAAACATAAAACTCTTTCCATATGGCTTGAGATGAATAGAGTTGCACAGTATTGGGATGCTCTGTAGAGTCACACAAAGAAAGAACAGTATATACCATTTGGGTTGAAAATCTTGACTCTGCTTTCTTTTTCTTCTTCTTATGACCCACCCAGGCACATCGATATTTGAAAATAACAATAGGAAAAGCATATTATGAAGCCTCTTTATCACAGATTTGATTATAGTATAAAAAATGGATGGGCTTTGTGGTGAGAGAGAATTTGGTTCCAACCCTGAAAATACTCCTTCTTACTGGTTGACATAAGCCTCAACTTCCTCACCTGTACGTAGAGGCTATATTTTTATGGCATAAGGATGTGCTAAGGATTAAGTGGGATAATAGATATAAAGTGACTGTCATTTAGTAGGCATTTATTACAATGTACTTTCTTTAGTTTTTCCTTTAAACACATGAAGATGCAATCATCCACATAGCAGCTCCATATAAATCTGTGATGAGATGAGATAAATTTTTTCTCACAGACAACAAATTGAGAGGTGCCTGCATTTTATCCCTTCAATTAACTAACATAGATTTACTGAGAACTACTAATAGGCAAAACTCTGTGGTAGTACTATAAAGGTTACTAAGTCTTACTGCACAGGATCTATAAAATTAAAGCATTTGTTGAAGCCCTTTTCCATCAGTTATGATAATATGTAACCAAGATTATCTGGCCTTTTAAGTATTTGTTTTTCTTTACGGGATGTATGTGTTCAGTATAAAAAAATAATAAAAAACAAACCACTCAGACTCAAGCTAGAATCAATGGGGTTTATTTCCTACCCCATTGAAACATACCAGATTGTTTAGAAATTATTTGTTTCCAACCAATCTTGTGTTACAGGTATATATCTATATCTTTGTCTGTATCCATATATCTTCTTGTAATTATGGCAGAAAGAGCACTATCCTATGGGTTTAAGCCCTGCCTACCCGTATTCTAGTGGGAATAAGAATTGCCATTGTGTTTCTTTCTGGAATATCAATTTCCTCATTGTAAAATCAGATTTCCTAATTAGATTTCTGAAGTCACTCCCATATACAAAAGTTAAAATATAGTATAAAATATTGATACTTATGACTCTTTACTAATATGTGTGTGTGCATTTATGAAGAATATGTTTGTTTCCCAAAACACAACTCTATAGAAATTTCATGGAGATAGATACCATCATATGAATGCAGTTTCACACTATACCAAGTTTCACATAATATATCAATGAATATAATGAAGGTTCTCAGAAGACTTTCAAAGTGCTGTTTACTTCAGGACCTCCTGAAACAGTCCAGAGATGGAGTTAAGGGTAATACCAGAGCTCTTCTCCTTTGCCCTCTTGGGGCTACTACACAACACAGGAATGAGCATAGGCCAGAGGGACACACAGTTTGGGGAGGTTTAATTGATCTCATGATGCCTTACCTATGGCTCCAATTAAAACCCTTGAGCCCCATCTCATGAGTAACAGGGACAGGAAAAATAAAAAACACTTTGGTAGGATCAGGGGAGGTACACTGTGCATTCCCCCAAACACTCGGCCCTGGGAAGGCTGCTGGGCTCCCAGGCCAGGTCCCCCACCCTCTGAGGCCCCCTCCAGCTGTGGCGGTCCTAGGGGCATAGGAGGGAGGCAGGGGGAGAAGAGGAGAGGCAGACAGGGATGGGCTCTCTGGAATCAGAGGATCGGGGGGGAGCACATCTAGCGTTTCCCCTGCCCACTTGGGCCCAGTGAGCCTGCTGGGGTCCTGGACCTGGTCCTCCACTCCCCAAGGCCAGAGGCACACCTGGGCCCCTTCTGCTGCGTTGAGTCTAAGCCCCACACCCACACCCCCCAGGGCTTTTTCCAGCCCTGTGGGTCCTAAGCATAGGCCCCGCCCACCACCCAAACCCTGTCCCTGCCTAAGCCCCACTCCCCACAGCCAAGGCCTTTTCCGGCTTCTTTTTTCCTCCTCTTTTTTACTATTGTGGTTCTGTTTTATCTCCGATTGTTGTTTCATCAATATTTTTACTTTTTTATTCTTTCTAACACATCTGTTAGTTTTCTTATCTAATTTTATTTTTTACTCTTAGTTATTGTTCTGCTCCTTTATTTCTTTTTTCTTTTTTTTTTTTTTTTTTGCCACCCCGCATGGCTTGCATGATCTTGGTTCTCCAGAGCTCCTGCAGTGGGAGCTCTGAATCTGAACCACTCGACTAACAGATAACCTCAGACCCCAGGGAATATTCATCAGAGTGAGGTCTCACAGAAGTCCTCATCTTGGCACCAAGATCCAACTCTACCCAACAGTCTACAAACTCCAGTGCTGGAAGTCTCAGACCAAACAGCAAGTAAGACAGGAACACAATCCCACCCATCAAAAAAAAAAAAAAATGAGACAACAAAAAATTATATCACAGATGAAGGAGCAAGGTAAAAACCTACAAGACCAAATAAATGAAGAGGAAATAGGCAACTAACTTGAAAACGAATTCAGAGTAATGATAGTAAAGATGATCCAGAATCTTGGAAATAGAATGGAGGCATGGATTGAGAAAATAAAAGAAACATTTAACAAAGATCTAGAAGAACTAAAGAACAAACAAACAGAGATGAACAACACAATAACTGGAATGAAAAATACACTAGAAGGAATCAATAACAGAATGACTGAGGGAGAAAATAAATAAGTGAGCTGGAAGACAGAATGGTGGAAATAATTGCCAAGGAGCAGAATAAAGATAAAAGAATGAAAAGAATTGAAGACAATCTCAGAGACCTCTGGGACAATACTAAATGTACCAACATTGAATTATAGGAGTCCCAGAAAAAGAAGAGAAAAAGAAAGGATCTGAGAAAATATTTGAAGAGATTATAGTGGAAAATTCCCTAACAAGGGAAAGGAAATAATCACCTGAGTCCAGGAAGTGCAGAGAGTCCCATACAAGATAAACCCTAGTAGAAAAACATCAAGACACATATTAATCAAACAAACAAAAATTGAATTCAAAGAAAAAATATTAAAAGCACCAAGGGAAAAGCAAAAAATAACATACAAAGGAATCCCCATAAGGTTATCAGCTGATTTTTCAGCAGAAACTCTGCAGGCCAGAAGGGAGTGGCAGGATATACTTAAAGTGAAGAAAGAGAAACACCTACAACCAGGATTACCCTACCAATCAAGGATCTCATTCAGATTCGACGGAGAAATCAAAATCTTTTCAGACAAGCAAAAACTAAGAGAATTCAGCACCACCAAACCAGCCTTACAACAAATGCTAAAGGAAATTCTCTAAGCGGAAAACACAAGAGAAGAAAAAGACCCACAAAAGCAAACTCAAAACAATAAAGAAAATGGTAATAGGAATATACATATCGATAATAACCTTGAATGTAAACTGATTAAATTTACAGCCAAAAGACACAGGCTCACTGAATGGACACAAAAACAAGACCCATGCTGCCTGCAAGAGACCCACTTCAGACCTAGGGACACATACAGACTGAAAGTGAAGGGATGGAAAAAGATATTCCATGCAAATGGAAATCAAAAGAAAGCTGGAGTAGCAATACTCATATCAAATAAAATAGACTTTAAAATAAAGACTGTTACAAGAGATAAAGAAGGACACTACATAATGATGAAGGGATCAATCCAAGAAGAAGATATAACAATTATAAATATGTATGCACCCAACATAGGAGCACCTCAATACATAAGGCAAATGCTAATAGTCATGAAAGGGGAAATCAACAGTAACACAATAATAGTAGGGGACTTTAACACCCCATGTACACCAATGGACAGATCATCCAAACAGAAAATAAATAAGGAAACACAAGCTTTAAATGACACAATAGACCAGATAGTTTTAATTGACGTTTATAGAACATTCCACCGGAAAGAGGCAGAATACACTTTCTTCTCAAGTGCACATGGAACATTCTCCAGGATAGATCACATCTTGGGTCCCAAATCAAGCCTCAGAAAATTTAAGAAAATTGAAATCGTATCAAGCATCTTTTCTGACCACAGCGCTATGAGATTGGATATCAATTATAGGAAAAAAAATGTAAAAAAACACAAATACATGGAGGCCAAAAAGTGTGCTGCTAAATAGCAAAGATATCACTGAAGAAATCAAAGGAGAAACAAAAAAATACATAGAAACAAATGACAAACGAAAACACAATGACCCAAAACCTATCAGACACAGCAAAAGCAGTTCTAAGAGGGAAGTTTATAGCAATTCAATCCCATTTCAAGAAACAAGAAAAATCTCAAATAAACAATCTAACCTTACATCTAAAGCAACTAGAGAAAGAAGAACAAACAAAACCCAAAGTCAGTAGACAGAAAGAAATCATAAAGATCAGAGCAGAAATAAATGAAATAGAGACGAAGAAAACAAGAGAAAAGATCAATAAAATTAAAAGTTGGTTCTTTGAGAAGATAAGCAAACTTGATTAACCTTTAGCCTCATCAAGAGAAAAAGGGAGAGGACGTAAATCAATAAAATTAGAAATGAAAAAGGAGAAATCACAACTGACACTGCAGAAATACAAAAGATTATAAGAGACTACTACAAACAACTATATGCCAATAAAATGGACAACCACAAAGAAATGGACAAATTCCTGGAAAGGTACAATTTTCCAAGACTGAACCAGGAAGAATTAAAAATTATAAACATACCTATCACAAGTATTGACATTGAAACCCTGATTAAGAATCTTCCAACAAACAAAAGCCCAGGACCAGATGGCTTCACAGGTGAATTCTATCAACCATTTAGAGAAGAGCTAACACCCTTCCTTCTCAAACTATTCCAAAAAATTGCAGAGGAAGGAACATTCCCATATTCGTCCTATGAAGCCACCGTTACCCTGATACCAAAACCAGAAAAAGATTTCACAAGAAAAGAAAATTACAGACTAGTATCACTGATGAACATAGATGCAAAAATCCTCAACAAAATACTAGCAAACAGAATTGCTAGCAAAATACTAGCAAACATTAAAAGGATCATACACCATGATCAAGTGGGATTTATCCCAGGAATGCAAGGATTCTTCAATATATGCAAATCAAGGAATAAAAACAATATGATCATCCCAATAGATGCAGAAAAAGCTTTTGACAAAATTCAACACCCATTTATGATAAGAACTCTGCAGAAAATGGGCATAGAGCGAAACTACCTCAACATAATAAAGACCATATATGACAAACGCACAACAAACATCATACTTAATGGTGAAAAACTGAAAGCATTTCCACTAAGGTCAGGAAGAAGACAAGGATGTCCACTCTCACCACTCTTATTCAACATAGTTTTGGAAGTCCTAGCCACAGCAATCAGAGAAGAAAAAGAAATACAAGGAATACGAATTGGAAAAGAAGAAGTAAAGCTGTCACTGTTTGCAGGTGACATGATACTATACATAGAGAATCCTAAAGATGCCACCAGAAAACTACTAGAACTAATCAATGAATTTGGTAAGGTTGCAGGATACAAAATTAATGCACAGAAATCTCTGGCATTCCTATACACTAACAACGAAAAATCAGAAAGAGAAATTAGGAAACAATCCCTTTTATCACTGCAACAAAAAGAATAAAATACCTAGGAGTAAACCTACCTAAGGAGGCAAAAGACTTAAACTCAGAAAACTATATAACACTGATGAAAGAAATCAAAGGTGACATAAACAGATGGAGAAATATACCACGTTCTTGGATTGGAAGAATCAATATTGTGAAAATGACTACTACCGAATGCAATCTACAGGTTCAGTGCAATCCCTATCAAACTACCAATGGCATTCTTCACAGAATTAGAACAAACAATTTTACAATTTGTATTAAAACGGAAAAGACCCCAAAAAGCCAAAGCAATCTTGAGAAAGAAAAACGGAGCTGGAGGAATCAGGCTCCCCAACTTCAAACTATACCACACAGCTACAGTAATCAAGACAGTATGGTACTGGCACAAAAACATTAATACAGATCAATGGAACAGGATAGAAAGCCTGGAGATAAACCCATGCACCTATTGTCAACTATTCTATGACAAAGGAGACAAGAATATACAATGGAGAAAAGACAGCCTCTTCAATAAGTGGTGCTGGGAAAACTGTACAGCTCCATGTAAAAAAATGAAATTAGAACACTACCTAACACTATACACAAAAATAAACTCCAAATGGATTAAACACCTAAATGTAAGACCAGACATTATAAAACTCTTAGAGTAAAATGTAGGAAAAACACTCTTTGACATAAACCACAGCAAGACCTTTTCCTAGAGTAATGAAAATAAAAATAAAAATAAACAAATGCGACCTAATGAAACTTAAAAGCTTTTGCACAGCAAAGGAAACCATAAACAAGGTGAAAAGACACCCTCAGAATGAGAGAAAATATTTGCAAATGAAGCAATGGACAAAGGATTAATCTCCAAAATATACAAACAGCTCATGGAGCTCAATATCAAGAAAACAAACAACCCAGTTAAAAAATGGGTGGAAGACCTAAATAGACAGTTCACCAAAGAAGACATACAGATGGCCAAGTGGCACATGAAAAGATGCTCAACATCACTAATCATTAGAGAAATACAAATCAAAACTACAATGCATTATAGCCTCACACAGGTCAGAATGGCCATCATCAGAAAATCTACAAACAATAAATGCTGGAGAGGGTGTGGAGAAAAGGGAATGCTCTTGCACTGTTGGTGGGAATGTAAATTGATACAGCCACTATGGAGAACAGTATGGTGATTCCTTAAAAAACTAAAAACAGAACTACCTTATGACCCAGCAGTCCCACTACTGGACATATACCCTGAGAAAACCATAATTCAAAAAGTATCATGTATCACAATGTTCACTGCAGCACTGTTTACAATAGCCAGAACATGGAAGCAACCTAACTGTCCATCGACAGACAAATGGATAAAGAAGATGCAGTATATATATATATACAATGGAATATTACTCAGCTATAAAAAGGAACGAAATTGGATCATTTGTAGAGATGTGGATGGACCTAGAGTCTGTCATACAGACCTAGAGTCTGTGATACAGAGTGAAGTAAGCCAGAAAGAGAAAAACAAATACTGTATATTATAACGCATATATGTGGAATCTAGAAAAATCATACAGATGAACCTATTTGTAGGGCAGGAATAGAGATGTAGACGTAGAGAACAGATATGTGGACATGGGGTGGGAAGGGGAGGGTGGGATGAACTGAGAGAGTAGCATTGACATATATACACTACCATGTGTAAAAAAGATAGCTAGTGGGAACCTGCTATATAGCACAGGGAGCACAGCTCAGTGCTCTGTGATGACCTAGATGGGTGGGAGGGAGGTCCAAGAGGGAGGGGATATAGGTATACATATAGCTGATTCACTTCATTGTACAGCATAAACTAACACAACACTGTAAAGCAATTTTACTCCAATTAAAAGAAAATTAAAAAAATAAAATTATCCAATGAGGAAACTATTTAAAAAAAAAAGATTTTATGAAGAGGCACTGCCCAATGTTACAATATTTTTGACTGTCATTTCCCAATTCCTCCCTGAACTCATCACTAAAGTAACCTAAATTCCATTGAAAACAACTAGAGTCAGTAACACCAGAACCAAGAGATGGAGGTTTGTGAAATTTGCATTGTCAGGGATCTGATCTTCTTTATGACTTTCTACAGCTGCAAAATCATTCAGAAGCCCTACATATTTCACATTTCTAACTATTCCAAATTCCTGGTGTGTGTATTCTAATTTCTTATGTATTATTTTTAAGAACCAATATCCATATATCAAAAATCTTTTTTCACATAGATTTTATAATAAAAATTTTTTTAAATACTTTATTTTCCTGTCCCATAAGCTTTGCAGTCTAATGCAGAAATTTGCCTTGATAGAAGGAAAAATACAAAATAAAAAGAAAGGTATTTTCCATCATAAAAATTTTAAGTTGGAGAAGAAAACGGGCAATTACATAAACAAGTCAATTCAGCCTCAGGGAATGTGTAACTCACATAGATTTCTGGTTGAAACCCAGCTGAAAAGGGAGAAGAAACAGATATTAAATCTTTCTGCATAATTCATCCCAACTCTGTATGAATATTAAGCCTCTATGTGATTAATATTAGGTTCTTGTTTTATTAACATTCATTGACCTCTTTAATGAATGATCCACCCAACACCTACTGACTCAGAATATCTAAAAATGGGGATAGCTTCATGTTTATTTAAAAATCGAATTTAAAAATTACAGAGGTGATTCTGATGCAGGCCGCACTCAAAAAAATCCCTGTGTATATCACTGGTGCACTAGTCCTCTCTTAGGTGGAACACTTTTCTTGGGTATTTTCAGACCGTTTTTCTCTAGCTCGTTTAGTGATATTGTTTCATACATTTGTAATGCAGTTAGATTCTTTTGTCATAGACTGCAATCCACCCTATGATCCTCTGACCTCCTAAATGATTTTCTCGAATTTAAGAAATATATACATTAAGGCTCATTCTCTGTGCTGTAAATTTCTACGGGCTTTTGACAAATGTACAGTCCATCATTATAGGGTCATACAGAATGGTTCTGGCTGGACTTAGAATATTGTGCTCTTGCGTCATGCAATTGCTTTAGTGGATGCAATGCCCTCCCCATGCCTGCTTTGCTCAATCTAATTGTCATTAGACCTAGAGCAAATACCAAGTATTAACTTTGAAGTTGATTGTAACTGAATACTTGTACGGTCCTTCCTCTGGGTATATAACACTCCAACTTGTCCTTTAGCATGTGGTGTAATGGGATGCTGCCCTCCAGGAAAAACATCAAATGAAGCACCTGAGCTTAAGACTTGAGGAAGAATTAAAACCATGTTCACATTTACGGTCCCTAATAAATAGCGAACAGAATAAAAAATGTTAAAAAGATAGCAACAAGGGCTTCATTTGAAAGATATTTTTTCCTTTAGTTTAATATATATTTCTATGCTATTGTTGCTTATTCTTGAGAAAATTTACAGATAAAAGATTTAAAAATATGTTCAAGAGAAATTTAGGTTTATATACTTGTAACCAATACACTTGCTTTGATGACAAAAATTATCATCATCCCTCTGTTGCTGTGTTTCCCTCAATACAGGTCACTAACAATAAATTAGTTGACCTTAAGGTTAGGGTTCCCAGATTCATCATATCAGCAGAATTAGACAGAAGATTACAAAAGTCCCTGGAAAGGAGACCTCACATTTCCTTGCAAGTACAGATACCTTACAAATTAGTCGAAGAGCTCATAACCTTGAACATGGGAAAGACAATAGGCAGAAATCAATAGTGAATATTTAAAGGTAACAATGTTTGGGAGAAAAACTTAGTCTCACAGCAAATTCCTGAATCCGAACAGAGAAGAATATATATCTCTGAGGAAAATACTTTATCCATCACTCAGGAATCACCAGTATATGAGGTTTTAAAAATGCCAAGTTTCTTTTCTTTGAATTAGGAAGATGTCTATTTTACAAAACCATGCTCACCCAGAAGTAAATTTTTCTAAATCTACATTTTCCTATGAAGGTTAATCTCTGCCACTCAACCATGCACCTTGCAAAGTTAAGCCCAAGACAGAGCATTCTTTGAAGAGAAGATAAAGGCTTGGAAATATCAAGAGAGATTATTCAACTGAGAGGAGAAAATCAGTAAATCTTTTATAATGTGAATTTTGCCTTGACGAATTCTTAAAAGAGCCATTTGTACCTCTTCATTTAGACTCTCCATTGATTAATGGGAACGAAAAACTAATTCTCTCCCTTCCCGCCTGCGCTGCTTTAGAGGCTCCGAAGAGAGTCAACAAAGGACAGTGGGGCCCTCTAGTTCTTTGTCCACAATAACTGAGCATCTTGGGTTGGAAGAAAAGGGAATGTTGATCTCCTGGGCTTGTTTAGCTTTGCTTTTTTAATTGCTAAATGCCAGCCTGGGAATTCTGCCTAAAATGGTAATAAGTTGCATTTATACTACACCTTTCATCCAGAAGGCACATGCTTCCCTCGGTTCTGAAACACAGCCATCCTGGAGCTGAAAAGCAGTAACTGTTTTAATGTTGAACGTTTATTCAGTGCCATGATTATACAAGGTGGAAGAAATTGTTTGAAACAGAACCAAAATATTGCGGTAACAAAGACTGTGGGCTGCGGGTTTTGAAAATATACTAGATGCAGTCTGTCTTGTGCTTCCCTTTGCAAACTGAGCATAGACCCCTTTTGAATCCTGGGATTCTGAAGATGCCCACTTTTGTGTTCCCTAGTTTGGGTTCAACATATTTTGCAAAAAAAATCAGGAGGAATGAATTGATATTAAGTCATTTCTTTTAGGAAAATCTGATATTTAGAATGCACACCAAGAAAAATGGTGGTGAAAAAGAATTCTCTCATTTTACCCCTCCTGAAGGCATTTCTATCTCTGAAAAGAGCAGGTGAAGAAAAACAGGATGGCAAAGACTCAGTCAGGAACTCCTGAACATGTATCTCATAGCTGATTCCTCTTCTGCTAGCCCAAGAGACAGGCATGACATCTGTCAATGGGACTAAAAAATTATTAGGTCAGAAACTTAGTCTCGCTCATTGCTATTATCCCCAGGAACCAGACAGTACCTGGAGATAATAGATCCTCAATAAATGCTTGTTCAATAAATGAAAGATTGGTCTTCTTGCTCTGAAAACATGCAGGCCAAGGCCTGTGAAGTTTTCAGCTACTGCTTGAGTAGAGATCTGTTTTTACCTGAACAGCAAGGGAAGGAAAAAAAATCATGACAAGGGTAGTAAGAAAGTATGAAGGGCTGATTTGTGAGATGTTGAAAAACAGTGTTCACATGCCCTCCAAATACCAGACCCCTTCCAGTTTACTGCTGTCAGTAATCAAATTTCATTACAGTGCTCCACAGAAAAATTATTGAAGACTTATGAGTCATTTACATCTGTGCCTAAAATGAGGTTATGCTGTCCTTTCCTGCGAGCAGGTTTTGAAAAGGGAAAAGACGAGGGAAAACAGGTTGTCAAATAATATCCAGTCCAGGGGCTTAGGAGTCTGGATTCCAGGCCTTGCCGACATTGGCTGGGTGTGTGAGATTTCCAAGCCCCTCATTCTTTCTCGGACTCAGCTTCCTCATCTGTAAAGTGAGAAGCATGGATCCAATTGACCTCGGTGATCTCAGTGAGAGGCCATAGATCAGCCATTTTGCCTTTTACAGACCTGGAATCTAGATTAACATCATCTACTTCTTTTTCCCTTAAGTAGCTTTGGCATTGCACAGGTACACACATCTCAGTAAATGACCATCTACTCACTCTCTTGTTGCTTGAGCACCTTGGGAAACCCTACCTGGTCTAGAGAGATGACTAGCCCAGACAAAATGTCCTACGATAAAGACCAGCATTTTCAGCTTGCCTATTTTATACTCGAGGCAACTGCGTCTCAGAGAGGTTAAGTGACTAGCATAAGTTGTCCAGCCAGC
The DNA here is from genome assembly GCF_009873245.2 of Balaenoptera musculus. NCBI lineage: Eukaryota > Metazoa > Chordata > Mammalia > Artiodactyla > Balaenopteridae > Balaenoptera > Balaenoptera musculus. The sequence continues at coordinate 41,617,626 of NC_045790.1, read as the reverse complement.
AAGAGAAAAAAAAATGTTACTTAAACTCAGGCCTCTGGGATCCCAGTTGAGGTTTCCCATACCATTTCTCCCTATATCTTTACAGCTGAGTAAGTTTTAAAACCATTTCTGGGGTTGATTAAAGTCTTCTTTTTTCTTTAAGTAAAATTTCCCAGTTTTACTGGGGACACTGAAAGTACTATGGGGAAGAGATTTTCTGACTTTAATGAGCAAAGAAATCCCTCCTGAAGCTCGTTAAAACCTGTCTACACTACCTGCACCAGAATCATTACTGATGTAAGACATTCAAAGTCTGGAATTATGCTGTTATCTCATAAAATACATAATTTGAGCCAATCCTGACAAATATTGGTATCACTTTATTCAAGCATAGCTTTCAACTTCCAGAGAGTTAATAAATTGGATTCTAACAGTCTTCAGAGAATATGCAATAAGATAAAAACATCTTCCAAAAATTTACAGTATATCTTAGGATGAGTTGAAACATCAGCCAACATTGCAGATGCATTTACGGGGTTTTTAGAGTAGCACACTTCATCATAAACAGCTCTGTGATTCAGTATGGCATTAATAATGGAAAGAACAACCTTTAAAATAAAGTAAATGCATTTGGAACAGTTACTGAGGTGATATCTGTCTCCAAAAACTCAGTTAATAACTTGCGAGTTGATATGATATATTCCTTAGCCTATCTTGTCAGGAAAGATTTATCTTTTGTGTTAAACTTCAAGCTGAAAAATTAAAATAAAACTTGATATCTCTGCGGTAAACTGCCTTCCTCCATTTCCTTCCCCCTTTTAATTTCTATTATTACCAACTTTAGAATTGTTTCTTTGACCCTATGCAATATTTCAATAGGTGGTTTAGATGCCAGATGACTGCCAAAACAAAGTTGTAAATAAACTATGCCTATGCACGTACACATATACATCTCAAGGTGTTAATCAAAAAGGACGTAAATCATGAATGCATTTTGCCTTCATACAAATGAAAGTTACAACCACGTGTCCAATGTATTTTAGTCCTATTACTTTTCTTTACAGCTGCTGTCTCAAACTGTTTCAGAGGCCATGAGTTCATTTGAATTTTCTTGCCTAGTACCCAGTAAGTCTCCCTTTATTCCTCCATGCTCCCAAGGCACTACGCCATGCATATGCGTCGTGTAAATAGAAATGCTGAAATATGGAAAAGAGAATCTCTTTTTTCATTTTCTCTTCCCCCTTCTCCTCCCATTATTTTCATTTTCCCCTCTTTTCCCTTCCCTCTCCTTCCTCCCATCTCCACTCCCCTCTCTTCCACCTCCCCCATCTCTCACCTTCCAGCTTCTCACTCCTTGAATGCCTTCTTTCTTTTCTCCCCAACATACCTGAGTGAGCAGTCAGGAAGAGCTGAAGGGAAAAAAGGTGTTGAACATCTGTGACCCTCTCATCCAAAACTAAATTAACAGCCTGTAAAAGAATTCACAGTGATTCTAACAGAGCTCCCTGAAGGGAAAAAAAATTATTTTCCTTTATTAATATAGTTGCCAACCAATAAAGTCTGAGTGTATCAAGATGAATCCCACATTGGCCAACAAAACCTATATACAAAAACATGGTTGAATAAACTTGACCCTGCTTGCTTTCCACACACTGCTCATTAGCAGGAAAAGGCGAACAACAGAAGGATCCTTTGGGCACTGTGCTAAGGTAATTTTATAAATGCCACAGTCATGTTTTAATACAATACCAAGATAAGGCACTTACAAGGCTACATTTTCCAGATCTCATCAGAATGAAAATAGAAGCTTAAAATTCTAGAAGACTACTAAAAAGACAGACTTCAATACCATGCCATATTTTAAAAAAAGAAAAAGAAAGGCATTTTTCTAAAGGCTAATAAAGAAATTTTTTTTTAATTGACAAATCAATAAAAATATATCCCATTTCCATTCTACTGCTAATAGTATTCAAATTATAAAACTAAAGTCTATCCTTTTCATGCTTTTTCCTTATATCCAGTGATATGCCTCACCTGTCTGTCAAACAGATGAGAAAAGAAATATCTAACAGCCCTCCAGGTCAGCTAATTATCTAAGAATTGGACATACCAGAACTGTCAAATCCCCATTGTTTTTCTTTTTTTCTTCTTTTCTTCCCCAAGACATGTTGGATGGGGGGGGGGGGGGCGCAGGGCTGGTGCGGGGAGGAGGGGGAGTGGAATTCTCACAAGAATTTCTCTCATAAATAGGACATTAAAAATATCTGAAAAGGGAAAAGTAAAGCAGTGTTTTGATGTGGAATCTTGCAGCAGCTTACAAACCACATACGTGTGGTAAATAAAAGATGCAGTGGTTTTTCTTCCATTGAGACCACTCCTTTTGAACAAAAATATAAAAAATCATTATCATCATCAACAACAAATACTTATGAAGTCCCCTATTATGAACACACCCATCTCATTCAGGATCAAATCAGTTATGGCACACAGGTGCTCTGAGACCTGACCTCACCTGCCTCACCCACATACCCCTTGCTCCACCACCAGCAATTTCCCGAACAGCCCCTGCCTCAGTGAATTTCCACAGTCAGCGCCCTTTGTTGAAAAAGCCTGTCTTCACTTCCCCACTTGCCTAAATCCTATTCAACCATCTAGATTCAGGTCACACCCTATTTCCTTTAAGGAGTCTTTCCTGATTTTAACATCTAAGTTACTATCACTATTCTGATTATTAAGGCCACACTTTGTCCCTAACTAAGAACTTATTGCATTTTCCAGCACAGTCCTTAGAAAATGGAAGATGTCACAATATTCTCCTTCAAGGAGCTTCAATCACCTTGGGGATGGAAAACTCACCAAAGAAAACCACACAGGGCTATACTTAAGGGTACAATGCAGAATGTAAGAAGAGTTCAGAGTAAGAAGAAACAGAATAAGTTTAGGACACAGGAGCAAACAGCATGTTCAGTGAGAGTCATTTAATGTTCAAAGGGCACCTATAAGGTATCATCAAGAATGTGGTTCCTTGACTCTTGCACTGTTGGTAGGAAAGTAAATTGATACAGCCACTATGGAGAACAGTATGGAGGTTCCTTAAAAAACTAAAAATAGAATTACCATATGACCCAGCAATCTCACTACTGGGCATATACCCAGAGAAAACCATAATTCAAAAAGACACATGCACCCCAATGTTCATTGCAGCACTGTTTACAATAGCCAGGACATGGAAACAACCTAAATGCCCATCGACAAATGAATGGATAAAGAAGATGTGGTACATACATACAATGGAATATTACTCAGCCATAAAAAGAAACGAAATTGGGTCATTTGTAGAGATGTGGATGGACCTAGAGACTGTCATACAGAGTGAAGTAAGTCAGAAAGAGAAAAACAAATATTGTATATTAATGCATATTTATGGAACCTAGAAAAATGGTACAGATGAACTAGTTTGCAAGGCAGAAATAGAGACACATGTAGAGAACAAACATATGGACACCAAGGGGGGAAAGTTGGGGGGGGGGATATATTGGGAGACTGGGATTGACATATATACACTAATACGCATAAAATAGATAACTAATAAGAACCTGCTGTATAAAAAAATTAAATTAAATTAAAAAATTAATATTAAGAGAAAAAGAATGTGGTTCCTTGAGGGTCACTGAGATTGGAAAGGCTTTTGCACAAATATGATAAACTCTACTACAGAAGAGCAAGTGAATATCTCTAAGTAAAAATTAAGCTTTTTATTACTTTATGCCTTCATGTGATGTCTTTGGGGAAAATATTGAACTTAACTTGTCTGTTAAAAATACATAAATAACAACAAACATACAAACAAACAGCCTTACAATGAAGTTTACTGTTAAAAGTGTTTCTAAACCTAAGAGAATTCACTGTGGAATTGGAAAATACCACGATGCTTTAGAGATCAATTAATTAGTCCTCAGCACCTCATCAATCCTAGTTATTCAAGATTTAACCAGGAGTAATGGGAATAAATTAGGAAGAAAATTTATGCTGAATATCAGGAACATTTTCTTAACCATTAAATCAATTAGACAATAGAATTTAAAATTAGATATTTAATGTGAAAGATGGAACCAGGAAAGAGAAAATACAATATCAAGAATAAATGAGAAATCATAGTTTTAAAAGGTTCTGCATTATCATTAGCCCATCCTTCTGTGTTTGGAAAGAATGATACTTTGGATTCCTATTCAGATCACTGTATATTCTAAACATTTCAAAAGTTCAGAATATACTTACTAAAATAAAGAAATTAAATTTCTCCAAGGCCATCAAATTCTGCTGTAGAAATCTTACTAAATCCCAGAAAATTTGGACATCCTTTTTGAATATCTACTGAGAATACCAGAAAGTCAGCAACTATTCTTTGCATATTGTTCTGGAATATAATCTTCCAAAAACAGTCAAAAGACATCATGCAGGCTATCAGGATATTCCAATTCTGGGCTATATATAATGAAATCCAACAGAACTTGGAAAGTAATGAAGAGGAGAAAACTTACTTCCAGCAACATGGGGGAAGAGACACAATGGCCAACCCTTCCAACTGAAAGTAATTAAAATACTGAATAAAATATGCTATTAAGAATATGGTTCTAAAAACGCACCGATATGTTAGCAAGTTATGCTCAGAGGCCAAAAACTAGGCAAGATTAGGAAGTCAGGCAGAGAAGTAGAGCTCTGAGCACGTTTGCTGCAAGCAAACTTGAGCTTTAGTTTTACACCAATGAAGGGCACAGAGGCCAATGAGGTCATGTCCCCACCCAAGGTGGGCAGTCTAATAGAAGACTCCTCTGCATGAAGTTGCAATTCCAAATGCATTTGACCTTAGTATAAAGGCAAACCAAAAATAAACCTAGTCAAGTGAATGCAAGGATAATTGTTTATCTCAAATTTGATACTGATTGAGAGGGAGATTTCCCTCAGAATTTGCAAACATAAACTAATCCTCATGAAGTTTTGCCTCAATTTACATTACCTGAGTGACATTAAAAAACTAAACAAAACCGATAACTTAGTTTAAAGTAGTTCTGGGCTAAAAGTGCCCTCTGGCATCTGACAGAATCAAATGTAAATTTTCTCTGAAAGAGCATGCCCCATATATGTTCTCAAAGAATTCCTACTTATTAAGTTCTAGGAAAAATAATGTTGCATAAAAAAACCAACCAAACAAACAAAATACAGACTTGGGCAAGACACCTTGAGTGACATATAGAAGAACAATAGTCAGAAAATTCAGACCAGAAAAATCTTCAGATACTGGAGCTATCAGACATAAAATATGAAATTAATATATTTGATGTATTTTTAAAGGAAGAGATTAAAAATATGAAGAGAGAAAAAGTAAGCATATTAAAAAAAACCAGATATCCAGAAATGAAAAATATAATCATTCCCATTAATAACCCAGTGAATAGGTTTCACTGCTGTGGTAGCCAGCCTTTGAAATGGCCCTAAATAATCCTTCCTGGTAGTCACACCCTTGTATGGTACATTCCTACAATGTACCAGAGTTGGTTTCTGTGACCAACAGAATATGGTGCAAGAGATGGTATGCACTTCTGAGTTTAGGTTTTAAAAGATGCTGTGCCAGATGTGCAGCACTCAAGGCCACAAGCACACAGTTCCCTTGCAGAGAGGCCTCAGGAAAGAATCTTGGTCAAGGCCAGTAATAGTGGAGCTAAGGACACCTCAGTAGCACCCCAGAACTCGGAGGAGTAAACACTCCTGCTAAGATAGATGACACAATTTGTATCACAAAACACTGTGCTGGCCAAGCATTCATGACTGTGTGTTCTCTGTGGGTTATAATAGCTCATAAGGAAAATAAACCAGAGTTCCTTTGTTTTTTTTTTTTTTAAATGCTGTGGCTCCTATTTTCTGTGTGTGTGTGTGTGTGTGTCTCACACATCACTATCATCCTCACCATCATCATCATCTCATCACTCTAGAAGAAGCCACCCTGCCAAAAAATGAGGAAGCCTCCTGCCAACAGCCCCATAAGCAAGCCTGGAAGTAGGTCCTCCCGCACGCTCACATGACTGCATCACTAGCTTGCAGGTTGAATACAATTTCATGAGAGACCTTGAGCCAAACCACACACCTAAACTGTTCCTGGACTCCTGATTCTCAGAAATTCTGAGAGATAATGACTTGTTATTTTATACTGCTAAGTCTTAGAGTGATTGGTTACACAGCAATGGATAACTAATGGATAACTTAGACATAGCTGAAAATAGAATGAGCTAGAAGACAGAGAAAAAAATTTCAGAATATTGGACATAAAGACAGAGACATGGAAAGTTGGAAAGATAAGAAACATTGAGGATAGATTCAGATGGTGTAATATATATCTAATTCGAGTTCCAGAGGAAAAGAGAGAGAATGTACTAAAAAATATATGGTTATACTTTTTAAGAATGGATGAAGTGATCAAACCACAGACTCAAGAAAGATCAACAAATCCTAAGCAGAATAAATAACAAGAAAACCATACCTAGACTTATCAAGATTTAATTGAAAACACCAAAGATAATAAATCTTATAAACAGAAAAAGAATAGAGACAGTTTACCACTGAAAGAGCAAGAGATGAAACCCAACAGCAACAGTGACACCAGACAACAGTAAAATCCCAAAAGAAGTATTTCAGGCAGAAGTAAAGTGATCCCAGATGAAAATTCTGAGATTCAAGAAGGAATGATGGACAAAGGCAGAAATGAATATATGGGATAATCTAAAGAGACCCAGACTGTATAAAACAAAAATAATAATGGCTTGTGTGGTTAAGGAAAAAGAAATGGCACTAATATTTATGGCAGCAATAGCATAGAAGTCACAAGAGGTAATGAGGGAGGCAGGTGATGGGAGGTAAAGTGTGGAATGGTCTTTATATTATTTGGGAGAAGGTAGAAATATTGAGTTACTTTAGCCTTTGAAAAGTAATCATAGTGAAATTTATATGATAGCAACTAAATGAAAAGAAATATAGTGAATAACCTTTACACCAATAGTGTAGAGAGGAAAAAAAAGGAATGAGAAGAAAAATAATCAATCCAGAAGAAGTAAAGAAGAGGGAGAAAAAGAAACATAAATGAGACAAGCAGTCTTCAAAATAAATTGCTAGAAAAAATATTCAACATATCAGTAATTACAATAAATGTAAATGAATTTAGTGTTCTAATTAGCAAAACTGTCAGACGGATTGTTTGAGCTGGTTGTATTCTGTTGATAAGACACATAACCAAAGTATATGCCCCAGTAAGACTGAAAGTAAAAAGATATGAAACTAAACTGAAAGAGAGTTGGTATACCCATACCAATATCAGAAAAAGTAGACCTCAAACAAAAAGCATTGCTACAGATAAAAGTATGCAGCCACGGGGGCGGAGTCAAGTGGTGGTGTGGGAAGACACGGAGTTAGCGTCTCCCCACAACTAGGGCGCCTGCCAGTCACTGGTGGGGAACTCTGACCCCCAAGGAGATGGGAGGAATCCCAGAGCAAACCGTTAGGACGTAGGGGGACCAAGTGGGGGAGGAGAAGTGGAGGCCAGACAAGATCGGTGCCCCTGAGTCTGGGGAGATCAGGAGAGGCAGGAGGGAGGGGCCCTCTGGGAAGAGCGGGATAAACTGAGGGCGATGGCCCCGCTCACTCGGCCGGGGAGCCTGCTGATCTCCCAAGCCAGTTCCTCCCCCTCTAAACCCCCCTCTAGGCCACATGGGTCCTTGAGGACATAGGAAGGAGGCCGAGGGGACAACAGGAGAGGCAGGCAGGAGGGACCCTTGGGGAGGAGTGGGAGAGGAGAGGAGGGCATTTGCCCCACCCACTCAAGCCCAGGAAGTCTGCTGGTCTCCCAGGTGAGGTCTCCTGCCCTCTGACATCAGGGGTGGGGGCACTTCTCGGCCCCTTCTGTTCCTTGAGCCTAAGCCCCACCCCCCATAGGCCCCAGGGCCTTTTCCAGCACTATGGGTCCTGAGCATTGGCCCTGCCCACTGCCCAAACCTCGCCCTTACTTATGCCATGCTCTCCACAGCCAAGGCCCTCCCCCCAACTTATTTGTTTTTTTCTTCTTTTCTCTCCTCCTCGTTTTTACTATTGTGGTACTGATGTACCTTCTGGTTGCTGATTCATTTATATTTTTATTTTTACATTCTTTCTAACATATCTGTTAGTTTCCAAGTCTAATTTTATCTTTTACTTTGTTATCGTTCTCTCTTTTTTTTTTTTTTTTGCCACCACACGTGGCTTGTGGGACCTTGATTTAGGAGCCTGGGTCAGGAAGAAGTTCCTGCGGTGGGAGCTCTGAGTCCAAACCACTGGACTAACAGAGAACCTCAGACCCCAGGGAATATTCAACAGAGTGAGGTCTCACAGAGTTCCTCATCTCAGCACCAAGAGACAGCTCTACCCAGTAGCCTACGAACCCCACCTTAGGTCAAACAACCAGTAAAACAGGAACACAATACCACTCAAAAAAAAAAAAAATGAGAGGGCAAAAATATGTGGCACAGATAAAAGAGCAAGGTAAAAACCTATAAGACCAAATAAACGAAGAGGAAATAGGCAATCTACCTGAAAAAGAATTCTGAGTAATGATAGTAAAGATGTAGCAGAATCTCGGAAATAGAATGGAAGCACGGACTGAGAAAATACAAGAAATGTTTAACAAAGATCTAGAAGAACTAAAGAACAAACAAACAGAGATGAACAACACAATAACTGGAATGAAAAATATACTAGAAGGAATCAATAACAGAATAACAGAGGCAGAAGAACGAATGAGTGAGCTGGAAGACAAAATGATGGAAATAAGTGCTGAGGAGCAGAATAAAGAAAAAAGAATGAAAATAATTGAAGACAATCTCAGAGACCTCTAGGACAACACTAAATGCACCAACATTCGAATTATAGGGTTCCCAGAAGAAGAAGAGAAAAAGAAAGGGTCTGAGAAAATATTTGAAGAGGTTATAGTGGACAACTTCCCTAACATGGGAAAGGAAATAGTCACCCAACTCCAGGAAGCACAGAGAGCCCCATAGAGGATAAACCCTAGGAAAAACACACCAAAACACATATTAATCAAGCTAACAAAAATTAAATTCAAAGAAAAAATGTTAAAAGGAGCAAGGGAAAAACAAAAAATAACATACAAAGGAATCCCCATAAGGTTATCAGCTAATTTTTCAGTGGAAACTCTGCACACCAGAAGGGGGTGGCAGGATATACTTAGAGTGATGAAAGAGAAAAACCTACAACCAAGATTACTCTACCCAGCAAGGATCTCATTCAGATTCGATGGAGAAGTCAAAAGCTTTTCAGACAAACAAAAGCTAAGAGAATTCAGCAATGCAAAACCAGCTTTACAACAAATGATAAAGAAACTTTTCTAAGTGGGAAACACAAGAGAAGGAAAAGACCCACAAAAACAAACCCAAAACAAGTAAGAAAATGGTAATAGGAACAGACATATAGATAATAACCTTGAATGTAAATGGATTAAATGCCCCAACCAAAAGACACAGACTGGCTGAACAGAGAAAAAAACAAGACCCATATATATGCTGTCTACATGAGACCCACTTCAGACCTAGGGACACATACAGACTGAAAGTGAGGGGATGGAAAAAGGTATTCCATGCAAATGAAAATCAAAAGAAAGCTGGAGTAGCTATACTCATATCAGATAAAATAGCCTTTAAAATAAAGAATGTTACAAGAGACAAGGAAGAACACTACATAATGATCAAGGGATCAATCCCAGAAGAAGATATAACAATTATAAATATATATGCACCCAACATAGGAGCACCTCAATACATAAGGCAACTGCTAACAGTTCTAAAAGAGGGAATCGACAGTAACACAAAAACAGTGGGGGACTTTAACACCGCACTAACACTAATGGACAGATCATCCAAACAGAAAATTAATAAGGAAACACAAGCTTTAAATGACACAATAGACCAGAGATTTAATTGATATTTATGGGACATTCCATCCAAAAACAGCAGATTACACTTTCTTCTCAAGTGCACATGGAACATTCTCCAGGATGGATCACATCCTGGGTCACAAATCAAGCCTCAGTAAATTTAAGAATATTGAAATCATATCAAACATCTTTTCTGACCACAATGCTATAAGATTAGAAATCAATTACAGGGAAAAAATGTAAAAAACAAACACATGGAGGCTAAACAATACATTACTAAATAACCAAGAGATCACTGAAGAAATCAAAGAGGAAATCAAAAAATATCTAGAGACAAATGACAATGAAAACACGATGATACAAAACCTATGGGAGGCAGCAAAAACAGTTCTAAGAGGGAAGTTTATAACAATACAATCCTACCTCAAGAAACAACAAACATCTCAAATAAACAATCTAACCTTACACCTAAAGGAACTAGAAAAAGAAGAACAAACAAAACCCAAAGTTAACAGAAGGAAAGAAATCATAAATATCAGAGCAGAAATAAATGAAATAGGAACAAAGAAAACAACAGCAAAGATCAATAAAACTAAAAGCTTGTTCTTTGAGAAGATAAACAAAATTGATAAGCCATTAGCCAGACTCATCAAGAAAAAGAGGGAGAGGACTCACATCAATAAAATTAGAAATGAAAAAGGAGAAGTTACAACAGACACTGCAGAAATACAAAGCATCCTAAGAGACTACTACAAACAACTCTACGCCAATAAAATGGACAACCTGGAAGAAACAGACAAATTCTTAGAAAGGTATAACCTTCCAACACTGAACCAGGAAGAAATAGAAAATATGAACAGACCAATCACAAGTAATGAAATTGAAAATGTCATTAAAAATCTTCCAACAAACAAAAGTCAAGGACCAGATGGCTTCACAGGTGAATTCTATCAAACATTTAGAGAAGCGCTAACATCTATCCTTCTCAAACTCTTCCAAAAAATTGCAGAGGAACACTCCCAAACTCATTCTATGAGTCCACCATCACGCTGATACCAAAACCAGACAAAGGTATTACAAAAAAAGAAAATTACAGACCAATATCACTCATGAATATAGATGCAAAAATTCTCAACAAAATACTAGCAAACAGAATCCAACAACACATTAAAAGGATCTTACACCGTGATCAAGTGGGATTTATCCCAGGGATGCAAGGATTCTTCAATATACGCAAATCAATCAATGTGATACACCATATTAACAAACTGAAGAATAAAAACCATATGATCATCTCAATAGATGCAGAAAAAGCTTTTGACAAAATTCAACACCCATTTATGATGACAACTCTCCAGAAAATGGGCATAGAGGGAACCTACCTCAACATAATAAAGGCCATATAGGACAAACCCACAGCAAACATCATTCTCAATGGTGAAAAACTGAAAGCATTTCCTCTAACATCAGGAACAAGACAAGGATGTCCACTCTCACCACTATTATTCAACATAGTTTTGGAAGTCCTAGCCACGGTAATCAGAGAAGAAAAAGAAATAAAAGGAATACAAATTAGAAAAGAAGAAGTAAAACTGTCACTGTTTGCAGATGACATGATACTATACATAGAGAATCCTAAAGATGCCACCAGAAAACTACTAGAGCTAATCAATGAATTTAGTAAAGTTGCAGGATACAAAATTAATGCACAGAAATCTCTTGCATTCCTATACACTAATGATGAGAAATCTGAAAGAGAAATTAAGGAAACACTCCCATTTACCATTGCAACAAAAAGAATAAAATACCTAGCAATAAACCTAGCTAGGGAGACGAAAGACCTATATGCAGAAAACCATAAGACACTGATGAAAGAAATTAAAGATGATACCAACAGATGGAGAGATATACCATGTTCTTGGATTGGAAGAATCAATATTGTGAAAATGACTCTACTACCCAAAGCAATCTACAGATTCAATGTAATCCCTATCAAATTACCAATGGCATTTTTTACAGAACTAGAACAAACATTCTTAAAATTTGTATGGAGACACAAAAGACCCTGAATAGCAAAAGTGGTCTTGAGGGGAAAAAAAACGAGCTGGAGGAATCAGACTCTCTGACTTCAGACTATACTACAAAGCTACAGTAATCAAGACAATATGGTACTGGCACAAAAACAGAAATATAGATCAATGGAACAGGATAGAAAGCCCAGAGATAAACCCACACACCTATGGTCAACTAATCTATGACAAAGGAGGCAATGATATACAATGGAGAAAAGACAGTCTCTTCAATAAATTGTGCTGGGAAAACTGAACAGCTACATGTAAAAGAATGAAATTAGAACACTCCCTAACACCATACACAAAAATGAACTCAAAATGAATTAGAGACCTAAATGTAAGACGTGACACTATAAAACTCTTAGAGGAAAACATAGGCAGAACACTCTTTGACATAAATCACAGCAAGATGTTTTTTGATCCACATACTAGAGTAATGGAAATAAAAACAAAAATAAACAAATGGGACCTAATGAAACTTCAAAGCTTTTGCACAGCAAAGGAAACTACAAACAAGATGAAAAGACAACCCTCAGAATGGGAGAAAATATTTGCAAATGAATCAATGGACAAAGGATTAATCTCCAAAATATATAGACAGCTCATGCAGCTCAACATATAAAAAACAAACAACCCAATCCAAACATGGGCAGAAGACCTAAGTAGACATTTCTCCAAAGACATGCAGATGGCCAAGAAGCATATGAAAAGCTGCTCAACATCACTAATTATTAGAGAAATGCAAATCAGAACTACAATGAGGTATCACCTCACACCAGTTAGAATGGGCATCATCACAAAATCTATAAAGAACAAATGTTGGAGAGGGTGTGGAGAAAAGGGAACCCTCTTGCACTGTTGGTGGGAATGTAAATTGATACAGTCACTATGGAGAACAGTATGGTGTTTCCTTAAAAAACTAAAAATAGAATTATCACATGACCCAGCAATCCCACTACTGGGCATATACTCAGAGAAAACCATAATTCAAAAAGACACATGCACCCCAGTGTTCATTGCAGCACTATTTACAATAGTCAGGATATGGAAGCAACCTAAATGCCCATCGACAGACGAATGCATAAAGAAGATGTGGTACATATATACAATGGAATATTACTCAACCATAAAAAGGAATGAAATTGGGTTAATTGTAGAGATGTGGATGGACCTAGAGACCGTCATACAGAGTGAAGTAAGTCAGAAAGAGAAAAACAAATATCATATATTAACGCATATATGTGGAACCTAGAAAAATGGTACAGATGAACCAGTTTGCAGGGCAGAAATTGAGACACAGATGTAGAGAACAAAAGTGTGGACACCAAGGGGGAAAGCCGCAGGGGGTGGGGGTGGGGGTGTGATTAATTTGGAGATTGGGATTGACATGTATACACTGATGTGTATAAAATTGATGACTAATAAGAATCTGCTGTATAAAAAAATAAATAAAATAAAATTCAAAACTTCAAAAAATATAAATAAATAATAAATAAATAAAAATAAAAAGAAACACGTAATTTGCCCCTCAAAACCAGCACTCTCCAAATCACCTAGTTTGGTTAACAAATCCACCAATAACTGTAACAGTAAAAAACATGAAATGATTTTTCATTTTTTTAGAAAAGTTCAGTGAAAGCATGATGGTAATAACTATGCTAGTGGACAGGCAAAGATTCTAGAGATTGGGAATGATCTTCACCCTTTAGAAGAATAGGTTGGACACTTTCCACGTGACATGATAACAGAATACCTGAAAACAAAGTCCCTCCTGAATATTTACAGTAGAGTTGTAGCTAATCAGCCAGATGTTTAGCTCTATCTCAGGTGTTTGTTCAAAATAGCATCAATTCTCATTTTTTTCAATGAGGTATAAAGATAGTCTAAGGAACTGTTAACAGGGTGCCTTGTCTGGAAGCACTCTCAGAGCACAAAGGTCCTCGAGGTAGAGATCTGAAGGTCGAATGGGGAATGGAGGGTGCACACCCCACCCAGCAGCCAGGAACCTATTATCCACCATGGGTTTCTGTTAAGTGAAGGAAAACGCCCTTCAGTAATGAGAGGTCTGCAGCCAGGTGCAATCAAAACCCAACCACATCCTGCAAGCCAAAGAGTTTGTTTCATGTGAGTTTTTTAACTCCAGACACTAGAAATCTCTCAAATGACCTGCTGCAGTAGTTTTCAGTCTTCAAGTTCTCCTTTGCATATTTGACCGATGTCAAAAAAAGGACCGAAGAAATACATCTCAATGCAGAGCTGCATTTTTTTTTTTTTTTTTTTTTTTGGTTTGCCTAACATGCCCCTCCATTTTGCTGCACTTCCTAAAAATTAAGCAAGGGCACTTCTGCAGTGTCATGGTTGTTGGCAGTGAGACAGGTTCCTCAATAGCGCATTTACACCTGGGTAATTCTCTGCAGTCCTAATTGGTCTGAGAGCCGACGCTAACTTGAAGGTCTGTGATCAGTGACGAACAATCAAATGATTCCCGAATCGCTAAGGTCACAGAGTCCAGAAATGACAGAGCTCTTTCCTGCACATCACTTCTTCCTGTTGGGTTTTCAAAAGAGGCTTCACCTAAAATGATGATTAGAGAAACAATTCCAACTACTCTCCTCCAAAGTGTGGTGAATACAACTTTGAGTTCAGCTACATCATCACTTTCCACAAAGTGACACCTGGACAGATGCTGTTTCACTTTGCTGTGTAAGCTGATGCCGAGTCGTCTGAGGTTGTTAGAGGAATCCTTTCCATGTTGAAGGCTACACTTCATGGTTCTGCAGCTGAGAGGAAAGTGGGGCTGATAACAGCCCATGCTCTGCTTGCAGAACCTCTGCCCTTGTGCACAGTCACCTCCACCTAGAGGAAGGCATGTCTTTTTCCTCCCAACAAGGCCCCCTGTGCTGACCAAGATTTACACTTTCAGGGCTGTGACCACCCAGAAGAGGCCCCTTTCTCTAATTCATACACATGTGCCTAAAAGCCAGGCGTGGCACTCCTCATGTTGGTTAGTGTGACCTGATAAAAAGAACACCCACTTGAGAGTCTTTGAAACCTTCAGCTAAATCTCGTGAACCACTTACCGTCATCTGATCTTGGGAAACTTAAGTACAGCTCTAAGCTATAGTTTCCTCATTTTAAAAATGGGGATAATATTGTAAAACTTGCAAGATTGACATGAAGACTAAGTTAAATAACATGAAAGTACATAATAGATGTTCAGGAAATTTAACTTTCCCTTTCTTTTCACCATCTTTCTGGTTTGTATTACAGTAATGAACATTTGTATAGTCAGTTTACCACTTGCTGACTTTTTTTTTTTCATTCTACCTTAGATCTTTTTAAAAAAATTTTATTGAAGTATAGTTGATTTACAATGTTGTGTTACTTTCAGGTATACAGCACAGTGATTCAGTTATATATTATATATATTCTCTTTCAGATTCTTTTCCCTTATAGGTTACTATAAAATACTGAGTATAGTTTCCTGTGCTATACAGTAGGTCCTTACTGGTTATCTGTTTTATATATAATAGTGTGTATATGTTAATCCCACCCTCCTAATTTATCCCCCCCGCCCTTTCCCCTTTGGTAACCGTAAATTTGTTTTCTATGTCTGTGGTCTATTTCTGTTTTGTAGATAA
The DNA here is from genome assembly GCF_009873245.2 of Balaenoptera musculus. Classification (NCBI taxonomy): domain Eukaryota; kingdom Metazoa; phylum Chordata; class Mammalia; order Artiodactyla; family Balaenopteridae; genus Balaenoptera; species Balaenoptera musculus. Next base: position 41,601,964 of record NC_045790.1, on the reverse strand, counting down.
ATTCATTTGTATCTCATATTTATAGATTCTATATATAAGTGATATCATATGATATCTTTCTTTCTCTGAGGCCACCATCACCCTGATACCAAAACCAGACAAAGGTACCACAAAAAAAGAAAATTACAGGCCAATATCACTGATGAACATAGACACAAAAAATCCTCAACGGAACACTAGCAAACCGAATCCAGCAATACATTAAAAGGATCATACACCATGATCAAATGGGATTTATCCCAGGATGCAAAGATTTTTCAATATTTTCAAATCAATCAGTGTGATACACCACATTAACAAATTGAATAATAAAAACCATATGATCATCTCAATAGAAGCAGAAAAATCTTTTGATAAAACTCAACACGTATTTATGATAAAAAGTCTCTAGAAAGTGGGCATAGAGGGAAACTACCTCAACATAATGAAGGCCATATATAACAAACCCACACCTAACATCATACTCAATGGTGAAAAGGTGAAAGCATTTCCTCTAAGATCAGGAATAAGACAAGGATGCCTACTTTTGCCACTTGTATTCAACATAGTTTTAGAAGTCCGAGCCACAGCAATCAGAGAAGAAAAAGAAATAAAAGGAATACAAATTGGAAAAGAAGAAGTAAAACTGTCACTGTTTGCAGATGACATGATAGTATACATAGAAAATTCTAAAGTTTCTGACTATTTATATATCTATCTCACTTAATGCTCCTGAAGCACATGGGAAAATGGAGACAAAGAGATACATGCTGATGGTTTACCTAGGATATGACCAAAGCTGGTCACAGCACTGTCCAATGGCTTCAGGTTGGGATTACTAAGATTGTGATACCTTAGCAGAAGAAGATATAACAGGAGATATTTTGCTAATACAATCATAGCATGAACCTAGAAATAAAGCCACTCACCATTCACCAGAGATTTGCAGTTTGGAAGTTCTTCAGTCTCTATGGAGGGAGGATGAAACCACATATGCCATGTTCTCCACCAAGTCTTCTGCCTTGTAAAGAAAAAGAAAAAATAATGCAACCATTGCCTCAGGGAATGACAGTAATATTGTTAGAGTGCCAGAGAGTATAAAATTTGCTTCCAGGTCTTTTTATATATTCAAAAAATATTTATTGAACATCTATTATATCTTCAATATAATTCTAACTTTCAGGATACAGCACAGAATACAGCAGACAAAATATCTGCTCCCAAGGACCTTACATTCTAGTGGGAATAACCAACAATAGACAAAGTGACAAATAAATACATATCAGGAGGTAATAAATTCTATTAATAACGATAAAGCAGAGATGGAGGAATATAAGAGAATAGATCCTCTGTGAGGCAGGGGTATGGGCTGATATAGTTAAGGAGATCTCTGATAAATGAATATTGACATTATTTCCAAAAACAAAAAGTACTGCTTTGTTCCCTTTTAAAGAAAAATAACAGCAAAATAAAACAAACAAAACAAAAAGCAAGCTCAGAAGTTGAGACCCTGCCTTTACTTTCATAATTCCCATCTCCACTTATACTTTTCCCCTGTGAAATCTACAAGCACACAGCACTGGGGCTCCCAGAGAATGAGACTTCCTTCCCAACCTCCTCTTTATCTGAATTTTTCCTCTGGGCCAACAATTCCTATCCTCTGATATACCAAGAACAACAACACAGCTCTATTTGAATGTGAAAATCTTCAGGAACATCACAAAATTTCTCTCATATTCAACTTACCAAGAACACACTGGCATACTTTTAAGCACATCTTGAAACTTAAGCAGTAGCAATGCATAAATAGTACTGCAATCAAGTCAGAAAAATCAATAGAAAAGGATTTAGGCACTTTAATTTGTTTTCCTGCCCCAGAAGGACAGATTTGATGAAGCAGGACTCTCCATTAAGTTTTTTGAGTATGAAGCTAGATAATACAGCAGAGATTACTGACTCAACGCCCTCATTGTATAAGTGAGGATCTAGGGTCCAGGAAGTTTAGTGATAATAGTTGTTCATACTAATGGAGGCCTATGTGCCTGCAAGTGTACCAAGCACTTTATTCCCTGTGTTAGTCAAAGTTCTCCAGAGAAATAAAAATAAAACCAATAGAAAATGTGTGCATCTCTCTCTCTCTCTCTCTCTCTCTCTCTCTACACACACATATATATAGAGAGAGAGAGACAGACACAGACAGAGAGAGAGAGACACAGAGAGAGACACACATGGAGAAAGAGAAGAGGCTTTAAGAAATTGACTCCTAAGGAACTGCCAAGACTTAAACCTATAGGGCAGGCTGGCAAACTGGAAATTCAGATAACAGTTGGATACATGCACCCCAATGTTCACCACAGCACTATTTACAATAGCCAGGACATGGAAGAAACCTAAGTGTCCACCAACAGATGAATGGATAAAGAAGATGTGGCACATATATACAATGGAATATTACTCAGCCATAAAAAGAAATGAAATTGAGTTATTTGCAGTGAGGTGGATGGACCTGTAGACTGTCATACAGAGTGAAGTAAGTCAGAAAGAGAAAAACAAATATCGTATATTAACGCATATATGTGGAATCTAGAAAAATGGTACAGATGAACTTATTTGCAAAGCAGAAACAGAGACACAGACGTAGAGAACAAACGTATGGATACCAAGGGGGGAAGGGGGTGTGGGATGGATAGGGAGATTGGGATTGACATATATACACTACTATGTATAAAATAGATAACTAATGAGAACCAACACCATAGCACAAGGAAATCTACTCAGTGCTCTGTGGTGACCTAAGTGGGAAGGAAATCCAAGGAAGAGAGGATATATGTATCCACGTGGCTGATTCACTTTGCTGTACAGCAGAAACTAACACAACATTGTAAAGCAGCTATACTGCAATAAAAAAAATTAAAAATAAAAAAAAAGAGTTGATGTTACAGTTTTGAGTCTGAAATCCACATGCTGGAAAAGAAAGCAGGTTTTCTATGTTGCAGTCTGAAGGAAGAATTACTTTTTCTTCAGGAAATCTCAGACTTTGCTTTTGAGATCCTCACCTGATTAGATGAGGCCCACTCACACTATGGAGGGTAATTTGCTTTATTCAAAGTCTACACATCTAAAAAGTACTTTCTCAGCCACATGGAGACTAGTATTTGACCAGATGACTGGGCACCATAGCCTAGTCAAATTGGCACATAATATTAACCATCATATTTCTTTTATCTTATTATGAAATTAACATTATTATCACCTACATTTTATAAAGCAGAAAATTGAGGGCTCAGAGATCTCAGGGGACTTGTCTAGGTTACACCATTAGGAAGCATCCATATGGGACAGACTTGAACAGAACCCACCTTTCCAACCGTCTGCTCTCTGGCTCTGGGTCTCTCCATTAGCACAGAGGTAGGTCCAGTACCCACATTTCTTGATTCCTATGTCCATAAGACTGTTAAACCTCATCTGATAAAGACCATCAGGAACACTCCTTATTAACTAACTGCAGCAAAGAGACCACACATGAAGAGGAACCACTGGGCATCTCATCAGCCAAAGGAAAAGATAGAGCTATTATAGGATTTGGGGAGAAGACGCAAGGCAGGTAAAAATGAAGCAATTTTGATAGACTCAGGACCAAGCAGGACTACATATAAATGATTAACCTGAAGCCTGGGTTCCATAGTGGACCCAGGGTTCTGTTTCCTTAGATACTACAATGTTCATATAAATGTAGAAAGTTGTGTCTTAAAAAGCCCATCTGAAGCTCTGCAGCTGGGTTAGAAATCAGGCCACTTCTCTGTTACAAAGTGACTCAGATCTTCCAGGAGAGAATGAGATATTCCATTCTTATGGATGATTTCTCATCATTCTGCTTTATTTATTTATTTTTTAATTAATTAATTTATTTTATTTTTATTTTTGGCTGTGTTGGGTCTTCGTTTCTGTGCGAGGGCTTTCTCTAGTTGCGGCAAGCGGGGGCCACTCTTCATCGCGGTGCGCGGGCCTCTCAGTATCGCGGGCTCTCTTGTTGCGGAGCACAGGCTCCAGACGCGCAGGCTCAGTAGTTGTGGCTCACGGGCCCAGTTGCTCCGCGGCATGTGGGATCCTCCCAGACCAGGGCTCGAACCCATGTCCCCTGCATTGGCAGGCAGATTCTCAACCACTGTGCCACCAGGGAAGCCCCATTCTGCTTTATTTTTAATTAACAAAAAACAGTCTTCACAGGTCCACAATCCCAGGTGCTGAATAGACAAAGATGAATAAGACATCCTAGAATCCTGGTGAGGAGAAAAGGCACATCCACCAAGTAATCACAATGCAGTGTGATGGGGGCAAGGACAGAGGGAGAGACAAGTAAGCTGGCCTCAGGAACCCAGAAATATTACAGCAAAGATGGCTTCAGTAGAAACAGATGAATCAGAAGAATGAGTAGTTCACCAAGTGAGGAAACAAGAAAGACAGATTACGTCCAAACAACTACAAGGTAGTATGATAAGTAATAGAGTGGAAAACTAAATAATGTGCTTAGAGCTAAACTAATTCTGCCTGACTGGCTACCTCAAATTTATCGATATTATGCTCCCTGAGGCCCTGGGCCATTGCATATCCTGTTTCCTCTTCTGCAAAGTCCTCTCCATCCCAATCCCAGAAACTACCCTCCCATCACTGGCCTAGTGACCACGACTTACCCTTCCAGTCTCAGCTGAAATATGTCCTCTGGGAAGCCTTATTATTTTCACAACTAATGATAGCAAAAATAACAATAATAATATAATACTAATGAAAGTTTACTGAGTAATTTCTATATGCCAGGCATTTACAAACCACTCTACCCACATCATCTCATTTAATTATTACAAGAACCCATGTGATAACGGTCATGCATTTTGTGGAGGCCACTCAAGATTAGTTAAGTAATTTGTTCTAGTTTAGCTAGCTCAAAAGTGACAAAACCAGGATTTGAATTCATTGAGTCTGATTCCAAAAACAACCTAGCATCTTAACCATGAAGGTTTTCTGCAGCATTTTCTGCCTTGTGCAAGCATAATCAACCATACCCTCTTTCGTGCCAACTCTGTATCTTTATGCATCTGTGTTATGGTACTATCCTCAGGCTATTAGTTGTCTTTCACGTGGCTCAAACCTCCATGACATCATGAGGTCTTAAGAGAGGTATTTAACGTGATATCAATCCCTAGTGCCTAGAACTGGTACCTACACACAGTAGAAATTCAGTAAATGTTTGAGAATGAATGACTGAATGAATGAATGGATGGGACCCACTATGTGAAACTCCATATAGGTCACTGTCAGGTATGTTGTCTGAGAATGAACTATGAAGGGTCATGTCATACCCAGGCAACAGGCATTCATGGTGGCTAGGGGAGGAAACGGGCAAAAGAGTGGACAAAGTCCAGTGTAAAGGCTGCAGCATCACTATGCTGTTGAGAGATGGTCCAGACATCCATTGCCTATTCCTTACAAAAATCCCTCCAGGTAGGAGATGGTCAGGGTCATTTTCAGATGGCTGCCCCTTTCCTAACACCCTCCTCAACACATACACACACACACACAAACACACACACACACACACACACACACACACACACACACACACACACACACACACACAGAGCTTTTATGCCCACACAGGAATATTCTGGCATCTCTAGTTGTCTCCAGTCGGTTACCTCCCAAAAGCTAATAATCCTCACTCACACATCTGCATTTTTAACCCAAGTCCTCACAACCAGGCGTTCCAAGTTCCTGTAAAGGAAGCAAATAGAAACAAAGAGAAAAAGAGCCTTATTGCTCCTGCAGTGTTCTCTCTGCGGACCTTCCGCTCTAGGTTATGGGTGCTCTGTCTTTCTGCTGTTCTTTTCCTGCTTTAATTTAGAGCTCAGAGTTCTGATTGGATTAACTGCCAGGACACTTTGGAAGAGCCCTTGCTCAGCAATATATGTCTGTCCCTTGCAGGGACACTGTATCCCCATATACCATGTCCTCTCCTGAGCTATCTATTGCTTCACATTTTATCCTCTGCACAAAAATTGGCCTTCAGTTCACAGACCTCATTTTGCAGCACCTGTTGCATTAATAACTAGGAAAGTCAGTTCAGCCAAGGGCCAGACATTCACCAAGCATTGTTCTCATGCAGTAAATAATCAGGTAGCAAGGAGTTATCTTTGCAGATTTCACTTTCTTGATATTATGTCCCAAATAGAGAGAACGTTTGTGAAAATACATTTCACCTGTACATGGTAATAGAATGACATTACTTCATTGAAATAATTAGACTGTATTTATTCTATAATATAAAAGTTAAAGTATATTTAATAAAACTAGCAGAATATGGCAATCTATTTGAAACATGGCATGGAATTCTGCCTTGTCTTTCAGAGACAAGACATTTTATAAGGACAAGAAGAAAAGTCTCCTCAAGTCCTGATTTGTTTTAATCTAGATAGCGTCATGTAATAAAAAAGAAATAGCTTTGAAATCAGATGCATCTGAGGTTAAATCCCAGGTCTGCCATTTAGCATTGGTGTGACCTTTGAGCAAATGACTTCACCTCTCTGAGTTCAATTCCCTCACTTGTAAAAAAAGGATACTACTGACTGTCTTACAGGATTGTGGAGGAATGATGGTAATACAGTATGCAAAGTACCTAATAGCACTCCTGACACAAGGAAGGTGTTCAATAAATGGGAATCTCTTTGCATAGGAGGTAGCATGTAGGAAATATCCCAAGGACCAAGGCATTGTTGCTCTCTTCAGCAGCTACTCTTCCTGCTGTCCTGCTTTCTGCTCCTACCCTCTCCTCTCCCAACAATCCTGGTAGCATGAGGGGCTGGCTTAGCAGTAGAACCAATACCCCTTTCTTCTCCTATTGGCATACCAACATTTCAACTCAAATACAGATTTTACCACAAATGAAGGTTCATTTTAGCATACACCTAGGTTTAGAATTTACTAACAATCTCTGGCCACCGAAGCAGCCAATAGACACCATAGCTATATTGCAACCCTTAAAAGAAGCTTTTTAATTTACCTTCTTGATAGTGTTAAGGAATGTAAGGAGACAACTTGAGTTATTTTTAATTCCTTTTGATGGCAAGGATTGTGGCCTTTGAAGGTCCACTTTGTTCCCAAATTAAACCATATGGGTTATGGTATTACAAGTTTTATGGCCCTCAACTTGACTATCAAATTTATAAGACCAGGGCTTTGTCTTTATCTTATTGTCATCCCTCAGCACCTAGCATAGAGTTGCATATGCTACAAACCCTTTAATAACACTTTCTTCTCTTGACTTGATTCACTTTGATATTGACCATCAAATCAAACAGGACCTCAACTACACCTTACTCTAATCAATTTCCTATTCTCTTCTCAAATAGATGATAGATGTATTCTTAAATAAATGAGGAGATTAAGAAGTGCTGTGCTAAATGAATCGTAGACTCTTGGCCCAGGAGTATGTTTCAGTGTCCTCACAGAACTTACAGAAATGGCTGAATCACTGTCAGTGCACTTGAGAAACCCCGCAGAGGAAATGAGCTCCTGGAAAACTGGATACAAGCAAGTGTCATTTGGATTTATAAAAAGAGGAAGAATGTGTATTCATGAATTAGAGAGCACTGAGCTTGACATCTCTTCTGGGCAAAGTTCTAGAACAATTTTTTTTTTTAAACAATAGCTTCTGAGCACTTAGAAAAAGAAGTGGTAAACTTAGCATGAGCTCACTAAGAATAGTCCTGTCACACTAACCTCATTTCTTAGTGACAGAGTTACTGCACTGGGAGATCAGAGAAATAGAGTAGAAATAGTGTAGCTAGATTTCAGAAAAGCTTTTGACAAGTTCTCTCATGATACCCTTGAGGGCAAGATGGGGGAAAAGCAACCTAAATGATATTACAATTGTACAGACTTATAGCCAACGGACAATTAGTACCCAAAAGGAAATAATGATTGATCATACATTCAACAAATTTTTTTAATTCAATTAACAATTTTTTCCCAACCTCTTATGCTAGCCCTATGTGAAGGGCTAGTGATTCAAGTTTACAGAAAATGGAGGAAATCAGACTTGACAGCAGCAACCTTCAAATGCTTCACTTGTGTGATTTGATTTTCAAAAGTGTTCATGTAAACCTGAGATTATGTCAGACAAATAAAGTGTCTAAAATGAGTGAGGCAATGCCTCTGCTCTTCTCTATGTAGACTGCATTCACTTTCGGCTCCACACACTAAGAGAAACTCTGGATTGTATCCTAAAAGGAGTGATCAGGATGATGAAAAGACGTCAATAAAATCATACTGAGAAGACAGAATGAAATATTAAAAAGAGAAAACCCACAGTTACTTCAGTGCCTTCAAAGAAGTAGAAGTGGGACAGAGCAGGAATTCCAGATGGGCTCAGAAAGGTGCTGAGTTTTCTATAAATGAATTTACTTAAGTGTGGACTGGAACACAAATATCCAGTGAGTGGTTGGAACCCATAACTTGCAATCTTAAAGTTTTTTTCTAAGTGTAGATTTTATAATCTCCCAAAGCAAAGATTCTATAAACTCCTTGGTTATTTATCCCATGATTTAACTATAAGCTACTATATTGTTTCAACTTATTTTAAATCATGAAACATATTGAAAATATTTTAAAGTACAGAGAAAACTGAACCAACATTCAGATATCCACTACTCAAGTTTATCTAATTTGAACATTTTGCCGTTTGCTTCAAATTACTTTTTACAAAATAAATCATTATAAATATAGTTGTGTTTTCCTCTTCCCCACTAAGAGAGAGCATTATCTTAAAGATAGTATGAGCTTGTGTACTCTGGCTACAATATGTTTTATTTATATGCCATGTGTATATATAATAATAACAAATAAATTTGTATTGTTGTAAGGAAACAAATACGAAGGAGTCCAGTTTACTGGAAGAAAAGAGATAATGCTTAGTGTTGAATGATGGGTATGAGTTATCTAGGCATTCTAGGAAGAGGAGGGCATTCCAGGTAGAGGAAGCAGCAGTCTCAATCTCACAGAAGCAAGAAAAGAGTTGGCAATTTCAAAAAAACTGCAAATAAGTTTATATTGCTTTAGAGAAGAGGGAAGTTGGAAGTGTGAGAAGATGAAAATTGAGAAATCAACAAGGACCTGATTACAAAAGGCTTTATGCCAGAGAGGGACAGTTAAGAATTTTCATTATGAGAATAATATGATTTATATGCATGTTAGATAAACCTTGTCATGATGTGGTTAGAATGGGGTTGGGGGGTAAAGACAGTGGGCTGGGAGTCCAGTTAGCAAGTATTGAAAAAGTCCAAGAAAGAGATGATGTATGGTGTTAGAGAATGTTCTAATTTTATTCTCTTATATGTAGCTGTTCAGTTTCCCCAGCACCATTTATTGAAGAGATTCTTTTATCCATTGTATATTCTTGATTCCTTTGTCATAGATTAATTGACCATAGATGCATGAGTTTATTTCTGGGTTCTCTATTCTGTTCCATTGATCTATATGTCTGTTTTTGTGTCAGTAACATACCGTTTTAATGTATAGTTTTGTAATATAGTCTGAAGTCAAGGAGCCTGATTCCTCCAACTCTGTTTTTCTTTCTCAAGATTGCTTTGGCTATTTGGAAAAATGCCATTTGAAAAATGCCATTGGTAATTTGATAGGAATTGCATTGAATCTATAGACTGCCTTGGGTAGTCATTTTGACAATATTGATTCTTCTAATCCAAGAACACAGAGCATATTTCCATCTATTTGTGTCATCTTTGATTTCTCTCATCAGTGTCTTATAGTTTTTAGAGTACATGTCTTTTGCCTCCTTAGGTAGGTTTATTCCTTATTATATTTGGTGCAATGGTAAATGGGATTGTCTCCTTAATTTCTCTTTTGGATCTTTCATTGTTAGTGTATAGAAATGCATAGCAAAGGAAACCATAAACAAAACAAAAAGACAAATTACAGAATGGGAGAAAATATTTGCAAACAATGCAACCGATAAGGAAATAATCTCCAAAATATATAAACAGCTCACACAGCTCAATATCAAAAAACAAACAAACAAACAATCAAAAAATGGGCAGAAGATCTAAATAGACATTTCTCCAAAGAAGACACACAGATGGCCAAAAGACACATGAAAAGAGGCTCAATATCACTAATTATTAGAGAAATACAAATCAAAACTACCTCACACTGGTCAGAATGGCCATCATCAAAAAGTCCACAAATAATAAATACTGGAGAAGGTGTGGAGAAAAAAGGAAGTCTCCTACACTGTTGGTGGGAGTGTAAAATGGTACAACCATCATGGAGAACAGTATGGAGTTTCCTTAAAAAACTAAAAATAGAGCTACAATATGATCCTGCAATCCCACTCCTGGGCATATATCCAGAGAAAACCATAATTCAAAAAGATACATGCACCTTGGAATTCCCTGCCTGTCCAGTGGTTAGTGCTCCACACTTTCACTGCTGAGGCCCGGGTTAAATCTCTGATCAGGGAACTAAGACCCCACAAGCTGTGTGGCGTGGCAAAAAAAAAAAAAAAAAGATACGTGCACCCCAATGTTCATAGCAGCACTTTCTACAATAGCCAAGACATGGATGCAACTTAGGTGTCCATAGACAGATGAATGGATAAAGAAGATGTGGTATATATATGCAATGGAATATTACTCAGCCATAAAAAAGAATGAAACAATGCCATTTGCAGCAACATGGATGGACCTAGAGATTATCATACTAAGTGAAGTAAGCCAGACAAAGACAAATATCATATGATATCACTCATATGTGGAATCCAAAAAAGATGATACAAATGAACTTATTTACGAAACAGAAATAGACTTACAGACATAGAAAACAAACTTATGGTTACCAAAGAGGAAGGGGGAGAGGTATAAATTAGGAGTTTGGGATTAAAATATACACAGTACTAAATATAAAATAGATAACCAACGAGGACATACTGTATAGCACAGGGAACTATACTCAATATCTTGTAATAACCTATAATGGAAAAGAATGTAAAAAAAGAACATATATATGTATGTATAATTGACTCACTTTGCTGTACATCTGAAACTATCACAACATTGTAACTCAACTATGTTTCAATAAAATTTTTTTAAAAAGGGATGATGGAGCTTAAAATAAATCAGGATGAGGTGAACAGATTAAGAATAGATTTAACACTGTTGTGTGTACAAGGGTGTATTTTTAAGAATGATGACAGATATTTAAAGAATTTAGTGACCCACTAGATTTGTAATTATATTTCAGGGAATGATTTGTAACATGACATAATCTGAATTATTATAATAGTATATTGAATTATTAATAACATTATTAAGTAGGAAAAAATAATATATTAGCATAATGTTTATGAAAATTGTGAAAAACTCTCATATTACCATTGTACAATGAACAACTTTTGAGTTTTAAGATGCCTATTTAATTTCCAAATAATTCTTTATAAAATGATTCACCAGTAGTTGTATACAGTTGGTTCTTATACACAAAAATAAGTATATATTGTTATCAAAAAATAAATTCTATCATTCTACTTATAATGTAGAACTATAATTAAAACATCACTTAATTAGGTCAGCTCTTGTTCAGTTTATTTCATTTCTTCCATTTGCCTTCATTCCCATGGAGAAGAGGGTATGGGGCAAGAAGATAGTGAATTCTACTCTTATGCCATAGGGATAAGAATGGAAACTTGACTACTCCATTATCTCCCAGAAACAGTCAGAACAGTACTCCAAAATATTGGCTACTAGGACACAGATGTTCTCACATTCACAAACCAAACTAGATTTCCAGGAAGACCCATTTCATTAATTTGGACAATTCTGCCCATTTTGCTTTCGATAGAAATGGGTTGTTGCTGTTAATGATGTTGTTTTGCATTGTGCAACTCTAAAGTAATTAGTTATTTGTCGTCTACCTTTAAACCATTTAAATGTGTGCTGGATAGAGAAAGTATATGTAAGTAATACTTGTTTAAAATGGAAGCTGTTTCTTTCTTTTTTTCTTTTTTCTTTTGGTACAGTTTAGAGACAAAGAGAACAATGGGAGATCTTAGATGACTTAATTATCAAGAGGTATCAATTATGTAAATGAGCCTGATGGTAAAGAAAGCATCTTTTCCTTATAAAGTTGTCACTGCCTCTGAGGCAGGGGTTATTAAAGTCGAGCATGTATCAGAACCACCCAGAGGGCTTATTACAAAACAGACAGAAGACCCATCCCTAGAGTTTTTGATTTAGTAGTCCTGGGATGGGGCCTCAGAATGCATTTCTAACAAGTTCCCAGGTGATAATGATGCTTCACCCAAGGACCACACGTTGGGAAGTGCTGCTCTAGGGAGATTTCTCTGACCCCTGAGACTGGGTACCTTGGTCCTCTATGAGCCTCCCTCCCCCATCTGTTTATCCCTCTTCTAGGATCATCACTCTGGAGTCTGATGGCTGATAACACATCTAGCTCCTTTATCAGACCTTTATGCTCCTTTATGCTACCTAAAACAAGTGCATGTCTAGTTTAGACATGCACTCCACAGCCCCTGGAGACAGCACAGGGCCTGCATGGCATAGAGTAGTAGATGGTTAATAATTAGGTGTTGAATGATACTTGATTGATCATCAAATAAATGAAAATGTAAGTTTTGAGGAAGAAACAGAATGTGTGTGTGTATGTGTGTGTGTACTTGTGATCTGAAGAACTCAGAACAGTGATAAGGAAAACGCTGAGTATTCAGGGAAGAAAAGAGTATTAAAGAGGAAAGATATATCTAACTAAAGGAAAAGTAAGAAATTAGATTTTGAAATTCACTTTAGCTACCATAGTGTGTGATGGGAATAAAATAATTTAGAAATATCACAGTAATAAAAGTGTACAAATGGTTTGAACTTTTCCAGATATACTCTTTGGCCCACAAAACTCCATCCTGTGTAGCTAGTAAAACTGAGAATCACCCCAATTTACCTGCAGTATAGCCAAGGGCACACCAGAGATTAAAGAGATCACCCACATCTTAAACAGAAAAAGAGAATTATAAGAAAAAAATGGAAGAGACCTAGTAGGTCATTCAGTTCTAGTCTCTGGAGTAGTGCAAGATTAAATAAAGTAACATAGGAAAAAATTATGGAAATATACTCAAGAAAACGTAAGACTCTCTGATCCTCTAATTTTTAGTGCCTCACGAAATTCAAGGGTTTATTGTCAACTCATTGCTTAAACCCCTATTCATCAAAAGAAAAATATTCCCTATGGTCTGTATTAGAAATGGAAATAAGAAAGGCAATGTAAAAAGTTGATTTTTGCGGTAGCAAATGACTTGCTTTTTCCTCTGTTCATGAATTTCTGGTTTGTAACTGTACTTATCCAAAATATTAAAATGACCTTCAGGCCAACCCCTTTACTTAAGAGTAAAAGGGGAAGGGAAAATTTCTAGAAGTTGACCATTACAGAAATTACTTTCAAGGCATTTTCCTTTGATAGCTGCTGTTTCGCTCATATTATCATCCTTTTCTGTTGACAAGTTTCCAAGATTTTAATCTTGGATTGAAAATGTTACCCTTTCAGAAAGGACTTATATTGTCAGAAGCAGTGTTGTCGTGGAATACAGAATCATATATGAGAGCGCTTGTTGTATTGAAAAATATACCATTGCTAGGAAAGGCATTTAAATGTTTAATCTGCTTGCTCATAAATCACTTTCAACATGCTCAAGTTCTTAGACAACATATTTAAACCTTTCTTATTTCTTTTATTATAGCTGTGTCATTTGCATTGCTGAACATGGGGTTATGTTGGCAATTCCAGATAAACCATTGCTTGGAGGGTTTATAACTGCAATTAAGTTTCACCCTGGCTTGGAATTCAAAGGGAAAATTTTTGTGAGGATTTTTTTAAATTTAAAATATATCTGATTTTTTAAGAAATGGTCAGATTGACAATTCGGGTTGACAAAGGGAAGCAAGTGGCCTAAAGCACACAAAACTAACAAGGGCATTGGGAGACCTGGGCATGTTTACCTAAATTCACAGATTTGCTTGGTTGTTTTAGAAAAACATATTCATGGCATTTTAAAAAATTCTATTAACTTTATTTGGAGATTGTTGCTGCTCTTTTTTTTAATTAAAAAATTTTTTTTAATTGTATGGACAGCTGTTCTACTCCCTCTCAGTCAAAATATTTAAAATTCATCTAGATATCTATTTAACCTTGGGCACACACAGGCTCAGTGCTTTCATTCTTGCTGTCTTCTTATACAAAGCTAATACCAGTATCCCGTCTTCTACCTACCACCTGGAGTTGTTCTAGGGATGAAAGAAGACTCAATTAGCTCAGATTTTTAAAAAAAAATAAAAGAGAAAGAGAGAAGTTAGTGTACACGGACAGGAAGCCTTTGATTTGAGGCTGAAACTGCGTTAGAAATATGAAGCAAAGAAGCATTTCTGAGAAGGAGAAGTTCAAGGAGATCTGGAATAACAAAAAAGAAATTACGGGATGGAAGTTCGAAAGAGTGAAGAGGCCTGAGGACAAAGAACCCTTTCTCTTGCTCACACTGAGAACCTCACAAAGCATAAGCATAATTTTGATACATGATACGTTTGCAAAAATCTGTGTCTCTTTACTCTGTCTTATAAAATGCCAAAGACAAATTCTCCTACCTGCGAGAATAAAAAGTGCAATAGACATCAAGGTAAAAATTCCATCCTGCCACACTAAGAAGTCAAGGAAAAAGCAGTCTGAAAAGGAACAAGGAGCTTCTGTATCTAGCAGATTCTCAGACAAGATACCCTGAGGAACTCTTCTACTGAAAACAGCAAAGAATGCTGGACAAAATATAAATAATATGCATCAATGAGCTGGTAAGAAATTCTCAGGGGCCAACGAATAAATGAAAGAGGAAATCCAGGTTAGGAGAGCACTGAAGCCATCTTTCACTCTGAGGGTAAGAGAAAGGGTATAAAGGTAGGTGTTGTATTATTATTCTTTATATTCTACACTTATTTTGTAAATATGCATTCATGTTTACTCTGATGGATATTTTCAATGTGTCACTTCAGTTACCCTATGTTTATGTTTCTCTGCTGTGTTCTGTGCCCCGAGGAAGTTGGTCTTTGGGGACTGCATCAAACCAATGCCATCCCTCTAGCTTCCAGTTGAGTTTGGCCATGATGGCAGAGAGCAGATGAGGGGAGGGGAGTAAGGTTGGAGTATGTACTCCCCTGCGTCTTTCCCTACCAGGTAGCCAATGTTGGCTGTATTTTTTTGCCGAAGACCATAACTCACATCAGCTACTCTACTTCTAAAAGAGCTCCCTGTTGCCCCTTCAGGCCTGGGTGTGGCAGCGGGGTGAGTAATAGTTCAAGGATGTTGTAGCCCCCTTGAGCTTCACAATCCTCTGTTGTTTTCTCTTAACGCTGCTCACACCTTTGTAAATAGTCTCTCACTAACCATCATTAGTTACCCTACTTGAGAGAGCAGGCCCCTTGCAGGCCCGTGACCAATGTGGCTACACAATATTTAGTGCAGAAATTATTTTTAGAAAGATAAAGAAGAGTGGTTAAAAGTGCCAAATACTACAGAGATTGTATAAGTTTGGGGCTAAGAAGGAAAAAAGGGAGATGGCAATAAACAGGCAACCAGTGACCTTGATTAGTAGGGAAAGTTTTGCATAACAGTGGGGTTGGAAGCCACATCTAGAGGAGTGGCTGGGAGGTGAGACAGTGGTGTCAATTACAAGGAGATTTTTCTTTGGAGAAGTTTGGCATTAAAAGGAAGATAAAAGATTTTCTAGTGCTTTGAGGTGGTGAAGCCAACACACACACACACACACACATTTTTTCAGTTTAGGAACTGATAGAGAGAGAGAAAGAGATCAAGCCAGAGATGGGATTGCAAATTGAAGTGTCAAAAAAGAATAACTGGTAGATGGGGTCCAAAAGGTAACAGGAAGAGACAGAATCAAGATAATGAAGTAAGAACCTTTCTCCTCTGAAAAGAAGTAGAAAAAGAACAAGGGTAAAAGAAGATAGAAACCAATCTGGACTTGAGAGGGACAGAAGTTTCAAGCATTTATTCTTGCCTGTTGCTCTTCCCTTCTGAAGCAGGAGCAACAAGGTTTCCTTCGGAGGCAGGGAGGGGTGAGGGGTGAGGCTGGAGGCTAGATAAAACTGGTAAATTTTGTAATAAAATTGTGGGTCTTGGAAGAGGTTGTTTTACTGTAAACAAATCATCTTTTTTGATTCACTGTAGCCAACCCACCTTCAATGGGGGGAGTTGGGGACAGCTACTAGAGTATCCAACAGAGATGTTTCCTTAACTTTCTGGGAGGGGACTTATATAAATTTCTGTCAGCTTCTTCTGCTGTGCAGCTCTAACGGTGACCCAGGCTCATGTAAATCTGACACAAGGATTACAAATATTCATCAGGCATCCCAACAAAGGAAATGCAGCAGGAGCAAAAGCGAGGGAACAAATGAAAGCAACGGGAGGGGAGAAAACCTAGCAACCAGCAAATAACATCATCCAAATGCATCCTATGCAGTCACTGGTGGTTTAATAGGGAAGCAAAGAAAAGTAGGTTTGATGAGGCTTTGTGTCTTAATAAAACATCTTTGAGGATTGAGGAAACAATGTGTACGGGGTGTTTTGTGTTCCTTCATCATCAAAGGAGCGGGATTAATGGAAGCGACTCTTCTTTCTCGTGTATGGCAATGTATTTATCACTCTTTGCTTATATTCTGAGACCCGATGAGAACAGCTCCATCCCGTTGCCCTGCCAACCCTTCTCAAGTAAGAGGAGAGTTCAGACACCACTTTGTGTTTCATTGTTATACTCCTCCTATTGAAGCTGACCCAAATAGAAAAGCTACCCACTAATGGCAGTAAATGTCAACATTGTGAACAACTTGTAGAAATGAGAAACAGCCTATGATAATCAAGCTATCTAAATGCAAGTGATGTAAGCTTCAGAAGTTGTGGTTAATAATTTTTATAAGTAAAATCTCATTTTTAATGTGCCCATGGTATGCCAAATGCAGAGCATGGAAGCTCTATCACTGAAGTGGGAAAAGGCAGGGAGTGTGCAAAGCTTCAGGCCTCCATTGGCTCTGCCTGTCTCCACCCAACTAGAGCAGTTGGGCTTTTACATGTTATGAACAGAGTCTTCAGGTAAGAATGCATTGGAGCAAAGGATTTTTACAGCTGAAAATTCTGAAGATCACTGCACCAAAAGAACACACAATTTAAAGGAATCCTTTGGCAAATCCTTCCCTAAACCAAAGAATTGTTTCCATTTCTTGTGCAAATGTTTATTGAGTATCTTTCCTGCATAAGACCCTGTTCTTTTCACTGTGATGGGCATAAAGAAGTTAAAAATACAGGAGAGAAGAAGGAGAGAAAACAGAGATAGACTGTGGTTCTTGAGTAGGATGAGTGTTGAGCACAGGAAAAGGGACGAGCCTCAGCTGCAGAGGTAAAGCCTTGTCCACCACAACGAAAGAAAACACACAGGGCTTCCCTGGTGGCGCAGTGGTTAAGAACCCGCCTGCCAGTGCAGGGGACACGGGTTCGAGCCCTGGTCCGGGAAGATCCCACATGCCAGGGAGCAACTAAGCCCAGGCGCGACAACTACTGAGCCTGCGCTCTAGAGCCCGCAAGCCACAACTGCTGAGCCCCCATGGCACAACTACTGAAACCCATGCGCCTAGAGCCCGTACTCCACAATGAGAAGCCTATGCACTGCAATGAAGAGTAGCCCCCGCTTGCTGCAACTAGAGAAAGCCAGCACGCAGCAACGAAGACCCAAAGAAGCCAAAGATAAATAAAATAAATAAATAAATTAAAAAAAAAAAAAAGAAAAGACGCAAATGGTTTTTTTGAGGGGTGGGGTGGTGAATAGAGAGGGGAAAAACTCAGAATACAAGAAAATTCCTGCCTGGTGGCTGTGATCTACTTTATAAATAGTTCTGCTGCATTTATAGCACATTCATCAATTACCTACCATGTGCCAGACATTATGCTAAGTGATGATAGACATAGATACATAGACATGGGCCTGTCCCTTGGGAGCTTGCAATCCAGCTGAAGCAGTGAGACCAGTAGATTTATGGCTACAATTAAGATAGCATGTGAGAAAACCCGTAATACATGGGATAGAAAATAGATACTCTGTGGATACAGAAGAGATCACTTTTGACCTAGCTGACTGGAGAAAATCAAGACGGAGATGAGATCTGCTCTAAGCTTTTGAGGATGATTAGGTTTTCAACAGATGGAGGTGGTGGGAGCTGACTGACATAGGAGCGTTCTGTTTAATAACATGGTGATGAGCTTTGTATATCACACACCATCATAGCTTGTGCTTCTTAAAATAAGATACAGTTGTCTTTCAAATATGTTATCTCATTTAATCTTCACAACAATCTTGCGAGCCATCATTTAACAGCTGGGAAAATATCTCTAGGAAGGAATTTGTCAGGAGTTGACAAAATCAGGATTTGAATCTAGGTCTGAGTCCAAAGTCCATGTTCTATCCTCAGCACCAGACTGCCTCTTCATTGATCCCTTTCCACCATGTTTTTCCTGCCCTGCTTTCCCTGAACCTCTCACCTCACCTGCACGTGATCAGCAATCAAAACTTCTTTTAAAGAATAATTACATACTAAGAGACTTTACCATGATAGCAAATGTATACTGAAGGAACATATACTCTCTTTTAAACGTTGACAGGTTTCCATTTATCATAACCAGAGATAACCAATTCAACTGAAAAGGTCACTCTAGAGCCTCATTCCCGCCACAGCTATGATGTGGCTTCAAGAACCTTCAGGGAATCCATGTCTTACTCATCTGAGGACCTTCAGCACTTAACCCAGCGCCTAATGCAAAGGAAAAATCTAATTAGTGCTAATTGAGATGAGATGAATGAATGATGAAATATTCCCTTTGCTCTCAATGAATGAGCTGATGAAATTAAGTGGAAGAAACTGTCCTATCTGGCACTCTCCACGTGTTAAACCCATCAACCAATAATGTGATTCCACGATACGGATGGTGTTTGTTTCTCTACATGTTGACTTGTTTGTATTTCAAGACCCACCTTTTCCATTCCCATTCAACTGGTATTTATTTAATTCTAATGACCACCTGTGAGATAAGATGCATTATCCTCATTTTGCAGCTGAAGAAACAACAGAGGCCCAGAAATAGTTTCGTGATCTCCATCAATTCACTCAGCTAATAAGTGCTGGAGAATAGATTTCACCGCAGAATGTTTGATTCCAAGTCCGCAAAGGAGAAGTTATAAAGAGGTCTTAGAAGAAAGCTATTCCAAGAAGAACTAACTGATCTCTTCTTCCCAAGAGAAGGTTCTACATCCACCGGACCAGCAGAGAAAGCTGCTTCGCACTTGGCTTTGCCCAAGAGACACAAAGAGAAGACTTTGTCACAAAGACAATCCCTGCAAATGAAATTGGAAGATCCAGAAAACTGGAGAAAATAAAATACCGAGATTTAATTTTCTACCAATACATCTATCATTAATCTTTTAAATGGATTTTATAAGAACTTTATTACACATAACTCTAGTCCTAAAATCTCAGATTTACAGAAGCTAAAATTTCCATAAAATATGAAATGTGAATAATTTAGATTACATCCTACTGTACAATAAATACACATCCCAGACAGGAAGAGATCTATAACCTCATTTTTCTCCTGACATCACTGAGCAGCTTTTCATGGCAAAAAGTTTGCTGACTCCAGCAATTCCGTCAGAATCATAACAAAGGAAAGGGTAGTTCTCTTTGGCTAAAATGCCTTCCTGACCAAAAACAGCTTAGAGAGGAGGCTCTAGGGTCAGGCTGCCTGGTTTTAAATTCCACATCTGCCACGTACAATGTGTGTGACCTTGGACAATTTAGGAAGCCTCTCTGTGTCTGTTTCCTCCTGTATAAATTGAGCTAGAATTGCTATGAGGCTCAAATGAAAATAACGTATATAAACTAATTAGCTTATTTCTAGGCACATAGCAGGCACCTAATAAATATAAATATATTACATATATTAGCTCATCTTCATTTCTCCCAAAGACTGGGTCAAATTCTTTAGCTGTCCTTTCATTCAGCTGAGCCAATGACAGATGAGGCTCCCTTTGAAGCAATGGCTCCACAGAATTAGCCTTAGAATCAGAGGTAGGAATTTAGAGGACCATGCAAATCCTAATATATATTTTTTAGTTCTCTGAACACAAGCGAACCCACAGCAAAGTTGCAAAGAAAAAAAAACAAAAAACAAAAAAGCCACACAGCTGTTTTTAAAGTTATTGGGTACCCACCACAGGCTCTTTGCACATATTATTGCAAATTCTCTCAGTGATCCTGCAATTCAAAATAATTTAAAATTCGCAACTGAGGAAACTAAATCTCCAGAAAGCCATATTAATATTGGGTGTTAGGAGCCAGAATACCAACTCAGGTGGGTCTCATGACACAATTTAGTTATTTTCACTCCATCATGACACTGTGTAAAATCTACTCCACCCTTCTACTGTGCCCCTGTCCTGCTTTTGTTGTCCCTGCGTGTCCCCCCAGAGCCCACTTCTTCACAGTCTCATGAGTAAGCTGAGACTCTGTCCTCTGGCACGATCTGGACTGGACTTGCCTCCTTTACAACCCATCTAAACTTATCTGCCCAGCATTCTATTCTTCCTTCCACATTCTTTCTTGAGGAAAGAATAAATTCATTTTCACTAGGGCATTAACAGACATTAACAACCTAATTTTAACTCTCCTAGAATAGCAAGAATAATAGCTAACATATCCTTGTACTTAAAATGTGCATATTCTCAATGCTTATTATGTGTGATCTCCATTCTCACCAAGCCATTTTACAGATGATGAAACTAAGGTTACTTAACTTACTGAAAGTCACAAAGTTCCCAACTGGCAGTTCAGAAGTTGTCCAGGACTGCCTGACTCCAAAAACCAAACCTAAAGAGCATTTCATGTTTAATTGTTGAGGTGCCAGTCAAAAATTGGAGAGGGGCCAGTGTTCTTTAGGAGGTGGGGAAGGGAGGAGGGATGATTTCTTGGCCCATGTTTACAGCCCACACAGCCAGCATTTTGGGAAATTTTCAAGTTAAGGTTTTATCGTGACTAATATTCAAGTTTTCGTTTGGTTATTTCCTTTCCATTCTCAAATATTAACTCAAGCATTAAGCTCCCAAAATATGCATTTTTAAAGATGAGGCCACTCCTGAAGACTGGGAGAAGAGTCAATACCACCAAGAACCTCTGACAATTCCAAATGCCTAGGTCATTGTTTCAAGAGGACCATGTGTCCCTGGAATGTTGGAAGAAGGTTGAATGATGAGATCAAACAAAAGTTATCAGATTTGTTATCATTTTTTTCTAGCAGATGTGTTGCCTATATCAAGGAATAAGAAGATGAGGCAATCTCTTAAAAAAATACACAGAAAGGGGTTAGAACCTTAAATCTACAGTGCAAATTGTGCCACTCACCAAAGAACATGATAATGATGGTGTGTGCAGGATTATGTCATGAACAAGACATCATCTGGGGCTTTTTGAGGCAATTTAACAGATTCCGTTGATGATCCTTAGGGGTTTATTGCACAAGGTATGGTACCTAGTCGGGATAAACCTACAAGGATATTTTAATAGGGATAGATTTCATATGGTAAATTTGGATCCGAGGTCATGGAACAAAAGCAACCCTGAATTTGTAAAACCTAAGAATCTTCTCCTCACTCTACAATCATCTGCACTATGAATTCAGTCTTCATTTCTTCATCTGTCCCCATCTCACAGGGTGACTGAGAGAATCAAAGGAGATAATGTATCTGAGAGTGCTCTGTAGGCTCTGAAACACCACACTAATGTGAGGGATTATTGTCATCATTATTACAGTAGATATTCAAGACTCTTTCTAGCTAATGACCTTCAGAAGTCAGAGAAGAGCGCCTGGGGGGGAAAAATACAGAGTTTTTATTAATTCATGTAGGCTTTGTGCCAATTGAATTCTAACTCTAGAACTATTTCCTGTAATTATGATTTAGTGGTGCCAGAAACAAATATAGCCATCAAGTTCAACCACTTGCACAGAGAACAAATTAGTTCATAAAACGTAGTGGATTTTACCTCCAAATTGAAAATTTGGCCAAAGTCAGTAACAGACACTAAGTTGTTTGATTTTGTTCTTAGTAGGGCAAGTTTGGCTAGCTGGCATTTTTAGGAAAAAAGTAGCCATTAAGAGTAAGGTAATGTAATTAGAAGAAAAAATATATTCCTATGTAGGGTTCAGACAAGAGTCCATTTATGATATTAGCATTTTGATCCATTTTTTAAAGACTATAATTCTATTTGGTCATTGATATCAGTTATTCCAATAACTTTAGTATGCAAAAGTTATTACCATGCCTTACATCCATGCATTTTATTCTTTAGCTCAGGGAAGGGACCCAGGAGTCTCCATTGTTAATAAGAATTTCAAGTGCTTTTGACACAGGAGGTCCTCAGAATCACTGTTGGAGATCAGACATATGCAAACTCAAACTAGGCTTCTGTCTAGACCAGGGCAAGGTAGGCAGCAGAAATGAGTAAAGCAAGCTCGATGGGGACCATGGTGAAGAGAGGAAGCCTTGCCTTTCCTGCCGGGTGCAGTAGTTACTTAGCATAAGTCACTTTTGCCCCAAAGAAATAAATATGCAGTTTCCAGGTGTTTCAGTATTTTAAGAGATGTCAAAGCCTGTATTTTTGTGTGTGTGTAAAATACTCTGATTTTTTAAATGTTAGTTCAACACTTAAAATACTATGTGAGGACTTCCCTGGTGGTGCAGTAGTTAAGAATCTGCCTGCCAATGCAGGGGCACAGGTTGGAGCACTGGTCCAGGAAGATCCCACATGCCGCGGAGCAACTAAGCCCATGCGCCACAACTACTGAGCCTGCACTCTAGAGCCTGCGAGCCACAACTACTGAGCCCGTGCGCCACAACTACTGAAGCCCGCACACTTAGAGCCCATGCTTCTCAACAAGATAAACCACCACAATGAGAAGCCTGCACACCGCAACGAAGAGTAGCCCCCACTCACTGCAACTAGAGAAAGCCCGCACGCAGCAACAAAGACCCAACGCAGCCAAAAATAAATAAATAAATAAAATAAATTTTAAAAATAATAATAATAAAAAATAAAATAAAATACTATGTGGATGAAACAACACATTGGCATGCTACACTAACCAGTGAGAGGCTACTTTGGTACCTCTATTCTAGGCCAGAGTTGCTTACAGGTTATAGAGTATGGGTCTTTGCCATAAATGAATGAATGAATGAATGACCTGCCAACTCTTCAGGACTGCTACCCTTACCTTGCTTCTGAAGCAAAGAGCTATCCTAACTCTTTAAGTAATTAAAAATTACCATCCCATTGTTTTCAGTGGCTGGAACTGTCCCATAAAACAGCCGTACACTTGTTCATTGTGGGCACGTCCTCCCCTCAACAGTAACATTTTATTTTGTTTCTGGGCCGTTGTCTACCTATCTTTCACGGTGCAGCTCATTGCATTCTTAAATGATGTTTTTTCCAGGAGCTAATTGAGCTTTATCTATGTGAGTGAGCTAGAATCTGTCACTGACAGCCTGCAGAAGGCCATTTCTTCAATTGCTTGAAAGAACTAAAGAGTCAGACATGACAAACTGCAGCTCGGAATACCTGGCAGCCAGCCCATTAGTGTTGCTGTTCCAAGATGCAGTAATAAATTACTTAGAGAACACAGACCCACTTTATTTCCGTCATGAAACTCGCCACCCTAAAACCAAAAGAAGAGATTTGATTTTTTTTCTTTCTATCATAGTTTGTCAGGGCCTTTTGGAAACAGAATGCATTATTTATTTTTTACAAAACATAATTGCTGGCAAAACCACTCTAGACTATGAAAACAGCTTTCTTTTGTTTCTTGTATGATTTCTTGAGAAACAAACCTTAGGCTTTCTTTATACTCCTTATACTCTGCCAAGAAGCAACTGTTAACACAGTAGCAACTGTAGCAAATAAAAAATCAAACTGTGCATTTCTTTCCAGTCCGGTTTTATAAACTGGATCAGACTGTCTCTGCTTTCCTTGCAACCTACAAGACAATTAACTTTTTCCTAAGGGGTGGAGCAAAAGTACCCATTTTACCAGAACATTATCAACCACTGACTTAAAGGATTAAGAATAAGCTGTTAAAAGGTGTCTGCCAGTATCCTGGGGATTTGCTCTATTTAGTTTGGATCAAATCCTTCCATAGGCAGAGCAGGCCAGATAGGATTCTCGATTTTAAATTGATGAGTTCCTCTCTAGATAATTTTCTGAATTGACTGATTTTGCCGTCCTCATCCCAGTTCTAATGTTTATTTCTGATCATCTAGCACGTTACTACCGCACAGATTTTGGTGTTTATCTTTGTGTGGTCCTAGTTGATAACAGCCTTGCCATCACTGAACCCCTGTGGCCAGGGAAAGGGAATTCTCTGATTGGCCAGCCTGGGTGGAGGAGATTTTTGAAGGACAGCATGAAATGGGGAAGGGCTGATGCCCCAAACGAGAAGCAGGTTGCTATTGACAGTTGACAGGGGATGCAATGCAAGCCATGAACAGTAATCAGCTTAAGCTCACTAAAATTCAGTCTGGGATCCAAAATGTGAAAGTGATTTTCAGACACTCTGAAGTCCAGTCCCAAGTAGAACTTTGCACCCATGTTTTTGAGCAATGGAAGCCTCATAGGAGTAAATATGTAGATTCCCAAGAGATCTTTGGGTCAGGTAAGAATGCTCATTTGAAGATAAGACTTCTCGTCACAATTGCAAATGCAGCCTCAGTATTATTTGCTCACGTGCTGTAAATATTATCAAGCCGACAGAGACGGGTGGGCTGTTGGAGGACTTCAAGCATCTTCTCTAGCTTTTTCCTCACTCGTCATTCATTTGGTTAGTCCTCCAAGAAAAGCCTTGACAATGAAGGAAGCAGCTATGCAGCCCACAGCCTGAATCACAGAGACAGGAGGTGAAGAATCTGCAGGGTTTCCTGCGCTTGCCCACTTACCCCACTGACTGAGCCCCATGGAGTCATGGAATTTGTGTCCATAACCCAGGACAGGGCCACCCTGAAGTTATTGTTTAGTGAGTTCAGTCTCTGTGTTCTGAGCTGCTCTGCATGGAGACTGGGATGGAAAGAAGAGGGAAACGAGAACACATAATTCTGGTACTCATAGTTCTTGACATACTCAAAGTTCAGAAGAGGTACCCTTCATCATATACTTGCATCGCGTACACGCCTTTTCCGATGACTTTTGCTGCAGCTTTGAGGGACAGAGTGCGCAGATCAACCTCCTTTCTAGGCAAGGTTAGTCACATACATTTCCAATAAAATAGAGACCTTCACCCCTCGCCACCTGGGTAGGTCTTTTTCTCCACTTGGACACCCCTCCTCCCTGCTTTCCCGTGCTGTGTGTCTGTAGGTGAGCCAGCAGCTACAGGAATACAATCAGAACCGAGTATTCTGTGTATTCCTCCAGCCAGCTCGCTCTGTTCTCGGCTTTTCCTCTCATTCTCCATTTTCAATTTTTCCTAAATGAGTTTCTCTAGATACTGTTACTCTTTAACTTTGTCTTCCTGGTTGATTCAGTCTCTCCTTCACAAAAAAAATTTTTTGGGGGTTTATTTATTTATTTGTTTATTTATTTATTTATGGCTGTGTTGGGTCTTCGTTTCTGTGCGAGGGCTTTCTCTAGTTGTGGCAAGCGGGGGCCACTCTTCATCGCGGTGCGCAGGCCTCTCACTATCGTGGCCTCTCTTGTTGCGGAGCACAGGCTCCAGACGCGCAGGCTCAGTAGTTGTGGCTCACGGGCCTAGTTGCTCCGCGGCATGTGGGATCCTCCCAGACCAGGGCTCGAACCCATGTCCCCTGCATTGGCAGGCAGATTCTCAACCACTGAGCCACCAGGGAAGCCCACAAAATATTTACTTTGTACTTTCTTTGCATCAGAACCATGCTGGGCATTGAGAATAAACAATATATTATTTAATTCAACCAACATGTATGTGCCAGACACAACTTCAATATCCTAGTGATCTCACAGTCTGATAGGGAAACTAGGCAAGCCAGGAGATATTTATAATGGAGACAGGAAACTGATGCTATCCTGGGCACAGTGTGCTTGGAAAACACAGAACGGACACGGGATCTGAGTAGACCCAGAGACAGCCATGGAGAGAGGTGTATTTCTTTCACTTTGGCTGAGTCAGATTCATGGTATGGCTTTTTCCAAGTATCTGTTTAGAGCGGAATGGAACATTTTATACTGGAATACTCTTGGGGGAGAGCCAGTTCTAGTTCCAAAGAAATCTGATAAACTCAAAACCACCACAGTGTTCTTTTCCACCTCACATCCACCATCTCCTTCGTCCAGCAACATCAGTACATGTGCGGAGGTTTGTTCCCCTAGGTCCCTCTCATGTATCAGATTTCAGGCTGACAATGTAGAGCAGAACACTCAGAAAAAGTAAAATAAAATCTCTTGGGTTATTGTCATAAAATTAGTTGATATAAGATATGAAAGATAACAAAATCCCCTTGCATCTGTCCGTGTGATTAGGATTCATAGCTTATTCTGAGAAAAACTTAACATGGAAAGTTTGCTCCCCTTGCTTTGAGTTTTAATGCCACTTGATTCTGGTCTATTACAACCATTGAAGTAGAACATGGTGCAAGTATCCGTTGTGAATTTCTGCTGGTTTCCTTTTCTCCTAAGGACTGAGTCTTCGCTGGATGGAACTCAATGTTACGTATTCTTGTTCAATATCCATACAGCCCAGGAGCCTCAAAGCCCCACTAGGGAACCTGCACTTGCAAATTTAACAGTTTATATTGATAATTGTGGTGCATCCCTTTGCTACCTGGGCAATCTTAGGCCACTGAATGAAATCCTCTGAGGCTGAGTTTCCCCTTCTATAAAATGTGATTTATAGTGAGTTGAATGTGGCCCCCAATAAGATATGCCCTCATCCTAGTCTCCAGAATCTGTGAATATTACCTTACTTGGCAAAAGATATGACTAGGTTAAGGATCTTGAGAGGGGAAGCTTAACCTGAATAATCTGGGTGGGCCCTACATATCATTACATGCAACCTTATAAGAGAGGTGGAGAGAATTGGGGGGCAGACACACAGAGGAGAAGACACCCAGAAGAAGAGGAGTTAATGTGACCACAGAGGCAGAGATTGGAGTGATGTGGCCACAAGCCAAGGAAGGCCTGGATCGACTAGAAGCTAGAAGAGGCAAGGAATGGATGTCCTCTACAGCCTTCAGAGGGAGTGCGGCCCTATAGACACCTTAATCGTAACAGCCAGAACTATAAGAGAATACATTTGTTATTTTAAGCCATCGAGTTTGTGGCAATTTGTGACAGCGGCCACAGGAAATGAATACAAGGATAGCAGTCACCTTGCAGGGTCAACATGAGGATCAAAGAGAATGTAGGTGCAGAACTTGGAACAAAGTAGTTACTCAGTAAATAGTGATGACTCCTCCTCCTCCTGCTACTATTATTATTATTATTATTATTATTATTATTATTATTATTATTATTATTATTATTATTTTCTAACCAGGTGGTAGACATTCAAGTGTCCACGTTTTAAACACTGATGGAATAGACCTAATTTTTTAAGCTTCCAAGAAATGAACAAGCAAAAAATGATCCCAATTCACCTTCCCAACTTCATCATACCTTATACTTAGAATAACTACACAACCAGTTTGCCCATGTCTTGTTTTCTCCCTGTTGTCCCCACTGTAATCATAGATAGTCCCCCCTTTTCCTCCTCAGAGGGGCCTGAGTTGCTGGAATAATCATTGCTAACAATCACTGCATGTGTGTCATGAGCCAGGAACCAGTCTAAGCATTTTACTTGTATGTATTCATTTAATTATCACAAAGTTCTACGGATAAAACTAGCTTTATCCTCACTGCGCCCAAGGACACACAGGTAGTGAGCGGCAAGGTGATGTCATTCCCAGAAAGTCAGGATTTAGACCTGTGCTCGTAGCCACTCCGCTGTTCTGCCACTTTATTTCTTGACAGTGCTCCGAAAGCACTTACTCTCGCACCTCTTTGCATTTACTGATGGGTTCTCAGCAGCGGTGCTAAGCCCTTGCTATATCCCAATCAGTTATGAGAAATCCCATACACTGTTTATTACTAACAATAGTATGAGTGTTATGTTTTTGAATTATTTTCTAAATAAATTAGAGCAGATTCAAGATTAGGCCTAAGATAACACAGCACTCACTTACTTGAGATGTGAGTAACAAGAGAAAGGAGGGAAAAGCTGCAGTGACAATGGACATTCCCATAGTGACAAGTATGGGAACACCACTGAATCATGTAAGTTTCAGTGAGAAAAAAAGCCTGTGAAGTTTCGGCATCCCGTTGCCTTTTTCTGAAATATCTCCCTCCACCATTTTCCTGTCGGGCGTCTACTATTTCATCCAGTCTCAATTCATATGACCACAAACAACACATCCTCAAATGCCAGTGAAGAACAAACAGCTCCCTCTTCAGACTGTCCATCACTGATAAATCATTTTTGCTGTACATCGTATCATGCTACACTGTACAGTGATCTAGAGGCTGGTCTGTCTCCCCAGCTTCTCTGCATGACCCTGTGAGCAGGGACTGTATCTTTCTCTTTTCTGCACCCCAGACACCAATCACAGTTCTTTGCACATAGAAGAGGCTTCCAAGCTATTAGTTTGTGGGTCAGACTGTGTCTCACTACACCATGCACGTTTCTTTAGCCTAGGCTGCCATTCCATAAACACTTTGCCCAAGAAACCAATAGTCAGCATTCACTTGGCGAGAATTTATTGAATACTCACTCTGTCCCAGGTAGGGAGCGAGAAGCTGAGAATACAAAGATGAACTTTACTGTCTCTTCTCACTAGACAGAGAGTCGTCTAGTGATTCCTATAAGAGGCGAAACCTGTATTCTGTGTGCTGGTTTAGAAGGACTTACCAAGAAGAAGAAGAGGAGAAGGTGCCTCTGGATCTGTGCTACTCAGAGTGGGGCCTGAAAATCATCAGCATCAGTAGCGCCAGCAGCATGAGGGAGCTTGTGAGAAGTGCAAAATATCAGACCTCACCGCAGACCTACCGAATCAGACCCTGCGATGTAACCAGGCCCCCAGGTGTGCCACAAGCACATTAGAGCTTGACGAACACTGATGGAGACAGTGAGACAGTGTGGGTAAAGGCAAGAAAGAATGATTCCACTTGGCTCTTAAGGGGACACCATAAGTTGTTCTGTGCAGCTGGAGAGAAAAGTGCAAATTCGGGCGTGGGTAAAGCTGAGGCTGGAAAGGTAGGGTGGGTCGGATCTTGAGAGCACGATCTGTCATCCTGGGAGTTTGAATTTTATGGTGAACGTGAACGTTGTGAGCGTTCATGGAGGATGGTATGCAGGAGAGCAACATGATCACGCATGTTGTGAAAAGATCACTTGGAGGGATGAGGGGGCAGTGCTGTGAAGGGGGCAGTCTACAGGTAAAGATTAATTCAGAAGCCGGTTAAAATGTTAGATGAACACAACTGCAGTTGTGGGCTGGGGGCTGAGAAAAAGAAGAAAAGCTTTAATATATATGAAGAGAGCCAGGGTTTTTTATATTCATGTTCGATTATTCTTTAGGCTTAAACATTTTAATTTTACAACCTTTATTGTGATTGTTACTATGATGAGGAACTGTATTTAATTGCAGGGTAACAAAAATCGAGAAGCCATAACCCCAGTCTGGGAAGTTTACACACTTAGAGGAGAAGGCAGACAAAAAAATCATTAGCAGACCATCTATTAGGTATGAACAAATACTGTAGAATCACAGAGGCGGGCAAGAATTACTAAATCCTGACTAAGCCAATAAGGCAAAGCTGCAGAGAAGAAGTTACATATGGGCAACTGAATAAAACACAATAATAGGGAGGGAATATATCGTTATGGTTGAAAGCATGAGTTCTGGAGTCAGAGTGCTTAGGTTTCAATAAGCCATCTACATGTACCTGCTTAGGTTGGATAAACCATCGATATGGACTGGCCCTATACGACCTTATGCAAAGTATTTAATCTTTCCTTGTTTCATCTTTAGAATGCGGATGATAATAAATGGCCCATCTCATGGGGTTGTCACAAGAACTAAATGAGACATGTCAAGTTTATAACACAGTGTCCAGAATCTGGTAAGCACTCAAAAAAATGCTACCTTTTATGACTACAATATATGAGCAGAATCTTTAATGATAAGAGGGTGTTTTCCAGAGAGAGAAAAGCTGAAAAGAACTTCTGGCAGTGGAAAATGTCTATGCACAGGCAGGGAAAGGTGCTAGAGCAGTAAGTTTGGGGAATACGGCACAAAGCCTGGAATGACATTCTCAGAAACTTCCATTTTATCTTGAGGATACTGGGTATGGATGCAACAGAGTACTATGATGATGTTCATTTGTTAGGAAGCATTACAGATGGAGTAAAATGAGAAGAGCCTGGAAACAGAGTGAACTACTCAGAGTGTGCTGCAGCAAACTTGACAAGAGACGATGGTCAAAATAATGTTAGTGATAAAGAGGGGTATGGCCAGATTCAAGAGACATCTCTGAATTCGAACTCCTAGGCTTCAGTGAGCAATTAGGTAACAGAATGACTCTGAGTCTCTGTGTAGGGTGAGAAGAATGATGATGGTGAAGCGTCTCATCTTGTGTCATTGTCAGGCCTTAGGGGGCAGCTACAAATAACGGAAAACCAAAAATAGCAGAGATTCGCAACATAGAAGTCTATTTCTCTCTCAAGAGTAGTCCAGAGCTAGGCAATTCAGGACTGATACGATGCCCAGCGGTGTCAGGGACCAAGGCTCCTTTGATCATGTTGATACCATGCAAGGACTCTCTTCCCAAGGTCACCTCATGATTCAAGTTGCTGCACCAGCTCTAGCTTCAACCATCACCTCCTCATTTCAGCAATCAGGAAAAAAGAAGTGGATGAAAAAGAAAAAATGCTTTTAATGACACTCATTTAAAGGGGGTTCTCAGAAGCTGTCACATGACCCTTTCACTTGCATCATATCAGAAAGAATAAGCAAGGGAGGCAAGTAGGTAGATTTACTTGGAGTGCCCAGTTAATAGCTAAAGATTCTATCGCTATGTTATATTAGAAGGCTACAGGAGATCCTGGGGAATAAGAAGCAATCTCTGCCATAACCAGACAAGAAATAGGGCAGAGAAGCAAGTTGGAGGGAAAAATCAAGATTGAGAAGAAGGTAGCTATGGGGACAGTTAATGAAAAGCACCCAGGAGGCAGTTGGAGACATGTCTCTAGAGATTAGGAGAGAGGTGTGAAGACATAGATAAGAAGTTTCCATTCCTTCCCTCCTGCTTCTAGTTGTCGTGAAATAAACCTTTGAGGCTCTGAAAGTAGCCTGCTTACTCCATCCATAGAGCAATTTGTTGGCATGACAATAAACCCACAACAGAAATTATTACATTATGATTGTCAAAAACACAGTAATTCACAAGGTTTACAGGTAAGAACCTTCTCCCAGGATTGCTCAGTAGCTCTGCTACTGATGCCTACGGGTGGGTCATATTTTTCCCATATCGGATTTTGGAGCTGACATTTGCTTCATGATTTTGAGGCTATGAGCATTTGAAAACCCTTAGAGCAACTTCTTTTTTTTTTTTTTTTTTTAATTTTTATTTATTTATTTATTTATTTATTTTGGCTGTGTTGGGTCTTCGTTGCTGTGCGAGGGCTTTCTCTAGTTGCGGAGAGCGGGGGCCACTCCTCATCATGGTGCGCGGGCCTCTCACTATCGCGGCCTCTCTTGTTGCAGAGCACAGGCTCCAGACGCGCAGGCTCAGTAGTTGTGGCTCACGGGCCCAGTTGCTCCGTGCCATGTGGGATCTTCCCAGACCAGGGCCCGAACCCGTGTCCCCTGCATTAGCAGGTGGATTCTCAACCACTGCGCCACCAGGGAAACCCAAGAGCAACTTCTTTAAAACAAACTTCATATCCCAGTGCTTATGCTCTGTCAGGAATAACATTTATTTTCATGACTCTAAAATTACAGAATTTCTTTTGAGAGACAGAATTCTTGGAATTCATGATACCTGGAAAGCATGGGTACCCCCACCCTGTCCCCAAGTGTGACACCCTCAGAACAAAGGTCAATCACTATTGACCTCAAGCTGGCCTTATATTTCTAAGGGACTCTTCATGTATTTCTGTGAGTAACTCATATGGTGAAAGGTCTGAAAATCAGGTGCATGTGGGCCAGTTTGGGAAATCTCAAGAAGAGGGAAGCTGAGCAGGATTTTAAGTTTCCAATATCAGAAACATGGGCAAGAAACACACTTATCTATAAAATGGGACCAAGAGGAAGAAGTGACAAGGAAGCAGACTGAGCCTAAAGGTAGGCAATCTAACCCTTGAAAATAACGTATTGAAAAAAATGTCTTTAGTAAAGTAAGAGAATAGGAAGGTACGCCTGATATAGTAAAGACTACACAGCATCAATCAACACCCTATTCAACAATAAAACACTAGAGGCATTTCCATTCAAATTAGAAATTAAACAATGATGCTTACTGTTGACACTTCAACATTATTCTGTAAATTCTAGAGACGGAAATACAACAATAAAAGAAATAAGATGGATAATCGTTGGAAAGGTGACAAAAAATTCATTACTTGCAGATGATATAATTTATATTTTTACCCAGAAATCCCAAGCAAATCAACTAAAATCTATTTAAACAAATAACAGTTTAGGAAGATAGCCAAGTAGAAAAAAATGTAGAAAATCAATAGCTTGCCTATATATCAGCAGCAATGAATTAGAATACGTGGTGGAAAATGATCCCATTAGTAATGAAATGACAAATATCAATTTCTTGTAATATACCTAAGAGTTTGCTGTTCTAAGCGCAAGGGCACGTAAGCAGAGTAAGCAGAATCTATTTGATTCCCAAGCCCTCATTAGCACAGTGAGTGCCATGCTTAGGCTGGGCTCAGCTCCAGGAGAGAGCCCCACATGGCCTCGCTCATTTATATGGGGGAGGAGGGGCAGAGAGAAACACCAAGTGTCTTTGCAATGATGTGAGTTAAATGTGTTTTTTTGTTTGTTTGTTTGTTTGTTTTTTAACATCTTTATTGGAGTATAATAGTCAGAAAGAGAAATAAATGTGTTTTGAGAAAGAGCCTTATTATAAAAGACAGAGAGTTGAGGCATCAGGAGCTCAGCCTGGAGATCTTGAAAATCAACACTCTCTCTATCTGCCAGAGATTTTGCTGTCCTACTGTTGAGCCAGCACAGACCTGCTGACAGCTCATAGCAAAGCTACCAGACAGGGGAGTGAGGCTGCCTCCAAGGCCACACAAAGGGGACAAACTTTTATCTCTCCTCACAAGTAAAGAGCAATGCCTCCATTAGGAGAAGAAAAGAATTTTCTGTGCGGTATTACAGAATATTTCAACAATATTTTTATGCTATTTACTCATTCATTCACTGA
This sequence comes from Balaenoptera musculus, assembly GCF_009873245.2. Lineage (NCBI taxonomy): Eukaryota > Metazoa > Chordata > Mammalia > Artiodactyla > Balaenopteridae > Balaenoptera > Balaenoptera musculus. The sequence continues at coordinate 41,568,326 of NC_045790.1, read as the reverse complement.
AAAATATAGTCTGAGAGTCTACTCTGCTGGCCACTGTCACAAGTGCTAGGCATACGACGGAGAACTCTCAGGGAGCTTGTGGTCTAGTGGGAAAGACAGTTAACAAGTAAGCAAATAAACAAATGTATAAGTAAAATTACAATAAACATTAGAGGCGGTGCTAAACAGAGGGCGGAGCTAAAGCATAACCCAGAGGCTGGGACAAGGGAGGTAGGCTGCTTTAGACAGGATGGCCAGGCCAGGAGAGTAAGAGAAGATGACATTTATGGTGGGACTTGACATATTAGGAAGAGCCTATCATCCAAAGAGACAGAAAAACAGTATTTCAGGGAGAAGAGACAACATGAGCAAGGCCCTGAGTTCAAAAAGAGCTAGATGTGTTCCAAGAACAGAAAAAAAGGCCAATTGCATTAGAGATCAGAGGGCAAGAAGAATGAATGGTGCCCGATGAAACTGGAGAAGTAAATGAGTGTGGCCTTGGAGACCACATTAAATGGCTTGGATTACATTTGAAGTGCAATGGGAAGCCATTGATGGGTAATAGAAGATTATGTTATCAGGTTTATGGTTTTAAAAAATTACTTTGGCTCAGCAGGCACTATGGATCAGAGACCATGAAGGACAGTATGATTAGAATACAGGAGAAACATGATCGTTGCCTAAAATAAAGTGCCAAAAGTGGAGACAGAGAGACGAAAATAAATTCACGTAATAGCCTGGAAATAGAATCAAAAGGAGTTCTGCAGGATTATATGCACAAGGTGAAAGAGGAAAAGGAATCAAGGAAGACTCCCAGACTTCTGACTTGAGCAACACGGGTCTTGGTGAAGTGGCTAAGACTGGACAAGGTAGAGTTTAGGGGAAGGAAGCTCAAGAGTTCAGTTTTGAACATAATAAATTGAAGAAGGCTGTGAGATGTCTACAAGGGCCATCAAGTAGGCAGTCAGGTATAAGAGCCTGAACTCCAAGGAGAGGTTTAAGCTAAAGACATAAGTGGAGCTGTCAGCATATCATAGCATATTAAGCCAGGAAGAGAATGAAATTGCCTAGGACAGTGGTTCCAAACTGAGTCACGCTATTTGCCATATCTGTGTAGCACATCTATGTGCTTTATTTACTTTTTCTAGAAATGTACCAAAATGTTCACTTAAGTACCCACTTTAGTCTCTTTCAAAGCTGTAATATCTGTGAAATCTCCCATTATGATAGTTACATTCCAGTTTAACATGCATCTAAAATCAACTTTGATTCCAGCAGGAGAATGCATAATTCAGGAAATACTCGCTGAAGAAGAAGAAACGTTGAGAGGGAATATAAGAGAACCTAGGACTGAGTAGAAGAACTTGAATATTTAGAGTTGGGGTAGAGGGGAAAAAAGACCCTGTAAAATGCCTGCAAAGCCTGAGCAGCCAGAGATGTAGGAGGTACACCAGAAGAGTGGGGTGTAATGTGCTACCTAGAGCCCCCTTCAGGGCTGGAGGATTTATTCCTTCCACCTAGGAAATTACCCTCAGCTGGAAAGAGCCACCTTACCAGGGGTCACACCCCCTCCTCAGGGGGCAGCCACATCCAAAGTTGTCCAGAGGCTCTAAAGACCATGCCCCTCACCACAATTCAGGACATCTCTAAAGGGTCTCAGAGCTCTCATGAGGTTGGCCAAAGCCTCTGTGGAGCCCAATATCTCCTTCTGCTCCATCCTGATTCCCTTCCTTCTTCATAGGTAGCAATTCCAGGAGCACCCTTCTGCAGGCTGATTGAGATCAGCCTCAAAGTCAGCTCCCTGGGAAGCCATCCTTCATCGTTCGGTATCACAGAAGGCAATAGGGAAGTGTGCTTCAAGGCAAAAAAGAAGGATATTGAACAGTCAAATAAAAAGTTATAACATCATTCTTGGTGGGAAGTCTCAATGTTTCCAAAGATAAACATTTTTACCAAATTAATATGGGTATTGTTTGGAAGAGGGGAAAAAAATGATTTTAAGATCCAACAGGAAGTAAAAAAGTGAGAAACATTTTTTAAAATCTTTGAAAAGGAAAAAAATAAGAGAAGATTTCCATTTCTCTAGAATCTAGATATTAAAATGCACAGAAGAGCTACAGTAAGTCATATAGAATGGGGTTGATAACAAAATAAAGTAAAGATAAATAAATGGAAAGCCCAACATGAACTCGAATCAATACACATATAAATACATAAAGATAAGTAAAAATTATTCAGACAAATGTGAGAGAGTTTTCCAGCAAAGGAATTTATATTTTCAAGACCCGAGAAGTTTGAGAGAGGAAAACAATTCAACAAAAAAATGTTTTATATTTATTATCAAGAGCCTACTTAACCACATAAAAACCATCTAAGGCTGTGCTGTCCAACATGGTAGCCACTAACACCGTGTGCCTATATTGTATTTCAAATATTGTTAGTGTGAATTGAGAGATGCTGCAAGTATAAAATACAGACTAAATTTAAAAATTTTTTCATATTAAAAAGTATGTAAAATACTGCATTAATAATTGTTATATTGATTATGTTTTAAAATCATAATATTTCACTATATTGGGTTAAATATATTCTTAAAATTAATTTCACCCTTTTTTTTTTTTTTTTACTTTTTTAATGTGGCTGCTAAAAAAATTGAAATTACATATATGGCTCACATTTATGGATAATATTATATTTCTTTTTTTTTTTTTTTTGGCTGTGTTGGGTCTTCGTTTCTGTGCAAGGGCTTTCTCTAGTTGCAGCAAGAGGGGGCCACTCTTCATCGCGGTGCGCGGGCCTCTCACTATTGTGGCCTCTCTTGTTGGGGAGCACAGGCTCCAGATGCATAGGCTCAGTAGTTGTGGCTCACGGGCCTAGTTGCTCCGCGGCATGTGGGATCTCCCCAGACCAGTGCTCAAACCCGTGCCCCCTGCACTGGCAGGCAGATTCTCAACCACTGCGCCACCAGGGAAGCCCTTATATTTCTATTGGACAGGGTTGACATGAAAGTTTCAAGCCTGGAAGGGAAATGATTAGCTTTGCATTTTTAAAAGATCTCTCTGGCTTCAGGGTGTCATCATCCAATCTCCTCCCATCCATAAGTGCTTGCTGAGTTCTTGACCTGTACTTGCTCCTCCCCATCCTCTTTCCATTCCCGTGTAACACTTCCTCCCCTTCACATTATCCTCTTGAGGAAAGGTCTTATCCTAATATACACCAGGCCATTTGCAAAGGATTTCAGGTGTTGCTGTTGTTTAACTGTAGAATGTAAGATTGTATCCCTTTAGGAAAGAAAGGCAAATATGGGGAAGCATGGAAGACAGATACACAATACAGCATGTGACATCACCTCAAGTTGCTGAGTGCAACCTCCCTGTCTGGAAGACCATCACTGCACGATCGTCTTCCCGTGTTGGCCAGTACCTCCCCTGACCCCAAAGGACAACCAACCCCTACAGGCTGGCCAGTACCAAATCAACTCTTCCCTCATCAGCATCTTACTTCTCTACTTCAGCAGTGCTCAGGGCTCCCCAGGAGCTACAGCAATGTCTTGAGTTAGGAGATGTGAGATGTGCCTGTGGAAAGGCCCCACCACCTCCATTAGCTTAGGGTATCTCTAGCGGTTAATTCAGGGAGCTCAAGAGTAACTTTAACCTGACCTTTACCAACTCTGGCCATAGCTTTTCATTGTAACATATAAGCCTTGGGGGGTTTCAGGGGTGGCAGTGGCTGACACCTGCCCTGCCGGCAGTGGTCATGGAAGGTCTAAGTTAACCTCAGGTCTGAAGGACACCAGATAAGATTAAGTCTCTCCTAGATGACTGAGTGATTGTGCAGTAAGCTCAAGCTTGGAAAAGCCAATGTATATGAAAACACAGTAACTGACCCCCTAGAACACACTTGATAATTGCTGTTGAATCTGAGTCTGCACTGCCTTCAAGGGTTCATTGCTATTAAAGAGCTTTGATCATTACTAATGCACTAGGAGCTGGCGGGAAGACGCAAAGCAAGGGATCTTCAAAGCCAAGCAAGAGACCAGGGCTACTCTTTGCTAGCTGGGGGTGGCAAATTGAAAAGCCTATCAGAACCAGGCAGGAAATGTAAAGGAATGAAGCAGGCCAACCCTGAGAATGGAAAGTACACTCCCAGTGTTTGTAAGTGAGACCCTACAATTCAATCCATAAGTCTTGTCAGTTTCTAAAGAAGCTGGATGCAGAGATTGGTTTTATATGAAATTATTCACTTTTTAAAAGTTAGCAACAAATTCACTAAATACACATACGCACCAACACATACACACACACACATTCATACACGCACACCACTATGCAGAACCAATGAAACTCACCTGTGGACCCTTATCTGGAGCTAGCTGGTCTCTGCGTACCTGGGGGCAGACCAGGTAGTGTGGCTTAGCTTTAGATCAGCGATTTCTAACCTGTGGTCTTTAAATCTTTGGCTGCTGTTGCGTTTATGTGTTATGTTTGTTGAAAAGAATTAACCATAAAAAATAAGTAAGCATCAGTTTGATTTTTGATATTAGAACTAAAAAGCCAAGTCAAAGCTGTCAGCAAGAGCAAGAGGCTTCAAGCATAGAGGATGAAAGGCAGAGGAACAAAGACAACGTTAGAAAAACACCTGGTAATAAATGAGAGGTATGTACTAGACAGATAAAGAAATTAACCTGTAAACATGTTTTTCTTCCAGTCAGCCCGTTGGGGTTGGCATTTATTTTTTATGTAAACAGTTATCTCTATTGAGATCAGCACACTGGGGCCAGCTAATCTGCATATGACACAAACCAGATCCAAGGTCTGATAAAAGAATGCAACTTGCCACATTGATAGTTCACCAAAAGGGCTCTTCTGATTGAACTCCTGTGTGTGCCTTCTGAAAAAGAGAGGAGAGAGTGGCCCCAGCCTTCCACACCAAGATCTAGCTTCCTCCTGTGCAGTTAGACAGAGAGATGGCAGGGCAGGGGGCAACAGTGCAACATCCTGGGGACTCCGGAGCAACATGAACAGAGTCCAAGCCTTCTGCCTTGTTTTCCCCTTGTGCTTCGCTTAATGATGATACTTCTGGCCGTGATAATTAGTCATTCAATATTACTCTCATTGGCTATTATCCCAACCCTCTTGCTGGATATTTAAAATAGGTTTTAACCAGCTTAACAAACTAGTGATTGCCATTAATTTACCTGGCTCTGAATCTGGAGGTGACCACACCAACGTAAAAGGATCTACCCACCAGGTACCAGACACTGGATATCTAGAGATCCAAAAATAATGAGGACACTCCCTTGTCTGGAAGAGCTCACATTCTAGTGGCAGAGTATCCATTTAAGCACGCCAACCGAGAGATTTTCATTGCCCACCTCATTTCTCCCACAGTTGCCATGTCCCTCCAATCAGAACATTCCATGGCACCAAGCCTGGTATTAGTTATATGTTTGTAATTTTCAAGCCCTGAAACCGGAAAGATAGTTAATTTAGGATGTGCCTCCCCACCGTGCCCCGGGAAGTTTCGTTTCCCTAAGGGTACCAAAAAATCCATATTTAAAATAAAAATCCCCTGAAGGGTTTCTTGCGATCACTCTGGCATCCCGGTTCTTACCCCTCACTTCACTCCCCATCCCCAAAGCCCTGACTATTTCTGCTAGTTATTGAACTACCAGCCTCAGGGCCTGAAAATCATAACCACAGTCCTGACACAAAGCTCTGCTCACAAAGACTGTTCAAAGCCATGGAATGCTCTGGCTCTTTCATAATTGTAAGAGACATTGAAATGAAGCACATTCTATTCTCTCCACAGGGAGAGTTTTTCCTTTTTTCCCCTTCTGTTCAAAGACTCCTCCTGGTACCCTGATAACATAATAATTTGCTTTTCTCTCCTCTTTATGCATGCTTGTGGACACAAACTCCTCTGTTTTTGTCCTACTTCAATAAAAATTATCGACACAAAGTTTACAATGAATGGCCCTGATATAACTGATTGTTCTCCCATTGAGTAATAATACTCATAAAAAGAAATGGAAGGCACGAGAAGAATCAGAGAGCGGGCAGAAATTGGAATCGTAGAGGGAAACTGTTTAGCATTTATAACTTCCATAAACTTAACCTTGTATTTGTGTCAGCTACTTTATAGTTTTCCAATTTACTTTTTAATTGAGTCCTTTTTTTAGCCATGTTTGGAAGGTATAACTCTAAGTCGTCTTTCAAAACCGCACCACTTTAGTTCAGTTCAATTGATTGTTCCTTGTATTTATTATTCTTGTGCCTAACATACATCACTTACCATTTGGCCAAGTGCAAATGCAATTTACCATGCATCAAGCCACTTACACAGCAGACGTGCATTAGTTAATATTTTATTTGGAGTGATCTTTTCCATGTTTGCTGTTAGCCTTGATCACTTCCAGCTACCATATTGTTTAAGTTATAAAGACAGAAGGAATGACCCAAGTGAACTTGATTTACTTGCCGACTGTATAGTCTAACCATGGGATATGAGGTTGTTGTTAAAGGCACATAAATGTGAGTTAATTGAACCAACTTGGGCCCCAGACTCTCCAAAAATTCTACAGGAATGTGAAAATTGTCGTTTCTGGCTTCCTTTTCAGTGTGGTTTACCAGAACTGCCCTGGAGTTGAAAAATCAAATTCTGGCTCTGCTACCCTCACATTCTGTGACTTTAGGCTCTGTTCTCTGACTTTGCTTTCTGTCTATTGCCTGGTCCTGGAACACCCAGAGACTGCTTCCTAAAGAGAAGTTTCACTGTCTTTTGCCAGAAAGGTGAATCAAGAGAGATTGATCAGTTCACAAGGAGGGGGACTGAGTGAATAGCAAAAAAGGGAGATGTGTGGAGCCAAGAATAGGGAGTCTTTAAAACCCAGGAAAGGGCAGTTCAAGAAACTAGAGGTGGGAGCAGGCAAACAGGAGGCAGATTAATTCAGACATATAGGTCCTTAGCTCTATTTAAAGAGAATAGATATCTGTTGATCTTGAGTATCATGTTTGCCATTCTCAGTGCATTCAGAAAACCAGATGAAAGTTACATGGGAAGGCGTTTTCATTCAGTATTTAGCTGGGAGCAGAGGATGCCTTGATGAAGACAGCAGGCGCATTTCCTACCCTCCCAGGGCTCACAGTCAAAGACATTTTAAAGGACTACGGAGATGCGAGTTGTCACCATTGTTGTTAGTGCTGTTGAAATGAGATCAGTCCTGATTCCTCCTGCTAGAAAAGACAATTATTTTGAGGTTTTTAAGTAAATGCTACTAAAAGAGGTTTTGTCACTGGGAAGATAGCATCTCATGGTTTTCATGGACTTTAATTCAAGCATTCATTCAGCTCCTAATTCTAACTCTAACCCACTCACTCAGAACATATAATCCTTCAATCAGCTTCTAATTCTTAATGTCTATACAAATTAAAGAAATATATTTAAAACATATATATTTATCTGAAGACAGCTCTGATTTCTATTTATATTGGCAAGTCCCATTTAGACTTATGCGTTCTTCCCATATGCCCATAGCACTTTCCACTTGTATCTATGATAGAGGTTGTCTGATTGTATTAATTATTCCTACTACTTCTTTGAGGACAAAACGTATGTCTTAATCGTTTTTGTGTCACTGGCACCAAATGCAACTACCAGGCACCTACCATGTGACAGGCACTGTGGAAACCACTGGAGATACAGAGATATAGAGATGAGTCTTTTCCATAGCTCATAATCAAGTGGGGCAGACATATTTGCAAACAAATAATTGCAATAGTGTATTATGGGTTGCATCATTTAGCATGCTTTAGGCTACAAGTAACAGAAAAGTTCCCTTTCCATCTTTACTTCCCTTTCCAACTTTCCTTCTATTCTCACATTCCTTTCACTTCCCATGCTGAGGCAGAGATGCTGACGTCTGAAGAAGCTGGGTGAGGAGAGGGTACGGCATGGAAGCGGCAGAGGGAAGGGGACTGGAGTGCTTGGAAATTGAGCAAATAAGTTAATTGATAGAGCAAATAAGTAAATACACTTAGGATACCAGAAGCCAGGTTTCTCACTGTCTGAGAAGGTATTTTATAAGCATGGAAAAGAGGAGACTAGAAAGAACCTTGAAGTATTAGACTGGGGTTTTAAGCCTCAGTATGAACTTGTAGCGTTCTTAATACACATATTCAGATAAATATGGAAATAGCAGCTGATGTAGATGTGTGAATGCATGTACATGCATACATATATATATACATACATATACATATATATTCCTAACTCTATCCTCTGAGATTGTCTAGATGCAGGGGTACCCTAGAAGCAACGATCGCATTGAATACCCAGATGGTGGTTTCTAAATGACATCCTCCACTAGAATCTGGTCATGGGGAAACATCAGGCAGACCCAAATAAGAGTCATACTGTAAAATGAAAGACCTATACTCTTTAAGACTGTTAAGGATGTGAGAGACAGGAAGAGATTGAAGACCTGTTCCAAACTCAAGGAAACTGATGAGACATGATAACTAAAGGAAAACATGTTCTTGGATAAGATCCTGGGTCGGAAAAGAACAAGAAGCATTACTGCTTCTTGAAGTAGTCAATGTATACTAAAGTTAGTAAGTGCCTCTGAGTTGCTATTTAAAGATTCAAAACTTTGAGACTATTAACTGTTTTTAGCACTTGCAAAAGTCTAGTTAGCTACAAAGTTTTCATTTTTTCTCGAACATTTTGTTGCCTTCACATGGATGAATAGCCAATAAAGGATTTTTAATGGACACATCTGATTGTAAAAAAGACTGCTCTGTGAACATTATCCCAAAGCCTCACTGCTAATGACAATAAAATGAGGTTACATTTATATTAACATCCAAATTACAATGGCTTAGCACCTCCACCAGCTACACTGCAGCTCAAAGTATACACACCCACTGTTATTTCTGAGTCTATGCTCTTCTTGTTCTAGTTCTTCATCAAGCCTCCAGGCTAGAGTCCCTAGACATGATCTGCTGCAGCTCACAGGACACACAGGAGGTTTGGGAAGTTGTGTTGGTCTCCCTATGTCACTCAAGCCCAAGTCTGGAAGATAACTCTCCCTTGATTCTCAATAGCATCACTGAGACCTAGCTTGAATTTCTTACAAGACACTGGAAGTTTAACCACAAGTGGAGGAAATAACCTTACACGCAGTAAGGTATTCCTGCTACTAGATGTGATACTCTGGGGGCCCATGGGCCCCACACTTACGCTCAATGGTATCTCCTAAAGTGTCCCGCTGCCTAGCTCCCAACCTGCTCCCAAAAGACTGACTCCTCTTTACCCTCACCGCTACGTGCTCCATACATTCCCACAACCCAAAGTCCAGGTCCATCTGCCCTGAAGCCCAGAGAGAAACAAGATTTTCCCTCCCTCCAATCCTTGGGCTGACTTCTCAATTTTCCTTTCTGTCTCTGGTTCGGTCTTTGCCAGAATAGTAGAACTTGCTACAAGAAAAACCCTGATCATAGACTTAACCTATGGCCCCAACAGTTGCAAAAGAACATGCTCTGAAATCTCAGTAAATTCCAGGTTAATATAAATGAAATAATGTGTAGGACATTGTTATGGACTGAATCGCATTCCCCCCCACCCCCCAAATATTCTTGGCTGGAAAATGTGGCTGTATTTTGGAGAGAGGGTCTTTAAAGAGGTAATTAAGTTGAGTCATTAGGGCAGGTTGTAATCCAATATGACTGGTATCCTTACAAGAAGAGGAAATTTGGATACAGACACATACAGAGGGAAGATGATGTGAAGGCAGAGAGGAGATAGCCATTGACAAGCCAAGAAGAGAAGCCCTGGAACAGATTCTTTCCTCGAGGTCTTCAGAACGAACCAACCCTGCTAACACCTTGATCTCAGACTTGTAGCCTCCGGAATTGTGAGAAAATATACTTCTGTTGTTTACGCCACCCAGTCTGTGGTTCTTTGTTACAGCAGCCCTAGCAAGCTAATACAGACGTCGAGTTTGAATTGTGTCAAACTAAGTCCAGCTTCCTTTTGGTCTTTCTTCCACTGGAAGGCAGAAGATAAAACTTTGAGTCTTAGTAGTTTCACATTTTTTTGCCAATGACTACTAACAGGAAAATGGAATTTTCCACAAAAATAGTTCATAGGCACAAAACATTCTAACGGTAAAATTTACATATAGAAAAAAAAAAAAAGCATTTTCCTAACCCCCTTCCCCTAACCGCCTCCACCAAGAAAATACAAGCCAGCAAACTCTCCAAGATAGATTCCTGGTTCAACCATAAATAGCCATTTATGTTTGCAGAGAAAATAATAAACTTCTTAGTGTGAAAAAATCTACCTCATGATTTTTCACAAGTACCTTTACAAATGTGTAAAACATAACAAAAGAATGATATGCCCCAAGGAGGAATTCAAATCTCCATCTCTTAACAAAGAGAAAAACAGTTGAAAACTTCAAAATGAAAACTACGCTCACATTCAACACATCAAGAAAGAATTGAAGTTGATTCAGGGCACTCCCTCTCTCATTCCATGGTGTGTGAGTTGTATCCAAATTACTGATGAATGAAATAAATGGAATGGGATGGAAAAGGAGGGTATTTATTTCATTCTCTGCTAAGAGAGTGAAGCTGCCCACGATCAGAGCCCAGCTTCCCTGAGGACCACCCTATTTCTCTCCATCCTAATTCATCCTTTTTCCTCGTGCCTTCCTCCTTATCTCAGTTTGCATCTCTTCTGTTTACTGAGTCCCCCACATCTTTCCCATTTCTTTCCTCTAGCTTTCATCACTGCCTTTTCCTTCCCTGCTGCTACATGGATGACACACCTCTGTTTGGAGTTGGAATGCTCTGTTTCTTGGATTCAAAACGACAGAAAAGCCATCAACACCTAGAGCAGAAGTGAGAGCGGCAGTGTGGTAGGTAGACCAATGGTGGCAAACGAGGTCATTTTAGGGAGTCCACAAATGAATTTTTAAATTTAATGGAGTTTTAAATTTAACTGTACATTAGAAAAACTAGAACTGGCACATCAAATCTTTAAATCCTGACATAAATGAGCGGATGGCGGAAGAATTTTGAGGCTTAAGAGAGTTTTCCAGGTGACCCTGAAATCAAACCACATTAGATTTTACAAACCTAAGTGCTTTCCCTGACACATTTAACAACTGAAATAGTGCAGGTCTCCTTCCCATAAAGTCTCAGAGCACCGTGTACCTCTCCTTTACAGCATTTAGCCCAATTATAACCCATTCTTTTTGTAACTGTTTGTCAAATGGTCATCTTTACTACCAGAATGTTCACTCTGAAATCGGTCCCATGACTGCTTGTTTCCTACTGTATCCTTTGATCTCAGCACATTCTTTGGTATATATTAGCATTCCTTAAGTGTTTCTAGAATAAATGCATGAAGAAATAAATGAATAAATAAAGCTGGCTCTAATTTGATGATGTATCCATCACTTTCCTAAGAAGATTTCTGAGCAAAAGAAGGAAACCAAAATCTAAGAATTTGGCCCATCAGAAAATGAGTGGGTTAAGTGCATAGTGCAGGGAAAAGAACAGTGGGCTCAGAGTTGCAAGACCACAGTCTGAGCCTTAACTCTACCAATAACTAACTGGTTGAGTGACCTCTTTTTTATCTCCCAAGTCATTCCACCTCTACTGACCTTGTTTCCCATGTGCAGAATGAATAAATGTTCTCTAAGACATGTTCCTATTTGGGTGCTATGCAGTCAAGTCAAAATAGTTCAAGAAGAGGATCCTTAAGGCTGTGCCTTTCTTTTCCTCTTCCTGTGTATGTACGTGTTCAACGACTATTATTTAGGATTAAAGCTTCAATAAGACAATGCTCTCATGAGCGGAGAAGATGTCAAACATCTGGCTAACCAAAAAAAAAAAAAAAAACCTCTAAAATCCTATGGGTTCTGCTGGTGGGAATATACATGAAGCAGCCACTGTGGAAAACAGTTTGATCCTTCCTCAAAAAGTTAAACATAGAATTAATCAGCATATGACCCAGCAATTCCACTCCTATGCATATACCCAAAAGAATTGAAAGCCAGTATGCAAACAAAAACTTGTACATGAATGTTCATGGTAGCGTTATTCACAATTGCCAAATGAGGAAACAATCCAAATGATGAATGGATAAACAAAATGTGGTTATATCCATACAATGGCATATTATTCAGTCATAAAAAGAGATAAAGTACTGATACATGCTAAAACATGGATGGATAAACCTCAGAAACATGCTAAGTGAAAATAGCAACACACACAAGGTCACATGTATGATTCCATTTATATAGGATATCCAGAATAGCTAAATCTGTAGAGACAGAAAGCAGATCAGTAAGAAGGACAGAATGAGGAGTGACTGCTTTACTGGATACAGGGTTTCCTTTTGGGGTGATGAAAATATTTTAAAACTAAATGGAGGTGATGGTAGCATAACATTGTGAAGGTATTAAATGCCACTGAATCATATATTTTTTTAATATGATAAGCCATTTATTTATTTATTTGTTTGTTTGTTTGTTTGTTTGTCATGTCATGCAGCATGTGGGATCTTACTTCCCTGACCAGGGATCAAACCCGTGCCCCCCTGCATTGGGATCACGAAGTCTTAACCACTGGACCACCAGGGAAGTCTCTGAACTATATACTTTAAATGGTTAATTTTATATTAGATTAATTTTACCTCAATTTTTAAAAGCCTATGTATTCTATTTTATAAAAATATACAGTCATGTTTTCAAAAACAGTCACTCAATATCAAATAAAAGCTTTTATAAATCTATAAAAATTGATGGCAAGAATTTTAGGCAGGAATAAACAATCTGCCACCCACGACTGTAACATTCTGAGCTTTAAGATATGGACCTTGATATCATTACAGCCACCAAAATCTAAAATTATTCAAGCTTACTACTAATAATACCTATCATGTACTTATATGCATGAATTTAGAAAACCCTTCCAGAGTTGAATAATTTCCATCAACCCTCCTCCATGAATTACAAATGTTATATTCTATGAATGTGACTAATACAGATATATTAAAAACTAAGTTAAAATGATCCAAGAAACCCCTTACTTCCTTCACAAACAGAATATATAAATAGTTCAAAACTCCATATTGGTCCCATATTCCTCTATTTGGACACACAAGGGATCTACATGCCAAGCTGTAAAAAAGTACATGTAGTTTAAAAACTCCAAACTTAGAAAAGCTATGCCTCTGACTGTGAAAGAGTTTTGCTTAAAAATAGTAGCATACTATTTTTAAGAGCTCTCCCCCATTCTCCTTCCCTTTGACATTGCCACACAATTCTCCTAGGAGCAGAGCTGCCATGATTTCCACATGCCAAGAAACCACACTGGTGTGTAGAGATAGGCATCCAACAACAGGCTCACTATCAGTTTACCAAGCACATCTGCCTATGACCTTCAAGACCAATATCAAATGCAAACTTCACACTTTATAGAAATTGAACACAATTGAACACAAATCCTCTTTTGAAACTTGTTTTCTTTTAATAAATTTATTTATTTATTTTTGGCTGCGTTAGGTCTTCATTTCTGTACGCGGGCTATCTCTAGTTGCAGAGAGTGGGGACTACTCTTTGTTGCGGTGTGCAGGTTTCTTATTGTGGTGGCTTCTCTTGTTGTGGAGCACGGGCTCTAGGCGTGCGGGCTTCAGTAGTTGTGGCACGTGGGCTCAGTAGTTGTGGCTCACAGGTTCTAGAGTGTGGGCTCAGTAGTTGTGGTGTACTGGCTTAGTTGCTCTGTGGTATGTGGGATCTTCCAGGACCAGGGATCGAACCCGTGTTCCCTGCATTGGCAGGCAGATTCTTAACCACTGCGCCACCAGGGAAGTCCTGAAACTTGTTTTCTAAATGCTTGGTAAAATGACTTATTTGATCAGCTTGAGAATGTTTTTGGAAACAGCATCGATATTTTGCCACATGACACATAATGTCACAATGTGGTACTTAAAGCATCAGTTCATGAAATACCTGTTAAAGAATAGCACCTGTATTATACTCCATATGTTTTTTTTTTCTCTTCCCCCTTTCTTTCTTTTTTTTTTCTTTCTACAAAAGCAATGCACGTTCACGTCAGAAATTTTGGAGAAAACAGAAACGTGGAAAAAGGAAAAATCACTCAGAGTCCCACAATCCAAATGTATCACTATTAACATTTTAACCACTAATTTCTAATCTATGTCTAATGATTTAGGAAAGTTTTGATATGCATTTTTCATTTTACTGTCTTTCTCTGCAACTGAGGTTAGTTTTCTTGGGTAATAAATCAGAAGTGTTTGCATTATTGGACACAGAGTTTATGTTAAATGCTCAATAAAATATTTTTGGAATAGTTCAGGCCCTTTAGAGAAAAACAGCCTCTATCTTATAATCACCTCTTTGTAAATCCCAGCTTATATGTCACCTCCACGGGGAAACCTTCTTAATTCTCCAGATCAGGTTAGGCCCCCACTTATATGCTCCCATAGCATCCTTTGCTTTTCCCTCATAGCATATACCACAGTTAACCATCTGGATCGTTATCAGCTGTTTTCCCCAACATAGGCACCCAGAAGAAAGTCACCAAGTCTGTCTTATTCTTTGCTATTCTCCAAAAATTAAGTGAGTTTTATTATGTAAAAGATATTTAGCTAATAGTGGATGGATGGATGGATGGATGGATGGATGGACAAATGGACAGATGGATGAATTAATGAACCAAGGAACAAACTTTCTTAGGGATGCAATCTGGGACCATGACTGACTGAAGAGATGAAACTTGTGTGGCAATGTAATTACATGAATAAAAGCTGAGTTTATACTGGAATGAGTTTGTACCTCTTTGATCCTCCTTCTCAGATACCAGGATCCTGACGCAAGACCCCTGTTTAATGTAGAGACCCTGCCCAGGGAACATACCTGCTGTGATACATGAAGCAATGGGACTTCAGTTCTGAACAAGATGGAGTCACAGGAACTGGATTTCCTTTCCACCTGAAACAACTACAAAAAAAAGACAAAGTATGATTTTCAGACATTGGACAGGCAGCAGAAGACAGTGATTCCTGAGACAGGGAAACTTGTGCAGTGAGCCCTATGAATGCCCCATCTTACTGCCTCCAGAGAGTTTTCAGGCTACAGTTGAGAAAGGGAGAACAATGCAAGAGGCACTGATGTTCTCCCTGAATTTTTTCATTCACAACCTCCAGAGTTGCCCAGGTGAAATTAAAAACTGGCCCCTGCACATGGAGGGTAAGATAAAAAACCAAAGAAAGAGGCAGACCACTTCAGATTGGTAGATGGCAGTTTTAATAAGCAAAGGAACTTACATATGACACTTGTCTTGGGAGGCTGCAAGGCAAATAGATCTCCACACAGCTCTCCAGAATCTTAAGAGTTTACATAGAGGCCTTAAAGGGCCTTAAAGTCACTACACGGTCTAGATTGTCTCAACAACACACGGCTCTCCCAAGACTGCATCTTTGAAGTGGCTCCTAGCACAGGACCAGTGCATGGACCATACGTTCCAAGGACAAGGGAGGGGATGGGGCGTCTCAGACTGCTTGGGTCCAGCTTGCAGATCAACGGGCAGTCATGTCCTCTTGATGACCTCCTCCCACAGAGTTGAGGGGATGGAGCTTGTTGTCTTGAAAAGTCACGACAGCCAATGTTCACAGGGCAGAATACCAGAGAAGAGAGAAATACACAGAGAGAGAACTCCAGAGATATCTGCAAAGGGTCCCCATCAAGTCTTCAGCTGAGTCCATGCGAGTGAAGAAATTACCTGAGGCCATGGGAAGAATCACCTAGAGGGAGTAGAGGGAACAATCCAGAGCGCTCACACAGGACTAGGAATCATTCCTATCCGCACAGGTCAAGGTGGAAAATCTTCATAATTCATGGGCGGTGGGTAGACTATTCAGAAGGGTAGTGACTCAGTAGTGACAGAAAAATAGCCCTAGTCTACAGGGTGCTCTGGTCCCCACCATACCAAAAGGTTCAAACCATTCAAGTAACTGTGTACTGTAACAAAGCTCAATAATATTTACAAGAATACAAAAATATCCAGCACCCAACAAGGTAAAATTCACAGTAGCCAGCTTCTAATGAAAAATTAATAGGTATGTAAAGAAGCAGGAATATATGACCCATAATGAGGAGAAAATAGCAACGGGAGAGATCTGAGGGAGGAACCAACGTGAAATCCTGGCAGACCATCTAACACTATCAGTAGAGAGAAAATATGGTATTAAACACTAGAACAAACATCCAGATTTGCAAACCACGTCCACCATTTCTTAGGTAAATCTGACTCAAAAACCCATTTTTACAATGACTGGTCCCTCTTCTGTTTACTTATCCTCTTATAAGGACTGAAAGACTTGAGAGAATGTTTAAATAAAGGCAACCGTAGATTTTCTATTTTGGATGTCCACACCATCAGCACCTCTAAGGCTTCTCAAGAACACAAAATCAAGCAACTCCCACCACTTGAAGAGAAGAGACTGATATTTTAAAAGAAATGCTACAGTCTAATCAGTATTTGCTTCCAAAGCTTCCGCCTATCAGTCCTGAATTTTGGACTCTTTTTTCTTCGCCAGCAGTTTTCATAACATGATTCAAAGAGGATGGATTTTTCATCAATTAAGTGACATATCACATTGCCCTAACATGTCATAAATTTCAAGGATTTCTCAATATCTTGTCATGATGAACCCAAATTTAGCAATATTATCAGACTTTGGCTCTACATATCAAGATACTTAATGTTTGTGCCAATAACTGAAATTTATCGTTTCTTGAACTTAATGGACCCAGTGCCATTGCTTCTTTCAGATTGTTTCAGCAGGGACTAGACTTTTTGAAGTCAATAAACCATTTCCTCTCTTGAAAATGAACTCCAACTGTTCTCTCCTAGGCTGCTTTCATGGCCAAACTATTGTTCCTCAGCTCTTGCAATGTGCTTTTTGGAAAGGGAATATTTTTTGGATTTTACTCACTGAGCACTAATTGAGTCTCTGAAGGGGTCCTAGGTGTGATAAAAGAATTACTAAAGCTATGAGTCCCAAAATAAGGACACAGTGACAAAAATACTCCTTGGCTAAATGAAAGATGCCATACAAATATGCAGTGTCTATTAATATACCACTCTTTTGGGGGACAGTCGGTCCAAGAATTTGGTCAAAGGAAATCATGTCTTTGATACTTGGCTGCTATCCAACCCAGCTGAAAAGTCATTACAATCATGGCAGCACTAGCGGAACAGGAGATGCAATATAGTGGAGGAGGTGACGACGGAGAAAGATTGAAATCAAAGGGCAGATCAATGAAGGAAGAAGTAAGCCAAAAGCATGAGGAGTTATGGGAAAGGGACCTATATGCATCCCAAATTATAGCATCAGTGAGAGAGAACAAGGGAACACAACAAAGTGTTAGGCAGAGCTACCTTTTGTGAATTTTCCATGGCTCTGAAGACCCACATGCCCAACAGAGTCAACAAAGAGGTCAGGGTGCATGGCTTCTGCTTTGGTCCTAGCAATGAGTTAGGACCTTGAGTGAGAGAGTAGTCATAACCATCATTCTGACAATGTGTGGGTTGATAATACCTAATTAGGAAAACCATAAGATGATTGAGGACCATTTAAAAGGCAATTCAAGAACAAACATGGATTTTTAGCAGAGGCAGGATGAAGACAGAAACAAATCCTAACATTTGATGAGCACAATGGGAGCAAAGAAACCCAAACTTACGCGTGTGCATGTACACACACACAGACACCTTACTATACTAGGACAGAAAGTCCTCAAGTTAAAGACCCATTGGCTGCTAAAATTGGCTTTTCATATAGGATTCTCTAAAATCTTATGTGTAAAGAAAGTAGCCAGCGTCAGAAGAGTCTTATTTTGATAGTCATATGTGCCAATATGCTTATATCTCAAGAAATGATGAAGTTATATGGCCCCTTCTTCTGACTTTAAGATACAAATTGAATGAAATTCAGTGGAGACAGGAGAGGAAAAAAAAGTAGCAAAAGTAGGAAACAAGAGATTATTTCTCACATTTTACTATGTCTCTCTCACTAAATTATAAGCTCCAAATGGTAGAGACTACGTTTGCTTTGCTAACCACTGAATATATAGTGCCTAGTACAATTTCTGGCGTATAGTAAGTACTCATTGAGTATTTATTAAATAAATAAGGTTGCAGTGTTATATAGGACAACAGAAGGCCATGATAAAAGCCTCGATCTTCAAGGTAGAAATAATATTGGAAGTTGAATTAGTTAGAATTAGTTTGGCTCTGAGTAAAAGAGAAATCCAAAGTATGGATGGCTTAAACAAGATAGAAGTTTATTTCACATCCACATTTTTAGGAAAGTCTGGATGTAGGCAATGCTAGGGGAGGCATCATGTTTGCACAAAGTGGTCAAGGACCACTGCCACACCCTCCTCTGCTATCCATTAGGTCTGGCCCTTCTCCTCAAGGTCCAAGATGTCTGTTAGAGCTCCTGTCACTACATCTTCATTCCAGGCAGAGGCAGAAGGATAGAAGGAAAGGAAGGGACGAAAAGGGCACATTCCTTTATTTGATAACCCAAACAATACTTTCAATTACACTGATTAGTCAAAACTTAGTCACACTTAACTACAAAGGGAGGCTGGGAAATTCAGTCTTTTAGCTGGAAAGCAATGTTCCAGTTTAAAATCTGTAATCATTTATGAAGGAGAAGAGGGATAATAGATATAGGGCATTTACCACCATAATGTGAGTAGCAATTAAAATCTTCTCCAGAATGAAAGGAGAGAAAATAGAAATTATTTGGCATTGAGACTCTCTTCCCTTTTGTTCAATATTTTTGGGAAGCAAATTCTCTTGAAATACTTAAGAACTGCAAAAATTATTAACCAATTGACAGACCTCTCAGCCAACAAAAGATGGAAGAAAAGGAATAGATTTTTTCCCCTTTGTTCCTTTTTTTAAAAAAAAAATCTCAGCAAGGACTGCTTGAGCTCAGAGAATCGTCCACCTCCATGTTTTTGCTGTCAGTGGTCTGGGGATCTGTCAGTTTGTGGAAGCTGGAACTAGACTATTCTATGCCCCTGCCAGCCCTCGCCCACCCCCTCCAAATGACACAACTTGCCTGTACCTCAAGATGCTTTTTCACTGCTTCAGGGGGGAAAAAAAAGATAATTCCAGCTCACCATAAGGCAGGCAATCTTGAATGGCACATTTACTGTTGACCAATAAAAGACCAAACCAGTTACTGTGGTAAAGACAAAAGTGACCTAGAGATCGTGATAACAGGTTCCATCTACTATTTGTTTATTTGTTTATTCATTTTTTCACACAGGATTTTAGCTGATGGTATCAAGCTAAATATTTCTTAGAAAATAAAACCACTACAAAGAAAAAACATTGAGGCAATATCTTGAGTCTGAAATTTTTTAATTACTATCTGAGGGCTATTTGAAATGTGAAGTCATGAATCAAAGAGAACTGAAAGGATTTTTCAAAAAATAAAAAATGCTGGTCAGAGACACAGTCTTTGAATTTTCCTGGTGATGCCTGGTGACAGGGACAGGAGAGTTAAGATTTTAAAGTGAAGTTCTTCAAACTCCTCCTCCCCATCCTCAGCCTAGTTATAAGGGGAAAACAGAAATCCTAAATGGCCAACCAAATTTCTCCACCCCCCCACTCCCCGCTATAAAGATTATAAAACCATAAGAGACTGACAAAGCTCTCTGCTCAGATTAAAGGTCAAAACTTGACACCCTAAATACTAGGGTGTTTGGGTGGAATGACAGGAATGACAGACTTCCTAATTTGAGAATACATACACTCAGAGGGTTAGGATGGAGAGTAGGGTCTTAAAAGATTCAATCTTGGTGGGTTTCCTCCAGGGATAATATTCAATGCACTTAGCAAACAGCCGATCAGAAATTGCACTAGCCAAGGCACTAACTCAGGGACCTAGAAGCTCTCTGATGAGCCATGCATTAACTCTTTAGTTTCTGGATTGTGAAGAGGATCGCAGGACAGGGGTGAGGCTCAGGTCATCAAATATTTGCCAACCAGAATTTTAACAGCATGTAAGGCTGTCCTGGGGCAAACCGTCTGAATATCAGCCCCATTCTACTCTTCCAGGCACTAATGAAGCCAGGCCCACGATCATTATGCCCACATTCGTGCTCTCCCATATCAGCCAGCTTCAGAGGGTCACTTAGCTCTTGTCACTTTGCGGAAATGGCCACCCACTCCTGGAGAGAGTATTCAGGAAGACACAAACCCTACCTCCCTTAAGATCATTAATCTTAGTCACACTGGAAACATCAGGTGGGGAACAAGAGTTTCCATGTAGTGTCTGGTGCTCCCATATTCACGCAGGACTAAACAGAAATATACCGCAATATTCCTGGAAAGGAAACTCAGAAAATTGAAATGCTACTCTTACTTTAAACAAGTCCTTTTCTGATTATGCCTTGGTCTCCTCTGGACAGGTAAATTGGATTGGAATATGCTCTAATGTCTTCAACCTGCACATATAAATCAGTGTCACTTTAATTCTCACTTATGAATGTGTATCAATAAGATTATGAAATTATTAAGCAGGAAAAACACAACAGAAAGACAGGCTTATTGGTGACACCAATCACAATGACAAGATACAGTGGCTTGTTTAATTATTTTAAGAAAAATCAGATTCTCTCTAATAGCCTTCCATATTTGATGTTTTCTAATACCCAGTAATTCTTCCTCTTTTTTCCTTGTAGATTTCACTTTTAATAAAAGTCTTCTTATTTAAAGATTTTGGAAAGGACAAAAGCTAAAGAAATTTAGGTTTACTTCCTATTTTATAATTAATGGGTCTATTATTATGTCCCTGGCTTGTTCACTCATTCCTCATGTTACCCCTTCCCCTTTGTTTTAAATGTCTCTTTCATCTGAACGTGTTTCCTATCAATCATTTGTTTTTTATTAAGGTAAGATTTGCATAACATAAAATTCACCATCTTGCCATTTTAAATTGTACAATTCAGGGGCATTTAGTGCATTCACAGTGTAGTGCATCACCATCTAATTCCAAAATATTTTGATCATATCAAAAAGAAATCTTATACCCGTTAAGCAGTCACTCCTCACTCCTAGTTCCTAGCAACAGATAATCTGCTCTCTGTCTCTATGGATTTGCCTATCCTGGACATTTCATATAAAAGGAATCATACGAGATATGGCTTTTTTCTGTCTGGCTTCTTTCATTTAGCATAATGTTTACCAGGTATATCTATATATCAGTACCTTTCTGTAGCTGAATAATATTCCACTGTAAGGATATACCACATTTGTTTATCCATTTATTGGTTGCTGGACATTTGTGTTGTTACCACTTTTTGGATATTATGAAAAATGCTACTATGAGCACTCATGTAGAAATTTTTGTTTGGACACCTGCTTTCACTTTTCTTGGGTATGTACCGAGAAGTAGAATTGCTGGGTCATATGGTTATTCTATGTTTAATTTTCTGAGGAATCATCGAAGTATTTTCCACAAGTGCTGCACCATTCTGCATTCCCACAGCAATGCACAAGTGTTCAAATTTCTCAACATCCTCACCAACACTTATCATTTTCCATTTTTGTTGTTGTTATAGCTATCCTAGTAGGTATAAAGTGGTACTCACTGTGGTTTTGCTTTGCATTTCCCTAATGACTATTGATGTTAAGCATCTTTTCATGTGTTTATTGGTCATTAGTATATCTTCTTTGGAGAAATGTCCATTTAAGTCCTTTGCTCATTTTCAAATTGGGTTGTTTGCCTTTTGTTGTTGAGTTGTACCTTCCAATCATTTTCAGCCAAAATGTTTTAACATTGGCTTTTCAAACCAATGACAAAGCTGCAAAATGAACTATACAAAATAAACAAAGCCTAGACTACTTGCTACATCCACTAAAACACACACCCACTAAAACACATGCCCACATCCACACCCACCCACACAGTCACTTTGAATTTTGATTTCTGAATTCTAATATGCCCATCCAGACAACAGATAAGTAAGTTATTTCTAGGGAAAATAAAATTTTTTTAAATTAACAGAAAGGAAAATAATTTATTCATGCATATATTTATTCAACAAATATTTCTTGATCATTCTGCTAGGCATTAGGATGACTGAAAACATTTGTGGTAACACTGCGTCTTTATACCTATATCCATATAGGAAGATGTGTTATAAAGGGGGGTTGTATATGAAAACCATGTAAAGTGTGAAGAAAAGCAATTATAGGAAAAACTTAATTCAGTTTGCCCAGAGTTTAAAAGAAAATGAAATTCCCAAATGACCTAGAGACAGATGACTTGTGGTTTATCTTCCTTTGAAAAAGATACTATGTTAAAGAGGAACAATGTCTCCCACTCCACACACAAGGATATATCATCCAAACTCACTCATACAATTGAATTGATAGCTATTAATCAGGAGGCCTGAAGTGTGTATTGTTCCTTTGCATTATTGGGGATAGCTCTAGAAAGAATTTGTGGAAAGTTGGAATATCAAGAAAATTTTAAACTCAGATGGAAAAATGTGATTCCAAGTCGCTATTTTTGGATGAAAATCTAAGGAAGAAATCTATGAAACAAAGAATGTGTCTCCACAAGGTGAAAATAATATATTCTGATTCCCAATGCCTGAATTTGTGGAGAAGTGAGGCATTCACTTACTGAAGTGTACAGGTATTTAGGACGTGCTAAATAAGAGGTAGAATATAAATATAAAATTGGTAGTATGGAGTAGTGGTTTAGAACACAAGTTTTAAAATCAGTCCGACTTGGATCTGAGAACCTTGTGCCACTTATTAGGTTACTCATCCCAGCTTCAAGACCATCCTCCTGACTCAGCTTTGTGATGCCGGGGCCGGGACTCTGTGAACCAGCTTCCAGCATTGCCCACTACCCTCTGTGAAGGTCTGCCAGCAGGGGGTACTAGAGGAAGACTGAATACCTGGAGGAAGGAAAGAAACCTGTCTGCTCCTGTCTGTTTCCTTTTGGTTTCCCGTTATTGTCAGCACCACCCTAGCAACACCTTTGAATCTCAGAAGCAGCACTACTTGCAGTAGGAGAAGTTGAATCCAGTTGAATCCAGTTTGCAGGGGTTTTTTTAACATTTGCTGACCAGTCCCACCAAATTTTCCCGAAGACACAAGGACCAGCTGTCTGCCCTCTCTCCTCAAAGGTGTGGGTCCCAGCCCAAGAATGAGCCTCCTCCAAATTTCTGAGTTTTAATAATTCCAAGATTTTCCTTCACTTCCCAACCTAAAAACTGATAGTGGATTCCTGCTAGTTCTCCCTTCTGTGATACCTTTTTTTTTTAATTGAAGTATAGTTGATTTACAGTGTTTCAGGTGTACAGCAAAGGGATTCAGTTTTATACACACACACACACACACACGTGTGTACATGTCTTTTTTCAGATTTTTTTCCATTATAGGTTATTTCAAGATATTGAATATAGTTCCCTCTTCTATCAGTAGGACCTTGTTGTTTATTTTATATATAGTAGTGTGTACCTGTTAATCCCAAATTCCCAATTTATCCTGCCCTCGCTTTCCCCTTTGGTGACAATAAATTTGTTTTCTCTGTCTGTGAGTCTAGTTCTGTTTTGTAAATAAGTTCATTTGTACCATTTTTTGGATTCCACATATAAGAGATATCATATGATATTTATCTTCCTCTGTCAGACTTACTTCACTTAGTATGATAATCTCTAGGTCCATCCATGTTGCTGCAAATGGCATTATTTCATTCTTTTTTACGACCGAGTAATATTCCATTGTATATATACACCACATCTTCTTTGTCCATTCATCTGTCAATGGACATTTAGGTTGCTTCCATGTCTTGGTTATTGTAAATAGTGCTGCAATGAACACTGGGGTGCATGTATCTTTCCGAATTAGAGTTTTCATCTTTTCTGGATACATGTCCAGAAGTGGGATTACTGGATCATACAGTAACTCTATTTTTAGTTTTTGAAGGAACTTCCATACTGTTTTCCATGGTAGCTGCACCAATTTACATTGCAGCAACAGTGTCGGAGGTTTCCCTTTTCTCCACACCCTCTCCAGCATTTATTATTTGTAGGCTTTCTGATAATGGCCATTCTGACTAGTGTGAGGTGGTACCTCACTGTAGTTTTGATTTGCATTTCTCTAATAATTGGCAATATTGAGCATCTTTTCATGTGCCTGTTGGTCATCTGTATGTCTTCTTTGGAGACAATGTCTATTTAGGTCTTCCTTCTGTGATATCTCAGTGCTCTTTGTTTGCTTTTTCAATTCTCTAATAACCTCTAACAATTGTTTACATTCTCTCTGTTAAAATAACTGACATGGCTTCTGTCTCCTGATGGGACCCTGAATGATATGGTTCCCCAGCTGGCAGCTGGTTGTCTTCTGGTCCTATTTCTCTCCAATAGGACTGGGAGTTCTCAGAGTTGCTGCTGAGAAGCTGGTTTCTATCACTGGGAAGCCAGCAGCCTCCAAGGTGTTAATATACTAAGAAATCTAATCTCACGCACTCTCCTAACCCTTGTGTGAATCAGTGTGACTAAAGTCTCCTGAAAAAGACATCTTCTGAAAAAAGGCAAATTGAAAAAGACATGGAGTCGATTAGTGTTATCCTGGGGTGGGGGTGGGAGCAGGGATTGACTGCAAACACGCATGCAAGGGATGTTTGGGGAGTAATGCATAAGTTATAACACCGGATTGTGATGATGGTTCCTTAAATTTACTAAAAATCGTTGGATTGTACACTTAAAATGGATGAATTTTAGATGTAAATTAAAGCTCAGTAATGCTTTTTTTTTTAATCAGCCTTTTAAAACTAACGTAAATGTTCTTTGTGATCAAGGCCTATCATAGAGTGAGATGGTCATTTATGCCAGGATTCTCATTCATGAAAGACCTCAAATTTGACATCCAGGCTTGCTCATTCCCAACATTAGTTATTAAAATATAACCACAGTTTTTGTGACTCTAGGCCTCTCCACATCTGAGCTGTTTGTCTTCAATGTCCAGTAAATACTTACTAATGGCATAGGATTTCTCTCTTTGGTATCTGAACTTATCTCTAAGATGTTCCAAGTCCAAAGACTTGAAAGGCTAGGAGCCTTGGAAGACTTGGGAGGCTAGGAAAGTTAACACTTACTAAGCCTATCCACCATGGAACAGGCACCAGATTCTTTGCTTTACATCATAATTTAAGCTTATTTTTACAATAATGATACCTATGTGATGGGCATTGCAACCCAACCATTTTATAGAGAAGAAAACTGAAGCACTTAAAAGTGAAATAACTTGCATAAGATGATGTACTCAGTAAGTAGGATGGTTAGATTTATTATTTTTTTTAATAAATTTATTTATTTATTTATTTTTGCCCGCGTTGGGTCTTTGTTGCTGCATGCAGGCTTTCTTTACTTGTGGTGAGCGGGGTTACTCAGCGTTGCAGTGCACCGGCTTCTCATCGCAGTGGCTTCTCTTGTTGTGGAGCATGGGCTCTAGGCACGCGGGATTCAGAAGTTGTGGCATGCGGGCTTCAGTAGTTGTGGCTAACGGGCTCTAGAGCGCAGGCTCAGTAGTTGTGGCGCACGGGCTTAGTTGCTCTGTGGCTTGTGGGATCTTCCCGGGCCAGGGCTCGAACCCATGACCCCTGAATTGGCAGGCGGATTCTTAACCACTGTGCCACCAGGGAAGCCCTAGATTTAAAATCCAGCTTTTTGCACATGAAATGACATTTTCATGAAAACCTTGGTGCCTCTTTCAGTGAGGCATTTCTGAGGGCAAAGAGAGAATTCTACAGGGTATGCCTTTGAACAAGAATATCAGTTAAATCAACTTAAATAGCAAGTTACTGTTTAAGATTGTATGAATTATGAAGTTAGAAATCTTTAAGAAGGTCTCAAATGGTAGGTGACCCACAGTGTATTTCACATAGGTATTAGCGGTAGGTATTTCTCCCTAGTTTCTTTAGGTTCTTTTTGATTCAAATGCTTGGCAAAACTTTGCATTATGTTGTTTTATAGTGTTCTGTGCTGACAAGTGGTAAACTCTGAGAAAATACATTTCTTTTATTCCAAACCTATAAAAGCAACATTGTGCATTTTTGTCTACGGTAGCCCTGTGCTCGTGACTACATGTTTAAAGTTGCTGTTCCCCTGGGGTTGTCCAAGCCAAGACAATCAACTTCAAAAATACATCTGAAGACAAAATGCATTTTTTTCAATTGAGAAAACCAACAGAAAGCAGAAATAGTATATTTTTAAAAACACACACAATTTTTTAAAAAATTATTAAGGGAATTCATCAGAGCTTGTTTTTTCTTTTTTTTCATTGAAATGAACTTTGCCGTATTTTAAAAGAGAAAAAAAAAATCAGCTGAAATAATTTGTTTGTGGTTCAAGTCCAGCCATGACAGAATTTTAAACAGAAATTTGAATATAGGTCCCCAATTCCAGTATTTTACAGAGAATGTGAAAATTTTTAACATTTTACCACAGAAAGATGATATTTATCTTAAGATAGCTATCCCATAATTTGATTAAAAACTGATGTTAAAATTAAATCTCCATCCTGTGGCAAGAGCATAAAGGCCAAATCCACTTGGTGCTTTGGTTCTTGAAAAGGTCATAGTGACAGAATTGCAATGGCATACAAAAGTTTACATTATCCACCTTGGATGAGGGACATAATGGCACAACTATAGTTGTGAGGTTCAACTAAGGCTACTTCCACTAAGAAATAAATAACTTTTTTAATGAAAATACTGTCAAAGTTTACCTCAGAGAAGTTGGCTAAGGAGTTGAAGAGATAAAGGAATTTTTACTTTTCATATTATATTATTCTGTGCTTAAACTTTAATGAAAGTGCTAAAACTTTTATTTTATCATGGGCATGCATTGCTTTGTTGATGAAGGAAGTAATTACTTTTAAAAAGGATTATTTCAAAAGAAGAAACAAAAAATGACTTAGGAAGAGTCACATAATTTTTAAAGAAATTTTTCATTACAGATGGATAATGTAACCCCAGGAGACATATGCTCCCTGGGGTAAAAGTGCAATTATCAATAAAAGCAAAATAGGAAGCAGTTTTAATGCCTAGAGGAAAAAAATACAGAGTGTGTCGCCTGGGGCCTTTGAGTAAACTGGTGATACTCAAAGTACCCACCACCATAAGATGAGGAATCTGTGCAGAATATAAGTTAATACACAGCTTCCTTCTATGAGAAAATCTTGCTATAGAAAATCAATCAATCAATCAGAGGAACTGAAAAGTGTGCTTAATGACTAAAGTGATTTACATTCTGATGCAAGTTGATCACAATAGCTACTCAATTTGAGTAGCTCTGGAGCCTACAAACTCCAGAAAAGAAACGGAAGGAGAAAGGTTTAGGCTGTGGGTCAGTCAGGGCTCAATAGAGGACACAGAAATCACTCGAGACATTTCAAGCAGAAAACGATTTAATACAGGGAATTCAGTGCACACAGAAATGTTGGAAGGCTAGAAGCATAGGTGTCAAGTCAAAAAGGCACCACTTAGCCAAGTTGAAGGACTTCCACCATAGCTCCAGCCCAGAGATGGGGAAGCTATAATTACTGCCACTGTCACCACTGCTTCTTAACATTCATGGAGCTGGTGACTAGGCAGAGGGCTGCTGAGTCTGGTCAATGCAATAAACCCTAAGCCTTGATGAGCTTGCTTGCCAGCTGACAATGACCTCCATCTCTCCTCTGCCTCCCAAATATCATACCATTGCATCTATCTTACAACCAGAATCCTAGCTTCAAGGAAGCCTGGCAAAAGTAGTCATTAGCTTTTCGGTCCCTGAAGAATAAGAATATTTGTAGAAGACTGCAGGAATAGAAGTCAATACTAATTGACTGTATCTAACCTGATAAGAGATGTTTTGTAAAAATGAGTCTTCAAACATATGAAGGACTTTGTTGCAGAAGAATAACTAAACATATTCTGAGTAGTGCCTGAGAGCAGGCTGGAACACTTGATCTGCCCTGGTGTAGCTCCCCAAGTGGGTGTTCACTGGGATCCACATCTCTGGGTTAGGATCACTTCTGCTTCGAATATGTTCATTCTGGGGCTCAGGCTGAAAGAGCAGTGGCTATCCAGGGCATGATCGGCTCATGGAGATGAAGCCAAACTACACAAGCACATGTAAGGCCTTTGCTCACATCACATCTACCAACATTCCATTGTCAAATGCAAGTCACATGACCAAGTTCAATATTAGTGGTCCACCCACAATGGAAAAGCACTGAAATAGTACACAGCAAAGGGATGTACTATCACAGGGATAGTGATAGTAAAGAATTGGGACCAATTACCCAATCTACGACAACTTCCAAATTCTTTTCTAATGGTACCGTTCTGCATTCTATAATTCAATGACAGAGATTCATGAAAATATGTGAACTACTTCAACTCTCCAGTTATCCACTTTCTTGCCCCCGCAAAACACAGATGACTCATCTCAGCCAAACCTATCCTTTTCTTAGCCCTTTCTATCTCAAAGGAAGAGTTTTCCCTCTCTAAGCAAGACCCATTCTCAAGTTCTGTTCTAAGATTCAGCCCCCAAGTTTCAGAGACTTTCATTCATCCCTAGTCCCTCTTATTCTCTCCTAAATCTTCACCCTGGCTCCTTACCCAGATACAATCAAGCATTTGGCTTATGATATTAAAAATAAAAGCTCTCCCATGGCATTATATCTCCTTTTACACTCTGCAGCACTCTGAAATCTGCCCAAAACTGCTTACACAAAGAACAAAGGGATATTTCGCCAAGTTTACTGTTTATTGTTGGATGCTTTGGTAAGGCATAAGAAATAACATTCCCATTCCTGCCTGAGTTCCACGTCAAATGAGAAAGATGAAAAAAGATGAAGGTAATATTGAAGAAATGTGGCTTAGATGTGAGAGCCAAATGCACCTATCAACTTCCTATGCCCTCAACACCAGTCAATGTGAGGATAGTTTGAGTCTGCAGGGCAGACACACTTCACCCAGGTTGCTGGCTTACTGTTATAGGTAGAAGAGGAAGGAGAAGTGTTCAAACTCCATCCTACTCCATGGTTAGTTTTGTTAATAGATAAGTGCCAACGGAGAAAAATGGACCAACAGCAACAAGCTAAGACCCAAGAAAAAGATGTAGGAATAGTAGTAAAGTGATGGGTAAATTGCCCCTCATGGAGACTAGAGGACTGGAACAGAACCCTCTAAGAGTTACTTTCTGGGTCTTTAACTTGACTGAGTTCTCTGGGATATTTACACTATTGTTCCTTCTGGAATATATACACTTCCCTTCCTCTGGAAAGCTTTTTTTCCCTTAATTTCTCAGAAACCCTCATTTCTAGGTTTTCCTCTTAATACTCTGATCTGTGCTATTTTCTCTCTCTAATGGCGGTGATCACGGGGATACTACCCTGTTTTCCCATTCTGCAGTGTCCCTTGGAAATCCCATCCACTCCTGTAACTTTCACTCTCACTCATGTGCTGTAGACCCATATAACTGGATATTTATCTGCCTACCAGCCATTTCACCTCAAGGATGCCCATCTGCATGTCAAATGCAAAATGTCAGAGCAAATTTGCCATCTTTTCCCCAAAGCACGCTTTCTCTTCTACTGCCTCTGTCTCTGTGAGTGGCACTAACATTCACCCAGTCTTCCAGGCCAAAAAACTTAAGAAACATCCTGACTCCTCTCTCTTCTCTCCCTCTCTGCCACATTACGAGGTCCAGTGGACTTCATTTCCTAAATGTCTTTCAAATCAGTCCCCCCCCCCCACCTTCTTGCCTTGGTTGGAACTTGCCCTTGCCTTGGTTGGAACCCTCAGTATGCATTCAAATCTAATTTACTATAATAGTTCCTCAACTACTACGCCCAATTTCAACTCGCTTAGAGTGGACATCTTTTGCTTGGGATTGTTTGTTTTACTTTATTTTTATTTTCTTTTTTTCCTATCTAACATCAATTACCTCTTCTTTTGTTAGCAGCCTCCCAATTTGGCTGAATGAATATAAGGTGCCAGTGTGTTTTCTTTTTAAAAAATTCTTTTCAATCGGTGATGTGTGATGTATACAGCAGGTCCCCAATGGCTGAAATATTTGAGTAACCAGAACTGTCTATTGTTTAATAATGGTGGTGTCTAGAAAAATTACAGGATGTGTTAAGGGTCAGGGAATTAGAAAACAATAAAGGATTTCCTAAGAAAAATAAATCCATCAAACCAGAGGATCAGTGATTCTTTGCCTTCTTCTTCCTGGTCACTAGTAATGATTTAATATCCTCAGGGCTCAGTTGTGTAGCTTCTGTGGGTTTTGCTTCAAGCGAACATGGTTCCTTTGAGTAGTACTGTATCTGTTACAATATCCAAGTTAGTGAAACCCACTCTGTAAGCTTATGCTATACAAATTTGTGCTTTCATTTGTGTGTAACTCCCCCGAAACACTTTTCTATCAAAGTAACAGTTACCTTAGATGTGTTGAAACCCACCTAAACATAAAGTGTTCACTTTAGTCTGTCACACACTGCTTCCTCCACCTTATATACTAGAAGGAAGTCCTTTGGTTTGAAAGCTTTGCCAGTGTATGAGAAAGTAAATCACTTTCAAGTTCAGGGTGAATATTTTCAAAAGGATTTTACAAAGGGTTTTAATGACAACACTGTCTCTCTTCCTCCAACCTCTGCTCAAACCTGATTCTGAACTCTTTAAATTCAACACCAAGCTTAGATTTTTAGGCTGTAAGAGCTGAACGAATTTTTGTTTCCATCTCAATCTCACCCACTCACTTTATAGCCAAAGAGATGGAGACCAGGAAAGAGCAAAACAGTTGTTCAAGGTCTCGATATGTTTGACATGACTGAGATTTATTTCCCTAATAGTCTCAGGATTTTGAACAGCAGGGATTTCTCTAACCCTCAGACTATGGCACCTGCCTTGCCTGATGCCCTGGCCTCTGGCTCTAACTCAGCTGCCACTCATGATCTCCCATAAAAGGCCAACTTTGGCCTCTTTTCCTTAAATCCAAAGAGCCCTCTTCAAGCCTTTCTCAGAGGGAGGAGCCATTGGGGGTGGGGCTGGGGAATTTCTGCTAAGGCTGAGCAGTGAGCCATGGCTTCTGGTGGCTTATACCCCTTATCAGAAAGAATGTCCCTAGTGTAAATAGATGTTGCCAAAGCCACTGGCTCAGAGAGGCAGCTGGTACCCAAAATGAAATACAAGCAACAACTCTGGCTGCCCAATATAACTGGGGGGAGGGGGGTCGGGGGGTGGATGGGAAGCTGGTAGCAGCATAATTTTCTCTTCCACAAACACAAAAATAAAATGATTGAGGCTCCCCTTTCCTTTTTGCAATCCCCCTACACACACATACATAAACCCACACAGTAACAACAATAACCACTACCTATCCTAGCCAGCTATCATTCTGTGGTTTTGCTATATATTTACATCTGTTAATCTGGCGGGGGAGGGGAGCGGGAGGACAAAGATACAGTGTAATTTCCTCCAAGTATTTGAATATTTCCACTTCTTCCAGAGTCATCATCTTTACTTTGTATCCTAAAGTATAAGGAATATACATGAAACGGCTGAGATTCAAATAGTTAGCCTTCTACTTCCAACTGACAGGGAGTTCAAGTGTTCATTTTCCAATTGTTTTAGAGTGACCCAAGAAGACAAGCAAGGGATAGAGTCCAGCTCATAGACTCTATAAAGAAGAATGCTATACTATTATACTATGAAATGTGAAATGGGAGGTACCTGAAAGTAACGATATCCCCATCACCAGAAGTAATCAAGCAGGGCGTGAAGAAACAGTTGATCAAGATTTTGTTAAAAGGGGTTCAAGCATCTAGCTGAGGGTTGGAGGTCATTAAGTTGCCTTCTAACGTTGAACCCTTTAGGCCCAGTTGAGGTTATGTGCTGAGAGCAGTTACAGCATTGATTGGAAAGTGGACTGAAAATGGGAATAAAGGAAGTGCAGAACAAGACTTCATGGAAGCTAGTGAGGTGGATTTCAAGGAGACACCAGTTCTACAAATCAGAACATCAAGGCAATAAGTCCTTGCTTTAGTCAATATTTATCTTTCAGGTTAATCTGTCTGGAAGTTGAACAAAAACAAGAATTAAGTGCTCTGGTTATCTTCTCCATATATATAATCACTTAAGCAATGCAAGTTAGATTGGTGTCTGGCTGCATAAAAATTGACTATTGGGGCTGTTATTTTGCAAAGAACATTCTGAAGGCAAAATGGCCTAAAGAGCTTGTAAAAACTCATTATTTTCTTTCTGAGAATCGAGTACAATTGTAGTTAAGGCAAACAACTATTGTCACTGAACTCGCAAGAGCCCATGGAGAGAACCCATTTGTATCTGCGAGTTGACTAGTTGATACTATTGCAAAGTGTCATTGATCCTGGACGGTGGTGAATGATAACTAGCTGACTACTTTTACTTCTTTTTCTTTCTTATCACAAACCAGTAGTTTGGGAGTAATCGATGTCATTGTTTTTATAGGTAGAAGAACTCCATGTTATTCGAAAAGTATTCCTCCCACTGAACAGCTTCATCTTTCAGAGAGAGAAACAGGCAGACAAAATGGGTTCCAGAATCAAGTGGCTGAAAAAACACCCATGATCCAAGAGAATTAAGTCACCTAATATAACAAGGACAAAAATATTCAATGCGGGGCCAGGAACAAGAATCATGCATTTGTAAGCAGGATGGGGTATTTTGCGTTTGACATTGTTTAGAATTGGCTAATGCATGGTGATAATACAAAGCAGACCAACTTTTAGTCAGCTTTATGATAGATTTTCCTTTCTATAGATACCAAGCATCACTTCATGGCTGCACTAGGCAGAACCTGCTCCCCCCACCCCAGTAAGGCAACCACTTGTGAGCACCCCTCTAGCCTTTCTCCCTCACAGGCTCTCTCCACCTCACCTCCTTTGGAGGAATATTCCATGTCTGCCGGCTGGTCCTCATAGCCTCTTATTTTGCTAATTAGGATAATGAATAAAAAGATTTGAGAAGTGGAAGGAGCCAGAGATAAGCCAGGGGATTTGTTTTAATTGAAAAGAGATATTCAGAGGAACAGAAAGGGAATAGGTGATCCAAAAAGGTACAGTGGGTAAGACTACTCCTGTTCCAGCCTCAACCACCATAACCACCACAGTAGAATGAAGGGTGCATCCACGATTCAAGAGTCAAGAATCTCTTGAGCTGAGCTTCAGGAAGGGATGGGAATTGGAAGCGAGAAAAGTTTGGAGGTAGCCAAACTTTAGAAGCCATTCAGAGGCCATTAAGCTTAAACAAGACTGGGGAAATAGCAAAAGGGAGAAAGAGACTACAAATGAATACCCGGGCCTCGTTTGATCCATGAAACTGAAGGCAGATTATTTTGGGCACAAAACTGTAATGGTCAAAACACTATCTTCATTTGTCACCTTTCACATGGGGAGTTTAATATGGTTTAAAACTCTTGAAACAGAGGCATCTTTTTAGTTTCACTGAGAGTCATTCCCTATCCCATATAGGGAAAATCAGGCACAGAGGCTTAAATAACATACTTGAGGTCACACAGCAAGTGTAGAATGCAGCAGAAAATAATGCATGGGCTTCACAAATCCCTTTTCACCACCCCCTTCACCAAGCCCCCTCTTCCTTTTCTTCCCCTCTTGACATCAATTTTCAAAGTCAACCAACTCCAGCCCACAAATAGTAAAACGTCACGTCTCCATGGACTAACTCTCCCAGGAAGATCATGACTTTATTAATGTCCCTGACACTGGGATAAGAATCCATGGGTCAGAATAGGAGGACCAGAGGACAATGAACCTGCCAGAGAAATGCTGGGCATGGCTTTTCTGTTCCTAACCCTTTGTCTTTTCTCTTCTTGCCCAACTTCTCCAGCCAACTCATCTGCAGCCTCTTTTTAGCAAAACTGACGAAAATAAACTGCCTTGAGGGATGAGTCAATACATAACTTTGGATGAGTGGGTATCAGGAAAAGTTGTGAAATGAAGATGTACAACTGTGTGTGTAGTGAGATATAAACACATATATTAACTCATACACACACACACACACACACGTGCACACACACACACACACACACACACAGAGAGCCTTTGCTATTTATTTTTGCCTCAGTAACTGGAAAAGTGTCTCCTTTATACTCTGCCCTGTCCTGCCCAAGCCAGTTTTCAATTGTTCTGGAAACAACCTAAGGAAATTTAGAGCCTGATTGGAATCATTGGATTTCGTGTTATTTCCAGCCTCACGGTCAAACCACCACAGTACACAGCCTAAAAGATAGGGGTGACAATGCCCCTTCTCTCAAGTACTCACTGGCCTGCCTTTGCTGATTTCTTTGCCTATACCTCACCTTCCCACTACTAGCATTGGGAGGAACTGTTGAAGGGAACTGATGTCCTCTGCAGACCTGTTGCTCGTGGCTAACCGTTACTTATGGTCTCAATTCTCTGTTTTCTTTTCCTTGCTTCTGTGAGGAAAGCAGTGATTTTTCTCTTTGTTTCTCTGCCCTCTGCCCCCTCACGTCATATCTCTCTGCACTCGCCAGGGAAACAATATACATCTGAAAAGTTCATTTTGACAAAGAGAAGAAGTCATTCTAAACTCTCGATGTGACATAGGAGGAATATGTCGTCTGCAAGATAAAGTCCACATTCCTAAACATACAAGGAGCGTGTTTATTTCTCCAGCCTTATCCAGTGCTGATCCTCGGGATAAAAGCCAAACCAAATTATTTATGTCTCTCAAGAAGCGCCCTGTTATTTCTCATTGCCAGGTCTCCAATCACACAAGCATTGGACCTGCCTTAACTACCATCTCCCACATCATCTACCTGATGATGTCCTACTCATTCCTCAAGCGCCAGCTCTGTGGCCTACGCTGTGAATGCTTCCCAAAACCACCCATAAAGTATTCATCACCCAGTCTTTTTGTGTGTAGTCTGTTGCTCTTATATCATTATATTGAAATTTTATATATCAGTTTCCTTACTATGTCATATATTCCCAATTATATTATGTCTCTTTTTCATACCCAGAATCCACCACAGCAAGACTTTCATAATAGGCTTTCACTAAATGTGGCTGAATGAATGAGGGAATGTGAGTCTATCTTCCCTTTGGATCCAAAGGACATTTAAAAATTACTTTAGGACTTCCTGGTGAGACTTAGAAGCCTAGTAACTTGGCATCATCGTTATTGAAGGCACGTAGGCTATCTGACTCCATGCAGAGAAAATTAAAATAACAAAAGCAAAGATCTTATCCATTAGGAAATGTGTGTAGTGCCAAAGCTCTGATATTAATCTCGCTCACTCCTAATTTCTTCAGATCCCTCACATCAGAGAAGTTAAGATCTTCCTTTGCCTTATCTCTGAATAAATTACATTTCTGATTAGAGCCAATGGATGGTTTTACATAAAGGAGGTTTTAAAAATGAGAAAATTCTTGTGGGAGTCATTTCAGAGCTGGGTCTTCATCTGCAACAGGACAGTATGTGACTGACCTTTAAATTCAATAAAGGATCTACAGCCCAGGCCCTTATTGTTCTTCTCAGGGTGATGGGATGAGAGTTCTGGGAGTCTTGCCAAATGTCCCATCTCTAAAGTCCAAGAAGTAAAAAGAGTATGTGATTTCCTACCATTTTAACCTTTCAAATTATTATTACAGGTTAAGAACTGAATTTTTTGGCTCTCTATGACCCAGAAACTTAACCAACACTTCCATACTTTTGTAGTCAGCTCACTTGTAATGGATCAAGGAGGAGTTAAAAGATTTAGAAGAGATAAAAATAATTTTACTCGGGATAACAGTAGTTTGAAGGTGAGCCATGGGTTTGACATATTAAACATAGCTCTTCTCCTAGGTTCTGAGATAAAGGGATGCTTTCCAACCATGGAACAAGAAAAGACGATAGAAAGGTATCTTTAGAGAAACAGACTTCTTAGTGGCACTTTGCCAAACACAGCCTCTTTCTGCCTCAGTTCTCAAGGGCTAGACAAAAAAAAAAAAAAAATCCCTCCCTGGATCCTGAAACTGAGGGGTTATCAATATCCAAAGACCAAAAACAGCTTGCCCACAGATCTGTCTGGAGTGTGGTCAAGTGGCTACTGGGCAGTGTAGCCAAGGTAATCAGAAAGTCTTTTTTTTTTTTTTTTTTTGGCTGCGTTGGATCTTCGTTGCTGTGTGCAGACTTCCTCTGGTTGCGGCGAGCGGGGGCTACTCTTCGTTGCGGTGCACGGGCTTCTCATTGCGGTGGCTTCTCTTGTTGCGGAGCATGGGCTCTAGGTGCATGGGCTTCAGTATTTGTGGCACGTGGGCTCAGTAGTTGTGGCACGTGGGCTCAGTAGTTGTGGCTTGCAGGCTCTAGAGCACAGGCTCAGTAGTTGTGGTGCACGGGCTTAGTTGCTCCACGTCATGTGGGATCTTCCCAGACCAGGGCTCGAACCCATGTCCCCTGCATTGGCAGGCGGATTCTTAACCACTGCACCACCAGGGAAGCCCTAATCAGAAAGTCTTAAAAAGTATTTTGATAAAGGGCATCGAATCCTTTCTGGAACAGAATAGATTATAATAAGTAAATTAATTAAGCAGCAGAAGTATTGATCAGTGATGTCATTAACCCAATATCCGTGTAGCCAAACAACACAGGCTTCCATAGACAACTGAGAGTTCTGAGCAAATGGTCAATGAAATAGTGCAACCTTATTGAAAAAGACAAAAAGCAGCACAAGAATGGAGCACAAAGTTTAGAAAACCCTTCCTAGGCCATTAGAGGTCTTAGGTATTTGAAGGGTTGTTCACGCCTATATGCCTATATGTAAGGCAACATAGGAATGTGAAATCACAAAGAGAAGAGAAAGAATAAACGAGGTAAAAAAGAGCCACATCAATAAAACAGCATGAGATAAAGCAGAGAAATTTCACATTTTAAAATTAAGTGTTGGGTTTCCCTGGTGGCGCGGTGGTTGAGAATCTGCCTGCCAATGCAGGGGACACGGGTTCGAGCCCTGATCTGGGAAGATCCCACATGCCGCGGAGCAACTGGGCCCGTGAGCCACAATTACTGAGCCTGCGCGTCTGGAGCCTGTGCTCCGCAACAAGAGAGGCCGCGATAGTGAGAGGCCCGCGCACCGCGATGAAGAGTGGCCCCCGCTTGCCGCAACTAGAGAAAGCCCTCGCACAGAAACGAAGACCCAACACAGCCAAAAATAAATAAATAAATAAAAATAAAATTTATAAAATTAAGTGTAAATATATAGGGAATCTAATGAGCCTTCATGTACTGCTAGAGACCTATGGACTAAGATTTCACCAGATTCTAACAAGGGAAACCAGTGGTTTAAAAGTGTCATGCCTCTAGATAGGCCTAAGTAGACTATTTAGAAAATCTGTTTAGAGTTCATCCTTTGTGTCAGCCTAGCTTTGTTCAATTAATCCCTACTATAGTCCCAAGTTAAAGTTAAAGGCTGTTATTCAGCTGTGAAAGTAGAATCATTAAAAAAAAAATCCAACCCAATACCTATGAGCCTGGTTTTGGTGCCTTGGCAGCAATAAAGGAGACGAGGTTTTGGGTTAACAGTTACACTAGTAAATTTCTTACGCCTGAACTAAAACCAGGGTTCCTCAACCTCAGCACCTTTGAAATTTTGGACCAGATAACTTTTGTTGTGGTGGTCTGCCCTGTGCGTTATAGGATATTTTTAGCAGCATCTCTGGCCAATAATACGTGCACACACGCGCACACACACACACACATACACACTCAACCAAAAATGTCTTGGCGGGGGAGGGGGGAGTCAGAAGTGGGAGGGGGAGGAGGACAGGAGGCAAAGTTGTTCCTGATTGAGAAACACTTAGACTAAATCTAAATCTAAATTGAACATTGCCTAGCAAGTAACAGTGATAATTGCTGCTCCACATGATGGTCATGGGGCATTTCAAGTTTAAATTCTCGGGCTTATTAAACTCTTCATATCAAATTTCCAAAGGGGTCTTTGATTTTTGCAAATGTCACTACATATTTGCATGCAGGCAGTTAATTAAAATCAATTTTAAACGATCAATATTGAACTAAAATCCCCAAATTTCCCTGCCACAAAATGAAACTATGTGTGGGTGCAAGAGATAGAAGTGCATGACTTTCATTTGTTTGTTTGTTCTTTTTTTAAAAATATATGTGCGCATTCGGAAAAAACACTTCTGTTCACTTTTTAGGGCACATTACAATCTACCCTCGTCACTCTGACAAATGTTTCCTTCATTGTTGGAAATAATTCCGACTAACAAAGGAAGAGACGGGCCTGCACTCGTCCAAGCACTTTGAATCTATGTAAAGTTGGATTTAATCACTTATTGATTCATACGCGTTCTCCACATTACTTTCCAGAGCAATTTCAATAGGCAAGAAAAAAAACAAAAAACAAAGTTACTGTCCTAGTGGCAGAGTCATTTGCAGTGATCAGCTACCGTTCATATGGTTTTGATGAAAAATGCGTTGTGAAGAGGGATTCCTGCAAGAAGGCAGAATATCTGTAGTTATCTTTTGACATTCAGGGAAAAAAAATTGCAATTACAGTTTCCTGAATGGCCAAGTCTATGGAGAAAATATCCATTCACACTCCCTCTAGGGTTGTTCTGCCACTACCCCTTTCCCAGCAGTTTCTGAAGGACATCTGAGTCTAAATGATTTTCAAGTTTATTTCAGCATCGCTATCCTGAGACCTATGTGGACACACAGGTGAGGCTGTTTGTGTCTTGCATGACATAAGGAAGTCATTTGAATGTCCTCATCCACCTGACCTCTGATATAGCCACACATCATGCATTGACCAACAAATAAATCCTGAATTCTTTATTCTACAACCTGAGGTTGATGGTGCACCAGAGTATTTGGGAATGGCATTGTAATTGGTCTCCTTGGCATTTGACTGCCTTCTTTCCCAACTGCCTTTTGACTTGTCTTGCCCCACTTACTCTCCTCACCTTATAAGGCCCTCGGGAAGAACCTGGACCATATTCTAGTTCTGGACGCCAACCTTTCTACTGACCACTTTCTACCAACCACAAATCTTTACCTTCCCTTTATGAACAATAAAAACTGAGGAATCCGTTG
This sequence comes from Balaenoptera musculus, assembly GCF_009873245.2. Lineage (NCBI taxonomy): Eukaryota > Metazoa > Chordata > Mammalia > Artiodactyla > Balaenopteridae > Balaenoptera > Balaenoptera musculus. The sequence continues at coordinate 41,529,095 of NC_045790.1, read as the reverse complement.
TCGATAACAAAATATACAGAGGTATGTGGTCTAGACTGATTCAAAATTCTAAATCTTAAATCACCCAGTTTTTACTATACCTTATGGAAGATGGTATTTTCCAAAGTTCGCAGCAATATTTCTCATCCACATGCTCTTTTAAAACACTGCCACTCCCTCCCCATCAAGAGGTGGAGTCTATGCCCTCGCCTCTTAAACCTAGGCAGGCCTTTGTGAGTGCCTCACCAAGAGAGTATAATGAAATAGATACTTTGTAACTTTCAAGGGTATGTAATAAAAATCCCATGCCTTTCTGCCTGCTCTCTTAGGATACTCACTCTTGGGAGCCCATCCACCAAGCTGTGAAGAAGCCCAAACAATCCATGGAAAGGGTCATGTGGAGAGAAACTAAGGACCCTGGTCCATAGCCCTGGCAGAGCTCCCAGCTGACTGCAAACACCAGCTGGCCAGACAGCTGATTGAGCCATCTTGAAAGTAAATACTTCATTCCCCCAGTAAACCTATAACTGACACCATATAGAGGAGGGACAAACCTGAGAAGAGACAATTTAAGCTCTACCCAAACTGCAGATCTATGAACAAAATAAATGATTTAGTGGCTTTAAGCAACTAAATTCAGGGGTAGTTTGTTATGCAGCAAAGGACAACTGATATATACTTTATTATTTCAAGAGAAATTAACAAGTATGTTTTAAACATAATGAATTCTAGGAATTTATCCAGACAAAACTCTTGGACAAGTGCCAAGGTAAATATTTTAAAATAGTGTTTATTATAAGACTGTTTATATTAAAGAAAAAGATGTCCAGTAATCTGGACTGTAAAAATAATATATGGCATATTTTTGCAATTGTGTGATACTGGGCCATTATTTGAAAAGATGACATTTGACATATATTGATATAAAAATTTTTCAATAATGACCAAACAGCAGGGGTTTTTGTTTGTTTTATTTACTATAATTGACATATAACATTATATTATTTTCAGGTGTATAACATAATGATTCAACATTTTTATACAGCGTGAAATGATCACAATAAGTCTAGTTACCATCTGTCACCATACAGTTACAATTTCTTCTTTTTTTCTTGTGATAAGAACTTTTTAGATTAACTTTCTTATAAATATCAAATTTGCAGTACAATATTATTGACTGTAGTCACCATGCTGTACATTACATTCTCATTACATTTATTTTATAACTGGAAGTTTCTATCTCCTGATCCCTTTCACCCATTTTGCCTACCCTGCAATAACCCTCCCCTCTGACAATAACCAGTCTGTTGTCTGTATCTCTGAGTTTTGTTTGTTCGTTTATTTTGTTTTTTAGATTCCACATGTAAATGAAATCATATATTTGTCTTTCTCTTTCTGACTTATTTCACTTAGCATAATACCCTCAAGGCCTATCCATGTTGTCACAAATGGCAAGATTTCATTATTTTTATGGCTGAGTAGTGTTTCATTGTATATATATACCACATCTTCTTTATCTACTCACCCATTGATAGATACTTAAGTTGTTTCCATATCTTGGCTATTGCAAATAATACTGCAATGAATAAAGGGGCACATATATCTTTTGAAATTAGTTTTTGTTTTCTTCAGATAAATACCCAAAAGTGGAATTGCTGGCTGATATTGGTAGTTCTATTTTTAATTCTTTGAGGAACCTCCATACTGTCTTCCATGATGGCTGCACCAATTTACATTCCCACCAACAGTGCACCAGGATTCCCATTTCTCCACATCCTTGCCAACAATTGTTATTTGTTGTCTTCATGATGATAGCCATTCTGACAGGTGTGAGGTAGTATCTCATTGTGGCTTTGATGGTTCAAAGACACATGAAAAGATGTTCAACATCACTAACCATCAGGGAAATTCCTAACTGCTGTGGCTAGGACTGCCAATATTATGTTGAATAAAAGTAGCGAGTGTGGGCTTCCTTGTCTTGTTCCTGATCTTAAAGGAAAAGATAAGTCCCATTTGATCATGGTATACAATCCTTTTAATGTATTGTTGAATTCAGTTTGCTAATATTTTGTTGAGGATTTCTGAATCTATGTTCATCAGGGATATTGGCCTGTAATTTTTCTTTTTCTGTGGTGTACTTGTCTGGTTTTAATATCATGGTAATGCTGGCCTCGGAAAATGAGTTTGGGAGAATTCCCTCCTCTTCAATTTTTTTTTTGAAGTTTGAGAATGATACTTATTAAATCTTCTTTGAATGCTTGTTAGAATTCACTAGTGAAGTCATCTGGTCCTGGACTTTATTTGTTGGGAGTTTTTTGATTACTGATTCAATCTCCTTACTAGTAATCAGTCTATTCAAATTGTCTATTTCTTCATGATTCAGTCTTGGAAGATTCTGTTTCTAGAAATTCATCCATTTCTTCTAGGTTCTCCAATTTGTTGGTGTATAATTGTTCATAGTAACGGCTTATGATCCTTTATATTTCTTTGGTATAATTTATTTGAGCCTTTTCTCCATAATGAGTCTAGCTAAAGTTTTGTCAGTCTGATCTTTTCAAAGATATAGCTCTTAGTTTCACTGATCTTTTCTCTGGTCTTTTTATTTTCTATTTCACTTATTTCCATTCTGATCTTTATTATTTCCTTTCTTCTACTAACTCTGGTCTTTGTTCTTCTTTTTCTGGTTCCTTTAGGTATAAAGTTAGATGGTTAATTTGAGATTTTTCTTGTTTCTTGAGGCAGGCCTGTTTCGCCAAAATCTTCCCCCCTTAGAACTGATTTTCCTGCATCCCATAGATTTTGGTATGTTGTATTTCCGTTTTCACTCATCTCAAGGTATTTTTTAATTTCTTTTCTGATTTCTTCACTGACCTATTTGTTCTTCAGTAGCATGTTATTTAATGTCCACATATTTGTGATTTTTCCAATTTTCTTCATGTAATTGATTTCCAGTTTCATACCACGGTGGTCAGAAAAGATGCTTGATATGATTTCAATCTTCTTAAATTTACTGAGACTTATTTGTGGCCTAAAATATGATCTATCCTAGAGAATGTTCCATGTGCATTTGAGAAGAATGTGTATTCTGCTGCTTTTGGATGGAATTTTCTGTGTATATCTATTAAGTCCATCTGGCCTAATGTATCATTTAAGGCCAATGTTTCCTTATTGATTTTCTGTCCAAAATTATTCATTGATGTAAGGGGGGTATTAATGTCTACTACTATTATTGTATTGCTGTCAATTTCTCCCTTTAGATCTGCTAATATTTGCTTTATATATTTAGTTGCTCCTATGTTGAATGCATAGATATTTATTAATGTCACATCTTCTTATTGGATTGACACCTTTATCATTATTGAATGTCCATCTTTGTCTTTGAATACAGTCTTTGTTTTAAAGTACATTTTTTTCTGTTTTAAGTATAGCTATCCCAGCTTTCTTTTGGTTTTCATTTACAGGAAACACCTTTTCCATTCCTTAGCTTTCAGTGTGTGCGTATCCTTATATCTGAAGTAAGTCTCTTACAGGCAGCAGATAGATCGGTCTTGCGTTTTTATCTATTCAGCCACTCGCTGTCTTTTGATAGAATTTAGTCCAGTTATATTTAGAAATATTTATATGTATGTACTTATTACCATCCTGTTAATTGTTTTCTGGCTATTTTGTAGTTCCTCTTTGTTCCTTTCTTCTTCTCTTACTTTCTTCACTTGTGATTTGATGCCTTTCTATGGTGTGTGCTAGAGTCCTTTCTCACTACCTTTTGTGTACCTACTCTAGGTCTTTGCTTTGAGGTTACCATGAGGCTAGCATATAATAGCCTACTGTCTATTTTAACTTGATAGCAAGTTGAGTTTGAACACATTTTAAAACTCTAATTTACTCCCACCGCTCAGGTTTTATGTTTTTGATGTTCCATTTTACATCTTTTTATTTTGTGTATCCCTTAACTAGTTATTATAGTTATAGTTTTTTTAGCTACTTTTGTCTTAAACCTTCACACTAGCTTTAAAGCAATTTATCCGTTACCTTTACTATATATTTACCTTTACCAGTGAGATGTTCACATCTATATGTTTTCTTGTTACTAATTAGTTCTCTTTCTTTTCAGCTTACAGAAGCCTCTTTAACATTTCCTGTAATTTCCTGTAAGGCTGGTTCAGTGGTAATGAACTCCTCTGAATGATAGCCTTGCTGGATAGAGCGTTCGTGGTTAGACTTTTTTTTTTTTTCCTTTCAGCATTCTGGATATATCATTCACTCCTTTCTGGCCTGCAAAGTTACTATTGAGAAATCTGCTTATAGTCTTATGGGAGTTCCTTTGTACATAATAAGTTGTATTTCTCTTGCTGCTTTTAAGATTCTATCTTTAACTTTTGACAGTTTAATTATAATGAGTCTTGGTGTGGGTCTCTTTGGGTTTATCCTGTTTTGAACTTTTTGGGCTTCTTGGATCCGGATCTCTGTTTCCTTCTCCAGGTTAGGTAGGGATGTTTTCAGCCACTATTTCTTCATATAAGTTTTCTGCCTCTTTCTCTCTCTCTCTTCTCCTTCTGGGACCCCTATAATGTGAAAGTTATTCCACCTCATGTCCCATAGTTTCCTTAAGCTATCTTCACTTTTTAAAGTTATTTTTCCTACTTGTTGCTCTTTTTGAGTGCGTTCCACTGCCCTGTCTTCCAGATCACTGATTCTTTCTTCTGCTTTAGTCTGCTGTTGAACCCCTCCAGTTTTCCATTCGGTTACTGTATTCTCCAGCTCTGTGACTTCTGTCTGGTACTTTCTTATATTTTCTGTCTCCTTGTTAAAGTCCTCACTGTGTTCATCCATTCTTCTTCTGAGTTTGGTGAGCATCTTTATGACCATTACTTTGAACTCTTTATCAGGTAAATTACGTATCTCTATATCATTAAGGTTTTTCTGGGGTTTAACTTGTTCTTTCATTTGGAACGCATTTCTCTGTCTCCTCGTTTTGCTTGAGTCTCTGTGTTTGTTTCTCTGTATTAGGTGAAATAGCTATCTCTCCCAGTCTTGAAGGGGTGGCCATATACGGAAGATGAACTTTATCATTTAACTCTGCCCTAGCTCTTGGCTGTCACTTGAACCTTTGTGATTTTCTAGGCAGCCTGATTTATTCTTGTTATAGGGTCCCAGCTGTGGAAGCTGTGCCAAGACCTGTGAGGGAGGCATCTCAGTCAGCACCCAGTTTCAGCTGATTAGAAGCTAGACCCTCAGGCAGCAGCTGTTAAGGTATGCAAATATATACTGCCCTGTGGGATCACGATCGTGAACTCTGCGTCTCTCCCATCCAGGAGATCTGGAGGTGTCCCTTAGTGACAGTTGCAAAAATCAGAGCTCCATTCCAGTGTGTGAGCTCCTTTCTGGGAGGTACCCATGAGCTACAGCAAGGCCGAGGGTGAGTGCAGAGATGGTGTTCCCCATCCAACATTCCCTGAGAGCACTTCTATATCCTCTACAAGTGGTAATCTTAAGCGTTCCCCTCAGGCTGATGCCCCAGGATAAGTAATTAGGCCTTTTGCACAGGGAGATTGGTGGGTGAGGGTGGTTCAGTGTGCTTCCTGCAGTGCTCTGAGGGTGATGGCTTTCCAAGAACTGCTCCTCTGAGTTGCAGACCCATGGAGCCCAGAAATGCAATCCCCCTGACCTTCAGAGCAAGGCACCAGAGCCTGGCTTTGCTGGGACCGTGGGAGTGGCACGGGGGGGGGGGCATGCCCACCAATGCCAGCAGATTAAAGGGAAAGTGCAAAAACTGTGCCTGCTAGTGCTAGCAAGGTAGAGAGCAAATGCAAAAAATGGTACTCACAAGTGCCTTTGTCCCCGAGAGTCCCAACAGGCTCCTGGCCCTCTGGCAGATGCTTTAAGATTAGCAAATGAGTCTCTTTCACATATGATCTGGGCACTTTTCATATTGCTGCTTTTGCACTGGGTCCTGGGGTAAGTGAGTCTGCGTTTGAGCCCTTTAAGAGTGGAATCTCCATCCCCTACAGCGCTCTGATTCTCCTGGACATAAGCCCTGTTGGTTTTCAAAGCCAGATATTTGGGCCGGGGGCGGGGGTCATCTCTCCAATGCAGGTCCCACAAGTTGGGGTGCCTGATGTGGGGCACAGAACCCTCACTCCTCTGGAAATGCTTCCTATTTGTGATATCTCTCCCAGTTGTAGTTTGCCATGCTGGGGGTCAGGTTTTTGGCAAGACTGTGTCACCACCTTTCCTAGGCATCTCCTCTCAATGTGACTCTTTTATCCTTTGTTGTGGAGGAGCTGTTCAGCTAGTTTTTAGGTCTTTCTCAGAGGGAATTGATCCATATGTAGCTGCAGAGTTGCTGTGCCCATTGGAAGAGGTGAATTCAGGACCATCCTACACCACCATCTTGAACGGCCACCCCCAAAACAGCAGTTCTTAAAACAGTAGGCATAGAGTGATTCAATTTTTGTGATCTGTTTGTGTGTGGATTCGTATATTTAATATATGGGAAAAATCTTAAAATCTATACTTCAAAATACACATAAAAGTTACCTCTGTATGAGGGGCTAAGGAGCAATTTTATGATTTTTTTTCCTGCTCATTTGAATATTCTAAATTTTCTTATTGAATATGGAGTGCTAAATTTTTAAAGACTTTAAGAAAAGTAAAGGATTCTCTTTATAATTTTAGTGTAAGAAAAAGGATCGTATCAGGCCATCTCTGCTTATAGTTGTGTTACCAGAAAGTGAACTGACCTGTAGTATATTCAAACACACACCATCCTAAGTTGTGTCATAACAGGATTCCTCTCCAATTCCTTATTCCTTGTTTCCCTCTATTTGATTTTCCAGTGTCTCCAGATCAAGAGGATACAAATTTCTCTTCTTTCCAAAGTAGCAAGTGGCAGGCTAGGGGCACAAATGCCAGCAAAAACTTTTCTCTGTGCTTGAAGGGTTAGGTGCTGGCAGCAACAGCCGCAGCAATAACCCCAGCACCTAGTGTGATTTTTTTCTTTTTTTAAATTAATTAATTAATTTATTTTTGGCTATGTTGGGTCTTCGTTTCTGTGCGAGGTCTTTCTCTAGTTGTGGCAAGTGGGGGCCACTCTTCATCGCGGTGCGCGGGCCTCTCACCATCGCGGCCTCTCCTGTTGCGGAGCACGGGCTCCAGACGCGCAGGCTCAGTAGCTGTGGCTCACGGGCCCAGTTCCTCCACGGCATGTGGGATCTTCCCAGACCAGGGCTCGAACCCGTGTCCCCTGCATTAGCAGGCAGATTCTCAACCACTGCGCCACCAGGGAAGCCCATAGTGTGATTTTTAAAATAATCTCTGTCCCTATGCGGAGAGTGAGTCAAGTGACTGTTTCATGTGGAAGGAAAAGTTAATTCCTTATGTCTGAAAGGCAAGTTTGGATAGAGCCCTAGATGATGGTCAAAGAGAAGAAATTGGTCCCCCAAACATGGCAACTTTGCCAACCCAATCTAAAACATTTAAATCTGGCTCTCAGAAGGAGGTTTTCTCAATTATATAAACACGCTCTGCCTTGTTAAAAAGCCCGTTTCCTTTTCTTCTGATGTCAAATAGCACATTAAAAACTGTGTGTCATGCGTTTCCCTGGGTATACTAAGGCTTTGTATTACAGTAAGTCCCCTACATACGAACCTTCAAGTTGCGAACTTTCAAAGATGTGAACGTGCGTTCGCATGTCCAATCACGTAAGTTAGTTCACGTGTCTGGCATACGTTGTTACGTGCATGCATCCTCTACAAGTGGTTGTCATAGGTAGATAACTTACTGTATTAATGCATCAGCACATATGGACTTTGAAGAGGTGTGTGTGTGTATGTGTATGTTTATGTGTGTGTAGGAGGTGAGGGTGGGGCTAGAGGAATGTCCTGTCACCAGTCCTGTCACCTGAACTTCAAACTCATGCTCTTCAAGAGGAAAACCTTGGCTGCATCATTTAAATGGCACTCATGGAAATGGCAGCTCATTCACTTTGGAATAAAAGGAAAAAGCTTCTGCAATACTTTCTTCTATCCTCTCCCCTTTTCCTCCCCCAAAAGAGACTTCTTATTGAAGTCATTTGCTATAGAACACGGCAAATTTTCATTTTCCTACTCCTACGTGGGCTGCAGTTTAGCTAAAACCATCTGATCTGGGGTTGCAGACCAGCCTTGGAGACTCTGCACAATAGGTTTATAAATAAACTTGGTCCTAAGTACCTGCTATGGGTCACAAAGCAATAAAAGGGGAAGTCTGAGTGTTAGATAAAATGCATGACCTGGGGTAGGTTGCCTGCCTGGGTGATTATCACAGGAGAAGGCTAAACAAGAATCTCTAAGAAGCTAACGCAGGTCTTCCCAACCACAGGTAGGAGTCCAAGGTCTCTCTCTAAAGTGGAGAGGCAGGGTAGGAGAGAAGATCTGAGAATGGCACTTATGAATTGCTTATTGAGTTTAAAGTAGCCTAAGTAATTACCAAGTACTGGGCAGGGAATACACAAATTTCACATGGAAGCTTTGAGTACTCCAGTCTTGGGGTTTTATTCTTGTTCCACCACTTACTGATGTGTAATTATGTGCTAAATACTTCATTCTTGCCTTGTGTGATGATTAATTTTATGTGTCAACTTGACTGGGACATCGGGTGCCTGGACATTTGGTCAAATATTAACCTGGGTGTGTCTGTGAGGATTTTTCTGAATGAGATTAATATTCAGATCATTTGACAGAGTCAAGCAGATTGCCCTCCCTAATGTGGGTAGGTCTCATCCAATCAACTGAAGACCTGAACAGAACAAAAAAGCTGTGTAGGAAGGAATTCCTGCCTGACTACTTGAGCTGGGACATTGATCTTTTTCTTGCCTTCAGACCCAAATTTATATCACTGGTTCTCCTGGTTCTCAGGGCTGTGGACCATACAAGAGTGTGTATGTGTGTGTGTGTGTGTGTGTGTGTGTGTGTGTGTGTGTGTGTGTGTTTCTCTGGAGAACCCTAATATAACCTGCTTCCTCAACTGTAATTTGGGGGGTAAAGCTTACCTGGTAAGGCCTCTGCAAATGAAATAAATGTAATACATCAGCTCTGGTATGTCAGCTCTTTTACACTGTAGGCACACAATACATATTGGCTCTCTCCCTAACTTCGAGTTGCCTGCAGTAAGATTTGCTTGCAGGTTCTCCCCTTTTTAGTAAATCAATACTCTGAAAGAAGCTTATGCTGAGTTCATTGGGTATGTATCACAGTTCACAGATGCAGGTGTATAATAAACATCATTTTATTTCCTTTATAGCAACTTGATTCAGACCCCAGGCACACGTGCCACCAGACTGAAGGCATATTCTTAGTCAGAACTGAGATTTCCTCTCCTCTCAGGGGAGGAATCGGGGACATTCTGTGGTACCCAGAAAACAGGAAAAGGTAACAATCTCTAGTCACAGCGGACATTCACACTAGCCAAGTCATTCCTTGAGGTCCAAAGATGACTGCTTCCGTGCCATGCACAGTTCCCTGGAATCAAGGTGGAGACCGGACTCCCTGGTACCCAGGGCTCTACCAACCTAGTCACCTACTGTACCCTGCAAAGCATCCCTAATTCTGAGGACTCAGGTGCTGCCACCCCAAAGGGACCCACTCATAGGAAACTACTCATACCCATATCGTATTTCACCTGATTTGAGAAAATTTGTGAAAATGTAAAATGTATTGATCTACATACAATTTAGCTAAATAAGGATAAAAGCACATCAGACCACCTGAAGAAGGGAAGGAGGAGTAATTTCTACCATCTTCTTGTGTTTCTGGTAAAACCAGTTCTTGGAGCCAACTACCAGCAAAGGTCGGGAGTGGGAATAAATCACACTCACTTTTGGAGGTTTAAATAAAGTGTTTTGTAATCCTATCCTTCATAGAGCAATGCTATTGAGAATATATTTCATAGTTGTGAACTTTGTACTATTTTGAACTTTATACTATTTGTGCATCCAAAAAATCAGAGGTATGCTAATGCAGGTGACTATAGCTATGGTGAAAGCACAAAGAAGAAAACTGGTAGAAACAACTTATTTTTTAAATTAAATCTTGAAAATATTTTTTTTAAAAAACAAGTAGAATATAGGATCAGAGATCACCAATGATTTTTCTGTATTTTAAAGGAAACTGCTTGAGGCGTACTAGACAGAAAAACCCGTTTGGTGAGCAGGCTAGCAATTTCAAATCAATTTGACACCAAAGACTGGCAAACTTTGGCAAAATTTCAGATGACACAAGCCTGGCCAAGATGACAGGTGACAGAATCAAAGTTCAAAACCACCTTGTCAATATGAAACAAGTTTCTAAAAGTAAAAAAAAAAAAAATGTGTAATTTTCAAAAACCCTAAACTGAATTGGGGTTTAAAAAATCAACTGCTCTTGTACGCTGTGCTATCAGCCCTTTTTAACAAAAATTAACAATAAAGAGAGATTTGGATTCATAAGAATAATAGGAAGCCATATAGTCAGTTTAAACGGCTACAGGTAAAAGATACCTATTTCCCTAAAGACACGTGATGTACAAATTATGGAATCACCAGCAGCAGAAATCGCTAAGCAAACACCAGTCCCATCTCACTGTCAGTGACACGTTTGGTCCTCAATGCTGTATTATAAGAACAGCATAGGCCAGTTATAGAAGGTCACTGTGGCAAGAATTGCTGAGCGGCTGACCCAACACTGCTGCAGGAGTAAGCAACCATTTTCTTCAGTCCTTTTGCCTCAGCCCATCCACAAGCCAAACCTCCTAGGAGAGGAGGGCTCATTGAAGGAGCTGAGGCCCCTTCACCAACCCTCTGGCAGGCCAGAGTGGTGACAGGTCTCCAAAACTCTCCTTTGACTTCTGTAGTAAAAAGTGCACACACCTGGATTTATTGTACTACCAGAACACCTCACGTTACAGAAAAGAGATCACTGCTCAAAAGGACACTGGGGGAACCAATGCTGAGTAATCAAAATATGCTGTTAAAAATGTAGAGAAAACCACTTAAGTTAGTAGTAGAGAAAAATGAATCAACAGTTGACTTCTAGGTTAGCGATTTGTCTTTCCCTACAGTTTGGAGAATGACTTTGGGAAATGGTAGACTGCCCAAATTCTGTTGTTTCATTTTGAGTCATATCTTTGACCAAACACCACCAGTAGGAGGGGAATATTAACATAAGCACCTAAGGTTCTCCTTCATAACACACACTATAAGGCAGGCCCACTAATAACCTCATGGGGAATAATTTATCCTAAAGGAAGAGTCAAGAGACACAAGGACAGTCGGCCAGAAACCTAGGTGAAAGGCAATTTTGAAGAAAGCACTGTATCGCCAAAGTGATCATCCAAGCCAGCTTACGCCCCATGGACTCAGTCCTGTATCTTAGTAGAGAAAGCTGCAAGAATGTATTAAAAGTAAAAGAGCATCTTCTGGCTAAGATGGAATTATAAATTTACAGTCTAAGTCTCCCCTCCCCACTAGGCTTTTCTCCAAACAAATAGCAATGATAGATGACCTTTTTTTAAAAAAAATCTAAAATAGGCGGTCATGTCTTTGTAGAGGAAAAAGTAAACTAGAACACAAAGCAGTAAGTGAGCTAGCTGCAGACCCGCTAGGCTCTGGGTCTGAAGTCTGTCAGAGGCTGACAGGAGTCTGAATAAAAGCTCCTCTCCTCCACACATCACAAGGGACCTAAACTGGTCTCTGCTTCAAATCCACAGCTCTGGTGGGACTCTCTTGTCGTGAAAAGAGACTAGAGAGGTTTCACTGAACCATACTCTGCTGAGTTGGGCTACGTTCTACATAACAAAGCTGCATGACAAAGAAGGGCTGGGGAAGATGAGGCAAATACAGTTTTTCAGTCATGGTCTGGGCTCACCCACCTCTCGCTTCAGCGGCTGTGTGAAGAAAAGAGTTAACATAGCAGGTCTGAGGCTGCCAACTTTAGAAGGGCCTCCTTGCAAGGTTGGCCCTTGGCTGGCATCTAGGGATCTGGCACTCAAATCATTCCCTGATAAGGGAGGCTCACTGTACCTAAACTGTTTGTACAAACAGTGCGATTTATAGTTAACATCTGCTTTCCTTCTGGGAGTCTGGAACTTTGGACAGTGCTAAGCTGAAGACGCCTCCGTGATCAGCCTCCAATAAAGTCTGGAACTCTAATTCTCTAACAGACTATCCTGGGCAGAAATACTATATACATATTCTACATTTTTTGCTGCTGAAAAGCAGAAACATTTGGTACGTCTCCTCATGGGAGGGAAAGAGTATCAGGAAGCCTGTGCATAGATTTCTCCAGAATCTACCTGTCTTTTTCCCTCAATTATCCTGTCATATATCCTTTCACTGTAACAGACCTTAGTCATGAGTCCAACTATGTGCTGAGTTCCATGATTCCTCCTAAAATATCCCCAAATGTGTGTGGCCTTGAGGATCCCCAAAGCAGTGCTAGCCATGGGATTCACTAGAACAACTCCAACTCACTGAAATATGGCTACCGTGTTATTTCGGAAAAAAAGAAGGGCAGGGGATGATGAAATCCTGGTGCCTGGGTGATTACGGAGATACTCAGAGCACAAAAGAGCAGCTGAATTGCTCTCTGTTGTGAGAGGTAAAAGTTACCTATGGAATTGGAAAATACATGCAAGCACAGGAGGCTTCCCTCATTGGATCCCCTGGCTTCTTTTGGCCCTTCCAACTGAAATGAAGACAAGAGAGAGGCCGGGGAATGCCTGTGCTTTTTGTGCCCTCTACCTGATGGGAGAGAAAAGGGATCAACTATTCCCAAAGGTGGGCTTCGAATGGGCCAAAGACAATAAAAGTTAGCTGGTTAGGTGCTCATTCCTTCAGGCAAATGAAAAAAAGGGGGGACCACTCAAGCCTTTTCTGCAGCCTAGCTACAGGACCACCCCTCACCTTTCACTCCCCCTGAGATCTCCCAGTAGCTGTCATTTTAACCCTGTAAATGCTGAATTTACTGTTGGGGCTTGGAGCAAAACTTGCAATGAAAAAAATATTTTTCAATGGCTTTGTGCTCTGTGGCTATTTCATCTACAGATGATTATAATATGCCCATAATTTTCATGAATACTAGAGAAAGATCCTAATGATCAGGGAAAGCTGCAAAGAAAAGATATTAATGGTACACAACTCCCTTGCTTTTTGCCATAAGTAGGAAAACTGAGATTTACACTCTGAATACTGAAAATAACAAATCTCCACAACCAATGACCTTTGTATGATTTTTGCTTATTGGCACCTCTTTAAAACAGGGAGACAACATGAAAAAGAGGCAATCTCCAGATGGAAATCCACTTTTTTTAGTTTTAAAAAGCAGTTTTTAATTTGCTAACAAGCTCCTGTTGAAATCAAATGCCTGACCCTTAAAGACTGATGATTTTTTCCTGCCTAAGTACATATTTTAGAGTGGGTCAATTTAGACTCCAGACAAGGTCAAAAGGCCTTAGGAAAGCCTTGTTACTTGGATTTTGAGACCAGGTGTCTGGCCCTGCAGTGTCTTAGGTTTTGCAACTGCAGAAGAAAATTAGTTGCTGGCAATTCTTGAATTTGAATTCAAGATCCTAATTGCCTGGATCTGACTTTAAGCCAAAATCTTACACTGTCCGCTATGGGCTGTTGTAGCCTTAGTACTAGCTGTGATGAACAGAAATCAAGATGAGATCTTTTCACTCAATGAACAGGACTCAGACTGTGGGACTGCTGCAGATTTAGAACACTCCTGAGAGGGGCTATCAGGCCCACTGTGGAGGCTGTCTGGCCCACCTGAGTGACACACAGATGCCCACAGAAAGGGATTTATTCTCTGATGGGACTATCTGAAATTGAGCTGATCAGCTCTATACTGTTGATACAGAGACTAATTGCGTTCATAACTTGTGGTTCCTGCCAAAAGCTACAGGCTGCAGGAGGCACATCACTTGAGGAAGCCACCAAGCTTTCTAAGACAGATCTTCACGGCTAATGGGATTAGCTAAACTGGCTAAATCTAGGACTCCTATAAGGGCATGACTGAAGTCAACACCACAGGTTGGTCGGTCCCTGCATCGTGAAGTCCTAATGATAATAATCCGCTGTAAAGATGCCTTGCATAAGGGTGAAGAGGGTGAACTGTACAGAAAAGAGCTAATATAGCAGGGCTGAGGTTGTGACAGGTTTCCCCCACTTTCCAAAAGGAGAGCATTTCAACAAAACCTTACATAAGCCAAATGGCGTAAAGCGAAGAAGCAATTACCTGAGGACGCATCTTGCTAACGGATGCACAAAATAAATCAAAATAAGGCACAGCTGCTTACAGATACATTTCAAAGCTCTGGTGGCTTGATGCTGAGATACTGAGTGCAGTTCCCAGGGAAGGAGCTGGGCAGGGCACTCTCACTGCTCATGGTACACTCTGCCTCTCTTAACGGCTCACTGCAAAATGAATGCTGAACGCTATTTTTGCTTTTCACCTTTTTTTGGTAAAAGTGAAAGTCCTCTTCAGATTTCTTTTGGTTAACGAAAACAGATACTAATGTAGGTCTTTTATAAAAAGTTTGGTGTCAAGCAAACTTTCAAAAAACAGAGGATACCTGTATCTTTTGAAGGGCCTGCTGGCAAGGTAGGCCCTGAGCTGGCATCTGGTAACTTGGCATGCAAAACCATTCCCTTACAGATAAGGGAGTCTCACCATGCCTAGAGTGTTCCTACAAACAGTGTAATTTATACTGAACCCCTACACTTTTCTTCTGGGAGTCTGGAATTTGGGTACATGCTGGGCAGAGGGTACCTATGTGACCAGCCTCCAATAAAAACCTTGGGCGTTATAATGGGTTGAATGGCGGCCCCCAAAAATTCATGTCCAAGTCCTAATCCCTGGAACTTGTAAATATGATTTACTTGGATAAATAAAGGGTCTTTACAGATGGAATTAGGTTAAGTACCTAGGATGAGATCATCCTAGATTTAAGGTAAGCCCTAAATTCAATGGCAGGTGTTATTATAAGAGAAGGGCAGGGAGAGATTTGAAACAAAGAGACAGAGTGAAGAAGGCCACGTGAAGCTGGAGATAGAGATTGCAGTGATGTATCTACAAGCCAAGGAACATTAATATTTGCTGGCAGCCATCACAAGCTAGGAGAGAGGAATGGAATGGCTTCTCAGAGCCTCCATAAGGATCTAACCCTGCCAACACCTTGATCTCAGATTTCCATCCTTCATAACTGTGAGAGAATATATTTCTGCTGTTTTAAGCCATCAAGTTGTGGTAACTTGTTATGGCAGCCTTAGGAAACAAATACAGGCACTGAGTCTCTAACGGGCTTCCCTGGACAGAAATATCACAACATCTTTCTGCATTTTTTACTGTTAGAGAAAGAAACATGTTAGGTAGGTCTCTTCACAAAAGAGAGAGGTATAAGGAAGTCTGTGCATGCATTTCTTCAGCCTCCTCCCATGTCTTTGTCCCTTGATGACCCTGTCATGTATCCTTTGGCTATAACAAACCTTATCCCTGAGCACAACTATATGCTGAATCCCAGGAGACCTTTTAGCAAATTACTGAATGTGTGGGTGGGTCTTGAGGTAACCCACAAAACAGACCGGATATGTAACATCCTCAATATCTCAAAAGAACACAAGCTCTAGGTCATTAATATAAGACCTAATGGTGAGCAGGAGACCCCTAGCTACCCAATGGGGGAAACCAGAAAAATCCCTATTCAGGTAAAGTTAGTATAGAGAGAAAGAGAAAACACCAACTCAAGGAAAGCCAGCAAATAAATGTCCCCAACACATGAGAAAACTAATGCTGAGAGAAAGGATCTAGAAAATGTCTAGTATCATTTAGTGATGATACAAAACATTGAGGATAAGTTGAGAAAATGTAAATACCACTGGAACAAAAAAGACCTACAAACTAATGACAATTGGACTGAAAGTAGACTTCTAATGGCAGTAGGCTATTAACTCCCTCCCCTTCCCTACCAAATGAGAATAATGGAGCAATTACAAAATAATTTTAAAATAAGATTTTATATTCTTATATAAGAATATATTTTAAAAAATAAATAATAAATCCATTAAGAACAAGACATGATAAAACAAAAACAGGCACAAATGAAACAAATGTAGTGTATTTTAAAAAATCAGAAATGCTAACTGAAATATTAGAGTTACTGGAATTTTAAAATTCAGATTAAATAAATGCCAGATACAATTAAAGAGAGAATAATAGTGAGTTGAAAGACAGTACACAAAGGAAATCAACTCAAATCCTGCATAGTAAAATAAAGATAATAAAAATATGAATGAGAAGATAAGACACATAGGGTAGACTAAAAGGATCCAACATGAATCTACATTTATTGAATGAGATCTCAAGAAGAAAAGAACAGAGAGGATGGCAGACAAAGAATACTGAAAGGTTAAAAGTCTGAGAGCTGAGAGATAAATTCACATTATACAGCTAGTGACAATACAAAACATTATGGATAAGTTGAGAAAACTATAAACACTACTGGAAAAAAATGACCTACAAACTAATGATAGTTGGACTGAAAGTAGACTTCTAATCAGTATTAATAAATAGCAAAGAACATCAATAGAGAAAATAAGAAAATAACCAAGAATTCTGTATCCAGTAAAAGTAGTATTCAAAAAACTAGAAATTTTTATACATACAAAAACTAAGGGAATTTATACATAGTCTCTTGGTTAAAAACTACTGAAGGAATTACTTGAGTGGGAAAAAAAAAAAAAAAACCCACCCAGAGTCCAGAGAGAAAAAGGAAGACAAACAAAATATGGCACACACAGAAATTAGTAAAATACATTAGCTAATTTGACTATTAAAAATGATAAATTTTTGTATTAAAGTGATACTAAAACTCTTGACAATAACAAAGAATAAGTAGGAATTATTCAATCAGTACATAAAGTATGCTGGAGTTCTGGTATTATTAAGTCACAAAAGGGTAACATTGAATGACTTTGGATCTTTATTTAAAAAATTATAGTTAAGTACGTGTATTAAATATTTTGGAAAAACATGCCATAAGAATATATGCTAGGGAATTCCCTGGTGGCGCAGTGGTTAAGAATCTTCCTGCCAGTGCAGGGGACATGGGTTCAATCCCTGGTCAGAGAAGATCCCACATGCCGTGGATCAACTAAGCCCATGCACCACAACTACTGAGCCTGCGAGCCACAACTACTAAGCCCACGCATCACAACTACTGAAGTCCACGCACCCTAGAGCCCATGCGCTGCAAATACTGAAGCCTGAACACCTAGAGCCTGTGCTCCACAACAAGAAAAGCCACTGCAATGAGAAGCCCGTGTACCACAACGGAGAGTAGCCCCCACTTGCTGCAACGAGAGAAAGCCCGCATGCAGCCAAAAAAAAAAAGAATATATGCCATACATAATACAAATAAATGCATTATGTATTAAATATATATAATGTATATATAATTTAATGCATATATGTAATATACTATGCATTAAATACATATATGTATATATAGTATGTATATATAATTTAATACATAATAAAATCCATAACTTCCAACCTGACAAAGAAAACCAAAAAATAAAAAAAAGAGAGAAAATATTATTAATCCAAACAAAGCAGAAAAGTAGAATAAATAATCAATAAAAAGATTGACTTAAAAGACTACATACAGGAAGATGATAGAAACAACTCTAAATATACCAGCAACATGAAAAATAAATTAAAATAAATTAAACTCACCAGTTAAAAACCGAGATCCTTGGACAAATGAGATAAGAAATGATAATAGAATAGAATTTAAGGAGGAAAACCCATTGATATTTATCAAGCAAGCCATTACATAATAATAAAAATTTTGTCAAGAAGATGTAAAATTATGAAATAATGTACCTAACAACATATTCTTAAATATATAGTACAATAAATGACAAAATTGCAAGAAGAAAATGGCAAATCAATCTTAATTGCAAGAGATTTTAATGTATCCACTGTACAAACTAAGACAAGATGCAGAACTGATGTATCATGTAATACATTTTTAAAAGCATAATTAACAAGCTTGTTCTAAGAGTGATACACAGAACTCTACACCTACTAATTAAAGATAATATATTCATTTCCAGCAGACATAAAAATTCACTATGTATGTAGGTAGTTCTTAAGGAAATTCTCAATAAATGTTAAAGAATCAATATCTTACTACATTCGCTGACCACAGCATAATTTTTAAAGTTGTTTCTTAAAATAACTGATTTATGTTTGTGAATTTAAAAGCACACTTCTAAAACAACTTACAGGTAAAGACTGCAATTTCCAAACACTTAAAATTAAATGATAATTAAAGGACCACATATCAAGACTTGCATAATTGGGGAAAGTAGTAGTTAGAGTTAAATTTATAGTCAAATTAATTGTTTACAAAAGAAAAAATTAAACTCAATTAATTTAATATTCAATTCAACAAGCTAGAAAAGGAGTAACAGAATAAAGCCAAAGAAAGTATTCTGTGAAAATACTACTAAAATAGACAAACTAATAGTAAGACCGATCACCAAAAAAAGCAGGAAAAAAAAAGAAAAGGATACAGATAAATCAATAATATTGGGATCAAAAAGTGAACATAACTAAAGACAGAGTATAGATTTTTACAAGCACCTGATAAATACTACAAACAACTGTCTGGCAATAAATTCTCCAGAAAAAAAAATATAAATTATAAACATTGACTCAAGAAGAAACTGGAAAGCTGAAGAAAATAATAGCATTATAATGATTGAATCAAGAGTCAAAAATAATCCCTCCCCAAAAATAATAGGCTCAAATATTTTTGCAGATAAACATGACCAAAGTTTTATGTTACAGATTATCACTATCCCATACAAGCTATTTCAGAAAATAATAAAGTATAAAACATATCCCAAATTACTTTTAGTAGGCTAAATAATCTTGAGACCAAAATCAGACAAGAATAGTACAAGTGTAGGCAAAGCTTACTTATGAAAATAGATGCACAAATCTTGAGTATTAAAAAAATCAATGGTGTTTGGGGTTGAACTGTGTCCCTCCAAAAAGATATGTTGAAGTCCTAATCTCAGTGTCTAAGAATGTGACCTTATTTGGAAGTAAGGTTGTTTGTAGATGTAATTAGTTAAGATGAGGTCATACCGGAGTAAGTTGAGTCCTTAATCCAATAGGACTGGTATTCATATAAGAACATGATGTGAAGACAGAAGGAGAAAATGCCATGTCATGATGGAGACAGAGATTGGAGTCACGTAGCTGCAAGCCAAGGATGGCCAGCAACACCAGAAGCTAAGAGAAAGCCATGAAACCGATGCTCCCCTAGAGCCTTCCAAAAAACATGGCCCTGACGACACCTGGACTTCAGACTTCTAGCCTCCAAAACTGTAAGACAATAAATTTCTGTTGTTTTAAGCCATCCAGTTTGTGGTACTTTGTTACTGCAACCCTAGGAAACATACAAATTGCAAAGTAGGAAAAGAATTTGATAAATCTGGGTAATAGGAATACAGAACTGATGCATATTATAGGATTTTCTGTGCTTTTATTTTTGAGATAGCTCATAATGTTTAAAAAGAAATCAGTCCTCTAGATAACACAGGAGAATGAGAGCACAAGACAGCAGTGTTTGGAGGGGCAGACTGAAGGATACTTTTCCTACTTGTGGTGACTATAACAACTCAAGAAACAGTAACCTAAGCCATGAGCTAGACTCACAATGTATAAAATGAGAGAAGCTGAAGAGGGCCTGACTCAAAGGGGTTCATGGTACAGGCACTCACATCAATTACCCATTGCTACCATATGCTGCAAAACAACCAGCCACAAAATGCAGTGGTATAAAACAATTAGCATTTATTCAGTTCAAGAGTCTAGTGGGTTGACTGAGTAGTTCTGCTGGTCTGGGCCAGAAGTGGCTGATTTTAGCTGCGCTCCCTTAAGCAATCTGCATTCTAGGATCTCGCGTGAGCCCCCACGATGGCCTCTGCTTTGATGAATTGGCTTTGTTCCACACAGTCTCTCATCCTCCAGGAGACTAGCCTGAACATGTTCCCTTGGCAAAGGCAGGGAGCATGAGAAGAAACAAAAACATTCAAGTGTCTTGCAATCCCATTGGCCAAAGTAAGACATGTGGTCAACCTCAGAGGCAGAGTGGGAAGAGCCTCCAGTGTTACAGGGCGAAGGCTGGGGAGGCCATTAAACGAGGTCATCAATGTAATCAATCCACCATGACAGCTTCCATGATACTACCATCAGTCAACCAGAACAGGAAAGGAGAAAAACTGGACACATGCAGTAAGTTGAAAAAAAGTATAATCATGATCACCCAGAGACACCCTCAGGAACCTCCTGAGTAAGTTTGGAGAAACGTAGAAACAAGACTCCTGCAGAATCTGGGGAGTGAGGGAAGGATTAGCAGAATCAGAGAAATATTGAGCTTCATTGTTGCCACCCTACTTGTATCCTGTCCGGATGACTCTGAAAACACTAGCAACACTTCTTCTATTGAGTCCTACCAAAAATGGAGGCCCGGGTATCTCCCTTCCCAGTACCAGGTCATAGTATTTCCCAAAGTCACTCACAGAAATTAAGCCTCTGCAGCAATGACCACCATCAGTGCTTCCAGGCTATGGCTGATGCACAGTCAGAGAAAAAGTTTAAACACACACATCTAGTGCTTTCTTTTCTTTTTTTTCTTTAATTAATTTTTGTTTTTTCACATCTTCATTGGAATATAGTTGCCCTTCCCCTGTTGGCCACTTCACTCTTCTGCCAAGTGCCAAAACAGAGCACAATGGGGGCAATCCTGCCACAGGACACTCCAGTGACAGTCTGTTTGGCAATTCATTTTCAAAAAATTAATGGCAAAGTAATATCAAACTCAGAGTGCCAACAAGCCTTGTTTACACCTCCACAAGGGGATATGGATGACATTTATTATTCTACCTAATGACAATATTCAGAAATAGCTCACCCTGTCTCCAAGAAATCCCTTTGAGGAATTTCTCCACCTAACATGTCCCTCTTTTATAGGAAAAGAAATCTGGCTTCTTGCTCTCAGATACATAACTTGACCTACTGGAATTCTGGTGAGAGATAACATTCTAACTGAGAAGCAGCATCTGTACATGATTGGTTGTAGAGGTAGAATAACCCAGAACAATTTTAGTTAGGAAATTTCCCAAGGAAGCATAGAGATAGGAATCCTACATGAATTACCTACTGAAAGTTATTTACTCAGTGGCCTGCATCTGGTATTTGGTGGGAATGGTGCATAGAAATAAAAACAATAGAAATCTACTTTTATTGATGAAGTAGATCTCTCATCTAAAGACTGAGACTAGCTTAAATCCCCATTCTTATGCCTTTGTCCACACATATTCTAACTCTTGGAAGTGACTGATTTATTCTGCACCATATTTATTCTATACTACATGTATGGAATTCCTAGGAAAAGAGATGGGATCAATCAATCCTTATTTTGTAAGTCAGACTCTCTCTTAAATGCATTAAACATGCTGATTTTCCTTCCTTGTATCTCCATTTTGTACTTCCATAAACAAAAATGGGCAAGAGTTAATGACAACCAACAATATTTATTGAGCAACTAATATGAGTTCTGCTCTCATTGACCAGTTGGGATTAACATAACTGAAGTGGTAAGTAAATCTCTATAATGCAGTTAATTTCTAGCTTCTCCATGATGGCTAGACTGTCTCCTATTACATTATAGATTCTTGAAGGGATGCATCCAATTTGATCCATCCAATGGAATAAAAAATCCACTTATTCGTACAGGTTGACCTGCTTTGCAAACAGCATCCAGAAAAAAGGATATTTTTGGAGGATTAACTTACACAAAGCACGCAACTCTTAAGCGTACATTTCAATTGATTTTTACATGTGCACACATGTATAGAACCACCCATATCAAGACAGATATTACAACTGTTCAGCATCTCAGAAGCATCTCATACCCGCCTCTATTAATAGTCCCCAAAGGTAATTACTGTTCTGACCTCCATCATGGTAGATTAGTTTTGCCTAATTTGGGATGTTTTATACAGCATCCATGTCTCTACTTAACATATTCAATCTTTCCTCTATCTGCTTGAGCATATGGAATACAGTTAAAACTGTTTTCATTTTTGTCTACTCATTCTATCATCTGTGTCATTTCTCAATCAGTTTCAACTGATTGATTTTTCTTCTCATTTCCTGCTTCTTTGGATGCCTGATAATTTTTCTTTAGATGACTGATAATTGTGAATTTTACCTTCTTGGGTACTGGATATTTTTGTGTTCCTGTAAATATTTTTGAGCTTTGTTCTGGAACATGGTTAAGTTACTTGGAAACAGTCTGATTTTGGGGGGTCTCGCTGTTAAGCTTTATTAGGTGGGACCAGAGCAGTGTTTAGTCTAGGGCTAGTTTTTCTCAACTCTGAGTTCTCTCTGAGTTAGTACTCTACCCAATGCCCTGTGAGTTATGAGGTTTTATATTCTGGGTTGTGGTAACAACAGGAACCATTCCCATTAATCCTTTTGGATGGTTCTTTCCTCGTGTACGCACACTAATTAGTACTTGGCTGAAGACTCAAAGGGGACTCTCTGCAAATCTATGGATTTCTTTCTCTGCCCAGCCCTCTCCTCCTCATATTCAGCCTGAGAACTCGAGCTACCTTGATATCCCAGATTCTCAGCTCCATCTGCCCTACCAGAGAGACTAATGGGCTTCACCTGCATTTCCTCCTCCCAGTGCTGCAATGTGGATGCTTTCCTGGTGAAGGCTGGGCTTCACCTACTTTCTTTCCCATCTCTCAAAGATCACTGTCCTTTGCTACCTGTGGTTTAATGTCTTCAAAACCATTGTTTCATATGTTTTGTCTGGATTTAATTGTTTCAGGCAGGAGAGTAAATCTAGCCTCTGTTACTCCATCTTAGCCAGTAGCGGTGAGTCCTTTTTTTGCCTATTATTGAACTTCACTTACATGCAGTCATATTGTATGTTCTCTTTTGTGTCCGACTTCATTGACTCAACATTTTGTCTGACCCATCCATGCTGTTGCATGTATCAGTAGTTTCTTTCGTCTTTTAAATTTCATTGTGTTCTTCAGTATTTCTACCAATAACATTTTTAAATTGGTGTTGAAATTAATAATTACCCCCAGAGCCTTTTATAAGTATGTTAGTCATAGCCTTTGAGTTTGACATTTGATAGCTATGTTCCCTTGAACATGTCACTTAGCCTCCCCACAGTCATGGGCCCAAAATTAATGATTTGGCTCAAGTGTTTTATAAGCTTAAAAATGCTCTAAAATATAAAGTGATTTTAACATACAGAATCAATGTTTCCTAGTGTTTTCTTCACAACAAAGCAAGAATTTGGTATCTACCCAAATAATTGCAATTCTCATAGAATGCTTCACTGAGTGGGAAGTGGAAATAAGTACTTTCCAAATACACAGTACTAGGAAACTCTTTAAGGAAGACAGTGATGCCACGGAGTAGCCCAGATATCATTATTCAGTTATCACATGGTTAAGAGACTTAATTTGGCCTAGGCAATAAATCAGGGTAAAAAAGAGTATGCTAGATTATGAACACCTTTTAAAATCAGGAGCACACTGAGTAGGTACAAGCAGGTTGATTTTCAGTGATGTCTGGACCTGGCACCAAAAAGAGAGTTTATGCATTTTCCTATTTGGATATAACTTCTGTTGTATTAATGAGGTAAGAAATTCCATTTTTATAAGAGATAAGTGTGCTCTGATAATATGGTTATAATGACACTGAGCTCAGTAAAGATAAATACACTGCAGGAATCTATTCTGCAAATATAAATTCAGTTTCTCTCAATGCTTTGAGTTTTTCTTTTTTCCTTAATTTAAGCTCCTAAACATTAATTATTCTGATATCAAACCACATACTTTCATTAGTTTGAGGACAAACTACTCCCATACCAAACAAGTGTTTTGAGAGAATTTCACCTGATTCAATGTGTTCTGTAAGAGTAAACATATCAGGTCTCAGCTTTTCTTGTCAGTGAGGACCCCTCTGAATTTTCAAAGGCATTGGTCTTCTAGAAGAAACATCCTGCTCCTCTCCCACTGTCAGCTCTTCCAACTGGTAGCCAAGGTGGATGAGCCACAGACTCCTTTATATTTATTTATTTATTTTTTTTGAGAGTGATGGTTCATTTGGGACAATGGAGTTAGATTGCTTCTGCCACTTGTTAACTATGTGATGTTAGGAAAGTTATTCAACCTCTGAGTTTGTTTTCCATTGGTAACAGCAGTAGCCTTATCTACTAACAGATAAAATTCTGCATATAAGGTCTTTGGTCCCATGCCTACCACGTAGAGCTCAGTGTTAGCTGTGCTTTTTATCATTAGTCAACTTGCTTGGCACCTCCATGGTCCTCCTTTCAAGGCTGCCACCCAACTACTGTGGCCAAGAAGGGAACTCCAGCTGCTCACCCTTATGTCCACACACACTGAAAGGCTGCTCAGAATGACAATCTTCCCTTTTTATGGCTGAGTAATATTCTACTATATATATATGTACCACATCTTCTTTATCCATTCCTCTGTTGAAGGACATTTAGGCTGCTTCCATGTCTCGGCTATTGTAAACAGTGCTGCAATGAACATTGGAGTGCATGTATCTTTTCGGATTATGGTATTCTCTGGATATATGCCCAGGAGTGGGATTGCTGAATCATATGGTAGCTCTGTTTTTAGTTTTTTAAGGAAACTCCATACTGTTCTCCATAGTGGCTGTACCAATTTACATTCCCACCAACAGTGCAGGAGGGTTCCCTTTTTTCCACACCCTCTCCAGCATTTATTGTTTGTAGATTTTTTGATGACAGCCATTCTGACCAGTGTGAGGTGATACATCATTGTAGTTTTGATTTGCATTTCTCTAATAATTAGTGATGTTGAGCATCTTTTCATGTCTTTATTGGCCATCTGTATGTCTTCTTTGGAGAAATGTCTATTTAGATCTTCTGCCCATTTTTTTGATTGGGTTGTTTTTTTGATATTGAGCTGCATGAGCTGTTTGCATATTTTGGAGATTAGTCCCTTGTTGGTTGCTTCATTTGCAAATATTTTCTCCCATTCTGAGGGTTGTCTTTTCGTTTTATGGTTTCCTTTGCTGTACAAAAGCTTTTAAGTTTAATTAGGTCACATTTGTTTGTTTGTATTTAATTACTCAAGGAGGTGGGTCAAAAAAGATCTTGCTGCGATTTATGTCAGAGAGTGTTCTGCCTATGTTTTCCTCTAAGAGTTTTATAGTATCTGGCCTTACATTTAGGTCTTTAATCTATTTTGAGCTTATTTCTGTGTATGGTGTTACAGGGAACTCTACTCAATATCCTGTAATGGCCTACATGGGAAAAGAATCTAAGAAAGAGTGGATATATGTATGTATATAACAGATTCACTTTGCTGTACACCTGAAACTAACACAACATTGTAAATCAACTATTCCCTAATAAAAATTTAAAAGAAAAAAAAAAGAAAAGGAAAAAAAAGAATGATAATCTTCCTTTGAACAAAATATTCCTGGTTCTGAATTTTGCATACTGCTGTGTGGCTTCCTCTGCAACCTGCTTGCCTTGGTTTGTTTAATTTCTTGAATGTTCTCATACTGTAGTGATTTAGGAAAGCAAATTCTGAAATCCAGCTGCCTAAGTCTGATCTACATCTATCACTTACCATCTGTGGGACTTGGGTAAGTCAGCTACTTAACCTTTCCAATCCTGTTTCCCCATCTGTAAAATGGGGATAATATAAGTACCATGTTAGGTTACTGTGAAGACTAAGAATTTGCAGATAGTAGAGACTTTGCACAAAGATGGCACTCAGTAAGCACTCATAAAACATTATTTTCTATTAATAAATAGTAAAGATCCTATGTTATAACCACAGATAGGATTGGTCTATTATCTGCTGCTATCAGGTAAATCCCCTCCTCCAAGGTAGTAGAAACAAAGGTTCATTAACCAAGAAAAAGTGGCTTGAAGAGGAAGTTACATCTCACCACTCAAAACATCCTAGTCCTCTTGGTCCTATGAAGACAACCTCCTTCTACTAATGATACCTTCTATTAGGTCTATAATAGATACTATATTTATATACATAGATATACACACCTATGTGTATCTAAAGATCTGCATGGTGGTAGAGATGGCAAAATGGTACCTTGTCAATTAGATGAACAGATTCTGTCCTGGAATGGTGGCTGTCCCTCTAAAAGGTTAACTACCTCAAACCTAAAAGTTCAACTGGGAACAATCCTAGGGCCAGCCTTCCTTTGTAGAGGTATAGAAATCATTGAAAAACTCTTCCCAGCATCCAGCTTTGAGGAAAAGTGGATTCGTTTGATGACATTAACAAATGAAACCAACTTAGAAAAATTCCAGTACACCCCATTGTGGGCCTTCTGTTGAGGTTCCATCCACAGAGGCTTCCTAGGAGGTTAGGAGCTGCTTTGGCATTTTAAAATTAGTTTTGTCAGAGGGTGATGAGGAACCTCCCCGGGTGTCCTCTTGTCCTGATGTTCAGTATCTCGTTAATCTTTGTGCTTATTCCCTAGATCCATCATTCTCTTCCAGAATAATTAGATGAGCATCTTTGGTCTTAGTGTAAGAGACTCAGAGTACCCTGAAGGGTGAATGTGATGGTTCATCCCCACCACTGACTCTATGTGGTTCCAGCTTTGGGGGAGCAGGATTACAGGTGTACCTTTTTGTACAGATTAGCTTTCCTTCCCTATTGCCCCCATCACCCCCTACCCTTTTATGTAAATGGACTTGTGGGTGGAGGACAGAACACTCATGTCCTAGAGGGAGAGATGTAGTTCCCCGTCTTTTCTCTGACTCTGCCAAAGACCTTGCACTTGCCAGGTCCTCTGCCTCACCCAAGTGCTGCCCGCTTCTCCTCTGTCTCCATTCGGGACTTGGCTGTGCTCTGGGTTGGAAGCCAGCCAGGGGTGCCCTCTTTACCCGTCTTTGCCCTCTGACTACATCTCTCTATCATTCTACCATCAAACTTCAATTCAGAATCTTCAATTGAGCCAGATTTCTAGTCCCTCCCTCTCAGTCGTATTATCATATACCACACGGAGTTAGGTGACGCATGTGTTTTTATTTTTTAAAGATTTTTAAACTTTTAATAAAAATAAGTTATTTGAATATTGGATTTGTTGTTTTGCAGAGACGTTGGCAAGGAAATAAGACAAAGGTCAGAATGCCTGCTTCTATAAACCGAATTGTTGAAACTACTATTTCCTAAAAGCCAGGGGCAGGAGATAGTCAGTACGGGCATTTCCAAGGATTTCCTGGCTGTATAGGTGAAAGGTGGGTGTTGTCTCAGACAAAAGAGGGGACAGGAGAAGATGGCATATGGGGAGTAAAAGGAAAACTCATTACTCAGCCACTCACCTTAGTTCTGTGGTTTGTGAACCCAAGTTTTCCTGTTTGGCAAAGAAACCATTTGTTTGACCATTTTTGCTCCAGGCCACGCACACATTCTATCTTCCACTCAATTCCCCTAAATGGCCACAGACATACTTAGCACTCTTGGCAATTGAAAGAAACAACAGTTTCACCATTAGGGAAAAGAACTTAGGAAAACATTCCAAAGCTATAAAAGCATTCATACCCTCTGAACCAGTAATCTAACTCAAGGAATGTAATCAAATGAAAGAAGTACTATATACAAAGGTGTTTTTTTTTTTTTAATATTTGTAATAGCACAATTAAGAGGCTAAATAAACAATGGAAGAAACCAAAATATGTTATGGTTTATGAAATCAATAAGATATTATACAGCCTTTGGAAACATTCATCAAAAGACAATAGCAATGTAGAGAATGTTCAATGCATCATTTTCCAACAACAAATTTGTATCCACACTCTGAATATAACTACTTAAGGACCATATCTACATGGGACCAAATATCAGGGAAAACTATGAAAAATGAAAATGGAAACCTTTTCGTGAGTTATTTTGCCTTTTGTTCTTTTCACTATAATGTTAGAATAGAAAAAATTTAATGTTGGGAGTGTATGTTCATTCACAAATCTAGTTCCCTGAGAAGGTTCCTGAATGGAGTTAACCTCTACCCTGGACAATCATTTGCACCACCTCTGACAAAAAAAAAAAAAAAAGAAAAAGTAGGGACAACATTGGAGGTGGAAAAATGATAGATTGCTCTTTCCAAAAGAAAGGAAGCTACTTATCTCTAAATGCAGTTATATAATGAACGACGTTTAAAAGGAGCCATTGTGAGAGCTCTTCTTTGGGGAGGAAAAAAAGGGAATATTTGGGGAAGTATGAAGTGAGGACCTTATACTTCTGAGTTTACTCTGGAGCTCCAGAGAAGGAGAAACACTCTTGAGGAATGGCCAGCCAGGGGTGGCTGGAACCAGAGTGGTCCTCCTGAGGGCTGCGGCTCCCTGGTTCAGTGAGAGGGGAGTTCCCTCTCTGATGATGCGTGGAGTTCATCTCAGTGTCAACCAAGTGTCTGAGCACCAAGGACATTCCAGCCAAAGACACAAGAGCACCCAGCCTTGAGGGATCATCTCAGGATGCACTTGGTCCCAAACATCAAAAGACATTTAAAAAAGCATTGGGATCATAAGGAGATCAAAGAAGCTGTCCGATAGGGTGGAGGAGCATGGAAAGGCAGCAATAACTAGACCGAATTTTCCCTCCAAAGAAAACAGTGCGGAGGATCCTCAATTGCAAACTTCAAAGAACATGAAAGAGAGCGAAAGAGAGCCACTGGGAACAATGCCGTGATTGACCTTCACTGGAGGGGATCAAATTGAGGAAGCACAGAACTCACAAACGACTCCACCCTCACCCCCAAGCTCACGTCCCTAATGTTGCCTGGATCCGCAGTCCCTGCCTGTATACACACCGTATGAGTGACTCCTTTAACAGAAATAAGAGATGTGGCTTAGATAAGCGGCAATCAGAGATGCAAAGGTGGTTAACTACATACCGATCAGCATCATTTCCTCGTGTTTAAAGAAGAAGAAACTGAGGCACAGAAAGCGAAATTGCTCTATGAGGAAGCGAAACTACCACTTCTCACCAAAGCTGAGTGGCCAGGTCTGAGCAGCACGGCCCGACAGCTGTGAGCCTCTGGCAGGGGACTAGAAACAATGTGACAGATTCCAGCAGCCTCCGATAACGCTAATTAGATTTCCTGATTTCATTTCATTGTTTTAATTTAGGGAGGAAACAGAAAAGGGCTAATTTCCTTATCGAGGGTTCCAGATATAACGGGATTATGGAGATCTCTGTCCTCTCCCAAGGAAACTGTTCATTGTAGTTCCACAATGCCTAGGAACCTCCTAGATCTTTGATGCTGGGAGGAAAGCCAGAATGCAGTGGGTGGGAGCAAGGGAGACCATGGAGGCAGGGGACACAAGAGAGCTGAAAAGGACTAGGCAGTGATAACAGTGACCAAGTAAGCCACTGTCACTCAGTGGCCAGGAGTGGAGATAAGAAAGGATCAAGCAGGCTCCAAATTCCAGGGAGATCCCTCAAACGCAGTGATAAACCTAAGTCCTTCCCTCAGGGAAATGGAAAAAGTAGAGCAGGAGAAGCAGGGCTCTATCCAGAGGATCCTTTTGAGCAATCAGGGGACAGCATCAGAAGAGTCGGTGGGCAATTTCTCACATTCAGCAACCCTGGATATACTGCTGCAGAAGTGAAATCATCAGAGGTGAGATCAGCATGGGAAATCCCAAATCGCAATGCCTACTATATAAAAAGCACTAAAAAAATGGGTTTGTTTGTTTTTTTTAATTCAGTTCTTAGAGATCCTGAGGGTGAAAAAAGGATACCCGTAGCCAAGACTCTCGGCAGTGACTAGAATTCAGAGCCAGGATAGAAAGGGGGAGAGTCCTAGGCTTCAGAAAGCTTTCATTTTCCTCAAAGAAGTTTGTGGTTCACCTTTAACCTGTCTCTTGAGAATGGGGCTGCGCATGTGTTACACGCAAATAAATAGGAGGGAAAAGTTGAACAGATAGAGAAGAGACTGTGGCAACTGACTTAATATTGAAGACACCATGGTGACAACCATCTGCTTTCCCAGCATCAATGTGCCCACCACAGATTTCCAGACCAATAGTGAAGACTGAAAGCTATTAAATAAGAGGCAATGAGAGGAGCCCCCATAATGACCTGATAATATGCCAAAGAGATCCATGGCCAGGACCCCCAACTCTCTAATCCCTAGTGAGAATGGTCCTCTGAGCGGGACCTGCAGACCTCCGTTCTCCAACCTAGAGCCCGGCCCTTCTGGAGCACGCAATACAAGGCAAGGCGAGGCTTAACTATGTAGGAAAACACTTTGGGATGTGTCAGGACAAAGGGCGCCATCAAGGTCAAGATCATGGTGAAGACAAGTAGAACAGCTCCATCCTAGAGACCAGTTCCTGGGAAAGTCTTCAGGAATGTCACTGCTATGGGCTTGAGCCAATACAGAGCAGCTGGGGGAGCTCTGAGACAGAGCATGGCTCTTAGAAACCAGCCGCTCCGGTCCCTACAACACCCCTGCCAATATCCAACAGCCACAGCAGTCATGCCAGGATTGAAATATCTCCATTCAGACCACCCCCTGCCCTCACGAAAGGTGAAAAGACCAGATCATCCTGGAGAGAAGCAAACCCTCTCTGAGGTCCTCTTTTATAAAAACCACAGTCACCATCTCCATCCCCACTGTTGAGGGGCCCACCTACTCTGTGGGCAAGGCGCAAAGGCACCAGGAGCAAGAAGAAACTCTCCACACAGGCCCCTAGGTGGAGCAAGCAGGGGAAATCGATCAACGGGAGTCTCCAGTGAGGTACCTCCAACCTCTGGGTCACCCACCAGGGAGAAACAGTCTACCTGCCTTAAGGGCCAGCAGAGTCACAGCCTGGGTCTGGAATCCCACAGACCTATGATTTCCTTTACAATCATAAAGGATACACCCCAAGAGGAAGCATTCCACAAATGGATCAGAACTGCCTTTCGGGATTTGGTTTCTATCTTTTTCCCTTGAGGAGACAGGGATGAAGTTAGCAAACAGCAAGAGATGTGTATACACGGGTACCCAGGCAAGATGTCTACACAGAGGCAGAGTCATTTTCTGCCCAGCACCCTTTTATGCCATCTCTGGTATATATCACAGTCACTGGCACAGAGCAGATTGTTGCATAAACGAAATCCACACCAAGTTTGCTCTGATTTTGATGTCCCCTGCAAGATGAGAGAAACCAGATCCTAGGAAAGAGGGCACAGACTGGGGCAGGGGGTGGGGCGGGAGAGGCGGGGCTGAGAGGATACAATCTGGAGCATTTTAAAGCAGGACAGAATGTAGGTCCAAAATTAACTAAAATCTAGGCACAGGAGACTGCAGGGCCTGAAAAAACCATCCAATTAATTGGAACCACGCACACACCCTTTTGGCTTGGAGGGCCCTGAACAAATGCCTCCAATTTCCCTTCCTACCAGGCCCACCTCCATAGAACTGGCATGTTGGGTTAATAATAATATCTCAGACAGTCCCTAAAGGGGAAAGAACCCATAGGTGCTGAGAAGAGAGGTCCAATAGGAATGCCTCTTGGGTCTCAGTCCCAGGAATTACCGTGCTGCTTCTTAATCACAGATCTGTGGTAATGATCATGTTTCCCTCTTTTAAGTGGGATAACTTAATGCTTAGAGCTAAACCTGTGACTCCCCTCTACCAAAAATATAGTGAGGTAGTAGTGGTAGCTCTTGACTTCAGGTTACTAGGACCTGCCTTTTCCCTTTGGCACAGTTTCTTTACCTATTTTTTTTTTAATTTCCCATATCTCATTCTATTAGAGTGTCTCATGTCTGTGTGACACTTTAAATCCTTTTTGGAACAAGGCAATGGTTTTTTTTTTTTTTAAGAAGTCATTAAGCCCAATGTACAGTGCTTGGGCCCCTGGAAAAGAGTGATGGCCACACGCCATCTTTGTTCTGGTGATGCAGGGCCCATTGTTTGCTCTGAGAACCTCTTGCTTCTGCTAGCAGTGGCTGAGATAACCTGCCCTGCTTCCTTCACAGGACACATTTCTAACTCTCTAAGTCTCTTTCCAACCTCCAGCAGTATGGGCTCGAAGCCGGGTGGCCACGAAGATGGTCGGATATGTGATGCCCCTTGAAGAGTTCTGGGTAGCTGAGGGGCAGGGACTGCAGAAGGACATGTGGAAGTTAGCCTAAGGTGGAAAAAGATAAAGAATGTCCCTGGGAAAGGGAAGAGAAGGCACAAAGATTGGGAGCTACTATGTGGTTAAGTGTGGCTCCAAAGCTCATGGAAAGAGGAGTGATGGGATAAGAGATAAGCAATGAGAGCTGTGCAGGAGTCACATCATTAAAGGCTTTGCTAAGGAGTCCAGACTCCTTAGGAGCCAGTGAAGGATTTTAAGCAGAGAAATGCCTGAATCATATTTGCACCTTAGGAAAATGACTTTGACGGGGTGTGAAAGATTGACAAGTTGGAGTAAGGGCTGGACCCAAAGTCATCTGGGCAAGATTTAGTGAAGGCCTAAATTAAGGCAAAGACAGTGGGATGCTGAGTAAACTCCAGAGGTGTCTGTGACACAGAATTGGCAAAACTTGATAGCCACATCCAAGCAGAGGGTATCGATCTGATTCTCAGAGCAGACTCAGGTTGCTCAGACTTCACAAACGTATTAGATGGTGATGTCAGTCAGTGGGTAATGTCGAGCGGAGGGTGAATGGAGCAGGATATTCAACACAGACAGTTTAGGCGAGGTGCCCAGGATACCTTCCATGGAGAATAATAATGGTCAGATTAAATGGGTCTGACATCATTTCTGCAAAACAATATGGATATGTGCACTAAAACTCTGGAGAAATACCATTCTATAGAGAGAGAGGACAAGGGTTTAGAAGGATATACGCATAGATGTTAACAGGGACTGACTCCATGTGTCAGTATTTTTTTTGCTCATCTATATTTCCTGACCTCTCCATAATGATGTTTTACTCTTATATTAAAAAACACAACTTTGAATTTCAAAAATAAAAAGAAACGTCATACATACCCCAATCTAAAGAAACAGGCTTGGGGCTTCCCTGGTGGCACAGTGGTTGAGAATCTGCCTGCCAATGCAGGGGACACGGGTTCGAGCCCTGGTCTGGGAAGATCCCACATGCCGCAGAGCAGCTAGGCCCGTGAGCCACAATTACTGAGCCTGCACGTCTGGAGCCTGTGCTCCACAACAAGAGAGGCCGCGACAGTGAGAGGCCCGCGCACCGCGATGAAGAATGGCCCCCACTCGCCGCAACTAGAGAAAGCCCTTGCACAGAAACGAAGACCCAACACACCCAAAAATAAATAAATTAATTTTTTTTAAAATTGTTTAAAAAAAAAAAGAAACAGACTTGAAGACACTGAGCACAACGTGTGTGGAAGCCATCATGGTTGTGTCTAAAGCAACCCAGAGACAGTGTGCAGGGTGAGATGAGAGCTGTGAGTAGACCTGTGGGCAACCTGAGGGACTGAGCAGCTGTAAGGACCTAAGAGAAAGTCTGGAAGAAAGTAGTGTCCCAGAAGCCAACGTTCTTGAAAGCTCTGATACTGTAGCTTCTACGTTCTTGATGGCAGGACAGTCACACGTTCAAATATGAATTCTCATTCATATTTGAACTCCATCCCACTGGCACGCTCCATCTTCTAGCCAGAACCTACAGAGTAATGGCTCAATAAATGCTTATAAATAAATGTGATCCTAATTCCCTCTTAGCCGCTATTATTTGGACTCCTATTGAATAGGCACTCTGGGACATTTTCTCTTAGAATATAATTAGAAAGGGTTTGCAGAGCTCATAAAAACAGAAGGAAATCACCCCTTAGGAGACTTATTCTCCTTGAGAGAGAGAGAGTTTAATAAAGCTTAAGACAAACTCCATCTCATTGATGTGCAACTGTGGTGGTCAAATACCGGAGCAGCAATACCGAGGTCCAAAGACAGAGTTTAAGAGGCAAGTATCACTTTCAGCTCTATTAAAAATATCCCTCACACAAGTGGCCATAAAAAGAGAAGGGCCGTATGTCTGATCATCAATATCTACAACCCCTCAGCAGCAACCCCACCCCCACCCCAACACTGATCCCAGGTGTAGCTGAAGGTAAGGGACTATAAAAATTTTATTCAGGTATGAATATCTCATCTCATAAATACCTCATCCACTTATGAATGAGGCAGGAAGAGAACATGAAAAAAGGGGAAAAAAAGAAAGATTCCCAGGCTTGTTGGATTTATCTTTTCACTTATAAAAGAGATTTATTGTTATAATGTTGATACAATAAAGATTTTTAAAAAATGAAAGCACACCGGTTGAAGGAAAGTAACTGCACCTTGGTAAGTCTAAACTCCTGGGAGGCAAGAGTGAATGGGAAGAGCATCTGAACTGAACACACAGAACAGCGACTCAAAGAAATAGAGAGAAGATGGAGAAAAGAAGTCAAAGATCTTTCTTTCCTAATTCCGGGAAGTTATTCGTGTACATATTCAGCAATGTCTCAGAATATCAAAGTGTTCTCTATAGGAGATTTTCCCATCGGTCAAAGGGAATCCCATCCCCAGCCCGAACACAGGAAATTAGTTTTCTTCAACTGGAGCCACAGAATCCTCAGGATCCACCAATGAGGACAGAGAATCCTACAGAAGCCCTGGTGAACTTCACGATGGAATACGCTTTGAGAATCTCCCCCTCATTTTATTCCTGTGGAGACTGCTAAACTTGCGTGGCAAGCCAACAACCATCCCAGTTGGAGGTAGACCATTACCAGCTAACTGTCCAAAAGTCAAGAACACACCAGCTACAGGGACAAGTGCACCCTCATATGAGGAGACTTCCCAGAAGCCATTCATGTCACTGCCCACAGAGCTTCGCCAAGATGAAGAGCCCCGGAAAAATGCTACAAAATAAGCTGAGCCACAAGCCAAAAAGGGGTAGTTAAGACACCTTCGGGCTAGAGGGCTGGATCAAGCTTTCTGAGAAGAGGGTGAAGTAGGGGGATCTTGGCGTTCATAGTGGGATGGATGGGGCCATGTGGGTGACTGTTATTATCCTTCAGAAAGACTCCAGCTGTGCCTGAGGATTTCCAGAGCCTACAAAGCCTCCGGGACCTGCTGCTCCTTGACGGCTTCTCTTCCAACGCGGAACACGTCGGGGGCTTGTGCCTGCCACTCACAGCCAGCACAGTGCTGTCACCTAAGCAGAAATCAAGGTGCCGCTGC
Source organism: Balaenoptera musculus (assembly GCF_009873245.2). Taxonomy (NCBI): domain Eukaryota; kingdom Metazoa; phylum Chordata; class Mammalia; order Artiodactyla; family Balaenopteridae; genus Balaenoptera; species Balaenoptera musculus. Next base: position 41,493,782 of record NC_045790.1, on the reverse strand, counting down.
CTCCTTAAAATCAGTCACTGCCAGGAGTCACCTGGGAAGCAAACAGGGAAATAAATAACCATCTAAGCCCGGGCCTTCATTTTTCAAAGGATAAAACCAAGACCCATTGATAGGAAGCCCTGAAAACTGAAACAGGGGAGTAGAGAGCCCAAGAAGTGGTTTCTCCTTGACAGTGAGAACTCTCTGGAGGATTCCAGCCAGGGGTGATGGGTGCCATTGTGAATTTCACTGGCAGGCTCTGGCAGCTCCATGTTTCCTGATCAAAACATAGGTTTTTAAAGGGGATAACTACAGAGGACAGATGGATATGAGGCACTCACCTTAAGAGTTCATGGGATCAACATTCTCCTGGGAGAAAGGACTTCACTGAAGACTCTGGTTTGTGAGTAGGTGCCTGGGAGGATTCCAGGGTAAGTGTAGTCAGTGAGGGTGGGCAAGAGAAAGGATGAGATTACGACAGAAAATGCGGAACCCAAGGACACAGGGGCAGTAGCTATTAAACACCAAGGGTTAGAAGGGTTCTACAATTGATGGCTGGAGAAGGGAGAAGTAGGGGAGGGGGAGGCGGTCTTGGGACCAGAAGGAAATATATTGCAGGGCTCCTGTTCAATCCTGCTTTGGCATGAGTTGGGGTAGGGCAATGATAATACCAGGCTTGCCAAGGACAGTGTTCCAGGCTCCCAGGGCAGAGACTCCCATAGTAGAAGAAGGCCAAAGACAGCAAATAGGAGAGAAGGCCCCCATCTCCCCCAACAATCTCTGAAATTCTAAAGCATGAGCTGGATCACCAGTCCACAAGTGAAATAACCAAACATGGTACCTATCACATAAGAGGCACTCACAAAATAAGAACAGTTTATGGGTGCATCAAGAGATCAAAGACTATCTATTCCCTTCCTCAGAAACCTAGAAAGAGGGAGAAGGCACCAAGGCTATCTAGGGAGTTCAGCATATACCCAGAATACAAATCCAGAAGAGAAGAGGAATTCATCTTTCTGACTGTTACTGGTCCTCGGGTTATGGCCTCTGCAAACCCTTTCTAGTTATATTCCAAGAGGAGAAGAGCCAGTGATACGTTATGAGTCAGTTGAGGCCAGATGATGAAGGGTGGTGTGGCCTAGAATATATCAAGTCACTCTGTGAGGAGACGACCACGGACTTGCCTTCCTGGAAAGAGGAAGGTTCTACCACAAACTTCCTTAAAGCCAGTGAGCCCCACAAGGAAGAGGAAGACATCGAGGTAAGAGCACTTGTGAAAACACAGCTCTGACCCTGACAGGCTGCCTTAGACAGTGACCGCCCCCCTCCCTGCAGGCTCAGCTGCCGCTAAGGGCCTTCCACACTGAAGGCACTTCTGGGGCCCCCTGGTTCCTAGTCGGTCAGGGCTTTGCCTGCTCTGTAACCCACTCCATAAGTGGGCAGATAAGATGAGCCAGAAAGAAGGACCCATCCAGATCAAGACCCGGAGGGCAGGAGGCCAGGGCCATGGAGTGACCACTGTGAGCGCTGATCCTCTTGGTGTGAGTCTCCCCAGGGTAACCCATAAGGTGGAGGGGACTCTGCCAGAGGATGGACACCTGACTTCCTGGCCTCCTACTCCAGCTGCCACAGAGCAATAAAACCTCCCCCACATCGCATGATCAGACCAACTATACTAAGACTGAAATGCCTCCGTATCCAGGCCACCACTAAGTGAAAAGGAAATGAAAAAACTCTGGAGTCCAGATCCTGGAGTGTGCTCTCTTTCCCAAGGCCACAGGTACCAGTACCACCTCCGTCCCCAGTGCATACTGTGCAGAGAAAAGAGAAGGCTGCCATTTTTGAGAGTAAGAGGAAAGGATTCCAGCAGCAAGGGGTTGCATTAGAGATACCCCCCCCCATGTCCTAAGCACCTGGGATAGAGGCAGTCTCTGAGAAGAAGGTGCCAGAGCACTCCCCGCCTCGGCTGAGACTCCCCACTCCCTGATAGGGCTGCAGTTCAACCACAGTAAAGGCCTGGCTGACTGAATTCAACCCAAGGATCTCTATGGGATACCTACTGAGGGCTGGACCCGAGCACCACGAGTATTCAACATGACTCTGGTGATACTCTGTGCAAGTCGTGGTAAAAACCACTGCAGACAATGAGCTGAAACATAAAATCCCCAGATTTGTCCAAATCATAGGCTTGCATCTGGAGGAGGGGAGGAGAGGAGCAATGAAGAGAAAGGAGAAAACAAAGAGAAGGGGAGAGCGATTCTCCGGCAGCTCTATGGACTCCTCACAGGAGAAAGACAGGCCAGGCCAGCTCAGACTAGACTGGAACCTCCTGACCTTCCAGGGTTGTGTGACAGAGCCCTCAGCTAACGCTCCCAAGCCAGGAATGGAAAGAGGATCAAAGGACCCCTTCAGGATGAGGAAGTGTGATTCTGGGCTTCTCTTTATATAATGGGGGACTTCCTCCGGAACAGGAAACCTAATAGTAGTGAATGAATGAATGCTAATGCTTCTTTCCCAAACTCAAGACCTGGTATGACTGAAGAAGAGGAAGTAGACCACTGTACAAGAGTTAAGCACAACAGGGGTAGAGAACACCCTTTCCAAAGAAGACCCAGTTCCTCGTGGAAAATCCCTTCTCAGACAGCTCTCAGGATGAGGTTAACCAAGCAGGGTCATGTTGGATCAGACAAAATCTCCCCAGCAATAAGGAGTGCCTGGAGAAGGGCATAATCGTGGAACAGCCCTTTCTCAGGTAATCCTCCTGGGTGTGTGGTCTCCAAAAAACCCACCTATTTAATAGAGACTCCTATTTCTGCGGCTGCTGACCAGGATATAGACTTGAACTCAACAGTAGAGATGAGTTCCCCAGAAGTGCCAGCTCTAGCAATACATATTGCCATGTACAATTCTCAAATCCATTTTTTCCCCTTGGTATCAAAACCAGTCATTCCAATTGCATCACCTGTGAGAGGAGAAACTGGAAAGCACTGTCTAACTTGGACCCACATGAGAGTTTGGCAGCTACTGACAAATAAAATAACGAACGAGAGAAGAATTCAGAGTCCATTCCTTAGCAATGGGAGTCAAAATGGGACATAAATCCTGCTGTCCTCTTAAAGATGAAGCCTAACTTGTGGCAGTTATTCATGTGCCAATAACCTTTAGTATTTGAGAGGTCAAAAGCCAGATGACCTAGTCCTAAAAAAAAAATCATGCCATCCTTCTTTTATCAAACCCCATTTCTTCTGAATATCCGTTACCTGACAGAGAGAGCAGAGGAGGCTCAGAGATTCAATGCTGAATACAAGATCAGAATTAGGGTCTGACGTATGCCCAGAATTGCCCTCTAAAATTGAGCTGTTGCCAACTTTAGACACTTTTTTTTTTTCCCTATTCCTGGCCGTCGAGACTACTAAAATGTCTTCCTCCCGAGGAGTTGTTGCAGCCCCACCCCCTAGGCCAGGTTACAATCAAAGACACACTAAGAAATGCCATAGCCAAGCCCTTGTACCCTGCCACCTCTCTTATTAGGTAACCATCTTCCTCTAAGACCCTGGGGCCACACCGCAACTGGGACAGATGCAGAGGGACCAGCTAACACACAGAATCCAGGCAGCGCCTGTTCTGGAATCCTGTTTAGCTCTAATCTGGAGACACAGGCTTCTGTAGCAGCCAAGCCCAGGACGGAGGATCCCCTGGATGCCCATCTATAATGGGGCCCCCATTTTCTCCTTTTGCCCTGAGGAAGTCTGATGGTGGAAAGGGATTTATTTCCACCGTGAGAGGGAGTTACAAGGAAGCGGCTTTTAGTTCAGTATTTGAGGAGAGAATGTGTCAGGGCTGGAGCTGTTCTACAAAAGGTTGAACAGCCAAATAAGAGGGTCATGGGAAGGAACTCAAGCAAGATGGGTAACCACCACCAGGGACACGAGGGGATGATTTCTGCATTAGGCTGTTGGCTTTTACCTCCAAGATCTGAATTTCTAAACCCTTATGGGCCTGGACCATATCTTATGTATCAGTTCCTAGTCAAGTCCTTGAAGTGTTTGCATTAATTTGCTTATGATTTTATGTCCAGCGAACAGGCCATTGAAAGCTGCTCATCACAGGACTGTTGTACCTAAAAGGGCCCAGTCATCTCATGCCTGAGACTAGCCTGTAAACAGAAGCAGTTTTCAGGGCAAGGGCTCCAAAGAGGTTTCTGATTCTTGCAGCCTTGGTAGGAAATGGATTCCACGCACAAACCCAAGGTCTTGGCCTCGGAAGAAACAGGAGGACCAATCCATTCTAATAGCAGCACACTGATCCTGAAAGGAGTAGGAGCAAGGAGTGCGGGTGAAGAGGCCATTCACTTGGAATAATTCTTAGTCTCTGAAAAAGGACACTGACCCATTAACACCCCAATCTCTTCAGATTCCCAGTGAGTGACACTCCTGGACACACGACAAGGCTTGTTACTCTTCCCTGAGGGATCAAGTTCTGGGGCAACTGATCCCTGGTTAAAACATATTAATGTTTGAGTGGTGGGTATCAGCCCCTATCCAGAGATCAGGATGTGATGGGTAAGAGAAGAGTAGGGACAAAAGAATATGACCCACCTGAATAGAAAGGACAAAGAAGGGAGCCTAAGGAAAAGGAACTCTGGGGACTTGGAAGGCATATTTCTTCTCAATCCCCCTTGGACGACAATCAAAATGTCACACATTTTTTTTCTTGTTTTTAACTTGTATAGTGAAACAAAAATCACCAAATAGCAAAAATAATTATTACCCTGAAAAACATCTATCTAATCAAAGTATCTTTGCAATAAGTTAACATTTTGTTTATGAAATACCATGTTCAGCCCATAAGGACCCTATTCAGATACTGACAGGGGATCCTAATACCCTGTGACCCCAATCCCATTTCTTCTCCCATTTCTTCTGTCCCTTGCTCTCCTCGGAACTGCCCCCGTCTCTTTGCCTGCATATCTTTATCTTGCTGCTGAAGCCAAATAAACTTCCCCCCCTTCCTTTTCCTTGCAAGCCGAACTCTTTCCTGCATTAGGTCCAAATGAGGCCTTTTCCTCTCCCCAGACCAACTCAGAACTATCCCAAGTCCATATTCAATCTTCCTTCCTCTGACTTCCCCAAGCACTTCACTGATACAACCAAATTCAGCACTCGGTTTGAGGAGCCTGACTCCCGCCCTTTCCTTAGTTGAGGGAGGCCCACAGAAAGGATCTGGGCTTAAGATGAAAATGGGGTGTGTTCAGTCTTTTCTTAGCCTGTTTACGTTGCGCTCTGAATCTGTTCAAATGCTCTGGCAGGTACTGAACCCACCGTTGCGCTTCAGCGTGGGATATGGAAAAAAGATGACCCTTCCCTGGATGAACTGAGATGGGTGGTACCCACGCCCATGAAGGCCCAGCAGTGGTCCTTCATCCATGGTAGAAATGCTCAATGTCTGCAGTAGCGTCTTCCATGTTAAACATGGCTAAATCACAGTGGCTCCCCCAGAATAACATCACCCCAAGAGGGGCATGTGAAACCCAAGCTGGGGAATAAAGTCACTGGGTATACTCCATCTGGTCATGGAAATCAGCACGCTCAAAACAAAGGCTGGCTTTTGGCGCCACTTATTCTTGGAAACTGGTCTTCCTTTACACAAGTTTGTGTCTGTGCTTTTGTTTTATGTAATAAGTCATTCAATGAGTGCTATGGGTGGGGAGAGCTGGGGAGATGCTTCCTCACCCAGCATCCCTTAGACCACTGATGTCTAAAACTTTGCTGGGAGGACCTCGAATGAGTTAGTCCATGTTTAACTGTACTGCATTATTGATCTCCCTCCAATAACCAAAAGAAACCATTCCAATTTCATTCACAAGGAAAGCCTGGTAGAGTTTCTAACCCAGCATGTCAACCAAAGGACGATGCTGTCCAGCCTTCTGTGAGATTATTTTTAACAGTGAAGGTCCTCAAAACCATGCCACTACATCTCTATCCAACACTTAAGCACTTCACCAAACAGATCCACATTCTACCTTTGCTATATTCACACTGTTTTGCTACGACTTTGCTATTTGCCCTTTTTATCCCGTAGAGCAAAAGTTTGTCTTGGACTCCACAACTGTGGAGTTCTAAGCTCTATAATTTTACTGCCCACACCACCCCCCAGACAACAGATTTGTCATCTGATCTGAATTCACTAATGTTTTGCTTGGATTTTTCAAAATAAACTATTAGAGTGCTCTCAAGCTCATGCATCAAAGAAACGACCAGACGTGTGTCTAGGTTTAACAGGGTGATTTCTTCTTGCAGTAGTCTCCACAGCAGTAAAGCTGCACAGGTGTCCTGGCAGGTAAGTCAGCAGCAGTGGTCCAATTAGCCTTCCTTGGCAGCATGATCACCATTACTTCCAAGACAGCAGCAGTGATTTTGCATCCTAGTGATTACCCTGAAAGCGTAAAGTAGAACATCTACTTTCAGAGGGCCTAGAAAGCAACTTTTGCATCAGCCAGACTTTCCCCTTTCAAAACAAAAATGAACTTCACATCTTTGGTTATGCTATGATGCAAATGAAAGAAATAAAGCACATACTGGAAATGTGCAGCTTCGGAAACCCTAAACAGCTAGTCTTTTAAAGCAGAAAAGGGTAGGAAATCTCAGTTTAAGACTTTGAATATAGCAAAGACAGCTAAAGAAGAGAAGAGATCCAACCATACCAACCCTCCCACATAGTCACAAAAACATGCACATGTTACATATGTATTTTTTCAATACCAGTAGTAGTTATAAATTACCTCCTAGATTTATTAAAATACAACCTTTTGCCCTAGACATAAAAGTGAAGGGATAAAATACAAATAGAGCAATTAAATTCCATCCCTCCTGCAACTCCGTTTAAAATGCACATAAAAATAATTAGAAAAAAAAATCACTAGGGAAAAGCAATCCCAACAGGTCAGCTGCAAGGCAGTATTCATACAGCTACTGTTTAACACCAGTGTAAGGTTAAGGAGAGTATCCAAATCTTGTATTAAACTAAATCAATTCCTTTCTCTCCACCTGTGAATGAAGTACAGTAAATATGAACAGTGTTCACCCTAATACAGAATAGCAAGTTTTAAACATCCTGTGCCAATTTGTTTTTGTAGATACACAGCATATAATACTCAAGTGGAATCACTCTGTAGGTCTCTTCATCAGAAACCGTACAACACTACCTTTTAACGTTCTTATTTTTCTACTGCTAACAGGTTTTCCCAGTCATGATGGCCATCATTTTTACTCTGATCTTGAGTTCATTAGGAGGCCAAGAATGAAGGCCAGAAAAATACCACGGGGGAAAGATGGACCGTCTAAACAACATGATATATGATTGTTTCTTCACATAACTGGAGGATAAAAAGGCTGATCTTATGCCTATCCACCCCATTCCTTTCTCCTTGTTCTATTTAGTGACATGCTTTTCAGAAAGTATTAAAAAGGGAGACTCTTCTCTCTCTCATTCACACACACACACACACACACACACACACACAAAGTGCACACAATGTGGGTCCCTATCCCAGGACATGTGACCTCCACAAAGAGGTCCATGGTCCCACACACAACCTTAAACTTCTTCCGAAAACTAAAACTCCTCCCCCAATTTAGGATCAGTCTGTGAGAAAACAGTATCTCTTAATGATCCACAGTCAAGAGTGAAATCAACTTAAAAAAAGGACAGAGAGTCTTCTGAATTAGGATATGGTAGAGATGATAAAAGTGGTGCAGAGGGGCAACAAGAAATATGCTCTGTCTCAGAAATAAGACTCAGTCAGCAGCAGCAGGGTGGGCCTGATAAGGGAGGCCAGACCAGCCATGGGAAGCAAACACAATACAGGAATTCCCCAGCAGCAGGCAATAGGCAGAGACACAACTATAGGAGAGGCCCGGCGGTCATCTGCAGTGAGGGGGCAGAGCACTGCATCATGGGAGACTGGCAGCCTGGGCAAGCGTCCAGCAGCAGGCAGGGTCACCTGGCAACAAGAGGTGGACACGCAGCTATGAGGACCCTGGGCCCGTATCCCAAGCGTGTGAGAGGGTCCTGGCAGATTGGATGGCAATGGGGAAACAAGAGGGATACACAAGGATAAGGGGAAAAGACAGTGATCTGTTACTGGAATGTGGATACAAGGCATGGGTCATGGGAGGGGCACAACGAGCCACCTGCCATGAGCTGTAGCCGACTCGAGGCTGAGCTATTAACTCTGAACTCCAAAAAACTGAGTACCTCCAGGCTTAACCCTCAAAGCTGAGGGGCAACGAAGGTGGTACTAAAATAATGACTGCATAATTAACAGCATCGTCCGCTGAAAAATGCCCAGGGCATAAGAATAACTAGAATCATCCCTACAACTTGCCCCCATACTCCTCTTTAATCTTTATAAGCAACAAATATTTATTGAAGGCTTGCTGTGTACCCGATACTGTGCTGGTTGGTTATTCAATCCTGAACGAGACCTAAACCCTATTCTCAAGGCTGTTCCTGCTGTGTCTCTGATGTGGCCTTCATAACACCGGCCCCCATTACTGTTCCCATGGCTGGAGAGGTGGGACTGTTTCGGCCTGATGGTGCTTTAGGAAGGAGGGAAGGAATCTCTATGCCAGACCCTAACCTCAGCTCCTTCTCTTCAATAACACCTTTGAGAGGTTAAGGCAGTGACAACCAACCCGAAGCTAACGCAGGCATCACCCAGTCTCGGGCAGCTCCTGCCCTGCCAGGATGAGGCATGTCCCAACTGGTCTCCCAGGCGGAAGCTGGGCACAGACTGTCAAGGGACAGTCAGGGTAAACTGGTTGTTATATCAAGACTCAGGAGGCACAAAAGCCTGGCCAGGACTGGGTTGGAAAACTGCCATCTCTGGGCATGTTAGTGGCTTGTGGGATCAGCTGGGTCCTCCAGGAGGAAGATGGAAGTTTGGGGCTGAAAAACACACATCCCATATTCTGCTCCCAACTCGGCTGCTGGAAGTTCAGAGAAGGACAGAGTTAAACACCTGGAGTAAACTGTATAGCCTCTAGCTGGAATCCCAGAGCAGCGATGTTACAAAAGGGAGCATTTGGGGCCAGGAACAGGATCGGGGGGGGGAACTGGCCACATTCTCCATGACCCGCACAGATGTTCACAAAAGAAATTCAAAATACTGTCCCGATCCAATAAAACTACTTGTTTTCTCTGTGTGCACATATATGTGCAGTGTAACTTAAAAGGTAATATATTTAGTGTTTCCTTGGTTCTTTATTTGTAAGTTTAAAAAGGCAAGTATCAAACCAAAATAAGATTTTGAATAAATTTTTTTATTTACTAAAGTGTAATTTTCTGTTCTTTGCAGCGTTTTTTTGTTTTGTTTACTAATACCAATACTTTCTAAATTATCCTGTTTAATTTGATGACATTGATTTACAGTTGATCCTTATTTTCAGGTAAGTGTTCTAAGTGTCTCTTGTTTTACTGTTTGTCATCAGCCAGGTCCCTTTTGGCCAAAACATGCTTTGGGCCACAAAGGAGTTTATTAGCCAGTAAAAAATGTTCTCTTTGTAAATACGTTCAAACCCCTCCTAATTCATTTTATGTTTCTGGTTTCCTTAACTCAGGGATGAAAATGTTTCTGAAGGTTAAAATTGTCATAAAAACTGAAGCCATGTTACGATACAAATCTGGTTCCTGTGCTCTATGACATGCCACAGGAATTCTCTCATGCTTCAGGTCCAGTTCAAAATCTGAAGTGAAGGAATGCCACACCTAAATGAGCTTTCCTCTCTCTGCTCTCCCCATACAGAAAGAGGGCTATTTCTGCGCAACGTGTAGCACCTCAATCCATGACATCATGGAGTCTAGTTCCAGGGCACTCATAAAACCAGTACTTTAAAGGAGGGTTTTTCCTAACAAGAAAGACAGCATGAACTCTTTCCACAGGTAGGCCAATTTCTTCAGTTGACAGCACTACTGGTTCCTTTCTGTCCCAGTGCCTTTGCTGTTTGCTTTCATGACATGGAATGGCCTGTGCCCTGGAGTCTCCTGCTGACCAAATCCTATCTTGACCTTCAAGGCCTAGCTTAAGACCTATCTTCGCCCCTCAGATTCTCTTGGTCTTCATCAGCCAGCTTGCCCCCTCTGGCCTCCGCCCCCATACATGCTCAAATACATCTCTTGCAATAGGTGCTATCCCATGACATAGCATTCAGTGCAGAAAAGCGTAAGAAGTATAGTGAGAAAGCTTGATTGAGAAGGTCTCAGATCCCTGACAACAGAGGTAGCACAGTGCAGCTGAGTCCATGTGGTTTAGGGAAAAACACAAGCCCTGGGCCGCCGTTTCCCATTCAAAAACTTCATGGAGTTGTTGCCAAGCTAAAGTTGGTTTAGGTGACAGCCACTTTCCTAAACACTGGAGCTACAAAGATGAGTAAGATAAAACCCTAATTTTGAAAAAGCTCACATTCTGTAGGTAAGTTATTTGCAATAGCTTTAGGCCCTCTGGGGGAAAGGGTTAAGTAGCATTTGGGGAAGAGTCAACTGGAAACAGTAGGGGAAGAGTTGGAGGGGGAGAAACTGGAGTCTGAAGCAATTCCAGAATTGCACACCGCACTAAAGGCTGGAAAAGAGAGACGGTAGTAGGAATGGAGATGGAAAGAGAGACGGTAGTAGGAATGGAGATGGAGGAAGATTTGAGAGCTCTTCCAAGTGGAAAAAAATTATAGGTCTTGGTTCATTTTGGACTGAAGAGGAGAGAGGCAACAGATGAAGAACCTTGACTCAAATATCTAGCCCAGGGGACAGGCCCAGGCACTGATAGAAAGAGGGTAACTGTGGGGAAAGAGCTGGTTTGGGTAGTGGAAGAGATCAACCTCCACAGAGACTATTCAGGTATGTGCCCCATGGACAACTAATGCCAATCTCAAAGCCCAACAGCTTCTTCTTTCACAGCCCCATTGAGTCCTCTTCGTCTTTCTACCCTTGTCCCTCTTGCTTTTATCTGTAGAAGATTCAGTGGTGAGATGAACAATCAAATAGGTTTGCCATACCTAGGCGAACAGTGCCCACCACTAACAAGACGTACACTTCCCCATGCATCTTTTTTATTGGCCCTACTTGACTTTTAAACTTAAAATGACTTTAGCCTAGGATAGCCCATGTTCCTCTTGACCATTCCTTCAAGATTATAAGCACCCAACTGTCCTCTGAAGCTCCCCAGGCAAAGTGAGGCAGCCTGGTCCATTACAATTGGAGGGTGGTACTTCCACATTCTGAGCCAGTAAACTGCCACCCAGGTCCCAGCAGAATCTGCCTTCTGTGGATCTCCCAACCCCTACTCCCAGACACTGAGCATGCTCATTACAAATTAAGGAGATGTTTCCTTAAATAGTGCCTAATTTATATAGATCAAACAAATTTAATGCATGCATTTCCTTTGATCCAACAATTCTGGAAATTCATACTAAGGAAATCATCAGACGTGCACATGAGTGTATGGCTACAAAGGTATCTATTGAGACATCCCTTTAATTTGCAAAATAAAAACAGCAAAAAGGCAGGGACAGTCTGAATGCAGAACAGTAAGGGAGTATTTAAATAAATTGCCACATATCCACATAATGGAATATTAGAAAGACATTTAAAATGTTGTAAAGGCATTTTAATGACATAGGGAAATATTTGAAATACATTTAATAAGTGAAAACAGATAACAGAACCACATAAAATTTTGTTCTCAATTTTGCAACATCCATACACACACATGGATACACATACATCACACACATACACAAACACCCCCAAAGAAAAATAACCTCAGAAGATGTAACTATTGTTATCTCTAGGTGGAGGGATTAAAGGTGATTTTTGTTTTCTTCTTTGTACTTTTCTGTATTTTCCCATTACCTTTGAAGTCTTTTTGTAATCACTTCAAAAATTATCAAAATAAAGGGAAATGGGCCATGAAATACTTGGAGGGAAGAAACCTGTGATGATGACAAATATGCCATGGAACGCTGATTCCTTCTGCACCTTAAGAGTTTTTTTTCTTGCTTGAACCCTAAGATGATCAGTCTTTCCATCTCTTGCCTGAGATACCTGAGAGCTTGTATTTCAGAGCTTTTCTTTAATCTCAGGGCTTCTCTCAATAAAATCTCTATTCTTCCCTGTCTAAGCAATGAAAGACCACAAAAATAGGTGTTTGGATACAATCATTTCTCTTTCTTTTATGCTCAATGAGTTGATTTTTGCCAAAAGTTAATGACTGGATCCCTCAGTTCCTTATTCTTTGGTTTAATAAGGGATTAGATAATAGACTGGAAATAAATTCTCGTCTCATTGACCTAAATTAACTTTACTTTTGAGATCTGGAATAGCCTCAACAATTATCTGAAACGAAATGTATATAACTATATCCCACCAAATGCAGAAAACCGTAGCTGATCCCATCATTGAAACATGTCTCATTAATGCCACTTATAATAAATCCCCCAAAGTCTTTGACTAACGTAAGCCACTGTTGTCTGTGGGAGATGAGAACAGGAAAACGCCGTGGTAGGAGGGAGTTTCTTTTCCAACAAGTATTTCTATGGAGGGATTTATCTTGATAGCAAGACCATATGTTGGCCAAGCCTTGCTGTTTGTTATTTAACAAGTCTACATACCACCATGGGCCTCTCTCCTCAGCAATACAGTTTACACATGGTCAGGGAATTACTCTCTCTGAAACACCCTCTTCTGGCACACTCATCTCTCCTTCACACCTTACATTTGTATAGCAAGTCATGATTCACCAAAGCCTTTCACGTAAAGGATCCTATGGGATCTTTATAAGAACTCTAGAAGAGAGAGTTTTACAGATAAAGAAACTAAGTTCAGAGAGATTAAGTTACTTGTCCAGATAGTCTTGCTAGTAAGGGGTGGTCCTCAGATGAAAAACAGTTTTCTAACTTGTGATTCAGTGTTCTATCAGTAACCCTAAGAATCCCACAAGTTTGATTTGCTATTGAGTTTTAAAACATTTTTCTCACCCATAGGCATTTAACCACTTCCACACCGTCTCTCAATAATGATGTATGTGCCTGTTGCATGTCATCATTTCAAACTCATTCCAATGAACACCATCCTCGGATGATGGAACAGAGGACACCGGCAAGCATGGAGACATTCAATCCACTAAAGCCCTCTGGGTAGGATGTCCTTCATTCACCAGAACTGCCAGTAACCTAGAGAGCTTGACACTCCTGATGTTGTCACGTGACGTTGTGACTCCTCTCCCAGTCCTTGGCTCTTTTTCTCAAGTCTGACTCTGGCATGCTGCTTACTGAGAGAGCTGATATGACCTCTATTAGCAATTACCTGACTGCTATTTGTAAATGTCTATTAATCTCCCCCCTCTCCATGCACTCACATACACACAAAGACATACCCTAGACCACAACTGCCCTGAGAAGAGATATTACGTCTTACTCATCTTGCTGTATCACCCCCATTGCCAGCAGGTGCCTACACTTTTTTTGCTGCATCACATGGATCAGTATATTTTTAAATTAATTATTTGAGTGTTTACTAGAAAGTACAGCTGTGCAATTATAGTTATATGTTTTATGACCCACTTTTCCCCCACCTGCCTCTACTCTCATTTTTCTTGCATCACCAATCCTTTCATTCATTTTAATAGCTTTCACCAAATGACATTCTATTTTATTTTATGGGACAGTCATCATGAGGTCTCTAAGTTGTTTCAACCTAAGACTCCAAGAATTGAATTAGTCTGGGAAAAGTTTGGGAAATCACTATTAATTTATTCTGTGTTTCCCATTTAACTTTTCTAGGCAGAATATTCTCTCATCCTTAAGAAATGTATTCGCTTCTAAATGAGGATAAGAATTCATTTTCCTAGGTCAACTAGCCCAGTTCAATATTTTTTGTTGCTAGGTTCAATTATAAAATAGAAAAATTGGATGAAAACCCAGTTTTATTATATAACATAGTCACATGAGCCAGGTTATAAAATATTGCTTATCGTGTCTTTTTAACAATGTTTTTAAGACTTTTTAAAAAATAGCTTGACAGTATTTAATTTTGTTGGTAGAATAAATTGTCTAGATTATTTGTTTCTTGAAATGTAGTTGGAGCTGGTAGCTAGTGCATCTTAGAAAGTGAATATTACACGTATACTCACTACTATATATAAAATAGATAGCCAACAAGGACCTACCATATAGCACAGAGAACTATACTCAATACTTTGTAATAACCCAAAAGGGAAAATAATCTAAAGCAGAATAGATACACATATATGTATAACTGAATCACTTTGCTGTACACCTGACACTAACACAACATTGTAAATCAACCATACTTCAATAAAAAAATAAAATAAAATAAAAAGAAAGTGAATATTACATTTAAAGTTGTGATACAGGACTAGGGAAATATAATCTCTTTGATACAGGGCCCCATATTTTAGACCTCACGCTATAGGATTGGTTGAGAACAACTTCAAGAGAGATAGCTAGCACGTATGCACCGCTCGACCCCCGCAACATGCAGACTCACACATCTTTAGGTAGAGTGAGATTCTTTTATAAACCACGGATAGGGCACTTAATGCAAACTTTAAAATGCTTAGCCTATAATTTTCATTAATTACTGTCTCCAATACAGAGTGCTGCTGGGAAATTAAAACATAAAAGTCATGCTTTTTTCGCCTTGTATTTATTGAGCAAGAAAAAGAAATGGAACAATAAGAGATACACTAAGGAAAGTCTCCCTGTTTATAATATATTAAAGACATTATTTTAAATGTGATTCTTTGTTCCTCAGGGGCCAGCCCTTTCCCTGAACACAGAATAAGCACAGTCTATGCTCCTGTAAATGTTCTGGGCTTTCACCAACAGTCCTCCATAGTAGGCCTGCTTTGTCACAGCCTTTCTTTTAAAATAGCGAAATTCATTCGGGATATGGGGAGGAAATCATGTCATATTGAGACAATTAAGTTTATGATTTCTACATCTACAACGAAGAAAGAATAAATGTGTTGGCAATGGAAAAAATGACTATTTGGAGTATGTTTTCAAAGGTTCTTGCTTGAAAGAAATTAATTATATTCTGCTTTTATTCTGATATATTATATTCTGATTTATTCTGATTTTCACTTAGGAAAATACATCTTTTCCCCTGTGTTTCACTTACACTCTAAAATAGAAGTTTCGTATAGATGAAATAAATACTGAGTTACACAATTAAAAGCATTATGTAATTAACAGCTCTTGAGAAATTACAAATACATGCTAACTTTTTCCAAAACTATGCATATCTTCCCCCAAATCCCTGATACCGGGCCCTTCCATGCCCAGTTCACTTTTGCATCTTTATAATTGCAGCTCTCATCTCCTAAACATCCCTGTCAAGTTTTCCTCCTAGCCAGATGACTTAAAATCCCATGATTGATATTATTTTTTGTACCTGAGGAAAATAACCATGTTACATATTACCTCAAACTTTTATACCATCTTTGGGCCCTGCATATTTTATCAGAATCTCTAAGCTTCTTTATTCTTTGCCCAAAGACAACTTCTCCCTAGGTTCAAGATCTTTTCTGACTCTGCAGAGGTACCTGCCTCCTTCCTCAGCACCCACTTACCAGGTTTTGTTTTCATTTGTCAGTAATATAGTCTTTTGCGCAGAATTCCTTGAAAGTTCCTTGTGAAGACAATATACATAGACCCCAGACAAGCTCCTTTCTTTTCTTCACAGATGATGAAGTGGTACAAATGGTTTGAGAACCTGAAAGATCTGGATACAGATAACAGTTCTACAGCATACATAAATGGAATAGCCTTTCTGTACCTCAGTGTTCTCATCTGTACAATGGGGGTCTATTGGGACTTCATAGTGCTTATTTGAGGATTCAATGAGATTGCACCTATAAAGGCATCAGTACACTTCCTGGCATCCCCTAAATGTGCCCTCTTAACCCTTCTTTTGCCCTCATTAAATTTTTAATCAAGTATCATTATTTCTTCTCACTATAGACTCCAGGAGTTAAGTCACTCATGCTTCCTATAACTCTTTGGAATTTCCTTGAGATGAACTGTTATTAGTCTCCCTTAACTTCATCTCATTCATCCATTTCATGCAGATTATAAATCTATTCTGTTGGTTAAAACTCACAATCTTATTCACCCCTTGCTCGAAAAACTACAAGAAACAGCAAAGAAACACAATCATGGTTTCCAGGTTTTAAATAGCCTATTCTTTTTCTTTTCCAAAAGTTTGGTCAAGTGCAAACATTTCAAACTTGAATTCAGCACTTTTCCCAAGCAAGGCAATCAGTATATACCAATACCAATTTGGCATGCCCTTGCACAATGTGATATTCAACATAAAAGTGGGTTATAAGAAGCAAAGAATCAGAAATTGCAATAAAGGAGAGGAAGGTAAAAAATTCTAATGGAGTTCAGAACCAAAATTGAGCTGTCCAAATCTATTGTTTATATGTGGGCTTAATTTCACCAGAACTGCTTGCTCAGCTTAACATAAATCCAGGGGGAAAAAAAGCCACTTCCACATGAAGAAATATGAACTAGAATTCATAGATACAGCAAGAAAAAAAGTTCACCTCTCATCTATCTACATGAGCAAAATTATTTCACAAATGTTCTTTCCGATTCATGGTTTCTACTTTGTGACAGTTTTAGATGGAGGCCACAAAAACTAAAAGGCCTTTTTCGTAGCAGAGGAGAACAAGAAATTTGCTCTTCATATTACACTGAGGGATGACAACTAAGTCACTGGTGTTTCCAAAGATGGGATACTGCTGAGTTTGCAAGTTTGCCCCCTGAACACTGGCCTTCATAGGTTGGGGTGGGACCAACATGTTCAGAGATCTCTCCGAAGAAAGCAGGGAGTGTGCAGGTTCTTTTTGATAAGCGCTATGTATCACTCTACTTTAGATCTTTGAGTTCTCAGTTCAGGGAATACAAAGGTGACCCAGCGAGGCAGGGCACTCAAAAGGGATGCTAGATATTATCCTCACCCCATCCTGCCCTCCACCTACCTTCTTTTAGAGTTCATACTGAAAGAAAGAAAAAGGAGGGAGGTTCATCTATTATAACAAAGATGCCACCCTGGTGCTGGATGTGGATAGTCGGGGAGGTTGTTGCATGTGTGTGGGTAGAAGACGTATGGGAACTTTCTGTACTTTCTGCTCACTTACGCCATGAACCTGAAAATACTCTAAAAAATAAAGTTTGTTTCTCAAAATAAAAAAAATAAAATAAATAAAAAATATAAAAGGGAGGGAGGGAGGGAAAGAGAAAGGAAAAGAAATTTTAATACACTTCTAATTCTATGGTAATCTTCCTTGAGTTTGACTACATATTCTTAGGCTATGAAAGGCTGCCTCAGACTACGGACAAATTTTCCCAGATGTCAACACCCAGTAGAAATCCCAGTTGAAAGGATGAGGAGATTATTGCTTCCCAGAGCAGTTCTTTCCTTAGAATGTTCTCTGTGACTGTGAGCTATTGCCTGCTTATGATTCGGGCTACCAGTTTAGGTTTTGCCCTATTGAGTTATAGAGAACACGTGTGTTTCTTCCCCACCACAACTCTATAAAGTCTTAAAGTCTCCTCTTAGATTTATTTTGTTCTTTATTAAACAGGACATCTTCATTCCTCGCATCCAATCCATTCACAAAATATCACAGTTCTGTACAACTATAAAAATGTGGCATTGATGTCTTGAGCAGCACCAATGAACTCTGTCTGTAGGGGATGGACAGCCCTAATCCTTTCTTCTCTATAAACATTGGTTTCCAGTGCAGTTGAAATGTAGACTCATTTGTAGATGTCTAACAAGAAAACAAATGCTAGAAATATTTTCCAGAAGAATGAACTTTCATGGAGTTAAGATTTATCCCGATCGGCAGATCTCCAAAAAGAAAACTTCCTGTCCTTACTTGACATCCACATCTCCAGAATACAAAGTTACTCCTTCAGTTAGATAAGTCAGTAGGTTAGTCATCATGAGTTGCATTTCTAAGTGGGGTCTACAAAGGAATTCAGGGCAATGAGAAGGCCTATATCTATCAAAGATAGATAAACCACAGAGCTATACATTCAATGCAACTGTTGCAAATTAATGGCTTCCCATCAAAAATGATAAATTTTATTGAGCAGCATCATAGATTCTGAAGCCGGATGTGCAGTGTATTCATGTGATAAAAGAAGATGAATGCTTTCTGCATATATTACCCTGAATTTGGTTCTTTGTGAAATACTGAACAATTTTTCCCTTTGCTTTCGAGTTTATCAAAGCAAAAATACCTAATCCATTCTCAAGGTGAAGAAACAGATTTTGAGTTATTATTCACTGAATACTTTTTTTCTTTTTTACCAATGCCCAGGCTTTTCTTTTCCTATTCCCACAGTCAAGATAGTCTGTAGCCTTACCTAAACTATAAAGGATAAAATGGAGATTTCCGATACCGACATGTAGCTACTAAAAAAGCGAAGAGAGAGCTTACTTCTTGAAAACAATCTGGTGCGTTCATTTTCCACAAAGTTCCCATCAGATGTCATCAAATTCAACATGCTGTGCAGATGGGAAAGACTGACTATTGAAACAATTAACTATTGTGAGTCATTTCCTCAATCTGCTTTTGTTTTAGCCAATATGTCATGTGGTGACAGACACTGTTAAATTTCACAAGCTCTACTGTCTTCTTGGAAACAGCATAATACAACTGACATAGCTCAGCTTGATAAATCTGCCAAACTAATGATGGGGCCTCTTTACTCCTACTTCTCAATGCCAAAATCTAAAGATATGATACAGAACCTATTCAACAAGAAGAGCACAAAGTTCATTTTATACTCTCTGAATACTCCCACTTGATCACCTGCTGGCTCTTAGTTTCCTAATCCCTTTGAATTGAGGTTAAAATGAGTAAGGTAAAATTTTCATTAATTCAGTCTCCACTATCTCAGAAAAATGCTATCATGGAGCCTGAGTTTTCCTGAAGTCTTGCTTCAGCTTGGTCTGAAAGTTTACTGCTTTAGATGACCTAGTTGACCATTTCCCACTTTAGATGACTTTTAGATGATCAAAAGCCACTTGCCCTAATCTAACTGAAACATTTTTCTAATCTTGGATGTATGACTTTACTATCCCATGTGCGTCCTGTCATTTGCACATCTAAGGAATAGGGGGTGAAAAAGCATGGTGTTGTCCCATTCCATCTTATTTCAATCAGGAAAAGAGTTTCCTAGGCAGCTCCTCTTGCACAAGCTTCTAACTCACTAACCATTCCTTTATCACTCCTTCATTTGCATGGCACAGTACCTCACCATCTTCTAGAAGTCAGCTCTGACTGGCTCTAGAGGGAAGTACAGTGAGTCCTCAGAAACTCAGTAAGCTAGAAGCCAGGTCAATGCCCACTTACTAAGGCTACAGACATGTTAGGGGATCTGAACCAGCTGCAGAGCCAGCTCCAAGAAGAGGAGGCATTATTCAAAAGGAGTGACCAGTCAACTAATATTTGATAAGGGAGCCAAGAATACGCAATAGGGAAAGGATAGTCTCTTCAATAAATGGTGTTGGGAAACCTGGGTAGCCACATGCAGAAAAATGAAATTGGACCCGTATCTTACACCACCCACAAAAATTAACTTAAAATGGATTAAAGACTTAAAAATAAGTCTGAAATTGTAAAACTCCTCGAAGAAAACATATAGAAAAATCTCCTTGACATTGGTCTTTTATTATTATTATTATTGGAGTATAATAGCTTTACAATGTTGTGTTAGTTTCTGCTGCACATGAAGTGAATAAGCTATATGTACACCTATATCCCCTCCCACTTTGACCTCCCTCCCACCCCGCCATCCCACCCATCTAGGTCATCACAGAGCACCGAGCTGAGCTCCCTGTGCTATACAGCAGGTTCCCACTAGCTATCTATCTTACACATGGTAGGGTATTGATGTCAAACCTAATCTCCCAATTCGTCCCACCCTCCCCTTCCCCACTGTGTCCACGTGTCTGTTCTCTATATCTTCGTCTCTATTCCTGCCCTACAAATAGGTTTATCTGTACCATTTTTCTAGATTCCACATCTTGACATTGGTCTTGGCAACAATTTTTTGGATATGACACTAAAAGTACAAGCAACAAAAGCAAAAATCAATAAATGGGACTACATCAAACTAAAACCTTCTGCACAGCAAAACACAATCAACAAAATGAAAAGGCAACCTACAGAATGGGAGAAAATATTTGCAAACCACATGTCTGATAAAGGTTAATATCCAAACTATATAAAGATCTCACACAACTTAATAACAAAAAAATAAACAATTCAATTGAAACACAGGAAGAACTGAATAGACATTTTTCCAAAGAAGACACCTAAATGGCCCACAAGTACACAAAAAGATGTTCTCTAATCATCAGAGAAATGTAAATCAAAACCACGAGATAACACCTCACACTTATTAGAATGGTTATCATCAAAAAGGCAAGTGATAACAAG
Source organism: Balaenoptera musculus (assembly GCF_009873245.2). NCBI lineage: Eukaryota > Metazoa > Chordata > Mammalia > Artiodactyla > Balaenopteridae > Balaenoptera > Balaenoptera musculus. The sequence goes on along the minus strand of NC_045790.1, from coordinate 41,473,264 downwards.
TGTTGACGAGGATGTGGAGAAAAGGGAACACTTGTGCACTGCTGGTGGCAATGGGAATGTAAACTGGTGCTGCCACCACGGAGGACAGTAGGGACGCCTCTCAAAAAATTAAAAATATAACTACCATACGATCCAGCAATTCCACTTCTGAGTATATATTGAAAGAAAATGAAAACAGGATATCAAAAAGATACCTGCACTTCCATGCTTATTGCAGCACTATTCACAATAGCCAAGATATGGAAACCACTTAAGTTCCTGTCAGTGGATAAACAAATAAGGAAGATGGGGTGTATATATACAATGGAGTATTATTTATCCTTTAGAAAGAAGGAACTCCTGCCATTTGTGACAACATAAATGGGCCTTGAGGTCATTATGCTAAGTGAGATAAGTCAGACAGTGAAAGATAAATACTTATATGTGGAATCTAAACAGAGCTGAACTTGTAGAAACAGAGTAGAACAGTGGATAGCAGGGATGGGGGGGTGAAGGGGAAGAAATGGGGAGATGTTGGTCAAAGGGTACAAACTTGAAGTTAAAGATGAATAAGTTCTGAGGATTTAATACACGGCACTGTGAATAGCATTAAAAATACTATATTACATACTTGAAAGTTGTTAAGAGAGTACACCTTAAACGTTCTCACCAGAAAAAAGAAATGGAATCACGTGACATGATGAAGATACTAGCTAATGCTATGGTGGTAATCATATTGCAACATATAAGGGTATCAAATCAACATGTTTCTCACCTTAAACTTACACAATGTTATGTCAATCGTATCTCAATAAAGCTGGATAAAATAGACAAAAGGAGCAACGATTCCAGAGAGTACAAAGGCAACAAACAACCCAAGATTAGGCAGAACAGAGCAGATGCTATGCAGTAAGAAACCAACAGCTGGGTTTCTGGAAGTCAGCAGAAAGACTGTCCAAACTTGGCACACTGACTGGTCTCACTTCAAATTCATAACCACCCACCTGAAATGCACCTTAATATTTCTGGCAATCATACTACATTTCTCTAGTACATTTACTCTCTACTGTCATAGATGACTTTCCACAGCTCACCTCTTTTGAAACCTCTCCAGCAACTCCTTTCCTGTCCATTCTGATGACCTTGCTTCTTCCTCGTTTAAAAATATTGAAGCGATCAGAAGAAAACCTCTGTGGATTTCTACCAATGCATCTATATACCTACCAACATCTGCATGGATGTAGCATGGTTTTCCACCTGTGAACATACTCTCCATTCACCTGTCTAAAGCTAATCCCTCCACCGGAGCACTAGACCGTTTGCCTTCTCAAGGATATGGATGCAGGATTCACCCGCCCTCTTCTCTATTACCAAACTCCCCTCTCTACTGGGTCTTTTCCCTTTTCATACAAATGTGATCTTAATTCTCCCATCTTAAGGTGTATATATATATATATTTAAATTTTTTATTAGAATATGGTTGCTTTACAATGTTTTGTTAGTTTCTACTGTACAGCAAAGTGAATGAGCTGTACATATACATATATCCCCTCTTTTTTGGACTTCCTTCCCATTTAGGTCACCACAGAGAACTGAGTAGAGTTCCCTGTGCTTTACAGTAGGTTTTCAGTAGTTACCTATTTTACACATAGTATCAATAGTGTATATATGTCAATCCCCATCTCCCAATTCATCCCCCTCCCTTTCCCCTTGGTATCCATACGTTTGTTCTCTATGTCTGTGTCTCTATTTCTGCTTTGCAAATCAGATCATCTATACCTTTATTTTAGATTCCACATATGTGTGTTAATATACAATATTTGCTTTTCTCTTTCTGACTTACTTCACTCTGTACGACAGTCTCTAGGCCCAGCCACATCTCTACAAATGACCCAATTTCGTTCCCTTTTACGGCTAAGTAATATTCCATTATATATATGTACCACGTCTTCTTTATCCATTCATCTCTTGATGTACATTTAGGTTGCTTCCATGTCCTGGCTATTGTCAATAGTGCTGCAATGAATATTGGGGTGCATGTGTCTTTTTGAATTATGGTTTTCTCTGGGTATATGCCCAGTAGTGGGATTGCTGGGTCATATGGTAGTTCCATTTTCAGTTTTCTAAGGAACCTCCATACTGTTCTCCATAGTGGCTGTATCAATTTACATCCCCACCAACAGTGCAAGACGGCTCCTTTTCTCCACACCCTCTCCAGCATTTATTGTTTGTAGATTTTTTGATGACGGCCATTCTGACCAGTGTGAGGTGATACATCATTGTAGTTTTGATTTGCATTTCTCTAATTATTAATGATGTTGAGCGCCTTTTCATGTGCCTCTTGGCCATCTGTATGTCTTCGTTGGAGAAATGTCTATTTAGATCTTCTGCCCATTTTTTTGATTGGGTTGTTTGTTTTTTTGATATTGAGCTGCATGAGCTGTTTCTATATTTTGGAGATTAATCCCTTGTCAGTTGCTTCATTTGCAACTATTTTCTCCCATTCTGAGGGCTGTCTTTTCATCTTGTCTATGGTTTCCTTTGCTATTCAAAAGATTTTAAGTTTAATTAGGTCCCATTTGTTTATTTTTGTTTGTATTTTCATTACTCTAGGAGGTGGGTCAAAAAGAGATCTTGCTGTGATTTATGTCAAAGAGTGTTCTGCCTATGTTTTCCTCTAGGAGTTTTATAGTGTCTGGCCTTACATTTAAGTCTTTAATCCATTTTGAGTTTATTTTTGTGTATGGTGTTAGGGAGTGTTCTAATATCATTCTTTTACATGTAGCTGTCCAGTTTTCCCAGCACCACTTATTGAAGAGGCTGCCTTTTCTCCATTGTATATCCTTGCCTCCTTTGTCATGGATTAGGTGACCATAGGTGTGTGAGTTTATCGCTGGGCTTTCTGTCCTGTTCCATTGATCTATATTTCTGTTTTTGTGCCAGTACCATACTGTCTTGATTACTGTAGCTCTGTAGTATAGTCTGAAGTCAGGGAGCCTGATTCCTCCAGCTCTGTTTTTCTTTCTCAAGATTGCTTTGCCTATTCAGGGTCTTTTTTTGTTTCCATACAAATTGTAAAATTTTTCATTCTAGTTCTGTGAAAAATGCCATTGGTAATTTGATAGGGATTGCATTGAATCTGTAGATTGCTTTGGGTAGTATAGTCATTTTCACAATGTTGATTCTTCCAATCCAAGAACATGGTATATCTCTCCATCTGTTTGTGTCTTCTTGGATTTCTTCCATTAGTATCTTGTAGTTTTCTGGGTACAGGTCTTTTGCCTCCTTAGGTAGGTTTACTCCTAGGTATTTTATTCTTCTTGTTGCAGTGGTGAATGGAACTGTTTCCTTAATTTCTCTTTCTGATCTTTTGTTGTTAATGTATAGGAATGCAAGAGATTTCTGTATATTAATTTTGTGTCCTGTGACTTTACTAAATTCATTGATTAGCTCTAGTAGTTTCCTAGTGGCATCTTTAGGATTTTCTATGTATAGTATCATGTCATCTACAAACAGTGAAAATTTTACTTCTTCTTTTCAATTTGTATTCCTTTTATTTCTTTTTCTTCTCTGATTGCCAAGGCTAGGACTCCCAAAACTATGTTGAATAATAGTGGCTAGAGTGGACATCCTTGTCTTCTTCCTGATCTTAGATGAAATGCTTTCAGTTTTTCACCATTGAGAATGATGTTTGCTGTGGGTTTGTCATATATGGCCTTTATTATGTTGTGGTAGGTTCCCTCTATGCCCACTTTCTGGAGAGTTTTTATCATAAATAAGTGTTGAATTTTGTCAAAATTTTTTTCTGCATCTACTGAGATGATTGTATGGTTTTTATCCTTCAATTTGTTAATATGGTGTATCACATTGATTGATTTGCATATACTGAAGAATCCTTGTATCCCTGGGATAAATCCCACTTGATCATGGTGTATGATCCTTTTAATGTGTTTTTGGATTTGGTTTGCTAGTATTTTGTTGAGGATTTTTGTGTCTATGTTCATCAGTGATATTGGCCTTTTTTTATGATATCTTTGTCTGGTTTCGGTATTAGGGTGATGGTGGCCTCGTGGAATGAGTTTGGGAGTGTTCCTCCCTCTGCAATTTTTTGGAAGAGTTTGAGAGGGATGGGTATTAGCTCTTCTCTAAATGTTTGATAGAATTCGCCTGTGAAGCCATCTGGTCCCAGACTTTTGTTTGTTGGAAGATTTTTAATCACAGTTTCAATTTCATTACTTGTGATTGGTCTGTTCATATTTTCTATTTCGTCCTGGTTCAGCCTTGGAAGGCTGTACCTTTCTAAGAATTTGTGCATTTCTTCCATTTTATTGACATATATTTGCTTGTAGTAGTCTCTCATGATCCTTTGCATTTCTGCAGTGTCAGTTGTTACTTCTCCTTTTTCATTTCTAATTTTATTGATTTGAGTCCTCTCTCTTTTTTTCTTGATGTATCTCGCTAAAGGTTTATCAATTTTGTTTATCTTCTCAAAGAACCAATTTTTAGTTTTATTGATCTTTGCTGTTGTTTTCTTCATTTCTATTTCATTTATTTCTGCTCAGATCTTTATGATTTCCTTCCTTCTACTAACTTTGGGTTTTCTTTGTTCTTCTTTCTCTAGTTGCTTTAGGTGTAAGGTTAGAGTGTTTATTTGAGATTTTTCTTGTTTCTTGAGGTAGGATTTTATTGCTATAAACTTCCCTCTTAGAACTGTTTTTGCTGCATCCCATAGGTTTTGGGTCGTCAAGTTTTCCTTGTCATTTTTTTCTAGGTATTTATTTCCTCTTTGATATCTTCAGTGATCTCTTGGTTATTTAATAGTGTACTGTTTAGCCTCCATTTGTTTGTATTTTTTACAGTTCTTTTCGTGTAATTGATATCTAGTCTCACAGCATTGTGGTCAGAAAAGATACTTGATACAATTTCATTTTTCTTAAATTTACCAAGGCTTGATTTGTGACCTAAGATATTATCTGTTCTGGAGAATGTTCTGTGTGCACTTGAGGAGAAAGTGTATTCTTCCGCTTTGGGGTGGAATGTCCTCTTATAAATATCAATTAAATCTATCTGGTCTATTTTGTCATTTAAAGTTTGTGTTTCCTTATTAATTTTCTGTCTGGATGATCTATCCATTGGTATAAGTGGAGTGTTAAAGTCCCCCACTATTATTTCATTACTGTCAATTTCCCCTTTTATGGCTGTTAGCATTTGCCTTATGTATTGAGGTGCTCCTATGTAGGGTGCATAAATATTCACTACTGTTATACTTCTTGTTGGATTGATCCCTTGATCATTTCGTAGTGTCCTTCCTTGTCTCTTATAATAGTCATATATATATATAGAGAGAGAGAGAGAGAGAAACCAAAGAATCCTCAGAGATCACCTAGGTCAATGGTTCTCAAACCTGAGTCAACATTAGAATCCCCTTGGGGAGCTTTAATAAGAATCCCAAGACCAGGTCTCCTGCTCCTCCAGAGATTCTGATTTCCTTGGTCTGAGGCATGACCTGGGCATCAGTATTTTGTGCATTTCCTGTGATTCTAATGTGCATCCGAAGTTAATAAGCAGTGATTTAACCTAGATTTATCATTAAATGAAGTAATGAAAGTTGAGAGAGGTGAAGCAGCCCATGCCAATCCAGACAAATAATCAGTGGTGGAGCCAAGACGAAAATCCAGCAAAGCTGATTCCCAGTCCACTGCTCTTTCAACAACATCAGGCAATATGCCATACACACAAATGTAATCTTTGGCAAAGAAGTATGAATGCCACCGTAAGGAATGAACTTGCTCATTGTTCACCTCCACGGAGGATGTTGGCCTTTTAGTCTTCAGTCACAATAGGAGAGCTTAAAACTAGGATGCTGAGAAGCTGAGTGTAACAGGGAATGTGAAGAAACCCCTGCCATGGTACCCACAGCAGATGTTTCAGAAGTTTCGGGATGGTGAGGGACCCAGGGGAGAATGCCAAGGAGCAGCATGAGGTGCGGTGTGATAAATGGACCTGTCTTTTTCCCATTACAGGAACATAGCAAGTTTCAAGGAGCGAATCAGAAACCTAGAATGATTAATTGTGTGGTCTACAATGAGCCCTGTTGTGTTTGTCTATGAATTCCTTTGCTCTGCAGATCAGACACACCAGGTGCAGAGAAACACCTGGCTATGATGAACCCTCTGAATTTCCTAGTAACCCAGTCCAGAAAAGGTCAACAGGGGTTTTGTTTACAGGTGAACAGTAGGAAGGGAATCAAAGCTGATGAGAAAATTGATGTGGTGGAATAAGAACAAAAGCATCCCTTTAACATCAAGCCAAGCTGCTGTCATACCTCTGGCTTTCTCTCCTCTTTTTCTAGACCTACTTGGCATCAATGAGAAACAAAATACTTTAAGGAAGTCATAACTTCAATCTTATGTATCCCACCCACTGATTCAGCTGACCTGGCAGTCACCTTTGCATTCTCCATAAGGAAGTTTCAGCTAAGCATCAGTGGTGGAGAGCATAGCAGTTGAGCTCATGGGTTTCTGGGTCCAAATCCTGTATTTTACTATCCATATAACATTGCACAAGTCACCTAAAGTTTCTGGGCTTCTCGACATTCCCCACCTATAAAATAAGGCTAATAATACCCACCCTAGGAGTCTTGTGATGATTGTATGAGACATGGGTGTAAGGTGCCTGAAACAATCAATAAATGATAGGCATTGTTGTTAAACAAGACAGCAAGGAAGATTTCTGTTATTTCTCTTTAAACTGTTACAAGCATTTTAACAATACTGTTTGCATACCAAATGAATATGTCGATTATACATCGTTGTTGCTCCTTCCCTAAAGCTGATGAAGTACACTAATATTTAATTAGCTAATTTTGAACTGTGGAGGCAACATGACTTGGTAGAAAGTTCTAGATTCAAATACCAGCTCTATTGTTTACTAATTGTGAATCTTGGACAAGTTGTTTAATTTCTCTATGCCTCATCTGTTTTTTAAAAAGTGAGAAGGAAAATACCTCATTTTCAGGGTTGTTGTGAGAATTAACTGAGATAATGTAAATGTCTAGTACATAATAGGTATCTATAATAAGCGATAATTGACAAGACAGCACATATAACCTCTCTGGTAATAAAACTGCTCTCCATTTTTAATGTTCCTAATTGTCTTCACTAATTCATAACAGCATTTCTCCCAGTTAGTTTGAATTTGTTATGTTTTGTCATAGATTTAATTCCAAGTAAAGCTAGATGACAAGCGACCACTTCAGAATGGTTTTTGGAGAGGGTATTATCTAAAACAGATTTATGTAGACGCAACTCTTTAAAAAATATCCAAGAGAAAAAAATTTAAACCTGTTTTAGTCAACCACAAACCTTTACAGAGGGGAAGAAGCTTTTACATTTATCTTCTCTATGGGTAAACAATTTGGTTTAGCTTAATTGAAATCAAGGAGAAAAAAAGAAAAGAACACAGATCTATGTAAAACAGAGTATATCTATGACAAATGTTTCCAAATATGTGGTAAGAAGATTGGTACGTTAAATATCTCTAGCTTGTCTTGTTTCTAAAAAGCCAAGGCAGTTAAATTAGTCTGATTTATTTCCTAAAGTGGTCATTTGGATTATGTTACCCATAATGGAACATCAGTATCTCTAGAAGCAAAAGATTCGAAATACATAAAGACATTTTTATGGTCTGCCAAGCCTATTTCTAAAATACTCTAAATCTGATACTGCCTTAGGCTGGGTTCCCTGGGAGTAGACACTGAGACAAAGATTCATGGGAAACGGTTTATTAAAGAAGTGCTCCCAGAAAAAGAACTGGTAAGGGAGAGATGAGCAGGACAGAGCAGAGAAAGACAAGCAAGGCTTTTCCCATGGAGGGTAGCCTGGGCCCGATCCTGCAGAGAACTCTGGAGGGTTAATTACACCTCCGAGTGGTCCCACCTGGAAGAGAGGTGGAGCTTTCCTCCTGCCATGCCTGTCAGCCATTGGCCAGGGCCATCCCGGGAGATGAGACATAAGCTCCCAGACACATCCGGCTCTCTAGAGCAATCCGCCAAGAAGGATCGCAGGTTCTGACCCTTGCAAGTAAAAGCACAAGGACGCTGGGGAAAAGGCACCCGGAAACAAGAAAAGGTAACCTTCCATAGAGCAGGGAGGGGATGAGAGAAAAAAAATAAAGTCAGAAACAGTTAGCTTTCCTCTCAATTTTTCCAAAGTAATTTTTTTCTTTCATTATACCCCAGCTTTTCTATTATCAATGTAACAAACAAATAACATAGACACGGTTGAGGCATACATTATCCCCTATAAGTAGTGTTGTATCAATCCAACCTAGATAGGTAGATTAAGCAGGAAACAAGCTAGTGTGTTTAGATCAAATTTTTTTTTTTGTATTATACACTCAGTTAATTCAACATGTGCATATAGGTCACTGAATATGAGGGAATTGCTATAATTTATTTATACTTGTGAGACAGCAAAAATTTACAAGTATAATAGCAATCCCTTATATTAATATCCTATACACACACTTTTAAGAACACCCATATGGTTTTTGCAAATCTTTCTGCCAATGTTATTTTGTTTTGATTCTATTTATTAAAATGTAATTTCATGCCTGTTGAAGCTAAAAGTAATAAAATTGAGTGTACATTTTGTACGTCTTTTTAATTTCATTTTTCCAGTTATTCATTTTTATTTTGTTTGATGATATTGTCAGCCCACGGCAGCCTGAAAATTTTAACAAACTTGGTCCAGCACAACGGCTAGTTTGAGAATCACTGCTGGACCCCAGTCTGCTTCCCCGATGCCTGGGGGAATGAGCTCAGCCCCAGAGAAGGAGGCAGAGCTGGGAGGAAAAGGCGAGGAAGAGACACACCCACATTTATAATAATGATACCATAATCAAAACAGCTCTGTCTGAAACAGTGTAACAAACAATTCGAGATAGGATATGAAGTCAGCTTCATAAATTATGAAAGCTAAGTCAAGACTGCATTGGTTCTGAAATGATTTGAACAAGTTTTTCCTCAAGACTGAAACTAAAAGCAAAGATGCAAAAGTAGGGGTGCCATCTTGTGGAGAGAGCAACCAACACCAGGGCCAGCTGTGCCCTCATCCTCCTCACCCCCTAAAGCCAGCCTTTCCCCCTTCAGGGCCTCATAGTCTTTTTTAGAACCCCTTTCTTTCAAACACAGGACTCCAGAATAAGAACAACGCCCATGCCTGCCCCACTTTCCTTCCCAGCAGAGCTGCGTGTGTGGTGAGATGGGCTTTGAGTCGGCCTCTTTAATCATGGGACATAAAGATTCCACCTACTCGTGGCTGGAGGGAGCCCCTCTGTGGACCAAAACCCTTTGTCCCTGCCTCCTCCCCTGCCCCCCCACTGTTTTTTCCCATCTTTCACCTGTCACAGAAAGCCGATGAAGCAGGCAGAAACCTGGGAGCCAGCCCAGGATTAGCTTCACTGTGTGCAACAAAGGGGTGGCGTGTGGGGAGAGCTTTGAAGTCAAGTGCTGCCACCAACAGTACTGTTTTCAGGAAACGATGGTTGTGAGGGATTTAGGAAGTCATCTGTCACTTGCTTGCCAGTGACACCACACAACGCAGGCTACACCTAAGAATGGCAATCCCATTTCAATGCTTTTTTTTTCCAACCATTACCTGAGATTTAATTTAATATATAACCATCTATATGCAGAAATATGTCCTTATATTGGAACATCTATGTTTCAACCTCTGCTGTCTGTAGGCAATAGACATGAAGAGAAAAATATATAAAGAGAGGTGATCTCTTTTTCTTTTACTTTTTCCTGGATTTCTAATTTTTCTAAAGTTTTACTCATAATTTAAGACCATTTACAATATACCCCTGTAAGACCTTGGGATGTGAAGGACAGAAATACAACTCAAATACCCTGGGAATAAGGGGGAAAAAAGAAAAGGAAATGGGTTGAGTCACACAACTTGACTTCTAGGTGGGCTTCAGGCATGGCTGGATCCAGGGTCTTAAACAATGCCACTGGGTATGTCTTTCTATCTCTCAGCTACACTTCCTTTTACATGAGTCTTTGTTTTGAATACAGGCTGTCTCCATATGGCTGGGGTAAGGACAATCAGCAGTGGAGGATTCACATCTCTATCCCCAGCATCTTGACCTCAAAAAGTACAAAATACTCTTCTACAGTCACTCAAGCAAAGCAGTCTCAGGGAAAACTACCCTGGCCCCACTTGTGTTATATGTCAGCCTCTAGCACCACAAAAGAACTATACAGGGTAGAAGAAGGGTGGTTCAGGAAGGAAAAGACCTATAATTTGGGGTAGGACACTGAGCACCCTCTACTATGTGCCTGGATTAGTCTAAGAGAATTGTTTCCTATTCCTGCATTTTTGGCCCCAGTCTCTATATCCAGGGACCAGGTTTGTCAATGCAAGGTCACACTGGCACCCGTGGTGACCCACAGATCTCCAATTGAGCAGCAACATGACAAACATAGGTTAAAAAGACCCTGCCAACTTGAAATACACAGTGATCAGATGGAGCATTCCTTCTAGAGTGTTCTTCTACATGAAGAGCATTTTAGAAAGAGGGAACAGCAAGTGCAAAGGCCCCGAGGCTGAAACAGGGATACCATTATATAGATGAAGTTGGGTCACAGAGGCTCCTGAGAGCCTCTATGATAAGGAGTCTGGCTCTTATTATTCCAATGAAGCCATTGGAAGGTTTAATGCAGAGACGTGCCATGTTATATTTATGGCTTACATGTTGTGGGAAACACCGTCAGATGTTTTTGAGAAGAGTAAATAAAGAAGCATGCCTTCCTGGCCAGCCAAAAAAAAAAAAGACCTTGCCAAAATTCTCTGGAGAAAAGCAGGGATTAGATGAGACAAAATATCCCATCTAATGGTAGTACAGGGTATAGTCCAAAGGAAAGCAGAGACTCTGTTTTTTATCACACACTTCATGATTTATCTCATACATTGCAGAGATGAAAAAAAAGGAAGTTTTCATATTTTATGGGGGAAAAAAATCTATGGAATACATAACAATGATAAAAAGATCCCAGAATAAATTTTCCTCTAGCCCTAGATCTGTTCTCATCTTACTGAATATCCTTAAGCAAATAATTTAGCCTTTCTGGTTTAAAACAAAAGATATGAGAGGGAAAATACGAAACATCTGTGGGCAAAATTCTTTCTGTATCAGGATGTCAAAAGGGATTTTTGTGGTTGTTGTTCTTATATTGTAAATAAGGCCCAAAGCTGAGTACTCAAAACCGCAAGCATCTCACATTTTGAAGAAGGTATTCAGCTATTGGGATCAACTATGCCTCCAGGGCTTTCTGTGATGCCCTGGGACAGACGCATCCATCACTACCCACAACCACTAACCCATCTCATCACAGGGCTGCAGGGGGAGGCACGCAAACCCAGTGCAGAGTAGGGGCTTGTGGTGAGCAGTTACTTCTTCCGCAGATCACACAAGGGAAGCACCAAGAAATGTTTGCAAAGGTCGGGACCAGCCCCGTCCAACCCGCATTCTCTGTTCCCTCCGAGGGTGCAGAGGAGCATTTCCTAAATTTTATGCAAAGGAGCCGAGGGGCTTGGGAAGGGGCGCAGCAGGAGTCTTAGGTCCACCCTGGGTGGCACTGGGCCAAGTGTGTATAGTCCATTAACATAAAGAGTTGCTACTAAACTCACAATTGTTTGTTGTCTTGCAATGGTGACTAGGCAAATTATTAGTGGAACAGTGATTCCCCATATCAAGCCACCTATATGCACACTTGTATATGTGCACTTGTCTATATCTATTAAAAAAATCTGAGAAGAGGTATGACAGGTGCATCCCAAAAGGACACTGACGGCCCTCCAGAGGGCTTCCCTGGTGATAGCAGAGGCCAGGGTGAAGCTGGCAACCTCCTCAAGGAAATCCTTAAACCCGATGATCACCATGACAACAGTATTAGAACTGTTTGTACCACCTGAGCCAGAGTCCCCTGGGACCAGGATCCCTTCCACTGGCATCTCAGCAGTCACCTGAAGGGAGTTCTACTTCCCCACCCCTCCTCTCTGTCCCTGAGCAGATGAGCCAGCACCACAGAGCCAGGCCAGGCCTCTCCATCCTTCCCAAGCAGCCAGGATCACAGCACCGGCCCATGCTGAAAGCAGAAGGAAACCAGCTTGAAAGTGAGATCCATGAACAGGGCTAGAAGCTGTGGCACAAGAGCCAGAAGAGTCAGAGTGATGGAGGTGAGTGTGCTGCCTGAAGCAGCAGGGCTGGACTGAGCCCAGGTGAAGAAGCTGGACCCTAAATGGAGTCAGAGCATGGTAAAGAAATTTCTGAAGCAATCCTCTTGGTGGCACCTGCAGTTTAGCATCTTTTTTGGCCAGTGGCAATCCTCTTTGTATAGAGAGGAAGTATAGAAAGAAGACTGGTCCCTGGCCCAGCATGCCAGGAGTTAATGCTGGCTAGCTGTGTGTTCTTGGGCAAGTTGCCCAACGTCTCTGAGCCTCAGATTCCTCATCATAAAATGGAGACTATAATAGTACCTAACTCAGAAGACTGCTGTGAGAATTAAGTCAGTCAAAATATTTAGAACCATTACTGGCACACAGGAAGACTATGTTAGCACCAACTGTTATTATCTGTTATCCAGAGTGCTTACTCTCATCACTAAAAGAATATGATGATTTCTAGAATAGATTGTGTTGATGATGACAAACTTCTCAAATAAATAGAATACAGGTAGGTCTCTGCAGCAGAAGAAACGCAAATCCCTGAAGGACTGAATTACTATTTTGCTATATTCCTACTGTATTAAATACACAGTTTGGTCTGACTTATTCCAGGATAAATTAGTAAAACTCTAGTTCAGGTTAGAATATATTTTTGAAGTATTTCAAGATTCTATAAGACAGAAAATAATGCACCATCTGTATTATCTGGTTTCTTGTCACACACACACACACACAAAAACGAATGTCTTTCCCTTAGCATTTAAGAAAATGAACAGAACTGAATCAAAAGGACCACTCTTGCCTACTACACCACTCTCCACACAAGAGCCAGCATGATCTTTTAAAACAGAAATTAGATCTTATCATCTCCCTCCACAGTGCAATCCAAACTCCCTTCTTTGACCTGCCAGGCCTTACGCTATCTTCCCTCAAGCCTGCCAAGTTCCTTCCCTCCTCAGATTATTAGACCTGCTGTTCCCTTTGCCTGAACACTTTCCTCCGTGGCCTACTCCTACCCCTCATTCAGGACACAACTCAGATGCCACCTCCTCAGAGAGCCTTGCAGGATGACCCTTTTCAAAATAGTTCCCCCATTTCTCCCATCACTGCACCCCATGACCTGACTTTATAGCACTTACCCAGCAACTCTATCACTTTGTTTAATTTCTGTCTCACTAGCATATAAACTCCCACCAGAGTAGAACTCGGTGTACCTTATCTACTGCTAAATGTCCAGTGCCAGAAAAATACCCGGCACAGAGAAAGGAACACAGAAATCTTTATCACAGGAAGGAAAGAAGGAATGGTGAGGAATTCACTTTCTGTCAAGACAGTCCATTCATTCCATCCCTCAACTGAAAACTGCCTGATTTTTCACACATTGTATCCTAGTGCTCCCAGCTCTGGAGCAAAATATGGAACACATCTCCCCTCATTTGGACATGATAAATATTTGTTGGATGGATGGATGGATGGATGGATGGATGGATGGATGGATGGACGGACAGATGGATTTTGGTCTCAGTCTGTGCTATATCAGAATCCTTACACACTGTTAAGTGATTTTTTTTTTGCTGCGTTGGGTCTTTGTTTCTACGCGAGGGCTTTCTCTAGTTGTGGCAAGTGGGGGCCACTCTTCATCGCGGTGTGCGGGCCTCTCACTGTCGCGGCCTCTCTTGCTGCGGAGCACAGGCTCCAGACGCGCAGGCTCAGTAGTTGTGGCTCACGGGCCTAGTCGCTCCGCGGCATGTGGGATCTTCCCGGACCAGGGCTCGAACCCGTGTCCCCTGCATTAGCAAGCAGATTCTCAACCACTGCGCCACCAGGGAAGCCCTACAATTCTTTTCATTCTTTTGCTCTTCATCTGTCATCTCTTTGTGTCATCATTTGTCAATTAAAAGACGTATATTTCAGGTGATCACTGAATATTTTCTTGGCTAGAAGTCTCCATCAATGTCAGTCCTTAGAGAAACATACTTGAATATTTTCTAGGTATAGAAAACTGTTACCATGATGCCCTCTCCCCACAAGTCTACAATATATTTTACTTGTATCAAGTGAGCTTTCCAACTTCATCTCCCAAGCAGTAAAATCGCACACCTTCTGCACAGTATCCAGTCATTGCCCTTGGCAGTTGCAGCAAACAGCCCTTACTTCAACCCCTTTCTTCTTGTCAGATAAGGTGTCTTACCTTCCCCCAAACTGGCACCCTGCCACTCCTTACACACAACCCCCATTCTCTGGCCCTTTCCTTGTCTCGCCGTCATTTTTCTTCGCAGCGCATCATAAATGTCAAGTCCTCAGCTTCTCTCACAGGTTCCACCCACTTCAGAGGTGGCATCAGCAACTTCCAGAGTAATCAGAGCCCTGCAGCTTAACTTCATCCATCAAAAGCCTATCGGGCTTCCCTGGTGGCGCAGTGGTTGAGAATCTGCCTGCTAATGCAGGGGACATGGGTTTGAGCCCTGACCTGGGAAGATCCCACATGCCGCGGAGCAACTAGGCCCGTGAGCCACAACTACTGAGCCTGCGCGTCTGGAGCCTGTGCTCCACAACAAGAGAGGCCGCGATAGTGAGAGGCCCGCGCACTGCGATGAAGAGTGGCCCCCACTTGCCACAACTAGAGAAAGCCCTCGCACAGAAACGAAGACCCAACACAGCCATAAATTAAAAATAAATAAATAAATAAAATAATAAATAAAAATTAAAAAAAAAAAGGAAAAGCCTATCCGCACACCCCAGCTCTGTGGAATGATTCGCAGTCATTTTGGTTTTACAAGAAAACTAACCAGAGTTTTTGAGGTGAGATGAAAGAAGAAAGAAAAATGGCTGCAGACTCAGTCCTGAAGTCTAATCAAGAGAGGTAAGGAACTCCTGCCAGAGAGGATTTGACATTGCTCAGTGACTTTCTAGATGGAGGACACTGCTCAAGGTTGACACTCTTTACCCAAGAAAGTCAACAGTGGCTCAGAACTCAGGGCTGTACTTGAACTATGGCCCCTGCACTGTGCTCTCTCTCAGCACATCCCAGACGTACCCCTGTTATACACACACTCACGGGCACACGCACATACACACATCTTGCTCACTTTCTAGCCCCTCTAATCATCAGCAAAATATCTGGTCCATCATAATAATGGGGAATATTTTTCATGTATCAGACCCTGTGCTAAGCATTTCACACAAAAAGATCTTATTTAACCCTTCCAACCACACTAGGAGTATAACTATTATTTTCTCCATTTTACAGAAGAGGATTCTTTCACAGGTTTACCTCTCTTACTTATTCCTCTTATTTAATCTGCATCTATAAGAAGCTGTTATTGACCACATTTTTTAGAAGGAAACTAAGGAACAGAGAAATTGAATAATTGAATAATCAAGGCCACAACCTGGTAAGTGTTGTAGGATGGATTCAAAACCAGGACTCTCTAACTCTGCCACCCATGTTTTTTTTTTTCTTTTATTTTTTATTGGAGTATAATTGCTTTACAATGTTGTGTTAGTTTCTGCTGTACAATGAAGTGAATCAGCTATATGCATACCTATATCCCCTCCCTCTTGGACCTCCCTCCCACCCCAGCCCCCCATCCCACCCATCTACGTCATCACAGAGCACCAAGCTGAGCTTCCTGTGCTTTATAGCATGTTCCCACTAGTTATCTATTTTACACATGGTAGTGTATTTATGGCAATCCTAATCTCCCAATTCGTCCCACCTTCCCCTTCCCCTTCCCCCTCTGTGTCCACATGTCCGTTCTCTATGTCTGTGTCTCTATTCCTGCCCAGAAGTAGGTTCATCTGTACCATTTTCTAGATTCCACATATATGCATTAATATATATTTGTTTTTCTCTTTCTGACTTACTTCACTCTGTATGACAGACTCTAGGCCCATCCACATCTCTACAAATGACCCAATTTCGTTGCTTTTTATGGCGGAGTAATATTCCATTGTATATATGTACCACATCTTCTTTATCCGTTCATCTGTCATTGGACATTTAGGTTGTTTCCATGTCTTGGCTATTGTAAATAGTGCTGAAATGAACATTGGGGTACATGTGTCCTTTTGAATTATGGTTTTCTCAGGGTATATGCCCAGTAGTGGGATTGCTGAATCATATGGTAGTTCTATTTTTAGTTTTTTAAGGAACCTCCATACTGTTCTCCACAGTGGCTGTATCAATTTATATTCCCACGAACAGTGCAAAAGGGTGCCCTTTTCTCCCCACCCTCTCCAGCATTTATTGTTTGTAGGTTTTATGATGATGGCCATTCTGACCAGTGTGAGGTGATACCTCATTGTAGTTTTAATTTGCATTTCCCTGATAATTAGTGATGTTGAGCATCTTTTCATGTGCCTCTTGGCCATCTGTATGTCTTCTTTGGAGAGATGTCTAGGTCTTCTTGCCATTTTTTGATTGGGTGGTTTGTTTTTTTGATATTGAGTTCCATGAGCTGTTTGTATATTTTGGAGATTAATTCTTTGTCCCTTGCTTCGTTTGCAAATATTTTCTCCCATTCTGAGGGTTGTCTTTTCGTCTTGTTCATGGTTTCCTTTGTTGTGCAAAAGCTTTTAAGTTTAATTAGGTCCCATTTGTTTATTTTTGTTTGTATTTTCATTACTCTAGGAGGTGGGTCAAAAAAGATCTTGCTGTGGTTTATGTCAAAGAGTGTTTTTCCTATGTTTTCCTCTAAGAGTTTTATAGTGTCTGGGCTTTTTCTTTTATAAGCTGCCTGCTTCCCCAAAGTAACCTGCCATAAAAAATCCAAAACCATACAATTTAATGATCAAAAATACATTTTACCAAAAAGAGAAGTAGATGTACACGGATAGCTGGGATGAGTTAGCTGCTACAATTGAGTATTAATTTAACTGCCAGCTAGAACAAAAATCATCAACACTGGCCTAGTCCTCTGGGTGAGGCAGCATACAATCCAGCAGATTCAGTTTTTATATACCTAAGAATAAATGTGCAATGCCCTGCCCTGATGTGTTAGGAGGGATATATTTACTTTAAGCACGTGTAAAGTTGTCAGAACTAATATACGCACAGCATATAAGCATGATTACAAGAATTTACCCTTAGCGCAGGGTGCCTCCGTCCTGCAGAGCCTGACATGGGTCGAATAGTGGAGAGAGAAAGAGGTCATAATGAGGAAATGAAGGAAAAAGTATGAACATTGGCTAAGGCATTCTGCCACCTCCTCTCACCCACGCAACAGCCCTGTGAACGGGGATTAACAGTCACCATTCTACTGTTGAGAGTGCTAAAAGCCAAATAAGAACTAGAGGAATAAGATTTGAGACTAGATCTGTGGCCCCATTTCTTTTCTTTTCTTTTTTTAACATCTTTATTGGAGTATAATTGCTTTACAATGGTGTCTTAGTTCCTGCTGTATAAAAATGTGAATCAGCTATACGTATACATATATCCCCATATCTCTTCCCTCTTGCGTCTCCCTCCCACCCTCCCTAACCCACCCTTCTAGGTGGTCACAAAGCACCAAGCTGATCTCCCTGTGCTATGCAGCTGCTTCCCACTAGCTATCTATTTTACATTTGGTCGTGTATATATGTCCATGCCACTCTCTCACTTCGTCCCAGCTTACCCTTCCCCCTCCCCGTGTCCTCAAGTCCATTCTCTACGTCTGCGTCTTTATTCCTTTCCTGCCCCTCGGTTCTTCAGAACCATTTTCTTTTTTTTTAGATTCCATATATATGTGTTAGCATACGGTATTTGTTTTTTCTCTTTCTGACTTACTTCACTCTGTATGACAGACTCTAGGTCCATCCACCTCACTACAAATAACTCAATTTCATTTCTTTTTATTGTGGCCCCATTTCTTTTTTTTTTTTTTTTTTTTTTTTATATATTTATTTATTTATTTATGGCTGTGTTGGGTCTTAGTTTCTGTGCGAGGGCTTTCTCTAGTTGCGGCAAGTGGGGGCCACTCTTCATCGCGGTGCGCGGGCCTCTCACTATCGCGGCCTCTCTTGCTGCAGAGCACAGGCTCCAGACACGCAGGCTCAGCAATTGTGGTTCACGGGCCCAGTTGCTCCGCGGCATGTGGGATCTTCCCAGACCAGGGCTCGAACCCGTGTCCCCTGCATTGGCAGGCAGACTCTCAACCACTGCGCCACCAGGGAAGCCCGGCCCCATTTCTTAATAGTGAAAAGATGGGTGTCTCATCCCGGTCCCAACCCTTGCTGGTTGAGTGACCTGGGGCAAGCTCTCTTGACACCTGACTCACCATCTATCACTGGGTAAAAGGACTCACTGGGATGGCGGGAGAGTGAATATGAAATAATGGGGAGAAAATCTCTTTGTAAAAGATTAGAGCAGTTCATAAGTTTGAGCTTCACTACCTCTGATTCAACTTTCACCGCTTAGTGCCAAGTCCTTTCCTCAGGAACACTCTCCCGAACCTTCTTAACAAGACTGGATCCCCAAAGTCTACCTTCTCCTGTGTATGCCTTATGAGAGCCCCAGTTTGACATTTATGCGCTGATTGGCTGGTCCACCTGCCCTTCCAGTCTGTAGCTCCATGAAGGTTAAGACTCACCTGGTTTTGCCCAGCATTATCCTAGCTACCATGTCCAGTGCTCAGTAGGCACGAAATAAATATGTGTGCATTAAATGCATCAGTATATTAGTATTAAGGTTAAAGTCTACATTTAATCATCTTAAAGTATACAATTATAATTTATAAAATTTGTAATTTTATAGAATTACAAAAAGAAAAATTACACCCTATTAATTTCCTAGAAGCCACACTTCTAATCATCCTTACCATCCAGAACCTCGAGGTTAACAAGGAAAAAATGTCTTCTGTGTGGAAATGACTGGCATAAAGTCCACACACTTGACTCCTGAGGAGAGGTGGCTCCACCCTCAAGCCATCATTCTGACAATCGGACATAAAAGAAGGCAGGAGGTGACAGCGGCTGGGACACCTGACAGCTGGTGAAATGACAGCCGACAGTGGCAGGAGGAGACAGAGTGTGACGTGCAGGTGGGCTCTCCAGCAAAGCGGTCCAGAGACATTTAACGCGGGGGCCACCAGCCCACACACCTCCAGCGTCCCCTGGAGACACCCAATCACCACACAGGACGATGGCTGATGGTCAAGGGAGGGCACTGAGTCTTCAATAAAGGGAAATTAGGTCTGAGACACTCAGTGTAGAAAGAAAGGGGCACGGTCAGAGATCCCAGCAATGTCTGTGGCTGCTAGAGGGAGAAGGAATATGGTTTCAGCTGTAAATAAACTTCCCAGAAGCAGAAAATATATAGGTCATCTTATGACTGCTTTGCAGAACTGAGGTGTTGGTGAGTACATGCTTTTGCTCAGGCATAGGGTAGGACCAGTTATTTGTGTTTACACCTCCTCTCTCAGATGTCTTTACACCTCCTACTAAGGTCTTACAAGTGATTCCCCAAAACAAACCTCAGAGCATCACAACAGTTTCTTATATAAGTGACCTAAGTAAGATAGAATTCAGTCTTCATCTCTCCTTACTAGCTGGGAAAGCATGGAGCCTAATTTCAACTTAC
This sequence comes from Balaenoptera musculus, assembly GCF_009873245.2. Classification (NCBI taxonomy): domain Eukaryota; kingdom Metazoa; phylum Chordata; class Mammalia; order Artiodactyla; family Balaenopteridae; genus Balaenoptera; species Balaenoptera musculus. The sequence continues at coordinate 41,453,494 of NC_045790.1, read as the reverse complement.
AATGCAGTGGGCGAGGGGGGCCAGGTGGTATCGAGGGCAGAGAAGAGGGGCAGGGTGGTAAAGATGAAACTATGATCATTTGCAGATTTAAATAGAGAAAAGTTCTTAACTGGCACAAGGCAAGAAAGTCTCAGTAAAAGCCAAGACGGAAGAGAGGTTTGCTCTCATGGCTAGAATTCATGCATTCATTCATCTAGTTGGCTTACTAGCTGTCTAACCTTAGGCAACTCACTTAACTACACTGCACTTAGTTCCTACATCTGTAATATGGGAAAATGATAGTGTCCACCTCACAGGATTAGAGGAGGACTAAACAGCCCATACACGTAAAGAAGGGTAGCGGACTATAGGAAGAGCTATTTGAGCACAAGCTATTGGTACTGTTAGTATCATTATTGTTGCTAATATGCACCTGCTCTGTGTTGTGTACTAAGCTCTGCATGGCAGCTAGGGCAAGGAAGAAGACAGATGATAAACAAACAAAACCAATAATTATAGCTTTAGATAAGGGAGAAAATAAATAGAAAATGGTCTGAGAGGGTGACCTTAGCCGGAATAATGGGGAAAAGTATCTCTGAAGAGTTAATATTTAAGATGAGACATCATTTGTTGTAAGACCAGGACGAAACTTGCTCCAGGCATAAGAAACAGTAATTGCAAAGACGAAAGAACAGAAAGGTTGGGACAGGGCATGTTCAAAGAACGTTTAGGAGACCTAATGCGACTGGAGCCCAGTAAGCCAAAGGGAGAACAAAGTCCAAAACGGTTGGAGAGTAGGCAAAGGAGAGTAGAATGACAGCCTGAAACTAGAGACTTCATCCCAATACAGATGTATCCCAGTTAAAAGTCACATGCCCTTAGGCACATACCTGGGAGGATGAACAGGGCTATCTCTCTCTCTCTCCTCATTTTACACATCTATGAACACGCATAATACAGGACCATGCCCAGGAATAATCATCATCCTATAAACCTTCTCTCCAAGTATCCTAAATAAATAACGCGCTCCTAAAGCTAAGTAGATACTTATGACCAGTTTGTAACTATCGTATTAAATTCTGATAAGGAGAAGAGGTTCAGGGAAAGAACCAACATTAATCCAGCCCCTTCTAAGCATCAAGCACTGTTCCAGACACTCAACAAGTATGTTAAATCTCTTCATTCTCACAGCAGCTATATGAACAAGCTATCCCCATTTCACAGGAAAAGATACTGAGCTTAATACCAGAGATGTTAAGTAACTTGCCCAAGGTGGCCCAGCTAAATGGCAGAACTTAGATTTGAGCCTAGATCTCTCTGGCTCCACCAGGCATTCCAGCTATTCACTCGATATTAAGCACTTCTCATGACAGATTTTATTTAGTTCAGTCCCATTTCCCTTTGACATTTGACTTTTTACCTTTCTGGTGACCAGGAGCATAGCAGCTAAGAGCCAAGACAGTGGCAGCCCCAGTGGAGAAAGGCTGATGTGAAATTCATTTGCTGTAAGTGATAAAAGAGACCACGAAGAAGATCCGTATGAGCTACTCTACTCGGGACTTCTTTAAGAATAAATGTTTTACGATGAAAAGAGAAGTTTAGAGCTTTTGAGCATCCCACAGATAGAAAACTAATTTGCCTTATCAATTTTGTCCACTGTGCTTGATCCTTGGGATAATCTGTGAGCCACTGTATCAGCCTCACTTATATTGTAGTCTTTTATCATATGGATACAAGACATATTTCTTGCTGTCAAAACTAATCAAAGCATCTAAAGAAACCAAAGCAACCTTATTTACTTCCTCAGAGATCACAGCAAATGTCCTACTGGTATTTTTTTTTTTTTTTAATATTAAGTTGACTTTTTTTTTTTTTTTGGCTGAACATCAAGGCACTTAAATTAAGAACAGTATATCTTCATTTCAAATGTCAGTTGATATCCCTTAAATGTTTGCTTTTTAAAAAAAAATGAATTCAAGTCTAAAGCTGGCAATAAAGGACACTGTATTATTAATAATTTAAATCAAAGTTTAATGCTTTTGACATCACAAAGACACAGATCCCATGTTGTAATAACCTTTGGCAAATGGATGGTAAACTAAACATAAGCTTCCAAGACTGCTAATCCTGAAAGGTATGATACAGATGAGAGTAGTTAAATACAGTGATTATTGATATATACTCTCATTCCAATATAGGGGAGGGATAGAGGTTGTTTAATTTTAATGTCCCCAGAGGTTGACTTTGCTCCTAACATTTATAAAATATTGAAAGACAAGAAATGGTACAGATGTGAATTTCGCAGTTGGTTTTTTTCAGTTGCCCTTGAAAGCAGCTGCCATAAATCTTGGATGAAGCCAATAAGGCTGATGATTTTGATCTTCAATTCATTCTTTTCTATCCTTCAAAAGGTAAATGATCCTGATGGAATTAGAGCCGAGCAGAATGGCTTTCTTCTGTGATCTGCATAGCCAATGATGCGCTCTGCCATCATTAGCAAAGTGGAGCCAGTTCCCTCGTGAGGTTGGGCCTGTGCACTCGGGCTTGAAGGCATTTTTTGAGGGAGAAAGACACTTAAACATTGAGCTGAGAAGCTTTCCATTACCCCCCTCCCCCCTTCCTCTGACTTCTCCCTTCCGTGTCGTCTCAGCAGAAAGCCAAAGTGTGAGCTGAATGTATGAGAATCAAGCACAAAACTCAGCCACCAATTCCTGGGTTGGTATTTGAAAAAGTCTCAGCCAAAGATTTTTCAGTCTGACTCTGAAAAGAGCACTGCCAAAGTTGTAGGAGAAGCAGGATTTAAGGCAGTCCATGGCTTCCCTTACAGAAAATTCTGGGGTCTCTCCCACTGAAACATGTAAATTGGACGAACCCTTTTCTAACCCTATGGTAAAACAATGTCATTTTCCTAAGTCCCACTCAGCCATACGGAAGACAGTATATCCTGTCATTAGGGACGGCAATAAATGTATCTGTGTGGGTTTGCAACTCTGCTTCAGACCGCAAGGCAATCCCAGTTAAAACAACCACAGAGAGGATCATCTATCTTCATAAATTCAGCTGCAAAGAGAAATTCATCATGTTTACTGTCTTTAAGAAAAGAGCGAGTCTTGTAATAAAATGTTCTCTCGTCCAGATTCTTTGTATTTATAGGGTCCTTTTCTTTCTGCTTTTCACAGAGCCTGGCACATTCTAAACCACGGGCTGTACCTTCATTAACATAACATAATAAATAAGTTATGGGTCTTGAAATGAAGAACGTGCTTGGAGAGAATGAGGGAGGGGCGTCCCTTCGCTGGTAAGTGATATCCTCAAAGAGCTTCCAGCATAAGAATTTGCAGAGCTGAGCATTTTGAACCAAAATGCAAAAAAAGACAAAGGGCCTTTGTGAAGATAGACCCCACCCTTTCCTCCTTCCTCACCCCAAAATCACAGAGCATTTTTGTGGGAATTTGTTCCTTCACTCGGCAAACACTTATTAAGCACTACTATGTGCCAGGCATTGCTAAAATAACAATATAAAAGTAGTGAAATGGCTCAGGAACAATTTTTTTTGTTTTACTTTGAAACATTTTTGCTGTTGCATGCGTGTACCCTCATACACTCACATAATAGGAAACTGATCACTTTTCTAAGAGGAATGTCTCAGAAAGGGCTTTCAGGCTCATTGTGGTCTTTTTCTCCCTCCCTGGGCCATAGAAAAGTGATAGCCGATGTTATAAGCCCATCTAGGAACCACAGAAGTTCAAGGGCTGGAAGAATGTCTCTGAGCCATAGTGGTCTTTGAGCGCTTTTATGGCCCATTTGTCAGAAGTTTTGTGGGGTGTCCCTTAGCTTTGTCCTTTAAATCGTGTAATTCCATCAATTCCTGCTAGCGCGCTAGAAAATTTATATTACCTTCATTTTATTACCTAGCTTTAAATAATTTTCTAGGAGGAGTATTTTTGAACTCAGCTTCTTTCGTTTCTAGTCTTTTTGGTGCCGCAGATTTCAAATGGGGAAAAGACTAAATTCTGGAAATTAATGGGACAGAGTAAGGCCTCTGAAGTCCAATTGCCTGGGTTTGAATTCTGTCTCTTTTATTAGCTCTGAGACCTTGGGGAAGTTACTTAAGCTGTGATAGCTCACTTTTTTAACCTTTAAATTGCAGTTCCAATCCCTACCTCACAGAGTTACGATAAGGTTAAATGAGATAAAACATTTGGATGAATGCCTAAGACATATAGGACACAATAAACCAAAACTGTAATTACAGACTGGTGAATTTAAATTTAGTTCCCAATAGGAAAAGAAAAAGTTGGACTATTTGAAAACATTTAGAAAACTAAAGGAACACTAGCAACAATGAACAGATTAAGAACAAATCTGGCAAATAAATTTCATTTCATTGTATGACAGGGCTAGTAAATTGGAGGATCTGAAGAGTCCAGAAATACCATGTGTCTAGAGTTCCCTAAGTGGTCTGTTGTGGTCTCTGACAATTAGGGTAACCATAATACTCTTCTGCCGAACAAGAATACTTCTGAGAGCAAAAGGAGGTACTGCTTAATTAGGGCTAAACAAGTGTAAACCAGGTAAACACGGACACTCCTGGGCAAACCAGCCCAGATGGTCATCCTATCTATAATACCCTTTGGATGACAAGGCAATGAGCTCAGGTGGTTAGACTGACTCATTTCTATTTAAATAATCATACCCCAAAGGAGATGATTTGTAAAATCCCCTAGAGCTCTGCCCTCCCAACTATATCTTTACCGTTTTTATCGATGACCTGGATAAAGACACAGATAGAATATTAATCAAGTTTACAGATAGCATAGACTGGGACAGAAGAGCTAATATGAGAGATGTCAGAACTCAGGTCTGAAATGATCTTTAAACTGGAACATTAAAGCAAACCAAATCAATAAAATTTTAAAGAAATAAATGCAAAGTCTTACATATAGATTCAGAACCATCAATTGCACAAATGGGTTGCAGAAAAGGTTTGCAACCCTCTGTATGAATGTTTAAAACTGCCTACAGGTTTTGGTTGACCACAAGCTTAATAAGAACATTTAAAAGGCTGCTGGGTTAGAGTATATTTGCTCTGCCTTTTTCCAGAGAGTTGTTATAGATCTAATAGACTAAAAAAAAAAAAAAAGCGATGCTTTTAAGTCATAATAAGTCAGGACCACTGATAAGGTGGCTGTTGAAGGGATTCTTACACTGAGGACACTGGACCCGATGATCCCTAGGGTCTCTTCCTATGTTAAATTCCTCTGAACTTTAGGACTGGGAGCTTCCCAAAAGGCAGAGCCTAGCTTCTGTGGGCACTTAATTGTTTGAAGAATAAATGCTTGGATAAAAAAGCAAATAATGAATGGGTGAACATAAATCTGTAGTCTCCCATCTTTCCTAGAGGATATTTCTGCCATCACTGTTAGAAAAAGCCTTCTTCATAAAAAGAAAAATGTTAGAGGGGACTTCAGCAGGCTTCTGCTTAAAATGTCCCCTGAACCTGATATAATTCAATCTAAGTGTTCTTCTCTATGGAATCAAAAGTTCAATTCTCTCACAAATTACAGACTAATGCAACTATTTCCCCTCTATATAGAATCTCTTTTACCAAGTAAATCAAACACCTGGCGATAGGAAAGCTAATGCTTCCGTTGCATTGCTTTTTAGAATTTAAAGCACTGATGACCAAATACACACACTTCCCTTGGAATATCGGGAAAGGGTCACACATACACTTCCCCAGTGAGTTAGTTATTGTAGTTGTAAAAACTAAACTCTCTGCAGCCTACAGTAACACTGATTTAAAGCCCAGTTCTCTGAGTGCACAATATAAATCCTTCCAGCCAAATGTCCACTGATCTGGAACTAGAAACCACAAGACAATCATCTTCAAAGAATCTTACAGTGCAACTAATGTAATGCAATAAATTTAAAAGACTGGCTTGCTTTTCCCTTCTTCTGCCACAATGGAAAAAAACAACTGCACAAAGACATGAACCAATAATATTACAAAATGGAGCTGGATCAGTAATATATGTATTTCTAAAATTCCACTAATTTGGATAACTGAATTTCATTTTTTTTCTTCTCCAGTTGTTTTTTGAGAGTGTTGTAAAATTACACAAGTTGCTAAGACACCCATATCCATGCTCCTATGATATACAGGACAATATTGATATCTGATAATATCAACTATCTATCAGAGTGCAGTTTCTTGGGTTTAGCTACCATTAAGCATCTGTTAAACTTTGCATATGCCTCAGTGACAAATGACTGATCTGATTCCAGTTGCTTAATTTTAACTGAGCATCAGTGCAGTCCTTTTTCTACCTAATCTTTCTTTATTTCTCTTCTTTCTTTCTCTTTCTCTTTTTTCTTTTACTTTTTTTTCAAATTCTGGCCAAGAAGAAAGAAAAGTGCTTTAATCCTTCACTTACCTTTAAATAAAATGTTCAGTGATCTCAGGCAAACAATAAGTCATAACGAAGACACAGTGATTCAGGCAGTAATCTATGGGCACATAGATCATCCTGCAACGGTACATTAATCATCACACTTAAAGACAGGGCAAGTGGGATGACGTGTTTTCAGTTGTGTCTATTGCAACTCAGTGACATTCAAGTATTTTTAATCTGGGCCACTTCTGCAAACTGCATTTTAATCTAGAAACATTTTCAAACCACACCCTGCACAAGATAAAAGCAGCACCAGAAAAGTAAAACTATTCCTTCATATAAAATTTTTTAGTAGTTAAGAAATTGATAGGAATCATGTCCCTTTCCAAAAAAGATTCAATCCTAAAAATAAAAAATGCTCCATGACAAAATCCAAGGTGAGCTATCTGCAAACCATGGGATCTTGACCAAGTTACCTAACCTCTCCAGCCCTCAATCTATTTATCTATTAAATGTGAGTAACTGGGTCAACCCCATAACATGCTAGTAAGAGGTACCCAGTTACATATACAAAATCCCCAGTAAGGTGCATGGCATGTATTAGGTATTCAAAATTTGTCCCAATTACTATTGTTTCAAAAGTTTTTATCTTAGACACCCCTTGTGCTTTTGATATGCTTTAAACAGCACACGGGGGTTTCTGATTCAGCAACAGGCACTATATACAAGGACAGCTGAGGACATCAGAAGCTCCCTCATATCTGGGAGGGTGACTCTAGGTAACAGCCCCTACCCCCTCTCACTAAAGTACACTTCTCTTCCACAGTGGAATCTAAGACTGAATGCCAGCACCTGGTACCTGTTCCAATGTGACTGATAGCTATAAGTCTTCTAGTAAATCAAAAGTTACTCCTCCCCCACAGAAAGTTTGGGAGCCCTTGATCCACTCTATGCCAAACAGGTTGTTGCATACATAAAGATGTTGGGAATCCTGTAGCTCTGGCATATCAATAAATTACTAACCTCTTGTATTGTATGGAACGATCCTATAATTGTGTATACACAGCCTATTGTAAACATTCTATGAAAGATCATGAGATTCCTTTAAATAGTCCTTTTTATGTTGTAAAATGCTAACTCATTGCTTCTAATGTCACCTTAGATTATAATGTTGTAGTTATTAAAGTTAGTGAGTTCATAAACCACAGGGCTTTACCACCATTCTGGCTAGACTCCCAGCTCTGGGGACAATCCCCAACTCTTTGGTAAAATCAGAAGACATCTGTGGCTCCTAATTATATGAAATGATATTTGTATCTTCTAAGTCTGACTTGGAACACGTTTGAGTCATCCAAGACTGAAAACTGGCCAGTCATTGATTTGTTGAAGCACAAGTCATATCATTTTTAAGTTTCAAAGCCTCAAAGGGGGGGAAAGCACAGCCATATCCAGACTTTGGACGACTCTAGGGCTATAAGCACCTGGTAGCTGACCAAGAGAAGGACTTGAAGATACTGAGAAGAGTTACTATTGGGAGAAGTGAGAATGGCTGGGTAGAACTAGAGAGAACAAATAAAAGTTTGCAGTGTTGGGATAAAAATACCACTGATTCTAAAAATAGAATCCAATAGAAAGGCGAAATGAAATGAAATAACGTATACGACATAGTTAGCACAATGCTTGACAAAGAGTAACTACTCAATAAACAACAGTAATGATGATGAGGAGGATGAAGATAAAGATGATGATGATGATACTTTGCCTAACAGACTCTGAGACTCCAAGGACTTCCAAGTATAAAAACTACTTTTTATTTATTTCTGTGTGTCCAATATCTAGCTCAGTGGCTAGGAGATAGAAGATATTCGATTATCATTTGTTGAGCTGAATTGACTAGAAATGAACAGAGAACTGCCACTGATAAGGAATTAAGAAAAGGGAAAGTCCAGAAGAAAAAAAGGAAAGAGCTCATGGTTGAAATCAAGGTGTGTAAAAAGAAAATGGAAGAGGTAAACATCAGGCCACGGTTGAGCAATGTTCTAGAAAAACACTGCCCACCAAGTAACTAAGCAGTCCCTCCACTGAGCTCCACAGACCACAGTCACCTGAAATCAACATGAAATAAATCACTGTTTAAAAACATGGACCTCTTTGCATTTCAAAGTTTAAAACTAAATTTTCTCAAGTAAGATGAGTCTGAGTAGCTAAACAGAAATTTTTAAAAGGGAAGGGGAGTGGGCATTCAAGGGTGTACAAGAGTCTGTTTCGCTAAGGCTGGCAATGAATGATATATAACTGACAAGCAAGGGAAGAAAGGGTACCCAGCCTTAATCAGTTCTGAATAACACTCCCCATTATTAACAACAATGACAATCTCTAATATGTCTCTAGGGTTGATAGTGTCCCAGGACATGTGCATATCTCAGTAACCCAATGAGGTAGATGTTACTTTACCCTCTTTTTAATGAGGAAACTGAAGCTTAGACAGGTTAAATAATTTCTCACACAGCTAGGGAGTAGAAGTGTTGTGTTTAGACACAAGTCTGCCTAACTCAAGACTGAATCTTAGTCATTCCCACAAACCAGCCATCTGTAATTATTCTGCAACACAATGTGCTCAGAGATCCTACTATACACGTTAACTTCTCCACTGTTTCAGAGGCATTCCATTGACCATAGGTTTTTAATCTGAGACCTGGGACTCCAGAAAGCAATTGCTTTAGAGTGTCTGTGAATTCCCTAAGATCAGAAGTGAGATGGCATGAGTGTATTGGTAAGTGCATTTTTCTGGAGAGAGGAAGGTTTACTGTGACAGCAATTCTTAAGGGAGCTTGTGGCCCCAAAACACATTAAGAACAACTGCATTAAACTATGCATTCAACATAGAAGGCTTATTCTCTATCATTCTGTTATGATAATGTCTCTCTGGAAATTAGTAAGGTTAGATAAATACTAAGCAGGTATGGATGAAGAATTTGAATAAATTTAAGTCTATCACCACTGTCTTTGTAACCTTGAATTTAAACTACAGGTGGGACTTCCCTGGTGACGCAGTGGTTAAGAATCCTCCTGCCAACGCAGGGGACACGGGTTCAAGCCCTGGTCCAGGAAGATCCCACATGTCGCGGAGCAACTAAGCCTGTGTACCACAACTACTGAGCCTGCGCTCTAGACCCCGCGAGCCACAACTACTGAGCCCTCACATTGTAACAACTGAAGGCCATGCGCCTAGAGCCCGTGCTCCGCCACAAGAGAAGCCACCACAGTGAGAAGCCCACGCACGCATCGCAATGAAGAGTAGCCCCCGCTGGCCGCAACTAGAGAAAGCCCATGTGCAGCAGCGAAGACCCAACACAGCCAAAAATACACACATACATACATACATACATAAATTTATTTTTAAAAAAAAGAACAAGAACAAAAGCTTTTGCTCTTAAAAAAATTTTTTTTTAAAAGTACAGGTGAGCATGAGAAAGAGAAAGAAAAAACAGTAAAAAAAAAAAACTTTTTCAAAGAAAAAGAGATGGCATTCAAAAAAACCCAGCTTTGTTAGCTATTCTTAAATTATTGTGAATATTCTGGGGAAGAGAAGAAAACAGTTTCACGTGTTCATTTCAATGCATTTTCTCATGTACGTAAAGAACTGTTTAACCACCAGGCAAATATAAAGATAGGGAGCTCTCTGGTGCTGCACCAATATCTTGAATCCCATCTCCCAGCACGGAGCCAAAAAGGACCCAGCTCACAATAGCTGGTAAACAGAGCTGCAGACCCATCACAAAGACGTGCCCAGGGCTTCTACTGATGATATGGAGTGTGGGCAGTGGAGAGCTGCGGCCAGTAAGGGCAACAATCCTCTTTAACACCTGCTCTCTCCCCAGTGAGATTCAACTACCCTACACAATTGCCCATCTCACTCTCTCCAAAGGTTACCAGGTATAGGTCACTGAAGGCATTTTTTTCTCCCTGGACTTTTTGTCATGTAGATATAATACTTCCCACTGGTGGTTTCTTGCTGGTACTTTTCAGCTTTCAATTTCCCTTTGGCAAAAAGGGTTTCTGCACACACACACACACACACACACACACACACACACACTAGCAATCACACACAAATAGACACAGACCCAAACATATGGGCACCCATAGCACAACTGTATACCATGTTAGTGACTGGGGAATATGTTCTGTGGCTTAAACTCCTTCCAATCCAGCTTCCCAATGGTACCCTGCCTCTCACTTGCTTTAACACATTTGTCTCTGTAGAAAAATTATTTTCCTTTAAGGGAATCAGGAGTTTTCTCCAGAGGCATGTAGTCAATTGTGTCTTGTCTTTTTTTTTTTTTTTTTTCTTTAAGAAAAAAAAAGGCTAGGCATAAGCATTTTAGTTCTTATTTTATTTGGGATCAAGAGTTGTTGGGTTTTTTTTTTTTCCCCACTGAAAAAACAAGATAAAGTGATTTGGCCTTTCCAATCTTACACCAACCCTGAGGTCCTGAGTTCAACCTTTCTCCAAAAAGAAAAATGTCAGGGCTGAAATGCACCCGATTTCACCTAATTTTCTGTGCCTCACTCTTCAAGAAGATGGATTGAGATGGCACACCTCACAAAACGGGCACAACGTACTTGAGAAAATAAGAAATGTAAGCCTGTGGTTTAGGTAACTGCACCATTCCGGGACAAGTTTTAGGTCCTCTGCACAATTCTCATTTGATAGCTTACCAGGGCCAATTGTGTAATTATACAGAGCACTCTTCCTATTGGCAAGATCCATTGATCCTTAAGTGTACATTTTTCTGGTATCCAATAAACCAGGACAATGAGTGAGCAGTGTTTTCTGCTCCTGGAACAGGAAAGGGCTAATTAGTTGCATCTGCAGATTAATGACTTTCAACTAGAAAGGGAGAATGCAAAGGGATAAGCCACAACCACAGTGACTGAATGCAAATAAAAGTATTTATAAGGGCAAGAGGAGGGGTGGAGGCCAGGAAGGGCCATCGATTGCTTTTGCCCTCTGCACTGTGACACATTCCAATGAGGGAGGGCATTCTGCCAGCCTGACAGGCTTCCGAAAAGCTAAGGCATGAACAGAATCTGTTGATAGATACGCGAAAGGCCGGGAGGAGAGGCAGAGAAAGGAGTTCTCTGCAGAAAGAGCAACGGGGATCAAGAAACCTCTCCCTCTTCTCACCCCAGCCAGGCTTTGCCTTCTCTTTGTCAGAGCAGCTTTCAATTTCAACTCGCTCTCCTTCTGCCCTGTCTCTCACCCTCATCTATATAAAGGTTGACTTGATAGCTAGCTAGAAAACTTCCTAGCAAGTATAAAAAATAACATGTTTAAATTCTGTTTATTCCCATTTCCTGAAATAACATTATGCTGCTGAGTTTTTGTCTCATTATTTTTAATCCTATCTCCCACATAAGTGCAATCTTATTCCTTGGACTTATTAGGTTAGTCAAAGCAAAGGTCTTTCCTGCGCTCATAAAATAAAAAGGAAGTGTGGGGCTGGGGTTTGCAACAGGATAGAGACTACTGGTTCCCAGAATTGGGGATTTCACTAACTAAAAGCATTTTAAATAAAACTGGGGAGATGCTGTAGGATTTGAAATTTTCTATAGTCCCAAGTAATTCACTGAAAACAATTCTTATTTACCATAACAACTATTGTATAAAAGAAAGTGTGCTTTAAAACTATAAATAAGAAAAAACAATCTCAGAAAACGAGAAAGACCTTTATTTTAAATACATTTAGCTTGGTGAAAAATATACTACCATCTCATCATACTTCCCATTTCTCCAAATACTGCTAGGATAAGCTTTCTGACCAGAGGGTAGAGCCCACTGGTGCTGAACTCTTGCTAAACTAGAAGCCAGGATACCAGCCTGAGAATGTGCATGTCACTTCTTTGGGCCAGCCTTTCCTGATCCAAACCCCATCCCCAGGCAAGGTTATGACCCTTGTAAATTTTCACTGCAATCTGTACTTTTCTTACATTTGCACCTAAAAAAAAACTGTCATAAACATATTTATTATTTTATTTCTTTATTTTTTATTAACTCCCTCTTTGTCTACACTCTGTCTCCAAGACCTACTTTTGCTTACCCATAATAGGCGACAGTAGATTTTTTCCTAAACTAGATGAGATAAAAATCTCATTCTAGTTTCTACTCCGCCATTTACAGTCAGGTCACCTTTGGTAAATCATTTAATCAAGCTGTTTCTTGCCTCCTCAACCTGGTTTTGGGGATCAAATCAGATGATGCATGTGAAAGAGCTATGTCAACTGTAAAACTCTATGTAGCTGCAATTTACCAAAAGGAACAATGGATGAGCAAGAGTCGTCTCATTCTTCAAGTTATATTTCTCTTCTAAACAATTCTGTTAATTGTCTTTTGCATAAGTCTTATCAGTTAAATTTCTCCTTCCAATTGAAACATAACACCAGAGTAGACCTAAAATTTCTAGAAGAGAATAAAAAGAACACAAGACTGGACATAAGGCAACCTGGTTTCCAGTTCCTTCCACCAAATAGGCATAGCACCATCTTTGGTTCTCTGTTTCTTTTTTCTTTCTTTTTTTTTTTTTCTAATTTATTTATTTATTTTTATTTTTGGCTGCAGTGGCTCTTTGTTGCTGTGCGCGCAGGCTTTCTCTAGTTGTGGTGAGCAGGGGCTACTCTTCGTTGTAGTGTGTGGGCTTCTCATTGCAGTGGCTTCTCTTGTTGCAGAGCACAGGCTCTAGGTGTGTGGGCTTCAGTAGTTGTGGCACGTGGGCTCAGTAGTTGTGGCTTGCAAGCTCTAGAGTGCAGGCTCAGTAGTTGTGGCACACGGGCTTAGTTGCTCCAAGGCAAGTGGGATCTTTCCAGACCAGAGCTCGAACCCATGTCCCCGGCATTAGCAGGAGGGTTCTTAACCACTGCGCCACCAGGGAAGTCCCAAGGGTCTCTGTTTCTTGATCAATACCATGGAGGACATAGATCAGTCCCACAATTCCAGTCCATAGGAATGGTTCCCCATTGGGATGACTATACAGGAAATAAGCACCACTCAGTGAAGACCTAACTCCTTGCCATGCAATAAACATTCCTGAGCATTTGCAATTGGCTAGGCACATCTATACAATGTCACTCACTTTAAATTATTCCAGAGAAGATAATTCAGCTATTTAAAATTTATTAAAAGAGAATATCATCCCATTCTTCAAACTACATTTGATTGTCTTTCTTAAGATATCTTAAGCCATCTATCAAATCATTTTCCCTTGTTTTGAAACATTCCTCCCAGCATTGGGATTCTTCATAAAGACTTTTATTTTTTTCTAAACTGATGCTATACGTGAAAATAAAAACAGTTGAAGTTCCTCAAATTCAATTCAACAACTGTTGACTGAGTGCTATAAAAGAAAAACTATTGCAATAAGAGAGAGACACTGAGCTCAACTCCTCTGAAAAAGATGGGAGATTTTTAAAGCTGGGGTGAGTTAATGGAAGAATGCTGGAGTACTTAAGCTTGGAGGAGTGGTCAATGCAATTAGGTCATCTGTATTGGCTAAACGTCCTTACCAGTGTGAGGTTCCTAGCCCCACCATACCCCCCAGACACTGGGAGATAGGGACTCTATCTTTCTTGATGAATACATTTCAAAGTGATGGTTCCCACTTCCTTAAGACATTCTCAATATAATGATATTTCCTTTTCTTCCCCAAATACAGTTATAAACCACTGTATCTGTTTGGCAGTGATATAGCATAACTTCAGGGTCTTTTCCATCCTACCCAAATCCTTCTGCACCTATTACTAATCTTCATCCTTTTGAAATGTTTGCCCACCAATATTCCATCAAATTTATGAGTAGCGTACCGTTTAAAGTGTCGGCTTCCTTTGGTGTTTTTATTTCTGTCACTTGCAAATCTGGTTCGTCCTGGTCTCAGAATTCCTTGAGTCCTCGGCTCTCACCAAAGCACTCTCCGCTGCACTTTAAATGCCCCCCATCTCCCTGTCATTACATTTAATCACATGGTAAATTTAAAAGATGAGTCCAGATAAAGAAGGCTCGTTAACTTTAATGGGTCACTTTTTATGTTTGGGTGAAAGGCCTTAAACCCTTGTAAATTAGGCTGGGATTTATAAACCATGACAAACGTGATGACAAATACTGATTTCCTAGTAAATTCCTTCAACACACTATATCCCCATGCGTGATGAATTGGTAGTGCTCCTTTCTGTTATTATTTACACAAATGACTTTGACACCATCTCGATACATGGGCAATATACTTAAACCCATGACAGATCTCACAGATTAGGGTAGAGTCATATATTTCCCTTATTTGACTTCAAATAAAATAAAAAAAAAAATAAAAACACAACAACAAAACTGACTATAATACATATATACAAGGGTAAGCTGGGACGAAGTGAGAGAGCGGCATGGACATATATTCACTACCAAATGTAAAATAGATAGTTAGTGGGAAGCAGCTGCATAGCACAGGGAGATCAGCTCAGTGCTTTGCGACCACCTAGAGGGGTGGGATAGGGAGGGTGGGAGGGAGGGAGATGCAAGAGGGAGGAGATATGGGGATATATGTATACGTATAGCTGATTCACCTTGTTATACAGCAGAAACTAACACAACATTGTAAAGCAATTATACTCCAATAAAGATGTTAAAAAAAATGTTTTAAATACATATATACACGCAGGCACAGAGAATTAAAAACATACTTTCAACCCTGTTTAAAAAAATAAAAGCAGACCAATTTGAGACGGATTCAGAGTTTCCCACATAACTGCTCAAATTACTGACACTGTATGGTTCTATTTCCCAAATTATACCCCTGTGGTAAGATTCCTCTTCAAGAAAACTAGAGAGATCAATCAGCTACAGCCATCACACCCTTAATCCCGCTGTTAGACTCTTAGAATTTTCTGCCACCAGTGAGTTATTGCTTGACAAGTGTTTAAATATTACACATTGTGAAGTTTAAATAAAGAAATTATTTACACAGGAATATAAAAAAAAAGTATATTACCAATTATATAGTTCCCTGAACACTTAATCATGCAGCCAAGTGGAAAACCCTTCAGGAAATCTGTCCTCTACCATTTCCCCATAATGAAGGGCGCCTCAAGAAATACTCATTTAATCTCTGCAGCCACATTTCAAGCACCTAATCTCACTCTGCAGTGCACTCTGCCACTTCTTGTCATCCAAACAAAATGCAGGTAAATGATGGAGAAGCTGAGCTTATACCCTTTACATATTTACTGGCGAGTCTACTCTTAGTAATACATGCTGTAGTGTTAGACTCAATTTCATCCTCGAGTGGTTGGCAGACAATTTGGACAGGCTTACTGAGAAGTGGAGGATCTTTCCCTGCTTTGCCTTTGAGGGGAAGCCACCCCCTTATCTTAAGTGAATTAGTTTAAGAACTTTCCCCGCTAGTCCACGGTATCAGCAAATCAGTCAGGCCTGCCGAATGGACGGCTCACTTAAGCCAGCTCCGCCAGCTAATGGGAGAGAAGTCCGACGAGGCCGCCTCTGTGGAAGGAGGCTGCTCTCCGCCCCACCGGGCCCTGACGGATGCATGTCCCGGTCACAGCAGCATTCCCTCATCTCCCAAAGGGAAGTTGGTGTAATTTGCTGGACAGAAAACCAACTCGATTAAGGTGTCATTTTCTTCCACAACAGGGGTCTGAGCCTGCATGAACAGGAGACATGCTTCTTAACCATGCCTGAGGCTGCCTTTAAAAACAGAACCATTTCCCAGGTCAGGCAGGTCAGAGGCAGAGGCCTCTGACTGCAGGTGGTGGCGGAAGCCTTCCCCCCCTGTGCTACCTGCTGGGTTTTTACTGCAAGTCAGAAGCAGTTTAAAAGTCCCCTTGAAATGTGATTCTCATTCTTACAAAGTGAGGTAAATCTATACATACTTACATGAAAAGGTATCAAACATATAAAATTAAGGAAAAAGAAAATCCCATCTATATTTTTAATCTATATGATATGTGCAGGTGTAATTATGTGTGTGTATTTTTGTATATATTTATATGTACATACGAGTGTGTGTGTGCGTGTATTCGTCTATACAAGGAAAAACTCCGAATGGATCCGCTTTCAACTATTATCAGTGGTTACCTCGAGGCATGGAATTCAGAAAATAAGAAAGAGAACACCAGGAATTGGCTATGAATTTTTGCACATTTAGAATTTTTACAACAAGCATATATTGCCATTATCATATTTGAGTGTAAATAAAGAAGTAATTTTCGTTTGTTTCCTTACTATGTTATCACCCTGGCCAACTTAAGCGTTAGGATTCAGTGTTAAATTGCAGATGGAAAAGGCAGAGCCTAAGCTCCTTCCCTGCTTAAAGCCAACATAATCTGACCAAGGTAGCTACAGAACAGATTGTAGACATTCACAGGAGCTTCCACGTGGGATTTTTGAGACCTCATTCTGAATCTTTCCCTGAATGTTCTGATATCATTACAGACCCAGCTCGGCATGCTTTATGGCTAATGAATTAAACGCATTTAGAGCTTGATCTTATCCCTCTCTTTTCAAAGCATCTTTTCCTAGATACAGCCCATGCTTTACTTGGTATTAGCCTCTTTATGGCTTTGTGAAAAAATATTTAAATAGTATTTTATTGGGATTTTTTTCAGGTATTTATAAGAAAAGCAGATTAAATCCCCCCATCCCAATTCTGCTTCCAACACACAACCCCTCTAGACATCAGAAGGACCTGCCTGTTGCTTTTCTGAAAGCAAGAGAAGGCCCATCATTCCGTAATTACTCTCTTGTACAGATTGGCACAATATCAGAGCTAACACAACAGAGTACATAAAAGACCAGGTTATAAGATCTCTGCTGCTGTAAATTGAAATAATAAACTTTGGCAAACAGGAAGGACAGCAAATTCAATTTGACAGTCTTCTCAAAGCAGACTGAGAACAACAGAGGGAAGCTGACTAAATAGGATTAGAATCTATTTTATTTGATTATTACATCATTGGATGAGGCAACATGTAATGCAATTCCCCCAAATTGTTAATTCAGTGTTCACAAAATAATGGTAGAAATCAAATTTTCATTATGTTCTACATTCAAAATCACTGATTTTCAAGCTGGAAGGGAATTTTCTAACTTCCTTTAGCTTCAAGAACTCTTTCTTTAAGCAAACAGTAGGGTGAACGTCCAATATGTAAAACAGAGAAAGGGAGCTTGCTCTCTCCCATGGGAGAGCAAGGGCTGTAGCTGTGTCTACTTGTACCGCTTCCCAGGCCTTCTCAAGGAGCCTTTGGGGAATTCCCAGGTCTCTACTATGGTGTATCATTTGGAAAATGACCAATCCAGGCCATCCCCTTCATTTAAAAGATGTAGATGTTAACTCTTAAGATTTCTAGCTAAAGATAAAGTGAGGGAAGGGGGAAGAAAGGGAAACCACATTCAGACAAAGACATCTATGGGGAAATCAACAGTATAATAAATACATCGTGTAAAGGGATTAAGTGGTAATTGTTAACATTGACAATTTGCTACTTGCCAGGAATAGGGCTAAGCACTTTATGAGCAAGCATTCACACATTTGATTTTTACAAAATCCCTATGAGGCAGATACTATTATTATTACCATTAAACAGATGAACATGTTTAGGCTCAGAAAAGTTAAATGACCAGCCTAGAGTCACACAGCTAAGAAGTGGCAGAACTAATTCAAACCCAGGCAAGCTGGCTTACGTGGCAATGTGCCACTGTGCTCTTCTAATTGTGCTGTCCACCTCCCTTGCCATCACCACTTTTTTCTTTTTTTTTGCCCCATCGCTTTACCCATAAAACAGTAGGAAGGCAACATTTTACTGGTTTTACCATATTCTGTGGACATAACTATGCACATCTCTTACTAGAACTAATATCTTACTCAATGCATCTGTGAAGACTGCCAAGGCTACAGTCCCTATTCTAATCAATCTAGCCAACAAAGACTGCTTCTATTAAGAATAAGATCCTCAAATCCAAAGAAATGACCAAATGAGACAGAATTGCACACATTCTGAAAGACAACCGAAAAGCCAAAGTGGGCTTGAAAACCAGAATACACACCTCCTAAGAGGAAAAAAAAAAAATAGGTCAGATCAAGCTGGAGCATTTGGGGACAGAACCAGACCTGGATAAATACAGGATGGAAAGAGACAACCAAGGACCAAGTCACAAATAATCATGGCAGGAATCAGAGTAGACAAATTGAGTGTGAGTCAGCAATGAAATACTGTCATCAGGAAAGAGAGGAAATGACCACAGAATGCCCTGGAAGGAGTGTGACCCCCAAGGACTCCAAAATAAGCCTTCCAATGTCCCATTCATCAACTTATACCTTAAACACGTTCTGTGTCTAGTACTGGCCGTGACAGTTTTTAAATAACGGAGAGAAAATAAAGGCCAAAAAGCCAAAGTTGACTAGAAAGAGGAAAAAAGTTTTATGGAGGAAGATTAAAAGATGTAATATTATTTAACCTACATGAGATAATATTAAGGATAAAATAAAAAGGAGTGAGGGGAGTTCACAACTGTATAAAATATCCCTACATGAGAATGTTGACCCCTTGCTCTCTATTTACACAAAATAATTCATTCATTGGTTCACTGAACAAACATTTATCAAGGGCCTGCCATGTCCTAGGGATATGAATATGGAACCCACGTCTAATTTGTGCCCTGAAAGGAATTCACAATCTAGTGGAGAGCTAGAAATGTAAATAAATAATTATCATTTCAGTGAGACAGACAATCATAGAGGCATACGAAGAAGAATGCAGGGACACAAAGGAAGAGTGATAAAAATGCTACTGCAGTGTGGTTGGGGCAAGGGTGGCAATTGAGCAGGATCTTGAAGGAAGAGTAGGAGATTCTGCAGAAATTCAAGAAAGGGAAAAATATGCCAGGCAGAGGGAAGAGTATGTGCAAAGGCACAAGAATGGGAAACCATGTCGCACATTCAGGGAATAGCAACTGGTGCAGCAAAGCTGGAGATGAGAGTATAAGAGAAGAAAAGCAGAAGATAAGCCAGAGGCATAGGCTGGGGCTAGATAATGCAGATGCATTTAGGTCAGCTAATAAACTGGGTATACACCCTAGCTACAACATCTAGCTACAACAGTTACAACGTCTTGCTACAAAATCAGAACTTCCATATCAGCTGGAATGGGGTCCCTGGTTGCCATCCTCCACTCCACTGGGACTCTCAGAGCTCCTCACAACTAAATGGTAATAACTGGGTCTAGGACCTCCAATCTCCTTTCCAGTTCTAGACCAGTGTCCATCTTGACGTCATAATGGTTATTTACAATGTTCAATATCTCCCCTGCTAACATTTTGGGACTTTTTCCATATCTGAAGGGGCACAGCTAAAGAGTTTCAAACAAAGATGCCACAGGATCAGAATGACATAAAAATTTTTTTAAGGGTCCTTGATTGTCAAAGTAACCAAAAAAGAACAAAGCTTCTCTCCACTGAGATATCTAAGAAGACACACTGTTCTTTGTTTGGAGGATGAACAGTTCAACACTGCTGGTCCTGTATACGGACAACTGGGGTGAGATGCCTGAAGGGTTTCCACTTCATGGTGAGACTATTCCTGTGTGGCTAAGTCTTCCTCTCACCTCTTTAAAGGAGATGAGATGGGCGGGAGAGCTGGCTGGGGGCTGGCTTCTCCGAGTGACAACCTCTATCTCATAAGCGATAGAGGCATAGACATTGTTTTATGTCGAAGTTCTTTTCACACTGCTGTGGCAGGTAACTCCTGGCAGCAGGTAACACCCCGCAGTGGCCTCACCTCCCAGGGTGCTCCACACCGTTGCCCTTTCCTCACCAGAGACGCAGCCAGGCTGAAGCATGGGGCCAACTTAACATTTCAGGAGTCATGAAGGCAAGTGGGACAGGAGCTACCAAGGGGGAGGAAAGAACTCCAAGGTCATCCAGCAAAACAGGTAACTGCAGGAGGATCAGAACCCACATTTCAGCTCTGAATCTCGCCACTTAAGCTATATCTTTCCAAATGCACTATACTTCACCTAAATTCAATCATTTCCAAATGATACTATAAAAAAATTAAAACTCAGCTTTTTCTTTAAAAAAAAAAAATTTGCATTTCTTGGTCAATCACATAACCCTAGCCCTGAATTTTCCCCTGCTCTTTTTTTTCATCTTTAAATTACCTGCTGATCTACTACTATGCAAGCATTTTTCTCCTCATTTACTGAGGATACCACTTTTTTCTTCTTTTTTTCTTCCTCCTAATGCTCACCTAATTAACAGTCAAACAGCTTTGCATACAGAATCTCCAAGCTTTAACATTTTCCTTCTGATTAGAAGTTTAAAGAAAGAGCTGTTAAGTTTCAAAAAAAATTTTTTTTCCAGTAGTTTTATCTGCTCAACCATCACACCATCCATCCTGAAATAGGCCAACGTGAGCAGCAGCTTCTAAAACTCCCAGAGACTGGGAGACCTCTGCTCCCTGAGATGAACACTGGATGTTTCAGGAGTAGTGTCCTTTAAGACCACACTGTGGCCATATGAGCTTCATCACAGGTAACATACCAGAACCATCTTCAGAAAAACCTCTATTCAATTAATCTCTTTTTATTGTGCTATCCTCAAGAGTTATTAAACAGCCATGTTTTCAAACTTTTATTTATTCACTCAACAATCATTTGTTGAGTACCTGCTAGATGCTAGACACTGAACTAGGTGCTGGAATATCATGGTGAGCAGAAAATATGATCCTTTACCTAAAGGAGTTTACAGTCTATAACAGCAGCTTTCAACCTTGGTTGCATATTGGAATCATCCAGGGAATTTTCACAATTCCCAGTGCACAGCCAACCCCAGACCAATCAAATCAAAAGCTCCTCAGGTGAGGCCCACACATGAATATTTTTTAAAGGTCCCCAAAAGATTCCAAAGGGTAACTAAGGTTGAGAACTAGACATATCAGTCAAATAATCATACAAATAGATGTAAAATTATAATATTAATAAAGGCTATAAAGAATTAGTCACATTTTGAGAAGGCTTCAATGCACTCATTTATATAGGCAACCAAGATTTGCTGAGCCTCTGCTGCTTGTTTGAAACTACAAAGGTAACATAACTAAGGGCCATAACCTGAAGACCATCCAGCCATCCTTGGTGGCGATGGGTCAGAAGTGAACACGGAGCAATAGGGGAGTTCCGGTCATTCCCACCTGCTCCAGCGAGTGAACCCATGTGATTCACAGCAGGCAGGAACACTGACCACGGGGCACAAGTAAAACTGAGAGCCTGCCCCTCCTAAACGCTGGCAGGAGATCTGAGCAATGCCACTTGTTGAAATTCAGTGCTTAGGGGACCAAATGGAGTAGAGGGAAGTGGTAGATAATCTGGGTTGACAAGAGATGTCCAGGAGGATGAAACAGAAAACCTGATCTATTAGGTCTGTTAGCTGATTTATAAAGGAAAATAAATCCTGTAAGGCTCTAAGCAAGACTGTCTCGGATTTGCTAAGGGATATGTGTAGAATCCTTATATAATGGGCTGCTTTAAATAAACAAACAGCATTCTGACTTTACAAAAGCTTCTAGACACTGGAGAGGTTATTAAAATAAGAGAGGTGGTGATTCAGCCCCACCATTGCTGCCCAGAGAGCCCTCCCAGATTTGAATGCCCTCTTGCTCCTACTTGTTTGAAGGATGGTCCTTCAAGAGGATACAGTTTTTTTTCTTGTTTCATTCTGTGATTTTTTTCATTGTATCAAATAGGACTGCCCCTTAAAAAGCTCTTATTTGTTTGTTATATTCTTCTATTTTTTTTATGTTTAGTGTCTTTACATTACCTGACTTCATAAAGTAACTACAGCAACCATCTAATTGTCGCAAAGCAGATAATGTTCAATATTAAGGATCAGTGATACATGGGTATATACTTATCTTTAATGAGAAATGATTTTTTTAAAATCCTTCACCATCCAATTTTTAATTACATAATGATGATATCATATTTGTTTTTTTAAAACAGGCACTCAGAAACACGCTAGGAAGCAAATGGGCTGAGAATTTTCCATGCTTCCTAAGATCCTAGGGAGAGAGTAGCTAAGACTATATTTGATCCCAAAGGGGAAGAGAGCTTCATTTTTAATAAGTACAGAAGATTTGGATTTAATTTAAACAGAACACAAAATCCACACTGTGAACTTACCAGCTTTGTTTCTGATGCCACATCATTTGTCTGTCCCGTGAAGGATTAGACTCTAAGTCTGGTTTTCTGAGGAATGGCACAAAATGGAACCCAGAAGCTTTGCAGGAACATAGTGCTAGGAAAGAGTCTCCACTCACACAAATCCTCTCTTAATGTAAAATGTAATAAATAAATGTGGAAACAGGGGGGAAAAAAAATAAGATGAATCTGTAAGGTTACTACCCAAAGGCTCATGCCATCATATTTTATACTAAAGGTAGAAAATTTGACACAGAGCTTCCTAGAAATTAGCCAAGTCCATAAGGTGATACTTGGCAGTTTCCTCAGGCTGTTGAAGCCCTATCTGCTCTACGGAAGAGCTCAAAGGATTCTCCTGCCATGTCACTTAAAATATCTCTACCATCACAAGCTCAATGCTCAGTCTTGTCATGTTGAAACAACCCAGCCCAATGCTATCCATTATAGCCTGTATTCAGCTAGACCCATGCTATCCATTATAGCCTGTATTCAGCTAGACCCTGAGCCAAATTATATATTCCAAAATAGGATTATACATATTTTATGTGGTGTGGTTAACATTCACCACAAACACCAAGACAATTTCCCAGTTCTTATGTTATAATATGGTTCTACCTAGTGATTTTAAGATTGTTGTAAAAAGCATTTGTTCCTCAGGCCACCTTTTGTAAAGCAATATCTGACCAGCATATATGGAATTTTTTTTAAAACACAAGGCCTGGTTAGGGTTTCACAAAGGACTGTATCTCCACAGTAGAAATAAACTATAATAAAGCAAATCATTTTAATAGGACAAACTAGAGCTATTAAACTAAACACACAAAAGTCAAACTGCAAAATAGTGTATGTAAAATTTTTCTCAATTCTTCTTTCCTTTTTTTCCTGAGGACATGCTTTTCATAACTTAGTCATGTGTGGCCATGTCACCTAAACTCAAATCTAAAGTTTTCCTTCCTTTGTAGATTATCACAACTTTATTCGAAATACAAAATCAAAATTCCTAAGATCAATGTTTTTCAAAGGACAAGGAGCTCACTACTCAACCCAAGCACACACCACCCTTGAAAAACAAATGAACTGAGGTTGGGTTAGTTTAGGATTATAGTGCCTGCAAAAACAAACATGCCATTAGCTTGTCCTATTCCCCAAGTGTCTTAATATTTGGCTTGCGAGAAAACAAAACTAAAACAAACAAAAAACTTTTAGTGGACTTAAGTAAGCAAACCACTACATGGCAAATTCTGACTCAGTGATACTTTCACAAATTCAGACTAAAACTAAAACAAAATAGTGTGCATTAAGACAAGACAGAGTTGGACTTTTATGGAAGTTTGGAGTCAAATATGCCAAGTTTATTTATCTAAAGATATAGTTGAAAAGTCTTGAAACTACAAGAATCAAAAGAAATCCAGTCAGCATTTCTCAGGCAGGAAAGGTACACATCACCTAAGCGATAACTCTCATCTCTCGGGATCACTGAGAATGCTCTCTTCCTCCAAGTAAACTCCACTTTACCTAACCCTAGGACGGTCTT
The DNA here is from genome assembly GCF_009873245.2 of Balaenoptera musculus. Lineage (NCBI taxonomy): Eukaryota > Metazoa > Chordata > Mammalia > Artiodactyla > Balaenopteridae > Balaenoptera > Balaenoptera musculus. Next base: position 41,429,335 of record NC_045790.1, on the reverse strand, counting down.
GTATGGCAATAGCAACCTGCCCCAAAGTGATTTTTCACTGAGACAGCTACTTTAGAAAGATGCTATAACAATGACCGTCAGGAAGGGATGTCATTGAGTATAGATGAGGAAGCATAAAATTTTCCTTCTTAGAGTCAAGCTCTACACATCTGAAGGACTTAAGATAATAATCAACATGTTACATACCTGGGCACTCTGTTCTTTTGAGAAACAATAATTTTTAAAAAGGAAAATAAATGTGCTTAGAATTTTGCACAAGAAATTTAGAGTGAACAAAAGGTCCAAAAAATAATAGTTTCTGCATGCCATGCATATTGCCCAGTGTGCTAGATATCTTCTGCTTGTCTCCCCTTATTATTCACCCTCTGCCAACCTGTTTAGTGACCGGGGAGGCTAATCCACACGGACTGCATCGGTGAGCTCCCTTCATCTCTGGTTCCCAGCTGAGGTAGGTCAATGGAAGTTAAGGTCAGGCGAGCAGGGGCAGAAGGAAAGTAGAGGTAGGAAGCTGTGGGGGGAGGATATGAAATACGAAAGTGAGTAGGGACCAAATTAGAAAGATGGAAAGAGCTGAGAAAGATGGAGACACCAAAGCAGAAAGAGGGATTCAATATGATGCAGGGAGCCTAAAGGGAGGCAATAAAGTAAAGGATGAGAAACCCAGGAGGTGGGCTTAGCCCTTCCGGGGAGGCAAGACCCAGGCAGACAGAAGAGCTGCTTAGCCATGTTGCACAAGGGGTGGGGCTCTGCATGCGGATTTGTGTGCCTGAATGCCAGCTGACAGTGATACTCTCAAAGGGAGCTGGCTGAAGTGTCTTCGTTTTCAAAACAAGGTTTTTATCAGCCTCAGAGAGCTGCTTTAGATACGGCCTAACAATCCTTGTTACAGGCCACAGTTGAAGAGAAGTGTTTCTCCTTCCCTCTTTCCAGGTGCAAAGAGGGAGCCTGAATAAATGGTTCATGAGTCCACTGCACTGCCACACTTCAAGTGTTTCATTTTAATACAATCTGTTTCGAGAAGAGATGAAGCAATCAGGAGGTTATTATGTCCAGAAATATATAAATATTTTAATCTGACTGGAGATATAAATCTGTACTGTACTCCCTGATTTCTTCCAGTCACCCCAAACCACTCTTATTATTCAAAAGCACTCACCGAATTCTACTTCATGAAGGAAAACATCTAGTGCCGAAGACTGTTACATATTCCCAACATGCTCCCCCAAACTTGAATGATAAGCAATTGTGTTCCCCTGGATGTGCCTATGAAGTTGAGCAAAGAAGAACATAAAATAACAGGAAGAACAGGAAGAAAACAAACCAAAAGCTAAAATTATCAGTGGAACTGATTAGCATATGTATAAGAGACACTTGTACAGATGCGGGATGCTTTCTTTAGAATGTAAGTTCTCAGAGCAGTGATTCTTAATCAGTTTTGGAGTTGTGACATCCTATCATCATTTATTTGCCTTTTATGATCACCAACCTCCTTCCAAAAGCATATTTTTAAATGAGAGGGAGTAATTTTATTCTCAAGCATTTGCTTTTATTTTTACTCTCCTTGAGAATCACCCTAGAGGATCATATCAGTCGATACAGTGATCAGTGGGTAAGAATCCAGAGGCTTTTGCTCTTTGCCTTTTTACTTTCCTCTTGTGGCTATTGTAAAATAGCCACAGCTATAGCAATGAGTGTGGACAGAAGGAAGAAAACTGTAATGAGAGCTGTTTTTACAAGAAATCTTCAAAGTCTAGATAGGATTCGAAATCTGGATAGGACATTTTGAAACAGACCCAGAAGAAGAAGGGATGAACACCGACATACTTTTCCCACGAACACTTGTATACCATTCTCTTTCGGCAAATTTTGTGAATCCTGAAAATCAATCTCCATGGAGGTTACTTCAGTGATTCACCTCATTGCAAACTCCATCATACTAAGCCGTTTTCATGGACCTTATTGATTATTTGAGTGAATGTGAAAGAAAAGCAGCCCTATACAGAACCCGTGGTTTTGAAATTTATTTAAGGTACGGTTTAATTCTTCCTGTAAGATTTTGTTAGAAGCTCGCTGTATGGACTGAAATGCAGGACATGATGCCAAGTAATTCAGCTCCTCTGGGGAAGGCAGGTCTTCCTAAACAGGTTTCTTAGAATCAGAGTTGGACGAGACCTTTCCTATTGCATAGGAATGTGCGTCCAGAAATATAACTTGAGACTACATACTACCCTGTGTTTCTTCCAATGAATTTTAAATGCTCATTAATCTTCATGACCCTTTTGCCAGGTGTGTAGCTACCAGATGTCAATTGCAGTTACCAATCAAAAATGCTGAAAGAAGAAATGTCAAATCTTAGACCATAAAATGAGCCAAAATACCCGTTGCCTGATGGTTTCTCCAGTGATTCTTTCTCTCACTAGTAGGCCAATAGGTCTCCAAAGGGCCTGGAAAACTTTATCAGGGAAGTGAAGTCTTCAGGGGATGGTGTCAGCGCACAACACTGATGAAACCCTACTGTGATGTCTATCTTAGAGCTAGAGAAGGAACATAAGATGGTTGTCCATATCACAACCCAAAGACTGAGAAACACTTGACTACGCGTTACCAGAACAAGGGATCTGTTTGGCCCATTTGGGGGAAAAAAGGCCTTTTGAATTGTCTGGTCATTTGCACAACCAGGTCTGGTTATTGATTTTGTAATTCCAAACAGACAAAGATCAGCTTTACTTTTTATCTACAAAATGGTAAATGCAACCAACACTTCTGCTCCTCTCCTGGGGGAAAACAGTCTTGAAATTCTTTAAAAATACACTTTGCATTTTAGTCAGAGCAAAATGCAAAGACAGATGAAGCATTATAATATCATTGCAGAGCAAATGCTTAAATTCCATTTAGAGGAAATGTCATCACTGCATATCATGTTTCCTGTTGAAGGCTACATCAGTGTCATCAGAATGATGCCACCAAGACAAAGAGCAAAGAGAAGGCTGGGCCAAAAGATAGGGAAAGAAGCTCAAGGCAGATATAATGAAAAAGGGAATAATTTTACAGCTAAACAGCTTACTTTTCAAAGGCAGCACAAGGGCAAAATGCTTTGTGCAAAGAGAAAATTAGTTTCCAAAGTGTATGCATTCTACAAAGAGGCAAGTTAATTATTCAAAGCAGAGGCCCATGAATTCCCACAATTTAGTCATTCTATTCTGACACATTCAGGTCCAGTGAGCTGCTTCTTATCACTAAGACTTTGATAATTGGCTTAGACATATCAAATAAACTTTCTGGAGAATTCAGTCGTAAGCAGGTATGACATCCTAATAGGGGTTTTATTAGGCCTTTCTCTGCGCAGTAATGTATTAGCAATCACTGTGACATTTTCTGCTCTGGGGGGTTTTGGCCTTGCTCGTTTTTTACACTTGCTAGAAAATAAATTTATTCACGGTAGAGATCTAATCCAATACACTACTTTGTTTACCCTGGTTTCTAAAGGAACAGGCCTCTCAGAATTAATGAAAAGTGACATAAACATCATAGAAGAAAATGCACTGTCTTCAGCCAGGCATAACTGAATAGCAAGAATCCCTTCTGATTCCACAAACTTGGGAATTCAGTCAGTACAGCTTTGGTGTCCCTTTCCCTGATCCCACTTTTGCCTCTCATTCCATCTAGGGGGGAAAAAAATTATAACCAATAGCATGCATGGATTAAATTTCTCCTCTTTAGCAATAATTGTACTTCAAAAAATTTCCCTGAGAAAACATCTATTGGATATTATCTAATACATTGCAATTTGTTCTTTTGCTTTAATATTCCTGTTAACAAAAAAATTTTTCTAACGTCTTATTGTTGTATATTTACATTCTGAGAGTGGAGTTATTATTTGGGTGGAGCTCAATGTGGAATAAAAAGGGAGCCTACCTACCAGCAAGGGCAGAACAGATGATAAAACCCAGTATCTTCTTACCTTCTTTCATTCTCTTCACTTGTGAGAACATTACTAATGGGAAGGGACATGAAGCACCATCAAAGTATTAGTAGTTTGGTCAGAGTGAAGAACATGTTGAGATAATATTAAGGTACTTTTATCACATAAAAAGGAGCATCCACAGAGGCCATCTTTGTAAAATCTTTATAATTTAATGCTAAATATTTTACCACCAGCTCCCCACTTTCCACTTTAATGATGACAAAGGTAATATGGAATAATACACAGGAAATCTAAGTAACCATTGGTTTTCTTTCTCCTTCCTTATCTAAACTCTTCTTGGCCTGATATATGTTCTAATTCAGAAACACTGGCAAGGTCTAGTATCCCCTCAAAATATCTCCACTACCTGCTGGTTGATGCCTGAAATCTCCTAGTTAAACCCTTAAGATATTTTGTTCAGTGTTAAAATTGAAGTATTTCTGTGAAAGATATTATGTTAAAGTTTGATCAATTATTTATGTCTTCATACAGACTGTCCAGCCCCCCTTCCTATCTCCAAAGTCCTGACTTGGTAGGAGTGGAGTAAGACCCAAGAAGTTGTATTTTAAACAAACTTTCTAGATGATTCTGTTGTGCACTAAAGTTTGAGAACCACTGCCTTGGTGAATGAGTTGTAAAGCTCTTGTGAGAATAGGCATTGAGGAAAGGATGGGAACTGAATTTAACTGATGACTCTTATGCATCAGGAACCATGCTAGGCAATAAATACATGCTATTTCATTTCGTCTTCACCTCCTCTATGAAAAGACTTTTATTATTCCCATTTTACAGATGAGAAAACTTAATCTCAGAAAAATTTAATACCCAGCCAATGATTACATGGCTAGGAAGACTAGCATTAGAATCCATACCTCTAGTAATAGAAGCAGTGGTTATATAATATTCATAGACTTTCAGAGATGAAGGAAATGGTGATGATGCCATCTTACTGAACATATATTCTGAGTTTGGCAGTTTATTAGGCATTTTCCATATATGGCCTTACTAAATTCTTACAACTACCCTTTGAGATAATTAATATTAATTTCATTTCATATATGAAGAAACTAAATCTTAGAGAAGTTATATAACTTGTCCAAGTACACATACCTGTACTATGTAAGTAGAGAAGCTAAAATTCAAATCCAGATGCTGTGCTCATTCCCATAGACACTGCTGTGAGAGTCCTTAGTATCTGAAGGGTGAAAATAGTATCTGTGGTAGGCAGAATAATTGCCCTTCAAAGACACCTACGTACCTAGTCTTCAGAACCTGTGAATATGTTAGGTTTCATGGCAAGGAGAATTAAGATTGCAGGTAGAATTAAGGTTGCTAATTAGCTGACCTTGTGACAGAGGATTATTCTGGATCATCCAAGTGGGCCCAATGTATCACAAAGTTCCTTAGTAGGAGAGGGAAGCAGAAGAAAGAGAGCCAGAGGAATGGCAGCATGAGAAGAACTCTACCCAAGCATGATGGCTTTGAAGATGACCAGGAAACAAGGAGGACAGCCTCTAGAAGCTGGAATAGACAGGGAAATCCATTCTCCCTTAGAGCCTCCAGAAGGAATGCAGCGCTGCCATCACCTTGATTTTTAGCCCAGTGAGACTCATCTCAGATTTCTGACTTCCAGAACTATAAAATAATAATTGTGCATTATTTTAAGCTACTATGTTTGTGGTAATTTGTTATATATTTGTTATATCAATAGGAAACCAATACAGAATCTTTCCAAGTTAGAAAGAGAGTGGAGACTTGCTCCACAATTGTGTTAGAGTTAGCCCTACCAAATTTAACTGAGTGACTGATACACATATCATAGTCGACCATGATTTGTGGCAGACACCCTCAGTTACCCACTGAATGACCATTCCTTTCCTTCTCTCTTGCTTTACAGGACCTCAGTTCAGGTTGGATCTCAGGTTGCCGGGTACTTCAGGAGAGATGGCCACTCCCAAGGCTCAGTGGATGCCTGGATTAATCTTAGTCAGTTGTGTTAGTTCTATTCCTCTTAGAGTCAGTGGTTTAGAAGAAGAACTACAACATAATCCTGGACATGAGGAAGGAGGGAAAGTCTGAAGAGGGGTTTCTGGAAAAGTTTTCCTAGTCTTCAAAAGGCCCATGAGAAAAGACTCCTTTCTTTTTCTGGCCTTCGGTTGCTGTTCTGTGTTTGAAGCTGCTGTAGAAAGCTGGCACAGATTAGGAGACAAGTCTGGCAACTAAAGTCAACACATTGTGGGTTCAGCTCATGACGGCAGAGTAGAAGGACGTGCACTCACCTCTTCTTACGAGAACACCGGAATCACAACTAACTGCTGAACAACGATCAACACCAAAAACGATACCCTACTTCCAAAGACAAAGGAGAAACCACAACGAGATGGTAGGAGGGGCGCAATCATGATAAAATCAAATACCATACCTGCTGGGTGGGCGACCCACAAACTGTAAAACAATTATATCGCAGAAGCTCTCCACTGGAGTGAAAGTTCTGAGCCCCACATCAGGCTTCCCAGCCTGGGGGTTGGCAACAGGAGGAGGAGTCCCCAGAGAATTCAGCTTTGAAAGCCAGCAGGATTTGATTGCAGGACTTCCACAGGACTGGAGGAAACAGAAATTCCACTCTTCGAGGGCACACAAAAAGGACTGTGTGTACCATGAACCAGGGGAAAAAAAAGCAGTGACCCCATAAAAGACTGGGCCAGACCTATCTGCTAGTATTGGAGGGTCTCCTACAGAGGTGGGGGACAGCTGTGGCTCATTGTGGGGACAAAGACACTGGAAGCAGCAGTTCTGGGAAGTACTCATTAGTGTGAGCCCTCCTGAAGGTCACCATTAGCCCCACCAAACAGCCTGTAGGCTCCAGTGCTGGGTCGCCTCAGGCCAAACAACCAACAGGGAGGGGACATGGCCTCACCCATCAGCAGACAAGCAGATTATAGTTTTACTGAGGAGGTCCTGCCCACCAGAGGGACAAGACCCAGCTCTACCCACCACCAGTCCCTCCCAACAGGAAGCTTGTACGAGTTTCTTGGATAGCCTCATCCACCAGAGGGCAGACAGCAGAAGCAAGAAGAACTACAATCCAGCAGCCTGCAGAACAAAATCACAATCACAGAAAGTTACACAAAACGAAACAGCAGAGGATTATGTCCCAGATGAAGGAACAAGATAACACCCCAGAAAAACAACTAACTGAAGTGGAGAGGCAACCTTCCAGAAAAAGAATTCAGAATAATAATCATGAAGATGATTCAGGATCTCTGAAAAAGAATGGAGGCAACGATCAAGAAGATGCAAGAAATGTTTAACAAAGACCTAGAAAAACTAAAGAACAAACAAATAGAGATGAATAATATTATAACTGAAATGAAAAATACACTAGAAGGGATCAATAGAAGAATAACTGAGGCAGAAGAACAGATAAGTGACCTGGAAGACAGAATGTTGGAAATCACTGCTGTGGAACAGAATAAAGAAAAAAGAATGAAAAGAAATGAAGACAGCCTAAAAGCCCTCTGGGACAACATTAAATGCACCAACATTTGCATTATAGGGGTCCCAGAAGAAGAGAGAGAGAAAACACCTGAGAAAATATTTGAAGAGATATTAGCGGAAAACTTCCCTAACATGGGAAAGGAAAGAGTCACCCAAGTCCAGGAAGCGCAGAGTCCCAGGCAGGATAAACCCGAGGAGGCACATGCTGAGACACATAGTAATCAAATTGACAAAAATTAAAGACAAAGAAAAATTACTGAAAGCAACAAGGGAAAAATGACAAATACTATACAAGGGAACTCCCATAAGGTTAACAGCTGATTTCTCAGCAGAAACTCTACAAGCCAGAAGGGAGTGGTATGATAAATTTAAAGTGATGAAAGGGAAGAACCTACAACCGAAAATACTCTACCCAGCAAGGCTCTCATTCAGATTTGATGGAAAAATCAAAAGCTTTACAGATAAGCAAAAGCCAGGTGAATTCAGTACCACCAGACCAGCTTTGCAACAAATGCTAAAGGAACTCCTCTGGGTGGGAAAGGAACAAGCAACTTAAAACAACCTTGTACATATATAGACTGCTGTATCAAAACCTCATGGGAACAGCAAACCCAAAAACACACAAAAAAGAAAAAGCAACCCAAACACAACACTAAAGAGGGTCATTAAACCACAAGAGAAGAGAACAAGAGAGGAAGAGAAGAAAAAAGACCTCCAAAAACAAACCCAAATCAATTAAGAAAATGGCAATAGGAACATACATATCCATAATCACCTTAAATGTAAATGGATTAAATGCTCCAACCAGACATAGACTGGCTGAATGGATACAAAAACAAGATCCATATATATGCTGCCTACAAGAGACCCACTTCAGACCTAGGGACACATACAGACTGAAAGTGAGGGGATGGAAAAAGATATTCCATGCAAATGGAAATCAAAAAAAAAGCTGGAGTAGCAATACTCATATCAGACAAAATAGACTTTAAAATAAAGCCTGCTATAAGAAACAAAGAAGGACACTACATAATGATCAAAGGATGAATCCAAGAAGAAGATATAACAATTGTAAATATATATGCACCCAACATAGGAGCACCTCAATACATAAGGAAAATACTAACAGTCATAAAGAGAGAAATCAACAGTAACACAATAACAGTGGGGGACTTTAACACCCCACTTTCACCAATGGACAGATCATCCAGACAGAAAATCAAAAAGGAAACACAGGCCTTAAATGACACATTAGACCAGATGGACTTAATTGATATTTATAGAGCATTCCATCCAAAAGCAGCAGAAAATACATTCTTCCCAAGTGCACATGAAACATTCTCAGGATTGACCACATGCTGGGCCACAAAGCGAGCCTTGGTAAATTTAAGAAAACTGAACTCATATCAAGCATCTTTTCTGACCACAACACTATGAGATTAGAATCAACTACCAGAAAAAAAAACTGTAAAAAACACAAACACCCATGGAGGCTAAACAATATGCTACTAAACAACCAGTGGATCACTGAAGAAATCAAAGAGGAAATCAAAAAATACCTAGAGACAAATGAAAATGAAAGGACAATGATCCAAAACCTATGGGATGCAGCAAAAGCAGTTCTAAGTGGGAAGTTTATAGCAAAACAATCTTACCTCAAGAAACAAGAAAAATCTCAAATAAACAATCTAACCTAAAGCAATTAGAGAAAGAACAAACAAAACCTAAAGTTAGTAGATGGAAAGAAATCATAAAGATAGAGAGAAATAAATGAAACAGAGACAAAGAAAACAATAGCAAAGATCAATGAAACTAAAAGCTGGTCTTTGAAAAGATAGACAAAATTGATAAACCTTTAGCCAGATTCATCAAGAAAAAAAGGGAGAGAGCTCAAATCAATAAAATTAGAAATGAAACAGAAGAAGTTACAACTGACACCACAGAAATACAAAGGATCATAGGAGACTACTACAAGCAACTGTATGCCAATAAAATGGACAACCTGGAAGAAATGCACAAATTCTTAGAAAGGTACAATCTCCCAAGACTGAACCAAGAAGAAATAGAGAATATGAACATACCAAACACAAGCACTGAAACTGAAACTGTGATTTTAAAACTCCCAACAAACAAAGGTCCAGGACCTGACGGCTTCACAGGAGGATTCTATCAAACATCTGGAGAAGAGTTAACACCTATCCTTCTGAAACTGTTCCCAAAAATTGCAGAGGAAGGAAAACTCCCAAACTCATTCTATGAGGCCATCATAACCTGGATACCAAAACCAGACAAAGATACCACAGAAAAAGAAAATTACAGGACAATATCACATAGATGCAAAAATCCTCAACAAAATACTAGGAATCTGAATCCAACAATACATTAAAAGGATCATACACCATGATCATATCCCAGGAATGCAAGGATTTTTCAATATCCTCAGATCAATCAGTGTGATACACCACATCAACAAATTGAAGAATAAAAACCATATTATCGTCTCAGTAGATGCAGAAAAAGCTTTTGACAAACTTGAGCCCCATTTATGATAAAATGTCTCCAGAAAGTGGGCATAGAGGGAATGTACCTCAACATAATAAAGACCATATACAACAAACCTACAGCTAACATCATACTCAACGGTGGAAAGCTGAAAGCATTTCCTGTAAGATCAGGAACAAGACAAGGATGTTCACTCTCTCCACTTTTATTCAACATAGTATTAGAAGTCATAGCCATGGCAATCAGAGAAGAAAAAGAAATAAAAGGAATCCAACTTGGAAAAGAAGTTAAACTGTCCCTGTTTGCAGATGACATGACACTATACATAGAAGATCCTAAAGACGCTACTCAAAAACTACTAGAGCTCATCAATGAATATGGTAAGGTTGCAGGTTACAAAATTAATACACAGAAATCTGTTGCATTTCTATACACTAACAACAAAAGATAAGAAAGAGAAAATCAAGAAACAATCCCACTTAACAATCATGTCAAAAAGAATAAAATACCTAGGAATAAACCTACCTAAGGAGAAAAAAGACCTGTGCTCTGAAAACTATAAGATGCTGATGAAAGGAATCACAGATGACACAAACATGGAAAGATATACGCTGTTCTTGGATTGGAAGAATCAATATTGTCAAAATGACTATACTACCCAAGGCAATCTACAGATTCAATGCAATCCCTATCAAATTACCAACAGCATTTTTCACAGAACTAGAACAAAAAAATCTTAAAAATTTGAATGGACACACAAAAGAGCCTGAATAGCCAAAGCAATCTTGAGAAAGAAAAACGGAGCTGGAGGAATCAGGCTCCCTGACTTCAGACTATACTACAAAACTATAGTCATCAAAACAGTATGGTACTGGCACAAAAATAGAAATGTAGATCAATGGAACAGGATAGAAAGCCCAGAAATAAACCCACACACCTATAGTCAATTAATCTATGACAAAGGAGGCAATACTATACAATGGGGGAAAGACAGTCTCTTCAATAAATGGTGCTGGGAAAACTGGACAGCTACATGTAAAAACAATGAATTTTTTTCTTTAACACCATACACAAAAATAAGCTCAAAATGGATTAAAGACCTAAATGTGAGACCAGACACTATAAAACTCTTAGAGGAAAACATAAGCAGAGCACTCTCTGACATAAATTGCATACCTTTTTCTATCCGCCTCCCAGAGTAATGCAAATTAACAAAAATAAACAAATGGGACCTAATTAAACTCAAAAGCTTTTGCACAGCAAAGGAAACCATAAACAAAATGAAAAGACAACGCACAGATTGGGAGAAAATATTTGCAAATGATGTAACTAACACAGGATTAGTCTCCAAAATTTACAAATAGCTCATGTGGCTTAGTATCATCAAAACAAACCCAATCCAAAAATGGGCAGAAGACCTAAATAGACATTTCTCCAAAGAAGACACACAGATGGCCAAGGCACACGAAAAGATGTTAACATCGTTAATTATTAGAGAAATGCAAATCAAAACTACAGTGAGATATCACCTCACAACAGTCAAAATGGCCATCATCAAAAAATCCACAAACGATAAATCCAGAGAGGGTGTGGAGAGAAGGGAACTCTCCTACTCTGATGGTGGGAATGTAAACTGGTACAGCCACTAGAGAGAACAGTATGGAGGTTCCTTTAAAAACTAAAAGTAGAGCTACCATATAATCCTGTAATCCCACTCCGGGGCATACATCCAGAGAAAATCATGGTCCAAAAGGATACGTGCACCCAGGGGCTTCCCTGGTGGTTGGCAATCCACCTGCCAATGCAGGGGACATGGGTTCAATCCCTAGTCCGGGAAGATCCCACATGCCACGGAGCAACTAAGCTCGTGCGCCACAACTACTGAGCCTGCACTCTAGAGCCCATGAGCCACAACTACTGAGCCCTCATGCCACAACTACTGAGCCCTCATGCTACAACTACTGAAGCCTGCTCACCTAGAGACTGTGCTCTGCAACAAGAGAAGCCACCGCAATGAGAAGCCCATGCACTGCAACGAAGAGTAGCCCCCATTCGCCACAATTAGAGAAATCCTGTGCACAGCAACGAAGAACCAACACAGCCAAAAAAATAAATTTTAAAATAAATAAATAAATAAATTAGCTTATCAAAAAAAAAAAAAGGATATGTGCACCCCAATATTCACTGCAGCACTGTTTACAATAGCCAAGACATGGAAGCAACCTAAACATCCATTGACAGATGAATGGATAAAGAAGATGTGGTACATATATACAATGGAATATTACTCAACCATTAAAAAGAATGAAATAATGCCATTTTCGACAACATGGATGGACCTAGAGATTGTCATACTGAGTGATGTAAGTCAGACAGAGAAAGAGAAATATCATATGATATTGCTTGTATGTGGAATCTAAAAAGAAACCATACAAGTGAACTTATTTACAAAACAGAAACAGACTCACAGACTTAGAGAACAATCTTATGGTTACCAGGGGGGAAAGGAAGGGGGAAGGGATAGTTAGGGAGTTTGGGATTGACATGTACACACTGCTATATTTAAAATGGATAACCAACAAGGACCTACTGTACAGCACAGGGAGCTCTGCTCAATACTATGTAACGACCTAAATGGGGAAAGAATTTGGAAAAGAACAGATACATATATATGTATAACTGAATCACTCTGCTGTACATCTGAAACTATCACAACATTGGTAATCAACTATACTCCAATATAAAATAAAAAGTTTAAAAAAATTAAAAATTAATAATAAAGTCAACACATTATGAGTGGAGAGTAGAAAAATGGAAGGAATCTGGGCCTTGGATGATGTCTTTGAGCCACTGCATTAGTCAACCCTGGAATTTGCCTAATTTTAAACTTCTTTTTTGTGAGATAATAAATGGCTTATTGCTCAAGTCAGTTGATTTGGGATTCTCTATTACTTACAACCAGAGCATCCCAAAAGGTACAACGGGAAGTATATCAGTCATTAGTCTTTGTGCAACATTTATGGTGTGTGGTTTGGTCCCCTTTCCTGTCCCAACCAACTGTGACTCCAAGCTACTCCCAGGGGACAGGAACATTATACCTGACCTCCTCAAAAGACGATGCATCAGTGGTGTTAGGACTATTCAGTTCTTGGGTTAAAGCTTCCTCCCTAAGATTTCACACCCTTGAGGGTGTGGATTCGTTTAGTAATTGTGGAAGCAAAACTTCATTATAGTTGATACCTATTAGAGGTAAGACAGGCAAGGCACCAAGAACAGTCAACTCTTACCCACCTTTACTATGTTCTGAGGTTACATGCACTCAAGTATCCATGGCAAAGCAACAGAAAGTCATATTTCTTTATTCACTGGGCTTGGGCCCTAACCCCCACTATGAAATTCCACAGGAATCCTTTGGCTTGGGTACAGAGACCTTAAAGGAATCTCCAAAGTTGAATCCCACCTCCAGTCTTCCCACATGGGAAAAAAAGAGTTCAGTGTTCCCAGGTACACCCAGGTGGCAGAAAAGAGGTGAATACTGGGTAGCTTGGGCTTCTGCCAGTGGGAGGTAGCCTTGCCATCTTGCCACATAGGAGATGAGAACAGGAGAGAGTCACAGCTATGTGGATAATTTTTGAATGTAGAGGGACCCCCTGGCCTAATTAGCGTCATGAAGTCTGAACTGTGGGATTAGCAACTCCTCTTCCAAAGGAAGGGACAAGCAATGCAGAGTGAGAACTGGGAGAGGAGTATTTTTAAAAGTTCCTTGTCAGAAGGCCTCAGTATCTAGTTTTTGACCATCTAAGGCTTTCGTTTTGTAAAGTGCTCAATATTGTACTACTCTTAAAACTTAATGCAAGCTTCATTCATAACTGATTTTCACTTTCCCCTGTGGCTTGGGTCTTCTCTTATGAACTACTGTATTTATAAGCATTTATTTCCCATGGCTCTGCTAAAAAGTGAAAACTCATAATCACAACCAAGTCCAGACAACACGCAGAATAATAATGCAGCTTAAAATCCTCACTAGAGTGCTACCTCATTATACACAGATGGTGTCTATGTGGTGGTTAGCATACTCATGGGAAGAAACAGCAGAGCTTACTGGTTTCTTGGAGAACTTCACTTTGGGAGATGTGGTGAGAACTTTTTATCCTCCACAAATTCAGGGACCCCGGAGTTCACCAGTGTGCAGTTTGAGCCCTATCATAAACCGCAAAAGAGGCCAAGAAGATTTTATGCTCCAACAGATAACCAGGCGCCTCCCTTAGGTCTCATCAGCCATGTTTGGCTCTTTTATCAATGTCCGTGAAAGCTCATTTTCTCATTTCCACTTTTCTTTTCATTACGGTCTTTCCATGGGTGAACAGCTAACATGAATAGTCCCCACATTGGCATGCAAGTTCTTTCTCAATCTTTATCTAACTTACCTTTGTAGAGTTAGATCATATTCCTGAAGACTCTGCTTTAGTCAAGTCATTTTTCTCACCTCTATGCTTTTCTCACCCTATTCTTTGTAATGCCTAGCATATTACTAATGAAAACATCCTTGCAGATGATCCAGTCCAAAAAAAAAAAAATACTCATTTTCACCTGAAGAAACTTAGTCCCTGAATTACCGGAACCAGAGAACATAGTATGTCCATTAGCCATCACCATATAATAAACCACCCCAAAACTTAGTGACTCTGTATTTTTTACGATTTTGTGCATTGATGGGACAACTCATCTGCTGATTTTTACCTCGGTCCTTCATTCAGTCGCACAGTCAGCTGAACTAGAAGGTCTCAGAGGACCTCATACACATATGGAAGTTGCTACCATTATGGGCAGGGGTGTCTTGGTCTCCTCAAGTGGTTCAACCTCCAGCAGGCTTCCTGATATGGTGGCCTCAGGAGTGTGGTCCATGAAGATGAAAAGTGGAAGCTATAAGGCCTCTTAAGGCCTAGACTCTGGAAGTCACACATTATTACTCCCACTGCATTCTACTAGTTAAAGCAAGTAAACAAAGCCAGCCCAGGTTCAAGGGTATAGAGAAATAGACTCCAACTCTGGGTGTGTGGAGTGGCAAAGCCAAACTGCAAGGTGGAATGTATACCAGGATGGGAGGAATTATGGCCATTAAACAATCTTTCACACAAGATAAGACAGAGACCAGTTATCAGGTTGCACTGATACAGAATCCATAGAATCCTGGCCAAAGGCTCCTTAGAATGCTTCTGCCTAGGGACAGGATGGGATCCAGGGTCCAATGTAGATGCATATATCAAGAAGCAGCCAAGCAGATCATTACAAAGCTGCCTTACCATTGCTGAGTATGGTTCTAGCACACTGTGAAAGGACAAAATCACATGATACACTACTCTTGATGGAAAGGCAGGGAGATGCCTACACAGAAAGCTCCACCATGTTGGCAGTAAGTAAGGGCAGTCTCCACATTCCTGAGTCCGGTCATCTGCTTTGTACACCATCAAACTCAACTGTCAATATGCTAAGACATGATTAGTATCCTGGAGCCTGGACCAAGCTAATCAAACCCATGCAAATCAGACCATGCTAATCAAAGGACTAGCCCTTGTGTAAAGAAGACTGCCCTAATTTGCAAAGATAACGAGTCCATTAGAGGGGTTGGCTGCTTGATTTCCTACTGTAAAGCAACAAGAAGATCCAACATGTATTCAAAAAATAACTCACAGTAGGATCCTAGTCAGGGAGCCCTGTGGTAGAATGAAAAGATGCTGGGTTTAAATTGTCCTTGCCAGCTAGTAGCTCAGGGACCCCTGGCAACCTCTCTCTTTAGAGGCGTTACTCTCTCTCCCATCCTCAGTTTCTTCATCTGTAAAGTGAGCATAATTATGTTTACCTGGGAGAGTTGCTATACGAATTAGGAAAGGTCCTAGAACATAATAGTGTATAATAAACAGTAATTATTAAAAATAACTATAAAGTGCTTAATACTGTTGTGAGACAGTGTTAAATACACACTTTATTTCAGATAACACCAAGACCTAATTGCTGGGTCAGACAGTGAAGACACCCTGTCCCCTGAACTCACAGGACACTGTTAACATGTGTAGTGAAATACAGGTCAACATTTAGAACTTTGCACGAGTGCCACCTCCTCTATCAAACATTCCTGGGCATCTCCTATGTTTCCATTCTCATATTACTATACATTTGTTTGTAAAGGACTTGGAAGCAGAGGGAGAAATGCACTAGAAGTACAAATCAGTCTCATAATGTCCCACAACCTGCATGGAATGTATTCACCGAGGTGTGAGAAACAATTCAGCTGATCTCCCAAGGATGAAGATGTCACTAATGAGGTGTTATTGTATAAAGCTATAATGACAGTCTTAATAACAACCACATTGGAGGCAATTTGCCCATCTTAACACTAACACATTGCAATTAAACATTTAGATTAATTTCCCACCATGATTCCAGAGGAGGATCAATGCTCTACTGAATAGAATGGCAACATAAAGCTACAGTGAGGTGGGAAAATGCATAATTTTCTTAAAAATAAAAAAAATCTGTTTAAAAAAATGGTATTTCAAATATAGTTCCTTAATTTTCCCCATTTTTCCAAAATAATTAGATAATGTATTATTCCTTCTTTTATTCTCTTTCAATAGCTCCTCTCGCTCATAATCTTGCTGAAGTAACAGATCATGCCAATCATTTTGATCACTTCAGCTGTTATTCTTCCCACTAGCGAGCAGAAAAATTGCTTTTTTTTCTTTTTTTTTTTTTTGCAGTTTAGATTTATCCACTCAAACAGATACCTTCAACAAGGAGAGGGCGTACACATCTTCACATGCCACTTCCAGGAAAACTTCCCATAATACTCAAAACATTGATCATAACTGAGCCCTGCTCTGAGACATACTGGAAATTCCCCTGGGCAAAGGAGATTAACCAAGATCAGGTGACACTGAGACTGAGGGAAAACTCGCCAGCCAGCAATCCAGATCACAGAACCAAAAATGAAGGAATGTTCACTCTTCAAACCAACGTCCCTAATAGTAGATACAGTTGACGCTTGAACAGTGTGAGGGATAGGGGCACTG
Organism: Balaenoptera musculus; assembly: GCF_009873245.2. NCBI lineage: Eukaryota > Metazoa > Chordata > Mammalia > Artiodactyla > Balaenopteridae > Balaenoptera > Balaenoptera musculus. Next base: position 41,412,301 of record NC_045790.1, on the reverse strand, counting down.
ACCGTCCACAGTCAAAGACTGGTGTATGATTTATATTTGACCGTCTGTATCCCTGGTTCCTCTGTATCTGTGGTTCCTCTGCATTTTCAGGTTCAACCAGACAACCGCAGATTGTGTAGTACCATTGAAAATCCACGTGTACTTTGTAGTCCCGCCCTCCATAACTGAGGTTCCTCGGTATCTACGGGTCTGCATCACCCAACCTCGGACGGTACAGTAACGTAGTATTTACCATTGAAAAAAAAAATCCACGTATAAGTGGACCTGCGCAGTTCAAGCCCATGTTGTTCAGGGGTCCCCTGTACTTGCCTTAGTTTGCTCAGGCTGCCGTAACAAAATACCATCGAGTAGGGGACTTAAACAACAAAAATTATATTTTCTCACAGTTCTGGAAGCTGGAAGTCCGAGATCAGGGTACCACAAGGGTCAGGTTCTGGTGAGAGCTCTCTTCCTGGTGTGCAGACAACCATCTTCTTGCTGTGTCCTCACATGGTGGAGAGAGAAAGAGAAAATTCTCTTCCTTTTCTTATAAGGGCACCAGCCCTATCAGATTAGAGCCCCACCTTTATGAACTCAGTTAACCTTAATTACCTCATTAAAGTTCCTATTTCCAAATACAGTCACATTGCAGGTTAGAACTTCAACATGAATTTGGGGGAGATGCCATTCAGTCCACAGCAATAATCAAAAATATTTAAGTAAGTAACTGACAAGTAATTCAAGGCATGACCAAAGGCATGAAGGCAAGGGATAACAGAACGACAAACAACTCTGTTTAAGTGGCATATACGTTCTTTAAAGGGGAATGTGAAAGGTATGACTACAAGGCTAAGCTGGGACCAGGTGGAAAAGGACTTTGAATATCACCTTAAGCACTTTAGCTTTACCCCACAGGTAATGGTTAGATAAAGAAGGTTTCTGAGCAGACAAGAGCCCTGGTTAATGCTGCACTTTAGAAAACGTATCATGGTGTAAGTATGGAAGACGGCTTTGCGAGGTGGAGATCAGAGGAAGGGAAATTGACTAAGACATCACTGTAGTTACTTAGAGTGTTCAGTCTTTATAGAGTTGTTACTATCTAAGATGAGTATGGCAGATTCTTTCTCTCTTTGGCAGATGAGGAAAAGGAGCCTCTGATGTTCCAAGTCTCTGGGGGTTAAGAAGCTAAATCATGATCTCATGGCTGGTAGACTGAAGAGTGAGTACGAACCTTCCATCTTTCTAACTCCAAGTCCAATCTCTTCATTTAAATAAACATTTTCTAAGGGTAAAATGGATAATTTCCATGTGGTTTCCTTTCTCCTGGAGGGCAATCTTTGTTCTTCTCCAATAAACCCAGAGGTTTTTAAAAGAATAAATCTACTTGGTTTTCCAAGTAGAAAAGGAAAAGTTGAACTAAATTCTACGTTGGCAGAAACCTATAGGAAGCATACCATAATGGTTAAGAGCGTGGGTACGGGTAGGCAGCTGGGTCCAAATCCTGGCTAAGCCATGTACTAGCGTAACTCCCTAAGTCTTGCTCTTCTTATCCCTAAAATGTGAAAGTATTAGAACATACCACGAGACAGTCATGAAAAGTGACAGCTGCATAGCAAATATTCAATAACTATAAACGATGGTTGTTAAATGTGTTCTTCTCTGTACCTGATAGTCTTAAATACATCAAATAAGAAAACATTTCAATTGTTTAAGCAGCAAATTTGTTGAGCAGAGTTCATGCTGGTCTCTAGAGTCAAATGTGGTCTCACAGCTGGAAGAATAAGTCACCTGTTGCCAGGGAGAGGGAAGGAGGCTTACTTTAAACAGTGAAAAAGGAAAATTTACTATGCACATTTTTGTTTAATTTCAAACATATAGTCAGAGAGGCAAAGAAAATTCTGTCTATCCAAAAAAAGATCATATATTATACCTACAAGAAGGTCAGGCTTGTAATTTCAGTCTTTCAATGGTATACGTGCATGCTAATTTATGAAGGTAAATTCTGTCCATTAAAATGAAATGATTTTGTTTGGCAGTCAAGTGCAGGAAGACAAATATCAAATCTCAGTAGCTACACTTCCAGCTGTTTTGCAAACAGAGATAAAAGATAATCCCCGACTAAATAGCATCACTTTCAAGATAAAAATCAACTTTCAAGTGCATTGTATTGAATAGGGGAAGCCAGGTTTACTCTCAAAGTGTCCAATAATTGGGGTTGAATGATATTTATTAGAAGAACTTGTGCACTGTGTTGAAACTGACAAGAGTGTACTGTGTTTTTGGCACAGCATGATGCTAACATCTGTAATTAAGGAAAAACTTAAAGAACATCTGCAGTGAGAATGCTTAGTTTGGCAAATCTCTCTGCAAGTAAATTTACTGGGCTTCATTATTTGTATCCAACAAAAGACACATAAAACAATTTTAAATGTCACGGCGGCATCACCTCACTTCATAAAGCTTCAAGATTTCTAAGCTCTACCATCATTTTTGGAATTATCAGTATCATTACTACCACCTTCTCCATCCCCATTAACATCCTGACTTCTAACACCAGCTCTGCTCCCAACTCACTAACTTCACCTCTTCAACTTTCATTACTACTTCCTACAGCACAAGCATCATCAGGTCTACCACCAGTGTTGCCAGCTCTACCACCATCATCATCATCCCCATATCCATCTCCACATTTCCTTTACCAATATCACCAGCTCTGTCCACCAACCATCACCACCGTGTCCACCATCCCCTCATCATTACTGGCTCTAGCACACTTGCCATCACACACAGCACTTTCATGGTCATTACCATAGTGCTTCACAGACCTCTAGTTTATCAAATGCTACAGACTCTTGTGTTTTTCCCTTCCTCAAGCCGAACTGTCAAACTGAGTGGCAATATTGCAATTTAGTCATATAGCAGTTAATCCATTTACTTACATACGATGAGCCCAAACTCAGTTTCTGCTGAACTGCTCATAATTTAGCGTAGAGGACAGATGTGCAAACCAGCGGACCATTTTTATTTTTATTTTTTACCTAGCCACTTTACCACTGCCATTTCGATGGCATGGATTTTTTTTAACATGTCTATCATTTATTGAAAACTCACCCATTCCTCATCCCATCCCTCACCCTCACTTTACAACGTACCCCTGACGGTGGGATTCAGCAAGAGTATGTTACTCAGGTATAGGATAAAACAAAATAGTTTACACATTTGGTAATATTTTTAATAAAAGCAGGAAGTTTACTGATAAAAGCATACTTCAAAAAAAGGAGCCAGGGCTTCCCTGGTGGCACAGTGGTTGAGAATCTGCCTGCCAATGCAGGGGACACGGGTTCGAGCCCTGGTCTGGGAAGATCCCACATGCCGCGGAGCAACTAGGCCCGTGAGCCACAACTACTGAGCCTGCGCGTCTGGAGCCTGTGCTCCGCAACAAGAGAGGCCGCGACAGTGAAAGGCCCGCGCACTGCGATGAAGAGTGGCCCCCGCTTGCCACAATTAGAGAAAGCCCTCACACAGAAACGAAGACCCAACACAGCCAAAAAAATAAATAAATAAAAATAAACAAACGTGGGGTTATAAATAAATAAATTAAAAAAATAAAATGCAACTTCTAAAAAAAAAAAAGGAGCCACATCAAAATCACAATTCAAGAAATTTCTGGGATCAGAGATTACACTGAAATGCCCACTTTGAAAAACCTTCAATCACGCGTAGACAATTGACGATAAACTGTGTTAAACATTATGGTACCAATAATGCATTTTCCTGCAAAATGTATTACCTAAATTATTTTTTCTGATGACAAAGAACACAAACTCACATATAAAATGTTCTCATATCATTTAGAATTTCCCCAACTCCAATTTGCTCATGTGAAAAAAATTTGATCAACTATTTCTCAGGTCAACCCCCATACTCATAATTACAGCCAAAAATACTTTCACTTAAAGAATCAATAATAACACAAAGTGTTGCATTGTAAAAATGGTATTACCTGATGAGAAGCAGACGGAAGACTTAAGAAAATGGGGGAAAATGTTTGGTTCACGCTAAGGAACAATTATACTGGATGTCCTTCAGCTTTCCCTATCCCCAGTCTTTTCTCTACCTTTTTTTTTGTTCTGTGTCCCAGGAGGTTGAACTTTGCTGACTGCATCATCTGGGCTTTCTTGCCACCTGGCTTCTCGCTGGCTACAGTCAACCGGAGCCAGTGGAAAGAGAAGCTGAGGTCTCTTTCTGTTGCTTGACAGCTTCAGTCTCTGTTTCTGTGTCCTTCTACTACCATAGCTTTAGTCAGGCAGCCTCTCCTTGTGGCTCTGGTTGTTACTAGACTCCCAGATACTTTTTCCTTCCCTTGTTCTTTTGGTCCTTTGGGTAGCAACAATTTCCCATGCTCGTTAGCATCTAGGTGCCTCAATTCTTCTAAACCTGCCCACACATCTGAAAGGAATCACTCTATTAGGGTTCCTGAATTCGAGCCATCTGGGATGAATTCCTTCTCCTGATAGCAGCCTGATTGAAACAGCAGTGAAGAGGAGACATCATCTTTATGCTGCTCTTTTAAATACCTTGAAAAGAGGTCAACCCCAAAATCTGGTAGATAGATAAAACAGCCCAGCAGTCTGCTTAAAACTAGCATTAAGGGAGAGTCAGGCAAGATGTTTTCTCCCAGATGTATCCATCTCTCCCCTTTCAGCTCCACCGCCTGACCCAGAATAGACAGAAGACAGATAAAGGGAATCTTAAGATTATATTCTAGTTTGCTCGCCTCAAGCTGACAGGGTAGGAGGCAGAGATTCTGGGTGGGGTCTACCTAGGCTCAGAATAGTGTATAATTAGAGTATCCTTCGTGCCAAAACTCTGGAGAATCTCGGCATGGCACAGAAGAGGAAGGAGGCGCCATAATATTAACAGTCTCTTACATTTTTATAGGACTATCCTTTCCAAAATGCTTTTATATCCTTCATACTATTTGACTTAAATATTGCATAATAAGGAAATCAAACCCCAACAATCTGAATGGAGAAGGCAAACCTAAGAAGATAAAGAGAACACCGAAAATAGCTGTTTTGTAAAAAGTAAATGAGTAACATTTGGAGAGTAGGTATACTGGGCAATCTCATCTAATGCAATTGTTCCAGTTCTTGTTTAAAAATTGACTATAAAGCAATTTTCGGAACTTCCCTGGTGGCGCAGTAGTTAAGAATCCGCCTGCCAATGCAGGGGACGTGGGTTCAACCCCTGCTCCGGGAAGATCCCACATGCCACGGAGCAACTAAGCCCGTGGGCCACAACTACTGATCCTGCGCTCTAGAGCCTGTGAGCCACAACTATTGAGCCCGTGTGCCACAACTACTGAGCCCGTGTGCTGCAACTACTGAAGCCCACACGCCTAGAGCCTGTGCTCAGCAACGAGAAGCCACTGCAACGAGAAGCCCATGCACCGCAACAAAGAGTAGCCCCCGCTCGCCGCAGCTAGAGAAAGCCCACGCGCAGCAACGAAGACCCAACGCAGCCAAAATAAATAAATAAATAAAAATAAATTTAAAAAAAAGAACCACATACTTTTTTTAAAAAAAGCAATTTTCTTTTCATCAAAACGTATTTTCCCATTGACTTACATTACCAAACCAAAGATGTGTTCCCCACAGGAAATATTTTAGCCCTAAGTCTAAATAAAAATCACATTTAACAATGCAACAAACCCCTCTAAAGTCAATTATCTAAAGTAAAAGCTATAGTTTTCTGACAAAACAATAATTACACTCAAAATAATTCAGAAAATGCAAATCAAGTCTCCAGAACAACATTACCTTAAGGATAGATCCACATAGAGGCAAAGTCACTAACAGAGGCTTCAACGTAAGGCAGCCTCTGTCATTGTGATTTAGAACAAGAAATATATATATATATGTATATTTGGTCTTCCTCCCATTCCTGGCACAGAGTTCTTAAAACCCTTGAAATTTCTGTTGGAGGAGGTCACCGAGAGGACATGCCCTCCGCTTGATCTGTGAGCTGGATTCCGGCAGCTGGAGGCGCCTCACCCCCCTCCCCTGTCCTTGGAATGTACATTCTGCTCACCATTCCCGTGGTTGGAACTGTTTTCAAGGATGCAGCCTTGAGAGAGCCCTGTGTTGTTGAGACCATCTGCACAGCATACACGAGTGAACCCTCTTAAGGCCTATATATAAACTTTTAAGATTCCAGCAGGCTGGTGCAGAGATCTACCCATCTTGCGGCCGGCCGCTCAAGACAAGCCTCATTTGTGAATTCCCTTGTTTATTAAAACCACCACCTACCAGTCTGGACTTGTCTGCTTCTTTCTTCTCTCCTTGTGTACCAACAATTTCCTAAGTGATAAGGGCAATAGAACTGAAAGGAGCATTTTTTTGTCATTCGTAACAAGCCCCTTTCAACCACAACTGAGTTTACTGTAAAAAGGCTACTTTTGGAAAGCACAGTTGCCAGGGGAAACAATCACGTGACTAGGGGGTTGGAACTTTCAGGTCCACCCCTCCACCCTCCCCCCACGCCTCACCGCGATGTGCAGCACAGTTGGAAGGACCCTGGGGAGGTTCCACTCAAAACTTTCCTGCACCGCTGTCTGGCATTTCATTCCTGGTAACATTCCTAAGTTAAATAATACTTCTTGATCACAGAGTCGTCTTCTCTTTTTTTTTTTTTTTTTTTTTTTAAGGGTAATGGTCCTACCTTGAAGCACCTGGAATACACTCTGAAGGGCCAATTCAATTAACAAGCGCCCAGATGAATTCGATTATACAAATATACTTAAGCCTCTACGTGTCATCTCAAGTGGCCATAGGGCAGATAAGAGTCGTCTTTTAAACTGAAAATAGGCTTTAAAAGGTTAACGTTTATACCTTAGAAGCCATGTAATCTTCAGACCATCTACATCAGAATCACCAAGGATGCTTATAAAAAAAATGTACCGTCTTATCCCCACCCTAGACCTTCTGAATCTGTACCCCAGAGATTGGTCTGGAAGTCTGAATCTTAAGAAGCTCCAAGGGGCAGGTTAACACTTGAAAACCACTACTTGGTATGAATAAAGTTATCAAACCCTTTCCCTCAGCCGAGAAAGGGAAAGGGTGCTATCCTATCCTCATTCTCCTATCCTGTGTATATTTTGTGCTCTGGGTTCCCAAGAGTTCTTTATTCTTTGAGATGATAGAGCCCTACAAGAATGCAATCACATTATTCTCCAGCTGTAGGGCTTTACAGTTTGTAAAGCATGTTTTTATTCACTCTCTTTTTAAATCTTCACAGCAGTCCTGTAAGGATTATTTTTATACCAATTTTCTATATGAAAAAGAAATGGATTTTCAGAGAAATTAAGTATCTTTCTCAAGGTTACACAGAACTGAGATTCAAACCATATCTTCTAATGCTAATTCTCATGTTCTGAGTCTGGCTTGTATCACTTGAAAAGTTAAACAGCCCTTAAAAGGGAAAAAAAACCAAAAAAAAGAGGGTAAATTGGACTTAGGCTGCAATCTCAAATAATCAAAAGATGAGAGCATGGAACGGGATTAAATAATTCTTATGTTGGACATTTACAATTCAAAGTAAATTGCCCTGACTCTCCATAGCACAGTCGGATTGTAATACCACAAAAACACTTGACTCTAATCAAAGGCCAACAGAACACTGGTTGTTCTCAGCCATCTGATTTTACACTAAGCTCTAAGGATCTTTTCTCAGTCTGATGTGGAATTTTATATGTTCTGCTGTGGACAAAGCACAGTGACATGGGCTATATTTTGACTCAGAGAAATATAATCTTTTTAATCTAATTTTTATTAAGCAAAATTGTAAGTGTGCACAGGCCAAGGTAGTAGTATAATGATCCCACATGTATCCATCACCCAGCTTCATCAATTATCAAGATCCTGCCATTTTTGAAAAGAAAAGTAGTCTAAAAAAAACCTTTTAAATCATATCACAATGTATAAATTCAGAATTCCCCACTGCAAATCTCAAAATATTTCCTAAATAAAGAAGTGAATATGTATATTAACAAATAAACATACACATTACACATGTACACATACTTTTAAGGGGAATAAATTGTTTCCTTCGTGGGAATGCATACAGAATGCCTGCTTATAGCTCAAAAATGTGTGCGTTTTCACAATCTGTTTGGTGGCAGGCACTAATGGTCAGGAAAAATAAAATTTAGTCCTTACAGTCTGTCCTGCCTTTAAGCGAAATGTGTGCCATTTACTTGGGAGCTATATAACAGATGTGAATTTAAAAGGAAGAGACCAGTTATAAAGCACTAGGGGGAAGCCTCACAGATGTCCCTGTTTTTAATGTGTTACTATGCGGGTCCAATTTATCTCACTGCAAGTGATCTAGGACTTCATGAAACAGCACCAAATTATAGATCACCAACACCCTTTAAAGGCCTTACGTTATAAAAAGAAAAAGCATTCTTAAATCTGGCCATTAAGGCACACAGTGTGGTGTCCTGGACGCATTAAATCTGATAAATAAGGTGGAAGGAGGGGGATGCCTGGGGACCTCTCTGTAAGGCTATATAATACAAAGGCATGTGTGGACAGGCCTTAGCCCTTTGTGGGAAGGAAATTTCTAAGAGCTTCCTGTGGAAAAGAGCATTAGATAGTTCATCACACCAGAAGCCTGAGACTGTCATTATCATGAGTATGAAAAAGTATTCTTTTTGCTTTCCTAGAGATGCAGTTTTCAATAGACCCACTAATTATCACATATTAAGTGATTGTTTTGTGCCAAGCACTCTATTAGATCCATATATAATATGAAGATAATCTCACTTAATTTATATAACCTTTTACAGTAAGTATTGCTAATGTATTTAAGAGATGAGGAAGCTTAGATTTGGGTACAAGTAACTTGAGATACAAAGTGGCTAATCCAGGATCTGCACTTGGTTCTTTCTGATTCCAAAGGTTTTTCTCTCATAAACAACAGGTGTCAGTGTCATTGATATAATCCTTTTCAGGACAATCTAGCAATATGTATCTCCTTGCTGAAGCAATTGCTTTTCTAGAAATTTAACCTGTGGGAATAATTGACAAGGTTCCAAAGCAGTATATACAAAGAGATTCATTGCAGTGTTGTTTACAATATAAAAAATTGGGAACCAGCACAGTGTCCATTGAGACTGAAAAAATTAATTTTGATAAAACCACATATTGGAATAGTATATACCTGTTTCAAAGATTCCAAGTAAGTTATATATTGATATATAACCTCTATTTACTTTGAGGTGAAAAAAGCAAATTATATAAGATTATTATAATAGAATTATGCATGTGTATATGTGTGTGTGTGTGTGTAGGTATTAGAAAGATACACAACAAACTTATCCGTGGTTTCAGTGTCTTTGAATTATTTAAAATTTTGAACAACTATATTATCAGATAAAAAGGATAAAATGTTTCCATTTGAAACACTAAGTCCCTGCTTTTTTTCCTCTCAAACGTCAAACTCCTGGGGCAATCCTGCCAAGATTTTAACAGTGGCATCAAGGGATATTTTGTGGGAAAGGAAGGGGTTATCTTTATTCAGATGTTACCTAATTTTCAAAACCTTCCCTGACCACTGGAGTCAGAGTGGATCCTCCCTCTCTGGGCTCCCAGGACATGCTGAATACATTCCTCATTAAAACAGTTAGTTATCTCACTGCTGTAAACATTTGGGTTGTAACATGTACCTCTGTCACCCTCAGTTTACTCTGAGACCCTCAAAAGCAGGAGCCACATTTCTTTTACCTAGCACATGACATATATTTAACACGTTTGATGAACGAATAAGGGAGGGAGGGGGCAGAGGGAGGGAGGGAGGAGAGGAAGGAAGGGAGGGAGGATGGAAGGAAGGAAAAGAGGATGGAAGGAAGGAAGGGAGGATGGAAGGAAGGAAGGGAGGGAGGATGGAAGGAAGGAAAAGAGGATGGAAGGAAGGAAGGAAGGGAGGATGGAAGGAAGGAAGGGAGGGAGGATGGAAGGAAGGAAAAGAGGATGGAAGGAAGGAAGGGAGGGAGGATGGAAGGAAGGAAGAGAGAAAGGATGGAAAGAAGGAAGGAAGGATGGAAGGAAGGAAGGGAGGGTGATGTTTAACTTCAAAAATCTGGTGATGTGTTCAAAGCCCACACCACTGAACCACAGTAGTCCATTATGAATTAATTAATCAAAGCCTGAGATGAAGGTGCTTCTGTTGAGAGAAAGCCCTGGGTCATGAAAAGAACATGGGCTTTGGGGTTAGACAATGAATGTAAATCCTGTATTTTCCATTTAGAAGTTTTGTGAGAAAGTCTCTTCATCTCTGAGTCTTAGACTCGCCACCCGTGAAACCACTTTGGATCTTGGGCAAGGAAGTTGAAGTATTTTGTGACATCTTGGTTTCATGTAATCAAAGACATTTTCTGATTTACAAAAAAATAAGCAAATAAATAAAAAGTGAAGATATTAGGGACTCGGATACATTGTTAGTGAATATAGAATCTGGAACAACCTTTCTTGGGGAGGGTGGTAGGCAAATTGACAGTATCTATCAATGTGTCAAGTATGCATTACCCTTTGATTCAACAATTGTTCATCTAAGAGTTTACCCTATAAAAAATATGTACAATTTTTTGTACATATGCAAAAATGTACAATTCTACATGAACAGTGTAAAACACTGTTTGCAGGAGTGAAAAATCAGCAACAACTCAAATCAATAGGGAAATGGCTAAATAAATTACGATATATCCCTCCAGTGGTGTATATCGCAGCCATTAAAATGAAATTGATCTATGTATAGTTCCATGATAAAAATGTGCCACATGTATGAATAAGTGAAAAAGCAAATTGCAGGGCAATATGAGCCCAATTCTGTAAAAAATAGTAATAGAAATTTTTTATATGCATAGGAAAAACCTAAGAAAACATATTCAAAATTATTCTATATTAGGGTAATATGAGGGGACTTTCACTTTCTACTATATGCAATGCCTTATCATCTATATATTATAAATGAATGTGCATTACTTTGATAATTACAACACAAATATGTTACATTTTAAAATCTAAGTTACTAATGGGAAGGAAGGTAAAATATGGGACAAAACTTGACTTTGTTAAGGTCTTAATCTATCCTTTTTGATGATTCTAGTCCCCAGTGCACTTTGACCATTAGCCAGAGAATTGACTGTGCCCTATAAATATGTTAGCTCACCTGATAGGCCTGACTGATGGTAAATGGGACAGAGAATACCTAGAATGAGCTTTTTTTTCTTTTTTTCAAAATGAACAAAAGCCTAATATACAACCTGGCTGTGAAATACGTGATTGGAAAAATATTGCCCCTTGGTTAAAGAAGTGACATCCAATGGGCGATAATTCCTCTAGATTGAACATTTTGTTACAGCTGTCCACAGAAACTTAAAGAGGTTATTTCCTTGATCTGCGGGGCATTCATTTTCTACTATAAGCATCCCACAGTGTAATGTGTATACCTTACATATAGAAGATTAATAATATTTCTCTAGCGCTTTTCGCCTGAACTTCTCGATACAAGTGGTGTTCATGGAAATGATTTGATCTAAATCAATTTTGAGCACCAGCACGCAAGCACTCCTAGCTGTTACTCCCTCTTACTTCCACTACTGGTGCATATTCTTCCTCTTTTAAAAAAAAAAAAAATCACCCCTATTCACTTAAAATCAAAAAACGCAAATAAAATTTTTTCCCACCTACAATTTGGTAAAGATTTAAGAAATGGACAAAATCCAGGGTTGATGAGTACACACTCAGGCACTGTTTTGGCACTGTTACACTTTTTCCAGGAGCTAGTTTGGCCATGTGTATCAAAATGAGAAATGTGAACCCCTTTGACCCAGACAGCTCACACAGAAGTGAAAAGATGTATGCTTAGTGAAAAATGAGATATAACCTGTTCTATCATTAGCAAAGAATGGAATATTCAGACAATATGACATTAGTTCTGAGACACTTAACAGATTAAGGTATACTATAGTAGATGAAGTAGTGACCCCCCAAAATTCATGTCTACATGAAACCTCAGAATGTGACCTTATTTGGAGATAGGGTATTTGCAGATGTAATTAAAAGTCTCAAGACGAAATCATCCTGGGTTTAGGGTGAGCTGTAAATCCAATGACTGGTGTCCTTATAGGAAAAGGAGAGGACACTGAAAGATACACAAGTACACACACAAGAAGATGGCCACGTGGCAACAGAGGGAGAGATTGTAGTGATGTAGCTACAAGCCAAAAAATGCCAAGGATTGCCAGCAATCATGTGAAGCTAGAAGAGAGGCATGGAACAGATTCTCCCTCAAAGCCTCCAGAAGGAACTAGCCTTGTCATACCTTGATTTCAGACGTCTGGTCTCCTGAATATGAGAAAATACATTTCTGTTATTTTAAGCTGCTCTGTTTGTGGTAATTTGTTATGGCAACCCTAGGAAACTAACCCAAATATGATGTCTTGGATTGACTTTAAAATGATCCAGTGATGAGAGGGTTAGGGGAGACTCAGAGGGAGGTATAGATAAGACAAAATTAGATAACAGGTACATGGGGGTTATACCATATTCTGCATGCTTTTGTGTATATTTGAAACTTTCCAGAATGAAAATTTAAAAAGAAATACTATGTAGATTTAAATTTATTGACATGGAAAGATATCTGTGAACATATTGTTGGATAGAATAAAATAGGTCACCAAACTTGATGGTATCTTATGATTTATCCTAAAGGCAGATTCCTGGAAGGATGTTCACCAAAATGTTATGCCTAGTCATTTCTAGGTAGTGTGACTTGAGTTGATTTCTTCTCCATATTTTTTGTATTTTTGGAATTTTTTACAGCAAGCATGATTGATTTTTTTTAATTAAGCTATTTTCAACAACAATAGTAATAATAATAATATCCCCCTCAGATTACACCACAACAAAATTTCCTTCTTTACCCTCAATATGCCTGTGGTAAGTCTGACACTTCCATTCCCATTTTAAAGAAAATGAAGGATCAGGGAGATAAACTCTAACATCACTAAGGATTTTGAAGCAGAATTTTAAAATTAAGCCCAGGGTTTGTCAAACCTGAAGGTGTTGTCCTTGTCAGCTGTTGCCTTAGAAATGTCTTTCTCACTACCAGCAAGAGACTTTAAGAAGTTTGATACTCACTCAGACATCACCAGAGATTGACCTGGGGGGAGAGGACAGGAGCACCTTGAGACCAGAGTTTTCTCCCCATGTATCAAGAGGGTCATCCTTTAGTACAGTGACATTCAAGTTATGCTACAGGAAGGAGTGAGATGCAGGAGGAGATTCTCATCCTTCTAACCTCTCCCTACTCCAGCCAGCCAAACGTTTGGAATGCAGGGGAAACATCCAAAGAGGGTTTAAAATCCAACAGGTGAGAGAAATAACTCCAACATAGGGAGCAAATGCATGACACACTTGTTCCCCACTCCCAGGTCTATGACAGTCATCACTAATCAATGGCATTCTTTCAGACTGGAGATTGGATAACAATCCCTAGAAAGTTAGTTCACAAGATGAAACTTATTTGCCATCCTAGATCCTATTCTGAAACAAATTCTGACCAAAGACCAAAGGAAGAGTTTGTTGGCAAAATAGCAAAGTAAAAGTGAGCAAAATCTTAGAAAAAGAATGATAATAGTTATACATTTTATTTAGCATCTACTAAGCACCTACTCAATACATGCCAGCTCTGGTGATATAAAGGAAACTAAGACAAGACATTCTCTGTTCTTGAGGACATTACAGGAAGAGACAGCAAATTGCTGTAGAGATTAGGAAGGTAGACTTTAGAAAGACCAAAAAACAAGATACACAAGATTCTGTTGAGGACTCCTTCTCCTTGACTAGAACTACATTCATCCAAAGGTAGACTTAGCGTTTAGATTTCCCAGAGCTACAACCCAGGGGCTACTCCGGTCAACATATATGCTTTATTCTTTGCTAAAACCAGAAAACACAAGAAATGCAGGGAATCCTTCATCACAAGAAAAAAATTATAAGTATTATATGGTGATGGATGTTAACTAGACTAATTGTGTGATCATTTTGCAACATATACAAATATCAAATCATTATTTTATACACTTAAAACTAATATAATGTTATATATAAATTACATCTAAGTAAAAAAAAAAAAAACCTGCCCTTGAAAATAAAACATTTAAAAAGAAATTCAGGGAATCCAAAGGTGCCGACTCTCTACTGATTATAGAAATACTCAGTACTATCATTTGTTGAGCAAGTGTCAAGCACTTTTTGTTTACAATCTCCACCCCTCACAACAACTTGGCAAGGCAGATATTATTACTCTCATTTTACTCATGAGGAAAATAAAGTTCCGAGAGGTGAAGTACCATGAACAGGAAATAGCCTTTAAGGGTTTGGAAACGAGATTTAAACTTAGGTCTTTCTGAGTCCATTTGCTTTACACCACGCAACACCAACTCTGAAGAGGGAAAAAGTATGTATGAGCTTATGTGAACAGGTACACTCACATCTATCTATCTATCTATCATCTATCTATCTGGTATATATATGGTCATACGTATGGGTGTTGCAGAAACCAACACCCATACAGTTGCTGAGGAGAACACCCACACTTCTATGAATTACCAGAACAGCAATGGATGCCATTAACACACTGACTGCAGACGTATAAATTGAAAAAAAGTTGCTTCTGATCATAAGAAATGCCCTCTAAAGCATTTGATTCCATGGACTCAAATCAGGAAATTTCCTACTGTACACCTTTGCCAGTGCTTATATAGCAACCAAGAACCTAATCCTATTATTTGAAGTTGCCAGACCCTACAGAAAGCGAGAAAGCAGTGTATGAAATCACGTCAACAGAACAGCAGCAGGAATATTTCCACCGCCTTGGTCTTGGTTTTGCCACTGCTTTCTCCTAAGCTATTGTGGGACTGAGGGACTGGTAATCAAACCTGGAAAGACAGAAAGGAAACAAAGGGAATGAAACAGTTCTGGCAGACTTTGAAGGATGGTGAGATGAAGGGCAAAAGGCTCATTTCATCAGTCCAGAGGTCTCTAATAGAAAAAAAAAAAACAACTCAGGAAACTAGACCAGTTTGATTCAAAGGTACTGAAATATGATAAAAACATTTAAAATCTATTCATCTGTTGATGGGCATTTAGGTTGCTTCCATGTCCTGGTTATTGTAAATAGTGCTGCAATGAACATTGGGGTGCATGTGTCTTTTTGAATTATGGTTTTCTCAGGGTATATGCCCAGTAGTGGGATTGCTGGGTCATATGGTAGTTCTATTTTTAGTTTTTTAAGGACACATGTACTCCAATGTTCATTGCAGCACTATTTACAATAGCCAGGACATGGAAACAACCTAAATGTCCAACGATAGATGAATGGATAAAAAAGATGTGGTACATATATACAGTGGAATATTACTCAGCCATAAAAAGGAACGAAATTGAGTTATTTGTAGCAACGTGGATGGACCTAGAGACTGTCATACAGAGTGAAGTAAGTCAGAAAGAGAAAAACAAATATCGTATATTAATGCATATATGTGGAATCTAGAAAAATGGTACAGATGAACCGGTTTGCAAGGCAGAAATAGACACAGGTGTAGAGAACAAACGTATGCACACCAAGCGGGGAAAGTGGGGAGGGGATGGTGGTGGTGGGATGAACTGGGAGATTAGGATTGACATATATACAATAATACATATAAAATAGATAACTAATAAGAACTTGCTGTATAAAAAATAAATTAATTAAATTAAATTTTAAAAAAATTTTACATATTTGCATCAAATAACAGCTTTCTTCACATAATAAATGCCTCTGATTAATCACCCAAAATTAAAGAACACAGTTCTTGTATTTAGTTTTTTTATATTGCCAACATGTTCCAGCGTTCAAGTCAAAGCCAAAGATTAAACGTCTTTATATTTTTGTTGTGATTTTACTGCCAAATGCAAATATCTAAGTGCAAGTAAGTCATTACTCTCCCGCTGTTGTGGTCTGATTAATTCTCACAATATTAGCCAGCAATTCATTTTATCCCTTGGCGTCACAAGTCCAGTTGAAGGAGATAAGTGGCTGATAAAAGATCTCTGAGAACAGTTATAAATGATTCACTTTAAAAGAATAATAAAGCAACCACCGGATAAGCGCTGCTGAGTAAACCTTCCATACATCGCACAAAACTAATTTAGTTTTTAAAACTTCAGCAAATTATAGTCAATAATCTTCACTGTCACCCTGCTGCTCACAAAACTTTTGAGAAGAAACTTAATGCTGAAATGCAAATATTTAATTAGATTTTAATGGTGAGGTTTATTTTTCCTAAATCTGGTCATCTGTCTCAATTACGTTCTCCATTTTTTACAGTTAACCAGGAATTGTCATCCCCATGGGCTTTGGGGAATGTTTTCTCTTTCCTAATTCCTGTTCAGCACTTGCTTTCTCAAAAGTGTAGTCATTGTGGAAAAGGGTTTGGTTTGTTCTCTTCTCTTTTGGAAAAGAGAAACATTGAGGAAAAAAAAAAAAAACCAACACATGTTCTGAGCAATGCTTTTAAAGCTAATTGTCCTTCTGTCCTAGTAACAGAGACTCTTCAGTAGCTAAACAATTAATTGTCTTTTCCTACCTCACTGCACAGGGCAATTAACATGCGTTTTTATTTAAGGTCCAATTAAAGCAGCTTTGTGTATACTTGGAAAATTTTAAAGCTATATGTCTTCCAAACGTATTCTGTAGTTTAGATTTTACATTAATTTGAAGAAATTAGTGAGACGTGGCTGTTCATGCCCCTTCCAACAAAACCAATATTAAAATCGGCCATAAAACTCTTCGGAACTGTTACAGGGGTGAAACATTGCAACCGCCTTCCTGAATGTCTCTTCTCTGTTCTGATCATCAAGCTACGTACCCTACTTCAGACTTGCCTTTCTACACTGATGCTGAGACTGGAACTCTGAACCACCTTTCTGTCCTTTGCCAGATGCTGTTAGACTTCGCCAACAGGGGGCACTAGTGAGACTGGCAGTCAAGAGGGGAAAGAGGGGCCTTGCTCATGGTTTCAACTTCCAGTCCCTCTGAGTGTCATCCCAGTAGCGCTTCTTCACCAGCACCAGCAGTTGACTGCAGTTTTTACAACACTGGCAAAAGCAGCCCCATCTCACACTCCGAGACACCAGCGCCAGCAAATCGTGCGCCTCCCCCAAAGGGGGGTGGGGGCGGTTCCAGCCCCAGGGGTCCGTCCTCCAAGTGGCTCGGCTTGGTAACGCCACCCTCTTTCCTTGGTTCCCCCAATGGCTGGTCACTGCTTCCTCAGCTGCTACCTCTGTGATGCCTTAATGTTCACTTATTGCATTTCCAGTTCTTTAATACCTTTCATGCAATTTTTAATAATGAATTCTGCAAATCAGTTGGTGTGGTTTCAGTCTTCTGATTGGACCCTGACTGATACACCTTGTTTACTTTCAAATCAGATAGACCTGGGTTGAAATCCCAGCCCTACTACTTACCAGCTGTATGCCCTGGGCAAATTACTTAAAATGTCTGCGTTTTCCTTCCTCCTTTATACAAAATGGGTATAATATCCTAGAGTTGTCAGGACTAATGAGATAATTTATGACAAGTGACACAATATAATAAAGGCTTTAAAAAGTTGATTCCTTTCCCCTTCACCTTCTACAGGTTCAAGTTCTCCCATTTACAACAGATAGGAGTTAATGCTCTTTCCCTACTGAGAATAAATTCATTCTTTATGCTTCCTGACAACTTATATCGTGCCAATTGTGCTTCTAAAATCACCCACTGGGACTTACCTGGTGGTCCAGTGGCTAAGACTCCACACTCCCAATGCAGGGGGCCCAGGTTCAATCCCTGGTCAGGGAACTAGCTCCCACATGCTGCAACTAAAAAGATCCCACATGCCACAACGAAGATCCCGTGTGCCACAACTAAGACCCAGCGCAGCCAAATAAATAAATAAATATTTAATAAAATAAAATAAAATCACCCCTCGTTAGCTCTTTCACGATGCCTTAATTCCAGGTACAATTATCACAATAATTCTGTCGATCCTGTTAATATCTTTTTATGTTAACCATACTCTTTTGCATTGTTTCCTGGCAGCCTATCTTCTCTTTGACTTATTTTGCTGATGTTCATGACATTTCTCTCTAAGACATTTCCGCATCTCTTATTCTCTCTCCATATGGTTTCTGGAGCGGTCCTTTTCCCCCCATCTCACCCTCCCACGCACCCTTACCTTCACAACTGACTCCCCACTTCCATTCCCTTGCTTCCTGGAAATTTCACATATTGGTAAAATAATTCCACATTAGGTCATACATGTCTTCTATAAACATGAAATCCCTCTTTGTCCATTCACTTTTCCTTTGTGAAACTTTTATAGAGTATGGCTCATAATAGGCCCCTGATAAATATCCACTGAGTGAAAAAATTAATGAAATCTCCATTTATCCCAATCATCAATCTTTCCTCTTCCACCCTTTCCAAATGCCTTGGCTTTTACCTTTTGAAAGCTGCTATTTCCTCACTCTGAGCAAGGAAGAATAAACTTGGATCTTTCTGTTCTACTCTCTCCATTAAGATTATAATACAAAAACAAAACTTCAAAGACACAAAGAGATGTAAGGTATTCAAAGATCTAAAGCAGTGTCCTTATGTCTAATCTGCTTTCACTCAAAAAAACACTCTACTTTCAATTTTTTTTTGTATGATCTATTGTTTGATAAGGCACTTAAGCACAGTCTCTGCATGGACAAGCCGTATTAGGTTATTGGTATCCAATTATAGCTTCTGTAGCTGCGTGCATAATATTTGGTAAGTTGCACTCATTTTTGTAAAAACTTATTTATTTATTTATATCTACTTTATTATCAGCAAGGTTGTAAGGCAGGCAGACACTTACAAATGGACCTTCTTTCCATATGAATATTTTTTAATTGGTTTGTGTGACTGATCTCTTTCCCTTTGGTTAGGTCATACTGAACAAAAAGTTTCACAGTTTAATATTTATATACCAATATTGCTATTAAAATGTTATGACATCTTTGGCTCCTAGAGTTTCACCCTCAGTCCCTCTTCTTAAAACAGAATCCTCATATCATGGGTCTATCATTTGTTTTTTCCACAGAACTCTACTTTTAAACCTCCACCAAGGAATTCCCAAGACACTCGAGGAATTAGGTGTTGACCTTAATTGTTTCAAGACTTGAGTGAGACAATGGAAGCCATCCATGTGATGTCCCTCCTTCACCACCATTTTACAGGAGATGGAACCAAGGCCCAAAGAGCAGGTGCAAGTTGGCCAGATTACAAAGAGGGGATGGTAAAACTGGGTAGAAGTTTGGATCCTCTGAATCTCAAACCAATATTCTTTCTCTTCATTCTTATCTTGTTACTTCTATGGAAACTCCTAGACTTTTTTCAAATCTTGACTATCTGGAGGGAACCATTTCATTATTTTTAAATTATCTTATTTTATTTTATTTTTAACATCTTTATTGGAGTATAATTGCTTCACAATGGTGTGTTAGTTTCTGCTGTATAACAAAGTGAATCAGCTATATGTATACATATATTGCCTTATCCCCTCCCTCTTGCATCTCCCTCCCACCCTCCCTATCCCACCCCTCTAGGTGGTCACAAAACACTGAGCTGATCTCCCTGTGCTATGTGGCTGCTTCCCACTAGCTATCTATTTTACATTTGGTAGTGTATATGTCCATGCCACTCTCTCATTCCACTTTGATACATAATTTTTCTATTTTTCTTTCTACCTCATAATTTACACATAAAAATTTGAATGTGTCCATGACTCCTTTTCAGCACCCCACTGCCCTACCACTGCTACCAGGCACTGCCTTCTTAACTGAGAGGCAACTCAAGGGAGAAGAAGAAAACTAAGATGTCAAAAACATTTGCAAGCCTGGGACTTGCAGTTTCAAGATGGTAGAGAGAATGTATTTCCCTTTACGAACAAAAAGAATAAATGTTCTTAAAATAAACATAGAATGGATGCATATAGGATGCTTGAAAACAAGAGGGGAACTTTCAACAGACCACAAAAGGTGTAGGAAATCCCTGAAATATATAAAGCTTCTGGGAAGCTACAAATAAATTCTGAATACCTATTACAATACTCCATTAATTACCTCATGACTAAGCCACAGCACACTCCTTTGTGTTATTTGACTTTTAGCTTGGAGCTGAAAGAGGAAAGGAAACAATATGTATCATTTCATTTAATCCTCAAAATAACTATAATTTGGTGTTATTATCCCCATTTTGCAGGTGAGGAAGTTGAGTTCTAGAGAAGTAAAGTAACCACACTAAGGCCTCGTAGCTAATAAGTGATAGAGGAGGAACAGGGTATTTCTGGTTCTAAAGCCTGAGCAATTTCCACTACACCGACATCTCCCCACATATTGGAAGGACAAGCACTTATTACACCCTACCATATGACAGGCATGGAACCAGATGCAAAATTATCACTGACACTGCACTGTGCAGGTAATTTTGTTTGCTTAAGGATTCTCAAGGGAGAATGTAAGACAAAGGTGGCTAATCTCATTTATAGTAAGAAAACCTGAGGAATGCAGATACATCAGGTGCTTAGGGTCTCAGAAGTCACAAATGCCATTCAAGAATGGAAATCATCTCACCAGTTAATGGTCACCACCTAAAGTCTCTCTTCTAGTCCCAACTTGGACCCAGAGGGCACATTTGTGAGACGACCAGTCAGAGAGTACAATGGCAGGCTATATATGGCTCGAGGACTGAAACAAGATCAAATCTGTGGTCTTGTTCTCATTAGCTCATTGTCCTAACATCCTGGGTGGTCTCAGACATCAGCTACATTTTATTCCCTTGAAAGCTTAAAATCATCACTGAGGTAACTATGGCAAGTCCTCCCGGAAAAGCAAACCAAGAGGAACAAATGCCCGTCACTCTCCCACCCATGGAAATCTTAGCAGCTTCCACAGAGGTTGGCTGTGTGTGCATCATTGGCTTAAGAGTTCAGAGATCTCACAGTTGTGTCTTCAAGAGTTCCTGGGAAATTTCAATCAGCAGTGGGTTTTTTTTTTAATTGATGTATAGTTGATTGACAATTTTCTGTTAGTTTCAGGCATATAACAGTGATTCAATATTTTTATAGATTATACTCCATTTGAAGTTATTATAAAATATTGGCTATATTTCCAGTGCTGTGCTCACAGATACAAAGAACAACTAGTGGTGACCAGCAGGGAAAGGGGTGGGGGCAGAGACAAGATGGGGAAAGAGGATTAAGAAGTACAAACCACTAGATACAAAATAAATGACACAATCAGCAATTTTTGATCTCTACTGTGATTCATCCCATGAGCTTGACTATCTACTGGAGCAACAGATTCTTATTTTAAGGTACTCTCCTCATAGAAAGAGCTCAACAACATGGGAAAAAGAAAGGAGAAATGAACTAATGTTTATTAAGTGTCTACTATGCCCCAGACCCTTGTAGAGTACTTTAACTATGTTATCTAATCTGCACAAAAACTCTATAAGGTAAGGTGAGTGTCTGTTTTGACAGTTGGTGAAACTAAAGATTTCACCTTCAGTTTCACTGAAGTGTGAGATAAAGAAACCTGCTCAAGTTCACAAGGCTAGAAAGATTGTGAACCTAAGATTCAAACCTGGGTCTATTTGACAACAAAATCCATGTTCTTCTAGTTAAATCACCTTCTATAAAATACAAAAACTGTGAGTTTTCTATACAATAGCCTATCTTATATATCCTTATTCTTTTGCTAACTTCTGCCTAGAAATAATTTGATATAAAGTATCATTTTGCCTTTTTTGGGAACTGCTGTCTAAATATAGAAAATATTGCACCATTACCTAGTAAACTGTTTTTTTACATACCATAGTTTATCATCTGCAGATGCTGTCAGGGCCTGATGTTTGAATCATTATGCTTATGGGATTTAATTTTTAATGATGCAAAAATTATGCACAATATACCATCATTTCTCTCCCAAACCCAGAATCTGATAGCTAATAATTGCTCCTTACTTAGTGTGCTAACACTTCATGATATTAATTAGAATGCAACTGGAATCAGAAAAGTGACTTTCTGAAAATGGCCTTTATGAATTCTGTGCTCATTTTCTTCCAATAACTTCAAGATTAAAGTTGTTGATTACATGCCTCAACAATTTTTTCCCTGACAGACTCTTCTACAAACAAAATATAAGGTCTGCAAAAGCTAGTTGATGACCTTTCCACATCAGGAAAGTGCAAAGAACTCTGTAGTTGTATTAGTTAGAGTAATACTGGCTAGTTTCATTTTGTAAGAAACCTGTAAACTGAAATGTTTTTAATATTGAAGAATTGGTACAATAAAAATGAATTAAAATGTATTCTAATATTGAAGAATATTTGCCCTGCAACAAATTGCACTCTCATCTCCCACTTACAGGCTGCCCTTCTCTCCCGTATAACCATGAACAATAGTGACAGCAGTGCCACTCAAACCAGCAAGAGGGGCCTGCCCTGGATCTCAGGCCAAAAGGCCCCTCTCCTGCATCTTCTCCAGCTACAACCCTTCCCATCGGGTGAGAAGTCTGTATGGCCAAGAAGATATGCCCACCCAAAACCCATACCTCCCTCTTCTAGACTACCTCTGGGTTCTGGAGACCCTAGAATCCCCTTCCCAAATTTCCCCCAAACTGCTACTAGGACCAGTATGATTTCCTTCCTCAGACCTGTTCTCCAAAGCCCAGATTGCACTGCCAGGGTGCACAGCCCTAGTGCCAAGGGGTGAAGAGAGAGAGGGTAACTCTTTGTGGAGCCTGGGGATGGAGCTTGGACAGATAGCCTGGGGTGTACACAGGAGCGCGTCTGGGGCCTCTTACAATGCAGGAATATGGGAGGCGGGGGAAGAGAAGGAGGCGGGCTACAGTCCGGGAACCGGGCCTGCTCTTCCTGTACTCACACATTCCAGAGTGGAGCTCCACGGAGTCAAGGAGTCTAGAAGCGAACCTGGTCTTCCATGTCATAATAATAAAGGCATATTTATAAAGTAGAATGATAGAACATATGTAATAGTTTTTTAGTTGGACTTAAAATTTTAAATATGTAGACATGTGGTATCTAGGCCTCCACTTGTACTTGTGTCCTGAGTCTCACAAATATTTGGCAAATCCCGCCAGACCAGAGAGGGGGATAAAAATAGAGGGGACAGTTTATTGCCTCATAGCTCATCATCACTTTTTCTGTTCATAAATCTTCAAAGAAATAACTTGCATTCCTTAAATGTCCCCATCAAATGAACGACTCCCGAAAGTTGAAAATGATTTCCTTTGCTGACTACATTTCAATATCTGCTTAGAGCAAGTCACAGTTAACTTACCCACCCCACATCTACCACACAGAGTATGGGGAGAGGGCTTGATGAAGCACACAGAAGAGCTCCCCAAAGCTTCTTCTGTAGCTACCTGTCCTATCATGTTCCATTCCAGGACCGTGGTGCCCTGGTCTTGCCAGAATTGCTTCTGAGAAAAACAGCTACGGTAACCACATTGCCTCTGCGGCACTAAAGTCCAGGCGAACATAGAACTGAAACTACAGCTCTGAAGTCATGTTTCTGAGGTTCATTTCCAAGAGTGCATTTTTGAGTCATTTTAAGAGGCAGCAATTTTGAGGGGGCAAAGGCCATGAATTTTCAAATCAGATTTAGAGTTGAAATTTGGCTTTGAGTCATTAGACCCTTCCACATGTACACCAACCTTTCTGAACCCCAGATGCTTCACCTGTAAAATAACACAACCTGGTTCATCAGGCTATCATACAGGTCAGATGAGAAAATGGGTAATATACGTACTGGAATCTCTGGCACACAGGAAGTACACAATTAATGTTGGTTCTCACTTTTTCCTCTTTTTCTCTTCTGAGGCTGAGTCTTTCATTCTTACTTGGATTCTCTCCCCATCTCTGGCAAACAAATTGACTAATTCTTCAATGTGCAACTAATACCTGGTGCCTGAATATTTCTGTCCTCTGACGTCTTTTGGATTTCATCACTTTTTTCTGACTCCCTCTCTGTGCTTCGTATAAACATTCCCACAAAGACTGAGCAGAACAAGGGAGTAAGAATAAAGAATGGGAAGAAGGGTCTCTCATCCTTTATCATCACCATGCTCAAATTGCCATCAAGAGCTCTTGATGACCCTTCAGATCAACGCTAGGGTTCTCCATCTCCAAATTTGGTACTTGCTTGCAAATTCGCATATGACAGGAGCTCTATAAAGTTTATTCTTCCTATAACCAAGATAATTTGCATAACAATTCCAGCTACCAGGAGACATTGGACTCTGCAACATGCACCATTTGCAGATCCCTACAAAGGAGAATCACTTTTGCAGCTGATGGGAGAAGGTGGGGGAGTTGGTCATTTACCATAATGACTTTTTCATGATAAGCAGCCAGCATCTGTGATTATTTCCAAAGGCAGTGAACAGGTTCAAAGTCTTACATTATTGGACTTTAATTAGGAGTCGAGTTTGCATACATTTTAAATGTTAATCAATGTTCAGTGAGCCAGTGAACTCAGATAGGTCACCCACAACCTACTGTCTCCAGAAAGAACATATACTCTTTTCCTTTTTGTTGAGATGTAAAGTACCATGGTGCAAGAGCACAAGATCCTATTTCTCAAAAGAAAATGGCAAAGGACAAGTAGAGTTCAGAATGATGACTCAGAATTTGGGATTTGCAAATCTCACTACTCAGCTGAATTCTTAAAGCATTCCTCCCTAGTCCCATAAATGTGGAACAACATATATTGTCTATAAATTTCATTGATTTTGAAGACTCTTTGGGAAGCTCTAAACATAACTTGAGGCACAGAGGCAAATGCAGAAGCAGAGTTTAATATTTCTGGCCTAAAATTAGTCTGAACTGGATTTGAGCAGGTCCTCCGAATAGGGAACTCTAAACCTACTTCCTGGCAAAATGAGAAAACAAAAGACTAATACAAAAATTGTATTTCCTTGGATAAAATTGACCA
This sequence comes from Balaenoptera musculus, assembly GCF_009873245.2. Taxonomy (NCBI): domain Eukaryota; kingdom Metazoa; phylum Chordata; class Mammalia; order Artiodactyla; family Balaenopteridae; genus Balaenoptera; species Balaenoptera musculus. The sequence continues at coordinate 41,387,190 of NC_045790.1, read as the reverse complement.
TTATTATACAATTATGTTTGCCTTATTTTTCTGGTAATAAAATGTCCTTTCTTTTATAAAATTAGTTCTTAGATAGTCATGTGTGTTTGTTTGTTTTTAAATAAGTCCTTGCTTGGTAACATTTAAAAGTTGATGGGTCTCCTAAGTTTAGGAAAAACACAAATCCCTGGCAGATGGATGAAATTCGCAAATCTGGGGAATGCTGAGGCAAGAAACCATACTGTACAGGTCTGCAAAAGACCAGCACCCTGGCTTTGACTCTGTTGTTTTGTCATCTCTCTTTTCTGTCCAAGACAATGTTTAAAAGTCAATATTTCTCCATTTCCTGTCTCTCCTTTTAATGAGAAAGGACAAACACTTGAAAACAAAAATGTATGCAAGGTGCTTGAGACAGAAATTATTTCCCCAAAGTGCTTTAATCATGCTGTTGAAAACCACATCCTCCAGTAGCCTCATCACATAAATCACAGTAAAAGGTTAAAGATGAAGTTCAGCTGTGCCAAATTGCCTGCAATGGTTTCTCAGAAATGGATTACTTTCTGAGTAAGGTGAAATCATTCTGCTACCCATTGGTATGCTTAGGTGGTCTCTGGCTTGTAACTTCACATCCAGATCATGAGTACGGATGTTTGGTTTGAAGGACTGCTTGTTTAATTTCTTATCAACATTTGACTCAAACCTAGACACTGGGCAGAACTTCCATGAAGTTCAGGACTTCCACACCGCCAGCACCAGGGGGCAGAAGCCAGGCTTCATAAGAGGACAATGATAGTAATACATTCTAAATGCATTACCTGTACCTTGATAAACTCTTAAATACCATCTAAAGCATTATTATTCCATTATTATTCAGGGTTCCCAGACACTAAGCATTGTGAACAGAATAATTCCTCAGAAATGTGATTTAGTTATTGAATAAATGTAGGAAGTTATGGAGTATATTGCAATGATTCTTAAATAACTTCAGAAGGATGGTAAAATAGAAAGAGTCCTGGACTTGGGAATCAGGTGACCAAGGGCCTATTTTTCCTTTGGTGTAAGCTTAGAGTTAACTAATTCTCCTGAGCCTCACTTTCTTCATCAATAAAATATGTGTTTGGTCTGAAAAGACCCTTTTATTTCTGTTCATTAAGCATTTATTTTGTTCTAAGTACTATGCATGGTGCATTACAAATAGTATCTCATTTAATCCCCTACAATAACTCTATGAGATGAGTACTGTTATTAGCCCCACTCTTGTCCAAGGTCCCTTACACGATCTCACTCCATTCTTCCCCAAACAAAATACACTGAAGCTGCTTTGGGTAAACACAACTGCTCTCTCCCCAAAGCTCATCTACAGCTTCTGTGTGTTAAACAGTTTTGTTTTTCTGGTTTTACTTCCATTTTTGGGTTCCTCTTTGGTTAATGGATTGGTTTCCCTTTCAGTGGCATTGCAATTTGCATCTCAGCTCCTTACAATCATAAGAGGAAATTAGCTAGCACTTATTAAGCACCAATCAAATGGCATATGCTTTCCAAATATTTTCTCTTATCCTAACAACGACCCATTGCCCCATTTTACAAGTCAAGATATAGTCTCAGAGATGTTTAATAGGCTGTCCAAGACCACACAGTGAGGCGTTCTCTCTCTCCTTTTTTTTTTTGAAGTATACTTGACTTAAAATGATTCAAGTGTACAGCAAAATGATTCACTTATACATATATATATTTTTTCAGATTCTTTTCTATTATAGATTATTACAAGATATTGAATATAGTTCCCTGTGCTATACAGTAGGTCCTTGTTGTTTATCTATTTTATACATAGTAGTGTGTATCTGTTAATCGCAAATTCCTAATTTATCCCTCCCCTTCTCTGTCTCCTTTGCTAACCATAAGTTTGTTTTCTATGTCGTGTAACTCTCTCTCTCGACTAGTCTATCTTTTTTTCCCCACTAAGCCCTATAACCTATGACACAGCTGTTTGAGAAAGCATGTTGACATCTACATACTTTCCTTCTATACAAGGATCACTCATTTCAGGGAAAGAAACTGTAAATTAGTTTACACAAATATTCAAATTAGAGCTGTTTGGATTTGATAAGAAAGCTCATGTTTAGAAAAGAAAGAAGGCTAGTGTTTTCACACTCTGTTCCTTAGATTGTATATGACCAATGACCTGCTGTTTAGCAAAAGGAAGACAACAGAGCAGTTACTATTTTGTGAAGAGCAAAACTAAGTTATCAAAATTTGTTTTTAAAATCTTCCCATTTAATCTGAATTGAAAAATGAGAATTATGTTTACAAAAACTTTCAGTTAATGACTGATGCATCATACTCCTGTGATTTTAAACAATGATTTCTTTTATTCTTTGTGGCTTTGAGCAAAGAGCTTCTTCATCTATGCTACACTTCAAATGGTACCCCAAATTCCAGCTAATTTATTACATTTTCATTACAAATCAGGACATGGAGTGAAAACTATATAAATCAATCCATCTATTTGTCTAAGATTAGTTGTAGAAATTCAAATCTGAATATGTTTCACATAGCTTAGATTTCACACCCACACCTGACCCTACTACCAGAGTTTCCTTATCTATTTTGCATCATTATTCCTTATATATCCCACAGTCTCCTCTGTGACCAAGTATCCACCAATTCTTCAGGCTCTGGGTATCCTTTCCACATCAGAATCTTGTTTTCCTAAGGCATGTTTCATCGTCTCCATTTTGGAGAGAAAGCACAAAAAGCAGAGTTTCTTTAATTTTCTCCAAGCTCTCTCACTCAATAGGCAATGAATATTCAAACCGTATGATTCAGCAATCCTACTACTAGGTATATATCCAAAGGAAATGAAAACAGGATATCAAAGAGATATCTGCACTCCCACATTCATTGCAGCATTATTCACAACAGCCAAGATATAGAAACAACCTAAGTATCCATCAATGGATGAAAGGATAAAAAAGATGTGGTATATGTATGCAATGGAGTATTATTCAGCCATGAGAAAGAAGGAAATCCTGCTGTTTGAGACAACATGGATGGAAATTGAGGACATTATGCTAAGTGGAGTAAGCCAGACAAAGAAGGACAAATATTGCATGGTATCACTTATATGTGAAATCTAAATAAAAAGTCAAACTTATGGGAAACACAGTAGAAAAGTGGTTGCTGGGGGCTGGGGAGTGGGGGAAATAGGGAGAGGATGGTAAAAGTGTACAGACTTTCAACTATAAGATGAATAAGTTCTGAGGAGCTAATGTGTAACATGGTGACTCTAGCTAATAACACTGTATTGTATAATTGAAATTTGCTGAAAGTAAAACTTAAGAGTTCTCACATACACACAATAAAAGATAAGTATGTGAGGTGATGCATGTGTTAATTAACTAGATGGGAAGATATCTTTCACAATGTATATGTATATCATATCACATGATGTACACTTTAAACATCTTATAATTTTATTTGTTAATTATACCCCAAGAAAGCTGAACAAACACCTGCTATATGTGAACTACCACATGAGGAATTATAAATGATGTTAAGATTTTAAAAAGATAGAATGTTGCACTCAAGGGGCTTAGAATCTACCAGCCAATCTGACTAGATGATCTAGTTTCTAACTGACCTAGAGTTCTCCTACAGAGAGGAAATTAATCACATTATTCTAAAAAGGGATTCTTCATTTTACAGAAAGATTCACTGCACATTTCCTAATGTACAGTAGGACATTTAAAATATGAGTACATGGGACTTCCCTCGTGGTCCACCGGTTAAGAATCCACCTTCCAATATAGGGGATGCGAGTTCAATCCCTGGTCAGGGAACTAAGATCCCACATGCCACAGGGCAACTAAGCCCGCATGCCACAACTACTGGGCCTGCGTGCCATAACTAGAGAGCCCACTTGCTGCAACTACAGAGCCCACATGCTCTGGAACCCATGCGCCACAACTACAAAGCCCATGCACTCTGGAGCCCATGCACCACAACGAGGGACACTGCATGCTGCAACTACTGAGCCCGCGTGCTCTGGAGCCCACGCATGCACCACAGCTAAAGAGAAGCCTGCACGCCACAACTAAGACCCAACACAGCCAAAAAATAAATAAATAAATATTTTTTAAAAATAAAATAAAATATGAGTAGATGTGCATACAGCTTTTGGGAGAACATATTTGTGACTTTCACAACATTGGAAAAAGATGAGTAGTGTTTTTCTGTTTTCCAACAGTAGGAGTTAATTTTTATGACATAAATTCTTAAATGTTATTTGTTTTTAGGCAAAAAGTGACCCTGAAAACAGGCAATTTATTTATTGTGAACTTTTGCCAAATAGTATCAAGAATGATAGCTACTTTTCCTTTTCCCAAAGTCTCTCTCTTTGTAATATGCTTCTTAAATATGTGTTAAAATGTGCATTTGTTTTATAGACTATCAATTTAATGTGACCATTTCCATATAAGCTGTAAAAACTACAAAACTGTTATCACAATCAATACGATATCAAGAAACAAAAATGAGATCTAATCATACTTTACTCATATATCCCCTTAATAACATTCACAGGAGAAGCTTCAAGATGGCGGAAGAATAGGACGTGGAGATCACCTTCCTCCCCACAAATACATCAGAAATACATCTACATGTGGAACAACTCCTACAGAACACCTACTGAACGCTGGCAGAAGACCTCAGACCTCCCAAAAGGCAAGAAACTCCCCACGTACCTGGGTAGGGCAAAAGAAAAAAGAAAAAACAGAGACAAAAGAATAGGGACGGGACCTGCGCCAGTGGGAGGGAGCCGTGAAGGAGGAAAGGTTTCCACGCACTAGGAAGCCCCTTCGCGGGTGGAGACTGCGGGTGGCGGTGGGTAAGCTTCGGAGCCACGGAGGAGAGTGCAGCCACAGGGGTGCGGAGGGCAAAGCAGAGAGATTCCCGCACAGAGGCTCGGCGCCGAGCAGCACTCACCATCCCAAGAGGCTTGTCTGCTCACCCGCCGGGGCAGGCGGGGGCTGGGAGCTGAGGCTCGGGCTTCAGTCGGATCTCGGATCGCAGGGAGAGGACTGGGGTTGGCAGAGTGAACACAGCCTGAAGGGGCTAGTGCGCCACAGCTGCCGGGAGGGAGTCCGGGAGAAAGTCTGGAGCTGCCGAAGAGACAAGAGACTTTTTCTTGCCTCTTTGTTTCCTGGTGTGCAAGGAGAGATTAAGAGCGCCGCTTAAAGGAGCTCCAGAGACAGGTGCGAGCCGCAGCTATCAGCGCGGACCCCAGAGACGGGCATGAGACGCGAAGGCTGCTGCTGCTGCCACCAAGAAGCCTGTGTGCGAGCACAGGTCACTCTCCACACCGCCCCTCTCGGGAGCCTGTGCAGCCCGCCACTACCAGGCTCGCGTGATCCGGGGACAACTTCCCCGGGAGAACGCACGGCGCGCCTCAGGCTGCTGCAACGTCACACCAGCCTCTGCCGCCGCAGGCTCGCCCCGCCTCCTCCGTACCGCTCCCTCCCCCCGGCCTGAGTGAGCCAGAGCCCCCGAAGCAGCTGCGCCTTTAACCCCGTCCTGTCTGAGCGAAGAACAGATGCCCTCAGGCGACCTACGCGCAGAAGCGGGTCCAAATCCAAAGCTGAACGCGGGGAGCTGTGAGAACAAAGAAGAGAAAGGGAAATTTCTCCCAGCAGCCTCAGAAGCAGCGGATTAAAGCTCCACAAACAACTTGATGTACCTGCATCTGCTGAATACCTGAATAGACAACGAATCATCCCAAATTCAGGAGGTGGACTTTGGGAGCAGGATTTATTAATTTTTCTCCTTTTCCTTTTTTTGTGAGTGTGTATGTGTGTGCTTCTGTGTGTGATTTTGTCTGTATAGCTTTGCTTTTACCATTTGTCCTAGGGTTCTGTCTGTCCTTTTTTTTTTTTTTTTTTAACTATACTTTTTAGCGCTTGTTATCATTGGTGGATTTGTTTTTTGGTTTGGTTGTTCTTTTCTTTCTTTCTTTCTTTCTTAATCACTTTTTAAATTTTTTTAATTTTTAATAATTATTTTTTATTTTAATAACTTTATTTTATTTTATTCTTTCTTTCTTTCTTTCTTTCTTTCCTTCCTTCCTTCCTTCCTTCCATCCTTCCTTCTTTCCTTCTTCCTTTCTTCCTTTCTTCTTCCTTTCTTCCTTTCTTCCTTTCTTTCTTCCTTTCTTTCTTCCCTTCTTTCTTTCTTTCTTTCTTTCTTTCTTTCTTTCTTTCTTTCTTTCTTTCCTTCTCCCTTTTATTCTGAGCCGTGTGGATGACAGGCTCTTGGTGCTCCAGCCAGGCATCAGGGCTGTGCCTCTGAGGTGGGAGAGCCAAGTTCAGGACACTGGTCCACCAGAGACCTCCCAGCTCCATGTAATATCAAACAGCGAAAATCTCCCAGAGATCTCCATCTCAACGCCAAAACCCAGCTCCACTCAATGACCAGCAAGCTACAGTGCTGGACACCCTATACCAAACAACTAGCAAGACAGGAACACAACCCCACCCATTAGCAGAGAGGCTGCCTAAAATTATAATAAGGTCACAGACACCCCAAAACACACCACCGTACGCGGACCTGCCCACCAGAAAGACAAGATCCAGCCCCACGCACCAGAACATAGGCATCAGTCCCCTGCACCAGAAAGCCTACACAACCCACGGAACCAAACTTACCCACTGGGGACAGACACCAAAAACAATGGGAATTACGAACCTGCAGCTTGGGAAAGGGAGACCCCAAACACAGTAAGTTAAGCAAAATGAGAAGACAGAGAAACACACAGCAGATGAAGGAGCAAGGTAAAAATCCACCAGACCAAAGAAATGAAGAGGAAATAGGCAGTTTACCTGAAAAAGGATTCAGAATAATGATAGTAAAGATGATCCAAAATCTTGGAAATAGAATGGAGAAAATACAAAAAATGTTTAACAAAGACCTAGAAGAACTAAAGACCAAACAAACAATGATGAACAACACAATAAATGAAATTGGAATCAATAGCAGAATAACTGAGGCAGAGGAACGTATAAGTGACCTGGAAGGTAAAATAGGGGAAATAACTACTGCAGAGCATAATAAAGAAAAAAGAATGAAAAGAATTGAGGACAGTCTCAGAGACCTCTGGGACAAAATTAAACACACCAACATTAGAATCATAGCGGTCCCAGAAGAAGAAGAGAAAAAGAAAGGGACTGAGAAAATATTTGAAGAGATTATAGTTGAAAACTTCCCTAACATGGGAAAGGAACTACTTACTCAAGTCCAGGAAGCAAAGAGAGTCCCATACAGGATAAATCCAAGGAGAAACACACCAAGACACATATTAAACTATCAAAAATTAAATACAAAGAAAAAATATTGAAAGCAGCAAGGGAAAAACGACAAATAACATACAAGGGAATCCCCATAAGGTTAACAGCTGATCTTTCAGCAGAAACTCTGCAAGCCAGAAGGGAGTGGCAGGACATATTTAAAGTGATGAAAGGGAAAAACCTATAACCAAGATTACTCTACCCAGCAAGGATCTCATTCAGATTTGATGGAGAAATTAAAACCTTTACAGACAAGCAAAAGCTAAGAGAATTCAGCACCACCAAACCAGCTTTACAACAAATGCTAAAGGCACTTCTATAGGCAGGAAACCCAAGAGAAGGAAAAGACCTACAATAACACACCCAAAACAATTAAGAAAATGGTAATAGGAACATACATATCGATAATTACCTTAAATGTAAATGGATTAAGTGTTCCAAACAAAAGACATAGACTGGCTGAATGGATACAAAAACAAGACCTGTATACATGTTCTCTACAAGAGAACCACTTCAGACCTAGGGACACATACAGACTGAAAGTGAGGGGATGGAAAAAGATATTCCATGCAAATGGAAATCAAAAGAAAGCTGGAGTAGCAATTCTCATATCAGACAAAACAGACTTTAAAACAAAGACTATTACAAGACACAAAGAAGGACACTACAGAGCGATCAAGGGATCAATCCAAGAAGAAGATATAACAATTGTAAATATTTATGCACCCAACATAGGAGCACCTCAATACATAAGGCAAATGCTAACAGCCATAAAAGGCGAAATCAACAGTAACACAATCATAGTAGGGGACTTTAACACCCCACTTTCACCAATGGACAGATCATCCAAAATGAAAACACATAAATAAACACAAGCTTTAAATAACACATTAAACAAGATGGACTTAATTGATATTTATAGGACCTTCCCTCCAAAAACAACAGGATACGCTTTCTTCTCAAGTGCTCATGGAATATTCTCCAGGATAGATCATATCTTGGGTCACAAATCAAGCCTTGGTAAATTTAAGAAAATTGAAATTGTATCAAGTATCTTTTCTGACCACAATGCTATGAGACTAGATATCAATTACAGGAAAAAATCTGTAAAAAATACAAACACATGGAGGCTAAACAATACACTACTTAATAACCAAGTGATTACTGAAGAAATCAAAGAGGAAATCAAAAAATACCTAGAAACAAATGATAATGAAAACACGATGACCCAAAACCTATGGGATGCAGCAAAAGCAGTCCTAAGAGGGAAGTTTATAGCAATACAATCCTACCTTAAGAAACAAGAAACATCTCAAATAAAAAACCTAACCTTACACCTAAAGCAATTAGAAAGAGAAGAACAAAAAAAAAACCCCAAAGTTAGCAGAAGGAAAGAAATTCTAAAGATCAGATCAGAAATAAATGAAAAAGAAATGAAGGAAACAGTAGCAAAGATCAATAAATCTAAAAGCTGGTTCTTTGAGAAGATAAATAAAATTGATAAACCATTAGCGAGACTCATCAAGAAAAAAAGGGAGAAGACTTAAATCACTAGAATTAGAAATGAAAAAGAAGAAGTAACAACTGACACTGTAGAAATACAAAGAATCATGAGGGATTACTACAAGCAGCTATATGCCAAAAAAATGGACAACCTGGAAGAAATGGAAAAATTCTTAGAAAAGCACAACCTTCCGAGACTGAACCAGGAAGAAATAGAAAATATACACAGACCAATCACAAGCACTGAAATTGAAACTGTGATTAAAAATATTCCAACAAACAAAAGCCCAGGATCAGATGGCTTCACAGGCAAATTCTATCAAACATTTAGAGAAGAGCTAACACCTATCCTTCTCAAACTCTTCCAAAATGTAGCAGAGGGAGGAACACTCCCAAACTCATTCTATGAGGCCACCATCACGCTGATACCAAAACTAGACAAACATGTCACAAAGAAAGAAAACTACAGGCCAATATCACTGATGAACATAGATGCAAAAATCCTCAACAAAATACTAGCAAAGACAATCCAACAGCACATTAAAAGGATCATACACCATGATCAAGTGGGGTTTATCCCAGGAATGCAAGGATTCTTCAATATACGCAAATCAATCAATGTGATACACCATATTAACAAATTGAAGAATAAAATCCATATGATCATCTCAATAGATACAGAAAAAGCTTTCGACAAAATTCAACGCCCATTTATGATAGAAACCCTCCAGAATGTAGGCAAAGAGGCAACTTACCTCAACATAATAAAGGCCATATATGACAAACCCACAGCCAACATCATCCTCAATGGTGAAAAACTGAAACCATTTCCACTAAGGTCAGGAATAAGACAAGGTTGCCCAGTCTCACCACTATTATTCAACATTGTTTTGGAAGTTTTAGCCACAGCAATCAGAGAAGAAAAAGAAATAAAAGGAATCCAAATCGGGAAAGAAGAAGGAAAGCTGTCACTGTTTGCAGATGGCATGATACCATACATAGAGAATCCTAAAGATGCTACCAGAAAACTACTAGAGCTAATCAATGAATTTGGCAAAGTAGCAGGATACAAAATTAATGCACAGAAATCTCTTGCATTCCTATACACTAATGATGAAAAATCTGAAAGTGAAATTAAGGAAACACTCCCATTTACCATTGCAACAAAAAGAATAAAATACCTAGGAATAAACCTACCTAAGGAGACAAAAGACCTGTATGCATAAAACTATAAGACACTGATGAAAGAAATTAAAGATGATACAAACAGATGGAGAATATACCATGTTCTTGGATTGGAAGAATCAGTACTGTGAAAATGACTATACTACCCAAAGCAATCTACAGATTCAGTGCAATTGCTATCAAACTACCACTGGCATTTTTCACAGAACTAGAACAAAAAATTTCACAATTTGTATGGAAACACAAAAGACCCCGAATAGCCCAAACCATCTTGAGAAAGAAAGATGGAGCTGGAGGAATCAGGCTCCCAGACTTCAGACTATACTACAAAGCTACAGTAATCAAGACAGTATGGTACTGGCACAAAATCAGAAATATAGATCAATGGAACAGGGTAGAAAGCTCAGAGATAAACCCACTCACATATGGTCACCTTCTTTTTGATAAAGGAGGCAAGAATATACAATGAAGAAAAGACAGCCTCTTCAATAAGTGATGCTGGGAAAACTGGACAGCTACATGTAAAAGAATGAAATTAGAACACTCCCTAACACTGTACACCAAAATAAACTCAAAATGGATTAAAGAGGCCAGACACTATATGTAAGGCCAGACACTATAAAACTCTTAGAGGAAAACATAGGCAGAACTTTCTATGACATAAATCACAGCAAGATCCTTTTTGACCCACCTCCTAGAGAAATGGAAATAAAAACAAAAATAAACAAATGGGACCTAGTGAAACGTAAAAGCTTTTGCACAGCAAAGGAAACCATAAACAAGACAAAAAGACAACCCTCAGAATGGGAGAAAATATTTGCAAATGAAGCAACTGACAAAGGATTAATCTCCAAAATTTACAAGCAGCTCATGCAGCTCAATATCAAAAAAACAAACAACCCAATCCAAAAATGGTCAGAAGACCTAAATAGACATTTCTCCAAAGATATACAGATTGCCAACAAACACATGAAAGAATGCTCAACATCATTAATCATTAGAGAAATGCAAATCAAAACTACAATGAGATACCATTTCACACCGGTCAGAATGGCCATCATCAAAAAATCTAGAAACAATAAATGCTGGAGAGGGTGTGGAGAAAAAGGAACACTCTTGCACTGTTGGTGGGAATGTAAATTGATACAGTCACTATGGAGAACAGTATGGAAGTTCCTTTAAAAACTAAAAATAGAACTACCATATGACCCAGCAATCCCACTACTGGGCATATACCCTGAGAAAACCATAATTCAAAAAGAGACATGTACCACAATGTTCATTGCAGCTCTATTTACAATAGCCAGGACATGGAAGCAACCTAAGTGTCCATCATCGGATGAATGGATAAAGAAGATGTGGCACATATATACAATGGAATATTACTCAGCCATAAAAAGAAACGAAATGGAGTTATTTGTAGTGAGGTGGATGGAGTTAGAGTCTGTCATACAGAGTGAAGTAAGTCAGAAAGAGAAAAACAAATACTGTATGGTAACACATATATATGGAATCTAAAAAAAAAAAAAAAGTGGTCATGAAGAACCTAGGGGCAGGATGGGAATAAAGATGCAGACCTACTAGAGAATGGACTTGAGGACATGGGGAGGGGGAATGGTAAGCTGGGCCAAAGTGAGAGAGTGCCATGTACATATATACACTACCAAATGTAAAACCAATAGCTAGTGGGAAGCAGCTGCATAGCACAGGGAGTTCAGCTCAGTGCTTTGTGACCACCTAGACGGGTGGGATAGGGAGGGTGGGAGGGAGACGCAAGAGGGAGGAGATATGGGGATATATGTATATGTATAGCTGATTCACTTTGTTATAAAGCAGAAACACACCATTGTAAAGCAATTATACTCCAATAAAGGTGTTAAAAAAAAAAAGAATTAATTAGTAAAAATTCCATGTGGATTTTATATTTAAAGATAGTGTATTTAGCAATACTAAACTGAAAATACAATCAAATAAGAGATAATAAAAAATTTCAATTTGTAACTAAAAAAAATAATAATAACATTCATAAGTTACCAGTTACGTAATTAAATGCCAGAGGTGTTATCAAAGATATATTTTAAGGTCTAATTAACTGATAAGTATGGTTCAATGCTAAGTCTACATGATAATTAGTAAGACATAAGCAGAGAAAGTCTGCTAATCTGAAAATTATGAAGCTATTTCTTACCTGTTGCAGCATGGATGGAGATCTGCCTGCAAAGAAATGGCCTCAGGTTCTCAGGTTGGACTCAGAAAGGAAAGATGTGGTTTTACATGCTGCTGGAATAAAATATTATTCATTGCTCCTGTACTCTTTTCTTTTATAAATTTTAAAATTTTTAATTGTAGTAAAATACATATAACAAAATTTACCATCTTTATTTTTAAATGTATAGTTCAGTAGTGTTAAATATATTCATACTGTTGTGCAACCAATCTCCAGAAGTTTTTCACCTTGCAAAACTGAAATTATACTCACTAAACAACTCTGCATTCCCCCCCACCGCCACCCCAGCCTCTGGCAAACCATTCTACTTTCTGTCTCTATGAGTTTGACTACTCTAGGTAGTCTATAGATACCTCATTTAAGTGGGATCATACAGTATTTGTCTTTTGTGACTAGCTTATTTCACTTAGCATAATGTCCTCAAGGTTCATCCATGTTATAATCTGTGTCAGAATTTTCTTCCTTTTTAAGGATAAATAATGTTCTATTGTATGTATATACCACATTTTGTTCATCCATTCATCTGTGGGTAGACATTTGTGTTGCTTCCACCTTTGGCTATTGTGAATAATGCTGCTGTGAACATGGGTGTACAACTGGACTCTTCTCTTGATTTGATATAAACAGACACATTTTTCTGGTCCAAAAATTTGACCCTAACTTCAACCTCCAGTTGCCCCAGTTGCATTGGCAATGCATCCCCCCTGCGACTGGTGAACCAGTCTTTTCCTTGAGATTGGTGTGCTTTTTCCTAGGAGGGAATTTGGAAAAGATCTAATATTTATTATGCCCAGTATGTGTCAGTCTCTGTGAATGGTGCTTTTACTTTCTATTCCTAATAAACCTTTGAAGTAGATATTAATCTCTTTATTTTACAGATGAGGATCCTCAGGCTAAGAGTTTAACAATTTCCCCAAGATCTCAAAGTGGTGTCAGGAAAAAAATATTTTCCACTATCCTCTTAGGTGATTGTATGGGGGCCTGCAAATTAAACTAACAAAAGCTTGATTAACAGAAGACACACAATTTTTATTAACATTTACATGCACAAAAGTTCACAGAAAAGAAGTAAAACTCAAAGAAGAGGTTAGTCTCTGGGGTTTGTATAACATTTTAACAAAGGAAAGGCAGTTTAGGCTTTAAGGGACATTAATGTTGTGGAAGTGACTAGGAAATATATGGGGGAATTAATGGAAAATAAGGGTTATTTTAGTAAAGGCTGTTTATGCACACTTGTCTCAGTGTTGACTCTCCATCTCTGGTAATAAGAGGGTCCTTCTCTTCCTGGTAGAGGAGGACACTTTCACAAAGGGACATTTATGACCTGCTTGTAGGCAGTTAACGAGAGGGCAGAGACTCTTCCTGCATCTGTTGATCCTCCATTGCCTTCGACTCAAAATAATCTTATGCCAAAGTGGTATATTTGGGGGTGGCATATCCTGATCCCCTTCAGTAGTAAAAAGTGAAATGAGATTAAATTCCAAGTCTTTTGGGCTCTATATCCCATGTACTTTCCCCACTACATTGATAATTAATAGGAACAACTTTTCCCACTTACATTCACAGAAATATATCATACCATTTCAGGGGGGTCATTCCGCTTGTCAAATGTTTCTTCATTTCATCTGCACTGCCACTCCCATCCCCTCAGTCACCCGCTGTTATATGTCTAGCCCTATCCTATGCACAATGGGATACTGAGGGATACGATGAGGTTATACCTATAAGAAACTCACAGCCTAGCTGGGAGAAAGCATGAAAGAATTTCAAGGGAGTGCGTCTCTACAGACACATTAGGGTGTCAATCAGGGCACATGAATTCTGATCCAGTGCCATCCACCGTGCATCCTCTGCTGGACAATTCACCTCTCAGTCTTAATATGAATCTGGAATATGAGGGCATTGGATTGAAATTCCTTTAGACCCTAAATTTCTGATATGTCATTGCATATATACAAACAGGTGTATATTACACGTGGCTGAAGGCAACTTGCTTAAGCCCTCAATGTCGTTGTGTCCTTATTTGTAAAATGGAAGGTTGGATATATGCCTTGTAAGATCTGGAGGAAATTAAAAGCAATACTTCCAAAAGACAGTCAGGAATACTCTTTGGTACAATAAATGGTAGCTAGAATTATGATAGATCTTCAGGTAGATTTATCAAATCAACAACTTTGCAGGGTAAAGATAGTGATATAGCAATGGGCTTCAGGTGAGGTATGGGAACTTTTGTTTCCCCTGGAAACAAAATAACCCTATTAAATATAATTTGGTTTACCATTCTTTCTTTTATCCAATCACAGAGTGGAAAGAAACCTTGAAATCATAGAATTCCATGATTCCTCAAACCTAGCTGGTCATCAAATCATCCAGAGTACTTATTAAAAATATAGATTCCTAGCCCAGCACCCAGAAGGATTCTGATTCAGTAGGTATAGCTGTGGTGGGTAGCTCTCCAACTATACCTGGAATCTGATTCCTCCATCTACGACCCTTTTTACATCTGGCTTCAACCTCATGCCAGGCTACAGGCATCCTTTAAAGAGTAGTTTTCCAAGCAATTCCACTTCTAGGTATATACCCCAAAAGAAACGAAACCAGTCACTTGAACAGGTATTTATACATCCATGTTCATAGCAGCATTATTCACAATAGCCAAAAAGGGGAAGCAACGCAAGTGTCTATCGACAGAGGAGTGAATAAACAAAATGTGGTAAATGCATACAATGGGGTATTATTCAGCCTTAAAAAGGAAAGACATTCTGACACGTTATAACATGGATGAACCTTGAGGACATTATGCAAAGTGAAATAAGCCAGTCGCAAAAGGACAAATATTGTCAGTTACACTTAGACTAGGTATCTAGAGAAGTCAGACTCACGGGAACAGAAGGTAGAACGGTGATGGTAGTTGCCAGAGGCTGGGAGGAGGGGGATGGAGTTTCAGGTGGGGAAGGTGAAAACGTTCTGGAGATAGATGGTGGTGACGGCTGCACAACAATGTGAATGTACTTAATGCCAATAAACTGTACACCTGAAAAATGGTTAAGATGGTAAATTTTATGTTCTATGTATTTTACCACAAAAAATAAAAAATAAAAATAAACTAGAGAGGTAAAAAAAAAAAAAAGTTTTCTGGCTGGGGGAAGGGAGAGATTTATTTTGAGCATCTGCCATAAACCAGGTTCCCTTGTAAGCACTGGGGAGATGGTTCCTTTTCTCAAAGAACCCATGTACCTCTACAGAGAGGAACTGGATTGTTTCAATGAATTGGACCTACAGTGGACAACTTCTCTGATAGCAGCCTGTGGAGTCAGAAAAGGGAGCCATCAACTCGTCCAGGGAAGGATGGGGTGGGCGTGGTGAGGGACAGTGGAAGGCTTCTCAGGAAAATAACACAGATGCTGAGTCTCCTCCGTAGCTCCAGCTCTGCTCTTACTCGCCTCCCCAGCAATTTCAGAGCCAGCGCTGCGTCCTCCTCTACTCCAGCCACTGCCCCATCTCCTCTGTTTCCAGGTCCTTTGTCTCATGTCCTGAAGTCCCAGCTTGAACTTCACGAGCACCAGCTGATTGACATTTTACAGAGGGCTGAGAAATTCTTCCTCTGTCAGAGGTCAGGTCCTTTAGGAAAGTCTCTTATACCTATTATTCTGCAGCTATTTTTGTTCTGCTTTGCTTTCTTATTATTACCATCCACATATCTATTGTAGAAATTTGTAAAAGCAGATAATAAAAAAGAAATGAAAAATAAAAGTCACCAATAATCCCACCACCTACCTACCTCCGGAAATACTAATGTGCACATACACACACCGCACACACAAACACACACACACATTTTACATGAATGGGGTAACACTATACATTATCATTTCTAACCTGCTTTGCCCTCTTCACTCTGTTTTATCTCAGGTGACGACGCCTCTAGATTTGCGGATGGGGAGAGCACTGAAACAATATTCCAACATTCACCACCCCCATGCAGACATGCAGTTCTCATGCCCAGGTTTTCTAAACGGCAGGATTGTTAGAGGGGTAAAGCAAGGTCTGCTGCTACATGGGGCCAGAAGCCTAAGGTTGAGGACAATGCAAGAAAAAGGAGTTTCCTGCACCTCCTGCCTTTCCAAAGCCCACTGCTCTCCCCACCCTTCACAGCCATCCCTCCAAATACCACTCACTGAAACTTCAGCCCTTTGGACTACGCCCGCCCTGCCAGGAATCAGGCACCGTGCCACCCCAGCAGATGGGCCAGAGAATAGGTAGTCAATGTTGATTTCCTGGGACAAATAGGAGTATCAAGTGTAGATGCTGAAAACAGGACTCCTAGGTAAGAATTTATCCTTCAGCACTCAAATCCTGACAGACACAGTCAGAATTCTAGCTGAGGGAAAAATTCACTCTGACCCAAGAGGAACAGCTGTCAAGTCTTGGGGAAAAAATGCTTCCGTGGAGAGGGGAGGGCGACAGTGAGGCCAAGGAGCTCTCTGGTGGGTTCCCCTCGCATTCTGCAGAATCCATCTTCAAGCCAAAACAAGCTTGCTCAGCCCAGGCAGCGCCTGGTTAAGCGGCCATTAGAATGCAGAGCTGCACACGCAAGGCTCTCCAGATACATAAAGAGTCCATAACATTTGGGCTGCAGCCCTAACTCATTATTTGCTATGAAAGTTTATGTAGCCACAAAATTAAATGAGAAAAGCCCATTAGGAAGGGTTTGAAACCTACTTAACTCATGCCTGACAACAGCAAAAGAGCAGAGCGTAGCTGTCAACTTAGTGGTTCTGCTTCCCAATCTAAATCATGGCTACTCCTTTTGGGAAGTTCCAAGCAAACTGGAGCCTCTCACACATCCTAGGGCCTGCCCCCTGTGGCCTGGGACCCACTCCACAGAGGTAAGCGAGCCCTGCCTGTAGCAGTCGCGCCCTTACAGGACACTGCTGGGGCCCCTGCTCCAGCAGCCACTCGGCCAAAAGGCTCAGGCTGATTCTACAGGCTCCAATGGGTCATTTTAAATGGGGTCTGAAAATTCCCATTCAGCCACACATTAGGCCTTTCAACAAGATCTCCTCTTTTTATTAAATCCTGAGTCAGCAAATCACAGCCCCCAGGTCAAATCCAGTCTCCTACTTGATTTTTAAATACTGTAAAGTTTTTTTTTTTTTAATTTTTATTCATTTGTTTGTTTATTTTTAATTTTTGGCTGTGTTGGGTCTTCGTTTCTGTGCGAGGGCTTTCTCTAGTCGCGGCAAGCGGGGGCCACTCTTCATCGCGGTGTGCGGGCCTCTCACTATCGCGGCCTCTCTTGTTGCGGAGCACAGGCTCCAGACACGCAGGCTCAGTAGTTGTGGCTCACGGGCCCAGTTGCTCCGCGGCATGTGGGATCCTCCCAGACCAGGGCTCGAACCCGTGTCCCCTGCATTAGCAGGCAGATTCTCAACCACCGCGCCACCAGGGAAGCCCTACTGTAAAGTTTAATTAGAATACAGCCACACTCCTATTTATATGTCCTCTAGGGTTACTTTTACTTTCACCCCACTGGGCAGAGTTGTAAAGTTGCAAGAGTCTGCAGAGCCAATAAATTCAAAAATATTCACTAATCTGACCCTTTACAGATAAAGTTTGCCAACTCTTCTACTAAACCACTATACGGATCAACTTCTATTAGTCATTGTTATTTAAAAATTTTTCTGGTATAGTTTAGAAAAGACATGAAAACAGTGGTTATTCAGGGATGGAGGGATTATGGAGAGTTTTATTTCCTTCTTTTTACAGATGTGTTTTTTTCCACAAATGTTATGTATTCTTAATTATTAATAGGAAAAAAAACATTTTTAAGAAAAAGACGAATGGATGCCTTTGCTATGGAAAAAAGAACCTGTGGGCCTGGTTGCAGTTGTACAAATGATGCTAAAACCAGACCAAATTTTCCATCTCCTTCCATGGAGAAAGGTGAATTTCTTATGATACCAAATATAGGTTGTATATGAGTCCAGGTCACCCAAGAAGCAGTACCCAAGACACAGAAGAACTTTCTAGGGGAAATGCCTGTGAGAAAAAATGAGGAGGAGCTGGGAGCCTGTGTAACGCTGGTCGGACCCCAAGTGAAAGAGAAAGAAAAGGAAGATTGGGTGGCAGCGTCTGAGAATGTGGTACAGTTCTAAGAAAAGCTCAGGACTGTCAAGGAGTTCTTGAGCCGAAACCATCTGTCAGTGGAGGCCCGTCTCTCCCAGTGATGGGCGAGCTTCATATCCTAGCCTAGCTCAGGTCACTGACTGACAGCAGCTGGCAGGAAATGTGGCCTCATGGAATTGCAGGAATGGATTTTTAGGCCAGGAGCTGCGGCCTTGAGCAACTACACTCCTTACAGTCAGAGATCTGAGAGATGCACTGTCACGGTCAGCTCAAAGAAAACCATAAAGAACACACACACAAAACTACGTGACTCCAGCAAAGGAAACCATAGACAAGACGAAAAGACAACCCTCAGAATGGGAGAAAATATTTGCAAACGAATCAACGGACAAAGGATTAATCTCCATAATATATAAACAGCTCATGCAGCTCAATATTAAAGAAACAAACAACCCAATCCAAAAATGGGCAGAAGACCTAAATAGACATTTCTCCAAAGAAGACATACAGATGGCCAAGAAGCACATGAAAAGCTGCTCAACATCACTAATTATTAGAGAAATGCAAATCAAAACTACAATGAGGTATCACCTCACTCCTGTTAGAATGGGCATCATCAGAAAATCTACAATCAACAAATGCTGGAGAGGGTGTGGAGAAAAGGGAACCCTCTTGCACTGTTGGTGGGAATGTAAATTGATACAGCCACTATGGAGAACAGTATGGAGGTTCCTTAAAAAACTAAAAATAGAATTACCATATGATCCGGCACTCCCACTACTGGGCATATACCCTGAGAAAACCATAATTCAAAAAGACACATGCACCCCAATGTTCACTGCAGCACTATTTACAATAGCCAGGTCATGGAAGTAACCTAAATGCCCATAGACAGATGAATGGATAAAGAAGATGTGGTAAATATATACAATGGAATATTACTCAGCCATAAAAAGGAACGAAATTGAGTCATTTGTTGAGACGTGGATGGATCTAGAGACTGTCATACAGAATGAAGTAAGTCAGAAAGAGAAAAACAAATATTGTATATTAACGCATGTATGTGGAACCTAGAAAAATGGTACAGATGAACCAGTTTGCAGGGCAGAAGTTGAGACACAGATGTAGAGAACAAACATATGGACACCAAGGGGCGAAAACCACGGCGGGGTGGGGATGGTGGTGTGCTGAATTGGGCAACTGGGATTGACATGCATACACTGATGTGTATAAAACTGATGACTAATAAGGACCTGCTGTATAAAAAAAAAAACCTAATACTAAACTTTCTTTGGGTTATTTGTATGGAAATATGTTAATATAAATGTTTCAGACACTACATGAAATTCCTAAAAATATTAAATGCTCTGGTATAATGTTATAAGTCATAATTCTAGTTATTACTTTAAAATGTATATCTCAGAAATAACTAAATTTCCTTGTCAATTGCATTATTATGAACTTTCATCAAATCTTTAACCATGGTCATTTTTAAGTCTTTTGTCATTTACAGACAGTTCTGGGTGTACTCTGATGCTTTTGCAAATATGTTCTTATAAAAGGGTTTCGTCTTCAAGGAATTCATGGAAAAGACTCTGACAAGTACAGGTTTCTGGTAACTGACTATACTGCTGAACTGAATGAATAAGCATTTTCAGAACTCTAATGGAAAACTGATGAATTCATAAAAGTGCTAACAGAAGATCAAGATGAAAAAAAAATTAATGACATGGGACTGAGTGAACTGATGAGGATGATTATAATTTTTGTGACTTTCTGTTTGAATTTTTAAAAAATGTTAAAAAAAAAAAAGTGCGTGACTCTATGAAACAAATCATTTTAAAACCCCAAAGCAGCATATAAATGAGATTCCAAAAAGATACTGACATTTTGGAAGCAGAATGGACCACAGAACTCCCTAATTCAAGGTGTTTACAGATAAGAAGGTATTTCAAATAGTTCACCCTTTAGAAAATGTCTAATGTCCTATTTTTCAAGAGTGTATTTTATATTCTGAGCAACACTGATTTGAGAACTTGAGATTTTCTGACATCGGTTAAATCCACAGGGCAGAGAAAAAGAGTTTCAGAGTCAAAAGTGAGCCTCTAATGTCGGGATCATTCTTTAGGCCTGGGCCCAAATTCATCAATGGTAAGATTTTCAGGCAGAGGTCAAATGGAAACCCCATCCTTTATTTCTTAGAGGCATATAAAATATCAGATGAAGGCTGGATTATAGAGCTATCTAGTCTAAATCTTTCAATTTATCAGATAAAGTCACTGAAGCTGTGGAAGTAATAAACTAGCATTTATTGAGCAAATATTACGCAAAGCAATACGACAAGCAGTATCACGAGTTCACAGGTGTTTTGAGAAGCTAGTTCTAGCAGCACAACAAAGGCTACTTTGGATGCACACAGGTCAGTTAAGAGGTTATTATAATTGCTGGGGCAATGATAGCAGGACTGGGAACAAGGGGAGACACACATCCCCTGGTCAAACAAGAAAGTGCAGAACCTAGAAATTAGAGAAACTGGCAAAAAAAGACAAAGATGTTTCCAGACTGAAGGAGTCAGAGAAGATGAGGCCTTTATCCAAGAGTCAGTAAGGACAGAGTAGGTGAGGGCAGAAGATGGAGAGAGAACAGACGCTGCTGAGCAAAACCAGACTTGTACGGTTTGAGAGGCTGCTGGAACTTTCAAGTGGACCCAGCCAGAGAGGGGGTGACAATTCAACCCTGAATCTCATTAGCAAGGACAAGGCTAGAGAAGCAGACTCAGGAGTCATCAGAACAGATGTGAAAAAGGACCCGGAGGATGACAGTGTTTGGAGAGTGGATGGAGGCACAGTACCCAGCTGAGCACAGTGGGGAAAAGGGGCAAGAAAAGAACCAGGCGGGGTGGAGTCAACATGGCAGACGAGGAGAATGCAGAGTTCGCATCTCCGCACAACTAGGGCACCTACCAGGCACTGGTGGAGGACCATGGACACAGACGGGAGGAACCTCCGAGCAACCGGGTAGGACATGGTGGGGAAGTGAGCGGGGAGGAGAAGTGGAGGCGGGACGGGACCAGTGCCCCTGAGGGGTGGCTGGGGGAGGGGAGGGGTTCCCACACCCAGAGGGGGAACAGGGGAGACCCTCGGGAGAGCAGAGGAACAGAAGGGAGCGCGGCCGGTGTTTCCCGTGCCCACTTGGGCTCCAGGGAGCCTGCTGAGGCCCTGAGCCTAATCCTTTGGCTTCAGAGGCTCCCTCCAGCGGCTCTGAGCCTAAGCCCTGGCCCTACACCCCTACCCAGGGCCTTACCTCCTGAACTCCAGGGCCCCCCCTCAGACCGTGCTGCCTTTCCCCAGGTCCTAAGCATAGGCCCCGCCCCACGTTTAAACATCACCCCAAGCCCCACCCCCACCTAAGTTCCCTCCTCCCTCCTAAGCTCCGCCCCCCACAGCCAAGGCCTTTTCCAGCCTTTTTTTTTTTTTTTTTTAGGTTGTGGTTCTGTTTTACCTTGTTGTTGTTGATTCATTTATATTTTTACTTATTCTAATAACTTTTTATTTTTCTAATTTTATTTTATTCTTTATAATTTGTTATTATTCTGCTCCTTTTGGCTTCTTCCCCTTTTTTTTGTTTTTCTTCTTTTTTCTGCTGCGGTTCTGTTTTACCTTGTTGTAGTTATTTCACTTATATTTTTATTTTTCCTAATATATTTTTTATTTTTCTAATTTTATTTTATTTTTTATTCTTTGTTATTGTATGCTCCTTTTTTTTTTTCTTTTCTTTTGCTGCACCATGTGGCTTGCAGGATCTTGGTTCCCAGGCCAGGGGTTGGGCCTGAGCTCCTGTGGTGGGAATGCCGAGTCAAAACCACTGGACTGGGCTTCCCTGGTGGTGCAGTGGTTGAGAATCCACGTGCCAATGCAGGGGACACGGGTTCGAGCCCTGGTCTGGGAGGACCCCACATGCCGTGGAGCAACTGGGCCCAGGAGCCACAATTACTGAGCCTGCGCGTCTGGAGCCTGTGCTCCGCAACAAGAGAGGCTGCGATAGTGAGAGGCCCGCACACCGCGATGAAGAGGGGCCCCCGCTCGCCGCAACTGGAGAAAGCCTTCGCACAGAAACGAAGACCCAACACAGCCATAAATAAATAAAATAAATAAATAAAATTAAAAAAACAAAACAAAACAAAAAACTACTGGACTAACAGAGAGCCTCAGACCCCAGGGAATATTAATCAGAGTGAGGCGTCCTGGAGGTCCTCATCTTGGCATCAAGACCTGGATCTACCCAACTGCCTGCAAACTCCAGTGCTGGACACCTCAGGCCAAACAACCAGTGAGACAGGAACACAGCCCCACCCATCAAAACAAAAAAAATGAAACGACAAAAAAAATATGTTACAGACGAAGGAGCAAGGTAAAAACCTACAAGACCAAATAAATGGAAATTAAAAAGGCAACCTACCTGAAAAAGAATTCAGAATAATGATAGTAAAGATGATCCAAAGAACTGAAATGAAAAATACACTAGAAGGAATCAATAGTAGAATAACTGAGGCAGAAGATCGAATAAGTAAGCTGGAAGATAGAATGGTGGAAATAACTGCTGAGGAGCAGAATAAAGAAAAAAGAATAAAAAGAATTGAGAACAGTCTCAGAGACCTCTGGGACAACATTAAACGCACGAATATTCGAATTATAGGGGTCCCAGAAGAAGAAGAGAAAGAGAAAGGGACTGAGAAAATATTTGAATAGATTATAGTCAAAAACTTCCCTAAGTGGGAAAGGAAATAGCCACACAAGTCCAGGAAGTGCAAAGAGTTCCATACAGGATAAAACCTAGGAGAAACACACCAAGACACATATTAACAAAACTAACAAAAATTAAATTCAAAGAAAAAATATTAAAAGCAGCAAGGGAAAAGCAACAAATAATATACAATGGAATCCCCATAAAGTTATCAGCTTATTTTTCAGCAGAAACTCTGCAGGCCAGAAGGGAGTGGCAGAACATATTTAAAGTGATAAAAGGGAAAAAGCTACAACCAAGATTACTCTACCCAGTGAGGATCTCATTCAGATTCGATGGAGAAATCAAAAGCTTTACAGACAAGCAAAAGTTAAGAGAATTCAGCACCACCAAACCAGCTTTACAACAAATGCTAAAGGATCTTCTCTAGGCAGGAAACACAAAAAAAGAGAAACACACACAAAAACAAACCCAAATCAGTTAAGAAAATAGTAATAAAAACATACATACCGATAATCACCATGAATGTAAATGGATTAAATGCTCCAACCAAAAGACACAGTCTGGCTGAATGGATATAAAAAGAAGACCCGTATATATGCTGTCTACAAGAGACCCACTTCAGACCTAGGGACACATACAGATTGAAAGTGAGGGGATGGAAAAAGATATTCCATGCAAATGGAAAT
The DNA here is from genome assembly GCF_009873245.2 of Balaenoptera musculus. NCBI lineage: Eukaryota > Metazoa > Chordata > Mammalia > Artiodactyla > Balaenopteridae > Balaenoptera > Balaenoptera musculus. The sequence goes on along the minus strand of NC_045790.1, from coordinate 41,363,398 downwards.
CAAAAGAAAGCTGTAGTAGCAACACTCATATCAGATAAAATAGACTTTAAAATAAAGACTGTTACAAGAGATAAGGAAGGACACTACATAATGATCAAGGGATCAACCCAAGAAGAAAACATAACAATTATAAATATTTATGCACCCAACATAGGAGCACCTCAATACATAAGGCAAATGCTAACAGCCATAAAAGGGAAATCAACAGTAACACAGTAATAGTGGGGGAATTTAACACCCCACTTATACCAATAGACAGATCATCCAAACAGAAACTAAATAAGGAAACACAAGGTTTAAATGACACAATACACAAGATAAATTTAATTGATATTTATAGGACATTCCACCGAAAGCAGAAGAATACACTTTCTTCTCAAGTACACACTGAATGTTCTCCAGGATAGAACACATCTTGGGTCACAAATCAAGCCTTGGAAAATTTAAGAAAATTGAAATCATATCAAGCATCTTTTCCAACACAACGCTATGAGATTAGAAATCAATTACAGGAAAAAAACCTGTAAAAAACACAAACACATGGAGGCTAAACAGTGCACTGCTAAAAAACCAAGAGATCACTGAAAAAATCAAAGAAGAAATTAAAAAATACATAGAAACAAATGACAATGAAAACACAATGATCCAAAACCTATGGGACACAGCAAGAGCACTCCTAAGAGGGAAGTTTATAGCAATTCAAGCTCACCTCAAGAAACAAGAAAAATCTCAAATAAACAATCTAACCTTACACCTAAAGCAACTATAAAAATAAGAACAAAGAAAACCCAAAGTCAGTAGACAGAAAGAAATCATAAAGATCAGAGCAGATAAATGAAATACAAATGAAGAAAACAATAGCAAAGATCAATAAAACTAAAATTTGGTTCTTTGAGAAGATGAACAAAATTGATAAACCTTTAGCCAGAAAAACAGGAAGAGGACTCAAACCAATAACATTAGAAATGAAAAAGGAGAAATTACAACTGACACCACAGAAATACAAAGGATCATATGAGACTACTACAAGCAAATATATGATAAAATGGACAACCAGGAAGAAATGGACAAATTCTTGGAAAGGTACAACTTTCCAAGACTGAACAAGGAAGAAGTAGAAAATATAAACAGACCTATAACAAGTAATGAAATTGAACCTGTAATTAAAAATCTTCCAACAAACAAAAGTCCAAGACCAGATGGCTTTACAGGAGAATTTTATCAAACATTTAGAGAAGAGCTAACACCTATCCTTTTCAAACTCTTCCAAAAAATTGCAGAGGGAGGAACACCCCCAACCTCGTTCTATGAGGCCACCATAACTCAGATACCAAAACCAGACAAAGATATCACAATAAAAGAAAATTACAGACCAATATCACTGATGAACATAGGGGTAAAAATCCTCAACCAAATACTAGCAAACAGAATGCAACAACACATTAAAGGGATCATACACCATGATCAAGTGGGATTTATATACATATATACAATGGAATATCACTCCGCCATAAAAAGGAACAAAATTGGGTCATTTGTAGAGGCATGGATGGACCTAGAGTCTGTCATACAGAGTGAAATAAGTCAGAAAGAGAAAAACAAATATCGTATATTAATGCATATATGTGGAATCTAGAAAAATGGTACAGATGAACCTATTTGCAGGGCAGGAATAGAAACACAGATGTAGGGAATGGACGTGTGGACACAGGGGGAAGGAGAGGGTGGGATGAATTGGGAGATCAGGTTTGACATAAATACACTACCATGTGTAAAATAGATGGCTAGTGGGAACCTGCTGTACAGCACAGGGAGCTCAGCTCGGTGCTCTGTGATGACCTGCATGGGTGGGATGGGGTGGTGGGAGGGAGGTCCAAGAGGGAGGAGGTATATGTATACATATAGCTGATTCACTTCACTGTCCAGCAGAAACTAACACTAAGATTGTAAAGCAATTATACTCCAATAAAAAAATTTTTAAAGGAAAAGAAAGAAAAGAAAAGAAAAGAGCAAGGAAAGCCTGGTGCTGAGGAAGGCGGAGGAGGGGAGAGCCTCCAGACGCCATAGCACTAACTTGACCGAGATCAAGTCACCAATACTTCCAAGACACCCTGCCCCGAAACCAGGCCAGGAGAACAAAAGTCACACTGCAGAGCTGGAATCCAGCAGATTGTCAGGAAGTGGAGTCCAGACAGGAAGGGAGGGAGTGGGGGAATTAGTGGAATAACCACTGGGGAGATGAAGGTTCTAATTGGCCAACCTTGAGCTTTTCTCCACTGATTTTGCTGTTGTCACATGCTCGGGTACTTGGGTCTTATTGCCTTATTTCTTCATTCACTCTCACTCCTGACACTTAATTTTGCCTAATCTGGTTTCCAGGTAACTGCACCCCATAGAATTCAACTGCGTTAAGGATTAAATAGGATTTTTGTGAGCAAGCCTCAGCACAACTATACGTAATAACCAGCTATAAAGGAAGCTAACCTATTCAGGATGTGGTCTGTCTCTTCTTCTGTTCATAGAGGCTTAATTTATGTCTTTCCTGAGCTTTATGCCTTAGAGAAGGAAAGGGATTGCAGTTAAAAAGCTTGTGTACAAGAAAAAATATTTTTTAATTTCTTAGTAAATTGACCTCTAAGCATAATCATATCTTGGGTCTCTGTTACTCTCTCTCTCGGTCTCTTTCTCTGTCTCTGTCTTTCACACATCCACACAGTAGATGTTAAAGAAAGTTACATGAGTTTTTTTGGCTCTGGGATCATTATTATAAGTCGTAATAATGTGGTTTTCAAAACATTTTTGTGTTGGCTCTGTAGCCAATCTTAACTGTAAAGATGATAAGCAGTTACTGTTATATTACAAATAAAACTTACACCTGTCTCTGTCTAAAATGCTACAGTTTATTATTGTTGTTGTTGTTATAGGAAAAGGAAAAAGCAGCCCTATAGGTATAACCCTTCACAGAAGAAAAATATCACGCTGGCAACTCATTATTTCAGGTTGTTATTATGTTAGATGATAGCTTCTAGGTGTAAGGCACACACCTATAATGATCACATTAAGGCAGAACCTCATTAATAATAGATGAGATCTGATTATATCCATTCCTGATGTTAGTTTAATAACCTGTGGCACTTTTTCAACAAAAAATAATCACTTGAACCTTTTTGCTTTTTAAAAAAGTCATCCTTGCCATATCTTGGTACCAAGCTGGAGAAAACAGTCTGCTTTTGAATCAAGGAGTCTTTCTGATATGAGTCTTTCTGGTGCCTTTTACCAGTAAGAATTAACATTTCAAAGAATAATAAGAATAATTTTAGACTGAATTTCTAGCCTTTTAGAGATTTGGGGAGAAGCGACTTGATCATTTTTCACTGTTGTATGTCATGATTTGGGTTTTTTAATAGAACACATCAGCTTCTGCATTTACACCAGACCCAAACACGTTGTATCTCCTGCCATTGCATTTGGTCCAGTACAGCTATGATCTGTAAGACATGAACAGATATTCTGTGTAAAGTACTTGTTATTTTACATTATCAGAAACTTTGTTGCGGCTTTTCCTTGCCCAGTTTTTGTTTGATTCATCACCTCTTATACACAAGCCCCATGTGCTGGGCTTAGTGATGTCCCCTCATTAAAAGATCTCCATATGTTACCTAATATGGCAAAAAAGAACTTTGCAGAGGTGAATAAGATTCTTGAGATGGGAGACTGTGCCAGATTATGCGGCTATGTCTGATGTAATTACAAATGTCCTTACATGGGAAGAAGGTGATGTGATGGCAGAAGAAGAGACTGGAGTGATGTGCTTTGAAAGTGAGGGAAGGACTTACTTCACTTAGCATGATAATCTCTAGGTCCATCCATGCTGCTTCAAATGGCATTATTTCATTCTTTTTTATGGCTGAGTAATATTCCCTTGTATATATGTCAGACACAGAAAGACAAATATCATGTACTATCTATATGTCAGACACAGAAAGACAAATATCATGTACTATCACTTATATGTGGAATCTAAAAAAATGATACAAATGAACTTATTTACAAAACAGAAACAGACTCACAGACTTTGAAAACAAACTTAAGGTTACCAAAGGGGAAAAGTGGGGGGAGGGATAAATTAGGAGTTTGGGATTAACATATACACACTACTATATATAAAATAATCAACAAGGACCTACTGTATAGCAAAAGGAACTCTACCTAATATTCTGTAATAACCTATATGGGAAAAGAATCTGAAAAAGAACGGATGTATGTATATGTATAACTGTACACCTGAAACTAACGCAACATTGTTCTGGGTTGGCCAAAAAGCCAACCGAATAAATCAACTATATTTTAATACAAAATAAAAATTAAATTTAAAAAATGAAATAAATTTTAAAAAATAAAAATACTTTATTACTAAAAAATATGAAGGAAGGAGCCACAAGGCAAGGAATACGGGCACCCACCAGAAGCCAAGAAAGGCAAAGAAATGGATTCTACCTTCACAGCCCCCAAAAGAACCAGCCCTGCCCACACCTTGATTTTAGCCCCATAAGAGTCATTGCAGATTCCTGATCTCCAAAACCGTAAGAGAATAAATTTGTGTTGTTTAAGTCACTTAGTATGCAGTAATTTGTTACAGCAGCAATTGGAAACAAATACACCCCATATCTGCTTTCCTTTCAAAAGAGTAAGAGAGAAGGGCAGATTTTATGGAGCAGAGGAAAAGGAAAAGGAGATTCAGTAGATATTATTATAATCCATGTGATCTTGAACAAAAGAAGATGTGCTTTTATAAACCATAATTTTCCTATTGAAATATAATGCTTGCCTATATAGAAAGTTGAAAGGTGCAAAACAAAGAGGAAAAATAAACAACCATTTTTAACATTCTATTTTTTCCTTCCAGTCTCTTTTCTACGTTTATTTTTATTTACTTGAGCTTTTACTATCAGAGTGTTGGAAATATGTATGGAAGACAGGTCTTTGTTGCCCATCTTGTAGGTAAGGAATTTGAGGACCAGAAAGGTGAAAGTCATTTTGCCCAGTCATACTACTCATGAAGGACAGAGCCTGGATTCCAGATCTCTCTTAACAACAAAACTCTTTTAACCACAGCATACGATGAAGTTAGGAGTTGGGAATAAAACTATGGGGAGAAAGATCCATCAATTTTTATGGAGGCTTTAAGGTTCCACTCTTGCTCAAGTAAGTCCCAAGGTTCCTGGAAGCTTGGGAATGAGGTGCTGATGAGACTCCCCAGTAGAAACATCTTCCTTTTTCCTAAACTGACTCTCCTTCTAACAGGCCAGTGAGGCCAGGAAGACGTTAGGTAGATGTAATTGATATTTAGATGAGATGCATAAATTAAAATCCCCTTTCATACCAGCAGCCAAACTATTCCATTCATACAGCTGAAGGGAGATTTTTTTTTTTTAATTCTTTGCATCTTGGAATCCTCCAGATAAAGGCTTTCATGTCCATGCATTCTATTCATGGTGCTACCAATGCCATACTACTTTAATTTTTTCCACTTAAATGTATTTGCTTTGTCTTTTCAAAGGAAACTTAGAAAGGAAGAAAAAAAGGGAGAAAGAAAAGAGGAGGGGGAAAGAAGCAGGGAGCATGGAAGGGAGAGAGGGAGGGAGAAAGAGAGAGAGAGAGAGTCAAGCTCTATGCAATGTGAAAAGTTGATTAACATGTTCTCACAATTTTGAGTTTTGGAGGATCCATAGGCTACTTTTTAAAAATTATTACTCACTAAACATTTCTACTTGTGTCAAGCAATTGGGAATTGTTTGCATTTAATAGTTTAACGCCTCATGCAGTCACTGATGTAGAGAAATTAACGTAAATGAAAATAAATTGGGTACTATGCCCAGTAGGAAAGCACCCCAGCCTGCATCCCTCATCTAATTCACTCCCTAAGCCAGAGGGCAAAACTTCTAATGCAGTGTAATTTCCTCTTCGTAAGGTGCAAAATACAGCCTCCACTAATGGTCAATTTGAAGGATGTTTCACTCAGGGAGAGTATCCGCATCTCGGGAGGTACTTGGGGAGCTGGTGTCCTCTATAGGGGTTCTGGCTGGGACATTCATCCTGAAGGCAATTTGGAGAGAGAGACAATAGGCAATAAAGCTAAATCATTGCAGAGATGTCAGAGGGCTGTCCTCTGCACCTGGCTGGTGAAGCTGGGCTTGTAGCCAAGGCTGTTCTACCTACTCAGAGTGCAATTCTCCCTCCTTCAAGGTCATTCTCCCTAATAAAAGGGATAAGGAAATGGGGTTGGAACTGAGATGAGATCTCTGACCCCTTTTACACAGAAAGTCTACAGCCACCGTGCTGCTCGCATTTCTCTCTTTATGCATGTACCTATTCCTCATAGACCCAGGGCCTGACTGCTCCAGGTCATCTGACTACCTGGTTACAATGCATGAGGATTCACTGTGCTTGTGTTAGGACCTGTATTCCAAGATGATGATGATGATGATGATGATGATGACGACGACGATGATATGATGACAAGGAGAGAAGCTAGCCTTGATTTATCACTTACCATGCACCAAGCACTATTTTAAAAGCCAAATGTATATTTTTTCTTATTTAATTCTCCAATCAACCCTAGGAGGTAGGCACAATTGCCATCACCACCCTCTACATGAAGAAACTGAGGCACAGAGAGGCTAAATAACATACCTGACACAGCAGCAGCTAGTAAGTGGAGAAGCCAGAACCCTGGCTGTCTGCCTTCAGAGTCTTCAGCCAGTATCTCTTCTGCCTCTTTTACATTTATAGTTGGTAATTCTCCCAGCAACCCCTAGGACAGATAACATTATCTATGTTTTATAGATGAGGAAACTTGGCCTTGCCCAAGCTCACTCAGCTTCTCACATTTATTTATAATTCCATAGGGCATTGGTTTGCAACCATTTTTCTTTTGCTGAAGTCTTCCAAGAAGGGAAAATTTATTGGAAGCTTGAGGCCAAACAAAACTTTTCAGACTGGAGTGAGAACAGGGTCACTCTTCACATCCCCACTTGCAGCAGGCAGACAAAATCACCTTTGTTCCTTTCATAGCACTTATCATAATTTCCAATTATTTGATGTCATTGTCTGATACTTATTCATTGTCTATCCACATAACTAGGCCGTAAGTTCTATGAGGCCAGGAAACTTAGTCCTATCTTATTCACCTTTGTATGTCTAGCACCTAGCAATGCTCCAGGCACACAGTAAGCAATCAGTAGGTATTTACTGAAATGTACAAGGTTAAGTAATACTTTTCCCTCAATCCCATTATGGAGCAAATCAAGACAAAACAGAACTTCCAAAAACTGGAGAGCAGAAGGAAATGTTAAATGAGGTTCTCTATTAAGTGAGGTTTTAGTCCATTTCTATCGCTAAAATCACTTTACAGGGCATTGCTGCCCCTGTGGGGAAAGCGTGGTGACAGGTCACAGGCACAGGCTCCAGTCACTCAGCCCAATGGTGCAGTAGGAAAAGGATGAGAGGATGAACCCAACAAGCATCTTGGAAGGTAAACAACTACACTTATGCATAGAGAGGTCGTCTTCTTTTAATTTGAAAAGTGTTCCCAGAGCATACCTGGTAAATTCCCCAGAGAAACTGAAGTACAATTTACTGAAACAATGCGATGTTGCAAAGGTTTCTATCGGGAAGGTCTGCTAAAAAATTAAAGAAACCATGAAAGTAATGTCAGCAAATTTGGCTAGATCAAATAACCACATAAAATATTCACAAATAAAGTTAAAAGAACTTTAGAAAACTATTTTTAGCAAGTAGGAAAGATACTATCAAAAGATCACCCAAATTAATAGGAAAAAAATTCTCAGATTTAGTAGACAATTCTATAATGGGATTAAATACAAGTCTCCAAAGAATTCCATTGGAACTAATTCTCCATTAAATGACTAATCAATATAAAGTCGTTCAATTTCACAGGAAAGCAAAAGAACTGTGACTTTAAAAAATGAGCAATGTCATTTTTTATAAGTTAGGTTTATTGAAGTATAATTTACACACAGGAAAATTCATTCAAGTATATAGTTCAATGAGTTTTGACAAATATGCACAGTCACAAAACCATCATCAAGATCAAGATATAGAAAATTTCCATCACCGCCAAAAAGTTCCCCTGGACCCCTTTCTTTTCAATCCCTTCCCTCTTCCCCAGACCCTGATCCAATTTTTTTCCCTATAGTTTTTCATTTTCCAGAATGTCATATAAATAGAATCATAAAGTTAAGTAGCCTTGGAGCCTGGTTCAATGTTTTTTTTAGTCTATCAAAGTAGCAAAGATGTAAAAGGTAATAATAATGTTCATGAGTGTGCTCAGACACAGCTAATGTATGAATAAACTGTTATTACCTCTCTTGGGTGCAAACTGGCAATATGTACCGAGAGCCTAAAAATATTGATACACTTTGACAACTAATTCAATTTGTAGAAATCCCTATACCAACAGTTAATATCAAAGATGTGCACAAAAACTTATATACGCCCAAAGATGTTCATTACAGTGTTATTTATTATGGTAAAAAATTACAAACACCCTAAATGTTCAATGTAAAGGGAATGTATAAGTAAATTCATACAATAAACATATTTATCTATACACCAATTAGAAGTAAAGTTTACTGAAAGTTTTTGATGACATGGAAAATACTTATAATACTGGAATAGTACAAAAGCAACAAACAATGTTGCGTATATATTATGATATCAGAGTAAAAATGCACAGAGAAAAGAATGGAAGGAAAATTATTTTCTCCAAGTGATAGATGACTGTGAAAAGTATATATTCTTCTGGGCTTCCCTGGTGGCGCAGTGGTTGAGAATCTGCCTGCTAATGCAGGGAACACGGGTTCGAGCCCTGGTCTGGGAGGATCCCACATGCCGCGGAGCGGCTGGGCCCGTGAGCCACAATTACTGAGCCTGCGTGTCTGGAGCCTGTGCTCCGCAACAAGAGAGGCCGCGATAGTGAGAGGCCCGCGCACAGCGATGAAGAGTGGCCCCCCCTTGCCACAACTAGTGAAAGCCCTCGCACAGAAACGAAGACCCAACATAGCCGTAAATTTAAAATAAATAAATAAATAAAAATTAAAAAAAAAAAAAAAAAGTTTAAAAAAAAAAAAAAAAGTATATATTCTTCTGTATTGTCCTAATTTTCTTCAATGCCCTTCTATTAATTTTATAATTAGACAAATACCTTATAAGAGATATAAAGCTCTGCTTTCTATCTAACCTGAATCACTTTTGCTCTACTCTAAACTCTTAGGAAGATTCAGATCAACTGGCCAATTACTCACACCTTTAACTAAGATTTATTAAGCACCTACTAGGCCCCGAGCACTCTGTTAGGTGCTAGGATTACAAAGAAGAATTTGACTCTGCCCTTATCTCAAAGGAATATTAGGTCAATATGTAAACACATAATATTGATTACTTCTAATAATTTATTTTACATCTTTACTTTATGCTAGATACTAACCATTTTTCATACATTACCTCACTTCCTCATCTGTAAAATGGAGATAATACTTGGGTGGTTATGAAGAGTCACCCTTAAAGCACATAGCCAGTTCCCGACATAAGGCAGGCAACAGATATTTGTTCTACTCTAAAAGGTGTTATAACAGAGGCAGGAACTCAACAAACTAAGAACTAAATATACTAGGGCACAATTCTACAGAGGAAAGAGAGGTCAGAGACACTTGTGCTCTGCTTGACAAGATCAGGATTTTGCAGGTGGTCAAGCAAAGGAAGGGTATTCCAGGCAGAGGGGCCAGTGTACATCCTCATCTCTTTGAAGATGACTTTTCTAGCACTTCTATAAGGAAAGAGTTCCCTGTGTGATATACTCACAAGAGCCTCTTGAAAGCAATGCTGCATAGTTGCATGAGATGGTCTCCAGTGTTATGACACCCCTGACAAATGTCAAGATTCATTTTCTAACTTGATTCTATAGGAAAGAGAGACAATTCCACCCCATGTATTGGAAATTGCCCTTTTGTTGGCCTTCCTACACAGAGTAGGACCTTCACGGAAACTCACCAGAAAGCACACAAGCTACTAGGTAAATGGAAACATCACACAGACCTTTGGAGGCAGAAAAACAGCAATATTATTTTTGGCAACAAAGAGTTTGCTCACTATCTTTTCTTCCTTACTCTTTCCTTGTCCTTTGCACTATCTACTGGGAGCTCTTCAAGTGCACAAAAAACATGTAAATTCTAGCCATCTCAGTGATCTTCTGGAAGAGGAAAAAAGGGGAAGAAAATTTTCTTTTAGATAAAATTATCCTTGTTTTGCTTCACAAAGATTAGTCACTAGTTGAGTGGTGTGACTGGTTACATCGCCAGCTTGAGCAGCATAAACTGAACACACAAGTTCAATGAAGACAGATGGCGAATATCCATGTTAGTTATCAACCGTACCGAAGAGAGAGCTGAAGAGAAACACCACGTCAAGGGAAGAAGAGGCACAAAGCACGTCAACATCACGCAGTTAGAAATTAGGTCCATGTAACTGCTTATGGCAGGAGGTGGAACTTTCAATATACATATTCAATATAGATAACCTTCAAGGTTTCTGAACTTTCCCTCAAGAATCCCAGTTATTTCAGCCATAATTTCCAAACACCACTGCTTCTGCTAATACTTTGGCCCTGATTTAAGGAAACACTCCTGTTTAATTTAGAACCTAACTCCCACTCATCTTCACATTTTTCTCATGAGCACAGCTCACAAGAGGTTTATTTATAAATGAGTACAGAAAGTCACAATGGACCGACAAAGCCAACGACATCCCTAGAAGTGGCCAAGTCAGCAGAAGCTTTGACATTCCATCAGCAGTCCTCTGCTCCTCTTAATGAAAGCACAGGAAGTAGGAAATGTAATACATGGTGGAAAACACTAGTCACAAGAGACCTTGTGAATATCTGTTCTTAGAGGTGTTATGCATATAAACGAGGCCCATCCAACTTAGATTGCTGTGATGCTTTCCTGTTGGAACTGTGAGGCTGACTCTCAGAGTTTGCTCACTGATATGATTTTGCAAAAGGTAAATTGAGTTACTCTGAAGAAGTTTTCCTAAGTAACTTAATAATATGGCACTTTAATGTGATAAGACTATTAAATCCTAGAGACAATTGTCCATGTAGAGTAAGAAGACTATAAGGTGAAAAAAAAAGTAGCTTCCACTCACGAATCTCCTTTCCCTAATACCTAGGACCCACTGGACCTTCTGGATGAATATGTGCCATTTTATTTCAACTCAGCCAACCTACAATGGTCCTGAGCAGAACCCATAAATCCATCTATAATTTATTAAAGACTTTCATGGCGCTCTGTTCAACCAGTTCACACAGCATGCTCTGTTAAAAAATGGTTCCGTCACTGGAAAAGAGAAAATACAAGTCTTTGCCCCAAAAGGTTTAGAGTGACTGCATGTAAATGTTTATGGACTGGAATTCCAAGTACGTCTTGTCTTGATGCTGACCGGGCAAATAGCTCTGCATTTAGCCACAACTAATAGAATATGTGTCCATGGACATTCCCCTAAGTATGGCTGAACATAATTTCATCCACAACTTTCCCTGAATTCAAGGAGTCCACAACTTCTAGGGTAAAATTAAAAACAATAAACACTCAGATTTTTGGTGTAATTGCAATCTTTTGTTAGCATCTTCTTTTTGCATTTTGAGTCGCATTAGAAAGAAATGCTTCATGAGCACACCATGTGGAAACAACCCTACTACTAATGTGTTATTTCTATTCTGGGTGTAATATATTTTTACCCAGGGCCAGCAGAAGAAGAGAAATGATGCATAGATTTCTCTAAGGGGAGCAGGAAGGGGGAAAATACTGAGAACACACAACTACACTACCAAAAAGGTCTCAGCCAGGGATCTGTATAAGTCGGAAGAGCTGATTAACAAGACAAGGAAAAATCTGAGCCTTCACTGAACTTAACTTGGTGTCTTCCAGCCTTCTCAGGGCTGCCAGTGACAGAACTAGAGGGACCTCTCAGATTCAGAGTCAATGCAGGACATACTTGCTAGGCACTGTGCTAGATGATATCACCTCCATCATGGGCCACAGGCAAAGGGCTCAGGCCTTTGCAGGAAGACTTGGCTCCCCTTTGCTGGCCAGAGAATATAATAGCACCTAAGTAGGAGGCTTTCAGGATTGTGAGGCCAAGTGTCAGAGACCAAGTGGCCAATGGTGGGACTAGCACTGCTATTTTTAGAGCATTCACTGATGTCCAGAAGAATTCCCAGTGGCTACAGAAATTTAAAGAGATGAAACAGAAGCTCAAGGTCAAGGAGTGCCTTCAAGGCAGACTGTGCATGGTCGCTAAGGTCTTTTCCCAAGATGCCTCCACAGAATGATATTCACTATCTTGAAAGTAGACCGTGGTTCCCAGTAGGACAAAGTCAAAAACTAAATTTTTTCAGGATCCTGAGAATGAACCCACATCTCATATTAAACAAGCAAAAGAAACTAATGTGTAAAACCAGAACACCAATGTATTTTTTCACAAAGAGAAATTAGTATGAAAGGGAATACATGGATTCCATTTAACCATTGTTTTCTGGTTCTGTTCACAGATCTCTATGGAAAGCCATTAGAATGTACTTAAAAACAAGTAATAGAAAATCCAGCTCAAATTGGGTTAAACAATAATTTATTGATTGATTTATATAACCCAAAAGGTCTGTGCTAGGAAGTACTCCAGGCAAGGCTTGATCCAGCAGCTTAAGGCTGTCACCAAGAATTAAATTTCTTTTGATATATTGGCTCTATTTTCCATCATATTGGCACCCTTTCGATGGTGGCAAAATGGTTGTCAGCAGCAATAAGATGATATGTATTTTTCTATTCAACTTCAGTAAAAGAATGGTGGCTTCTTTCTGTCCAACCATCAAATAAAGGTCCTAAACTTTACTTTGACTGGAATAAATGAGATAAGTACCTATCCATGAACTAATCACTATAGCCAGAGGATTAGTTTAGGCCTAGGTCAGTTTTTATCCCTGAATCAATCACTGTGACAAAGAGTATGGGTTTGTGAAAATTGGTTTACAGCCAATCTCTGGAGTTAAGGGATGGCCAAACTACAATACAATCTATACAGCATAAACAGGATGGGAATAATGCTTGGGAGGCAGCTACATGATTCTACTGTACAAAGATATACTGTAAAGAGGGTTGCTTTATAAACCTGGGATCAGAAGAAATCCTTAAATACACATTTTAATGGCATTAAGGTAAATAGCAGGATTCCCCCAACTCCGTAGGAATTCCATTGCCAAAGTTTCTCGAAAGCAACTGGCTAACTTCTATCAATATACCTTAAGAATGAAAGGGGGGGAAAAGGCCAATACTGTGTGATTCCACTTACATGAGATACTTAGAGCTAATCAAATACATAGAGACAGAAAGTAGAATGGTGGTTGCCAGGGGCTGCAAGTGGGGTGGTGGAGGCATGATGTGGAGTTATTGTTTAATGGGTATAGAGCTTCAGTTTTGCAAGACGAAAAGAATTCTGGAGATAGGTGATGGTGATGGTTGCACAATATGAATGTACTCAATATCCCAGAACTGCACTCTCAAAAATAGCAAAGATGATACATTTTATGTTTTGTGTATTTTACCATAATTTTTTAAAAAGGAATAAATGGATTAATTGGATGAGTTATGGGCATATCTTATAGGCCTTGGAGTTGAATTTCAGTATCTCCACGCTAAAGTGTTATGTCCTTGTTTTTAAGTCAAATTACGAAAGAAAAAAAGTATTATTTTTCTGTTGCAAAAGATCTAGGGTCAAACACCACAATGACACACTAAGTAGAAATTGTCTTAGGTTCCTTTGGGCTCAAGGAACAGAATGTAGGCAGTTACCTAGTCTCCCACCATCATATGGCTTAAGTTGAGTCCGTCCTGCTTAAGCGGGCATAGCTGGAGACAATTTAAACTGTGCTCCAGGAGAGAGATCTTCTGGTACCCGCCACCTCATATATTTATAGCTGGGAGGTGACAGAGATCACCCAACCCTGTTGCTCTGAAAACGAGGCACAACCTTGCAGTGTGAAAAAACATTCTCTCCTCAATGCCCATCTTCTGGGAAGTTTGTGTATCAGAATTGGTGCCGACCAGTACAACTTCTGGCTCTCTCTGCCGGGCCAGCTCATTACTGGACAACCTGAGAGAAAGTTGCTGGAGGCATCCAGAGAGAAACTGGCTCGTCCCTCCTCATCATCTGACATCCAAGTGCTTGGAGGAAGCTTCACTGTGGTCCCTAAATACTGACTGAAAACATCGATTGTATTTCAAAAAAAAAGTCAGTAGGACAGAGGAAAACACTTCATTGGTAGTTAAAGTAGCATGTCCAGGGGCCTGGAAAAAGAGCTGGTAGAGTTAGAACCAGTAAAGGATGAAGGAAGGATGCCGCGTGTGCACACCTGATAAGGTTTATAAGCCACACGGAACTGCAGCTAGGCTTTGGTTATCTTAGCATAAGTAACGGGGCTGCGTAGAGCTCTTTTATTACATTGACTTTGATTTCTTTATGCCATGGGATCCCTGCATATCCGATAATTGAACTCTAAAAACACCACACAGACACTGAGCTGATGTGGCCCAAGAGCAGCCATAGATATGCCCTCCAAAGACTATGTCTAACGTTGACAACTAAAGGATAAATATCTCACTGACTTCTTAATAATCCTTATAGAATTAATGCCATCATCTGGTGGTGGCTTAGCATTTCCTAAATAAAGGAGCAAGTCCCTGGAGGGATGCAAGATGTTAGGTAGTGATGAGTTAGTGTTTCATTTAGGCTTTATAGTGAGTGAGACGCTTAATACACCTATTCTTAGTGTGGTTGCACATTATTATTTGTGACATGGTAACAGTGTTTTGAGAATTTATTAACTGTAGGACATTGTGGTAACCTATATATTATACATCAGCTCCTCCAACCCTTAAAACACTGTAAGGTCAGTATCATTCCAAGTTCACAAATGAAGAAATCAAAGCTCAAAGCGTTTGGTAATTTGTCCTGGATCGCGTAGTTAAGAAATAACAGATCTGTGATTCAAACTCATTATCTCTCTGAGCCAAAAAACTCACATTCTTCAGCATCATGGTTCAACAGGCCTATATGTTTGTTGGACTGATGAAGTTTTGGTGGGTATTCTACACTTTGAATTCTTCTCTCAAGAGGCATCTAGACCAAGCTGGATGTTGGGAAAACATACATTTTATCCTTTAGGCAAAATAGATGTCCAGACTTGAAGTTCCATGATAGCCACTGTGACTGGTGATAGGCTGCCCCCATCAGGAGAGGAAATGGAAACTGTATTCCTTAGTAAGAGGTGAGTTCCCCCGTTTCCAACCTTGGCTTTTTTTTTTTTTAATCTTTTATTTCTTTAATGTTGTATCTATTTTATTTATTTATTTTTGGGTCTTCCTTGCTGCGCGCAGGCTTTCTCTAGTTGCGGTGAGTGGGGGCTACTCTTCACTACAGTGTATGGGCTTCTCATTGTGGTGGCTTCTCTTGGCATGGGCACTAGGTGCACGGGCTTCAGTAGTTGTGGCATGTGGGCTTCAGTAGTTGTGGCACGCAGGCTCAGTAGTTGTGGCTCACGGGCTCTAGAGCGCAGGCTCAGTAGCTGTGGAGCACGGGCTAGTTGCTCCGCGGCATGTGGGATCTTCCTGGACCAGGGCTTGAACCCGTGTCCCCCGCATTGGCAGGCGGATTCTTAACCACTGCGCTACCAGGGAAGCCCCCAACCTTGGCTTTTAAGCCTCCTTCAAAGGACTACTGCTTGAATAGCATCGGGTTTAAGCAGGGGTTAGCAGACCTGGGTTCAAATTCAAATTCTACCGTTTAATAGCTGGTCAACCTCGGTCAAGTTATGTAATTCCCAGAACGTCACTTTCACTTTCTCATGTATAAAATGGATATCATACTAATGTAAAATTTTTGCTCCCTTTTAACCTTTACCATTTAAAAAAGCATGTCAATTGTGGTTTTAGTTTTCATTTCCCTAATGACTGATTTCTCTAAGGACTACATCTTCTTTGCCAAATTCTCTGTTGAAATCTTTTATACATTTTTAAAAAATTAGGTTGTTGGTCTTCTTAGTATTAAGTTTTGAGAGGTTTTTTAAAAAATAAATTCTGGGGGCTTCCCTGGTGGCGCAGTGGTTGAGAATCAGCCTGCTAATGCAGGGGACACGGGTTCGTGCCCTGGTCTGGGAAGATCCCACACGCCGCGGAGCAACTAGGCCCGTGAGCCACAACTACTGAGCCTGCACGTCTGGAGCCTGTGCTCCGCAACAAGAGAGGCCGCGATAGTGAGAGGCCCACGCACCGCGATGAAGAGTGGCCCCCGCTTGCCGCAACTAGAGAAAGCCCTCGCACAGAAACGAAGACCCAACATAGCAATCAATCAATCAATCAATCAATCTTTAAATAAATAAATAAATAAATAAACAAATTCTAGATACATACCAAGTGTAGGTGAGAATATGGAGCATTTGGAAGTCTCATGCATTGCTGGTGAGAATGTAAAATGGTAGAACCACTTTGGAAAACTGCTTGGCAGTTTCTGAAAAAGTTAAATATACACCTACAGTATGACCCAGCCTTTCTATACCTAGGTTTTCACCCAAGAGAAATGAAAACATGTGTGCATGTTTAGTTAGTTTCCAATATTTCCCTTGTCCTGGGGTTGCCCCTTTTACAAAGGAGGAACCCCCCGCAGTCATGCCTGGACCACATGACCCTGCCTTCCTGGCCAGAGTCGGTCCATCTGACGGCAGGTCACTAAAGCTGAGAATTATAGATGTCAGTATTCTAGAAAAAAGATCCATAATTTCCTGCTTCTGAGGTCCCTGACATTGCCTGACTCCAACCCAACCAAAGACTGGTTGCTTTAACTCTTAGATTTCAGAACCTGACCGTCCTGTCAATAAATTCCTTCTATGTTAGCTAGCTGGAGGTGGTGTATGTTGTCTGCCACCCAGGGGAAGAAATGAAATTGACATTTAACTCATTGCATTGATATTTCTTATGCTTTCTATCACAAGTGGGCACACCCCTATTTTTTTTATTTTTTTATTTTTTAATTTTTATTTATTTTTTTTTTTACCCCTATTTTTTTTAAAAAGGGTGTTCAATTGGCTCTGTGAGTCATTCATCCATCCCTTCATTTAACAAACTGATCCGATGACACACTCTATGCCAGGCACTGTACCAAACATTTTCAAATCTTGTTCAAATTATACAACTGCCTGTGTAACAATCGCATGCTCACAGCTGAGAGAGCTCAGGTTAGAGGGGTTCAGTTACTTGCTTAAAGTTGGAGTCCCTAATAGGTACTGGATCCTGCCTGCTACGATTTGAGCCCAGGCCTGACTAGCTTCAGAACCACACTTTTTCCACTACCCGTGCTCTGTCCACTGGTAGTGGTAAGCCCCAACATGAGCAGTGAGCTCTCAGTGACCAGTCAAGCCACTGTGGCTGGCGGCTTTGGCAGTTAGGGGTCCCAAGATGTTTCCTGGATGCTCTCATGACCAACGGGAGTTAGGTCAGGAGTTTGCCCCTGTAAGACTTAATGTCCTGGGAACAGATGAATTATCTATTCTTGAAGGCAGGGACAATCAGAGGACCTTTTTCCCTGATGTTGATGTCTACCTAGTAATGAAACTGACTCCTCGGTGACAAACAAGCAGCAAAATCCTAAAAAAAAAAAACAGTCAACCACAAGCACAGGAAATGCTCAACCAGTGCCACCCTTGGTCACAAATCAAAAGATAATGGGACTGAAATAGTCTTCCTGAGAACTCATTGGAACTTTGACCACTTATGAAAAGCTGAGGATTGAAGCTGCATTTTTACACAGTTGCTGGAAACACCCCTAATAATTTCAATTGCACAGGTTCAGGCTAAAGCCAGAGACCTCATGGTACGTTCTTTTCCTCAGGGAAGTAAGTCTACCAGAGCAGGGGGAGATTTTCATTTTCAATTTAGAGATTTCAGTATAGTTTAAACGTGCTACTGTTGAATTTTAAAATATAATCAAAGGGGAAATTCCACAGACCTTCACTTTATATATTTTTCCTTATGATCAGCCTGCAGAAATACGAAAACTGCCCAGAGCTCATGTGCACTGAAAATCATCACAGTGTCATTTGTAAGAGGAAAAATGGAAACAAGCATTCAATAATCTGGTAATGATACGTACAATGTTACAAATTGATTTTATTCAATTTTTTAAAGTTTTTAAATAATCTGGTAATCCATGTGATAAAAACTATGCACACATCAAACATATTTCAAATACTAATTTAATAATATAGGGTAATATTTATGATTCGTTACATGATAAAAAATAGGGTACAAAAATAGATATTCAGTCTGATCCTGAAATGCGTGTGGTGTGTGTTTACGTGTGTGTGTCAGGAAGAGAATATACCAACAGCAGTGATATCTGAATATGTATAAAATGCTTTCCGCCTTACTTTTGTATCTTATCCATTATTAAAATACATATATGCTAAATGTAATGTGGTACCTCAGCAGATTGGATCCTGGAACAGAAAAGGAATATTAATGGAAAAACATGGAATCTGAATAAAGTCTGTTGCTTAGTTAATAGTAAGGTAGCAATGGTAGTACTTTAGTTTGATGACTGTACCATGGTTATGTAAGATATTAACACTGGGGGAAGCCGAGGATAAGGCTATATGGAAACTCTCTGTACTATCACCGCAACTCATTTATAAATATAAAATTATTTTTCAAAATAAAAAAAATTTTAAATACATATATGGCAAGCCACAGTGGAATCATAGTGGCAGAAAAGCCGTTCTTCTTTATTTGTAAGGGCTGCATAATTTAGCATGTATAAACTGTCTCATTTTCTAGATGTATCTTGTTCTTCCACTTAGACTGTAACTTCTTATGGGTCAGAGCTATCTTGGGCTTCTCTGGTGTTCCCCAGAGAGCACGTAGACCAGTGCTGGGCTAAGGATGTACAACCAAGACCAACAGCTTCATTGGTTGGTTGACTTGTCCTGAGAAAGAAGACACCAAAAGGGACACCAAAAAAATCCATTGTTGTGCCACTTTTCTCCTTTTCTTTCAAGCACTTATGGCTCATTTCCAAGTGTATTTTAGATGAATGATAGAAAATATTAACAAATTAATTAGTTTGAGCCATATGAAATTGCATTTTTAGGCCAAAGATGTCTAATATTTACATCCATATGGTGCAACTTAAATAACAAGTATTTTGTGTTAATCATTGAGGGAGGCCTTCAGAGGCAATACCTTATAAGCAACAGTCTACACTTTACAGTCATTATTATTTCCATGAGTTCCTCTTCTACAGGGTTTGCTATTTTTCACTCTCAACTCAGGCATTTTCTTCTTCTCCAAAAGTTATATGAGCAGTAAAAATCTCCCCAGTGGTTTGGAACTAATTTCTGAAACACCAATTCAAAAGATCACATGTCCTGACACACTGATATGTCTTGATTAGTTGTGAGGTATGTAGCAAATCGTTCATTATTATTATTTTTTAATCCAAAATGTACAATGGGTTTGTCTTGTGCTTTTTCATATAAATTAGAACAAATTCAAGGTAATCCTTCTAATAGCCTTATACTCACACTCAGTCACTCTCAGTGTGGTTTCCTGAGCAGGGAAGAAAGAGGTGCAAGAACAGCCAGGGCTCTGGGAACCATATACACCTGGGTGTGTCCATGTGGCATGTGTCAACAAAGCATCATCAGCCTGTGCACATCTGCACACGGAGGGAGGGTGAACACCACTGTTGTAAAGACTTAGCAACTGCTACATGTTCCGAATTCAGAATACAACAGTCTGTTTAACTATTTAACCACACATGAGAAGTTGATGTGAAAGGTATATGCAACCTGACATCTGTAAGAATATCTCTTGGGCTTATGGTGACAATCATTTAAAGCAGTGCTTTTTAAACTTTTTTTAAATTAGGGATGACTTTTCTTTAAAGAAAAAAAAAAAGCAATCTTACAGTGTATTTATTTGTACAAAAATTCTTCCTGAGTGCCTACTACATGCTAGGAAGTGCTGTGCCACAGTAATTAATAAAACAGATGTTGTCCCTCTGCACAAGAAATTAGTTGTAGAGACAAACAAAAAGTCAGGCAAACACTAAATAAAGAATTATAAGGAGTCAAAGTGTCATGAAATAAATGAACAGGCCCCAGGTGAGGGGGGGACCCACTTAGGCAGAGAGATTAGGGAAGGATTATTTGACGCAGTTACGTTGAAGGTGAGACCTTAAGAATCGGAAGAGGACAGCCATGCAAATAACAAGGAGATGGTGCAGGAGAAAAACAGAAGTCCCTGAGGTTGGAAAATAAAAATGTGTACTGGTGCCAGTTTGCAGAACCATGTGATTTCCCTCTACTGATGCTTGCTTAGCAGACAAGGTAAAGGACACAGAAGACATATTTTGAATTGACACAGAATTGGGAATTGGCAGTGAGCGTCACTAAAGGTCTAAGATGTGATAGAAATGAAGGTGCTTTGAGAAATATGCAAATGTTAACATTCGGTAAGAGACCAGAGAGATCCAATATTTACCTATGCAGAACCTTTTTTTAATACTCCTCTGCCAGCCTTTCCAGACGTCTGAATGTTTCTTATCCATCACAGAGACGCGGAGACACTCAGAATTGTTGAGCAGATTTCACTAAACCTGGAGGTGTCTGGAATAAAAGTGAAGTTCACATCATCAGGATTATACCATTTCTTAGAAGACAGCTGTCATCTATATATCAACAAATGGAGCCTAAGGCAGCACTTTCTTCAGTACTTTTTTCAGTACTGTGATTCCACCCCCCGCCTAAAGGAATATTGCCAAGTCCGTGATAACTTGCCAGGTCTCGCATATTATCCACCATTAACATAAATCAAGTTTTCGTGTTTGTAATTTATGTTTCAGCACTTAGGGAATACCTTGCTAGTTATTTTAGATAGATAAATCAAATCAAAATTTTGTTAATAAAGTATTAGAAATGTCATAAGACCTCTGATTTATTTAAAGATGTCTAACATTCTTGATCTCCATTTATTTCAAGTTTTAGGAAGAAAAATGGTTAGCTGGATCATCCTGCTCTTATTTTTATTCCTTCATTTAGGAGATTACATCTCAGCTCCAAAACCATTTTTAATAATAAGATATGCAATTTTTAACTGTTGATATTTTTTAAAGAATAAACACGATTAAGATTAATTCATGCCATCCCAGATATACTCAAATAATGGATTAGTCTGTATAGCACATTGGATTCACGTCTGATAGCCAAGCTCTTTTTCATTTTAGCTTCATCCATATACTGTATACAGAAATTTACTCCTTTGTTTGCATAAAAGCCAGAACTACTTATGCAATAGAAGGAAATGAATGTAGACTGAACACTGCTAGGTAGCATATACCAATTACCCACCTTACAAATTGTATACATTTACAGGGAATGCCTAGGATATAGCAAATTAACACTATAAAACAAAAAGCAAATGGTGTCCATGGATCACAGAGAGGTCTTTTTCAAACGTAAAGTGTCAGGAGATAAGACTTAAATATATGGGGAAAAAAAAGTAAAAAGAGCAGCAGAAAACTTTTGGAGGTGATGGGAAGGTGTAAAGCACAGATTGTAGTGATGGTTTCACAAGTGTATACTTATTTCCAAACTCATCAAGTTGTACACATTAAATATGCACAGCTTTTTGTATGTCAATACCTCAATAAAGTGGTTTAAAAAACAAACAAAACAATTAAACAAATGGAAGACACTGAAAGAAAAAGACAAAATCCGGATAAGCACACAGAGGAGGAATGGAATGGAAACTTTCCTTTTCTAGCAAAGAGTTAGATCCATGCCAGATCTCAAGTCAGAAGCTGATTCTCCATTTTAGGTGCTGCCTTATTTACATTTTCCCTCTGGGAGTCCGAGGGACAAAAGGTTTGTCGTTGACCTTGGAAATAATTAGCAACATTCTTCATTTACTACTTGACTCATTTTTGGCCTCCCTGCACTGGTGAACATGTATATTTTAGATGCTGATGAACACTCAGACAAAACAACATGATGGAGTTAGTCACTGCTTTTACAATTTCAGATTGGACAGCTAAAGGATTCATAGTCTGGGATCATACTGGAAGAACTTAACATTGATTTGTCTAGTATTTGCCAAAAAATAATAAGCAACAATATTGAACATCCAAGTAACATTTAGTGTAAAAGTAATAAATAATTCATGACATAAAGGTTAAAAATGCAAAAAGAAGCTTGCAGTTCTTAAGGTCATTCTTACTTGGTGTTGACTAAACAAAGCATAGTGAGTGTGGGGGGGCGGAATTTAACTAGGCTCAGCAACTAAGTAGCCAGGTGACCTAGAAAAACTCAGGAGCTTCAGTTTCACTATGGACAAGGAAAGAGTATGAAACAGTATGACTTCTTAGTACCTCTTTTAGCTATAAAGTTCTATGATTGATCTAAGAGCCATGATACAGTTGCCTTCCATTTAGTATAGAATCTTATACATTAGTTTCTGCCTTCTAAGTATGCTTAACTAATTACTGGATAGTCTAATAAAATACTACACTTTTTAGCTTAGGTCTTGCCTGAGAAATACTGGACCATACTATTGAAAGAGGTCTTCAAAATTAGTTATCTGTATAAACTCCAGCCTGAAGTAACATCCTCCTTTCAATTTCATTTCTATTCCTTACATGACTTGTTCAAAACCAAAAGAAGTCAGACACTGTTCTCTCCTCTCATTTAGAGGAATTCAATACTCTATTGCACACACATTATTCATTGTATTCACACTACACCTTGCACACATATTATAGAATTATCAAAAGAGTAAAAAGAATCGTATGGTCAAAGAACAAATGGTACAAATAGTGCAGTTTGCCACAGTGGCAATTTCAAAACCTCTAAATATTGTAAAGGTTAAATAAGGAAGAGAAAGAATTGCTTACTATGCCCAAAGAGGCATACCTGGGTACAATTAGGAAAAAAACAAAAGAGTAACAAGGATTCTCAGTAATACCTAATACACACCAAAGCCATTTCTTAAGAAAAATAAAGAGGAAAAATGGTTAGCACTAAGCTTAAACTGGGAAAAGATCAAGTTGCAGAATATAACTTTAAACAGAGTTTTATAGGATGAGACAACCTAATGGTGAGTCTTTTTTATTTCTTCCATTTTCAAATTCACAATTTCTGTGACTCCTTCCAGAGAGGTTGCCAATACCATACAATGGTAATGAAAAAACAAATGAACAACCAGCAGCTACAAGAATGAAGAAAGTCTCTGTATTCCTACGCCCTCAAAGTTAAAATCCAGAGTCACCATTCCAGAGCCTGTCCAATAAGATAAAAGAGAAAAATTCAGATACTTGAATTTAGTCCCCAAAATCGCCCTGCTACATAAAGTGCTTCGCAGTCCTTCTCTCTCTGAAGCTATTGTCATGAGCCCTTTCCATCCCTGTTCCCATTAACACAATAGCATAACTGCCTCTGGCACATATGGGAAAAATGTAATAGCACCTCGATCTAGCCTTTCCAGTTGCAGGGAATCCAGAGAAGGCTGCAGTGGAAACACACGTCTACTTGCCCAGTAAGGCTAGGTTTTACCTGTAGAGTATGAGTGTGTAGAGTATGAAGATGTAGTGGGTTGGAATAGTCAGGCAAACCAGGACGTGGAAGATCTGACTTTGCCTAATGACCTAAAGAGAAAGCCACATACGCCCTCCAATTTCCTGGGCGCAGAGAGAAAGGAGACTTGGTCTGCCTCTCCCAATTCCTGGACATCCCTTTGCTCTGTTTGGTGGGACATTAGGTGTCATGTGGCCCTGAAGAGAGGCCTCAAATCCCATATCTAAACTATAAGGAGAGGGACTTCCCTGGTTGCACAGTGGTTAAGAATGCAGGGGACATAGGTTCAATCCCTGGTCCGGGAAGATCCCACATGCCATGGAGCAACTAAGCCCATGTGCCACAACTACTGAGCATGCACTCTAAAGCCCGTGAGCCACAACTACTGAGCCTACATGCTGCAACTACTGAAGCCTGCGAGCCGTAGAGCCCATGCTCCGCAACGAGAAGCCACCGCAATGAGAAACCCATGCACCACAACGAAGAGTAGCCCCCGCTCACTGCAACTAGAGAAAGCCAGCGTGCAGCAACAAAGACTCAGTGTAGCCAAAAAAATAAATAAATAAAATAAACTATAAGGAGGAATGTGTTATCGCGAGATAGGGAAGTGCCCCACTCCCTTGCTCTAGCCATGGCTTCCTCATTGCACCCAGGGATTCAGGATGATGGAACCAGACTCATGAGAACTTACTGCTTTATGATGACCTTCAACATTAACACTCTAAAGAAAAGACAACTTATTTATACCCTAAGCTCAGAGTATAGAAGCAGGAACAGTTGTGTATCTCAACCTTTGCCTAACCTGCAAAGGCATCATTGTGACGGTCCTGCCCAATCTCCTTGAATTTAACCTGTGAACAGAACATTCAATGTGTAAGGTTCAGGCATCCTTCTTCATTTCTCAATTATTCCTCTTTCAAATCCAGGTTTTTCTTGGGTCTCTAACAGCTTTCAAAAGTATTTCAGGCAATTCCTAGTTTTCTACCAAGGTTGAAGGGGCTAGAATGAAATTGGTTAATGTTAACACTAGATCCAGCACCCAGCACAGAAGAGGCTGGGATTAACAGGGATCCAGTTACCTGCATCTGACACAAATGGCCTTTTATTTTAATAAACTGCCTGTACAAGAGGCTTTCTAACAGAGCAAGAAAGAAAAGAAGCTTATGATCTGGCAAAATGTTCTGAGAAGTGTGCTAAGTTTGAACTCAAATTGAAAAGGACCTTATTAACAAAGTAGTCTTCCTTAAAAATTGAGCCACAATCTTATTAGACTCTCAACATCTAAATGCCAGTTAAAACCAATATATAGTCGGCGCTCCACATCTGCAGGTTCCCCATCTGTGGATTCTAGCAACTGCTGATGGAAAATATTTGAAAAAACATTTTTTCAGAAAGTTCCAAAGAATAAAACTTGAATTTGCCATGGCTAGCAACTATTTGTGTAACATTTACATTGTATTAGGTAGTACAAGTAATCTAGAGATGATTTAAAGTATACAGGAGGATGTGTGTAGGTTACATGCAAATACTATGCCTTTTTATATAAAGGACTTGAGCATCCGTGCATTTTGGTGTCTTGGGGGGAGGGCTGGAACCAATACCCTACAGATATCAAAAGACTTCTATAGTAGATAGAGAAACAAGTTAAATGAACCTTAAGGAAACTTTAACCTCAGAATGTAGGACACTCTACAGGACTTCTGACATGGTTTCTCCAATAAATTGATGCCATTAAAAAAAAAAAAATGTGTGTGTGTGTGTACTGTTTAGAATGAATAAAATTTTAATGATGTAACAACCAATTGCAACTTGTAGACCATAATTGGATCCTAATTTGAACAAACCAAATATTAAAAGTCACTCATGATAATCAGGGCAATTTAAACCAGACTGAGTATTAGATGATATTAGGGAAAAACCTTTATCAGTTATAAGTCTATCCTGAAGTATTTACACATGAAATGACAAGCTACTTGAAATTTTCTTTAATG
Source organism: Balaenoptera musculus (assembly GCF_009873245.2). NCBI lineage: Eukaryota > Metazoa > Chordata > Mammalia > Artiodactyla > Balaenopteridae > Balaenoptera > Balaenoptera musculus. The sequence goes on along the minus strand of NC_045790.1, from coordinate 41,337,658 downwards.
TCCTCAAGAAAAAAGTGGGGGAATAGATTAAACAAGATGGGCAAAATGTTGATTATTGTTGAAGCCTAGTGATAGGTAGATGCAGGTCCCTTCTAGACTCTTATGAATATTTCACAATTTTCATGATAAAAAAAGGTTTTAAAAGACAATGCATTACCATTAATCTAAAAAACTACATAAGTATCATTATTATAACAATTTATTGCAGCACAAAATGGAAATAATCTAAATGTTCTACAGGAGAAAAAAAATTTTTAATCTCTGATAAACCAATCTGATGAAAACTAGGCAGCCATTAAAATGACAATACAGAAGAGAGAAACAAAGAAAATGGTTATGGAATTCTTATTTTTAGAATAAGGCCTACATTCACATTACAATCACAACTCTTTCAAATATGTGTGGATATAAACAAAGAATAGACTAGTGTATAAGAAATATAAAATAGCAAGTTGATGTGTCATAAAGTGGTGAAATGTTTTTCTTTTTGGTGATATAATACTGTTTCTGAAACAAATAAAAAACTGATACGAACAAAACAACAAAAATTGATATGGACCTACATATGCTGAAATGTACCCTAATGCAATGGAAACAGCACTGGCTTTGGAGTTAGACAATCTGGGCGATTTCTTTAAACAATCTGAGAATCAATTTCCTCGTCTCTAAAATTAATGTAAAATATTGGCCCTTTAGGGATGCTACAAGGATTAGAGATGTAAGTAAATATCTACCACAATACCTGGCATGTATATAGTAAACATTCTGTAAACAGTATTTACTACTATTATCATATTAAAAATGGGAGAGTTTTGAAAAAAAAAAAAAAAACCAGATAAAATGTAGGTGAGCTAATGGTGAAATGGCTGCAGATTTTCATGGTGGTATGGCTTTTACACAAAAAACGAAGATAGGGCAAAATGCAAGGAGGTTTTAAAATCTTATCTGGGCCAGTAGGAGGTAAGGATGAGCTGGAGAGGGGCCAAGGCTTGGATGAGGGCTGGTGTAATGAGGCAAAAGAGGCCACGGAGCAGAGAATAAGGTCACCCTACAGGAAGAACGGGAGCAGCATGTAACACCACATTCAAACTACCCTGCAGCTTCAAGGCAAAAACTATAGTTCTAGAGGAAGGAGAAGGAGGGAAGTAAGAAAAAGTACCTAGAGGACCCCAAATCTGAATAAGGTACAAGAAATTTAAGTACCTTATTTGGGGGCTAGAGAGATGGGGCTTCTTGGCACTAACAGACAATCCCTAACCGGGATGATTATGATAGATGATAGAGTTTCAGAGCTTGAATGACCTGGAGTTCTTATAAAATTATCTCATCCTGTCTCTCCATTCTACAAGATGAGAAAATTAGGTCCAGTAAAGGGAAAACTCCAGGAACTGTGACAAGATTCTATGGCAAAGCTCTGCCTAGGATGCTGGCTTATGAACCTGAGACCAGTGTCCTTGTCCTACCTCATCATGCCATCCTTCAGGATGGTTCAGCCCATAACCTCACCAAGTCAATCATTTTTTCCCATATTTATTAAACATATGTAGCCTTCCATGTCTTCAACAAACAATACAATACAAGCAGTTAATCTCTTCATTAATATCTTGCACGTCAGAAGCTCCCTATTAACTTCAAATTATTTTGTTGCATGAAACAAAAGAGAATGTACTGAATGTTTGTTTATCAAATGTGCCATCAGCACCTACTATGTACCACGCACATAAAAATGAATGGCACAGACCCTGTCGTCAAGGAGCTGACAATCCAGTGAAAAAGACGAGCATGCCTGCATAGAAGCATAATCCTACAGGTACAGGTTACAATGCTTGTGCTGTGGAAATGAAGAAAATGGAGCTCATTAGACCTGAGATGGGGGGAAAGGAAGAGAAAACTTCATTGCAGGTGATGCTGGAGGAGACCCTGAGGATGAATAGTTGGTCAAAAGGCAGGGACAAGAAGGTGGCTGGTTCCAATACATGCCTGGCACAATAGCTTAGTGAGAGGTGGTAAAGGAAAATACAGAAAATACAGCAAGCATATACAGGAATGAGAGTTGGGTGGGACTTGTGGTAAGAAAAATCAGTCAGGCAAACTGGCAGCAGAGTCAAGACCAAAATAAAAACCAACCTCTTTTAAGTTGTAAGAAAATATAAAAGAGAGGGAGAGAGAAGAAATGTATTTCCTATCTCTGAGCTCTAAGTATAATCAGGTGATTAAAAATGAGTCATTGCCAGCTGAGGTATAAGAAGACTCCAAGAACAGAGCTAATTCCGGTCTTGGAGAGATTCCAGCAGCTGCCAGCAAACCTACATCTGGGAGTGCTAGTCCTGGGGTGTATATACAAATTCCGGCTTCCTGGCAAAAATTCCTTTATTCCCTTTTTTTTCTGGGATCTGGCCTCTCTTCTGGCTTGTCCCCCCCTTGATCTATAGATCCGTTGTGGTATTTAGATTAGATATTCCAACCCAAAAATATTTGGTCTCTCCTCCCTGGACCTGTGTGACTTTCAACAAATGATCCTTCAAAACTACCCGATGATGACAGCCCTCAATACACAGATGCTCCCTCTCTAAAGAACAACGTCAATGAGCATCAAATTATAGGGACATACTATTACAGGGGGGAACTATCAATATATACTCAAATCCAAAGTCTACTCCAAGGAAAACTTTATGAGAGCTGCAAAATACATGTGGGCCACACAGGAAGGCGAAGCGAAAGTTCCTGAGGAAATGGACCACTTCCTCGAAGCAAAAAAGAGCAGGAAACGAACACTGCTTTATATGTACCCCCTTTGTGCTGGGCACCACCATGGGTACTTTACACATGTTACTGAATGTTTTTCTTCCCTTCTTTCCTCATTTCATTCAGTTTTATTCTTTCAAGTATCTCTCAGTAGTTTATACACATTATGCCCTTTCTACTAAGGATGAATTTGGAGATGATGAAAACAAGGAGACAGCCAGTGCTAGAATCAGAGAAAACCTATTTCTTCAAACTCATGTACATATACTCTTTGTAAGAGTTCTTACTAGTTTTCAGATGACAGAGCATTTAAGGATATACACTGACATGAACATTAGTATTTCTTTTTTTTTTTTTAATAATTCTTTATTTTATTTATTTATTTTTGGCTGTGTTGGGTCTTCGTCTCTGTGAGAGGGCTTTCTCCAGTTGCAGCAAGCGGGGGCCACTCTTCATCGCGGTGCGCGGGCCTCTCACTATCGCAGCCTCTCTTGTTGCGGAGCACAGGCTCCAGACGCGCAGGCTCAGTAGTTGTGGCTCACGGGCCTAGTTGCTCCGCGGCATGTGGGATCTTCCCAGACCAGGGCTCGAACCCGTGTCCCCTGCATTGGCAGGCAGATTCTCAACCACTGCGCCACCAGGGAAGCCCAGTATTTCTTAAAATACATTGTGGGCATAAAGAATGCTAAATACTCTATGGGTTTTGCCTTGTACCAGCACATTCTTCTGTTCAAAATGAGTACATTTTCTGAAACTGGTTGCTGAGATGAGAATGAAGCCAGGAAGAAGTTAAGAAAGCTTTATGAGGACTTAGCTCTCCCACCTGGCAGACTCTCTGGAGACCACCCAGCAACCCTGACAAATGATTTACATTCTTCTCTGTTGCATGCTTGCCTGGGCCTATTAGACTATTACAATATTAAAAGGGTCTTGGTACCTGTCATTATTAATTTTAGAGAGTAACAAGGACATGCTGAGCCATAGTATTGATAGATTTGTAGAATATGTTAATCAGAGCACTCATTACTCAGCTAAGTTACCATTCTTTTTCAGATGGGCTTTCTCCACTAGTCATTTTTGATGTTTAACAATTTGTCATTTCCAACTATGCACACTTGTTCCCTAGAAATCTATTTATAGGGACTTTCCTGGTGGTGCAGTGGTTAAGAATCTGCCTGCCAGTGCAAGGGACACAGGTTTGAGTCCTGGTCCGGGAAGATCCCACATGCCGCAGAGCGACTAAGCCCGTACACCACAACTACTGAGCCTGTGCTCTAGAACCCGCGAGCCACAATTACTGAGCCCGTGTGCTGCAACTACTGAAGCCCGTGCACTCTAGGGCCCACATGCCACAACTACTGAGGTCGTGTGCTGCAACTACTGAAGCCCGCACGCCCTAGACCCCATGTTCCGCAACAAAAGAAGCCACCGCAATGAGAAGCCCACGCACCGCAACGAAGAATAGCCCCTGCTCCCCACAACTAGAGAAAGCCCGTGTGCAGCAACGAAGACCCAATGCAGCCAAAAAATAAATAAATAAAATAAATTTTTAAAAAAGAAATCTATTTATATACATATTTTGTAATGTCTTGATAGCAATGATTTATTAAACATTTGTGCCTCATCACGGAAGGAAAAAAATCTTCTGAGAAGTATCTGGAGAATTCAGCTAAGAAATGAGTGGATTATGAAATGTGGCATAAAAATAATATGTTTCTGCTTTTGAAATGAGAAAGCTGAAGCATAAAGCTAGATGAATTCCTAAGAACTAACATGCATGAAGATCTAATCTTTCCTAATTCCAGAAGCTTGAAATGTACCAAGTTTAGATTTGGGGTGTGCATTTAACAAAGGCAAACTCAGGTATTTTTCTGGGTCAGGGTAAACAACTCAAATATAATTGAAAAAGTAAGAAATATTTTTCTGTTACCTAAAATACAAATTCTCTCTTCAAGTAATGATTGTTTTGTTTTTTTTTGTGGGTGAAGGCCATCACACCCATATATCTCCCCAGTCTTTTTATTCTCCTCAATCTATTTCCACTATCATTTCTAAAAGATCAGTACTTTATCTGCCCAAAACAGAGATGGTGGTAGCAAAACACATAAGCCACAGTCTTAAGTCAGAGAGGCTTATGCTTCATACCCAATTACGTATAGCACAGTCTATGTTGAAACACCCAGGATGGTTCAATGCTCACACTATACTTCAAACAACTGTGTTACTGCTTACTTACTGCAGTAGCCTGGCTCTCCAGGACAGGGGCTCTGATGAAAGGGTGAGGAATGCAGGTGGAACCAGAGAAGAATTTGTCTGGTTGCAATATCACCATCACTATTTACAAAATACCCCTTAATGTGGCTTTAAGCAGAAACAGAAATGTTTTCAATTTGGAGGCTGAAGTAGCCTCAATTGGGCTTTGCCTAAGGTCGTCTCTATCACAAATCAGGTAGTGATATATCTCTTTTTTGACATGGCCATGGCTCTTCATGGCCCAGACTCATTAAATGACAAGTTAAAATAACAACAGGGACTTCCCTGGTGGTCCAGTGGATAAGACTCCACACTCCCAATGCAGGGGGCTCGTGTTCGATCCCTGATCGGGTAACTAGATCCCACATACTGCAACTAAGAGTCCGCATGCCACAACTAAGAAGTCTGCATGCCACAACTAAAGATCCCGTATGCTGCAACGAAGATCCCTCGTGCTACAACTAAGACCCGGCACAGCCAAAATAAATAAATAAATATTTAAAAAAATAACAACAGACTGCTTTGTTTGTCCTCTTGAGCCAAAACTAAAGTGCAGAAAAACCTCAACCAACCCAACCATCCAAACAACAAATGAACCGTTGAAGAAGGTGTTTTCCATTTTCAATATTGTACAGTTCATGTTTAAACTGACAATCCAGATCTATTCTCATGACCTTGGAGAAGCTCATATTTTTCAATTGTACAGTGTAAATCTCAGCCCACCTCCCCAAAGCATTGAATAATGAATTCTGTGAAAAAAACCATTACATAAAATGGGATGCTCTGGAAATAGGGTGTTATAATAAACCCATGATTCTCCACAAACTCCTTCTTACTTTCTACTCCTGTCATTAGACATCTGAAAATTAGTTCTTTTTCCATCCTTTATATTCAGAATATAACTGAAAACTCTTCGGTGAGTGAGCCTCCCAAGTGGGTTCATTTATCATTCTGAAATCAGTGATCAGCCCATGTTACAGCAAGGGTGAAAAGTGTGATAGAAAATACAAGAGAATGTTGACACCATAAGTATCCTGAAGCCGTGGCTTTCCCATTTTGTTCCTGACACAAATGCTTTCTCTTGTGATCTTTTTCCTAAGATTTGAAAGGGGGTGTGGCAGGGAAAAGTGAGTGTGGGTGTGGGTGTGTGCAAAGAAGGGATGAAGAATATGGCCATCAAGGGCTCTGGTTCATTGACATTTGCTCCATCGTGGACTGAACTACTAATATCCTTCATGTCAGCCTTGTTGGCCACACAGTAGCTCTCTTTGTCTCAGCCTTAGTAACTTTGCCACAATAATACAACTGGATGATGCTATGAACTGTACCACCGCCCCCACAGATTCATGTGGTGAAGCCCTAACCCCCAAAGTGCTGGTATTTGGAGATGGGGTCTTTGGGAAGTAAACAGGCTTAGGTGAGGTCATGAGGGTGGGGCCCTCATGATGGGATTAGTATCATTATAAGAAGAGCCATCAGAAAGCTTGCTCTTTCTCTCCCTGTGGATGTACAAAGAAGAGGTCAAGTGAGCACCACTGGAGATGGTCATGGTCTGCAAGCCAAGAAGGGAGACCTCCCCAGAACCCAGCCATGCTGACACCTTGATCTCAGACTACCAGCCTCCAGAATTGTAAGATAATTCATTTCTGTGTCTATGGTATTTTGTTATCACAGCGCAAGCTGACTAAACCAGGTGAAGAGACAAAGACATTCTGGGAAGAGTGATCTCCATAAAGATATAGTTTTTCTAAATGCAATGGACAGTTATTTCATCTCCTTCATACTCAAATTTATGTAAGTTTCATTGAAATAGACATCCCTTGGCCATACCCAGGGCTACCACCCTTAGAACAGGAAACAAAAGGATAAGAACTAAGGAACAAGACGGTGGATACAGCCCTTCTCAGGAGATGGAGCAGTCGATGCCATTTTCTACATTTGATGTCTAGTCCAATTGCAACAGGTACAAGCAAAGACACTTCCTGATCCTCCCACCGGAGAGGCCAGCACTGGGGCAGACTGTGGGCCAAAGAGCCCTTCTGCACCCCATCGCCACCCCTCCCTTGCCTCTGTGGTACCGGGAAGTGAATTAATTGAAGAGCTCACCTGCCTCCATCAAAGAGTAACTTAAGGAAAAGAATATAAAATGAAAAAGAAAGTATATATATATATATATGTGTATATATATATATATATATATATATATATATACACACATACATATACATATATATATATATATATATATATATATACACATACATACATACATACACAAAATATATATGTATAACTGAATCACTTTGCTGTACAGCAGCAATTAACACAACATTGTAAATCAACTATACTTCAATTTAAAAACCTAAAAAAAATAAAGAGTAACTTAAAAGGAGAGGAAAACTACTAAATTCCACTATACAAACCAGGTTTGTTCAGTTCTTACTTTTGCAAATCTGAAGCATTCTATTTGACTACTTGTGGTTCTGTTATGTTAGGACTTGTGCAAGGCCAAGATAGCTAGGTTTACTAGCTGCCAAGGGTCAAAAGTGAAGAAGCTCTCAGAGACAAATAAGCTTCTAATAAACTAAGTTTTCCCTGCTTTAAAAAAAATAAGAATAAAATGTCAACGCTGTGCAGGCAAGTTTACAGAGATGGAAATGAAAGCTCTGCCTATCACCACAAGCTTTATTTTTTTTAATAAAATTGATTTGGATCAATTTGAGATAACTGCTGGGAGATGCCAGGTTTTATTTTAGAGACATCATTTGTTTTTGTTTCTGATCTGAGCTCAAAAAGGAACATTGCCAGTGTTTTTCCAGTGGCACAATGCTGTTCTAGAAGAATTAAAATAAGAAACCGTACCTGCATAATCTGCCAGAAAACACATGAGAGGAGCAATCAGCTCTGGGAAGAGTTGCTCTGAATGAGGTTTTCCTGGCTGCTTTAGGCCATGCTGTTTGTCAGTCTTTCAAAATTCAAGTCATTACCAGATGCTGATCTACTATAATATTGTGATATTTTATCTGATTACACTTACCTGATTGTGCCTTATCTGCTATTTGCCTTCCCATTCTTCCATGTATATTAAATGCAGGTGCTTTTATTATTCTGGGAGCTAGAAAGTGTTGACTGCTCAGAATATAAATGGGGATATTATATCATTAACTTGCTCCAAAAGCAGGGCCATTCACTGTATAAATCACACGCAAGGCACCTAGTGGAGACACAATAAACCATAATGTCTTGAGAAAGAAAGCAACGAGGAATGGATAAGGAGATAAAAATTTAAGACATTGTTAAAGAAGGGTAATCTTCAAAACCCTATTTGGGTCTTTCAAAACCAGCATTTGTTGATAATACAACCTTTATATTAGAAACTTTTTTAACTTCATAAAAAAAGCTTTGGGGGGAGGCATCATAACATAGAATGTTATCACTATTGGACTGCATAAAAACATGATCACTAACCTTCTATGGCTTGTCTAGGTTAGAAGAACATTTTGGGAGTACCAGTCTAAACTTTCAGAGATGTATACTCTGCTTTGGCATATACAGTCTTACCCTCCCTGGGTTGTTCAGCTTAAACAAGGTGAGCAAATGGCCAAATGCTTTCAGCACTGCCAGACGTTAGAAGGTGAATAGTTTAGAACCTGGTTGCAAATTTCAAAGGAAGTAATATGCAGCGAATTAAGGCAGAACCGTGACCACGTGCGGCTGCCCAACAGTCTGGGGTTATACGCTCTGCTTAGTTTCCACTATGTTGGCCTCACTAAAAAGTTAATCCACAGCTATTTAAGTGGAAAGTTTCAGAAAATACATTTTTAGAGCAAATGTTTCAATGAGACACTGCCCTCTGTTGGATAGACGACTATCCGATGGCCTGTGCATTTATCAGAGTGTCAGATTCCTCCACCATGTAACAGCTGGGAGCCAGGCCTTGGAAAGGAACACAGGTGACACTCTGCCTGAAGCAGGGTGGCCAGAGTCATCGTCTGACTATCACATCTGAACATACGAGACAGAAAAGAACAAGTTATGAGGACAACTGGGAACAGGAGGAGTAAGTTTGTCTCTCCTGTGTCATCAAGGAGGATGTGGTTTCTGCTCTCACTTTCCTCCCAAATTCCGTGCGAGCAGACGAAGCCCAGCGTGTGGATGCTATTCTTGTCTCCCCGCCCCTCACTGTTACTTATAAATGCACAGAACAGTCCATTTTCTTTTAACTAAACAAACATATGTTTCAAACCTCTTTAAGTCAAGGTTGCTCTTTAATCAGAGAATCCTTTATTATTCTTAAATGATATGCTTGAAAACAAAGCATGAATATGGAAGATAGTCTGATCTTTTCAATAATCCCATGTTTACACATATTTTCTCTGGAAAGACACTGTAATGGGTTTCTTGTAATGTGATGTTGGGGCTCAGGGCAGGATACCCCAAAATACGCCACAATGATGTATTGATTATTTTGAATTGAAGTTACTTGAGAAGCAGAGGACCCAAGGAGGAACCTCTGATGTTCCTCTGTCTCCCTGAAAGCAGGAAATAAATCTCTCATGTGAAAAGTGTACCCCCTGCATTTGGAAGTAAGACAGCCTTACCGCAGAGACAGGGAGTTTGGGCCGAGAAGCTTCTATAAACTAACCTTGTTACTTCTTTAATTTACTACCACAAGACCAAACTCTGTTTAGATTCTTCACTAATTAAGCACCCAAAGCCTAAGTGTCTTTGTCCTGTCAATTCCTCACAAATTGTTTCTTTGACAGTTTATACAACTCAATATCAAAAAAACAAACAACGCAATCAAAAAATGGGCAGAAGACCGAAATAAGCATTTCTCCAAAGAAGACATACAGATGGCCAACAGGCACATGAAAAGATGCTCAGCATTGCTAATTACTAGAGAAATGCAAATCAAAACCACAATGAGGTATCACCTCACATGGGTCAGAATGGCCATCATTAAAAAGTCTACAAATAATAAATGCTGGAGAGGGTGTGGAGAAAAGGGAAGCCTCCTACGTTGTTGGTGGGAATGTAAATTGCTGCAGCCACTATGGAGAACAGTATCGAGTTTCCTTAAAAAAACTAAAAATAGAGTTGCCATATGATCCAGCAATCCCACTCCTGGGCATATATCTAGAAAACATGAAAACTCTAATTTGAAAAGATATGAATACATGCACCCCATTGTTCACAGCAACATTGTTTATAATAGCCAAGACATGGAAGCAACCTAAGTGTCCATGAATAAATGAATGGAGGGACTTCCCTGGTGGTGCAGTGGTTAAGAATCCACCTGCTAATGCAGGGGACATGGGATCAATCCTTAGTCCGGGAAGATCCCACATGCCATGGAGCAACTAAGCATGTGTGCCACAACTACTGAGACTGCACTCTAGAGCCCATGAGCCACAACTACTGAACCCACATGCCACAACTACTGAAGCCCGCACACCTAGAGCCTGTGCTCTGCAACAAGAGAAGCCACTGCAATGAGAAGCCCATGCACCGCAAATCCACCAGAGGGCAGACAGCAGAAGCAAGAAGAACTACAATCCTGCAGGCTGTGGAACAAAAACCACATTCACAGAAAGATAGACAAGATGAAAAGGCAGATGGCTACGTACCAGATGAAGGAACAAGATAAAACCCCAGGAAAACAACTAAATGAAGTAGAGATAGGCAACCTTCCAGAAAAAGAATTCAGAATAATGGTAGTGAAGATGATCCACGACCTCAGAAAAAGGATGGAGGCAAATATCAAGAAGATACAAGAAATGTTTAACAAAGACATAGAAGAATTAAAGAACAAACAGAGATGAACAATACAATAACTGAAATGAAAAATACACTAGAAGGAATCAATAGCAGAATAACTGAGGCAGAAGAACGGATAAGTGACCTGGAAGACAGAATGGTGGAATTCATTGCTGCAGAACAGAATAAAGAAAAAAGAATGAAAAGAAACGAAGACAGCCTAAGAGACCTCTGGGACAACATTAAAAGCAACAATATTCACATTATAGGTGTCCCAGAAGGAGAAGAGAGAGAGAAAGGACCCGAGAAAATATTTGAAGAGATTATAGTCAAAAACTTCCCTAACATGGGAAAGGAAATACTCACCCAAGTCCAGGAAGAGCAGAGAGTCCCATACAGGATACAACCAAGGAGAAACATGCAGAGAAACACAGCAATGAAATTGGCAAAATTACAAAGAAAAATTATTGAAAGCAGCAAGGGAAAAATGACAAATAACACACAAGGGAACTCCCATAAGGTTAACAGCTGATTTCTCAGCAGAAACTCTACAAGCCAGAAGGCAATGGTATGACATATTTAAAGTGATGAAAGGGAAGAAACTACAACAAAGATTACTCTACCTGGCAAGGATTGCATTCAGATTCGATGGAGAAATCAAAAGCTTTAAAGACAAGCAAAAGCTAAAAGAATTCAGCACCACCAAACCAGCTCTACAACAAATGCTAAAGGAATTTCTCTAAGTGGGAAACACAAGAGAAGAAAAGAAACTACAAAAAGAAACACAAAACAATTAAGAAAACGGTAATAGGAACATACATATTGATAATTACCTTACATGTGAATGGATTAAATGCTCAAATCAAAAGACACAGGTTTCTTGAATGGATACAAAAACAAGACCCATACATATGCTGTCTACAAGAGACCCACTTCAGACCTAGGGACACATACAAACTGAAAGTGAGGGGATGGAAAAAGATATTCTATGCAAACAGAAATCAAAAGAAAGCTGGAGTAGCAATACTCATATGAGACAAAATAGACTTTAAAATAAAGAATGTTACAAGAGACAAGGAAGGACACTACATAATGATCAAGGGATCAATCCAAGAAGAAGATATAACAATTATAAATATATATGCACCCAAAATAGGAGCACCTCAATACATAAGACAACTGCTAACAGCTATAAGAGAGGAAATCGACAGTAAAACAATAATAGTGGAGGACTTTAACACCTTACTTACACCAATGGACAGATCATCCAAACAGAAAATTAATAAGGAAACACAAGGTTTAAGTGACACAATAGACCAGATAGATTTAGTTGATATTTATAGCACATTCCATCCAAAAACAGCAGATTACACTTTCTTCTCAAGTGCACATGGAACATTCTGCAGGATAGATCACATCTTGGGTCACAGATTAAGCCTCAGTAAACTTAAGAAAACTCATATCATATCAAGCATCTTTTCTGAACACAATACTATGAGATTAGAAATCAATTACAGGGATAAAAAACCTGTAAAAAACACAAACACATGGAGGCTAAACAATACGTTACTAAATAACCAAGAGATCACTGAAGAAATCAAAGAGGAAATCAAAAAATACCTAGAGACAAATGACAATGAAAACATGATGATCCAAAACCTATGCGATGCAGCAAAAGCAGTTCTAAAGAAGTTTATAGCAATACAATCCTACCTGAAGAAACAAGAAAAATCTCAAATAAACAATCTAACCTTACACCTAAAGGAACTAGAGAAAGAAGAACAAACAAAACCCAAAGTTAGCAGAAGGAAAGAAATCATAAAGGTCAGAGCAGAAATAAATGAAATAGAAACAAAGAAAACAATAGCAAAGATCAATAAAACTAAAAGCTGCTTCTTTGACAAGTTAAACAAAATTGATAAACCATTACCCAAACTCATCAAGAAAAAGAGGGAGAGGACTCAAATCACTAAAATTAGAAATGAAAAAGGAGAAGTTACAAGAGACACTGCAGAAATACAAAGCATCCTAAGAGACTACCACAAACAACTCTATGCCAATAAAATGGACAACCTGGAAGAAATGGACAAATTCTTAGAAAGGTATAACGTTCCAAGACTGAACCAGGAAGAAACAGAGAATATGAACAGACCAATCACAAGTAAAGAAATTGAAACTGTCATTAAAAATCTTCCAACAAACAAAAGTCCAGGACCAGATGGCTTCACAGGTGAATTCTATCAAACATTTAGAGAAGAGGTAACACCTACCCTTCTCAAAATCTTCCAAAAAATTGCAGAGGAAGGAACACTCCCAAACTCATTCTATGAGGCCACCATCACCCTGATACCAAAACCAGACAAAGATACTACAAAAAAAAGAAAATTACAGACCAATATCACTGATGAATATAGATGAAAAAAACCTCAACAAAATACTAGCAAACAGAATCCAACAACACTTTAAAAGGATCATACACCATGATCAAGTGGGATTTATCCCAGGGATGCAAGGAATCTTCAATATACGCAAATCAATCAATGTGATACACCATATTAACAAATTAAAGAATAAAAACCATATGATCATCTCAATAGATGCAGAAAAAGATTTTGACAAAATTCAACACCCATTTATGATAAAAGCTCTCCAGAAAGTGGGCATAGAGGGAAACTACCTCAACATAATAAAGGCCATATACGACAAACCCACAGCAAACATCATTCTCAATGGTGAAAAACTGAAAGCATTTCCTCTAAGATTAGGAACAAGACAAGGATGTCCACTCTAGCCAGTATTATTCAACATAGTTTTGGAAGTCCTAGCCACAGCAATCAGAGAAGAGAAAGAAATAAAAGGAATACAAATCGGAAATGAAGAATTAAAACTGTCACTGTTTGCAGATGACACAATACTATACATAGAGTATCCTAAAGATGCCACCAGAAAACTACTAGAGCTAATCAATGAATTTGGTAAAGTTGCAGGATACAAAATTAATATACAGAAATCTCTTGCATTCCTATACATTAATGATGAAAAATCTGAAAGAGAAATTAAGGAAACACTCCCATTTACCACTGCAACAAAAAGAATAAAATACCTAGGAATAAACCTACCTAGGAAGACCAAAGACCTGTATGCAGAAAACTATAAGACACTGATGAAAGTAATTAAAGATGATACCAACAGATGAAGAAATATACCATGTTCTTGGATTGGAAAAATCAATATTGTGAAAATAACTATACTACCCAAAGCACTCTACAGATTCAACGCAATCCCTATCAAATTACCAATGGCATTTTTCACAGAGCTAGAACAAAAAATCTTAAAATTTGTATGGAGACACAAAAGACCCCAAATAGCCAAAGCAGTCTTGAGGGAAAAAAACGGAGCTGGAGGAATCAGACTCCCTGACTTTAGACCATACTACAAAGCTACAATCATCAAGACAATATGGTACTGGCACAAACACAGAAATATAGATCAATGGAACAGAATAGAAAGCCCAGAGATAAACCCACGCACCTATAGTCAAACAATCTATGACAAAGGAGGCAAGGGTATACAGTGGAGAAAAGACAGTCTCTTTAATAAATTGTGCTGGGAAAACTGAACAGCTACATGTAAAAGAATGAAATTAGAACACTCCCTAACACCATACACAAAAATAAACTCAAAATGGATTAGAGACCTAAATGTAAGACTGGACACTATAAAACTCTTAAAGGAAAACATAGGAAGAACACTCTTTGACATAAATCACAGTAAGATCTTTTCTGATCCACCTCCTAGAGTAATGGAAATAAAAACAAAAATAAACAAATGGGATCTAATGAAACTTAAAAGCTTTTGCACAGCAAAGGGAACTACAAACAAGACGAAAAGATAACCCTCAGAATGGGAGAAAATATTTGCAAACGACTCAACGGACAAAGGATTAATCTCCAAAATATATAAACAGCTCATGCAGCTCAATATTAGAAAAACAAACAACCCAATCCAAAAATGGGCAGAAGACCTAAATAGACATTTCTCCAAAGAAGACATACAGATAGTCAAGAAGCACATGAAAAGCTGCTCAACATCACTAATTATTCGAGAAAGGCAAATCAAAACTACAGTGAGGTATCATCTCACACCAGTCAGAATGGCCATCATCAGAAAACCTACAAACAACAAATGCTGGAGAGGGTGGGGAGAAAAGGGAACCCTCTTGCACTGTTGGTGGGAATGTAAACTGATACAGCCACTATGGAGAACAGTATGGAGGTTCCTCAAAAAACTAAAAATAGAATTACCATATGACCCAGCAATCCCACTACTGGGCATATACCCTGAGAAAAACATAATTCAAGAAGACACATGCACCCCAATGTTCACTGCAGCAGTATTTACAATAGCCAGGTCATGGAAGCCACCTAAATGCCCATCGACAGACGAATGGATAAAGAAGATGTGGTACATATATACAATGGAATATTACTCAGCCATAAAAAGCAACAAAATTGGGTCATTTGTAGAGACGTGGATGAATCTAGAGACTGTCATACAGAGTGAAGTAAGTCAGAAAGAGAAAAACAAATATCGTATGTTAATGCATATATGTGGAACCTAGAAAAATGGTACAGATGAACCGGTTTGCAGGGCAGAAATTGAGACACAGATGTAGAGAACAAACGTATGGACACCAAGGGGGCAAGTGGGGGGGCGGTGGTGGTGGTGGTGTGATGAATTGGGAGATTGGGATTGACATATATACACTGATGTGTATAAAATGGATAACTAATAAGAACCTGCTGTATAAAAATATTTTAAAAATAGGAAGCCCATGCACCGCAACGAAGAGTAGTCCCCACTCGCTGCAACTAGAGAAAGGCCAGGCGCAGCAACGAGAACCTAATGCAGCCAAAAATTAATTAATTAATTTAAAAAAAAAGAGTGGATAAAGAAGATGTGGTATATATATGCAATGGAATATTACTCAGCCTTAAAAAAGAATAAAATATTGCCCTTGGTAGCAACATGGATGGACCTAGAGAATATCATACTAAGTAAAGTAAGTCAGACAGAAAAAGACAAATATTATATGATATCACTTATATGTGGAATGTAAAGAATAATACGAATGAATTTATTTATAAAACAGAAACAGACTCACAGACATAGAAAACAAACTTATGGTTACCAAAAGGGAAAGAGAGTGGGGGAGGGATAAATTAGGCATATGGGATTAACAGATACACACTACTATATATGAAATAGATGAGCAATAAGTATTTACTGTATAGCATGGGGAACTATACTCAATATCTTGTAATAACCTATAATGGAAAATAACCTGAAAAAAAATATATATGTATATATACCTGAATCACTTTGCTATATAATTGAAACTAACATAATACTGTAAATCAACTACACTTCAATTTTAAAAATTTATTGTTTCTTTGTTTAAAAAGTATAAAAGCTGCTTGCTTTGGTCACTTCTTAGGTCTCTGTGTGCAAAAATTAACATTTGTTTCTCCTATTAATCTGTCTTGTGCCAATTTTATTACTAGTCCAGCCACAGAACTCAAGAAGGGATAGAGGGGGAAATTTCCCCCTCCCTAACAGTGAATAAAATTCATTTATTTGTTTATATATATAAGAAATTTAACTGGATATTATTTTACATAGCTTAGGAGATCCATCCTTGAAAAATTGTGAAAATTAGTGAAAAAGTGAAATAAATATCTTAAACATAAAAGCTAAAACTATAAGACTTTTACAGCAGAGTATAGGAGAATATGTTCATGACTCATGAGTAGTCAAGATTTCTTAGGTCACAGAAAGCAATAACCACAAAAGAAAACAAAAACAGCCTTCATCAAAATGAAAAACTTTTGCTCATCAAAAGACTCCATTAAGAAAATGAATAGTCAATCCAACAGACTTGGAGGAATCATTGGCAAAACATATATCTCACAAAGGACTGTTATCCAGGATATACAAAGAACTGTGGCACTTCAACAATAGAAAGACAAACAACCTATTAAAAATGGGCAAAAGATTTGAAGAATCAAAAATATATGTAGCTGAATGGCCAATTAGCACATGAAAGAAGTGCTCAACATCACTTGTTATCAAAAAATGCAAATTAAAACCACAAGGAGACAGGACTACACACCCATCAGAAGGGCTAGAGTCAAAGAGACTGACACCAGCCACCCATGGAAGCAGGGACACAGCACCTGGAGCAATGCTATCCACGGTGGGGTAAATGACACAACCACGCTGGGAAAAGGGCTGGCAGTTTCTTCTAAAATGAAACATACATGTACCCTATGACCAGCAGTTCCACACAGAGGTATTTACCCAATATAAATGAACATACGTTCACAAAAAATACTTGCGATGTTTATCGTGGCTTTATTCATATAGCCAATAACTAGAAAGAGTCATAGTGCCCATCAACCGAAAAACAGATAAATACATGGTGGTAAGCAATGAAACTAGCAACACAAAAGAACAAATGACTGATACCTGAAAGAACATGGATAAATCTCACAAGTATTATTAGGTAGAGCAAAAGAAGTCTTACACAAAAGAGTATATATTGTATGATTTCATTGACATGATGCCAGAAAATACAGAACGAATCTACAGTGGAAAAATTTCAGAACAGGGGTTGCAGCTGGGGTTTGGAGGAAGGATTCACTAGGAAGGGGAGTGAGAAAACTTTCTGTGTTCTGTGTCTTGATAGCTTATATGTGTATATACGTTTGCCAAAATGCAGCGAATGTTCACTTAAGATGGTGCATTGCATTGTAAATGTACATCAAAAGAAAAATGTCAGCAAATATTAAACTCTAATGCTAATGATATGCCTCTGAAGTATTTAGGGGAAGTATACTGATGTCTTAGATTTACTTTGAAGTACATCACAAATACAAAGATGGGTTTATTTATGGGATTGATAACTAAGTAACAAGGCAAGTCCAGTAAAGTGTTAATAGTAGAATCTAGGTGCTGGGTATGTGGGTGTTCACTGTAAAATTCTTACAGTGTTGCTACTTGTTTGAAAATTTTCATAATAAAATGTCAGAAAACATGAAAAAAAATGTGAAGTATGATATGCATGGCAGTAAACTTCCAGTCTGGCTATTTATTAAGGTTCAAATTACAATTGTAGCAAAGGCTTATTTGCTCAGGTCTTAAAAACACACAAACAAGCTTAACTTTATTAAGTTCCACAAAGCAGGGAGTTTTGCCTATTTAACAAATTATAAGCACCTAGCATGGTGTCTGGCATATAGGAGGTGGTAAATAAATATTTGTGGAATGAACTTTTTTACATATAATTCTTAATCAGACTATTTCAAGGCTTTCAGAAAGTGAGATGTGATCAAAGCAATTCAAGTGTCTTCTACAGCTCAGCCCATGATCAGAAGTATTCCTAAACTCAGTATAGATGATTCTTACACTGGTTAATATTAGTTGCCTAACTAAATTGATTTTTTTTTAATTTTTTTTTAATTAATTAATTAATTTATTTATGGCTGTGTTGGGTCTTTGTTTCTGTGCGAGGGCTTTCTCTAATTGTGGCAAGCGGGGGCCACTCTCCATCGCGGTGCGCGGGCCTCTCACTATCACGGCCTCTCTTGTTGCAGAGCACAGGCTCCAGACGCGCAGGCTCAGTAATTGTGGCTCACGGGCCCAGTTGCTCCGCGGCATGTGGGATCCTCCCAGACCAGGGCTCAAACCCGTGTCCTCTGAACTGGCAGGCAGATTCTGAACGACTGCGCCACCAGGGAAGCCCCTAAATTGATTTTTAAATGATGATGGGAGATAATAAAATACAAAGAATTTCAAGAGTTCTTGTAGTTTATTGATCTAAAACTGAGTTTGGCATCAGAATTATCTGAGAGTTTTATAAAAATTACAGTTTTCTAGGCTATACTTTGGAGATTCTGATTCAGTAGTTCAGTAGATTTTTAAAAAGTCCTCATGTAATTTCATAGCATATCTAGGTGTGCCAATCAATGACCTTGTTCATTTCTTTTCAACTACTTCAAATATATCTTCCAAATAAATGGCAAGAGAAGTAACTTTTATTTAGCTGCTTCCACATACTAGGTACTGTTCATGTTATCCCATTTAGATCGCACAATGACCCCTACAGGTGAGTATGATTAACTCCACTTTACAGTTTGGAAAATTGAGACTAGGCAATGTTAAGTAACTTTTTGACTCAATTCATTATAGCTAACCGTAGAGGACCCAAGATTTGAAGCCAGATGTGTCTACAAAGCTACAACCCTAGAACTAACCTTTTCAAAAAAGATAAGGGGAAAAGTTCCTAGAAAAGTTAGTTTCTCATCTGGCATTAGCAACTGTGATATCATGCAGCAAGTTCTTAATTTATTACTTAAATGCCCGTTGGTATGATCTCAGCCTCTGCCTTGTTCCAGTATCAATGGAAAAGAGCAGCTAATGTGACCCTTTATATACAGCTTCCAGAAGAGCTTTGGAGGGAGGGGGGAGAAAGAGAGTTCTAGATCTTTATTCTTCAATTCTTTCTATACCTAGATTGCTCTACTTCAATTCCTCAGAGTTCTCCAAATAAATGTCCCAAATCAAATATTGCGTTTTCCTCTCTCTCACACACAAAAAAATAGTATTTAGCTCTTCACTGTTTAAACATATCTTAGGCAAACTGTCATCTGCCTCACTGCTAGGATAAAGAATTTGTGTCAAGGTCAACAGTAAATTGCTACCTCCTTCCTGGATTGCTGAAGTGACTGTTTGGGCTTTAGTTCTTTTAAGCTGTTTCCAGGTTTGAAGACAATCTAATTACAGACAATACCTCTTCACACACACACACACACACACACACACACACACACGTTTTTATTAAGATTTTCATATTCCATATTGTGTTGCACATTATAAGTCAGGGTCTTTTCTCAGGGACAGTTGGGATCAGGAATCAGGTGTTGAAAATTTAAAACCTCCATCCTTCATTATATGGTTTCACAGCAGAGGTGTTCTAAGTCTTGGCGCTGTTCTCCCTGCAGGGGGCTCAAGACATCCTGCTGTTCATCCCTTTCAGAAGAGCACTGTCTCAGCCAGACACACTCTACTGCCAAAAAGATCAAGCCTTCCTGGGTCCAATTCCTTTTTAGTGCCCAACTTTCCTCTTTTATCCTAAATATCTCCTTCTAAGGAGGCATCACTGTGCACATAACGACTTCATGTGATACATGAAAGAAACATAAACCCTAATCTGCTATAACAGCCTATGATTCTTTCATTAACAAATAAGATAAATGCCTAAGTCACAAAAATAGATGTTTTTTCAATCTTCCTGAGCTACAGATTCTTCAGCTATATAAAATAAGGAAGTACATTCCATGATCTCTATGATACCTTCCAGTTATAAAATTTTGGTATTAGACCAAAACAGGATTCGTTGGTTTGGAGAGGGTTCTCATCCACTTGGTCCTTAGAAAGGGTGATACCAAGTGAAAATCAAGATGCACTTTCAATAAATACTAGCCTAAATTGGGCAGGATGTTAGGTTAGAGGTGTTGCACAAAACTCAGAATGTGCCTATACATAATAGGTACTCAAACCATTTTTGTATTAATCATAATTAACATTTATTGAACACTTTGAATGTGCCAGGCACTGTTCTAAGAAATTTACATATATTAACTTATTTAAACTAACAACTCTTTGAGCTAAATACTATTATTACGCCCCATCTCATAGATGAGGAAAACTGAGGCACAGAGGAATTGGAGGCCAAAGGTCACAAAGGTGCCAGGATTAGAACCAAGAGGTCTGACACCAGAGCAGAATTAGTATTTGGTTATACCCTGAGAAAACTACCCGGTACTTGAGGGTCTTTCTGGAATATATTTTACTGATCTAACAAGTGGTGGCAAACTCATGACTCACTAGCTCTTCCTGCACCTTTGGCAGACATCATTAATAGATCATGGACCACCTAGAGGGGTGGGATAGGGAGGGTGGGAGGGAGGGAGATGCAAGAGGGAAGAGATATGGGAACATATGTATATGTATAACTGATTCCCTTTGTTATAAAGCAGAAACTAACACACCATTGTAAAGCAATTATACTCCAATAAAGATGTTAAAAAAAAAAAATAGATCATGGCCTCCAGGTGGGTTCTCAGAATCCTTTGTAACATAGAGCTCAGAGCAGGCCTTCCTGTCATTTGGAGTTGACATGTGAGAAACCTACTATCCCTCACATAAGATAGACCACTGACTGAAAAAGAGACGTATATACAGCTACCAATTGCCTGCCCTTACTTTACTTTCCCATTAAATGAAAATACCTACTTGGCACTTGCTCATGCACCATCTATGATTAGTGACTTCTATGCTATTGGAGCACAGCTAGAAAATGTAAAATGCCTCCATCAATGATTAATGATGCTCTTACCCACTGCGTGCAGCTACTCAAGTGGGGAGACGCTGCTTCCCCTGACATTCACAGACGGTCACCAATGGCATTCAGGAACAAACAGGGGCAAAGTGGTTGATGGTCCATGGGCGCCACGCTTCCCCAGGGTGGTATTCCAGTGATCAGACAAAACCTCCTGTCACCATCAAGGCACTTTGTTTATTTTCTTGGCTCATAGCTCCAGCATACATTTTAATCTATTCAGATCCTCGGAGCCAGGAAACCATTTGTATGGGGTGTGAAAAAGTCTCTGGTTCCAGAATTAACTTTGTCTCTCCATAATCTGAGAAAGTTAAGAAGGTCCCTATCCTAAAATTATGTCCCCTTGTGATATCCAAAATTCCAGTTACCAGCCATTCATAGTAGAAAATCGTAACACAAAGGAAAGAGCCTGGCTTTGGCGTCAGACAAACGAACCTTGGCTCTGCTTTTTTCCTGTGTTATTGTGGGCATGGTATCTAAGAAATGGGGAGAACAATCACTCCCCACTGGTTTCATGGTGGAGGACAATGTACGTAAAGTACTTGGCACAGTGCCTGATACAGGTAACTCATTATCATTATTAGTATTACCATTACCTTTACTGCTAGCATTGCCATTTCCCTGGGTTCTCTCTTAAAATGTCACTGCTCTTGGTATGTGTAATGTATTAAGTCCCCACTGTCTTTGTTTGATGGGATTTCTTCCCTCTTTGGGGCCCAGGCAGCACTGACGGCACTAATCCCTTCAGCAGGAAGGACACTTCAAAAGAGGCAATGGGTTGCCAGAAAGGCACTTGGCCTATTTCACAGCTCTGTCTGAGGACATCCATTCCAAATTAGTTAACATTCCCCATACAGTAGCTTTGCCCCTGCCAAGGGCCATACTGAAATAAAAATCTTTTTAAAAAAATACCTCCGCTTGTCCAAATGTAAAGAGGCAGTAAAAAGCAGAGCAATGAGGCAAACCCTGTTTGAAGGCTATTAAAAATGTGACACAATTTTTTCAACTTTGTTTTCAAACTTCTAACCACCTTGCCTGCCTACACCTGCCAAAAGCCTGAGATAATAGCTGATGGCACCTTAGGGACCATTTCAGGCATCTCCTGGTTCCTCGTTCCTCATATGCAGAGATGCATAAAGGACTGCTTGGGTCCATATCTCACTTGAAAATTCAAATCATATTCACTTGCTTTTAGATCATCTCTTTGTTCATTTATAGAGCCAGGGAATGTTGCTAGGTTCCAAACAGGGAAACAGGGGCTGTTAGGCAACATACCTATCAAACAACTACAAGTTTAGAGTCCCTGCAGCATATTTATAGAGAAACATGGCAAGGGCAGGAAATGTCTTTGGCTACCAAGGTTATACTTTTATACAAGGCAATTGACATATAGATAGATAGATGATCTCAAAGACACCACATAACCCAGCCTCATAAATATGCCCAAAATGAAACTACACAAATATTTTATTGGCAGGTTTTCACAGATCTGATGAGGTTTTCACTGATGAAATCTATACTTTCTCATCTCACGACATCAGGGTCAAATTCAACTCACGAAACAGTCATGGCAAATTTCAATGATAGCAAGCGGAGTCGAGTGTCTAGAAGCAGCACAGGGGCATCTCTCACTGAAATTACAATGTACCTCCACACACCAATGCTCAGTGGTTGACCAGTTAGTCTCTGTTAGTCTGTAAAAATTTCTTGATCTCCAGAGACTCACTGAAATCCAAGGGTCTGGATTAGAAAACCCACAGAGCATTCTTAGAAGTCAAGAGAAGTTGAGTAGCTCTTTGCTTGCAGACTAACTCATCCATCTAGAGACAGATCTCTGCCAAATTCTCCGTGATTCTGTTACGCTGTTATTTATGAGGACGGTGGCATCATGTTTCAGAAATTACCATCTAGTCAGCACTGATG
Organism: Balaenoptera musculus; assembly: GCF_009873245.2. Taxonomy (NCBI): domain Eukaryota; kingdom Metazoa; phylum Chordata; class Mammalia; order Artiodactyla; family Balaenopteridae; genus Balaenoptera; species Balaenoptera musculus. The sequence continues at coordinate 41,314,515 of NC_045790.1, read as the reverse complement.
GGTATGTATTTTTCTTGCTCACTCAGTGGCAAAACACATATATAATAAATTCTTAGGAACTTCATCTCTTTCAGGGAAAGTCGAAATAACTGCTGGCTCAGTGGTCTGCCACAAAATCTATTCCTGGATAAAAGGGAGGTCCACCCCCTTTTTATTGAAGTATTTCAATACTTCAGCATTTCCAACAAGAAGAGAGAAGTACCAATGAGAAGCAAAACAAGAAACTATGTTCCAAGACTAAGAAATTGTTTCTGAATATTTTTATACCATTTTAAATTTGTTCTCAATGGAAAGATGGCAACAGATTAATTGCCCACATGCCCATTTGACAAAAAAATTTTTTAAAAACAAACTTATTTTACTTTTATGGCTGCAGATAGGAGTTATTAACCATCTGTCTTTGTATTATTTAAACATTATACGAATAAACATTATTTTACAACCAGAAAACAGTTATTCATAGAATTGTACATTTATTCCCCAATAATTCTTCTTTGCCACTTTAATAAGGGCCTAAAGTTACCATCATTTCAACTCTCTTTAAAATTCATTACCTATATTACTAAGAAAAACAGATGGCAATACAGTTGTTTCATTGCAAATGAAGAAGGCCTAAAAGAGATTTTTAAAAAATTTATTAGCAGTATCAATTATCTCTAAAATTAAGAGGGAAAACTGACAATCTAAATTATAACTCACACTGTTAAAGGAAACGAGGGTAACACAAATAACTACCAGTTGACGGCTGCACTAACTAATACTCTTACATAGGCAAGTATCCTATTGCATAATAACAAAACATGGATAAACAATTAACATTTTAATTGTCTACTTCCATGAAACACAGAAATGAGTATGTCTCCAGAATCAGACAACACATCATATAAGATAAATAGAAAGACAGTTCTTTGCTATGTAGGGTGAGGGAATAGAGGAAAATAGGGGTAAAATGAGGCAGAGAGATAAGGCTTCAGATCACCTGAAGGGAGTATGATAAATCTAGATTTATTAAGACTAGAGAAACACCCTAAGGAACAGAAATCAGAATAAACTAGCCAAAGACAAATCTGCACTGAAGACAAACTCTGACTTGCACTCTAAACCAGAGACAAGAGAGCGACGCAGAAAGAACTCTGCAGAAGTGCAGAGGCCTTCTCAAGTACTCAGCTGAGATTGAACAGGGAATGCAGGTGAGGAAACTGCCAAGGCCAGGAGAAGAACCACCATAAGGACAGGAGGTAATAATGCCCAGCATTCACACAAAGCTAGGAGCAGTGCCTGTTCACAACAGCCAGACTGGAACCTCATGACTCACAGAGCGCTAGGCTAAATACACAGAGGGCTTTTCTTCAGTAATGAGGACAAATTACACCTAGCATAAGCGTGTTCCAGTTGGGCCTAACAAATCTTAAAAGCAAGAATGGAAAGGATCAAATTGTTTACAAGTAACTTAACTATGTCCCAGTAAAAAGGCTCAAGACCATTTATATGAAAAAAAATATCCAGCACCCAACAAAGTAAAAGTCATATGGTCTGGCATTCAATCAAAAATTGCCAGGCCTATGTAGAAACTGGAAAATGTGACCCATCATTAGGAGAAAAATTCATCAATTGAGACTAACTGAGAACTGACACAGAATAAGCAGACAAGGACTTTTTAAAAAGTTACTATAACTATTTTTTATATTTTCAAAATGTTAAACAATGATATGAAAAATATAAAAAAGATGCAAATCAAACTTCTTAAATTGAAAATTACAATGTAAAATATGAGAAAGTATTAGATGGGACTAACAGCAGGTTAGATATTACAGAATAAAAGATTGTGAATTTGAGAGACGAAGAGAAAAGAGACTTCAAAAAAATGAACAGAGCAGCAGTGAGCTATAATAAAAACTTAAAGTACTCTATATATGTGTAATGGGAGTCCCCAAAAGAAAAAGAGGACAATTAAAATTATTTGAAGTAATAATGGCTGAAAATTTTCCAGATGTGATAAAAATAATAAACTCACAAATCCCAGAATACCAATGAACCCCAAGCACAAGAAATATGAAGAAAACTACATAAAGCCACATTGTAATCAAATTGCTCAAAACTAGTAATAAAGAAAACTGTAAAAGCAGTCAGAGAAAGACATGTTATATACAGAGGAATAATAATGACAGGAGATATCTCACTGGAAACAAGCAAATGAGACCACAGTGAAGCAACATCTTTAAAATACTAAAAAAGACAGACAATTACATGTATTGCCAAGGAAACTGGAACCTTAGTACATTGTTGGTAGGAAAGTCAAATGGTACAGTCATTTGGACAAAAGTTTGCAAATTCCTCAAAAAGTTAAACATAGAGTTACTATATGACCTAGTAACTCCACTCCTAGGTATGTATCCAAAAGAAATGAAAACATTTGTCCACACAAAAACTTGTACATGAATGTTCATAGCAGCATTATTCACAGTAGCCAAAAAGTAGAAATAACCCAATAATTAACAAACTAATGAATGGATAAATGAAATGTGATATATTAATACAATGGAAAATTATTTAGCCATAAAAAAGGAATGGAGTACTGACATATGCTACAACATGGATGGATCTTGAAAACAACAAAGCCAGATATAAAAAGCCACGTATTGTAAGATTCCATTTATGTGAAATATCCAGAATAGGCAAATCCATACACAGAAAAGTATATTAATGTTTGCCAGGGGCTGGGAGAAGGTGTGCATGGGAAGTGACAGCTAATAGGTATAAAGTTTCTGAACTGTACACTTTAAAAGGGTAATCTTTAGAATTCCCTGGTGGTCCAGAACTCAGCGCTCTCACTGTGAGAGGCCTGGATTCGATCTCTGGTCAGGGAACTAAGATCCCACAAGCCGAGTGGCAAAGCCAAAAAAAAAAAAGAAAAAAAGGGTAAACTTTGTGCTATGTGAATTATATATCAACAAGACTGTCAAAATAAAAAAATGATAGAAATATAGTGTGGAAGATATCTAAAAGGTGAGAGATAGTGTTACATATCATACACTATGTGCAAATACATATAAAAAATAAACTGCAATGAAATTTAAAAAAACAAAGTCAGAGATTGTAATATTGGATAAAAAAGTAAGACCCAACCATATGTTACCTACAAGAATCACAATTTAAATATAAAGACACAAATAGATTAAAAGGTAGGATAGGATATACCATACCAACGCTAATCAAAAGAAAGCAGAAGTAGTTATAATACTAAGAAAAAAATAGATTTCAGAGCAAAGAACATTACCAGGGATAATAATGTTATTCCATATGATAAAGAAATCAATTTTTGAAGAGGATATAATAATCCTAAACATCTATGCACCTAATAACAGAGCTTCAAAATACTTAAAATAAAAATGACAGCATTACAAGGAGAAATAGGCAAATCCACAGTTATTGTTAGAGATTGTACAACTCCTCTGTAGTGGGCAGAATTCTAAGAACACCCCCAAAATTCTCACCCCCTTGCTATAAATGCCCTGTATAATTCCTTACCAAGACCTGTAAATCTGATGGAATTTCACTCCCATGAACCTGTAAATCTGATGAAATTTCACTCCCATGACTAAGTTATGCTATATGGCAAAAGTAAAGGGATTTTGCAGATATAATCAAGGTCACTTATTAGTTGACTCTGAATTAATTAAAAGAGAATTATCCTGGGTGGGTCTGACCTACATAGGTGGGCCCTTTAAAGTAGGGTGTAGAGATTAGAGATGGAATAAGTCAGGGACTCTGTCCTATTGGCTTTAAGAAAAAAAGCAGGCCATTGTGAGTTCTACAACTGCAAGGAAGTTGCCAAACACATGAGCTTAGAAGAGGCCACCAAACCTCAGATGAGATCGCAGCCCTAGCTGACAACCTCACTGCAGACTTCTGAGACCCTGAGCAGAGGACCCAGCTAAGCCATCCACAAATTTCTGACTCATGGAAACCGTGAGATAATAAATGTGTGCTGTCTTAAGCCCAATTTGTAGTAATTTGTTATGTGGCAGTATAAAACTAATATGGCTCTCTCTCAATAAGTAAAAAAGTATACACAGAAAATCAGTAAGAACATAGAAGATTTGAACAACACTATTAACCAACCTGATCTAATTGACATTTATACAACAACCCACCAGACAACAGCAGAATATGCATTCTTTTTAAGTGGTCAAGGAATACTTACCAACATAGCCTACCAATATGGCCTATTTTAGACCATACTACAAATCTCAATAAATTTAAAAGGATCCAAGTCATAAAAAATATGTTCTATGACCACAATAGAATTAAGTTTAAAATCAGTAACAGAAAGATTTTAGAAAATCTCCCAATATTAGGAAACTAAGTAATACATTCCTATTGATAAGTAACCCCTGAGTCAAAGAAAAAATTAAGACGGAATGATGCCGTCAGAATATTGCAAATCACTGCAAAGAACGAGCAGTTATAGGATCACAAAGTTTTAGGTAAAAGAATAACCAAATGTACACTTAATTATTGTATTTAAATATTTTAACATGCAACTATTATAGAAGACAATGAGCTTCTATTGCAGGTCTAGAAACAGGATTGTTATACTATCAAATACTTTTCCTACAAGCTGACAAAAAGAAACTGTCTCTTAGCCTGATGGCAATAAAAGACAGAAGATGAATCATTGCTTGTGAAAACCAATTTATTTAGTCACTTTGGACTGCCGTTATTTATTACTTGTCAGCACATGCTGTTAGTTCAATTAAATACAAAACTTGTAAGTTCTCTTTTTTTCCCCACCTCCATCTTTAAAAAAAAAAGACACAAATTTAAAACATTAAAAGAACATTTTAAATTTATTGTGTTTCAGGGGGGCACCTTCAAGATGGCAGAGGAATAAGACAAGGAGATCACCTTCTTCCCAAAAAATACATCAAAACTACATCTACATGTGGAACAACTCCTAAAGAAAACCTGCTGAACGCTGGCAGAAGACCTCAGACTTCCGAAAAGCTGATAGGGTCTTGGTGCTCTGGCCGGCTGTCAGGCCTGAGCCTCTGAGATGGGAGAGCTGAGTTCAGGACGTTGCCACCAGAGACCTACCAGCCCCATGTAATATCAAATGGCGAAAGCTCTCCCAGAGATCTCCATCTCAACACTAAGACCCGCCTCCACTCAACGACCAGCAAGCTACAGTGCTGGACACCCTATGCCAAACAACTAGCAATACAGGAACACAACCCCACCCATTATCAGAGAGGCTGCATAAAATCATAATAAGTTCACAGACACCCCAAAACACACCATCGGACGTGGTCTTGCCTACCAGAAAGACAAGATCCAGCCTCATCCACCAGAACACAGGCACTAGTCCCCTCCACCAGGAAGCCTACACAACACACTGAAACAACCTTAGCCACTGGGGACAGACACCAAAAACAACGGGAACTACGAACGTGCAGCCACGAAAAGAAGACCCCAAACACAGTAAGTTAAGCAAAATGAGAAGACAGAGAAACACACAGCAGATGAAGGAGCAACGTAAAAACCCACCAGACCTAACAAATGAAGAGGAAGTAGGCAGTCTACCTGAAAAAGAATTCAGAATAATGATAGTAAAGATGATCCAAAATCTTGGAAATAGAATGGAGAAAATACAAGAAATGTTTAACAAGGACCTAGAAGAACTAAAGAGCAAACAAACAATGATGAACAACACAACAAATGAAATTGGAATCAATAGCAGAATAACTGAGGCAGAAGAACGGATAAATGACCTGGAAGATAAAATAGTGGAAATAACTACTGCAGAGCAGAATAAAGAAAAAAGAATGAAAAGAATTGGGGACAGTCTCAGAGACTTCTGGGACAACATTAAATGCACCAACATTCTAATTATAGGAGTCCCAGAAGAAGAAGAGAAAAAGAAAGGGACTGAGAAAATATTTGAAGAGATTATAGTTGAAAACTTCACTAATATGGGAAAGGAAATAGTTAATCAAGTCCAGGAAGCACAGAGAGTCCCATACAGGATAAATCCAAGGAGAAACACACAAAGACACATATTAATCAAACTATCAAAAATTAAATACAAAGAAGAAATATTGAAAGCAGCAAGGGAAAAACAACAAATAACACACAAGGGAATCCCCATAGGGTTAACAGCTGATCTTTCAGCAGAAACTCTGCAAGCCAGAAGGGAGTGGCAAGACATATTTAAAGTGATGAAAGGGAAAAACCTAAAACCAACATTACTCTACCCAGCAAGGATCACATTCAGATTCGATGGAGAAATTAAAACCTTTAGAGAAAAGCAAAAGCTAAGAGAATTCAGCACCACCAAACCAGCTTTGAAACAAATGCTAAAGGAACTTCTCTAGGCAGGAAACACAAGAGAAGGAAAAGACTTACAACAACAAACCCAAAACAATTAAGAAAATGGTAATAGGAACATACATATTGATAACTACCTTAAATGTAAATGGATTAAATGCTCCAACCAAAAGACGTAGACTGGCTGAATGGATAAAAAAACAAGACCCGTACATATGCTGTCTACAAGAGACCCACTTCAGACCTAGGGACACATACAGACTGAAAGTGAGGGGATGGAAAAAGGTGTTCCACACAAATGCAAATCAAAAGAAAGCTGGAGTAGCAATTCTCATATCAGACAAAATAGACTTTAAAATAAAGACCATTACAAGACACAAAGAAGGATACAACATAATGATCAAGGGATCAATCCAAGAAGAAGATATAACAATTGTAAATATTTATGCACCCAACATAGGAGCACCTCAATACATAAGGCAAATGCTAACAGCCATAAAAGGGGAAATCAACAGTAACACAATAATAGAAGGGGACTTTAACATCCCACTTTCACCAATGAACAGATCATCCAAAATGAAAATAAATAAGGAAACACAAGCTTTAAATGATACATTAAACAAGATGGATTTAATTGATATTTATAAGACATTCCATGCAAAAAACAGCAGATTACACTTTCTTCACAAGTGCTCATTGAACATTCTCCAGGATAGATCATATCTTGGGTCACAAATCAAGCCTTGGTAAATTTAAGAAAATTGAAATCGTATCAAGTATCTTTTCCAACCACAACGCTATGAGACTAGATATCAATTACAGGAAAAAATCTGTAAAAAATACAAACACATGGAGGCTACACAATACACAACTAAATAACCAAGAGATCACTGAAGAAATTAAAGAGGAAATCAAAACATACCTAGAAACAAATGAGAATGAAACCACGACGACCCAAAGCCTATGGGATGCAGCAAAAGCAGTTCTAAGAGGGAAGTTTATAGCAATAAGTCCTACCTCAAGGAACAAGAAACATCTCAAATAGACAACCTAACCCTATACCTAAAGCAACTAGAGAAAGAAGGACAAAAAAACCCCAAAGTTAGCAGAAGGAAAGAAATCATAAAGATCAGATCAGAAATAAATGAAAAAGAAACGAGGAAACAATAGCAAAGATCAATAAAACTAAAAGCTGGTACTTTGAGAAGATAAACAAAATTGATAAACCATTAGACAGACTCATCATGAAAAAAAGGGACAGAACTCAAATCAATAGAATTAGAAATGAAAAAGGAGAAGTAACAACTGACACTGCAGAAATACAAAGGATCATGAGAGATAACTACACGCAAGTATATGCCAATAAAATGGACAACCTAGAAGAAATGGACAAATTCTTAGAAAAGCACAACCTTCAGAGACTGAACTAGGAAGAAATAGAAAATATAAACAGACCAACCACAAGCACTGAAATTGAAACTGTGATTAAAAATCTTCCAACAAACAAAAGCCCAGGACCAGATGGCTTCAAAGGCGAATTCTACCAAATATTTAGAGAAGAGCTAACACCCATCCTTCCCAAACTCTTCCAAAGTATAGCAGAGGGAGGAACACTACCAAACTCATTCTATGAGGCACCATCACCCTGATACCAAAACCAGACAAAAAAGCCACAAAAAAAGAAAACTACAGGCCAATATCACTGATGAACATAGATGCAAAAATCCTCTATAAAATACTAGCAAACAGAATCCAACAACACTTTAAAAGGATCATACACCATGATCAAGTGGGGTTTATCCCAGGAATGCAAGGATACTTCAATATATGCAAATCAATCAATGTGATACACCATATTAACAAATTGAAGGAGAAAAGCCATATGATCAGCTCAATAGATGCAGAAAAATCTTTTGACAAAATTCAACAACAATTTATGATAAAAACCCTCCAGAAATTAGGCATAGAGGGAAGTTACCTCAACATAATAAAGGCCATATACGACAAGCCCACAGCCAACATCGTTCTCAATGGTGAAAAGCTGAAATCATTTCCACTAAGATCAGGAACAAGACAACGTTGCCCACTCTCACCACTATTATTCAACATAGTTTTGGAAGTTTTAGTCACAGCAATCAGAGAAGAAAAAGAAATAAAAAAACCCAAATCAGAAAAGAAGATGTAAAACAGTCACTGTTTGCAGATGACATGATACTATATATACAGAATCCTAAAGATGCCACCAGAAAACTACTAGAGCTAATCAACGAATTTGGTAAAGTTGCAGGATACAAAATTAATGCACAGAAATCTCTTGCATTCCTATACACTAATGATGAGAAATCTGAAAGAAATTAAGGAAACACTCCCATTTACCACTGCAACAAAAAGAGTAAAATATCTAGGAATAAACCTACCTAAGGAGACAGAAGACCTGTATCCAGAAAACTATAAGACGCTGATGAAAGAAATTAAAGATGATACAAACAGATGGAGAGATATACCATGTTCTCGGATTGGAAGAATCAACACTGTGAAAATGACTATACTACCCAAAGCAATCTACTGATTCAATGCAATCCCCATCAAACTGCCACTAGCATTTTTCACAGAACTAGAACAAAAAGTTGCACAATTTGTATGGAAACACAATTGACCCCGAATACCCAAAGCCATCTTGAGAAAGAAAAACGGAGCTGGAGGAATCAGGCTCCCAGACTTCAGACTATACTACAAAGCTACAGTAATCAAGACAGGATAGTACTGGCAAAAAACCAGAAATATAGGTCAAAGGAACAGGATAGAAAGCCCAGAGATAAACCCATGCACATATGGTCACCTTATCTTTGATAAAGGAGGCAAGAATATACAGTGGAGAAAAGACAGCCTCTGCAATAAGTGGTGCTGGGAAAACTGGACAGCTACATGTAACAGAATGAAATTAGAACACTTCCTAGCACCATACACAAAAATAAACTCAAAATGGATTAAAGACCTAAATGTAAGGTCACACACTATAAAACTCTTAGAGGAAAACAGGCAGAACACTCTTTGACATAAATCACAGCAAGATCCTTTTTGATCCAGCTCCTAGAGAAATGGAAATACAAACAAAAATAAACAAATGGGACCTAATGAAACTTAAAAGCTTCTGTACAGCAAAGGAAACCATAAACAAGACGAAAAGACAACCCTCAGAATGGGAGAAAATATTTGCAAATGAAGGAACTGACAAAGAATTGATCTCCAAAATTTACAAGCAGCTCATGCAGCTCAATATCAAAAAAACAAACAACCCATTCCAAAAATGGGCAGAAGACCTAAATAGACATTTCTCCAAAGAAGATATACAGATTGCCAACAAACACATGAAAGGATGCTCAACATCACTAATCATTACAATAATGCAAATCAAAACTACAATATGGTAGCACCTCACACCAGTCAGAATGGCCATCATCAAAAAATCTAGAAACAAGTGCTGGAGAGGGTGTGGAGAAAAGGGAACCCTCTTGCACTGTTGGTGGGAATGTAAATTGATACAGCCACTATGGAGAACAGTATGGAGGTTCCTCAAAAAACTAAAAGTAGAATTACCATATGGCCCAGCAATCCCACTACTGGGCATATACCCAGAGAAAACCATAATTCAAAAAGAGTCATGTACCACAATGTTCATTACAGCTCTATTTACAATAGCCAAGACATGGAAGCAACCTAAGTGTCCATCGACAGATGGATGGATAAAGAAGATGTGGCACATATATACAATGGAATATTACTCAGCCATAAAAAGAAACGAAACTGAGTTATTTGTAGTGAGGTGGATGGACCTTGAGACTGTCTTACAGAGTGAAGTAAGTGAGAAAGAGAAAAACAAATACCGTATGCTAACACATATATACGGAATGTAAAAAAATAAAAATCATTCTGAAGAACCTAGAGGCGGGATAGGAATAAAGATGCAGATGTATAGAATGGACTTGAGGACACGGGGAGGGGGAAGGGTAAGCTGGGATGAAGTGAGAGAGTGGCATGGACATATATACACTACCAAATGTAAAATAGATAGCTAGTGGGAAGCAGCCACATAGCACAGGGAGATCAGCTCAGTGCTTCGTGTCCATCTAGAGGGGTGGGATACGGAGGGTGGGAGGGAGCCGCAAGAGGGAGGAGATATGGGGATGTATGTATATGTATAGCTGATTCACTTTGCTATACAGCAGAAACTAACACACCACTGTAAATCAGTTATACTACAATAAAGATGTTAAAAAAATAAAAATAAAAAATAATTTAAAAATAAAAATACATTTATTGTGTTTCTATTATTTTACTTAGGCATTGTTTATTAAACATTCTGCAACAAAGCAAAGACTTTTTCATTGCTTTGACTCGTTAAATTAAATGTTTACAGGGACTGGATATGGAAACATAATTTGGAAATTTGGAAGCTCTCCTTTCAGCATAATACAAACACAAAAATTTAAAACAAGGCACTCAGAGTGTTCATTGCAACACTACACTGAACTGCGAGAAAGCTAGAGACAGCAAACTCATAGGTATTAAAAAGTTGGATTTCTTGACTTGATTTCTTAACTTTCAGGTAAGTTATAATATTCATACTTGTTACATACATAGTATACGATACTTCACTCTGACCATACCACAGGGTTCTCATCATTTAACTGCAACCAAACATTTGTTAAAAATCTTGTTCATATCAAGTATCAGACACATGGGGGAACATGTTGCTATGGAAAAAAATGATATTTGGAGTATTTGTCAAGAGAGTAATATTAAGCACTGTATGTTAAGTAAATGTGCCACCTACTCCTGCCAAGCACTAACACCTGTTATCCCTAATTATGTTCCTCACTGAGTTTATACCTTTAAAGTGTCAAACACAGCCCACTAGTTCTGGGGCTAATTTCAGTTTTCAGTGATGAACATGTTTTATGCTTCAAATGACATTATGTGGCCAACTACCAAGGAATACTCAAGTCCATTTTCTCTATTCTATTGTTTCAGTGAACAGAAATTACATATATTCTAACTGCAGCTAGGACTCAAAGCGGATATAAGAGAATATAACAGGATGTTTTCAAATAGTTACCTAAAGATGATGTCTCATTTATCCAGTAAATCAAGAAAAGAAGCTGCCCATATATACAGTCTTCTTATACCCAAACATCTGCTTTTTACACTTTACAACAAAACTTAAATTTGTAAACAATTCCACACGAACTCCATTTCTTACAGACTCAGATTCATCATTAGACACATCAGTTATCACACTGTAGTGCGATACTTAGAGCAAACAAAACCTCCTGAGTGTGAAACTATTTGCCCCTGCACTAAAAGGTCTCCAAGGACCACGGAACCAGAGCTCTTTCACTTCTTTCATTGTGAGCTGTCATCTCTCCTACTGGATGTGCTTACTCCGCACATCTCCCAGCGCTGTCTCCTACCCCTCCAATATTCTCTGAGCTTGAAGAATCAGCAACCACAGTTAACACACAATTCTACGATACTAACACTTTGTAATTTCTCGATTATATGTATTAAATCTTGATATCTTAAGAATATCAACCCTACGGCTTTCATTTGTACACACGCTCTTTTTCCTCCAGATTGTTTGCCTTTTATGTTTTTACTCCTTATACAGATGGTCCCCAACTTATGATGGTTCGACTTAGGATTTTTCCACTTTATGATAGTGTGAAAGCAATATACATGTTCAGTAGAGACCGTACTTCGAATTTTGATCTTTTCCCAGGCTAGCGACATGCAGTATAATACTCATGATGCCGGGCAGTGGTGGGGAGCTGCAGCTCCCATCAGTTACACGATCATGAGGGTAAACAACCGATACCTTTACAACCATTCTGTACCCAGACAGCCATTCTGTTTTTTACTTTCAGTACAGTATTCAGTAAATCACGTAAGATATTCAACACTTGGTTATAAAATAGGCTTTGTGTGAGATGATTTTGTCCAACTGTAGGCTAAGGTAAGTGTTCTGAGCATGTTTAAGGTGGGCTAGGCTAACCTCTGATGTTCAGTAGGTTAGGTGTATTAAATGCACTTTCAGCTTACAGTATTTTCAGCTTATAATGGGTTTATCAGGCCATAACCCCATCGTAAGTCAAGGAAGCTCTGTATTCTTGACAACACTGAGTATCTTAACAACACACTGTGTGTGTGTGTGTGTTGTACTGCTAATCTGATCAACAGACAATGATTTTAAACATTGGAGAACAAGGCAAAATACCCAATAGATTACGTCTAGACATTGAGGCTACTCTCTATACTTTTCTCTTTTGTCCAAGTTATCTGCAATAAAGCTCTAATGCTGCAAATGAGAAATTAGAAAACAGAGCTTTAAAAAAAAAAGAAAGAAAACTTTGAACGCAAAATCACCTAATGTTCATGTACTTTTGATAATTTAAACTGAAGCTGTGGGAAAAACAGGAGGAAGAGAATTAATATTTGGGTGACATACGCACTGAAATGATTGTGGGGAATGGGGGAAGGAAGTGGCATGACCAAAAGCTTTAATCTTTTCCTGTAACGGTAAAACACTAATTCAAAAATGAAGTTTTTTGAAGATCATGTACAAAAATAGACATTCAATTTGTTGGTATTTTGAACTAGATCTTTGATATCTCATCCAATCAAAAATTCTGTTTCTCTGATTCTCTCTGATTATAAAATTCTCAATTATATACTTTAAAGAAAAACAGTTTTCTAAACATAAAGTTTTTGACATTTTTTTAAATATATAGGTTGAGAATACAACAAAGAATTTAAAAATTTTTCTCAAATAATGATCAGTTAAGGAAGAAAATGCAGAGCAGGAAAATGAAAAAAGAGTGAAGGAAAGAGTTAATATTTATAGCGAGGTGGAAGAAAAAAGGGAAGAAAAGCAAACAAAGAAGATTTACTAAAAATTTTGGTCAGTAGGGCTGTTTCAAAACAGACACACCAACCAAGCTAAGGTGGGTAGCTGCACCCCATGGTCTCCTATCCATTTGTTAGATCCATAAGCTCTAAATATAAAGTTCCTTCTCTTACCAATCAAAACTCTATTTTCTGATAATATCTAGCTAATAAAGACAAATAATTTCAAACTAATTCACAGTAAAGTGTGCTTAAGATTGACAACTCACAATGTTTAAACACATTGAGCTAAAATTTAAAAGTTTCTGAATTCCAGGGCTTCCCTGGTGGCACAGTGGTTAAGAATCCCCCTGCTAATGCAGGGGACACAGGTTTGAGCCCTGGTGCGGGAAGATCCCACATGCCGCGGAGCAACTAAGCCTATGTGCCACAACTACTGAGCCTGCGCTCTAGAGCCCGCAACCCACAACTACTTAGCCCACATGCCGCAACTACTGAATCCCGCACACCATAGAGCCCATGCTCCTCAACAAGAGAAGCCACCACAATGAGAAGCCCGTGCACCGCAATGAAGAGTAGCCCCCGCTCGCCACAACTAGAGAAAGCCCGCATGCAACAACGAAGACCCCATGCAACCAAAAATAAATAAATAAATAAATAATATAAATAAATAAATAAATAAAAGTTTCTGAATTCCAAATCAATGCACTAATAAAGGTTCATTTTGGAGATTCAGGAAAAAAAAAACTGCCAATGAAATGCCTCTCCTCCACTAAAGACTAGCAGGCTTTCCTAAAAAAAAAAAAAAAATCAATTAACATTTAATTAATATATAAGTGGAAATATGAAAACCAAGTTCTTATAGTTGTCACATGTCGATATAAACATGTTCCATAACTGGGAGGGATTGATTTCATTTACTCAACACAGAAAACAGTAAGTATTTATATAAGACTGATTTTTACCATAGGTTAAAATTCACATTAAGTTTTGACAAAAGAGTTTAAAGATTAAGTGGGAAAAGATGATATCTGAAGGTATATTGAAAAGAGAATAGTCAATTGTATGAACATATATTTTTTTAAAAAAGAGGGATGGGGCTTCCCTGGTGGCGCAGTGGTTGAGAATCTGCCTGCTAATGCAGGGGACACAGGTTCGAGCCCTGGTCTGGGAAGATCCCACATGCCGCGGAGCGACTGGGCCCGTGAGCCACAACTGCTGAGCCTGCGCGTCTGGAGCCTGTGCTCTGCAACAAGAGAGGCCGCGATAGTGAGAGGCCCGCGCACCGCGATGAAGAGTGGCCCCCGCTTGCCGCAACTAGAGAAAGCCCTAACACAGAAACGAAGACCCAACATAGCAATCAATCAATCAATAAAATAAATAAATCTTAAAAAAAAAAAAAAGAGGGATGATTACTTGTCCTCCACAGTTTCATAAACATACAGTATTTACAGTTATCATCTTTGGTTCTTTCTCATGTGACTACAGCAGCAGTTTGATCAACTAGTGTGCAGCAAAAATCTTTTTGCAGACTTCAGAATGCGTAAGAATTCCATTTATGCATTTAAATGTTAATACCAAGAACTATAAAACATGAAATCTGATTGAAATATGCAGTATTTTAACCTTCAAATCTGGCTGTAAATAAAATATACATAATAAACATTTTTTCTCTTTTTACATATTGCATATTTGACATAGATGTAAATAAGAAAATTTATATAATCGTGAATAAGCCAAAGGCATAATCAGATTTTAATTTGATATCTTAAGTGTTCCTGATATAGTCTCCATGTTTACTAATAGAAAAATTCCACAAATAAGCTATTACACAGATATTTAATACCAAAACAATTGTGTTACAGTAATCAACCACATCAAGCTATCTTTTAAACTAAAAGACAGAGAAAAACTTTATGTAATAATGGTACTGACACCTTCTGAATCTCTTTTCAGGCAGTTTTTTTGTTTTTTGTGACCATGTTATAATAGATTGATAAACATGGCATACGATAATACCAATTTTTCACTAATATGGTGATTTTAAATATCACACTAAAGATAGAATCTTATTTAAAATCCTACACCAAATGTATTTAGAGGGAAAAAAAATCAGTTACTAAAACTCGTAGCTCTCTTTTGGCCCCAGGAAGTACGTTCCAGGCAGAGAAGATATACGAAAACAGAAGACTAATGAATAAATATAAGTTATTCAAAGAATAAGAAACAATTTATCTTTTAAAAGTGACACGGTAAATTCAATTCTCTTCCCCCCAAATTTTAAAACATTAAAATATTGGTTCTCTGAATCTATAATGTCATATCTTTTTATTTTTGTACAAATGACTTTTAATCTTAAGAGAATAAAAAAGATCTTACAACTGACAATATCTATTATAAGAATATACCTAATAAAGCTAATTCCCTTGCTATTAAGGAGCAGTACTAACGTGTTTTACATTCAGGGTAACAACTGCTTCTACCAGATAACAATCAAGCTTTGGTTTTAAAATAAAAATATAACTTTGTTAAAATTAACAGAATAATTTTAAGAATTCTTTGAAATAATTCAGTAAGATATCTCATATATATGTCAGCTCTCCTTTATATAAAGTACATTTTTATTTGTATACAATGAAGACTGGCTACGTATCTTAAAACAAAAACACAGGGGTACCCTGGGAAGATAGTGGTAGCAAAAGCAAAAGTTTTTGAATCTCTACATAAACCCAGGGAGAGCAATGGAAAGAAAAACCGAAAACCATGGACAACATTTAAAACAAGGCTAAGTACAGGTATGCTACAACCTCAAAATATAAGTAGGTAGAACAAACCACTAACAAGTCCTATGAGCTTCATAATATCAGCACTTCTGTAGGAGAAAACAAAGGGAAGCCAACGGGGCATCTAACAGACCTGATAATAGGAGACGCTCAAAATAAGTAGAAATCAGGTGAGGCAATTTGAGACAGCAACTGAAGGTGGGATGAGTTTTGCCTCTAATAATAGCAGGTGAATGTGAGGATAATAATGTCTCAAAGGAGGAGGAGCACTCTAGAGCCTAAGCACTTCTGAAACGGACCAGCCAGGGCTCCCTTCTAGGAGAGAGTCCCACTAAGAAGAATCACTTGGTGGTAGAATCAAAACTGATCAGGATAGAGGAAATCAACAGATGGAAAGAGAAGTTCAAGTAAAGGTGGGAAAGGGGAACAGAGCTAGGAAATCTCTGAAAGCAAGGCAGCATAATTTTGAACACTAGAGAACAAAAAACAAAGAAGGGACTTCCCTGGTGGCGCAGTGGTTAAGAATCCACCTGCCAATGCAGGGCACATGGGTTCAATCTCTGGTCCAGGAAGATCCTACATGCCGCAGAGCAACTAACCCCGTGTGCCACAACTACTGAGCCCGCATGCCACAACTACTGCATGCCACAACTACTGAAGCCCGTGTGCCTAGAGCCCATGCTCCGCAATGAGAAGCCACCACGATGAGAAGCCCATGCGCTGCAACGAAGAGTAGCCCCCGCTCGCTGCAACTAGAGAAAGCCCACATGCAGCAATGAAGACCCAATGCAGCCAAAAATAAAATAAATAAATATTTTTTTAAAAAAACCAAAGAAAACCAAAAGCAGTATGAAGATAGAAAAGCTAATCTGAACCAGGTTCCTTTTAAAAGTTCAGAAAAATGAGCTTCACTAAAAATGAGAAACAAAAATATCAAGATCAAATCCTATGCTATATTGTTATAAATAAAACAGAGAATAAGGAACAGAATAACATCCCTCCAGACAATAAAAGTACACCAGAACGACCCACAGAACATATCAAAACTATTACCTTGGATTTTAAAATGAGATTAAAGTCATTAAGAAAATGATACAAGCCATTAAAAAATGAAATATGAATCAGAATTAGAAATGAGGGGACAGAATTTAGGGAGAAATTGGAAATAAAAGAAAAATATCACTCCAGAAATGAAAACGAAACTAGAAGAAACATAGGAGTGAATAAACATAACAGATAGTGCCTTAAGAGAAATAGGTAAAAAGGGAAAAAAATTTAACTCAAAATGAGGATAAAAAAGGTTCACAAGAAAGTGACATATATTGAAGATAAGCAAAGACACATGGCAAATAACAGGAAATCCGGAAGAAAACCAAAGCAAGGGCAAAAGAACAAATACTACAATAAGAATTCAAGTAAATATTTGTAAAATTAAAAAGAATGTGAAATTACATAATGAAAGAGCACACGGCATATTTGAAAATACGGGCACAATAACTAACGCCAACACATATTCCCTTAAAAATTACTAGAGTGAAAGAAGAAAAACACATGGTGACCTAGATAAGCCAGCCTCAGGTATCACAGATTCTAGTCTACCATCATCCTTGTCTACTCTCTTTCACACCTTTCCACTTGAAACCAATTAATCTAAGCTTGGATTTAAGAAAAACAAAAACTCAGAATTGACCAAAGCAAAAACAAGTTAAAAATTCAAGCAACATCTGCTTAAACGTATACTAAACACCACATTTGCCACTGCTCTCTCATGAAAGTCCACCGAAATGATAAGAAAATTTTGGAAGCTGAAGCACAAATGAGTGGAATTGACTTAGCAGGTGAAGAAGTTTGCAACCTGAAGGGCTGTAGGAAACTAAGAAGCAACTTGCTTCTAAACACAAACCCAAGTAATGAAGATCCTAGGTTCCTCCAAAGACAGTGCAGAGAGGAAAACACGAAAGTTGGTTTCACAAACAGGCAAACCTTCATTCACCAACTTCACAGAAAACTCTGGCAAAGTTGAAGCATGAGATTCTAAACTCAGGCATACCAAGCAGAGCTAAGGGCATTCAGGAAAAAGCCTTCAGAGCAAACCGTGGATATCCTCAGGCAGCCCCAAAGAAAAGCGAATTGTACCAATTAACCAGCCTCATCCATAAACAGGGCTTCCAATCAGCTTTTTGGGGTCTTACTAATGAAAGCAGCTAAACATCACCACAGATTTAAGGAAATTTGAGAAAACCTTAGATAGAGAGGAAAACAAACAAGAAAAAAATTAAACTGAAGGAACTAGAAGGCAAAAAAGCTGAAGAAAACTTGAAAACAACCACTAAAATTAACATCCTCAGACAGGTACAAATGTTTCATCCACGAAACTATCAAGCACAAGGCCAAGGCAAGGGTCAAGCAAGGCCCAACAGACTTAGCCATTAACGAAAAACAACAAGCTCTTTTTAGATGCAGGCAGCTTCTTACTTACTCAGTGAAAAAACAGTAGTCAAAGGTGCCAAGTCCCCATGACCTTTGGGTAGGGTGACACCACAGTAAAAGGAACCAGACGCAACAGGATTAACGGGACACTGCTGCTGAGGCGCTAACGCAAGGCTGCAGCTAAGAAATTTTATAGCCTACAGCTGTGCCCTAAAGTGGGGCAAGATAGAAAGTCTCAAGTCTCCAAGGAACCAGGGAGGCAGATGGGAAAATTGCCTCAAGACATCCTTCTGCAAAATAGGGAGCTTCCCTCAAGAAGAAAAGGCCGATGAGAAAATGTTCTTGTGACAGCTCCTCACAAGATTTGACTGTCTGACCACGTTCCTAGGAAGATAACAGGGAATTGCACCAAGACTTAGGCCAGGAGGTTCAAGCCCTGACTGCATGGCCTACGGGGATATGTGCAAGGTCACCAGAACACCATGGAGTGGAGCCATGGCCCTACAGACACAACATACTGCTACTTTTAAAAGGGAATATTCAGAGAATTAAAAAATCTTTTGGATATTAAAAATATGATAGGAGAAAAAAATCATTGGAAGAACTGGAAGAGAATATTAAGAAAATATATAAGAAAGCAGAAGAAAAAGATGGAAAAGAGACAGTGAGAAATAAGAAATTTTAAAATTAGGCCTAGATATCCACATCTTAATAAAAGGAGTTCTAGAAATAGAGATTAGAAAAAATTAGAGGGAAGGAACTTATCCAAGAAGTAATATTAAAAATCTTCCCAGAACTCAATGACGTGAATTTCCCTTTTAAAGAGTCCATCAATGATTAACTCAAGGATGAAAAAAGATCCATCCTTTAACACATCATCAAGAAATTTCAGAATATTAGGAATAAAGATAAGACACTAACAGCTTCCAAAGAGAAACAAACAGGTCACACATAAGTATCAAGAATCAAAATGACAAATGACTTCTCAATAGTTTCAGTGGAAGTTAAAAGGCACTGGTGCAATGCTGTAAAATTGAAAAGGACAATGATTTCCAGCCTAATGTCAACACTCACATAATGTTTCACTTGAACATATGGATAGAATTGAGCCATGCTGAGTCACACCAATGAATCAAAACTATTTATTCTTTATGCAGTTTTTCACAGGAAGCTGTTGGAAGAGGTACACCACCGAAATGAGGGAATAAATGAAAAGAGGAAGACAGTATTCAGGAAATGGGATATTCAGCATGAAAGAGGTGAAGAGCAACCAATCCAGATTAGCATAGGACAGAGAGCCCCAGGAGAAATGTCTTTAAAGAAAGAAAAAAAAAAAGCTAGATTACATGATGTGTTTGAACCTACTAAGAGACTGAAACTCCTGGAAGGTAGTTAGGGTACAATTTAACTGCTACTACAGAGAACACTGAGCAAATGAAAGAATAAGGTCATTATAAATTAATTCCAAACAGCTTAAAACAAAAATTGGAACAAAAAAGGAAATCTAATTACAGATACCACACAACCCAGTTGTGAAAAACATTTACACAGTCAAAATAGTATAAATATTGAATGCTAACTGAACCAAAACTGTGATGTAACTGCACTAAATTGGGAGGATGAGAGAGGAAGCTACATTTTTAGGGAACAGGGAGAAGGAATAGAGCTTAATTTTCATATTCCAAAATAGATCAGTAAATAAAATCTAAGACTGAAATATCAAGGAAGAGCAAAAAGTCATGTTACTTAGAAATACAAAGATAAAGTTTTAAGAAGGCTAAAAGATTTGAAAGTGGTTACCTCTCAGTAGCAAGAGCTGGTGTAAAAAGAATAGGGAAGGGAGTACTGTTTTTCATTATAAGCCTTGGAAAAAAAATTTTGGACTTAAAACTATCTAAATATTTTGAAATAAATAAAGCAATAAGTTAAAGATAGCAACCTAAGTTTACAGGCCAAAGTGAATAATTCTAGACAATACTTACCAAGTGACCCTGACAATAAAGACTAATAGGTAGGACTTTCCTGGTGGCACAGTGGTTAAGAATCCACCTGCCAGTGCAGGGGACAGGGGTTCGATCCCTGGTCCAGGAAGATCCCACATGCCACGGAGCAACTAAGCCCGTGTGCCACAACTACTGAGCCCATGCACCACAACTACTGAAGCCCGCACACCTAGAGCCCATGCTCTACAACAAGAGAAGCCACCGCAATGAGAAGCCCACGCACCACAATGAAGAGTAGCCCCCACTCGCCACAACTAGAGAAAGCCCGCGTGCAGCAACAATAAATTAAATAAATAAATATTGAAAAAAAATAGGTAAAAGAAAAAAAAACTGGATTATTGTTCATATCTAGCAACCCTATGGGACAAAGAAAGATTAGACTGTTTCATTTTGAATAGGGGGAAGAGGAGGGGAAGCCCTAAGAAATACTTGAACTCAAAAGAGTTCCCTAAATTTTGCAAATTTTATGGTATTTTCTACTGGACTCACAGGATGTTACAGCAGAAAGAAACCTTATATATTGGCTAATGATTCATCTCTCCCATTTTATAGTTACTTGTCCAAAGTTACACAGCTGGTTTGGGCAGAATCAGAACCCTCTGTTCTTAACTCTCACACTCTTGTCATTTTATCACAATGCATTTTAAAATAATAATTAAATATCAAGGAAATTGAGTTCCTACTGATATATTCATTAGCACTTTTCTTTTTATTTAAAAAGGGAGACTACTTGAATATAAAAAATGTAAAAATATCTATTAGTTTTAAGTTAAATCATATTGGTCTTTTACTTTTAAATAATTAGATATTATACAATAAAGGAAAAGTATCTATAACCAAACTCTTTTCCTATTTTTTATGATGAAATGGAACTAAGAACTTTTAAAACTTTCAGGCTGCCATCTATATTTTGCTTAAATTGTGGGTTCACTCCTGCTTTATCTACCTTGAAAATGGCATTGAAAACACATATTTTATTGCAAATTGTATTACTATTCAAATGACTCAGAACACCTTTATTGAGATAGCTAATCATGCCCTAGGATCTAACGATTTGCTGAAAGTAGGTTTTGACAACAAGATTTACAAGGAAAAGATATACTGCCCTATACTTTTAAGGAACTGATGGTGTTCAACAAAAGGATTTGAGGGTGTTAGGTGATTTTCATAATTATTATGCTACACACTGGTAACCTAGTGATAGGTTTTTAGGATATACCTTGAGTGTGTGGATTAATAGGAACATCAAAAAGTGGGCCAAGGCCTAATGCAGAGGACCCATTATTACCAGTTGCCACCTATCATTCAAGTCTTGGGTCAAGTTCCTAGTCAAATATCAGAATTACCTGACTTTGGATGGAAAGTTAGGCTGCCAATTTTTTTCCCTCTTAATCACTAATTAAACATTGCCTAAAATTCTTCTTTACCTTGGCAAAAGGGAAGAATTAGGCATAAAACGAAGCAGCGCTCATATGTTTATTAATCAGTCTATTCCATGCTAAAATCTACACCACAACATTCCTACACCACAACAGTTTAAGATCCTGAACAAGACTAAACACCTTTGAGGTAGTCAATAAATACCTGTGAGCTGATGATTTAAATGATAGCATCAGATCAATATATATTTTCCCATATATTGATCCAAGCATTTCTAAAATAACCTTATTCCTGTTCTCTAAAGCCATTCATTTGCAAAAACCTCTCGTCTTTCAACATTACAAAAAAAAAAAAGTGAGAAAGTTGATTTTCCAAGGTAAGAATCCACGCAGCCTCTGATTTCTTCAGTTCCTTCTACCTCACACACACCCACTCTAGTCAAATGTCCTCTAAACAATTCTGCAGTGAATATAGCACACAATGCTTCATGAAGGTGGTGATTTTAATCAGCTACGAAGCACTCAGACCTTTTTCTACTCCTATGTTTGATCACACAAAAGTCATCTACTGCATTTTATAATTAATAAGCAGCAATAAAGTTTATTCTACACTACTTTGTTATTATTTTAACTTTTAAGTTGAAATAGAAACTGATTTTTTCATTTTGAAGCAGTAACTATGAGAACTATTTAAATCATATCCATGTTTATCAGCCTAAGAGAAGCATTTCAAATGATATAGGCCTCTGTCCTTCATTAGAAAGATTCCACAAGAAAAAAAAATGACAGCCTTATTTAAAGGCAAGTTCAGGAACAACAAAAATGAATTTGTAACTGCAACTCCAGTGTTTCATAAATACTATTTTCATAAGAAACCCTCTAAAATTTACATATAATTAAGCCAGCTAATAAGACACAATCCCTGTAAGTTTTGTGTATAAGGAAAATCCTCATACAACATTAACAGAACATGGCTTATAAATAAAATATACTGTTTCTGTTAGCAAATATAAAAACAACAGTTCCAGATTTATCTTTTAGAAAAAAAATTAATTTATTTTAAGAGTCTCTGCCTAAATTTATTTTGGTATCAAACAACTACAATTAGTGATGGGACAAGCAGCCATAATTGTGGCAGGATGTTAATTTATTTACAAAAACTATACAAAATTAGATTAATTATTACATCAACTTATCAAAGCTTCCTGAAATTAATTTCATTTTTGGAAATGTATCAAAAGTCCTCAGATCCAGAATGATAGTCTTTATAATTTTTAATTCATGGAATTATAGCACATCAGATCTTCAAGCAAAAACATCGGATGAAAGCCTGTACGATAAAATAGTCTCCTTTTCCTAATAGCTTGGAATGTAAATTAAAATGTGTTCCCTTTTTATTGAAGGAAAAAAACTGAACTAAGCATCCAGTAATATCAAATACCTGTTAGAATAACTTGTCTGCTGGAATTAAAGTTGGGCAATTACTTCTACATTGTTAAAAAACGCTTTAAATTAAGTCCTTTTTTTCTTTTATAAAGAAAGCTTTTCTAAGCCATTTTGGATCTCTAAGTCTTGTAACAAAAACGTCACTCAGTTTCTACTAGCAAGTCCACACCCATAGAAGGCATCTTCAACGCAGTACATATTTTAAAAGTGCATATAAGCATAACTAAATTTCTTAAATTGTTAACAAACCTAGGAGCAATAATTTAATATTCTATCGCAAAATATAGGTAGCCTAAAGGCAACATGCTTGGTCAATCTTTCATAAACTTTTTGGTTTGATGCCAAAACATTTCAAAATAAAGAAAAGAATACCATGACTCTTTGCTAATGACTTTTCAGATATTAATTTGCAGATATAGCTAAATACTCATCTAACAAAGTATCCAGGTTACCCAATGATATTTGCCATGAATTCAGAAAACAATAACATATATAATACAAAAGTAACAACAACAAATACATGTATTTTAGGCCTAAAATGAGTTTATCTAATAAGAGTTACATGAGAAATATCATGTAAGACCCCAAATAAACTTTAGATACAAAATTATATGATGTGGCTTTGTTCAAACACATCTAATATTCAGATACAATTTAAATAAACTAGGCTGGCTTTTTTATATCACCAGCTTTCATTAGGGCTTTAATAGCTCTTGCCCTCATCTCAAGTTCTAGCAGCTCCAGCTGCTGTGCAGAAGGCTGAACATCTTCTGGTGGAGGAACAGTCAGGGTGGCGGCTTTCGGTTCCTTTGGGCTAGACTCTGCCAGTCCCAGAATCTCATTCACACTTTTCTCAATGTCTTTCTCCAGGTCATCTATCTGACCAGCTTCACTTTGGACTGTATTTTCTGAGACCTCAGGAGCAGCTGCTTCTTCATTGCATGGGCCTTCTATGTCGCTGTCATAAGCATCTGCATTTATACTGAGTACATCACTATCTTCCCCTTTGCCTGTAACAAACAAAAAAAGGCAAAGAACCATGTAACCTAAATGCCCTGATCAAAATTTCCTTTCTGTTTATGATGAAAGGGCTGCTGTGACCCCCACCTCCCATCATGGAGTCCCAAATACATTCCATAAACCCCATCCCAACCCCCTTTTCCCCTGACTCAACTTCCTTGCTCCCTTCTTCCCTTCCTCCCTCTCTCCCTCCCTCCCACCCTCCTTTCCTTCCTTCCTTCCTTCCTCCCTCCCTTCCTCCCTTTCTTTTTTTTTCCGCCCCCGCATAGATTGTGGGACTTTAGTTCCCTGACCGGGGATTGAACACGGGCCCCAGCAGTGAAGGCGCTGAGTCCTAACCACTGGATGGCCGGGGATTCCCCCTTCAACTTTGAAAACAGATCTAATTTAATGTAAATTTTAATGTATTTTTCATTCCAATTTAGAAGAATATGGAAGCACTGGGAAATGTATACCATCATATGGATGTCCCTGATCAAGTTTCCTAATTAAAATATCGTAACACTTTAGACCACAGTGAAGCCTCTACATTACAAAATGTTGACACCCTTTGGATAGAGTATCGCTTATTACTGAAGAAGCAAAATTCCATTTGAGAAGGAGTTTAAAATACTTTGCCTTATAAACTACAAAAAAGGAAAAATATCACTGGCAAGCTGGACACCACGTGCATTGCAATTATTCCAAAGCTTTTCATATACTTTTTCAAACACTTTGTTCTAAATCAATAAATTAAAGGAGAATGCCTAAGGCCACTTTCTAAGGTAAAATAACTTTTCATCAGGAGGATTTTAATTAATAAAGTTAGTATGCCATAAATTTTTAAAATACATTTGTTATAAAACTTCTATAACTGATGCTAAGAACTTGCACATAAACACAGATTGTAGCCCTCAACCACCTTGGCCTTGGACCATTACTAAAGTCCATGAGTTATTTACAACTTTGAGTGCTCCCTTATACCTCCAATTTATTTATCTTTTAAATTCCTAATATGTCTTTTAAAAAGAAAGTAATGATCCCCCAATTGTTAGCTTTGTTAGTTTTCTTGTAGTAGGAAGAACTTATTTACAAAACATAGATTGACAGATGGAAAATTCTGATAATAGAATGTATAAACAATTCTACTCCATGGATTTTAAAATAAATGATTTAGTGACCTTGATTCTCCTACACACCCTCTCAATGTTTCAAAGGAGAAAACTCTTTATGAAAAAACTTTTTTCAATTATATTTTCTATGGGTTTGTATCAAACATTTTTAGAGGGCAGAGGTGGGGTTTGCTTTATTTTTTTAATCAGAAACAGCTATACATGTTATTCACTGAAGAAATGGGGTTCTATAAATTTGGTGTTCTGTTTACATTAAAAATTATCCAAATTCAAGTGATTGAGTTCTCTGTACCACAGTATTGGTAAAAGCATTTACAAGTTCCATCTGCCCATTATACCTGCACCATGGATGCCAAAGCTTTGTAGAATCTGTACCTGAAATAATTTAGCATAAGCACTTCACTTCACAAATGTGAAAATAAGGTAAGTGATTTGTACAATGTAATCTGACAAACTATGTAAAGATCTAGGATCATACTTCAAGTCTTTTCACTATTTCTTAATTTTCTTCATTCTACTGACTCACTTTTAAAGTACAGCTTGCAAATATATGAATACATTTTCAAAGATAATTTACTCTCATCCTAAGTATTAAAAATTGCAGGCTTTTTTGTTGTCAATTATGATCCTCAAATCAGAAGGGGTATAACTTGTACACTCTTTCTAAAAAAGTAACTTTAACCTAAAATGCCTCATTCTAAGCCCTCAAAATATCAGTGTGGTCACGTTCTGTCCTTCCACACCCCCATTCTGCATATGTGAAAATGTGTGTGTGTGCGTGTGTGTGTGCGTGTGTTTGCGCACGCACGTGTGTGTTCAGAGGGAAGTGAGCACACATTTAAATTATAAGACAATTCTACAAAAGAGCATCTTCAAGTTTTTACATGGGCTTAGGAGTCTGAGAGTAACAAATCAATCTCAGGGAAATTATTTGTACTCCTCTAAAATAAATAAAAACAGTTTCACTGTATGCATGATGTTAAAGTAAGGCTATTGAAATACACCAAGAAAAATAAAAGACAGGTGGGTCTGAGGTAAAATAATACAAATGTAATTGAAAATATTAAGAATAAGAATTCAGACTGTTAACTGTTAAAGACATTACAATAAAAAATGGCTCAGGGAAGAGAGCAAGCATAAAATTAGACCCAAATTACTGATGTCATAAAGCAGCAAAATAACTAAAGTAACTAGATGTGGTACATATATACAGTGGAATATTGCTCAGCCATAAAAAAGAATGAAGTAATGTCATTTGCACCAACATGGATGAACCTAGAGATTATCATACTAAGTGAAGTAAGTCAGAGAGAGAAAACCAAATATCATATAATACCACTCATATGTGGAATCTAATTTTTTAAAAAAGATACAAATGAACAGATTTACAAGACAGAAATAGACTTACAGATATTGAAAACAAACTTATGGTTACCAAAGGAGAAAGGTGGGGGGAGTAATAAATCAGGAGCTTGGGATGAACATACACATACTACTATATATAAGATAAATAACCAACAAGGACCTACTGTATAGCGCAGGAAACTACTCAATATTCTGTGATAACCTATATGAGAAAAGAATCTAAAAAAGAATGAATATATGTATATGTTTATGTATAACTGAATCACTCTGCTGTACACCTGAAACTAACACAACATTGTAAATCAACTATACTCCAATAAAATTAAAATTAAAATAAACAAATTAAATTTAAAATTCTAAAAATAAAATAAAGTAACTTTAAAATATACACAAAGAAATAAGAGGGTATGATATATTCCTTACTAGATTATATAAAAGAGCAGAATTAATGTAACATGGGTCGCCGCTAAAATACTACATACCATTTAGAGAACTTCAGAGAAAAGCAGTATAACTAAAGAAATGAACCAAATAACTTAAGGGGAAGGACTAAAGGAGTTTAAGAATTTGGCTAAGCAATAGTTATAGGAACACAGAGTAAGAGTTAAAATATTTTTCAGGGAAAAAGCAATAAAGAGTTCAAGGATTTATTGAGCATTCATCTCTTATGGTTGATCCCCTAGCCAACTACTCACAAATATACATTCTATTCCATTTCCTCTGATTTGTATACATTCATAATTTCTCTTTTCTTTTGTTTTCCTGCTATCTTCTGTGCTACCAACTTGATTCATACCCTAGTCAAACTCTACCCAAGTACCAAAGCTTTTTAAATAACAAATCAATCCATCTAGATTCAGTATCTAGACAGCAAAATGAATCAATCACTATCTAAGTTCATCACTAACACAGATGAATAAATGGAACAATTTATCAGAGAAAATATTTGTTTATATTATTTAATGAGGCATAGTTATAAACATGGGATAAAACCATAAAGGGAAAATATTTCACAACTAAATAGAACACCCAACACTCTTTAAATATTTTACTGACAAGGAGAAAATTTACAACTACAAAAGACTCAATAACTTTAAAATTAATATAGTTTCGGTATTTAAAAAAGGGAGTGTACTACATAATAGAAAAGCTAAAATGCAATACCTGTATTTTTATTATCCTCTCTAACAAACCTCAGTGCTTGAAAGCTACAGAGATTCCCCTAAGCTAGATAAAGGAAAACATTTTATGTTTTATGTTTGCTTTTTGTTAAAGTAAAAATTTTAATTATCCAAAGTAAACAAACATAGAAGAATTATTAAATATTTTGAGTAATAAAAATTAAAAAGGACTTTTAAGTTATGCAACATTTAAACCTTGATAGGGCCTATATTATTCCACTTGCAAATAATTCAACATATCAGAATACTTTCAAGGCATAAAATGAAAGCATATCTAATGTTATGAGTGACTACATGCTTGTGAAACTTCTTGATAGTGAGTTATTAAATTAAGCCAAGAGACAAACCCTAGTACATGGAATAATTAAGTATCTGTCTGAATTCCTGATAAAAATGGCAAATTGAGCACACATATCTAATTCCTTTCCATATCAAGAATCCACTGAAGTGACAGAAGAGAGATACTTAAAAATAATAGCATAAAAACTGTAAATTAGGGGCTTCCCTGGTGGCGCAGTGGTTGAGAGTCTGCCTGCCAATGCAGGGGACACGGGTTCGAGCCCTGGTCTGGGAAGATCCCACATGCCGCGGAGCAACTGGGCCCGTGAGCCACAACTGCTGAGCCTGCGCGTCTGGAGCCTGTGCTCCGCAACAAGGGAGGCCGCGATGGTGAGAGGCCCGCGCACCGCGATGAAGAGTGGTCCCCACTTGCCGCAATTGGAGAAAGCCCTCGCAGAGAAACGAAGACCCAACACAGCCATAAATAAATAAATAAATAAATAAATACATAAAAAGAACGTGAATTTCTAAAAAAAAAAAAAAAAAACTGTAAATTAGGACTTCCCTTGTGCCACAGTGGTTAAGAATCCACCTGTCAATGCAGGGGACAAGGGTTTGAGCCCTGGTCCGGCGAGATCCCACATGCCGCGGAGCAACTAAGACCATGCACCACAATCACTGAGCCTGAGCTCTAGAGTTCGTGAGCCACAACTACTGAGCCCAAGTGCCACAACTACTGAAGCCCATGTGCCTAGAGCCCATGCTCTGCAACAAGAGAAGCCACCCAATGAGAAGCCCGTGCACCGCAACGAGGAGTAGCCCATGCTCGCCGCAAACTAGAGAAAGCTTGCACACAGCAACGAAGACCAAACGCAGCCATAAACAAACAAACAAATAAATAAATAAATATATTTATAAGAAAGAAAAAAACCCTGTAAATTAAGTGAGGATGCAAATAACAAACATCAGTCCTTCCTAAGTAAAATACAAAATGGAGAATCCACAAAGGAAAAATATCAACAAATAAAACTAAAAAAATGTAAGACTTCTGAGAAAGAAAATAGACTACAAATAAAATTATAAGACGGGGCAAACCTATAAGAAAATATTAGCAAAATACATTTTTTAACAGAACAAATGTAAGAATATATACGACGTCTGGGAATTGTTAGAAATAACTAAAAACATGCGCAAAGGATAGAAACGGGTTAAGCATTTCACAAAATATGAAATACAAAGGATCAATAAATATATAAAAAATGATCAACATAATTTTTAATCAGGGAAATACAAATTAAAACATTAAGATATTACTTTTTACTCATTAGTAAAAAATAAGAATTTCAGCCATCTGGAGAAAAAAATAATAAATTGGCAAGACGCAAAAATGATCAAGACACATTGTTAAGTCAAAAAAGTAAGCTAAAGAGTAATAATCATACTATGTTAAAAATAACATAAATTATTAATAGTGGTTTACTTCTGGGGAGGGGAGTAAAAGTAGAAGGGGAAGAGAAGAAATTGAGTTTTCCAATTTTGCTCTATGAACATATGTATTTCTTCAACCATTTCTAAGAATATAACCTTGTAGAAAGTTTAAAAAAAAAAGTTATAATATTAGATAAGAAGAAAGGGTATCATCTAAAAAGAAATTTTGCTGGATTTTTACAAAATGTAAGTAGGCAGGATAAAATTGACAGAAAAATAAAAGCAAAGCAAAATCACTGCCAAAGACACCACAGATAATTCTTTCTTAGAGAGTCTTGGAAGCAAGAAAGAGTTGGCTTTGAAACATACAGCAAGATAATTAAACTCATTCAGAATAGTTGAGTCAACTGAACCCTTCCTTCCTTCCCTCCCCTTCCCTGCCACATGCCCAAGCACTCTATTGGGAGGTCTACCCCATTCACTTACACTAAAGAGATCTGGTAGAGAAATATAACTATACAGCTATTGAAGAAACCCAAACCAGCTACCAGAAAAACAACAATAAATGAAGGACCAAGATGAACAAAGGAGGACATAAAGAAAATTTAGGGATCAGAAGATATTCTACTGGAGGAGAATGAGGGGTTGGGGTGTCTACTTAGTATCCTTATGGAGTTTGAAGTAGACACTGTAGCCATAAAACAAGTACAGGGTGCAATGAAAAAGGACCAGAGAACAAGAAATATTATAGTTTACAATTACAGTTATCAAGAGCAAACATTCAATGGTTGTTGAAAGACAATGTTTAAAAAAAAAAAAAAAAACCTTTCAAAATGTAGAAAAGAAATAAAAATATATTTAAAATATGCAATAAAAGTTAAGAGATGAGGATGAATGACTCACAAGTCCAACAACCTAATATAATTCAACAAATATTGTTGAGCACCTACTATGTACAAGACATTGTTTTAAACACTGAGGAAACAGCAGTGAATTTTAAAAAGTCCTCGCCTTACCATTAAGTCATAGGACAGACACTATAAATAAATCAACATCAGGTGCTATGAAAAAAATAAAGCAGGACAGAAGATAGTAGCAGAATGCTGTCATAGAGAGTGATCACTGTGATTTGATACAGTAACAGTTGAGCAGAGACTTAAAGCAACAGAACAAGTCAGAAAGCAAGAAGAGAGGGAGTGGAGAAGGAAAATACTATGTATAAAATAGATAACTAATAAAAACCTACTGTATAGCACAGGGAACTCTACTCAGTGCTCTGTGGTGACCTAAATGGGAAGGAAATCCAAAAAAGAGGGGATATATGTATACATATAGCTGATTCACTTCACTGTACAGCAGAAACACAACATTGTAAAGCAACTATACCCCCAAAAAATAAAAAAATAAAAATAAAGAAATAAGAGAAGAAAACTGATATGAAACAAAGAAGACTTTCACACTGAAAGGGTCTGCCAAGAGCATCACACCTAAGACACATCCTGTGAAATATCAGAACTCAACGATAAAAAAAAAAGTTCTTAAAATTTCCGAGAGGAGGGAAAAAATGATGTCCAAGAAAAGATAGCCTCAAGAAATCAAGAGCAATCTTATCAGCCACTGTGGACAATACATTCCAATGGCTACTGACATGCTCACAAAAAGGAGGAGTAATGACATACTCTGTGTCTCGAGGACACAACACTGCTTCTAAATATTCTTGTTAAAAGATTGAACATGAATCTGATCAAGCCTCTATATCTAATTATCAATTTACAGAAAAATAATGTTAAATAAAACATTGAGATGCAATCAGTAAATTCAAACTGAGAAACTCCGACAACCCAGCTTCTTCAAGAAATAAACTGCAAAGAGAGGAAGAAAGGGAGAGAAAGGGGAGTAGATTAAAAAGAGACTCAGTATCATCCAATTGCAATGTAGGGACCTTATTTGGATCCCGATTCTTACAAATATAGTTTAAAAAATACTATAAGACAATCAGAGAAGTTTGAACACTGAATATTTCAGGATTAAAATTACATTATGACTGTTCTGTAATCCCTAATGAAATAATGGAACTAGACAATACTAAATCGTTATTAAAACCATTAGGCTGACAACACCTGACCCAATAGATAAATCTTAATATCACAACACCCACCAATGAACAACTAGGTTAAATTTGAACACTTTCTGAATACTATCTGATGATTTAAGAAATGCTACTTTTTAATGTATTATGATTATGTTTAAAAACCCACCTCTTATCTTTAAGAGATAGATTGATACTAAAATATTTACAAATGAACTGAAAAGATGTAGGATTTGCTTTAAAATAACGTAACGGGTAGGAAGCAGGTAGGAATATAGATGAAAAAAGATTAGACATAGGTGGATAACTGTTGAAGATGTAGCTGAGTACATGGGAATTAATATTCCTATTTTCTTTCCTATTTTTGCTTGAAAATTTCCAAAATAAAAAGGTTTTTTAAAGTAAATATTTATTTAGAAACCTGTAACAACAGGTTTTAATACATACACACACACACACACACACACACACACAATGGAGAAGAAAATGAGAAAATCGAAATCCAATTTTCCTATCAAACAAACATAGAGTTGGTTATTAGAAGGGTTAAACTATTTTACTTTTTCTATTTTAATTAGTTTTTCTCATCTGATTTGAAGTTATTCACGTTCAGTGGTTATGCCATTTAGAACAACACATTTCACCATCCTTCCCTCTAGAATCTCAACTCCCCAAGGCCTCCGGCGTTATCAATCTGCTGGAATCTCATTAGTAACAAAGCGTATGATATATTGGACAGCAGTGCTACGCCTCCATGGATTTCTTTTCTTAGACTACAGATAATTTCGGTTTTAAAAATTTTTAAGTTATGAAGAACACACTTTTAATGTATTCTAACTGTAGAAAGTCAGCTTGATAACTTTTAACATTTTTAGTGAGTTCCAGCCTTTTCAAGAAGCCAAAACTTTATTTTCTGAAAAAGAAACAAAACTGTTCTTTTAATATATAAGAATAATTTTTTTCTGGATAAGCCTTCAATCTTCCTCTCAGCAAAACTAACAGATCTTGGCTATTTTTTTTTTCATGCAGTGTTTTAAACTATTGATTTAACTTTAAGTGCATCATGTTAACCATCATATTCAAAACTTAATCATGACATTAACCAACTATTACTCATAAAAAAGAAAATGCAAACAATTTAATACAGAAAAACTGTCTAGTATTCTACCAAACCCCTTGAACTATCCATTAAACTTCTGGATAAGTGATTGTCTGCTATCCTGTAAACCTAACTTTTAAGAACCACTAATCCAGAGATTAGTCCAAGAATCAATAAATATTCACTCAGTATCTATTTACATAGATGCTGTAAAGGCCACAGAAGTAGGCCTTACAAAATGCCACAGGTAGTGTAGACTAAATATGTGTGGCAGGATTTAAGACACAGGTTTTGCCTTCATGGTGCTTGAGGATGCTTAAAATATGAACATCACACTTTAAAGTGCTAAACTGTACAATATAAAGTATAATAGAATATCACAGTATATAAAGCAATAGTGAAAAGTCAAGGAGATCTTTACAGACATGTATTATTAAGTAGGTCTTAGAATCTAACAGGTGATACTGACAGGGGAGGAAACTCCCAAGTGTGAGGGACAGAATGGACAAAGGCAAAGTGTTAGATCTAAACTCAGTACAATATGTGAGCCTAACAGAATAAAACACAGACGTGAGAATATAGAAGAGGGTAGTACCCAAAACTACTGCCTCTGAAGACATCACCATTCCAGGACAAAAAGCACAATAGGAACCTCCTGCCAGCCTTTTACAATGGATCAGGTAAGTAAATATTTTGGGGTCACACTGGGGTACAGTAACAGGCTAACACATGAGAGATTCCTGACCACCCTTCCTCTAGTAATCTGAAAGTAAACAGGAAGAACATATGTTTAAATGTCATTCATCATTTCTCCTACCATTTGATTAAACAGGATTCTAATATGAAAACATACAAAGGGGTTAAAAATGAAGACAGAGTAGCGTATTTACAAGCACTGTTGTTTAAAATCAGGCAACTGTTCTCCCCAAAGATTTGTTGGAACTTATGAATTTAAAAGGGCATCACACTCAAATATTCTCTGCTTGTAACATCTCAGTGCTCTGCAATCTGCCCATCCAAGGAAGGTGTTCTTAAACTCACCATCTACTTCACAATATGCCATATTTCCTGTGACACTGCTTTAGTTTGTTTAAATATAAATATAAGCTTACAAAGAGATACTAAAGACTTGATGCTAATTTTAGATAATGTAAAAGTATCTTTTATATACTCATGCAGAAAGCAGCCAGTCATTATCAGTACGCCAAAAAAGTGGTAGTACATTTCATAAAACATAGAAATCCTACCCTAAAATTAAAAACACTTTCATTAAAGAAGTAGGAAAAATAATGAAAACTGTCAGTTTCACCCTAATTCTTTCCATAAAAGAAAATATGTGGAAGTAGTGAGAGTCTTTGGAAAAAATAACTATGTCACCTTAGAGTATATGGTACTGAGGCAGAAAATGCAGTAAAAAGTGTCCTGTATGTTTTCAGAATGGTTGGAAAAAAGGTATAATCTCATGGGGAAGGATAGTTCAAGAGTGTAGAAAGATGCTCAAAAATAAAACTCTATCCAAACATTAATTATCCAAATGAGGAAATATCCAAAGAAATATAAGCTACAGAAGAATCTCTATGATGACCACATATTTTATAAAGGGCACACGATCAATGCTTAATATAAAAGACTGGTATGAATCTATACAAGCAATATAAACAAAGCTAAAGGCTAAGGGAAACAAACCAAAACATGGCTCAGTTTTGTTAAGACCAGAAAGAAAAACAAGATTATGAGCAACTCACTCTTTGGGGTAGGTGGTAGAATATTAATGGATAAATATAACTAATATTCTATTTCACTTCTATCTTCTTTTTAAGAACCTTGTACATACTGGACAGGACAGAAGAGAAAGAAGGAATTCTTTTAGTCATCTATCCATCCACTTACTCATTCAAAAGAATATGAGTACCCACTATAGACAAGCAGTGAAGACTTAAAGAATCCTAAGACATAATCCTTTACCTTACAGTACCTAAATTTAGGTTCTCATAAATGCTTCTTGAATTGAAAACAATTATTAATTATTGGGCAGTGTTATAACAGAAGTAAATAAACAGGCAACTATGGACTTTAGTTAGTAATAATGTATTAATAGTGCCTCATCAATTTTAACAAATTTACCACACTAATGCAAGATGATAATATGGGAAACGAGGAGAAGTGGTGCTAAGTGGGTATACAGGAGCTCTGTACTTTCCACTAAATTTTTTGTAAACCTAATTTAAAGCTGTTCAAAAAAATTTTAAGTATTAGTTTTTAAAAATAAAAATAAAGCTTGTTAACTACAAGCTCAATATGTATCAACTATATGATGTGGCAACCAAAACGGCTGTTTAAATCATAGGCTAGGTGTAAGGTGTATAAAAAGTTCAGGAACTGCTAACAAAATTGATTTCAAGCCTAGTATTTACATCTTTCTTTTGGTAGCAGCACTTCTATATAAGGAGGTGCTTTTCCCAATGAACTGGATGAGAACATAGTGGCTGAAAAACACAGAGGATCCAAACATCTGAGGAAGGTTTGGAGTATGCAACCTCCAAAGTAGCTCCCCTAAGAGTGTGTCTAGGATCCTATGAAATGTATCACAAGATAGAATGTTTAAAATGAGTACAATTTAAAGAAACATGGAAATAAACATTTCTCTCAGAATACTGAAGCAAATTCATAATTTCATTCTTGATAAAAAACACACAGAGCATTATGCATCCAAAAACCTTATCAGTTTACTTTTTTTTTTAATCCAGAAAAGTCTCACATTCAAATGCAACAGAGGGGCCTTCCAAAGGTACAGGAACAGTATGGGCTAATTTGCCATATAAAATGTAATTTTCACCCTTTCATTCAACTACTACTCATAGAAAGAGACAAATTAAAAAGCAGGGAGGATCATATTGGTGTCATTGCCGGTAATAACTTGTGAAAAAGCTCAAAGGAATGAGAAAAGAAATGTAAATTCTTATGCCACACCGATGGTTACACCACAATCTCTTTTTACTTCACCAATTGCTGAACTGGATAACATTTCCCCAGAACAAGTTTTTTAAAATCTTTTAAAGAAGTTAACTCGTGTTGAAAAGCTGCATTCTGTGAATACTTATTTGTTAGAGCCAATCAAGGAGATAATCAAGGGCAAGGAGGAAAGGAATTAGACTCAAACTTTGAAAACAAATCAGTAGTACACACGCTTCTCTGCTTCCAACTCCAGAACAGCCTTCTAACACTTTCTTTTCAGTCTCCCCTCAGCTCTCTAACACTCCTACCTGCAATTTTGGTTTTCAAAGGAAGAGGCAGCACAGAGCTCATCTGCCAATCCAGAGACTTCTTCATGCAAAACTTTTGGCCTACAAATGCTACTTAATTAACTGATGATCTTCATTCTCTCTCCCTTTACAGTGCAATAAAAGTCTCTGATGACATTTTTCTCATTATCTTTTCAATTTTTTATAACTTGTACTTATTCTTTCATGGTTGTAAAGTTCTTTTCAGCAAAACTCAACCCCTTTGTAACTGCAAACTGATTTCTTCATTCTTTTTTATTCTAGTGCCTCTCTGTACCTACCTTCCCTTCTCCTAGTGCAGTACTACCTCAGAACAACAACAGAAGCAATAAGAACAAAAATTGAGTTTTTCCATTTCTCTCTCACCTTAAGGACTCAAATAGTCTCACACAATTTTGTTTAATATCTTTGCTAAATGATGGAAAATATCCCATATAAAATTTAATTTTTTTGAAGTAATAAATGAATACATTATGGCCACCATCAATCCTTTATAATAGTCTAAAAGAGTGGTCTCTCAACTTCATTATTTACATAAACCTATCAGTGAAAACATTTTTAAGTACCTGTCCAACTACATATTTTTTATTTACTTATAAATTAATACATAATTAATATGAACCATTACAATTACATATATGTAACTGAAAATTTTAAAAGGGAGAGGTTTAAATATATAAGTTTATATGTATTTATTTACTTTAGAAGCTCTAGTATTTTCATCTTGCATTCCCAGGGAGTGTGTATAATTACACTGTGGTGACCAGTGGTCTGAAAGGCTGAAAGAAGCCCAAAGAAAGTACCTATTCTAAACTTTCATCACATGGTTTAACGACTGAAAACAATTTTCCCCTGTTAAAGTCTACTTTTCAAATTCTTGAAGCTCTCAACAAGATAATTCTTAAAGCTGTCTATCATTCATTAACTGTTCTTTTTAAATTAACTAATTAATTAATTTATTTATTTTTGGCTGTGTTGGGTCTTCGTTGCAGTGCGCAGGCTTTCTCTAGTTGCTGTGAGCAGGGGCTACTCTTGCTGCGGAGTGCAGGCTTCTCATTGCAGTGGCTTCTCCTGTTGCAAAGCACGGGCTCTAGGCACGTGGGCTTCAGTAGTTGTGGCACGCAGGCTCCAGTAGTTGTGGCTCACGGGCTCTAGAGCACAGGCTCAGTAGTTGTGGCACATGGGCTTAGTTGCTCTGCAGCATGTGGGATCTTCCCGGACCAGGGATCAAACCCGTGTGCCCTGCACTGGCAGGCGGATTCTTAACCACTGCGCCATCAGGGAAGTCCTATCATTCATTAACTCTTGAATTAGAAGGCCAAAATATAATTGCATGAGGCAACTACATTCCTTTAAAAAAAAAAAAAGTGACAAGATTTGAGTCTAACCACAGCAAAAGTCTGTGCATCTTGTGTGTGTGTTTGCACATCTTTCTCTAATAGAAAAGAGGAATAATTTGCACATGAGAAAGTTAATGTAAAAGATTCAGAGTAAAATGTAGTCAATGTCTTATTAATTTTAATCATTTTATACACCATGTGGTTACATTACTTATTTTTATAACTGTATTCAAATGAATGCATCTTAAGGAACCATCATACAGCTTAAAGACTAAAAAATCAAGCATCTTTTTCTCTAATAGAAAAATGTAGAGATAGAAAAAATTGTATATCTCATTCTTCTTCCATTAAACAATTTAATAAAACAGTTACTAAGAAGCACTCTTCACAAGTGCAGACACTGCTCTAGGCCCTGTTCTTTAGAAAATCTGATAGAAAGGAACTTCAAGATCAAGGCCAAACATCCAAATATTTAAACATTGTGAGAATCTGCTCTACAACAGCACCACCAAGTGGCCATTTGTGTAACCTGTGTTCAAACACCTTCAGCAATAGGGATGTATCTCAGAAGGCAGCCCAATGCATTTTCTGATACATCTGATTATTTGAAATAAATATATCGATCCAAACATGTTTAATGATAACCTTATCTACTGGCCCTGCTTTTATTCTCAAATTCTCAATACAGAACAAGTCTAATCAGTCTTCTACTTAATAGCCCTTCAAATATTTTAAAGGGACTACTATAAACCTCAACTCTTCTCGTCAACCTAAATACACAATTTTAACTTAGCTATTTAATCATGTATAGTAAAAAAAAAAATTTCTCATAACAATTTCCAAGAAGGAATGTAAACATAAGAGCTTAATTCTTGAAGTTACAAAGGAGAATAATTTGCAAAATTACACATACCCCAGTTGTAAACTTTAAAGCAAAAATTTTAATTGTTTTAATATTACTAAATGTCTTAAATTTATTTATTTATAGATAAATATATAGAAGAGAATTCATTAAGATTAGCAAAGATTTGTTTGATATTTTTAAAGTATTTTCTATGCATTAAATACCTTTGACAAACAGCAGTTTCATTTTTTCTTAAGTGTAGCACAAATGACTAATTTAGAAAATTTATATAAACCATTCTTATACAACTACCCTCCTGCTAAAAATGAATGACTTAGGACACTAATCCTAATCCTAGTTTACTACAGGACCAATCAATCAACTAGTAGATTATATTTACATTTAAATGTTTGCACAGTGAAGGTGAACGTTAGTGTACAATCTGATACTCACCTTCAGCACAGCCAGTTTCATAAATAAATTTCCTATTGATAAGATAAATAATACCAGTACTAGACAAAGAAATGCCAATTTCAATCTACCTAATCCATAGTCACTGTTTCTCAATACTGAGTATTTTAGAAGCTGAAAAAACTGAAAATATAATTTAAATAACTTGTCAGTATCATATACCATTAATAAGGCATATAAGATTTATTTTATCCTGAAAGAACAAAGAGAAAATTCAATGCTGCTTTATATTTTGGTCTACTGAGCAAAGGGTTACTTTAGTACTAAATAAGCTTCAATGAATTTTCTTAAATGGTCAAGCCATTAAATAAAATGACAACGCATTCACAAGGAGAATTATGCTCTGTTTTTATTGAGCTAATAACCGTGAGCAAAAATAGAAAGTTACAGATAATATTAAATCAATTTTGAAAGTTCTGCATATTAAAAACAGACAATGTTATTAGTTCATTTAAAATAAAGGCAATAATCTTTATTGAGCCTGTCAGGATTTGTTTCCTGGGGTACCTCACCTTCTTGGTTAACTCCAAGCAAGTTAGTTACTATCTGGTTCAGATTTCAGCTATACTAATATTTGTCTGTAAAAAGTTCTATATAATTGAATCTTCTAAATAACTTAACGTTTATCCCATTATGCAACAAAATGTTAAATTTTAACCATTTCATAGGCATTCTTCTAAAAGACTTCACTTATTTCTCTGCTTTCTAAAAAGAGCTGAAATTTAATTTAACCATTTTCTACAAATTTAGTTACAGTATGAACATGAACTGTACTGCACAATGGTAACTGCTGTGCTTGGATCTCCTGTTTCCTCTCCTCTGCTTGCTGTCACTTACTGATGACAGTGTGTTCTTGATGTTTCTGATGCTGAGGTGAGAACCCAAGAGTGTCTATAAAGGCTCCTGAGCATAGAAAACTAGGTTTTGTGATATCTGGTTACTGAGTTATTTTTCTCTCCTTCTTCACCTCCATCGCTAATTTTCCAATGACTGAAGTTACCATAAAAAAAAAAAAAATCACAGCAATATAGGCTGTTAGCACCAGGAAGGGAATTCTGAAGAGAGCTCCAGGTGCCTGAACACAGGAGCAGAAAAACCCCTTCCCTTAGAGGGCAGCACTGGCTAATTTGCACAATGAGGTCTCCATTCTTTTTTCCCTGGGAACTGGAATCAACTTGCCCATTCTAGACTTTTCTATCCTTTATATGGCATTCTTTTTTTAAATTTATTTTTCAGGATTTTTTTTTAACATCTTGATTGGTGTATAATTGGTTTACAATGTTGTGTTAGTTTCTGCTGCAAAACAAAGTGAATCAGCTGTATGTATACATATATGGCATTCTTCTCTCCACAGATAATTTAATAGCACAGTCTCCACACCTCCTGCTCATTAAATGCAAAGAACAGAACAAAGGCAGAAACAATAGCAGTGCTGTCAAATTACACATGGGGCATAAGAGTTAAATGACCATGACTACATTATATGGAAACGATGTGTGCTTGGCATGTATTGATACATGACAAACAAATGTAAATAAAACTATGAATCTGAGTTTCTGTCTGTGGGGGTGCTGAGAAGGAGTAAGGGCACAGAGATGTAATTTTGTCTGGCACTGGAATTCTCAAAATCATCAGAAATATTTATAAACACCAGAGTACGTAAGTTAGAATTACAGAAAATCTACATTTTGTTCTCACTACATATAAACTGAAGGAATCACAAAATTAATTAATCAACTTTTTCCCTTTCTTTTTTTTTTAAAATACGTATTTTGTTTTTTTGTTTTTTGTTTTTAATTTATTTATTTTTGGATGCATTGGGTCTTTGCTGCTGCACGCGGGCTTTCTCTTGTTGCGGCGAGCGGGGGCTACTCTTCATTGCGGTGCGCAGGCTTCTCATTATGGTGGCTTCTCTTGTTGCAGAGCACGGGCT
Source organism: Balaenoptera musculus (assembly GCF_009873245.2). Taxonomy (NCBI): domain Eukaryota; kingdom Metazoa; phylum Chordata; class Mammalia; order Artiodactyla; family Balaenopteridae; genus Balaenoptera; species Balaenoptera musculus. Next base: position 41,273,802 of record NC_045790.1, on the reverse strand, counting down.
CTAGGCACGTGGGCTTCAGTAGCTGTGGCACAAGGGCTCAGTAGTTGTGGCCTGCGGGCTCTAGAGAGCAGGCTCAGTAGTTGCGGTGCACGGGCTTAGTTGCTCGGCAGCATGTGGGATCTTCCAGGACCAGGGATCGTACCCGTGTCCCCTGCACTGGCAGGTGGATTCTTAACTACTGTGCCACCAGGGAAGTCCCTCCCTTTCTTAATTAAGCATTAGTAGTACAGGCCACGGCTTAAAAAAAGAAATTCTGCCCAAGTAAACTGATGACCTGTTTCTCTCTACCAAATAAGTTCTTATGATTCAAGTTTTAGAGAAACTATTCTAAGCCATCAAAGACTAGTTGCCTACAAAATAAACAACATAACCCTCTTGGCTGCAACAGATTCTCACTGCTCTGAAGTAATTTTTATCAGGAAAATGGAAAAATGTGACGTAATCTTTGACTAACTAATAAAAATTTATTTTTACATTCAGTTTTCCCTACTAGGCATGAGAAAAAAACAACAACAAAAAAAGACATCTAAAAATTAGCCCTATTCATCTACCTGGCTTGAATAAATAACAACTACCATTTTACTTCTGTTAGCTGGTAATGTCAAAAATTACTGATTTATAGAAAATAATATATGAGGAAGAAAGTAAACAAGGACAAAATATCTAGCAAAAAAAACAGAAAAAAGTTACTCTATAAAACTTTTTTCCCCATATACAACCCAAAGCTATCCAGTTAACACAGCTACACTATCTTGGAGGTGAGAATACATAATAGATTACGGAATTAAAACTATTTAAAAATGACACCTTTCTGTTGGCATCTGTAACTATACAGCACTAAGACAGAACCACTCCAACGGCTAAAGGAGTCATGAAATAAAGGATGTATATCTTACTCTTGATCTTAGACTAAATAAACTATTTTGTTTCCCTATCTATAAAATGGGGGCAAACTGGAAGACTGTGAAAATTTATTATTGGTAAAATGCTTATAATTTTCAGGTAAAATGTTACAGAAAAAGTTAAGTACGTGATCCATACCTTGTTTTAATTCCAAACCTTCAGGTTGCTTGTTCTCTCTCAGGGATGAAGTAGAATCTATACAGGTGTCTTGTCTGAGGAATGAAAATAAATAAAAACAATTTTTTAAACATTATTCAATGAAGTAATATTTACTGCTGAGGTTCCTAGAATTAAGTTATACACTTGAGAAGACACACTGAATTCTTCTCAGCCCCCAGGGTACCATTCAGTACATTCTGGAAACTCAGAAACATGTATACAAGTGTCAGAAGCAGCGGCTATAAACTACTACCAATTTAAGTAGTATACTTTGTAAAATCAAGGGACAAACCTGGAATGAATACCGAGGTTAATTTTCTCTCCCTTCCAATACTCTGCAGGGTAGCTGATGGGAGAAATCATAACTCACAGAAGAATCTAGTAATTTTTCAAGTTCAACTGTTAAATTTAATGGGCACTCTGGCATTCAAATTATTTTATATTCATCTAATTTCATACCTCAAATGCTTTGGTGTCTACAGGATGTGGAAAATACATATCTTATTTGTAATATACATATGTAACCAAAGTAAATGGATTATGTATAAGATCATGCCATAAAAAAAGTTCTTGATTCACTATTTCTGCAAAAGAGCTGTAAACTAAACTAATACTCTTTCTTAGAGAGCATTATACCATTATAATATTGATGTTACAAATACTTTACAGCAAAAGTCAAGACATTAATTATTGTAAATATTCAAAATAACTGTTTTCTTTAAAATACACATCTATTACACCTTCTGAGAATTTTTACACACACCCTAAGACTAACATACTAGAAATATCTAGGAAATTTTCGTATTCACAAAACTTTTTATATCCACTTAATAACAAATCCCTCAAATAACTAAAGGATAAAGACTTGTGATCATTTCTTTGAGAAGTTTACAATTTTCTTTCCAGTCAACACATTTGGCACTTATAAACTTGTTCTGTATTAAAACTTTACTAATACAAGTACAAACTCAAATAGAAACTTTGAAAATATTTAACTTGGTATTATGACATCTTAGAGATTTATAATTGAGATAGCTCCATTTTTTATCCTTCTTTCTGTCTAATGTCGCCTACTCAGATTTTATTCTTTCACCAGAATGACTAGCAGATCCCAAGGAGGATATCAACAACACCCCCTGGCCATCTAGGGGCAGATTAAATGCCAATATATCACATTAAAAGCTTTGCAAAGGGGACTTCCCTGGTGGCACAGTGGTTAAGAATCTGCCTACCAATGCAGGGGACAAGGGTTCGATCCCTGGTCCAGGAAGATCCCACATGCCACGGAGCAACTAAGCCAGCGCGCCACAACTACTGAGCCTGCGCTCTAGAGTCCACGAGCCACAACTACTGAAGCCTGTGCACCTAGAGCCCATGGCAAGAGAAGCCACCGCAACGAAGAGTAGCCCCCGCTCACCGCCACTAAAGAAAGCCCGCGCACAGCAACGAAGACCCAACGCAGCCAAAAAAAAAAAGAAAAAAAAAAAGCTTTGCAAAGTATAAAGTTAAAATATGCCACCTCAAGCCTTACATCAAGTTAGATTTTACCTACTGGGAACATTAATCTATTTCTAAGTATACTCCTTTAGAGAAAATGTTTGTTTGCTCTTATACCTGAATGGCACTTATTTCTCTTCTAAACACATACACCTAACATTTTAAAAAAATGACTTGAACAAAAACATAATGTAACATCAACATTAAAAGGACCATGGGCATTTGCAATACCTAATAAAGACACAACATCACTCACGCAATATTATAGCTGAGAGTGTATAACCTATATCATGAGGAATCATCAGACAAACTGCAAGTGGAAATGAGTAATGTTCTATTAAAAAGAGGGAGGGGAGTTAAAGGCAATGTTATAAAAGACAAAGAAAGGCTGTGGAAATATTCCAGGTTAAAGGAGGCTAAAGAGTCATGACAATTAAATGTTATAACTGACTTGAGACTGCTCAACTGGAGGGGGAAAACATTATAAAGGATATTACTGAATCAAGTCAAACTAAAATACTGATGGCAGATTGGATAAAAGTATCAATGTTAAATTTACTAAAGCTGAATTTACTGAAGTTAACAATGTATTGTGGTTATACGAAAAAGAATATCACTATTTTAGGAAAAGTACAATGTAGTATTTAGAGGTAAAGTGTCATGATGTATGTAACCTAGCCTCAAATGTTTCAGAAGAAAATATACAAGTATATAAAGAGAAGGTGTGCAAATGGGACTAAATGTTAATAATAGGTAAATCCAGGTAAAGGATATATGTATGTTTCTTGTACTATTCTTATTCCTGCAACATTTTAATAATTCTGAAATTATTTCCAAATAAATTTTTTTAATTAATAATAACGTAGTGAAATGCATTATTTTATGCATTATTTGATTTTCTCTGTGAAAGCACCTTGAATCGCCTTCAAATAAAACTGGACCCCTCTATAAAGACTATCTGCCGTCATAAACAAATTTTTTTACTGCCCAAAGTGAATGTTTATAATGTTCTGTTTTCTCTTAAGTTGGATTTGATCAGGCTGTTGAAGAAAGTCACCAAAAAAAACTTCAGACAGTAGAGGTAGTACACCGCCTTGTGGCTGAAAAGTGAAAAGCTAGATGCTTTTACATCAGTATCATCGGAAGCTGAAAAAATGTTTCAGAAAATAGTTTGGAATTTAAATTTTTCCAAGACATAGATCTGCAACTAAAATTATCATACGCATTCAGAGTTCTGTAATGCAATTTAAAGATTTTCACTAAAGAGCATAAAAGGCAAGATGGAAACAAAAAAGGAAATGTCTTAAAGTGTAAGAAAATTGTCTCCCCCAACATAATAAAACATACTAAGTGTCAGAGTTAGGAAAACTAAAGGAATTCCAATTTATATTTAAATGACATTTAAATATTTCTATCAAACGCTTTAAAACCATATAAGAATTTTATAACAACTGGAGAGAGAAGAGGTGAAGAGAAAAAAGGTGGGAGGGAAGGAACACACTAAAAATCTGGCTTGGGTTAAGAATCTTGCAATGCTTTTTGTAGTCTTTTCCATTAAGAAAAAAAAAAAGCCAGTTTTTATTTCCCCAATTCTCTTCTCCCATCTGCAATGCTCCTTAAAGCACCTTAATTTACAATCTTGGCCTTGAAGTATAAAAGAGCCCTGTATCTATCCTTGGGATTTAAGTTCTCAAACCAACATCAGTCCAACGTTCTTTCTTTTACTCCAAATACGGTTCTACGCTTGATGCTTTCTTATAACTCCAATGAATTTGTTTTTTAAAATCAAAGTAATACACTGGGAGATCTGTAGGACTTGATCAAGAACAACCACACATGTGAATTACTAAGGTTTAAAATATATTGCTAAACAGAAAAAAAAAAAAAATCAATTTCTTGTCCAAAAGAAAAATACTGGGAAGAGACCTCAACAGAAGGATAAAGAGAGAATCAAACCAGAAGGATTCCTCCCATTTTGGAAAAAGTCAGCTAACAAAGAATCAGGCAAACTGGCCTAACAATAGATATAACCCTTGGTTCTCTCCACTATCCTGGGAGTAAAACTAGAGGCTGAATGATGCCAGCTTATCATCTTACAAGCTTTCTACTATTAAAAATAAGAGACAGGCCAAGAAACTAGAGTAGCCAAAACAATTTTGAAAAAGAATAACCAAGTTTAAGGATGCACGCTATCACATTTCAAGAGTAAAAAGCTACAGTAACCAAGACAGTAATGGTATTAGAGAAAGGATAAACATCTGGATTAATAAAACAGAAGAGAGTACAGAAACAGATCTAACACATATATGGTCAATAGTTTAAAACAACAACATAAATGTGTATCACAGTTCTGTAGGTCAGAAGTCTGGGAGGGGTCTCACTAGACTAAAATCAAAGTGTCCACAGGCTGCACTCTTTTCTGGAGACTCTAGGGGAGAATTCATTTCCTGCTCATTTGGGTTGTTGGCATAAATTTGTTCCCTGAGATGGTAGGGCCAAAATCCCTGTTGCCTTGCTGCTTACCCAGCTTCCAGTCAAGGTCTTCTCATGTCACATCTCTCTGACCTACTCTTCTTCTGTCTTCCTCTTCCGCTTTTAATAACTCAGTGTGATGAGACTGGGATAACCTGGATAACCCGGGATAATCTCGCCATCTCAAAGTCCTTAACCTTAACCAAATCTGCAAAATCCCTTTTCTCAATATATAAAGTAACACATTCTTAAGTTCTGGAGATGAGAGAGTCATTTTTCTGCCTACTATATTACCTGAACTGGAGAATGGATAAACAAACTGTGGTTCACCCACGCAATGGAATACCAACTACTCAGCAAGGAAAAGGAAGGAACTACTTATATACACAGCAACATAAGTGAATCTCAAATGCATTATGCTAAGTGAAAGAAGCCTATATACTGTATTTATCTATATGACATTCTGGAAGAAGAAAAAGTGTGAGGACATAAATCAGGTTGTCAAGGGCTGGAGACAGGAGAAGGAGTGGACTACAAAGAGCCATGGGGGAAATTCTGGGGATGATGGAACGGGTCTATATTGTGGCTGTGATGGTAGATAAATTTGTCCAAACCCACATAGCTATATAGTAAAAAAAAAAAAAAACCAAAACATGACTCTTGTTGTATCTAAATTACACTTTTAATATTTTTTAAGTTGGGGTACCACAAAGTCTTAGAACAAGTTCAGAAAAATGAAATCACCTAGTGCTCAAATGTAACCCTCAAACACTATGGAGTGGAGCAAAACAATCTTTCTCAAAGGGCCTTTCCAAACAGCAAATAAATTCACATCTCTAGTGTTTCCCTCAGCAAGCTTATTCCTCAAGATAGCAAAACTGAACCCTTGTTTCCATTTCCTTTCCCCAAATAACAGAATTCCAAAATTCAGTTACCATACTCCAGTTTCTCTGATCCATGATTCTCTAAGAGTTCATCCTATAAATTGCCCCCCCACAACTCCAAGTTTTTGTAAATAAGTCAATTCTCTAAATGGGGGCTCTAATCTATATAAAAGTGGCTAAAGGGAATCACAGAGGTTCTCCTCTTTGTTCTATCCCTATATTACTGCTTTCAAGCCTTTTCCAGTTTTAAAAATTGTATGAGACCACTTTACAAGTGCTTTATTTAAAGGTGCACAAGTAGAATGTGCAAATATCCTACTAATTTGAATGTGGAGTCCTATCTAAGCGTTAAGTCGCAATACTGTCAATGATTAGTAGTACTTTCTGTGAAGGTTTTCTGAAAAACGTATCCTGTTATTTCTGATAAACTTATTATATAGTATAGTCTGCCTAAGTATTACAGCTAATTTAGAAGGACACAAGAACATAAGTGGGGTACAGATAACCAATTTATTACTCTTTACCAGCCAAAAAGCACACAGTCAAGCCCTTTATAATACATATACTATGTCTAAAAGAATTTAGCATACAGAGTAATGGCAATTTAACAAATTGATCTCATTTGTGAAAAAAATCCTTTTATGCTTTAAAATATGTATACAATAGTTTTCTCTTAAACTATGTTTGTAATAAATGAAAAAGTTAGACACTTGTAAGCAATAAATTGTTTTTAAAAAGCAATAACAGTAAAGAATAATAATTAAAAATCACAATGAATTCTTTTGCTTTCTTTAGGCTTTGATAAAAGGAATTTGGGGAAGGGAATCCCCAATACTCATCAATGTAAAGTGGAATTTTAAGAACAGTGATTGTGTGATTCAAAGTAAAAATTCAGTGATTCAAAGCAAAACTTCTAGAGCAAATACAGCAACATTTTTTCAATGCATTTCAACAAGTACTATTCTAAGCACTTTACAATCTTTTCTCATTTAATCATCATCACAATCCTATGAGTAGATACTGATATTACTCCTATTCTACAAACAAGGAAATTGAGGCCCAGAGAGGTTAACTAACTTGCCAAAGGTCAGAGAGATAGTAAGCTGTGGAGTTCTGCTGCTAAAAATGCAGGCAGTTTAACTCTAGAACCTTCATTCTTTACATTTATGCAGACCTTCTCCTACTTAAAGAAATAGTTCTCCAAGTGGTAATATTAAAAATTATACATAGCCATCATCTATATCTCAAAGTATCAGGTCAGTTTTCATTCAAAATTTGACCCCAAGACCTCATAGGAAAATACTTCTATTGGAAAAACTAAGATATGCTATTAAATCATTAAGACAGAATTATTATTTTACAGTGGAAAATTTCAATGAAAAGACAGACATGAGGCTCGCCGCTCGAGGCGCGACGTGCTGCAGCTCAACGTCGCGGTTTCCCCCCGAGGCTTCCGAGCTAAGCCTTGGTCCGATCGAACTGGCTGTACGGCCGTCACCTGCACCACGGCCCATTTGCGGTCGGAGGAATCGGGCCCTAGCCGGCCGCCGTAGCCACCTCTCTGTAGTGGGCGGGGTCAAGGCCGGCTGACCCCCGCCGGGGCCGCCGCTGCCAGCGACATGTTCAAGGTAATTCAGAGGTCTGTGGGGCCGGCCAGCCTGAGCCTGCTCACCTTCAAAGTCTATGCATCAGCAAAAACGGACTCATCTCACAAAGCTGCTGTGAAGGTTAATGAGCTTTCACTCTACTCTGTTCCTGAGGGTCAGTCTAAATATGTGGAAGAGCCAAGGACCCAACTTGAAGAAAGCATCTCCCATCTCCGACATTATTGCGAACCATACACAAGAAATGTACTCCCAAACTAAGCCCAAGATGCAAAGTTTGGTTCAGTGGGGGTTAGACAGCTATGAATATCTCCAAAATGCACCTCCTGGATTTTTTCCAAGACTTGGTGTTATTGGTTTTGCTGGAGTTGTTGGACTCCTTTTGGCTAGAGGTTCAAAAATAAAGAAGCTGGTGTATCCACCTGGTTTCATGGGATTAGCTGCCTCTCTTTATTATTCACAACAAGCCATCGTATTTGTCCAGGTCAGTGGGGAGAAATTATATGACTGGGGTTTACGAGGATACATAGTCGTTGAAGATTTGTGGAAGGAGAATATTCAAAAGTCGGAAAATGTGAAGAATTAACCCGGAAATAAGTAGAATACTCCATGCTCTGCCCATTTTAATCAGTTATAGGTAAACATTGGAAACTCCATATGGTAAACCAGTATTTCTACAGAAAAATGGCAGAGAAGTTAGTATTGAATGTAGTAAATTGGCATTCTTCTTCAGGAGAAACTATACTAGGCCTCTTTGTTATCTTGGGTGATGCCATACTCCAAGTGGACTAATCTGAAGTTCTTTCACCTAGAGATAATGCATAAGCCTTAGAACTCCTCGTTCTCATGTTGCTATTTATGTACATAATTAAAATTCTAAGTTAAAAAAAAAAAAAAAAAGACAGACATGAGCAAATACAACTGGTAACCAAAATAAATTCCAAATGAATAAAAGATTTAAACATTTAAAAAAACCATAAAGTACTAAGAGAAAGTATGAAAAATACTTTTTATAATTTCAGAATAGAGAAGGACTTTTGTAAATATAAAACACAGAAACCATAAAAGATTGATAAAATCAGACTACATAAACATGAAATATTTATGCATGTGCAAAAAAACAATAAAAGCCATAAACAAAGTAAAAAAAAAAAAAGCAACAAGCAAAAAGAAAAAAAATTGCAACCCACATCAGAAACAACGGATTAAAAAGACCAGAGGGGACTTCCCTGGTGGCGCAGTGGTTAAGAATCCGCCTGCCAATGCAGGGGACACGGGTTCAATCCCTGGTCCAGGAAGATCTCACACGCCGTGGAGTAACTAAGCCCATGTGCCACAACTACTGAGCCTGTGCTCTAGAGTCCGTGAGCCACAACTACTGAGCCTGCACTCTAGAGTCCGCGAGCCACAACTACTGAGCCCGCATGCCGCAACTACTGAGCCTGCATGCTGCAACTACTGAAGCCTGTGCGCCTAGAGCCCATGCTCTGCAACAAGAGAAGCCACAGCAAAGAGAAGCCTGCGCACCGCAATGAAGAGTAGCTCCTGCTCGCCGCAACTAGAGAAAGCCCGTGCACCCCAACAAAGACCCAGTGTGCCCAAAACAAATAATAATAATAATAAAATAAATTAATTAAAAAAAAAAGACCAAAGCCCTCTACCTACATACACACACAAGGTAAACAAAAACAACAAAGCTCACAGATAAAGGAAATTCAAATAGCTTTGTAATATATGGAAAGACAGTCAATTTCACTCAGAGAATATAAATTAAATTCCAGTGAGATATCCTTTTTTACCTATCAGATGAACAAAGATCAAAATGTTAGATAACATTATATTAGCTAAAGTATATGAAAACATGTATTCCACATTTTGGGGGAGGGGTATAAATTGGTTTAAACTCTGAAAGTCAATTAGGCAGTACCTATTAAAATTTCAAATGCCCAAACATCTGATCCAACAATTAACTTATAGGACTTTATATAATCACAGAAGAACAAGATTACTTACATACAGAGATACTCATATCATATACAGTAACAGAAGACAGTAAACACTTAAATGTCCAGAAGAACAAGATTACTTACATACAGAGATACTCATATCATATGCAGTAACAGAAGAGAGTAAACACTTAAATGTCCATAGATAGACTTTTGCTATATTCAACAACGGAATAGTATACAGGTGTGTGTGTGTGTGTGTGTGTGTGTGTGTGTGTATGAAGCCTTATATGCACTAGGTAGAACAAAATCCAAGAAAAGTCATACTATTAAATGGAAAAAATTAAACAAAAAAAGGTATGGAACAGTTTGCACAGTATGCTACCATTTGTGTGACGAGAAAAACTATACATACACTTATCCATTTGTAAATGTATACAATTTCTCTGGGAGGATACAGAAGAAACTGGTTTACTGTGGTTGCCTACAGGAAGGGATTCAGAATGGGGAACAGAAAAAACAGTGAGACTTATTTTCACTATATACTTTTAAAAACTTTATACTATGTGCATGCATTTACCATTCAAATAAATAAGCTGTTAAATAACACACACAAGATACATGGCTATGTGAGAAAATGTCCTTATTTACTGAAAATTCAAACATAAATATTTAGAATCAACTTACAGTACTTCAAGAAAATAGATAAAACAAATATGGAAAATTGTAATAAGTGTTAGGCCTAGGCAACAGTTATTTGAGGGTTTCATTATACTGTTCTCTCTACTTTTCTATACACTTGACACTTTTTGTAATCAAAAAATAAAAATAAGAACAACCTAATACAGTGAAGTCCCTTTTGTCTAACTCAGACAGATGGTATCACTTAACTGAAAAAAAAAAAAATTTTATTAACACAGGGAAACACTTTTAAAAGTCACATATAGGAGGAGCTTCAAGATGGCGGAAGAGTAAGACGTGGAGATCACCTTCCTCCCCACAAATACATCAGAAATACATCTACATGTGGAACACCTCCTACAGAACACCTACTGCACACTGGCAGAAGACCTCAGACTTCCCAAAAGGCAAGAAACTCCCCACGTACCTGGGTAGGGCAAAAGAAAAAACAGAGACAAAAGAATAGGGACGGGACCTGCACCAGTGGGAGGGAGCTGTGAAGGAGGAAAGGTTTCCACACACTAGAAGCCCCTTCGCGGGCGGAGACTGCAGGTGATGGAGGGGAAGCTTCAGAGCCACGGAGGAGAGCGCAGCCACAGGGGTGCGGAGGGCAAAGCGGAGAGATTCCCGCACAGAGGATCGGTGCCGACCAGCACTCACCAGCCCGAGAGGCTTGTCTACTCAGCCGCCAGGGCGGGCGGGGGCTGGGAGCTGAGGCTCGGGCTTCAGAGATCGGATCCCAGGGAGAGGACTGGGGTTGGCTGCGCGAACACAGCCTGAAGGGGGCTAGTGCACCACAGCTAGCCGGGATGGAGTCCGGGAAAACATCAGGAGCTGCCGAAGAGGCAAGAGACTTTTTCTGGCCTCTTTGTTTCCTGGTGCGCAAGGAGAGGGGATTAAGAGCACCCCTTAAAGGAGCTCCAGAGATGGGCGCGAGCTGCGGTTATCAGCGGGGACCCCAGAGACAGGCATGGGACGCTAAGATTGCTGCTGCCGCCACCAAGAAGCCTGTGTGCAAGCACAGGTCACTCCCCACACCTCCCCTCCCGGGAGCCTGTGCAGCCTGCCAGTGCCAGGGTCCCGTGAGCCAGAGACAACTTCCCCGGGAGAACACACAGCACGCCTCAGGCTGGTGCAACGTCACACGGGCCTCTGCCGCCACAGGCTCGCCCTGAATCCATACCCCTCCCTCCCCTCAGCCTGAGTGAGCCAGAGCCCCCGAAGCAGCTGCTTCTTTAACCCCGTCCTGTGTGAGCAAAGAATAGACGCCCGCAGGCGACCTACACGCAGAGGCAGGTCCAAATCCAAAGCTGAACCCTGGGAGCTGTGCAAAACAAAGAAGGGAAAGGGAAATTTCTCCCAGCAGCCTCAGGAGCAGAGGATTAAATCTCCACAATCAACTTGATGTACCTGCATCTGTGGAATACCTGAATAGACAACGAATCATCCCAAATTGAGGAAGTGGACTTTGGGAGCAAAGATATACATATTTTTTTCCCTTTTTTTCTTTTTGTGACTGTGTATGTGTATGCTTCTGTGTGTGATTTTGTCTGTATAGCTTTGCTTTTACCATTTGTGCTAGGGTTCTGTCTGTTTTTTTTAACTTTTTAAAAATTTTTTCTTAATAATTATTTTTTATTTTTTATTTTAATAACTTTATCTTATTTTAATTTATTTTATCTTCTTTCTTTCAATTTTTTCTCCCTTTTATTCTGAGCGGTGTGGATGAAGACTCTCGGTGCTCCAGCCAGGCGTCAGGGCTATGCCTCTGAGGTGGGAGACCCAAGTTCAGGACACTTGTCCACAAGAGACCTCCCAGCCCCACGTAATATCAAATGGCGAAAATCTCCCAGAGATCTCCATCTCCACGCCAAGACACAGCTTCACTCAACGACCAGCAAGCTACAGTGCTGGACACCCTATGCCAAACAACTAGCAAGACAGGAACACAACCCCATCCATTAGCAGAGAGGTTGCCTAAAATCATAAGGTCACAGACACCCCAAAAGACACCACCAGACGTGGACCTGCCCACCAGAAAGACAAGATCCAGCCTCATCCACCAGGACACAGGCGCTAGTCCCCTCCACCAGGAAGCCTACACAACCCACTGAACCAACCTTAGACACTGGGGACAGACACCAAAAACAACGGGAACTATGAACCTGCAGCCTGCGAAAAGGAGACCCCAAACACAGTAACTTAAGCAAAATGAAAAGACAGAAAAACACACAGCAGATGAAGGAACAAGGTAAAAACCCACCATACCAAACAAATGAAGAGGAAATAGGCAGTCTACCTGAAAAAGAATTCAGAATAATGATAGTAAAGATGTCCAAAATCTTGGAAATAGAATAGACAAAATGCAAGAAACATTTAACAAGGATGTAGAAGAACTAAAGAGGAACCAAGCAACGATGAAAAACACAATAAATGAAATTAAAAATACTCTAGACGGGATCAATAGCAGAATAACTGAGGCAGAAGAACGGATAAGTGACCTGGAAGATAAAATGGTGGAAATAACTACTGCAGAGCAGAATAAAGAAAAAAGAATGAAAAGAACTGAGGACAGTTTCAGAGACCTCTGGGACAACATTAAACGCACTAACATTCGAATTATAGGGGTCCCAGAAGAAGAAGAGAAAAAGAAAGGGACTGAGAAAATATTTGAAGAGATTATAGTTGAAAACTTCCCTAATATGGGAAAGGAAATAGTTAATCAAGTCCTGGAAGCACAGAGAGTCCCATACAGGATAAATCCAAGGAGAAATACGCCAAGACACATATTAATCAAACTATCAAAAATTAAATATAAAGAAAACATATTAAAAGCAGCAAGGGAAAAACAACAAATAACACACAAGGGAATCCCCATAAGGTTAACAGCTGATCTTTCAGCAGAAACTCTGCAAGCCAGAAGGGAGTGGCAGGATATACTTAAAGTCATGAAGGAGAAAAACCTACAACCAAGGTTACTCTACCCAGCAAGGATCTCATTCAGATTTGATGGAGAAATTAAAACCTTTACAGACAAGCAAAAGCTGAGAGAGGTCAGCACCACCAAACCAGCTTTACAACAAATGCTAAAGGAACTTCTCTAGGCAAGAAACACAAGAGAAGGAAAACACCTACAATAACAAACACAAAATATCTAAGAAAATGGGAATAGGAACATACATATCGATAATTACCTTAAATGTAAATGGATTAAATGCTCCCACCAAAAGACACAGACTGGCTGAATGGATACAAAAGCAAGATCCATACATATGCTGTCTACAAGAGACCCACTTCAGACCTAGAGACACATACAGACTGAAAGTGAGGGGATGGAAAAAGATATTCCATGCAAATGGAAATCAAAAGAAAGCTGGAGTAGCAATTCTCATATCAGACAAAATAGACTTTAAAATAAAGACTATTACAAGAGACAAAGAAGGACACTACATAATGATCAAGGGATCGATCCAAGAAGATATAACAATTGTAAATATTTATGCACCCAACATAGGAGCACCTCAATACATAAGGCAAATACTAACAGCCATAAAAGAGGAAATCGACAGTAATGCAATTATAGGAAGGAACTTTAACACCCCACTTTCACCAATGGACAGATAATCCAAAATGAAAATAAATAAGGAAACAAAAGCTTTAAATGATACATTAAACAAGATGGACTAAATTGATATTTATAGGACATTCCATCCAAAAACAACAGAATACACATTCTTCTCAAGTGCTCATGGAACATTCTCCAGGATAGATCATATCTTGGGTCACAAATCAAGCCTTGGTAAATTTAAGAAAACTGAAATCGTATCAAGTATCTTTTCCGACCACAATGCTATGAGACTAGATATCAATTACAGGACAAAATCTGTAAAAAATACAAACACATGGAGGCTAAACAATACACTAGTTAATAACCAAGAGATCACTGAAGAAATCAAAGAGGAAATCAAAAAATACCTAGAAACAAATGACAATGAAAACACGACGACCCAAAACCTATGGGATGCAGCAAAAGCAGTTTTAAGAGGGAAGTTTACAGCAATACAATCCTACCTTAAGAAACAAGAAACATCTCAAACAACCTAACCTTACACCTAAAGCAATTAGAGAAGAACAAAAATACCCCAAAGTTAGCAGAAGGAAAGAAATCATAAAGATCAGATCAGAAATAAATGAAAAAGAAATGAAGGAAACGATACCAAAGATCAATAAAACTAAAAGCTGGTTTTTTGAGAAGATAAACAAAATTGATAAACCATTAGGCAGACTCATCAAGAAAAAAAGGGAGAAGACTCAAATCAATACACTTAGAAATGAAAAAGGAGAAGTAACAACTTACACTGCAGAAATACAAAGGATCATGAGAGATTACTACAAGCAACTCTATGCCAATAAAATGGACAACCTGGAAGAAATGGACAAATTCTTAGAAACGCACAACCTCCCGAGACAGAACCAGGAAGAAATAGAAAATATGAATAGACCAATCACAAGCACTGAAATTGAAACTGTGATTAAAAATCTTCCAACAAACAAAAGCACAGGACCAGATAGCTTCACAGGCGAATTCTATCAAACATTTAAAGAAGCGCTAACACCCATCCTTCTCAAACTCTTCCAATATATAGTAGGGGGAAGAACACTCCCAAACTTATTCTACGAGGCCACCATCACTCTGATACCAAAACTAGAGAAAGATGCCACAAAGAAAGAAAACTACAGGCCAATATCACTGATGAACGTAGATGCAAAAATCCTCAACAAAATACTAGCAAACAGAATCTAACAGCACATTAAAAGGATCATACACCATGATCAGGTGGGGTTTATCCCAGGAATGCAAGGATTCTTCAATATATGCAAATCAATCAATGTGATACACCATATTAACAAATTGAAGGAGAAAAACCATATGATCATCTCAATAGATGCAGAGAAAGCTTTCGACAAAATTCAACACCAATTTATGATAAAAACCCTCCAGAAAGTAGGCATAGAGGGAACTTACCTCAACATAATAAAGGCCATATACGACAAACCCACAGCAAACATCATTCTCAATGGTGAAAAACTGAAACCATTTCCACCAAGATCAGGATGAATACAAGGTTGCCCACTGTCACCACTATTATTCAACATAGTTTTGGAAGTTTTAGCCACGGCAATCAGAGAAGACAAAGAAATAAAAGGAACCCAAATCGGAAAAGAAGAAGTAAAACTGTCACTGTTTGCAGATGACATGATACTACATATACAGAATCCTAAAGATGCTACCAGAAAACTACTAGAGCTAATCAATGAATTTGGTAAAGTTGCAGGATACAAAATTAATGCACAGAAATCTCTTGCATTCCTATACACTAACGATGAAAAATCTGAAAGTGAAATTAAGAAAACATTCCCATTTACCATTGCAATAAAAAGAATAAAATATCTAGGAATAAACCTACCTAAGGAGACAAAAGACCTGTATGCAGAAAGCTACAAGACACTGATGAAAGAAATTAAAGATGATACAAATAGATGGAGAGATATACCATGTTCTTGGATTGGAAGAATCAACATTATGAAAATGACTCTACTACCCAAAGCAATCTACAGATCCAATGCAATCCCTATCAAACTACCACTGGCATTTTTCACAGAACTAGAACAAAAAATTTCACAATTTGTATGGAAACACAAAAGACCCCGAATAGCCAAAGCAATCTTGAGAAAGAAAAACGGAACTGGAGGAATCAGGCTCCCTGACTTCAGACTATACTACAGAGCTACAGTAATCAAGACAGTATGGTACTGGCACAAAAACAGAAATATAGATCAATGGAACAGGATAGAAAGCCCAGAGATAAACCCACACACATATGGTCACCTTATCTTTGATAAAGGAGGCAAGCATATACAGTGGAGAAAAGACAGTCTCTTCAATAAGTGGTGCTGGGAAAATTGGACAGATACATGTAAAAGTATGAAATTAGAACACTCCCTGACACCATGCACAAAAATAAACTCAAAATGGATTAAAGACCTAAGTGTAAGGCCAGACACTATCAAACTCTTAGAGGAAAACATAGGCAGAACACTCTATGACATACATCACAGCAAGATTCTTTTTGACCCAGCTCCCAGAGAAATGGAAATAAGAACACAAATAAACAAATGGGACCTAATGAAACTTAAAAGCTTTTGCACAGGAAAGGAAACCATAAACAAGACCAAAAGACAACCATCAGACTGGGAGAAAAGATTTGCAAATGAAGCAACTGACAAAGGATTAATCTCCAAGATTTACAAGCAGCTCATGCAGCTCAATAACAAAAAAACAAACAACCCAATCCAAAAATGGGCAGAAGACCTAAATAGACATTCCTCCAAAGAAGATATACAGATTGCCAACAGACAAATGAAAGAATGCTCAACATCATTAATCATTAGAGAAATGCAAATCAAAACTACAATGAGATATCATCTCACACCGGTCAGAATGGCCATCATCAAAAAATCTAGAAACAATAAATGCTGGAGAGGGTGTGGAGGAAAGGGAACACTCTTGCACTGTTGGTGGGAATGTAAATTGATACAGCCACTATGGAGAACAGTATGGAGGTTCCTTAAAAAACTACAAATAGAACTACCATACGACCGAGCAATCCCACTACTGGGCATATACCCTGAGAAAACCATAGTTCAAAAAGAGTCATGTACCAAAATGTTCATTGCAGCTCTATTTACAACAGCCAGGACATGGAAGCAACCTAAATGTCCATCGACAGATGAATGGATAAAGAAGATGTGGCACATATATACAATGGAATATTACTCAGCCATAAAAAGAAATGAAATGGAGGTATTTGTAATGAGGTGGATGGAGTTAGAGTCTGTCATACAGAGTGAAGTAAGTCAGAAAGAGAAAAACAAATACAGTATGCTAACACATATATACGGAATCTAAGGGAAACAAAACAAAAAAAAAGCCATGAAGAACCTAGTGGCAAGACAGGAATAAAGACACAGACCTACTAGAGAATGGACTTGAGGCTATGGGGAGGGGGAGGGGTGAGATGTGACAGGGTGAGAGAGTGTCATGGACATATATACACTACCAAATGTAAAATAGATAGCTAGTGGGAAGCAGCCGCATAGCACAGGGAGATCAGCTTGGTGCTTTGTGACCACCTAGAGGGGTGGGATGGGGAGGGTGGGAGGGAGGGAGATGCAAGAGGGAAGAGATATGGGAACATATTGTATATGTATAACTGATTCACTTTGTTATAAAGCAGAAGCTAACACACCATTGTAAGGCAATTATATTTCAATAAAGATGTTTAAAAAAAAAAAAAAAAGTCATGTACCAAAATGTTCATTGCAGCTCTATTTACAATAGCCAGGACATGGAAGCAACCTAAGTGTCCATCGATAGATGAATGGATAAAGAAGATGTGGCACATATATAAAATGGAATATTACTCAGCCATAAAAAGAAACGAAACTGAGTTATTTGTAGTGAGGTGGATGGACCTAGAGTCTGTCATACAGAGTGAAGTCAGAAAGAGAAAAACAAATACCGTATGCTAACACATATATATGGAATCTAAGGGGAAAAAAATGGTCATGAAGAACCTAGGGGCAAGATGGAAATAAAGACACAGACCTACTAGAGAATGGACTTGAGGATATGGGGAGGGGGAAGGGTAAGCTGTGACAAAGTGAGAGAGTGGCATGGACATATATACACTACCAAATGTTAAATAGATAGCTAGTGGGAAGCAGCCGCATAGCACAGGGAGATTAGCTTGGTGCTTTGTTACCACCTAGAAGGGTGGGATAGGGAGGGTGGGAGGGAGGGAGCCGCAAGAGGGAAAAGATATGGGGATATATGTATATGTATAATTGATTCACTTTGTTATAAAGCAGAAACTCACACACCATTGTAAAGCAATTATACTCCAATAAAGATGTTAAAAAAGAAAAAGAAAAAAAAAGTTACATATATAATTTAAGCTTTTTAGGTTAAATTAAAACAGAAATGTATCTTCATTCATCAATCTTTGGATATGAAGCCTTATCTTTGATATGAATCCATGGAAAAGAGTTCAGGCTCATCCTACTCATATAAGCCATTGACTACATCTCTACTTTTGGCTTATTTAAAACACAAAAATCTGAGTGCAGAAAAAAATAACCCTTTTTATTTATACAGTGCTGCCCAAACTTTTACTGTTGTTATCCCACAGCTAAAAACAACTGCACTTTGAGTTTTTCCAAAGCATTCAGCGTGATCAAATAATCTTTTTATAGTGATATTTCACCTGTTTTTGCATATAACTATATTGTAAAACTACAGTAACTGCATTGGAAACAAATACATGTGACTCTTGGTAAGCAAAAACTTCAAATGGTGGGAGAAGTGCACCAGCGTATTGAAGAATAATCATTAACAAACAGTTTAGTGCACTTAACATCAGTGAACTTATTTTTCAAGTGAAATGGAAAAGACAGTTAATACAAAGAATCAGATAAGTGATTAAGAAAATCTTAAATTTTTTAAAAAAGTGATAAGGGAAGAGCAGAGAAAAGGAAAACTACCTGCTTACATCTAATCTAGTGCTTGAGCAGCAAGATGAGGCATTAAAATGACTGATGGGAAAACAACAGATACAGTTTAAAAATCAGCTTTCTGTAACACAAAGAAAGATTTTTTTTGTGTGTAGACAGTTACAAAACCAGAAAATCCTTCCCAAGACCCTCAAAATTCCCCAACGGAAAACAGAGTTGCAATTCAAATGAAGAGCCTATCTAAGACCTCTGAGAAGCTCAGGCCCTCCCATTCCAAGGAATGTTCTAAAGATTCTAGAGAGGTGCCTATTTGCTAAATATATAAAAAGAACTGGGTCAAGATCTGCTTCAAAGTTATCAAGTTGAAAGAAGTTGAAAGGAGGGGGTTAAAAATAATATGGGAGGAAACATAGTGGGTGATAGGTATTCAAGCGTTCATCGTACACTGAAATTTTTCATAATAGAGTTAAAACAAGTAACTGTTACAAAACAACCTCATACATTCCAGAGTGGGTTATATGAGTTAGATGAATCACAGGTCAATTTCTGAAGGTATTATTCCTAATGAGCCCGGGTCTAGGGTCTACCTGAGGCTTATTTTTGTATCTATTGATAAAAATGTTTACTTAATTACGTACTGTAGATTTATGTTGCCCATTAATTCAATGCTCCGGAGCACTGTAAATTTTATTCAAATGCTTTATTCCTTTGAAGCTTAATAATAGCAGTTTATGAAGGACTCTTTTATTCCCAACAAGTTTAGTTTTATTGACACTTACTGAGAGTTCAGCATTTGGCTGAGTGCTATTGCCCCTTTGAAAGTTACTTATACATACGTAATCCAAGGACTGCGTTGCTTGAATTGGAACAAATCAAACTCAGTACTCTAATGCCAGCTGAGCTGAACCCACAAGACAGCTCTAACTCATCAAAAAGGACATGAATGTGTCTCCCTTACTAAAAACAAAAGAAAAACTAACGCTTTTTATTCAACTAACAAACGGCATCAGAGTTCTACCACATATCACTATTAGGGTTGTTGTTCAAATTATATGTATTACCTAAAAGCTCTAAGGCCTGTTCAGGAGTATCTTACTTTTTCAGGAAGTTAATCATCCAAAACTAGAATCTGATAATAACTAATTTAGAACATGCCCATCCTCTGCTAAGGAGCAGTGACTAGGATCAATAGTTCCAGAACACTCCTACAGAACCTACTTGGCAGTATACCTTAGTTTGAGAATCTCGATTTTTAAATTTCTTTGCCTTCTAGAACTGGGATATTATCTCATCACTGCTTATTATCCACAGAGAAATACAACTTCATTTCCACTGACGTCTCCCTCAATATCATTCACTAAAAGCATATTAATTTAAAATTCATAAAGGTATTTATTAAATCAATTCTAAAACACTGTTAAGATTTCCCTAAAGTGTTTGTATTTTTATTCTTTTTATATAAAACCTCAATCCTGATTATTTTATTGCACTATTCAAGACTTAAATTTCATTACAAACATATTCTTTAGGGTGTAATCATCTCACATTATAGGCCAAGCTAATACCTGTTCTCATTTTTAGTGCTACTTTAGCTCTAGTAAAGCTTCTTTTCCAAATGAAGAGAGCGCTCTGATTCCAGGCATATTACCTTATTTACTTAAAATTGTTGTTCTTGTTAAGCAACTTGTAATCTGTAACATGTGCAAATCTTGTCACAATATCTAAGTTTTAAAACACTGCAAAATTATAAATGCTAAAATTTTTAGACTATCTCAGTACAATACAAAGTTGCTCATTTACTTACCTAAGGTGAACTAAAGTGACAGACAATCCCATCCCTCACCTTTTTAAAAATGAAGGTATTTAGAAACTACAAATGTTCCATCTTCATAGTTCCTGCATCTCATTCCTATTAAAATTGTTATGTTAGGGCTTCCCTGGTGGCGCAGTGGTTGAGAGTCTGCCTGCTAATGCAGGGGACATGGGTTCGAGTCCTGGTCTGGGAAGATCCCACATGCCACGGAGCAGCTGGGCCCGTGAGCCACAGCTACTGAGCCTGCGCGTCTGGAGCCTGTGCCCCGCGACGGGAGGGGCCGCGATGGTGAGGGGCCCGCGCACCGCGATGAAGAGCGGTCCCCGCACCGCGATGAAGAGTGGCCCCCACTTGCCTCAACTAGAGAAGGCCCTCGCATGAACCGAAGACCCAACACAGCCAAAAATAAAATAAAAAATAAATAAATAAAGTAGCTATAAAAAAGAAAAAAGTAAAAAAAAAAAAAAAAAAAAAAAATTGTTATGTTAACACTCACTAACTTCAAGTTTCAAAGTAGTACACTGTCAAAAATTTCTTATAACTACTACTTTCTTTTTCCTTTAGGTAGTAAAAAATAACTATTGTAAAGTAAGTATGAGTAAGCAATCAAAATTTTAAAAAGCAGTAGAGATCAAAAGAGCTTGGGGGAAAAAACATGTATTTGAAAGCTGACCTTAGAAGATAAATATAACTTAAAAATATAAAGCTAACAATATGAGGAGATCATATAAAACTGAAAATATAAATTTAGATTTTTTTCCCTTGTGCATAAACATTTGTGTGTACTTCTGTATTTTCAAACTTTTAATGGTTTACGAGAAAAGTAATTTACATAGGGCATATTAAATACCATATACATACACATATGCATACATATACCTCATACTGAAGGCTGTCACTTTACAGCTTCTTAGATAATTCTAAGAAGCTATTAATGTTATGTCCTTTCCCATAAACACCACAATAAAAGCACACAGGTTGCCGTTAAAAGAAAATATCAAAATTTTCATGTGTCTTTAATACCATAGACTGCTTTATCTAGACTTATTTAAAATTCTTTTTGTTCATCAAAATTGGGATAAAAAGGTAAAGGTGTATGTCTCAGTTGATAAGACACTGACAAACTGACAGAACTGGTTCCAAGGCAAACCTTTGGACTTTATGTATTTTCCCTTGAGTCAGAGTTTCATTTTCTAGACATTCTGTACATTAAGCATATAGGCAAATGAAGTACTATGTGGCAAAGTGAAACATATATATGCCACTCAAAAAGAGAGTACCTACACTCAGCTCCAGATTTTTTTTGCCCTCTCAGGAAAGGTTGCTTGATCTGATTTTCAAGCAACTCAGAAATCCAAACTTTGGTGTGTTATCACTTGATTTTTAAATGTTGGAACTATTTGAAAATTTTTAAAATATTTAAATTGAGCAAAACATCTCTATGGTTACAGGCAACAATCTAAAACTCCGGCTTATGTCTAGGTTTTAATCAAGTACCTTGCATAGTTTTCTATTGCCACTGTAACAAAAATCACCACAAATTTAGTGGCTTAAAACAATGTGAATTTATTATCTTACAGTTCTGGAGGTCAGAAATCCCAAATTAGTCTTAACGACACTAGAATCAAGGTGTAGGTAGTGTTACATTTCTTCTGGAGAATCCATTTCCTTGTCTTTTCCAGCTTCTGCAAGATCACCTGCATTCCTTAGCTTGTGGCTCCTTTTTCCATCTTCAAAGTACATCACTCCAATCTCTGCTTCCATCATTCCATCTCTTTTAGCTGCCTTTGACCAGTTAATTACTCCCCACCACCAATGTTGCATGCATGTGTGTGTGTGTGTGTGTGTGTGTGTGTGTGTGTGTGTTTGGTTTTTTTGGTCTAAATGCATTTGCTAGAACCTCCAAGAAACATTGAAAATGAATGATCCTGTCTGATTCGTCATTTAAATTCACCAAGTGGGTAGTTAAGCTTGGTAAAATGGTCATTATCATATCTGAATAGTTTTCTACTATATCTTTTTTACCTACAGCTTATATTAGAAATGACTGCTGAATACTAGCAAAGGCCTTTTTAGCATCTACTTATCTGACCATGTAATTTTTCTCCTTTAATTTGTTGAAATGAATTATGCTAATAGACTTTCTAATTAAGTCTCCTGTAAATTCCTGGAGTAAATCCTACTTGGTCAGTAGCATAATTACCCACTGATACACTGCTGGATTCTATATGCTAATGTTGTACTTATAATTTTTACATCTATATTCACAAGTGAGAAGGCCTATAATCCCCCGCACACTTTTTTGGCACTATTTATGAAATTTGGGATATTAAAGCTATGCAGAAATCATAAAGTAAACTGAAGATCTTTTCATCTTTTTCTAGGGCTTGGACTAATTTAAATAACACAGGTGTAATCTGTTTGAAAATAGTTAACAGATGGCATTATTGAATGCTTTATTAGCTGTAAATACATTACATGTATCAACTCATGTAAATAATAATTCAGTTGTGAATTCACCTTGTCTTCTTCAACAGATCTCTATTCACCTTTCTAATTTCTTCTTTGTTAATCTCTTCAAGTTTTCCACTTTTGGGAGAATTTGGTTAATTTGTATTTTGATAGAATACCATACATTTGCTCGCTTCAAGTTTGTTTATACAATGCTGCATGTGGATTCTCATTATTCTTTTAAACTCATACATGCCTATGATTCTGTCTCCTCCTTTCTCACTAATCTCAATTTTAATTGCTCTCTACTTATTTCCTTAATCAGACCGAAGAAGAGTTTATTTTCTTGTCTTTACAAAAATCAAGTTAATAAATTTAAATTTAATTATCCTTTTGTTTTCTGTTTCTTAGTTTTAATGTTTACCTTTGTTGTTTCATTTTTCCAACTTTCTTTTGGTTTATTTTGTTATTTTTAAAACTCCTTTAAGATGTGAACTAAGTTCCTGGGCTAGTCATTAAGCTTTTCTCTCTCATATCTAAATCTTCTCTTTAAATTTAGCTTTGAAATACTAACAATCAAACAGAGCACATGAATTCCAACTGGATCCTGGATCAGAATCAGTTAATTAATTAAAATAAATAAGTAAACTATAAATTTTTTTAGTAATTGGGGAAATTTTATATGGGCAATATATTAGATGATATTATTTGAATTACTGTTTATTTCTGAAAAGTGATGATGGCATTGTGGCTGTAAGACTCTTATTTTTAGGAAGTGCATACTGAATTGTTTAAGCAATGAAATGTTATGACATCTGTAACTTATTTTTTAATAGGTTATGAGCTGAACTGTTTCCCCACAAAGAATTCATATGTGAAACCCTAACCCCAGTGCCTAAGAATGTTGACTGTTTTGGAGATAGGGCCTTTATAAAGCTAATTAACTTAAAATAAGGCCATTATGGTAGGTGCTAATCCAATCTGACTAGTGTCCTTATAAGGGGAGACTAAGACACAGGGAGAGACACCAGGGGGACACACACAGAGAAAGACAACCAAGTGAAAAGGCAGCAAGAGGGTGGCCATCTGCAAGCCAAGGAGAGAGGCCTCAGAGAAAACAACCCTGCCAGTACCCTGATCTGGACTTTCAGCCTCCAGAACTGTGAGAAAATAAATTTCTGTTGTTTAAGCCAGGCAGTCTGTGGTATTCTGCTATGGCAGCTCTAGCAACCTAATACAAATGGCTCTTGGGGAAAAAGGATAAATATAAGGAGAGAGCAAAAGCAAAAATGGCAAGATGTTAATGTTGCTGAATCTAGGTAGAGGGTATATGGATGTTCATTACATCATTCTTTCAACTTTTATATAAGTTTGAAGTTTTTCAAAATAAAAAGTTTGGGGGAAAAAATTTCACTGGGAAATTTATACACACACACATACATGTAAGTTTGTATTTGTTTGTTAAAGCTGCCATAACAAAATACCAAAGGCTGGCTGGCTTAAACGACAAAAATGTGTTTCTCACAGTTCTGCAAGGTAGAAGTCAAAGACCAAGGTGTCTGCAGGTTTGGTTTCTTCTGAGGCTTGCAGATGGCTGCCTTCTGGCTGTGTCCTCACATGGCTCTTCTCTGTGTGTACCCAGCCCTGGAGTCTTCCAGTGTACTCAAATTTTCTTTTCTTATAAGGACAACAATCAGATAGGATTAACTTAATCACCTCTTTTTTTAAAAAAAAGATTTATTATTTATTTGTTTATTTATTTTATTTTTATTTTTGGCTGCGTCAGGTCTTAGTTGCGGCACTCGGGCTCTTTGTTGCCGTGCACGGGCTTCTCTCTAGTTGTGGTGTGCGGGTTTTCTCTTCTCCAGTTGTGGTGCACAGGCTCCAGGGCACATGGGCTCTGTAGTCTGAGGTACGTGGGCTCTAGTTGAGGCGTGCGAGCTCAGTAGTTGTGGTGCGTGGGCTTAGCTGCCCCACGGCATGTGGGATCCCAGTTCCCTGACCAGGGATCAAACCCACATCCCCTGCATTGTAAGGTGGATTATTTACCACTGAACCACCAGGGAAGTCCCATTTACCTCTTTAAAGACCTTATCTCCAAATGAGATTACATTCAGAGGTAGTAGGGGTTAGGGATTTCCACATATGAATTTTGAAGGGACATAATTCAGCCCGTAACCAGGTGTTTTCTCCTTATCCTTGCACTTACAGTCTTAAGTCTTTAAATCAAAAATTTTAATTCTATCATTTCTTCAATACTTTTCTAGCTATTTGTTTCTCTTTCTATAATTTCTATTATGTTCAGGATAGGTCTAAAATTGTCTTCCAGGTAGCCATGAGTTACACATAAGGATTTATACTTTTTGTGTGTGGTTTTTTATTATTCTGTATTTATTTATTCAACTTGATTTCTTGGGACAATGATGTAGCCCCCAGTCATAGCTAACCTCTTTATCAGTTTGTCTCCTAAGTTTAGGAATTCAGAATTTATTTTTAGTTCCTAAAACTACATTTGTGGGGACTTCCCTGGTGGCACAGTGGTTAACAGTCCACCTGACAATGCAGGGGACACAGGTTCAAGCCCTGGTCCGGGAAGATCCCACATGCCGCAGAACAACTAAGCCTGCGTGCCACAACTACTGAGCCTGTGGTCTAGAGCCCACGAGCCACAACTACTGAGCCCACGTGACACAACTAATGAGCCTGTGCTCTAGAGCCCAAGCCACAACTACTGAGCCCACGTGCCACAACTAATGAAGCCCGCACACCTGGAGCCCGTGCTCTGCAACAAGAGAAGCCACCAGCCCCCACTCGCCGCAACTAGAGAGAGCCTGTGTGCAGCGACGAAGACCCAACGCAGCCAAAGATAAAAAGATAAATAAATAAATAAATAAATTTATTTTTAAAAAAAACTACACTTGTGCTCTAATTGTACTTCTTTGAGAGTTTTCATTATTTTGTTAAAGTTTTCTTTCCTATAGTCTATTAATTCTGTGTTCCACAGAAGCTACCTATTCAACTTATTCAGCTTCATTTTCCTCTCTCAAATTATTGAATTCCTTTAATTGGTCTTTGCCTACTCGTAACTGTTCCCTCAGCATCTGGACAGCTCAGACTACTGTTATTTATTAGAGAGTAAAAAACCAGCAGGTAATAAAAAACATGGAAATTTTCAGCACCAAGGACCAAACATGTTAACTAACTTAGCCCTCCGTTGAAGCACTGGAACGAGGTTTTTATAAGTCTGCCCACCAGGTTCAGTTCTCTTCTATAGAGATTTACAGGACTGAATTGTCCCTTTAAGCACAAAGCACATAGCAAATGTCAGGAACATACACTGAAGCCAGCATCTTCTCACATTAACTCCCTGTCCCACCTTCACTGTTTCACACTGCAGTATATCTCCCCATTCATAACTAAGATTATTAATAATAAAATAGTAAACAAATAATAACAAACAAGTCACATTAGCTCATTTAATCCCAATAATCCTATTGAAGCAAGGATTACCCACATTTTACAAATGTATAAAGTGATTTTAGGGAAGGTTAAGTGTCTTAAAGCCAGGTCCATTAACATGAATGCTTATATAATCTCTTCAGAACTAACATTCCTCCTACTTCCACATTCATTTGTGTGACCTCAGGCACACAAATCTTTCTGGGCCTTATCTTTCCATTTGTAAAATGATGATGCTAATACCACCTACCTCACAAGGTTGTTGTACAAACCCAATGAGTGAATGAAGGCATATAAAGTGATTAGAACAGTGTCTGGCATACAACACTTACTGGCTCAGTAAGTGTTAGCTTTAATATTATTATTTATCTGGCATCTTTAGCTTATTTGGCATCTTCTAGCTTAGTATTATTATTTATTTGGCATCTTGTAGCTTTTTTTTTTTAAAGCCTATATTCTCAAATAACTCAAAAGAATCCCAATGATCTGGCACTTATCAGGTCCACAAGTGGCTACTATGACAGTTTTGGGTAATATTTGTGATTGCTTAACCTGCTCATTGCAGCATTTAAAAGCTAACATGATCTGTCTTATAGTAACATTGTAAAAGTGGGTTCTTCGCAATAGTCACTTTGAATCTAATCACCATTTTTTTCATTAGAAAAAAAATTTTTTTAAGAGAATTAAGTTTCTAATCTGATTGGCTATCCATCAAATGGCTTCTAACAGTAAAAAAGGTAGCATTAATGTTCAGGTGTGAACAATAAAGGACTTAAACTTGACAACACCTCAAAAACTGGGAAAAATAAACAGAGGCAAACAAAGAGGCAAAATATTTGCCTTAAATAAAGGCAAACAAATGTAATCAAGCAGAAGTTGATGCTCTGTAAGAAACATCAAGAAGCAAGACGGTTAATTTAGATAATTTAAGAAACTAAGGACTTCCCTGGTGGCGCAGTGGTTAAGAATCTGCCTGCCAATGCAGGGGACACGGGTTCGATCCCTGATTCAGGAAGATCCCACATGCTGCAGAGCAACTAAGCCCGTCATGCACCACAACTACAGAGCCTGCTGCGTTCTAGAGTCCGCGAGCCACAACTACTGAGCCCACGTGCCACGTCTACTGAAGCCCACGCATCTAGAGCCTGTGCGCCACAACAACAGAAGCCACTACAAAGAGAAGCCCATGCACCGCAATGCAGAGTAGCCCCCGCTCACTGCAACTAGAGAAAGCTTGTGCACAGCAACAAAGACCCAACGCAGCCAAAAATAAATGAATAAATAAATAAATAAAAAGAAAAAGGAAAAAAAAAAAGAAACTAAAAAGTACTAAAAAGTGACAAGCCTTGTAAATGGTTAAACTATCTGAACTAGATTAGCATACTACATAGACAATTTAAAGCTAAGTATTTTGAAGGAAAATCAATAGCAAGACTTTTTAGAAATGTGTACATTTTTTACTCTGTGGGTAAGTATCAATCATCCTGTGACACTCCTAGGCAAGATGTATGTGATGACCAAAAATCTACTGATTATGAGGCAACCAAGATACAATGATTTCTTCAATACTTCAGTGTAAGTAGATTATTTGATGCCCTCTACAGTTATAACATGAAATTAAATTATCTTTTTTCAGTGATACTTACCCAATAGCATTGTATTAGAAATGAAATTATACTCAAGGTTTCAGGTTAAATATGTGCTACTTATTTATGCGACTGCCTCTGGTTATCTGTTTTTATTTGTGCTACTGCCTATAGCCAAACTCTGCAAACAGAGATAAAAGTCAGTCTTTGGCAACTACCAAAAAAAAAATTGTTTTAGTCAAAAATCATCAATAGATAATAAAATCAGTTGGTGAAAGTTTGATGAGCCCATGGCAGAGCAGAATAATCTAGAAAAAGAAATTAGCATGTTGCTTCTTGATTAGTCAGCATCCCAAAACATCAGGTATTTTTCATCATCACAATAATCAAATTATATGTACCTATATAAAGTGAACCACCTTATTATCTCAGCTGTGAAAAGAAGCTATTATCACCAAACATTAATAGGTATGTAGAAGATATTCAGCGAGATAAAGTCTTCTAAACTACTAACATAATGTTTGGTAGAGTAAGTATAATACTTAATAAACCGTGGGTATCACTAGTGATACGTATATTCAAATTCCAAATGAGAAATGTGATTCTGCTTAAGGTTAGCATTGTTGCAGTCCTATATCTGAGCAGTAGTTTAAGAAAATCATCTTAATCCTGAAAGCAATTAACTTCATTCTCATATATACCAAAAAGACTAATCATTACAAGTAAAAAAATCAATCCAACATTGTTGAATCACTTTATATAAATATAACACAGAAAAACAATCACATTCTTGAGGTAAGAAATCACCAAAGGGATAACAAAGAAATTCTGAAATAAAAATGAAAGTTTTTAACTTACTGACTAACTAAATCAGATCCCATCTTAGAGCCATCATCTGCCTCTTCTTCCATATCAGAGTCCATACCATTGTCACCTTATGAATGACATAAAAAAAATAGAAAGCATGCTCATAGAATGTCAGAGTGATTTAATCATTATACAGAAAGTGTCATGTATAAAGTGACGATTAAAAAACTTGAGAGTTGCTGAAAGATGACATTTTTAATTGCTTATATTTAAAATGCCTTATTAGGTATTTGTCATTGCCTTCCCTTTATCTATTTTATAAATGTACAAAATATATATAAGCAAGAATGTGTGTACATATAATACTTACAAACTATACACACATGTATACATCTATTACCATTTTACATTTAAAAAAGATGTTATCTCTGGAAATTGAAATCCTCCATTTTTTTGTTCCTTCTCTTGTAATGCTAATGCTAATATCCTTGTAGAGTCCAAAAAGAAAAGCTTTAAAATCCAAAATTCTACAGGTAATATATACAAAGAAGAGTCTTACTTCAGGCAGACAGATAAATGTTGGCAATTCTTCTAACTCTGCATTTGGGACTTATTAGAGCAGAAATGGTATTCAACAGATAATTAAAAGCAGTAAGAATATAAAGCAGAAAATTTTAAAATATTTTAAGAGAAGGCTTTGCCTTCTCAACAAGTAATTTTTTTATAGCATTTTGGGTAAACATTTTTTATTTCATTTTTTTATTGTGCACAAACTTAATGTTCTTACCTACACAACTGATTTGGAGAAACCATACATACATCAAAAAGTCCATTCCTGAGATGCTATTCTGATATGTAAACTATATTTCTGTACAGAGGTAAAAATACTCAGTGATTACCCAATAATAAAATTAAAGTAACAGTCAAGTTAAAAAAAAAACAACAAAAAAAAGAATACCTCAGGATTTATGCTAAGTATAGTATTAACCCCTAAGTTACCAGAAGGTAGAAATACGCATTCTTACCCTCAAGAATCTTCAAGATTTTTTTTTCAGACAGGAGCTCTAACTGTTCCTGGCACAGTTTTTTAATTTCTTCTATTGAACAGTTCTAAAGAAAATAACATTTTAAAAAATGCATTTATATAACACAGCACCAATGTAAACTAGAAAACAGCAACCATTTAAAAAAAGTCTGCTAAGCAAAATCCTACAGTAAAACAAATTAAAAGTCACATAAATTTTTTTCTGGGATGAAATGTGAAGACCTGCCAGTTAACATGTAAACATTATAATTTATAGAGTTTTGATTTGGATATATAAAGTCATGTTTATTATGAAAGAACAAACTGAAGAATAAGTAGGTGCCCAGATATTCTTAATAGCAGCCTACTTATGTTAGGTAATACCTCTAAAGGCTTAAATATTCAAGTCCTAGTTCCATACATCTTAGATATATATGATGTTGGGCTTAACTTGTCCACGGCTTTTTTTCCACATCTGTAAAATTAGAATACCATGTATTTCCCTGAATAATTTTCAGAGATAAATATATGAAAACATTTATGAATTTAATGAAATATAGGCTATTACCAACTATCATTGCATACTGTTACACAGCAGTACACTACTTCTTAAAGCACCAAAAAGAATCAGTATACCTCTAACTTAGTTACTTAAACTGCCTGTATTTAATAGAATAATTTCCAGAAGGTCAAAAAATTCCTTACCTAAATATAGTAAAGTACCCTATTTCTTCCTGGCAAATTTTTAAATAGACAAAGCCATTTACGGTTCTACAAAATTCCTTCTTTATATCTTTTTGAAGTAGCTCATATTAGTTGAAAACATCCAATTATAATTTCCATTAAGTAAAATGATTGCTATAAAAAAAGTGTTTGTATATTTCTGTATATGTGGATAGCCTGATAATGTATGTAATGAAGTACCTTTAACACATCAGGAAGCATCTTCTGTAACTTCTTCTCTCCTATGATACAGAAACACTGCTGAAGCATTTCTTTTTTGTCTGATATATAGAAACTAACTGGTTTTAATGCCACAGTCAGGTCTAATCCACCTTCTTCAAGGTCACTGTGCTCTGCCAAGAATAACTCTTTTTCCAGAGTTGGCAAAAGATATTTGGCTTCCTAAAATTAAAAGAGATAAAGAACCATTAAACAATATAAATATGTCTATAATGTCATATATTTTCATTTAATAAAATCTTCATTAAACATTTCCAAATTCTTTTTTTGCACAAATTATTTATTTAAAACCATAGGAAAGATTATTTAATTGCTCAGTATTCTTTGAAGTTACTCTCCACTCTGTAATTATCAATAAATTGAGAAAAAGTGAAGAGATAATATCTTAGGACACACAAATGAAAATATACTCAATACTGAATGATTTCCTACAATTTTAGACTTGTGGAATACGATATTCCTCCAGTAGACAATTCACCCAAGAATTTTATGTATGCGTTGTCATTCTTCTTAATTCATAAAAAGAAATGGGATAGCAGCAAAAATGTTATAAACCACAAATATTATATAATAAAGTATCATTGCTTACCAGAAGCTATTGTCATTTTTTAAAATAAAGATTTCTTTTTAAAAAATATTTATTTATTTATTTATTTATTTTTGGTGGCATTGGGTCTTAGTTACAGCACACGGGCTCTGTAGTTTGCAGCGCGCAGGCTCTCTAGTTGAGGCGCATGGGCTCAGTAGTTGCAGCGCGCAGGCTTAGTTGCCCCGCGGCATGTGGGATCTTGGTTCCCCAACCAGGGATCGAACCCGCGTCCCCTGCATTGGAAGATGGATTCTCAGCCACTGGGCCACCAGGGAAGTCTCTATCATTTTAAAAACTGTTATATATCTAATGATATTCAAAGCAGGCAAGTAATTTAAGACATTTCAATCAATTTTACCTCCTATCTCCCAAATCTATCCAGTCTCTCCAAATCTACTGCCATAATCCTGATCCAAGGTACCATCCTCTTTTTGCCTAGATTATCTGTAGCACTTAACTGGACTCCCTACATCTAATCTGAGGTCTTGCCAATCTGTTTTGTATACTGTCACCAAAATGGATTTTATAAAATGCACATATACTCATCCTTCCTATTTACTGATATAAGCTGTCAATGACTTCCCACTGTTCTTAGGGTAATATAGTCTATTAGGTCCTTCATACATGATCATTGTGTTCCAAACACAACGACCTTGTCTGAACTACTCAAACATAAGGTGTTCTCCCTTCATTTCATACAGGCAGGGCTTTTGTACACACTGTTCTTCTGTCTAGGAGAGTCTTTCTTCCCCACTTCTCCATCACTCTATACTCCCAAGATCAACAAACTCAGGTATCAATTTAAAAGTCATTTCCTCAGGAAAATCCCTAACTATATTATTCAAGTAGGTTTCCTTTTTATACTTTCTAATGCAATTGTTTAAAATGCAGTTTAAAAACAGGCTAATTTTAAAGAATACTATGATAATTACACTGAAAAAGCAAAGGTTAGCTCTTGTTCTAACTGCTCACAAAGCAATTCAGGTGTTAGCAAGGATGTAAAGGAACTGAACTCCCATAGAGTGCTAGTAGGAATATAAAATAGTGCAGCTGGTTTGGAAAACGGTTTGTAGTTCCTTATAAAGTTGCCATATGATGCAGAAATTTCATTCCTGGATATATATCCAAAAGAAATGTAACCATAATTACACAGAAACTGCACAGAAACTGGCACACAAATGCTCACAGCAGCATTATGCATAATAGCCAAAAGTTGGAAACAATCCAAATGTCTATCAATTGATAAATGAAAAAATTAAATGTGGTACTAGCCACACAATGAAATATTATTCAGCTACAAAAAGAAATGAAGTACTGATATGTGTTAAAACATGGGCAGACTCTGAAATAAAAATATGCTAGGTGAGAGAAGCCAGACACAAAAGATCACATATGATTCTATTCATATAAAATGCCCAGAACAGGGAAATTTATAAGTCTATAGAGGGGACTTCCCTGGTGGCTCAGTGGTTAAGAATCTGCCTGCCAATGCAGGGAACACGGGTTCGAGCCCTGGTCTGGGAAGATCCCGCATGCCGCAGAGCAACTAAGCCCGTGTGCCACAACTACGGAGCCTGCGTTCTAGAACCGCAGCCACAACTACTGAAGCCGGCACGCCCTAGGGCCCGTGCTCTGCAACAAGAGAAGCCACCACAATGAGACGCCCACACATCGCAACAAAGAGTAGCCCCGCTCGCCACAACTAGAGAAAGCCCGCGCGCAGCCACGAAGACCCAACGCAGCCAAAAAAAAAAATCTACAGAGATAGAAAGTAGATTAGTGATTGCCTAGGGATGGAATGGGTGTATGGGTGTAGGGGTAGTAGGGATGACAGCTAAAAATTACACATAGGGTTTCTTCTGGGGATGATGAAAACATTTTAAAATTGACTACAGTGATGGTTGCACCACTCTGTGACTATACTCAAAAACCAGTGAACTGTATACTTGAAATTAGTAAATTGTACGGTATGTGAATTATATCTCTATAAAGCTGTTAACAACAACAATAGGGAATGCAATACACAACAAATATTATGGCACTATTGGAATTTTGCGATGTTCTCTACATGCCTAATATATAATGACTTCTTTTTTTCTTTTACAAATACAGTTACTTCTCATGAGAAGTACAGTTTAGTTCTGTATGCAAATGCTTATAGAATCCTTATTATTGGTCTCCCCATAATAATAAAGAGTACTAAAGACATGTACACTATTTAAGATAAGAATGGTGATATCCAAAACTGAATCTAAAAGGGGTGGAAAAAATGCATAGATCTATAACTATTGAAGAATTTGGGGGAAAAAAGATGGCGGTTAAGGGAAAAAACACTACCCCTAGAAAAATCCACCAGACCCCGATAGCTGTATGGTCCAACAGTCAAGTTCCAACATATCTTTGAGAAAAAGATATAAACTACTCTGGAACACGCCAAAAAAAAATGCAAAGCTTTCCCAACTCAATCCATAAGGCTACCATAAATAACCCTGATACCAAAACAAGACAGGATAACTACAAAAATAAAAACAATAAGCTGATTTAACTTAAGAACATAGGCACAAAAGTAAAAATACTGAATTTCAGCGGAGTACAACAACCAAATCAACAAATCAAATAGTATTTATCCCAAGAATGCTGAGGACAATTCAATATAAGTTAACTTATCAATAAAATTACATAATCAGATTAAGAAGTAAAACTACTGATCACCTCAACAGAATGCCCTAAAGGCATCTGATAGAACTCTACAACCCTCAGAAAACCACGAATTAAAGAAAATTTCCTTAACTTGATCAAAGGTATCTTTCAGAACCTATGGCAAATACACTTACTGGTGTAAAATTAGAAATGTTTCCACTACAAAAAAGAATGGGAAAAGAATGCCTACTATGAACGCTTGTGTTCAACACTATACTAAAAGCCTTAGATTAAAAAGAAAGAAAAGGACTTCTCTGCAGGCGCAGTGGTTAAGAATCCGCCTGCCAATGCAGGGGACATGGGTTCGAGCCCTGGTCTGGGAAGATCCCACATGCCACGGAGCAACTAAGCCCGTGAGCCACAACTACTGAGCCTGCGCTCTAGAGCCCGTGAGCCACAACTACTGAGCCTGCGTGCCACAACTACTGAAGCCCGCGCGCCTAGAGCCCGTGCTCAAGAGAAGCCACTGCAATGAGAGGCCCGTGCACCGCAATGAAGAGCAGTCCCCACTCACTGCAACTAGAGAAAGCCTGTGCGGAGCAACGAAGACCCAACACAGCCAAAAATAAATAAATAAAAATTTAAAAAGAACAAAAATAAGAAATATCAGGGCTGAAAAAGAATATATATATGTATATGTATAACTGAAGCACTTTGCTGTACACCTGAAACTAACACAACACTGTAAATCAACTATACTCCAATAAAAAATTAAAATTAAAAAAAATTTTTAAATAAAAAAAAGAATTCAGGGCTGACAAGAGTTAATAAAGAGGCTACATATCAAACGATTAATGGGGAAGCACAGAGACTTCCATGATTTTCCCTTCATTTCTGTGTTGTATACATTTAAAGTATGTATTCATGCATTTGTTTTATAATGTAAGCAAACTTTTTTTAAAAAACGTTACTATCTTGCTAGGTCGATGGAGCATAAAGAACATGGCTTTTATAATCAGATATTGCATTCGAATGTAGGCGTTATTAACAAACTGTGACTGTGGGTAGACTTCCTTAACCTCTTTGAGCCTCAATTTTCTCATCTTGTAACGTGGAGGAAGAGAGAAATAAAGCGCGGCTCGCAAGGGCACTGAAGGGTAGTTCCTGACCCATACTTTTCAAGGAGACTGAGGAGACCACAGGAGTGGAAGAAGCCAAAAGCAGTATGAGTCAGACGATCGGTAAATTCGGAAACTTTAAGTTCAAGACGTGGGAGTGTGGGGTTCAAGGGAACTCAGGAGCATGAACTTCAAACACGGGGACCCCTTAGGATCGCAGCGCTAACATGAGATACCTCCGGCTCCGCATCCCGCTGCCACATTCCGCTCCTCGCCCACCTTCTTCCGGAAACGCAGCCGCTTCGAGAAGCGGCGAGAAGAGCACGCACGCACCTGCTGCAAGGAGCCGGAGACGCTGGCAGATGAGTCAGTGCTCCTCCGCTTACGGCGCTCACTGCGCTCCACGCTGCTCCCACCCCAGCAGCTGCCGCCGCTCCCACCGCCAGTGACACTTCCACTCAAGCTGGTGTTCCCACAGCAGGTGACGCTCCCGCAGCCGCTGGCGCTCCCGCAACCGCTGGTGCTTCCACTGCCGCCGCTGGCGACGGCGGGAACCGGGTCCGGCGCCGCGAGCGCCGCCGCCGCCTCCTGACCGCTTCGTTTGCGCCGCTTCTCCCGGGAAGACTTCTTCCCAGTCATGATCCCGCCGCTGCAACCATCCGGGGAAATCCCGCCGCTTCTGGATCGACCGAAAGCCTGCCGCAGCAGCTAGCGACGGGCACGGGCGTCGCAGCTTTGACGTCACTTCCGGCCGCATCGCTAACGTCAGGAGGCGTTTCTGGAGGCGGGGCCGGGGCCAATAGCGCTGCCTCCACCAGCCGAGGAGGTAAGCTTCAGTTTGCGGCAGGTGAGCAGCGTGGGTGGTCTTTTGTTGTTTGTTTTCATACCCCTACAAAGGGCCCAAGGCGGAGCATTACAACAGCTCTTTGCCTTATTGACACTGTTTTTCAATCTTTGTCTATATACAATACACAGTAAGGTAAAAGGTATATTGTTTGATTCTCCAATGTCATTTGTCTTTCAATTTTTGTTTGACACTAACAACAATAAAGAAAATTTAAGGGAAATCTCATTATCCTCATCACGTGGATAGATTTTTTTTTAATGTATTTTAGGGAGTTGTACAAGAGTAGGGTCTTCTGCTTCTTTGTTTTTCCCATTAACACTACTCTCTGGGCATGATTCCTTTTCGCTCTAAAGGCCCTTGACGCTTGTATTTATTCTTTCTCAATTTATTTAATATTCAAATACTGGCGCTTAGGTTGTTGACAGCCTGGCACATTGTCAGAAAAATGCTGCTATAAATAACTTAAGAAAAAACTTACATTATTTTGTACTCAAAAAAAAGAAATTGATCAAAGGATATCAGCATCTTATTTTTCTTCTATTTAATCGAGTTCCTTTGAAAAAGAAGGGCTGAACCAACTTAGAATGTCATGCATATACTGAAATCTTTTTAAGAATTTGTTCTAACACATGATAATAGTAGTTTTAACTTGTATTCTTGACTTACAATGTTGAATACTTTTCCACTGATTGGAACACTGTTTCCTCATCATCAAGTAGTCCGGTATTGTTTAACCATTTATCTACCAGAATAAGTATAGCGACCTGCTAAATGTAAATTAATTCTTTATGTTGGGGAAAGAGGAGCAGGAATAAAATACTATTGGCATATTAGTGTTGCTACCTTTTCTCTGTTCCTTCTTTCCTCATAAACTGCCGTTCACACTAGTTCTTGGTTTTTTGAAGGAGAGGAAAACAAGAAGAGTTTAGTAGTGGAGGTGACCAATAAGGAGATCCCAGACCATTTTTTAAAGGGATATGAGGCAAGAAATGCAAAAGAAAAGGAGCAGTGTGTGAGGGCAGCAATGGAAAAGAATAGAAGAGAATTTAGGGACTATTTCCGGAGATTATGTATTTCCTGCACAGAGTGCATGAGGGACAAGAAAAAGACGAGTGAGTTTTTGAAAATAGATTATGGGTCATAGTTTTATGAATGTTAGCTTTTGTGGGCTGCTGTGTGGGATTTTTGGATCTAAACACAAACCAGGTTTTTAAATCAGAGATCAAGAACACATAAAAAAATGTGTCACCGTTTGGCTTGGGTGGTCTCAGCTGAGGTCTTTAGCCACGGAAGGAAAAAGGTAAGGATAGGGCAACACTAGCTGGGTGGTAGTAATTTTCTAACTTTCATTGAGGTGATAGAAAGCAGTTGAAAAAAGAAACCTCCCTTTGACCACATTCCCTACGTGTCTCAGTCACTCAGCAACTATTTAGTAAGTGCCTAAAACAAACCAGGTTGCAGGGGCAATCCCAGGTCTGGGAAAATAGCTGTCTCCACTCCCCATTCCACCCGTATATTTGTCTTCTAAAGTCAATGCTGAGGCCAGGCCCACTGTGCCCTCAGGAGTTCCATATTAGCCTCATTAAGTCTCATGCCTGAAAGGAATGGGAGTATTACAGTATATTCACAGACAGAATAAATACATAAAATCAATAACATGTAATGGTTGTGACCTTGTTACGAACTGAATTATGTTCCTCCAAAATTTATATGTAGAAACCCTAACTAACCCAATATAACTATATTTGGGGTAGGGAGTTTAAGGAGGTAATTAAGCTTAAATGAGGTCATGAGGACAGGGAAAGGGCTTTGACTCATGGTGTGAATGTCAGAGACATCACAGGTTGGCTTAGAGTCAGTGAGATGCCATTGTCTATTTAGGTTGAACCATATGAAATTGCCTTTTTTGTAGGTCAAAACTGGTTGAATGGTGACAGTTTCATATGGTTCAACCCAATATTATAGAGCTTAAGAGGCCCAGCACTAAATATTGTTATGAACTTAAAAGCTCTGCAAGCAGATGCAGGACTGCTTTTCTGCCCTGGAACAAATATACGGGAGGGTAGACAGAGATTGGGATTTATATGCCATTTTCATAACTACTCTTCAGCAACCCAGTGAGCATTAATCACAGTGATTGGCTAGGGACAGGATGTATTAATGCTGGGGCCAATCCGTACTTCTCTGGAATTTTATAAAGAGACATTAGATGAGAATTTTGCTCTTTCATCTTAAATGATGAACTATAAGGAAGTTACCTCATAGCTGCTAGTTGTCATGTTCCCTGACCTGGGAAGGATGCTACGAGAATGAGACCAACAAGAGACACTTGCTGGAACAAGACACAGAAAGTCCTAATGGTGTCATTTTTCATCAATGAGCCAATAATTCTTTTTTTTTTTTTTTAAGCTGATCTGTTACTTTCTGTCACTTGCAATGTAGAGTCCTAATTAATACAACTTACAACACGTAAGATGTTCCATGAACAGCATTTTTTTCTGCTGCCCCATACCTTTCCTAGAAATATACCCTCCGAGACTATTCAAAAACCCCACCTCCACTCATCTTAACTACATCTAAGGTTTCACTTCTTATTTAAAACCCTTCCAAATCACTTGCATTCTGAACCCTGCTAAGATTAGCCGCTTTTTCCTTTGTAACCTACTGTTCTCCCTACAGAGCAACCACAACTGTCTACTGCAGGCACTTGCTAATATCTTCTTCAAAATACTGTTAGTTCTCATGAACAGAGGCCGT
This sequence comes from Balaenoptera musculus, assembly GCF_009873245.2. Lineage (NCBI taxonomy): Eukaryota > Metazoa > Chordata > Mammalia > Artiodactyla > Balaenopteridae > Balaenoptera > Balaenoptera musculus. Next base: position 41,235,028 of record NC_045790.1, on the reverse strand, counting down.
GTATTACATATCTTTGTAGTCTCAACATATAACACAGTATCTGGCACATGCTAGAAACTCAATGCTTGTTAAACTCTGTACTGAGAAGTTGCAGATCCACACAGAGCTTCTTTCTATGTCGCCACTGTGGTAAATGGCATTAATGGCTCCAGGTCTTCACCTCTCTGTATTCATGCCCTTTGCCATGTAATTTGATGATGTCCTTCTTCCACTGACTAGAGACATAATTCCTGCAAAGGGGAGTCAGCCATATGACTTGATGAAGCCAAGGGGATATTAGCAGATGTGCAGCAAGCAGTCTCAAAAAAAGCTTGTGCAGTTAGGATGGTCCACTCTTGTGCTTCCACCATCACCATGAAAATTATATACTCAGACTAGCCCATTAGTCCCAGGAGAAAGAGGAGACAAATAGGGCTCAGCTGCCCCAGCTAAGCTATCCAGTCAAGTCCAGAGTAGAGTCACAAATGAGCCTCGCCAGGATCAGCTAAACCCCAAACTTGTAACTCCTGAGCTAAATAAATGCTATCGTTTTTGTTATTGTTTTCTGTGCAGTATTACTGTGGCTATAGTTAACTTATATGCATACTTTCTAGACTCCCCCTGCCCCCTCTTTCCTTGTATTTCTCTGCTAGTTACGAGAAGGACCTTCAACGCTGTTTGATCTCAAATGAGTCACTGTTCAATGCTACAGCTGTAGGATGGGTAGATGTGATTCTTATATTCTAACAGAAAGGCCTTTATATTTCATGGTGAGGTTCTGTGGCATTATAAAGAAGTGTAAGGATATTTGTGTTTAGAGTTCCAACCAACTGCTTTTATTAAAAAATCATCAGGGCTTCCCTGGTGGCGCAGTGGTTGAGAGTCTGCCTGCCAATGCAGGGGACACGGGTTCGAGCCCTGGTCTGGGAGGATCCCACATGCCGCGGAGCGACTGGGCCCGTGAGCCACAATTGCTGAGCCTGCGCGTCTGGAGCCTGTGCTCCGCAACAAGAGAGGCCGCGATAGTGAGAGGCCTGCGCACCGCGATGAAGAGTGGTCCCCGCTTGCCACAACTAGAGAAAGCCCTCGCACAGAAACGAAGACCCAACACAGCCATAAATAAATAAAAAATAAATAAATAAATAAATAAAATTTTAAAAAAAAATTAAAAAAAAAAAAAGTTTAAAAAACTCATCAGGACACCACCACCCCCTACCACCTACATGGGCACTTTTTCCCCCCATAGCAATAAAATCTAGCATTTTTCTTTTCCTTTTAAATATTCTTTGTACACAGCAGTCACTTTCATTGTTAAAGAAGATGTTAGACTTGGTTAACTTTGAAAGTAATGCTTGATAAACACATTATGTGGCAGATATTTTGCTAGGCTTTTTTTTTTTTTTTTGGCTGCGTTCGTCTGCATTGCTACGCGCGGGCTTTCTCTAGATGCGGCGAGCGGGGGCTGCTCTTCGTTGCGGTGCGCGGGCTTCTCTTTGCTGTGGCTTCTCTTGTTGCAGAGCATGGGCTCTAGGTGCACAGGCTTCAGTAGTTGGGCTCGCAGGCTCTAGAGCGCAGGCTCAGTAGTTGTGGTGCAGGGGCTTAGTTGCTCCGCGGCATGTGGGATCTTCCCGGACCAGGGCTCGAACCTGTGTCCCCTGCATTGACAGGTGGATTCTTAACCACTGCGCCACCAGGGAAGCCTGTATTTTGCTAGGCTTTTACACAAATATCTTATTCTTCTATTTTATGAAATCTCAATGTAGAGATGTGTAAACTGGGACTGAGGTTAAGCAACTTGCCTTAACTCATTAGTAAGTGGTGGAAATATCACTGAACTATATGGCTTTTTAACTCCAAAGCCACTACTCTTTTGCTATATTACACTGCATCTCTGGTTGCTCTTACTATTGAAATTTTAAATGATGTAGATGTAAGCAAACATTTCTTGAATTTATTAGTTCCTTTGAGGACACAAGAATGAAAGAAATGTGGTTTGAGGACTTGTTTCAGGCCACCTTTTTCTGCTCTATGTATCAACCTTACATGCCACTACCAACCATCATAGTTGCTATTATGATAAAGTGAAGTGGCTACTACAAATCGAGATTTTCCTCCATATGGATATCCAGTTTTGCCAACATCATTTTTTAAATGTAATTTTGTTGTTTTGTTACTACTGACTTGTCAAAAAAATTTACTTGACCTCTTTCAGTTTCTTCACCTGTAAAAGTAAGATTACTAGCAGTACTTGCCCCATGGAAATAATGGTAAACATAGGAAATAGCATAATGTACTTGCTTAATGCATGCTATTTAGTTTACTTAAATTCATCTGTTCTTTGCAATGCTGCTCAACTGGTTGGTTTTAAATACAGTTGCAAACCATTGAGTAAACATTGCTATATCATACGCCTTAAATGTAGAGTGATGTTATCTCTATCACATCCTATCTAATGAAAATATCATTGCCACTTGGACATTATACTTTTCTGATTTATTATAAAGTGTCCAGGAAACCTAGGGTCAAGTTTTAAGTCCCAGGAATTCATCTTAGGCCTAGGATCAATATCAGCCTACCTACTTTACAGAAGTATGTTGGTCAACCTTCTCCTCTAAAACTTCCATTACCCACCTTATTCTGAAGGCTATTTTCCTCCATGACAGGCACGAGTGGTTTACTTTTGCCCTCAAAGTCAAGATCCTGCCTTTCTTAGTATCCCTGGAAAACAAGCATCCTAATTTCAAATATTAAACAAATAAAACCTGATAACCACTTTGGGAAGCAGACAGGTGGAAAAATATTTAAGAACAAGAAAACTTTAAAAAAAATGTTCCCCCATCTTTGTTGAGATGGTAACTAGAATGCCAATTATACCATTTTTATTCTCCTAACCTCCTTTAGTTAAGGGAAGGAAAACATCATTAAGGAAGCTCAGATATGATGCAATCAAGTAAAAAAAAAAAAAATCAAACAAAAAACAGGTACTAATCACCTGTGAATATTCTAGCCACAATAGTCAAATTTCAATCTAACCAAGCCTTTGGATTTAGCTTTCGGTTTATAGGAAATAGGTGTGGCAGGCAAATTCTAAGAGGGCCACCAAAGATCCCTCTCCCTGGTATTCATAACCTTGTGTAATCCACTTTTCTTGAGTAATTAACTTCCAAGCAATAGAGTATCTTGATGTTGAGGGGATGTCATGTTTGTGATTAAATTATAAAGATTCTTGTTGGTCCTGCTAGCAGACTCTCTCTTCCTGGCTTTGATGAAGCAACTAGCCATGTCAGGGAGGCCCACCAGGCAAAACTGATGGCAGCCTCTGGCCAACAGCCAGCTGGGAACTGAGGTCCTTAATTCAGCAATCAAAAACAATTGAACACTAACTACGTCCTTCCCCAGTCAAGCCTTCAGATGAGACCCCAGCCTTGGTGGGCACCTTGATTGCAGCCTCATGTGAAACAAAGAAGCAGAGGAACCAGCTAAGTTGTGGCAGGATTCCTCACTCACAGAAAATTTGAGATAATAAATGTGTGTTATTTTAAGTCACTAAGTATTGAGGTAATTTATTAAGCAACAGTAGGTAATACAGTAGGGTTATAAGAATATTTTTTACAAATACAAAACAGGAGTAGTTAACATTCTGGATTGGCCAACACACTTCAAAGTCAATGATAAAAAAAAAAAAGGAGATGGAGGAACTGTTGTAGATTAAGAAACCAAACAGCCATATAACCAAATAACTGAATTCAATACATAAACCTTGATTTTTTAGATTAGATCCTTTAGAACAAAAGTTATAAAAAACATTCTTAGGACAATGAGGAAATTTGAATAGACACTGGATATTGGATGTTATGAAATTACTAATTCTTTTAGTATGTGGTTATTAATAAGAATATTCTTTAAAATGTTTTTTTCTTAAAAGATGCATAATGAAGTATTTAGTTGATAAGTGTGTTATTTGTAACTTATTTTTAAATAATTTCGAATGGAAGTATTAACAATAGAGATAAAGCAAATATGGCAAAATGTTAACTCCAGAACCTAGTTGGCAAGTCCATGAGTGTTCATTGTATGTATGAACATTTTCATTAAAAAATTGAAACGAAACACATGGAAAAATGAAGTTAAATGAAAGTCTTCAAAATTGTATTTATAATCACAACTACACTGTGTGCTACAGACTGAATGTGCCTCCTCAAAATATGTTGAAACCTAATCTCCTACGTGATGGTATTTGGAGGTGGAGCCTTTGGGAGGTGATTAGATCATGAGAGTGGAGCCCTCATGATTGAGGGGTCCCCAGAGAGCTCCCCCCTCCCTTCTGCCATGCAAGGACACAGGAAGACAGCATCTAAGAGCCAGAAAGTGGGCCCTTACCAAACACCAAATATGCCAGCACCTTTATCTTGGACCTTCCAGTCTCTGGAACTGTGAGAAGTAAATGTTTGTTGTTTAAGCCACGAAATCTATGGTATTTTTGTTGTAGCAGCCGAAACAGACTGAGATACTGTGTATAATTTTCTACAGAAAAATGCACTAGAAATTAGAGTAATTATAAATTATTTTTTAAAATGATTGAATAACATTTCCTATTCTCAGGTGGGTAATTTATATCTCAAGACCTCTAGGAAGGATGATACGTCACAAATGATCCTCTATACATTTTATTATTTTTTCACAAAATAACCATAATATACAGTGATTAAGTGCTAAGGAAGCCATAACCCAGTCTTATCCCCAGAATTATCTTTGTGAAGAAGGTTTTTAGCTATGCTTCTTCCATTACTTTAAGATTATGAGGTAGATAAAAAAATTTTGTCACATTGTTATAAATTCAGCTAGTCATGAAAAAAATATCATAACATGCTCATTTTATTTATTTATTTATTTTTTGGCCACATCGTGTGGCATGGGGGATCTTAGTTCTCTAACCAGCGATTGAACCCTGCCCCCCTGCAGTGGAAGCGTGGAATCCTAACCACTGGACAGCCAGGGAATTCCCTAAAATGCTCATTTTTAAAAATGTAATGCCAGAGGGACTATAATAGTTAATGAATTAGAGACAATGATAACTTAGCTCTTTTGCAGGCAACTGTTTCTAATGCAATATGAAGGACATTAACTCCAAGACTTTTACCACTGGAGGTGATTTGGCAACATTTATCAAAGTTTAAAAATGTGCATTAACTTGACCCACCAATTCCAAGTATAAAATGTATCCTAAGGAATTAGTAAGAAACTTGTGAGATTTGCCATAGCATTGCTTGATAGCTGAAAATAGGAAACAATGTCAGATAATAGGAAATGGGCACATCGATATAACATAATATTATATTTATTAAGGTGGAAATATGTGTACTATATGTCAAGTTTAAAAATCAGGTTATTGAACAACGTGTATCATACAATCCTTTTTTAAAAAAATAAAACGTTTACATACCAATTGATATGGCACAAGATGTCAAGAATGATTCTCTCTGGGTAGTGGAATTATAGGCAATTTTTATTTAATGTGTGTGTGTTTTATTCAATGAATGTGTATTTTTCTATTCAGAAAAAAATAATAAGGGAATCATGGAAAAAAGTAACTTAAAAAAAATCTTTAAAACAATTAGATCACCACTTATCACTTATCTTTCAAGTGGGATTTTTTTTTCCTTTTTGCTAAACTGTATTTTGTAATTTTTCTTCAATAAACATGACATAACAGTATAATAAAAGTGGTTATAAAAACACTTGTACACTAATGGGAAGCAAACAGTGTTTACCATTTGCCACCCCTTACATTTTGAAGAGTAAACTCCTATTCTTAACGAAGACTTTACATCCTACCATTATTCAAAGGTACCTAGTATTTCAAAATATTGCAGATAAATTGTACTTACAATTGCATGCTAAACATGACATGTTAAAAAGAAAGCACTGTATCGTAAGCACTGAACCAGGCTGACCCAGTTATACTCTTAATGCAGTCATTTAACTTTGACTTAACCCCCTAGATCCCAATTCAACAAAAAGCAAAGCACGGGTAACTAATGGAACCAGCAAAAAATATTTAACATCTGGGTACACACCAGAAAATTGCAATTTAATACTTAGCAAAATACATATCCCCTCAATTTATATTTTACCCATTCTCTTTTGATATTCCAAGTGTTTTTCCTTGGATTAATCTAGACAATCAAACCATTCCTCTCTTATTGGGGAAGAACTGTTCTTCTTAGACTGCAATTTGGCATTCCAAATCTGGCAAGCCAGGAAATTCATGGTTCTATATATCATAAATGTTGGGAATGATGCTCACTATTTTAGATTAAGAATAGTTTCACTTCTCTTAAGAAATTAAGGTTCTCTTAGACACAATAATTTATATAATTAATGGGTTGGTTCCCTCTTGGTGTTAGTTGCTAGGATGTTCATAGACAAATTTGTGACCCCCTCCCTCTCTAGGAAGTATGGCATGGTTTGTACTTTTCCTTTTTTCCATCATGATTCATCCCACTATCTTTACTTCTGAAAATAGAGGTAACATCACCCTACATTTAACAGGATTTGGGAATTAAATATCAAAGTGTTTAGCACTATACCGGGACCATGTTAGAGGCTCAAAAATACTAATTTCCCATGACAGTCTCTGGACTTGCAAATAACAGTTTGATGTATTCTTGCTCGCTCAATTGCCTGATAATATTCAACACATTCCAAATTCCCTTTGATATAATGGAAATGACCAAAAATAGACAATCAGATATCGAAATTGGAATGAATAATGAAGTTACCTCAAATAGTGAAGGGGAAAAGAAACTGGATCATAAGCCTGTAGTCAATTTGGGGCTTCATCCGTCTGAACTGATACACATAACACAGCTTAGTAATTTGCTTTTACTTCAACTAAAAATGAGCCATCAAACAAACTTTCTATTTACAAAGGACTTAAATGAAGAAATTATATCTTTTCAATATATGGAATAATTTATAACAAACTTAATTTTAAAAATTCTAAAGTAGTTGTCCTAAAACAAGACCTTGAAATCAATCAGTGCTGTTGAAAGAATCCAGCAATGAAAATGAGTAGAGCAGAAATTAAATAAAAGACAACCACCAACAATTAACAGTCTGGGGTATATAAGTAGTAAAGCAGATTACATAAATAAAAGCCCTTGTCTTCTCCTAGTTGGCTAAGGTAAGGGAACTACACCACTGTAGTTGTGTTGCTGTTGGTCATAGATCATTCTTCATTTATCTCTGAACTATTAAAAAACCTATCCCCATTACCCAGGAAAATTTCACAGTTCATCAGTGCAAAAATTTTATTTCTCCTTTGTTTCCCCTTCCCCGCCCCCACTTTACAAGATCTGAAATTTTACTTAATCCACAGCATTCTTTTCATCATCTGTAATGTCATGTGAAATGTGAGAAAAAAAAATACTTAACAATTTAAAATCTCAGTCCCCTAGCCCACTGTTACAGTAAATTTAGGATAAGTCTACAGCATTCACTTACTTTAGCTGGTTCTGATACCGAGGCATACTTTTTTATTTGAGAATCAACGCCTAAAGATTTGGCTAATTGTACAGCGTTTGAATCATCACTGATAAGTGTCCCAAGAGCCACAAGAAGTCTAAAAGTGGCTTCCAGGTCTTGTACAACTTCCAAGACTGTGCTAATTACTGACAAGCACTGAGCTTTCCCTTCAATGTTATGGTCTTTATGAAAACAAACAGAATAGTTCAGGGTTAATGTAGCCAGAGCAATGTGAATGTTCTTATTGCTCCCTGATTTCAGTTCTATTGCATGGGATAGTAGTGATTCCCTCTGGGACATCATGAGCTTTTGTCCTGCCTGGCCAACAAAACAATTGCAAAAAGTCCTGAGAGCAAGCAGCTGGTTTGCTGGCTTTCCTTTAGGGTTCAGAAGACTGATGAGATGGCTGCTGAACCGAGCTCCTTCTTTTTCATTGCAGAAGTTCTCATTCACACTGGGATGTTTAATTGACAACCGAAGAATGTCAAGTGCAGGAAAGACAATATCTATTGAAAAGAAAAATTCATTAATGTTAAAAAAGCATTTTAAACATTAAAAATCATATGCCTGCTTTACAAAATGTGTATACTTCTGAAACTTGTGTTAACTAATTTTTCATATTTATAGAGACTGTATTTATTGCTACAAGATCACATTACTTTAAAAATATGGTAACTCTCCTGGGTTATTAAAATAGCTTGACATACAGTGAGTATTCAATAAATCTTTGTGCAAAGAACAGGATTGGGACCTTGCTTTTAAAAAATCCTAAAACAAGACCAAAGAATTGAGGGAAAGTTCTTTATAGGAGAATTCCAGTTCACAAATGCCAATAGGATGCTTATTATACACACTGGTGGAAGGATTTATATTTAAGGGACTGGGTAGACACCATGTAAATGAATGCACTAAACAATCTTAACATCATTAAAACTGAGGAAAGCAGAAATTATGGGCCCTGTGATATAAAGGTAGTATTCAACATCATTTATAAAGGATATTCACTTGAAAAAAACTACTGAACCAGAATCTAATTATGTCTAGCAGGAAAAACAGAGATAGAGGAACACATTAAGTGATCAGCCAAATTCAAAATATGGGACATTTTGCAGGAAAAATGATTTTTTTCTCCAATAAATCAATTACATGAAAAAATAATGGGGAAGAGGACACTTTTGGAATAAAAAGAATTAATTAACTAAATAAAAGAAAACATACTTATAGCAAATGTTTGTAGCCTATGTTTAACAGGTCAGATAGAGTTTCGTGGATGGCTTGCAGGGAATCCACAAGTGCTCTGAAAGAGTATACAAAATGGTCCATGTATGGGAGGATCATTACATTACCTTCAGATTCTCTTAAGGTATGTGACCAAAGCAAGACTATGAGTTACAGTGGTATAGTGAATCCTTTTTGTGAAGTTTTTCCCAATGCGAATTTCAACTAACATGTCAACTTTTATTTAATCTAAAAACACCAGTAGTATGGATAGAAATTAAAAGATATACTTTCTGCTTTCTAGTTACATTTTAAAGAGTGTTTCTGTACCTTCAGGCCAGTTAACAGCTTTCCATAAAATCTGAAGTTGCTGGGCTGTGGGTTTTTCTGAAGAATTATTACATATTAGAGATAGTATCTTTTCAAGAAGTACCAAGTCATCCTCAGTTAACTTCTTCTCTTCCGATGCAGTTCCATTAAGTTCCTTCAGTTTACCTAGAACCCAAATCCAAACCTTCAATATTCTCTAACTGTAATTAGGCAGATATATCACATAAATGCCAACATTTTCAATAAGAGTACTCTACCACACACCATGAGGAGGTAAGACTTTTCACAGCAATTATCAAAGACCATAAAACAAGAATAAGGCCTGGGAGTAATTTTAAGCTGAGTACAGTACAGAAAAAGAAAGATTACTGTGATGATTTTTATTTTACCTGTTGTCTTCTAAGATCTTCTAAAGCTTTTTGCTTTGAATAAGTTTTTAAGTATACCATATTTGTTATCATTTTGAATGCTTTTCAAAGTAATGTTATGTCATATATAAGTCAATCCCCTACTTTCTCAGATAGAAAATTTATAACAACTTTTAGCCAACTTATGGCAACTTCTATGACTGCCAATGAAATAGTCAAAAAGCTAAATGTGTATTTATATTTAATTTATTGACTTAGTTTCATCTGTACATTTGACATCACATTTTTAAAAAAACATATTTAATTTGCTTCCCACCATACTGACATTTCATGAAACTATTTCTTTAAAACTCTTCACATGCATCTTCAATATCAGCATCTTTGTCATCATTAATGTTACTTTGAGTCATCTAACACTATTTCCTCAAAAATTTTCATCTCCAAGAATAAAAAAGCCCAAATTTCCATCACAAAAGGTTTAAGAAGATACAATGTCCAAATTTACAAATTTTTATCAATCATAACTGGAAACTTGGATCTATTTCATTATTCTTTGGCACTAAAAATTGCTTAACACTAACAAAATATTAAAACAGTTTATTAAGGGAATGCAAAAAGCAAGAGATCTTTTTTATTTGTACAAGAGTTTAAGAATGTCAAGTTGTCTAAAAGTGTGTATACATTTCTTTATTGTTCAAAAATAAAGCAATTAAGAAAAGACCTATGAATGATTTTTATAAAGATAGTATGAAGGATGATGAGAAACAAAACAAAACAAACCCCCCCAAAACAATAACACCCCTGTCATATATTCAGGTATGTATGTTATCTTATCTCAATAGACTCTCACCATAATCTTTGAGGAAAACAGAGCTAGTAATACTCTCAGTCAAAAATAAACAAACAAACAAAAAACAAAACAAAACCTAGTCATTTTGTTCTGAGGAAAACATTAACAGAAAAAGCAATGAAAGCCAACTGAGCAGTTTCATTTTTACAGACAAGATCTTTGTTTTTTAAATGCTTCACTCGTTCGTTTTCATTATTTTTTTTCTGAAATCAGTTAAGAGCTTAGGGAATGCGACTGATATTTTTCCCCTTTAATTTTTTTTTCTCATTAAAGTCATCAGAAAGCATTTACTTATATTTGTGTAAGGTTTCTTATAAAGTATTAATGTCCATTATCAGATCGTGTATTTTTAGTTGACTCAGTTGTGTAATACCAAAATACAAGTCTCTATCATGTAAGCACCTGATTCCCAGCACATGCTTAGGAGAGAAACAGCCTTGAGAGCAACTCAAGGAGTCTGTGGATATGTGAGAAAACTATTTAATTAAAATACACTTACCTAATATTTGTGTAGGGTTTGCTTGGTCAAAAGTGACAGCCTCTTTTTTAGGAAAATAAATATTCGCTGTCTTAGATGCAGCTGATTGGTAGGCACTGTTCCCTATTTACAGAACAGAAGAAGGTGAAAATCATTCAGAGTGGTCAAAAGCAAGATTTTTCTAACTGACTTTTGTTTTCAAAATTACTGAGATACATAACTATTCAGTGTATGCAATAAAATAACAACCAACTTCAGAAAAAAAGAAAATAAATCCATAAGATTTTATATACTGTATATATTTGTTAATATAATAAATTTCAGTTTTTGGAATAGGAGCTTCAATGTAAAACAAAGCCTTTCCATTTCATATTTTCTACTTCTCTCATATTTTTAAGGTTCAATGTAAATTGAAAGTTTTTAAAAGATCAAAGAACACAAAACAATTATGAAACTTTCCATTTCCTTCTTCTCCAGGCATACTGATCTCTCTTTTCTCATTCCAAATCATGTAGTAGGCATTGTCATTTTCTCCAATAATTTTCTACATCATTTTTATAAATCCCTCCCAAGTTGTAAGCTCCTGAAGGGCATATGTATTTACTTCTTAAGTCCTCATTATAGCAACACTAACTCAGTATCTGATGATGAATAACAAACTGCCACAAGATGAAAATTCAACAATACTCAGTGAATAAAAGCTACTTCAACTAAAGCATAATTTAAATCTAATGTATGTCTTACATTCATTTCAAATCTTAATTTATACAACATTTTTGTTCTGACGTAAAATGAAGGTATTTTGCAAAAAATATGAATAAAACATTTTAATCTTCTGAGTATATTAGGAATAGAAAGGGGGAAGGTAGATAAATGAAGAATGAGGTAAGTGCACAAAATTAATTCTAATTGCTTACAAAGCATTAAAATATTTATTGACATGATCAAAGACACTGCCTGTACTCCTGGTTGTTAGAGTCTAGTTGTGGTAAGGAGATTGCAAATCAAATATCGTCCAAACAATTAAGTATAATGAAAAGTTCTCTGAAGGAAAAGTATAGGATGCATTGAGAGCTTATGATAGACTAGAGGATCTAGCAAGAGGTGTATGTGCATACCCAGGAAGTTTCACTGAATTCATTTAATAAATACTATACTGCAAAATTAAATAAAAAAGAAAAAGGAGGGAAAAAGCCAAACAATAATTAGTGGTCAAAATAGCAAAGTAGAGGGCACAAATATTCCCAAAGAGAACAGTGGTACCAAACTCCTGAGGTAGAAAACTGCATGCCATGCTCAAGACACTGATGCAGGCCAGTATGGAAGAAAAAAGGCAGAGAGGAATGTGATGCAAGGCAAGAGAAAAGAAGTCAATGGGAAGCTATTACAGGGTTTTAATCAAGGGAGGGGCATAAACAGAGGACGACTGAGAGACCAATTTGGAGGCCATTATTTCATTGGTCTAGGTGAGAGATGACAGTGGCTTAGATAAGGTATACAAAGGTCCATTACATACACCAAACTGTTAAAAACTTTAATTTCTTAAAAATGAGAGGAAGCACTGTTAACTTTAAGACTCTTTTGTAATACAACAGGTATAACATTACTAAGAATTTATTCCGTATAAAATGATTTACATATATTTCGTAATTTTAAACTCTTATTTCTAGGAAGTAGATATAACTTTACAAATGAGAAAAAGAGAGGCACAGAAACACAATGACTTGCTCAAGGTAAAACACATAAAAAGTAGTGGAACTGAGATTTGAATCTAAGCATTCTCACTCCAGAGTCCTTAATCTTAATTACTTACTACATTAAACTTCAATACTGCCAACCCATGTTACTTTCACAATGAAAAAAATAGCTTAAAAAATCATATACCAACTTAGTTCTCAAGTAGAGTGGTGGGTTTATGAATATTTTATTATGCTCAATAACATATATGTCACACATATTCTCTTGTCTAAAATAATAAATAGGGAAATATATATGCCAAGATATCTGTCAAGCTTACAAGAGGTGAACCACAAATTCAGTTCTGCGTTTTACGGCAGCCTATACAGAGTAAAAAAGTATGCCTGCATATGTTCAACAATGCTAAACAAGTAAGATGTGTCAGGGTCTAGGCTGGATACTAAGAATAAAAAAAGTTAGTTGCTCAGGGGAAAGCCAAATATTCCAGGCCTAAATAGTAAAAGCAAATTCTTTCCTGAGTCCTCTCAATGTGTAATGTAGTAAATAATATTCTAAACACATTAAGTATATAAGAATGAAGCGGAAGAGATGGGAGTAACTCAGATTTTGTAAGGATAGTGAGGAAACTAGCCTTAACACAGTAGAACAGCAGTTTTCAATCCTGGCTGCACATAAGAAAATTATAAAACTACTCTTGCTAAGACCCCAACCCAGAGCAACGTTAGATCAAGTGAGCATCGCTGGGGATGAGGTTGAAGTAGTTTTTCTAAGCTCCCCAGACGATTCTAATGTGCAGTAATGACCCAATTCTGAGAACACTCTAAAAGCCAGGTCAAAAGTTTGGTCTTGATTTACTGTACAAAAAGTTTTCCAGCAAGAAGAAGATGCCAATTTCCTTAAACTTTCATTACATAAAAGTACTAATGAATTAAAAAAAAAAGAGGAAATGAAAAATGTGCACCTGTAAATGGATCAACTCCAGCCATGGTAGTTCCCATACTTGCAGACACTGGTACATACCGACCACCACCTAAAATGCAATAATACTCCCAGTAAGCACAGGTAACAGCAAATGATAAAGTTCAAACTGCTCCTTCTTTACACAGAATGACTTATTTTCATTATTAGTCACACTTCAGAATGACATCTTAATAAAACAGTTGTAAATTTAATACAGCAAAATGCTTAGAACAGTATCTGGCATGCAGTAAGACCTCAATAAAATTAGCCGGAAAAGTAATTCGCAAGTTATAAAATAAACATTACATGCCTTATATACTATAATTATAGAAGTTTAATGAATTACAAAAGCATTAATAGATTGGAGAGAAAGAAAGTCAAAAGTTTCCGTAATGAAATGTGAACACTATTTTATTGAAATAGAGACGGGATTAGTTGGCACATAAGACAAATAGAAAAGAAGCTAGGTAAGAGTTAGGGATGCTATGATAATAGCCCAGTCTCACATTTGAGAATACTTGTAGCTGCTTTATTGAAAATGGAAAGAAAGAAAGAAACAGGAAAAACAAGTGCAGAGAGAGAATCAGCAGGATGTGGAGATGTTCGGAGTCCTGGATCAGCCTTTGTGGGAAGAAGAAAGATGAGCTATTGTTCTAGCCCCTCTAAGCTTAATATTCAGGAGTTGGTATAACCACTGCAACAGATACAGAAAAAGCAAACAAAACTAAACAACAGAACAGATGTGAACAGGATTCATTAAAATAATGAAGAACACAGAATAAGTGGATTTGCTGAGTTTTTACCATATGCTGGCTAGCATGCTAAGCATCTTAGATGCATGAGTCATTTAAATATTAATTAGAGATCATTATAATATTTTAGAAGAGGAAGGCTGAATAATTTGCCCAAGGCATTATTATGAGGCAGAAGGTAGTCCTACACTGTTCCAAATGTGGTTCTCTGACCACTTGAATGAGAGTCACTGGTTCAATATGCAGACTCCCAGGGCCTGCCCATAATAGCCTAATAGTTCTCCAAATTAGCTTCACTTTAGAAACCAATAGGGAGCTTTTAAAACTACCTAAACAGCAAACCACATCCAAGACCATATAATCAGAATTCCTGGGGAAGGGATCCGACTCTGAGTATTTTTAACCTCCTCACTAATCTAGTGTATCAGAATCTCTGGGTGGGACCTTGCAATAACTAACTTAAACAAGCATCCCATATGATTCTAACTGACATTAAATGTTTGAGAATCATATAAATGAGGAAAAGAAAAAAGAATTAAGATTAACCTTAAGTTAGAAGCAAGACGGGGAATGTTTTGGCCCCAGTGCTGTTGGTAAAACTGCAGGAACAACATCAACAATAGTAATAGCTAACATATATTGAGGGCTTAAATATATTCCAGGCATTTTGCTAAACATTTTATATGTACTATACCACTTAATTTTTATAATATCTCAATACGGCAAACGTTTTTACCTATCTTTTATAACAGTGTGGTTCAGTTAACCTATTAATTGCATAATTCTCTTGGACTTTTAGTATGCTATCTTGCATATCTCCATAATCAGTGCATCTTCTGAGTTACTGACACTGTGCAACAGTGAGACATGCTCCAGTTACGATGGCCCCAGTTGTTCTCTTGACTTTGTTGGTACTGTTTGAAGCTTGGTATATTCTTTCTGTTCCAAAAAACAGCTGCTAATGAGATTCAGGAACTCTGTCGTTCTAAGTTTCGGAGCATCACTGTGCCTGAATATGCTGATAGAGAAAGTTATCATCTTATCTACTCTTCAGATCTTTACTGCCTTTTCAGGGTCACCAAAGACTTCCTTAATAGCCATCATGCTATCACAATATTTAGCTTGATAGTTGGTTTCTGTAGTACACTCGTACACTGCACAGGGTACGGCTATTTATTTGCATCTGGGCCACCAATGCATTCTCAGGAGAAGGGAAGCTCACTGAGAGCAGTTCACAACTTCATGATACTGACCCAAGCTTGTGTGTTGGTCCCATCTATGGTTTAGAAAGGACTATACGGTCACTTTTAGAGCTCACAGTACTAAGTCTGCAAGGCCAATAGATACCATAAATACTACGAATTTCTTCCCAAATTTGGTATATTGTCCAGGAATTCTGGCTGAAGATCCAACAACAGCATCATAAAATACATCAAATGCTATTCTGAAAACAGAGATTTCTTCAGTTGCATTAAAGTCCAATTTTTTTCCAGTAGTGTTGATGCTGAGGCATGCATACCTTTGGTAAATAAAGTCACTTTGAAGAGACACCAACACTTCCAGGGCTTCATGAAGGCCATTAATAACTTAGATTAGGAAGACTAATCCTGGGTAGCTGGGTGGACTGTCTCCTTCCATGCTAAAGGCAAATTATGCCTGGGCAAACTTCTTGACTGCACTGCTCCATCCAGTCTCAGGGACTCACACGGCTCCTTCTCTGCTCGTGATCAGTAGCATCTCGCCAGTGACAGCACTCAGGCTGTGTCTTGGTTGGTGGATTCCCCTATTATCTAATTTCACAGATAAAAAAAATAGGCTCAGACAGGTTAAGTAACTTGCCAACTTCTCATAGCAAGTAAGTGGTAGAGCCAGATTTTGAACCAAGGTCTGTCTGACTCTAAAATCTATGCTCTTAATGACTCTGCTCTCCTTTCAGGAAGGACCGCTGGAGAAAATGATGAATTTTAATAATATGTTATTAAAAGTCATGAGGAAAGCTATAGAAGTACTCGAGGAAAAAGAAAAAATTAGAAGTTAAAGAAAAGGAGATCCATCAAAATTGGAAACACAGAAGATAAGGGAATTATCAGTTATGGATAATATCTTCAAAATGTAAAGCTATATAATACAAAATGTTATACATTTAGTGAAGAAAGACATATTGATCAAAACTGCTTCCCACCTGTAAAAGGATCTGCCGCAGGCAGTGTGTTAGAAGATCCTGATGAAGAGCCTGGAACATACCGACCACCACCTGTGCATGCAAACAAAGAAAAATCTGAAGTACGCCAGAATCCTGAATTTCATAAACGGCACAATGCTTACATCAGAAGACTCTAAATGTGGGGAGAAATAAAAGAGCAAGGCTGTCCCATGACAGAATAAGAGGAGTTATAGTCAGAAGTCTTATAGTTGGAAAGGTTAGTAAGAAACTAAAATTTCAGCGATTCTCCAAGTTTTGTTTTTGTTAACTTTAATCCTTTATTGTATCTTAGCTTCTGCACTTAAATATTAAAATAACTAGGAATTCAAACATAAAAAGATAAATTGTAGTTGGTCTCTGACCTAAATAATATACACATACAATCAGTTCCTGTTCCTATACGAATTCACTAGAATTCCTGCTGCTGTTGTTGCTATTAAACCACAGGCACCAAATGTGAATCTTTTAGAGAACCCCTGGGTTCATTAATTCATGTGTCAAACAGTGCATTCAGTGCTGAGATCCAGCAGGGAACAAGATTGCTTGTATCCACTGAAGCTTACAACCTACTGGAGAAAATTACAAAGGGGATGAGTGGTTCAAAGGAAACAGATTTCCCATGTATACATTTACAAATGTGTGGTGTGTGTGAGTACGTTTTGTTAGTATCTCTAAGGAAATAATCAGAGGCGTCTACAAAAAGATACATCTAAGGATGCTGATAGAGTTTCAGAAGAGCAAAAAAGCCAAATCGTTGTTAGATTTCCAGACAGAGCCAGCTGCTTTAATATCTGTCCTCCATCCCACAAGATAGCTTATACAATACAGTACTCTTTTGTACTGTAGACTGATATTCCAACCAACAGAAATATCCAGGTAATAAACTTTTTTTTTTCTTGTTCTGTCAAGTGCATCTGCTGGGAGGGTCCTATCATTTATAGTTCATGGTGAATCAGTCTGATAATCTGTTTAAGTCAACATGCAGGTGAGATTAACTTTATTATGTGAACGAACGATGGAATTTTGAACTAGAAGGAGAGGAGATAATTTAGGAGCATGAAGCATCTGTGAGGGAAGAAGAAAAAAAAAACACCTGAGACTAGAAGAGGATATGGGATCCTTGCAAAACAAGGAAGAGCACTAGCACATGAAAGATAAGAGTCAGAAATAATAGGAACCCATTAACAATAAAGTGTCAATTTCAAATTTTTATTTAGAGCTAGCCCTATATCTAAGAAAAGATAGATATAGGGCCAGCTCTATATCTATCCCATACCATGGCCTCAGTTCCCAGGGCCCAGAGCTCAGGCTAATACCTCTAGAATTAAACTCCATTTCCAAGGATCCCAGACTCAGACTAATACTACTGGGATTATAATACTACTGGCATGAGAACCTAATACCATTAATAACATTTTAGACGCTGTATACTATGTTATAAACAACTGACTTAAAATGAACATGTGGAATACAAATAACATGTAAACTGAAACTACCCATAGTTCAGTTCTAGATCTGCTACATAACTAACTAGTTTAGCCTCATGTGAAAACAGAATTTCTATTTACTAAATTTCACCAAAATATATATTTTAAAAAGAAGCAATAACGTGAAGGAACTTACAGGTTTCTTTTCATTTCAAATGACTGAATTAGTTTCAGTTTAATTTTATTTAGTTTATAGTGTGGCTGTATTTTTGAAAGAGAACGATTTACAATTGTTTCCATAAATACGAAATTACTATATAATTTGAGCCTCAAAAATATATATCTGCAGCAAAAACCTGCTATAGATCTTGGTTTTTATTTAAACAGCTAATCATAATAGGTGTTTAAATACAACAAATAAAGAAAAAAAATAATCAACATTGGTGGAAGTATATAAAACTTAATACAAACCCTAACTTACCTGTAAACGGATCTGAAAAACTGGGGTTCCCAAGTCCCAACATTTGACCTTTTGTGTTATCAATAATAAATTTAGCCACCTGATCCAAAAACATAGGATTCAAATCATTCTTCTGCAAGAAGTTGTATGCAGTTAACCAGGGATCATCAGTGATGTTATATGGCAGTTTATATGATGGTCCACCTTCGTTGACATCAATTGAGAAAACATAATCAAACTCCTTTAATAGGAATATAAAAAGGAGATAAGTGATTACTATCTGTTCACATAAATTAATGACATACATAACACAGATTTATTTTAATACTTATAGTGCTAAACTTTCTCCAAAGCACAATTTTAAAATCTTCCACTTGGCAAATAATGTTTAATAGCAACCATAGGCATGTGGTGCAAGAATAGTAGTTCACTGGCAGGTAGATGTGGGGGATGGATTATTACTACATATTAATTGTAAGACCAAAGGATGGTTTCCAATTAGTTGATCTCAAGGCCAAAAGTATTAGCTGTTACCTTACCCTACTCATGAAAACATGCTGGCATTATAAGCACAGCCCTGCAGGGTCCCTCATGACCTGTCAAGTTAAGTATAGCTAGGCACAAAGCAATAGATGAAAGGTGACACAGAAGCGCCTAATCCAAAATGGTTGGGAACAGCTTATCTATGTAACTACCAGAAGGCAAATAATGGCTGTGTCCATCACAAATGCAGCTCTCTCTACATGCAAAGATATTAAAAAAAAAAAAAAAAAAAAAAAAATCTACTTCAAGACTGAGAATCTCCCCATTGAAATCTATTTTTAAATGTCAAAACACCAAAGAAAATTTTATTAGCATGGGGAAAGGGAAACGGAAACTTTTAATTTGTCTAATGCTTTAAGATAATAGCAATTAGAAAGAAGTCGACATACTTTCCCTTCATATAAAACTTTTCCAGATGTTTGCTGATTAGCACCAGATGAGCCAACAACATCACCAATTTTTATCCACCTCCCTTCACTAACACTCCACTGATAGGCTTCGACTTTCTCCCCATCTCTGATTAGGCGAGTCTGTCCTTCTCTAGTACCTTAAAATAAAAATTTTAAGAATCAAAGAGAGAATGGCAGAGTAAAATTTACAAACATTAGATAGAAAAGTTTTAACATTAAAGTTTATATATAAAAGAGAATATGTATTTTGGTTTAATAGAAAATTTTATGAAACAAAATATTTTAAAATGTAATTCTACTGGAAACTGGCCAAAAAGAAAATAATGGTTTAAAAGAAACTCTATTGCGACTTCCCTGGTGGCGCAGTGGTTAAGAATCCACCCGCCTGCCAATGCAGGGGACACGGGTTCGAGCCCTGGTCCGGGAAGATCCCACATGCCGCGGAGCAACTAAGCCCGTGTGCCACAACTACTGAGCCTGCACTCTAAAGCCTGCGAGCCACAACTACTGAGCCCACGTGCCACAACTACTGAAGCCCGCACACCTAGAGCCCGTGCTCCGCAACAAGAGAAGCCACCGCAATGAGAAGTGAGAAGCCCACGCACCGCAATGAAGGGTAGCCCCCTCTCGCCGCAACTAGAGAAAGCCCATGTGCGGCAATGAAGACCCGACGCAGCCATAAATAAATTTATTTTTTAAAAAAACTCTATTAAATAAAGGATGGTTAAAAAGATGTGATTCTACTAAAAAGTAGCTGGCAGATCGAGAATAAAACAAGTTTTATTAACGAGTATCTTCTGACAATACTTCATTTCAGTAGATGATTCTCCATTCTTCTAGCTGATCAGGCCAAAAAGAGTAGAAGAGTGTGATTCCTTTCTCTCAATTCTAATCCTTCAGCAAATTCCATCAGCTCTATCTTTAAACTATAGCTAAAACACTACCTCTTCTCACCACCTCCATTGCTACCGGTTGGTACAAGCCACCATTATTTCTCAGTTGGACTGATTCAATGGCCTCCTACTATAGGCCCTGGAGCCCCCTAGAGCCTATAACACTGGCTGTTTATTCTGCCTATGACATTCTCCACACAGATGTTAGCAAGATTTGCTCCCTTGTCTCCTTAAGGACTTTACCTGAAAGCCACATTCTCAACAAGGCCTTCAGTGGCAGAGACTGCTAGCTGTCCTCCAGAGATTCCTGCTCCTATTCCAACGGGTACAGCTGTAGCTGTCTAGTCGAAGACTACCTTATTCCGCCCCCTTACATTCTGTAGTCCCTAGATTACACAGAGTAACGGTCAGTGGAATCTGGGTGGGTGTGATAAATGCCAGTTCTAGGCCTAGTCCATCATCTTCTACCCTCCCCTCTTATGCTGTCTGGTGGCTGAATATCTATAACCAAGGGGACCCTGCAAGCACATGATGAAGATGGTGATTTCAGCATGGGTCCCTGAATGACCTAGAGGAGTAAAATTATTCTACGGACATGTTCCAGCATACCCTGCTGTCAACTGAACTTTAAATGTTCAACAAATAACCTTCTCTTGTGTTAAGCCACTGACATTTTAGGATTTATCTGTTACAGCAACCAGTGCTATCCTAAGTATTATACATTTCCTGACCACTGAATTTAAAACTCCTGTTTTATTTTATTAAAACTCAACGCCTGCTTTACTTTTCCCATAGTACTTATCTGACATACTTGTATATTTACGTATTAACTTTTTAATTATCTGTCTCCTCCTGTAGAACATAAATTTGTGAGAACAGAGATTTCTGTCCCTTTTGTTATCTGTATTCCCCAGAGCTTAGACCAATGCAGGGCAGACAGTAGGTACCTAGTAAATATTTATTGACTGTGTATATATAGAGACAAAAACATTACATTTTTGCAAAGAACTCTAAGAATATTAAAAACATGAAATAATACAGTGGTGTTCAAACTTTTGGTTTCAATATTTCTTACAGTCAGAAATGTTATTCAGAAGTCCAAACAGCTTTTTTTTAATGTAGGTTTTATCAGTTGATTTACTGAATTTGAAATTAAAAATGAGAAGAGCAAAAAATATATTTACTTCATGGAAAACCGTAATAGGTCCATTACATATTGAATAAATAATAGTTCAATGAAAAATAAGTATAGTTTTAAAAACTTAGTGAGAAGTCTGGCATTGTTGTACATTTTTGTAAATCTCTTTACTGTCTCTCTTAATAGAAGACAGCTGGATTATCATACCTGCCCCTGCATTTAACCTGTTGCAATCTGTTGCTTGGTTGATGTATACAAAGAAAATCCAGCGTCACACGGATAATACAGTTGAGAAACAGAGGACTAGTTTAAAAGCCTTTTCAGAAAAATGTGGATATTCTACAAGTAGTAGATCCTAAAGGTTACAAATTTAGAATCTGAAACTATATCAATGAATTTTTCATGCTCTATTATACTAAAATCCATTGGTCTATCTTATACTTTGAACTGTTCTTTTACCCATGTATGATTTTGTAAGACCATGAACTGGTCATTTGGAAAATACTGATTCACTGAGCTATGCAGATCTTCCATATGATTACACATTTTATTATTCAATATAAAAAAATTGCATTTGTTACTATTACCACTAATGTCACAAGTTTTCCAAAATTTCAATTTTCATTTGGAAGTCTGAATTTTATCTTTGGCAACAAATGCTGTCAGTTGTTTTCCTTAAAGTGACATTCTTGCTTTGTTCATTTTCCAAAAAATATCTGCCAAATACCTAGGCCTGAATAACCGTAGTCGTTCTTTGAAATAAAAATGGCATTCCCTGAAAAAAGGGAGAGTTCAGCCTGCAACTCAAATGACTGCAGAAGTACTTATCCCTGAGGCACATGGTCCTACGGTAAACTGTATGTGTACTTTACACTTTGTCATCCAGAATGTTAAAAATGACATGTACTAAAGGGCCAAAATGTAACAAAATTATTTTTTAATGCTTCATCAGGGACACTCTTAAGGGCAGATGGCATTTTTTTTTTTAAATGACGACTGCATAGCAGTGAAGAACACCATGACTACCTGAATAGTTTGGTGCCACTGCCTTGATCTATGTACTAAGGAGCCAGCAGTTTTACCCACCACCGCTTTTATACCATAAATGTAGATGATAACACAGTGTAAAAGGCAAATAGCATCTTAGTATTATAAAACTAGCTTTGACCACATGGATATCCTGAAAGGATCTCAGAATCCCCAGGGGTCCACAGACCAAGGGATCATGGATTTATCCAACCTAAGATTTCATTTGAGACAACTACTGTCCTCTGATTTTAAACTCAAATAATCCCTAACTCATTAAGGAGACACTGCTTTATTTAAACTCATTTTTATTTTTAGTCTGTACAACCTCCCAGAGAATCCAATCAACCAAAAGGTATTAAATGAGTGACTTCCGAACACCTACTATATATGAGCTAAGTATCAGGTGATTTATTTAAAGAAAAAAAGATTCCTGTTTATGGGGAACTTAGCTCAAAGTCTTTAAAACTGTGAGGCAGAGGCAAAAAGAACATGATTTTTCACTGTGGTTATGCATAATAAAAAGTCTCAAAGATCAGTACCTGGCAATGA
Organism: Balaenoptera musculus; assembly: GCF_009873245.2. Taxonomy (NCBI): domain Eukaryota; kingdom Metazoa; phylum Chordata; class Mammalia; order Artiodactyla; family Balaenopteridae; genus Balaenoptera; species Balaenoptera musculus. The sequence goes on along the minus strand of NC_045790.1, from coordinate 41,212,216 downwards.
GACTAATACCGAATGACTTAACAAAACAATCTTTTTTTCTTGTCACTCATTATTCCAAAAGGCAAACATGGTAGCATTTTTTACTACTAGATACATTGAAATATTTACCAGGTTCATTCAGATGTTCCCTCCCAGGAAGCTGCTCAGCATTGATGTCCCCTAAATCACCAGTTTTGGAATCAATGGTTGCCTGAGAGAGTTCTCTTTCAAAAGCCTTGATTTCCTCAGCACTTGCTGTCCGATCCCCTGATTCTGTAAACACTCTAATAATACCATCACTATAAGGAAACAGAAACTGATTTTAAGTCACTGCCACAGTAGGTTAACATTATCACACTTCAATGATCCAAAGCAAAAATAATCTGCATTTGTGAATATGAAAAATGTTACTATGTATTTATTGCTGAGTATAGAACTATGCTGATTTCAGCACACTACCCTCTATTACTTTCTAAAGCAATGGAAAGGGTGGAAAAAGACTATTTAAGGAAAAAGTTACTGGCAAAGAACAAAGAAATATGTACTTAACACAATTTTCAATTCCAAATTAAATATTTACCATCATAAAAATCTACAGACATAGCATACACTTTTAAAGTGAGTATTACACACATAGGTATTATGGTATAAAGAAGGGTAGTAAACTGTTTAACTTATAAAGGGCTCAAATACCCAGCATAGGGCTTAGAAAATACTAGATGCTCGATATCCGTTCATTAGAAACGCATGGAGCCTGTCCTTACTATGCCATTAACTAGCAATGTAACCCGAATCAAGAAAAAAAACAGCTTCACCTCTGGACTAGATGGCAGTCTCAGCCTCTATTCTCAGAAAAATGACTTCATTTCCATAATTCCTCTTTGTGAAATTTTGGGGTAGGGGAGGCAAGTTAGCCACTTTCAACTGTACTAATCCTACTCAACTCTACAGAAAAACTTTCTTACTTAACCTTCTACTAACAGCAGTGTTACCCCTTTATTTTCTTCAACTTTAAATGACTTTAGGGTGAAAATAACTAAACCAACAAATCAACCTGTGGCCCAGCCAAGGAGTAAAATACATCCGTTTTATTAGACACTGTATCCCTTATGGCTGTCGCCCTTTTTCCTCTTGCCTTCAGTGCCACAGTAGTCTATAATCCTTTCCCTCATCCATTTCTTCAAAAAACTCTTTATCTGTCTCCTCTCATTTACCTTTTTCTATCATTTTCTATGAAAATGTGATGTCAAAAAAGTCACTACTAACATCTTTCAAAGCAAATCCAAAAGCTTTCCTAACTTTCCACTCCTTAACCCCTCATGTACTTATTGACACTGATCACAATCTCCCTCCAAAATCTCTTTTCCATCTCTGAATTTCAACATCTGGATTGCTTTTTGTTTAGGCTACTGGCTTCTCTTTTTCTACCCACAGTGTATCACAAGTTCAGTCTTTAGTTCTGTTCCTCCCCTTCTATGTTTCTTCCCTCAGAGAAAGATGCCCTATTGCTTGACTCTGGAAGTTCTGTGCCAATCTTGATTTTCAGTCTCAGCTGCTACACTAGGACCCAGTCCAAATGCCCATGACCAATCTGCATGAGTGTGGCTTATCACCACTTGGATCCCAGGAAGTTATCACCTTCTTCACCAAACCAATTCTCACTCTTGTCCATTTTTATTAATGTGGACTTCTAATCATCCGAAGTTTGAAACTCTATCCTTTTCTGACATCCCCCCCTTCTGATCATTTTCCCTCCGCATTATCTCATTTTCTGGTCTTTTATCCATTAGCACTGCAGGGTCAGTATTTCATAACTTTACACCTACTACTGCAATTGCTGCCAACTTGGTTTCCTGCCCATTGTCACCACTAGTTAAATCTAACCTACGTATTTAATAATTCATAAGTTCTGCTTTAATCACAGCACTTCTTGCTCAAGAGCTACAACCCTTTAACCCCAAGCACTGAATCTAACAAATGCCGGGCATTCCAGATTCTCCATAATTAAGCCCCACCCTACCATCTTCCCCTGTCATCCACTGTTCCCCAGCATTGTTCCTCCACCATTTTCCTTCATTATCTTTCAAAACCCAATTCAAATATTTTCTCCAGAAAGTTTGCCCACACCAATCTCTAACTTCTCTAATTTCATGTTTCGACTGCACAACTTACAGTGCAATACTATTGTAATATATTGTGTATCATTAGTGCAAAAGCTGTTATACCTACTACTGTTTTGTTTAGTAACACAAATGTGCCTGTGGTCTCCCCAATTCACCTGAAATTCCTATGGCTTATCTCTGTGCACTCTAACACTTACCTAAGGCCTAGACACATATTATTGATTGACTAGAACATGAATACCTCGCACCAACCACAATGTCACCATTGTCTAGCACACAGCAGCACCATACAGACTGAGCTGGAAGTCGGATTGTTTGAGCACATTCCCCGTGTTTCCAGATTCTCAGAGATCTGTCTTCTGCTGTTGTCACAAAATCTAAAATTAATGAATACAGGAAAAATCAGTTTGAATAAATAAAATTAAGTACATTTATATATACCACCTTTCTAAATAGGCATACTGATTTTTAAAACCCCAAAGTATTTATAAATTATAGCTTTAAATTTTATGCATTTGTCACTTATACAATATACAACTTCAAAAAATCACATTTTTATATATTTCACATCTTACACACTATACTTTAAACCAATAAATTATAAGAAGTCTTTCCTCAGATGCCCAAGAACTTTTTACAACACACCATCAAGTCTGAATTAATATGAAGATGATCATACAGTTTTCTCCTTTAGGAAAAAGATACTTATGAAATAAAGTTACTAAATTATTCAAGTTACAGTTAGTAAATTGATTTAAATCATTAGCCCTCCGCCCCCCACCTCAAGATGGAATAGAACAATGCTCAATGCTCAATACAAAATTTAAAATATGGGGCTTCCCTGGTGGCACAGTGGTTAAGAATCTGCCTGCCAATGCAGGGGACAGGGGTTCAAGCCCTGGTCTGGGAAGATCCCACATGCCGCGGAGCGGCTAGGCCCGTGAGCCACAACTACTGAGCCTGCGCGTCTGGAGCCTGTGCTCTGCAACGGGAGAGGGCGCGACAGTGTGAGGCCCGCGCACCGCAATGAAGAGTGGCCCCCGCTCGCCGCAACTGGAGAAAGCCCTCGCACAGAAACGAAGACCCAACACAGCCAAAAATAAATAAATAAATAAATAAATTTAAAAATATGTAGTATAAGATAGTCTTACCTTTACAATTTGGAAAGACAGATATGCTATAAATATAATTTGTATGACCATAAAATACTTCAAGACACTCGCCAGTGATTTGCCACCTTCTAATACTAGCATCATTTGCACAGGAGAGAAATTCTGTTTCACTCAAAATTGCCAAGCCTCTTACACAGTCTTCATGCCCTGTATTAAAAAAAAAAGAACAAGATTAATCAATAAAAATGGATCATTTGGTTGATGGCTCTATGTATTTTATTAACATTATAAAACACATACCAGTGAATATTAAAAACCGATTTTCAAGTTAGAGAAATACTTTTATTTTTCCCGGTAGAAAAACCTGATAGCCAAAATTTGTATTGTAGGCTTGGCAGTATTTTTTATCACCAGTCTTGGGAAGTTATTCTATATTTATCATATCTTCTCTAAATTATTTCTTAAAACTTTCTTAAACCCCTCCAGAAATAGGATTCTGATCCCCACAATTTTTTTTAAAGAAAATCCTTTATTTATTGATTGATTGATTGGCTTCACGGCATGCGGGATCTTAGTTCCCGACCAGGGATCAAACACGTGCCCCCTGAAGTGGAAGCTTGGAGTCTTAACCACCGGACCACCAGCGAAGTCCCCCAATTTTTACTTGACAATTCATTTCAACTTTTCTTCCCCAATAACAAGAGTAATTCATAACATACACAATATTAAAATATAAACAGATATATAACAAAGAGTAAATATCCCCTAAATTTCTCACCACATAATACTGAGATTAATATTTATAAAGCACCAAGAAAAGAAAAACTAAGAATACAAAAAAGATTTCAATTATTTAAGAGTTTGAAATAAAATCTTTATCACAGAAAAGTAAACTTTATTAAAATGTGAAATAGGTTGAGAGAGATTAATTTATCTAAAACCACACAATCAGTGGCAGAGCTAAAGCAAGAATTCAAGTTTCCTGCCTCTTATTCCTACTTCTTTTAATTCAACCAAAACATAAATATAAAGCCAAACATTGTTGCTTTACCAAGGGAAATATTTCATAATTTATATAAATGCAGGCATTAAAATGATAAAATAAAAATTAATGACTATTGATTTTTTAAAAGGGCAAGAATTTATGGAATGAAAACTGCTTGTGTTATGCTGATTGTATATATACATACGTGTGTGCGTATTTATTCCTCTCATCAAAGGATATTAAATGTTTTTAAAAACTTGATAAGATTCCATTTTTTTCAATATTGAGGCACTGTAGATGCCACTACAATTTTTTTTAAAAGACAAAACATTCTCAGAAGTTTGTGATCTAATAAAGGAGACCAGAAGTCAAAACCTTTCCCATGCTCAGTATTTCCTATGCTGATTCAGATTAGCTATAACAGATTAATAAAAACTTAATACATATGTATATATGTTGTATATGGAAGCAGAAACAAAGGGATGTTTAGTTATAACTCACTGCCCATTTTCCACCTACAGATAGTTTTATCTGCACAAAGGGACTTCTTGAAGTATTATCCAGGATGCTGATCAACTTTTAAGGAATAAATACAAGGAAAAACAAACAAACAAACAAAATCATACCAAAAACGTTAAGTGCCCCACAAATAAATCATCAGTTCTAATATTAGACAGCAGATGCCTCGTTTTAGGAGTTATTTAATAGCTGAGGTTTTAAAAGACTACCCATCTGAAACCACAACATAAACAAAGCCTGAAAGTTGTTATTATTAAACAATGTACTTCAATATTAATAAAAGCACGACTGATGTTTTCCTCATATATGAAGATAACACTACTGACCCACCCTCAATAAGACTTATGCTTGGAAGTTTCAGGCTGAACTTGTTCAAATGACAACCAAAACATAACTGAGTACCAAAAATTACATATATAAAATACACAGAAGCACATACCCATATTGTAGCTATTTGTTAGTCCATATCTGGTCGTTTTATGAGAGGTCTCAGTACATCTTTTAAAAAGATATTACAGGGCTTCCCTGGTGGTGCAGTGGTTAAGAATCCGCCTGCCAATGCAGGGGACACGGGTTCGAGCCCTGGTCTGGGAAGATCCCACATGCCGCGGAGCAACTAAGCCCATGCGCCACAACTACTGAGCCTGCGCTCTAAAGCCCGTGAGCCACAACTACTGAAGCCCGCGCACCTAGAGCCTGTGCTCCGCGACAAGAGAAGCCACCTCAATGAGAAGCCCGAGCACCGCAACGAAGACCCAACACAGCCAAAAATAAATAAATAATTTAAAAAAAAAAAAAAAAAAAAATGGGCTTCCCTGGTGGCGCAGTGGTGGAGAATCTGCCTGCTAATGCAGGGGACACGGGTTCGAGCCCTGGTCTGGGAAGATCCCACATGCCGCGGAGCAACTGGGCCCGTGAGCCACAACTACTGAGCCTGTGTGTCTGGAGCCTGTGCTCCGCAACAGGAGAGGCCGCGATAGTGAGAGGCCCGCGCACCGTGATGAAGAGTGGCCCCCACTTGCCGCTACTAGAGAAAGCCCTCGCGCAGAAATGAAGACCCAACACAGCCAAAAATAATAAATAAATAAAATAAAATAAAAAAATAAAATGATTAATGGCTGTGTATTTAAAAAAAAAAAAAAAGATATTACATATTAACTGTCAGAAAATTTACATTCACCCAAGTTAAATGGCTAAAATACACTGATGTTTTTCAAATACCACTTTAAAACTTCTAAATTTTTGAAAAAACTCACCTGTGCAAATAGGAAGCAAAGAGATTACAAAATCTGTCTACTCTGATCTTACCAGAAAAAGTCCTCTCGCATCTTCCAGCCTTCCACAGTTTAATGGTCTTGTCTGCTGATCCAGTTAACATTAAGCCCTGCTCAGGTAATATCTTTACTGCCCATACTGCAGCTGTATGACCCTGTGAGAAAAATGGGTATTAAGTTAAACTGCCACAGAATCATCATCTTTAATTATTTTCTCGAATATTCACATAGAACTACTGTACCTGTAAGGTCATCATGCATTTGTCATTCAGCCAGACTTTAGCAGTAGTGTCCCAGGAGCCACTAAGTAATGTCCCAAATTTTCCAGATGAAAGACTACAAACTAAAGGGAAAAAAGGCATTAATTAACACATTTTCATAGAGAAAAATGCTCAACCTTGCTAGTTATTAAAATACTACAATTTTAAAAACACTTTATGAAGTGACAGTATTAGCTAATTAAGGCTCAACTCAATGGAAATGCAGAAGAGTGCAGCGGTCAAGAGCACAGACTCTGGTGCCAGGCTGCCTGGGTCCAAGTCCTAGCTATACCACTTAGGAGCTGTCTGACCTCAGGGATATTACTTAACATCAGATTCCTAGACTGTAAAATGAGGGAGCAGGATTAAGTGGGTTGAACAATCCCTTCCAGTTCTAAGAAACTACACAGGAAAATAATGCAAATGATTTTCAAACGCTATTTATATAGTTATTTAGGGTCACTTTAGTTAACATGACAGAAAAAACTAGAGTTAAGCTGACTCATTTCATTACTCAACAGTAATGAAATGGTTAATTTAATGCCTTATGATCTTGATGTAACATTGTACAAGCTAAAAATTATAAATACGAAAAATTATCTAAAAACATGGAAACAAAAAAGACAGAGTTCTGATTAAAAATGGCAGATTATCCACAGTAATGCTATAAATGGTATTAATCTACAAGGACAAAGAAAACAGAAAACAACATAACTAACTTAGCAAAATGGAGGAGGTTACACAGAAAGCGATGAGAAGCAGAGTAACTGGCCCCACAGAACTGAGACTAAGTATCCAGCCACTAGGTTCCATAGAGGATGGGGCTAAGCAGAGGAAATGAAAAATGAGAACACTGATTCAAAGGCTGCACACAACAGAGTGAAACACCAGACCTCTCCTCTCAGCCTACAGTGTCAGGAGAGTACTTCCTTATCCACTGCAGGAAGGAGACTGGAGGTTTAGTCTCTGGAGGAACTGAAGCAGCGTTTCTAGACTCTGGTCACCAGGCATAATAAAGGGCTGGAATAAGGAACCCTAAGAAACACAAGGGGAATAAGCAGAAAGTCTCCATCCTGAAATGTGGTACCTACAGTCCCCCTGCTCCCAAAGTAAGAGGCAGGAGGACTGAATAATGTTAAAGAACTCCAGATGCAGACATTCGAGAGGGTTTCCATCTAAAAAGTCAGACCATCAGATCACCCTTTAATGAAGCCCACCAATCATCAAGCTCCACCTACACGAAAGAGAAAAACCAAAACAAAGAAACAGAAAAATAAGGGGCAAGGGGTTTGGGGGACCCATAAGAAACAAATCCAATTTCAGGAAGCAGAAGAAAAATCTCCAATACAATATTATTTGCAAACAGATATATAAAAAAAGAACTAATGAGAGAACAAGAAAACTAAATGCTAAAAATAAAAGAACCAAACTGAAAAAATAATAATAAAACTAGGGGGAGAAAAGTCTCCTGAGAATTAGACCCAAAAGGCAAATATATGAAAAATAGGAAAGGATAATTAAGAATGTTAGAAAGTAATTTCAGAAGGTCCAACATCTAACAGGGATTCCAGAAAGAGATAATTGGGGAGGGGGAGGAGAAAGATGAGGCAAAGAACACAGAAATAGTACAAGAAAGATTCCTAAAAATGAAGGTCATGATATCTAGATTGAATGAACCCACAAAAGTGCCCAATGAAAGGCACTTTGAGAAACAGATAGACATGCATTGTGAAATTTTATAACATTAGAAATAGAGAAGACTCCAAAAGTTTGGGAGGGGACCAGAAAAGTGTCCCATAGAAAAGATGGGGAATCAAAATAGCATCAAACTTCTAAATAACACTATACACTAAAAGACAATAGAGCAATGCCTTCAAAATTCTGAGGTTAAATGGTTTTAACACAGGATTCTACGTCTAGCCAAAAAATCAAATATTCAATAAGACTAGAATAAAGCTATTTTCCAATATGCAAATACAATATATTTAACCCCCATGTCACAGCTTTCTTAGGAAGCTGCAACAGCTGTATTACACTAAAATGAAAGAGTAAGTTAAGAATGACAAAAACATGGGATCTAGGAAACAGGGAAATCCAGGATGACATTAGCCCGGGTAGTACCAATCCAACAGAAGGCTAGAAGGTTACAAGAGGAAGTTTCCAGGAAATACATGGAACATATAAATATTTTAATGTGTGTGGTAGCCATTAGTGATATTCATCAAATATTTTCTGCTCTTCACCTTCTAAGCAAATGGTAAGACTGAACTCCCCAGTTCCTTTGGCTTTAGGCATGCTACATGACTTGTTCTGGCATTGAAAAATGAGCAGAAATAATGTTACTTCCAGGTGGAAGCTTTAAGGACAGGTGCACAATGAAGCCATGCTCCCTCCCCACTACTCCAATATCTATGAAAGCACATGTTGCAGTGAAGCTTCTGTCATCCGGATCCCTGAGTGATTACAGGAGCAGAGCCCCCTGCTGCACTGGATCTATAAGAAGCAAAGCAAACTTACTGCATTTAGCCACTGTGATTCTGGAGATGTCTGTTACCACAATGTCACCTAGCCTACCTGACTGATTCAGAATTAGTAGCAAAGGTGAGGCACTGCTGAAGCAAAAAGCTGAAATATATGGCAGTGGCTTAACAGGCAGGTAATGAGGAGATTATTACCACAGAAGAGAAGGCTGGTGCTCCTTATCATGTAGTAAGGAACATCTGGTAAAGCTGTTACCGGCAATAACTCAGGACATGACAAACTTGTAGTCTAAAGAAAGAGGTTGGAAACCAGGACTTCAATGATGGGTGTTGCTTACTATTGGCCACATTTGGCTAGGTACTAAAAGAATGGAATGAGATCAAGAACTGGCTGGTTCCCAGCCAGAAATGAAGAGTCCAAACTTAGGGATTTACAGAGTTGGAAGAGCCAATTGCTTCTCAAGCCCAAATGAAAAATGTAAACCCGAGAAGTCCTTTCAGCAGCAAAGGACAATTGAAACCCAGCCATGTAACAGGAACAAATCAAAAACACGGCCATCCATCCTGCCAAAACTTCCAAATGGATTTAAAGCATTTTCAAAGCAAAGAAAATTAAGGTTGTTGCCCTGAAAATAAATGCTTTCACCTGGGAAAATAGCTCAGGGAAAAGAACCTAAAGGTTCAGCTTTCCAACTAAAGTCTGAAAGGCACAAGGTTTCAGTAGCTAAATCTGAAGAGGCACACAGGGAAAGAAAGAAGGAGAGATGGGGAGTAATACAGCAAATCTAGACTACAGCTGAGGTATGACTACTGACAAAGAGATCTGACTGGAAATCAAACAGGTAAAAAATATAAGTTTTTCAAAGAGTTATGCTGCCAATAACTAAAAATGTCCGTGACTGTTCAAGACTTAACACGACCCTTGTGCACCTAGCTCCCACAGGCAGAAAGCAAGTTGAAAAAGCTGGTTAGTCCCCAAGGAGGGTTAATGTGACCAAGGAGAATAATAGAAAAGAATCCCAGAGTGTTAAAGGAAAGCCATGAAGAAAAATGGATTGGGAAACCCCTTTTGGAGAGCAGAGGAAACTGATCACAAAAACCTATCACTCCCAGAGTAGGGGGTCCTTGAAACAGTCACCCATTTGAATTTCAGATGACTACAGATTAGAAACTGCTGTCTTGCATTGTTCCCTTTTCTGAATGGGAGTGCTTCCTCTGATTACCCTCAATATTCCACAGTTGTATACTGAATGAATGGGTGACAGGTAACTTGTGTTTTTTGGTTCACGGATCTCCAAATTTAAGAGGAACTATGTCTGGACCTGATGTAGAAACACCTGAGCATCATTTCCCTGATGTTTAGAATACTATGTATCGTCCAGAAATTCTTAATTTTGAACTTGATGCTGCAACTGGATGGGACTTTTGGCTTCTCTGACATTAAGAGAGAAGTGGGTATATTTTGCCTGCAGAAGAGAGAGCAAGCTGAATAACTAGTAACCAGAGGTAAACTGTGGTAGCTCTCTCTTTTTGGGCCCTGGCACTTGCCCCGAAGTGTGGGATGGCACGTTCCTCCTCCATTACCTAAAACCGCAACTTGTAAAGTAACTGGAAACTGTTATATATATATATTGACTAAAAAACAGTACCACTCTACCATTTAGAAAATAAAATTTGGGCTAGAAAGCTAACAAAAAAATGACATGACATAACGATGTCAATCATTAATTTCTTCATCTCCTACTCACTAATGTGGTAGGTTTTAAATTTAAAAAAGAAAGAAAGAAAGGAAAGAAGGGAGGAAGGGAGGGAGGGAGGGAGGGAGGAAGAAAGGAAGAAATGACATTTGGCCTCAAACCATCAAGTAACTTAACAAAATAACAAAAGATGACCTTATGATAAAGTAGAAACAAACCAGGCAGAAAAAATACCCTAAAATGTGAAGCAGTATTTTTACTGCACAGGTTTCTATGAGAAACACCTTAAAAAAAAATCAAGATAAATATGATTACATAAAATAAACTTTTGCATTACAAAAAGAAAAAAAGAAAAACAAGAACATATATAAAGTTAAAAAAAGATAATGAAATGAAAAAATATTTGTAATTTGTATCAAAGGATTAATAACTCTAACTTATAAAGGACTTTTAAAATGGCCAATAACCCCACATTATATGGACAAGAATATAGTTCTCAGGAAAGAAAATGCCAACAGCCCTTCTGTATATGAAAAAATGACCCCTCCATAATGAGAGATGAAAATTGCCCCATACTAAAATATCATTTTTCACTTATTTTGGCAACAATCTAAAAATCTGACAACATACTTTGTTGATAAGGGAAATAGGGACGTATATACTGCTGTTGGAAATGCAAAAAAAGTTTTAACACCTAATGTGGGGATTTGGCAATAACAAAATTAAATATGCATTTACCCCTTGATCCAGAACTAGATATCATACCTAAGTTACACTCACAAAAGAACAAAATGACAGATGCACAAAGACACTTGCACTAGCAAAAATTTGGAAACTTAGATATCCATCAATAGGGGACTGGCCAAATAAGTTAAAATAGCTATAGTACAGCTATACAGTGAAATACAATGCCACAGTAAAAATGAATGACGATTTCTATATACTGAAATGAAGTAATCCCTAGGACAATATTATCAAGCAAAAGTAGCCAGGGCAGAAAACTGCAGTAAGATACCTTCTATCTAAGAAAGGGGCAACATAAATATACATACATATTTGCTAATTTTTTTTTCAGAAAGAACAGAGTTAATAAACAATTAGTTACTTATAAGGATGGCGGGAGAAGGCAATATAGACAGAATCCAGATTTCTCTGAATGCACCATGTTGAATAGTTTTTTCTTTGCAATTATGTATGCTTTATATAATTACAAAACAAAATTAAGTTAAAAACAAGTCCTGGTGAGCACCACTACAACTCAAATTGAGGTTTCTAAATACTATCTCCCACTAGAAGAAAAACATAAGGCTTCTTGGCAGAATGGCTGATTTCAGGTCTAGAACATTTTGTACTACCAAAAGCAAGGAAGACTACTGAAGGTCTTATCAAGAGGCCACAGGAGCCAATTTTTTAAAGAGGTTTCCAATGATCAAGTATGGGACAATTTGAGAATCAAAAAAGAAAAAAAAAAGATGTTAGGGAATCAACTCATTCTGAAACCCAGTAAAACAGGTGACAGAAGGGGCAAGAAAAGCGCTTATCCTGTCTTCTCTGTGTAAATGTCTCATACTGTAACCAAAGAGTTGATGTGAAAAGTTCTTTACAGAAAAATGCTAGCTATTAAATCCAGAAATAATGGTAGAACTAGAGTATAATTTGCAAACTTTAATGAAATATTGGATCTATGCAATGATCATCAGTAGATGTTAAAGACTTATTTTCAAAGGCTGATGGGAATTTTATAAAGAATGGATGAATCTTAACATCATGAAAAGAAATATTACATGCCTCCTGTTGTGCTACAACAGAAAGTATACAATTCTTGCTCAAAACTTGAATCTGAATCTGATCAAACTTCTAGATCTAACAGCTTACAAGACTACAGGACTGAGGAACATGAGGCTAGAAAAATGAGGCTTTAACCAGCAGAGTTCAGATTACAGGAAATTCTATAGGTAAAATAAGCTGGTTTCAAATAGAGAGGGGATTTAAAAAAAAGAAAGAAACTAATAAGATCAAAAGACATGTGGACCTTGTTTGGGTCACAATTCAAACAAACTGTAAAAAGAAACATTTGAGACAACTGGGTAAATTTGAACATTCACTGGATATTTGGTAACGAGAAATTAGGTTTTGTTTTGTTTTAGGTGTGATAATGATATTGTTTTTAAAAAAGAGAGAGGGACTTCCCTGGTGGCGCAGTGGTTAAGAATCCGCCTGCCAGTGCAGGGAACAAGGGTTCGAGCCCTGGTCTGGGAAGATCCCACATGCCCTGGAGCAACTAAGCCTATGCGCAACAACTGCTGAGCCTGCGCTCTAGAGCCAGCCTGCCACAACTACTGAAGCCCATGCACCTAGAGCCTGTTGTCTGCAACAAGAGAAGCCACCGCAGTGAGAAGCCCGTGCACCCCAACGAAGAGTAGCCCCCGCTCGCCGCAACTAGAAACAGCCCGCACACAGCAATGAAGACCCAACGCAGCCAAAAATAAATAAATAAATTAATTAATTAATTTTAAAAAAAGAGAATCCTTATCTTTTTGAGGGGTCAGCAAACTGTGGCCTGTGGGCCATCTGTTTTTGTACAGTGTACAAACTAAGAATGGTTTTTATATTTTCAAGTGGTTGAGAGAAAAAAAAAAAAGGTACTTGCTGACATGTGAAAATTATATGACATTCAAATTTCAGTGTCCATAAATTAAGGTTTATTGAAACACAGACATGTTCACTCGCTTATTTATTGTCAGTGGCTGCTTTTGCACACAATGGCAGAGCTGAGCAGTTGTGAAAGTGACTGTATGGCCTGCATAGCCTAAAATATTTACTACCTGGCCCTTTACAGAAAGTTTGCCAAACCCTATTGTAGTGCTATATATTGAAATATTTACAAATGAGATAATATATTGGAAATTTCCTTTAAAATAATATTTTGGAAGAAGCAGAAGATGAAGCAAGATAGGCCTTGTGTTGATAATCCTTGAAGCTATGTAAATACATGAGTAGAAAAGGTCATTACACTATTCTCTTTTATGTTTGTTTATATATAACTTATTATAAAATACTATGTCTCTACTTTTGTATACATTTGAAGATTTCCTTCAAAAAGTTTAAAAAAATCTGTATCACCCTGTATTGAAGATTTCCCATACCTACACACAAAACATTTTACAAACTCCTTAAAGAAATTAAGTTTAGAGTGCTTATGGGCCATACTATTCGCTTACAGATATCCCAAACTATTCCAGATACATAAAAAAAAAGTAGTACACATACTGCATTGATTAAGCGTATCATTTTATAACAAAGAGCTGTTAAGCAAACACAAATCCAGGAATATAAAAGAATCAGACATACAAATCACAGAAAATGCTGTTCAAAAGTATTAAATACTCTCAAATAATGATACCAGAACCCTAAATACATTCCTTCTGGGGCTTCAATTTGCTGCATAAATACAGACATAACAGCCCAAAGATAAAGAAGTGCTCTCAGTTTTCCTGAGTAAATGAATTTCTTGCACAAGATAGCTGAAAAACCAAAATTACAAAGTATATAAAACCATAAACTCTTCCTTTTTACATATATAATCATGTCAGCCTTTACTGATGACAATAAGTCTGTAACAGAATTTGCAAAACAATGATGATCCAAAAGGTTTTCACTATTAAGCCATAGCTATAGGTAAAAAATAATAATAATAAAAACAAGGGAAAGCAGATATAAGAATTTTATCTTCAAAAGGATGAAACTTATTCAAACAGAAAAATACCAAAGCATTATACTCACCAGTATTTTTGTGACCTTTTAGTACATAAAGTGGCGCTGGACTCTCCAGTGAGAAAATGCAAATATTGTGGTCATTTCCTCCAGTGGCGATTAGTCCATGAGGGTACATGTCACTTGAAGGTATGATGCATACACAAGAGACAAAATTGGAGTGGCCACTCATACAGTGCATTTCTGTAAAGCCCCTGTTAGGACTGGAAAGACATGATAATTAATAAGATATACATTTGTCCTCTGACTTAGCCTAGGACAGACATTGTCAAATACTAATTTTCTTTTAGTATCTAGGTTGAACTTTATATACTACTTTAAGAATCTATTGTTTTAAATTAAATATTAAATACCTAATTTGTCTTAGCTACTACAGAGGCTTAATCAGATTAGGAGAAGTTTAATTAGTGTTTCACTGTTAAGAGTATGTTAATTAACAGAAAGAACAAGGAAGGAAAGGAAAGGAGACAAATATCGTAAGTGGTTTTATTTTCCCTCCATCTGCATTTCTACTTATCAGTGATTGTTACCGTAAGAAATCTCTGGTGAAGTGAAACATTCATGCAATTAGGATAATGGAATCTACTATCAATAAGCCGTAAACACACTGAGGACATTTGCACACTGAAACATTAACTTAGTACTCATTAGTATAGCGTGTGTATCTAAATAGCTAGACTATCAATCACTTCCAATATGCAAACTAAAGGAACTAATACAGGGACATATAAATGACTGCTCTAGGGACACAGCATATTAATAACTGCCTGGGAATTAGAATGATTACCAATTTGTTATACACATCCTTCACTTAGCACCACTCCCTTACATAACAAGTCAAACAACAGATTATGATATACTATATGTGGAAGGCAGTAAGTTAGCTGTAGAGGGGGATAAAAGAATTATATCCCTGATTCAAGCTAAATCAAGGAGTTTGTGATCTAGCTGAAGGAGATAAAACAACTGTACATAAAAGAGAAGACTCCCAGATAAAGACTGCACACATGCTTATCTATATTCACTCCCTTCCCAAACACCACAACAATATGTATAATGTATATTTTATATCTATCTAACCATCTATGTATATTTTAAGAAAGGCATAAACCCACAAGGCCAGAGAGAATAAGAAAAAAAAGAACAGAAATATAATCTAATACTGAAAGCTGACAGAAAAGTAGTAAAGGCCTTAGGATACTTGAGAAAAATGAGTTCTAAGCAGGCATCAGGGAAAGTAAGAGGCCCAATTTACAAATGAATCTGCAGAAGGCTCAAGAATTAGCAGCACTATGTATCTCTAGGAAATGGGAACAAAAAACTAGAATTAGGAAGACTAGTTGAAAGTCTTTGGAATCAGACACAGAATCATATCAAAAAATCTTCAAAGTAAGGTATTTGGTAGTAGCTATTTTTAACTTGTTTACTTTATTTTGGTGTTTTTTTTTTTAAAGTGTGGTCTTAGAAACCTTTTTTTTTTTAATTAATTAATTTATTTATTTATTTTTGGTTGAGTTGGGTCTTTGTTGCTGGGCACGGGCTTTCTCTAGTTGCGGCGAGCGGGGTCTACCCTTCATTGCAGTGCACGGGCTTCTCACTGCGATGGCTTCTCCTGTTGCAGAGCACGGGCTCTAGGCGTGCGGGCTTCAGTAGTTGCGGCTGGCGGGCTCTAGAGCGCAGGCTCAGTAGTTGTGGCACACAGGCTTAGCTGCTCCGCAGCATGTAGGATCTTCCCGGACCAGGGCTCGAACCCGTGTCCCCTGCATTGGCAGGCGGATTCTTAACCACTGCGTCACCAGGAAAGCCCTAGAAACCATTTTATCAATAAGCCCAAAGAAATGTAAAAGATAGGACATGTTTAAAAATCTGTATTATATAAACCAATAATCTACCTAAATGTGTCCCTTAGCACTCCCCAGTACAGATGGATGCTTGTGTGTATCTACCGTAGTGATCTGTGAAGCTCTTAATGGCAGAATCCAGACCTGGTTCTTCCCAAGTTTGTAGCACAATGTTGTACATGGTAATCATTAAGTACTTCTTGAATCAGTGAAAAAATGCTTTAAGCATCAAGAAAAAAAAAAAAAAAAAAAGACAGACACTCCAGCCAGACAACTGCCCCTCTTGTACCCAGCAAAAGTCTGAAGTTTTTTCTTTAGAAAAGGTGAAAGTCTTTGGCTGGGGGTAGACACAAGGCACAGTTGAGCCTTGGGGTATGAGAAACATGTACATTCACCATGGAGGCCAAGACCACCAAAGACAAAACCTAGAAGCCAGGCAATCATCCTCTAGGCAGGAGATCAGCCCTATGAAACAGTCCAGCCAGATAACCCTACAGTGAAGCTCATAACCATGAAGCTCCACCGATACACAGATCTTCCCAGGAGTTTTTTAGTTCTCCCCCCTTAATGGAAAGCACAGAATAAGAATTACCAGACATTTGGGGTAAAATAGTGACCAAAACAAACAGGGAGGGGAAATAACCAATTTGGAGGAAACAGACCACTAAGGAGAAAATAACTTTAAAAAACTCAGCATTGCCATCCTTAGCTATAAGATACTGCAACCATGAAACAAAAACATAATTTCACAAGAAGTTAAGGCAACTTCTGAGGAAGTAGTAGAGAGAGAGAGAAAGAAAGAAATTTATAGAGAGAAATTAAAAAGTAATTTAGAAACAAATTCAATACATGAATAAAAAGTTCCAGAAAAGAGGACAGAGAAAATAAGATGAAACCAAAGAATTTAAGAAAACGTCCCAGAACTTATGGACATGACTTATGGACATTAAAAAGGACCACACTTAATGAATGTGAAAAATGAATGAATATAGACCACCTCCCAGAGAGAAAAAAAATAATAGGTCAAGAATAAGAATGGCTTCAGACTTCTCAACTGTAACACAGTGAATACAGTGGAGCAATGGCTTCAAAATTCTGAAGAAAATTAGGAAACTACAATGCTACAAACATTTAAATTATTATTCAAGTAGCTAGGCAGGCTAAAATCATGTTCCAATTGCAAGGTCTTAATACATTTATTATCACTGCACTGTATTTCAGGAAGCTCCTGGAGGATGTGCTCCAATAAGGTGTCAAGGAAGAAAACCAAGAAAGTTAAAGGATATTGATAATAGAAATCTAACACAAGAGGTCCAAAAAGGGATTCTCGAGAAGACAGCGAAGGGAGATCCCAGGATTAGCTGTGCACCAGAGGCAGACAGACCAGGTCAGAAAGTTTTCATCATCAGGAAAATGAAACTGTTATATATCCAATGTGTCTAGAGGTCTTGAGAGGAGAGTTAGACAACTAACAAACAATATGAAGTTGAATTAGTGATAAATACATAGAAAGTTAAGCAAATGAAAACCAAAAATAAGACAATTATTAGCTATAGGGAGATCATAAAATTGTTCAGGAAAAGTTATCATAGTTTATTCCACAGCTCACGTGTAGACAGACTCTGTACAGTCACAAAACACTGATTTAGTCTACATTAAATTAAACTATGTTATAAGGATCAGGACATAGAAAGGATGCATATGTGATGGGGGTTGGTAGAGGGTAGAAATGAGAGCTAAATTTTCATATTCCATAATAAGAACAGAAAATGCTAAAACAGAAAACTAAAAGAAATTTTAAATGAAAAGAAATAGCAGTATAGCACTTTATATACAGATATGGAAGCAAAATTCAAAAATAAGCCATTAAAAGAGATGAAAATTTTGCCTCCAAGAAAAGGGAATAGTGGGTTGGAGGGTAGGAAGGGAATGGCTCTAATTTCTTAAACTCTGCAGAACTACTTGACTAAGGACCCAAGGTGCTGAGTGTTTACATGAGGGAGAAGTCACTCCAGCCTTGGCATGGTCAGGGAAAATTAACACATGATGTTGAATCTGAAGTTGGCATCTTTCAAATATGGGTAGTTTTCAAAAGGCAAAGAAGCAATCGTTGGTGACAGACTTGGGAAATCCAGTTTACTATGAGGTGGGCTTCTAGAGGCTTGAAGCCGTCTGCAACAATGGCATGTTGACTGGTTCAGTTCAATGTACAACCAAAAAATGGCATCTCCATTCTGAAGCGCCTTCAGAAGACCCGGAGGCTTCCTCGGTTTTCAGTGGGCTCTTGTGAAAGATGAAATACCTGGTTTAGTCCACCCTAGAATAGAACTATTTTGCCTCCTTGAAACTAAATTAAATCCCCCCATCATTATCAGTCCATCCCTACATTATCCACCCCAATCCAGAGCCCTATCAACAATGTACATGAGAAAATAAAAATGTTTACTACTTGGCTCCAAACATTTTACTGCACTTCATTCATTTTATTAATATACCATGAAATAAATAGAAATTGTCAGGATGTCAGCCTTGAGGACACTTTTTATCACACTAAAGGTACGGCTGAGACACTAGTTAGGATGCCTAAGAGTGACTATGAGATGCTCTACCACAGCACTTGGAAATGAGAGGAAAACAACCTTATCTCACCAATCACTCACTATGGAGCCCTGTGCCTGCTACAATGCAGGCTCTCAGTCAGTGTTAATTGAATACCACATGAATTCTAAAAAACAAAACCGAAAGACAACGTGAACTAAGTGAAAAGAACCAGTTTTCAAAGAGAGGGTCATTGCAGCTCAAAGTTTGTCAAGTTCCTGTGATCCAGTGATTTAAGCTCCTGTCAACCTAACACAGTCCTACAACGCAAAAGTTTGAGGATTTAGCTGTTCAACAGAATTCAACTATTACAACAAGCATCCTTTAGCTACTCTTTACTGCAATGTTCATATCCTACTGGGCATGTGCTTCTACTGAACAAAATTTTAAATGTACAAGCTTAATCAGTAATTTGTACTCAAATACACAGAAGTTATGTATCAGTGTTACCAAGTGGTTTGGAATATCACAGAATCTTAAGCATTAGAGAAGCCCTTATCTAATTCAATATAGGAGTTTCCTCTACAATATCCCTAGTTTAGTCTGTCCTATTTTGGCTGCACTACTGCAAAAGCCTCTAAGCAGGTCTCCTTCCACATTTATCCCTCTGCGATTCATTCTCCACCTGAAGCTAGCAGAAACTTCTCCACAGGTAAATCAAATCATGTTGTCCTCTGCTTGAAACTCTGAAGGCTTCCACCTACTAACTTCTTTCCTCAGCCCTCTTCCCAGGGCATGATCTGGCTCCCGCCAGCCTCTAAGGCCTGCCCTCACCTCACCGTTCATTCCCTCCTGCACATTGGGAATTTCCTCCTTCTCAATCCAGGGCCACTGTGTTTGCACCTCCTACTGTCTATAGTGCTCTTCCAATTCAACCCTTCTGGTTCCTCACTCCCTTGACCACCTCAAACTCAGTATCATTTAAGAAAAAAAACAAATGCCAAAAACACCTTCCTCAGAGAGGTTTCTTTCTTTAACATCGCTCTCCACTCAATTCTATATCTTATATCTATATTTGTTTTCTTCATAGTACACATGCCAATGTGCAATTATTTATTTGGTTGTTTCTTCATCTTCCCTCCCAGACTGTAGGCAAGATCTATAAACACAGGAAACTTGTCTGTCCTTTTATTCTTCTTCAGGATCACAAACAAATAGGAGCCACTCAATAAACAGTTATCATCTGAATTTATGGATGAAAATGTACGGTTTCAATGAGTGAAACCTCTGATGGGAGAGTTACTACCTGAAGTAACTTACCTCAATTTTTCCCTATCTGAACTGAAATCTGTCTTCCAGGTCTTAAATTTCCTGTTACAACAACTAAATCAGGGCTAAACACTTGAACTTGATTTGGACTGGAGCTTAACCTTCTGTTTCCTAATATTTTTTTGATTAATCTCTCTGAAAATCTTTTGAAGGCAGTGGGCTTTCTCTCCTCAAGAAAACCACTCCCCCACATCCAGAAAACATTTGAGGGGTTTCATCCCCTCCGCCCAAGTCCATCACATACCCCAGACTAAGAAAGTCTGAGTTGGACAACGTGGAGAGGAGCCAAGGCAACTTTTTGCAATGCAATTTTTGAGAACCTTAATTCTCAAATTTGAGGGAAGACTACAGAACAAATTCCAGGGAAAGAAGAGGACTTAACTTAATTACACATGCCAGATGCTTCCACATGGCCTCATTAAGGAGGGTGCATCTGGCGTCAAAAGTTTTTCAAATCGAAAAGAAACACAGGAAATCATCGTCCACAAACTGAAGCCACAAAAAATAAGAAGTTCGTCCAAGGTCACTCAGTCGTTTAGTGGTCAAGTTAGGACAAGAAAGTAGGTCTCTGTTCCCCCAACCCGGTGTTCTTTCCACGTAAACCTCACTAGTTTCTTACACTGCGTGCCCAGACTGCCAGTGCTCTAAGAACTAGGAGGGAGCGTGGACCGTCGGAAAGGCCGGGAAGAGAGGAAGAGAGTAGGATAGGGCAGGGAAGGGTCACTCTCTTCCCAGACGCCGAAGGAAGCTTGCAGCACAGCCGCGTAACAGCGGGACTCGTAGCGCTTACCTGTCTGGGACCCAGAGGCGGGTGGTGCGGTCTCGGGACACGGACACAAAAGCCCCCGGTGGATAGAGGCAGCATACCAGGCCCCGCACGTCCAACTCGTGTCCCGGAAGCGAGCAGCTCAGCCGGTACCTGGCGGCGCCGCTCGCCATGGCCCTAGTAGGTCCGGCGCCCGGTGCCCTGGCACCGCGCGAGATCAGTCCGCCGGAGAGGCCGGCGTGCAGCGCGAGAGGGCCTGAAAGTTAGAGGCGTCGGGACCGGAAGAGCCCGAAGGCCGGTGCGGAAGGGCGGCCGGGAAGGGGCGCGCCCAGCGGGCCGAGTGACACAGCAACCCTGACATGCACACCGGAATTCATCATCGGCCTTAGCCCGCCATGACGCAGAGTGTGTGCGTCCCGACTGCTGAGGCCGTTGAGGAGCCGAGGCTCGATTCCCTCATGCGCGCTGGACCACCAGCGGAGAAAGAGATACCACCGTCCGGCCCCTCGGAGTGGGCGCCTGAATCCCGGTCCTTTCCGAGCCCGCGTCCTCGCCGAGCCCCGGCAGAGCTTTTTATTGTAATTCCGGATGTGGGCCGGACTACAAATCCCACAATGCCACGCGCCAGCGCGGCGTGAGTCGTAGGCGCGCCAATCCGGGTATTTTAAATCTTGGTCGGCTGTGCTGAGGATTGTTTTCTGGCTGAGTGAGTTTGCGTCGCTTGTAGTGTTGGGGACTGGCTTACGCCGCCGATTTCCCCAAACCTTCTCTGCGTAGTTTCCCGAGATTTTTTTTTTTTTAATCTAAACTTTTTAAAATTAAAACGAGAGAGCTTGGGGCCAAGTTGGAAACAAATCACTTTCCTTGAATTCTGTGAATACTAAACCGGGGTTTTGGTACTTAAAAAAAAGTTTTATTTTACGCGTTAACTCAAAGATGTAAAATTTTCTCTCAAACTGTCACATCTCTATACAAATGGAAAATGCTGGGGCTAACTTAAATGTCTGAAAACACTAAGGGAGAAATGTCAGTAGCTTCTTTGTGAGACAACATACGGAATAGTTGGACAGTTAGAAGTTGTATGAGAGGATGTATCTTTTTCTTGCTACTCTTCTAGCAGAAAAGTTTTCTGCTGGGGCTCTGGAGCAAAAGACAGAGTAACAAGAGAAAAACAGGTGTTTTAACGTGTACCTCATATATACAAGGGAGAAATTCAGAGATGAATAACTCGAAGAGGTGACGAGAGCTTGGGCTTATATAGCATCTTAACAAAGGAACAATAAGTTTTTACACAAGCGATAAAAGAAAAGAACTTTTAAATCTTTAGAGGCAGCAAATTATGGGAAGCCGACTATATGGGAAACTAACAGTAGTTAAAGGTTAATTACTAAAGTTTTTATGTAGATTCTTCTGGTGCAGTCTCCAGGATGGTAAAGGTCTAAAGTTGTCTCCAATGATTAACTTTTGTCCTTCCTGGTTAAGAAGCAAGGAGGGGCACTTTGAAAATTTATATTCTGCTTTTAAGCAAATAGCAGAATAGTAGAGAACTTTTCCTGTACCTGCTTTTCAATTGCCTTCCCCTCCAAATAATCCTTATAATACCAAAGTGGCATATTTTGGGATGGCAAATTCTACCACCCTTCACTACAGCGACCATAAGGATAACAAATGACCACTACAAATATGTTGGTCTCAAATGGAATAATTACATGAAAATGTTTTACAAACTTTGAGAACTCAGTCACATGACATTATTTCATTTTGTATTGCACTGATTTTAACCTACTTGAAGGCAGGCATACAAGAGAATAAATCTGGGCATAAAAAATGTATGCAAGATGGGAATAATGTGAAAATGTTAAAAATCCAATATGTATGTATGTTTAGAGCTCCCATCACATTTTTTTTTTTGAACTCCCATCATATTTAAGCTGTCTATAGGAAGACTGGGAAAAAAAACAAACTGCAAGTTACTTTTATTAGAGAAGTAGGATTTGAGACGACATAATTCTCATTTTTTTAAAAACCATGTTAAAAAAACATTTGATTTTAAAATAATTATTTTAAGACCACTTTGCTTTTAATTCAGCCCTCCTCACAAAATAACTCTGAAAGGAAGCCTAAAGGTATAAAGCTTTCAATGAACTGAAACATATGGTACCAGAATCGCATCAATACTTAATGCTGTATCGTGTATGTTGTGTTCCTTCCTTCTAACAGGAAGGAAACTACTACTTATGAGAAACAAAAAGACTATACAATGAATGCTGCCTACCACGGAATAACTTCAAATAATTCTTATTAAAAAGTCTGATGTATTACAAATGATGTTACACAGCGATATGATAAAACTCGCTGGAGTGAGTTCAGGTCATGCACACAATCAAGAGAGGTTACTCTGATTGTAAAGAAAACCAAGGTTTTTAAATAAAATATTCTTCCCTAGCCAACTCGCCGTTTTCCCTGTCTTCCAGAGGTATCGAGGTAACAAACGTTAGTCCTCAAACCTCGCGAGAGCATTTCACTCTCGCTTCACTGAGCGAAGGCCGAGGATTGGCCAATCAGGAGGAGGGGGCCTCACCGCGACCAGCCCCCGTTGCCGGGAGACGCGAAGGCGTGCGGCCACTAGGGGTTAGGCCTTGAGGGCCCAGGAAAGCTGCGCGCAGGTGAGCGGGGCGTCTCGGGTGAGCTAACGGGTTCGCGGGCCCGACTGGAGGGCTACGCGGTAGTGGAGGGCTTGGAAAGAAGTGCGAGTGCCCTTGAGTCGTGCGACTTCGCTCCTTCCGCGCCCCTCCGCGGAGCGACCTCCCTCTTTCCGCGCCCTCAGCGCCGGCGGAGGTGAGAAATCCCGGGTCCAAACTCTCCCTCTTTGCCTCCCTTGCCGATTATCTTCGCCTTGGAGATGCTGATGCGTTTCAAACAAAATAAATCCAGCTCTTAGGTGTTCTCCTCCGCCAAGGAAGTCCCATTTCTAGTCCGGCAGAGCGTGAGGAGAGACCTCAAACAGTCCCCTGAGGAGACCTGCCAAGGCGAGACCAGAGGGAACGATCCGAGCGCCTCCAAGACAGAGTTCACTGTGGGCTGAGGGATTTTACTCGAAGTAATAATAGATTTGTGTCTGTTGGTCAGAGCGGAAGGGACTTAGCAACTTTCCACTTCTTCATATATGTTAAAATGGTTGTTTCGGGGAGGATAATGATTGTAATAATTAGGAGCCAGATGTTTCATGTAAAGTATCTGGAATCGTCACAACGGCTGTGCAAGCTGGAGCTCGCTGCCACACTGCAGATGAGGAAACACGTCCAGAGGGGATAATATGGCTGGTAACTGACGGAGCTCCGTTAGCATCCCTAAACTTTCTGGAACCTCTCTGGTTGTGTGAATAACCCCAGCGATTGCGTGAACATTTGAAGGCCTAACCCCGGAGTTAGTGGCATATTTATTATTAGTGCCCCTCCCTTTTATTTTACCCGGTGGAACTGATCTAATGCTAACTAAACTTTTTCCACGATAGTAAAGCAGTGGCAAAGAAAATCAGGTGGAAAGTCTATATATCGTACATTTTCTTAAAGTTCCTCAGGAAAGCTGGATTAACACTGACGAATTCTGCTGGAAACAGGTTTATTTTATTAGCTTTCTCTGGGGGTAACCGTTTTGACCACAGACCTTGTCTGCCTTTCAAAAAGTTGTTTCATGAAACTCACTTTTCTATTTGAAATAATAATAGTAGTAATTCTACTACTTTGTCCGAAGAGTTCAAAACGGCAAGAAAATAGAATCACGGAGCTAGTTGGAATGGGAAGGTTGTAAGTTTGGCGTGAACATATTAAATATAAAGTGATAATGGGATATCTGAATAGAAATTCCCAGTAAACAGTTGAACACTTAGAATTGGTGCCCAGTTTAAAGGACAGAACAGGAGATACTGATTTATGAGTAATCAGCCTAGTTCAAGTTATAAGAAAAGGATGAAATATTGTGGAGAGACGAGAAGTAATCCAAGGACTGATCATGAATGATGCTAAGGAAAGCCAGGGAAGAAGTACTGGGCATGGGCTATAGAAACTGAGAACCCATTTTAGTTCGAGAAATGATTTGTTTCCTTTTTAATAATTTAGTAAATTTTTGTAACTGGCAATGCCTTCATGTGGGAGGAAATTCAGACGGTGCAAAATAACAGAAAGTTTTTGCCTGGCACCGAGATATATGCTGGGGGTATAAAGATAAATAAGATCCAGCTCTTGCCTTCAAGGTAGAGAAATACTTAAGCAGATTATTTCAATTGGTGTGATAGGTCCTGGGATAGAGATGTGTATGGATCCATCGTAGCATTTAGGTCAGCCCTGTAAATTCAAATTGAAGAAGGTGGGGGTGGTTATGGTCTGGTCGTTGAAGGATTCCTAGGGAGGATAACAGGCAAGATGTGTATTATGCAAGGGGACCACTCAGGAGGCCAGTATAATAATCCACTTGAGTCCATGAGGCCATGAACAGTACTATAGGAATGGAGAGGAAGTTAGATTTTAAACATTTAGGCATAAAATCAGTAGTAGTATTTCATTAGCTATGGGAAATGAGGAAGAGTCAGAAATCAAGGACTACGTTTCTGGCTTGTATGGATGGCTAGGAGTTGGTACCAAGAGGAAGAGCAAATCTGGGGGCGATGACAATGAGTTTACATTTAGATATATTTATTTTGAAATCCTGATGATATATTGAAGTGGAAATGTCGAGTAATTATTTGGATATAAACACCTAGGAGTGTGAGAAGTCAGGACTGGAGATAACGGTGTTGTGAGTCATTAGCTTATTAATTGTTAAAACCCTGAGTGTAGATGAGGTGGCACAATGAGAGCTTAAAGAGGAAAAAGAAAAATAGACTGTGGATGATATCTTGGGAAATGCTGCTAATAAAGGCAGGTAGAATAAGATGGAGACTGAAAAAGGAGAAACAGAAGAGGGGAGTGTCAAGGAGATGGTTTCATGTAGGAGTGGACACCAGTAACAGAGAGATGACATTTACATTCCTAACTGCATTGGCAGGAACCATTTGAATGGAAGAGTAGGAATCCAGGAGATAGAGGAAGTGGAAAAAGTAGAGAATAATGGATATAAGCTATTTTTTAGAGTTTGCCTGTGTAGAAAAAGG
The DNA here is from genome assembly GCF_009873245.2 of Balaenoptera musculus. Taxonomy (NCBI): domain Eukaryota; kingdom Metazoa; phylum Chordata; class Mammalia; order Artiodactyla; family Balaenopteridae; genus Balaenoptera; species Balaenoptera musculus. The sequence goes on along the minus strand of NC_045790.1, from coordinate 41,186,390 downwards.
ACATGTAAGACTGTATTAAAGGTGGTTTCAGGATCAAGAAATTAGTTTTTAAGGTTAGGAAAGAATGGAACATGATAACAGACTGAAAGAAAGGAGGCAGTTTAAAGACATACGTAAGAGCTGGATAATGCCCCAAAGGAGATTGGGGCAGGGGTGAGGGAGAAGGAGGTTGGCAAGGAGAGGGAAGCTAATGTCCCAGAGGTATGGGATCAAGAGGATAAATCAGAATAGAGACTGATCTTGAATGAGAGAAAGGATGGCTATTGAGATTGGAGGTCAGGGTGTTTATAGGTAAGTGTGTGCTCCAAATGTGATAGATTTCATGTCTTAATTTTCTCAATTATGAAATTGAGTCATCTGCTGAGAGTGGCAGGGACAGACTTAATTGGAAAAGTGGTTAAGAATTGGAATCATCAAGGACAGAGTAGCTTATAAAGGATAAATAAAATAATTTCTGAGATGAGGGTCCATCTAAATTTGGTGACTATGGCTTTGCAGTTCTCCAGTCTGTACAGTCTTGGGATTTCCATCAACAGTGTTCAGCAGTCCAGGTTGAATGTAGAGAATGGTTTCTGATTTTGCCAGAAGGGTTGAAGAAGAGTTCGAGGATGCAAATTTGTTGATGGTGCTCATGAGACAATAATTTAATATTGAGAAGGAAAGGAGTCCTTGAAACTGACCTCCTCAAGGTCACTAATGGTTTCTTGGATGGGGATTCCAATGGACATTTCAGTATTCGTCTGACTTGAATTCCCAGCAGAAAATGGCATTGACCATTCCTGCCTTTTCTTGGCATCTCTGACACACACTCCTGGTTTTTTGTTTGCTGTCTGAGTCTTCGTTTTCAGTCTCTTATACTAGTTTCTCCTCTTCTGTGCAATCTCTAGGTATTGACATTCCTGAGGCCAGAGTCTTGGGCACTCTTTTTCTCCATATTCTGTCTCTAGTTCAGTATCTTTAAAACTCTTTTGAACATGACCTATAATAGGACATATATTTTACATTATAGACCAGTATACACATGTGTGTAAATTTATATAAATATAAATGAAAAAAAATTTAATGAAACAGTACTCTTCCTATGTGCAATGAACTCTCTTGTATCTTCTATTTTATTTCATATTTAAACCATATTGGTCATAACCTGCTAAATTGTTTTCATAAGCTACTAATAGGTTGTGACCCATAATTTTAAAATGCTATTTTAAATTATTAGCCAAAACTTTAAATAATAATATATTCTGATGAGTAAAGGAGGGGGCTGGTAAACTGGGAGAGAATGCGTGAATAAAGGAAATAGTTTAAGGGGAGGTGTAGTGAGAATAAAGGTGAGAAAAAAGGTAGAAGGAGAGGAAATTAAGGCCAGAGAATAAAGTATTTCAATTAAGATATTTGAGATGAAGCAATTCCAGATGATGACAAGCTCCAGCTCTGGCCATGGCTATGAATGACTAAAATAGAGTTGAAATGATTACTGAAATTTAGGTCAGGGAACTGTGAAGCTAGAATGTTACATATTGAATCCAGTATCCATGTGGAAGTCATCCAGGATGTTGGTGGTACTGGAATAGAGGACTGTGAACAAAAGATTTTAGTAAACATGGGGGAGAGATTAGGAGGTCCCTAGATAGAAGCAACCAAGAAAAATCCAAGGCAATATAGTTGCATTCTTTGGTCCTCAAGGGAAGAGAATCCTGTTTATTTTTTTAAAAACTTGGAAGAAGAATGTTTTGACAGTGACATTGTGGAGCAAGGAGAGTGCGGTGTACTCCTTTGCTTTGGAATTGTGGGACAGGAAGCTAAAACAGCCTTCACTACCAAAAGCATTTTCAGGAGAAGACGGGAACCTGTTAAGGCAAAGTGTAAAAGGAACTATTTATAATAGGATTGAGAATATAAAGGAGTTTATTATAGACCAGAAATCACAGAGAAAATATCGGCAGAGAAGAAAGATACTGGTTTTGCTGGGAGAGAGAGAGAGCTTACTAGAGTATGGGATGAGAGTCCAAGAGAGAAAGATATCTAGAGGGGCTTGCATTTTGATAAGATAACAGGGAAATGAGGAGGGCATGTTGTAATAAATGATTTCATGGTTCTAAATTGAACATTAATGTCAAATCTGAACAGAATTAAAGCGAGCTCAACCTTGTACGTAGTGATACCTGGAATGGCAATTGGCAAGAAAAGTCATCATGGATTAAATGTTTGAAGGAAGGGTATGCAGGTCACTACTATCTTGCTACAGAAGATACCAAAGGAGACCTATTCCTTGTTTCCAAACAGTGGTTAAAGTGAGCAAGCAATGGCCAGTAATCACAAACCTTCAGCAGCTCGCCCTGTTTCTCGAGGTGGGATTGGATTGACAGGAAGGCCTCCTTCTGGAATACGACCCCCATCAGGAAATATTCGAGTGGCAACTGGAGTAAGTTTAAAACAAATTATTGAATTATTATGCGTATATCCTGGTAGAATTTGGAAAGCTTGTCTATAATAAGAGATTCTTCTTTGTTTTTCTTTATTCTATAAAGAAAACATACTATTATATAAGTATGTTTTTTGGAAAACATCTAGAAGTATAAATGTGGGAGAATGTTTGAAAGACACTGTTAAGAGAAAGAGGCCTGCTCATGCTGATATTCAAATTTATTTTAAAGTTACAATAATTTAAGTGGTATAGTATATTGGTGCCAAAACCAAATGAAATGGAAAAGACCAGAAATGGAATCAAGCATGTAAGAATTTAATTAATGATTAAGGTGGCGTTTCAAATTAGTTGGAAAAACATGGAGTATTCAGTAGTGCATGCATTCAGTAGTGCATTTCAAATTAGTTGGAAAAACATGGAGTATTCAGTAGTGCACTCAAATAACTGGTAAACCATTTGTTTTAAAAAACCAAATCCCTCCCTCACACAGAATTCTAGATATTTTAGAAATTTTATATTTAAAAAATGAAACCATAAATGTATTAGAGGAAAATATAGGTAAGTATTTTGTATAAACTTGGCATAGGCTAGGCCTTTGTAAAAATAACAGGAAACATCAAGTACTGAAAAGGAAAGTATTTTTATATTTATATATTTGAATTTACAAAAATTGAAAACATCATAAATGTTAAAAGAAAAATGACAAACTGGTTAAAAAAAAAAGTATTTGCAACATATATGTCATACATAGAGTTCAGACTCTTAAAATGAAAAAAGAAAGTTTACTCATTTGTAAAAGCTCTTTCTGTATTAAAGCTATAAATCCTATGTCCAATCAAAATTCCTTGAGATTTCTCTTGGGGTAGGGGAAGGAATATCATTGTAAAACTATTCTAACATTCACCTAGAACGGTACAAAGGCAAAAATAAGAAAAAGTACAATACTCTAATATAAAAATATAAGTAATAAGTAAAACAGTGTTCTGGTTGCTACAGCAGCCTAGAAACAAACTCTAGTCAATGTTAAGAGCTTAACGTAAGATACAGTGTCATAAATCAGTGAATCAGTAAGAGAAACACACCACATTAGAAAGAATTGGTAAACTTTATAAGCTGATAATTCTAAGCAGAATAATATCCTGTAAGGATATTTATTACATTTTCATTATAATTATAATAGTGAAAATTTGAAAACAGCCTAAATGGCCTTACAACAGGTTAATCTTAAATAAATTATATGTCTATCCCTATAATCGGCTATTAAGTAGCCTTTAAAAATTATTTTCAAAAAATATTTCTGGAAATAATATATCTTTATAGTACAGTATTAAGTGAAAAAAGCACTGTGGTATCAGTTTAACATAAAGATATATATATATTTATATTTACATAGAAAGAAATGAATACTCCAAAATATTCATAGTTATTTCTCTGATGCTCACAAGAGATGGTTTTGCCTATCTCATAAGGTGCGTGTGAGGTACTCAAGCTCGGACGGTAGACTAATTGCAAACTAGAGATAATGTTGGGTCCCGTGTTTAATTCATATGAAGAGCAGCAATTTTTGGAGGGAATAATTTTGTTAAAGTTAGGTTTTCTTAAAGTTTTAAGATTTTTCTAGAGTTTTAGGTAATATTATCAACATCGTCATCAACTTATACTGAAATGATTTTTCTAAAGTCTTCATATATATGGTACTGAGCTAGGGTATCTTTTTCTATTATTCTAATAGTAAGAATTTATGCTTATTAAATATTTATAAAAGGAATCTGAAATATATTGGCCACCTACTGTTTGCCAGGTTCTTTAACTAATTTTTGCAATTACTAAAATAGTAATGCTTGTTGTAAAACATGCAAAGGAAAAGTGTCAGAGTTCCCTCCTTCTACCCCAGGTATAACCATTGTCTAAGGTGTGATGTGTATCCTTCTAGACCTTTTTCTATCCATTTACAAACACTAACACACATCCATATATAATTGTATGGTTTTAGTATTTTCCAAAATGAGGACAGTGCTATATGTATACATTCTTATTTATCTTGTCCTTTTCTTTCAATAATGTATTATAAATATATTTCTGTGTGAATACATGAATATCTACTACATTCTTTTTAATGTGTGCAGTTTTAATTTATGCTTTCTTCTCTATACTTTCATCTGGTAAATTTTTTTTAAAGTGATATAGTTATTTGAGTAGCTGTCATAATTATGCTTGCATAGAGCCAAAGAGGAAATTATTCAGAAGGTTTATCCAAGGAGAGATTTAGCATTCTTTCCCAAAGATCACTCAGGATAATCCTGAACTCATTTCTTTTGAATTTGTAGTTGACAGTATTCCTGTATACAGTGTATTCTTTGGAATGTGTTACTGTTCCTGGCCCCCATACTCAAATTAATTACCAAGTACTTCTCAGAGTCACTTGAGAACTATGTTAGCTGATAGAATTTGAGGCTACCAGCTAAAAGAATTAAAAAATCAACCAGAATGGTTGTATCTAACCTCTATCTAAAATTTCTACTACATATTTAAATCTACTACTTTATTCTTTGGCAGAGAGTGAGAAAAAAGAAAAGAGGGAAAGGAAGATAAACAAAAGAAAGGTATCTTGGAACAGTTTCAGGCTGTCCTTTATACCTTCCCATGCCTGTACATACTATATGAACTGACAAGAAGGGAGTCTTTTGACCTTTCCTCAGGTTGTATAATATTACACTAGATTCTGCAGACCTGAAGTAGAGAATCATGTAGAGTAATAATATGAATGCTTGCTGAATGATGGAAACTCTTTAATACTTATATGGCTATCTTGTGATGTAATTATATCTTTTTTTCTCAAGATGAAAATTTCTTTATTTTTTTCTGATTTTAATGGTAATATATACTTACTGTAATAATGTTGAAAATATGAAATTATATAAAACATAAAATAAAAATGAACTATTATATAGGGATAAACTTTGTTACTATTTTTAAATGTAATCCTCCAGACTTTATTTTACAAAAATGGAATTATAACCATTTCCTATGGTTAAATAAGAACAAATAGGTGGACATTTTGCTCCTTTCCAGTTTGGGAGTACTATAAATACATCTACACATAGAATTTTAAATTTTAAAGAAATGTATTATTTAATTATCATAGAATTTTAGATGTTAATTTTATTTAATATTTCAGACATTTAAAAATGTAAGGAAAATTTTACAAATTATATAGAATCTTAGTTTTTTTTAATATTCTCTTTGCAGTCTTAACAATATTAGAGGCACAGTCTTTTTCTTGTTTATTAAAACTGAATCTTGTTTGTCATTTAGATGCCACCTGGAACAGCAAGACTGGGCTCTCGTGGTGGTCCCATAGGGACAATAGGAGTTCTGTCCTCTCAAATCAAAGTTGCTGATCGTCCTGTGACACAACAAGGTTTGAGTGGAATGAAAACTGGGATGAAAGGTATCTATTTTAAGAAGATGAGTATATTTTGTACAAGCATTACAGTATCATATTACTAAATCAGAATTATAGACTGAAAGAGGCTATTTTATTCAATTCTTATTCCTTGATTCACAAAATTGTAAGGGTTAAATAAAAGAATGAATGTGAAAATTCATTGTGAACTAGGGAGTTATATACATATATTGGCTATTTTAATCTTCATTTTTCTGAACATAGAAGTTTGCTATAAGTTTTCCTAAATTGAAGTATAGTTGATTTATAATATCATGTTAATTTCAGGTGTACAGCACAGTAATTCAGTTATATATACATATATATGTGTATATATACTCCTTTTCAGATTCTTTTTCCTTATAGGTTATTACAAAATATTGAGTAGTTTCTTGTGCTATACAGTAGGTTCTTGTTGGTAAACTTTGCTATAACTTGAAGAAATTTGAAATAATTTGAAGAAAAGAAAAGCTCAGGAATAAAAATTAGATTTCTAGTACTATATAGAAATATTCTGAAATACTTTTTTTTTTTTTTTTTTTGGTTTCTATACCAAAATGACACTGGTAAGGCATTTGTGTATGTATGAGAAGTGAGTCAAGAAGTGTTACTTTTGGTAATAATTAATATTCCATTATAATGCTTAAGTAAGGAAGTGAGGCTAGCACATAGATTTATACTACATCTCTCATTATGCCTCTCTATGTTTAGAAAGGCATAATAATAACACTATATGTTATGATTCAGAAAGTTGGTCTATAATATATATATAATTCAAAGCATGGTGAACTGTTTTATAATGAGTTTTTTATTTTCTGTATTTGTGCAAATGACTTATCAGGGATGAAGATACTCTACTGGTACAAAGTTAATTATAAGATATCATACTACCTTCTGTAATACAGTATATCATGCCTTTCAGGAGACTTAAATTTTCTTACTTGTATTATAATACCCTTAGCTCACTAAATATTAAAAACCAATTGATTACTGGACTTCCCTAGTAGTCCAGTGGTTAAGACTCCATGCTTCCGATGCATGGGGTGTGGGCTCAATCCCTGGTTGGGGAATAAGATCCTACAAGCTGTGTGGCGTGGCCAAAAGATGAAAAAAAAAAAATTTGATTATTTAGAAATGCTTGCTTGATAATTATCAATACTGTGAAGGAAAATGAGTCAAAATTTTTTAGTTGTTTAGTCTTTAAAAATGTCTTCATAGAAGTGTTTATGTTTAATATTACTTATTTAAAAACAAGGGTAGAAACATACTGCAATTCTATAGAGAATTCATCAAATTTTATTACTGTATTAATTTCTCCTTTAAAACAGAACCAGTATCATTTAAGATAGTCATTTTCTACTTCAAAGCCTTGTGTGAAAGAGTTCTAATTGTTACCATCATGCACCACTATCTGCTGTGACTTTTGTTCTTACCTGTTCCAGTTTCTCATTTCCCATTCTAGTGAGACATTCTCTCCCTCTTCTCAGCATAGACCTCAGTCAGTACTCCCTAGCCATTTCTTTCATGCCTTGCAGGGCACTTCACCTCTCTCAAGGTTTGGGACAGTTAACCTAGGAATACTTTTTTAGTCCTACTGAAATGTAAGATTATGTTTCTTTCTAAAAAGTCTCTGAAAAAATTATGTAAAATCATAATATCTTGCCTACATTGAGAAATTTGTAGTCTAAATCTGCACTGTCCATTATGATAGCCAATAGCTATATGTGGCTATTTAAATTTAAATTAATTAAAATTAGGTAAAATAAAAATTCATTTCCCAGTAGCACCAGCCATATTTCAAGTGGTCAGTATTCCCATGCAGCTACTTTATTGGACAGTGCTGCTATAGAATATTTCCATTGTTGCAGAAAGTTCTTTTGGTTAGCCCTGTTCTAGACCCCCTTAGACCCAGTTTCCATTCAGCCAACCTGACCTGTAGAGTCCACTGTTTTTGTTTTTGTTTTTTTGAGCCCGCTGTCCTAACACTATTTGTGGTCTTAATTCAAGCTTCCATTATGTCATGATGCTAAGATATTCTCTTTTCTATTTCAGTGCTTCTTCCTTATTTTCATATTTACTGGGGCATTTGTGAGCACTATTAGAGAACTGTTGAGTGTAATTCTGGTTGTGCTTTTGATTTGCTATTTTGGTGGCATTTTCCAACTGAACACTAATACTTAAAAAAATGTTTTTTAGGTCCCCAGAGGCAAATTTTAGACAAATCTTATTATCTTGGGCTTCTTCGGTATGTTAAAATACTTTTTTTCTATGCATGATCATGAAGTTTTAACTACGGTACTTATTAAGATAATTAGGTTGTAAAGCAATTATACTCCAATAAAGATGAAAAAACAAAAGATAATTCGGTGTCTGTTAATTCCTAAGAATTTTGTATTCTAACATCATTTTTGGTTAATTTGGCTGTAAACAGATGTCATCCCAAAATGTGGTGATACAGTTAGGCTGAGGTTTTAAATTTTATGTATTTGAATGTATGTGAACTATATATTTCAAGTTCACTGTTTTTCATTTAATAGTAATCTTTTATGCTTTTTTCACTAGTTATTCTGAAATATATTATTCATACATATATGTATTAATGATAAAATATATATGCTTATTTATAATATATTTAGTACAGAGTTTTAAGTAAGTATGTATTTGGTCAGTTGCTATAAATGTGGCCTAATTTTAATTAATTCATAAGCTTTGTTATATATCTCTAAGTATGCAGCTCTAAATTAAGAACTCTTTTCTCTTTCTATACCTACCTTTTTCTCTGCTCAGGTGTCCTACTTTCTTATCTCCATTTTTCCATTACACTTTGTTTTCTTGTTGGCTCATCCTCTATATCTTCTTTCTCTCTGACTTGCCTTCCATTTAATGCATCCTTCTATCGTGTCCTGAAAGCTCTGTTTTCTTTCTTAGTCCTTAATTCTTTTGTTGTTCAATTACCTGAATCCTTTTGATTCTCAAACTCCAGAAGGCAATAGGAGAAGGGTAGGTTTTCTCCATCTGTCCTCAAAGCTGCCATCAGTAAGAAAGATAGTGAGGCCATCAGTTGAATAGCATCTTTTGATATCCAGCCACTTTTTAATCAAAAGAAGGGAAGGTGATAGAGCTATTTCTCATCAATGCATTATTGCCTCTCTTCTCCAGGATTTGTGCTTCTGTATTAAAATATAGTTTTACCTATTTGTGTAGTTGACTGTAGAGCAGTGGTTCTCAATTGGTAGTGATTTTGCCCCCCAAGGAACATTTGGCAATTTTTAGACACATTTTTAGTTGTCATAATTAGGTTTGGGGGGTGTGCCACTGGCATCCAGACCAGAGGTGCTGTTAAACATCCTACAGTGCACAGAATACCACCCCCCTACCAAAGTATTATTCAAAGACCTAAAATGTCAGTAGTGCTGCTCTTGAGAAGCCCTGTCCTAGAGGGTAGCAAGAGCTGTAAGGGTGACAATTAGGTATCTACTTCTGTCTTAGATTGTACCAGTTTGCCCAGGTTTCCATTCCAGTCCTGTTTCATCTTTTTTAATGAATAGAGAACCTATATCAGTTTATCAGTTGGGATATACCTCCTTAATCAAATAAGCCACTTAAATTGTTTTTCTTTTTTTAGTGAAATTTCACAAAACCATTTATATTATTGTTACACATTTATGAAAAGTTTGTTTCGTTTAACTAGAGAGACTGTTTTCTGGATTGGAAATATTACTGACTTTTTTATTTCTTTTCACTTAGAAGTAAAATAAGTGAACTTACAACAGAAATCAATAAACTTCAGAAAGAAATAGAAATGTACAATCAAGAGAATTCAGTATATTTGTCATATGAAAAGAGGTGAGTAATTTTGCAGTTAAAGTATGCAAGGTATGTTTTTATTATGAGTAACATTTAATGTAGTATGTATCAGGAGTTAATACTGAATTTGTAGTTGTACATAATATTCATAATGTTCATCTGCCTATTTATGTATTTATGAATGTTTTTATTTTATGTTTCCAGAGCTGAGACTTTAGCTGTTGAAATCAAAGAGTTTCAAGGACAACTAGCAGACTACAACATGGTATTTGTTCTTTTCTGAATTTCTTTTGAATATTTTCATTGTTTTTTACCAATTTAAAAAATGTTACTTTAAATACCAAATAATACATGAATACATGCGTAGTGAGAATGATTGAAACCATAGAAAGTGTAGATATTAAAGTTTCCCTTTGCTTTCTCCCTCCTTTCCCTCCCCAGAAATAATTTGGCTTAACAGATTGATAAGTATTCTTCAAGCCTTTAAAAAAAAAAAAAAAAAAGAATTTATCAATACTTAAAAATACAGAAACATGCACACTTTTTTTCCCTAACAATGTTAAAATAATAATTTTTAAAGTAGATAAAATTTATTGGGTACTAGCAATGTCATTACTTTAAAAATGTTTTTGTCTTTCTATGGAGTGTTGTCATCATGAAATTTTAAAAATTTAATTACTTAATCCACAAATTACCTTCATCAGTATGTTTCATTCAAAATACAATGTTTGCCTTCTGTCAAAATAGAGTATCTAACATAAACATAGTTTTGCTTCCTAATGTGGACTTCCAGAAGATGCTTCCTAATGTGGATTTCCAAAAGAAATGATCCCGTTGGCAGTGTTGATTACTGCCTCAATCTTTGGGGTAATCTTGGCCCCATGAAAATTTCTAGTGGCAAAATTTTCTTCCTTCCTACTCTGTAGGTACTTTAGGCAGCAGTGGTCTCTGGACTTATTGAAAACTTTTATCTCACTTCTCCAACTAAAAAATAGTGTTACACAAAATAAGAAACATGCCACCATAACGGTTAGGTAAATTATGATATACCTACTTGATATTGTTACATTGTACTCATAAACAAAATTTCTCTGATTATAGTATATTGTAATTCTCACATTTGTTGGACTTTATAATCCATAATATTCTGTAAATGATGTTCTGTTCTAAATATGAGAAAAATAGTTTTTTATAAAATATAAAAAGACATTAGATGAAAGGGATTTTTAGTTGTACTAGAATGCATTAGGTAAGTTACTTAATATAAAAATATTAATAACATGTAAAATATGCTGTTTGTAGGTTTTTCTCTGATACAGAGAAAGCAGTTAGTTAGCCAGGTATCTAACATATAGTAAGGTCTCAATAAATATTAGAGCTCATTAGCACTTATTATTCATACCACAATTGAAAATGTGATACATAGTAATATATATTACATTAGGAAAGCTTAGTCTTTTAAAATCAATTACATCCAAATAGTTTGCTTTTAGTAGCCTCCTGTTCAGATTCTGGCTCTACAACTTGCTAAATTTCTGTATCTGCAAAATGTGGACAAAATATCTACTTCATAGAGTAATTGTGAAAATTAAGTGAAATAATACATCTAATAAGTTCAGAACAGGGTTTGGTACAAGGTAAATAGGTAAATATGTTTGCTATTCCTGTCATTGCCTAACTCTTTGAAGTAGGCTAACTAGTGTTCTGTTTGTGCCTTGCCCTGTTGTTTTTTTTTTAATTTTTTTTTTTAATTTTTAGAAGACCAAGAAAATCATTTTACATTTACACTGGTGTAAATTTGTAAATCCGTTAACACTCCTCCCCACTGAAAAGAAAAAAAAAGAGAGAGAGTGAGAGATCTTCCCCCAGATTTTGTCTTCTCAACATCCTTCTTTATAAGCTCAGACATCTTTTCAGAGCAGGCAAAGCTCTTTTGAGGTACGATCGGCAGGAAGAGTAGTTCATTACTGCCTACTTTTCCACCCTAAAGATGTAGTTTATTGATTGCCGTAATTCATAGTATATGCTTACTTAGCTCAATATTTGTTTTTGTCTTAGAATGTAAAGTACTTGGAAGTATTAATACTTAAATGACTACTCATTAGTTGTAAGATTGAATACCTATATTATGGATTACAGAGAAAATTTATGAAGACTAATATAATATGTTTTTTTTTATACTTTTGTTTTTAGTTGGTAGATAAACTTAATACCAATACTGAAATGGAAGAAGTAATGAATGATTACAACATGGTAAGAAAATTTATAAGTATAAGCAATAGATCTACATAGCCTCCAAAACAAAGCATTTTTCTCTAGAAATAATTTGATAAACCTTATGTACCTTGGAGATAGGTATTACTCTGATCCTAAATACTACTGTTATAGTTGCGTTCCTTTAGTTGCTCTTTTAAAATTTCTTCCTGTTGGTTGGCTCTCCCAAGTGGATGCTTCAGTGTCTTTCTACAAGGCTGTGTTTGAACTGGTCTCTCACTAAGCATTAGTTAGGGAGTCCCGTCTACATATCCTTGTATATAAATTAGTTTGCAATACTTCTGGTTTAATATTTGTGCAAATGGAGCTGAGTACTCAATGAAGAGTTTTATTAGAAAGGGAGAAAATGAATAGTTACCATATGATGCCAGACATAATACTACTTTTGATTAGTAAATGAGAATTTGTGTTCTGTGGTCTTGGATTATTTGCTAGAAAACAGTAAAATGATAATTGCTAGCTTAATTGATTATAAACATTTGGAAGAAAATAACATACAACTTATAGCATAGTTTATAATTTATACAATCAAAGACTATTTTATAAAAGCATAGGATTTATAAAATGACTTTTCTAAATTGGGATTCTATTAATAAAAGCAATGATAATGTAGTGAAATTATTCTTAGCTTTAGAACACAGGAGAATTCCCAATTTAAAAACTGTATTTTTAATGCCAAATGTAAAAAGGTAAAATCTTTGTGTTTTTTTAGTTTTTTGAGATGGGTCCAAATTCTAGGCTGAATATGCACAGGTAGTGTCAACTAGGAGTACTCAGGTAAAATCCTAAATGATTTAAGAATACAACTTGCATTAGGTGTAAATTTAACATATTACTAATCAACTATTGAACACTTAATAAAATCTTGAAATTCTGTTTACATTAATGAAGTTTACATAAGATTACTTGACAGATCAGTAAACAATGAATATTTTTGGTGTGAGATTACAATGTAGCCTGTGAAAAAGACCGTTTCTTTGTATTTGGTGTTTGTAGTGGTTTGTTAAATGAAGCATACTGTATTTTTTAAAACTTTGCCTGTGCCATTATGATTATTATAATAATCTCTAATTGGTTCATAATCAGAACAACCTTTAAAGAGATAGTTTGGTCTAATGGTAATTTTTTATCAATAACTTTTGTGTTAACTCTTTATTCAGCTTAAAGCTCAAAATGATCGAGAAACACAAAGTATGGATATTATATTTACTGAAAGACAAGCGTGAGTACAGTCCATTTAGAAATCAAACAGATTTATAAGTGACTTGTATAAGGTAGTTTAACTTCTGAGCCATTTATTTCTTTACAATTTTGTTAATTGGTTTTCCCTGATGTATTTTTTTATTTAAAAAAGTTGAATATTTGCAATACAAATTGTATTGTTTATGTATCTTTTTTTTTTTTAATTTTCATCTAGTATTTTATTTTTTTGGCTATGTTGGGTCTTCGTTTCTGTGCGAGGGCTTTCTCTAGTTGTGGCAAGCGGGAGCCACTCTTCATCGCGGTGCGCGGGCCTCTCACTATCGTGGTCTCTCTTGTTGCGGAGCACAGGCTCCAGACGCGCAGGCTCAGCAGTTGTGGCTCACGGGCCTAGTTGCTCCGCGGCATGTGGGATCTTCCCAGACCAGGGCTCGAACCTGTGTCCCCTGCATTGGCAGGCAGATTCTCAACCACTGCGCCACCAGGGAAGCCCCCTTGTTTATGTATCTTATCTTCATTCAGAGAAATAAAATTTCTATGTCTTGGAGTTTAAAATCTAAGATGGATAAGAACATCTTCATCTCTACTATTTGCAATTTTAACTTGAGCTCTTTTTTTTTTTAAAGATTTGTTTATTATTTATTTATTTATTTTTTATTTTTGGCTGCATCCGGTCTTTTTTTTTTTTAACATCTTTATTGGAGTATAATTGCTTTACGATGGTGTGTTAGTTTCTGCTTTATAACAAAGTGAATCAGCTATACATATACATATATCCTGATATCTCCTCCCTCATGCGTCTCCCTCCCACACTCCCTATCCCACCCCTCTAGGTGGTCACAAAACACCGAGGTGATCTCCCTGTGCTATGCGGCTGCTTCCCACTAGCTATCTATTTTACATTTGTTAGTGTATATAAGTCCATGCCGCTCTCTCACTTCGTCCCAGCTTAATGCGTCGGGTCTTAGTTGCGGCACGCGGGATCTTTGTTGAGGCATGCAGGATCTTTCATTGCGGCACGCAGGCTCTTCATTGTGGTGCACAGGCTTCTCTCTAGTTGTGGCACACGGGTTCCAGAGCGCGTGGGCTCTCTCGTTTGCGGCACGTGGGCTTTAGTTGAGGCACGTGAGCTCAGTAGTTGTGGCACGCAGGCTTAGTTGACCTGCGGCATGTGGGATCTTAGTTCCCCGACCAGGGATCTATCCCTCCCCCCCTGCATTATAAGGTGGATTCTTTACCACTGGACCACCCGGGAAGCCCCTAACCTGAGCTTTTTAACTAATTCGAATTATGAGATTTAAACCCCAGTCTAATGAAACGCACATTATTATTCAGTGGGCTATTTATATTATTTCATTATTCAATTATTAATTGATAATTAGTTGTTATATTAGTAATCTAATCATAGACGTAGATTATTTGTGCATCTTTTTTTTTTTTTAAGATTTAGCTGCTTCAATTTAAGCAGAATGTTGAATATCTTTTTTTTTTAATTTAATTTAATTCATTTATTTATTATTTTTGGCTGTGTTGGGTCTTCGTTTCTGCGCGAGGGCTTTCTCTAGTTGTGGCAAGTGGGGGCCACTCTTCATCGCGGTGTGCAGGCCTCTCACTATCGCGGCCTCTCTTGTTGCGGAGCACAGGCTCCAGACGCGCAGGCTCAGTAGTTGTGGCTCACGGGCCTAGTTGCTCCGCGGCACGTGGGATCTTCCCAGACCAGGGCTCGAACCCATGTCCCCTGCATTGGCAGGCAGATTCTCAACCACTGCGCCACCAGGGAAGCCCCCTGTGCATCTTTATATATAACCTGGTTAAAGACCAAATACCAAGTAACTTTGAGTTTGGCTATAAGGTAAATGTGGCAGTGACAGTAATGCCTACAAAGATAATAAATGGATGTAGTGTAGTTATCTTAGCCCATTTGGGCCGCTATAACAAAATACCATAGACTTGGTTACTTATAAACAACAGGAATTTATTGCTCACGGTTCTGGAGGCTGGGAAGTCCAAGATCAAGGCACCAGTATAGTCCTATTCTGGTGAAGGCCCTCCTACTGGTTCATACCTAGCGCCTTCTCAAGGTATCATCACATGGTAGAAGGGGCTAGGGAGCTCTGTGGGATCTCCTTTATAAGGGCACTGATCCCATTCATGAGGATTCCACCCTCATGACCTAATCACCTCCCAAAGGCCCCAACCTGCTAATTCCATTACCTTTGGTGGTTAGGATTTCAACATATGAATTTTGGAAGGACACGAATATTCAGACAACAGCTTTAGTTAACATAATTATTCTTTATTGACTTTTTGACCTTAATTATTGTCTAAAGCAGTGCAAACAGAAGATGAGCTATTTTGTACATACTAATACTGCACACATTTTGTTCCATAAACTTATCAATATTAATTTCCTTGAGAGCAAGGATAATAATTAACCAAAATTATGTAACATCAAACATACTGTCATATTACATCTGCATGTACAGTAAATATTTGATGAAGAATAGGATGTTAAATATAAGGATGAACTATTTGAAAGATAAATGTAATTTTCTATTGATGAAAAACAAAGGAATCTCATTTTCCCCATCTATCATTTGATGCTACTATAAAGTGCTATCTTTTTTTTTTTTGGCTACACTGGGTATTAGTTGCGGCATGCGGGATCTAGTTCCCTGACCAGGGATTGAACTCAGGCCCCCTACATTGGTAGCACGGAGTATTAACCACTGGACCACCAGGGAAGTCCCTAAAGTGCTATCTTAAAAATTACAAATATACTGAAAGTCTCTTCCCTTTTACAAAGAAAATTCCGTATTCATGGTGACCAAGCACTTACTTGAAAACTTCCTTTTTGTTGTTGTTGTTCTGGTTTTAGACCATTTAGCAAATATTTATCATTCACTACATATAAAATACTTTCCTAGGTACCTAAAGAATAAGAAATAATAAGGTATAACCTGTTGAGGACCTTATATAGTTTAGAACATTTAGGTCCTCATTTATTTCATCATTTATCTGCAAAGTTATATGATACCCAGGTCAGATTTATAAATATTATATGTACATGTTTTATAGATATTTTATCCAAAAAGATAACTCCCAGATTATAAATTTAAGAATTTCATAGGTTTTTATGTCTATTTGGTTCATTTGATTAAGGAAAATGTTCTTAAAATAAAGTACTTTGTCCTGAAAATGTCAGCAGTTTCAAAACTTAGTATCTGTAGTTTGTAACTAAGGCTGAGTGAAATAGATTCTCCTGACCCTTTAAGAGGAAATTTAAATTAAAAACAAAGTTATTTTTATAAAGTTTATTTTTATATATCACAGGAGGATAGATTTATTTCATGTGTTAATCAGATAGCCAACATCTTAATAACATGAGACTTTACCTTGACTGTACATTCAAAGGGAGCAGGAAATGTCATACCTTGAGAAAGCAGGTATAAAAATCTTGTCTTTATTCTCTTCTCTTTTAGTACCACCATTTACTGTGGTATGAGACCATCTAGTTTATTATGGAACACCTATTTTTAATAAATTGGTTATAGTATATAGCCTCAATATGTTACTATGACGCCTGTGGCTTTAATTCAGTTTCATGTGCCTGCTTGAACTAATGATTCTCTTCCAATTCTAATGTCTACACTTTTCTAGTTTGGTGTTAGCTAAAATCATTTATCCTTTAAAAATATATGTAATTATAATTTTAAACCCATTTATTTTTCTTTGTTTAGTCAGATATCTATTGAATACCCAATATTTAATTATAAGAGGCTTTTGAATGTAAGAGATGAAAGGTAGTTTTTGCTCATTAATATTATATTTCATTTTACTACATTTCTCAAATATGAATATTTGCCTCAAATTAAGAAACGATATTTTGGTAAAATGATAGGTTATTTAGAAAAAGATGCCTTATATTTTTAAAGTTATCTCACTCTTATAATTGAGATTTAAAACCATAACATATAATTTACATTATCTGTTAGGAAATATTACACGTAAGACATTTATATCTTTTATTGAAAACATGTTCCTATAAATACAAATGCACATGACAAATGAGTCAGTTCTTTTATTTCACAGGGTGTATCATCCAAAACAGTTTTTATTTTCCTCAGTAGACATTTGAACTGAATTTACTATTGATATAACCTTAAAAATGACTGTTTTTAGGATATAATGTACATCTACATTATTTTTAGTCTCTTTTTTCTAAGAAATTATCAGGTATGTACATGTGTTAAAAACTTTATGTTACTGAGAAATTTGAACATACACAAAAATTAAATAGTGTATTTTACTCCTATGCACCCATCTCCATCAGCTTTTATCCAACCCTGCTCCATCCACACCACTAGACACTGTTCCCTTCCCTGTATAATGATGAAGAAAATTTAAAACCCCATATTATTTAATCCATAAATATATTTCAGTGTTTTAGAGATATTCCTTTCTCTAAAAGGTATAAATACTGTATACTAAATTTCCCCACATATGGAAGGTAAAAATGATAGATTTTGTTACAGTTTTTAATGCCACTATTTGCATTAAGTTGTTAAAATTATGATTGTAGCCAATTGTTTATAAGGAATTGGCAAATAATTCACTTTAGACTCTTCCTATAATAGTCTCAAGGCCAGTGTTCTTTGGACCATTATTGTCCTATGAGCTATTAGTAGCTATACATCAAAGAAAAGGTTTTGTTGTCAAGGAAGTTTGGCAAATTCTTAATATTTTGCTCTTGAAGAGCAGAGAGCAGTTTAGTTTAGTAAAGCCTTGGGTAAGTCCTATAGTAAAGAAACTTGTTTGACTTTGTTTAAACCCAGTATTTCCTAGTAATTCTATAGTAGTTTGACCATGTACCTTTTAATCCCCCACCCTGTAAATACTTCTGAATGTCTCTCTGGAAATTAATGTTCTAGAAGACAGTTTGGGAAACATTGCTCTATCTACAGCATCCCAAAGAACTGACCACGGACCAACTGAAGATTCCTCAGCCACAGCACAGAATCATTTGAATAAAAATCTCCTAAAGAGAGGCAGAAATAGGTATTTTTAAAAACAAGATTCATAGATGATTCCCACTTTGGAAGCCACCATATTATTCAATTGTGACAGTCATGCATTTTGATGACAGTCTTTCTTTGTAACAAAAATCAAGAGATTGTGCCTGGACATTGCACCTGTGCTTTAAATCACTACTAAATTTTCAGAAATTTGTTGTGCCAATTCAGGAAGCATTTAAAAAAATTTAAAAAGCATTTTCCAATTCCATGAATTCATTCTATGGGCATAAAATCAACCTTAGTGTGTTGTCAGTTTAAACTATCTCTGTTCTTCACTTTGACTTGTGATAAAATTCCAAAATCTTTATTTCTTTACTGATTCCAATCAGTAAAACTTTAATATGTATTACATCACATATCTGACTAATATGAAAATCTGTTCATTTTAATTAATGAATAATTTACCTTAGGCCTTTTCCTACTGTTATGTATGGTCCCCTGAATACTGCTGAGAATAGTAATGCTAGTATTTTAATTGTTAGCTAACAAGGAGTGGCAGTTACTGTATTTGGACCTACTTGCACAATGCCAATGAGAAGAGCATAATTTTATGATATTTATGTGTGTTGCAATTAATATGATGGTCTACTAGCTATAGTTCAGTATGTCATGTATCAAAATCTCCATGTCTGAACTGTGAGTGAGCTGTTAACATTTTTTAAAGAATCAAACATTGAAATAAATTAACTTTCTTCACGTAATTCATGAGTATCTATGTATTTGTCTTCAATAAACCCATCATCATCTACCACAAATTGATGGAGTTGTTCAAATATTACTGTAATTTCTTCGTAGCTTGTGTCTGATATCTGTGGAGGAGGACTTGGATTTCCAGTAAAACTATCTTCATAGGTTTCTGCTTCATGCTCTTCCAGGCGATGATGATTGTAACTAAGCAGAAAATTATACCATACTGGACATTTGATAGCAATTGAAATGAGGAGTGAAGTCATCAGTACAGTGACTACAACACTGACAAGAAAAGCCCAGCTTTTTCCTTGAGATTCACGTTCTTAAATGGAATATCGAGAAAGAGAGGGTGGGGGTAGTTTTGTTAAATTGACAAAAATACAATAATCATAATTACATGTCCTAATAACTCCCCAATATTGGTATTAGAAATAAATGTACATAATCTTCTTTAAGCAAAAGTTACTAAAACTGCCAAAAATAAAGATATTTCATAGTGTGGTGAAAGAATACCTTTTTTCAAAATATCTACCTGTCTTTGCAGGTATTGTTTATCCATTCACCTAGGGACATTATTGATTTATACCTGTTAAGAATTGTGACTTAACTAGTTAATACCAAGGCTCAGAGAAGTTAAATATCAATAATCTGCATAACGGCATTTGACTGATAACTAGCAGAGCCTACTTTAGAAACCCAGTGTTTTGTCAGTCTTTTTTTGGGTAGAGGAATTGTTCTTTTACATTGTTTTGTATATTTGTATATCCTCAGCAATATTATTATTCAAAACCAGTACATTACCTGAATTTCTTGTTAAGTTGTCCAAAAAACTATTAAATGTTGAATTGCTAATGGACTGAAAATGAATGTAAAAATCTTCAGTTATAGATGAAGGAAATTTTGAGTAGCATTCAGCCTTGTAAGGTACTGTTTTGATATTGTAGCACTTCAGTATATCCGGATAGCTGCACATGGTGATGTTCTCATTTTCTAGTAAATTAGAAAGAATAAGATTTATTATGGAAAATAATATTATTATGGTTAATAAATTATTATGGTTAACAACATTTTATAATTTTTTATCTAGAATTTTTTGACATATTTATCTGTTGTCATTAAAGATATTATAAAAAAGAAACTGTTGTATTTGCCTAGAAACACAATGAGGGAAATGCCCATTTCTGTTTGTTATGTTATAAATGTAGCTTAAGTGCAGTATCTGTTTATTGTTTAGTTTGTCTGTGTTAGTAAAGTAAAAATGTTATGATTTAGATTATGGTGAACATCTGGAACATGGCATGTAGTTTAGAAAGCAGGGCACCTGTTTTCACCTACTCTCTGACAAGATATCCTAAGAAAAGGAAGTGCTTTTAAAAATTAGTCTTATATACTGGAACTGCAAACTTAGTATACAAAGTGACAGTTTCATCTCATGTATATATAGAACATTTAAGTTTCTTTTCTTCTTTTTCTTTTTTTCTGGACAGGCAGAGGGAGAGCTTGTATTCAGCAATTGCTTTTCAGTGTTTCTTCTTGTTTCCCTTAAACAGGAATAGTTTCCTTTTCTTTTAGACATGAAACAAGAGACTTTTCTGGGGTAGAACAATCCAAAATCAATCACATTTTGGTTTTGACTAATTTAAATTATGATTGCTTACCTAGTGTCACATTCGATGTGTTCAACCAGTTTTGCAAATTCAGTAGACTACAAGAGCAGTTCCACGGATTTCCGTATAAAAGTATGAATTCCAGATGAAACAGTTGTGGTACATCAAGATAGCTTATCAAATTGCCTTGCAGATTCAATAGTATCAGGTGTTTTAGAGGCACAAATATATCAGGATTCAGTTGAACTATTTTGTTTTGGCAGAGATATAACTGTTTTAGTTTATCTAAGCCTGTAAAGGCACCCTGTTGAATTATGTGGGTGGAGTTTCTACAGATATTTAAAATTTCTAGATGGGAGAGGTTACCAAAACTATTATTATGTAGGATAATGACATTGTTCTCAATCAAATAGAGCTCGGTGAGTAAAAAATATGTCTGTAGAACTCTTGTATCTGTAACATTCAGAGTAATTTGGTTATAACTGAGGTCAAGTATAGTAACATTTTTATTGATATTTGCTGGGATCAAAGCATAATTCTTTGCAGTGAAATTACATTTGACTTCCTAAAAAGAAAATTAGAAATGCATTAATAAGGAAAAATGCTAGCAGAGTTTCCCAAATTTTCATATGCAGGCAATTAGACATTAGAAGGAAATACTTTTAGAAAAAAATCTACTATATAATCTTTTGATGTTAAAATATGGAAAAGGTAAAGCAAATACTTTTTTTTTTATTAGGATGGAATGTTGAAGATTAAGGAATTCTGATATATGTAATTGAGGAAGGAGATCCTAGTTTGTCATACAAGTATCTTCCAACTGTTATTAAATAATCATTACAGAAAGAAAATATTGGTATATTGCCATTTATATATGTGGAAATAAATGGTAAATAATAATTCTGTTAACTTATTTAGTATTTCAGTGTGCAAGATTGACATTTATAATGAGAAAATAATGTAAAAATGTAATTTTTAAAAATCGGAGTTACCAGCACTACATCTAGGACTATTAAGTAATTAAGAAACAATATTCAATATATACCTCTATAGGGTTAACAGCTCAAAATTTGGTGTTTTAAAAGAAAATATCTTGTAACAGAAATTGAGCCATGTGTTGAATTTAAAGAGTCAGGCAACAGGAAGAAGTGCTTTCCTTATGTGGATATAAATCCAAAGAAATAGTTCTTGTTTTGACTGGTTTTGCAGTTGAAATGTCCCCCAATAATAATAATAATAATGTAACAACAGCAATTTCCCTCATAAATATGTGGTTTTTAAAAAAGTTTCCTACATTTTAAAGTGTGTTTTTTATGTCTTAACTAATCTCCGGTTTTGTAGTGAAATTTTACGTATTTCGCTTTTAGTCAGCTTTTAAAGAACTCAGTTTTTTAAAAAATGAAGACTGCTTTTTTCAAATTAGAATCTGGCTCAGAGATCACATGTTTTGAATATACACAGCTAACTAAAGAGTTTGTTTTGATAACTTGATTTTTTTCTTCTTTCTTTTATTGCCTTCAATATTTTACTCAATCTACACAAAGTGTACCTTTGAAAATATTTTCACTAGCTTGATTGTAAAAACTTACGGTTTTAGACGTCTGGCTTTCGTCTGATAACAATAGCATGGAGAGCGGCCAAAACAAGATTGTGATGCTTGTGATTTTCATATTGCAAGCCTGACAGAAAAGAGAGTATTTATATCTCATTAGGAGACTAGAACATTAGAGATTTTTTAGGACATTTTGATTTCCTTTTTTCTCCTTTTAAATCTATTTTTTCTTAAAATATATAAAATATGAAACAAGTAAATATCCCTTCACCCTCCCTGCACTCTAATCTTAAAAAACTGGAAAGCTCTTGGGGAGAATGAAAGACAGTAATTTTCAGGGTGTCTCTTTAGTTCCTAGATATATTGAAAGGAACTTTAAAACAATTGAAGTGGTTGTACATTTTAAAATTTTAATATATGTGCACAAAAGAAAGTCCAGAAGGATATATATTTATGTATATATACACGTTTAAGTATATGCTTATATTGCTACTTCTTGATTTTTCAATTTTAGGCATTATCTATTGATATTATCCTTTGACTTAACAGTTTGGGAGATGAGAGTTCTCAGCTTTCTTTTAAACACTCCCTACCTTCATCTTCAATGCATCAAATATATACTTACTGTCTGTTTACTCTCCGAGCATAGTCATTTGTAATTTTGGTTAGATGAGTAATCAGTGTTTATTACTGTCAGGAATGTATAAAGCTGTCAATGACTGAGCCCTGTTAACAGGATTATTATTCTGTTCCTGCACACTTATTTTCTCTAATTAATTGTCCTGGTTTTCTTTTCATGTGCTTAGGGTTTTTTTTTTTTTTTTCTCATTAATTTATACCCAAACTCTCGCTAGCAAATCACTCAATAGTTTATGTATATTAGATAGTTTAATCTGTTTCATTTGCTTGAAGAAGTCTCTCCCAGAGCCTGCTGCCATGCTCTGATCTAGATGAGCTGATCACTAGGCCCTCTACACAGCCGTTGACTTCCACTCTCCTTCCACCCTCATTGTAGAGACTCCCTTTTGCCCTTGTTACTGGATTCCTGTTTTCTAGAATGCCCTGTCTTGGATTACTGCCTTTTTTCCATGGAGCTTCCTGCAGGAGCTTCCTGAGAAGGTCCATAGACGAGAATTTTTTTTAGACCGTGAAAAATATTTTGGCTAGAAATAGAACTCTAAGTAGGAAATAATTTTCCCTCAAAAGGTTGATGGCGTTGCCCCATTGTCTTTGGGTTTCTAGTATAGTCATCCCTCAGTATCAGCAGGGGATTGGTTTCAGGAGTCCCTGTAGATACCAAATCTGTAGATGTTCAAGTCCCTTATATAAAATGGTACAATATAATGAATACAGTGGACCCTTCGTATCCACGGGTTTTACATCTGTGGATTCAACCAACCATGACTGTATTACTGTTAAGAACTGTGATGCTATGCCGTTCTAATTCTTTATCCTTTTATGTAACTTGCCGTTTCTTAACCCCAAAGCTTTTTCTTTGCTCTACAATAATATATAGTTAGAGGTGTACAGTATAGTGATTCACAATTTTTAAAGGTTATACTCCATTTATAGTTATTATAAAACATTGGCTATATTCTCTGAGTTGTACAATATAGCCTTAATATGGATATTCTGAAATTTCATGATCCTTTGTGAGAGTCTGTTTTCATTCATGAAACTGGGCAGTTGGTGGGCACTTTCAATCTGGAAACAATGGGAAATTTTCTAAATTATTTGATTGATGGTATTGATAATTTTCTTCCTCATTAAAAAAAAAAAATCTCACTTCTCTTTCTAGAACCCCTTTAATTAGGTGTTGGATCTCCTGGTATGATTTTCTAATTTTTTACGTTTACTCTTCCACATTTCATCTCTGTGTGTTTTTGCTCTGCTTTCTGGAACTTTATCGTCAAACTCTTCTATTAAAGTTTTCTTTTTCCTGTCATCTTCTTAATTCTAAGCTCTTTTTGTTCTCTGAAAATTTCTTTTGTAGTATACTGTGGTATGAATATATTTTTTTCCTTGTTTTTTCTTGTTGTATCTCTTGTTTTCTTTTTCCTTGAATAGCCTTTGTACCCTCAAGTTGTGCTTTTCCAGTTTATTTTTGTAAGTATCCTTTATGTTAGAGGTTTTCTTTTGAACTTTGTGTATCTGTTAATATTTGGTTTAGGACTTACATATAAGAGTGGGAAACGAAAAACCTGATGGGAAACTGTGCATTTGTGTGGTTCTTATTAACTTTGTTATTATTTTTTGGCCATGCCGCATGGCCTTTGGGATCTTAGTTCCCTGACCAGGGATCGAACCTGTGCCTCCTGCAGTGGAAGCGTGGAGTCCTAACCACTGGACCACCAGGGAACTCCCGGTTCTTATTAACTTTAGATCTTACTGTAGAGTGACCCTAATGGACTGTTTTTTGGGGGAATCCCTAAATGTCATTATCTTTAGATTGTTTCTCTTGGGCTGCTTGGATTCCCCAAAATGACATTTTTAATCTGCTGCCTGAAAAGGTGAGGCCAAGTAGCCAGCATTCTGAGAGCTCAATGGTGGAAAAGGTGGGTTTATCTCAGTAATTAGTATGTAAACTTTAATTTACTCTCCCTGCTTTGGGCATAACGTCCCTGCAGTCACTTGTGCCTAATGCCTAGATTCCATTTGTTTTATTTTCCCCAGAGCAAAAAAACAAAAGCCTTATTTTTCTGCTTAGGTAGGAGAAGACCTTTACCTGGCTGGGCAGTGTCAGGGAGAAAGACTTTCAACTATGTTTCAGCCCCTCCTTTTCTACTTCCAGAATATCTGGTACTGCCAATCTGTGGGCCATCTAGGGATTCTGCAGCGTAAATTAAGCGGCTTCTCAGCTTTCCCCACTGCTGGCTTGGGAGAATTTTGCTTTCCCAGTCAGTTTGCACTTAACTTTTCGCTTTCTAGTTTCTAGATTTTATTGCTGTTGTTTCCTCTTCCATTCTTTTTGTCGTTATGAGTTTATATACTTCAAATTACCTTTTATTTTCATTTTAGTAGGGTTTTGGACAGGATTCAAAGTTAGTGGGTACATTCAACATGCCATGTTTAACTGGAAATTGCCATTTACTTCAGTAATTCTTCTTACTAAATACTTTCCATTTAGTCATTTTATTCATGACCTTGATATTTCTTATTTTTATTTCTGTTTTCTTAAAGTCAACATTAGAAACTGCTGCATAAAGCAACTATATTCCAATAAAAATTAATTTTAAAAAGATCTATTAAAAAATAAATAAATAGGGACTTCCCTGGCAGTCCAGTGGTTAAGACTTTACCTTCCAATGCAGGGGGGTGCAGGTTCAATCCCTGGTCGGGGAGCTAAGATTCCACATGCCTTGCGGCCAAAAAACCAAAACAGAAAACAGAAGCAGTATTGTAACAAATTCAATAAAGACTTTAAAAAATGGTCCACATCAAAAAAAATAAAAAAATAAAATAAATAAATAAATAAATAAGAAACTGCTGCAAACAAATGATCTGTTTGAAATGATATGAATATGTCCTGTTACTATCATCCTTAGTGGTTAAAATTTAGTCTTTTGAGCCTTCTTATAGCACTTGTTACAATTAGTGGTTAAAATCCTTAGTGGTTAAAATTTAGTCTTTTGAGCCTTCTTATAGCACTTGTTACAATTAGTTGCTTATGATTTTTTAGGAAAATTTATTCCACGAGAGCAGGAGGTAAGAAACTACTCGGTGAGCAAGATTCATTTCAAGTTACTAAAGTCTGTTGCTGCATTAGCAATGAGGAATTTATTGTTATGCCAGTACTGATCTATTCTAGTTAACTTCCTCATTGCCTTCCATCTGATGATCTGTTTATGTTTATTCCTTCTCCACTTTCTTTCTTTCCATGGCTAAATCAAAGTTTGAAGAAAAAGCCACTGTTCTCCTAGATTTTACAGTTTGAATGTAGATCATAATAGAATCCCTTTTAGAGTCAGAAATGAATTCAAGCTATCACTTATTCCAGACCACTGCCCACAAAAGGGGATCCCTAAATCATATATAAAAGGTAGTTTACCCGTATTTAGTGATTTCTAGGAATAAGTATGCAACCTCCCCAGTGGCTTGTTTCAATATTTCTCAATGGTGTAGTGAAATTCTTCCTGATGTTTTTGTAGGATGCCCATGTGGGTAGGGCAGTGGTAAGGGAAAAGTGCTTCTTTTTTTTTTCCCCAGGAATAAATAGGATAAGGATGAATAAAGGAAGCAGATAGGCTACAAAGAAAATTAACTAAACTAAAGAGTTTATGTGGAATAGAAGCAGCCGGAGAAGGTAATGGAGGTCAGATGGGACTGTGAGACTTTGTGAAAATGGAGACAGAGGATTGTCTTGTATTTATTATCTTTATCATTTGCGTTATACTAATAATTGTCTTCTCCAGTATGCTAAAGTGAATAAAATTGTAAGGGTTAGAAAAGGAATCTTTTTTTTCCTTCTATTTGATAAATTTTAGAGTTAGAAACTATATATACTTAGAGCTTAAGGTAGATTCTGTACAAGAAAGCAGTCAACAGATCTAAACCATTATTAGGTCTAAAGCTATGAAATGCATTGATTGAGCTGCAAGGTCCATGGGGCTTTTCATATATTTGTACATGTTTTGAGAGGGGAAAGATTGAAAGACGGGGTAGATGGATGTTGACCATCACAACACTAAATAGACAAATCCTTAGACAGCAACATTTGCTAGCTTTATTGGCTATCTTGAAGACATCAGATTGGCAGAATAACTAGCCGGTAGATTATGCAGAAATTGTTCTTGAGTCAGTTTACCCTATTTAAAAAGTTGATTTAAAAGGAAACAGTTATTATTGCCTTTTTCTCCCTTTGGATTTTTTTCTCAATTTGATATTTATTTTGAAATGATATGTGGGCTTGAGTTTAGTGATTAAAAAATAGAGAAAAAATGGAATATCAGGTTTTTTTTAAAACTATCTTACAAAATTAAGTGCCCTTTTATATAGCCTATAACCTATATTACAGAAAAAAAGATTTTCACAAAAGGAAATGGTAGATATTGAAAAAGAAACAGTGTTCTTCTTACTGCAGTTTCAAGTACAAGTTTCTGAGAAGTTTTTGGTCGTGTACTTTATATGACTATTATATACCATGAAATAAAAAGATACTGCAATTATTTTGGTTTTGTTAAATAAAATGTGTATACTGTAATACAGTTTTGTCATTAAATATTTTAGATATTTATACCAGAATTCAATGTATTTGGAGTAAGGTATTAATAATTCACAATTAACTTCTCTCTTGCAATTTTATAGAACTTTTTTTTTCAAATTTAAAAACTTTTATAATGGAAACTATCAAGAAAAAACCTCTAAGTAGGATAGTCATTGCCCAGTTTCAACAATTATCACCTGGTAGTCAGTCTTTTTCATCTTACAAATTTGTTTTTAAGTTAATATCACTTCAAAATGCTCTGTGATTAACATATTTCAAAATAAAAAGATCTTATAAATTTGATTGGCTAGATGAAACCTTTTTTTTCCAAAAGAAAAATAATTACTTTTTATTACATTATCAATTTATTTGGGAAAGATTTTTTGGCCATGTCCCAGGTTTATATTTCTAAGGTAGATCTTGTGAAAAATACAATCATGTTTTCTGCTCTTTCATCAGTTATTAGAGACAAAGATTTTTGTATAGACTTAACAAGTTTAAATATGATTTTAAAAAATTCAACAATAATCACCAAACCTATAAATATATAAGATCTTACCTTTCCTTTTTTCTTTTGTCTCTGAGACTGGTGTGTAAGGAGTCTACTCTCTTTCTTCCACAGCATTAAAAAAAAAAAAAGTATGTCATAAGATTTTATTTCACTTTGTTTTAACCTTTGTACCCAGTGAACAGGTGGAAAAAAAAAAGAAAGAAAGAAACTAGACTTCCTTAGCAAAAGATTAACTAGAAGAATAATTTCTTAAAGTCATCTTTGACTTTTTTAGTGTAACAACTAAGGTGGCTTGCTTAACCTTTGTGATTCTTAATTACTCTTAAAAAATTTAAATATTAACAAATTTACTTTGTGAGTTAAAGTATATAATATTGAGAATGCATAATTTGAAAGATACATTGCTGAAGTGATTTAAGTGTTGATCCTAAAGGTATTTTGTGTTTTGAAAGATTCAAGTTGAAAAGATTCCACCAAGTTTTGTATTCCACTGAGTTTCAACTTTGTTGTTTACTCATTTTTATGACACCATCATTGGTAGTTTTACTGCCAAGTTATAACAGGAGCAGACTGCTTAAAGCATCAAAAGACCCGACCCTTGGCCATTATGTGGGCTTCAAAAAATCAGTTACCTTCCTTGTGCTTCCTTTTGTAACTTCCCCTCTGTAAAATGGACTACTTTACAGCATTAGTTCCCATCTAACTGTAGTAGATATATCAGGCAAAAACATGGTTAAGATTCATTGTTGGTAGTAAATAATCATGGAGTTCAGAGTGAGTTAGATCCAACAAACTTCTCTGGGCTTCAGTATCCTTAATCTGTGAAACAAAGAGATTGAAATAGATGATCTTTTCTATTTGAAATTTCTATGAGCGCATATACCCGTATAAATTGTAGCAGCAGCAGACACATTTTTTTATGCTATAGTAATTGAGGCTCAAAGTGAAGACATCACTTCCTGTTCAATAATGAGACAAAAATAAATAGAAATTCCAGGTTGTCTGTTTCATTATGTTCATCTTTTATTTGGTTATTATGAGATGCTGTCTGTAGGAAAATTTCTGAGTTTAGATTATCTTATTCTGGTACTAGGGTATGAATGTGTAAAGTGTGTGGAGGATAGATATGTGGATCTATGAGGCTTAGTTAGTGATTGTGAAAACTGTTAACGATATCTACATTTGAAAGAGATTGAATAGAATAATTATATTTTGAAACTCAAAGTAGAAATTTATAATATTGAGACTGAGAATTTATCATCAAGCAAGCTTTTTATATGTAAATCTTGAAGTATTTACATGACAACTAGCATCTTACCTCTATTTTTTTCAGAATTTTTCTCTACCCTATTTATAATTGATCTTTCATAGGTAATAAGTGGCACATCACTGGTATTTCTTGTGATTATATGATAAAGATGGTTATTGTTTGTAATTAATTTCATTACTACTACTTACATGATTAGACTTGTAATGTTCCTGTTATATTTTCAAGGAAATTAGCTTATTATTTTGCAGTGCTAAAGTACAGTTGATAATTTGTGAAATATCAATACCAATTTTAATTAAAGCAGTAGATAAAAGGGAATTTAAGCAAAATATATTAATCTAAAGCTATGAATTTTTTAATCAAATTGCACTGTTGGTCTTCCTACTCCCCAGTGCAGTCAGAGCTGTGTTACTTGATATGATTTATGTGGTAAACTTCCATACAAGATTTCATTTGGTCAAAGAATTCTATAGCTAAAAGATACTTGAAAACCACTATTCTAAAATTTAACTCTCTTGTTTGTCTTGAGGGTATGATAACAAAAAGTGCAAATACTTTCTCATATGTATAAGACTTTAAGGATTTTCTGTGATAATCTTTGTGTTTTTTTATAAGAAAGTAAAGTGGAGAATAAGGAAATACATGGATTTGGGGATTGAGAAGAGAAGGATGTAAAATAAGTCTGTGTTTTGTTTTATTATAAATTTATTTGTTTTTGGCTGCGTTGGGTCTTCATTGCTGCGTGCGGGCTTTCTCTAGTTGCGGCGAGCCGGGGCTACTCTTTGTTGCGGTGAGCGGGCTTCTCATTGCGGTGGCTTCTCTTGTTGCGGAGCATGGGCTGTAGGCACGCGGGCTTCAGTAGTTGTGGCACACGGGCTCAGTAGTTGTGGCACACGGGCTCAGTAGTTGTGGCTTGCAGGCTCTAGAGCGCAGGCTCAGTAGTTGTGGCGCACGGGCTTAGTTGCTCCGCAGCATGTGGGATCTTCCTGGACCAGGGATTGAACCCATGTACCCTGCATTGGCAGGCGGATTCTTAACCACTGCACCACCAGGGAAGTCCCAATAAGTCTGTGTTGATGGGGCCAAATTTTGTACAGGTCAAATAAAATTTTTGTGTACATTTATAAGGACTTTTAGATCACAAACTATGGTTAAATAACTTTTAAGTATCCTATTTAATTGAGACTGTGTAAAAGTTAATTGATTTTTCCCCTCAATATTGTAAGAGGAATATTGCATACTTTTGATTTCAGGAAGGAAAAACAAATTAGAAGTGTAGAAGAAGAAACTGAACAGGAAAAACAGGCAGCAGAGGGCATTATCAAAAATATGCCTCCTGAAAAACAAGTCAAGTATATAGAAATGAAAACCATGAATGAGAAATTGTTGCAGGTAATACTAATTACTACTCTGTGCTGGGCATATAGCAGTCTTACTACTAAAAATGTGATCTGAAGGTGGGCAGCATTGGCATCCCCTGAGAGCTTGACTAAACCTACTGATCAGAGTCTTCATTTTAACAAGATGATTCATATGGACATTTGAATTTAGGAAGCACTGATCTAGAAAATTTTGTTTTCTTATGTTGCATAACGACCTAGCTTTTACTCTATTATTCAGTTGTATGCATCATTCATTTTTGCAGGTCATGAAGATACATGAAACACTTGTTGTTTAATGAACTTTTAATGAAAACATTAAAAGTCCTCATACACCAGAGCCATATGGATATTTACTTTCCTTTTCTTCCTGCCTAATAAACAGCAAGTCGTTTACTTGCTATGTCCTTAATTTGAACAGCT
The DNA here is from genome assembly GCF_009873245.2 of Balaenoptera musculus. Classification (NCBI taxonomy): domain Eukaryota; kingdom Metazoa; phylum Chordata; class Mammalia; order Artiodactyla; family Balaenopteridae; genus Balaenoptera; species Balaenoptera musculus. Next base: position 41,155,529 of record NC_045790.1, on the reverse strand, counting down.
ATTGTCCCCTAATTATGGTGTTTAAATAAGCAATTTGGATGCCTGCTGAGGGATTATTGAGAATCCTCTCAACATTCAGTCATGGTGGTGACTCAGATTTGCAAGGTAGTGCCCTTTGATGCCCAGATATCCCTTAACCAGTTAACAGAGAATTAGTCCCCACAAATGCCAATAATGAATGTAGTTCTAGTTTCTCAGATAATCCTTTATTGACAATTTAATATAACTTTTTATTTTAGACAGAATTTATAATATATAATGAAACATTGTTGAAAGAATATTATAAAAATGCCAAAATATTATCAAAATGTAGCTAATATCACACAGGGGTGTTTGAATGGGTCGGTTGGCCCTTGAACAACTTGGGTGTTAGGCACACTGACCCCTGTGCAGTTTAAATCTGTGTATAATTTATACTTGGCCCTCAGTATCGAAGGTTCCACATCCACGGATTCAACCATCCATGGATTGAGTAGTACTGTAGTATGCATTTCTTGAAAAAAATCCACATGTCAGTGGACCCATGCAGCTCAAACTTGTCTTATTCAGGGGTCAACTATAAACAGTTCAAGGGTCTTATCCCTAAGAGTGAGCCATATAAATGGCTACAGGTCTTGGCCTTAAAAGAAAATAGGCAAAAGATATGGAAATATGGTTAAAAAGACAAATAAAAATTATAACTTTAAACAGTACCATCATTAATTTGAAGTCTTCTAATATTTGATATTCTCAGAACACAGTGATGGTTCACTGTGAAAACTTCTGGCTCCCTTTAAAAAGCTCATAAGTATTTTAAAAGGTAGATCATGGCAATGTTTTTAGTAATAATGAAATAAATTGGCAAAAATAGAAATAATGAATGTTAGTAAATTCTAGTCAGATTTTAAGATATGGGTTGAAAACATTTACAAAATTTACTTTGTCACATCTGTATTTGAAATGTTGAGAAAGAAATTATTCTTAATGTAATTTGCATATATATTTGCTTTTTTTTCCTTCTTAGGAATTAGATACACTTCAGCAACAGCTAGATTCACTGAACATGAAAAAAGAGAGCTTGGAATCTGTAAGTAAAAATCAAGTAAAAGTTTTCATATTACTCAGCTACAAAAGAAAATTCAGTTAAATATATTAATGGAACTCATTCAGGTACATATTTATTTAGTAGTTTACTAATAGGAATGTAATAATTTTTTTTCCTGTTCAGGACCGCAAATATCTTGGTTTAGTAAGAAAACAGATTCAGTTATTGAGTACCTACCCTGTACAAAAATCATTCTGCCTTGCTGAGGCACACAAAATCTAATGGTAATTTAAAACTACCAATGGCATTTTTCACAGAACTAGAACAAAAAATTTCACAATGTATGGAAGCACAAAAGACCCCAAATAGCCAAAGCAATCTTGAGAAAGAAAAACAGAGCTGGAGGAATCAGGCTCCCTGACTTCAGACTATACTACAAAGCTACAGTAATCAAGACAGTATGGTACTGGCACAAAAACAGAAATATAGATCAATGGAACAGGATAGAAAGCCCAGAGATAAATCCACGCACATATGGTCACCTTATCTTTGATAAAGGAGGCAAGAATATACAATGGAGAAAAGACATCCTCTTCAGTAAGTGGTGCTGGGAAAACTGGACAGCTACATGTAAAAGAATGAAATTAGAACACTTCTTAACACCATACACAAAGATAAACTCAAAATGGATTAAAGACCTAAATGTAAGGCCAGACACCATAAAACTCTTAGAGGAAAACATAGGCAGAACACTCTATGACATAAATCACAGCAAGATCCTTTTTGACCCACCTCCTAGAGAAATGGAAATAAAAACAAAAATAAACAAATGGGACCTAATGAAACTTAAAAGCTTTTGCACAGCAAAGGAAACCATAAACAAGACAAAAAGACAACCCTCAGAATGGGAGAAAATATTTGCAAACGAAGCAACTGACAAAGGATTAATCTCCAAACTATACAAGCAGCTCATGCAGCTCAATATCAAAAAAACAAACAACCCAATCCAAAAATGGGCAGAGGACCTAAATAGACATTTCTCCAAAGAAGATATACAGATTGCCGACAAACACATGAAAGGATGCTCAACATCACTAATCATTAGAGAAATGCAAATCAAAACTGCAGTGAGGTATCACCTCACACCGGTCAGAATGACCATCATCAAAAGACCTACAAACAGTAAATGCTGGAGAGGATGTGGAGAAAAGGACACCCTCTTGCACTGTTGGTGGGAATGTAAATTGATACAGCCACTATGGAGAACAGTATGGAGGTTCCTTAAAAAACAAAAAATAGAACTACCATATGACCCAGCAATCCCACTACTGGGCATATACCCTGAGAAAACCATAATTCAAAAAGAGACATGTACCACAATGTTCATTGTAGCACTATTTATAATAGCCAGGCCATGGAAGCAACCTAAGTGTCCATTGACAGACGAATGGATAAAGAAGATGTGGCACATATATACAATGGAATATTACTCAGCCATAAAAAGAAACGAAATTGAGTTATTTGTAGTGAGGTAGATGGACCTAGAGTCTGTCATACAGAGTGAAGTAAGTCAGAAAGAGAAAAACAAATACCGTATGCTAACACATATATATGGAATCTAAAAAAAAAAATGGTTCTGATGCACCTAGGGGCAGGACAGGAATAAAGACACAGACTAGAGAATGGACTTGAGGACACAAGGAGGGGGAAGAGTAAGTTGGGATGAAGTGAGAGAGTGGCACGGACATATATACACTAGCCAATGTAAAACAGGTAGCTAGTGGAAAGCAGCTGCATAGCACAGGGAGATCAGCTCGGTGCTTTGTGACCACCTAGAGGGGTGGGATAGGGAGAGTGGGAGGGAGACGCAAGAGGGAAGGGATATGGGGATATATATATACATATAACTGATTCACTTTGCTATGTAGCAGAAACTAACACAACATTGTAAAGCAATTATACTCCAATAAAGATGTTAAAAAAAAACATACAAACAAGAGACTAAAAACAAATGAAGAGGGAGAAGTCAGTTCATTACTTTAAAGATGTAAAAGCTTGCGTTTGTTTTATTGTTTATTTAAAGCGTTTTTAAATTCACAAAACATGTTTTTTATTAAAAAATTGAATAAGATGAAAGTAAAAATGCCTATTTCTTTTCCCTCTTTCCAGACAGAACTGCTCTCACATTTATTGAGTGATTACTATGTGCTTTTTTTGAGCTCTTTACATATGTCCCCAGCATTGTCATTTTATCTTCACAGCAATCCTATAATCCTACCTTCATTTTACTGTTGAGAAAAACCTTAAGTGGGATGTACACTGGATATGCTGTCTGCAGCTTTTTTTTTTTTTAACCTAACATTCTCTCTTGAATGTCTATTCATGTCAGCTCTTAAGATATCTTTCTCATTATTTGAAATTACTGCATTGTATTACATTGTATGACTATATATAGCACAGCCTTGTAGATGACTAGGTTGTTTATATTGATAGTTTTTTGAGATTATAAAACAATGCTGTAGTGAAAACACACATTTTATGCAAAGTTACTACAAGTGTATCTTAAGATAAATTTCTTGCATTGGGTCAGAAGGTACAAACTTCTAAAACGTTGTAACATTGACAAATTGCCTTCCAAAAAAGTTCCATTTTCTACTCCTAATCTCAATGTATGAGAGTGCGTATTTCCCCCTGTACTCATTAACAGCTGCATTATCCATGCACCTTTTCCATTTTTACTTGTTTAATAGTTTAAAATTAGTATCTTGTTTTAATTTTCACTTATTTATACAAAAGGTTGAGTATCTCTTTATATATTTGTTGGCCAATGTATTCTTTTTCTGCAAACTACTTTCCCACTGTCTGTACATCAAATCTTGCCTGCCTTTCTTGATTTCCTATGTATTCAGGTAGCTATAATGATGAGAGGATTAGTAACAATTGTAAATTGACATGATTGCTTTCACCTAGCTTGCAAAAGAAATAAACCATGAGTATTTTGTAATCATTCTTTTGGAAATTTGCTATTGAAAAAACTAGTTTGCTTAAAAATATTAAGACGATTTTCTATATCCAGTTGTCTACATGTGGGTACACAGAATTTTTATTTTCTTTGATCTCTGTGGTAATAAAATTATGCTTCAAGGAATAAGGACTGCATTTATATAGTATTAATACAGCCAGCTTTCAGAATTCCTCACTATCTTTTAGGATTACAAAAGAATGATTTTGTAATCATTCTTTTGGAAATTTGCTATTGAAAAAACTAGTTTGCTTAAAAATATTAAGACGATTTTCTATATCCAGTTGTCTACATGTGGGTACACAGAATTTTTATTTTCTTTGATCTCTGTGGTAATAAAATTATGCTTCAAGGAATAAGGACTGCATTTATATAGTATTAATACAGCCAGCTTTCAGAATTCCTCACTATCTTTTTAGGGTGTGTAGGAGAGAGTTAGGTCTTATTTCATTGGCAGATTTAGTTTCCACAGGAAGAGGTGTAGGGTATAACCTTGGAGTTAGTGTTTCTATTGATGCCACTCTACTTTGGCATTAGTACATGTATGCCTAAAATTACATGAATTTAAAGAAATTTACAGTATTCTCAAATGAAGAAAATGTAGATCCTAATTCTGTTTAACTTTAGCTGGATTCCTTTGTGGGTCTTTTTGGTGCGGGGGGAGATTTGTTCTTCAAGAAAACATCATGTCAAGTATCAATCAAGTAGTGTTTATTGCATATCTGCTGTATGCTCCCTACTGTGCTAAGTATTGCTGATTCAGTTCATAGGAGTGTGAAAAAAATCAAGTGAAAGGTCAACATGAGCTTGAGTCTTCAGGGGTGGTTTTATCAAGATGCAATAATGAACATGTCTATAGGTGGTTAAGCAAAAGGGAAGGGGAAGGTACTATGAAAAGGGATACATCAAAATGTCTGCATTTTTTCTATCGGTATTTTATTATCATGCCTTTTCACCTGAAGCTAATACATTACTTAAGCTGTGTATATAACCCTTTGCCTATGGACTTTCAAACATTTCCTTTTGTTCACTTTTTCCTTTTTTTAAGATTCCTTCTCTTTTGCTTTCAAAAAGGAGGAGGTCTCCCCTCTTAAAAATCTTGTTCATACTGTGGGCCTGGTTTCAGATATCATTAACTTTTTTTTTTTCATGATTAACTTTTATTTTTGTTAACTTAGAAAAATTATTTAGATATCAGATCATCAGTTTTCTCATCTGTAAAACAGAGATGATAGTACTATCTTACAGAGTTGCTTTGAGTGTTAGAGATAGTGTATAAAAAATATGAAGTATAGTGCCTGGCACAGAATACGTGCTCAGTAAATAACAGCTTCAAATGTCATTTTCATCATCATAATCACCACTACCACCAACATCCCTCGCTCTTTTGGTTATCATTTAAAATGATCACATCCCTTATTTTCTCTTTGTGAACAGTAGAACAGTGGTGAATACATGATAATTTTACTACTCATGTCTATTAGTTTCCTAGTGCTGCTGTAATAAAGTATCACAAACTGGGTGATATAAAACAACAGAAATTTTCTTGTAGTTCTGGAGGCTAAAAGTCTAAAATCAAAGCATTTGCAGAGACTTGCTTCTTCTGGGACACTAGGTAGAATCCTTCCTTGCCTCTTCCTAGCTTCTGGTGCTGGCTGTCAATCCTTGGCATTTGTTCCTTGACTTGTAGCTACAACACTCCATTCTTTGCCTATATCATCAAATGGCATTCTCCTCAGGTGTCTCTGTTTTTATCTCTTCTCTTCTAATAAAGAGCAGTTAATACTGGATTAAGGTCCACTTTAATGACCTCAAGATAATCTTAACTTGATTAAATCTGCACAGACTCCATTTCAAATTAGGTCATGTTCACAGGTGCTGGAGATTAGGACTTCAGCATACATTTTGGGGGGACATAATTCAACCCATAACATTGTAGGAAAGCATATATATGATCTATTCAGGGGAAAATATCTTCCCTCTAGAGATCAGTTCCTTGGACTTTGGATTGGGTTTTGTGGTTAAAGTTATACATACATCGTTACATTTTCTTTTTTATCTTCCCATTGGTAAAGATGTCTTTATCTTTGTTTAGGTCTTATATTTAGAAAATAAAATAAACTAAAGCTACCACCTTCTTGTGAATCTTAGACTGAAAATTGCTTATGAAAGTATATAGGGATTTATTTTTATGCTTCCATGTTTAGAAACGTGCTTTGTGGCATTATTGAGTACTCTAGGTTCTTGATATCTCTATTTAAAGATGCTGGTAGTTTAAATTTGTCCTTAGTCTTATAAACTGAAAACTATTTGAATAGTTTTTGATAAAATACTAAAATTATTTTAATTCTCTTCAGGAAATAGCACACTCCCAGGTAAAACAGGAGGCTGTATTGTTGCATGAAAAACTTTTTGAGTTGGAGTCCCATCGAGATCAAATGATTGCAGAAGACAAAAGCATGGGATCCCCAATGGAAGAGAGAGAGAGATTACTTAAGCAGGTAGGAAAAACAAACATACTTATTTTAATATGTCAGGATTTGGTAAATATATCAGTATGTTTTATTTAAGGCATATGAATTGAACAGAAAGCTAATAAGCTTATTTTCTTAAAAAACAGTGAAAAGTGAACTCCATCTAAATTAATATGAACTGCTTGACCAAGAAGATCTAGGTAAAAGTCATTTCTCAAATAAACTTTTTTTTTTTTACTTAAATCCTTATTTTATATGGTCTTCATGCATATTTTGGTCATTTTTTCATGTTTTGGATCCTTATAAAAAAAACTTGAAACTCTTCTTATTGGTCAGTAAATAATTAATCTTATTGAAGACGTATTCCATTATTTGTTTTGGGCCTCATATTTAGAAAATGAAGTGCCCCAAGGCTGACGACTTTGTGTGGTTATTTCTATCAGTGCCACCATGAAGTGAATGGAATTAAAATGTCCTGTGAAATCACAGTATGTCACCATGTTATGTCACATGTGTTCAGTAGCTTTCTTACTATCCCAAGGCTGGCTTTAATTTAGCCTATTGTTTATCCTGAGACACCCTAAATATACAGCCCTTAGGAGCCTATATATTTGGGAGCACCTCTAGTCAGGAACCTATAAATGGGACTCCTTTGTGGTCTTAGATTGAATCCAGTGGGTTTGCAGGAACCTTAGGGATCAACTCAGGAGCTATTTAAGTGTTAGAATCATTCTAGAAAGGTATCAAAATCTAGAATCTCTGAAGTTCCTTGGAAAGAGATCATTGAAGGCAGGGGATGAAGAGTGATCTTGGGATAGAATTTCTAGATAGAATACAGAATGACTAGTTAAATTTGAATTTCAGATAAGCAGTGAATAATCTTTTAGAATAAATATATACGTAAAGATAATAAGTGTATTCCAAATACATACCACAAAAGTTATTCATTGTTTTTCTGAAATTCAAATGTAATGGGGATTGCTAAATCTGGCAGCCCTACTGTGTGCGTGGGTTGGGGGTGGGGAGCAGGGGGAGCAGGGGTGGGGAGACAGGCTCAAAAATCCTAGATATTTATGTAAATTGATCCAGGCCTGAAGTTGTGTTAACTTCTTGGTGCCATGTGGATAGGTATGGATATTTATCAGTCACCACTCTTCCTTTGAGGAGGAAAGAAAAATCTGTGAATAGTTCCCTAATGATGTTCCTTTTAACTTCAAAGGTTGAATTTCAAGAAATAAGTTCAAAGCGACTAGATTTGATATTTTAGTACACACCCTAGAAGGAAAATCTCTTTAAGATAGCCTAACAATGAGTAATTCTTTAAATTCTGTTTTCTCTTTATGCCTTCATAGGTTAAAGAAGATAATCAGGAAATAGCCAGCATGGAGCGACAGTAAGTACTTCTACACTAGGACATTTTACATTCATTTCTCATCTTTTAAATTGCATTCTAAATGTGTAAGAGGTGCATATTGTTACAGTCATTTTTTCTGTGATTCACATTGACAATATTGATGCAGCTTTCAGTTTGATTTATAGCTTTAAATAATTCTTTGAATGTTTAGTTAAGAGCCATTACATAGTATAATTGCTTTTTAAAAACAGCTTTATTGTGATATAATACATACCATACAATTCACATATTTAAAGTGTACAATTCAGAGTTTTTTAGTATATTCACAGAGTTGTGCAACCACCACCTCAGTCAATTTCGGAACAGTTCAGTCACCCCAATAGAAACCCATATCCCTTAACCATCACACCTCTCATCCCCCATTCCCAGCCCTAAGCAACCACTGTACCTTATGTCTCTGTAGATTGGCCTGTTCTGGACATTTTATATAAATGAAAGTATACAATATATGGTCCTGTGTGGCTGGATTCTTACACTTAGCATAATGTTTTCAGGGTTCATCTGTGTTGTAGCATGTATCAGTATTTCATTTCTTTTTATTGCCAAATAATATCCCATTGTGTGGCTATACCATATTAATTTATCCGTTCATTAATTGATGGACATTTGGATTGTTTTTATTTTTTGGCTGTGATGGATCATGCTGGTATGAACAATTGTGTACATGTTTTTGTGTGGACATATATTTTCTCTTCTCTTGGGTATTTACCTAGGAGTGGAATTTACCTAGGAGTGCTGGTTCTTACGGTAACTCTATATTTAACTTTTTGAGGAGGTGCCAGACTATTTTCCAATGCAGCTGCACCATTTTACATTTTCACCAGCAGTGTATAAGTGTTCCAGTTTCTCCATGACCTCATCAACACTTGTTATTATCTGTCATTTTTGATTACTGTGTAGCCGTCATAGTAGGTGTGAAGTGGTATCATTGATTTGCATTTTCCTGATGATTAATGAATGATGTTGAACTTTTTTTCCTGTACTTATTGGTCATATATATATATTCTTTGGAGAAATGTCTATTCACATTCTTTGCCCTTTTTTTTTTTGTTTTATTTAGTTAGTTATTTATTTTTTATAGATCATTATTGGAGTATAATTGCTTCACAATACTGTGTTAGTTTCTGTTGTACAAAAAAGTGAATCAGCCATATGCATACACATATCCCCACATCCCCTCCCTCTTGAGCCTCCCTCCCACCCTCCTTATCCCACCCCTCTAGGTCATCGCAAAGCACCAAACTGATCTCCCTGTGCTTTTGCCCATTTTTAAATTGGGTTATTTATTGTTTTATTATTGAGTTGTAAGAGCTCTTTATATATTCTAAATAAAGTCTCTTATCAGATAAATGATTTGCAAAATTTTTCTTCCATTATTTGGGTTTTCTTTTCACTTTCTTTATGGTGTCCTTTGAAGCACAGAAGTTTTAATTTTTTTTTTAAGACTTTATTTTTTTAATAAATTTATTTATTTTATTTATTTATTTTTGGCTGCATTGAGTCTTCATTGCTGCGCACAGGCTTTCTCTAGTTGCAGCGAGCGGGGGCTACTCTTTGTTGCAGTGCCCGGGCTCCTCATTGCAGTGGCTTCTCTTGTTGCGGAGCACGGGCTCTAGGTGTGCAGGCTTCAGTGGTTGTGGTGCACAGGCTTATTTGTTCTGCGGCATGTGGGATCTTCCCATACCAGGGGTCAAACCTGTATCCTCTGCATTGGCAGGCGGATTCTTAACCACTGTGCCACCAGGTCCCAGTAGTTTTAAATTTTGATTATATCTGGTTTATTTATTTTTTTCTTTTGTCGTTTGTGCTTTTGGTGTCATATGTAAGAAACCAATGCCTAGTTCAATTTCATGAAGATTTATGCTTATGTTTTTTTATTTAAGTGTTTTATAGTTTAGTTCTTATGTTTAGATCTATGACCCACTTTTAGTTAACTTTTGTGTATGGTATGAGGTAGGAGTCCAGTTTTATTCTTTGTTTGTGCATATCCAGTTATCCCAGCACCATTTGTTGAAATATTCTTTCAACAAATATTATTTAATGTTCTTTCTCTGTTTAATTGTTTTGGCACCTTTGTCAAAAATCAATTGTAGGGGCTTCCCTGGTGGCACAGTGGTTGAGAATCTGCCTGCCAATGCAGAGGACACGGGTTTGAGCCCTGGTCTGGGAAGATGCCACGTGCTGCGGAGCAGCTGGGCCCGTGAGCCACAATTACTGAGCCTGCGCGTCTGGAGCCTGTGCTCCACAACAAGAGAGGCTGTGATAGTGAGAGGCCCGCGCACTGCAATGAAGAGTGGCCCCCACTTGCCACAACTAGAGAAAGCCCTCGCACAGAAACGAAGACCCAACACAGCCATAAATAAATAAATAAAAATTAAAAAAAAATCAATTGTATATAGATACAGGGTCTTATTCCTAGGCTCACAATTCTATTCCATTGTCTGTCCTTAAAAGGATATGTCTGTCCTTATTCCAGTATCATACTGTCTTGATTACTATAGCTTTGTAGTAAGTACAACTGCTTTTGTTAAAATTTTAACCCATATAATCTTCTCTCAATGGTAAATTTTCTCTTATTTTCTAACTTTTCAGACAAACTTGCTAACTTAGTTTAGTTTATATAAACCTACAAGAAGAAGGTTGCTAAAGATTTTTTATTTTCTTAATATCACAAGTAAAGCTCAAAAGAAGGCTGGGGAAGGGTCTACTGTTGAAGTCAGGCAAGCCAACGTTCTCAGAACACACTTGTATTCTAAATACGAATCATGAAAAAAGATTTTTCTCTCAAAATTTATAGTATTGTCCTCAGAATAAAGCATACTATTTATTGATATTGTTTCTGCAGATTCGAAAAGATTTAAGATTTCGTAACATCATCACTAAATGTTTTTACTGAATATCTAAATTGTCTGCCATAAATTCATTAAATAATATTTTCAACAGGTTAACAGATATAAAAGAAAAAATAAATCAGCTTAATGAAGAAATTAGACAACTTGACATGGATTTAGAAGAACACCAAGGTAATTTTTAAAATATTTTTATGATGTATAATATAGATACATAGCAGTATTTATACAGTATTAACTTGGGCCTCAGGGACTGTTTACCTGGGGTTTATTATTTAATTCTTTGTGATATCACTAAGTTTAACTATTAAAATACTAAACTATTAAAATATTTAGTAGTAGTAACTAAATATTATAGTAAGTATTGAATCATTTAAGTAATATTTTAAATATTATAGTTAGTATTGAATTTTAATAGTAACTAAATATTTTAATAGTAACTAAATATTATAGTTAGTATTGAATTATTTAAGCCAACTAAAAACTTATATAACTTAAAATGGTTATATAATGGCAAGAGTTTATTTTGTTTTGCAAAGAAATTTTTTTGTTAATTGGGATATAGTTGTTTTACAATGTTGTGTTAGTTTCTACTGTACAGCGAAGTGAAGTAGAGTTCCCTGGGCTATACAGCAAGAAATTTTTTTTTTAATCAAGTAAAATGGTTTAAAGTTGCTCACAGATTTCTAAGTTATACTTCTTCAGTATTGTCAGCTATTAACTGGGGTAAGTGGTAGAGTTACAGGGGAGTGAGGATCAAGTCACAAATATCACAAAAAATGCAGGAAGAATTATTCGCTAGAGGACCCACTAATGTGGTGGCAAGTACTGATTATTCCAGTCCTCTCTCAGCTTTCCCCAGCAGTGGGATTTGAAGAGCCAAGGCAGGGACCAGAGCACTTGCGGTGGAAATGCTGGGGTGGGGATTTGGGAGCTACAGAGTATGTGTGGTTGAGGGAAGAGTTTGGGCATCACAGGTTCCTAACCAGCTTGTCTCTAACAAGGGAGGAAAAGCTGGGTTACTATGGCACTTTAATCACAGATTAACTGCAAACCAGTTAACATGCTATTGAATTATCAAGAGATGACTATATATTCTTATGAGTTAGATATTCTATTGTAAATAATATGCCTATTATGGCTAAAGAAACATTCATAGCAGGGGAAAAGGGTGTTCTTTTCCTAAATTAATTTTTTATTTCAATTTTAATGCAGTGTATTAGTTTTATTTATACATTTTATTGATTTATGAATAATAGCATTAGCTACTATTAATTGATTACTTACCTGGACTGGTTACTTTGTGATCTTTGCAGGAACACTTTGAAGGCTTCTGACCTCTTTTATGCTTGTTGAAACTCAGAGAAGTTAACTCAAATTCTTACAGCTAGTAAGGGGTAAAGTCTAGATATAAACCAAGTTCTCTTTGACCCCAAAGTGTTAGTTCTATTGCCCAAACCTAATCTTGGCTTTCTGATATGAAGTGCTTTATTTGTGAAATAAAAATATTCTTGTGAAATGCTTACAGTCTTATTTACATGTGGCTACATGTAAACAAGACATCTAAAATCAGACAAACTTTAAGTCCTGGTTATTAGGTAAGTAAACTTATCTGAGCTTTCATTTTCTCATCTGCAAAATGAATATAGTGGTCCTACCTCACTAAGATTTACGAATAGTAAATGGTACACATGGAAAGGTAGGTTCACAATAAATTGTTACTAAGGTCATGTTGTTTTCTTTATTAAATTATTTTATTGCTTTTAATTTATGTAGATCTAGTATATAGATTTTCTTTGTTAATAAATTATTCTGAGAAATCTGATAATGTTCTTGATTTCAGATGCTTTATGGGATACAGTTTAAATAATATTCCTCCTTCTAAATTTAAATTTCTAGCAGAATTCTATTTATTTTTCCTGTAAAATAACTCATTTGGGGGTAACAATTTATTATTAATTGCTAGTTCTACGATAAATAGAATGCTTTGAATTGTAACTTCCCTTTTCCTTTTTGTTTTCGTAAATTCTTTGTCCTTTTTTTTTTTTCTTTTTTTCTGGCCGCACCACAGCTTGCGGGCTCTCAGTTCCCCAACCAGGGATCTAATCGGTTCCTCCTGCAGTGGAAGTGAGGAGCCCTAACCACTGGACCTCCAGGGAATTCCCTGTCCTTTTTGATTAATGTAGAAAGACACAATCTATAATGTAATGTAATAGTAGCAAAAAAGCATATATATATGTACATATAAAAATATATGTGATATATAAATATTATGTATTGTATGTTCACATATATATCAATGCATTAGTTTTTTGTTCTTCTACTACACTTTGATCATCCTGGATTATTGGTTCAGCAGCACAGGGGTTTTTATTAGAAGGTCACTTGTTAGTTCAGGACCTCATTATTTCTTTCCTGAACTATTTCAGTAGTCTACTAACTGGTCCCCCGACCTCCAATCTTGCTCCCTCTCAGAGTCATCCACCACAGTGTTGCCAGAGTGACTTATGTGAAATGTGATTCTGTGTCATTCTCCACTTAACAGTGGTTCCCCATGACCTACAAGATAAAGTTTAAGAATCTCTGTATGGCATTCTAGTCCCTCCATAATCTGGCCTGTACATTGTCAGCCTCCTCTCCTACCCCTCAGCATCTCTATCCTTACATTCTAAGAATAATAATAATAATAATCTACCAGTGGTACCTCACACCTCACCCTCTTTATCATACATCAAAGGATTGTTTCATGCTCAATCCTTTGCTCCTATTATTTGTTCCCTTTTCTTGAATGTTCTTTTCCCTGTTACTTACTTTACTAACTTCTCATTTTTTAAGATCTAGCTCAGGTATCCTTTCATATCCAACATAGTAACCCTAACTTCTCTCCCTGACCTATTTCTGGGCTGGGCTAAGTGAGTGATCCCCTCCATTATCAGAACACACGGCGTCAATGTATTGACCACTTTACTTTACCACTTTCTACTTAGGTGTTTGTCTTTTCCCTTAGGCTATACATCCTCCAGGGCAGGGACTGTGTCTTGTTCACTTTGGTAACCTCTTTCATCAACACTGCCTGGGAAAATAAACATTCAATAAGTCTTTGTGGAATGAATTAAACAGTCCTGTATTTTATTTATATATTTTTTTAATAATTATTATTTTTTTTGGCTGCACCGTGCAGCTTGTGGGATTTTAGTTCCCCATCCAGGGACTGAACCCAGGCCCTCAGCAGTGAGAGCATGGAGTCCTAACAGCTGGACAGCCAGGGAATTCCCAGTCCTGTATTTTAGAAGGGAAAGATTTATAGAATGAATTAAAGGTGAGAGTTGGGCTCTAGTCACTTCTTTGGACCCTCTAGTTCTTAAGATATACAAATGCACTCTTATCTACAGAGAGAGCTTGATTAGTTAGCAACAGTTTTATTACTTTTTAGAGGATTCCTACCTTCGATTTATGATTTCCAGTAAAGAGGTGGATTCTTATCTACATCTGCATTCTCAGCAGTCCCTTGACTCAAGATTGTGGATAATCTGCTCCTTAAGATGTGGAGGATTATCAAGTTATTTTGACTTTCTGGTCCATACTTATCTCTGCCCCCAGCTTTATTCCTTCTGGCCCATTTTATTAATTTCTTAGATGTTACCTGGTTTCTTCCATTTATGGCACCTGTGTGTAATCCAGCTAGGCCACCTTTTGCCTTGTAGGGGTTCTGGTTAACATAACATTTAAACCATAAATGTGTTTGTACATGTCTGACTTTGTTAGCACTTGCTCCAACCCTTCAGTTTTCAAATAAACTTTTAAAAGGTTTGTATAATTCATTCTAAATTTAAAGGCATCCTTTGATACTGGTTTAGGTACAGTTATGTTCTCTGCTAGATATTAATGGTGGTCCTGTAATCCAACAGCTTATTCAAGTTCATCATATTTTTGCACTTTTTAAGTCCTTAAAGTTATAATTTGCTAAAAGTTACATTGTCTCAAAGTTAACTAAATAAAATCAATTAACAGTTATTTGGCTGTTCTACAAAAATCTTCATTATTCCTAGATTATCAGTTTCTGTGACAATCTGAATAATGCAGAAAAAATCCTCATAATACACTTACACTTTTGACCAATTCTAGATGGGCTTCTTTGCTCTCAAATCTTTATTTAGTCTTTGTAAGTAATTTTTAAAGGTGAAATAATCTCATAACAGAGAATTTTCATTATAATAAGATGTCTTTACTTTTTTAAACTGCTGGGGGATTTAATCCTATTATGTTAAGTATTTGTTAGACTTCACCCCTACAGTAGTTTTACTTTATTGCTGGCTCAGGTAATTTTTTTATATGGGTTCTAAAAATATTTAGGTTTAAATATGTGTACTATCCTATATTTTAGCAGGACAGGAATTGTTACTATTTTTGCTAACTAGAAGCAGTGAGAAATAGCTCTATTGAAAGTTGTTATATGGTCAGAATTCGGCTACAATCTGCATCGTTATTAAAGCAGATTGGCAGATGCCATGCTACTTTTCAGAAAAGCCTGATTTCTCCTGGAATCCATCCTGATTTCTCCTTTCTCAGCTGAAGTGCCAACCATTAAATATTTACTTAATTGTTGCTTTTTAAAATGCTCCTTCTGTATGAGAAAGGGAAAGTAATGGAAAAGGCGTTGTAGCTCTAGGTGAAGGCAACAAGATAATAGTAGCCTATATTCTCATTCAACATAAGATATTATTTTTATTATTCTTTTACCTAAAGATTTACTTCTAACATATAGTTGAGTAATTAGTTTTTGATAAGGTAATTGTTGACTAAGAAAATTTATTCTCACCACAAATTAATTTTTGTATATTTCATATTGAAGGTCCCTCAAAGTAAATGGTGTTTATTGGTCCACTTAACTCAGGCCTCTACTGTACTCTTCACTATATTCCGTTAAATTCTAAAAAGAGCAGTGTTACTATTTTAAGACACGACAAAACCTTTCATGGTGTAGGAACACAAAATAAGTGATTGTCTATGCAGAACTCCTGAGCCTTTTGAAATTTGGTTAATTCTCAGCTTTACCCAATGCAGCTTAGGTTTAGACTTTCTCAGGTCTGCTAAATTAGTTACCATTTGTCTATCTGCTTCCAGCTTCCAAAATTTTATTACTATTTTTTCCTCTCCTATTTTCCTCATTGCTGGGAGTTTGACCTTTAAAAATTCTTTTTACTATAATTTTAGTGGAGTTTGGGGGGAAGGGCAGGTTAGGGTTAGATGTGCATGTTCAACCTACCATCTTTGTCAAAAAATTACCAGTTATAAACTTACCCAGAATTTCTTTTTTTTTTTTTTTAAACATCTTTATTAGAGTATAATTGCTTTACAGTGGTGTGTCAGTTTCTGCTTTATAACAAAGTGAATCAGTTATACATATACATATGTCCCCATATTTCTTCCCTCTTGCGTCTCCCTCCCTCCCACCCTCCCTATCCCACCCCTCTAGGTGGTAACAAAACACCGAGCTGATCTCCCTGTGCTATGCGGCTGCTTCTCACTAGCTATCTATTTTACGTTTGGTAGTGTATATATGTCCATGCCACTCTCTCACTTTGTCCCAGCTTACCCTTCCCCCTCCCCATATCCTCAAGTCCATTCTCTTGTAGGTCTGCATCTTTATTCCCGTCTTGCCCCTAGGTTATTCTGACCATTTTCTTTTTTTTTTTTAGATTCCACATATATGTGTTATTAGCATACGGTATTTGTTTTTCTCTTTCTGACTTACTTCACTCTGTATGACAGTCTCTAGGTCCATCCACCTCACTACAAATAACTCAGTTTCATTTCTGTTTATGGCTGAGTAATATTCCATTGTATATATGTGCCACATCTTCTTTATCCATTCATCTGTCGACGGACACTTAGGTTGCTTCCATGTCCTGGCTATTGTAAATAGAGCTGCAATGAACATTTTGGTACATGACTCTTTTTGAATTATGGTTTTCTCTGGGTATATGCCCAGTAGTGGGATTGCTGGGTCATATGGTAGTTCTGTTTTTAGTTTTTTAAGGAACCTCCATACTGTTCTCCATAGTGGCTGTATCAATTTACATTCCCACCAACAGTGCAAGAGGGTTCCCTTTTCTCCACACCCTCTCCAGCATTTATTGTTTGTAGATTTTTTGATGATGGCCATTCTGACCGGTGTGAGATGATATCTCATTGTAGTTTTGATTTGCATTTCTCTAATGATTAATGATGTTGAGCAATCTTTCATGTGTTTGTTGGCAATCTGTATATCTTCTTTGGAGAAATGTCTATTTAGGTCTTCTGCCCATTTTTGGATTGAGTTGTTTGTTGTTTTGATATTGAGCTGCATGAGTTGCTTGTAAATTTTGGAGATTAATTCTTTGTCAGTTGCTTCATTTGCAAATATTTTCTCCCATTCTGAGGGTTGTCTTTTGGTCTTGTTTATGGTTTCCTTTGCTGTGCAAAAGCTTTTAAGTTTCATTAGGTCCCATTTGTTTATTTTTGTTTTTATTTCCATTTCTCTAGGAGGTGGGTCAAAAAGGATCTTGCTGTGATTTATGTCATAGAGTGTTCTGCCTATGTTTTCCTCTAAGAGTTTTATGGGGGCTTCCCTGGTGGCGCAGTGGTTGAGAATCTGCCTGCCAATGCAGGGGACACGGGTTCGAGCCCTGGTCTGGGAAGATCCCACATGCCACGGAGCAACTAGGCCCGTGAGCCACAACTACTGAGCCTGCGCGTCTGGAGCCTGTGCTCCGCAACAAGAGAGGCCGCGATAGGGAGGGGCCCGTGCACCGCGATGAAGAGTGGCCCCCACTTGCCACAACTTGAGAAAGCCCACACACAGAAACGAAGACCCAACACAGCCAAAAATAAATAAATAAATAAATAAATAATTTTTAAAAATATATTCTTTAAAAAAAAAAAAAGAGTTTTATGGTGTCTGGCCTTACATTTAGGTCTTTAATCCATTTTGAGTTTATTTTTGTGTATGGTGTTAGGGAGTGTTCTAATTTCATTCTTTTACATGTAGCTGTCCAGTTTTCCCAGCACCACTTATTTAAGAGGCTGTCTTTTGTCCACTGTATATTCTTCAGGCTCTGTTATCGTCATTGTTCTATCTTTTCTCTGATCTCACAAACTGACTTTTGTACTTTGATGGTAAATTTCAATGGAAAACTAGTATAATTGCTTGGAAGCTTTGGACAGTCAAAAATGCAACATAACCCCTTTCAGTCAGACTGACCCAAAACCCAGCACACTATTAGATTTTCTGTACACAGACCAGGTGCCCTGCCGGTATTGCCAGAGCTGCCACCAGTTAGGAAGCTATAAATTGAGAATTTTTCCACTTGACAATATTAAATACCATATTGTTTTTCACCCCAAGTTAGGTTGTAAACCCTGGAAAAATTCAAACTTGTAAATTTTTGTTATCTTTCAAGGAAGAGCCAGGGATGCTCTGTTAGAAAAGTGACTGTATTTAAGCCATGGAGAAAACATTCTTAAGGGAATTTTGGTTTATATTGTTAAGATACCCAGAATTTCTGAAGAGTTTTAATCACCTTGAATGTACTTCATTTTATGGGTGGGTGTGGGTGTGTGTGTGTGTGTGTGTGTGTGTGTGTGTGTTGCCTCAAATGACCATTCTCGTGTATTGTCATTAACTGTGCAAATTATCAGTCAGCATCTAGGAGGTTACCCCTTCCTACTTTTTAAAAATTTTCCTTAAAGTAGTTAAAGTTATTTTAAAGACTCCAATTAACTTATTTTTTTAATTGTGTACTTTTTATATACAAA
The DNA here is from genome assembly GCF_009873245.2 of Balaenoptera musculus. Lineage (NCBI taxonomy): Eukaryota > Metazoa > Chordata > Mammalia > Artiodactyla > Balaenopteridae > Balaenoptera > Balaenoptera musculus. The sequence continues at coordinate 41,136,949 of NC_045790.1, read as the reverse complement.
TCTGGTGTGTACTTAATGTGGAAAATTCAAGCAATACAAAAGTGTATAAAGTAAAAATCATCTCCTTTCTCCTCATACTCATCCCATTCTTCAGAGGTAATCATTGTTTACAGTTTGATATGTATAGCCTTTTAGACTTTTTTCTATACATGGCATATATATATATATTTAATGTATATATATTTAATTGAGTGATACAGTTCTTCTGAGCTGAGTCTTCTCTTTTAACTGTATATAATGAACATTCTTCCATATGAGGATGTATATACTTCATTCTAAGAAGTATAGCATAGTAGCCAATGTCAGGGCTTTAAAGCCAGACTAAAAATGGTCCCTGGCATATATTTAAGTACTTACGAAAACTATTAGCTATAGTCATGTTGATATTCTTGTTAAATAGTATTAGCTGTATCCACATTGACATTAGGTTGTTTCTAATTTTTCACTACCAAGAACAATGCTGCAGTAAATAACCTTGATACATACATGTTTGTTAATTTGTATATTTCTATAGGCTAAATTTCTAGAAGTAAAATTTTGAATAGAAAGTAACTTATGTATACAATTCTGATTATTTTTGAAAATTTCTTTCCAGAAGTGGTTGTACCAGTTTATACATCCAGCAGCAGTATGTGAAAGTGCTTCCTCACCAGTGCTAGTTACTTCTCTGACGGTTCACTGTTCTCAAAGGCCTGAATTTGTAGTACTACCATGATCCACGAGGTGGAGCTAATTTTCTGGACATCTGCATGCTCAGACAAGGCTTAAGGAACACAGTTAACAAAGTACAGTCACATTTCTCGCCAAGAAGGGTTTTTGGGCATTATTGCTCACTACAAATTATTCCTTCAATTTTAGAGTACAGTATCTTCCCAAAGATTGATAAAATCTTTGATAAAATGGCATTGATAAAACCACAGAATATCATGTGGTTATTAATACAGCATATCACAGACATCTAAATATCTAACAGCTACAGTGTGATAAATATGTATCATAATAGAAGTATGCATAAAATGCTACAGGATCATTGGATTACTGTCCTAAACTTCAAATGCATTCATTGCAATTTACTCTATAATTTATATGCTGCTTTCAAGAGTAGTAAAAACATAAAATACAACCCTTTTCTTTGGTTTGTCTGTAGGATACTTCTTCCTACTCATAGTTCCAAGGCCCAGGTTAGAAGCTTTTATTCTCTGATTATGTCAGGTAAAATAGAATTTATAAAGACAGAATAGTTTTGTTTTAGAGCACGGGTTCTGCAACCCGAATGCCAGGATTCAAATCTGGGCTGTGCTGTTTTACTGGCTGATCTCAGACGTGCTACTTGACCTTTCTGTACCTTAGTTTCCTCATCTTTAACGTGGGGATAATAACAGTACCTACCTTCCTTTTAGGGTTACTGTGAGGATTAGATGAATGGAGCGTGTGTGTGTGTGTGTGTGTGTGTGTGTATGACTCAGAATAGCATGCAATTTAAAAATTGCACATAAATGTTAGTTATTGGCTGTTATTATTAATGCTATTTATTTATTTATTTTTAGTTTTTTTTAAACAGCTTTACAAAGGTTTAATTGACATACAATAAAGTGCACATATTTAAAGTACATAATTTGATAAGTTTTGACATATGCATCCACCTGTGAAACCATCACCACAATCAAGAGAGTAAACATACCCAACGGTCCCCAAAATCTCCTAATAAGCTTTTGCAGCCTCTCCCTCCCACTCCTACCTGCCTCCCCCTCCCACTCCTACCTGCCTCCCCAAGTAACCGATGATCTGGTTTCTGTCACTGTTGATTAATTTACATTTTCTAGAATTTTATATAAACAGAATAATAAGTATGTACACATTTTTCTCTGGTCCTTCACTCAGCATGATTATTTTAAGATTTATCCATATAATTGCATGTGTCACCAGTTTGCTCCTGTTCATTGCTGAGTAGTATTCCACTGTGAAGATAAACCACAATTTATTTATTCATTCTTCTTTGCCTGACTTGGATTGATTAATTTTAATGATTCTATTTTATCTTCTTTATTGGTCTTTCAGTTATAATTCTTTGTTTTGTTATTTTAGTGGTTGCTTTAGGATATTGTGTATATCTTTAACGTATCACAGTCTACCTTCATGTTATATTATACCTCATTATGTATAGTAAAAGAACCTTGACAATGGCATGCTTCTACTCCTCCCTTCCTGATCTTTGTGGTATTGTCATCACACATTTTCCTTTTACATATTTTATAAGGTAATAACTACATAGCTATTATTTTTGACAGTCAATTATATTTTTAAAAGATTACTAATAAGGAGCAAAATCTTACTATTTACCCATGTAGTTACCATTTCTGCTGTTCTTCAGTCCTTAGTGTAGATCCAGATTTCCATCTGGGATCTTTCTCTTTCTGCTTGAAGGACTTTAAACATTTCTTGTAGTTATGGTCTGCTGGTGATGAATGCTTTCAGCTTTTGTAGGTCTGAAAATGCCTATTTGCCTTCATTTTCAAAGGAATTTTTGCTGGGTATAGTCAAGGTTGACAGATTTTTATCTTTCAGTACTTTAAAGAATTTGTTCCACTGTCTTCTCACTTACATTGTTTCTGATTAGAAATCTCCTTTTTTTTTAACATTTTTATTGGAGTATAATTGCTTTACAATGGTGTGTTAGTTTCTGCTTTATGACAAAGTGAATCAGTTATACATATACATTTACCCCCATATCTCTTCCCTCTTGCGTCTCCCTCCCTCCCACCCTCCGTATCCCACCCTTCTAGCTGGTCACAAAGCACCAAGCTGACCTCCCTGTGCTATGCAACTGCTTCCCACTAGCTATCTATTTTACATTGGGTAGGGTATATATGTCCATAAATACACTACCACTCTCTCACTTTGTCCCAGCTTACCCTTCCCCCTCCCCGTGTCCTCAAGTCCATTCTCTAGTAGGTCTGCGTCTTTATTCCTGTCTTGCCCCTAGGTTCTTCATGACCATTTTTTTTTTTACTCCATATCTATGTGTTAGCATACGGTATTTGTTTTTCTCTTTCTGACTTACTCCACTCTGTATGACAGTCTCTAGGTCCATCCAACTCACTACAAATAACTCAAGTTTCGTTCCTTTTTATGGCTGAGTAATATTCCATTGTATATATGTGCCACATCTTCTTTATCCATTCATCTGATGATGGACAGTTAGGTTGCTTCCATGTCCTGGCTATTGTAAATGGAGCTGCAGTGAACATTGTGTACCTGACTCTTTTTGAATTATGGTTTTCTCAGGGTATATGCCCAGTAGTGGGATTGCTGGGTCGTATGGTAGTTCTATTTTTAGTTTTTTAAGGAACCTCCATACTGTTCTCCATAGTGGCTGTATCAATTTACATTCCCACCAACAGTGCAAGAGGGTTCCCTTTTCTCCACACCCTCTCCAGCATTTATTGTTTGTAGATTTTTTGATGATGGCCATTCTGACCGGTGTGAAATGATATCTCATTGTAGTTTTGATTTGCATTTCTCTAGTGATTAATGATGTTGAGCAATCTTTCATGTGTTTGTTGGCAATCTGTATATCTTCTTTGGAGAAATGTCTATTTAGGTCTTCTGCCCATTTTTAGATTGAGTTGTTTGTTGTTTTGATATTGAGCTGCATGAGCTGCTTCTAAATTTTGGAGATTAATCCTTTGTCAGTTGCTTCATTTGCAAATATTTTCTCCCATTCTGAGGGTTGCCTTTTGGTCTTGTTTATGGTTTCCTTTGCTGTGCAAAAGCTTTTAAGTTTCATTAGGTCCCATTTGTTTATTTTTGTTTTTATTTCCATTTCTCTAGGAGGTGGGTCAAAAAGGATCTTGCTGTGATTTATGTCATAGAGTGTTCTGCCTATGTTTTCCTCTAAGAGTTTGATGGTGTCTGGCCTTACATTTAGGTCTTTAATCCATCTTGAGTTTATTTTTGTGTATGGTGTTAGGGAGTGTTCTAATTTCATTTTTTTACATGTAGCTGTCCAGTTTTCCCAGCACCACTTATTGAAGAGGCTTTCTTTTCTCCATTGTATATTCTTGCCTCCTTTATCAAAGATAAGGTGACCATATGTAATGCTATTAATTTATAAACTGAAACTTCAATAACTTTCCTGGAGATTTTTCCAAAACATATTTGGAAAGTATTTTCCCCAGGATGTACAAGATAATATATTCAGTTTATCATCTGGTATCTGAGTTTCAAATGGCATCTTTACATTGCTGTTTTGTAGTTTCTCAATATACATACAATGAAGAAGAATGAATCATTGCTTATTGTTCAATTTGGGGATTGGTTAAACTATTCATTAGTATGGTGGTATTATCTTCAGACCAGGCACTTCAGCACCATCTGAAACTTGTTAGAAATAAAACTTCTTGGACTCTACCCCAGACCTACTAAACATGAAACCTTGGGAATAGGGCTTAGCAGATTGTGTTTCAACAAACCCTCCTGATGATTCCAACGCATGCTAAAGTTTGATAACCACTGCTTTAGGAAATAATTAAGAACTTACATTGTGTTTAGTATACATGCCAAGGATTACTCATTATACCATCTGATTTTATGGACATTACTCTGTTGAAACAAACTTCTTCATAGTCCTTTTTATTTTCTTTAGAAATGGTGAGGCTTTAGGCAATAATTTAACTTTTACATATTTAGAGAATTTTTATTGTATATATTTTAAATGTCTCTAGTAGATAGAATAATCAGACCTTGTCTGCATAGCTGTAAAGAAACTTTCCTGCCAAAATTTAAAACATTTTGTTGAATGTATAATTGATAAATTGGGTGAAGCTTGAAGCTAAAAGTTAGTTTAAAACATTAAACTTAGATGTACTCATTTTAGCGTACCAGTTTAGCATTATTTGATATATTAGTTTATCACTTACTGCTATAGTGATGTGCGAAAAGTAGGTGAGAGAGAGACTGAATGTAAAAAGATGAAGTTTAATAGGACTCCAAAACTAATTAAAATTGAAGCAGGAGTGGGGGAGGAGAAAGTGCTGTAGCTTACTAAAATATGTGAAAATGTTAGAGGGGGTTTAGATAACTGCTCAGTGTGAATTCATGTGATAGAGCCTCCAGAACAGCTGGAATCCTAGATTGCATTAACAAAAGATGAATATGTGGACTATGAGAAGTGATAGTCTGCTTGGAATCCTGTTTCTTGGCATCATACTTTAAAAGGAATGAAGAAGAACTGGAATAAGAGTAGAATGAACAGAATGATAACAAGACTGAAACTATGCCACATAAGGAACACTTGAAGGTACTGAACGCTCGAAAGTACCGGGATATTTAGCTTGCCTCAGAAGGACCCCAAGTGCTAGAAAGGAAAGAATCCTACCTTCCAGCAGAAGTACCTCGGTGTTTATTTTTGCCCCTCCTCTCTAATTTTATTTGCTATCTGCTACTTTTTCACCTCTAAAATCAGTAGGTCTGCTGACTTGGGGGCCTTGCAGCCAGGGGAGTCACTAGCATGTTCCTTGTTGTACACTGATCATGAGAGAAGATTGAGGTAGCTACCTGTTCTGGAAAATGGTGATCAGACCCTTCTCCAGGGTCAGAACTGCTTCTCAGAGTATAAAAGCCAAGATTGCTCTGTAAGCCTTGATTCAAGAGAACATTTTATAATAGAGAGGTAAAAGAGTCAGATGACCTTACTGACAAGTGAGGAGAAAGGTGGTTATGGTGGTACTCAGCCCTTTAGTGCTGGAAGAAGAACCTAGTTCCCTTACTCCACTGGCTGGCTATAGCTGAGAGTATCAAAAAGCAATAGTGTCCTTTCTGCAATATCCCAAGTCTTTTGTAACAGTCCGTACTCATTTCTTCTTTCCCCCTTATAAGGGGAAAGAGGCCTGAATTTATAGTGGAAATTTTTGGGTTCTTGTCTTACTAGAGCATAAATTTCCTGAAGGAAAATATCTTATTCATCTCTGTAATTCCTCCGTTACCTGTTAAAGTGCCTTGCTGATATGATACTTTCTATGTAAAAGCCTCCTGAACTCTTTTCACCCATCTAGTTATCATAGTACTTCATATATAGCTTAGTTACAGTACTTATGTTGCATTGTAACTTTTTGCTTTTGTTCACCTAACAGATTGTACACCCTTCTAGGATAGAGTGGCAACTGTCTTGTTCATTTTGATATCCCCAACACCTATTATAATATCTGGCACATAATAGGTACTCACTAAATTTGGAAGAAATAAATTATGTAGAACTATGATCACAGCAAATACTCAGAGTTTGAGGATAGCTCTAAAATAACCCTCATTTTATGAACATGTCCTTTTCCTTCTCCTTTGGTCTCTTCATTGTTGATCTTTCTACATGATTAGACCCTTTTTCTGGCCTGCTTTGCACCTCCAGTGTGATAGCTGATTAGCTTCCCCTGTCTATGATCTTGTCCTCTCCTATAATATTAAATCTAAGGATAGATTTGGTAACAAGCCCTATTTTTTACCCTACTTTAGGACTGCCCACATCTGTACATTGCCTCTATTGAGAAGCTCAGATATTAATCCACTAACTGAGAAATCACAAAATAGAGGAGTTCACTAGGGCCCTGATCTCTTCTCTTTTTAGCAACAGTGATATGGGAGGAGGTTTTATGAAGCTTGGGAATTTGCTAAGATATATGGGAGCTCTGTCCTAACTAATCCAGCTGGCCAGCTGTATAGCTGGGAGACATTGACCAGATATGTCTTCCAGCTCAATCTGATGGCAACTTGGAGCATGGATTTGAGGGGAGAAGGAGGGAGGAATCTCCCAGGTTTCTGACTTGGATGATAAATGTATGGTGAAGGGCTTTCAAACATAATAGGCAATACAGAGGGGTACAGACTTTGAGGGGGAAGACTGATGCATTTAATTATGGATATGCTGTGTATTAGGATGTCATGAAACGTGCCCACATGAATATATGTAGTAAACAATTGGATAAAACAATCTGAAAATTAGGAAAAAGGTCAAATTTAAGAGTTTTTAAACCACAAGAATGAGTGGGATTTCCTTGGATATAATGTAGCATTAGAAGTCAACAAAGAGCAGAGTCCAGAATTTAAATGAAGAAAGGGAAAGTTATGAAGAGAAGACAAAGAAGGAATGATCTGAGAGTAAGAAAAACCAGAAAAGTCCAACCCCCAAGCAACAAAAAACATAAGCGGAAAAAAAATTGGAAGAAGAAAGGATGTATCAATAGTGTCAAATATTACAGAGTAAGATAACTTGAAACTGCCCCTTGGATTTAATAATTAAGGAGTCATATAATCTTACTGTGAACAATTTCATTGGAATGTCAGGAGGAGAAGCCTCATTGCAGTGTCGTAAGGTCTAATAGCAAGATGAGGAGCTGGAAACAGCATGTGTAGGAAATTCTCTTAAGTTTAGAAGAAGAAAGATAAGATGGTAGTTAAATGCCTATAAAGCCTAAGATGCAGGCCTTCTTCTTAATCCCTTAATGCCTGACCGGTCTCCCAGGAGGACAACTTCTCAGATAGCCACACAAGGAACTAGGACTTTTTTAGAAACCTAGGCCATGGCATATTCAGCAGATACTAGCTTTTCTGCTACTTCACATATGTTATATAATATTTACGAGCATATCAGCCTCCTATGAGGATATTCCAGATCATGTATGCTGCAAGCTCATATTCTTTCTCTTTGTTTTCCACCCAAAAACTATTGCCATAAATTACTGAATGGTAACATCATTATAGGGCTAATCTTAATCTGTCTATAATGTACTTTTCAAAAAAACTTAATCATATACAAACTTTGTTGTTAGTAAAACAAAAACATCTCTCCCCTTCCCCTTACAACTAATCATGCTGCGTCAGTATGCTCTGAGACCATTGTTGATCATCTGAACTGATCAGTAAAGTTGTTAATGCATCCAAAGTCTTAGAGTGAACCAAATGTTTCCCATTCATTCTGAGTGTTCACTGGCTGGGAATTCATGACCTCTGGGTATTTACTATCCTTATACAGTAGCTTTCAGCTTTTTACTACGAGTACTGGTGATGGGGGCCTTGACAAGGTTTTCTCTGTATAAGGGTTGTCCTCAGTGAATTTGGGAAAAATGTTTTCAGACCAGAAAGCAGAAAAGCTGTCTGCTGACCTGGGTCTCTGACTTTGCCATCACCTTTGTGTACTCGTAACTCACTTCCCACCCAAGCAAGTATATGATTGGAAGTCCATAGCCTCCATGTAATTAGGGGCTCTATTCTGACTATCTGCCTCCACTCCCTAATGTTATTGCTGCTCTAGCCGGTACTTGGCAAAACCGTAGAGCTTATAGGAGGATATATAGAACACAGGCTGACCAATGGGTTTTAGCCTCTGGACTCTTAACTATTGGCTCCCGCATTTTCTTAGAACTCTTCTTCCTAAAGTCCTTCTAAATGCCAGCTTCTTACCAGGAACACCCTTAGGAATCTCTTATTCTCTCCATCTTTGCTGGGCATTGTCTTAGTAAGCTTCCTTCGTTTCTCCAGAATGCTAAGATCTAACTGACTTTAATGAAGCAACTGTACAGATTGGAGCAAGCACAAATTTATTCTGCTTTCTCTACCTGGGGCCCGGGGAGCACAGGACTGCAGCCATCTCACTAGTTCAGGAAAATAGCCCTGGGCCTCCAAATCTCAATTTCTGTTACACTGAAAATCCTGTTTTTCTAAAATAATCATGATCCACCTCTACTAATGGTCCCTTTATGCAGCTAAAGTGTCCGATTTCATCCATCTGTACGGGCCATGGATTTTTGCCCTTTTAATCATGTCTTTCACATATATTAAATGCAACATGTCTAAAACTGCTGCAAGCAGTTTCTTCCTCAATTTGCTTTTTATTTATTTATTTTTCAGTACCACAATGTCCTCGATTGCCCAAGCCAGAAACCTGGGAGTCATACTTGACTTCTCCCTCTCTGACCCACACCAAAATCCTCACCTCACTCTGGCTCTTAAACGTCTCAAATGAAAATCCTCTCCCTTACATCCTAATTGCCACCAGGCAGTCTTCATCTTTCATTTGGATTACTTTGACAACCTCCTAACTGGTCTTATTGCCTCCACTCTTACTTCTCTTTTATTCTCCAGATCAGAAATACAAGTTGATAATTTTATTCCTCTGCTTAAAATTCTTCAGTAATCTTTGCCCTTAGGAGAGAATCCAAACTTTTATAACATGTGTCTTATAAGGTCTCTCATAACCTGCCTCATCTTTGTGCCACTTTTTCACTTCACATTCTCTGCCTCTGAACTCTTTCGGTTTTTTGTGCTACCATATTCATCCTCACTTTCATATTTCTGTACTTATAATGCTTTGACTTTCAACTCCTTCTATATTTTGACCAAGTAACTCCTATTCATCCATTCTTTATAATGCAGCTTAAATATTACTTCTTTAGAGGAAAATTTCCTGAATCCCTGAACTAGATTAATTGTCCTTGCTGTGTGCTGCTATAGCACCCTTTACTTTCATATGATAGCACTTAGTACATTTTAATTGTTAAATCTCTAGACTTTAAGCTCTGTGAGGGAAGTAACCCTGCTATCTTGTTTGCTGTTATGAGCTATTCAGAGAAAAATGAAATTTCATGGGAGCTTACGTTTCCCGTCACCAGTGTGTTCATGCATAGGTTGAATAGCTCCAAGTTGGAAGTGAAATAGAGAACCATTGGAGAGTCTTTCAGTCCTTTCCAGTCAGGGGATTGTTCTTTCCAAATAGTCAAACATACATATATATATATATATATAGCTGTTTTGAAAGACCCTCTAAGTCCATGTAAATGAATTTCACCTAATTGAAAATACTGAATATTTAATGACTAATGGTATATAGAGAACCTAAGAGATATTTCTAATTTAGAGTACTATATCTTGAGTTCTTGAAACTAATGTTAAATTTTTTATCTCTTATAGGTGAAATGAATCAGAAGTACAAGGAGCTAAAAAAAAGGGAGGAAAATATGGATAGTAAGTGATAATCTTATAGATGTGAAAATATATTCTCAGACAGTTGTTCATTTATACTGAATCAGAGATCTCATTTTGAGAAGATATAATGACTAATAATAGAAGTGCAGAAGTGTGGACATTCAAAGCATTTGCCTTGAAGTATTACTAAATATCTAGCATAGTTTAGATGGGTAGAGAATTCTAGAAAGATTTTGTACATGTGTATGTATGTGTATGACTGTATGTTAGGGATAGATTCTAAAGCTAATACGCACATTTCTAGTCTGTATAGAGAGTCTATAGACCACTCATTGATTGTTGAATGTTCTCTTTTACATGCTTCACCTTTAATATCTTTCACCTTTTTTTAAGCTTTTCATAGTACTTATCTCATTATTTATTAGCCCTCACCTCTGATTTTGTTTCTTGGTTCTATCACTAACTGAAGCTTTAGTAGCCTTCTATTGTAGCTTCTCATTCACTTTTTTAAAAAATCTGAATTTGACTTTGTAAATAGATCTTCACTTAAACTTATGTTGTACATTCATAAGTTTATCAAAATTGACTATATTAACGATTACTGGTTTCCTTTTTAAATTATCATTTTTCTAAAATCTGACATTTTTATAGGTCTGAGGTCAATTGTTACCTTCATAGAAACATGTTATAAAGCAGTAATTACCAACTCTGGCTTAACGATATCCCAAGATTTCTTTAAAATCTCAGCAAGTACCAAAAATTATCTCAAAATTAATTTGTTGTTTCATGCTAATAGTAAAATTATTTTAAGTTAATTTTTGGAAGATCCATAGAAATATTTTAAGAATGTAAATAAGAGCAAATTATGTACTAATTCTATGTTAGAGAAGAAAAAGGAGGATTTCTTAGAATATTTATTTGTAACAATAAATTACTAAACTTACTTAGTTGAGACTAATTTGGCATTATAAAATACTCAATTTTCAGGTTAAAAATGTAGTTAGTAATATTTTCCAAAGTAAAGTTAGTGGCTATTTATAGATGTTAATTGTAGATGTATCAATGAGATCCTAGCGTAAAAACATAGGATTTATTCTCATCTCCATTTTATCAACTGTTACTTCTGAGCCTGAATTTATAAATTTTTAGTTTATTTGTATTAAGGTCATAACAAACTTTAAAAGTCTGAAAGTATGTAGAAATGTTCTTATTGAGTAATTTAATTACCCTTGGGTTAATAAAAAATTAAACAGTGATAGTTTAAAATTTGCCTTGAATTTCTAAAAAGTACTTTTCAGACCTACAAATCAGAGCTTATGTAGTATTTAGCTATATCAGCAGTAGCATCTCATCATATTTTTCAATTGGCAGCCTTTATTGAGACTTTTGAGGAAACTAAGAACCAGGAACTGGAAAGGAAGGCACAGATAGAAGCCAACATTGTTGCACTCTTGGAGCACTGTAGTCGAGTAAGTACCATGTGCCTGTCTTAGTGTCTTCATTATTTTTACTGTGATTACCTTTCTAAATACAACTCAAAAACTGCAGTGGTTCACTATTATGTAAGAGTACAGGATACCTAATGAGTATCTTGATTCCTCAAAAAATGTTTATTGAGGGCTTCCCTGGTGGCGCAGTGGTTGAGATCTGCCTGCCAATGCAGGGGACACAGGTTCGAGCCCTGGTCTGGGAAGATCCCACATGCCACGGAGCAACTAGGCCCGTGAGCCACAGCTACTGAGCCTGCGCGTCTGGAGCCTGTGCTCCGCAACAAAAGAGGCCGTGATAGTGAGAGGCCCGCGCACCGCGATGAAGAGTGGCCCCTGCTCGCTGCAACTAGAGAAAGCCCTCGCACAGAAACGAAGACCCGACACAGCCAAAAATAAATAAATTAATTAATTAATTAATTAATTTTTAAAAAAATGTTTATTGAGCAACTACTATTGTGTGGTACCATAGGAGGAAAAATGCATGGTCTCTTTTCAATATTCTAAGTGTTTTAAAAATCCAGTCAGTTCCTAAAATAGAATAGTTGAATTTTTTCTGCAGTAAAATAAAGCAAATGTAAAAGAAACAATTCTGAATTTTAATTTAACCTCTCCTTATTGAGAAAACCTGACTTTGAATCTCACTGTATTCTTTTATAAAATATATATATAATGAATGATGTATTTCAAAAAAGAATACCCTTTCAAAACATCCAGTCCTTTGGCAGCATTTTCAAGAGTTTTATTGGAAAGTTAAATCAGTGGAATTTTTTCCACTTTTATGTCTCTGCAAATACAGAATATAAATCGTATGAAACAGATATCCTCTATCACCAATCAAGAGCTGAAGATGATGCAGGATGATCTCAATTTTAAATCCTCTGAAATGCAGAAATCACAAAGTACGGCTAGGAATCTGACTTCAGGTGAGGAAACAATCTAGATTTTAATATCCTTTTTTTCTGTAACAAACTGGAACTTTTAAAATCTAATGTTATTCTCTTTGATTTTTTTTGAAAGACTGAGGATATAATTTATGATTGCCTATTGCTGCAGTCATTCATAGGCTCAGAATTTTGTGTGACTTTTCATATCAACTTAATAGTAATTCACTGGCATATTCTCATTCATTTAACATTTATTGAGTATTTGCTTTATGCCTTTGCTGTAATTTGGGTATACAGGGATTAAAAAAAAAAAATCCACTCTGTTTCCTCAAGAAACTTGCAATCTGGTGGAATGACAAACAAACAATTGAAGTGTAATGAAACAGTGTTATGATAGAAGGATAAGGAGCAATGGACGTGCACAGGGCTCATATCCACTGTGGTCTTGGGTAGTTAGGAGAGGTATCCTAGAGGTGGTAATGTTTTAATTATAGTTTCAGCCATTATGACTAACATGAGACTAGAGCAGCATTGTCCAAAAGAAATGTAATGCCAGCCACATATATATTTTGAATTTCCTAGTAGCCACATTAAAAAAGTAAAAAGAGACAGGTGAATTTTAATAATATATTTTATTTAACCCAGTGTATTCAAAATATTATCATTTCAACATGTAGTCAATATAAAATGATCAATGAGATTTTACAGTTACAGCCCATCTCAATTTGGACTGGACACATTCCAGTGCTCAAAAGTCATATGTGGCTAGTGGCTGCCATTTGGATAGTGCAGGGATTAGAAACAAATATACATAATTGAGCTTAAAGAGCCTAGGATAAAGTCAAGTCAAAATTTGTATAGCATCTTTGGTTTTTTGAAGTGGCGGATTCTAACTATGATGGTGTATGGTGACTTTGAATTAGCTATGTTTTATTTATCTACTTGAAATTACTCTGACAGTTTGTGAGATCATGGAGAAGGAAGACGCTATTTGCTAACTTAAAGATGTTGAAAGATTCCCAAAATGGAATAGTTTCCATAATATCCCTTTATCTGGAATCCCCAAATCTAAAAAAGCTCTTTACAGCAAAACCTAACCTGACCTGAACTGACATGAGGCTATTTAATTACCTTACCTAGTGTGACTGTTCATACTTTTTGCTGCAGAAGTATATTCATCTACCTGATATCGGGTTGCTGCCTCAGACCTTGTCATGAAAGTTATATAATAATCAGTATATACACTATATTACTTTTCTAAAATTCAAAGAATTCTGCATTCTAAAACACAACGGCCTAGGAGTTTTATATAAAGGATTGTGAATCCATAAATGCATATTGAATGCAATTAATATGCAGTTGAATTTAAATTGATGATATAGGTGGAAAACTGTACATTTATTTTATCTGCCCAGATTTGCTTAAAGTTTGTTTGCCATAGTTTTATTTGTATATCTGAATTATATTCCACATAAGTAGAGAGGTGCATTCTAAATTTGATTTATACCTACTGTTGGTTTAACTATGAGTATTTTTTTAATTGTGATAAAAAACACACACAATTTACCATCCTAACTATCTGTAAGTGTACAGTATGGTAGTGTTAACTATCTACACATTTATGCAGCAGATCTCTAGAACATATTCATCTTGCAAAACTGAAACTTATACCATTGAACAACAGCTCCCCATGTCCTCCTCTTGAGCTCCTGCTAACCACACTCTACTTTATGTTTCTAAAAGTTTGACTATTTTAGATACCTCATATAAGTGGGATCATGCAATATTTGCCTTTTTGTGACCACTTTAGTTCACATCATAATATCCTCAAGGTTCATCTGTGTTGTGACACGTGACAGGATTTCTTTTTAAGGCTGAATAATACTCTGTAGTACGTACATACCACATTTTCATTATTCATTCATTTGTTGGTGGACATTTAGGTTATTTCCACCTCTAGGCTATTGTGAAATCCTGCTGCAGTGAATGTAAGTGTGCAAATATCTCTTCAAGATCCCATTTTCAATTATTTTGGATGTATACAACTATGAGTGTTTTTACATCTTTATTTTCTTTTTTCTATAAGCTGAAGAATTTTATGTTTAATTATTTCATCTAAGAAACTTCTGTTTTGTGTTTTAGACCATAGTTTTAAATTTTTCATTTTCTAAGGTCAATATTAATTCAACAAGTTTTTGCCTCCTTTAAGCTATCTTTGTATAATGGCTGTCGAGAAACATACATTTTTTTAAAAGGGTAAATATCAATACCAGGAAATGAATTCAATAATCAGGACTTTGTATTCCTTTCATACTTTTATACTTTGTGTTTACATTTCTTTTAAAAACCTAGTCATTGTATTTTCTCCAGAGATGTAGAATTAAAAAAGAATGAGAACTGGCTTCAATGGAGATAAAAATCCGGTTTGTTACTTTGATAAGGATTTTACTGAAAATTTCCCTTTTGAAGTTTGCATTATCTGACCCCTACAATTAATTTCACTTAGTCAGTTATTTTTAAGTGTTAATTTAAGCCAAGTATATAAATTGTTCTTCCTCTCTTTCCTTAACACCATCCCCCACAAGAAACTTTTTCTATCTGGAAATCACCATAAGAGGTTTATAATATTCTGGTTCATCTTTCAGAGATAATGAATTTTACATTCCCCTTTTGTGAACTGCCTCCCTTTGACCCTTGAAGTTATAACTGGAACTCACCTGATTTTCTTAGTGTACTGTATGCTTCTTAATGGAGCAATATCACTCCCAAGGGGGCAAAATTACTTCTTGGGGGGAGGGTAAAAAAATTTTTAGATACTAACTATAAAGGTGTGTGGCCCTCCAAAGGGTCACTGTACATAAACAGATATACATCTGTAATATAAACAATTCATGGGAGGTGACTGGGAAAACAATAGTCTACAAAAGACTCCTTAGGGGGACAGTAATGAAAAAAAAAAAAAGGTTAAGAAACACTGATAAACTGCATGAGTAAAGAGACAAGGAACCTGTCAGCAATAGTTTTTATTTATATTTTTGGAAAGGAAACTCCAGGGAATAAACAAATGCGCTGATGGCAGAATATTTCAGGAACATTTCCCCAGGTCAAAGTGGTTCCTTCTGAGATTTTGCTACTATGTACACACTACTTGGTAAACTTTGCAACTTCATAGCATATCAGAAGGAACTAGTCTGCATCCTCTTCCTGTCTCTTCTCTTGGAGAAGCTTTTAGCTTTTCATGGGGTCCTGTGGTTAAAGGAAGATAAACTTTACCCTGTACCAACCAACCATTTTCTCCCTTTCTCTAGGAAAAGCAGTATATATAGTTTAAAAATGTATTTCCCTAATATATCTTTAAATTAAACTTGTAGTTAGATTTATATAACTTTTCACTGAACAGCCAAAATATACAAACTCAGTACATTTCCCATTTAGAGCATTGAAACACCATAAGCTTCAGTGACTTTGATTCAGCACTTTGATTCTCAACTATTTCCAACCCTAGTAGAAATATTAATCCAACAAAACAAAACCCTCTCAACATTTCAGTCCATATATTGATACATCTTTTAAAATAACATATAGTCAATGTGGTTGAAGGAAATGTTCACATTTAATTATACCAACTTAGGACAAATTTGGTTGGTAACAACCTCCTTTCTTAAATCAATGTCTTTTGAAGCTTTTTTTTTTTTTTTTTTTTACTATTTGGTATTTTATACTCTATGTGATTTTTGTTATATTCATAAGTAGAGAGTTGCTCAATTCTTGAACATGATATTTTTATTATAATGTCACCTTCCAGGTATATTTTAATCTTTCTGATTTCATAGGTAGAAGAGGAAGGTTTAATAGCAGCTTTGTATTGATTTTTCCATTAGAAAATCTGTATAGGTAATAAAACTTAAATTTATTAAGTCCAAGTAAATTTTGCTAAATCTTACGTGAAGAAACCAACTTACTTACTCATTGCCTGCCCTGTATAAGAGAGACATCCTGGTAAGAAGGAGTGCCAAAAATCTATGTATAAACTCTAACCAAATCCTAATCTGACTACTGAAATGTGTATGCATTGAGTAGGCTTTATGGGACCTAGGAAAAAGCAGCAGCTAGAAGTTGAAAGAACTGAGTACAGAGATTTAAGATGCTACCCACTCCAAAGGAGAAAAGTTTAGAGATTTATTTAGTTCAGCAAAGTTAATTGCTTATTTATAATATATATCAGCACTTTTCAAAGGAGCAAAATACAAAGTCTCTACAACATGTCATTTAAAATGTCCATTATACCATAAAAATTTACATTTAGTAAATTTACTAAATTTACATTTAGTAAAAATGAAGAAAGAAGAAAATGTGAGTCAAGGGGAAAGGCAGTCACTACACACTGAACCTGAGATAATCCAGACGTTGAAATGAAAAGAAAAGGACTTTAAATGTTTATAAACATATTTAAGGGCTTGAGGGAAAATAAAATCATAGAAAATGAACAGATTGGAGAATCCTACAGAGAAGTGGAAATTACAAAAAAGAACCAGGTGAAAATTCTAGAGTTGAAAATATAACTAAAATGAAAAATTCACTGACCTTAATAGAAGATTGAGGACAGCAGAAAAAAAGAATCAGTGAACTTAAAGATAAATAAATAGAAATTATCTAATCTGAAGAAGAAAAAAGAATGAACAGAGCCTAAATGACCTGTGGGACAGTTTCAAGCAGTCTAATTTACATGTAATTGTAGTCCCAGAAGGAGAGGAGGGACAGAGAATGGGGGAGAAAAGATAGTTGAAATAATGGCTGAAAATTTTCTGAAAATTTGATGAAAAACTTAATTGTACAGATCTAAGAAGCTCTTTGAACCCCAAACAGGGTTAATGTAACAATTCCTTACCTAAGCACATCATCATCAGACTGCTGAAATGCAACAATAAAGAGAAAACAATGAAAGGAGCCAGAGAAAAATAATATGTATACACAGGGTACAATATATCCCACTATGAGATTAAATTTTATCATAAAAATCATTCTGAATTTTGTATTTTACTCTGATATATGTTACTTTAATATAAAACTCTTCTACCCCTAAATCTAAGTAATTTAAGGAAGATGTTCATATTTGGCTTTTGACACTCTGAAATACCACTGTTTTTTTGAGGGTATTCATATTCCTACTTTAAACTAGAGGAAAAGTGAAGGTAAAATGTTCTAAGATGACAATGCATCACTGTATGCCTCTACAAATAAGTAACTACAGGATGTATTGGATTATTCCCATGCCTATCCCTGGGAACACAGAAGAGAAGAAACTGGCCAAGGCAGGTTTGAATCCAGATTTCTTCGTCTAAATATACAGGATATATATTTCAATTCCATTTAGTATCTGTTTTTTGAGTTAGCTGAAATCAGATTTTATTTTGGTAGCTATAAGGAAAGCAGAACAAAGGATGATGCCTGGGGAAAGAAGCCTGAAGTAGCAAAATTGACCAAGTGTTACTGTTCCTCTTCCCACAACTCACTGTTGCTCATTGAGGAATCTTTGGATCATAAAGTAACATTTGCTATTGTAAAAAATGAACCTTTCATAAAGGTGATAACAATATCACTCAGCACCAAAGCTTGACTGGCTGTTGACCTTGGGCAATAATTACCTTTCTAAGCTTTAGTTTCCTCATATAATAAAATTTACCCTCGCCCAGGGCTATTACGAAAAGTAAATCTAATATATAAAGCCAGGCACATTCCAGGTTCTCAGTAATATTGGTTTCCTCTTAAACCTTTCTTTCCCTTTAAAACAGAGACTTTTAAAGCCAGCATCACAAAGTTAAGAAATCTCTGAAATAGAGAAGGTAGGTATTATATAATCCTACCAGAATGGAATATTTTTTAAAATACTGTTTTCTGATTATAAATGCAATTCATATTCATTATAGAGGATTTAGGAGATATAAGCAAGCATAAATAAAAACTAGAAATACAATCCCACTATCAAAAGTTTATTACTATTAAAATTTTAGTATCTTTTTAGTCTTTTTTCCATATTTTATCACATCTTGGAAAAAAATAAAAAGCC
The DNA here is from genome assembly GCF_009873245.2 of Balaenoptera musculus. Taxonomy (NCBI): domain Eukaryota; kingdom Metazoa; phylum Chordata; class Mammalia; order Artiodactyla; family Balaenopteridae; genus Balaenoptera; species Balaenoptera musculus. The sequence continues at coordinate 41,118,536 of NC_045790.1, read as the reverse complement.
TTTTCCGAATATTCTCTGCCCAGCTATTATCCCTCTCTTTCAAAGGTTTCACAGTCAAATTTCTTGAAACCTTCATATCACTCTTGATTCCATTTCTTTCTGTGAAATCTGTTCTCAGCAGATACATCCAGGTTCTCCTGGTCAGTAAATTCAACACATATTTTGCCATCTTTTTTTTTAAATCTCTAAGTAATATTCTGTACTACAGACCACTTCTTTATTCTTGAAATATCTTTTCCCCGTGACTTCTGATTTTTCTCTTATTTCTTTGGTCATTTCTTATTCTATATGGATCCTTCATGTTAATTTATTTTTAAAATTTGGTATTCTTATAGGTGCAGTCATGAATCCTTTTCTGTTGATGATCTGAACCACTCCTATGGCTTGAGGTGCCATCTCTATGCTGGTGGTTTCAGAATCTGTATCTTCAGAGCTCACATTTTTCCCTCTGGGTTTTAGACCCATATTTCTATATATGGACATCTTTACTTATCTCTGTTTGGATGTTTCTGAGGTATCTCAAACTCAATAAATCCTAAATCGACTTCAGTGTATCGTAAATCCCTCCAACAGATAAAATTTGTATGTCCCTCTGCCTACCCTCCCATACACTCAGTTATTCAAGTTGGAAACAGGATTCCACATTTTCTCTCACTCAACTACTGTATCCGGTCAATTGCCTGTTTTGTTAATCCCAAATCCCTAATATTTCTTTAGTCCCTTCAGATCTCTCCTGCACTGTTTCTTCATTTATTTTTATCTGACATAACTGTATATTTTATATATATAGTCTTCTTCCACTGGAGTATAAGTTCTTTGTTCGTTGCTATATTCCCCATGCCTTTCTATTTGCCTGGCACATAGAAAGCATTTATTTAATAAATATTGGGTTTTTTAAAAGATTTTTTTTGATGTGGACCATTTTTAAAGTCTTTATTGAATTTGTTACAATATTGCTTCTGTTTTATGTTTTGGTTTTTTGGCCATGATACATGTGGGATCTTAGCTCCATTACCAGGGATCGAACCTGCACCCCCTGCACTGGAAGGCGAAGTCTTAACCACTGGACCGCCAGGGAAGTCCCTAAATATTGTTTAATGAAAAAAAATCCCCACCAGTCTAAGATTTCTTGCCTAGATCACTGAATCAACACTTAACTGATCTTCCTGCACATAGTTATGCTATTTCAATTAATTGTCCACATGGCAACTAGAGAGAACTTTCTAAAATTTAATTATGTTACTCTCTGATTTGAAACTCATTGATGACTTGCCATAGCCCTTAGCATAAAGTCCCAACTCCCTATCTTGACTTAAGCCCTTCATGAACTGAAATCCTTCAATTTTTCAGTTTTCTCTCCTACCACCATCCACTTGAACTTGGGTCTAGTCATACTGAACTTCTCTTATTTGTGCAAAGGTACCATGCTTTCTTACCTGTAGACTTTTTTGCACATGTTGATTATTTTCTCTGGAACACTCACTTTTTCCTTTATATGGTTGATTCCTAATCCTTAATGCCTTAGTTAAAAGGCATGTCTTCAGAGAATTCTTCTGACCAATACCACATGTTCTATGGTACCCTGTATTACTCTTTTCATAGTAGTTATCCAGTTTACTGTAAATGCTTATTCAATTTCCTAATTTAACCTCTAGAATATAGCTCCTCAAGTGAAAACAATGATGTCTCTGTTGATTTCCATTATATCCTCAGCACCTGGCACATAGTAGATGCTCAATACTTTTGAAAGAAAGAAACACACACACACATACACACACACACAGGCAATCTTCATTATTTATGGATTGTGTATTTGTAAACTTGCTCTCTCACTGAAATTAATTTGTAACCCCAAATTCATATTTGCAGCACTTTCACGGTCATTTGTGAACACATGCAGAGGTGAAAAATTGGAATTCAAATTTGAAAAATTTGAATGCTCGAGTTCCCAGTGGAGGCTGATTAAGGCAGCACTATGCCTTCCTGCATTAGTTCTCATACTATAAACAAGAATCCTTTTCATGGTATATTATTTAATGTCACTTTTTTTTTTTTACCACACTTCTGTGTGTTTTTGCTAGTGCTTTTGCTATTTAAAATGGCTCCCAAGTATAGTGCTGAAGTGTTGGCTAGTGTTCCTCAGCGCAAGGCTGTGATGTGCCTTACAGAGAAAATATGTCAGTTAGGTAAGCTTCATTGAGGCGTAAGTTGGCCTTGAGTTCAATGTTAACAAATCAATAATATATTAAATAAGATATTTAAAGAGAAACATACATAAAACAAGGTTATGTATTAGTTTGATGATAAAAGTATCATCAAAGTTGATAAAAGTATCGTGACCAGAGACTCACAGAAACCTAATCCTGTATTTCCCATAGGAGTTCAGTATTTGCTAACTCAATGTTTACAATAACTTTACAGAATATAACTACCACAAATAATGAGAACTGACTGTATGTGTACTTATAAAATTTTGCTCATAACATTTCATAACTTGATTTTTTCCCCACATAACTGTGTGTATATGTCATGCACATATTAAAAATGATGAATCTTTATCTCATGTATTATTAAGTAAGAAAAAGAACTATGTGTGTTCTTACATGTTTGTATGAGAATGGAGACAAATGTGATTAATATACAACAGGTTATGTTGGTTACCTGGGGGGTGAGTAATTTTTTAAAAATTTATCTTTGTATTGTCTCACTAGTTGCAGTGAACGCATGTTTCTTGTGCAGATACTCTTGTAACACATGATTTTTAATGATTGCATTTCCTTTTGTGTAAGGAATAAAATTTCGACTAATTATGGCCTTGAATCTTCCTGCGTTTCAGATAGTCAGCGTCTACAGTTGGATCTACAAAAAATGGAGCTACTGGAAAGTAAAATGACTGAGGAACAACAGTCTCTAAAAAGCAAAATTAAGCAAATGATAACTGATCTGGAAACATATAATGATTTGCCAGCTTTAAAATCATCAGGTGAAGAAAAGAAAAAGGTAAATGGTAACAGTTCTATGAAATTGTAATTCAAGTTGGTTTTTTCTTGATTAATTTTAATAATATATGTATTTTTTTTAATTTATAAAATTTATTATTTTCAGTTGACTGATATATAATCTAAGAAAAAATAAAGAAGTTTACATATATAGTAGGAATATAGAGTGATTTAAGTTTCAAAACAAAAGACAAACATTGAAAAGCAAGCAATAGGGTACTTCAAATATAAACTTTGTTAAATGCAAATTTGATTACGCTATTTCTCTACTTAAGACTTCTCAGTGGCTTTTCATTGCCATTTACATTAATTTAAAGTAAATCTGGGGCTTCCCTGGTGGTGCAGTGGTTAAGAATCCACCTGCCAATACAGGGGACACAGGTTTGAGCCCTGATCGGGGAAGATCCCACATGCCGCGGAGCACCTAAGCCCGTGCCCCACAACTACTGAGCCTGCGCTCTAGAGCCCGCAAGCCACCACTACTGAAGCCCGCGCACCTAGAGCCCGTGCTCTGCAACAAGAGAAGCCACCGCAATGAGAAGCCCGTGCACCGCAACGAAGAGTAGCCCCCGCTCTCTGCAACTAGAGAAAGCCCGCGCGCAGCAACGAAGACCCAATGCAACCAAAAATAAATAAATTAAATTTTAAAATTTACAAAAAAATTAAAAAATAAAGTAAATCTGGTGGAGTACAAACACATATGACAGCCCTAATGAGTTATTATTAATATAGTTAATAATAATTTAGTTTATTATAATTAAAAGGATATTTTTACAAACAGGTTTTAGAGTAATTATAGCCTTGGTAGAATTTTATCAGAATATTATTGAAATTGTTTAAGTCAAATGCTGTTTATATTGGTTTACTAGGTATCTGCTAAAGCCTGTTATTTACTTCTGTTTGGATCTATCTAGAAATTGCATCAGGAGAGAACAGTATTATCAACCCGCAGAAATGCCTTTAAAAAAATAATTCAGAGACTAAACACAGAATATGAGACACTAAAAACACAATTGCAAGAAAACGAGACACATTCTCAGGTAAAAAGAAAAAGAAAAGACTGAAATTCATTTCTATTTTTAGGCTATCTGGCCTGTTCTCTTGATCTATATTTTCACTCCCAAAGTAATCCATTCCTTTTTTTTTTTTTTTTTTTCACCTGCTTTATTTACCTTCCAGATTTTCTGGCTTTGAAGATAACTAGATTCTGTATAGTCTCCACTCAGAATGAATTTACTCCTGCTTTCCTGACTTCTATAAACCTATATCGAAGGCCAGCTCTATGCTAGGCACTGTTCTGGGCACAGCCATTATGGTAATGGCTTTTAAAAATTTCAAAAGTAAAGTGTTTTTAATGCAGAAACTTTAATACATAAATGCTGCAGATAACAAAAATGAGCCGTAATGACTAATATCCCACCACCCAGGAGATGATTCTGTGGATATGAAGACAGATATTTCTAGTCTATATTACTATGTTATGTGTACACTTAGTTTATACATATACATACATAAACATTTATTTCTGTATATTTATAGAAATGGTACCATATTGTACCTATTCTTTGGAAACTTGTTTTTCATTATTAACTATACATCATAAATACTTTACCTTGTCAGCAGATTTTTTTAAAATATGATTCTATATAATATTTGACTATATGGATATAGCATAATTTACTGAGTCAATTCCAAATTGTTGGACATTTAGGTTATTTCGCATTTTCAAACTATTCAAATAATGCTATAAAGAGCAGTACTGTTCCTGAATTTCTTTATTTACATCTCTGATTATTACACAGGATGCATAGATAAGCCCCCTTTTCATATCACTCATCCTGTTGATAATTACCTGAACAAGGTCCAAGGTCTTCTACATTGAGAGCTCTCTCTAAGGGCAGAAATGATGTCTCTTTCCCTCACTTTCTCCCCAGCACGGTGCTAGTGGTTGGCAAGTAATAGGTGTTCAATAAGTATTTGTTGGAGGATTAAATGAAGCATGCGTGTCATATACAAAATCAGTAATTATGGTCTGATAAAGGTTGGTCATTCTCACATCTAATTATCTACGTTAGCAATTTGCAACTATGATTTATTAATGCTAAATGCATTAAATTTTTTCTTCCTTCGTGTACTAATATGATGATGATAGACAACCATCATTAACATTTTGGTATAATATCCTTGTAAATTTTTTTTCCTTTGCAGTTATACACCCTTAATTATATTGTTTTTACAAATAATGAAATCATTCTATGCATATGCTCTTTAAGCATTTGTTTTCTTAAGTGTTTTCAGGCGCTTTTTTTGATGATATTTTTATGGCATCAGCTATTTCATTGTGTGGATGTACCATTTTAAAAAAAGATAAACCTTATATTCTTCTTGAAAGGGGTGGACTCTCATCAAAGTTTGCCACAACTACTAAAAGCTTAGAAGTCACTAATTTACATATTTCAAATTTATTCGTCAGTTACTCTGTCTCTACTTTGTAATATACAGGCCTGGATATAAACTTGTGAATAGCAAAATTATCCTAGTCTGTTTAGAGTGGGAATGGATACTGGAGAAGAAACATAAGAAAAAGTTTATGAGGCCATTGTTTTATGGTTCATAGGAAAAAATACTGATATTTCATATGGATTTTTGGCCCTCCTCTTCCACTGAATGGATGATTTAAAGAGGAAAACATTTGACAAACACAATTTCTTAGAGCCAGTCAGTGGCTACCTCATTTATTCCCACATTAAGTGCTAATCTTATTCGTAACCCCACGTACAGGAATTTGTAACATAAACCACAATTTACAATGCTTCTCTGTATTATTTGTTGCTTTTTGTGAATCCCAACTGTTTGAATCACATCCTGGTCTCTCTATCTTTTGCATTTATATACTCAAAAACTGGCTTTTGAGATCTGTAATTTTTACAATAGACCTTTTTTTTTTTGAGTGGTTATTGATTTGAAATCATTTAAACACATTTATATTGGAAGAAACTGTAAAACTCCTAGAAAACATAGGGGAAAAGCTCCTTGACATTAGTCTTGGCAACAAGTTTTTTATTATAACACGAAAAGCACAAGCAACGGAGGCAAAAATAAATAAGTGGGTCCACATCAAACTAAAAAGTTTCTACACAGCAAATGAAACAACAAAATGAAAAAGCAGGATGGGAGTAAATATTTGCAAGTCATACGTCTCATAAGGGGTTAATATCCAAAACATATAAAGAACTCATAACAGACTTTTAAAATAAGTTGCAGGAAATAAAAGACAGATGTGTGCTTCATGACATCCTTGGAGCTTTAAAGGCAAGTAACTGAAATAGATGTATAATATAGAAGGAATTTGACCATCTGACACAGTGTTGCTTTTATATCATTATTCATGTAGCACTTAAGGGGTCTGCTGCATTATAAGGCCACCCCTTTGTATGAAACAAAGAGGAAAAATTTGGTACTTGACTTTGCAAAAGGTTATTAGAGATTTATTGTCAAAAAGTGCTGACTGCTTCCTTAAGTCCATCTTAACTTCAAGGCTCTATCAGGGGAAGCTAGATCTGATTTAGTAGCATTAAGTCACAGCACATACAGTTCATATAATTAATTAGTTATGATTCATCCTAATATCTAGATTTATCTCTTTGGAGGAAACAATGGGATGGATGCTACATTAAGACTGAACTTATGCCCTGAAAATAATTTTAACATGAGATTAGAAAGAAATATTAATAATGCTGTTTCAATTATCAGATTTTTTTAAATGATTATTACTTCTTGGAAATGTCCAGGCACAACATTATTTTAATGTTTCATTTTTCAGACTGTCCTTTGTTTAGGAAAAAAACTATGTGCATCTTAAAAAAGAAAGACCATAACCCAGAGTTACAAGGTTAATTAAATCAGAAAAACAATTTAATTCTATAACAGTAAAATTGTCTTTGGAGGAAGCAACCATCAATATAATATCCACATTAGCTTCCTGTTGATGCAGAAATTATTGTAGCAGTGCCAGCTTTTTACCAGCCCTCTTATAATCTTCACACTGCAGCTCTGCTCTTATCACAGCCTGTGGAATTAGACAGGAAATTTAGCCCTGGAAATAAGGAAGTTTCTCCTATATAGCTGAACCTTTGCAGTATTAGAATATATAGTACTTTTGTGGCATTAGACCTTCAGGTTTCAAGGAGAGATTCCTATCATGTCCAGTTCTTCTTTTTTAAGTTCTTTTAGGAAAGGGAAAAATCATAAATTGTCTTTCAGTTGGTGTGTTCATTGGTATAATAAATAATTTCCAATTTAAGTAAACAGAGTAAACCTGTTGTCAAATTCAGCATTGTATTATTGTATTTACTGTTATTTAATTTTTTTTAAATTTCTTTTTTGTCTATCATGGCTTTATCTCAATAAAATGCAGGGAGTTGAAAAGATTTAAAATTGGGGGTGTTTTTTTTCTTATTGTCTCAAAGGGGTGTATAATTGTTTTGAATATGGGCACTGGTTAACATTTTTCTTTTGTGTTTTTAGCTTACAAATTTGGAGAGGAAGTGGCAACACCATGAGCAAAATAATTTTGTGATGAAAGAATGTATCCTTTAAAAAACTGCGAATGAGCTTGACTGAGTGATTTTTTTTTTTTAGGAATTTCTTTAAAGACTGAAATGAAATTCAGTTCAACATCAAATACCTAATATGTACAAAACACTGGCTAAACTTTGTGGGAAGTAAATGAATAAGACTTAGTTTCCATTCTATGATAGTGTGTGTGTGTGTGTGTGTGTGTGTGTGTGTGTGTGTACACCAAACTAATAGAAAGGAGACTGTACAGAGCCATAGTGTGGCATAGTGACTAAGTGCACAGGTTTTAGAGTCAGGAGATCTAATTTTAAATATTGACTCTACTACTTATAGGTTATGGACTTTGGACAGTTTACTTAATTGTTTAAACCTCAATTTTATCATCTCAGTTACAGTTAATACTTCCTTCTCATGGAGTTGTTGGGAGAATTACATATAACCATATATATGTATATACGTATATATGTATGTATAGTCATTTGTTGTTATTTTTGATGCTGTACCTTGGATATCTGGGCAGCAAAGGGAGAGATAAACCAAGTAGTGTCATGAGAAATTTGACCTTCAAGCTCATCTGTGTTTCAGCCAATTCAGCTTCATCTACCAAGATAGTACTATGTCCCATCTTATTTCTATCAAGATGGTTCTTATATTCAATCTTCTTGCTTGTCTTTTTGTATGGACATAGAAGGAAGCAGCTGCTGAGGACAAGTATTGTGGAGTTGTAAGAAACATTTCCCCAAAGGTTGTTTCCTAGTCCCTTTTTGACCTATTTACGGACATCTCTGCTTAGAGAACTAGATCCTGATTCACTGGTTGCATAGGTTCTCCTCTAGGACACTACTGAACATCAGCTCAGGGCAGCATGGACCCCAGCTTACCTCCAGATGAGATGCTTTAAGGGCTTTATTCCCAGTGGTTGTGCAACTTATTTTAAACGCAGAAGATTCCCATTCACAGTATGATAAAGTCCAGAATTCTGGTTTTGTGCAACATAAAGTAGATGATTTTGAAACAGAGTGAAGTCTAGAGACTTGCCTGAAATTCTGTGTGGTACTCTAAAGGACATAGTTCTTCTGAACGTTGAATTGTTCTACGACCAGATTAAGATTGAGATGAATAACATGTTAACTCTAAAAAAGATTTTATACCATAGGTGAACTTTTTTGAAACAAGTTTTGCCTGGCCTTTTGGGTTTCAATTGATGCTTAATCTGTTTTTTTTAATAACTATTCTAATTGTGTTTTTTTGTGCCATCTTCAGTTTTCAATAAGAAAAATACTAGTACAGTTTGGGTCCTTTCTGAGTCACAAAATTAGATTAATATTTGTTTTGATAATGTTTCCCCTTAACTCATGTAATTAGTCATAGCAACCAAGAGTCAAGAGAGTGATTACCGGCCAGTTATGAAGAATGTGACCAAGCAGACTGCAGAGTATAATAAAACCATCATGGATGCTCTACATAGCATGAGCAGAAACTGAGTCTGAACCAACTACAAGTCTCTATAGAAATATCCTCTTGCTGCTAAACTTCATACATGCCGGATGAAAAATAATAGCTTACCCTTGAAGAGTTTTACCTAAAATTTTTGAATGTTACAATTTTTGTGGCCTCTTTGAAGTGTGAAATTTTAAATAGTATAATAGTTTAATAAATAGTTTACTTATAAAAAAGTATCATCTCCTTTTACATTTGTATTTGTTTTGCATGGGTGATAAAATGTCTCAAAGAACCAGGAGATAAACAAACCAAAAGTGGCCATTGTTACTCATTTAGTTGGTATAATACATTTATGGCAGCACATGAGATCATCTTTTCATATGTCAAGCCTAGGAGGGGTGTATGGAGTATGATTCTGATTTAACACTTATCAACCTTGCCAATTTTTGCTTCTAGAAAAAGTAAGAATAGAAGGGAGATATTTAGTTTTGAGCTTTACTTCTCAAATAGGGTATATTTGATGTGTTTTAAGACATATAAAGTCACATGTAAATATATAACATTTTTTATATATCAGTTATTCCTAAAGATTTCGAATTAAGACTTTTAATCTTTGCATTTTTAAAATACTTTCTCACATGTAAATATTTGCTAGGAAAAACATGAAATTTTAAAGAAATGTTGTACTTATGGTCGGCTCTTTTGGACTATGGCTACTGCTCTTCATTTCCACCGTGGAGTATGCATTCTCTCTTTAGTACTATAGGAGGACTTAAGTAGATTAATTTATAAGCATTGCCAGAACATTTGAAAGGAAAAGGTGGAAGAAGTAGAATTGTGTTATAGGAATCTGGGAGACATTATGGTAACTAAAGATGTATCCTCTCTTTTGGGCAGGAATGAGTCACCTTGGCCAGCATAAAATATTCCTTAAAACTATCCTTCCTTTGCTCTGATCTCATGTTCATCAAGTTATTCTTCTTCTCAGTATTCATGAAACACAAGCATATTAGTCTCTTTTTTAAAAGGCTTTATTGAGATACAATTTATATACGATAAAAATACCCACTCATGTTGCTTTCTTCAAGTAAATATTTATCATTAAATTATTCAACTTTAGTTCTGTGTGAGTTTAGGTAGAGGGGTGAACATTTTTGAGTTTGATTAATTCTGAGTTACTAGTATGGCTGAAGATCTTGCACAGTGATAAATTCATTTAGGTGGCATTTGTAAAGTGTGTCCTTCAGATCCTGAGTTCCTCAGATTTTTAATAAGTGTTATACCACCAAAGGATTCATAGTGAAAGGAATTTGGGAAACATTATTTGAAACAAAGGTAAATTGTTTTCTTTCTTCTTGACTGCTCAGAACCCTTAATGTGCTAATGTGCAGTAAGTTCAAGAAGAGTATATACTATTAATATTAGAGTCTTTTTTACTGAGTAGTGGGATTGTGGATCTTTTAATCTTCATTGAACTTTCTGATATGTTCTCAAAATTATCTGTGATGTACATATAATACTTAGACATGCAATAAATATTTGAATAAAGTCATATATACAGTTAGTACTCTAACTTGTAGAAAGGACATATGATAGTTAAGACAACTCTGTAGTCATTGAACTAGAACTGAACCAGTCTTTACCCAGAAAGGAAGTAGGAGGAAAATTGCCTATTCATTAAATATATGCATTTGCATTATAACAATGAGAAGTTGGGCAGAAAAAAAATTTGAAAATTTCTTGAAAAAAGCAAGGTTCTCAACTTCCATTCTAAATTACTCATATATGATATTTGGGGAACATAATTGAGCAGGATTTCTTTAAACTAAAACGTGTTATCTGAGGGAAATTCTTGACTAATGTCTCTTCCTTCCTCTCAGAGCTTTTCAACAAATCCGACAAGAATATTCTCTCTGCTAGGATCGACCTGGAGGCTACTATCTGCATGAACCGGCTCTTCCTCAGTCAGTCACATTGCTCAGTGAGTTTCATTCCTGTTAAAATAACACCTTGTAAGTCATGTGGAAAGAAGCTGCAGACTGAACAAACATGCTGAATAGTCTTACTAATGAAGATCAACATGGGAAAGTTAGCAAGTCTTTGTTTTTCCCGTCCTTATCTTTATCAGTAAATAAACATGAGTTCTTTATACTCTTTTTCACTAATGGGAGTCCCTGATTTGGACCATATTCTGGTTTCTTGTTAATGTGTAGAATTCAGGCAGGGTGAGAGGATTAGAGCATGGAGTAATGCTGTTCACGCTGGAGATGAAAGAAGATAGAATATAATAGAAGCTCCAGGGGTTCTTGCTGTCCCCCTGCCCAATTTCTCTGTTGTTCTTTCCTTTAGCTATATGATTCCAGCATAAACAACCTTAATAAATTAGAATGTTTAGGCTTGAAGTAAGAAGAAATCAAGATGGACTACTAGAGAGTACCTTTTTAAATAAAAGCAGGTTGTGTCTTTAAATTGCAGATTCATAGTTTGAGAACTGAGATTAAACATCTTTAAAAAGACCGGTTTTAATACAAAGGTAGAAAAGTTAGGAAAGACAGATAAACAAAATGAAGAAAATAAATTACCTCTGATCACACTAGTCTCTAGATGTGCATCTATATGTCTTGTCACACATATCTATTTTTCATTATATACTTACATATTTTTAATAAAATTAATATCATACTGTTCTTAAACTTACTTTTGCTATTTATAGTTTTGCAAGCATTTGTTCGTGTCATTATATATTCATGTACAACAACATGTTAAATTGCTGCGTACTATTTTATTATAGGAATACTTTCTGAAAACAAACGCCATGTTATTGAATGAAGTTTGAGGGGTGGGGTTAAGTGTAAGCTTTGACTAAGGTAACTGAGTTTGAATCACAGCTCCACTACTAACTTGTCATGTGACCTTGGGAAGTTACCTAGTCTCTGAATTTCAGTTTCTTCATCTATATAATGAAGTAGTAGTGCTTAACTCATAGGATTGAGTCAAAGAGTATGCAGGGTCCAAGGCTTTTGACACAAAAGGCTCTCAGAAAGGTGGCGTGCTTAGCAGTGTGCAAGAGTGCTCGTTTTCCTGCACTCTCACCACCACCTGCATTATCCAGGTTGACGTTGCACTACCTCATTTGTTTTAGTTTTTTAAAGTAAACCAAACTGCCTCCATTACTACAACTAGAAACCTTGTGTTTTAATCAAGAAAGCACAATGCAGAATGTGTTTTCATACTAAAAAATAGAAAACAAAATGTGATTTTAAAAACTCCATTAAAAATATTTATTCATTATAACTTTGTAATAACAAAAGCTTAATGCTTACTGCTTATATTTAGAAGATAATAGATTATACTTTGCTGCCTCAATATCTTCTCTCATAACATATTGTAATGAATTGCTGCTCTGAAACCTGACTGTATAACCTTAAGAGGCATAGGAATAACCTGTGTATAAATAACCTAGTCAGTAAACAAGGCTGTTCTGCCTGGTCACTTTATCCTCCTCTAGGTCAGAGTGATTACACATAAGGAGAAGCTGTGTCATGGGAGGGAAAATAACACCCATTGGAGAGTCCAGTATAGAAGAGAGTTTGGAGGAAGCATGAGTCAGAAGGATTTGAGTTGTCTCCTACCTAAAAGAGGCTTAGACACACTAGATGAGCATTTCACAAGAAAAATATAAAAACTAAAATGAGATTTTCAAAATTAACTTGTTTTATTTCAAAATCTTTTTGTAAAACGGTATTCTTACCATGATAACAACATAGTAATACCATGGAAGAAAGCAAACTTAATTGATTAGAATTGTATTTGGCATAGGGTCAAGAAAGAACTGCTACTAGCCAAACTGAAATATTATTTCTGTGTTGTCACTTTCAACAGATAAACTCACCCTATTAGAGGAAGTCTTGACTGACATGACGGTGAAAATATTTGGAAGGCAGCTATGCTCATCACTATACCACCAACGCTGAAGGTGAAAATATTTGATACAGTCCATAAGCTCAACCTGAATTTTTTCTTTTATCAAAGGAAACCATAGTTCATTTTTAAAAGCCTCTCTCAATCTTTAAACAGCTTCTTGTTAAAACGAACTTTCCCTCAGTTTACTGGAGTGAGGGAGGGCCACCTTAGAGGCCAACCATTACCACTCCATCCACGCCCCAGCCAAGGACAAAGCAGGGACCTTGTGTCTCAGGATTAGGGGAAATGGTTAAGAAGGAGAGGAAGAGAAAATTGCTTTTCCAGCCTCTCTAACTTCCCATGTAGCCTACAGAGAAAAGCAAGCATCCCTTGGGAGGAAATAACAAAAGTGCCAAACAGTAGATGGATGGATGAAACCTAAATCCCTGCAGTGTACTAGAGCTCTTGCCTTTATAAGCCACATAAGCTCTGTCCCTTGTTCATGGTGGTTATCAGAAGGCCACATGGACATTTACTACCAATTGGCCCTACCTTCCTGGGGGCCTCTAGCCTTGAAGGTGTTCCTTGGCTCAGTTCCTTTTTCTGCCAGAAATATCAAAGTCAGAGAAGGGGGGCTGGTGAAGCTGTAAAAGTCCAGTTGCCTTGTTTCCTTTTCCTGTGGCACACTTGAGGTAGCCAGTTAGACCATAAGAGGTATCCATAAGAGACCCTAAGAAACAGCTAATTGAAAGAAGTGTCAGGTAATAGATAAGCAAGCTTCTTACAAAACCACTCACCACTGTATTATCTCTAAGGTGCCCCCACGTCAGCCAAAAAAAAATGATAGAAGGCCTCCATAAAATAAACATTCAAAGTTTCTGTGATCCAGTATCTTTTTATTGAGCACAGATTAGATTTCCAGGACAGGTTTTCCTTATCACATACTCTGATTTGTCAGACTTTTGATTCCTAAGAAATTTCATGACCTCACTGTGCACTGCCATCCCCCTGCCTAAACAATAACCTCAACAAGCCATATCTCTTAATTATCTTCTCAGTAAGTATTAAGGTATGACCTGATGAAAAGAATTTTTTAAAGAGTATATTGGATTGATTGTCTGAAATTCCATACCAAGCTAACGTTTTGACATTATGTGGTCACAGCCTCAGAAATGTAAACAGAAAGGACATTTCCAAATGCAGACTGGAGAGGAGATTTAGCACTAACACATCGCACCTCAGTAAGGAAAAATCGCTGGAATTTTGACTGCCACACGGGTCAGACCCTTTGTCCTGTCATCTGACTTTATCCCTGTTTCATCCATGGTGCTAAAAGCATCCACCATATAAGTATAATTAGTCTTTTCTTTAACTTTCCTCACTGAAGCAGCTGTCTGCAAAGATCTTCCTCACTTACTAGAAGAAATAATACCCCTTCATATAACCCAAGCTAGTCATACACTTCCTGTGGATCTTTCCTTCACCACCTTTCTCTTCTGCTTGTACATAATTATTGAGGAAGGCAGCATAATGGAAAAGGCATGGGACTTGGAGTTTGCAGAAGCACCCATGCAGCTCACTAGCTGAAGGATTTTGGGCAACTCATTCAGTCTCCCTGAGCCTATTTCCAGGGTTATTATGAGACTCACATGCATCTAATATGTGTGAAATTACGTTAGTGTATAAAATACTATATAAATAAAGTAGTAGTTACTATATTCCTTTCACTTGTACCACTACCTGCATGCAAACATCTGCATCAGTACCCATCCTTCCCTCTCAGAAGCATAATTGCCCCTTCTCAGAAGCATGTCTTAGAAGCATAGTTTCTAAGTCTTTCTAGAAGGCCCCTCTCTGTTCAAGACTAGTTCCTACACTGGTGCTCATCATATCCAGTCCAGATTCCTTATGAATCTTCCTTTATTTTCTATCTTTCATCCCCTTCCTCCTATGGCTTTAGCCTTTCCTCCATTGATTTCATCCTCTCAATGCAGAAACACATTCATCTTCCATTATTTTCACATTTGAAGTTCTTAAAAGACTAGTTTACTTCATACCCCAAGCTTTTTTCCAAACACTACTCCCTCTACTCCACTGAAATTGCTTTTATTAACGTAACCAATGCTATCTTTTTTTTTTTAACATCTTTATTGGTGTATAATTGCTTTACAATGTTGTGTTAGTTTTTGCTGTATAACAAAGTGAATCAGCTATATGTATACATACATTCCCATATCTCTTCCCTCTTGTGTCTCCCTCCCACCCTCCCTATCCCACTCCTCTAGGTGGACACAAAGCAACGAGCTGATCTCCCTGTGCTATGTGGCTGCTTCCCACTAGCTACCTGTTTTACATTTGGTAGTGTATATATGTCCATGCCACTCTCTCACTTCGTCCCAGCTTACCCTTCCCCCTCCCCATGTCCTCAAGTCCATTCTCTACATCTGCGTATTTATTCCTGTCCTGCCCCTAGGTTCTTCAGAACCATTTTTTTTTTTTTTTAGATTCCATATATATGTGTTAGAATACGGTATTTGTTTTTCTCTTTCTGACTTACTTCACTCTGTATGACCGACTCTAGGTCCATCCACCTCACTACAAATAACTCAATTTCGTTTCTCTTTATGGCTGAGTAATATTCCATTGTATATATGTGCCACATCTTCTTTATCCATTCATCTGTGGATGGACACTTAGGTTGCTTCCATGTCCTGGCTATTGTAAGTAGTGCTGCAATGAACATTGTGGTACATGACTCTTTTTGAATTATGGTTTTCTCAGGTTATATGCCCAGTAGTGGGATTGCTATCTTAATTACTAAAGTTAGTGGACTCTTAGGTTTTATTCCAGTAAAAGTTCTGTGTAGGGTTTAAAATTAGTAACCACTACCTTCTTGAAACTTTGTCTTCCTTTGCATTTTGTGACATCATTTTCACTTAATTCTTCTACCTTTTTGTCTACTCTTCATTCTTTTCCCCAGGCATCTCTTCTGCTTCTACAAGAGGCTTAGAGAATTTTAGCTTGCCAAATTGAATTCTTTCTTCTTGGCTATTGGAATTATCTCAAAAAGAGTCCTATGTGTCAGACTGATTTCATACTTTGATAATGATTTTGTAATTAAGATAACTATATAATGAAAATTGGATCATGACTACTTATTTCCCATAGACTTCTAAAGTGTCACTAGATGTAGATAAATTTTAGTACAACTAATGAGTTCAGTTGTGGCCTCATCTAAAGGTAAAAAAAGCCACAGTAGCAGCAATGAAAACAACAAAAATCCCATTATTAAACATTCCCTGAATGCTATTGTTATTGTAAAGTATTGCAGTCATTTGAGCATCTTATCCTCATCTGGTACTATTGGGCCACAAGTATTTTCTTCTCTCTTTAAGGTAGGCACCACGTGGTAGGAAGAACTTCTCACTCATTTCTACTAAACTATGAGGTCTTTCACCAGGCTGTGAGCTCCCTGCAGACAGGGATGATGTCTTAGTCATCTGCATCCTCTCTGCCAAGTGGACCACTTGGCACATAAGCTCACAGTGAATGCTTATTGAATTGAATTAGTTTGGGTGGGTTACACTAAGCCAAATTGAGAAGGCATGAGAGTTGCTTTGGAAAGCAGTTTGAAAGTATCTTAAAATGGTAAACATAGAGTTACCATGTGACTGAACAGTTCCACTCCTAGGTATATGTACCCGGGAGAGTTGAAAACATACATTCACACAAAAACTTGTATACAAATGTTCTTAGCAGCATTATTCATAACAGTCTAAAAGTGGATACAACCCAACTATCCATCAACTGATGAATGGATGAATAAAATGTGGTGTATAAATATACACAATGGAACATTATTCAGCCATAAAAAGAAGTGTAGGGGCTTCCCTGGTGGTGCAGTGGTTAAGAAGCCGCCTGCCAGTGCAGGGGACTCGGGTTCGATCACTGGTCCGGGAAGATCCCACGTGCCACGGAGCAACTAAGCCCGTGCGCCACAACTACTGAGCCTGAGCTCTAGAGCCCGTGAGCCACAACTACTGAGCCCGCGTGCCACAACTACTGAAGCCCATGCACCTAGAGCCTGTGCTCTGCAACAAGAGAAGCCACCACAATGAGAAGCTCGCGCACTGCAACGAAGAGTGGCTACTCACCGCAACTAGAGAAAGCCCACACACAGCAATGAAGACCCAATGCAGCCATAAATAAAATAAATTAAAATAAATAAATAAATAAAATGGCCTGGCACTTAGTAAGCTTTAAAAAAAAAAAAAAAAGAGTAGTACTAATATATGCAACAATATGGATAAATCTTGAAAACATGCTGAGTGAAAGAAACCATTCAAAAAGGCTACATATTTTATGATTCTATTTATATGAAATATTCAGAATAGATAAATCCATAGAGACAGAAAGTAGATTATTAGTTGCCTAGGGATGGGATGGGAGAGAGTTGAATGGGTGATAACTAAAGGTACAGTGATTATTTGCGGCTGATGAAAATGTAAAATTGATTGAAGGGATGTTTGCACAACTCTGAATATTTTAAAAAATCATATAATTGTACACTTTAAATGGATTTTATGATATGTTAATTATATCTTACTTTAAAAAAAAGAACACTAATAAAAGGGAACCATATATAAATCTAGACTAAAAGTCTTTGGTTAATGTGGAAGTGACTCAATAAAATTACTCATTATTATTTTGTTTTAAATGAGGGGGCATAGTAGTTGTGGGACAACTCTCGTTACTCAAGAGCCCTTTGAACATTCTCTTGGATTTCTGTTGAGAAGCAGAAATGTCAAAAATTATGTTCCTCCTCCCTAGCACCACTATTGTAATCCAAGGACAGCTTTTTGAAGCTTATTCAAAGACAGGCCAGGTTTCTGTTCCTCTTGGGATATTTTGATGATGGATGGATGGATAGATAGATAGATAGATAGATGGTTACACCACTTGGGAAAAAAACAAACAAGTACAAAACTTGCCCTTCTGTAAATGTAATTCAAAGAGTTCTTTTTTGTGGATCTTTGGAATTCGTAAGAATTTTGATAGCTTTTCTGTTATCATACTTTTGACATCTCAGCAATTGATTCCGTCTTCTCTTTTACTGTGGTTGAGGGAACATCTGTTGAGACTCATCATCTAGGCTCCCATTTGCTAGCCTTTTTTCTAGGGTCAATGATTTGTTTATTTCTAGGCAGAATTTTTTAAAATAAAATGACCATTGCTTCTCTAAGAATGTATCCCAAAAAAAAGTAAAAGTGAAAGGGTAACTGAGTCTGGTACAGACTTAGAGCACCTGTACAGCTGGTACAATTGTCAGTCATTTTAAGCTCTGTGGAGATGCACTTGGAAAATGGGGGACATATCTATCTATCTACTCTTCCAGAGAGAGCTAGTGATTAAATAGATAGTGCTTTAAAAATGTTTTGAATTAAAGATATTTTAATGCATAAATATACTGTAACTCATTCAAACATGTCTATTTAGGAATGAAGCTCTTTGATCTTGGACCCTGTAAGAGGAAATACTGCCCTGATGATTTAGAACAGTGCTGTCCGATAGAAATATAACATGAGCTACAAATGTGAGCCAAATATGCAAATTTTTAATTTTCTAATACCTAAATTAAAAATGTAAAAAGAAACAGGTGAAATTTGTTTTAATATATTTCATTAACTTAATATATCCAAAATATTATTTCAACATCTAATAAATTTGAAATTATTGAGATACTTTATATATTGTTTTTCATTCTAAGTCTTGAAGATTCGATGTGTGTTTTACACTTACAGCCAATCTCAATTCAGACTGGCCACCTTTCAGGTGCTCAATAGCAGCATGTGGATAGTGGCTACAAACCGGACAGCATAGATTTAGAATTTAGAACTTTTTATTCTGATTATAGCAAGGGGATGAACCATAGGAGGAAGCCAAATGGCAGTCTTGTTAAATAGAGGAAGACTGTCCCATAAGGAAAAAAAAAAAACTTTCCTATGTCAGATTATAATCTAAAGTCGGACTTTTTGCATTTCCTTTGATGACTCTTAAATTACTCTTACAGACATATTTCATTGAAAAGTAACCTTAATTGGTCAAATGAAGAAAAAAATATATGTAGTAGTTAGAAATATTTAATTATTTTCTTCTGAATGGAACCTCTGAAAGAATCTGACAGGCCAGATCTTCTGTAACTTCAGTAATTGAAAAGAGCAGAGAGTTTGTGAACTGTACTTACGTTTAATAACCCCAGTATTCAAAAACACTTTGCAACCTATATTCTATGGTATAAATATTTTATATCATGGCAATATCAATAATATTTTCTTCATTTATCCATGTACCTAAATAGGAAACTTTAATTGCCAGAGTTGAAAAGCTTTGAATTACAGAGCTATTCTAAGAAAGCCTCTAAACTGAGACCTTCTTTGGAAAAAAAAATCAGTACAGGGGAAACTTCTTCTAGTTTCTCCTCCAATGCCCCAACTTCCCCCATCAAAAAATAGTATATCTAAAAGTCTGTTTGACTAAGTATACCTTTTATTTAAAATAATATTTACGTTGGGAACAAAAAGAAAGTTTAGATGAAGTTATAGACAGTTCTCAATAGGGATTTATTTTAACAACATGATTTTTTTGACGCTTAGCAAATTATCAAATATTGTTATTTAATAGTGTGTGAAATCGGCTGGGTTACACAAATAAACTTACATTGCAGTCTGCTACCTCTTGAGCTCTGCATGAAGCTCTCCCTGCCCCCTTCCCAGCCACACTCTGGCTCCCCAGGCCTTCCTCTCAACCTCACAGATTTCTGGCACTAGTATCAGCAGAGGAAAGACTGAGGATGAAGGCAAGTGGATTAAAACAATGGGGAAGGGAAGAAGACAGAGTAGGCGAAGTACCTTGTGACCTTAAAATAACGAGCCACATTTTCCTGTGTGTCTGGTGAACTGTCTTTAAAGACAATTCCAAAAAAAAAAAAAAAGCTATAAAAATGTTTAAAGGCAACATCCTTCAGCTAGGAGCCTGCCCTACCAAGTTTGCTGCTTTGAAGCTCAACACACATCTGAATTTAACGGCAAAGCAGATTTCAGTACGTTTGGAAGGTGAGGAATGGGGGTGAGGTGAGGATTAGTCTTACTGTTTGAAAATCATTGTTTATAAGTCATATTACGATCTATTGAAATAATTGATAAAAGAAGTAGTGTTCCCCCTGCTCCCATCTATCATAAAAAATAATCAGGCCTTCTTGGTTGAGATGGAAATAAATTTCCAATTTTGTTTATTCAGGGTAAAACTCTGCTGTGTGCCTCTAAACTTTTCAAAATTTTTCAGTTTTTTACACGGAAGCAACAACACAGTGAATGAGCAAAGAGTGAAAACTTCAATGCAAGTAAGATTTCTAAGTAGCTGTGGTACACAGAATTAAGATTTTGATATCCTAATCCCCAGAACCTGTGAATATGTTACCTTACATGGCAAAAGAGACATTGCAAGTGTAATTAAGGATTGAGATGGGAAGATTATTCTGGATTATCTGGGTGGACCCAGTGAAATCACAAACCTCCCTTTAAAAGGGAGGCAAGAAGGTCAAAGCCAGAGAAATAAAACATGAGGGTTAGAAGCAAATGTTGGAATGATGTACTTTGAAGGTGGAGGAAGGATCTATGAGCCAAGAAATGCAGGCAGCCTCTGGAAGCTGGGGAAAGAAAGGAAACAGAATCTCCCCAGGGCCTCTAGAAGGATTTAAACCTAAGACGTCTCAGACTTCTGACTTCCAGAACTGTAAGATAATAAATTTGTGTTGCTGTAGGCCATTAAGCTTGTGGTAATTCACTACAGCCGTGATTTATACAACATATGCCACAACCCTCTGCAATTACTTTTTCACCAATTATAGTTTCCATCCTCATACTTATTTGTCATAATTTCATTGCCAATAGCAGGAACTTCTAATGGTGTGAAGTCCATCATATGAGGAAAGCAAAACATATCTGTATATATAAAGCCAACCATACCAGCAAGTAAGGCTGCCTGTTTTCATTTATCAAATTCATTCAACTAATGCTTATTGAATAAAGAAGTGAACAAGACCAACAAAATTTCTGCCCAGATGGAACTTACATCCTAATGGAGGAATAAACAAACATGTGATGATAACTTTTCCTGGTAAATGTCAATACTGGCTGATACTGGAAAATTAAAGTAAGTGTCCCTTTGTAAACCCAACTGCCAAGTTCATGAACCCTTTACTACCACAAAATATGTTTTTCCTGAGGCATTCAAGTAAAACCTCCAGGGGTTCTTCAAGACATCTCATCTATTTCATATCAACTTTCTCAAACTTTATGGATAATCAATTTCTAAAGTGATTAAAGGCATAAGTGAATATCACAGCTTCTGTCCCTAGGATCCATCTCTAGCCTAAATGCCGTGTTCTGACCAACATCCCAGAATAACCCAGGACTGTTTAGTCTCACATTGGCTCCAGAATGTCTGTATGAGAGGGCCTTAAGGATTGTAATTTCATTGAAAGTGTGACTAGGAGACTTGTCTTAAAGCTGTATTTGACTAGCAAGCACACTGTTTATTTGGGAAATAGTGATATAGATTGGGGGTGGAATTCAAAAGCTTCCCCTAAGCTACTCTTTGGTACTGCCTCTACAACACAGGTAACTAGAGAGCTGAAGAAGATCTAGTTACTGCCTTGGGCAACTTGGGAGAAGTTCTGGTCCAAATGAAGGGAAGGTTGAGCTCAAGGGAATCAAAAAGCACAGTTAGCTAGACATATGGCACGTACCAACCAAGTTCTGTTAATGTGCTGCCTTTGCATTACTTGGGAGTAGAGCACCTCCCAACAAAATGTGGAAGTATACTTTTCTTACCTTTATGCCTGAAATAATTAACCAGTAACTATCTCAAGTGACTATAAGTGATATTTAATGGAACTGCACAGGTAGTTTCATACTGTCTATGTTTTTGCCCAACAAAATTAAACTCCAAGTAGGAAGTAAGTCTACATGCAAAAACAGATTTAAAATTAAGAGACATCCTTCAGGGACTTCCATGGTGGTCCAGCGGTTAAGACACCACGCTCCCAATGCAGGGGGCCCGGGTTCGAGCCCCGGTCAGGAAACTAGATCCCACATGCCGCACCTAAGACCCAGTGCAGCCAAATAAATTTTTTTTTTTTTTTTTAAAAAGGAGACATCCTTCATTCCTTTATTTCCCTTAACCTTTATATTCAATTTAACAGCAGCTTCTAAAACTTTATCTCCAAAATATCACCTGTTTATTCTATTTATTTTCATTTCTTTTATTATAATCCCAGTTCAAGCCACCATCATGTTTTAGTTAGACCTTAACTTTGTTCAGTTAGGGTCTAAGCAAAAGTTAAGGTCCCTTGCCTCTCTACAATCCATTCTTTAAGAGCAGCCATGTTAATGCTTTTGATTTTATTGAAAAAAATTTAAAACTCAGTAAATACAAAGAATTTTACAACAAATGCTAGGGTACTCACCACCTGGAATTAGTAAGTTATTAATATTATGTCTTTACATATGAATGACATTTAAATATGATAAAAATAGGTATTACATGTATTGTGATGTCATCTTTGTTTCTTTCTTCAGCCCCATAGCCCAGAACTAATCACCACCTTAAATTTGGTGTTTGTCCTTCAAGGCTGTTTTTATACCTTTACTCGATATATGTGTTTATAAACAAAATATAGAATTGTTTGTATGCTTAAAACATCTATATAAAAGCTATCATTCTGCACCTTTTTTTCGACTGAACATTACTTTGTTGAAAGCTATCCATGTTGATTCTTACAAATCTTGTTTATTCATTTTAATTGCTGTGTATTGTATTCCACTGTATGAATAAAATACAACCTACTCGTCAGTTTTGCTACTGATTGATGTTTAGGTTGCTTTATATTTTTCTATTTTGGGCCGTGTTGGGTCTTCGTTGCTGCGCGTGGGCTTTCTTTAGTTGCGGCAAGCGGAGGCTCCTCTTCTTTGTGGTGCACGGGCTTCTCACTGCGGTGGCTTCTCTTGTTGCGGAGCACAGGCTCTAGGCGCATGGGCTTCAGTAGTTGTGGCACACGGGCTCAGTAGTTGTGGTGCACGGGCTTAGTTGCTCTGCG
This sequence comes from Balaenoptera musculus, assembly GCF_009873245.2. Taxonomy (NCBI): domain Eukaryota; kingdom Metazoa; phylum Chordata; class Mammalia; order Artiodactyla; family Balaenopteridae; genus Balaenoptera; species Balaenoptera musculus. The sequence continues at coordinate 41,095,457 of NC_045790.1, read as the reverse complement.
GCATGTGGGATCTTCCCAGACCAGGGCTCAAACCTGTGTCCCCTGCATTGGCAGGCGGACTCTTAACCACTGCGCCACCAGGGAAGCCCCTAAAGTAATATTTTTAAAACACAAGTTAGATCACAGTCTTCCCCTGCTTAAAACCTCCAGTGACCTCCCACTGCTAAACATTTTGCCTTGACCCACAAATCTGTTCTTCATGATCTTGGGGAAGCCTTTTCTGATCACCCAGTAGAACACACCGCCCCCTCCTCCCGCCCGGCAACACTCTATTTACATCATCCTGTTTAATTATCTTCCCGGCACGTATGTTTTTATCTCTTCATGATATGTTCTTCAGTGTTTGATTAATTCCCCCCACCCCCCGCTACCCTACTCCAACCCAACTAGAATTTGAGCTTCATAACAGACAGGACTTTGTCTTTTTTACTGTGGTACCCACCAGTGCCTTGAACAATGCTAGTGCACACTTAGGTTTTTATTAACAAAATGAAACAATGACCTTACCATAATTCTGTACAGTTTGTAGTATATATTGGTATATAATAGAACGTGGACCCATTCTCAATAATGCTTAGAATAATGCTCTGTATATGGTAGGTTCTCAACAGATATTGTTTGATAAATGGTTTGTTGTTTTTGTCATTATCATAAAATTCTGAATTAAGAAACTTATGCTCAGTGTTAGATAGTAAAAAAAAAAAAGTGTTGCATAGTGAACAAAACTAGGTAAGCAGCATTCATCATACCATTTTTCTTGATGGGGTTTCCTTCTTTCCAGATATACTGCATATCATAGAAGCCCTACAACCAGACTTATATCAGCTAAGAAGATTGGGATATCACTACAACAGCCTTTCCAGGAGAAGAAAGGGTTACAATACAGAGGAAATCTGGTTTCAGAACAATGGGGAACACATATAGAATAGTGGTTAAGAGCATGGGTTCTAGAGGTAGTCAAATCCGGGTTTTAATCCTGGGTCTGCCACTTGTTAGGGTAACCCAGGACCACCTACCTTCTCTAATTTTCTCTAATTTTAGCAACTGCAAAATAAGGAAAACAATGTCGTCTTTATAGCATATAGATGAAATGAACTGATACAGTAAAGCATCTGCACAGTGCCTGCCACCAAAGTGCTCAATAAATAGTAACAGTTAATATTATTAAATGGAAATTATATATTCCCAGATGTTATATAATGTAAATACAGAGATTTTAACTTTTAATGGCATTTTAAGACTACAGTCTGGTTATAATGTACTAAGGAATACTTTTTCACTGTAAGAACAAATTGCCTTAGATGATTTACTTCTTGTCTTGACTTCTAGTTTTCATTGATGAATTATTATAGATTTGTGCAAATTTCAAGCAATATTGACTAAGCTTTTTATTTTTAAAAGTTCATTACTTTACTGATACATTTATATAAATATACATAACATTTTAGATAATGCATAAATGTGATCATATACATGTTTTCATAGTGAAGTTTTTTTTTAAATATCTCTCTCCCCCCTCTTGAGCCGCTTTACACCCCATTCCCATAGTAGCCCGTGTTAATAGCCTAATATGTATCCATCCATTTTTTTCTCTTGATTTATCCAATTCTGTGCAAACTATTCATAATATACTTATATACCTATGCAAATACAGGGTTTTTTGATTATTAATTTTAAAAATGAGACCATATTCTCAAGCATGTTGCTTTTCTCACCCAGCAATACCCAGAGGAACAATTCACTTGGGTATAATGTGAACTCATATTTTAATGGCAACACAATATTCTATGATTTAGATATAACATTATGTATTCAGCAATCCCCCAACTTCTGAGCATTCATTTTGTTTCCATTTCTGGCACTACAAATTATGCTACAATAAACATATTTATATGTCTTTATCTACTGATGTGTTTATTTCTTTGGGACAGACTCCCAGGAGAAGGATTGCTAGGTTGGAGGACATGTTTATTTTTAATTTTAATAGATATTGACAAACCTTTTCTACCAACAGTAAGAAATGTAAAAACATTTTGTGTCACTTTTACAGAAAATGGCACTTGTACATAGTAGTTTTGTAGCAATAAATGTGACATCTTTTTTTAAAAAAAGAACAAACTTCTGGTAAGGAAGTTTCAAACAAAAGAAGCATTCCATTGGGATATGTCCTCCTTTTCTAATTACTGTAATTGGGAAGTAGAGTTGGGTAGGGGATGGGGGCAGGGAGCAGGAGACTTGAAGAAGAAAGGATACTGAAATAGAAATCCTTCCAAGTTTACTTTCATCAATAGGTGACTTTCCCCTCCATAATAAGTGTGCTGTCCTAAAACAGGATGTCTGAGCATCCTGGTAATACACGGTCGTATGGCTGTTACACACTTTTTCTTGCAAGTTCAGTGGCTTCGTATTCTTTTGGCTAAATGTTTTGTGGTGTACAGAATGCTGAAATATAACACTTAAACATTTTTCACTAATTTCCTCTGGTAAGAAGACAGTCTATCTTGTGAAAGTTTAGATGATGCTATCAAGTCCCTCAGGAAGTTCAAAGTTAATCGTTCAGTTCACTACATTTATAGTGCATCTTTGTAGGGAGTAGAATAAAATACCATCATTTACTTATTGGAATGAAAAACATCTTGATAAATTTATCAAACTGTTCCTGTTAATGGGAAGAACACTAATAGACGCTAGTTAGCATTTTGAAAATTTCTCCTTTAGTAATTTCCATGAGGAAATGTGAGTTCTGTGCACAGTAGATATATAATAAGTAAGAAATATTTATATACTTAATTTGCACATTTACTTTAAAAATATGATAGAAAGATGAAAATTGGCTAAAAAGGTCAAAATGGTAAAAACTTAAAACTGTAAAACCTCTTTCCTACATATCAACAGGAAAAGAGCCTGATTAATTCATGGTCAAGTGAGCTAATGACAAAGGATAGCATGAAGATGAAATTTGAAACAAAGGAGATATAAAATTTAAATTATTTCAAGAATAAATCAAACACTCCTACAAATATGTTTCATTAAACATGAAAATATAGTTTTCAATATAATTTTGTCGAAGTATTCTTAGCTTGCTTTCTCAACACATTGAGAAACTTAGGTAACGAGAATACTACCTTAATTTCTTATCACTTTCGTTTTCTTGCTTCTTGCATTATTGTTGTACTTAAGATGAGAGCATTCTGGAAAATATTTATGTATATTTTACTGAGAAATTTGTCAACTTTTTAAAGGACTAAACAGACTCAATTTTACAGTTTTTAAAAAATATAACAACTCAAATTAAGTGGGTAATATGTTCATGAAAAAGGGGAGAGATTCTTACTCTGTTCCTGCAAAAAGTCAGGGGCAGGATATATAATATTCTTTTGCAGTACCGTTAGGATTGTCTTTCTTCGTCAGCTCTAGGTTTGGATAAGCTCTAGGCCTGGTCTTCATCAGGTTTCCACTGAACTGAAGAGAAAGGAGTGAAGGTACAACCAGGCATATCTCACAGAGTGGGAGTGGCTAAGAAGTACCATATCTCTTCTTTTAAGTCTAAATCTTCAAAGAGGGTAATGATTAGAGGGTAGTTTAAACTATCAAGCCAAGGAAATGCACACACCTAATACCTAACTGTCAAAGGGGCGATTCACAGCTTGGTTGCATAACTGGAGGAGAAAAAGAATCTTTGGGATTAGAATAAACAAACATATATACAAACAGTTGTACAAGATCTGACAAAACTCCAAGTGGTTCTTCCCATAATTTGGAGGATTTTTTAAGAAGGGTGCCTAGACATCCAAAGCTTATCTAGTAACAACTCAAATTCAACACAAATCAAACAAATTATCTTCCTAACCTGCTCCTCTGCTTTTGACTCCTTTTCTGTATGACAGAGCCTATTAACTGGGTTCTATTTATATTTTGTATTCTGTTATTCTATCTGTATTTTTAGAGAAATCAGAACAGGAAAACCTCACTGAATTAACTCTAAGAAATTTTATGTAATGTAACCTCTCCAGACTTCAGTTCCTCATTTGTACATGAGGAATCAAGCCATGTAGGTCAAAAGAATATAGAACTCAGAAACCAGAAACATCTGTTCATACCCCAACTCTGCCACTTACCATGTGTGTTGTCTTGGAAAATTTTAGCAACTTATCTGCATCAGTCTCCTTGTTTTTACATTTTTTGACTTAATGATTTATCTGATAATGTTTCCATGTTTGTTGACATATTGAAGAAAGTTAAATGTTAGCTTTAAGAGAGCCATAAAATTAGTAGACATAGATTGCATAGCTTGTATATATTGTAGTTTTTTTAAAAAAAAATTAGAGTTGAAAGGCTCCTAGGAAACTGCTTCAATCCACTTGACTCTCTCCACAACCATGTTCCTGGCTGCCTCTAGCTGCCTCCACCTGAAATGTCCTCCTCCCCATGTCCGTTATGTATTTTCTAGCCACACTTCAAAGCCCAACTCAAGTCTCATCCTCTCACTGAAACCGTATCTGAATATTTCAGTGAAAATTAAACAATAATTGAAATTTCTGTAATAACAATACTTAAATTCATTATGTATTTCCACCCTTAGCAATGTATAATAAACTATTTGTTTTCCATGCATGACTTGTGCTTAAATTATTCGTTCTCTTATTTACTTCCTGTAAACTCATTGAAAGTCTACTATATACTCTGAGATCTAGGACTTTATGTAATGTTTCTTTGTAAAATGGGAATGGAAATTCCTATTTCTTAAGGTTGTGGAAAATTGAATAAGATAACATATATGTAAGTGCCTGGCCTGTGTTATGGTTTAAATGTCTTTTTTCTTTCTTTTTTGTCAACAGCTATTTTATGAAAATTTTTAAAAAATGGCTTCTTAACTTGTTCTCAGAAATTAAGGATACCCTATGAAGAAAGCAGGTTTCTTTCTTTGTCAAAGGAAGCATATTGTAACTACCCCTGTCATTTTTATTAGAGTATTTCGGTATCTACTTGGAGATGTCACTTGAAAAAGTGTTCTAACTTTATACATTAATAGAATTCCATGATCAAATGTCTGGAATACTGGGACAAAAATAGTAAGGAGACTCCTTTTTCCCCACTTCCTTATGTGAGGTTGTTTCATACAATTGTAATGCAGTTGGATTCTTTTGTTACATTCTTTATACATTCTGAGATCCCCTGGCCTTCTAAACAATTTTTTAAAATTTGCATACAGTAAGGTTCACTCTTGGTTCAGTATAGTTCTATGGGTTTGACAAATGCACAATGTCATATATCTACCATTACTATATCATATGGGATAGTTTCACTGCCCTAAAAATCCCCTGTGCTACACATATTCATCACTCTCTCCAAACCCCTGGACACCACTGATCTTTTAACTATCTCTACAGTTTTGCCCTTTCCAGAATGTCATATGATTGTAGTCATATAGTATATAGCCTTTTAAGACTGGCTTTTTCAGGCTAAAGACCCATGAAAAGAACTAGGGGTATAGAAATTGGTACTGAGCAAAGGTCCACAGTCTAGAAAACTATGAAATATTTGAGGGAATTGCTTTGATAAAGAAAGAAACAAAAGGAAGGAAGAAAGGTAGGAAGGAAGGAAAGGAGGGAGGGATGGAGGGAGGGAGGAAGGAGCAAGCCTATTTGGCAAGAAACACATAATTTTCTGATCACTAAACTAGTCCCCATAGAAGGTATACTTTCCAATAACCTTTCATGATGACTGACTCAGACATAGACTGTGTAAGAAAAATAAATGTAATTGTACCTTAAAAAAAAAAAAAGACTGGCTTTTTAATTTAGTAATTATGCATTTAAGATTCGTCCATATCTTTATGTGGCTTGAGAGCTCCTCCTTTTTATCACTTAATAGTATTCCACTGTATGGATGTATCTGAATGTTTAAAAAATAGCATCCTGCTCTTGCTTCATGCATGCAATATCTTTTCATATATTTCTTTTTTATTGAAATATAGTTGATGTACAATATAATGTTACAGGTGTACAATATAGTGATTCACAATTTTTAAAGGTTATACTCCATTTATAGTTATTATAAAATCTTGGTTATGTTCTCCATGTTGTACAATATATCCATACAGCTTATTTTATACATAGTAGTTTGTATCTCTTAATTCCCTACTCCTGTATTTCCCCCCCGACCCTTCTCCCCACTGGTAACCACTAGTTTGTTCTATATATCTGTGAATCTGCTTCTTTTTTGTTATGTTCACTAGTTTGTTGTATTTTTTAGATTCCACATATAAGTAATATTGTATAGTATTTGCCTTTGTCTGTCTGACTTATTTCACTTAGCATAATACCCGCCAAGTCCACCCATGTTGTTGCAAGTGGCAAAATTTCTTTCTTTTTTATGGCTGAGTAGTATTCCTATATATATATATTATATATATATATTATATATATATATAATATATATTATATATATATATATTATATATATATATTATATATATATATGTAAAACACATCTTCTTTATCCATATATATTTCTGATATTAATATAATCCTTTAAAAAATTTTGCCATTTCTTTCTTCCTTAGTAGTCTCTGTTTCTGCCAAGTTGCTTTTCTTCTGGCCTTTCTGTAGGCCTGTACTTTTACGTTAAAGGCTTTCTGCAAATATCTGTTTGTCCTGGCTGTCTGTTTAAGAGTGGGACATCAAAAAACTGACTGGAAGCTCTGAGCATGAGTTCAGTGTGTTGCGCCTCTGTGCAGCAAAACTAGCGGAATGGTTTTGTTGGAGGTGCCCTACTGATATATCTGTTGGAGAAATATCAACATCTTCAGACTTATTCACTAGGGCTGGTCAGAATTCCCAGAGATCTGCTGAACTCCTGTGTGGAGAATAAACTTTTGCCAGCCTTCTGTGAGACAATGGGCGAAGAAAGCCCAAGGTCTAAATTCAGTTCAGAACTTTAGCTTAATCCTACCTGCTGTCTACAACTGTGTGGTCCAGAGTACCTCTCTTTTATACCTCCTCCAGAGAAAAAGACCTCTTTGACACCCCTGCCCCAGTCTTCTATGTGGTGGAAAAGGTATGTTTACTCCACTGTGTGGAGAGCAAGAAGAAATGCGTCAAGGATCTAACTGTTGTGTGGGTTTTTTGGAACAGCTTTATTGAGATATCTATGTACTGTACAATTCAGCTATTTAAAGTGTATGATTCAATGGTCTTTATTATATTTGCAGAGTTGTGCAACCATCACCACATCAATTTCATTTCATTTATTTATTTATTTGAAGTATAGTTGATTTACAATGTTGTGTTAGTTTCTGGTGTACAGCAAAGTGATTCAGTTACATATATATATTTTTTCATATTCTTTTCCATTATGGTTTATTACAGGACATTGAATATAGTTCCCTATACTATACAGTAGGACCTTGTTATTTATCTATTTTATATATAATAGTTTGTATCTGCTAATCCCAAACTCCTACTTTATCCCTCCCCCACCCCCTTTCCCCTTTGGTAACCATAAGTTTGCTTTCTATGTCTGTGCATCTTTCATAAATAAATTCATTTGTGTCATATTTTAGATTCCACATATAAGTGATATCATATGGTATTCGTCTTTATCTTTCTGACCTACTTCACTTAGTATGATAATCTCTAGGTTCATCCATGTTGCTGCAAATGGCATCATTTCATTTTCATGGCTGAGTAATATTCCATTGCACCACATCAATTTTGGAATGTTTTCATCACCTCATAAATAAGCCTGAGTCCTTAGCAGTCACCTGCCCCGCCATTCCTCTCATCCTCCACTGCCCCCACTACCCCAGACCTAGACAACCACTAATCTACTTTATTTTTCTATGGATCTGCCCAGTCTGGACACTTCATATAAATGGATTCATACAATATGTGGTATTTTGTGACTCAATTCTTTCATTCAGCATAATGTTTTCAAGGTCTATGCATGTTGTAGCATGTATCAGTACTTCATTTTTTTTTTTTTGCCAGAAAATTCCATTGTATGGATATATCATATTTTATTTATTCGTTTGTCAGTTCATGGTTTGGGGTTGTTTCTACTTTTTGGCTATTATAGGTAATGCTGCTATGAATAATCATGTACAAGTTTTTATATGGACATGTTTTTATTTCTCTTGGGTATATACCTAGGAGTAGAATTGCTGGGTCACATGGTAACGCTGCAGTTAACCCTTTAAAGAACTGTCTGCCTGTTTTCCAAAGTGGCTGCACCATTTACATAATCACCAGCAATGCACAAGTGTTCCGATTCTCCACATTCTAGACAATACTTGTTATTATCTGACTTTTCCATTATAGCCACTCTAGTGTGTGTGAAGTAGGATCTCATTTTGTCTAACTGGCTTTTAAATATACATTCAACTAGTCCTTCATTCCACCTTATCCCCACTTCCAGAGGTATAGGTAGTCACTAACTTACCATCTTCTAGAGGTTCTGCAGTGTATATTGCTTTCCCCTCCACCAATCGCTAAGCAGTAACATTTCTGTGCTTGTTATATCAGGTAACTCTGGCTCAACAGTTTTCCAGCTTCTGAAATTTTGTGGTTTCTGCCTTCTCTCCCATTTTCTTTGGCTGGTTGGCTTTATATCCTTGAAGAATTCATTTACTCTATTTTAATGATTTTGAGAGGGAGGAGTAGTTCTGCATATGATTAGTTCACCATCTCTAAACTGGAAATTCATTTTCAATTCTATTTGCCTATTGAAGTTTTTTGTTTGATGTTTTGAGGAGAATGAGGTTTAACAAACATTTCTTGTTTCTAAAAGAGGCAATCAAGGCATAAGCCACACTTGAGTAAAACATTACGTTTGGGAATAAATGAAAACAGAAGTATACTTGACTTATTTATGATGGTTCTTTTCTCTTGTGATCACTTAAAAATTATATGCACAATTACTTATATTAATTGTTTCATCTTTAAAATCAATCACTGAGATACATTATTTCAAGCTTCATATAAATGATGGCTATTAACTTCCTTTTTAAAGCTTTAAGAATATTAATAGTAATATTTATTTTGTATGTACTCTATCCCAGGCACTGTGCTAAGCATTGTATATACATTATCTCATACAATCTTTATAACAACCTCATAAGGGGAGTACTTTCAAACTGCTGTTACAGATAAGGAAGCAGAGGCTTAAATATCTAGTGTAACATACTAGGAAATGGTAAGCTTAGTCCTTTATGCTTGTTTTTCTGATCTTGAGCCTTGCCCTCTTAACAATATGCTGTGCTGTACTGGGGAGAACCTCGCCTGTTCAACTTACAGACAGTCTAGGTTGGTTAAATCTGCCATAGCATGAATTGTGCGTGAGTCTGTAGGTATTATTAATATGTATCTACATTTTAAATTAAACATATATACATGATTAAATAAGTTTTTGATTAAACAGGAGTTTTTCCTGCTTTGAATTTTCTGTCCTTTAAGCCAGGTTCAAGTATAGACAATTATCATCAATTAATATTATTAACTTAATGTGATGTTGGAATGCCAGTTTCAGAAGTCATTTCAAATATGGGCTTTCCGGTGTCAAGAAATTTATAGCACAGACAGACTCTTATGTCCCTGACTTAAAGAGTATTTTGCCAAATGCAGGGAGAAAAAGACCCCCTTACTTAAAAAAAGAAAAAAATTAGTTTCTATTTTGAGTTGTTTTGTTAAATTCCTCATTACAATTTTTTTTTGTTTGTGTCTCTATCTGACAAGGACTATGATGGCTATCTCAGTGGGTGGGTGTGACCGAAGAGATGATACACAATGTAAGGCTAATTTTGTTAGCTTTCTCCATCTCTTTCCCATTTCACTGAAGTGATTAAGAGAAAGAGCTTTCAAGACAAAGGGAAAACTTATTATAAAGGCCCCAAGGGGGGAATGGCTTGTGGGGCTATGAGTTTAGAATGTTCCAGGAACAGTGAGGAGGCCATTGTGCCCAAGTGCAGAGGGCAAGGGGAGGGCGGCTCCTATAAAGCCGGAGAGGTTGGCAGGATGGCTCCTGCAGGGTACGGCAGGCCACGCCAAGAGTTCACAATACAGAACTGATGAGTAGTCATGAGTCACAAAGGGCAGGGGCCTTCCATGGGGCAATGCCAGGCATCAGAGAGTACCTCATGACCCCACTACTTTATCCCCAAGGAAGCAGAGGGAGAGATTTGGGCCTGAGTGTCTAGCAATTTTGCAGGCAGTTTTAGAAGTCAAAGAATTACCATTTAGTTATTTTACAGAGAGATGCCTGTATTTCTGACTGGCCTGGTGTGGATAACTTCAGTTTCATCTATGGACACACATATGTGGACATTATAAATCTTATATGCAAAAAACAGACTTTTCAGAGACCTTTTCCTGGACATTTAACCCATCAGTGCTAATGGCACTGAACTGAACAAACTTCTGCTTATGTAGGAACTAGTTAAACTACCTTTATTTGGTTTTCAAATAAAGGTATCAAAATAAATTTCTCCAAACTGGAATGTCTCCTGAATAGAGTTTAAAGGCTTTGTATTTCATGTTTCAACTCTATAAACCTTTGTAAAAATAGCTGCTGGAGATGCATATGACGTGATTCCTGTTCTCAGGGAGCCCAAAGTCTAGTGTAAGAGAAAGATGGGCAGACAGTTTTCTACAATGAAGCATGGTAGATTTATTTCCCAGTAGAGGCCAATTCAGCTTTTTCTACAGTTGTCACATGTGGTTGTTGATGTTTTTAAACCTGTAAAAAGTGTGGGTTATATCTGATGATGATGATGATACCTATCATCATTTTCAGGCATTACGCTAGATGCTTTACACAAATTAAATGTTATTTCCAAAGAGAGGCCCCTCCCCTACCTTCCCCCATTTAGCAGATGAGGAAACTAAACTTCAGAGAACTGAGTTAGCCCAAGGTGAAACAGCTAGTGTGTGGGGTCTGTGTTGAGTCCTAGGTTGGCGATTCTAAAGCCCCATACTTCCCGCTTTTCTACCAACTCCTTAAAAATTGGTTTCTATGATGTGTATCTGGATTGAATCAGAGACAATTTGGTAACTACTTTACCACCAACCCTCTAAGGACATTTGCACTGGTTTTGTTTTGAATGGTCAGACTGTTCTCTGAAACATGGGCCCTTCTGTATTCATTTACCAAAACTTCATTAAGTATCTGTGAGTGAAGCACTGTGCTAAATACTGGAGACACAAAGATGACTAAGACATGGTCCTTGCCTCTGAAGAACTCTTAGCCTAGAAGGGAAACAAGGAATTGTAAGGCAGGTCGACAAGACTTTGCTAGAGTCATTGCAAAAAACTCCCTTGCTGCCTCTCAGGGTCCTGCCTTTCACACTCCTCTGCTCACTCTCCTTTCTCCATCTACTCCTTGTGGTCCAGGCTGCTCTGCATGCCATCTGGGTGAGCTCATTAATCCCCATGGCAATGCTCAGATTTCTCTCATGAGTTTCATACCAATGTATCCACTGCAAACTAAGCATCTATCTGGACTTGGCTATCCCATACCCAATCCAAGCCCATGTATCTATAATAGAATTCTATATGGAATTTTTTGTATTTCCCCACAAAAGAGCTTCATGTCCTGTGGCCCTTTCACAGTGAGTACTACCAGGTTCACATTGTTATACAAAACAGTAACCTTGGACTTACCCTAGTCTCCTCCCTCTGGGTCAACCCCAAACAGTCATTAAAATTAATATTTCTATCACTTTAACACTTGTCCTTCTTTCTACTTCTGATGCGATTATAGCCTTAATTCAGACTTATGACCTTTAAATACCACTCTGCAATAGTCATGTATCATGAGTTTTCCTGGCTTTAATCTCTGCAAATGTAACATGTGTATTGCTCTCAGAGTAATCGTCCTAAAATGAAATTTTAGTCATAGCACTCCTTGATTTAAAACCTTCTATTTCCCTTTGTTATAGACCTTAGTAGGGTATATCAAACCTGGACCCAGTTTGTTTAATGCACCTTGTCTCAGGCTAAGCCCTTTCTCAGCCTTATTTCAGCCTTGCTCAACATTACATTTCCCCTAACATGGTATAGTATTTTATACCTTCATGTTTTGGCTCAGACTACTGGTCCATTTGTCAGAAATGCCTGTCCTGCCCTCCTCCATGCCATTGTCATGATTCACCTGGTAAACACCTTAGCTTTCAGTACCTAGCTCAAGATTTCCTTCTTCTGTATGGCCCTTTTAGGGCAGAGCTATGAATAATGAAGTAACTGTGGAGAACAGAGAATAAGCCTACTCTGATAAATTTCAAAAATTACCACAATATCAAAGTAGACTTCAGAACAATATTATCAGAGATAGAGATAGATATTAATTAAATAAAGATAAGTGAGTCAATTTACAAAGACACATGCAATCCTAAAGATGAATGAACCTAACAAAACCTTTAAAATACGTGAAGAAAAATTGATGGAATTTAAAGCATAAATACAAATCCATAATTATAGTTGGAACCTTTAACATTCTGCTTTCAGAAACTGACATAACAGGTAGAAAAGAAATCAGTAGGGATATAGAGGACCTAAACAACACTATGAACCAACTGGACCTAACTCTAATTTTTGGAATAATTCAACCACCAAGAGTAGAATACATATTCTTTTCAAGTGCACATGGAACACTCACCAAATACACCATATTCTGGGCCATAAAACAAACCTAAACAAATTTAAAAGACCTGAGTCCCTGCCTAAGGGGCTTATAGTCTATCTGGAAAGATGCCATATGTGCCAAGGAAATATCAGGAGAAGAAAAAAAAGAAAAAAAAGCCGTGAGAATTGGTGCCTCATGGCCTAAAGGATCCCAAAGCAAAGACTACTACAACTTTTACTGCCAGTACCACCCTTTGGTATCTAACCACACAGTGTCTGATTTTGTTATTTAACTTTTCCTGTTTTGATGCATTGTCACTATGACTGGGATTGTATAATTGTGAGCTTCAAGAGCAGAGACCACATCTTCTCTATGTGTCTCTTCCTACAACAATTAGTACAGTGCTTGCCACTTCGATGCTAAAAAAAATGGTTTAGAGTAAATGGGGTTCAGAGAGGGTCAGGTATTTTCCATGGCCATCAACTCCGCTCCAGACCAGAGTGGGTGTTGCCACTTTAACTGTGGTGTTCTGGCTGAAGACCAGGACTTAATTGTTGATGACCCTTCCTTTTCTGCTAGCCACTGTTAGGTGCAGTGGTTTCACGAAAAAAGTTCACGAAAGTCCTTAAGAAGACAGATGTGATGACTCTGGAGCTTCAGTGCTCATAGCCCTGCAAAAGGCAGAACGCCAGTGCTGCACTGCCAGAAGTCAACACCCCACCCTGTTTGCTCACCTCCTGGAGGCTGTGGTTCACCTGCATTCTGTTTCGTATTTGCCAATGGGTGTTTTAAGGTACATCCTACTCCCCTGGGTCCACTGTCTCAAGGATTTCCCCCTAATCATCTTCATTTGTACATATATATTCATTTCCATAATGTTGAAATTATAGAAATTATAAAGAAAATAAAAATGATCAGTTTTTCAATAACCCAGAAAAAGTAACTTTTAACATTTTGTTGTATATTTTATACATATATAAGTATATAATATATAAATATACATATATATATATATATAGAGAGAGAGAGAATGTATGCATGTGTATAAATTTCATGCTGTCCAAACTGTTGTTTTTCCCAATCAATAATACAGCATAAACATCCTTACATCTTTCCATGTCAGTATGCTTCCATCACAACATTTTGACATTTGTCTGGGATTTCACTGTGTACCATGATTTATATTAATAATCCATTTTTGTTGGCTATTTAGATTGTTTCCAGGTTTTGATTATTATCAACAATACTTCTGTAATGCCCTCATACATAAATGTTGGGCACATCTTTTATTTGGGCTTGGGTTATATCATAAAAGTGGATTTTCTGGGCCAAAGGATATGCATCTAAGACTTGTGACATATTTGTGATAGTGACCACTAGACATGTGATACCAGCTTATAGAGACATTGTATAAGTTATTTTCCACACCTGTTCACATTTTTAATTTATCCATTGCTATTTTGATTAATCCATCTCAAAGACTTTCAATGTTTTCTATAGATTTTTTTTTTACATATTAAGTACAAAAGGCAGAGACTAGAAAATGAAATATCAGCCAAGTGCCCTGTTTCTTTGCATATTTTGTTTGCTTGTGTATTGGTTTGGTTTTCTTTTTTGTGCTGCTATAAGTGTGTCTGGAAAAATCAAATTAAAGTAAGCTGAGTAAGCTTGACTAACGAGGAAGCCCCTTTCACTTCCCTGGAGCATGGCAGTGGGGTGCCCACAGATCCTGATATTATTACCACTATTCCGGAAGCACAATGATAAATGTCTGCATTTATCAGTGTCATCAAACTTTTCCATTATCTGGAAAGTTTCATTTCAAATACTTTCCTAAGGTCTGGGCATACCCTGTTGGTGTTTGTGATGTTTGCTACATTTCTCTTTATCTACTTTTTTGTACATTGTGGTCTAAAGATGAACTATGAAAAAAAGAGCCAATTTGCAAAAATTGGAGGCCAAGAGACCAGGATTCTGATACGCCTTCTGCTACCCACAGCTGAGCAAGTTACTTAGCCTGTGTGGGACCTTGTTTCCTCATTGCAAATAGCTCTATATAACAATCCAGGGATAGTGTGGTGGTTGTAGATGGGGAAGAAACCCATAGAAGGCATTTATTAAATATGTACTTGTGCCAGATACTATGTATATATTATCTCATGAATTAGGCATTATTGTCTTCCATTTTAAAGATGGGGCATCTGAGGTTCAGAGATGTGAATTAAATTGCCCAGGTCATACAGAGAGTAAATTACAGCTATAACATGTAATCTAGGTTTGCCTGACTCCAAAGCCTTTTCAAGGTATGAGTATATAAGTAACGATGGGAGTCTGTTCATTCATTTCTTAATTCATTAAGTATCTATTCAAGACATACTATGACCTTCCAGGCACTGTGGTCAGATCTGGGAATTCAGTGGTGAATAAATTAGATATGTTTCCTGCCTCATGAAGATATCAGTCAGCTGGGGGAGAAGAGACATTAAAAAGATGAAGACACAAATATATGATTACCAGTTGTGATTAGTACTGTGGAAAAAAAGGACAGGGTGTTGGGATGGAATAACAGGGAAGACCTGATTTGGATTGAATAGGTCAGGGAAGACCTTTCTGAAACTGAGACCCAGAAGATAACTAGGTGTTAATCAGGCAAGAATGGGAAGAGCCTTTCAATATTTCTGGGTGGATGGAGCTGCTGAGGATAGAGAGGTGATCCAAATGGTCCCCAACAAGGCTCTTCAGGGGATGAAGATGCCCTGATGATGGCCACAACCAGCTTTGTAGAGAAGGGTTGTGGCCATGTCCAAGTGTGTGGTATTTCCTTAATACATTATGTATTGGGGAAAGTCCTGTCCAGACATGGAAATGGCCTCTCCCTTCCCTTGGAAATCCTGGCATGCCATCCAGTTGTGCAACTTCCCAACCTGTTGCCAATCAGCTCTGCTGACCTATTGGCCCTGCACTTGGTAGTGAAGCCCATATTGTTGTTCCTCAATAGGTTCTCCATGTTCTAAGATCCATAGGGCAGAAAGCTGGAGCAGAGCATGTCTGGACACTTTTGTCCACAAGTTGTCTTCACTTTACACCTGGAACTTACATGCCAAAGATTCAGACCTCCCACAGGAAAGTTGCTTAGCCTTTTGACTAGCTGTATAATCATAGGCTCAGGAAATCCAGCAGTACTTATTATATGGCGTCAATATTCTGGATAACAGTGAAAAGGATTACATGGAATAATATTTCTGGATCCTGGAAGATGAAGTTAAGCTACATAGATCTTTGGGATAATGAAGAAATAAACTGAGCAATATTTCTGGATTACAGAGAGAAGAGTGACATTGAGTCACTCAACCTGGATAATGGAGGGAGGAAGAACCTGATTCACAGTTCTGGGTAAGAGGAGGTCATTCTGGATGACACGGAAGGATGAAGCTGGACTGCTTTTGTGGATAACAGAGGCAGGCAGCGCAGGAAAGGACGCAAGGTAGCAACACATTCAGCCCACAAGAACCAGCAAACAGGAGGGAGTGAGAGCAATGACGGCTTCCTTGTGTGCCCATCAAGCACAAACAGGAGAAGCTGTGCCTGGGAAGGCAGGTGCCCTGGGGTTGGTTTGTTTCCAAGGTCTTCCACTGCTGCTCCGCATGGCCTGGGGCCGGTGGACCTCACAAAGTCCCAGATACAATGTGCTTAAGTGGAGCACTTTGGTGACTCCCTCAGGCTTTCACAGTGACGGAGATACAAAGCTAGCATCTTCTTTGAACTGCCCAGATGAAAGGTCCTAGGAATCAACCTGGAGATGCTGAGAGTCGGACAGCTTAGTCATTTAAGCTATGAGGTGTTACAATCAGAAGGGAAATTAGTCATATCCAGTCTAAACCCTTCACTTTACAGTTGAGGAAACAGTGGCCTAGAGATGGGAAGTGAATGGTCCAAAGCCTCACAGGCAGATCATGGCAGAACTAGAACTAGAACCCAGAATCCCTGACTCCTAGTCTGGTTCTTTACGATACCAAACTTGAAGCCATCTCATAGGAATAGAGAATGGCATTCTGGAGGAGGCTTTTAGGACTGAAATCAGAGACAGAATGGAAAGACGAAAGGAAGTGAATACGTTAACACAATTAATGAAAGCCTTCTATGAATTAGACACAGTGCCAGACGTTTTTACGGATTTTTAAACCTCATTTAATCCTCTCAAAAATGCCCTTGATGGAGAGATTATCGTCATTTTATAACTGTTGAAACTGAGACTCACAGTTTCAGTAACTTGTCTCAAACCACACATGGCTGAGCCAGTATTTAAACCCAGGTCTGCTTGAAAACACAGGCTGAGCTTTTCTACCCCAGCTGCCTGGAAACATCAATTGGTTCTTGAGATCATCGCTGATGTGATAAATAAAACCTGGGACAGAAATCAGGCAAGGCTAGCAGCATCTGCCTTTTCCTGTGGTGAGTAGGGAAAAGGATCAGACAACTCTTTCCTCCGGCATGAAGGCGAGGCGATGACTGAGGTATCGGCTTTCTATGTTAAAGTCAGAATTTGTATTTTGGTGAAATTGTCATCTGAATAAATTTAGGGTCTCTGATCTCATTGTAGGCATGGTTACCCCAATGGTTATTTTCCTTTTGGCCTATGTACTCTCTCTGCTTTTAGGAATAATATTTTTATCCCAATCTAATCACTTATAGTATTTGGTTTTTATACAGGTTATTTTTAAAATTTTGGATACAATTTTCTTCTGAAAGTAAGTTGGCCAGTAACCACGAAATCCCTCTTAGTATTACTAAAACCCTTCTCTACCAATTCTTTAAGAAATTAGATCATCTTCAGATGAATTGTTAATAAAAAATTAACACGATGGCCAGTAGCATGGATATCTTTGGGCTCTTGGCCAAAAGATAAGCCATCTGTGTGTAAGAAAACAGGCTAACAATTTTGGACTCTGGTCTCTGTGGCCACAGTGAGCATTGACCTCACTGTTAATTACCCAAATTAATTGTTTTTAGGGGTTGTGTTCTCTCATCACGAAAACTTCTCTTCCCAATTCAAACCATGTGGGTTAAAACAAGAAAACAAAAGCCAAAACTACTCCCCACACCCAAAAGCCCCTTCTGTCAGGGCTCCCAAGTAGACTCGGGAGAGCTGTTAGAGGGCTGAGAAGGGCCAGTCATCAGCGCATACCATACATAGGTGGAGGGCTTGTTATTCTCAGTTTCCCGCCTAGGAGAGGATACCCCTATTGTTTCTGAAAGTGCTGACCAGGACCCACACTTCCAACTAAAATTCCTCTATCCCTCCAACAGCAGCAAAAGCAGCAGCAGAAGCCACTGCAATAGATAAGTGTTTTGATGAATTGCAAGATGGATAGGGCTTACAGTGCCCCCAGCCTTGCTGATACCAAATGCCTTTAAGATACAGCTTTTCCCATCCTAATCTACAAAGGAAACAGGAAAAAGGAACTTAAAACTCCCTGTGCTCAGACAGAAATGAGACTGTTACAGCCCGCTTCTGTGCTGTTCCTTCTTGCCTCTGAGTTGTAAACAAGACCTAGTAGGACATGCGAATGGAAAGTCACAAACCTCTGGGTGTTTGAAAGGATCCTTGGGACCTCATGCACATCTGTGGAAACTGGATGGAGAGATTTGGGGAAGCATGGATTCTTTAGCCGGCTTAGTTCTCTGTGGAGTCAGCTTGCTCCTTTCTGGTAAGGTTTGGCTTTATTATCTTTAAAAAAATATTTTTAACAGAGTTAGTGATTCTGGGCTCTCTCACCAACGCTTAGTGCTGGTTAACAAGGGGCAGCTGTGGCACAGGGACTGTTTCTCCATGAGTCTCCATTTAATATATGTAAGGATTGACGTGGAAAGTCCTTGTGGCATGAACTGATTTTTCTAGAGTTTCTCTTCTGGATTATTGCCCGCTGTGTTACCACAGACTCTGTGAGGACTGATTAGGTCACTTTATTTGAAGAGACACACTTACCATAGTGCATTATTTTACTGTTCCTCATTCTAGATTGTTTCCTTACTCTGTAGAAAAAGAGACCTGGCTTTACCTGCTTCAAAGAAAATCTTCAGTCATTAAAAAAAAATCAAATTCATGCTGAGAATGATTCGGACCCACATAAGGCATTGTACAGATTGTCATTTTTAAATGAGAACAAAAATACTTTTCTATAAAGATTTCATATTTGTATCCTATTTTAATCAAAGCAGTCAAACGCTAGGCTTTTTGGTTTTTATCTTATAGTTGGGGTCAGGGAGATTAGGGCTATATAATTTTTGTTTTATTTAAAAAATATTTGGCACATAGTAATTTGTAAAGTTTTTATTGGCCCAATGAAATGAAAGTTTAGGCAATTACCCAGATCACTGGGCACAGGAGAGTAACAAAACCTATTGTGGGTTTAAGGAATGGTTGGCTTGAATGTTTTTAGATTTAGGTTGTCTGTTGTTCAGATTCTCTAGATGGCGGCGTGGCTTATAGTTCACTCACCCTATGGGATATCTATGAAAGTGGTATCAAATCACGAAATACAAATAACAACTATAATGGCCATCAATCTCTCCCCTTCAGTTTGAAAGCATTTGAATTATTGTAATGAAAATAGAATTGATATAGGAAATGAATTTGGGAAAATTTACTGAACTTAATGGTGTGGGCTATATTATATTAGTAGAATTTGATCCAAGTATACATAAGTATCTGCTAATTATTTTATATTTTTCATATGTTTGCAATATTATATTATTAAATATTCAAAAAATTAATCCAATAAGATAACAGAATTGCATGTTTGTTTATAGCTCTTCAGTTTGTTTTCAGTGATCAATTATATTGAGGATTTAATAATATTTTAAGACTAAGAATGTGTAAACTGCTGAAAATGAAAGATTATCTGAGATAGTTTCAGTATTTATGTAGAAATTTTTTGTATTCATGTAGAAATAATGTTGATTTCTCCAACAATATGCATCTTTAAGCCAAATAGTTATCATAATTCCATTTTCGGTTTGCTTTTTTTCTGTGTGACATTTATTAGTAACATGAAATCTGGAACTGCTTCTACATCAGGGATTATAGTCATGCAAAGCCCAGGGGTCCACAGCTGCTCTGAGATACTTTTTAGGTTAAATAATATACACACGCACTGTGTTTTAATTCATCTTTTTTCCCCATAGTGACCGTGTTATGTCACTTTGCAATATAGGCTTAGAAAAGATGTCATAAAATCAAACAAAAAAGTTATGTGGCAAAATAGTTACTCTGTGTCTAAACCAAAAGCACAGCACTAACTTAAGCAGGGTGAAGCCCAAAGAGAGGGGTTTCGTGCTCTTGTTGAAAGGAAGGGTAACACCAGCAAGGTTGGTTTCTGGAGTAGGTCTGTTGTGCTAAATCCTAACTTAGATTTTCCATCTAAGCCTCCATGAATATGAAAACTGAAGGCCTGATAATTGCAACAACAAGAATCCAGCATGATTATGTCTACAGGCATAGGATCCCATTCTTCAAACCAAACTCCACTGGTAGACTACAGTAATGGAGCAAGGGGCTCATGACTTATGGATTTCTCTCTCTAGTCTAGTGGGTTGTTCGTCATTCCTTTTTTCTGAACAGATAAAACTGAAAAAAATATCACATTTGCCTCAGTGAAGGTGACTCTGGGTGGTAGATTCTAACCCATAAAAGGGTTGGAGGAGGTATGTAGTTTTTAGAAGGCGTCCCTCAAATCCACCTAGATTCTGGTAGATTCCCCTCCCAATAGCAGATCATGGCCAATACCAGCTTAGAAACAAGTTCTAAGAAACATACTAGATTTTCCCTACTCTCCCATTCTCACCAAACCAGGCTGCTCTCCCAAAGAGAAAAACAAAATAAAACTAATCACTCTTTCTGCTTTATCATAATATGTCCTTTGTGATCAACAATGATCCAATGGGAAGCCTCTAGTAGCATGCCTTCATGCCTCTTTCATGTCTCATTTGACATTTTAAGTAACAACCTGGGTTCAGAGATAGTGAGTATCTTGTCTGGAGTGGTAGAGGAAATTCAGTTATAAGGTCAGGGAAGTGGTCCCAGATGGAACCTCCTGATTAGGGTTGGTCTTAGAAGGCTAGTTATCAAGTCTGAGTAATCAAGGGTGGAGGCGTAGAAGCTGGGAACAGAGACACACCTGGGAATTATTCTCAGAAGGAGGAGTTTTGCTCTCTTCACAGATGCTCCCTCCTAAACATTGTTTTTGTTGGGAGCGCTCAGCATTTCCCTTTCAGCCTTACCCTGGGAGAGCTTCCTTCAAGAGTCTAGTCCTTCTAAGACATCTCTCCAGGAGGGAAGAACTCTTCTAAGTTCATCTCAGAAGATTATGCTATATCCTCTGGGGGATTCAGATGGGTGGGATCCAGTTTTTTCTGACATTATCAATTCATCTCCTGGAGCTCTATTCCTAAAAAGATATGTGTGTGATTTTGTCACCAGCTTATTCCCTGTAGATGGCTTATTGGTAAGAGCACAGAATCAGGATTCAAATAGATTTGTCTAGGCTGGAAGGGTGAACCAAACCCAAAAGATAGATAAATGTCAAAAGAGATAAATGTCAAGTTATGCATTTGGATTCAATAAATAGATGACGTATGTTCAATGTGAGAGAGACCTGGTTTGCTGAGAGTTCTAGTGAATGACATCCAAGTTTTGGTGATACGCAAAATTTGTTGAATTGCAGGGAGCCAATTTATAGGCGCCAACACATGCTTTACTTGCTAAAAACATAATACATAAGCTGTAACCGTTTGCATAGTAAAAATATAAGGTCAGAATTAGAGATGGTAATCATTTCAATCTGCTGCTCAAAGCACATCCATTAAACACTGAAGACACTGAACAATTTGACAGCAAACATAGTAGGCAAATGGGAAGGTAAGTGCTTTAGAAACTTTGTCATGTAGGAACATTTAGTCAGGAGAGAAGAGATGAAGGAGCAGCATTTTCATGGGTTTCCACATAGCAGACACCATAGATTGACACTGTATTTTGTCAGGTCTGGGATCCAGGGGTGGAGGGAGTTGCACAAAAGACAGAGTTTGGCTTTGTTGATGGAAACCTTCTAAAAACTGGATCACTATCCCCCTGGGGAGTGAGTTCGCACACTGGAGAGCGTTCGGGCATGGGTTGGGTGATCGATAGTCTTTAGGAATGTGAAAAGAAAATCTTTTTCATTTCACTACCTGTGGCTCCTCACTGACCACTTAGCAGGTAGACAAAGGTTCAGAAGAGCCACCAAGGTCTTTGCCCACTGAAATCAAACTGAGTTTGTTTTCTGAACGTGGACCCAGATATGGTCACTTTATGCTGAATTGTAACTCAGTTAACATGCCTTAGGAGAAGAAAAACCACAGGCACTTGTGCTATTATGACTCACTTTTGAAGACACTGCTCTATGAGGCTGAGGTGGATCTCATCAAGAAGGCAGGAGAAGGAGTTAAGAGTATGGATTGTGAAGTCACACACCTGGGATTAAGCTCAAATTGGATGACCATGGGCCAGTTATTTGATTGTTCTAAAGCACAGTTTTCTCATCTTTTACATTTGAGAATACTTTTTTCCCAGAGTTGTTATAAGCATCAAGTGTGATAATGCATGTAAAGTACTCAGCCAGTAAGAACTCTCTTAGTAAGTGAAGCTAGTGTAATCAAAAGAGGAGTGTTGCTATGAGGACCATTGGGCTCATTCAAGACCAGTCTAATCTTTTCCAGGTGTAGGGAGTCACTTACTATTCATAGAAGCATTCTCCTAAAAGACTTCAACATAAGCCAGTTTCTCAAATTTTGTGCTGATCTCTCCCCACTTGACAAGCCAGAACACTTGGCCTACTCTCCAGTGCTTTCCCTCACCTATCCCTGCTCATGGCTCTTCTACTTCAACCAGGCCCATCTCCACCATCTATGCATACTTTCCCCTTGGCTCTCATTCATGCTGTTCTATCCATTTGGAAATGACATCCACCATGTTCACTCTGCAAACAAAATTAAACTCAGTTTGCCTAGGCCAACTCTTCCTCGTGTTCTTCCCCTAATTCTGAGTTCCCTTCCCACACAGGCTGTGCCTTTGGGCTTTAGACACATAGATTTAGCCCAGTTAACCTCTAACATTGTTGACAACAGATATTATTTACTTCTTATTCTCTGTAGTGCATGGAGTTTAATATGCCATAGTAAGAAACTTTTGGTATACCATGGCAGACCTGAAAAAAAGAGGGAAATTGTTTGTAGTTGTACAAAGGGCTTTTAAGCATTGAAAGGATAACAATAATAATCAAGTTCATATATATTACAAGTAGTATTCACTCATATCTTAAAAGGTTGGCTTATGTTAAATATTTGATGTAAATAAGGTCAAAAGAAAATCCCTTTTTTCCCTTAGGTGTGAAACATAAAAGATATACTCACGAAAGTGGGTTTAACAAGATTTTACATAATATTAAGTATTGTATGATTGTTGAATATTACTTTAAAGACACACAGTTTTATTCAATAGACATTTATTGAGTTATTGCCCACCTTTCATTCATTCATTCATTCATTCATTCACTTAACTATCATTTCAATCAATGAAGACATACTGAGGACTTACTTTGCACCAAGTACTGTACTGGATACCAGGAATGCAAAAAAGGATGAATTATTTTTTCCCCTTGCTAAACTCACATCTTAGTAGGAAGGATGACTATAGGCATATAAATTGTAAGATGATATGATAAATAATGTAGTAGGGGTATATCAAAATCTAGCTTTTCAAGAGCTATAAAAATGTTTATTGGCTTCAATAATAAAAGCAACTTTAAAATCCAAATTAAACATAAATGACTAAAAACATATAATGTCAACTTCATTAATTGCTAAATTTAGTATTGAAAATAATCTGTAGGATAGATTTTCCTCACTTTGCAAGAACTCCTAAATAATAATGAATATTGCCAAAAATTATGGCTAGTGTAGTTATGAGTTACTCATAGCCAAATGATTTTAAAACGAAGTAGATAAAAAGGAAAAGAGAAGAAAGAACTTCCCATCAGAGGGAGCAGGTGGTGTGAAATAGCTGGGCAAGCTCAGGGAAGTTGAGTTAAGTCTGGAATGTAAGGAGGAGGTAGTGAATTAAGGTTGGGTTCAGATCAGGAAGGGCCTCATAGGCCATTTTAAGTCATTTGTACCTCTTTCTGTACACGTGGAAATTTAGTATGGTGTTTGTTCTATCATATCTGATTTATGTCTTAGAAAATTCACTCTGATAATAGTGTGAAACATGTATTGACATGGCAGAGACTTAGGCCTGGACCAATTTGGCTTCCCAACACTCCAGGCAGGGAGGCTTAGATGAAGAAGGGATTTGAAAGTGTTTAGGAGGTGAAACTGTAGGGACTGGTAATTGGTTATATATTGGAGGTTGTGGGAAGTGGGGTGCATAAGCATTGCTCCCGGCTTCTGGTTTGGGTAATGGTGCTGCCATTCTCTGTGTTGGGAAACATGGCAGAAGGAACTGCTTGGTGACAGGCTGGCATGAAGCAAATAATTATTTTTTACATGTTGATTTTGAATTTCCATGTTAAAGGTGGATATTTAGCAAAATTTGGCTGTCTGGGTCTGAAGCTCAGAAGAAGAGGGTCGGGCAAGGGATTGAAACATAGAAATCTTTGTTTATGGTAAGCGAAGACATGGGTTGTATACCAAGACTTATGTGAAAGGAAGAGAAAGAGCAGATAGCCAAGGGTTCTATGAAGAAGCAGTCAGGGAGTTGCCAGGAGAGGCAAACCCAATCAGATTCCTTCCCTGGGATTTCAGAGAATTGGTGTTGTGGTAGCTAAGGAAGGAGAAAGTTTAAAGAAGGGGGCAGTAAGATGGGGATAGCAGAGTGACAGCCTCTGGGCTTGGCATGGGGGCACCAGACGACTGCAGGTGTGTTATTTTACAGAGAGCCAGCTGCACTGACAGCATTACCGTGCCAGAGCTGGAAAGATGTCAGAAGATCAGCTAGCATCACTCCCAGCCTTCAAGAAAGGGAATGTCTAAAGTTGCCTCCCTTATTTCTGGAATTTTAAACTGATAACCCAATTCCCACCGGTCTAGCCAGACTATTCCTCAACTCGCATCACACGTGCAGAATGTTTTTTAGATTGAGCCTTGTCTGCTTTCCTCTACATCCTTCCCCCACCGCCTCCTTTTGTCCCTTCAGGACCATCCTTCTCCCTGTGTTTCTTCCCGAAGGCTGCAGGGGCAGGTGTGGAGACATGGATCTGCTGGATGGACAGAGTCCTGACTCTTTTCAACACATCTGTTGATTAGAGGGGGTGCGTTCCCACTGCCTAGTGGTGCCATGTCTAACATGGTACGCACGCACGGAACAAAGGGAGGGAGGAAACCTAAAGATGAGCAGAAGGAGCCCATTAGGCAGCCAGCTGAGGGGCATGTGGGCAGCTGCTGTTTGCTCTGCCTGCCCAGGGCTTGACCAGTGAGGTGTGTGTGGTGGTCACACCCATCTCAGCAGATCTGTCAGCTTTCCCGCTTTTGTTAGAGGGTGATATCATGCTTCCTGGGGGGAGCGCTGGAAGACAATGCTCGGCCACTTTCCTCCAGATACAATAGGCGGAGTCAGGAAGGCAGTATTGACATTGCTGGGGCTGGGAAGGCACTCGCTGCTCCGCGGCCGTCAGATGGTGAACCAACTTAACCTTGGCACACAGGGCCTGGGTTTTGCAAGGCGTCTGGCTCCAGAGCCAAAGGGGACTCCACCCTGGGGACAGAAGTGCTTTAGACATCTGGGAATCTGGGATGGGCTTCGAATTCTGATCCCTGTGTCAAAAACAACCGCAAAACAATAATAGTACCAGGAATAACAAAAATGGCTACCATCGGCCGAATGTCGCTATGTGCCAAGTGTTTAATATGATTTTTCAAAATTCTTCTTTTTTATTTTATTTTAATTCTTGTTATTATTATTTTTGGCCGCACTGCACAGCGTGCAGGATCTTAGTTCCCCAACCAGGGATCGAACCTGTGCCCCCTGTAGTGGAAGCATGGGGCCTTGACCACTGGACTGCCAGGGAAGTCCTAATATGATTTTTAATACCTCACAACAATCTCACACAATAGGTATTATTATTTGTTTTGTTTTAAAAATAGATGGTGAAACTGAGGCTCACAAAGGTTGTGACTTGACTAAGGTTAAAATGTTGTGGACGTTCATTATTTGGGACTGCCTAACATTCCTATTTTTCAAAAGCCACCATGCTTTCCCTCCATTGATGGGACTGCCAATCACTGATCAGAGTGTACTGTCCATCTGAAGACAGCGGTTGGTTCAGATGGAGGGTGCATGACCCAGTAGGGCCAGATAGACTCTTCTCTGGGAATTTATGAGCAAGGTGTTCTCTTTCTTCAGTGAGGACACTGTTTACCTGGAGCCGCCAGCTTCCCTTGGTCCCTGAAGCTAGTCTTTGATAGGAGAGAATGATGACAGAGACAGAGAGAACAGAACCCAGACAGGCACTCTGAAGTTATCTGAGCCCTGGATCCAATGTTTTTAGATTGGAGACCCATCCCTGCCCCTTCGAGTTATGGGAGCCAGTTGCCTTTATTTGCTTGTGCTATTTTGAGTTGTTTTCTGTCTCTTGAAAATGAATAGTCCTGAGTGACCACATGATCTCAGTAGGAATGACGGTGGCAAGAATTAAACTGAGGGCTTCCCTGGTGGCACAGCGATTAAGAATCCACCTGCCAGTGCAGGAGACATGGGTTTGAGCCCTGGTCTGGGAAGATCCCACATGCCGCGGAGCAACTAAGCCTGTGTGACACAACTACTGAGCCTGCGCTCTAGAGCCTGCAAGCCATAACTACTGAAGCCTGTGCGCCTAGAGCCCAAGCTCCGCAACAAGAGAAGCCACCGCAGTGAGAAGGCTGTGCACCACAACGAAGAGTAGCCCCTGCTCGCCGCAACTAGAGAAAGCCCACGCACAGCAACAAAGACCAAATGCAGCCAAAAATAAGTTAATTAATTTATTAATTAAAAAAAAAAAGAGTTAAACTGAGAATGACCTGAACCCAAATCCTGGGCTCTTTCGAACACTTCACTGTGTTCCAACTAGTGTTTCATGGTCATCTCAGGCTGGTTTCCAGAAAATGAGACTGCTAACAGTACTTATTTGTGTAGTTTTAGGGGAAGATTTTAAAAGATACTACTTAAAATTACTTAGTAGGGTGTGGGTACATGATGAGCACTCAATAAAAATCAGATGTTCTTAAATTGTTTACTTCTAAACAAAGCTGGAGGATCTTATGTCACTTTATGCCAGTCTTTTCAAAGCACGTCTCCATCCATGAGGGCAGGCAACTCGTATTCTATGCCAGATGGAGCTCCCTGGCTTCCCTTGGGATAACTCAGCATTGGTACCCTAAGCCTGGCCTTGTCTCAGGAACAAAGAGAGAAAAACTTAGAGCTGTGCATTCTTGGGTTTTTGCTAAAAATCTGGAGTGCAGGTGAGGGAATTCCTTCCCATGGCCCTACCAGCTGGCAGGATGGTGCTCCCGACTTTTCTCCTGCCAGCCCCCAATTTCCTGTTTTCTCAGGTCTTGACTAAACAGAGGCTCTAGGATACTTTGCCCTAGATTGTTCCCACCTCATTTATTCCAAACCTATTAATTCCTAGTTCTTGAAAATTTTCTGTGGCATTGTCAATTCCCAGTGCAGTATGGTTCACTTCAGACCAAGCCCATTATTGAATTTTTGGACCCATCCTGGAGTGCATGTGTGTATGTGCATGTGTGTGTGATCATAGCTCTGCCTGTATTTCACCACCATCTTGCCTTTAATTCCTCCTCCTCTTAGTCTCAATTCCTCTTTGTGTCCAGCACCTCTTGAATCTGGAAAGTACTTTCTAATCTTCCAGAGTTGATTTAAATACCCATCTATTTTGCTATTCATTGCTACCACTCCAGAATCAAAGAGCAGGGTGGCGGTGGTAGTTGGTTGTGGTCAGCAACTTTTCAGGAGCCAGTCTTGCCTACCTCACCAGGCTCTTGTGATTGTTAACCCCTCAGGCTACACTGGGGGTATATTCCAGTCATTCCAGGATCTTTGCAGTTTCTAAAACTACACCTTCATGCATCCAGGCCTTTGTGTACACTGTCCCTTCTGCCCAGAATATCCTCTTCCCTTTCTTTTCTTCACCTGACTTATTCATGCTTTGAGATTTATATCAAGTGTCATTTCTTCTAAGAAGTCTTCCCTAACCTTCTTGCATGGATTAGGTCCCTGCCTTAGCCTGAATTCCACCAAAACAAACAAACAAACAAAAAAAACCCCGTGGACTGAGGCAAAGGCATATGTGCAGGTAGATTATTGGGAAGTGATCCCAGGGAGCAAGAGTGAGGGACTAGGGGAATGGAAGTGTACAAGCATGTGTTATCACGTTGACCACTGCCTCAAATGCCCGGTGCTCCAGACCTTTTGAGGAGCCTTATGAAATGAGACTGAAGGGCATTCATCCATTGCTCTCCTCCCCTTTATTCAAGGGTCATATAGATGCAAGAAGCTGATAAGCTACTGCTGGGGTCCTATGCTGTTGTGCCAGAGAAAGTCCCAAGGGAGGAAGTGAGATATCCTCCCATGGGCTCTGTGTGAGCTACTTTGATATTACACCTGCTCAAAGCTTGTGGAGGCCTGCTCAGCTGAGGCTGCAGAAGCAGCTGAAGCAAGACCTGGAATGGGGAAGATTTGCATTGGTGCCCAAGAGGTGTTGGATACATGCACCCTTGTGCTTGTCTCTGCCATAGTACTTAGAATATTAAATTACAATTTACAGTTTACTTGATGGTTTGCCCACTAAGCTATGGTCTGTGTTTGACATATCAGTAAGAAAAATGCTTTAATAAATAGTTTTGCATTGGATTAAATGTTCTGACCTAGTGCTTTCCTAAGTGTGCTACGTATACTACTGCTGGCCTGAAAGATGATTTAATATGGTGCTTGGAAGAACATTTTTAATTATAAAACTTATTTGTATATATAGATGTATTTGTGTATGTATCATATCAATCATGTAATTTAATGAGTATTTTGGCATTATTTGAGGCTAAGGAAAAAAAAGATGAGTTAATTTAAAGAGAATAGTTAATAGAATAATTGTACAAGTCTCCTGTAGACTCAGCAAGAATCATGAAAATGATGTATTCATCAGTGCAGTTTAAGAGACACCGCTCTAACTGAATGAGAGAGCCAATCCTTTTTAGAACTCTGTTGTGTGTGTGTGTGTGTTCAAATAAAAAATAGAAAAGTAATTTGGGCACATAATTAATACGATCCTAGTGACATGGACTAAGTGGAAGAGAGTCTCTTGATGATCAACCTGTCTCAAAAGACCGTCTTGGACTCTAATATTGCTCTTCTCAGGAAACCTGGAAAGTGGACATTTATTAATAAATTACAGACAAGACCTAGTTTACACGCTGGGCATACTGAGTGTTCCTCAAAAAAGGCCCAGTAGTCAGCCAGCAAAATAGTAGGCCATGCCCAAAGTAGAGGAATGGATAGGTCAGTTATATGCATTCATTCAAGCTAACGTTTACTGAGCTCTTTCCATATTCTGGGAATCTGCTGGGCATTAGAGTTACAAGCATGGTTAAGAGAGGGCTCTGACTTCAGGTGGCTTTTAGTCTGGTGGGTAAGAAGCTCTGCTCTGTTAGAGGCAGACAGTGCATGTTGGAAGCATCGAGGCTGGAGGGAGTCATTCTGGAAGAGAACAGGGGTCTCACTAAGAGGGTGACATTTGAGAAGGATGAGCAGAATTACGCTTTGTGGAAAAGCAGGAGCGGAAGTGAGGAGGAAAGGTATTCTGGGCAGAGGAAAAAGCATGAAAAATGAGGAATAAAAAGTTTAAGAAATGTTTGTGCAGTGGTTCTATGTGGCTACCCTCTAGGGTACAAGGAATAAAGCTAGGGAGGTGGGCTGGGAAGAAGGTAACTTGGTTTGAGGTTGGCTGAGTGGGCAGGGCCAGAGTCAGTTATGAGAGTTGTCAGGATATAGGATGAAGCTGTGTGAGGGAATGACATTGCCCAAGAAGAGGAGAGAGGGTGGTTCTGGGAACACCTCTGTCAAGGGGTGATGCGGGTGGAGGAAGAGGAAACTGAAGGCGTTCAAAGGGATAAACCAAAGGACGAGGGAGTTTCAACTACGTAGAAATTTACAGAGGCAGGAGCCAGGGTAAGGAGAGAGACTAGAGAATTTGGCAATTAGGTATTGTTGCAAGGCATTTTCAGTGGATGGGCAGGGCTTGGGTTGAAGAGTAAGGGTGAGGTGAGGAAGTGGAGTAAATAAGCATAGATTCCTTTCTGAGAGATGTCCCATGTCACGGCAGCTTCCTGTTTCCATGTGCTTTTCTGTAAGCCTGATTCTAGGGTGATTTGGTAGGAGAAGGGGTGAGGTCTTCTCTGCCATTGTTGGTTCAGGGTGCTGGGAAAATATGCCGAGGTTTGAAGGAAGTAGAGAAAAACCTCTTCCATCACAGACATTCTCTCCTTCCCATGGATGTTGTCCCCAAGTTGCCTGAATTAGATAATTATTTTAATTTCACAAATACATGGTAATGGAGGTACATGGAGGTGCCACACACTGTTACCTGGAATGAGGAATATTAGAATGGTCAAAGACTCAAAAGATGATCTAGTTCAGTGTTATTGAGTTGTCTTCGCATAATACTAATTCCAGGAGAATCGCTGAATTCCCCCCCCCCCTTTTTTTGAGTATCACATGGAGCTAATGTTTGATACCTTAAGAAATGCTGGTTTGATTCAACCTGCTCATTTTATAGATGCCAACACTGAGGCCCAGGGAGTTCAGTGCTTTGCTCAAGCTCACTCAGCTCATTAGAGGCTGTCTCTTCACTTTAACAGAGCGTGTGGAAGGCAATATAAATTAGAGCTTAATGCATGTACTGTTTGGTCAGACTGCCTGGGCTTGCATTCCAGTTTTATCATTGAATTGGTTAGCTATTGCTGTGTAACAAGCTACTCCCAAAACCTAGTGGCTCAACCAACATTTATTATCCCTCATAAGTCGTTGTGTGATTCGCGGCTCGCCTCATCTGTGCTGAGCACAGCTCTGAGGTTCTGCTTCAGATTGCAACAGCTGGTGCAGCTCTGCTTTTTGCTGTGGGTATGTGGGTTGTCTGGGTGACTCTGCTCACATGTATCTCAGCCTTCTTGGATCAGCCCAGGGGATGTTGTTCTAATGGTGATGTTAGAAACACATCACCATTAGAAACAAAACAGCAAGTGTCTTCTTAAGGTCTAGGCTGTGAACCAACACACTGTCATTCCCAAAGTCAAGGTCCGGGAACTACACTCTGCCCACGATGAGGTCAAAGCAAGGGTTCGATACCAGGAGGGCTGAAGAGTTGGGGCCAACAATTCGATCTACTACAGCCACTACTAGCTTTGTGCTGTGGTGCAAGTTACTTGACTTCACCTGTAAAATCAGCATCATAATAGCACTTACCTCTTGGGATTTTTTTCGGGAGGGGGTGGGGATTAAATGAATTAGTTCATGTAAACCATTTAGAAAAATACTTAAACACTAGGTAAATATTAAGATTGTTACTAATTTTATCCATCCACCCATCACCATCCATGGGTGATGGAGGATATTTGGGGTGTTTGCCACCGGAGCAGCTATGGAAGGGTTAGGGTTGACTTGATAAACTGGCTCAGCATCAGCCATTCTCCACTAGCAGAAGGGCTCAAAGGAGTGACTTTCTGAAGATCCTCCAAATCACTCATCTATAAATTCCTTTCTTTTGCTTATAAGTGCTTAAAAGGCAGCGTGGGCTGGTTTTTTGCTGCTTGGTTCTCCCAGCCCCCTTCACCCTGTGTATCTCACACCCAGAGTCAGCAGACCTTTTCACACAAACCATCTGCCAAGAGGTGTGGAACTGGAGCCAGAAACACACAACAGCTGCAGAAGCTCAGCCATATTCAGAGGCCTGTAGTAATCTCACAACAGTCCTAGACACAGCCCTGACCACTGCCTGACTCTAGAGTACATAAACCATCAGCAGAGTGTAATTCCATCGTGAGTAATACATGAATTCTGCCAGCTGCTTCTGGAATCAAACAAAAAACAGTGTTTTTGCCAGCTGGAGGAAAAAAAATCACCATTAATTGCATCACTGTCTTCCCAGGAAGGCTGGGAGAGCCAGTGACTCAGGCTAACTTCTGCTAGAGGCCCTCTTCCTCTCCTAGAGGTCACTATCTGATGGAACTCATGGTTTAGAACTCTCACCAAGCCCATCTTTCATCTTGACCAGGTGGTGTTTTGAGCACCGACTCTGGGGGCAGATGAATCTGGGCTGGAGCCCCATTCAGCAATGTGATAGCTATGTGACCTCAGGCAAGTCATTTTCACCTTCCTGTGGAAGGGGGATAATAATGTTACCGCACTAAAAAGTTGTGAGGATTACATGATACAAGTAGGTCAAATGCTTAGCCAAGTGCAGCTTCATAAAAAACACTCAATGAATATTAGCTACCGTTATTTCTTCTGTATCCCTATGCCACTAGCTATTGCTCCTAGGCGCATCCTGTCTCCAAGATGCTGTATAAACATTACTATGTTCCATTCCATCCCATTTCAACCTATCTCATTTCTTCCTAACCCATTCTAGTCTTTAATATTTTTTGAGCTCCTACTCTTTGCCCAACCCTAGGTCAGCAAATATAAAGTCCGTGCTGCTATGGAGGTTCCTGTTGGGATGTGGGTTGCAGATAGACATATAGTAGATTCTCGTTATTTGTAGTAGTTGTATTCTGTAAACCACCAAAACTGGGTTAGATTTCTACTAGTTACAACATTTTTGTCACCTGATCAATACATAACCCAGTTTTGCATTTGTTTCTTTTGCCAAAAAAAGCACAAAAATGTGAAAAAGTGGCACCAAATATACCATCCAAAGGACACTGGTTTACAGTATGAGAGCCCAGGAGAGCGATGCATGGTTTCACCTCAGTCTGGAACAGATGTATCTGAGGGCTCAGGGTTTTCCCTGCTCTGCACGTGTGTTCAAGTGACTGGGAGGGCACCGAGAGTATCGATTTCGAGGTTGTAAATAAATTATAGGCAAATTCACAGATGTGGAATCAACAAATGATGAGGATCCACGGTTGATACAAATGCCTAAACGGCTCAAACTGCAATAACATTTCCATGGAAGTACAGGGGAAGCACAGGAGAGAAAGCAAGCACAGATTCAGTCTGGGGCAATCAGGGTCCTCTGACTGGAATCAGACTTTCAAACGCAGGAGGGCGTTTCTGACAGCAGGCAGTAGAGGCGGAGGCGTGACGGGATGGAACCGTGCAGCTGGGTGCAGCCAGCTCAGCCAGACCGGCTCGTGGGTGGCAGGATTTCTGCCCCTCCAGCACTGTACTGTGTAGCCCAGATTTGACTGGATGGCCTCAAGCCTTCTCTCACCCGCATCCGTTTAGAAGCAAGACTCAGCACTCTGAGACGCCAAACAAGGTCCTGAAACAATCCAACTTGGTCGATCAGCAAGTAACAAAGAGCTTTTGGTGGGTCAAAGGAGAAGATGATTTGTGTTGTCTAGTGTGCAGAATAGTAAATTCACGAGCAGATGACTCTCTGGTCCTCCGGCTAAATTCCTCTCCAGCTCCCAGCCTCCTCGTTTCTCCTCCCTGCCTCCTTCTGCCTCTACTCTTCCAGGCAATTCTACTTTCACTGCCGTTTGCATACACCACTGCAAAACCACGGCCAGCTAGCCGTCCGGCCCCTTCTCTTCTGGAATCTTAGCAGAGGCCCTGTATTGTTACTCAAGCCTGGCTTTTGGGAGTTTTTACTACCCTCCATTCCCTACTCCAAGGGGATTATCCAAGTGTTCATCCAGTAAAATATTTCCTCCATATTTTGGCACAAGCAATAAAGAAGTACAAGATCCCAGATGAGTTACCACTCCCTAACACTGCCCCTGCCGGTCATTCCTGACAGAATACGGATTTTCTCGTTGTGGACGTATGATTCATGGTTTCTGCAGTTTTTAAAGAGCCTACTCCAGGTTGTAGCCACAGTAGGTATTCAATAAATGAATAGATTTCTGCTAATCTGATGATTTGGGGAAAAGATACATTTTTGTCATGTTTTCTTCCACAAAACTGGTATGTATGTTAATTACTATAGTTTTCTTATATATTTCACAGCAAGGTTTTGCAATGTTCATCACATTAAGTTCTAAACATTTCTTCCTAATAATTCTCATCAAAAGATACTGTTTTCTAGAACCTACAAAAGAGTGGATATATGTATATGTATAACTGATTCACTTTGCTGTACAGCAGAAACTAACACAACATTTTAAATCAACTATACTCCAATAAAAATTTTTTTTAAAAAATGGGGTTACCGTATACTGGTCTACCCTGAGTTTGAGGGCCAAATGGAACTATTTGTGAAGATGCCTGTAAATGATACATACAATAAATATAAGGTAGCATTTTAAAAAAAAAGATTGTTTTCAAAACTTAACAAAATAATTATGAATTTTATCATGAAGAATGACAGGAGGAATAGTTGAGAAAGTTCTGGGGAAAAAAAGAGAATAATGTCTTGGGAATAGCTCTACTAGATCTTAAGGCAGAGTATAATAGTGTAATAACAGTGGGGTACAGTCCAAGGGTATAAGCACACAAATCAACAGTCTGGATAGGCCAGAACCAAATCTGAGTTTATATAAATTTTTTTTTAATAAATTTATTTATTTTTATTTATTTATGTTTGGCTGTGTTGGGTCTTCGTTGCTGCACGCAGGCTTTCTCTAGTTGCGGCGAGCAGGGGCTACTCTTGGTTGTGGTGCACAGGCTTCTCACTGTGGTGACTTCTCTTGTTGCGGAGCACGGGCTCTAGGCATGCGGGCTTCAGTAGTTGTGGCTCGCAGGCGCTAGAGCGCAGGCTCAGTAGTTGTGGCTCGCGGGCTTAGTTGCTCCGCGGCATGTGGGATCTTCCTGGACCAGGGCTCGAACCCATATCCCCTGCATTGGCAGGTGGATTCTTAACCACTGAGCCACCAGGGAAGCCCTATATAAAATTTTAATATCCTATAAAGGACACAAATCAGTGGGGAAAGGAATAATAGCTCTGGGAAAATTAGTTTTCTGTTTGGAAAAAAAGAATTGTTTAAAAAACCCATCTGTTACCGTATACCAAATTCCAAATGGATTAAAGAGTAAATGTAAAAAAAATCAAGCCATCAAAAGAAGAAGATGGAAGTGAATATTTATTGACTTTTCATATGGGAAAGGCTTTTTTAAGTTTAAAAACAATGGAAGAAACCACAAAAATAGAAATCAATACATATAGCTTCATAAATATGTAAACTGTTAATCCAACAATAAGCAAAATTAAAAGGCAAAGAACAAAAGAAAAATAATTGCAACAAATATGGTGTATAAGAGATGAAAATATTTCCATAAAAGAAGCTTATTGGAATTGATAGAAAAATATCAAAACATCAATAGAAAAAAGAGAGGAACAAATAATTCACAAAAGGAGGAAATGCAAATGGCTAATAAGCATGTGAAAAAGTTCACCCTCTAAATTAAAATAAAGTCAAAGTAAGATACTATTTTTGTATATCAACTTAGCAAAGTTTAAAAAACAAAAGAGAATACTTAATAATACATGGCTGGGGTTGGTTAAATGTTCACTCTCATACACTGTAGCTTTTTAGATAGAAATGTGGCACTGTAAAGCAAAATGTTGTAATAAGATCTAAAATATTATCATCGGATTAAGTAAAAATTCAAGGTAAGAAATTGTATTTGGTTTTTACCATACAAAAAAATTATATATGTTGCTTTCTGCAATTTCTCTTTATATATGTTCTGGGAAAAAAAGAAAGGATATATATCAAAATGTTAACAAGAGTAACAATGTTCCTTTCTAACCACTTCTCCTTTCTCACTATGTTTGGATAGCCCTGATCTGGTATTTTAAGAAGGATTTCATAATAAGGAGATATATTTTAAAGTAATTTATATTCTGAATGGTCTAAAGGACCATTAAATATATTATTTTTGTGGTTTTAGAGATACTCTGTTGATTTTTATTATTAAATTGTTATCACCTAACAGGATAAAAGTAAATATAAAAGGACCCATATTTATCAGGACTGAAACCTATTTTGAGTCATAAAATGTTTATGACTGTAAAGATGTTAATTAATGCCGAGTTATTACAGAAAAGGGATTCCAGAAAAAATCTCTTCCTTGGACATTTTTATTGGGACATGCAGATGGCTTATTGAAATAAGGCCAGGAAAGACGATGAGAAATGTTTCTTTCACAGTATTCAGTTGATTTTTAAAGTTTGGGAATAAAAACTACTATACAGATTAAAACTCTGGGTAGTTATTCCAAATTATGGCATTTGCTTTAGCTTCCTTAAAGATGCATATTTTTCTGATCACAAAAATAATTCATGTTCATGCAGAAAAATTTGGGTACACAGAAAAACATTTAAAAAATCCAGCCACTATAGTTAACTCAACACACTTCTTAATGATATAAGATATATATCATATCTCTCTCTCTCTCTCTGTATATATATATATATATATATATATATGTATGTATATATGTGTGTTTGTATATATACACAGAGAGAGACAGATTTGATTGTTTGGTTTTAACATCTGTTAATTATCGTCTTTAAACATAAACCCAGTTGTGCAAGTTCCCTTTTGTCATGGGAACTGAAAGAGAAAAATAAAGGTCTCAACCAGGGGATCATTGACTATAAGCCAGAAGAGACCCCATGGAAAGTGAAGTCACAGAGCTAATCCAAGTCTTCTGATGCTGCCACATGACAATCAAGTAATGTCTGAAACAAATACTTTCCTCTTATCCCTGGACCTCTTCTCATTCCTTGACTTAACCCTGAGAGATGGAGTGAGGATTCAGGGAAGTGTGAGGGATGAGGGTTTAAGTATCGGAAGTGGGATTTGAGTGTCATACACACACTCTTTGTTAGTAAAGAAAAGCTATTATTTGTTAATAGAGAAAAGAGTCATGGCTTGTTTTTAGGGTCATGAAACAGTTGGGAATGTCCAAGAATGCCTGGTGTCAAAGGGCATCTTTCAACGTGGTGTGACTTCTGGCTCTGTCTTTAGCTCTCCCGTCACCATCTTCCTTACCAACCTTGGGAGCCACAGTCAACTGAGATTGAGTAAGCTGAGGGATGCCTGCCGTAGCTGGTGAGGGTGCGGACTTTGCCTGTCCGTCTCTGGGCCCTATGCCTCTACTTTGCCCCAACTTCACCCAGAGTAACTCTACTCTATTTAGTTCACATATTATCTTCTCTATGATATGACATTCGTTAAAAGTATGTCTTTGCTTAAACAAAAGCACTTTAAGGAACCGCTGGCATAAGTTGTAGGATTTGCTCTGGCAAAACAGCCCAGAGCTGGGAGTGATAGACGGGTATCCTGTATGAGGAATTATTGGCTAAATCAGTAGTGGCTCAAAGTACAGTTTTTGAAACTGAAGTATGAGCCGTGGCAAGCTAGTTTGTTTCTTCTATTTGCTGTAGACTGGAAACAGGATAATCATGCCTATGTAAAGGCTGGTAAGGTGTTGAATGGAGGTTTGAGACTCTTCTAGGAGTAAAAGGGATGCATCTTAAGTCATGAACTTTATAACATTGGTTTTTGTCAGTGTTATGTTGACGTTTGTTTGCTAGAGAGCAGAGTTTTGGGCGGATGAACTGTTATTGCATGGATATTAATATTATGTATACTTGAATTAGAGAATTAACACCATCTCATTTACTCTGTGAGATTTACTGCCTATAAACCTGAAGTTTGGGAAATCCCTTGGAGGTCCAGTGGTTAGGGTGCTTACACTGCAGGGGGTCCGGGTTCAGATCTCTGGTCAGAGTACTAAGATCCCGCAAGCCTTGTGGCAGGGCCAAGAAAAAGAAGAAAAGAAAAACCTGAAGACGCTTGGGGGAGACTATTGAATGTGTGGTTATTTCTTTTTAAGTTGACCATTGGAGTGTTCCTCCCTTTCAAATGTTAAAATTTTGAAATTAACCACACTAGCCTCAGCAATCAAGTTTTAATTTCAACTACACACAATAGAGCAAACATTCTGGCTTCCTTTGAACACATTGTACATTCTACAGTCTAAGAACTAAAGTCAGTTTAATCCAATTTTTGACTTCTCTAGGAGCCCAAATTAGGAGAATCAAAAATTCTATTTGAAACCTAGGACTTTAGCAGATTAGTCACATTTTAAAATTCTGAATCCAGGGATTTTGGACTTCAGTTTGTAGAACACGTGGTAAATCTTGTTTCCCACTGATGACTTTAGACTATAAATGTGTGTCATTTTTAGATGGAGTCAGATTTCATCATTAAAGAAACCACAGATTAAAATTTTATGGCTTCTACTAGAAGTCAAGTCCATTTGAAGAGCTAACAAATTAAGAGGATGGAAGCTTTAGCAGTGCAGCCCAGAATGCCAGGACTTAGATGGAATGTAGTTCCCAGCGTCCAGAGACCAATCAGGCTAACTGAGCTCATTTCTGGCCCATGTTTGTGTTGCTTCTCTGGTGTGTTACTACATGGAAAAAAGGATGTGAAATAAATTTTAAAAAGGATACTTGTCCTACTCCACCATTATTGTGCTGGGTAGTATTCATTAGCTCACTCTCCGGACCTCGTTTCCTTTGGATATAAGATGAAAATAATGCTAAAAATGTTAGCTTTTCCCTGTGATTAGCTCTGCAGGCAGGGTCACACCTCAGGAGGATACAGTTGTGACTGCTTTGCAGAGGAGCAAACCCCATTTCTCTTCATTAGTCCCACAACTTTAGAGAATCATAAATCATCATCATTATCATCACTGTTTATTGACTGTTCCACTATTTGCCACACACATCATTCATAAAATTTACAAAAGATTTTTTCATAGTGTGTAGAGCTCTACATTTATTCATCCTCAGTGAAGTGCTTAGAGGTAAGTATCATCACCTCCATTTTACAGATGACCAACCTGAGGCACAGAAGGCTACGTAATTTGCATATGGTCCTGTATTATACAAGTAATACGTGGCAGATCTGGGGTTCACACCAAGGTGATTGATTCCCTAGCCTCTGACCACACACTGCATCTCTCTGCTGCTCAGCCATGCTAAGCTTCCCGGCGCTCCACTGCAATGTGATCTGTTCTGAGATAAATATAACCCTGTGCAGGGCACATGGACACACAGAAGGCAGTTTTGACACCTCAGTATGATGAAAGACACTACTGTAAATCCAAGGCTTAGTGTGTAGAACGTAAGTCACTTGCTTTCCTTTCAAAGAATTCAATTTTTTAAATGTTTATCTTTTAACTTTCTGTATACAATATACCACCATCCAGAGATAGCCACCGTTAACATTTTCTAGATAAGATTGAATTTTATATCTCTCCCTGGGGAATTCAAATGCCCTCCTCCAGGTTTCCCCTGGAATTCCCAGTGCACTTACATTCCCATGGTTACCTCCTACACTGAGCTCTGGCTTCAGTTTTGATTTAAGTAAACGCATGCACTCCCTTGCTCACTTCTACACGTGTGGTCTCCGTTGAACTTGGTGTCAGCCTCGACATGTAGCTCAGCCTTTTACTTCAATTAAAAATGGCAACAATTTTTTCTGCATGCAGACAGACACACAGGTACAGACGGACACAATCACAAACACAGAGACATGCAGACAGATAAGGCATTGTGAGTATAACGCACTTAACTCCTGAGTTGAGAAAAACATGAGGTTTGCACTGTGGCAATCCAAACAACTCCACCACGAATATCACACTAGCCTATTTATTAAAGCCCTTCAGCTGCCCATCATACTGCTTGGCCTTTATCCTTCCTTCTTCTCTTTCCCTTTGTGTCACTCATTGGGTTTATGTTAAATTTATGAATTAATTTAGGAAGAATTATCATCTTTCCAAGATTGTGCTTTTCCACTGAAGGATACAGAACATCTCTCCATGTCTTTAAATCTTTTTTATCTTTGGTAAAATTTCATAGATATT
Organism: Balaenoptera musculus; assembly: GCF_009873245.2. NCBI lineage: Eukaryota > Metazoa > Chordata > Mammalia > Artiodactyla > Balaenopteridae > Balaenoptera > Balaenoptera musculus. The sequence continues at coordinate 41,055,712 of NC_045790.1, read as the reverse complement.
TTCATATAAGTCCTATACATTTCATGTTGGGCTGTTAAGTAATAAGTGATATCCTAAGGCAGTTGTGATACACTAAATCATTCTTGCCTTCTGAGGATAAACCCATAGTATCTATAGAAGATTCATTTAATAAACTGCTGAACTGATTTGCTAATATTTTATTTGGGATTTTTTGCTTTTTCACAAGTGAGATAAGGAGTAGTTTTCTTTTCTCAGCTATTTATTTTATATTAGGTAATAGGATTTTACTAGCTTAAAAGAATTGGTAGCTTTCTATTAAAATTTTTTTTTTTATATTACATAAACTCATCAGCAAAACCAGCTGGCCCTGTGAATTTTTGATGAGATAATTCAGGCTTCATAATTTTGAGTTTAAGAATGTATATTTCCTAATCATTATTTATATATTTTTTCAAATTTATTAGCTGAGAATTATACATGAGATTTTCTTATGATTTAAAGCATCTTTTCCACAAGAGCTATTTTACTTCTTGTTTTACTCTCAGTTTTAGTTTCTAAATAGATTTTAGAGGCTTGCTGTTGTAAATTTTACCCACACCAAGGACCAGCTCTCGGAATTCTCATTTTTCTATTTTTAAGTTTATTAATATTCTTATTTAGCTTTATTTTTTCTTTCTCCCTGACTTTCTTAAGTCTTGTTAGTTCTTTCACAAATGTTTCCTGAGTACATTTCTTGGTTTTCTAAATACTCATTAACAAGAAAAGTATTTAAAGCTATAAATTTGTCTCCAAAAGTAGTTTTGGACTCATTGTAGCAGTTTTGAAAGTAGGGTTCTTAACAAATCATGTGCTTTTTAGTTATTTTTTTTTTTGAGAATTAATGATTATTTAGAATACTGCTTTATGATTTTTAGTGGGTTGAGTTTCTTTTTTGTTGTTGTTCAATGATATGTTGTTAAACTTGATTTATTGTGTGTGGTGTGGGATTGTTTTGTTGTGATTTGGGATTATTGCAAAGACAGTTTCCCTTTGTTGGACTTCACTGAGTTGTGTGTGTGTGTGTGTGTGTGTGTGTGTGTGTCTAGGATAGCATGAGTTACAGCAGGGCTGATATTCCACTGTGTTGTACTGGTTCATCTGTACCAGCTGTTAGAAGAGTGAAATAATTCTGTGCCATCTGGTAAATAACTGCTGCTTGGGTCTCCTAAGTTCCCCTTGACCTGCGACTTTGGCTGCCTAGGTCACTCCCTCAGGACCTCTGGACCTCTTCACAATTCAGCAACTAAAGTGTTAATGTCTGGCCCATCAGGATCTTTCAGAACCTTTTCTGCTACCCAGACCGGTGTTCATGGGCCCAGGTTGCTAAATATTTTGAATATCACCTCTGAGCCATGCCAAGCTTAAGTTAAGCAGGTTCAACTATATTTGTTTGGTCTAAAAGATCTACAAATATAACATAGTGCATGTGATTTCAGTTGCCCTTTCACTTCATAGACAGCTTGGTCCCTGTTCTGGGGCTTCTCATGCTCCAGTTGTGACCCCCATGTTTGGAGGTAAATACTTTTGTGCTGCCTGGTTCCTGAATACCAGCCAACTGCTTTATCTGGTTCTTATCCAAAGCAACAGTGATCTGTCCCAGGGCTGGAGGAAAACCTAGCTGTTATATTTGTGCACAGAAGATATACTTCCACATTATCCTTCATGACCGATTTAAAGGATTGTCAAGAGTAGTGCCATGTATACACAATTTTTACCTTTGCCACTGATCTTTAGAGCTCTCACTCCTATTAAATATGTTGCTCCATTGGATATACTCAATTTTGATAAGTACTGCAGGAGTGATTGGGGAAAAAAAGGTGAATTCTGTATTTTAATGTATAGGGTTATATATATCTGAAAGATAACTATGTAACTACACATATGTCTAATTATTGCTAAATTGTAGTTTGATTTTTAGTCAACTTCATTAGTGAAAATTTGAGAGAGGTATAAAGCACAGAACTATTGTGCTTTCTTCACATTCTTTTTGCTTTTACCAGTTTTTTTCTGTATTTGATTCTATATGATTTATAGCACGATGATGCATAACTACTATGTTTTCATCATGGACTTTACTTTTTATCAGTGTATGTCATAGGTTTTATCCCCTTCCATGCCTTCTATCCACTTGTCTGAAACTAATATTGTTACCTTTGTTTTCTTCTCTTTCATCATTTTTTTTTCTTTTCATTTCTTGATAAGTTCTTTGCCCATATCTTTGTTTTCAAGGTTTTGTTTTAAGCATCATCTTGGAAGGTTTCATTTTTTCTGAGAGTATTTGTCATTCTATAGGTGATTTTAAATATCTTTAAATCACAGATAATATGTTTAATCTTAACTTCTGACATTGGTTTTGTACTTTGATTTTTTTATACTTTCCTGCTGTTTCCTTTTAGTCTTTTATTTTTTCCTGTCGTTTGCTTACTTGGTCTACATTTTGTTTACATTTATCTTCTCTAGTCATTTTTGACGTATGCATCCTGTTTTTTATTTTATTAGTGGTTTATCCTTATGTTTTTCAAAAACACTCTTTAACTTATACTTCTCTGTTTATAACAGTAAATAGTGAAACCATACTTTGAACATCAGTGTATCAGTGAGGAACTCAGCACATGTTAACTTTCTCTCCTCCTTCCTTTTCCCTTCAAATTCTTTGCGACCTTAATCTGGAATTTAAGATCCAAGTTACTTTTTACAGCATATATATATATATTTTTTTAAACTTTGGGTTTATTTATTTATTATTAATTTATGGCTGTGTTGGGTCTTCGTTTCTGTGCAAGGGCTTTCTCTATTTGCGGCAAGTGAGGGCCACTCTTCATCGCGGTGCGCGGGCCTCTCATTATCGCGGCCTCTCTTGTTGCGGAGCACAGGCTCCAGACACGCAGGCTCAGTAATTGTGGCTCACGGGCCTAGTTGCTCCACGGCATGTGGGATCTTCCCAGACCAGGGCTCGAACCCGTGTCCCCTGCATTGGCAGGCAGATTCTCAACCACTGCACCACCAGGGAAGCCCTACAGCATATATTTTTAATTTTAAGAGGAATTTCTGACATTAAAAATATTTTAACAATGAAAATTCATTTTCCCTATCTAATCCTATTGGTCTTTGCGGTTACTAGGTGCTGACAATAGGTAGATTGACAATCTTGGTTAACACTGTAGGTATTTGCAAATCTCTCTCTCTTTTTTTTTTTCCCCCATGTCTTTAGGGGAAAGTTGAGAAAGGCTACATCAAAGGTGCTAGTCAGATGTCATTTTAAAGCTGAGATCCAGACTTCATTATTAAGATATACATTTCCATTTCACGATGTAGTTAATTAAATATCACCTCACATTTGGTGTATCTTAAATTCCTTCGTTTTCTTTAATTTTGTTCACTGCAAAAAACAGGTGTAGTGGGTTTGAATTTTCAGTTACAACAGTCTGCCAATTTGAGCTTTATTTTTTGAACTGTGCAAAATAATAGAACATAAATTCCTATTACCATTGAAATTTGAATTGAATCTTGGAAGAGATTGGACTTGAACAGATAAATATATGTAGGGAAGGTCATCCTCGGCAGAAGGAACAATGTCATCAACGGCTAGGAAAGGAAAACCTGTAGGGCGTTTGGGGCTAAAGAGACAATGGCACCAAAATTTTGCAGGAGTTCAAGTGAGAGAGAATGAAGGTGTGAAAAGGAGTTGAATGTAAGAGATAGTACTGAGCTAGAACGGGCAGAATATGGTGATTGGATGTAAACAGTGAGGGAGAGATAGTTGTTGACAATAACTCAGAGTTTTCAAGCATCTGTGGTTAGAAAGGTGGAGACTTAAGAGATCAGGAAAGAGAGAAGGTGAAGAGAGGGGAAGATGCCGAGTTCATTCTAGACATATGGCAGTTGAGACGCCTACCTAGGTGAGCAGGAGGCCTGTTTATAATGTGTTTTATAGCTGGGAAGAGGTTGGAACTAGAGACCAAGACTTGGAACAGGTGATAACTGAAGTCTTGGGAGTTGGTGAGATCACTGTGAAAACGGAAATGGAGTCTTCCATAGTGCTGGTCAAGCTATAATCTCTGGGCTAAGGCCATGGCCACTTGCTGAGCCTTGGCAAGGAGGATGAATGGGAAATTAGATCCAAAGGAAAACTGCTATTTAAGATTCATAGGCTTACACTTTTCTACTGGGATGATCAAGGTACTAAGGCAAATGTATACTCAGTCAAACAGTACATACATATGAAGAACCTACTGTGTCAAGCTCTCTATCAAGGAAAAGGAAGACACGAGTTCTAACACTGTTCCGGATGTTTTACATTTAAGATCTCATTTAGTCATCACTGTTGCTTATTTTGTCTAAGTTGGTTTCCTCATCTGTGATATGAGATATAAATGACTAATTCATATGGTCATTGTGAAAATGAGGTACAACAATGTATTTAAAGTATCCACAAGGTGGTAGGTACTTAATAATTTATAGCTCTTATATTATGACTAATAATTTTAGGAATTATTTATGTGTAACTGACACACTGCTATTGAAAAGCAGAACTAGCAAATACTTGATAGCAATGATTTGTGAACTGTGCTTCTTAAAGGAATAGCCTGTCTAGGGAGGCGCCTGAGGAGCTGTGTCAAGGGTCGGGGGAGCAGGTACCAAGCTGGGCTCCTGTCTCCCTGCCAAGACACAGGAAGCATGGTTTTATCTGGTTAATTCTCAGACGTCAACACAAAAGTTCATTTACATAAAGGGAACGACTGAAACATGAGCGATTCTTGAAGAGAGTGTAGACCTGAAGGTACAAGGGAAAGGAGTGGTTCTCAAACCCTGATAGAGCAGTGGCATGAGAAGACTCCCCACCAGGTTGTGGCTTCTGTAGATGGCTCAGTGGGGCGGTGGAGACCTGGGAGAATAAACACCCTGATCACACTCACCTACCACCCTCCTCTCTCCATCTGGAGCCCCCTTGTAGCTGAACCCAGTGGATCACAGGTAACCTCCATGGCCCCAGAGCTGGGTGGAGGAGGTTGGAGAGCAGCTGGCCAAGGGCACCCCTTGTCACAATGAAGAGAAGAAACGGAGCGTGTCTTGGGCTTAGAAAGTGAGACTCTTACCCGATGACGTTTACATTTTATACTAACTTTGACTTGAAAATGGACCCAGCCCATGCCAAGAGTATCTGACTCAAACATGTAATGAAATTCCCTCTTGGCTTTCATGTTTTTGGACTGTTTTCCCTCAAGTGACTGCACAGACAGGCTCTGTCTCCTTGCTGCCAGAAAAGTCTCAGTCGATCTTAGATTGTCTACTTGGGAAGATAAAGGAGAAACTGTTTTCCTGAGCCATGAATGATAAACTCCCAGGCAGCTGCTGTATGTAGGATCGTGGCCTGTCACACTGCCATGCCTACTGGATATCTGTGCAGTCTGTAAGACAACAGCCTCTGCCCTGTGGCATGTGGGAGGCTCCCTAGGGTGTGTGAGAGCATGAGCCAAGCCTTGGAGGCTAAGCAAGTGTTCGCCAGTTGACGTGGAAATAAAGGAAGCATTGGAGGAGGGCTCATGCAATGCAGATAAGGAGTATGGCTTGTGCAGATTCCAAGGACGATTCCTTGAGGAGAGCTCCCAACACGTTTGAAATGATGTCATTGCCACTGCGGCCCAAGGAGATGACACTAAGTATGATACTCAGGGTTTCTCAAGAAGCCTCTCTTAACAAAGATACATAGATTAGCACCTCTTGAGACATTCAGGCCTGCAGTTCCATAGGGGAAAAACTGACATAAATTTTATAGTTGGAATTCTACCTGGCAAATGCATCTGTAGTTTGGAAGTATGCAAGAATTTTTTTCTTTTTTTCTTTCTTTTTTTTTTTTGGATGGAGGGGAAGGAATATGACCACACAAGCTGCTTCCCAAATAGGAGAGTTCCAATCACAGAAATAATTCAGGTAATGCCCAGAGGACAACAGATTCCAGAATTGTAATAAAGGAATTCCTAAACTTAATGAAATGAGGCTAGAGGGTCTCTGAGCCCTCTTTCACTACTGAGTTAAGATCGTGACCCCATTGGTTAGTCAGTGGTGGGGGTGATGCTTCAGAATGCAGAGCTACTGTCCTGCTCTAAGAGTAAAGTGAAGCAAAGTGTAAGAACTATAGACTGTGCAGAGAGTCACTTTTTAAAAAAAATTTTTATTGGAGTATAGTTCTCGCTTTTATTTTTTTTTTAATAAATGTATTTATTTATTTATTTAATTTATTTTTGGCTGTGTTTAATTTATTTTTGGCTGGGCTCAGGCTTTCTCTAGTTGCGGCGAGCGGGGGCTACTCTTCGTTGCGGTGCGCGGGCTTCTCATTGCGGTGGCTTCTCTTGTTGTGGAGCACGGGCTCTAGGCACGCGGGCTTCAGTAGTTGTGGCTCGCGGGCTCTAGAGCGCAGGCTCAGTAGTTGTGGCGCACGGGCTTAGTTGCTCCGCGGCATCTTTCCGGACCAGGGCTCGGACCCATGACCCCTGCATTGGCAGGCAGATTCTTAACCACTGTGCCACCAGGGAAGCCCCTAGTTCTCACTTTTAAAGATGAGGAAGAAAATGTAAGGAAGGTTCTCTGGTCCAGGGACACAGCAGGAGGCCTTTGGGGTAGGTCAGTGGTCTTCCCGAGGGTTAGTTGGCAGAGGCCCATGGAGTGACGGCTTGTGTCCATCTCTCAGTAGCCCACTCATCTCTCTCTCCAAGGCTCCCTCCACACCACCAAGCTGGTTGTGAAACTGCTTTTCCAGAATCACTTGCATGTGCAGAGATTTGGTTTCCTGTTAAGGTCAGTCCTGTAAGAAAGGGGGCAACAATCAAAGGATTTTAGAAGGAAACACAGGGAATCTTCCTTAGCTCATGATCAGCCTGTTTCCTGCTCATGTGGGTTTGAAGTGTGTGGGAGGGTGGTCACACAGCAGGACACAAAGCCATTAGAGGTTCTTCCTTCTGTGGGTGCCTTAGCTCCAAGATGACTTAAAAATTAAACAAAATAAAATAAAAACCCCTCCTCTGGGGCTAACACAGACCATATTTTCATACAGATTCACTTGATCGAACTGGCTTCATGTCATGCTAATACAAATAGCCCTTTACACAAATGTCAATGATTTAGGGCTTCCCTGGTGGTGCAGTGGTTAAGAATCTGCCTGCCAATGCAGAGGACACGGGTTTGATCCCTGGCCCGAGAAGATCCTACACGCCGCGGAGCAACTAAGCCCATGTGCCACAACTGATGAGCCTGTGCTCTAGAGCCTGTGAGACACAACTACTGAACCCGCGTGCCACAGCTACTGAAGCTCACGTGTCTAGAGCCCTGTGCTCTGCAACAAGAGAAGCCACCGCAGTGAGAAGCCTGCGCACCACACCAAAGAGTAGGCCCCGCTTGCCGCAACTAGCGAAAGACCGCGTGCAGCAACGAAGACCCAACACAGCCCAAAATAAATAAATAAATATTTTAAAAAGTCAATGATTTAGAGGTTATTCTCCCACTTTACAGATGAGGAAAATGAGATAGAACGTCAAGACCAAAGCTCTTAACTACTCCACTATCCTGTTGATGGTGCCAGGCAAATAACAATTCACAGAATCATCACCTGGGTTTAAGATGTACTATTTTCACTATATATAAAATAGATAACTAATAAGAACCTACTGTATAGCACAGGGAACTCTACTCAATACTCTGTAATGACCAATATAGGAAAAGAATCCAAAAAAGAGTGGATATATGTATATGTATAACTGATTCACTTTGCTGTACACCTGAAACTAACACAACATTGTAAATCAACTATACTCCAATAAAAATTAATTTAAAAAAAGAGTCAGTAAACAAAGATCTTTTCAAGAAAATTTATATCAAAATGTAGTCAAAGGAGCATTCTTGGACTTATAATTAAAATTCCAAAAAGAAAAAAAAAGATGTTCTACTTTCAATTACTGTTGAATTCTTCAAATTCATCTTAAATATATTAAAAATATGCACAGTCTGTCAAACACAGTGCTTGGTGCTAGGAGCTAGAGATGAACAAAATAGAGGTCTTTTCTTCAGGGAGCTCACTGTCTAAGGAAGGAGACAGATGTGTCAATAATTAAGCAAAAAACTGCCATTAGATTGATTAGTTGCATGTGTTTTAATAATAAATAAAAGTCTTCATTTTAATATTACAAAAGATAGACAATACTAAATATGTAAAACAATAAATTACCATCTGCCTTCCTCCTCACCCCACCCCTGATCCCTAAGCCTGGCAATTTCATTAGCCAGAAGTACCACTACTGGTGTGTGACTTCTAGGTTTTTCTCAATATTTTGACAAAAATGAGATCAAACATACTGTTCTGCATCTTTTCTTCACTTAATATATCAAAGGTATAATTCCACGCAAACATAATATTCAATTAAATGTATGAACCATCATTTATTTAGCCATGCTCCCATCCATGAACTTTGTGTTGTTTCCAGTTGAGGCTGTAGGCTGCAGTGAATATTCTTGCCATATTTTTGCATATTTTTATTGGTAATTATGGAAGATACCTTTTTACCATAATTTTTAAAATGAATATACAGTTAAGTTATGTTGTGTGTACAGCTTTATGAGTTTTAATGCAACTGCCACCACGTTAGAATAGAGAACAATTCCATCACCCCCTAAAATCTTTTTTGTGCTGCCCTTTTTAGTCAAATCTCTCCTACTCCTAATCCCTGGCAACCACTCATCTGTTCTTCGTCCTTATAGGCTTACCTTTTCCAGAATGTTATATAAATGCATTCATACGGTATGTAGCCTTTTTATATTGGTTCTTTTACTCAGCATAATGCCATATTGTTGCAAGTATTAATAGTCTACCCCTTTTTATTTCTGAGTAGTATTGCATTGTCTGGATGTACAAAGGCTGTTTATGCATTTGTCTATTGAAGAACATTTGGGTTTCTCCAGTTTGGGGTGATTATGAATAAATGGAGCTGCTATAAACATTCACTGTATGAACATAAATTTTCATTTCTGTAGGGTAAATACATAGGAGTGGGATTGCCGGGTGATGTGATAAATGTATATTTAACTTTATAAAAAAAGATTAAACCATTTTCCACAGAGACTGGACCATCCATTTTACATACCACCAGCAGTGATTGAGTTACAGTTGCTACATATTCTAGCTAGCACTTGGTATTGTCAGGGTTTTTCTGAGTCTTTCTAATAGGTGTGCAGTGGTATCTCACATGGTGTTAATTAGCATTTGCCAGTGGATAATGATACTGACCATCTTTCTGTGTACTTATTTGCCATCCACATATCTTCTTTGGTGAAGTGTCTCTAATATTTTGCGCATTAAAAAAATTGAATTGTTTGTTTTCTTACTGTTAAGTTTTGAGAGTTTTAAGATATATTCTGGATGTAAGTTGTTTGTCAGCTATGTTTTCTCTCAGTCTGTAGTTTATATTTTGATTTTAACAGTGTCTTTCATAGATCAAAGTTTGAAATCTTGATAAAATCCAATTTATCAACGTTTTTCTTTACAGATCACACTTTTGGTGTCATAGCTAACAACTCGCTGCCTAACTCCAACATCATGAAGATTTTTCTCCCATATCCCAAAAGTTTTATATTTTTACATTTTACGTGATCCATTTTCATTTAATTTTTGTACAAGGTGGAAGGTTTTAGTTTAGGGTTCTTTTTTTTTTGGCATATAGATGTCCAGTTGTTCTGACACTATTGTTGAAAAGACTAAACTTTCTTCACTGAAATATTAGAAGATACATTTTTGATATGAACCGGTGTAATATGTGTATAGTTTAATCATTAAAAGAGTGGGTTTTGAAATCAGTCTGCCTAAATATGAATCTCAGTTCTACCACTAATTACTTGTATGACAATGACCAAGTATTTAACCTCTTTTTGTCTCAGTCTCCTTTTCTGTAAAATGAAGATAATCATAGTGCCTATTCTATAAGGTTCTACGAGGATTAAGTTATTACATGTTACACACATGGAAAAGTACCTGACATATAATAAGTGATGAATTAGGGTTAGCGTTTATGTAACTTTACAACTGTAGATTTGCAAGCATGTCCCAGAAATGCATTTCCAAGGAATATTGGAAATATCGTGACTATTTTTTCCAATTTACTACAGTTGCCTATTTGTGTATCTTCCTCTGTGAATTACTACTGATTTATTAATTTATAGACTTTACTTATGTATTATACATATTAACTCTTTAAGTTTTATCTATAACAATATTTTTCCCATTTGGCCTTTTTATCAATTACACCAACGGTGTAGACCTTCCTGTTTATCTGCTAGCACTGGATATTATGATCCTCTCTATTATTAGTTAATTTGATAGACAAATAATGAGATGTCCTTTTAGTTTGTGTTTTGGATTTGTAGTCAAGTTAATTATCATTTCATATTGTAATTATTGTATCAGTTAATTTTTGTTGAGTAACAAGTCATCTGAAAACGTAATGGTGAAACAGCAAACACTTATTATATCTTAGATTCTGTGGGTCAGCTGCAAAGTTCTTTGATCTAGGCTGGATTGGCTCATCTCTGTAGTCAGCTGATGGCTTGGCTGGGGCTGGATGGTCTAGGATGGTTAATGCACATATCTGGCAGTTGGTCTATTGGGCCTCAGCTGGAATGGTTCATGTCTGTATCATGTGGTCTCTCATCCTCCAGTGGATTAGACTGGGCTTTTCTTCATGGTGGTCTCAGGGTCCCACAGAGCAGTAGGAGGGGGCAGGCCCAGGGGAAAAGCACTTTTAAAGCCTCTGTTTTTGTCACATTTGCTAATGTTTCATTGATCAAGGATAGTCTCATGGCCAAGCCTAGATTCAAGGGGTAAAGAAGTAGATTTCACTTCTCAATGGAAGGAAATGCAAATTATTGTGACCATTATATTTCAATCTACTGCAGTTAGCTATTTATTTTATAAAAGATTTTGGCGTTTTCTATAGTGCAATCTGGCAATGTTTTCCTTTATGGATTTGTGTATATTCATGCCTTTGGATGACCAGACTGTAAGCTTCTTGAAGGCAGAAACCATATTTTATTCTTTTCTTCATCCACAGAAGGCAGCATAGGGCCCAGCTCATAGTACTTATTAAGTAAGTGCTTATTAAATAAATTCACTCATCGAAGGCCAGGCTTGCTTGCTTGCTTATTTATTTATTTATTCATTTATTTATTTATTCCTTCATCAGCGCTTATTGAATAGCTGTTATATGCCAGGCACTGTGCTAATTGTTAGAGATACAATAGTGGACAAAGGGCAAAACAGAATTCTCTTGTGGTGTTTAGAGTGAAGCATTGTGACTGGTAATGGAACCTAGTGAGACATGGGTTCAAATTCTATTTGTCTGTCGCTGGGCGTGTTACAGAACATCTGTGAGTTTCTTTTTTTAACCTATAAAATGGAATATAAATCCCTTCCTTCAAGGGCACAAAGAATTCAAGCGCACAAAGGTTGTAAGACACCTTGCATAGGACCTATTACATAGTCTATAATAAACAATGTTAGCTTTCTTCCTGACATGGTATAATCTGAAGCCTGCTGAGAACGCTAGCCCTCTTTCTTTGTCATTCTCTTCTTAGAAACGATCATGGTCCTGAACTTCTCCCACTACAGACTCACTTCTTTGGTTTGCTCTTCTGATAGTTCTCAGAGTTGTCACTTTAAGCTATTCTTATTCTCTTTTTTCGTGCAAGCAAATCAACCCAAATTGCCTTCCTTATTGGGATCTGGAGAACAGGGAACTTAGGAGTTAAAGAGCTTGTTGAATGCTGTCTTGGACGATAGAGATATTCGGTTGTGGGGGTGAGTGTGTACGTCTGTGCACATCTTTTGGCAGCAGAAGGGAGAAGGGAACTTGGCAAGTGATTGAAGCAGAAGAACCCAGAAGGAGAAGGTGGTCTGGCTCCAAAGATGGATTCCTCTCACACCAGATAAATTTGCTGGCAATGGACGAATACGATTCAATTAGAGAGCATCCCTCTCTCGGGGCGAAATGATAGGAAAGATTATAAGGCAGCATCGTAAGGCTTGGGGGGATTTATGAGGTGGGCAAACCTCATTTCTGGGAATTCCCACTCTCTCCGTCCTGTACCCTTCCCAGCTTTTTGGCTGCCTCTCCTCAATGTCTTTTCTCTCTTGGCCCAGTTTCTGCCAAGCTCCAGGATTCTTCAGGTACCATCCTGTCAAAATGATGAACATTCCAAATTCCCTCACATTAGAGGATTGTCCATTTACCCTGCTACCCTGGGGTGACAGAAAAGGCCCTGGGGAGAAATTCACACTTGAGGGCCTGCTTTGCCATTAGCCTTTGTGTGACCACTGGCCAGTCTCTTCTCCATGGGCCTCAGTTTGCCCTTTATAAAGTGTGAGGCTTGCACCAGGCAATCTCTAAAGTCTTTTCCAGTTTAAACAATCCTTGATTTGATGGTGCCATGCCTCCTCCAGCCCCACCTTACAGAAATGGAGTTTTGCATGTAAGTGTGCGTATGTGCTGGGCGTTTAGTGAAGTCTTACTCTGTGGATGCCATGTCTACTCCCGTATAAAATAAAAACTTGCTTGCTAACTGACTGGTGGCAATTCTGATGTTCTAACTAGAACATGCGGTATTTATCCTGGATGGAAAATTTCTGGCGTTCACGGAGCGGGTGGGGTGGGATGCTGTCTCCTCCAGCAGGCGGACGAGGGTCCTGTTTGTCAGGGAGGCGGGGATGGGAAATGGGCATGCCCTTGGGGCAGACAGGCTTGGCGCAACTTCTGAGTGAGAGCAGTTTGTTGTTAGAGAGACCCAGCCTAGTCATATCAAGGGTGTCCTTGTCTAACTCCCAACCGTGCATGTAAAAAGTTAGCAACTTCCTTTGGTTATTTCCAGGCTTGTGCATGTTGGTATCTTCTCGTTAATTGCCCACTATCTTCTTGGAAGGAAATTTGAGGATGAAATTATTGCTCACATACTTATTACATACATAAAAGTATCCTGGAAACAAACAAACAAACAAACAAAAGATTAAAATATTGGAAACATGCCTGGGAACAGGATTTCTTCTGGGGACACAAGAAGGGAGAGGAGACGCGAAAAATACTTTCACATAGAGTTGACACATAGAAATGGTGCCAGTAGTTCTTAGAATCCAATAAAAAGAAATTAGTGTCAACTTTAGGATGTTGACATTAACCAAGAGAGAACATTCTAGTGGTGAGTCCTATTAAACACTTACTCATTCTTCAAAATCCTGCTCAGTAGTTAACCTTTGGGGGAAAACTTTCCTGACTTTCTTCTCATATCCCTTTCGCTTTGTCCTGGTAATTCCAACTCTCCTTCAGGCCAAATGTCGCTTCCTCAGGGAGCCTTAATTGATTCATAAACCATTTCTCCACACCAGCCAAGTTTGATTAAGTTCACTGTCATGCTATCCCATAGCACCTTATAATTCTCTCTCATGGTACCTATCATGGTTCCAGTGTTATATTTATTTATGTGATTGGTTTGCCATGTCTGTCTTCCACATTTGCCTGTAAGTTACATACAGGTTGAGATCAGATCTGTTTTATTCATTGTTGTGTCTCCAGGGTCAAATACAGTACCTTAGCACATGGGAGGTGCTCAATAAATTTGTTAATGGATGAGTAGACATATAAATAATTTAATGAGTTTTTTTTTTTTTTTAAACTGAAGAGAATTCTCCTTTTCTGGACACCATAAAAAATAACTAAACTAAAATCCAAACAGTTCCACCAAATAATCTTGGATAGTTTTGGGGATGTCTTTGCTTCTTTGCTCATTGTCAGGGCCTTGATTTCAGAAATGCTTTTGGCCAAGACCTTATCAGTTCATTGCCAATCCCCTGATTTCAAAAATACTTTTGGCCAAGGTAGTGCTCATTGTCATTTTACATATTTAGAATTCTAAGATAATCTGCTGCTGTTACGAAGGTGAGACAACCAAGGACACTTTGGAAAAATTTGAAACATAGTCAATACCAAACTTCCAAGAAATCATACAGACAGTCGTTCCGAAGATGTGATACCTTATTCCAAACACATATTAGTGAAACTCCACCCAACACCACAATTCTGAGGTAATAAGAAGCACAAGGGAATAGCCCCACTTTGCAGTAATTTAACCTGCTTTTTCCTCTTAGCTGGCAAGTGCTTCAAAGGTTGGGGAGCTGTGTTAATCAGAACTTGCCTCTGCAGCTGTGCTGAACTTGAATGTGGATGGAGGGGCACAGCAGACTAATTGGAGTCAGCACCTTGTGAGGCAGGGGCATGTATTTTCATTGATATTTATTCATTTAACCTTTCATTTTCTTCATCTGTAAAAGTAAAATTGTTAAAAGTGATGACCTTTGAGCTTTTATGTTTTATTTAAGCAAATTCCTTTCTCCCAAATGAAAATTTATGTGGAGCCGAAATACCAAACAAACAGATGAAAGTTGAGCTGCTCAGTGAGAGTGTGTATGTGTGTGGGGACATCTGGAATGCGCTCTGTTAATTTCACCTCCGCCGCTCTCAGAAAGTTCTGGAATACCTTTTTTAGAAAATGAGAAATAACAACTCCTTGAAACACAGTTTGAAAAGCATGACTGTGTCTCTCATTTCTAATTCAGTTTGGTTCTACTACATGGGTGTAGATTTAGGTCCAGAGTCCTTTCTATGACTGTTTTTAAAGAAAGATATTTCCATGTCTTAGATGATGGGTCATTATTCAAAGTGTCATCCTAAATTAGAAATCAATCCCAGGAAAGAATCAGGGTTATCTTGAAGCAAAAGGACGGTTTTGTTGTCCTCAAGGTTTGCAAACCAGGGACGCTGCAGAAGCCATGGTTGGGAGAGTCATAAGGGAACTGGAAGGCCCTTGAAGCCTGACCACAAGTTTTAGATGATCGGCTGTCATCCAAGCTTCTCATTAGGGGCTTTTCCAGGTAGGACTTTAGCAGAATCAGAAGTCCTTATAGGGTTTTTTTTGTGGTTTTTCTAAGAAAGAGTTACGTGACTCAGTCCCAGGTCTGTCGTGACTGCCTGACTCCGTTTTATTTTTGGTCCCTGTCAACCACACCTGGTCCATTTTCTATGTTCTTTCTTAGGGGATTTCTCTTATTTTTATGTTTCCTCAGGGGGTGTTATTATATTTTTACAGAAGCAATAGTGAGTATAAGAAAATCTATATGCAGGGACTTCCCTGGTGCTCCAGTGGTAAAGAATTCACCTTCCAATGCAGGGAACGTGGGTTCGATCCCTGGTTAGGGAACTAAAAGATCCCACATGCCGCAGGGCAACTAAGTCCACGCACCGCAACTACTGAGCTGGCGCCCCTCAATGAGAGAGAGAAAACCCACACACCACAACTAAAGAGAAGCCTGCGCACCCCAACTAGAGAGAAGCCTGCGCGCCTCCATGAAGATCCCGCATGCCACAACTAAGACCCAATGAAGCCAAAAAAAAAGAAAAAAAATTACTAAAATTAAAAAAAAAGAAAATCTATACACAAAAAGAAGATTTAAGCAGCATTTTGTGTTCACCACAATGAGATTTAGTGAGAAAATGTTACTGCGAAATGTTAGATGCTGTTCCGTACAGCACACAGAAAACATAATGAGCAGAACAATGTTGTAGGATATTGTTATGCTTCAACTGTGATGAACGGTCATTTGTTAACCCGATGCATGCCGTGCTACATTGGCCGGTATCTCCTTACAAACAAGACACACTTTTATGCAAATATTGAAAAGTGTTTGTGTGAGATCTTTGCTGAGGAAAAATAATATCAATCCCCAAAACACGTTAAGAGGTATGAAATTCCATATGCATCTTACTTACAGCAGACTCTTAGTCTTGATGTTAGAAGTGTGAATTGAACTGATTAATGAATTTGATCCAAGCTCTTCAGGCTGTGGTTGTAGTGAAACAACTCAAAACCTGTCTGCGACAGGACTTGGAGAGGGTAGTTTTGTAGTGGAAGAAAAGGTGCTGGTTTGGGGATGGGTAGCTGTGCAAGCCCAGGTGGGCTCTGTCTCTTGGCATTTGTTCTCAGGAAAATGTCACCCATAGCAGATTCCTGGGTAGCATCAGTCGCAGTAGCAGTTACACCTGTCACTGTGCCAGTAGCAGAACCCTTTCGAGAAGCCACAGGCTACAATTGTACCTGTGGCAGGAGGGTCTCTGCTTCTCTCTTCTCTTTGAAAGGTGAGGTTTGGCCACTCTCCTCCTCCCTTTTCTTAAATTTTATTTTAATCAATTTTTTTTTCAGCATTGTGGAGTGATGTCACATTTTTTATTACTAGTCCAAAGTTGAGAGAAAAAAAAAATGCGTTATATGGATGTGATCCAAAAAGAGTTGGAGTGAGTGTAGGGGTAAATGATGAGAGACATATATATTTCTCTGGCTCTAGATTCCCTTACAAATGCACCTTTTTAAGGGAAGAGCAGTTAACATTTACTTTTTTTTTTTTTTTAATTTTAGCAATTTCATGTATCTTTCTTTCTTTATTTTATTTATTTATGGCTGTGTTGGGTCTTCGTTTCTGTGCGAGGGCTTTCTGTAGTTGCGGCAAGTGGGGGCCACTCTTCATCGCAGTGCGCGGGCTTCTCATTATCGCGGCCTCTCTTGTTGCGGAGCACAGGCTCCAGACGCGCAGGCTCAGTAATTGTGGCTCACGGGCCCAGTTGCTCCGCGGCATGTGGGATCTTCCCAGACCAGGGCTCGAACCTGTGTCCCCTGCATTGGCAGGCAGATTCTCAACCACTGCGCCACCAGGGAAGCCCCAACATTTACTTTTTTACATTTAATTTTTATGTGTAGATAATATTCCAGTGGTTCAAGAGCATTGTATACATTACGTATACAGTGAAAAGTGTTCCTCCGTCATCGTCACCCCAGTGACCTCATTCTCCCCTAATGGGTCACCCTTGTTCTTAGCTTCCTGTATCACCTTCCAGAAATTCCCTGGGGCATATGCAAACAAGAACAAATACTGATTCTTGTTTTAGGAAAGCTAAACAGATGATTTTTAAAATTCATTCCAGGAACGTGGTAAGTATTTCTTCCTGTATCTAAAACTCATGTACAAAATTCTTCTGATATTTTATTGTAAGTGGCAGTACAAAGGACAGAGAACTCACGGGTGGAAGAGTGCTTCCTGTAACTGACCTGCTGAATAAGGGTAGCAAAGTGTAGTCAAATCCAGACTCTCAGAGTATACAGTTTCCCTTTCTACCCCTGAAAGTAAAGGGAGAGAGCTGGGAGGAACAAAAGGAAAAAAGAAACTAGACCCATACCTAGAAATAATTTACAGATGCAGTGTGGTTGTCTTTTCAAATCAACTGCTTTTTCTATTATTTCCTAAAGTCATTAAATCAACCACGGCCAGTGCTAATGCAGTTCGGTGAGTTCAGAGCAGAGCCCTTGGTTTTGGCAAATCACTCAGCTGGCCCTAGAAATGGGGGTGGATCCCACTGGAGCTGAAAGAATTACAGTGTTTCCTTCCTCTTGATGACTCTCTCTGGGAACATGCCTGGAAGGAGTGAGTGTGGGAGATGAGGTGGTGCTTACTCAGAGGCAGGGCTGGATGTGTGTGTGTGTGTGTGTGTGGACGGGTAACTGTGCTCTGGTGTTATTTTTGGAGGCTGTAATTCCACCGCTATGTTTCCTAGCTCATTCTCTCTTGTGATGCTTTTCTTATCATAACCTCTGTTCCCTCTCTTGAAATCCTAAAGTTAAACCAATGAGGCTAGAAGCAAGATAGATGCTTGAGGGTCAGGCTTGGGAACCCATTCTACCCAAGATTTCTTCCCTCAGCGTACTGAGTTAATATTACAAGAAAAATATTGCAACACCAACTCCTACTTACATTAAGACTTGACTTTGAAATTCTTCTTAGTGAATCAGATAAAAATGTAACTCCTAATAGGATCATCCTCAAAACATCACTGTATACATCAAACATTGGCAAGTGCCATCGAAAACAAATTGTATGAGGACTTCATGGCAGGCACAGTGCTTGGCATAAGTAGGTCTGGTAAATGAATACCAGTCAGCTCCAAACCCTCAGCAACCACTGATCACCTTTCTATAGCATTTTGTAAAAGCATAACATTTGCTCCCCGCCCCCCCAATAAACTCAGTAATTATCAAAACAGTCTTGTAAATATGGGCAAAGGGGTCAGTTTAGACTCAGAAGAGCACTTTCATTTTTTAAAAAAATTTTATTGAAGTATAGTTGGTTTACAATGTTGTGTTAATTTCTGCTGTACAGCGAAGTGATTCGGTTATACATACATATATTCTTTTTCATATTCTTTTCCATTATGGTTTATCACAAGATATTGAATATAGTCCCCTGTGCTATACAGTTGTTTATCCATCCTGTACATAATAGTTTGCAGCTGCTAACCCCAAACTCCCAATCCTTCCCTTCCCCACCGCCCCTCCCCCTTGGCAACCACAAGTCTGTTTCTGTTTCATAGACTGGTTCATTTGGGTCACATTTCAGATTCCACATATAAGTGATATCATATGGTATTTGTCTCTTTCTCACTTACTTCACTTAATATGATAATCTCTAGGTCTATCCATGTTGCTGCAAATGGCATTATTTCATTTTCTATGGCTGAGCAATATTCCATGGGGTATGTGTATATATATATCACATCTTCTTTATCCATTCATCTGTCAGTGGACATTTAGGTTGTTTCCATGTCTTGGCTATTGTAAATAGAAGAGAACTTTCATTTTTAACCTCATTTTTCAACAAGTGGGAGCCAAGTGAATTGGTGAAATTGAATTAGATCTGGTATAAAATTTGTCCATCTGTCCATCCATGCATCCATCTAGCCAACAAATATTTACTGAGTCCTCTATATGCTGAGAATAGGCAGAATATTCCTATGTAAATCAATGCAAATAAAACAGCTTCAATTCTCATCCTAATGGAATGTATCATCTAGGAGGAGAGAGATCAAATAAAATAATCACAGGTTGTGGTAATCTTTATGAAGGAAACAAATAGGAGGCTGAATTGAGGGTGGTGGGATGAGAGTGTGTAGATATTGTAGATAAGATAGGTAAAGAAGACCTCCATGAGACAGGCATTTAAGCTAAGACCCCAAAGGATGAGAGAAATTAGCCACGCAAAGAGTGGAAAAGAGCATTCCAGGCACAAGGATCAGCATGTCCAAAGGTTTTGAGGTAGGAAAGGGCATGGTATAGCTAAGAAACTGAAAGACCAGTGAGAATTTGAATTCCAGCTCTGACTTCAATAGCTGTGGAAGATAGAATAAGCTACTGAATCTTATGAGCCCTAATTTCTTTATATTTAAAAATGAGATAATGGCGCATACTCCCAGGAGAGAATTTGATGAATATTAAATGAGATAACATGGAACCTACTTGAATCACTTTACATCTACATAAGGTCCCTGAGACTCCAGTATCCCTCGTCACCCGCTGTGCTTGACCTTCCCAGTCTCCTGATCATTTTACGTAGACTTGAGAATCAACCATCACTGGAACCAGGAAACAACCTCCATCCCTGGTATTTCCACATTCACCAAGAGGAGAGAATAGGCACAGATTCCATTTGCTTATCTTTGAAACTTTGGAAATGAGAAGAGAAAGGGAAAGAGGGAGAGGGAGAGAGAGAAAGTGAAATGAGAGGGTTTTCTTTTTGTAAATGTGCTTTATGACTTCGGAAATAAATCTTAAAAGTCAGGTAGGATTTTGTTTTTACATTTGGGAAGATTTGAGATTTGGGGCTAGGTGTTCAGAAAACAGAATAAAGAGAAATGAAATAATGGTCATTGAGTACCCTGTATATTGCAGACACAGTGCCTGGCAGGTTATGTAGTTTATCTCATTTAATCTTTACAAGAATTCTGCAAGACAGGTCTTACTAGGCTCATGTCAAAGATGAGGGTCAGAGGGAAATGTAGACTTCACTCAGTCCCTCCCTTACCTTGCGGAATTTAATGTGGAATCAGGCAATACTTTGATAATGATGAGAGTCTATAAAGTTAGCATATGGTGTATGTCATTGACATATTTCTTTAGAGTACTTTATTATTGGGGTAGAACCACATTATCATTAATTGATCAATAATTAATGATAAATAATGATATTTATTCAGTTCATGATAATGATAATAATGCCATTATCATGAATTTGTCTCAATTCAGCAAACACTTACTGAATACTTAACTATGTCTCAGGCACTGTAATGCGTAAAGACACCTAGTGCACATCTTGTTTTGGGAATGGAGAATAACTGATAGTCCATTACAGATAGGGCGTGCAATGGGGCAGGAGTGGTTAGCAGGGTCTAGGTGATGAAGAGTCTTGATGCCATGGTAAAGAGTTTTGGATTTTGTCCAATGAGAGATAGGCACATGATCAGAGTAGCATTTTAGAAAGACTGCTCACACAGTTATTTTTAGACAAGGCTTTGTAAACACTAGCTTATCCTGTGGGGCCATGTTAATAACCTTCCTCATATATTATGTTCCCTCTTTTCCTTTTAGCAACAGTGGACGGTGCCATGGACCTGATATTGATCAATTCCCTACCTCTCGTGTCTGACGCAGAGACATCCCTCACCTGCATCGCCTCTGGATGGCGCCCCCATGAGCCCATCATCATAGGAAGGGACTTTGAAGCCTTAATGAACCAGCACCAGGATCCACTGGAAGTTACTCAAGATGCAACCAGAGAATGGGCTAAAAAAGTTGTTTGGAAGAGAGAAAAGGCTAGTAAAATCAATGGTGCTTATTTCTGTGAAGGGCGAGTTCGAGGAGAGGCAATAAGGATACGGACCATGAAGATGCGCCAACAAGGTAACATGCCCCTTGGTTGTGGGCAGGTGAGGTCCACTGAGACACACACCTGCCTCTTCTTGGCAGCTGCTCACTCAGGCTGGGTATGAGCTGCCTGAGAGCATTAGAGATAAGAGATCATCTAGTCCAACTCCCTTACATACAATCCTTTCACTAGACCTTGTGCCTAGTTCATGAGATGAAATGAAATATATCACATGTTCTACTAAGGGCTCCATGGTCCTGATGGAGATATGAACATGTTACGTGTATATAATATGATTCACAGCAATGAAGACAAGTGCCCACCGCCAAACTATGGGCTATTTTGAGTTTTCTCGTTGATTTTTCATTTCATTCTTTATTTGTTTTCTTTGCCTCTGAGTATTCTTAACAGAAGTTAATGTTTTCAGAGGAAAAATATGGTGGAAATAAAAAATTAAGGGAACATCTCTCAATAACTCAATTTAATTAGTTACTTGGTATCGTGGTTATCTATCGACATAGTAATGCTGTGTAACACACAACCAAAACCACGGTGGCATACAATGATAAGCATTCATAGCTTGTGAGTCTAAATCAGCTGGGTTGATGAGGTGGCTTTACTGATCTTGACTGGGCAGCTTTCTCATGTGTATGGATATTGGCTGGCTATAGGCTTATTAGGCTGGCCTTGGTTGGGCTACCTTGGCTCTGTTCCACGTGACTGTTATCTGTTAGCAGGCTAATATAGATATGTTCTCATGGAGACAGCAGGGGTGCAAGAGAGCAAGCGGAAGCACACGAGGCTTCTTGAAACCTAGCCTTAGTACTGTATACTCTCACTTCTGCCTCACTTTTATCGCCCAAAACAAGTCAAACAGCTGAGCCTAAAGTCAGAATGGGAGGGTATTACACAATTACATGGCCAAGAGTATGGATACAGGGAGGGATGAAGAATTGGGGCCCTTTTTTTAAAGCTACATGATTTAATTTTAGAAGTTGAGTACCCAGGCCCAGCTCACAGAACACCAGAACTTTTGAAGGAGGACCTTGAGAGCCTTCTGCAAAGGAAGAGTACTACTCCTTTCTATGCCTCACAAAGCAGTGATGTGATGGAACCTTTCTCCCAAAATAGAAGTGGGTCCTAAGCTGTATCTTTAGGCCAGTCCACCAAACTCATGGCAGTTGGAGGAGATGTCATTGTAAACATTATTTAATGACTCTGTTCTGCCCTAAGGCTCCCAAGTTTGGACAGGCAGGTAGACTTCTGGTGCTCTTGATGCTATCTACTGGGAAGAAGGTACAGATTCCAGCAGAAATGACCTCTCCTTGTTCTGATGGAAATGATCTGGCCCCTCACCCTCAGTCCCTGTCTCTGGGTTGGTTATAACTAAAATGAAGGGGTCCTCACCAAATTAACATCATCATAACCACACGAGACTGTGGACTGAGGATGTGTCATTTCATGAGACAATGACACTGTGAGCTCTTTAGGATCTGATTTTTAATTGTAAAACTGATCCAGATAAATAATGCACCTCTGCACATTTCTGATTGTCAGCTTTTTATATAGGAGTCTGTAGGTTTTTTAGATTACTGCTTCTCAAGGTTAAAAATGCTTATAAAATCACCCAAAGGGTCTTGTTAAAATGCAGACTCTGAGTCAGTAGATCCTTGGGGAGAGTCCTGAGATTCTGCATTTCTAACAAGGTTCCAGGGGATAAGATGTTCCTGCGCTGAGGACCATACTTTGAGTAGCAAGGGGTTAGAGTCAGCCCTTAGCTGGGGTCTACCTGAAAATATTTCTTTGAATTTGCTAATGGCGGTAATTTAAAAATTTGAAGGCAGCAAGCTCATTTTAAGATCAAAGTGATAAAATCATTATTCATCACAAATGAGGGAAAAGGCCCTCTTAGCAAAACTATAACATTCACCTTTAAATGGCATCAGGCGAGTGGGAAAAGTGCACAACAGAAATTCCCAGGAATGCAGCTCTCTGGTGAGGGAAGAGAGGTTGAACAAAGGGATGTGAGGTGTGCCAAAGCTATCGTGGCTGAAAAGTCGGCTCTGTTATTTTTCACATGTGTCATTTGGGATCTGACTTGTGTAAAGAGTTATGTCCTTCTGCTGATATGCCCACATTCTGAATGAAGATGATCTGAGATTTGTGCCCCAGTGGTCTCACAGGATTGACATGAGAAGTGCCCTTTCTGGGCTGTCCTGAAAATGTATAAATAAGAATCCATAGAGCAAATTAAAACAGAATATTGGGAGTCAAAAACCAACCGTAATGATCCCTCCAACGTGAGAGTCCAGGTCAGCACAGGTAAAGCATAGTTTAAGTTCAGTTAAATGAGGCTAAGATAGGCATGGATAGTTAGGAACAGTGAAGAGAAGATGGCTTTTAGACTCACATTCACCTGAGTTTAATTCTTTCTCTGCCACTTACCAGCTGTATGGCCTTAAGCAAGTTATTCAACTTCTATTGGTCTCATTTTTCATCATCTGTGAAATGGGTATAATAATATCTTCAAAAGCATCTTAGGTTTTAAATAAGAGTAAGATGGTATACGCAAGAAGCCAGCTCCCATGAGTGTAAGATTTGATTGACACAGTAGATAGGTTCCTGAAAGCTCGCTGTAAAGTGAGACATTGCAGAACAATTTACATAATAATAACAATAGCAGTTTGTAAATGGTGGGAATAGGATTTAATGCCAAGTGGTCTGGCTTCAGAGTCTGTATTTATTGCACTACCCTCTCTATATCACTCTCACTTACTTCAACCACCCACCCCAATTCTGAGCACTTGTTTTATCAAGTACAACAACTCTAGTTGAAACCCCAAAAAGCAACCTAGAGCACAGAGATACGGGAGTGGAGGTTAGTCAGACATGGGTTTGAGCCTAGCTCTGCAACCGCTGGTATAACCCAGCGCAAATTACTTCCCTGAAGTCATAGTTGGCTCATTTGAAAAAATAAATGGGGATAGAGACTTTACCACGTACATTTGAGAATCAAATGAAATCACCAACATTATCTGGCTCACAGTAAATGTTCAGTAATTGCCATTATTTAGTGCCTTGGAATGAGCAGTAATTTAGCGGGACTATTAATTTTACTACTCAACTGTGGAAAATGTTAATAACATCTTTTAACATAATTGTGGAGGTTTAGACAAAATAGAAAAATAGGAAGTATTTTCTCTCCTGTATTTGAATAACAACATCAACTCAAGCTGTTGAACTGATTTTCTTTTGTTGACCATCCAACGGCTGAAATATGGTGCAAGGAAAGTGATATCCTTTATGGTGAGTCAAGAAAATCTCCAACACTGTGTCTTCATGACACTCTTAATTCCCTGGTAAAACCACGGGAACTCAGGAGTGCCTGCCTAGGGACACAGCAGGATAGGATAAACATCACTATATCCCTGCTTGCTGCTGACTCGTGCATCTGGGGAGGAAGTGGAAAATCCATTTGAGACGTGCCAAAACACAGCTTAAATTGGCTCACATACTCCAAATGGCCAAAGGGATTTTTATCAATGGCATCATCCAAAAAAGTCAAAAGCAGTTTTTTCAAACCTCCCTGCACATTGCATCTGGGGGCAGGGAGGTATAAATGAAGTTTGGAACGTTTTCACATCCAAAGATCTATTACAGAGTGTTCCATCAGAAGAAACCTAGGTTATTTTTCTTCCTCTTTTAGTTTGAGAAATGGCTTTGCTTTAAGAACATCCAATTTCCCAAACATGATTTGTGAAGTTGACCGAGAGGAGCCATTTGTATCTAAATAACTCAAATGAGCATGTTAAATGTATGAGGAAAATAGGAAAATTTGAAATCAGATTCATTCATTTATTCTTTCATTCCACAAGTATTCTTAAACCTCTATTTGTGCCACACATGGGAAACACAATGAAGTTAACATTTCCTGAATACTTATTATGTGCCTGACATCTCCCTAGCAACTTTCTGTACATTGCTATGTAATTTAATCATTACCAAATGCATATCTGATGAGGACTATTATGATTTCATATTAATAGGTAAGTCTTACAACTATTGTAACTAGAAGCATTCATATACCTGGTTTCCCATGTTGGACCTGGGAAGGTAAGCTTGGGTCTGATCCCTGGGCTGCCTTTCAAAACCGCCATGAGCCTACCCTCCTGGAATGCTGAGCCTAGTATGAGTGGGGCTGTAATGGGGAAGGGCAGGGTATACGGAGGGCAGTATGACGGCACTTAACCTGGATTCCAGGATTGTGTAAGGCCCCTGGAGAAAGTGACATCTAAATGGAGACCGATGAATGAGTAGGACTTGGTGAGACACAGGGGAAAGGAAGGAGCAGAAGAGAAGGGAGAAAGTTCATGACTTGGACGTGAGTGATCACGTGATCTGTTCGAGGGACTGAGTACAGTTCAGAATGGCTGGAAGTGAGAGGTAAGGATGCCGGGCGTGGAGCAGGATGAGTCTGGAGGGCCGATGTCTGCAACAAGTGTGGAGCTCTTGAGTTTGTGTCTCAACTTTCACACTTACTGTTAGGAGGCCTTGGGAAGGGACTTGGTCACCCTTAACTCCATCTCCACACTGACAGACTATGGATATCTGGTCTTCACAGGGCTGTTATGAATTTATACAAAATAACAACGGACATAAAATGACATTATTACTCTCAGTTTTTATTTATCATTAAATTAAAGGAGACAACTGAAATTTAGCTCAATTATTTTTCATCCATGAGAAGCATCTTTGTTTATAACTTTTACTACCTTCTACTTTCTTCTCCACCGCTTAAGGAATAAGTGAATTGTGTTCGTAGTTAAGGTCTGTGAGTTAATTAATCAATCCAAATGATCTCAAGCAAGTCATCTCCTAACCTAGGCCTCAGCAATCTCATTTATAAAATAAGGTGTTATATCACCTATGAAAGGCCTCTGGAGCTGAGCTACCTGCTTCAAATCCTGGCTCTCCTGTGAACTTGCTGTGTAATCTTGAACAGGTTACTTGACTTCTCTGGACCTTGATTTCCTCATTTGTAAAAGTAGGATAATTGTAGTACCTATCTCCTAGAGATATTACGAAAATTAAATATGTGTGAAGTGCTTAGAACAATGCCTGGTCAATAGGGGCTTATTGTTTTCATGATCCAGTCGAGTCACATGATTATCAGTCTATGCGTAGTGTGTACAAGTCAGACTCCTGTGTCATCAGGAAGCCCAAGGTGCAAGGCTGGCTTGTGGATGCCCTTTGTTAGTCCTCAGCAGAGAACAATCCACCTAGAGCCATGAATGCGGGAGGTGGCCGGTTGGGCGGCAGGGGAACTCTGGTGTGACTGTGTTCCGATGCCCAAAACAGGGAGCTTAAGAGGTGCAAAGTCTGAAATAATAAAAAACCACAGAATGGGGAAAAAGTAAAGCCACACTGGAGTTGAGCCGAGTGGAGAATCTCGGTTCCTTTTCAGAATACAATGCTGAGCGAGAAGTCCCACGGTCAGCTAAACAATCTTCACACAAAGGAGCAGAAAATATAAACAAACCACAGAGAAAGGAACAACAGCCTGAAATGGTCAGATAGTTCTCACAGGAGCCTAAGGGCATGTCGCAGAGAGCAGTTAGATTGCTAAATGAAGCACCTCCTCAGGTGAGAGGGAGCCCCGGAAAGTGGCCCCTGCGGTCCCCCGCCTGCCTTCCCTGCCGTTCATGGCCACACTGCACGTGTCACCACAGCAGCGTGGCCTTTGTTTATGTTGGGGAAGGATCCTGACCTCTTCTAAGGACCCAGGGGTTTGGCATACATCATTTACTATTCCTAACAACCGTTTAAGGTAAATACTTTTACTCCTAAATTACAGATGAGGAAGCTGAGATTTTCAGAGGTGAAGTAACTGGGTCAAAGAGGTTCAGTAAGTGGCAGAGGGTGGCCTTAAGCCCAGGACTGTCTAATTCCAGGGCTCACGGTGTTTTTTGATCTCCACCACTCTCCCTCTGGGTCCGCCCCACGTCACTATCTGCACCACGGTATCTGTGTGGGAGTCTTCCAGGACCCTGTGCCCAGGTCAGCAGGCACTGAGGAAAACAAGCAGATGTACCTAAAGCTCAGGTCCTTCTGAGCCTGGTTCAGAGGCATCTTCTGCCTTCACAGGGTAGCTCTCTAAGCTCTCATGAAAACCAGCTGACTCCTGCCAAGTAATAGGCCTCATCTTCTGATTCAAAAGATATATAACCTCATTTTCTCATTTGTTTTTTCTCTCTCTTTTAAAAGCTTCCTTCCTACCAGCTACTTTAACTATGACTGTGGACAGAGGAGATAATGTGAACATATCTTTCAAAAAGGTATTGATTAAAGAAGAAGATGCAGTGATTTACAAAAACGGTGAGTATGGGTTTTGTGTCATTCCAACACTGTTGTGTGAGACATCAGATAGCATAAAACATACTGGGTCATTATCTTATTGCAGTCTTGGCAGATGTTTGAAGTAAAGCTACTATGATGCAAGCTAATCAGATTCTATGGTAGAAGCTGTCTTAGGTCACGTGTTTGGTTACTTAAGTAAATTAAAGTGGAGGTGTTTATACATATATGAATGCACCTACCTACATTGTACATTTACAAATATACAATATGAACTATGAACGTACAATAAAATCCCATCATGATGTAATACGTGGGGTCTCAAATTCTGCCATGCAAAATGGGATGCTGTTTGATTGCAAGGCTAAGCAAATGACCAGAGTGAGCCTGGAAAGCCAGTTGGCAGTGGTTCTGGGGGTCCAAGTGCGCAACCCAAACCTGTCTGGGTCTGACTACGGTTTGGCACCACCTGGTGGCAGTTGCCTGACGCCGCTGAAATATTGATGGGGACTCTTCTGAGTTCTGTGGATGAATGACTTACAGGTTGGAGTAGTGATTCTAGTTATCTCTTAATTGATTAGTTGGCAAGGTTACCTGACGTTTTCCCCAGCTTTGTCGGTTTGCCTCTCCCTGCAGAAGATGAGAAATTTAGGCTACCCTCACCTTCATGTGTTTGGTGGTAGATCCCATAGACTAACCTATATGCTCCAACACCATACCTTTCTCCACTTTGGGGAGAGCATTCGACAGCTCAGCCTTTTCATTCTTCTCCCCCCATCTACTATGCTAGAGCACATTTTCTATATCAGGCCAGGGAAAGCCGATCAAGTGGAGGGGGCAGACAAGGAAACAGGAGTGTTTGAGTGTGACCCATTGTTCTCCACTTTTCTCCCTTACAGGTTCCTTCATCCATTCAGTGCCCCGGCATGAAGTACCTGATATTTTAGAAGTGCATCTGCCTCATGCTCAGCCCCAGGATGCTGGAGTGTACTCGGCCAGGTACATAGGAGGAAACCTCTTCACCTCGGCCTTCACCAGGCTAATCGTCCGGAGTAAGTGATGGTGTGGTGTTAGGATTTTTCGTTGGAAGTAGCAGAAACTGACTCTGGCTACTTAAGCAAAGACCAGGGATTAGTTGAAAGTATACTGAAGACTTAAAAAAATTGATGGAAAAGCTGATAAGCAAATTCCAGAAAAGATCTTCCAGGGAAGATCTGGGGCTCAGCACCGGGGAGGGAGGGTGGACTTTCTCTCTAGGATGCTACCATTACCCTAACTTAGCTTCAGTGATGTTTCTTTTACTTCTAAATGTTGAACTCTCAGGATGAACAATCAGATTGACCTGCCATGTGTCAGGTGTCTACTCGCCTAGACCAGTGAGCTATAGACAAGGGTGGAGCCACATACTACATACAGAATGGTAACCCCTGTGAGCCGGACAGTCTCCCCAAAAGTGTCTGCTACAGGGAGATGAGTTGGGCCTTCTGGGTTGGCCTAATATCTAGTTAAACATTAAGTCTCCTGTAAATCCCAACTTTCCAGATCATTTAACTCTCAAATGTGATTTCTGTTTTCAGGTTTGAAAAATGCAAGAGTTAGAACTGGTGAAAACTTCTCCCCCATGATAGCTATCAAAGTGGGTAGTAACTGTCACCAGTGGTTTTTACAAAAAATTGATCTATAGAAAGCAAAAAATTTGCCCTGAATTTTCTCCGGTTATGTTAGGTATTCATGATATTAAATGTTCAGGCTTTCAGGTCTAAGTACTAGGGATGCCCTGTCATTCCTCTAATGACTAGCTTTGCTAACTTGTGAAGAGTACTTATTTTGCTTTGCATTATGTTTATGCGTTCATTCATTCATGCAACAAATCTGTGTTGATTATAAGTCTCTGCCAGGCATTGTGCTGGTGTTGAGAATACAAGGATAATAAGATGAATCACCGTCCCTTGGGTAATTCCCAAGTAGAGCAGGTACATACATAAATAGATAAATAGATACTGCGATATGACAATAGACATATGAAAAGTGTGGTTCATCTAATTTGGGCAGGTGAAATCCCCTTTCGTTCCTCTCTACTCTCGGAGAACCTGAATGGCAAGGACACAATTTGCATTCATTTCATTAAGATGGTCTCTCCAGTGTGATATAGCACCATGTACCAGGGGCACTCAGAGTCTCGGGTAAATTGGCAGATTTTCCAGCAATATCAGAAACATCAAATGTTGATATACGGTAAAAGGTTTAAAGCTTTTTTTTTTTTAATGACAAAACATACATGACTTATCATAGATTAGAATTTTAAATTTCCCTGAAGTTTTAAGATAAAGCAAAAGACTTCAAACACATTTTGATCTCCAAGTTGTCTCCTTTTCAGATGGCCAGAAGCACATTTATTCTCTTTGGCTCTTATTTCAATAAAACTGTCTGAGAAGCACTGCTAATATCTAAAATCATTCTAAGAAAGTTTGAGTTGGGCCACAACCATCCTATTTAAAAGTACTTCCTTCCGTTTGACCTCTTTGATGTTTACTAAGAAATGAGGTACAGTTGAAGGCATTAGTCCATTTCTCATAACTGTAAGGTATCTCTCCAGGTAGATTTGAACCCTAGGAATAGTCAGTGCTTAAAGATGTGTATTAAAAATCAAACTGGTTATATGTGTAGGGTTTCTTTTCGGCGTAAATTCTCTCTCCATGGCAAAAGATTTCTCGAAAACATTAAGTTTATAAGATTTTTCTCTGGGGCTTCCCTCGTGGCGCAGTGGTTGAGAATCTGCCTGCCAATGCAGGGGACACGGGTTCGAGCCCTGGTCTGGGAAGATCCCACATGCCGCGGAGCAGCTAGGCCCGTGAGCCACAACTACTGAGCCTGCGCTTCTGGAGCTTGTGCTCCGCAACAAGAGAGGCTGCGACAGTGAGAGGCCCGCGCACCGCGATGAAGAGGGGCCCCCGTTCGCCGCAACTAGAGAAAGCCCTTGCACAGAAACGAAGACCCAACACAGTCAAAAAGAAAGAAAGAAAGAAAGAAAGAAAGAAAGAAAGAAGTTTTCATTAAAAAAAAAAAAAGATTTCTCTCTGTATGCCACGGATCTATGGTTTCCTAAAATACAAAACCATGAGGCTTTTGAAGAAAATAACAGAAGCCTAACTGCATACTTGTTGCTTATCAAGGAACTCTTTTCCTGCCTTCTGCATCCCTAAGAGATCACCTTAAGTATTTCCTTGAGCTTAATCCCTTCCTCTTTCCCAGGATTAGGAGTGAAGCTGGGACAGGTCTGCAGATCGGTGCAGGGTTAGAGACATACTTTAACGTAACAGGAGAACCCCTTTCATCTCCAGTGTCTGCCATCATTAGTTTTCATCATGTGAAGATAATCTGTGGTCTGGCTCTCAAGAAATCACTAATTGTGCAGAAGTATTTTTCCCTTTATATATTAAGGCATGTAAATATTAGCTTTGAGACATTCTGTAGCTTTATCTATTAAGTGGTTGCCTGTAAGGCTGGGTCTGTGTTGACAGTCTTCCTGATTACTTTAGAGAAAATACTGATAACTAGGAGTTCTTGCCAAAAATATTATAAGCTGGAGGCACAGGTCCAAGTTTACCACCGTGAGACTAATATTCAGGGACAAAGACGTTAGTTCCTTTCAGAAGAAAAATTAAACTAAACTCCCGACCACAAACGGTCACCCTACCCCACTCCCCCTGAGCTTTCCTTATCAGAAGGTATCCTAAATAACAATCTGAAATCACCAAGTGCTGGAGAGAAAGAGCCAGGAAACACGAATCTAGAAGCATTTTACCATTCTTGTACTTTCAATTTTGTATCTTGCTTCATTTCTTATATGTTTTCTACCTGAAAAATATTTGGGGGCTACTAGCTCCTGCTTCCCCTTTTAGCCGTCTTCTGTCTCCACATTCTTTATTTTTTTTTAATCTTTATTTTATATTGAACTATTTACAATGTTGTGTTAGTTTCAGGTGTACAGCAAAGTGATTCAGTTACATATATACATGGATGTATTCTTTTTCAAATTCTTTTCCCATTTGGGTTATTCTCCACATTCTTTAGACTGGAGGTTCCCAAACTCTGGCATGCCTCAGAATTATCTGAAACACTTGTGAAGCACGGGTTGCTAGGCTACCTCCAGAGTTTCTCATCCAGTTAAGTAGGTCATTGATGGGAGTCTGGGATGTGCATTTCCAACAGATTCCCAGGTAATAGTGATGCTACTCGTCAGGGGTCACACTTGGAAAACCACTGCTCTTGTCTCTAACCGTAACTGCAGCTCTCCAAACATACTACGTTTTCCTCCTGACCTAGCCTTTGCCCAGAACACGCTCTCCAGCCTTATCTTCTTTACCACTTAGGGGGTCCTGCAGATTCAACTCACATACCACCTCCTCTGAGAAACCCTCCTTTATGCCCTATTCCAACCCTAAGGCAGAATTAGGTACTTCTGTCTTTGTCGTTATCATTATTTTCAATCACATGTCTGTTTCCCACATTGGACTCTTAGCTTTTAGAGAGCAGAGATTGTGTTTTATTTATCTTCGTTCACCAGTGCCCACTCACGTGACTAACGCGTATCAGGTGCTCAATAAAGCTTTGGGGAATGAAGGTGCTCCACTCACCATAGTCTTGTTTTCCTTAAAAAAAGGATGTGAAGCTCAGAAGTGGGGACCTGAATGTAACCGTGTCTGCACTGCTTGTATGAACAATGGGATCTGCCACGAAGATACCGGAGAATGCGTTTGCCCTCCTGGGTTCATGGGGAGAACATGTGAGAAGGGTAAGTCAAAAGTGCTTGATGAGTAACCTGTGGATTTAAAAAGCCATTGTTGCTGGATCTAGAATTTTAGATCTGGACCCAGTTGGGAATGGAAGCTAAATGGCCTCTGTGAGCCCATATGGTACCTTTGTGTAAATTCAAAAAAGGTGCCCTTTCTTAAAGGCTCTTTATTGCCAACCACTGAAAAGTTGTAATAAGTGTACAAATCTACGACATCTATGATGTGAACGCCACTCCCTAGCTTTGTGCAGTCCGCAAACTGCACTACTGGGGGTTGTGCCTGCAGTGTCCTCTCTGTGAGGCAGTTTCATTATCTATAAAATGGGCCATAAGGGTGTGTTTACACTGACAATTCCACAGCTTACATGGGATTATTTTCCATGTTCACTGGTCTAGGAGAGACCCTTAAAAAGAAGAATCCTGCATTTCAAAGGGCTGCATATTTGCCTCTGAATCATCTTTTTCTCACCCACAGCTTGTGAACTGCACACGTTTGGCAGAACTTGTAAAGAAAGGTGTAGTGGACCAGAGGGATGCAAGTCCTACGTGTTCTGTCTCCCAGACCCCTATGGGTGTTCCTGTGCCACAGGCTGGAAGGGTCTGCAGTGCAATGAAGGTAGGCACCAGTCACACCCCTAAAGAGAAAAGGTTCTAGCAGGTATACCAAGGAGATCCAGCTTGCTGGAAATCATCATGTAGGACATACCTGGACTGCTCACTCAACTGTCTATTGCTGAATTGCAGGGTCTTGAATCAAAGATATCTTCATCCAAAGTTAATTATGCTTTCACATTAAGACTCTGGGCCTGATAGAAAGTGCTTCTCATACACATCACCTGGGGATCTTATTAAAACAGATTCTGATTTCATAGGTCTGGACTGGGGCGTGAGGGTCTGCATTTCTAACAAGCTTTGAGGTGATGCTCTTCGTTTTCAGACCACATTTTGAGTTGGAAACCCATAGAAGATTTGTTATCTTCAGTGCATCATAAATATCATTGCTTTTAGGTCAGATCCAGGTAGGATTTGGGATTGGAAAATCGAGGAAGTTAAGGTCTTATCTTCCGTGGACCTTACACAAGCAATACTAACTTCACCTACTCGAAGATTCCTTCTACCCTTTCTAATATATATTTTCCCATTTGGTGAAGCTCAGAGGTATATGTTTCCCATCTACTTTCCAGTAAGCTTTTCACATCAAGTATCACACAGTAACTTAACATGAACCTGTGGCCAAATATGCTAGACCTTCCCTAATGAATGCTAATCTGGTGAATTAGGCAGAGCTCAAGGGTGTTTCAGTATTTGCTCACAAAATCAGCTTTTTCCACATCTGGCATTGCTGGGAGCCATGATGGGGTCTCCAGCCACTTGATAACAATGCTCTAGGACAGAGCAGTTCAGTAGAAATATAAACAAACCACATATGTAATTTAAATTATTCTAGTATCCATATTAAAAAAGTAAGAGAAACAGGTGAAATAATTGTAATATTTCAGTTGAAATAATTGTAATATTTCAGTTAACCCAATATATCAAAAATATTACCATAGCAACATGTAATCAATAGAAAAAATATTAATGAGATGTTTTACATTCCTCTTTTCGTCCTGA
Organism: Balaenoptera musculus; assembly: GCF_009873245.2. Lineage (NCBI taxonomy): Eukaryota > Metazoa > Chordata > Mammalia > Artiodactyla > Balaenopteridae > Balaenoptera > Balaenoptera musculus. The sequence continues at coordinate 41,022,125 of NC_045790.1, read as the reverse complement.
GTCTTTGAAATCTTAATTTGGATTAGCCATATTTTAAGTGCTCAATAGCCATCCATGGCTAGCAGCTACCCTACTGGACAGCATAGCTCTAGGGGCTTAGAGTAAGAGGACAAAGAGGAGAGTTACACAAAAGTAACCTTCAACTACCTGCAAAACCTCACTCAGTTCCCTCTAAGTGCTATATCTGTCCCCCGTGGAACACTGAGGGAGCCTTAGCCGTAGAGGAATCCCACATGGTCTCAGAAATGTACACCTTAAAGTAAAATGTGCCTCCGAGTAGGGGTAGATCCAGTTCCTCCTTAAAGACTATTAAAAAATCATACACAAATTTTTAAAAACATGTGCATATATGAAAACTTTGCTAGGGCCCAGAAGGGATACATGCATGTGTGGAGTCTAGAACATAAGCTTCATTAACTTCATGGTGAATATGTCTCTAGACCCAGATTTATAGGAGTACCTTTATTAACATTCCAGCCCACATCTGGCTCAAGAAATCACTAAGATTTTATGAACTGAGATATTTTAGTGTTCTCCCAGACTCCTTCCTTGGACCTACAATTACATGTATGTTAGATCTTTTGATATTGTCCCTTAGGTCTCTGAGGCTCCAATCACTTTTTTCTAACTTTTTCCCTATCTGTATTCTTCAGACTGAATACCTATTGATCTAGCTTTAAGTTCATTGACTCTTCTGTCATCTCCATTCTGTTGCTACATCCATACAGTGAAATCTTTATTTCAAATATTATGTTTTTCAGTTCTAGAATGCCTTTTTGGTTATGTTTTATAGTTTATATTTCTCTGCTGAGATTTCTAATTGTTTCATTTGTTGTGAGCATATTTTCCTTTACTTCACTGAGCATAGTTATTGTAGTTGCTATTTCCAACATCTGGGTCATCCAGGTTGGTCTCTGTTGATTTTCTTTTCCCTTGAGAATGGGTCAGAATTTTCCATTTCTTCTTATGTTGATTGTATTTTGGACATTGTGAATGTTACATTGAGGAGACTTGGAATATGATACATTTCTCTGAAGAATGTTGATTTTGTTTCATTATGTCCTATCAGGCAATCAGCTTGGTATGACTCAAACTGCAAACTCTGACTCTTCAGGCATCAACTCAAACTCAGTTCATTCCTTTTAGCCTTAGCTGGGTTGCTTCAAGTCTGCACTTAACATGTGTGGTTCTGAGGTCAGCCAAAGATTTGGGGACTTCCTCCCTCTGGCTCTTCCTTTCTAGATTTTCCCTCTCACTTTCCAGAGGCTCTAGTTGCTTTGACTCTGTCCTCTAAGATTCCTCTGTCAGTAAGACTACAGGTTTTCTTCGGAGTTCTAGCTTCCCCACATGATGTCAACTGTACCAACCATTAGACTAAAAGCTGAAAAATGGGAAGCACACCATTCCCATCTTCCAAATTTCAGTTCCCCTCAGAACCTGCCTGGTCTCCTCTGTCCCTCCTCCCATCACTCTTCAGTACTTTCAGGTAGTTGTTTTTAAAATAGAGTTGTTATTTTTGAGAAGGGTGACCTGGTAGGAGCTTATTCAACTCTCCTGGAAGCAGAATTCCTCAACCCTTTAACTTCTTGGTAATTCAGATAAATAATACTACTTGGTAGCTTGGAGAAAAAAAGTAAAACTAGCCACCTATAGCCTGAGTTTTCCTCCTTCCCTATCTTAACGCTGGTTTTTGATGTCTTTGTTTACAGCATGCCAGCCTGGTTATTATGGACCAGACTGTAAGCTTAGGTGCAGTTGCACCAATGGGGAGATGTGTGATCGGTTCCAAGGATGCCTCTGCTCTCCGGGACACCAAGGGCTCCAGTGTGAGAAAGAAGGTAAAGCAAGGTAACACTGTAGTCAGGGCCAGGTTCAGCATGTCTGAACCAAGCTTTTCTGGCATAATTCTTGCCCCACTAGCCCAAGATTCTTAAACTCCTTCTGTTTCCATCCTGAAGTAGGGAAGAATATATCCCATGTTCTAAAGGACAGCTTTCTGAATCTTTTCTATGGACTGTCACACTGGCCTTTCCAGTAAGGAATAAACCATGTGTTCTTTGTAGCACATTAAGCGATAACTGGCCAGCTGAGAACTCTGCCTACCTCTTTTGCTCTCTTCTCTAGGACCAGCCTTTTCCCTGGATATCCACAACAGGGGAAGAATTACGTGGAAGGGAGTTGGATAAAAGATATTTTTAAAAAGAAAGATATAATGACAGGAAAAAAAAAGAAAAATATTTTCCTCAAAATGAAGTTTTAAATAATTCTAGTTCAGAATTACCGTAGAGCAGAGGTCAGCAAACTCTCACCCACAGACAAAATCTGGTGTACTATTTTTTTTTTAAATAAATTTATTTATTTTATTTATTTATTTTTGGCTGTGTTGGGTCTTTGTTGCTGTGCATGGGCAGCGAGCAGGGGCTACTCTTCGTTGCGGTGCGTGGGCTTCTCATTGCAGTGGCTTCTCTGGTTGCAGAGCATGGGCTCTAGGCAAGTGGGCTTCAGTAGTTGTGGCATGTGGGCTCAGTAGTTGTGGCTCACGGGCTCTAGAGCTCAGGCTCAGTAGTTGTGGCGCATGAGCTTAGTTGCTCCGCAGCACGTGGGATCTTCCTGGACCAGGGCTCGAACCCATGTCCCCTGAATTGGCAGGCAGTTTCTTAACCATTGCGCCACCAGGGAAGTCCCTTGTGTACTGTTTTTTAAAACAGTTTTATTAAGGTATAATTTTTATACCATGAAGTTCATCCCTTTAAAACGTAAAATTGAATGCTTTTACAGAGTTGTGCAACCATCACCATAATCTAGAATGTTTTCATTTTACCAAAAGAAAGTGTGTACCTATTAGCAGTAACTCCCATTCCTTCCCCTCCCAGCACCTGGCAACCATTAATTTATTCTCTGCCTGTACAGATTTACTTATTCTTGACATTTCCTATTCTATAAATTGCATCATACAATACATAGTCTTTTGTGGCTGGCTTTTCTCACTTACCATACTTTTTTTGAGGTTTATCTGTATTGTAGCACATGTCAGTATGTATCTCATTCCTTTTTATTGCCCCACCATCTATCTGTTCTCATAAAAAAAAAATTGTTGGAACACAGCCGTGCCATTTGTTTACAATATATCATGTAACGTTGCTCTTACACAGCAGGGTTGAGGAGTTACCACAGAGAACATATGGCTTGCAAAGCTGAAAGTATTTATCTAGTCCTTTCAAGAAAGTTTGCTAACGCTTACCCTAGAATATACTTTTTAAAATCCAAAGAAGCATATTTTCAAAATTTAAAAATAATAAACATATATTACTTTTTCAGTCAAATATAAATAACATACGTCCAGTGAAATCTACACTCAGAGTAATAAGACATTTATGGTCTTCTGCCTGTGAGTTTTAAAAATTAGAACAAATATGTGGGGAAATACCAACTGTTTTCTCAAAGGCTTTAGCTTGTCAGCTTTATACTTTCTCCTCTTCCCCAGCATTTGGACTTTGTTACAGGGCGGGAATCTGGGAGGGTCTAGGAAGGGAAGGAAAGGCTGTGGGCCAGAACATGGATTGAAAGTGGGCAATGAACAAACTTAATGATTCGAATTTTCTGCTCCACTTCCTCCTTTCTGTTCTAAGGCTGATGTTACAAAAAGTGTGAGAATCTCAAACTTAGAACCAGGTTCCGGGCTTTTGGGGAGCAGCTCCCTTTCCCTCACACCGTCTTCCTCCCTCTAGCTGTTCCTCCACCCCCATCCAGCTGCAGAAACTGCAAGGGGATAGTGAAGGAAAGACGTGGTTTAAAAATGTCAAAGCACTTTGAAGAATTCCGATGGCAATAATTATGTAGCCTGAACAGTCTGGCAAATTTTCTAATCACAATCTCTCCGAGTCTGCAGATATATCAAGGAATTACCTTTGTGGCTTTTAGATCTTTTTCCCTCCTGCTCCATACACTTTACCTGTTTCCTTCTAGGCCTGAGAAATAGGATATCAATATAAAATATCAATATTGGTGTGTTTACCTTGACCCACCGCGGATATGGAACAGCATGTAGGTGACTGTTGTTCTTTTTTGCTGGAAAGGACTAAGCCACTTTTCCAATGTTTCCCTTATTTGTTTTAAGTGCATCTCCGTCTCCTACATTCTTTACTAAGTGTTGGACTGTTTTCAGTCATGTCTTACATTTAGTTACACACGGTCCAAAATTCTCTAAGACCTTACAGTTCAGAATAAAATTGTTATATTTCAGGATTATTCATTCTCTACTCTGCAGATAATAAGCAAGGGCTCCTGATACCTTTGTTGATACCAGAGACATTTTTTCCTTTCCATATTGGCAGCAGTATTTTTTATTTGGCTATTGATGGGAAATTGATTTGGGGGAGTTTTATTCCAGTTTACTTCTTTGATGTAAATGTGAATATAATTAATCATTGGCCACTTGCAGACTTCCCAATTAATGAGACATCTCTCGGATGTCAAAACTTGATATATGGTTGATCGGCAGTATTGGGGGCTTGCAGAGTGAAAGAAGAACTAGTTTTTGTTTTTGTAAAAAAAATTCCCTTAAAAAGCAAGAGAGGGAGTGGACAGTAAGATCTGCAGAGATGTGGTGCTGATGATTTTTTCAATATTGAGACTGTATCTCCTAGGTCCACTGAGAAAGTACATCATTATGGCCAAAGAGTGTGAATTCTGGAGTCATAAAGATCTGAGCTTGAACCTGAACTCAGACCCTCAGTCTCCTCATCTTTAAAATGGGAACCACAATAGCACCCACCCCACAAGTTTATTACGTGATGATAAAACAATATAATATTCGCCAAGTTCTTGCCCAGTGCATGACTTACTAAACGGTGGCTACTTTTATTATTTCTATTTCTGCTGTGTTAAAGATTAGATTTCACAGTGCTCTCTCCTTCATTCAGGCATGCCAAGGATGACCCCAAAGATAGAGGATTTGCCAGATCACATAGAAGTAAACAGTGGTAAATTTAACCCCATCTGCAAAGCATCTGGCTGGCCGCTACCCGCTAATGAAGAAATGACCCTGGTGAAGCCAGAAGGGACAGTGCTCCATGTAAGAGTTATTCTTTTTCTTTTTCTTTTTTTTTTTTTGTAGAACAAATTATAGCCTTTTTAAAAATTGAAGTGTAATTGATTTTACAGTGTTGTGTTAGCTTCAGGTGTACAGCAGAGTAATTCAGTTATACATATATATTTCTTTCAGATTCTTTTCCATTATAAGTTATTACAAGATATTGAGTGTAGTTCCCTGTGTTATACAGTAAATCCTTGTTGTTCATCTATTTCATATATAGTAGTTTGTATCTGCTGGTCCCAAACTCCTTATTTATCCCTCCCCTTCCCCCTTTTCGCTTTGGTAACCAGAAGTTTGTTTTCTAAACCATAAGTGTGCTTTCTATGTCTGTGAGTCTGTTTCTGCTTCATACATAAGTTCATTTGTGTCATATTTTAGATTCCACATATAAGGGATATCATATGACATTTGTATTTCTCTGTCTGATTCACTTCACTTAGTATGATAATCTCTAGGTCCATCCATATTGCTGCGAATGGCATTATTTCATTTATTTTTATGGCTGAGTAATATTCCATTGTATAAATATACCACATCTTCTTTACCCATTCATCTGTCAGTGGACATTTAGGTTGCTTCCATGTCTTGGCTACTGTAAATAGTGCTGCAATGAACATTGGGGTGCATGTATCTTTTCGAATTGTAGTTTCCTCCAGATATATGCCCAGGAGTGAGATTGCAGGATCATACAGGAGCTCTATTTTTAGTTTTCTAAGGAACCTCCCTACTGTTCTACATAGTGGCTGTATTCTTAATCTGACCTCCTTATACTACTAGATATTTTCAGTGTAGCACTCACCCTGCTAAAGGCTGGATTCCATTCATGGCTTGCATCCTCCTAAGCTAGGGTGTTGTTAGCTTTGACAAAAAGCAGAGGAGAGCTCAGCATAATCCATTTGACTCTAGATAGACCTGATCCCACACCTCCAATCCAGAAACTATGATCCACAGAATCCCTTAGGTCTGAATACATACCTTGGGTCTCTGCCTCTGTACTTTGTCCTCACCGTTGGTGTCTACCACTGGCTAGGGTGCTACCACAGCGTTCTTCTTTGCTGGAAAGGAAAAAGCTACTTTTCCGATATGTTTCCCTTCCCTGTCCCAACAATCCCAAATGCAGCAGAGACAGGAACTACCTCAAATTTCTCTGTGTCACAAGTGATCTTCAGGAAATTGATGTATTTTCTTATCTAAGATTTTGAAATAGTTATCTTATTTTTCTCTCAAAGATGACTGAAAATCAACTTGACCAGAAGGCAGATCCAAATGACCTCTTGGGGGCAGGATATGTAGAATGTTCACACATCAGATGTCCCTGATTCCACTCAAACAATCCATTAGGTAGTAGAAGCCAACTACTTCCAACTACTTTTGGAAGTAGACAGCTTCCAAAATCTTGTTGGCGTATCCATGAGTTAGTGGAAGTCACAGCTACCATCTAGTGAGGGCTGACCATACTATACACATCTTACTTTACATTACCTGTCCCCTTTATGCAGAAGTGGAAACTGGCTGCGTGAAGTTAAGTAACTAAGGAATTGGTCAAAAGTGGCAGAGCTGGGATATGAACTCAGGTCCATGTGTCTTTGGAGCCCTGACCTTTTCCACAATACCATACTTGGCAGCCCCTCAAACACTTTAGGAAGCCATTTTGTCTTCTCACCCAGCCATCTCTGTATTGGACCAGAAAGGAACAAATGTTACCAGAAGCAGTTTAGAAGGACTTAGACTTTTTGCTTGGAAGTGTTTGCCCCACACTCCCAAACACACAAATACAACAGCAGGATCTGCGAGGGCATCAATCCAACATAAACTTTCAGGGCTACTACAATAGCTTTGGAAATAAGCCAATGCTTATACAAGCGTTGCAATGATCTTCTTAATCTCCCCTAGAAAACTCTTTATTTAACAATGCGATGGGGTCAGTGTTAAGAACCTTTGTGTTTATACCTATCTAGAAGCTTTTTTTTTTTTTTTTTTTTGACCTTTCCAGCCAAAAGACTTTAATTACACGGGTCATCTCTCAGTGGCCACCTTCACAATCCACCGGATCCTGCCCCCTGACTCAGGAGTCTGGGTTTGCAGTGTGAACACGGTGGCTGGGATGGTGGAAAAGCCTTTCAACGTTTCTGTTAAAGGTAAGGTCCATTTTCCAGGGAAACAGCTTGTAACCTTGATGGTGCTGTGTTTATGTATCACTGGGTGCTGCTTCTAAATAGAAATGCTCTCTGACCACTAAAATGCCTTTTGGATGTTCTCCAGGATACTAAGCCTTAAAAAAAAAATTATGTGCATTAAAATGGAAAGGAGGGATTAAGTTTATGACCTTTGGAGTTACATAGCCCTGGGTTTGATTTTCATGCTAACAGCTAGTAAACTTGGGTGTGGCCCTGAGCAAATGAATTTGACCACTCTGAGCCTTTCTTTATTTGTAAACACAGCTTAGTTTATCTACCACTCAGGGTTATTGCGAAGATTTGTTAAATAGTGGAATTGTGTCTGGCATAAAGTGTCTGGTAGTGATTTTATTTTGTAAAAAGTTTAACTTTATCATTGTCGTGACTTCCTGTTCACTGTAGAGAATAATTTGGAGAATCTTCATTTTGAGGACTACTCACTTAATATGAAGCCCAGGCTATGCTATACAATTAACAAGAATGATTTTCTCCCATATTCAGAGTTCTGAATATTCTTCCTACTATGAATTAGTATTTCAAAATTCAGAGTTATTCTAAGTGGATGTGTGTACCTTTGAGGCTTGCAGGGAAGAAATAAAGTGGAAGTAAATCCAAGTTAGCTTGGTTGGTGTACAGAGATACAACAAGGAATTTTAAATTTGGAAGTTACTTTTTAATCCATTTAGACAAAAACACCTAACAACTCTGTGGTATATATTCTAGAAAGGCACTGGGCTAAGTGCTCATTCATCTTATTTAATTTTTATGAGTACTATGTACAGTAGTATTGTTATCCCCACTTTATCATTCAAGAAACAGGTTCAGAAGGTTTAGGTAACTTGTCTAAGGTAACACATCTGGCAAACAGCCAGTGTTAGTTTTGAACCTGGTCTTGACTCCAAACCCTGCATCATCTTTTGTAGATCATTTTGCTTTCTGAGACTCTTGTGTTACAGATAAGGAAGCAAGATAACAGAAGCTGATTAGTATGTAACCTACTTCACTACCTGATTAGGAATCTTTGGGTGATCCCAGAGGTAATTTCTATAAATGAACTGAATGTAATCACCCAGAACATAATTTTTTTAAAAAAAGGTCAAGAACAGTAGTAGCATAAATACAGCCTCATAGAGTTGGATTCTCTGCCCTGAGAACCCATATAAAACACCTCAGAATCTTTAATATTTTTTTGGATTACTGGAAAATCCTGGATCTATTTTATTCAGTAGAACATTAACACGATCAAAATAATTTCTTACATCATACATGTTCTTGGAAGAAAGGAAATGATATACAGACAAGACAAATTATGCTATTTTTAAGCTTCTTGAAATGTTTGCGGCCCATGGAAAGTAAATAATAGTAAGTAAAAAACCATGTTGCTAAGATTCAGAAGAGTTACTGATTCTAATTTTTATTTTTTAAATAAAAGACACAGCACGCAACATCAGTGCACAGAAACCTCTCTAGTTCTAAGTCACTGATGCCTCTTCACTGTCATATTGACTGATATAAAATGGAAATAGCCATTAGGTAAATTAAGCAGTGTCTTTAATCATAGTATTAAAAAAAAAATAGATACAGAGATACAGTTGCCCTTCAGTATCTGTAGGGGATTGGTTCTAGGACCTCCTTGGATACCAAACTCCATTGATGCTCAAGTCCCTTATATAAAACGGCATAGTATTTGCGTTCAACCTACACATATCCTCCTGTATACTTTGAATCATCTCTAGATTACTTAAACAATAGTCCCGCCCCCCCCTTATCTGTGGTTTCACTTTCCATGGTTTAAGTTACCCACGGTCAACTGCAGCCCAAAAAATTAAATGGAAAATTCCAGAAATAAACAATTCATAAGTTTTAAATTGTGTACTGTTCTGAGTAGCATGATGAAATCTTACACTGTTCCACTCCATCCTGCCGGGGATGTGATTCCTCCCTTTGTCTCGTGCATGCCACCCATTAGTCACTTAGAAGATGTCTAAGTTACCATATCCTCTGTCATGGTATCACAGTGCTTACGTTCCAGTAACCTTTATTTAACTTAATAATGTGATGCTGGCAATTTGAATATTCCCTTACTGTGCCTAATTTATAAGTTAAATTTTACCATAGGTATGTATGTATAGGAAAAAGCATAGTGTATATAGGGTTTAGTACTGTCTGCAGTTTCAGGCATCCACTGGGGTCTTTGAATGTATCACCTGAAGATAAGGGGGACTATTGTAACACCTCATACAATGTAAATACTATGTAAATAGTAACTATAATGTAAATACTTTGTAAATAGTTGCTGGCACATGGCAAATTTCAAGTTTTGCTTTTTAGAACTTTCTGGAGTTTTTTTAAATTTTCCCCCTGAATGTTGATCTGCTCTTGGTTGAATCTGCAGATGCAGAACCTGCATACAGAAGGCTGACTGTACTAGACTTTACTACCAGAGTACATACTGGAGCAACCACTTTGGAAAACTGGCAATATATATTAAAGCTAAGCATACACCTACCCTGTGACCTGATAATTCTAGACCTAGGTTTATGCTCAAAAGAAATGAGTGCATATGTTAAAAACAAATAATCTTCAGTAATGTTCTGAGGAGTTTTATTCCTAATAGCCCAAATATCCATCAATGTTAGAAAGGATAAGTAAATTGTGTTATATTCATATGTAATAGTTTGCTAGGGCTGCTGTAGAAAAGTACCCTAGACTGAGTGGCTCAAACAACAGAAATTAATTTTCTCGATGTTCTGGAGGCTAGATGATCAAGGTAATCTCACCTTGATCTGAGATCAGGGTGTTGGCAGAGTTAGTTTCTTCTGAGACCTTGCTCCTTGGCTTGTAGACAGCTGTCTTATCCCTGTATCTTCTCATGGTCTTCCTTCTGTGTGTGTGTTCTAATTTAATCTTCTTATAAGGACAACAGTCATATTGGATTAGGAATGACTGTAGACCTCATTGTAACTTAATTTCCTCTTTAAAGACCCTATCTCCAAATACACGTGCTGTTTATAGAGTGCAAGGGAGAAAGGAACAAGTCAAAAGAGAAAAATGATATTGGGTGAGGTAGGAAGTATCTAACATGTCCCTTAATGACCCCTGCCTTGTGGAATTCATGACCTTGTGTAATCCCTTCCCCTTGCATGTGAGCTGGACCCAGCAACTCTCCTCTCATACAGGAAGAGTGATGTGCAGGGCTGGCTTCATGGGCTTATGACCTGTCCACACAGGGCCCTGCACTTGGTTTAATGTTCTATTGTCTTCAACTTGAAATTTTATCTTTGGATTTCGTAAGTGAAGTCCAGTGACACAATGGAGTGTGCACATGAGCAGAAGAGATAGACTCACTATCTGTCTTCTTTCTTGGCCACCCCTTTCCCATAAGTGTTCTCGATGACCTAGGGCACAGGATTCTGGTGGACCTCTGATTCATGGGAGTTCAATAAGACTCAAAGCAAGTACAAAGTTAGTTGGGCTACTTCTACAATTGAATAAATGAGGGTACTGACAGCCTGACAAGACGTCCTTTCCTTTTCAAACCAGAACTTGCTTAATATTGTGGACGTACTATAAATCTGTTTATATACTGTGGTCCTTAGGAAGGCCACAAACCATTGTAATATCCAAGAATTTTTCTTTCCCCAAGAACCAATTTTCACCTTGTCGGGGGTGCTCTTTCAGTCCCATTGGGAATACATGGTCTTTGAGATGGGGAGATTATTCTGGATTATCTGGGTGAACCCACTCTAATCACAGGAGTCTTTAAAGACTGTCAGAAAGAGATATCACAATGGAAGAAGGGTCAGAGACACATGACTTTGTTGTCTTTGAAGATGGAGGAAGGGACCATGAGTCAAGGAATACAGATGTTTTTTAGAAGCTGAAAAGAAGGAAACAAATTCTCCCTTAGGACCTCCAGAAAGGAACACAGCCCTTGTTAACACCTTAATCTTAGCCCGGTGAGACCCATGTCTGACTTCTGACCTCTGGAGCTGTAAGAGAATAAATTCATGTTGTTCTAAGCAGAGCGAGACAGACAGACAGACAGAAAGACAGACTTAGTCTGGTGGTCTAGTAGGAAGACTGGTATTCAATAATCACACCAAATCACTAAGAATAATAAATTGCAGTGAAGGAAAAAGTTCTGTGGAAGGGTATGACACGTGAGCCTAACCAAGGTTCTGGGATAGCCCCTGTGAGGAAGTCACATGAGAGCTGAGAGATGAATGATGAGTAAGAGTTAACTGCAGAATCGTGGGAGGTCTACAGCATTCCTTGCAGGAGAACAGCCTCAACAAAGAACCGGAGACAGAAAGGAGCCTGGTGCATTGTTAGTTGAATGAACTGAAAGGTCACTGGGACTGGAGGGTATTAGGTGAGGGAACGAGGAAGCTGAAGAGGAGGCAGGGGCTCTATCGTCCCTGGCAGGTCATGGTATGAATTTTAGATTTTATTCAAATGTAGTGGGAACCCATTGAAAGGTCTTGAGCAGAGGAGTGCTCGTATTTTAAGAAAGCACTTTGTGGGTAGTGAGTTGGAGGGGCAAGAGTAAACCAGGAGATCACAGAGACGGTAACTGCACGGAATCTGAGCAGAGAACTCTAAGAGGGCTTTGTTGGGAGTGTAAAGGCACTCATCCTCTACCCCCATCTCAGAACAGCAGTAAAACCCCAAAGTGTAAGGACTGATCTGATTCTTGACACTTTATTTAGTTCTTCCAAAGCCCTTGAATGCCCCAAACGTGATTGACACCGGACATAACTTTGCTGTCATCAACATCAGCTCTGAGCCTTACTTTGGGGATGGACCAATCAAATCCAAGAAACTTCTCTACAAACCTGTTAATCATTATGAGGCTTGGCGGCATATTCAAGGTAAGGTTTGGAAAGGAAAGGCTCCAGCTGGAGATGGGGCACCAGGAAAAAAAAATTTTTCCCCAAATATAGAAATCCTCTCTCCCAGTCTCAACCCTCTACCCCAAGGTAGGGGCTGTAGCAGTGGATTCCATTTCAGAGTATTCAAGGAGGAGTTGGGGGGTGCGGGGTGGTCCTCTGAGTTCTGCGGCTATCTTTTTGGAAGTCATGATGTAAAATGGGACACAGAACTCACCTGTGTCAGGAGTTACTATCTGCATCAATATTTCCTTTCCAGGTTTCTCTGGATCTCTAATCCCTTTTTGACTCTATCTTGCTTGGTCATGGTGAAAGATACAAGTTTATGCCATGAATATGGTAACAGGAAAGTCCAGGGCCTGCTGGAAAGGCAGAGAGTTAATTTGCTTACATCTGAGGGGTGATTGTTGCTGCTGTATCAAGTTGTTTATTCTTTTTCGTATTTGAGTCTTGCCCTGCCTGCAGGCTCCTAACTCACAGAGGTTTTGAGAGGAATTTGGACCAGAAAGTTTGGGCTGTGGCAGGAAGAGGAGGGGATGTGGGCAAAGAGAGGTACATGCCCCTCCCCCAACTTTTTGAAAGAAAAAAACCAAAACGTAATAAAATGTCAACAGTTCATGAAAACAGTTAAATTTATTTATTTGTAAGTTAAATTTATTTTGAAACACAAATGACAGTTCTGTTTGTTACATGATGATGTAAAAGTCACATTTTTTTAAAAAAGAAAGCTGCGCATCACCTATTGAGCCAGCTGCTTAATTGCACCATCTTATAGCGAGACCTGCCGCTGTCCTGCTTGTAGGGAATGTGCATCCCTCCACCAACACTTTAGTCTCACTATGCCTGTGATTTCCTAAAAAGCGCCCTCTACCCATGAGATGTCGATAATCAAAGTTACAATAAAGGAGAAGAAAAAGAGGGTTTTTGGTTTAATAATACTAGCTGATTTGGGTATATTGAATAATGTCTTGGTATCATTACTGAGCTCTTCACATTCTTTTGAAGATTCAGCCAAAATTCAGAATCCCAGCAACATAAGACTGATTTGCTGGATTGCTGTTTCTGTTGTCGATGGTTAGGTCTTTTTAAAAAGCAGCTTTTTTAAAAAAACATGGTGTTAATAAACCATCATCTCTTTGTGGACATCAACGAAGTGGTCTTCTAAAAACCCTTAAACACAGTCCAATATGTTTTCTTACCGACTAGGAATTTATCATATGGTAAGGCAAAAATCTACCTTTGCAATATCCACGGAGAAACAGAGTGGCAAAATAGAATAGCTAAGGAGAAAAGAAGCATGTGTCATTTGCTTATGGGATCTATTTTCAAGTACTTCAGAACGCTTCATTTGTTATGACATGACCATCACAAATTCACTGTCTAGTCATTGTAAGCATACCCTCAAAGAGTCTCTTCTCTTGATAGCTTGATTGCCATCACTGTATGTACTTGAAAACGGAAGTTATTTTATATTATTCTAATTCAGTTTTTCCCCTAAATCTGATTGGTATTCCATATAGTTGAAGATTTGCGTGGTTTTACTCTACAAATGAAAAGACAAAAACACTACAGCAGAAATGTGTAAGTGGCACAGAGATACTTACATGAAAAAGCCTTATTTTCCTTATATTAGGAACACTGAGGCCCTGAAGATGGGATTGCCTCTCTGTTCTACTCAGACATTGTATTTTTAAAAACCAAACATTAGTTCACCTCACAATAACAACATTCCAGTTTAAAGAATGTAAAAGATTGCCAACTTAAGTTTCCTGAACTTTCCCTCTTCTCAGTGACAAATGAGATTGTTACCCTCAACTATTTGGAACCTCGGACAGAATACGAGCTCTGCGTGCAGCTGGTCCGGCGTGGAGAGGGCGGGGAAGGGCATCCTGGACCCGTGAGGCGGTTCACAACAGCTTCTATCGGTCAGTTGAAGCAAACAGGCATTTATTTAGGAGCTGGGTGGGTGTGGGAGGAAGGGGAAAGAGGAAGGAAGACCAGGAAGGGCGGTGGTGGGTGGGTGGGTGGGTGGGATGGTGGTGGAAGGGGTTTGCTTTTGAATGGGTGGGAAAGTGACAGGAAGGCTAGCAACTTGGAGCCAAACCAGTCCTTTACTTGGGCTGCACTCCTGGTCTGTCTCCCTGGGGGAGGGTGTCGGCAGCAATCCACCGGGACAGAGAAGGAAGCAGATGACCCTTCAGGAAGGCAGGGACATCCCTTGGGAGTTGGGATTTACTTAGCAGCAACTGTGCTCCGTCTTGGCTCCCGAATTTTACCACCAGCTTCCTGTTTCCATCTTAAGGGCCCAAGACAGGCTCTTGCCGCATACGTACTCCAGAAATCCCAGTGTATTTACTTTAAAAAGTAATTTCTAGTTTTTCGAAGTCATTCACGTACATAGTGAGAACATTAAATAGAATGAAAGGCTTTTACCTATAGAACAGCAGTTCTGGGCTCCCCTGATGGCGCAGTGGTTAAGAATCCGCCTGCCAATGCAGGGGACACAGCTTTGAGCCCTGGTCCTGGAAGATCCCATATGCCGTGGAGCAACTAAGCCCATGCACCACAACTACTGAGCCTGTGTTCTAGAGCCTGCAACCCACAACTACTGAAGCCCGTGTGCCACAACTCCTGAGCCCACGTGCCACAACTCCTGAGCCCACGTGCCACAACTACTGAAGCCCGCACGCCTAGAGCCCGCGTTCCACAACAAGAAAAGCCACCGCAATAAGAAGCCCACACGCCGCAATGAAGAGTAGCCCCCCCTCGCCGCAACTGGAGAAAGTAGAGTCCCAGAGTGGTTAATAACTTGCCCATGGTAGTGTATCGGGTACATTGCCATACTAGATCTTCAGACTTGATATCTTTTGTTTCTCCTGGGAGAAACAAAATATCCAGGTATTTTTTACCTGGGAGCCCAAAGGCACGATGTCCTTATCCCAATTGATGAGTTTTCCTATTTTTAGTCCATTTACTAAAAGCAGAAGGGTATGGAATGATTTCGTGAGAAGCTAGGAAGAGCATCAAGCTCTTCTGCAGGGGTTGTGCATCCGTAACAGAGACTCTCCCCTCCACACTCCCCACCTAGTGTTCATCTGACCAGCAGCATCCTTAAAGAACCAAATGAAACTCAGTAGCTACTCTGATGCTTGTAGAAGCATTGCACAAGTAAGGAATGGCTTCCTGGGAACCCACCAGGTAGTAAATACCAAAAATAACACTGGAGACTACATATGACTTAGAGGATAAAGGAATCTCCATGACTGTGATCCACGGGGCCCCCTAATATGTCATCAGGTTGCTGCTAAAAGGCAAATGGTAGTTAATTCTCTCTTAGAGCGGTGCTGATGAATCAAAAGGGGAAGGCCATAATCTGACTCAGATGGAAAGTATTTATGGAACAGAACATAAAACACTTCACAGACCCATACTGTGCTGTCTTCAGCTCTCAGAATATGTTCCAGCCAGGATGTATTTAGAGATGTCTTGGAATATATTTCAAAGTAGTTCTCAGGGGTGGGCGGGAAGGGAATTCTTGAAGGTTCATCTTTTCCCAGCATTTGAATTTTGCTGATGTTTGTTTTTAAATTCATTTGGCAGCTGCACTATTTATAAGTGTGTTGGTTGAGTGATAAAGGCCGGGAAGGCCAGGAGGGGAGGGGAGAGAACATACTCTGAACACACGGCAGAGAGAGGGCAGCTTGGGAGGGGTGAAGGGTAAGTCATGCTCCCAAAGGGAAGGAAATGACCATTTATGCGGTTGCTCCTCTGGACCAGGCACAGGCTTAGAAGGTTTACATGTTTGCTGCACACCATCAGTCCTCCCTCTGTCTGCTGTCATCGTAAGCCTACCTACCCACTCCAGGTGGCTTATTTTGGAACTTAAACTTTAGAGAAGAGCAAAAGGAGGTGACATCACCTCTCTCAATTTGCAAAGGTTTTAGAGAAAAGACCAATAAGACCTGTAGCGTAATGTCCAGCAGGTGGCAGGACCTGATTGCCGGTTCTCCCTCATCTAAGGTGGTCAGAACTGGCCAGTGAGAGTCCTTCTCCCATTGGGTGGAAACAGACCCTTCCTCTCACCTCTAACCAAGTTTCTCGACCTTTTTATTTTATTTTTTTAAACTTTTTTTTCATTTTATTGGAATATAGTTGATATACAATGTTGTGTTAGTTTCAGGTGCACAGCAAAGTGATTGTTATACGTATATTCATTCTTTTTCAGATTCTTTACCTTATTTTAATTTTTGTAATTATCACCCTCTAAAGAGCTTCTTAGATTGTTTTGTCCTTAAGACAAAATCTCTGTCTCTTCTGCCATGAATTGTAATACCACAGATCTGTTTATATATTGTGGCCCTTCATAAACAATTGTCATTATCTAAAATTTTCTCATACCCCAAGAACCAATTTTTGCCCCCTTAGGGGCAATAATGTCCCCACCAAGAATGCATGAGTAGAGGATCACTATTCTATGTTTTGAAAATACTTTATATCTGAAGTTTAAAATATCAATATACTACTATTAGCTGAAAATTTACAGATTCCTCCACTGTCCCTTGGCCCAATGTATTTTATGAAGGAAGGAAGGAAGAGAGAGAGAAAATGTTGATAGAGCCCCTAACACCTTCCAAGCATTTTCACCTTCACTATCTCATTTCTCCTCCTGAGTCTGGAAGATGAGTATTTTCATTTCATGCTACATGTGAACTCAGAGAGGTTATGAATTTTCCCAAGGTCACAAAACTAAAGGGGCATGCTCCTGCCTCTTTGATTTCAAAACCCATATTGTTTCCATTCAGTTACCTCTCTGGTAGCCCAGGTTCTTGGGGGTAATTATGGCCACACGGCGTGTGGTCAGAGCCAAACCTTGATGTGATCAGAGCAGTGCGAGGCCTGGCCCGGCCATCACAGTGTTGTCATATCTGAAATTGTCCTTGCTAAGGGGAAGTAACCCTGAAATTGCTTTAAAATATATTACTCAAAATGGGAACAGAAACACTGAACCTACAACCCCAGAACCTTGGCAAATCCAGTGTTTCCATTTTTATCAGTTTCCTTCCTTTTTCACCAATTGTAGACATGACTTTTACCAAGTGGTAAGCAGAGTTTTTTTCTCGTGTGTTATAAGTTTTGGAGGGGCTTCTGTATTTTTTCCAATAAATTTTTAATCCCTTGGGTGGCTATATCATAATTTATTAAAGCATTTTCCTATTTTGTGCATTTTGGTTTCTTATGATTGCTTGTTATTATAAATAATGTCGTAATGGACATCTTCATGCACGTAGCTTTTCGCTTCCTTTGAGTTATTTCTTCAGGATAAATCCTTGGTAGTCAGACTATACTCCCAAAGTATATGATCATTTCTAGAGCTCTTGAAAAATATTCCCAAGTTGTCCTTCAAAGGGGTTGTATTCCTGTCTTACAATTACTCAAGTTACATACTAGAATGTTTTAAAGCTTTGCTATTCTGGTAGGGAAAAAAAAAAAGTATTACATGGCTGCTAGCGTGTTTCTTTGATAGCTTGTGAAACTGTATATTATTCTAGGAGCCAAGGTTATCCTATAAAGCTGTCCTTTGGGGCTGTTGTTACCTTCACCCTATATAAAAACAATGATTATTCTGGTTTCTCCTAGGTCTTCCTCCTCCAAGAGGTCTCAGTCTCTTACCAAAAAGTCAGACCACTCTAAATTTGACCTGGCAACCAATATTTCCAAGCTCAGAAGATGACTTTTATGTTGAAGTTGAGAGGAGGTCTGTGCTAATGAATAGTGACCAGCAGAATATTAAAGTGCCAGGCAACTTGACTTCAGTGCTCCTTAACAATTTACAGCCCAGGGAGCAGTACATAGTCCGAGCCAGAGTCAACACCAAGGCCCAGGGGGAATGGAGCGAAGATCTCATCGCTTGGACCCTTAGCGACAGTAAGTACCTCATGATGCCCCAGCCTTGCCTGAATGACACTTGGCTGCTGCCATTTAGACTTGGCTCCCATCACTTCAAGTCTGCTTCTTAGAAACCATAAAAGGTAGTTAGTTGTGAATGGAGGCCCATTAGTGCCCCCCACCAACACATCAAATCATTTTAGCAACCTGCAATATATACGAACGCTCCATGTATTTGGATTTGTGATAATTCAGGCAGGACTGTGCTAAAATTTACCTTTCCTTTCTATAGAGTTATTTATTAAGTAAATTAATAACATGAATAAGGTTTTCTAGGGCTTGTTGAATCTGTTATATGACAGTTTTTAGGATTGTTGTGTATCTATATGCACACAGATGATGATTCATCTAATTCATCTAATCTTTTTTTTTTTTTTAAACATCTTTATTGAAGTATAATTGCCTTACAATGGTGTGTTAGCTTCTGCTTTATAACAAAGTTAATCAGTTATACATATACAATATGTTCCCATATCTCTTCCCTCTTGCATCTCCCTCCCTCCCACCCTCCCCATCCCACCCCTCTAGGTGGTCACAATAATTCATCTAATCTTAAAAGCCAAAGAACTCTGCTTGAAAAATCTTCAAAACAGACAATTCTTGGCATTACAGTATATATTTGAGAGTAATAAAACAAATTTTCTTTCAAAATATTCTTCAGTTCAGGCTTCTCTCAATCTCATGTTGGTCATTAAAAATTAGTTGGAACTTCTAGGGTTTCTTTGTAGAATTGAAAGCTTTTTCGTCATGAACCAGAGAGCTCTATTTTGATTCACTGCATTAGAACTGTCTGTGCATTTTGGAGTCCTTGGAAAGACTAGGTGTTTCTGGGTCACACCAACCGTCACTTATGCTAGGATCCTGTGGTCTCTTGTCAACTCCCAAAGTCTGAGGTTCTTTTCTGCAGCTGAGTTGCCACCTCCCCAGTAACAGGTGTGTAAACTGGCTTTTGTTTTTCCAGGCACTCTCTTCTTGTATCAATAACGTGGAAATCTCAACGGTTTTGTCTGTGTTTAGGGATGTCTTCTTCATCTTTAAAAAATTCCGACATTTAGAAGTTATAGGACAATGCAGAGAATAATACAACAAAAACCTACATTTCTACCACATAGAATTAACAACTCTTAACATTTTGTCATATTTGCTTTCAGCCTTTTTGTGGAAGTCCACAATACAGATATATCAAAATCCTCTTTAACCATCATCCCCAATCTAATTCTCTCCCCCTCTCCCCAGAGACAACCAAAATTATGAGTTTATTATGTATCTTTCCATTCAATGTTGTATAATTTTAATACATTAAGTACTTCCATAAGTGTGCATATGCATATATATTCTCCATCTTGCTTTTTGAATATGTCTGCTAAGTGCTTAACATATTTTCTAACAAGTGCTTAATAAGGATAGGCCCTATGGGCCAGTGGCTAACTACAGACTAATAGGAATCTTATTTCTTCTACTTGAATCTATTTCTTAAAAGCTGTGTGACCTCAGCCAAGTCACTTAATCTCTCTGAGCCTCAATACTTACAGTAAGATTGTTATGAGGAGTCAATGAGTTACTATATGGAAGGGCCTATATAAATGTCAGCTCTCATCATTTTTCTGTTTTCCTCAGTATCAAAAACAGTGTAATAGCAGTTTGTGGAGTAACAGAATTTCCGAGGTCTTAATTTAGTGTAAGGATGGCAAATATGTGGTGTGTGTGTGTTGCCATTTTCCTGTCTGCAGCCCCTTGTCAAGTCTGCGTCGGGTCCACTACCAACTGATTGGAGTTACCCTCTGAGATAACACTTACTAGCCATTCATGGTTTATGAGCTGACATTAACTCTCTCTCAAAAGCATAATAATCGGGCTTCCCTGGTGGCGCAGTGGTTGAGAGTCTGCCTGCTAATGCAGGGAACACGGGTTCGAGCCCTGGTCTGGGAGGATCCCACATGCCGCGGAGCGGCTAGGCCCGTGAGCCACAATTACTGAGCCTGCGTGTCTGGAGCCTGTGCTCCGCAACAAGAGAGGCCGCGATAGTGAGAGGCCCGCGCACCGCGATGAAGAGTGGCACCCCCTTGCCACAACTAGTGAAAGCCCTCGCACAGAAACGAAGACCCAACGTAGCCATAAATTAAAAATAAATAAATAAATAAAAAATTAAAAAAAAAAAAAAAAAAGCATAATAATCAAAGAGATGGTAATATATCTTAAGTAAAATACATTAACTCTCTCTCAAAAGCATAATAATCAAAGAGATGGTAATATATCTTAAGTAAAATATTGTTTGTTTGTTTTAAATTTCTAGTTCTCCCTCCTCAACCAGAAAACATCAAGATTTCCAACATCACAGACTCCTCAGCTGTGATCTCTTGGACAATCCTGGATGGCTATTCTATTTCTTCTATCATCATCCGTTACAAGGTTCAGGGCAAGAATGAAGACCAGCACATTGATGTGAAGATCAAGAATGCCACCATCACCCAGTATCAGCTCAAGGGCCTAGAGCCCCAGACAGCTTACCAGGTGGACATCTTTGCAGAGAACAACATAGGGTCAAGCAATCCAACCTTTTCTCATGAACTGATGACTCTTTCTGAATCTCAAGGTTGGTAGAGTGGACAGGTATTTACATAGAATTATTTCTGCAGAGTATCAGAAAAGCCCCACTGTCTTACGATATTTACCCCATATTCGCATCATGTGACATAATGGGCTGGTAGGCGTCACCATCTCTAAAGAGGTCCTTGGAATGCAAATGCCCCTTGGAAGGATAACCTGTTGATCTGTTATCTATCATGAAAACTTAGGTGAACTTAGCCCATCAGCACTCCCCATCCAGCAATCGAAGCTCTGAGGGACATGAATGTGATTCCATGCAGAAGGAAGACAGAGGACCCAGCTTAGTGGAGACAGCCCTGCGTGGTGCTTCAGTGGGCACTCCAGGAACCACACTCCACTCTTTCTCAGAACGAACCCTCTTTTAGCTCAGATGACACTATGCTAGTCCGAGTTTTCTTTTACTTTTCAGATCCAGGTTATGATGTCTCCACGTCCAACGCTAACCCCCACTCCAGAGAGAATAAGCCCTTTGAGATAGAGATCCCTCAGAGTTCCAAGCACACGAGGCCCAGTGTTTGAGATTTTTTTGAAATTGAAATATAGCTGATGTAATGTACAATATTATGTTAGTTTCAAGAGCACTACATAGTGATTTGACATTTGCATATATTATGAAATGATCACCACAATAAGGCTAGTAATCATCTGTCTCCATATAAAGTGATTACAATATTATTGACTATATTCCATATGCTGTATATTACATCCCCGTGGCTTATTTATTTCATAACTGGAGGGTTGTACCTCTTAAACCTCTCCAGTGTTTGTGATTGGTAAAACCTGTTGAATGTAATTAGTGAACAAGGACCCCGGGGGTGGGAAGAACTGCAGCTCCTGGAGAGCCTTCCCTCTGAGGTCTGTCTGAAATTGCACTTCCTCGCCCTCTGCACTCTACAGCTTGTGCAAGGGAATGTAGCTAGAGGGACATTATAGGGAAATGGTGATTTTTACAAATTTATAATTCAGACCAGAGTATTTTTACAGAAAATGTTATAGCACTAAAAACTTCTTGGTTCTCTTGAGGCCTACCTAGGGCTTAAGAAATAAAATCAAGCAAGCCCTGTTCTCAGTGCTGATTCTTTGGAACATGTTTGAAATATGCAAGGAATGATGGGTCTGCCAATTATAGAGAATTGTATTCAATAGTTTTCACATGACACTCTTAATAAATGCATAATTCCTATAGTTACTTGTGTTTTGGTAAAACATCTACAGGCCCTAAATCCAAGCTATAAATAAAATACAGAGAGAAAAATTTAAAGACAAGATGTAACAAAACTAAAAACCCCTCATCATCCCATTTCAGACATCTCTTTATGCACGTATAAAACGGAGATAGGAAGAAAGGTAGCTAATCACAAAAGAATAATTGTTAAAAGATAGCATCATGCTCTACATGCTGTTTCTCATAAAAATACATTGAATTTATCTTTATTTGAATTTAAATAAGGGAGAGAAGTGGAGGGGTTATACCACAGTCTTTAATAGTTTATTTTGACCTGAGCCCAAAATTTAATGGTTTTTCTCTCTCTTTCTTCTTTCCTTCCTTCTTTCCTTGTCCCATTGGTATCCTCAGGTTTTCTCCATCAGCTCTTTTTTTTTTTTTAACATCTTTATTGTAGTATAATTGCTTTACAATGTTGTGTTAGTTTCTGCTGTATAACGAAGTGAATCAGCTATATGTATATATATATCCCCATATCTCCTCCCTCTTGCATCTCCCTCCCACCCTCCCTACCCCACCCCTCTAGGTGGTCACAAACAAGCTGATCTCCCTGTGCTATGCAGCTGCTTCCCACTAGCTATCTATTTTACATTTGGTAGTATATATATGTCAAGGCTACTCTCTCACTTCACCCCAGCTTACCCTTCCCCCTCCCCGTGTCCTCAAGTCCATTCTCTACGTCTGCGTCTTTATTCCTGTCCTGCTCCTAGGTTCATCAAAACAATTTTTTTTTTTTTAGATTCCATATATATGTGTTAGCATATGGTATTTGTTTTTCTCTTTCTGACTTACTTCACTCTGTATGACAGCCTCTAATTTGTTTGTTTTTATGGCTGAGTAATATTCCATTGTACATATGTGCCACATCTTCTTTATCCATTCATCTGTTGATGGACACTTAGGTTGCTTCCATGTCCTGGCTATTGTAAATAGTGCTTCAGTGAACATTGTGGTACATGTCTCTTTTTGAATTATGGTTTTCTCAGGGTATATGCCCAGTAG
This sequence comes from Balaenoptera musculus, assembly GCF_009873245.2. Classification (NCBI taxonomy): domain Eukaryota; kingdom Metazoa; phylum Chordata; class Mammalia; order Artiodactyla; family Balaenopteridae; genus Balaenoptera; species Balaenoptera musculus. Next base: position 40,999,181 of record NC_045790.1, on the reverse strand, counting down.
TGATATTCCTGGGTCATATGGTAGATCTATTTTTAGTTTTTTAAGGAACCTACATACTGTTCTCCATAGTGGCTGTATCAATTTACATTCCCACCAACAGTGCAAGAGGGTTCCCTTTTCTCCACACCCTCTCCAGCATTTATTGTTTCTAGATTTTTTGATGATGGTTATTCTGACCAGTGTGAGGTGATACCTCACTGCAGTTTTGTTTTGCATTTCTCTAATGATTAGTGATGTTGAGCATCCTTTCATGTATTTATTGGCAATCTGTATATCTTCTTTGTAGAAATGTCTACTTAGGTCTTCTGCCCATTTTTGGAATGGGTTGTTTGTTTTTTTGATATTGAGCTGCATGAGCTGCTTGTATATTTTGGAGATGAATCCTTTGTCAGTTGCTTCATTTGCAAATATTTGCTCCCATTCTGAGGGTTGTCTTTTTGTCTTGTTTATGGTTTCCTTTGCTGTGCAAAAGCTTTTAAGTTTCATTAGGTCCCATTTGTTTATTTTTGTTTGTATTTCCATTTCTCGAGGAGGTGGGTCAAAAAGAATCTTGCTGTGATTTATGTCATAGAGTGTTCTACCTATGTTTTCCTCTAAGAGTTTGATAGTGTCTGGCCTTACATTTAGGTCTTTAATCCATTTTGAGTTTATTTTTGTGTATGGTGTTAGGGAGTGTTCTAATTTCATTCTTTTACGTGTACCTGTCCAGTTTTCCCAGTGCCACTTATTGAAGAGGCTGTCTTTTCTCCATTTTATACTCTTGCTTCCTTTATTAAAGATAAGGTGACCGTATGTGCATGGGTTAATCTCTGGGCTTTCTATCCTGTTCCATTGATCTATATTTCTGTTTTTGTGCCAGTACCATACTGTCTTGATTACTGTAGCTTTGTAGTATAGTCTGAAGTCAGGGAGCCTGATTGCTCCAGCTCCTTTTTTCCTTTCTCAAGATTGCTTTGGCTATTCGGGGTCTTTTGTGTTTCCATACAAATTGTGAAATTTTTTGTTCTAGTTCTGTGAAAAATGCCATTGGTAGTTTGATAGGGATTCCACTGAATCTGTAGATTGCTTTGGGTAGTATAGTCATTTTCACAATGTTGATTCTTCCAATGAAAGAACATGGTACATCTCTCCATCTGTTTGTATCATCTTTAATTTCTTTCATCAGTGTCTTATTGTTTTCTGCATACAGGTCTTTTGTCTTCTTAGGTAGGTTTATTCCTATTTATTTTATTCTTTTTGTTGCAATGGTAAATGGAAGTGTTTCCTGAATTTCCCTTTCAGATTTTTCATCATTAGTGTATAGAAATGCAAGAGATTTCTGTGCATTAATTTTGTATCCTGCAACTTTACCAAATTCATTGGTCAGCTCTAGTAGTTTTCTGGGAGCATCTTTAGGATTCTCTATGTATAGTATCATGTCATCTGCAAACAGTGGCAGCTTTACTTCTTGTTTTCTGATTTGGATTCCTTTTATTTCTTTTTCTTCTCTGATTGCTGTGGCTAAAACTTCCAAAACAATGTTGAATAATAGTGGTGAGAGTGGGCAACCTTGTCTTGTTCCTGATCTTAGAGGAAATGGTTGCAGTTTTTCACAATTGAGAATGATGTTGGCTGTGGGTTTGTCATATATGGCTTTTATTATGTTGAGGTAAGTTCCCTCTATGCCTACTTTATGGAGAGTTTTTATCATAAATGGGTGTTGAATTTTGTCAAAAGCTTTCTCTGCATCTATTGAGATGATCATATGGTTTTTCTCCTTCAATTTGTTAATATGGTGTATCACATTGATTGATTTGCATATATTGAAGAATCCTTGCATTCCTGGGATAAACCCCACTTGATTATGGTGTATGATCCTTTTAATGTGCTGTTGGATTCTGTTTGCTAGTATTTTGTTGAGGATTTTTGCATCTATGTTCATCAGTGATATTGGCCTGTAGTTTTCTTTCTTTGTGACATCTTTGTCTGGCTTTGGTATCAGGGTGATGGTGGCCTCGTAGAATGAGTTTGGGAGTGTTCCTCCCTCTGCTATATTTTGGAAGAGTTTGAGAAGGATAGGTGTTAGCTCTTCTCTAAATGTTTGATAGAATTCACCTGTGAAGCCATCTGGTCCTGGGCTTTTGTTTGTTGGAAGATTTTTAATCACAGTTTCAATTTCAGTGTTTGTGATTGGTCTGTTTATATTTTCTATTTCTTCCTGGTTCAGTCTCGGAAGATTGTGCTTTTCTAAGAATTTGTCCATTTCTTCCAGGTTGTCCATTTTATTCTCATAGTTGCTTGTAGTAATCTCTCATGATCCTTTGTATTTCTGCAGTGTCAGTTGTTACTTTTTCATTTCTAATTCTGTTGATTTGAGTCTTCTCCCTTTTTTTCTTGATGAGTCTGGCTAATGATTTATCAATTTTGTTTATCTTCTCAAAGACCCAGCTTTTAGTTTTATTGATCTTTGCTATCGTTTCCTTCATTTCTTTTTCATTTATTTCTGATTTGATTTTTATGATTTCTTTCCCTCTGTTAACTTTGAGGTTTTTTTGTTCTTCTTTCCCTAATTGCTTTAGTTGTAACATTAGGTTGTTTATTTGAGATTTTTTTTGTTTCTTCAGGTAGTATTGTATTGCTATAAACTTCCTTCTTAGAACTGCTTTTGCTGCATCCCATAGGTTTTGGGTCATTGTGTTTTCATTGTCATTTGTTTCTAGGTTTATTTTGATTTCCTCTTTGATTTCTTCAGTGATGTCTTGGTTATTTAGTAGCGTATTGTTTAGCCTCCATATGTTTGTATTTTTTACAGTTTTTTCCCTGTAATTGATATCTAGTCTTATAGCATTGTGGTCAGAAAAGATACTTGATACGATTTCAATTTTCTTAAATTTACCAAGGCTTGACTTGTGACCCAAGATATAATCTATCCTGGAGAATGTTCCATGAGCCCTTGAAAAGAAAGTGTATTCTGTTTTATTTGGATGGAATCTCTTATAAATATCAATTAAGTGCATCTTGTCTAATGTGTCATTTAAAGCTTGTGTTTCCTTATTTATTTTCGTTTTGGATGATCTGTCCATTGGTGAAAGTGGGGTGTTAAAGTTCCCTACTATTATTGTGTGACTGTCCATTTCCCCTTTTATGGCTGTTAGCATTTGCCTTATGTATTGAGGTGCTCCTATGTTGGATGCATAAATATTTACAATTGTTATATCTTCTTCTTGGATTGATCCCTTGATCATTATGTAGTGTCCTTCTTTGTCTCTTGTAATAGTCTTTAAAGTCTATTTTGTCTGATATGAGAATTTCTACTCCAGCTTTCTTTTGATTTCCATTTGCATGGAATATCTTTTTCCATCCCCTCACTTTCAGTCTGTATGTGTCCCTAGGTCTGAAGTGGGTCTCTTGTAGACAGCATATATATGGGTCTTGTTTTTGTATCCATTCAGCCAGTCTATGTCTTTTGGTTGGAGCATTTAATCCATTTACATTTAAGTTAATTATCGATATGTATGTTCCTATTACCATTTTCTTAATTGTTTTGAGTTTGTTTTTGTAGGTCTTTCCTTCTCTTGTGTTTCCTGCCTAGAGAAGTTCCTTTAGCATTTGTTGCAAAGCTGGTTTGCTGGTGCTGAATTCTCTTAGCTTTAGCTTGTCTGTAAAGGTTTTAATTTCTCCGTCGAATCTGAATGAGATCCTTGCTGGGTAGAGTAATCTTGGTTGTAGGTTTTTCACTTTCATCACTTAAATATGTCTTGCCACTCCCTTCTGGCCTGCAGAGTTTCTGCTGAAAGATCAGCTGTTAACCTTATGGGGATTCCCTCATATGTTATTTGTTGCTTTTCCCTTGCTGCTTTTAATAATTTTTCTTTGTATTTGATTTTTGATAGTTTGTTTAATATGTGTCTTGGCGTGTTTCTCCTTGGATTTATCCTGTATGGGGCTCTCTGCACTTCCTGGACTTGATTGACTATTTCCTTTCCCATGTTAGGGAAGTTTTCAACTGTAATCTTTTCAAATATTTTCTCAGACCCTTTCTTTTTCTCTTCTTCTTCTGGGACCCCTATAATTCGAATGTTGGTGCATCTAATGTTGTCCCAGAGGTCTCTGAGACGTCACTCAATTCTTTTCATTCTTTTTTCTTTATTCTGCTCTGTGGTAGTTATTTCCCCTATTTTATCTTCCAGGTCACTTATCCATTCTTCTGCCTCAGTTATTGTGCTATTGATTCCTTCTAGAGTATTTTTAATTTCATTTATTGTGTTGTTCAGCATTGTTTGTTTGCCCTTTAGTTCTTCTAGGTCCTTGTTAAACGTTTCTTGTATTTTCTCCATTCTATTTCCAAGATTTTGGATCATCTTTACTATCATTACTCTGACTTCTTTTTCAGGTAGACTGCCTATTTCCTCTTCATTTGTTTGGTATGGTTGGTTTTTACCTTGCTCCTTCATTTGTTGCATATTTCTCTGTCTTCTCATTTTGCTTAACTTACTGTATTTGGGGTCTCCTTTTCACAGGCTGCAGGTTCGTAGTTCCCGTTGTTTTTGGTGTCTGCCCCCGGTGGGTGAGGTTGGGTCAATGGCTTGTGTAGGCTTCCTGGTGTAGGGGACTGGTGCCTGTGCTCTGGTGGATGAGGCTGGACCTTGTCTTTCTGTTGGGCAGGGCCACGTCCAGCAGTGTGTTTTGTGGTGTCTGTGAACTTAGTATGATTTTAGGCAGCCTCTCTGCTAATGGGTTGTGTTGTGTTCCTGTCTTGCTAGTCGTTTGGCATGGGGCATCCAGCACTGGAGCTTGTTGGCTGTTGGGTGGAGCTGGGTCTTAGTGTTGAGACGGAGATCTCTAGGAGAGCTCTTGCCAATTGATATTACATGGGGCCAGGAGGTCTCTGGTGGTCCAGTGTCCTGAACTTGGCTCTCCCACCTCAGAGGCTCAGGTTTGACACCAGGCCAGAGCACCAAGACCCTGTCAGCCAGGTGGCCAGGTATGGGGGGGATTTTCTTGCCTTTTGGGAAGTCTGAGGTCTTCTGCCAACGTTCAGTAGGTGTTCTGTAGGAGTTGTTCCACATGTAGATGTATTTTTGATGTATTTGTGGGGAGGAAAGTGATCTCTATGTCTTACTCCTCCACCATCTTGAAGGTCCTCCTGCCATAGGAGCCTCCACTGAAGATGCCAACCTCCACAAGAGCTAGAGGTGCAGAGGCTTTTTATTCAGAGGTTTTGCAGCTTGTTTTTTTTGTTTGTTTTCCTTTGTGCTTCGTCTAGTTTCAGTTGTTCACAGGGTGCTTCATGCAGAGGCCTTGCATCTGGCACTTCAGATCAGAATGCCTAGTGAGAAAACCTCCATCAGCTTTTTAAAACAAGAAAAAAGCCAAAGCAAAATATCTTACAGACGCTATGCTCTTTAGCGTTGCAGAGCTTTAAAGCTTTTCTAGGTGGTGAAATTGTGCAGGGAGGTTTAGTCACTTACCCAAAGTCATAGATCTAGTTAGTCATTCTTACTATTACTCGATAATATTCATCTGCTTGGGCCTGTACTTGGAAGTGAACGTTGAACAAAGGACAACAATTAGTGATCAGCATGTTGCCATTTAAAAAGGACTTTTGCACATTTCTTTGAACTTATAACAGCCCTGTGAGTCGGACTCATCTCCATTGAGTTCCAGAAAATAAATGAGTAGCCCAAGGTCACCTAGCAGGGCTCAGGCTGGGCTCAGGCTGCCATTACTTTCCCATTACACTCCCATTACACTGTGACTTCTCCTGCAGATGGTCTTGGCCTCTCTCTCTACCTAGACTAACCTGCTCCTTCTCCTGTGTTCTCCGGCACAGCCCCAGCAGACCTCGGAGGCGGGAAGATGCTGCTGATCGCCATCCTTGGCTCAGCGGGAATGACCTGCCTGACGGTGCTGTTGGCCTTTCTGATCATGTTGCAGTTGAAGAGGGCAAACGTCCAAAGAAGAATGGCCCAAGCCTTCCAAAACGTGGTATGTCTCATCTTCCTGATAGTAATAAGTGCAAGTCCACATATATGCAGAACCTTCATTTTAAAGATATGGGTCAAAAATTTTACCTGTAAAGCAAGTATTTCCCTTAGGCAAGTTTCATCTTTTCTTTGTCTTCCATTATGAAATGGGAGATAAATAGCATGACTATATAATTTCTGGTCCAAATCAGAACAATTCTAAGAGAGAAAAAGTTGCTCTTAATAAGTATGCAGGAAACCAAGCCTAAAGCAGGACTACTGCCCCATCAGAAAGAGAATACAGTTATACTAGTAATAAGTCACCAGAGAGGGTAATCTTGTAATATAAAGAACTGAACATTTTTGGTAATGAAGGGCATAAGGGTAACCAGACCTCAGAGTGATAGGTAATGAAGATTTGCACTAGACCAGTTTTCTCCACGTTTCCGTTTCCAGTTTCCATTTTGTACTTCTAATATCTCTTTCAATTCTATTATCCCTCCTATATGTATGGATTACATATATGCGTGTATCTCCATTCCTGTGCACCCTTCGGTCTGCAGCCATAGTTCATGGTGCTTGGCACGGCCTCTTTCTTTCATCTAGGAATTTTGACCAGTAAAAAGTTTAGAAAATCATACTTTACCTATAGGCACCCCATTTGAGTCCTTTGCTATACAACAGCCTGAACATTTCTCTAGTTTGTGGTTTCAAGCTCTGTAAAATTAATCTGTACCCAACTTTATTGATTTTGTATATGAAACATTGAGTACAATTACATATTCCAAATGAGGTATACCTTCCTGTACATGAGTCCCTGAGATTCCCTTCAGTACAGAACAAGGGAAGCTCTGTAATCTGACTCCTTGCCAGATCTGGCTCAACTCAGGCTGTCCCTGTAGAGGAAGGACCAGCAAGGGGGTAGAGAGTGCTAGAGCGCATCATGGTACTGATGCTTTGTCCTGATACCATCAGCAGCCATTGAAACTCAGGAGAAAAGGAGACACCCTGTTGGGTTTTGCTCTAAGAATCAGTCATCTTGGGGCCACTGTCAAGTGCCAGAGTGGGCTTGAGAGATTCTGAGCTTTAGGACATGTGGGAGAGAGTGAGTAAGAGCCAAGAATAGACCAAGATGATGCTAGGAAACAAAGCTCTCACAGAGGTGTGTCCTGTGACTGACCCAGATAGATCTCTGAGTTCTTTCTCCAGATCAGAACTCAACACCTGCTCATTCCACAGCAGAGTAGAAACTCAAGTGTGACTAACTCAGGGATATGCTATTTCGTGGCATACATGCTGTTATCCTCCCCTCCCTCACCTCTGCAGACATAACTAATTGATTGCGGCATGCTTTGCCACTGAGGCCTGTGATCGTGCCCATGCAGCTCTATAGGCAGCCACTTCATCTGAGTGGGCCCGTTCAATGAACCCTATTTCCGTTTTCATTCTAGAATTGGATACAGTATTTCTTTTTTCACCCAGGGTGGGTACAAATCAGGAGGTATTATGTACCTTAAAATTATGAAAAATCCTGACACAAAAACCATTATTCTTCTAGCGGGAAGAACCAGCTGTGCAATTCAACTCAGGAACTCTGGCCCTGAACAGGAAGGCCAAAAACAACCCAGATCCTACAATTTATCCAGTGCTTGACTGGAATGACATCAAATTTCAAGATGTGATTGGGGAGGGTAATTTTGGCCAGGTTCTGAAAGCTCGCATCAAGAAGGACGGGTTACGGATGGACGCCGCCATCAAGAGAATGAAAGGTCAGTGCTTGGACTGCTCGAGTCAGCATTTTACTAGGGTGGGGGGACAGCTTGACTTCCTGTTGAATCTTTCCTCTAAGGTCTTACACTCTTCAAACAAAAAATTGGCGTGGTGTCAGAGAGAGCTGTTATGTGCAACTGGAGGTGATGTTTCCTTTGAGGGTCAGGATGTAGACATGAAGGCATAAGCTATTTAGGTACCACTGTCCTGATTCCTTGGGATGTGAGAATACAGATTCTCTGTCATACCCTGCTGACTTTGGGGGAGCATTCTTTTTCTTAATCCAGTGGTTCTCAAAATTGAGCATGCATCCGAATCACCTGGAAGCCTTGTTAAAAAAACCAGATTCTTCAGCTCCACCCCACAGTTTCTGATACAGTAAGTCTGGCGCAGGGCCAGAGAACTTGGATTTCTAATTAGTTCCCATGTGATGCTGATTCTGAGGCTTGGGAGACCACACTTGGCAAACCACTATCTTCATGGATCATCTGCATCAACATTCCTAGAAATATTGTTAGAAATGCATCTACTTGGGTTTCTCCCCCTCATGGTTCTACTATATTCTAATTTCTGGGATGGCGCATGAAAAATCTGTGTTTTTAAGCTTGCTCAGTGGCTCTTCTGTACACTCAAGTTTGAAAACCCTTGATCTATGGTCACAGGAACTAGATCTTTTCCAGTTGTGTTCAAGACTGCTTGGGGAAAGAAAACAAACAAAAAAAAGACTGCATGGGGCCTATCCATTTAATCAGCTCTTCTGAGAAAGCAGAATGACTTGTTCCCTGGCAATACTAGCTGTCTTCTCTTCCGGGTGAAATGGCAGTTTAGAAATGACTTGATTGCGAAGCTGCACTGTTGCTTTTACAGCACACAGGCTTGGAAAGTGGCGTATTAGAGCCAGCAATGTAATTACTACTTTTATTGGGCAGCTCCATAATAAGGACTCTCTGAGGTTGCTGATGGGTCTTCCTTCTTTTTGACTGCAATATTAAGCCTAAGATGACAGTTAACCCTAAATCTTTTTAAATCATCGCTGTTTTCCACACTGCTAGAAAACACTATGTCAGAAAATGAACAAAACAAAATAAACACAGTATTATTTATGCTTAGAGACAGTAATGTTTCAAACCACACACACACACACACACACACACACACACACCCCTTGCTTAGCATCCAGAAATCCCTTTTTCATTTTGCTACTTTAGTTACAGGGAGCTTTAGGAAGCAGTAAAAATAGTGAGAGGAGAGAGGGTGTAGAACTTTGTAGCATCAGTTTTTATTGGCATCTGACCTGAGCTGATTGTCTATCTCATGCCCATGTGAAGAGGTAGAATAGCTTAACAGGGCACCAGGGCAGACAGTTTTTGCAGGAAAAGTCATGCATGCAAAGAGGGCAGCTACTGACAACCTTATTGTAAAGAGCTTTGTTTTTTAAATGCTCCCAAGGTATTGACCCTCAGGTCCCTGTGGTATAAACAGGGTCCTCGACTTGGAATTGCCTACTTGTCAGCCTTACGGGTACCCTTAGCCCATATGAAACATTCCTATAATTTCCAAGCATGTTCAAGCATGCACATGGCTACCAGCTCCCTTCTCACCCCTTCCCCCAATGTTATTTCTTCAAAAAGCCATAATAGCTTACTGTCACTGACTCAAGGCTTATCAGCCAGTTGTGCGTCAGCCGAAGAGCTTTCTCTTCAGCCTGATTGGTGGTTCTCCCTCTGATCAAAGGGCTAGTGGACAGATGGAATGAAAGGAACAGAAAGAAATGCAACTGTTTCCTGACTACCAAGCAACTTCTATGAAAATGTCATTGAGATTTGAGTTTTTTCAGTAGGACTGGTTTAGGCAAAAAGTAAAGTTATTATAATAAAGCAAGGTGTGTACACTACTGGTGATGTTTCACTACAACTTTGTTTTTATTCCTGAGCATATTTGTCTCTGGACGGTAGAGTTAGCTGGGAGAGCCAGAGTCTAAGAATGGACGCAGCTCCATCTCGACCAAATCATTTCCCTGGGTACTTGAGAGCTTCAACAGGAAAACTTCAGAGCAGTGGTTCTCAAGCAGGGGTGATTTTGCCCCCAGGGGGGACATCTGGTGATTTCTGGATACATTTTCAGTTGGGCTACTTGTATCTAGTGGGTCAGGTCAGAGGTGCAGCTAAACATCCTACTTCATACAGGACAGCCCCCAACAGTAAAGAAGCATCTGCATTATAGTCATCTCTGATTTCTACAGTTTTCCAGACCTAATGGTGGCTGAGTGTACCTGAAGGTTCTGGGGAGCAGAGGGGGGACAGTTGTTTCTGAAGAGGTGTAACAGAAAGGGATCACTACTCTTTACTTTCTTCCCAGAATATGCTTCCAAAGATGACCACAGGGACTTCGCTGGGGAACTGGAGGTGCTTTGTAAACTTGGACACCACCCAAACATCATCAATCTCTTGGGAGCGTGTGAACATCGTGGTAAGATGCTCTTTTCCTGGCTTTCCTGCCAGATTTTTTTTTTTTTTTAAAAACAGGCACATTCCATATTGAAATTAGGAAACACAGTCATCTAAGATTGTTATCTATTTTTTTTTAAGTTGAAGTTTCAGTCTGAATGTCTGGTCCCATTAATAGATCGTGCTGAGATTTAGTATCTTTTTGAAGGTAGATCCCAAGGTTGAATCTTTTGGCCTCTGACGTGGTTCAGCTATTACTGCCCAAAAATATCCACAGCTCCGACATGCCTTCACCTTTGCTAATCCAGAGGCTTTCTCAGCTACTACTAAGTGGATTGAGGCAGCCCTGTGCACCAGGAAGAGTGAAGTAGATTGGTTCTTGTTAGTTGCCTACCTTTTCATTTTCCCTCCAAACCCAAGGAACTTATATTCTGAATGTTAAATCTGTGAATGCCATTAATCTACCGTAATGTGAAAGCACTGGTGATGCTTAGGTTAAAATAATAATAATAAGCTTATATCTAATAGTATCAATACTTTTTTTTTATCCAAAACAATGCCCTGTACAATAACACTGAAGTTTTACAACTATCCTATGTCACACATACTCTTAAGTTCAACTTATATTATTAATTCAAGTATTTATTGAGTATTTCCTATTGTAATGTGTGTAACTAGCTGTGAATGAGTAGGTAACAAGAAATCTTTCATGGCTTTACCTCTGCATGCTACCTGGGTTTGTAGGTCTAAATCTATGCTTAATCTTAATTTCTCGTGGAAAAATTTGCTCCAACAAAAAAGCTCCACACAGCAATTATTTACAAACTTGACAACCTCTTGTTGACTTTGCAGCACAAATACCAACAATGGAAAAGAGACTACTTCCTTTTCCTCAATTTATTAAACTAAAAATACTGGTACTTCAAACAATATATCATTCTGTGACCCAATAAGGGTGTAATTCTGAAAGACAGATCATGTCTCTTAGGTTAAATAATGAAGTAATGACATTTATTTTTGAGCTATTTCCTGAGAACAGTAATCAGCATGGGACAGCAGTAAATGAAAGTTAAAAAAAAAAAAAAAGAAAGAAACTGACAACAACAGAAGAATATATATCTTTTAAAATTTTGCTCTACCGTCACATTATTGGTTGGCTCTTAAAATTTATAATTCAGTAAAGAAGTGAGAAAGCACATTCATACCAGAATTGAAGTATATCTTTCCTTATAGTACAAGAGGATTCAGTGCTAGAAGATTTCTTTTTTTTTTGAGAATTTCACTTTCTTAGAATATCTTTGAAGTTTAAATTCATTCGACATTAAAAAAAAAAACCAAATAATTCACATTTAAAAGACAGTAAAACCACTTTACTTTTCATTGGCTCCAAAGATCAATGTTTTTATCAAAGCAGATTACATTTTATTAAAAAAGAAAAAGGAGAAAGCAATTTGGAATAAAAATAAGACACTGCACCACAGTTTCCTCTAGGAACTATTTTGTTTCATTTTTTTCCTAAAAGGTTGAGTTTTCTGGTTTCTGTAAGCAAAAATGCAATCCTGACACTAGACTCTGCTGACTAGTGACCTACTCAGCAATACAGTGACTTATTCCAGATTTTAGGGAGAAGCAGAAGGCAGGAGAGAGAGAAAGTTACCTGGTGTGGGTCCTTCTGCTATAGATATTTAATTGTTGTTTATTGATTAAAAAAAAATAACCTCAGGAAAAGCTAGATTCATACTGGAATAACATGCTTGGCTCATATTAGGTTCTTGATATTCAATATTGATTGAATAAAAAAATGAAAGGTGATGTGGGCTAGCTGTCTTAGATCGTCTGGAAGCAAATGCTTTGATTTCATTCTACTAGTGTCACCGAGTAGGTGACAGGAAGCCCTCTATGTTTGGTAGGGGTGGGGAGGGGAACCCTGAGAGCAAGCACTTTAAGTATTGCAGGAATGATGTCACCTGTCTTCCTCCTGGCCCCAGCATTACCGAGGTTGGTACCACTAGATGTGTAACTTTACGATAAAACAGAGGTTTATAAGCGGCTCCCGAGGATCATAGCACATCTCATAAATATCACGGCAGCTTAGGGCTACTGATAAAGTGGTGCTCTCTCCCTTCCCGCACAGGCTACCTGTACCTAGCCATCGAGTATGCCCCCCACGGTAACCTCCTTGACTTCCTGCGCAAGAGCCGCGTGCTGGAGACGGACCCCGCATTCGCCATCGCTAACAGCACCGCCTCCACGCTGTCCTCCCAGCAGCTCCTCCACTTTGCAGCAGATGTGGCCCGGGGAATGGACTACTTGAGCCAAAAACAGGTTCGTCCTGAGGACCTTGCTTTGGACATCTTTCCTCTGAAATTCTCTCTGGAATCAGAGTTTAGATAAGTTTGTACATTTTTTTTTTGGTCCCTCTCTCTTCCTTAATTCCTTCTTACAATCTTCTAACTTTCATATCTTTGCTAATGTTCCATCTCTTTATATAGAGGTTAATGCCCAACACTGACGGTATGTTTATCTAGTGACTCTCATCATGTATATTTGGTGAGGTGCCTTCACCGATCTTAGCTTGGTGTGGCTCTAAATAATGCACAGTAGCAGAGGCCATTCATGGCAACTGGAAGATTTCATGACCTGGTTTTGCTTCCAGGTTGCTCCTCCAGAGACATGTGGGTCATTCGGCAGAATCCACTCACTGAGCCTTTAGGAGAGGAACTTTAAGGGAACTGGATTCTGGTGATTTTTGAAAACCCCTTTTCACACTGACCTCTCTGTTTCCCAAAGCTCTTGCCCCTAGGCAAGAAACAAAATGGAGTGAAAAAGCAAATGCGATGCTGAAAATACATGATTTTTTTTTTTTAATTTCAGTTTATTCACAGGGACCTGGCTGCCAGGAACATTTTAGTTGGTGAAAACTATGTAGCCAAAATAGCCGATTTTGGATTGTCCCGAGGTCAAGAAGTGTACGTGAAAAAGACGATGGTAAGTTCAGAACAGACGCTGATGAGATCCTTTCCGGGGCACCCCTCTCTCTCCTGATGTCGTTTCTCTTAGAATACCATCTTTCTGTGACGACTGAGGCCTCTGACCATTTTCCCCATTGGATAATGCCCTGGCCCAGCAAACATCCTTTCTCATTTTTGATTCCTAAAATGACTAGAGGGTCCACATTTACCAATGAAGAAGGCCCTGTCACATGTGGCCAAGTAATTGAACGTGCAAGCCTCATGCTGCAGGGACTCAGGTCTACATCCAGCCCAGACCCTGAGGTCTGGTCTCACTCAGAAACCTCTGGAGAGCTCCCACAGTCCCCTTTTGCACAGCAAACATAGGAGGGGGAAAAAGACACTTAATATACTTTCTAAAACATCAAGGAAATCAATTAATGAGGTTCCTAAATCACAAGGATGCTCTAGAGAGAAACTCATAACTTCTAAATGCTCATATAAGATTTCCCTCTTTGCCAAAAGTTCTCTGCTCACTCTTCAAGCCCCAATGAAATCCACTTTCACCTAATGATACCTAGTCTCCTAAACAGTCACATTTTATCTTCAAATACAAGCTCCCGGGAGAACCTCACCACAGTGTTAGAAGAGAGAAGCTGGACTCATTCTGCTACTTTTGTCCACCCTAGAATCATAAAGCCCTGGACGTGCCACATTCCTGGACATTAGTGCTGTGCCGACAACATGCCACCACCCTCTGCTTTCCCTGAGCGGGTGGGCAATGCAGGGCATTGGGGGTGACACACCCTATAGTCTTTGCACGTGTTGGGTAGGTCCACTCCACTGGCCTGGCTCTCCCAGCATTACCTGGGCTCAGCCTTCTTGGGATGACTCCAGTTCTTATAACATATAGAGGGTCCTTTTACTTTTGTGGGTACCAAATTGCCTCCTAGCAAGGCTCAGGCTTCTGTGTTTATCTTCAAGCTCAGGTTTCCTTTCTCTTCAATATACTTATTTTAGTTACTGACAAGATAGCACAGAAATAATACTCAAGAATGCTTTCAAGAGGAAATGGTCCACAGTTCACAACCTGGACACGATGAATTTATTTTATTCTTTACTTATTGCCTTCCACAGGCATACATTCTTTTCCATAGTTACAATCACAGCGAACCTAACCACTTTGGAACTTTCCACTCCCTTTTTGGATGCGGTTTCGAAGTTAGTCTCCTTTGGTTCTTAGAGACCACCATGCCCCTGGTCCTGGATACTTATTAACATCAGCACTTTTTGGAAGCCAGAGGTGCCTCCCTGAGGGCTGGTTTCCAGGCAATATTTTTTTTTTTTTCCCTAAACTCTTCAGATTTGCCCCATTCAAAGCAGACTTTTCTCTGGGAAGGAGCTGGGCTGGTCTTAAAGAAGCAGGACCTACCACCACTCACGCATCTACTCCGGCTCTCCCCACTCCTTCTGGAAGCATCCTCCTTAGAATCCCCTTATCTCCATCACAGAATCCCTCTCCTTCCTTCACTCTGGCGTGGGTGGGGCGGGGGTTTGCCCCAGATGAGGGGAAAGAGAGGTTAACACAGTTTAGCCCCGTAATCCACGCATCTTATTTGGTTGCTTTCCTTAGTCCCCCAAAGCTAAGGTTGGTTTGCTCGGCATTTCATAAAGGGTAGGGATTTCTGTATCTTGGGGAGCTTCGGAGGAGTGCTTAGAGGGGCAGAGCACTGGTAGGGCTCAAGTCTGTCTCCCAGTGGAAGGGCAAAGTGTGCAGTGGCAGCATTGGGGTCTGGGGAGGAAAAGGACAGGGTGAGGGTAGGGGGAGAAAAGAGAAGGGATTGGAGAGGACCAAGCTCCCTGCAAGAAGGGTGCAGTATAGCAAGACACCACCAGAGGGCAGAGGAGCCACTTTCTCTGGCCTATCATTTAAGTCAGATTTTCAATTCCTATTGCACCTAGAGTCGTCTGGGGAAATTTTAAAAAATACAGATGCTGAGTCCTACGGCTTAGGTATTCTGATTCAGTTATTCTGGGGAGGGCATCCTGCATCCGTTTTTTTTTTTAATCCCCCCAGGCGATTCTAATACTGGAAGCGTTGCAAAGTAACGTACTTAAGTGATTTGGGGTTTTACTATCATTGATTAATATATCGATCCCGTCAGCATGGATTTATTTATTACTATAATGTTTCATGCTTGTGCTAGGTTTGGGGATAATATAATTCAGACACAGTGTTCTCCTTCAAAGAGCTCAGAGACATAATGAACAATCGTAACAGTGGATGAGGCTGAGGATGAAGAAAGTGCAGGTGCCATGGGAGCTCAGAGGAAGCACACTGCAGCTTTACAGTAAATGTCAAATAGATATTGGAGATGTAAGAATGAAGTGGATGACCTGGAGGATGTGGTATATATAAAAATCGAGAGGCAAAGGAAAGCATGGAACCTTTGGGGATTAAGTAATTCAATATGGCTGGAGTGTGATGCAGAAAAGAGGGAGAGTTAAAATGCAAGGTTGGAACTTTCCAAGGGAGTGGAAAGTTCCAAAATGGTTAGGTTCACTGTGATTGGAACTATGGAAAAGAGTGTATGCTTGTGGAAGGCAAGAAGTAAAAAATAAAAGGCAAGGTTGGAGTTAAAACGCAAGTGGGGATCAGGTCCTGAAGAGCTTTGGATGCCAGCTAAGGATTTGGGGACTCACCTAAACACTGGGGATCTTGTGACAACAGGGACATTAAGGAACTTTAAGGAAAGGAACCACACGGTTGTACTTGCCATTTAGAGTGATTGTGATGTGGAGAACAGGCCATTAGGGAGTGAAACTAGAGGCTGGGAGATCCGTGGAGAGGTGGTTGTCATCAGGCAGGCTATGATGGTGGCCTGCACCAAGGTGATAGCAGTAGGGACAGACACATGTGGGCTGATCCAAAGGCAGTCAAATAAAAAACAAGGAAGAAGTGCGCATGGAAATCAGTCATTAGGAGGTACGAGGTCAGAGGTCAGCAGGTTGGGAGTAAATGAGAGCAAAGACCAAACAGGAAATGTAGACAACTCTTTCCATTCCATAGCTGTGAAGGGGAAGAGAGAAAAACAGGTGACAGATGGGGTGGGGTGGACACAGAGAGAAGGGAGGCGTGGATGTTGAGGAGAACACTGAAGATGTAGATGTGAGAAAGGATCCTTTTTTTAAAAAAAGACTTTTTTAGAGCAGTTTTAGGTTCACAACAAAATGGAGAGGAAGGTACAGCGATTTCCCATATACTCCCTCCCCCACACATGCATACCCTCCCCCATCATCGACATCCTCTGCCACAGTGGTACCTTTGTTACAGCCAATGGACCTGCACTGACATGCCATAATCACCCAAAGTTTATGGTTTACATCAAAGCTCACTCCCGGTGTTGTACATTCTATGGGTTTGGAGAAACTTATAAGGACATATGTCCTTCATTATGGTATCTTACAGATTTTCACTGCCCTAAAAATCCTGTTTTCTGCCTATTCAGACCCCCAAACCCGACCCCACCCCTAGCAACCATGGATCTTTTTTGAGAAAGGATACTTTTTTTTTTTTTTTAATATTTTATTTATTTATTTATTTATGGCTGCGTTGGGTCTTCGTTTCTGTGCGAGGGCTTTCTCTAGTTGCGGCAAGTGGGGGCCACTCTTCAACGCGGTGCGCGGGCCTCTCACTATCACGGCCTCTCTTGTTGCGGAGCACAGGCTCCAGACGCGCAGGCTCAGTAATTGTGGCTCACGGGCCTAGTTGCTCCGCGGCATGTGGGATCTTCCCAGACCAGGGCGCGAACCCGTGTCCCCTGCATTGGCAGGCAGATTCTCAACCACTGCGCCACCAGGGAAGCCCAGGATACTTTTATATTTAAACCTTAAAGTACAGGACAACCATTTGGGATTTATGGTCAGAAAGAGCTTCAAAGTAGTGCCAGTAAATAAAGAACTGGGAGAGAATTTCACATTCAGGAATAATCCTTGGGATCCAGGTCAGGGCTGGTCTCATGGGAATCTGGGAGAATGCCTGCTCTGGTTTTGAGGGGGGCTGAGAAAGATCCCCTAAATACTGCTGATTTTGCCCCACCCACTGGCTAATGTAAGCTGAAATGCCACTGTTAGAGCTTGGACAGATCTCTGGGAGGGAGGGATCCATCTCTCAGTAGGGTTCATGTATTCCTGGGGTGGGTCGAGAGGAAAGGAACCCAAATTCATAGCGAATTTGAGGAAACTAGGAATAAAACTCAGAAGTCAAACTTCACATTTTCCAGTCCACAACTCATTTTCCCCAGCCTGGACTCAATAAGCCAAGAGATGGGGCAAACCTGGAGGGAGTCGGGGCCAGGCACCCAAAGGGTGGGCAAGTGTCTGTCATCCTGTCTCCAAACCCAATGCACGTGGCACTGGCTAGAAGTCATCACCTCCTCTGTGAGTCACAGGCACACTCTTCCCTTTGGCCTGAAACGCTCTTTCCTCCCCCATCCACCTGATGGTGCCTACACATCTTACGGAGCCGAACTCATGTGTCCCCCCCTCTGGAAACTCCTGCACAATCCCCTCCAGGCACACGCGGTCTCCTCCCATCACTGTAGCCTTTCCTGCATTACAGCTTACTTCTCAGTTCCTAGGCCTGTCTCTCCTTTCAGACCTCTGAGTGCCTCTGACAGCCACAAAGGGAATAACTGAGTGACCAGTGAAAGGACACACACATCCACACACACACGTGTGCACACATCATTGTTTTTCTTTATATGAAACTGTGGTAGGGGCCCCTTGAGGTAAGTGGGACACTCACACAATTTGCAGGTCTTTGAATTTAAAAGCACGCTTGTGGGTGGGACATGCGCAAAACAGTTCCTGAGTCTGCCACACCTTCTGTCTGGGGACCCCCCCCCCCCCGTGGACTTGGGTGAGCCCCAGCTTCAGGCCAGCGGCGAGCCTTGGGAAGGGGCCCTGTCCGGCCTAAGCGGCATCTCACCTCGTTCTCTCCAGGGACGGCTCCCCGTGCGCTGGATGGCGATCGAGTCACTAAATTACAGCGTGTATACAACCAACAGTGACGTGTAAGTAAAGCCTCTCACTGCTGAGGGATTTTTTTTTTTTGTCCCAGAAAAATATCCATTTGACAAGAGGTTTTAAAGAGAAACAGGAATATCGTATCCCTCTGGGGAATAAAGCTAATCACTAATCCCAGGAAATCACAGACTAAATGAAGCCCCAGAGGAGACAGTTTTCCCTGGTGGCAGGCTTTGGGTTTCTTTCTGTCGAGGAGTGACCTCAAGTGGTGACTTCCTCATCTCCAGAGGAGCAAGGGACATCCCGGCCTTCCCATGGCTCCACTCCCCAGACTGACCTCAGCACGAGGACCTAGATCAGAGGAGGTGGCCCACAGTAGCTGCTGGGGGTCAGAGGTGGCAGGGATGGAAGGCAGACAGACACAGTGGGAACCATCTCTGCTTGCAGCCTGCGTGACAAGTCTCAGGCTGGCAGGGGATGGAAGGGTTGGGATTGAGGCCTGAGCCCTCTTGCCCAGGTTCCCTCTTCTCAGGAGGAAGAACGGAGGCCCAGAGTGTTACTCTGTCTTCAGTGTGTGCCTTTATATGTTCTCTCACATCATCTCTGCATAACTTTAAGAAATTGGTGTCCCCACTTTTGGAAGAATACACTAAGAGGCCTCAGGAGTTCTAGTCACTTGTTCCAGGTCACACGAGTATCAGGTGGCAGAGATGGGATTTGACACAGGTCTGTCTGGCTTAGAATCTCCTGCTTTCCAGCTTTCCACCTTGCATTCTCTACCTAAAGCGAGTGGGAGCTCTGGCAGAACTAACACTGTTTCCCTGTTATAAGACTTCCATTGGCCGGAGAGGAGATAAATGCATGCTGTGTGCAAGGCCCTAGCCTAGGAAACAGACATATAACCTTTCCTTTTCTGACCTAGGCTCAGTCGCCATGGCTTTCTGGGCAGAAAGTTGACTGGGCAACATGCGTGCTGATTATTGGTTTCTCTTTTGCCCCTCTGCAGATGGTCCTATGGCGTGTTACTATGGGAGATTGTTAGCTTAGGTGAGTATCCATGTCTACCTACCAGGTGAGGCTCTAGGCAAAGGGAGTGGGCCCCTCCCGGACTCCTTTACCGTTTACTTTCATGGGTAACATTTGTACTCGGTGCCAACAGATGCCACTTGGGAAAAGAACCTTACGGGTTTCCATGTTTGAGTGTGTTTATTCCCATGGTTCTCTTTATGAAAGCCCTGTGTCTAATGTCATATTTAATACTAATAACCTGGTGGCCAAGAACTTCATTCTGAGTTGTCTCTGCTTGTACACAGATGTCACAGGGCTGTCATAAGTTTACTTCTACAGCTTGAAGACAGTATACTATGCTGCTATGAAAAGTCACATTTTCTAAGGCCATTTAACACCATGTGAAAATGTGCATGCCAAAACCCAGAAAAATTTCCCATAATCCCAGTTTTATAAATATTACACATGAAAAAAACTGGGAGGACTACACAGAAGGATTAAAAAAAAGTAGTTTTTTTCTGCATTATTTTGTGTATTTTCCACAATAAACATGTATTGCTTTTCTGATTAACATTGATAGATAAAATAGGAATTGTGTAACATAAATACAGACTTCCAGTTAGGAAAAAGATCCATGTCATTGGCACAATAGACGTGCTGTGTGTAGACAGACAGACTTGGGGAAGAGGAATAGCACCGGAAGGAAGGAGACCGTGGTGGATCTCTGCACTAGGGAGCGGCCGCACGGGAGCACGGTCTGTAGCCGAAGTCCAGCTGTGACGTGCGGTAGGCTTGCTCCGGAGGAAGATCACGCCGGGCGCTCAGCATCGCTTGACACACCCCGTCTTTCTCCCAGGCCCTTGGCTCTATAGCCTCAGGGCAGGAGATGCTGCCTTCTGCATCCGAGGAGGCTTAGGGCGCACCGTTTCCTGTCTTCCAGGTGGCACCCCTTACTGTGGGATGACGTGTGCAGAACTCTACGAGAAGTTGCCCCAGGGCTACAGATTGGAGAAGCCCCTAAACTGTGATGATGAGGTGTAAGTCAGGCCTCACCCGGGGCCATTTTATCCTAACTTTCCCCCTGTACCTTTCTTGGACTGACTCTAATGAAGGAGCTATCTGATACATACACATATGTTTACCTATATGTACACACACACACGCACACACACGCACACACGCACACCCCAGATAGTCAGAAACAAGGGGGTTCTTGAAACTAAGACTGTGATGCAGTGAGCAGGGAATAACAGCTTTCTAGGCATAGAAATCCAGGAGGAATTTAAGGTGATGATTCTTGGTTGAATCTTAAGGTTGAAATGAGAAAGGGCAACAAATGCAGAAAACATCTGAAATAAATTCATGAAATTATCCATGAATAAATGTATGAAACCTTGAGACTAACGTTGGGGATAGAGATTTCAGAGCTGTTATATTAAGGAAGACAGATTTTTCTTCATAAAAATCTTACTTCTTTGAGGATTACTTTCCAGGAATAAGTATTCCTCTCAGGGGAATAATGATTATCTTTAGTGATGTTGCCATTCCCAGAAGTAACCAATGTAAGTTGCTGCCTAACTGGCATGATTTGAAGAGTGCAAGGCTCTAGGCTGAGCAAGTAACTTATCATCCAAACCAAGCCACTTCTAAGAGTGAAACAGGGTGCTATTATTGTTATTGTTATTGTTATATCTATCTCTTATGTTTAAGAGATATAAAACTAGACCATCCTGGGAAAACCTGGATGTACTTGAACCATCATTGGACAAAGTCCCTAAAATTCTACCTTCTGAGATTCATTCCATAAGGAGTGATATTTTCAGCCCTTATGAAACTTCTGTTAAAGTACAAACTGTTCTATTGATAGAATCTCTAACACCCCAGGCTGATGGTTGAGAGCCCTCTGTGCTCTACAGTTCCCCTGAGTCACTTGGTCAGCATGTGAAATCTTGAGCCCCATTCCCAAACATGATTCTGTACATCTAGGGTGGGTCGCAGGAATCTGCATTTTAACAATACAAGTAGTTCTGGCCACATTTGAGAAAGTACTGACTTAGACCAGCACTTCCTAAACTATGTGGAAAGTGTGAGACGTAAATAAATGACACAAGAGTTCTGTGATCAGTTATGCCTGGGAAGCTTCTAGGTTAAACCTGGTTCAAAAGGTTGTTTGTTTGTTTTTAATGGAATGACTTTTTCTCAAGATTTTCCTGGGTCGATCCCTAAGAGGAAGATGCGATGGGTGGCATTTTGCAAATTTATTTGAGCACGGGGCCATTTTAAAAAAATAAAACACTGACATTTTGAGAGGTGTGGTATTCCAAGGGACACGCTGCCCTAGACATGTAACTCAGTTCTTTCCAGATGATCAGAATAGCTGAGACCAAGATCCCATGGCAATGGTACCTAAAGCAGGCACTAGATCTACTGGGAGAAGAAAGGGGACTTGGATGGGGAGATGGGAGGCCTAACAGAACCTGCCTAGGTGCCGTACTTTTGTCTTTTGCTGGCTAAGCATGATGACCATGTGCTGGGTGGCTACATTCTCTTTTTTGCTGTACCCTACACCTGGCTGTACCCAGGCCTGAAGCACAGTTGTAGACTTAACCCTTTCACTCTGTTTTCAAAGGTATGATCTCATGAGACAATGCTGGCGGGAGAAGCCTTATGAAAGGCCCTCATTTGCCCAGATCCTGGTGTCCTTAAACAGGATGTTAGAAGAACGAAAGGTGAGTATGGAGATAAAAGCAGGAGTTCTTTAATTGGAATTCCTCATGTGTCCACTGTGGTTAACAAAAAGTTGATACTAGTCAACAGGTTCTCCTGAGCATGACCTTAGGTGCTATAGGGACAAAAGATGTGGACCCAACTTTGAGGAAGTTACAGTTTTGGAGGAAATAAGATTTCTATATAAGATACAGTCACACACAATAGAACAACATATAGAACTGGCTTATTCGCGCTAGAAGGAATCTTAAATCTCATCAGTCATACAGCCTGACCCTTTAATTTTATAGAGGAAGAAACAGACTTAGAAGGGTGAAAAGTGACTTGCCCAAGGACAAAC
The DNA here is from genome assembly GCF_009873245.2 of Balaenoptera musculus. NCBI lineage: Eukaryota > Metazoa > Chordata > Mammalia > Artiodactyla > Balaenopteridae > Balaenoptera > Balaenoptera musculus. The sequence goes on along the minus strand of NC_045790.1, from coordinate 40,976,965 downwards.
AGCAGGTAGACAACACAGCGTGGGCTGCAGGTTACTATGGGGAGGATCAGGAATTCTATCAAAATTTCTAGAAAGTAGTTGACTGAGGTTTGAAAGACAAATCTAGGTTAGGGAAGTAGATGTTGAACGTCATCAAAACCCAGTTGGTAATTAAACCAGAGATGTGGGTGAGGTCACACAGCAGGAGATGGAAGCAGACAGAGGAAGGGGCCTGAGAGGATGTGGGGCACGTCAGGAGGGACCAGTGAGAGACCATGAGAGAGAGAAGCTGGAGACTGAAACAAGTGAGAGGAAGCAATCTTACTTGCAGAAGTCAAGGGATGCTTTTCAGGAAGAAAGTTGTTAAACACAACAGAGGGAATGAGGATAGAAAAATACCCCCCAAGTATCTCCATTTGAGTTGAAACAAGCTAAGGAAACCGGGGTATTACTGTAACTGCCCCTGGCGGAGGCAGGACTGAGCCAGTTTGTGTCTCTCAACCACTCCTGTTCTTCTAGACCTACGTGAATACCACGCTTTATGAGAAGTTTACCTACGCGGGAATCGACTGTTCTGCCGAAGAAGCAGCCTAGGACACACCATCTTCAGCTGTATATTCTGTTTCCTCTTCACCGGCATGAGAGACCCTTGAGACCTTGATGCCAAGCAAGCAAGCCTCTGTCAAGAGAGGTGACATAGAATATGGACGTGTATATAGATTGCTGTCTGTCTGTCTGGGACATTCACCGTAAGACCCCTGTGTGTGAATCTATAGTACCCTCTGACTCTATTAGGACTGTATATACTGTTTTGAGTAAGAATGTGCTGGAATCAGAATGCCTGTTTGTGGTTTCATATGCAATAATATATTTTTCTAAAAACATGGACTTTACAGGAAGGTGTGAGAGTACAATTACTGTATTGTAATTGTACATTATTCATTAATTGTGCATAACTCATTATTGTCCCAGATATTTTTGATATTTTTGATATTTACCTATATATTGGATGTTATGTTTTGCTGTGTAGAAGAAAATACTGTAAACCTGATCCGGATAGCACAGGTGAGAAAAGTAGGGGAAATGTATGAGTTCTTACAGGACATGGATTTAAGTCTGTACCTAAGCGATATAAAAGAGCTTCTTCTATCTCTAAATTTTCCCCCTCACCTGTAGAAGCCACCCCAATTTCATTTCATAATTTGACAACTTTGTCATGTGTTTCCAGAGTCCACAAGTCGGTCCAGAATGCTAACACTGAAAAACAGATTTAAATCTCGTTCCTTAGAAGCCTAAGAACTTTGAGAGAAGTATAAGTTTGATAAATTAATAGGATTTAGTTTTAGTTTCTTTGATAACATTGATGTGTTTATTAAGAAATTAAAATAGGAAGCTTGGAGTTAGTTATATTTGGGAGACATGTGACATCATATCAGATTAACATCCCTACCTGTATTGCACATTGTAAAAAGTTTTAGTTTTGATCATTTGTGAGTTTACCGTTTATATTGTAGGCACATGCTACACTGAGATCATATAGTAAGTGAATAAATGTCTTGCCTACCCACATTTTGTCCAGGAATGTGTCTCATAGGTATTGCCAAACGTCTATATTATACTTTCGAGAAAAACACCTTAAACACCTTAAATTATCATCCTCTACCTTGCTGGTAATATGCAGAGAGCAGTTGGTGGGTATATGCCACCAGACATATGTCAAGCTCACAAGATTAGAAATGTCTTCCAGAAGTATCCTACTGTCTAATCTGTTTTCTTGCACCTCAGGTAGTATTCCAATGTGAACTGAGGGCTTAGAACTAGAATCCCTTTTAATTGTGCTGCAATGTTAATAGTTCACCATACTGCATAATGTTCCATATTCCTGCCATCTGCTCAACTTTATGCATCAGAAACAATGACCAGGAAACTGTATTTGTCCCAAACGCTCTTCATCCACAACAGCATATGCAGTGGAGACACAACAAAAGCAAGACTGCTGTCGCAGCATTTATTTCATCAACTAAGTAGAGGCTCGAATGAAGAGCCATTGAAAGTAGGTCCAAATATATATATATATATATATATATATATATATACTATTTATATATATATATATATACTATTTGTGTGTGTGTGTATATATATATATATACATATATATATATACTATTTATATATATATATACTATTTGTGTGTGTGTGTGTATATATATATATATATATATATATACACACACACACACAAATAGTTCCTTTTTGCTTTTTACCCAAATGTCATGGAGATACTCCTGACAACTCTTGGTTTGCATGTACATGGAACTGAACAAGAACAAGAATGATCTGAAAAATGTAGATAATGTCTTCAAATTTTGCATGTGGCTTTGGAATACTCAATAACAGCTGCTTTTTCTATAACAGCCTGACCTTCTCGATTACATATATTTAAAATACTTAAAATTTACATCATTACAAATTTACTTCATGTCAAGTATAAGAGATGACTAAGGAAGTACTTATGGTATCAAGAAAAAGGAACTGGACTTCCCTGGTGGCACAGTGGATAAGAATCCACCTGCCAATGCAGGGGACACAGGTTCGAGCCCTGGTCTGGGAAGATCCCACAGGCTGTGGAGCAACTAAGCCCATGAGCCACAACTACTGAGCCTGCGCGCCTAGAGCCCATGCTCCGCAACAAGAGAAGCCACCACAATGAGAAGCCTGCACACTGCAAGCAACGAAGAGTAGTCCCCGCTTACTGCAACTAAAGAAAACCCGCGCACAGCAACAAAGACCCAATGCAGCCAAAAATAAATAATTTTTTTAAAAAAAGAAAAAAGAAAAAGGAATTCAGTGATACTTAAGATTTACTTGTAAATTCAAAGTACCAAAGCAGCAAACCTGAGGTGTTCTTACTGAGGGCACATCATCACCATCAACTTGAATTTACTCCTGACACAGAGACCATACAATTGACAGCTCTGGGTCTCATCCCTACCATTGGCAGAGAAACCTTTGTAGTTTTGTAGCATGTTAACAGCATTAATAATAAAGATTCATACTTACTCAAAGGTCAATAGTCAAGTTGAATAAAGTCATGTCATTTCCACGGGCCAGTTTCCACATTATCAAAAAGCAGTTAAGAAGGAGAGAACCAACCCCTTAAAGGAATTAGACGATTCCAGTACTGGGTATATAGATTAGATTTCAGTGTGTTTAGAAGAGCCATAGGACACTGCCTTAAAAAAGAAAAAAATCAGTGAGTTGTTGATATCAAAATCAAGTAAGAATACACCAGTTAGATTAAAAACACATTACACAATAGCCAAATGACCAGAACTTTTATGTTAATAGTACACTGAAAAGTTTACATTTAGTTCCATATATTTTGTGAGGAAAATCTCCACTTCTATTTCTATATAGATGATCTAAAGAAAACTTACAATTTTGTTAGGTAAAGATGTTTCTATCTCCAAGCAGTATAATGGTTCTAAGTATTTAGAGAGTAAAAGGAATTTAAGTAACCTGGAAAACGACCTTTGTGAAAGTCCTGGACCCATTACTTCAACTTCAAACCATCTTCCACTGTTATCTGTACACTGCCTACGAAGATGAGTCAAATTCCAAAAAAACCTAATTCCTTCCCCCGCTCTTCCTCAGTCACAACTTTAGAAATCACTGTGGAAATTCAACCTTTAAAATGTAATAAATAGACCTCAACAGTGCTTTTCCTTCACCTCTTCTCTTTGAAAGTGTGGAGAAACCTCATGTAATTATAGACCAAACTCTACTGCCAGCAGTGGAGGCCAAGGAGTCACGGAAGCAATGCAGAGGTTTAAGATATTCTTGGGCAAAGTGGTTACTTCTTTCCTTTCAGGTCATCTTTTACCTTCCAGAGTACCAGTTCCATGCAGGCAATTGCATTTTCAGTTGAATCGTGACCTCCAAATAGTATAGAATATAAAATAACACATTAGACATAGACAACTCTGTGATGTTACCCACGGATGGTCTCAAAACGAAGTCTTGAGTTTGAAACAAAATTACCACTGGCCACTTATCAATATTTCATTATTTCATACCTAGAACAACCTCTACTGGTTGCTTTAGAAATGTTTTACATAAATCCAGATGAACAAGCATCTCCCCTTTTTCTATGTAACCTGTCCTCAGTCATGTGGTCACTACATTGCTATGACTGGATAGCACACCAGTACCTTCTCCATGAACCTCATTTCCAGGGAGATACAACAACAAAGTGACAGGTACCACTGAACGACAGAGATCTGACAAGAAGCCAGAAATAAGGGATGCTAGAAAAAGTACACCTCTCTAGACAAAGAGTGACCTTAGATACAAAATGACATGGTTTTAAAAAGTAGATGAAATCTACCCAAAATATCAAGCCTACAGTTCTGGTGAAAATAATAAATGACGTCCGAGATTAAATGAGAAAAATCATATGGACCACACTTCTAAAATGGTATATTATTGTTTGTGTTATTCTGAGAGAACTGTGGTATTATATAACTTTTAGAAGATTTTGTTTTACATAGCGTATTTTTTGTTGTTAGGTGAAATATTTTTGTGTCCACGGTTCCAGATTGTTTTCAGTAGAACACATTACAAATTTTATAAGAGCATTTTCTGGGAATTTGAGATATGAATATTTTTAACAAAGCAGATAATGTAAATTAAAGATTCTCTGCAAGATGGTATTGGTTAGTGTCTAATAGACAGAGAATGAAAGAGTAAAGACCATAAAGTAAAATCTGTATTTTGTACAATAAATGACATGATCAGAGGAGCATCTGTAGAAACATACAGCATTATAACATAATTTTAACATACTCAAAATTAACTTTCTTCTCCCTCTTGTGCAAAAGTGGGGCCTATATGGGTATACATGAAATGTACAGAGTAACTAACCTCCATTCCAAGCCAGACATGTATCTCGTGCATATCACAATGCCACTAACAGGATAGTTGGTGGGTGTACTTGTTGTATTTGATTAACTTGTTTAATGTTGGGTATTTTTCAGCAGAAAAACCAAAAAGAAAAGAAGTTCTGACAGCAAAACCTCTGTACCAATCCACTACAGAGCAAGTGCACGCATGAATCTATTGAATTTGAGCTATACTTCTTCTTACGCAACACACACTATTTACCCTGGGTGAGATAACTTGGACCCAATCAATTTTAGAATCTCTTTAGGCTTCACGAAAATCACATCTGAAAGGAGGTACACAGCAAAATTTAGAATGGAATTAGATCTCTACACCAACAAAAGTTTTATGCATGAATTCCAAGGTCAGGCAACTTGCTGAACCATGATGTGGTCACCAGTCTCAGTTGAATTGCTGTTTTGATGCCTGTGGAACATCTAGGACTATACCAGGCAGTGAGCATGGAACACTTTTTACTTAAGCAGAAGCTTTAGGATTCTCTACCCAAGAAGAGAACCCAGAGGGCAGCATTTCAAACAGTAGACCTTTACCATGAACCTCATGATTTACTCAAGTCAGACTTAGGATCCCGATATTTATCATGAACAAGCAGGCTCTTACCATCATCCTGAATGATTCTCCGTAGGTAGTCGGCCACTAGACTTTTAAGGGATCTTTTGTGAGGCAAGCCTAGCCGATGAGGAAACATAACTGTCGTGTCCACAACTGAAGTATGAATTAACTGTCAAATGAAAGAGAAAAATTCTTTAGACGTTCTTCCCAAAGAATAAGGAAACTGATGGCAGCAACAGTAACTGTAGCAGCAGTAACTATGCTACAAAAGCAAGTAACATGCGCAGTTACAACAGGCCAGTCGCTAAGCACTTCACGTGGATTATCTCACTACAACCTGCAGAGTAACCTAGCAAGGTAGGTATTTTATTGTCCCTTTTTACAGCCAAGGAAACTGAGGCTTTGAGAGGTTAAGAAAGTTGCCTAAGCTGAGTCAGCAGGGTAGAAGGAAATCCAATCTCAGCAGCCTGACTTCCAAGTCCACTTTCCTACCAAGAGAGCACCACCAGGGGGCAGCATGAGCTCAGACCGGTTCCAAAAATTACTGGCGGGGTCGGGGGGGCGGTAAAGGGTGAGCCAGGCTCCTCCCACCTTGTGACTCAGCGGAGGTGCGGGCACACCTCACTCTAGTGCAAGTCCCATTTCAGTGGTTTGTCTGTCCCTGGGGAGGGAGCATGGACAAAGATTAGTCCCATCTAGGTCCAAATCCCCTCTGCTTACACATGGAAGAAGGTGAATAAATTTTTCCTGAGATTTAATAAAGTAGGAAATAGTGATACAATAAGAGAGGGGTCAGATAACTGAGAGCCTAGACTGTCAGGTACCAGTTTGGATTCCTTGTTAGAAGAGCTGTACTTTGAAAAAGCGTTGAAGAAGATTAGCCTCAGGACAAGAGCAATTTAAAGACTGATCAAGAAGAGAGGGGTTGGGGCTTCCCTGGTGGCACACTGGTTGGGAGCCTGCCTGCCAATGCAGGGGACACCGGTTCGAGCCCTGGTCCAGGAAGATCCCACATGCTGCCGAGCAACTGGGCCCGTGCGCCACAACTACTGAGCCTGAGCTCTGGAGCCCGCGAGCCACAACTACTGAGCCCACATGCCACAACTACTGAAGCCCACGTGCCTAGAGCCCGTGCTCTGCAATGGGAGAAGCCACCGCAATGAGAAGCCCACGCACCGCAACGAAGAGTAGCCCCCGCTCTCAGCAACTAGAGAAAGCCTGCGCGCAGCAACGAAGAACCAATGCAGCCAAAAATTAAATAAATGAATAAAAAATAAATTTATTTAAAAAAAAAAAAGAAGAAAGGGGTTGGAAGTTTAATGTTTAGCACCTACTACGCCCCATCCATAAACACTTTAAATTCTCACTTTTAATGTGTCAGCCACCTCCTAGACACTGGTTCCTGGCTGCAGAATACTGAGCACATAAAAGAAGGTGGTGGGGGAAACAGAGAAAAATAGAGAAATCCACGAGTAATCTGGTTGAAAGAAACAGACTGATGACAAGGAATAAAAAAACACAGTGGTTTCAAATTTTCTGGTCTGGGAGACAGGTGAAATAGAACGGTTCCTGGAAAATGAGAAAGAGGAAAGTCACGGTGAGAAACTGAGTTTGAGACGAGCTGTCACTGAGGTGACAGAAGGACATCCCTGTGAAGAGCTTTCTTCCAGAAAGCTTACGTCCCCAACTCTCTTTGCTCACACTTTGGTGGGGTCTGGAGGAAGCACATTCCAGTCTCATCTGTCACATGCAGAGACAACAGTGCTGTGTGAAACAACTATCTATACCATGGTACCAGCTTTGCAGGGAAAGAGGTGAATACTCACTTAGGAACATTAAATGGCCTTACTTACATTCTTACACTAAAGAAGAACTAGCCCTTCTCGGCATGAAGGTAAGTCCTAGCGGTGGCTGAAACAAATAGTCAAGGTCCCGAGAGTTCTAGAGTTGCGCTGTGCAATGTGGTAGCCGCCAGCCACATGTAACTACTGAAATTAAGTAAACAAAATGAAAAAATCGTTTTCTCAGTCACATTAGACACATTTTAAGTGCTCACTAGCCACATGTGGCTAGTGTCTACCATATTGGATAGTGAACATGTAGAACGGAGAGTTCTGTTGCAGAGCACTGTTCTAGATCGGGGGTGCCCACCAAACTCTCTCTTCTGAGTTATAAATAGTTTAGGCTTGCAGGCCATACCACTTCTGTTATAACTACTCAACAATGCCACTGTAGTATGAAAGCAGTGATAGAAAATACATCAATGAGTGGGTGTGGTGGCCCTGTTCCAATAAAAATATTTGCAAAAACAGGTGGCTAACATGGACCATAGTGTGCTGACACCTGTTCCAGAACATGGAGCAAAGAACAGACCATTTTAACCTGGAATATTAAGGGGGAGATTTTCAAGTCTATCATGCCAAGAAAAATGAACATGCCATGTGATTTTGAGCCTACCTTATAGGTAGGCTTTATAAGTCTACCTGACATAATATGAAAAAGTATCTTCCAGGGCATGACTATAATAACCTATTAGATAAACGTAGTTTTACCCACTTGAATATTAAAGACAATGATCTAAGACCATGTCAAAACAATGATTTTGGTTTTACCACAATTGATAATGGACTTTCTTTCTGATCTTGTTTAGCCAAATGACTTGGGCATCTTATACTGCTTCTGGTTTACAAGAGTTGGACAAAGTCATCAGCACAGTGATTCTTATCTTGTTTTGTCTAAAAGGGCAAATCAAGCATCAGTGATAACACAATGATAACGACTACCACATTAACACGTAGAGTTTTGTAAGAATATGAGCCTCTAACTCTTTACCTTAAGTGCAGAGAGACTACGTTCAAAGCTATGTCCAATTAGTACAGTGTCAGCACTGAACAGTTTCAACAAGGTGGCGTGCACATCACGGATTGAGGTTTTCGTGTCCTTCAAGTCATCTTCAACCACACCAGAAAACCTATCCCAGTAAGAGACGAAGTGCATGTAAGAGTACAACTAAGTAGATTTCATCAGTTATAGTTAGAACACATTACTGACTCAATGTGACAAACATTTGATGAACAGAACAAAGATCTTATTGTATGACTGCCAACTATCCCTTTACTAGCTTATGTTGATATAACCTAGTAAAATTTATAATTTGGATCAATCGTGTAAGGCAGGGGGAGACATTATTACAAGTTCATAAAGTTCTTTTGTGAACTCTCATCTTTGTATAATCTGAGTTTTGTCAATTACAGTTAAGTAGTCTATCTCCCATTAAGGCAAAGCTAAAGATGAAATGTGAGGAGCATGGAAAGGCAGACAGAGCCCTAAGCAGAGTTTAGACAACATGAGTTTGAGCTATGCTATGACTCTGCCATTTACTTATTATATTTGATTTTCAACAAGTTACTTAGCCTTCTGCTTTCAGTCTTCTCATCTGTAAAGTAGGGTCAATTACCAATCTTAATGGCTTATAAGGACCCAATGAAAATACCTGCAAACAGTGAAAATACATGCAGAAAACTGACTATCCTAGTGGTTTTCATGAAGCACATACTAAAAATAAGTGTTCAGAAACGTGGCTACTGCTGTGCTTTACTGCAAATTAGGAGAAAAGAGATAAAAATACTGCAAAGGTATTTTCAACGTAAGCTGTATGTTGATATTATTGTCTCCTGTAAGAAACAAAAGATACCTGGCTCCATCATCTGGCTTAGTTAAGGAACGTGACGCATAATCAAATATTTGAATTAAGAGGATCATGGATGGAGTACTTGGGTTCATTTTAAAGCCATTTTAAAAGAATGCAATGCATTGAATTCTTTTGACATTTTCTTTTAAGATTCAAGTTTTTATCTTTAAAGCAAGACCTTCAGTTCTCATTTTGCAGCTATGAGTATCAGTAATCAGCAAAGCATTTCCTGACTTGTTCCAAAAAGGAGTTAGAAAAGATTCCGCTAAACCCATGGAAGAACAAGAACCAATAAGAGTACAGTAACTTTAAATATAGTACAATTTTATTTGTCAATTACAGCTCAATAAACTAAAAAAAAAAGAGTAAAATATAAAATAGATGGGGCCATTAGGATATGGCCAAAATGAGTAGGAAAAAAAAATCAAATGAGGTCAGGAGAGAGATTAGTAACAAAATGCATTTTCTGATAACAGCAACTTTTACTGAGTTTTTATGTATACAACCATTTTTATGAACCATAAGGAAATTTAGGTTAAAAAATGCTTGTTAGCAGAATTCTTTATAATTATTCTCAAAATTTAGCACAACAACTTTTAATTCACTTGACCACCTTGCGTTACTGTGCTCCAAAATTATGGACATACACATATATAATATATATTATGTATACTATATATACTATAATACTATAAACTATGTACTATAGTATATAGTGCATATAATATACACGTGTATATGTATATCAAGTCATATTTGTTCATGTATATATATACAAATGTATGTATATATGTGTGCATGTATACACACACACACACACACGTCATATTTAAGTACCATTGGAGAATTTGTTAAAGAAAATTGAATAAATACAATCATACCAGTAATTAACACTTCTAAATATTCATTGTAGAATAAGATCAATGTCTTCTATTTTATATTTAAATAGATATATTTAAATAAATATATAAATATGTCATGTCATATGGCTTACATGCCTTTAGGAAATCCAATTCAGTTTATCAGTGATATTATTGGGTGTTTTATATGAGGTTTTTAAAAATTAAAGGCACATCTATATCATACTGTCTCAAGTTAGCATTGAATTTGGATCAGAAACATGTCCTACTTTAATAATAATAATAAAATAGAATTTGCACTGAACCAGTGTTCCATATGCCGTATCAAAGCTACGTATACTCAGCGACATGTCTACAGGATTATAGAAATTTTCATCTAATGGGAATAGTATGGTATTTTCAGAAGAAACTGATTAATGATTGAATGAATAAATGAATGAATAAAATAACTTGCTCAATATTTTTGTCTGTCTCTCTAGCCTCCTACCTACCACTCCAACATGTAAACACCATGAGTGCTGAGGCCGTATCTCTCATTTAGGGTTGTTACCCAGGGCCTAATACAGTGTCTGCATAATTTTAGCAAGGTACTCAACAGAACATGAATATTTTTGAATAAACAAATTAATTAAAAGAAAACAGTGTTAACTCATGCTCTAAAGTTGAATCCAATAAAAGTACCTAGGCTAAAACTCAAAGGACATGTTGGATGTTCTATAATTTCAAAAACAAACCCCTGTGTATAATGCATACCTAGTGTTATAGTCAATGACTTCTTCATCTGGTTTCACAAACGTATCATAGACCACCTGGAGGTTGGGATCAACCACTGTCACTTGAGTAAGTTCCAAACCTTTGGCTGTATAGCACTATAAAGACAGAAATATTAAATTTAAACATCATATTGGGCAAACATATTTTAACATCTTAGATATCTTAAAGGAATATTTCTAACTGAAATATACAATCGAACCCTATCATTCAGTTTTGCTAACAAAAGCCAGTGAGTGGATCTGACGGTCATGTAAAAGATGTTCCAAGCTTTAATTTTTTCCTTAATGTTGGTGATATTTCTGCTAATAAAAATAATTTCATTTTCTTGGCTTAGGCTTTACAATTATTTTCATTAGAGGTCAGTGCTATCCAAAAGAACCTTCTGTGAAGATGAAATGTTCTATTTCTGTCCTGTCCAATATGGTAGCCACCAGCCACAAGTGGGGATTGAGTATTTGAAATATGGCTAGTATGACTGAGGAACTAAATTTTTAATTTAATTTAATATTTTATTGAGGTAACATTGTTTTATAACATTATATAAGTTTCATGTGTACAACATTATATTTTGACTTCTATAAACACTACAGCACGCTGCACCACCAAAAATTTTGTTTTCATTCATCACCATACAGTTGACCCCCTTTACCCATTTTGCCCTCCCCCGCTTCCTCTCTGGTAACTGCTATTCTGTTCTCTATACCGACATGTTTGTTTGCTAGTGGATACCATATTGGACAATGCAGTTATAAACCTTGTTGAATGAAAAAAAAAATCCATATTATGCTTATATAAACATGGCACAGTAGAGGACAACATGGTAATGATATTTGATTTCTAAGCCAGAAGCAGCTTTCATTGTCTGCAATTAAAAATCTAAGCTTAAAAACTGAACACTTCCCTTCTATATTTATTAAAATTAAACTCCACAAATCTGCTTTCCAAATGTGCCACAGGGAAAAAAATTTAATTTTATGTTTTGTTAAAGATGACTGTTCACATGGTGTTTGACACATACAAAGCACTTTGCCATATATTAGTGTATCTGATTCTCACCATCACTGTCGGGTTATTATTAACCTCATAATTTATAGATTGGAGCATCCGGGAGACTTGCCTGATAAGCAGTGGAGCTTCCGAGGTCTCATGATTCCAAGTTCTGTTTTTCCCCTACTGTTTAGTATTGAGTCTCATATGAAAGAAGATAACTCCCTATAAATATTTTACTGTCTCTATAAAAACAATAGTTTCTTAAAAATTAAAGCTTTTATGCTGATTTGGGGGATAACAGTAGTATTCATAACATTTTCCACCCATGTAATTTCAGCAATGTAATGAGTAGGACAAGCAGTGATTATATATAAAGAAAAATTAATAAGTAATAGAAAGAGGATCATGGGCCAACTCCTGGCTCCATCACCAAGTGCAGGTATCCCACCAAGTCACTTAACTCTTTTCAGCTTCAGTTGCTTCATCTGAAAATGTGTGAACAACATCGCAGCGCTGTGTGGGATTGAGAGAGAGAGCCTGGGAACGTTCCTTACACATGCATAAATAAGGCAAAACATACCACCAACGTACCACCTCACAATTTACGGCAAATACACCGTGATTCCCGCTGTGGGGTGGGAACTTGACAAAAGTCTTCACAAAGCCTTCTAGGTTTTCTTTTTGGTCATGAACGTGAAGCTGAAACAAACACTGCCAAATAAGTTACTGTACATTTTGGCAAGAGCAACTAAGCTCATAAAAATTTCATCAACTGAAAATTAGTGGATTATACCAAATGCTTATGGATCCCCAAGGTCTGCGCAGGAGGCAGCGACTCTGGTTCTGAAACAAGCAGCATTCTGGGGAACAAGTCCTACCTTGGTGACCTGACACCCGGGGCATCCAAGGACACCTTCACAACAGCTGTACCGCCTTTCTGAGCCACCAAGAACTGCAAACCACACGAAAAGTAAAAATCAAAACAAGCAAGTTTGACAAGGCGGAGTGGCTAACTCCCAGAGCGTCTCACCCACAAGGATCTTTAAGACTGCACCATGCAAGCCATCTGATGTAAAGTCTAAAACTCTGCATGTTGCTTTTCTAGCTATTATGTAACAAACAGGAAACACTGACTCCTAGAAGCCGAGTTCTCAGAGGCTGCACTTTGAAGGTGAATTATAATTACTGGTGTCTTGAATGCCTTTCTCCCCTTCCTCCCTTTGCTTCCCCATAACGTGGCCGGGACCCTCAGCTCCTCTCCTGGTGTCACTTCTATTATCCTGCTTTAATTCTACCTCAACCATCCTTTCAAAATATTCTCCTCCCTGACCTTCCCTCTTTGCTGAAGCCCCTGGATGATGGGCTCGCGCTACCACCCTCTCCCTTCCTACATCTGACCCAAGCAACATCACCCAGTTACGCAGACTGAGACCGTAACAAAGATGTTGTCTCCCACCTTGGCTGGACCTCTGAAATCCCGACACCCTCTTCTTCCACTTCCTTGGCCAGACACTTTGCACATTTTCACAGCAACAAGCCTAAGCCTTCATCTCTCTTTTATCTCTCTCACATCTTCCATCTCACCTGTACCCTTACCTACCCCAAGCCCTTCTTCCCTCTGGCCCAAGGTAATGTTCTCCCAACTGTTCCCTATAAACCCCTCTGCCTACAGTAGGTTTTGCACCAGTTTTCCTATAAAATGTGGTCAGATTAATCTTCCTCAAGCACATTTTTCATTACATTACTTTCCTGAAGTGCTTCACTTGTACATTGCTGATCAAATGCAGATTTCTCAGGCTGGCTGAAGACTCTTGCTTAACCAACCTTATATTACTCATCCAATCTTGACATCTCACGGCTTTATCTTACCTTCTCCTGTGATGAGAAAGGGAGGCTGAGAACCAGTATGGATAAAGCATCTGTTATAAGCCAGGAATTGGACACGTCAGCTCACTAAACTGCCACACAAAGCTCATTCCATGAATGTGGAAACAAAAGCTCAGAGAGCTTCAGAAACCTGCTCAAGGTCTCAGAGAAAGTAAGTGGTGAAACAGCCCAAAATCTCAGGTCCGCCGGCTCCAAAGTCCCATTCTGTTCATTATGCTGTGTTGTCTAGTTATGCCACAGAGTAGTTAATCTGCTACTTTTATTCTCCTTCAGTGTCTTCCTATTTTTCTTCCCTTTTGGAATTTACAGTCTCCCCACCCACTAAAACTAAGCCCTAAACACTTAAGTCAAACTTGTCTGATTTACTTTACTATTGATCCATTATACTTATACTTATTCTATAATTCAATCACATCCACTGTTCCTCTCTACGTCCTCTGCCCTGCTTTATTTTCTTCATAGCATTTATTATAATAGCTTTCATATTCATTTCCATATCTACATAAATAATTCATCTGTTCACCCATCTATCCAAATAGATATTGACAGCCTGTATGCGTTAGGTACCATGCTAAGTGCCGGGGAGACATTCGGGAGAAAAAAAGATGGACGGTCCCTCCAAGAGCTTGCAGTCTTTTGAAGATGGCAGATAAATCACTAAATCATTACAAAATGCAGTTAGGTGCTGTCAAAGGCAGTGACAGTCAAAGGCCCTCAAAGGTTGTGATAGAAGAGGGAGGACCTATTTTAGATCACAGGGTCGCGAAAGAACCTTGAGGAGGTCACATTTAAGCAGAGACCTAAAGGATGAGAAGGAACCAGCCACGTGAAAAGGAGAGGAGACGGCAGGTTAGAAGGCTCCAGAAAGTTGGCCAGTGTGATAGGAAGGAAACTGTGGAAAGGGTACAAGATAGGGGGCAGAGGCCAAATTCAGCAGGGTTGACAAAGTTATTGAAGAATTTTCATTAAAGCAGGGGAGTGATGTAAACAGAACTGTGATTTAAAAATTATTCAGGGGGCTGTTGGGTGAGGAGCAGCTTGGGGCGGGGGACTGTAAGGCTGGGAGGGTGCTGCAGTAGCTTGGGAAGGGGATGAGGGTCTTGTGGCCCTGGTGGGGGGCAGCAGAGGCGGAGAAGAGACACTTTGGAGGTAACGGAACAAATGGGACGTGGACACTGAGACGTGGGCTGAGATGAAAGGGCGCACCAGGGAGTTGCCTGGCGGTCCAATGGTTAGGACTCGGTGGCCTCAATGCCGTGGCCCGGATTCAATCCCTGGTGGGGGAACTAAGGGCGCTGGCATAGGCAGAAAAAAAGAAAAAACAAAACAAAACAAAGACCTTGAATGGGGGGGGGAGGGTGCACCGAGGGGAGACAGTGATGATTGCACCCAGGTTTTTTGCTCTGAGTAGGGAAAAACCATCTGATTGGACTGTAGGGAATTTGCTGTGCTGGAGAAGAAATGGGGGCTGGGCTGGGGGTGAGGAAGCAGGTGTTCATCCTCACTCAGTGCAGGGCAGGGGCCAAGGAACTGAAGCCGTAAGCAATCATTCTAATGCTGGCCTGTGAAAAGCAGGTGAAGTCAGGAGGTAGCTGATTGACCTGAGGTCTTCAAAAGGCGGAAGAGTCATCAACAGCCATACTTCTTGAGCCAGCGAGCTCCAAAGTGAAGAAGTGATGGTCGGGAGTAAGTGTTTGTAATGGAAACTTTTGAATCAATACAGTTTCTCTTTACTGGACCGTATTTAACAAATACACATTGAACTGAATACTTTATTCCACTTTTCTCCCCACCGCTTTGGCACCGGCTTGTCAAGTAAATGAAATGGAACGACCAGATACTTGCCTTTATGACTCACCAGTCGGCCAAAGTGGTAGTGACATTTCCTCTATGCTGCTGTGTTTGCCTGCAGGAGTCACGCCATAGATCTTCCCACATCGACAGCACATCTTCCTAGAAGCTAAAACAGAACATGAAGTAGAGTTATTCATGAATAGATGCGGGGGTGGAAATGAGGACCTGAATGCAGGGACTTGCCTTTGCATTCCTGATCCTGTCGTGAGCACAGACTCAGTGTGATCTCGAGGTAACAGGAAAAGGAACAGAATTATGCAAAGGAGTACGTGCAGGTGAGCTGCTTCCTGCATCAGGGCTGCCACTGCTCAAACAGGCGTTCTCCCACCTGCTGCCAGAGTCAGCCCAATGCCAGGTAATTGTGGTTTCAGCACCACAAGTTGACTGTCACCGACTTGATCTGTCATCTACTCTAGTACATAGTAACTCCTGAATTAGGACCCATGTCTTCCTTTTAGACACATAGTGATCTGTTTGTTTATTGTCACTGAGAGTGTATCTGGGCTTTTCACTAGACCCGTTTATGAATACTTGTTTTTATTAATGACCCTCAAACTGGCTCTGATGACGATGATGACAGCAGCTCTTTTATTTGGGTGTCTGTTCTGCGATGATGAGGCAGGCACTGCACCAAGCACTTCAGATGCACTATTTTAACGGATTCTCATAGCTACTGATGGGGCAGCTGCCATCATCTCATTATTCAGAGTGGGGAAGCCGACACTGGGAGAGTGACTCATGACTTACCCAGCACCCCAATCCAGATTTGCCTTTCTCCTTCAGAGCCCCGGTTCTTAACTGTTAAGTGTACTGCCTTCCAATGAGAGGATTTAAAGAACGGAAAGCAAATGGCGAAAATAATCCCAAGAGAGAAGTTCTAAAGATGCAAGAGATGAAGCTAAATATCTTCTAGCCAATGAAAAATATTTCTATAACTGCATTTCAAACTCTGATGGACCTAACATTTGACAGTTGTGTTAATGTTAAATATTCTCTTGCTATCTCTTTTCTGGGGGGAGAGGGAGTGGGATAAATATATTAACTAACTATGCCCAGTATTTGGAGAAAATGCAAAATAGTAAGACTAATTGTAAGTCTTTTTATAAGAATTCCTAGTGAAAGGGTATGAAGTATACAGAACACAGCACTGCCTACATATGTCTAGGGGTAAAAGCAGAAGCTCCAGAGTCAGACTCCTTGGGTTCAAATCCTGGCTCTACCACTTATTTTCTGAGTGACCTTTGATAAATTATTCGACCTCTCTGAACCTTAGTTTCTTCATTTGTATAAATGCAGGTGGTAACAGTACTTACCTGAAATGGTTGCTAAGAAGATTTAATAAAACTGATTACATAAATAAAGCACTTAGATACTGGGAATAAAATGAAATGGAAAGGGAAAGAAAATGAAATGCAACAATGCTTTTACCTGTAGCCTAATGATGCTGGCCATCATTTGTGGCCATGGCTGGCCACAAATCTTGTTTCCATTAGAAAATGTCAGAACACTGGGACTATTATTTTTATTTATTTTTCATATTTATTTATTTGGCTGCGCTGGGTCTTAGTTGTGGCACGTGGGATCTTCATTGTCGCATGCAGGATCTTCAGTTGCAGCGTGTGACTTAGTTGCTGAATGTGGGCTCTAGTTCCCTGACCAGGGATCAAACCTGGGCCCCCCTGCATTGGGAGCATGGAGTCTTAGCCATTGGACCACCAGGGAAGTCCCAGAACACTGGGACTTTTAGGGCTCCAGTCTTAGCGTGTAGAAAGGATAATTTCTGGACCCATATACTTTCGATCATTTACAAGAGTTTTTGTCATGCCTGGGTTTAAAAGAATATTTCCTGGTTTGTCAGGGTTGGGTTGGGGGTAGTTATTTTCACAGAACTGTTCTTCAGTTAGAAGGTAGTCTTTAAGATGTCTGTAGAGAATAATTCCTGTGAGCACTAAAAGAAAAAGCAAAGCTGTTCAATAAAATTTTAATTGCTTTTTTTTCCTTTTTAAGTAGTGGTAAGGTTAGAGTTTACTAACCCTTTTAGATATGAAATGCTAGGATTCTGATTAACGTTAAGTAAGACAGTAGTCTAAAAGAATCCAAGTCTTCGTGTCCTTCAATAACAGCCACAACAAATCAATATTGTTCCCTGGACCACGTGATGTCCTAAGCTTTGGGTGAGAGATGGGAAAGTAAGAATTATATCAGTAATGGCTGGTGCATATTAAGCAGGCCGAAACCTGTTCTAAGCATGTTGATTTAAACTTTACATTAAGCCAGAACGGCAAGTGAACTGACTTCATTTTTACAGATGAGTTAGACGAGGCTCAGAAAAGTAAGGACACGTGACCAAAGTCACACAGCACAGTCGATACACAAACCCAGGATTTCTGGTTCCAAATCTTGCATAACAGTTCTTAATACTCACTCAGATGAGAAAAGTACAAAAGCTTACAAGCAGGAGACAGTGGGAACCCTGATGACTCTCACAAGGGCAAAATAGCTCAAGGATCTCTTCCCAACACCAGTAACCCAGTCCCAGATCCCCTCACTCTAATGAGCTCTCGAGAAAGTTTCTCTAATTTATTATTAACAACTTTAGCAGAACTTACTAGACATGCTTTAGCAAACTCTTTTGTAAAACAAAAAACTCTTTGTTATGAGGAATATTAAGGGATTCTAAAAGCATCTACATTGTTTCAATTCTTACATGAGGCTTTTTTTTAAAAAGAGAAGCACAACCATCTGGTTTTATTCAAAATACAACCAAATTATTTCCTCTACCTTCTTCCTTGTTATAAATTCAGACTTTGAGGCTGTACCCAGACCTACTGAATCACAATCTGCATTCTTAACAAGATTTCCAGGTAATTCCAATGCAGGTAGAGTTTGAAAATTTGAGCAGAACTACTCTTGCTGACTAGACGTACGTTAACTACCAAAAGAAAAGAAAAAGTTGAGAATTCTACCCAAATATTACTTAAATCAAAGTCCATTTGTTCATCTCCAATTTATACAAGTTTTTAAAAAGGATAGCACATGTACAAAGTATGCAGCTGATCCTTCACAAACACAACGGTTTAATAGCTGCAGTCTGCCAAATTTACTTCCCCTTTAAGGTCACAACTGCAAGGGCCTCTCGTTATCACAGTAAGCTTACCGTTTTTCTTTTCATTCTTTTTCAATCTAGTTGTCTTATTGCTATTACTTCTTCCAGACACATCTAAAACATATAAGGACTTTT
This sequence comes from Balaenoptera musculus, assembly GCF_009873245.2. NCBI lineage: Eukaryota > Metazoa > Chordata > Mammalia > Artiodactyla > Balaenopteridae > Balaenoptera > Balaenoptera musculus. The sequence continues at coordinate 40,958,172 of NC_045790.1, read as the reverse complement.
CTCCTGAGATGAACTATTTTTATCTACTTCATAAAAACATACAGAACATAAAAAGGTCTACAGTATAATAAAATATTTCTTTTTATTTTAAAACATCCACCCAACCTGTGAGGGCAAACATCTTCATAACCAATTCCAAACTGGGAAAAAGTTATATCTACTCAACTACTAAAAAGAACAGGATTTCACGTTTGCTAAAACTAATACATTTTGACTACTGGATAGAGTGTGTCTAAATTTGAGTCACTGAGTTTTATACCATCATTTACCACAACTGTAACAGCTTGCAAACCATTTCTATTTTCAATGGGAATATTTAAAATATGTACTTAGACCTGCGTGTTCTATTTCTATGTGTTATATTTAATATGAGAAAAAGGGGGGGGGGAGCTAGAATGCCATGAAAATACTAATCTAAGAGATCTCGTATATTTTAATACATGTATTTAAGTCTACTTAAAGTGCTGTACATTAAAAAAATGCCATAAAGGAATCACAGATGAACAGTTTTTATATTCTTGAGAATGGAACAGACTTTCAAAGCATGACACAGAGCAGGGGCAAGATGGCGGAAGAGTAAGACGCGGAGATCACCTTCCTTCCCACAGATACAGTAGAAATACATCTACACGTGGAACTGCTCCTACAGAACACCCACTGAACGCTGGCAGAAAACGTCAGACCTCCCAAAAGGCAAGAAAATCCCCAAGTACTTGGGTAGGGTAAAAGAAAAAAGAAATAACAGAGACAAAAGAATAGGTACGGGACCTGCGCCAGTGGGAGGGAGCCGCGAAGGAGGAAAGGTTTCCAGGCACTAGGAAGCCCCTTTGCGGGCAGAGACTGCGGGTGGCAGAGGGGGGAAGCTTTGGAGCCGCGGAGGAGAGCGCAGCCACAGGGGTGCGGAGGGCAAAGTGGAGAGACTCCCGCACAGAGGCTCGGCGCCAACCAGCACTCACCAGCCCGAGAGGCTTGTCTGCTCACTCGCCGGGGCGGGCGGGGGCTGGGAGCTGAGGCTCGGGCTTTGGTGCTAGCCGGGAGGGAGTCCGGGAAAAAGTCTGCAACTGCCGAAGAGGCAAGAGACTTTCTCTTGCCTCTTTGTTTCGCGGCGCGCAAGGAGAGGGGATTCAGAGCGCTGCCTAAACGAAATCCAGAGACGGGTGCGAGCCGCGCGGCTATCAGCGCGGATCCCACAGCAACAGGGGCGCAGAGGGAAAAACGGAGAGATTCCCGCACAGAGGCTCAGCGCCGAGCAGCGCTCACCAGCCCGAGAGGCTTGTCTGCTCACTCGCCGGGGCGGGCGGGGGCTGGGAGCTGAGGCTCGGGCTTTGGTGCTAGCCGGGAGGGAGTCCGGGAAAAAGTCTGCAACTGCCGAAGAGGCAAGAGACTTTCTCTTGCCTCTTTGTTTCGCGGCGCGCAAGGAGAGGGGATTCAGAGCGCTGCCTAAACGAAATCCAGAGACGGGTGCGAGCCGCGCGGCTATCAGCGCGGATCCCACAGCAACAGGGGCGCAGAGGGAAAAACGGAGAGATTCCCGCACAGAGGCTCAGCGCCGAGCAGCGCTCACCAGCCCGAGAGGCTTGTCTGCTCACCCGCTGGGGCAGGCGGGGCTGGGAGCTGAGGCACGGGCTTCGGTCGGATCGCAGGGAGAGGACTGGGGCTGGCGGCATGAACACAGCCTGAAGGGGTTGGCACGCCGCGGCTAGCTGGGAGGGAGCCCGAGAGGAGATCTGCAGCCACCGAAGAGGCAAGAGACTTTTTCTTGCCTCTTTGTTTCGCGGCGCGCAAGGAGAGGAGATTCAGAGCGCCGCCTAGACGAACTCCAGAGGCGGGCGCGAGCCGTGGCTAACAGCGCGGACCCCAGAGACGGGCGCGAGCCGCGGCCATCAGCGCGGACCCCAGAGACTGGTAGGAAACGCTAAGGCTGCTGCTGCCGCCACCAAGAAGCCTGTGTGCGAGCACAGGTCACTCTCCACACTGCCCCTCCCGGGAGCCGGTGCAGCTCGCCACTGCCAGGGTCCCGTGATCCGGGGACAACTTCCCCAGGAGAACACACGGCGCGCCTCAGGTTGCTGCAACGACGCCTCTGACGCCGCAGGCTCGCCCGCCTCCTCCGTACCGCTCCCTCCCCCGGCCTGAGTGAGCCAGAGCCCCCGAAGCAGCTGCTCCTTTAACCCAGTTCTGTCTGGGCGGGGAACAGACGCCCTCAGGCGACGTACATGCAGAGGCGGGTCCAAATCCAAAGCTGAACGCTGGGAGCTGTACGAACAAAGAAGAGAAAGGGAAATCTCCCCCAGCAGCCTCAGAAGCAGCGGATTAAAGCTCCACAAACAACTTGATGTGCCTGCATCTGTTGAATACCTGAATAGACAACGAATCATCCCAAATTCAAAAGGTGGACTTTAGGAGCAGGATATATTAATTTCCCCTTTTCCTTTTTTGTGAGTGTATATGTGTATGCTTCTGGGTGAGATTTTGTCTGTATAGCTTTGCTTTCACCGTCAGTCCTAGGGTTAGGTCCGTCCTTTTTTTTTTTTTTTTTTTTAACTTAAAAAAAATTTTTTTTCCTAATATATGCTTTCTTACTAATTTTTTCCGTATTTTCTATTTTTAGAAATTAAAAAAATTTTTAATAAGTTTTTTCATATTTTTTATTTTAAAAAACTAAAATTTTTTTTCTTAAATTTTTTTCTTAAAAATTTTTTTCTTATTTTTTACTATAAAAAATTAATAAATCTATTTTTAAAAATTAAAAATTTTTCTGAATACATTTACTCTTAATAATTTTTTTTTAATTTTTTATTATAATAGCTTTATTTTATTTTATTTTATCCTCTTTTTATCTTTCTATTTTTTTCTCCCTTATATTCTGAGCTGTGTGGATGAAAGGCTCTTGGTGCTCCAGCCAGGCATCAGGGCTGTGCCTCTGAGGTGGGAGAGCCAACTTCAGGACACTGGTCCACAAGAGACCTACCAGCTCCACGTAATACCAAATGGCAAAAATCTCTCAGAGATCTCCATCTCAACATCAAGACCCAGCTTCACTCAACGACCAGCAAGCTACAGTGCTGGACACCCTATGCCAAACAACTAGCAAGACAGGAACAAAAGCCCCATCCATTAGCAGAGAGGCTGCCTCAAACTCATAAGGCCACAGACACCCCAAAACACACCACCAGACATGGACTGCCCACCAGAAGACAAGATTCAACCTCATCCACCAGACACAGGCAAAAGTCCCCTCCACCAGGAGCCTACACAACCCACTGAACCAACCTTACCCACTGGGGACAGATACCAAAAACAACGGGAACTACGAACCTGCAGCCTGTGAAAAGGAGACCCCAAACACAGTAGATAAGCAAAATGAGACGACAGAAAAACACACAGCAGATGAAGGAGCAGGTCAAAAAACACACCAGACCTAACAAATGAAGAGGAAATAGGTAGTCTACTGAAAACGAATTCAGAATAATGATAGTAAGGATGATCCAAAATCTTGGAAATAGAATAGACAAAATGCAACGCAACATATAAAAAGGACGTAGAAGAACTAAAGAGGAACCAAGCAACAATGAAAAACACAATAAATGAAATTAAAAATACTCTAGATGGGATCAATAGCAGAATAACTGAGGCAGAAGAAAGGATAAGTGACCTGGAAGATAAAATGGTGGAAATAACTACTGCAGAGCAGGATAAAGAAAAAGAATGAAAAGAACTGAGGACAGTCTCAGAGACCTCTGGGACAACATTAAACGCAACCAACATTCGAATTATAGGGGTCCCAGAAGAAGAAGAGAAAAAAGAAAGGGGACTGAGAAAATATTTGAAGAGATTATAGTTGAAAAACGTCCCTAATATGGGAAAGGAAATAGTTAATCAAGTCCAGGAAGCACAGAGAGTCCCATACAGGATAAACCCAAGGAGAAAACACGCCAAGACACATATTAATCAAACTGTCAAAAATTAAATATAAAGAAAACATATTAAAAGCAGCAAGGGAAAAACAACAAATAACACACAAGGGAATCCCCATAAGGTTAACATCTGATCTTTCAGCAGAAACTCTGCAAGCCAGAAGGGAGTGGCAGGATATACTTAAAGTGATGAAGGAGAAAAACCTACAACCAAGGTTACTCTACCCAGCAAGGATCTCATTCAGATGTGACGGAGAAATTAAAACCTTTACAGACAAGCAAAAGCTGAGAGAGTTCAGCACCACCAAACCAGCTTTACAACAAATGCTAAAGGAACTTCTCTAGGCAAGAAACACAAGAGAAGGAAAACACCTACAATAACAAACCCAAAACATTTAAGAAAATGGGAATAGGAACCTACATATCGATAATTACCTTGAATGTAAATGGATTAAATGCTCCCACCAAAAGACACAGGCTGGCTGAATGGATACAAAAACAAGACCCATATATATGCTGTCTACAAGAGACCCACTTCAGACCTAGAGACACATACAGACTGAAAGTGAGGGGATGGAAAAAGATATTCCATGCAAATGGAAATCAAAAGGAAGCTGGAGTAGCAATTCTCATATCAGACAAAATAGACTTTAAAATAAAGAATATTATAAGAGACAAAGAAGGACACTATATAATGATCAAGGGATCGATCCAAGAGGAAGGTATAACAATTGTAAATATTTATGCACCCAACATAGGAGCACCTCAATACATAAGGCAAATACTAACAGCCATAAAAGGGGAAATTGACAGCAACACAATCAGAGTAGGGGACTTTAACACCCCACTTTCACCAATGGACAGATCATCCAAAATGAAAATAAATAAGGAAACACAAGCTTTAAATGATACATTAAACAAGATGGACTTAATTGACATTTATAGGACATTCCACCCAAAAACAACAGAATACACATTTTTCTCAAGTGCGCATGGAACATTCTCCAGGATAGATCATATCTTGGGTCACAAATCAAGCCTTGGTAAATTTAAGAAAATTGAAATCGTATCAAGTATCTTTTCCGACCACAACGCTATGAGACTAGATATCAATTACAGGAAAAGATCTGTAAAAAATACAAACACATGGAGGCTACACAATACACTACTTAATAACGAAGTGATCACTGAAGAAATCAAAGGGGAAATCAAAAAATATCTAGAAACAAATGACAATGGAGATACGACGACCCAAAAACCTATGGGACGCAGCAAAAGCAGTGCTAAGATGGAAGTTTATAGCAGTTACAAGCCTACCTCAAGAAACCAGGAACACATCTCGAATAAACAACCCCTAACCTTGCACCTAAAGCAATTAGAGAAAGAAGAACAAAAAAAACCCCAAAGCTAGCAGAAGGAAAGAACATCATAACGATCAGGTCAGAAATAAATGAAAAGAAATGAAGGAAACAATAGCAAAAATCAATTTAAAACTAAAAGCTGGTTCTTTGAGAAGATAAGAAAATTGATAAACCATTAGCCCGACTCATCAAGAGAAAAAGGGAGAAGACTCAAATCACTAGAATTAGAAATGAAAAAGGAGAAGTACAAACCACTGACACTGCAGAATAGCAAAAGATCATGGAGATTACTACAAGCAACTCTACGCCAATAAAATGGACAACCTGGAAGAAATGGACAGATTCTTAGAAATGCACAAACTGCCGAGACTGAACCAGGAAGAAATAGAAAATATGAACAGACCAATCACAAGCACTGAAATTGAAACTGTGATTAAAAACCTTCCAACAAACAAAAGCCCAGGACCGATGGCTTCACAGGTGAATTCTATCAAACATTTAGAGAAGAGCTAACACCTATCCTTCTCAAACTCTTCCAAAATATTGCAGAGGGAGGAACACTCCCAAACTCATTCTACGAGGCCACCATCACCCTGATACCAAAACCAGACAAAGATGTCACAAAGAAAGAAAACTACAGGCCAATATCACTGATGAACATAGATGCAAAAATCCTCAACAAAAATACTCGCAAACAGAATCCAACAGCACATTAAAAGGATCATACACCATGATCAAGTGGGGTTTATCCCAGGAATGCAAGGATTCTTCAATATACGTAAATCAATCAATGTGATACACCATATTAACAAATTGAAGGAGAAAAACCATATGATCATCTCAATAGATGCAGAGAAAGCTTTCGACAAAATTCAACACCCATTTATGATAAAAGCCCTGCAGAAACTAGGCATAGAGGGAACTTTCCTCAACATAATAAAGGCCATATATGACAAACCCACAGCCAACATTGTCCTCAGTGGTGAAAAACTGAAACCATTTCCACTAAGATCAGGAACAAGACAAGGTTGCCCACTCTCACCACTATTATTCAACATAGTTTTGGAAGTGTTAGCCACAGCAATCAGAGAAGACAAAGAAATAAAAGGAATCCAAATCGGAAAAGAAGAAGTAAAGCTGTCACTGTTTGCAGATGACATGATACTATACATAGAGAATCCTAAAGATGCTACCAGAAAACTCCTAGAGCTGATCAATGAATTTGGTAAAGTAGCAGGATACAAAATTAATGCACAGAAATCTCTTGCATTTCTATACACTAATGACGAAAAATCTGAAAGTGAAATTAAGAAAACACTCCCGTTTACCATTGCAACAAAAAGAATAAAATATCTAGGAATAAACCTACCTAAGGAGACAAAAGACCTGTATGCAGAAAATTATAAGACACTGATGAAAGAAATTAAAGATGATACAAATAGATGGAGAGATATACCATGTTCCTGGATTGGAAGAATCAACATTGGGAAAATGACTCTACTACCCAAAGCAATCTACAGATTCAATGCAATCCCTATCAAACTACCACTGGCATTTTTCACAGAACTAGAACAAAAAATTTCACAATTTGTATGGAAACACAAAAGACCCCAAATAGCCAAAGCAATCTTGAGAACGAAAAATGGAGCTGGGGGAATCAGGCTCCCTGACTTCAGACTATATTACAAAGCTACAGTAATCAAGACAGTTTGGTACTGGCACAAAAACAGAAATATTGATCAATGGAACAGGATAGAAAGCCCAGAGATAAACCCACGCACATATGGTCACCTTATCTTTGATAAAGGAGGCAAGCATATACAGTGGAGAAAAGACAGCCTCTTCAATAAGTGGTGCTGGGAAAATTGGACAGATACATGTAAAGTATGAAATTAGAACACTCCCTGACACCATGCACAAAAATAAACTCAAAATGGATTAAAGACCTAAGTGTAAGGCCAGACACTATCAAACTCTTAGAGGAAAACATAGGCAGAACACTCTATGACATACATCACAGCAAGATTCTTTTTGACCCAGCTCCCAGAGAATGGAAATAAGAACACAAATAAACAAATGGGACCTAATGAAACTTAAAAAGCTTTTGCACAGCAAAGGAAACCATAAACAAGACCAAAAGACAACCATCAGAATGGGAGAAAATATTTGCAAATGAAGCAACTGACAAAGGATTAATCTCCAAGATTTACAAGCAGCTCATGCAGCTCAATAACAAAAAAACGAACAACCCAATCCAAAAATGGGCAGAAGACCTAAATAGACATTTCTCCAAAGAAGATATACAGATGGCCTACAGACACATGAAAGAATGCTCAACATCATTAATCATTAGAGAAATGCAAATCAAAACTACAATGAGATATCATCTCACACCGGTCAGAATGGCCATCATCAAAAATCTAGAAACAATAAATGCTGGAGAGGGTGTGGAGGAAAGGGAACTCTCTTGCACTGTTGGTGGAATGTAATTGATACAGCCACTATGGAGAACAGTATGGAGGTTCCTTAAAAAACTACAAATAGAACTACCATACGACCCAGCAATCCCACTACTGGGCATATACCCTGAGAAAAACATAGTTCAAAAAGAGTCATGTACCAAAATGTTCATTGCAGCTCTATTTACAATAGCCAGGACATGGAAGCAACCTAAATGTCCATCGACAGATGAATGGATAAAGAAGATGTGGCACATATATACAATGGAATATTACTCAGCCATAAAAAGAAATGAAATGGAGGTATTTGTAATGAGGTGGATGGAGTTAGAGTCTGTCATACAGAGTGAAGTAAGTCAGAAAGAGAAAAACAAATACAGTATGCTAACACATATATACGGAATCTAAGGAAAAAAAAGCCATGAAGAACCTAGTGGCAAGACGGGAATAAAGACACAGACCTACTAGAGAATGGACTTGAGGATATGGGGAGGGGGTGGGGTGAAGATGTGACAGGGTGAGAGAGTGTCATGGACATATATACACTACCAAATGTAAATAGATAGCTAGTGGAAGCAGCCGCATAGCACAGGGAGATCAGCTCGGTGCTTTGTGACCACCTAGAGGGGTGGGATGGGGAGGGTGGGAGGGAGGGAGATGCAAGAGGGAAGAGATATGGGAACATATTGTATATGTATAACTGATTAACTTTGTTATAAAGCAGAAGCTAACACACCATTGTAAGGCAATTATACTTCAATAAAGATGTTTAAAAAAAAAAAAAAAGCATGACACAAAACCCAGAAGCCAATAAAAAAGAGATTGATTACACTTTGAAAATAACCTCTATATTATAAAAAAAAAAAAAAAGTATAAATAAGGCTGACGCGCAAGTGACAAACTGAAGAAAATACCTGCAGTATATTAAAAGAGAATACGTAAAAGGCTGTCCCAAATGAATAGGAGTATTTATAAAGGGGGGCAGAAGGATACAAAGAACAAATTTTAAAAGAGAGAGAAATAAACATCTTCAACTTTGTAGTAATATAAGATATTAAAATAACTTTTTTTTTTAATATACCTTCACACTCTGAAATAGGATAAATAAGAAAGTTTGGCAGGGTGTGAGGAAAACCACATACTCCACCATTAGTGGGCAACGTAAATGGACAAACCCTTTCTGGAGTAGTTAACAATATTTACCAGGGCCTCCCTGGTGGCGCAGTGGTTAAGAATCCGCCTGCCAATGCAGGGGACACGGGTTCGAGCCCTGGTCCGGGAAGATCCCACATGCCGCGGAGCAACTAAGCCTGTGCACCACAACTACTGAGCCTGTGCTCTAGAGCCCATGAGCCACAACTACTGAGCCCACGTGCCACAACTACTGAAGCCCATGCGCCTAGGGCCTGTGCTCTGCAACAAGAGAAGCCACCGCAATAAGAAGCCCATGCTCTGCAACAAAGAGTAGCCCCCGCTTGCCGCAACTAGAGAAAAGCCCTCGCGCAGCAAAGAAGACCCAATGCAGCCAAAAATAAATAAATAAATAATAAAATTTAAAAAAAAAACAGAAAAACATATTTACCAATTTTAAATATGCAGACCCTTTCTGCTAGCTTCTCTGTGTACAGGAATTTATGCTAAAGATACATATGCTTGGGTTTAAGTAAATGTTAATGTGTTAACATGCTCAACATATTTATCACAGAATTTATACTCAAAAAAAAATGTAAGCAATCTAAATAACCAAAGGCATTTAGTTCATCTATATTATAGATTCCATATAATGGAATATTTATAGTATAGGTTCTATACAATAGAGTTTCATGCAGTCTTTAAAAAGTATGATACAGATCTAGATATGAACATGGATTCCAGGTTAACTGACAAAAGACTTCTATGATACCTTACTGAGTAAAAAAGTTAGATACACTGTATAAAATGATTGTATTCATGAATATTATATATATCTCTGTAGTCATGTAAAGGAGGGTCTATATAAGAGATCTGCAAGACAGTTGTCTTTGACTTTTTTAAAAGATGTTTTTCTGTATTATTTGAACTCATGCCATGTATTCTCAACGGGGGTGGTACTGCCCCCAGAGGAGTAAAATTGGCTCTTGGGAATGAAAAAATCTTAGATATTACAATAGTATGTGGCTCTACAAAACCCAATTTAACTAATAAAATATTATCCCTCAGTACTTCATTTTACTGGGGGTGAAGGAGGTAGAAAAAATAGGTTTATTAGGGGGACAATACTGATTTTTAAAAAGTTGAGAAGTACTGATACTATTCCACATGGAGGTGAATTACTTTTATAACCAGAAATCAAATTTAAATATATCAGGGATAACCTCTCTCAGTGAGGTTATATTTATGTCTAAGTTCAAGTCTAACTTGTTACTTTCAACCAAAAAATGCCGCCTGCATGTTCAACTCAACAGAATATTTAAAACATACATTTCATTGAATATCTAAAAACAACCCTGCTAATGAAGAAAACACATTCAGTGTCAGGTGTTAATCACAACTTTTTATCTTATCACTTAATTGAAAAGACATTACCTCGGTCTCTCAGCTTCTTCAGAGTATTTCTTGCTATGTTCACATACATATTTCGACTGCTACAGCATTCATAAACGGCCTTTTCTTCTATTTTAGCCTAGATCACAAAGTGAATAATTAAACGAAAATATTAAATCCAAAGTCTATGAACAGTAAATGTCATTTGCTACATAATGGATAAATATGGCAAAATACTTATCTAACTCAAAAGATGGGGGGAAATGGTGCCATAAATAATAAGCAACTTATTTTACATTCTATGTTTATGTTTTTTGAGAAGAAAAAAAAAGCAAACTTAATCCCATGAATCTAATCCAAGAACCAGACACTTATCTTCACAAACTAGAGACCACTGTACGTTTGCAGACAGTGCATGGTGCAAAGCCTTCACAAGCCTACAGTGTCATGAACTCATTTGATTCTCAAAGCAAGGCCCTAACATATCAGAGGCACATACTAGTATTCTCATTTAAAAGGTCAGGACGCTAAGGCTCAAAGTGGCTAAATAATTTGCTTAAGATCACACAGCAAAGGAAAGACATGATTCTCTTTTCATTATCTTTCTTCTATAAGTTACTTTCCTAAACCCATTAATTACTATTTTTACACCAAAACTCATTAAGATAGGTCAGTAAAAAGGGATGAAACGAGAGAACCAATAAAGAGTATAAATTGTATATTATATTAATAATTTATTGTGCACCTAGTATGTACAGGTCTGGAATAAGCTCGTTAAAAGTTTTCTCATTTAATCTTTATTGTGATACTATGAGGATCACCAATTTATATGAGGAAACTGAGACTGAAGGAAAGTCAGTATCTTGTTTACTGTTGCAGAGCTAGAAATGGAATCCAGGTGTGCCCAAGTTCCGAGCCAAGATCTCCTCACTACACTAAACCATCACAGAGAGAAAGCCATAGGGAGGTTGGAAGACAGTACAGAAGACAAGACAGGGATACAGAAAAAGACAAAGCTGGAAGAAAAAGGGTAACATTTCTCTTTAAGAGGCTCCTTTTTTGTTTCTTTGCTTTGCCATTATTCTTTAACTTATACAGAATCCTAGAGGAGACAGACTTCCGGAATGGTAGGACAAGAACCTCCACAAACTGTCCCACAAAAACAATACAAATACTGGCAAAACAACTAAAACCAACCATTTCAAAACTCGGAAAATTAGCCAAAGCCACAGAAAAAAACTGAAAATTGTCTAAGAGAAACTACTGAACCTCGGTAAGACAGTGGTGTCTCTAACATTTTAGCTTGAGGCTATTCCTACCCGCCTTTCTCCCCAGCTTAGTGGCACCATAGCTGCAAAAAAATGGCAGCCTGATAGCCAACAGAAAGGACAGAACTCTTTTAGAGCTACATTAAAGGCATCATCCCCAGAGCACAGTCAGTATTTTGTCCGAACAAGCAGCTTCCTGGAAAAATCTCGATTCCCAGAGTGCCGTGGGTATTTGATTGGACTCAGAGTTCAGCTCATGGGAGGAAAAAAAAAAAAACCTATCCCCAGAGTACTATCAAAACAATAGTAAATGGGTGACAATATGGCAGCTACCTAAGGCTATGATTTCAGGTGGGTAAACAAGAACCCGGCTAGGAATTTAAAAGGAAATCTAGGAGAACTAGATTTTGAAACTTTGAAAAGCTCTGACATATTCTTAGGGCGTAAGAGGTGACCCAAGAAAGACCTGGGAAAAGAGAAGCTCCCAATAACTCACTAGTGGCTGACCTTGAAACCCGGCACAAACAGAAGTAAAAGCTAAGGCTGTCGTATAAACTGCAACAAGTTTGAAGGCATGCCTTCTCACATAGATCCTCTTGTGGGAAGGGATAAAAAGGGTGGAAGACATACAGAAAAGGCATTTAAGAAACTTTTCTAACCAGTCATTGGCTGACCACTAAATTGTACTGACACAGGATGACTCCTAAAATAAATAATAAAAGAACTTAAAAAAAAAATGCCACCAGAGGACTTAGTGTCCATACACTGGAAGCAATACAGAATCTAGAGAATTAGTTCAGAAAAATCAGTAAGCAAGTAAGTAGCAATAAGAAAAGCAATTACAAAAACCTAGCAACAAAATAAATACCTACCTGACCCTAGAGTTATTATGATACATTATTTAACTGTATAGTTTTCTACAAAAAGTCATGAGATATGTAAAGAAACAGGAAAGTATACCACTAACAGGAAGAAAAAAAGCAGCCAAGAGAAAATGCTCCTGAGAAAGCCCAGATTTGGGACTTAGTAGACACAGACTTTAAATCAGCTATTGTAAAATATGTTTAAAAAATTAATGGAATGATGTCTAGAGAATTAAAGTGTGAAAATGATGTTTCATCAAATAGAGAGTACCAATAAAGAGAAATAAAAATAGGAAAAAAAATTGAAGTTCTGGAGTTAAAAAGTACAAAAATTACATAAACAATTCACCGCAGGGGCTCAACCAGAGATACGAGCTAGCAGAAGAAATAATCAGTGAACCTAAAGATAGATCAATAGAGATTATTCAGCTTCAGGAGAAGAAAAAAGAGCAAGATAAAATGAACAAAGCCTCAGATGCCTGTGGGACACCATCAAACATACCTACATACACATAATGTGAGTTTCACAGGAAAAGGAGAAAGAGAAAGGAGCAGAAAAAATATTGAAGAAATAATTGCCAAAACTTCCCAATATTATGTAAAATATTAACCCATACATCCATGAAGCTCAACAAACTCCAAGTAGAATTTATTCACAGAGAGCCACACTTAGACATGTCACAGTCAAACTGATGAAAGTCAAAGACAAAAAGAAAATCTTGAAAATATCAATAGTAAGAGAAAAATGACATTATGTACAAAGGATCTTTAATAAGATTAAAAGCTGATTTCTCATCAGAAACCATGGAAACAGTGGAATGACATCTCAAAGTGTTGAAAGAAAAAGACTGTTAACCAAGAATTCTATACTCAACTAAACTCTTCCTTACAATGGAGGAGAAATGAGACATTCCAGATAAACTCTGGGAATTTGTCATTAGCAGATCTATCCTGCAAGAATTGCTAAAGGGATTCCTTCAGTCTGAGAAGGACACTAGATGGTAATTTGAATCCACATGAAGAAATAAAGAACACTGGTAAATGTAACTTCACAGGAAAACATATAAGAGAATAAATATGTATTTGTTTGTAATCTATTTCTTCTATCTGAGACAATAACATAAAGCAAGAATTATAAATTTGAATTACAGGTTTTATAATATATAACGATTGTAATTTATATGACAGTAATGGTATAAGGAGGGGTAGAAAGAAATATACTGGAGTAAATTTTTGAATACTATTGAAATTAAGTTAGTTTTAGTTTGAACCAGATTGTCACAAATTAAGATGGTAATTGTAATCCTTACTATAAACATTAAGAAAATAATTCAAAGATATAGTCAAAGAAATGACATGGGCATTTAAATGGTATACTAGAAAAATTTAACCCAAAACAAAGCAATAATTGTAGCGGAAATAGAAGACAAGACATAAAAATCACATTGCAAATGGATGATGTATCATAAATCCTACTTTATTAGTTATTAGTCACTGCATTAAATGTAAATGGATTAAACACTCCATTTACATTTGGAAGAATGGGGGAAAATATGGGTCAACTGTATGCCATCTACAAGACACACACTAAATTCAAAGACCAAATAGGTTGAAAGCAAAAGGAAGAAAAGAGAAATACTTTGTAAGCACTAATTAAAGATAGTTGGAGTGGCTGCACTAACATCAGACAGTATAATCTTTAAAACAGAAGTTGTCACCAGAGACAAAGAAAGACATTTTATAATGATAAGAGTGTTAATCTATCAGAAAGACATAATGACTATAAACAAATATGCATCCTATACCAGAGCACCAAAATACACAAAGCAAAAACTGATAGAATTGGAAAAACAACAATTCAACAATCAGAAACTTCAATACCACACTTTCAATAATGGATACAAGTCAGAATATCAAGAAAAAAATGGAATACTTCAACAACACTATGAAGCGATTATACCTAATAGACATCTATTGAACACGTCACACAACAAGAACAGAATACATATACTTTTCAAGTACACATGGAACATTTTCTAGGGCAGATCCCACGTTAGGTCATAAAACAATCCTCAATAAATTTAAAAGGACTGAAATCATACAAAGTATGTTCTCTGACCACAATGGTACTATATTATAAATCAACAGCAGGATATTTTGGAAATTCATTAATATGTGAAAATTGAATTACACATTCCTAAATAATGAACAGGTCAAAGAAGGAATAAAAGGGAAACTTAGGGGAGAGACCTGCAAGATGGCGGAGGAGTAAGACATGGAGATCACCTTCCTCCCCACAAATTCATCAAAAATACATCTACATGTGGAAGAGTGCCTACAGAACAACTACTGAATGGTGTTAGGGGGCCTTAGACTTCCAAAAAGGTGAGAAAATCCCCATGTAACTGGGTAGGGCAAAAGAAAAAAGAAAAAGAGAGACAATGAAATTGGGACAGGACCTGCCCCTCTGGAAGGGAGCTGTGAAGGATGAAAAGTTTCCACACACTAGGAAGCCCCCTCACTGGTGGGGATGGGACAGGGGAGCTTCAGAGCCTCGGAGGAGAGGGCAGCAACAGAGGTGTGGAGTGCCGAGCAGAGAGATGACCACATGGAGGATCAGTGCTGACCGGCACTCACCAGCCTGAGACACTTGTCAGCTCACTTGCAGGGGAAGGTGGGAGCTGAGTGCTGAGGCTTGGGCTTTGTAGGTCAGACCCCTGGGAGAGGACTGGGGTTGGCTGCGTGAGGACAGCCTTGGGGGGCTAGTGCGCCACAGCTGCCGGGAGGGAGTCTGAGAAAAAACCTGAGCCTACCAGAGAAGCAGGAGACCTTTGTTGTGGGGTGCGTGAGGAGAGGGGCAGCCCTGCCATAAGAGCTTCTCTCTCTGTGTGCTCACAGATGGTAGGGCAATGCCTACATGGGCGTGAGTGCAAGCTGCGGCTGTTATCTTGGACCCCAGAGGCTGCTGCCACTGCCACCAAGGGTCCTGTGTGCAAGGCAGGTACCTGCCCACAACTTCCCGGCAGCCTGTGCAGCCCGCCACTGCTGAGGGTCCCGCGAACCAGGGCCAACTTCCCCGGGAGAACGCATGGCGCGCCTCCTTAAGGTCTTGCAACTTCACACCGGCCTCTGCCACCGCAGGCACTCCTCGCACATCCCAATTATGACTGCCATATCCCTCTCCCCCACAGCCTGAGCAAGCAAGTGAGCCCTAATCAGCTGCTGCTTTCGCCCCCTCTTGCCTGAGCAGGGAACAGACGCCTGAAGGCAGCTACATGCAGAGGCGGGGCCAAAACCAAAGCTGAACCCCAGGGGCAGTGCGACCAAAGAAGAGAAACGGAAGTATCCCCATGCAACTGCAGGAGCAATGGATAAAATCCCCACAATCGGCTGGGTAAACCCTGCATCTGTGGAATACCTGAATAGACAATGAGTGTTCCCACAACTGAGGCTGTGGACTTTGGGGGCAACTGTGGACTTTGCGGACAAGTACACACAGGACTAAGGCCAGGTCAGAGTCTGAGGTGGCCCCACAGTGCCCACAGCAGTTCAAGAGACCCATCTAGAGGTACCGGAGGGCTTCCTGGGGAGGCAGGGATTGGCTGTGGCTCACTGTGCAGCCAAGGACACTGACAACTAAGGCCACAGGAAAATATCACTACTTTTTTTTTTTTTGGTTCTGTTGTTCTTTTTTTCTTATTATTATTTTCTAAATTTTACTTTTTAATTTACTTTTCTTTTTATGCTTTTATTTTTTAAATATAATTTTATTTCTTTTTTTACCTAATTCTACTGTACTTTTATATTATATTGTGTTTTTTCCTTGTGTTTGTTTTTTTCCTTTCTTCTGCTTTGTTTTCTTTTTATTTTTAACTGTATTTTATATTTTTCTATTTTTACTTTACTACTTTGTCATTTTGTATTTTTTTCCTTTTGTTTTCATCTTTCATCTTTACATTTTTTTTTATCGTTTTTGTGTTTGTTTTACGCTTTCAGTGTCTTTTTTAGTTTGCTTTCTGCATTTCATTTGTTTCTGGTTTTATGTTTTTGTTAGTTTTTAGTGTTTGTTTTGGTTTTGGATTTGTTTATTGGTTTGGTTGCTCTCTTCTTTGTTTTCTCTTTTTCTTCCTTTCTTTTTTCTTTTTGTGGGTGCCTGTGCGTATGTTTCTTTGTGTGATTTTGTCTGTTTAGCTTTGCTTTTACCATTTGTCTTGGGGTTTTGTCTGTTTGTTTGGGTTCTTGTTTGTTTTTTCTTTTTGATTTTGTTTTTCTTCTTCCTTTTCTTCCACACCGTGTGGCTTGCAGGGTCTTGGTGGTCTGGCCGGGGATCAGGCCAGAGCCTTGGGGGTGGGAGAGCCGAGTCCAGGACGTCAGACCACCAGAGAATTCCCAGCCCCATGGAATATTAATCAGTGAGTGCTCTCCCAGAGGTCTCCATCTCAACACAAAGACCCAGCTCCACCCAAAGGCCAGCAAACTCCAGTGCTGGACACCTCACAGCAAACAACTAGCAAAACAGGAACACAACCCCACCCATTAGCAGACAGGCTACCTAAAGTCATACTAAGCTCAAAGACACCACAAAACATACCACCAGATGCGGCCCTGCCCATCAGAGGGACAAGATCCAGCTTCACCCGCCAGAACATAGGCTCCAGTCCCCACTACCAGGGAGCCTACATAAGCCACTGAACCAAGCTCACCCACTAGGCACAGACAACAGAAGTAAGAGGAAGTACGACCCTGCAGCCTGCAGAAAGGAGACCCCAAACACAGTAAGTTAAACAAAATGAGAAGACAGAGAAATATGCAGCAGATGAAGGAGCAAGGTAAAAACCCAACAGACCAAACAAATGAAGAGGATATAGGCAGTCAACCAGAAAAAGAATTCAGAGTAATGATAGTAAAGATGATCCAAAATCTCGGAAATAGAATGGAGAAAATACAAGATATATTTAACAAGGACCTAGATGAACTAAAGAACAAACAAGCAGTGATGAACAACACAGTAACTGAAATTAAAAATACTCTAGAAGGAATCAATAGCAGAATAACTGAGGCAGAAGAACGGATAAGTGACCTGGAAGATAGAATGGTGGAAATAACTGCCACAGAGCAGAATAAAGAACAAAGAATGAAAAGAATTGAGTAAAGTCTCAGAGACCTCTGGGACAACAGTAAACGCACCAACATTCAAATTGTAGGGGTCCCAGAAGAAGAAGAGAAAAAGAAGGGGTCTGAGAAAATATCTGAAGAGATTAGAGTCGAAAACTTCCCTAACATGGGAAAGGAAATAGTCAATCAAGTCCAGGTTGTGGTCATCCATTTACAATGCTTGGTGTCAGTTTATTTATCTCTTGTAAAAATAAAATACAGTGTGTGTGTGTGAAAGCAAAAAAAAAAAAAAGAATCAAAAAAAAAAAATCAAGTCCAGGAAGTGCAGAGAGTCCCATACAGGATAAACCCAAGGAGAAACACACTGAGACACATATTAATCAAACTATCAAAAATTAAATACAAAGAAAAAATATTAAAAGCAGCAAGGGAGAAGCAACAAATAACATACAAGGGAATCCCCATAAGGTTATCAGCTGATTTTTCAGCAGAAACTCTGCAAGTCAGAAGGGAGTGGCATCACTTAAAGTGATGAAAGGGAAGAACCTACAACCAAGATTTCTCTACCCAGCAAGGATCTCATTCGGATTCGATGGAGAAATCAAAAGCTTTACAGACAAGCAAAAGCTAAGAGAGTTCAGTGCCACCAAACCAGCTCTACAACAAATGCTAAAGGAACTTCTCTAAGTGGGAAACACAAGAGAAGGAAAGGACCTACAAAAACAAACCCAAAACAATTAAGAAAATGGTAATAGGAACATACATATCAATAATTACCTTAAATGTGAATGGATTAAATGCTCCAACCAAAAGACACAGGCTTGCTGAATGGATACAAAAACAAGACCCATATATATGCTGTCTACAAGAGACCCACTTCAGAACTAGGGACACATACAGACTGAAAGTGAGGGGATGGAAAAAGATATTCCATGCAAATTGAAATCAAAAGAAAGCTGGAGTAGCAATACTCATATCAGATAAAATAGACTTTAAAATAAAGAATGTTACAAGAGAAAAGGAAAGACACTACATAATGATCAAGGAATCAATCCAAGAAGAAGATATAACAATTATAAATATATATGCAGCCAACATAGGAGCACCTCAATACATAAGGCAACTGCTAACAGCTATAAAAGAGGAAATCGACAGTAACATAATAATAGTGGGGACTTTAACACCTCAATTACACCAATGGACAGATCATCCAAACAGAAAATTAGTAAGGAAACACAAGCTTTAAATGACACAAGAGACCAGATAGATTTAATTGATATTTATAGGACATTCCATCCAAAAACAGGAGATTACACTTTCTTCTCAAGTGTGCATGGAACATTCTCCAGGATAGATCACATCTTGGGTCACAAATCAAGCCTCAGTAAATTTAAGAAAACTGAAATCATATCAAGCATCTTTTCTGACCACAATGCTATGAGATTAGAAATTAATTACAGGGGGAAAAAAACGTAAAAAACACAAACACATGGAGGCGAAACAATACGTTACTAAATAACCAAGAGATCACTGATGACATCAAAGAGGAAATCAAAAAATACCTAGAAACAAATGACAATGAAAACATGACGACCCAAAACCTATGGGATGCAGCAAAAGCAGTTCTAAGAGGGAAATGTACAGCAATACAATCCTACCTCAAGAAACAAGAAAAATCTCAAATAAACAACCTAAACTTAAACCTAAAGCAATTAAAGAACTAAAAAAACCCAAAGTTAGCAGGAGGAAAGAAATCATAAAGATCAGATCAGAAATAAATGAAAAAGAAATGAAGAAAACGACAGCAAAGATCAATAAAACTAAAAGCTGGTTCTTTGAGAAGATAAAGAAAATTGATAAACCATTAGCCAGACTCATCAGGAAAAAAGGGAGAAGGCCCAAATCAACAGAATTAGAAATGAAAAAGGAGAAGTAACAACTGACACTGCAGAAATACAAAGAATCATGAGAGAGACTACTACAAGCAACTCTATGCCAATAAAATGGACAACCTGGAAGAAATGGACAAATTCTTAGAAAAGTACAACCTTCCGAGACTGAACCAGGAAGAAATAGAAAATATGAGCAAACAGATCACAATCACTGAAATTGAAACTGTGATTAAAAATCTTCCAACAAACAAGCTCAGGGCCAGATGGCTTCACAGGTGAATTCTATCAAACATTTAGAGAAGAGCTAACACCTATCCCTTTCAAACTCTTCCAAAATATAGCAGAGGGAGGAACCCTCCCAAACTCATTCTATGAGGCCACCATCACCCTGATACCAAAACCAGACAATGATGTCACAAAAAAAAGAAAATTACAGGCCAATATCACTGATGAATATGGATGCAAAAATCCTCAACAAAATACCAGCAAACAGAATCCAACAGCACATTAAAAGGATCATGCACCATGATCAAATGGGGTTTATCCCAGGAATGAAAGGATTCTTCAATATATGCAAATCAATGTGATACACCATATTAACAAATTGAAGAATAAAATCCATATGATCATCTCAATAGATGCAGAAAAAGCTTCTAACAAAATTCAACACCCATTTATGATAAAAAAAACTCTCCAGAAAGTGTGAATAGAGGGAACCTACCTCAACATAATAAAGGCCATATATAACAAACCCACAGCTAACATCATTCTCAATGGTGGAAAACTGAAACCATTTCCTCTAAGATCAGGAAAAAGACAAGGATATCCACTCTCACCATTATTTAACATAGTTTTGGAAGTTTTAGCCATGGCCATCAGAGGAAAAAGAAAAGAAAAGGAATCCAAACTGGAAAAGAAGTAAAGATGTCACTGTTTGCAGATGACATGATACTGTACATAGAAAATCCTAAAGATGCCAGCAGAAAACTACTAGAACTAATTGATGAACTGGTTAAGTAGCAGGATACAAAATTAATGCACAGAAATCTTTTGCATTCCTATACACTAACAATGGAAAATGAGAAAGAGAAATTAAGGAAACACTCCCATTTACCACTGCAACAAAAAGAATAAAATGCCTAGGAATAAACCTACCTAAGGTGGCAAAAACCTTTACTCAGAAAACTACAAGACACTGATGAAAGAAATCAAAGACGATACAAACAGATGGAGAGATATACCATGTTCTTGGATTAGAAGAATCCACATTGTGAAAATGACTATACTACGCAAAGCAATCTACAGATTCAATGCAATCCCTATCAAATTACCAATGGCATTTTTCACAGAACTAGAACAAAAAATTTTACAATTTGTATGGAAACACAAAAGACCCCAAATAGCCAAAGCAATCTT
Source organism: Balaenoptera musculus (assembly GCF_009873245.2). Lineage (NCBI taxonomy): Eukaryota > Metazoa > Chordata > Mammalia > Artiodactyla > Balaenopteridae > Balaenoptera > Balaenoptera musculus. The sequence goes on along the minus strand of NC_045790.1, from coordinate 40,937,358 downwards.
GAGGGAAAAAGACGGAGCTTGAGGAATCAGGCTCCCTGACTTCAGACTATACTACAAAGCTACAGTAATCAAGACAATATGGTACTGGCACAAAAACAGAAATTAGATCAATGGAACAGGACAGAAACCCCAGAAATAAACCCACGCACATATGGTCACCTTATATTTGATAAAGAAGGCAAGACTATACAATGGAGAAAAGACAGTCTCTTCAATAAGTGGTGCAGAGAAAACTGGACAGCTACATGTAAAATAAACTCAAAATGGATTAAAGACCTAAATGTAAGTCCAGACACTATAAAACTCTTAGAGGAAAACATAGGCAGAACACTCTATGACATAAATCACAGCAAGATCCTTTTTGACCCACCTCCTAGAGAAATGGAAATAAAAACAACCTTAAACAAGAGAAAAGACAACCCTCAGAATGGGAGAAAATATTTGCAAATAAAGCAACAGACAGAGGATTAATCTCCAAATATACAAGCAGCTCATGCAGTTCAATATCAGAAAAGCAAACAACCCAATCCAAAAATGGGCAGAAGACCTAAATAGACATTTCTCCAAAGAAGACATACAGATGGCCAACAAACACATGAAAAAATGCTCAACATCACTAATCATTAGAGAAATGCAAATCAAAACTACAATGAGGTATCACCTCACACTGGTCAGAATAGCCATCATCAAAAAATCTAGAAACAATAAATGCTGGAGAGGGTGTGGAGAAAAGGGAACCGTCTTGCACTGTTGGTGGGAATGTAAATTGATACTGCCACTATGGAGAACATTATGGTGATTCCTTAAAAAACTAAAAATAGAAGTACCATATGACCCAGCAATCCCACTACTGGGCATATACCCTGAGAGAACCATAATTTTAAAAGAGACATGTACCACAATGTTCACTGCAGCACTATTTACAATAGCCAGGACATGGAAACAACCTAAATGTCCATCGACAGACGAATGGATAAAGAAGATATGGCACATATATACAATGGAATATCACTCTGCCATAAAAAGGAATGAAACTGAATTATTTGTAGTGAGGTGGACGGACCTAGACTCTGTCATACAGAGTGAAGTAAGTCAGAAGAGAAAAACAAATACCATATGCTAACGCATATATATGGAATCTAGAAAAATGGTACTGATGAACCTAGTGGTAGGGCAGGGATAACAATGCAGACGTTGAGAACAGACTTGAGGACACAGCGGGGAATGGGAGGCTGGGATGTAGTGAGAGAGTATCACTGACATAAATACACTACCAAATGTAAAACGGATGGCTGGTGGGAAGCTGCTGCATAGCACAGGGAGATCAGCTCAGTGCTTTGTGACCACCTAGAGGGGTGGGGTAAGGAGGGTGGGAGGGAGGCTCACGAGGGAGGGGATATGTGTGTGCATACAGCTGATTCACTTTGTTGTACGACAGAAACTAACACAACATTGTGAAGCAATTATACTCCAATAAAGATGTATAAAAAAATAAAACAAAAAAATAAAAGGGAAACTTAAAAGTTCTTTGAGATGAATGCAAATGGAAACACAACATAATGAAACATATAGGATGCACCTAAAGTAGTGCTTAGAGTAAAATTAATATTGTAAATGGCTATATTAAAAAGATCTCAAATCAGTAAATTTGCCTTCCACCTTAAGCAACTAGAATTTTAATGGGAAACTAAACCCAAAGAATGCAAAAGGAATCAAATAATAAAGATTAGAGTGGAAATAAGTAAGATAAAGAATTAAAAATGAGATAATCAAAAAAACTAAAATTTCATTGTTTGAAAAGATCAACCAAATAGATAAAACTTTAGCTAGACTGACCAAGAAAAAAGAGAGAAGGCTCGAATTATTAAAATCAATGAGGGCTTTCCTGGTGGTGCAGTGGTTAAGAATACACCTGCCAATGCAGGAGACATGGGTTCGAGCCCTGCTCTGGGAAGATCCCACATGCCACAGAGCAACTAAGCCCATGTGCCACAACTACTGAAGCCCATATGCCCTAGAGCCTGTGCTCTGCAACAAGAGATGTCACCGCAATGAGAAGCCTGTGCACCACAATGAAGAGTAGCCCCTGCTCACTGCAACTAGAGAAAGCCCACACACAGCAACAAAGACCCAATGCAGCTATAAATAAATAAATAAACATATATATAAAAAATAAAATCAATAATGAAAGAAGACATCATTATAGAACTTGCAGAAATAAAAAGAATTATAAAGGAATACTATGAACAACTATATGCCAATAAATTAGAAAATTTAGATGAAAGAGAAGGGACACGTACAAAAAACCCACAGTTACTATTGTACTTAAGAAAGAATGAAAGTTTTTCTCCTAGAATGAGGAAAGAGATAAGCATGGCCCCTCTTATTACTTCTATTCAATATCATACTGGAGTTTATGCCTAGAGAAATTAGGCAAGAAAGTGAAATAAAAGTACCCACATTGGAAAGGAAAAAATAAAACTCTCTGTATTTATAGAAGATATAATCTTTTATAAAGAAACTTCCAAGGAACTCACTAAAAATGATTAGAATAAACAAGTACAGCAAAGTTGCAAGATACAAGATCAGAAATCAATTGTATTTTTACACACTTGTAAAGAATAATTTGAAAATAAAATTACAAAAACAATTCCATTTACAATAGCATTAAAAAGATTTAAATACCTAGGAATAAGTTTAACAAAAGTAGTTCAAGACTTGTACTCTGAAAAACTACAAAAACTGTTGAAAGGATTTAAAGATCTAAATAAATGTAAAGACAGCCCATGTTCATGGCTCACAAGACTTAATATTGCTAAATGGTAATACTCCACAAATTGATCTACTGATTCAGAACAATCTCTATCAAAATCCTAACTTGATATTTTTGCAGAAAATACAAGCTGATCCTAAAAGTTATATGGATATGCCAGGGACCAAAACGTTCTTGAAAAAGAACAAATTTTAAGAACTCACACTTCTAATTTCAATACTTACTACAAAGCTACAGTAATTAAGACTGTGTAGTACTGGCATGAGGACAGAAATAGAGATCAAAGGAAGAGAACCAGAGCTCAGAATTTATGGTCAGTTACTCTTATATTTACAACTGATTTCTGACAAAAGTGACACAAAAATTAAATAAGGAAAAATAGTTTTTTCAACAAATGGTGGTATAACTGGATATCCACATTCAAAAGAATGAAGTTGGACCCCCTACCTCACACATTATGCAAAACTCAACTCAAAACAGATCATACACCTAAGTGTAAAAACTAAAACTTTCAATCTCTTAGGGAAAAAAAAAGAAATAATTCTTTGTGACCTAGTTTTCTTACATATGATACCAAAAGCACAAGCAACAGAAGAAAAATAAATTGGAATACAGCACGGTGAAAAACTTTGTGCTGCAACTGGTACCATCAAGAAAGTGAGAAGACAACCCACAGAAAAGAAAAAATATTTGCCAATGTTTTATCTAAGAGACTTGTATCCAGAATACATAAACAACTCTTATAACTCAACAGTAAGAAGACAAATAACCCAAAATATGGGCAAAGGATTTGAATAGACATTTCTTCAAGAAGATATACAAATGGCCAACAGGTACATGAAAGTATGTTCAACATCGTTAGTTGGTAGGGAAATGCAAATCAAAACTACAAATGAGCTACCACTTCATACCCACTAGGATGGCTAGAAAGAAGACAGACAATAACAAGTATTGACAAGGATGTGGAGAAAGCAGAACCCCTGTATGTTGTTGGTGGGAATGTAGTGGTATAGTCACTTTGGGAAACAGTTTGTTAGTTCCACAAAAAGCTAAATGTAGAGCTAGCATATAACCCAGTAATCTTACTCCTAGAAATATGCTTAAGGGTAATGTAACAATTTGTCCACACAAAAACTTGTACAAAAATACAAATAAACATTCTGTACAAATGTTTGTTATTCATAATAGCTCCAAATGGAAATAATCCAAATGTCCATCAACTAACGAATGGAGAAATAAAATGTGTATATCCATAAAACAGAATTATTACTCAGCAATGACACATGCTCTAATGTGGATGACCCTTGACAACATTATGCTAAGGGAAAACATTACGCCAGTCACAAAAGAACCACATATTATATGATTCCATTTTTATGAAATGTCTAGAATAGGCAAATCAATAGAAATAGAGAGTAAATTAGTAGTTTCCTAGGGCTGGGAGATATGGAGGAGTGGGGGAATGGCAGATGAAGGGTAAAGGGTGTCTTTTGGGGGCGATGGAAATGTATTTAATTGTGGCAGTGATCACACAACCCTGTGAATATACTAAAGTTACTGAACTATATATGTTAAATGGATGAATTGTAGGGTATGTGAATCATATCTCAATAAAGCTGTTAATAAAAAGGATTCTTAACTTGATCCTTCCTCACTCCTAATGCATGAATCTCCTGTTCTGATGACAATTTAGCTTATATCCCAAACACTTTTAGCAACTGGCAGCTCACTGTTTTGTGAATCTGTTTTATGGACAGCATCTCAGTAACAAAGGTCTTCTTCATGTTGATCTGAAACCTGCCTCTTGTTTCATCCACCCATGGTCTTTTAAAATAACCTCCAGAGCCATCTGAATTCACCTCAATCAGAGGAAGGGCAGCACAAAGCCCAAACCTAGTGCTCAGACATGTGTTTGTCTAACAGTGTTTTAAGTAGAGATTTTAAGATAAAAATTATTGGAAGATTAGAAATCTGTACATTTTGAACTTGAATTTCCAAACTGCAATAATCAGATGGAGGCGAGAGGTATGTGCCCACCTTTAGATGGAACTTATTCTATCTAGTAAGCCACCATCCTCAGCACTCCACATTGGATTTTGAAAATATGCATGGGGTGAGAGCTACAGCTATTGCCACTGATTTGAAAGGTTTCAATTTGGGAAAAAGGTTTTGAGTAGGATCTGCAAGTACAGGTGCTGCCAAGAAACCAGGCATGGCTTATAAATGAGTGTAGCAGGTGTGCCGAATAGGGAGTGGTGGGGACTGTGGCTCACTAGACAGTACATAAAGGGGGAGACACAACTCAGATTAATAAACCACTTGCTTTGATATGAAATCGCAGGACTGACTAAGACAGTTTTACCACTAAAAGTAACCAGGGGCTTTCCTGGTGGCACAGTGGTTAAGAATTCGCCTGCCAATGCAGGGGACACGGGTTCGATCCCTGGGCTGGGAAGATCCCACATGCCGCGGAGCAACTAAGCCCGTGCGCCACAACTACTGAACCTGTGCTCTAGAGTCCGTGAGCCACAACTACTGAGCCCACGTGCCACAACTACTGAAGCCTGTGCACCTAGAGCCCGTGCTCCACAACAAGAGAAGCCACCACAATGAGAAGCCCGCGCACCGCAACCAAGAGTAGCCCCGGCTCACTGCAACTAGAGAAAGCCCTCATGCAGCAACAAAGACCCAATACAACCAAAAATAATAATAAATTAATTTAAAAAAAAACTGATGAATCTCCAACATAAAGAGTTTGAGGGCTTCCCTGGTGGCGCAGTGGTTGAGAATCTGCCTGCCAATGCAGGGGACACGGGTTCGAGCCCTGGTCTGGGAAGATCCCACATGCCACGGAGCGACTAGGCCCGTGAGCCACAACTACTGAGCCTGCGCGTCTGGAGCCTGTGCTCCGCAACAAGAGAGGCCGCGACAGTGAGAGGCCCGCGCACCGCGATGAAGAGTGGCCCCCGCTTGCCGCAACTAGAGAAAGCCCTCGCACAGAAACGAAGACCCAACACAGCAAAATAAATAAATAAATACAGAAATAAGTCAGGAGCTCTTTAAAAAAAAAAGAGTTTGATTTAATTATTTAAAAAAAAAAAAAAAGTAACCAGAGTGCTTTTTACAAATTACCAAGACCAGAAAAGTCATTCAAGAGGGAGGAAAAAACTAGGTCCACAGCCTGGTTTCAAAAAAGTAGTGGAAAGAAACTGAATAAAATTGTTTGCTACTTGTGCCCCATGAGTTCTTTAGTCACAGTAATAGTTACTAAGAGTGTGTGTGTGTGTGTCTGTGTTTTCAGATAAATTACATTATTTAGTACTGACCTTGTTAAAAGCCTCATCCTCTGTTTTATAAACTCTCAAATACTTCTCAAAAAAAGAGGTTGACAGAGCGTTGTCTTACTTCATCAGGTACTTTGGACGAGGATTCTGATGCTCCTACAGCCCTCTTCCGATGAGCCACTTTATGATTCAACATCTTGTTAAATATAAAATTGATTAGAGAAAAGAAGAACACATGTGTGTTCTGTTTAACATTCCTACTATGTGTATGAAAGTACAACTATCTTAGGTAAGTTTTATATCCAAAATTAAATTTAAAAATAATTTCAAGTTTTAAATTCATCAGAAGTAGAATAAATGCAAGCCATAAATTATCTACACTCACAAAAGGGAGAAGTGGGACAGCTGCCTGTATGTCCACCATTATTAAGGCTGATCTGATTACTCATCTAATCCCTTTGCTGTTTCCACATCCAGATTCTTAGAACCATGATTTGGTCCTCTGATCAGCGTATAGGAAGGTGTGTAGTTTACTGTTCTTTATTTTTTTTTTTAATAAATTTATTTATTTATTTATTTTTGGCCGCACTGGGTCTTCGTTGCTGCGCACGGGCTTTCTCTAGTTGTGGCGAGCGGGGCTACTCTTTGTTGTGGTGCGTGGGCGTCTGATTGTGGTGGCTTCTCTTGTTGCAGAGCACGGGGTCTAGGCACACGGGCTTCAGTAATTGTGGCGCACAGGCTTAGTTGCTCCGCGGCATGTGGGATCTTCCCGGACCAGGGCTCGAACCCGTGTCCCCTGCATTGGCAGGCGGATTCTTAACCACTGCACCACCAGGGAAGTCCCAGTTTACTATTCTTAAAACAAATAAATGTCCCAATGCCTTTCAATTACCTTTTCATTAAGAAAAATGTTTGGACTTAAATTTATGACAATCTTTGCATATTCAATATTAAAACAATCCCAGCTAGAAACAAGGTGAGCATTCCTTTTGACGACTTAAAAAGACTAAGAATTCTAGGATGAGTTAATCTACCTCACTTTTAGGGAGGGACAAAGCCTTAAAACTGACCAGTAGTTTTCTGCTAAAGAATATTTGGTAAAAAGAAAAAAAAAAATCATTGCCACAAGTAGGGGAAAATTGACTAAAGAGGTAAGGTTGCACAACCATATTACTAGTGGGCATTATTTTCTAAAGGTCTGTCTCTCTGTCTCCCTGTCTCTCTCACATATATACACATATACACCCCTCACTGGATGTGGCTTGAAAGGCATATTCCAATGTAAAACTTTTCTCTGAAAAAATCTGAGGCAGCTGAAATTAATCATAGCTACAGGTATTTTAGGTCTGAAAAAATGCCTAATGTTTCCAAGGATAGGAAAACCAAATTAACCGAAAGTGACACACAGGCACACATCCCATGATAATATGAAAATAACTATATCTAAGGGTAACCAAAAAAGGTTGAAATTTCTCTTGAATATGTTTGGCATTTATCTGAATTAGGGGTCTTCAGAGAGAAGAATATACCCACTCTCCAAGGGGCTCTATATATGGGTAGGATATGATGGTAATTAGAAATAAAATTCTTATCTTCAGACTTAGTTTATAGTACCTTTACAGGAAAAGAAGCAATACTTTTCACAGGAATGTGTGATCTGTTTGGCTTTGCAGTTGGATTTTCCTTTGAAAGAACTACATCCACATGAAGGCTGTCTGATGTACATGAATTTTCTAAGAAGTTTAAAATGAACGAGAGAAAAAGGAAAAGGTAAATTTTAATGTCATTAGTCTCAGATGATGAGTTTATTTCAATCATCAACTCAAAATTTCACAACGCTTCATTTATAGGCTTGATCTATATATATACATATTTTTTTTTTCTTGAAGAAAACAAAATGCAAACACAAAAGGTCCCAATAACCAACTCCAGTATAACCTAGAACAAATTTAAATAATTTATAAAGCAACTTGCTCCATGTAAGAATGCATGCAAAATTCTACCGTTTATTGCCTAGCATATAGAGATGATTTAGATATGCTAATCGTATTATTTCATGTAAAGCTCTAGGTGATTGACTTAACTATAATTGGGAATATATGGACTTCATAAGAAACATTTTTAAAATAAGGTAAAACCCCATTTATTAAATAAGTGACTAAAAAAAAAGAAGTTTTTCTCATACCTCCTGAGGCTTTCCTTTGGGTCTGAGAGGCTGGACATGCAAATGTATTTTTTTTCTGTTCTGAAGTGGCAGCAACAAAAGCCTGCCCACCCTTAATGGCAGCCATTATCTGCACTGCCTGTTGCTGGGCCTGAAGGATTCCAGTGTGACTAATTAATGGGACTGGTCCCCTGAATGGGCTAGTGATCTCTTTACTGGTTGGAACCTATAGAGCATCAACATAAAACAAAAAAATCCTGATTTTAAAAATGGATAAGATGGATAATTTCACTTTCCTTTTGCACAAAAGCTCTTTGGAATTGACTACATTCACAATACTACATGTAGTCCAATACACACATAATTGGAATATTCCCAGAAATAAACTGAAATAATAAAACTGAACAACTATTTAAGCATATAATTTAAGACATTTTTTTCTTGAAATAAGAAAGAAAATTAAATCTTATAAGAAAATGACATTTGTATGCAGTAGAAGTGGTAATAAGACATATCCTACTGAAGTTATTGAAATTCAAAGTTAAGAATCCATTAGGTAACCTGGCAGACATATCAGGTGACCCATACAGGGAGAAGTAGCAGGCTAGCATCAGACTTCTCCACAGCAGTGCTCATTATGAGAAAAGAAGGGAACATACGAAAAAATGTTCAGCTTCACTAGTAACCAAGAAATGTAATATAAAATAAGGAAATAAAATTTCACTCAGATTTACAGGTTTAAAAAATGATAATACCCATTTTTTGTAAGGTTGTGGGAAGGGAACCCTGGAACACTGTAGGAACTAAATTGTCACAACCCTTCTAGAAGGCAAATTTGGTAACATATTTTTAAAATCAGAAAAATCTTTATCTTCTTTTGTCCAGTTACTTCTATTGTGAGAATGTATTTTTAAAAAATGGCTGATGAAACGACAATCATTTAAATATAAGAATTTGGGGGGGAGTTATATAGCACAGTAATGTGAAAACTAAACACCACACCACTTGCAATTAAAGAGAAACAGTTTAGCCTCCTAAAAACTTTTTTCATAAGAGAGAAGGGGAGAGAACTAGTTTAGTAAATACCTATAATATCTGACCCAGGATGTGCAGATATTCACTATCTCCATTTCACGGATATGGAAAATTAAACAGAGAAATTAATAATTTGCTCAAGGACATTCAACTATTCTGTTAAGAACTGGAATTCAGGGTCTTATTTGCGACTTGGAAGCATAAAGTCTTTTTATGCCATGCAGAAGATTCTGCTGTCAGTATGTACCAAGTAAAAATAATACAGAGACTAGAGCAGAGAAATAAAGTTTGTGTTAAACAGCACTTTTAACACAAAAGTGTTAAGGAATAATACGTGCTGCAGTGTTTGTACAGTTTCTTACATGTCATAAAAAAAATTCAGCATTATAATATAAATTTACAAGAGGTTTAAATTGCTTTGAAAAACTACAGTCCAATTCCCCTTACTCACGCTAGTTAAATTCTATACAGTCCGCAAACAATGAATTAGCAAATACTGAAGCATTGCTCCCTAGGTGCAGGTGAGTATCTGGTCACAGCAGTTTTCATCAACCAATGAATAAATAATCTTGTTATATGCGTGTTTCTGTTTAAAGATACTTCATTTAGTATATACTGCTGATTCATCAACATTGAATTTGTGGTCAACAGCACTAATAACTCGTGCCTGAACAAAGTTGTTTAACACACATTTTCTCTGTAAGGCACAGCGCAGCCTTCTTGCACCAAGGAACACTAGACAGCATATACTTGGGGACCATTTTAAATAACAAAATCACCAACAAAACACACAAAAATGCAGAAAACATGGCACCAGACAGACTCAGGTAAGGACCTTGGTTAACAGTATGACAGAAGGCAGTGTTCCCTTGTTCAACCTTAGTTGGGAACGTGCATGTCAGGCTATTCAATTCAATTTTTTTTTTTTTTTTTTTTGCCACTGCGCCTGTGTACAGAGGACCACAAAGCATGAGTCTTGATTTTAAAGTTACAAATTAATTTTACTGAAGAGGCAATTTGCAAATACAGAATCTGAAAATAATAAGGATTGACCATATTAATTTATAGTTAAAAGGTTATACAAAAACAACATACCTCTTTTAATGAAAACGTTAGATAACGGGGAGAAAAATGAAGGTTCAGAAAATGCTTACAAGTAGGCAATAAATTTATTGACTGCCCACTTGTGCCCCCTAGTGGATAATAGGATAACAAGTACTGCAATACACTTAAAGCTTGAAATGACAAGGTAGGTACTTCATAAACTGCTGAGAGAGACAGGGAGGGTGGGAAGTGGGAGAGAAAGAGAAACAAAATGACTCACATCAAACTTGGCAGTGTGTGCAATTCTCCTTTTTGGTCCAGAAATGTTTTGGTAATATTGCATATCTAATTCCATTTGCTTTCCTGAAGGCTAATGGGAAAAAGATAAGACTTATCCAATTTCAGTGTAGTAAAAGCAAACTTATGTTTCCTGAGCCACAGGAATCCACAGGAATCCAAGCTACAAAGTACTAGGCAAATTATTAAAAAATAATTCAGAAAAAATAATTTAATTTGGATAATCTGACATGCATAGGTTCCTATAAAAGATACCTCTAATTTGGGAAATCAACTATAAGTTACTGTACATAATATCAGGGTCTCTGGAAAATGTCAGGTCTGCAAGACATGATGGCTGGCCAATTACCAAGGTTTTGCCTTATTTTAATACATTATTAATCATAAGTATTAGAAATACATATAATAGATGTTATATATATTCTATAGAGTTTAGAATATAGAGAATATATATTTAAGGGAAACTCCTTTAGATTTAGGAAAAGGATTTTTTAAAAAGTGACCAACCTGCTTAGCAGTCTCTCCCTTATGAGCTTTGCTTCGCGTGAACTTATTGAAAATTCGAAGACATTCCTTCACAGTGTCATCAGAGTCAGAGGGAGTGTCATCTTCAGTACATTCCTTATCAAAATCAAATTCATCTAATCTGTTGTCTTCAAAAGTAGTGAAGTCTTGACTGTCGTCTTGTACTCTCAGAACTTTGTCTTTCACATGATCGTCTGAATAAGAGAACTGGAGTTGGCTTGGTGAATATCGCCATTCAGTTTCTTCTTTTTGAGTATCATCAATTGTTTTTACATGTCTTCTGCTCTTTGGGTAACTTTCATTATGACTTTCCTTCTGTATTTCTTTGTCACTGAGAGGTGCACAAGTTATACTTTCTCCTGAAATACAGACATGCTTTTCCTCACCATCGAAGCTTTCCATCTTAGAAATGTGGTTTTTAACACCACACAAGTTTATGTTAGTTTTAGTATCTAGTGAGGTTTTCATGTGTGATTTTGGTGGTTCTAACTTGCTACTTTCATCATCTGTTTGTGTGGTTAGTTGGGTTTCATCTATCTTTTCCTCTTCTATACCACTGATCTGAAGATTTCTGTCCTCCGGGGGCAATACTTGTATCTTTTCATCCATATTCTGATATTTAAAGCCTCTAAATGGTTTAGATTTCTTAGAAGTAGGAATGATTGGAGGTACATCCATTACAAGGTCATCTTCATCAGAATCTTGAAGATTTATTTTAATTCGTATTGGTGAAACATAAGGTCTTTGGCTCTCCAGGGACTTGTGGCAATTTCCACCCACAGATTTTTTCCAGAAGTGCTGCCTGTCAGTCTCACCCTGCTTTGCTTTAGATGCCCCAAGCAGCCCTGCAGAATAATTGAGCAAGGGATCATATTCAAGGTCAGTTGCTGGACATCTGTGGTCCATCACGTACTTTCTAGGCTGACTCTCTTTGCTCTTTGACGGTTCATTCCACTGTTCTTTTGGGAGCAGGCTATTTTCAGGAAAACCTTGTCTCACATTTGTGTCGCTCAAGGAGGCCACGGGGCTTTGCGATAGCTCTTCAAGCGCTAAAGTAAACCTGGAGAGCCTCTTCCGCTTTTCTGCAACCTCAGCCTTGACTGACTCGATTTCTTTGTTGATTCTTTCCAATTCTTCCGTAGTCGTGCCTAGTGTTGTTAATGGAAGATGAGTTTATCTTTAAACATCACTTAAGATGAAATGTGGACTCCAGAATATCCTGGACAATGAGTTTCCTATCACAAGGACATTAACTTTTCCAAACCCAGCCTTAGACGCAGGGAATTGTTGACTAACAGGTCAGTTCCTGGAATGAGAATGTCAATGGCTATCACTGATTAAGTCTTTCAAATGTGTAGCTCATTCCCATGACTGATTAAAGTACATTCGTGTCTTATTACTAGAGTAACTATACATCTGTGGGATAGGCCACGTGTATACATATTAAACTGTGTCAGACATGACACGGTTTGGATATACACTATTCACCTTATTATTTACCAAGCAGTGACAATTTGGTAATAGTTCAAATAGTCGAATGCCTCTTACACAGAACTGTACATAGTCTCACACACCAATACATCTCCTCTGTCATAAGAAAGTTTTTTTAAAACATTAGTCTTTTCTTAATTTAGTGGTTCTTGACAGTCTCACTAAGGTCCCTGATAGTCTACAGAATGTCTCAAACACCAAATTAAGCAAAACACACCCTTCCACAAGCAACCATTAAAAAAACCTTAAAAAAAAATCAAAAAAATAAAACTCCAGACCTGTTGGATCCACACTCCTGAGGAAACCCAGGACAGCAACAAGAGGTCAGGCTGGCAGTCATGGCTCTTCACAATACCTGGCAGCTCCTTCCTGACTTTTTACTAAGGAAATCCCCACCTCTTCCCTCTTTCCAAGATATACTTTCCTCTGTCAATTATGGGATAATTTACATACTTCTCTCTTCTCCCAAACAAGAAATTTCAGATATGAGATGTCATCCAAATTATACTCGTTAAAACTCTGAATTTATTTTAGATAACCTACATGTTTTGATAACACACATGTGCTTCCTCTTTACACAATGAGCTTTCTCCTGGCTCACTAGCTTTTCAATTTATCATTTGTTTTCTATTAAGAAATCAACTCTATTGAAATCCAAAACAACGTGTGTAACACAGGTGTAGGACATTTTGAGGGAGAAGGAAAAAAGGCGAAGAGCAGGCACAAGAATGAGAACTACCCTATGTTCCAAACATAAACAAATGGATCTAATTTCTTTTAAAATAAACTTGGAAAGGGGAGTAAACTCTGGGTAACCAGCTAGAACTGCATTTTGGCATAAGCTGGGTTTTATCTGGTTGCCATGATTCAGGAAAGGCTATTTAAGCAGTGCGTTGGGATGCTATTGAAAAAACAAAACAAACAAACCAAAAACTGTACTTTCCCTCCATGTCATAAGTTTAAAATTTTTTTGCTCCATCAGAGGCTAGATTTGGAGGGCAAACTTTGAAGTCTGAGGCACACTTATAACCTTCGCTCAGGCTACAGGTGACTGGAAACAGCTCCTTCTGATTTGTAAATCCTCTTCGCCGCAGCTGGGGTCCCACCCCACCCATCATCTTTCCCCAGAGCACAGAAAGCTCCTTAGAGTAATTCCATACTGGGGATGGGTGACAGGAAGCGAGGATAATACCACACAAGACCACGCACGTGCATCTTACTGCGCAAACCTTTCTAGGATCCCGCGTTCCCAGGAGCTGGCATCACCGGTCCGCACACGCCGGTCCACAGCACGCTCCTCCCCCTGCCTCCTTGGCCACGTGACTTTGGCCCCGCCCCGCTCCCCCCCCCTCCGGAGCCTTGGGGGCGGGGTGGCTACCCACGTAGAGCCGGGCCTGGAAGCTGAGCTCCCTGTTACTGGGGCGGAGATTCTCTGCGGATGACCAGCCTAAGCCAACCATCTTCCCAAATGGCCCTGGGACGCCCCCTCTCCACGGTTTCAGGAACTGTATGACCACCCAAAAGGCTCTCGGAGAACGTCTTCAAACAGGATCTTGCATAGCACCCTCACTGCTTGGTATATGTCGAACACACTTGACGTGGGAGGGGCGAAGTAAGAGGGACTAAGGACTAGCCCTTAAGGCTCCTGAACCTGCGTGGGCGATGCTGGGAAGATTTACTCTTGGGAACTCTTAACAACTTGGTTCCTCGTTCGAAGGCAAGTGCTTGTTTTCCTCTTGCCCATAATAGCCACTCTATAGGATTTGCCCTTAAGCAGGTAGGTGGGAGTAAACAGCCCTTTTTGAGGGCTGGGGAAGAGACAGATTATGGGGATCAGAGAAAGGAAATGCAAGGGTGTTTCGGAATGGGGGGAAACAAGTTAAAAAGGAACTGGTTTTATTTTGTCCTTTAAGAGGAAACAAACACATCAGAGGTCCAGACAACCTGTTTAGGAAATCCAGGTTTAGTAATGGCATGGAGGGTCAGCAGAGGACAAATGAAAAGACACTCCCCCTCCCAACACACATACACACCAGCCTGGGCTCTATGACCCTCTCCTCACTTCTAGACTAGGGGAGGAGGTAGAAGAAGGTGAACTTCAGTAAGGACTACCTGACATTCTTCATGCCCCGCCCCCAATACCATGACTGCACTTTACAACGATACCTACAATGGTATCTGCAAGTTATGCCAACTGAAGATGAGAAACCAATTTAAAAATATATATATATAGTTAACATCTCTTTTGGCCATTTTAGGCATAGTAAAGCCACATTGAGTAACTTTCACAAGGTACAGTACGTTAGTACTGGAGACAAAAGCAACCCTTACACCTCTTTCCAATCAAGAAAATTTGTGGTCCCTTCCAAGGGTGGGTGGAGTAAAAAGGTGGGAACGGTTGGTAGCCAACCCCTCCCCAAGCCCACCTGACATTCTTCCCACAAGCCTCTTCTCACCCATGGCTTCAACATGGCTCCGCTGCACTCCGAGCACCTCCAAGCTGCTGCAACGAGCTGCCTCGCTCAGTTCCCACCACATTTCCCGGTGCCTGAAGTGGCAGCACAAACGCTGGCACCGACCCCCGGGGCTGTCAAAAGGGCATGGAAAATGGCAAAAGTAACCCGCGGAGGGCAGCATGGGCTACTGCTCAAGGTCACCTCCTCTGGCTCCGAAAATCGTGTGCACTGTTGGCAAAAGCAAGCAAAGCTTAACACACACCCTACTACCTCTTCTCCAGCCAGGGTACCGCCTTATATAGTCCGTTGCTACTCGAAGGCGGAGCTTCATAGCTTTCCCAGCCAATGGGGAGGTCGGGGCTGGCGTCAGGGGAGAAAATAACGAGGGAGGGAATGACCCAGAGAACAGATGGTAGGGCCGCGTCAGGTGAGTGTAGTGTATGTCTGTCCTCCATGGGGAAGAAGGTTCATAAAGACCTAACCTACAGGTAGGGAGAACAATTTCCCAAGAGCTGAAAGGACCCTTGGATTAAGGAATCTCCTGCCTTGTGGATGCCTACCTTGCCTCTAAACAACATCCTTTGACTTATTATAAGTTTGGCTATTAACCTTCATGGATCATGGAGAGAATCTCAGCTGTGAAGCACATCTAAACTTTGCCTCTCTCTAGCAGGTGATCTTAGGCAAGGTATCTGATTTACCCAAGTTCTCCTTTCTTGATCTGTAAAATAAACTTGCCTTTCATAGGGTAGTAGAATTCAGTGTGCTGTAATGTACCAAAGTGCCTAGCATAAAGTAGGTGAGAATTTAGGAGGACAAGTTCTTCCCCTTCCCATCATCAACACATATCCACAAAGGACCTGGTATATGTCCCTAAAATCCTTCCAGTTGAAACTGATTCCTAAAAAGGAAACAGTTCCCTATTCCATTGTTCTTCTTTGTAAACTGAAATACTCCTAGGATAGATAGGCTCATAAGTCACTGATAACTTCAGTTAGTCTTTGAGATGTTTGCTTTTCTTCCAATAGCACATACTGAGCCTGGGTGCCTGGGGGAAGAGAGAAGGAAGGGTCCTCCAGCTCTAAAAGATTCAGGGTCCGTGGATCCCCCTCTAGGAAATTACATGCTGGGATCCCTCCTTCCTTTCTTTTCTTCTGAAAAACAATGTTATCTCAAATGGTTATGGATACTTTAGAAGGTCCTAAATCTTACTGTCCTATGAGAGGACCCTGATAACTTGGAAACAATTGAAGAATGCTAAGAGTCTCTAGTGCTAGTTTTGTCTCTTGATACGGCACACCTGTTTTGCCAGTAAAACATGAACAGGTGTGTTGTTTTTTGCTTTGGTGGTGGGGAGGGGTGTAGTTAGTAGTGATTACCCTGAAAGTCCTCAAAATGCCCCCAAGTAAGGTAAAAAACTAAATGTTCTCATTTTAAAAAGAACTAGCCTCGAATGAATACTTTCCTTAAGTCACTTTCCAGGATCATTTTTACTTGATGAAGTTTTCCACACCTTAAGTTATTTCCTTCTATTTTTTTTCCGTTAAATAGTTTTTATAGCTGAGAGATTTTTTATTGATTATGCCCTCCTTTTAAAACACCAGAAAATTTGAAGGTCTCAGCAGAGTTTCCAAATCATAACATGAGTGTCACCAAGATATTTTTTATGACAAAAAAATTAAAGTTGTCTATTCATCAGTGGGTTCCTCTCTCTGTTCCTCACTCTGAATTAAGTCTGACTCATCATTCATGCCTGTCTCATCTGAGCCTGTGGAAACCATGTCCGTTGTCCTAGATTTTGACCTTGTGTCTGATTTCCTTAATTCTGAAGAAGTGGTGCCCCAAAATGTGCTGCTCTCAGCAATCTTAGAAAAAGATGTATCTGCTACGCCTTCTGATGGATGAAAGTAAGAACCAGTTGCCAGCTCTGGGTTGACAGAGTATTCACCACTCTGACAAGCTTTTTTATATCTGAAAAAAAAAAAACATACATCAAAAATTGTTTTTAATTGTGTACGTTTGCAGCTTGGCTTAGAAAAGCATCTTAAAGTGATATATGAATTCTGTCCAATGTATTAGCTATTTATTATAACACTATATAAATGAATGAAAAATGTTAGACCCTACACAGATGTGCTATTTAGAACAGAGTTCATAGCCCTTTTATTTCAAGGCTATTAAAAAAGAATGCATTTCTAGATTCTCTATATCCTTTCCAATTGACTAGGGTTGTTTCTATCTCTAGATGACTATTTAAAATATTGGGGAAAAGTTCAAGTAGGATATTCCCTGAGAGACAGCCCCATGATCCTTTCCAAATAGGGGAAATGGAGCCAAAATGAATACCTTATAAACTTGGGAGTCAAGTTTGCCTAGCACTCTACTAAAGAGAGGAGGGTGGGTGTTTCCTCTCATGTGTTTTAAAGACTCCAGAGGTCTGTAGACTTACTTCATTGTCTTCATTTTGTACAGCACGGCACTACAGATTGCCAAGAGGATGACAAAAAGGAAGAGGGTCATCAACAAGATGCCCAGCATTAACTTTAATTTGGCTTCCTGTAGTTCTGCCAGGCTGTCTTCATCTGTAGCATTCAGATCAGAGTCTGAGAGGAAAGAAAGAAAATGCAATGGGAAAGAGTGACTCTGTTCAGCACGTTTTCCTGGAGGAATAAGGATCACAAAGCAACTGAAGAGAAGCCTTCACCACCCGGAGTCTTCACCAAGTTCTCCTTGCTACCCTCATGCAATGCAAAGGAGAAGGCTATAGACCACTCCCTATGGCCAAGTACTCTTAACTTTTTTACCTTTCCCCTTCACAGCAATGTTGGGGGAGCTGTCCTTTGCTCCATTTTCCAGGATCACAGAAGTTTATGGATTTGCCCTTGGTACATAACTAGTAAGTGGCAAAATTTTGTATCAAACCCAGGTTACCAGATGTTAAAATATGTATCAGACTTCCTCCCTGAATAATAAAAAAAAATCAATTCAAGACTCTGAAGAGATTACTATTAAAAATGTGATGAAATTACACACAAGGGATTAGTCCTTCAAGAGAGAAAGATGCAATTCTACTGTTGGGACATGCATTGACTTTCTTTTAAGCTAAAAGGATGATGTACTACAATGCTTTCTCCACAAGTCTTAAGAACTGAATTTGCGGGCTTCCCTGGTGGTGCAGTGGTTAAGAATCTGCCTGCCAATGCAGGGGACATGGGTTCGGGCCCTGGTCCTGGAAGATCCCACATGCCATGGAGCAACTAAGCCTGTGCACCACAACTACTGAGCCTGAGCTCTAGAGTCCACGAGCCACAACTACTGAGCCTGCCTGCCACAGCTACTGAAGCCCACACGCCTAGAGCCCGTGCTCCACAACAGAAGCCACCGCAATGAGAAGCCAGCACACCACAATGAAGAGTAACCCCCGCTCACCGCAACTAGAGAAAGCCCGCGCGCAGCAACGAAGACCCAACACAGCCAAAAATAAATAAATTTATATAAAAAAAGAACTGAATATGCCATTTTATTACTGTGATCAAATCTAGTGTACTTGATGTTAAAGAAATGGAAATTTAGTTAACTTTCTAAAATACATTATATAATAAAAATCATGTCTGGATCCAGAAACATCAAAAATCTTTTTACTGAAGTAATGAAAATATATCTATACTGCCAAATTTTATATCTTCCTGAATATATGTCTGACTTAGTAGGCATTTAATGGTGACTTTAAATAACCATGTTGCTATTTCTCCCCTTTCCCCCAACCTCCTCCCACCCAAAAGTTCCAAGGGTTTTCATGATTTTCTAGGTAATGATATTTTGGTAATAAGCAATGACAAGCTCCCATGTCTAACTCTCTGATATTTAAAAAACTTGTAATTGTCCAAGTGCAATCCTAGGCCAAGGGGAGTGAAATGTGCACAGTTGTCAATGACTGACATCTTGACTTTGAGACAGATTATTTTGGGAATAAACAAATTATGTTAAAATAGACTGTGCTCCTGAATTGATTTGCTACTCCTTAAAAGGGTGTTTGTAAATAGGTGTGCTTATAGTACATTTTGTTTATCAAGGTGGTGGTCAAAACTAGAGAAGGGTTTGAAATTCCTAACCACTGGAAATTATAGAAAAGCTAATTATAAGTTTGGACAGCTTTTTTTTTTCTCTAAGCCTCAGTTTCCTCACCTGTAAAATGGAGATAATACCAACTTTCATGGAGCTGCTGTGAGTGCTGACATAATAATGTATGTATAGTGTAGTATGTGCTCAATATGTAACAGAAAATCAGTGATGCTCATTTTAATTACTTGAAAAGACAAAATATTTCTAAAGCATTTGTCATTACTGTATATCACTTTTCTAAACAAAGAAGACTGATTCTGTTTTCTTGACGCACTGAAAGGCAGGTGGCTGTACTTGTCAAATAATCCAGTATAGAATTGAGGTGACAGGCCTTAGATGTATTATCAGATGCTATTTCTTTTTCAATGTCTTTTTGTAGGACAGAGGTTTGGGGGAAATTAATATATTGCCTCGTTATGAAATTTTCCATCAAGTCAGGAGTTCTTTTACTCATATGAATAAAATTAATCCATTAATGAAAAACTACATTCAGTAGCAGGAATTCTTTCATTCCTTGCTGGTGGGAATACAAAATGGTATAGCCACTTTGGAAGACAGTTTGGTAGTTTCTTACAAATCTAAACATAGTCTTACCACATGATTCAGCAATCACGATCCTTGGTATTTACCCGAATGAGTTGAAAACTTATGACTACACAAAAACCTACACGTGAATGTTTCTAGCAGCTTTATTCATTATTGCCAAAATTTGGAAACAGTCAAGATGTCCTTCAATAGGTGAATGGATAAACAAACTGGTACATCCATACGATGGAATATTATTCAGTGATGAAAACAAGTGAACCATCAAGGCACAAAAAGACATGGAGGAATCTTAAATGCATATTAGTAAGCAAAAGAAGCCAATCTGAAAAGGATACATACTGTATGTTTCCAATGATTTGACCTTCTGGAAAAGGCAAAACTATAGAGACAGTGAAAAGATCAGTAGTTGCCAAGGGTTGGGGAAGGGAGGGATGGCTAGGTAGATCATAGGGGATTTTTAGGTCAATGAAGCTACTCGGTATGATTGTAATGGTGGACACAAGACATTATGCCTTTGTCAAAATCCTG
Organism: Balaenoptera musculus; assembly: GCF_009873245.2. Classification (NCBI taxonomy): domain Eukaryota; kingdom Metazoa; phylum Chordata; class Mammalia; order Artiodactyla; family Balaenopteridae; genus Balaenoptera; species Balaenoptera musculus. The sequence goes on along the minus strand of NC_045790.1, from coordinate 40,917,093 downwards.
TAGAATTGTACAACACAAAGAATGGACCCTAATGTAAACTATGAAGTTTAGTTAATAGCAATGTATCAATATTGGCTCATAAATTGTAAAAAAAAATGCACCACACCAATGGAAGATATTAATAACAGGGGAAACTGAGCAGGGGGAATATATGAGAACTCTGTACTTTCTACTCAATTTTTCTATAAGCCTAAAACTGCTCTAAAAAAGTCTGTCAATTTAAAACAACTGCATCCTAAATATTGTTCACTTGCCTACTCCTCCATTTGGTTTACTGTTTCAGGAATATAAGTTACAAAACAGGGAGATGGAAATAGTCATCTGCAATGTGGTCACTGAAGAACACTGTTTAGGAACCATAACTTTCCTAAAACTGTAAATGTCCTCTCTGGTATGATGTCGGCCACCATGCTACCTTCTTACATATTCTATACCTTACTGAGGAAAACAGTATCACCGTGTAGACACTAAAATGTGTGAAAGTATTTATGTATCCCTTTAATTGAAGTATTTTGTCCTTACTTGGAATTGGGTGAAAAAATTGATCTCGTTGGTTGTCCTCACTGGTGGTTGCATTTATAGCTGTTAAAACAATAAATTGGTGTTACGGTAAACAAAATTCACTTACTAAAATTATTGTGTGTGTATATGTGTGTGTGTATACAGTTTATTCTCATTGTTCATGGTAGTCATGGTAGTTAAGCTATGTGAGCACTGAATTAGTAAATACTGAACCATCATTGTTCCTAAGGGAAATACAGGGTTAGGTTCCTGTGAGCCTCTGGTCACTACATTTTCATCAACCAATCAATATCTAACCTTGTTTTATGTGTGTGTTTCTGTTTAGAGACACTTTATTTAGTATATACTGCTGATTCATTAACATTGAGCTCACAATCAACAGCATTATAACTCACACCTACATGAAGCTTATATAATACACACATTTTTCTCCTAAGGTACATCACAGCCTTCTTGTGTTTAGGAACATTAAACAGCATTGTACTACTATACTTGGGGGGCATTTAAAATAGCAACATCGCCAACGGAAAGCACAAAAATGCGAAACATCTAGCACTAAGTAGACCACAAAAAAAGGAACTTGTTTAAAGCATGAGAGCTGAAAAAAGAAGTCCTTTGTTCTACCTCAGCTGGGAACAAGAGCATCAGGCAATTAAATTTTTTTTGCTACTCTGTGTGTGTCCACAAATGACTGTGAAAGTTCTGCAAGTGGAGGGTTCCAAATAAATTTTAGATACAGGTAAATTCACAAATACAGAATCTGCAAGTTAGGATCCATTGAATATGGTATGTGTTTCACATTTATAACACATGCATATATGTGTGTGATACATGAATTATATTTATACATGTATGCATATATAGATGATATGCATGTTACATTTATACATGCATACATACAAATGCTATGCATGTTACATTTATACATGCATGATTGTACATTTATGATTTATATATTACTTTTATGCATGCATATATTTTGATATATACTTTGCATTCATTCATGCCTCTCCATGTGCATACTGCTCCAAATACAAAGAGGGATTATATTGAGCAAGAGCCTTATTTAACATTTTTAATCATAAATTAAATGACTAGATTGCAACATTTGTAGGAAAATAAGAGTTTTGGGGAGAGAATCAGAAAATGTGTGACACTGATCAGCTTTCTGGGTTTGTTTTGCATTTGCTATTACATGTGATGATGGCAGCAAAATGTTGACATTAATTCTTAGTATTAGAACAATTTACACTGATCTTGGCTTTCTTACAGAAGACTTTAGAAAACCAAAACATTTTCCCAGTTACCTAACTACTATGAGTTTACCTTTAGCTAACATTGTCCAAAATGCAGGCTCATTTGGACTCTGGGTTGGTTCTGTTTAAAAAACAAAATAGAACATGATAACAAAATAAGGTAATTTGGCTTCAGTAAATTTTTGATAGAACATTCATTCGTTTGTTACTTTTGTCATCTAAAAATTATACCTTGAGTTCCTATCATGTGCCAGACCCTGTGGTTGCCATTAAAGTTACAGAAATGAACAAGGTCTTATGCTCAAGGAACACACTCTCAATTTGGGAGGCAGACAAGAATCCTGTTAATTATGTTGCAGGGTAATGAGGGCTTTCATAGCAATGCACAGGTGGTATACACAGAGGGATCTAATTCAATTTCCAAAAGCCAGAAACACTTTGAGAGGGAGCCGATGCTCCCGTATAGGCTCAGAGGACTAGAAATTGTTTGCCAGACAAACTATGTAAGAGAGAGGTCATTCCACTGTGAACAAACTCAGGTGTCATAAGCAGGTTCGGTAAGCTCTGAGAGTTTCAGGTAGTCTGGAGTGGAGAATGTGGGTGAGGAATGTGACCAGAGATGAGACTGGCAAGTTCTTCAATGGTCAGATCATTTCAGACTTGAATGCCTGGTTAAGAACTTAGAATATGACCCCAAACCTAGTATAAAATTACTGAAGGTATTTAAGAAGGGGCCAACCAGGATGATCAGATTTCTATATTTAAATATATCAAGAAAGTGAATAATATTAGAGTAATCATATGAGAAACATACTTGGATTGCGTGAACTGGAGAACATAGGGTTTCATGTAATGACAGTCCACTGTCTTCAATTAGACCACTCCTCTTTCAAGACCTTAGAGGAGAGCCATCCTGGGTTGTTATGTTTTCACAAGTATTTTATAAGGAACAATATTCTTGTCAGAAAAAGTAAAATGATAATTTTGATTTTGTAAACTCTCACTCTGAACTTTCCCCCATTAATAATCTTAGGAAACACCAACAATTGACTCTAAGCAGAGGCAAGTTTATTTCTCAAGCATGTGATTGTTACATCATTATTTTAAAATTATATTAAAATGTATTAATTATATTTATATAAATGTATATTTATACACACATGATATTTTAGATAAATATATATTTAATATAAATATAAATGTAATACATTTTACTAAAATAAAGTTGTATTTTAAAAAGAGCTCACTTCCTATCACTTGTCAAGTAAATCTGAAAATTGAGTCTTAGATTTTTTTACCATTTAAAAGATTTTAGAGTGACTTTAAATTGTAGTAGTACAAATTCTTTAAGCATGTTATTACTTTATGAAATACTCAGATTAATGAAAGTTAAATTTTTAAATCATATAATAATATGTTCCAGGTCTGACTACAGTGTTGTAACTTTAATACTGTGAATAGTTTTTTCAATAGGTTCTTTACTTTCTTCTTCATTGCTGACTGTTTCAGGAGGTGGTAATGTCGTTGTTTCGTTGACGAGTTTATCTACGAAAAGGCATAATGGATTATCAGCATATAAAAATATTGACTCAACATTTATGATTAGGCATTTTTTTAAGCTAAAAAAGTAGAAGAAAATGAGACAAAAAATATTGAAACAAAAAAAAAACAAAGAGAATGATGTTGACATTTTCCTGAGATATCTTAAAGGAGGGGAAAGAAGAAGGCTTTGAAGAATGATGTTTGTGTGATAATGGGTTGCCTGAGGTGGGATTAATATGCCTATAATTTGCAAGAGTGAGGAAAAACTGGGAGCGTGGGGCCACAGGCTTCCTTTGACAGTACAGAAGATCTATTGGATGAGGGACATTGGCTTCACATGGCTCCCTGAACAAGCCTTGAAGTGATACTGTCACTTCAGGACAAGTTGGTTGCTGGTCAGGGTGGTGACATGAAAGAGTTGTAACATCAGTGTCCTTGCAAACTGGAAACACATGCATGTTAACTACTCAAAACAGAATTTTGGCCCTAAGGATTTGGGGCTACAAATCAAGGATTTTCAGGCCTGATTTAGTATATATCTCAGTCTACAATGTGTCCATCTGGAGGTATGTCAGCAAGAGTGTATTTGGGAACAATTGTGACTGAGGGACCATTGTTCTCCCCACGAAGTTGGCAATTTCAGTTAAATTGCTTCATACAGGAGTCAATAAAGTTCCATATGAAGTACAGGCAACCCCACTTCTAGGAAGATTTCTACTGAGCCTACAAACAGCACAGGTATCTTGTTGGCAAGGAAGGATGGAAAAAAGAATCCGTTACCAGAGTTGACACAGATTCAGGCAGGGCTGGAACAATTGGTAAGTAATCCTTTAACTCTGCTATGCCACCCTCAGACTTGATTTTGGAGAAAAATGTCTGGATTGTCTCACTACTGCCTTGCTCTCATCGTTTTAGGGACTAAAAGAATTGTTAGTCAAAATTTTTCTGGAGATTTCCATCTCCTTGGGGAGCTTGCTCCTCCAGAATGTCCCCGCCATGTCCACATGACTCCCTCTGTTAGGGCCCCTTTAAAAATGGCAAAAATTTCTTATCCCAATACAACTTTGACAATCCTTTGGGGACCTGAATTGTAGGAAGAGAAGTTAGGGTTTTGGAATCTCTTCCATGGGTCCTGTGGTCTTCAATAATCCGTTTCCTAAGGGAATTTGAGGTACCTGGTCTGTTTAAGAATTGGCTCTGTGTGTCTTATCCCAAACAGCTCAAGATGTTGTCTGCTGTGTGCAAGCAAAATTCCTATGAGAGGTTTGTCTAATTAATGTATACCCTTGAAATGTCCCTATCCATTTATGCCCCAAATTTTGGAATTGCTCAAAATATTTTGTTATTGTCAAGTAGCTTTATTAATAATTAGGCATTGCTGAGTCTGGCTTTTCCCAATATTGAATATTGTCATAGCCAGAAATATGCTCTCTTGCCTTATTTATTTTCATCCCCTTTTCCTTGTCTTCTTGTCTTTCATAGATATGAGCTATTGACACTTCAAGGTGAAAGATGTGGTATATGTACTTTAGAGACTTTTAATGGCCTCCAGAGTCACATGCTGGCAACAGTTTTATCTATCAATAGTTACACTTGGTGGAAAGATGCAAAAACAAAATTACATTTGAAGCTGAAAATACAAAGCAGAAAGAAGTAAAAATGTGGGTTCAAGAAAAAACAATTTTCTAGAGTCTTAAATTTAGTTATTTCATTTTTCTTTCCACACAAACCAAAAATATGAGGCTAAGAAATATAAGAACGTCCTTGCCTTCTGAATTTATCAGTGCAATGGCTATGGTGGAGTCTCCCTATTTTAGGAACTAAGACTCCCTTATGACATTAGCTCCACCAAGACCTTTTTCCTACCCAATACTCTGTAGTGCTATTTTGAAATCTTGCTTTAAGGGTTCTTCATATTTGCAATGGTGCCTTTCAGTACTTACAGTTTCTTAGAGAAAACTTCAGGTCAGTTGTTGCTCTCACAGATATTTCAGACTGTGTGCCATTTGGATTTTGCGTTGTAAACACATCTAAAAACATAAGATCAAAAGTTTTCAGCAGCTAGCTAAGTCACTTCTTATTCCTTTTACATTTTTCCTCACCAGATTTTTTTTTTCTTAAAACATATGCACTAACTAATTCCAAGAAAAGAATAATAAAGTATTTGAGACATTCTTCAGCTACAAAATAACAAGTGGGGCAAGGGTCAAAAATAAAATTCATGGGGAACAATGTCAAACTAGTATCCTTATGCTAACTGACCCTTTCTGAAAAGAAATTATTAAGGAAATTACAAAAAAACATATATAGGTGCATAATAGGTGCCAAAGGATTTGTAGACGTGTAATATTATCACTGTTTGTATTAACATTGTCAAATTTTAGCCAAGTAAGAAGCATTCACTTGCCCTTGAACCTTCTGTTAGACTGTAATAGTTCAGCTTAAAAAGCACATACTTCAATAACAGTCAAGATCTCCCCAATACATTCACATTTACATATGCACATAAAGAATCCTGCTCTTAAGAGCTGTCAGTGAGGCTGGTTGTAATTCAATACTAATGGACACACCCATCCAAACAGAGTCAAAGTAAATTGGATCAAGATGCCAGACTGAACATTCATATTCATGTCTCCTCTTTCCAAAATCTCATGAAATGACAGAAAATTTTACACACATGAATGTATATGTGTGTTTAGTATATAAATATATATATTCATTTCCCCAACACACACACACACACACACACACACACACACACACTGCCATTAATTTCGAAGAATTTCTGGGCTAGATCTATGGAGAAATAAAAGGAAAATACAGCTCAATATTCATGTTATGAGTTATGAAAGTATAAAAATGAACACCCTGTGGTATTTTTGTAGGGAAAGACAGATCAAAGAAACAATAAAAAGGTAGCAACTGACCAATTTCAAATGGAATTTAGATTATATTAAATGTGAGTTTCATATCAGTAGGGAACTAGTGTTAGACAACTGGCAATCCTCCTTGAAAAATGTAAAGTTTTATGCATATTTTATGCCATATACAAAAATAATTGGATTTAAGACCTAAGAGTTTTAACAAAAATATAAAATTATCCAAAAATTGGAAAATAATTTAAAATCTTGGATTGGATAAGGCCTACCTAAATAAAATACAAAATGAAGAAGAAATTAATCAAGAATTGATCTCATAAAATTTAAAATTTTCTCTGTGATTAAGATACCTATATAAGTTTAAAGATAAGCAACAGCTTGGGAGAAAATACCTGTTACTTTTACCATAGAGAAAAGATTAATATACTAAATATAAAAAGAACCCCTACAAACAAATGAAAATACAACCTAATAGAAAAATGGGCCAAGGATATGAACAGGTAAATCACAGAAGTAGAAATAAAAATGCCCAATAAATACAGAGAAAAATTCTCAGCTTCACAAGTAATCAGAGTGCAAATTAAAACAGTAACGAAAAATTCTCACTTATTCACAAAATATGATTAACAATATTCATTGTATGTGATGTGATATTGTGGCACATTCTTGGGGGATGTAAATTGGTAAATAAGTTTTGGAGTACAATTTGTGGTATCTATCAATAGTTTAAAAGATTTATCCTTGATTCAAAAATTCCAGTATTAGGGATCTATCCAAAGAGAGATACACCCAAGTGTGCATGAGAAGAATGTACAAGGGAAAAAACTGCACATAATCTAATTCTTTAATAAGATAGTGGATAAATTATGGAACATATCATTTTATGGAATAGTATATATCCATTAAAAATAATGAGGTAGATGTGAAAAGAGCTCTGGAGTTGTTAAATGAAAAAAGCAAGTCATAATACAATCCTTTAGTATAATCCCATTTATGTTTTATATATATGTGTGTGTGTAAGAAAGATTTTTTTTCTTTAATCAAAGTAATCATCAGGCTCTTGATTTATTTACCCTCTGGTAATTCAAAATAGAGGTACATCCTGAAAAGGAAATAACTGCATCATTTTGTGTACAGTAGAGGCAGCCTGTGGTGAACAGACTGGACACCACTCCTGACTCTGCTTCTTCGTAGCTATGAAACCTGGCAATTGACCTTTCTGAGCATCAGGGATTTTTTTAACCTACAAAAGAGGACAGTGATTCATCAAAGAACATACAGAAATACAACTTACGTATTATAGTTTTCAAAGTACTTGAGTGTATGTATATGTGTATATCTTAATTGTATTTCTATTTTTTCTTTGATTAATATTATTAAAGATTCCAGGATAATTAGATTTAATCTCAATTATATCTAATTTTTAACAAGAGTTTCTTATGAATTTTTCACATTTTAGAATGGTGGACCTTGTAAGGACATGGAAAGAAAGCCCATGTGATGAATGGTGAATAAACTGAAGTTCAGTGGACCTTCCAAACATCTCAAAGTCATCTTGTTATGGGTTGAATTTTGTTTGCCCCAAAAAGCTATGTTGAAGTCTTAACCTTCAATACCTCAGAATGTGACCTAATTTGGAAGTTAAGTCTTTGAAGATTTAATTAGTTAAGACAAAGTCACATGCGAGTAGGTGGGTTCCTAATCCAAAACGGTGTCTTTATTGAGAAGAGGGAAATTTGGACATGGAAACACAGAAAGAACTTGTGAAGACATGCAGCGATTGGAATTCTGCTGTTACAAGCCAAGGAACTCCTGGGGCTACCAGAAGCTGAAAGATGCAAGGGAAGATAGTCTCCTAGAGGCTTTGGAGAGAGGCTGGCATGGCCAAAACTTTGATTTTGCATTTCTGGCTTCTGTGAGAACTGTGAGAGAATAAATTTCTTTTGCTTTGAGCCCCAGTTTGTGGTACTTGGTTTCAAGAAGCCCTAGAAAGCTGACACACACCTCCAAATAAATTTTGGTTAACTCACCATAAAATTAGGTCAATTTTTACTAATGTGAATAAATAACCATACTGTTATGATAAACCCTATGTTAATTATAGACAATTACCAAGAGAATCTTATTAAACTTCATAACACCTCATGGAAAAAGTTGTAGGAAATAAGGATTTCATCTCATACACTGAAACGTCTATACGGTAAGTTAAAATTTAAGTAGGAAATAAAAAGATTATAGGAGTTTTAGAGTTAAAATAAATCAAACCAGTCTAATCAGCTTTTGTATATGTATTGCTATTAACTTGAAAAGCTTACATTGTTTCGTATCTTTATAATAATTGCCAGTTTTCTCATTAGCAGGAGTATTCTCCTTATTTTCTTCTTCCACTTTATGCGGTTGTTCAGCCACAGGCTGCTCAGGTAAGGGCGTCATCTCAGGCCCTGAAAAAAAGTATGACCAGAGATCAGAAATATGTTGATTTCTTTGACTACTTTCTTTTTCTAACTGCATTTTTTCACAAAGGATTTGAGTCAGAGATTTAAAATCTAAGTTAGACCATATTTCCAACAATAAACTTTATATCATCCTCTAGGAAATTGCCACGGATTGTTGGAGAGGATGTGGAGAAAAGGGAACCCTCCTACACTGTTGGTGGGAATGTAAACTGGTGAAACCGCTATGGAGAACAGTATGGAGGTTCCTCAAAAAACTAAAACTAGAGTTGCCATATGATCCAGCAATCCCACTCCTGGGCATATACCAAGACAAAACTATAATTCAAAAAGATGAATGCACCCCTATGTTCACAGCAGCACTATTTACAATAGCCAAGACATGGAAACAACCTAAATGTCCACTGACATATGAATGGATAAAGAAGATGTGGTATATATACACAATGGAATATTACTCAGCCATAAAAAAGCATGAAATAATGCCATTTGCAGCAACATGGTTAGACCTAGAGATTATCATACTAAGTGAAGTAAGTCAGAGAAAGACAAGTATCATATGATATCACTTACATGTGGAATCTAAAATATGCCACAAATGAACATATCTACAAAACAGAAACAGACTCACAGACATAGAGAACAGACTGTGGTTGCCAAGGGGGTGGGGAGGGAAGGATTGGGAGTTTGGGATTACCAGATGCAAACTAGTGTATATAGGATGGATAAACAACAAGGTCCTACTGTATAGCACAGGGAACAATATTCAGTATCCTATGATAAACCATAATGGAAAAGAATATGTAAAAGAATATATATGTGTATAACTGAGTCACTTTGCTGTACAGCAGAAATTAACACCACATTGTAAATCAACTATACTTCAATAAAATTTTTTTAAAAATTGCCATGGACCAATTTTCTAGGATAATGGATCATGTTTCTTATCAGCTATTTCAATGAAAGTTTTAAATGCTCACCTTCATCGGTGGGATCTGTACCACTAATCTCTGGGTGAAAAACCCCACATAAAAAAATAAACAATATAAAATTCATTGGGAAAATGACGTGATTTATCCAGTGATCTGCTGTGTCTCAGAGTTTCCTTCCTGTTGCCCAGCAGGTCCTATAACTAGCAGGGACATTATGATGTCACTGCCAAATGGAGATCAGAATTCTGGGGAGGAATTTCCAAAAGCTTTGTGACTCAGTCTGATGTCTTTATCTTTGGTCCTACAATAGTTTTTAGGTGTTTTTTTTTTTTTTTTTTTAATAAACCACTATAAGATTTTCTTCGAAAATTAAGAGGTATGTTTTCATGAAGTAATGTAAATTATTGGTTCCTGGATTTTAAAGAACAATTAATATTGCTGATAGAAAGATGAGAACAGACCTTTTTGGTTTTCAAAGCATTTACAATACCATATGTTCTTTTGGATAACTACAAAGTATCTCCTAAAAAACTAATCAGATACCAAAATTCAATCCAAATGCCCTGCAAATTGTGGTTCATGGGCTATCTTAACTGTAATTCTTTAGGGGAAAGGTTTTTGAAACATCCTTTTGGGGGGGTTTAAGACCTACATTCTTTATAGAATATAAAATATTTGTTTTGCTAAAAACATTTTATCAGTGAAACCCATCTTTTACCTCACATCATACAGATTGAGAAAATTATCTAACCATCAGAAGAGGACTTAGGCCTGGATAATATTATCCATACATTTTTTCATATAATAACTCATATAATAAGCAATAAAGGCAAGAAATCAAATGGACAATACCACCAATATTGCTCTGCATATTAAAGGATCACCTAACATCCCCTCCCTCAATTGTAATTATTATTGATGGAGTCTCTCAGCTCTATACAATATTCATAATTAAAATGACACAAGCATCAGGAGAAAAAGCGCACGAGTTTAAAAAGACTCGAATGTTTTTTCAGTATAATGAAGGCTCACAAATGAAGTCCAGCCAGTGTGGCATTGACTGGGCATACCTGAGGTACTAAAGAGTAAACTCAGCAGGAGTCTAATTGCTTAAGAGGGTGAGAGGAAGCAGAGAAGGAAAGGAAAAGATGGTCAGGATCACAGCCTTGGTCAACCAAAGGGAGGTGGTCCTGTGTATCCTAAAGGAAAAGATGGTCAGGACATATCCTAAAGGAAAAGATGGTCAGGACTTATCCTAAAGGAAAAGATGGTCAGGATCACAGCCTTATCCTAAAGGACTTATCCTAAAGGAAAAGATGGTCAGGATCACAGCCTTGGTCAACCAAAGGGAGGTGGTCCTGTGTATAGTACTGTTTTTCTTTTAGGCCCTCCAGCCCATTCTTCCGTGGGTGCTGGGAAGTGGAGAAGAGATGTGAGTAAAGAGCTAGCAGGCTTCTGGAGCCCTTTACTTTGGCATCTCCCTAACAGGGTGCAACATAGAAAAGGGGAGGTACTTGGAGCAAGCATGCCCCTGGTTGCCCTGAACCACTGCACAGCTTTGGCTGATGGAGCTCAGCCATGATGAAACTTAGCAGAAGACAGAAGTTCCAGGGTTGGGGAGGAGGTGGCAGCCAGTGGAATTACCAGTTGTTCTCTCTGCAGAGAGAGAACAACTTATATTCCTAGAATAGTTATGCTTATTTTCAGATGTGACAAACCCTCTCTACGTGTAATGGAACTGGTAGAGTGAATTGGTAGATTTTTTTTTTTTAAACATACGATTTTATGAAACTAAGTTTGTTTAAAAATTGATTCTAATTTTCCTTTGTCCCATGACCAGTACTCTTTCTAGAGTATATCACTAGTGTTATGGGTTGAACTGTGTCTCCCCACCCCCAAGTTCATATGTTGAAGTCCTAACCCTCTAGTACCTCAGAACGTGACCCTGTTTGAGATGGGGTCACTGCAGATGTAATTAGTTAAGATGAAGTCATACTATAGTAGGGTGGGCCCCTAATACAACATGACTGCTATTCTTATAAAAAGGGGAAAGTTGAACATAGACAGACAGACACACACACACAGGGAGAATGCCATGTGAAGATGAAGGCAGAGATGGGGATGATGCAGCAAAAATCAAGGAACACTGAAGACTGACAAGAAACTACCAAAAGCTAGAAGAGAGGCACAGGACAGATTCTCCCTTACAGCCCTCAGAAGGAAGCAACCCTACTAACACATTGGTCTCAGATGTCTAGACTCCAGAACTGTGAGTCAGCAAATTTCTGTTGTTTAAGCCACTCAGTTTGTAGTACTTCATTATGGCAGCCCTAGCAAACAAACACTAGATAAACTCTTTGGGTTCTTGGGAAGAGATTATGGAAACTAAAATTGGATGTGTCCTCACTGGATATCATCATTTTAGTCTGTAGTTATCATTTCCATGAATGTAAATATTCTATTACTCAATAGAGTAAAAACTTATCTTTAAAAAAAGTGTATATTTACTTTCTACATATTAAACTATATTTTATGTCTTTGAAGAATGCCCTAAGAAGGATCCATTGCTAATACCAAGGATGTCATTAGATATACTTTCTAATCTATGATTTTATTTTATTTCTTGTTTCTTGACCGTATCTGGATTATAAGCCCCTTCCATTTTGGTGTCTTCTCCAACAAGAGCACTGGGCCAGGAGTAAGAAGGAATATATTTGGGTCTTAGCTCCATCACTTACTACCTATGTGATCATGAGCAAATCATCTCTCTAACCCTGAATTTCCTCATCTGGAAAATAAGTAAATTAGATATCATACCAAGTAGATATTCGAGGCATTTACTGGGTTGAATTTATTTCCTGAATTTATTTACTTCATAAAGAATTTATTTACTTTCTATACAGAAAATTTTTTTTTCATGCCTAAAAGGATTTGCGCTGGTGAGATTTTCATATACACAGCTTTTTAAGAGGCATAACACACCAGTACCCTACTAGGAAAGTAAATATAAGTAGAAAAAGTGATGCAGTAGAAGATACACAAACATTAAGAAATGAGATCATGTTGTAAAATGACCCCAAACGTATTTTAAAGACTGTCAGTTGAGTCACCCTAATCTTCGAGAGAATCCATTAAACGCAGATAGTTCCACAAAGCGTACATTAGTTGTTGCAATCCATGAACATAAGCCTCAAACCTTGTTTAAAATATTAAGTTGAATATTACTTTCCTTAAATCTAAATAGTAAGTTTACACATGACATAAAATAAATGATTGGTTATATCATTGTAATTTTGTAAAACCAAGAACAATGAACTCTGCTTCATCGGAATGGTTAGGGAACTGAGGTTCTCTTTAACAGACTCTCTCAAACTAAACAGAAGTTACCATTTCATTCAGGATTGCTAATTTTCAAAGAACTAGAATCTTTCAATAAAATATAAGAAAGTTCTTTTGAACAGAATGTAATCTCTTTTCTCTCTTTGTGGGACTGTCAAGAATTTATAGCGCCCTCTGGGTTAAGTGAGAACCTTGATTATCAATGTGTACTTTTGTGTATCATTTTGAGTATCTAAGCTTTTTTTCCCCAGGTCCAGATCCTTTTTATTTATATTATTTTATTTTTTTATTAAGGTAAAGCTTTTTTTAGCTTCTAGATAAATAGAAATATTGAAGTAAGGGTATTTTACTAACATGGTGACTCATGTAGTAAAAGAGAAATATCTGTTGATATTAAAACGTTGGGTTTAAAACCAGATCTTTCATTCACAACTTAATAGAAGAGGCAAGGGAAGACTGCATGGAATCTGGCCAGGCTGAAGTTGTTTAATTAGGTTGCTATTTAAAAACTGCCACTTAACCTAAGTCTTAAGGAGGTTGCTAATTAACAGCTATCCAAAGATTCAGGATAACAGGGTGGATGCATTAGGACAGAGGGACAAGAACATTGAGGCTGCTAAGTAAAGAGTGGAAAAACTGATTTACAGTGGGGTCTGGAAGTTTAACACTTCAAAGCTGAACACAGTGCTGTGTCATAACGAGGTCCAAAGGACCTGGCTTCAGATTGCTAAATTAGATTAGAAGGGACGAAGAACATTGGCATTGGGATGTAAATTAAGTAAAATGAGAGACCATGATGTGTTGTCTGGGGCCAATGAAGCTCCCTAGGACGTGTAAGACTTGGAAATGAGAGGAACTGTGGGAAAGTGGTACCTTGGTCTTCCGTGAATGAGGCTGGTGTAGAGAATGACAAAAGATGATGGTGGTGGGTAGGGTGGTAGAGAGTGGTATTGTTAAATGGCATAAACCTGGGAGGATAGGTGGTTTTTGAGAGCACAAAAGTCAAGATATTGAAGAGCAAGAATGCCAACCACACCTCAAGGCACTGATATACACTGGGGTACATGAGATATAGGAGAAGGGGTTCTAGAAGGCTGCAGGGAAGAGCCAGATCTCGGTGAGAAGTTGTACTCATACTGAATCTAGATGTTGTATTTATAATGTAACATTATAATATAAGCATTCTGACACACTTAATTTTAATATCTCTATAACATCCAAGTCAGTGAATATTTATTACTTTTTTGGGTCATTTACCTTATTGTTGGTTAGGTTGTTTCCAATTTTCCTTATTACACACAGTAAAGTAATGAGCATATTTATGGCTAAAATTTTTTCAGCATTTATAATGATTTCATTTAGATAGTTTCCTAAATGAGGAATTTCTACCTTAAAGCATATGAACATTTCCAGGTGCTTGATACTCACTGTTCCACACTCATCTTGGATTTTCCCAGCCCCAGCCGTGGAACCAACCGTCATCTCTAAGAATTCCTGGTTCCTTTCAGGGGACAATAGTATCCACATGCCAAGATCTGGACACTAGATGTGTTCATTGAATCAGAACACCACTGTGGTCAGGTCCTCTCAGTGGACAGAGACAGAAATACAGTGTATGTACAAGTGTATATGTGTATGTAATATACGCATATACATACATGTACATATTTACATCTATATTTATTTCTATATCTATCTATAACAAAAACATGGGTTCAAACAGTTACCTTTAATTTCAGAGCAACACCTGTTTACATATTTATAACCCCCTTCTTTGATGGTGAGAAACCTGGCTTCCATTATACTTAATGGAGTATATTTACTTGTTTGATTAACTTCCCCCTCCTCCCCATGGTAAAGAATCAACCTTCCATTGCTGCTACCTCCCTCCCGCTGCCTAGATGCCCTTCACAACCCACTCAGGCTCTGACACCCTCTGCCAGGCTGCTCTCCCAGATAGATGGCCTCCTCACCCCACTGGCCTCTGCCACCTCATGGTAGGCAGCCCTCCTACACAGATGCCCACCTCATTTCACCTGGGCTCCAATACACCATGCCAGGCTACCCCTCTCCCACCTCACCCCTGCATGGATTCCGTCCTGATCCTGATTCGGTTCCAATATTCCAAACCGAGCATCCCTCCTCCTACTCAGATGCCCTTCTCATCCTGCCTGAGCTCTGACACCCCATTCTGGACCACATGGCTCCCTCCACCCCACTCTGGCACATATCCTACTGTGAGGGACCCTACTTAAGGCTTTGGGGTAGGAATTTTCAGGAAGATGAAGGGGGAAGTGACAATGTAGCTACTTTCAAATTTAGTTGACTCAGAAACATTCAGAACTTCTGAACACTGTTGTCTTTTTCTTTCTTCTCAATGGTCACCCTTGCCCCAAATCCTGCTCTAATTCCTTTCTTATATAAGAGATAAGATATAATCTTATATCTTCTCATTCAACTTGAAGTGACAATCCATGTTCACATCTTCTAAAGGGAAATTTACACAGTAAAAAGATTAAAGACACCAGAATAGGGTTTCCCTGGTGGCGCAGTGGTTGAGAACCCACCTGCCAATGCAGGGAACACGGGTTCGAGCCCTTGTCCAGGAAGATCCCACATGCCGCGGAGCAACTAAGCTCATGAGCCACAACTACTGAAGCCCGTGAGCCACAACTATGGAAGCCATGTGCCTAGAGCCCGTGCTCCACAACAAGAGAAACCACCGCAGTGAGAAGCGCACACACCACAACGAAGACCCAACAGAGCCAAAAATAAATAAATAAATAAATAAAGACACCAGAATGAATGAAAACTTGGAGGCCTCTAAACATACACTGAAGTTAAATGATTTGCCCTCCACAAAAGTGAGAATGTGAAGTTCACTTTCAAATGCAACGGGAATTTGAGCAGTGACCAAGCCTGACTCAATGAACAAGTTACCATGATATTTACACTTACTTTATGTGAACTTTAGCGCATCTTATCCCAGAAAGGATTTTAGGAAGTTTATAAGAGATACAGAAAATAATGGCATAACATAAAAATAATAAAATATGGGGTGGTGGAGATAGAAAAGCAAGTTCAGGGACTCAGTTAAGGAGGAATCAGCTTTAAAAGGCAACTGTAAAGTCCCATGACCATGTTCAAGGTTGGCATAGAATTGGGTCTATCCTTCATAGAAAGAGATAATACAAAAAAAAGAATCTTGTCAATTATATGACCCACGGTGTTGAGAGAAATAAGAAACTATTTCTCAGAGGGTGGACCCCTATTCTTGGCGTTGGAATCAGACAGGCTCATTTTCTGTGTGATCTGGCCCCTGCTTACCTCTCCGGCTGTGTCTGTGCCACCCACCACCTCCCTCCCGGGGCCCCAGGCACCCTAGTGTTCCTTCAGTGCTTCAAAGAACCTGTTCCTGCCCGAAGGTCTTTCTCCATCTGGCCCTTTTGCTTGGAGGGCTCTTTTCTTTCTATTTGCTTGGCTGGCTCCAGATAAGCCTTTGTCGGTTGATTCGTTTGAAAATATTTTCTCCCATTCTGAGGGTTGTCTTTTTGTCTTGTTTATAGTTTCCTTTGCTGTTCAAAAGCTTTTAAGTTTCATTAGGTCCCATTTGCTTATTTTTGTTTTTATTTCCATTACTCAAGGAGGTGGGCCAAAAAAGATCTTGCTGTGATTTATGTCAAAGAGTGTTCTTCCTATATTTTCCTCTAAGAGTTTTGTAGTGTCTGGTCTAACATTAAGGTCTTTAAATCCATTTTGAGTTTATTTTTGTGTATGGTGTTAGGGAGTGTTCTAATTTCATTCTTTTACATGTAGCTGTCCAGTTTTTCCAGCACCACTTATTGAAGAGACTGTCTTTTCTCCATTGTATGTCCTTGCCTCCTTTATGAAAGATAAGATGACCATATGTACGTGGGTTTATTTCTGGGGTTTCTATCCTGTTCCATTGACCTAATTTCTGTTTTTGTGCCAGTAACATACTGTCTTGATTACTGTAGCTTTGTAGTATAGTCTGAAGTCAGAGAGCCTGATTCCTCCAGCTCCATTTTTCTTTCTCAAGATTGTTTTGGCTATTCGGGGTCTTTTGTGTCTCCATACAAATTTTAAGATTTTTTGTTCTAGTTCTGTAAAAAATGCCATTGGTAATTTGATCAAGATTGCATTGAATCTGTAGATTGCTTTGGGTAGTATAGTCATTTTGACAATATTGATTCTTCCAATCCAAGAACATGGTATATCTCTCCATCTGTTTGTGTCATCTTTGATTTCTTTCATCAGTGTCTTATAGTTTTCTGAGTACAGGCCTTTTACCTCCATAGGTAGGTTTATTCCTAGGTATTTTATTCTTTTGGTTGCAGTGGTGAATGGGATTGTTTCCTTAATTCCTCTTTCTGATCTTTCATTGTTAGTGTATAGGAATGCAAGAGATTTCTGTGCATTAATTTTGTATCCTGCAACTTTACCAAATTCACTGATTAGCTCTAGTAGTTTTCTGGTGGCATATTTAGGATTCTCTATGTATAGTATCATGTCATCTCAAACAGTGACAGTTTTACTTCTTCTTTTCCAATTTGTATTCCTTTTATTTCTTTTTCTTCTCTGATTGCCATGGCTAGGACTTCGAGAACTATGTTGAAAAACAGTAGTGAGAGTGGACATCCTTGTCTTGTTCCTGATCTTAGAGGAAATGCTTTCAGTTTTTCACCATTGAGAATGATGTTTGCTATGGGTTTGTCGTATATGCCCTTTATTATGTTGAGGTAGGTTCCCTCTATGCCCACTTTCTGGAGAGTTTTTTATCATAAATGGGTGTTGAATTTTGTCAAAAGCTTTTTCTGCATCTATTGAGATGATCATATGGTTTTTATTCTTCAATTTGTTAATATGGTGTATCTCATTGATTGATTTGCGTATACTGAAGGATCCTTGCATCCCTGGGATAAATCCCACTTGATCATGGTGTATGATCCTTTTAATGTGCTGTTGGATTCTGTTTGCTAGTATTTTGCTGAGGATTTTTGCATCTATATTCATCAGTGATATTGTCCTGGAACTTTCTTTTTTTGTAGTATCTTTGCCTGGTCTGGGTATCAGGGTGATGGTGGCCTTGTAGAATGAGCTTGGGAGTGTTCCTTCCTCTGCAATTTTTTGGAAGAGTTTGAGAAGGATAGGTGTTAGCTCTTCTCTAAATGTTTGATAGAATTCACCTGTGAAGCCATCTGGTCCTGGGCTTTTGTTTGTTGGAAGATTTTTAATCACAGTTTCAATTTCATTCCTTGTGACTGGTCTGTTCATATTTTCTATTTCTTCCTGGTTCAGTCTCGGAAGGTTACACCTTTCTAAGAATTTGTCCATTTCTTCCAGGTTGTCCATTTTATTGGCATAGATTGCTTGTAGTAATCTCTCAGGATGCTTTGTATTTCTGTGGTGTCCATTGTAACTTCTTATTTTTCATTTCTAATTTTAATGATTTGAGTCCTCTCCCTCTTTTTCTTGATGAATCTGGCTAAAGGTTTACCAATTACGCTTATCTTCTCAAAGAACCAGCTTTTTGTTTTATTGATCTTTGTTATTGCTTTCTTTGTTTCTATTTCATTTATTTCTGCTCTGCTCTTTATGATTTCTTTCCTTCTACTAACTTTGGGTTTTTGTTGTTGTTCTTCTTCTTTTTCTTTCTCTAGTTTCTTTAGATTTAAGGTTAGGTTGTTTATTTGAGATTTTTCTTGTTTCTTGAGGTAGGATTGTATTGCTATAAACTTCCCTCTTAGAACTGCTTTTGCTGTGTCTCATAGGTTTTGGGTCATCATGCTTTCATTGTCATTTGTTTCTATGGTTTTTTTTTTTTTTACTTCTTCTTTGATTTCTTCAGTGATCTCTTGGTTATTTAGTAGTGCACTGTTTTGCCTCCATGTATTTGTGTTTTTTACATTTTTTTCCTGTAATTGATTTCCAATCTCATAGCATTGGGGTCAGAAACGATGCTTGATACAATTTCAATTTTCTTAAATTTACCAAGGTTTGATCTGTGACCCAAGATGTGATCTATCCTGGAGAATGTTCCATGTGTACCTGAGAAGAAAGTGTAATCTGCTGTTTTCAGATGGAATGTCCTATAAATATCAATTAAATCTATCTGGTCTCTTGTGTCATTTAAAGCTTGTGTTTCCTTATTAATTTTCTGTCTGGATGATTTGCCCATTGGTGTAAGTGAGGTGTTAAAGTCCCACACTATTACTGTGTTACTGTTGATTTCCTCTTTTATAGCTGTTAGCATTTGCCTTATGTATTGAGGTGCTCCTATGTTGGGTGCATATATATTTATAATTGTAATATCTTCTTCTTGGATTGATTCCTTGATCATTATGTAGTGTCCTTCCTTGTCTCTTGTAATAGTCTTTATTTTAAAGTCTATTTTATCTGCTATGAGTATTGCTACTCCAACTTTCTTTTGATTTCCATTTGCATGGAATATCTTTTTCCATCTCCTCACTTTCAGTCTGTATGTGTCCCTAGGTCTGAAGTGGGTCTCTTGTAGACAGCATATATATGGGTCTTGTCTTTGTATCCATTCAGCAAGCCTGTGTCTTTTGGTTGGAGCATTTAATCCATTCACGTTTAAGGTAATTATCGATATGTATGTTCCTATGACCATTTTCTTAATTGCTTTGGGTTTGTTTTTGTAGGTCCTTTTCTTCTCTTGTGTTTCCCACTTAGAGAAGTTCCTTTAACATTTGTTGTAGAGCTGGTTTGGTGGTGCTGAATTCTCTTAGCTTTTGCTTGTCTGTAAAGCTTTTGATTTCTCCATCAAATCTAAATGAGATCCTTGCCGGGTAGAGTAATCTTGGTGGTAGGTTCTTCCCTTTCATCACTTTAAGTATATCATGCCACTCCCTTCTGGCTTGTAGAGTTTCTGCTGAGAAATCAGCTGTTAACCTTATGGGAATTCCTCTTTATATTATTTGTCGTTTTTCCCTTGTTGCTTTTAATAATTTTTCTTTGTCTTTAATTTTTTTTTTAAATTTATTTCTTTATTTATTTTTGGGTGTGTTGGGTCTTCGTTTCTGTGCGAGGGCTCTCGCCAGTTGCAGCAAGCAGGGGCCACTCCTCATCACGGTGCGCGGGCCTCCCACCATCGCGGCCTCTCTTGCTGCGGAGCACAGGCTGCAGACGCACAGGCTCAGCAATTGCGGCTCACGGGCCCAGCTGCTCCGTGGCACGTGGGATCCTCCAGGGCTCGAACCGGTGTCCCCTGCACTGGCAGGCAGTGCCTCAACCACCACGCCACCAGGGAAGCCCTGTCTTTAATTTTTGTCAATTTGATTACTATGTGTCTTGGCGTGTTTCTCCTTGGGTTTATCCTGTTTGAGACTTTCTGTGCTTCCTGGACTTGGGTGGCTATTTCCTTTCTCATGTTAGGAAAGTTTTCGACTATAATCTCTTCAAATATTTTCTCAGGTCCTTTCTCTCTCTCTTCTCCTTCTGGGATCCCTATAATGCAAATGTTGGTGCATTACAGTTGTCCCAGAGGTCTCTTAGGCTGTCTTCATTTCTTTTCATTCTTTTTTCTTTATTCTGTTCCATGGCAGTGAATTCCACCATTCTGTCTTCCAGGTCACTTATCCGTTCTTCTGCCTCAGTTATTCTGCTATTGATTCCTTCTAGTGTATTTTTCATTTCAGTTATTGTATTGTTCATCTCTCTTTGTTTGTTCTGTAATTCTTCTAGGTCTTTGTTAAACATTTCTTGCATCTTTTCAATCTTTGCCTCCATTCTTTTTCCGAGGTCCTGGATCATCTTCACTATCATTATTCTGAATTCTTTTTCTGGAAGTTTGCCTATCTCCACTTCATTTAGTTTTTTTTCTGGGGTTTTATATATATTGTCCCTTCATCTGGTACATAGTCCTCTGCCTTTTCATTTTGTCTATCTTTCTGTGAATGTGGTTTTCATTCCACAGACTGCAGGATTGTAGTTCTTCTTGCTTCTGCTGTCTGCCCTCTGGTGGATGAGGCTATCTAAGATGCTTGTGTATGCTTCCTGATGGGAAGGACTGGTGGTGGGTAGAGCTGGGTGTTGCTCTGGTGGGCAGAGCTCAGTAAAACTTTAATCCACTTGTCTGCTGATGGGTGGGGCTGAGTTCCCTCCCTGTTGGTTGTTTGGCCTGAGGCGACTCAGCACTGGAGGCTACAAGCTCTTTGGTGGGGCTAATGGTGGACTCCAGGAGGGCTCATGCCAAGGAGTACTTCCCAGAACTTCTGCTGCCAGTGTCCTTGTCCCCATGGCGAGCCACAGCCACCCCCTGCCTCTGCAGGAGATCCTCCAACACTAGCTGGTAGGTCTGGTTCAGTCTCCTATGGGGTCACTGCTTCTTCCCCCTGGATCCTGATGTGCACACTACTCTGTGTGTGCCCTCCAAGAGTGGAGTCTTTGTTTCCCCTAGTCCTGTGAAAGTCCTGCAATCAAATCCCACTCGCCTTCAAAGTCTGATTCTCTGGGGATTCCTCCTCCCGTTGCTGGACCCCAGTTTGGGAAGCCTGACGTGGGGCTCAGAACCTTCACTCCGGTGGGTGAACTTCTGTGGTATAATTGTTCTCCAGTTCGTGAGTCACCCACCCAGCAGTTATGGGATTTGATTTTATTGTGATTGCGCCCCTCCTACTGTCTCACTGTGGCTTCACTGTACGGAAGGACAACCTTCTCCTTTGTGGCTTCTCCTTTGTCTTTGGATGTGGGGTATCTTTTTTGGTGAGTTCCAGTGTCTTCCTGTCATGATTGTTCAGCAGTTAGTTGTGATTCCGGTTCTCTCACAAGAGGGAGTGAGCACACGTGCTTCTACTCCACCATCTTGAACCAAATCCAGGTTCTCCTGTTCTTATATAGTGCCTTGAGCTTACCCTTGGAGGATTCATCCTGATCATAAGGAGTTATTTGCATGCAAATAATGTTTCCTGATAGTCTCCCCTTGCTAGAATATAAGCTCTGTGAGACTCAGTGTATCTTATTTACTGCTGTATCCCCAGACCCTTGCACGTAGTAGGTGCTAAAATAAATGCTGAAAAAAAACTTCTGTGAGGCTCATTAATGAATTTCATAGGACTGTTTCTTATAACAACCCATTTTATAAGCTGAAGGCCTGAGTGATTTGGAGACTAAGTTGGGGATATTGGCAAAAGGCCATCCTAATAAAAACTCATGGAGAACATGCTTACAGGCCCGGTAGGATTGTGCTGCCCTGTCCTTTGTCCAATGGAACAAAGAGAGCCTGGAAATGGACCCTGGTGCATGGCTCTTATAGACCTGCCCACTCTGCTTCCTAGGGTTGTCCTTCCGTACAGTGAGGGCATCAGGCAGGAGAGGTGAGGCAACATAAAACCGCAGGTGTACAGCTTATTGTTTACATGGACAGCATCCTGCACAATAGGTCTGCAGAACCCAAGACATACTGAGAACATCAACTTTTTAATACATAAGTGAAATTCTTTCCCTTAAGGTCTGATTCCCTATCTGTTATACACACTCCTCCCAAACTCCTCCCTGACACTTCTGCTCTGCACTGAATTATTGTTTACTTTGTATGCATGTGCCTTTCCACATGATAACATTTTAATGGAAGGAGGTCCCATTGTCAGGGCAACCAAGGGGAGCACTTGCTCAGTTCAGGCTCTACTCTTACTTAGATTCCTGCCTGCTCTTGGCTCACCTCACTTGTGTGGTTGCAAGGAGGTCAATATTCTGCAGTCTCCTGTTCTTTTCTTCTGTGTCCTGATGACAAACACTCATGCCTCTGAATTAATTTACTTTATAAACTCCTACTAACATTAATGCATTCCCTTCCTCCAGATGAATACTGCAGAATAGTGTGCCAGCTGCCTCCAGGAAAGCCTGGCCAACACTTACCTTGACCTGGTTCCATTCCAGGAGCTCAGAATGAGCATCTAGCTACTCACAAGCTGCCATATCCTTTCTCTGGTACCATGAAAAGGCCAGTACCAGGAGAAATATATAGTGGTTAAGAGTCCTGGCATTGAGTCTGGTGATCTGGGTTCACATCTCTGCTCCTTCACTAACTATCAGTTTGAGCTTGAGCAAAATATTTCATCTCTTTGAGACTCAGTTTTTTCATCAGTAAAGTGGGGGAAATTATGGCACTCACCTCCTGGAGTTGTTATAATCATTGAATGAGATATGGCATGTAAACCACTTGGCACAGTGACTGGCACACAGTAAACAAAGCTTAGTTGTAAAGTCTAATGTCTTATTAGAAGTTTGTAAAGTAAGATGTGCCTTGAGTGAAGTCTCATAAAGAGGCCACGGAAAGGGAATACAAAATACTACATAATATAATACAGTGTAAAACTTCCTTAAAATCTTTATCCAAATTTCTCCCCAACACTCCTTTAGTGTCTCCTAAAATAACTCTCTTCTTTGTCATCCCACAAGCTCTATCCAATCAACCTTCCTCCACTCTTTAGTTTATTTCCCCTTCCATCTTCCCTCCCTCCCCTCAATTCATATCTATTTTTTTTTTGTAAGCAGTACCATGCCATTTCTTATTTAAATTAGTTTATCCCTCCCCACTCTGAGGTTATTTTAAAAATAAACCTTTTTGTCCTAGTTCTTTCATGATTTTTTTTTTCACACTTAAACCTGTGGTCTAAAGCATAGATTGGTAAATATTCTGTAAAGACCAAACTGTAAATATGCAGGTGCTTTTACTAAACCTGTACCAGAGGTGCTATTTAGTGCAATAAGGCAAGAAAACAAAATAGAAAATGTAAGGATTGGAAAGGAAGAAACAAAACTGTCATTATTCACAGATGGCATGATGGTTTACTCAGAAAATTTAAGAGTCTACTAAGTATTAGAACTAATATGAAAATTTGGCCCAGGCTTTAAGGGGCTGGCAGTTTCACTCCCGTCTCTTGGAATATTAGCTTTGAAGCCCTGAGCTGCCACGTAAGGGGTACCTTACTGGAGACAACCCATGGTGAGGACCTGAGACTACATGGAGAAGGAGAGGGGCCCAGCTGAGCCCAGTCTTCTGGCCGTCCCTGCAAAGCATCAGGCACCTGAGTGACACCATCTTGGCTCCACCCATCAGCCCAGCCACCAGCTGAACCTCATCAAGTGACTGCCATCACGTGGAGCAGAATTGCCCAGCTGAGCCCTGCCTGAATCTATGACCCACAAAATCATTAGACAGGATAAGAGAGGTGTTGCTTTTAAATCACTAAGTGTTGGTGTATTTAGTTATTCAGCAATAAATAAAATTGGAACCTTAAATTCAAATAGATCGGGGCTTCCCTGGTGGCGCAGTGGTTGAGAGTCCGCCTGCCAATGCAGGGGACACGGGTTCGTGCCCCGGTCCGGGAAGATCCCACATGCCGCGGAGCGGCTAGGCCCGTGAGCCACAATTACTGAGCCTGCGCGTCTGGAGCCTGTGCTCCGCAACGGGAGAGGCCGCGACAGTAAGAGGCCTGCGCACCGCGATGAAGAGTGGCCCCCGCTCCCTGCAACTGGAGAAGGCCCTCGCACAGAAACGAAGACCCAACACAGCCAAAAATAAATTAAAAAAAAAAAAATTCAAATAGATCACTCTCTGAGCACAACCTTTTCTCCTGGCCACGCTCTAATTCAAATGCTCCTGCCCTCCTTGTTCTTCCACCCGATGGGACTCTCTCATTTCCTGTCCTCTCTGCTTCCTCCGTATCTGGCAGCCCTCTACGCTCTCATCTTCTTCAATATCCAGCTTAGATCCTATGAGTTTTATTCTGATTAAGGATTCAGTTCCAGGGATGGAGCAAATAATTGTTCCTCTGGAAACATTTAGAGAGAAACCCAGACCCAGACTCTGGTTAGCACACAAACTATCCTTTTTTTTAAATAAACTTATTATTTATTTATTTATTTATTTATTTTTGACTGCATTGGGTCTTTGTTGCTGCACGCGGGCTTTCTCTAGTTGCGGTGAGCGGGGGCTACTCTTCGTTGTGGTGCGCGGGCTTCTCATTGTGGTGGCTTCTCTTGTTGCGGAGCACAGGCTCTAGGTGCACAGGCTTCAGTAGTTGTGGCACGTGGGCTCAGTAGTTGTGGCTCACGGGCTCTAGAGCGCAGGCTCAGTAGTTGTGGTGCACGGGCTTAGTTGCTCTGCGGCATGTGGGATCTTCCCGGACCAGGGCTCGAACATGTGTCCCCTGCATTGGCAGGTGGATTCTTAACCACTGCGCCACCAGGGAAGCCCCCAAACTATCTTTATTGCTGCCTGTCTCCTACCTGAGATCACCTAGGGGTGTGGGTGGAGCGTGGGGAGGCTCCTTAGCCAAAGAGGAGGCTTGATTCTAGTTCTTGGTCCTCTAGGCAGGCGTGGGCTAGTGGCAGGGAAGGGAGGGTGAGGAAATCTCAGTAATCTTGAGGGCCTCAGGTAAAGGGGGCCATTTCTCACCTCTAGGGGCGGCCACAGCAGTTCTGTCCTTCAGGTCACGTGGAGGCAGTGGTAGCAGGTAGGGCGGGCTGTGTGCTTGTCCCCAGACTGTCCTGGAAAGCAGGCTCTCCGTACTCCTTCTTACAGACGGTCAGGCCGGCAGGATCACAGGCAGAGTGGCCAGGCATTGAAAGGTTGTGCTACCCAAGCAATCAAGTGCCTCTAGGCATTCAGGTCTCGCCAGGAAAACCTGCCACCATCAGCACCAAACAAACTCACAAAAACAGCACGTGGCTATTTAAAACACCTGCGTTACAACCCCAGCGCATCAGCCAACGGGCCGCTGCAGGTGTAGACGCTTTCACTACGCTAGGGAAACCTGAAGGATGGGCTTTTATTCTGAGATCTACCCTTTCTCCTCTTTTGGCGTTGAAATGTCCTTTCTTCTATGAAATAAGGGTGAGGAGAGATGGTGAGGAGAGCATCCCTAAATCACTCTGTTGTTGCATTTTAAACTTCCTAGGCCACGAAATCCAAAAAACGGAGGATGAGTGCAAGGGCTGTTGGCCATTCTTTCTAACCTGTGAGAAGCCTGCCTCAGGGCCTCGCTTAAGAGTCTGGTTCCTGCTGGTGGTGGTGGGCTGCCAGGGAAGAGCACTGAGGGGTGGGGGGAAGGGGCACAGGTCTGGGATTTAGAAAGAGCAGCCTGGCTTCAGTTTGTGAAGAGTGGGAGGGGAGAGGGGATTTGGAGGCAAGGAGAGTGTCTCCTGGCTTTTGTAGAGTTTGGGGCACGAGGAAGGGGAGCCTAAGGACAGGCAGAGGCTGTGCCAGCGGAGGAAGAGGGGCCTCTGTGACTCTGAGGCTAATTTTCTTTTTTTTAAATTAATTGATTAATTAATTAATTAATTTAGGCTGTGCTGCGCGGCATGCGAGATCTTAGTTCCCTGACCAGCGATCAAACCCACGCCCCCTGCAGTGGAAGCACGGATTCTCAACCACTGGACAGCCAGGGAAGTCCCTAATTTTCTAATAAGAGTTTGGTCAAATCTTTCCCCTAAGTTGCTGAATCTTATCTGCTATTTTGTCTTTGCATAATCTCATTGAAATAAATCTCCCCTTCAGGACAATCTAAGAGTGGTAGAGAAAAGGGCACAGTTTGTTTTCCAATTTTTCTGAATAAAAACTTTCCTTTTCTGCTAGCCAGACTACATAGTCCGTTTTGGCAAGCTTTCCATTGGAAATAGCTGCTTTCTCCACTCCGTATTCACGGATCGGCTGTATTTGAAATCTAGCAGTTATCAGATGTCTCCTTCGTGTCCATAGATCTCCCCCAGCTGGCCTTAAGGCAAATCACATCTTAGTAATTATCAGACACGATTGGTACAAGGACGGATGCTGAAGGACTGCACATAAATGGGGAAAATTATTTCTTCTCTAAGGGCTTCTGAACCCAGGGATGGGAAAAAGCAAAGACAGATGAGGGCACCCAGCCCAAAGCAAAGGAGCTGAGGCTTCCATTCTCCCGCCCCAGTGAAATCTGCAAGGTGACAGCATCTGTGAGTCGGTTACTATGTTGACGAAGGGCCCTTGAGAGCGCTCAGCACTAGCAGGGAGGGGCTCGCCTGATGACTTGGGCTCAATTTCCCATTTTCCA
Organism: Balaenoptera musculus; assembly: GCF_009873245.2. NCBI lineage: Eukaryota > Metazoa > Chordata > Mammalia > Artiodactyla > Balaenopteridae > Balaenoptera > Balaenoptera musculus. Next base: position 40,890,095 of record NC_045790.1, on the reverse strand, counting down.
GTCTTGCCTGTTCCTTGGTATGTACTAGTCATCCCTGCAAGACCAAGTCTGATCAGAAAGGAAACTGTTTGGGGGACAATTGGAAGGTGTGAACCCCTCTGAATCAGAGGGGCGACTGTACCCCTGGCTGCTCTTCTGAAGCTGGCAGAGACTGGGCTTCCGAAGCCAGGTTTTCTCCCCCAGGCAGCAGCTGGCTGAGCATCGTCAGCCGCGTGGGCATTAAGCCCACTTGTTTCCTCCCTTTGACCCAACAGTTTGACGATCTTAACTTTCAGGGGCATTTCCATCAGATTCACCCTTTCTGTTCTGTGCAGGAGGCATTCCTCTCACCTGTGTAACTTCCTCATCGCTGCTTCCCCAGATTCCTTTGGGCTTTTCAGGGGAGACTAATTTTTTGACCCTCATGGTGAAAGAAGCTTTGTCACCAGGGTAGCAAGTGAACAAGGTAAAAGGAGGAATAACTTTTTAATAGCTGAAGTGTGTGTGTTGGAGCGATGTAACCTAGTGATGAAGAGCAGGGGGTCTGGAGACAGACTGCCTGGGTTCAAATCCCAGCTCCACCACTAACCAGCTGCATGACCTTGAAAAAGATTCTTGCTCCTCAACCTCAGTTTCCTCATCTGTAAAATGGGAATAATAACAATAGTACCTACCCCAAGGACTGGAGTGAGGATTAATTCAGATAAGCAGAGTAAAATGCTTGGCACGATGCCTAGCACTGGATGAGAGTAAGGCCTGTCCCTGGGTGAGCTCATCCCAGCCCCCCAGCCACTGCACTCGGTCACCACATCTGCAACAGATTACGGATGGTTGCTGTCACCAATACTTCCCTCAGGGAACAGTTGTGAGAAGGGGATGGGAGGAGATAGGTCAAGTACCAAACACAGTGCTTGGCACAAAGTAGATTCTCAGTAAATTAATGCCTAGCCCTTCTTCCCCCAAAAATGTCCTCCTAACTCCCTTGAAAGCACTCAGCACACCCATGTGTTCTGTTTCTAGTCCTTTCCCACACGGTAACAGGAATCTATGGGCACCAGAGAATGTTCATGTAAAAATTCCCTCGTTTATTTTCTCTTCCTCTTGGCAGTGGGTGAGGGGCTTGGGTACCTTCCTTTCATGTTTCTCTATTTGAGTCACACAGAAGTCCTTTTTCAGTCACTTAGGAGAGAGAACGCAAATTTCAGTGCAATGCCATGAACCCAAGGGCAGCACAATCTTTGTTCCTGAATGCTGACATGGCAATAACTTACAGCTTACAGCTCTTAGGAACTTTCTAGACTTGCAATTGTTTATTTCTTTTATTTCAAATCCATATGCTCACAGGGTTTTACTGAATTCAATGTCTAGATAATGCCCTGTTAGTACTTAATACCAAAGCTACACCTGGTGTGATCTGCACAACCTCAGGAAGCCCATGCTAAGGTTGGAAATGTGTTAAAAATTCTTCCTGGGAGTGTGAAATGGGGCTCACCTTTTGAATGAATTTTCTTTAACTTGGTTCAATAGTTGCTGAATCTAATGATTTACTATTAAAAAAATACTCCCACTACTCACTCCTCTTTTGACAAATGCTGCCTCTATGTTTGGCGGTTGAATCATTTCACGGATAATATCCACGGAGCCCTAGGAACGGGAAGGTAAAAGTCATTCATCTCATCGTAGCATACTAATTTCATCCAGCCTTAAAACATAGGCCAGCATTATGTCCTGACATATTAAAGATCTCCCGGTAGAACCAGGAACTTGTGAACATTTATGCTCTGCACGACTCCTGATGACCTCAAAGGAAGCTGCATAAGTCAGGTGGATGGAATGGAGGCTGCTTTTCAAATTCAGTGTGTTTCCTATTCATTTCTAAATTAGCCCATGGAATACATGCATAAATAAATCCCTCAGCCGCTCGTTGCTCTAGCCTCTCGGCTGTATATTTCTAATAGTTCATGTAACCACATATTTTACATTATGGCTGAAGAATTAATGCATTAATTTTTTTCATAGAGAAGAAAAATCAGCAAAAATTAACTGTGATAGTTTCTCAAATTTCTTACTGTCAAAGCTAATCTTCTGCTTTGGGTGTTTCTGTTTATTAATTCTTTTTTAAAATTTATTTATTTTTGGCTGTGTTGGGTCTTTGTTGCTGCACGCAGGCTTTCTCTAGTTGCGGCGAGCGGGGGCTACTCTTCGTTGCGGTGTGCGGGCTTCTCATTGCGGTGGTTTCTCTTGTTGTGGAGCACGGGCTCTAGGCGCGCGGACTTCAGTAGTTGTGGTGCACGGGCCCAGTTGCCCTGTGGCACGTGGGATCTTCCCGGACCAGGGCTCGAACCGGCATCCCCTGCACTGGCAGGCGGATTCCCAACCACGGCACCACCAGGGAAGCCCTCTAAGGATGAGTGAAATGCATGCTTTTATTCTTCCCATTTCACAGCAGGGAGCAAGACCTAGAAGCTTCTTAGGTACCATTTCAATTGATCATAGGAACACCCTGCTCCCAACCTGGGTGATTCCTCCTGGACTTGTGTCCCCTGCCCACTCAGGGACCTCATCGTGGCCTCTGGTCTTGGCCTCACATCACTCAACACTCTGTGGACCAGTTATTCTGACCTTCTTGGTGTCCCCGTTAGATCTGTTGTCCCACCTAATCTCTGACTAAGGGTCCACTCTGTATTTGTGAATGAACATCTTGTGAATAGAAATGCTTTCTGACCACAGCTGGACTGGTCACAGAAGCACTGCTGCAATCACGTTAACAAATGGCCAGGAAAGAAACTGAAGGCTGAACTGCTACGTGACATGGCCCCGGTATCTCCAGAGAGGAAGACAATGTGAGAAGAGCCTGATGCCTCATGGCGGTGGGGTGGGGTGGGGGGGGTGATTCCTTTAGTGCAGAGTGTGGGCTCTGGAGCACCCCCGTGTGACATCACTTTCTTGCTTGTGACTTCAGGCAAATTACTTAGGTAACTCTGACTTTAAAATGGGGATAAACATAGATAACCCACCTCATGGGGTCACCATGACCATTAAATGAGATTATCCAAGTAAAACGCTTAGCGTGTGCTAAGAGTATGCACTCAAATGTATACTTTTGGTGTTAGTAGCATCTAATATTATCATTATTATACATTGCTGTTAATTAATCTCTCTCTGATAGCAGATCTTAATTAGGCACTTGTCTGCCATGTGAATTCATTCATTCATTCATTCATCAAAGGTCTATTGAGCATCTACTATGTGCCAGACACTCTCTTCTAGGTGCTAGGTATACATCAATCAACAAAATAGAGATCCGTGATGACATGGAATTTATATTCTAGTTGGGGGAGACAGACAATACACAATACACCTAGTAAATAAATTACACAACATAGACGCTATGGGAAAAAGAAAATTTGACCAGAGAATGGGGGCCTGTGAGTCTTGGTGGGCAGGTGTGACCAGCAGAGGCCCCAGTGAGAAGGTGACATTCAAGCAAAGACTTGAGGGGAGAAGGAATTAGACATGAGGGTATTTGGGGGCGGAGCATGCAGGCAGGGGAATGGCCAGCGCAGAGGCCGTAAGTGTGAATGTGACCAGCACGTGTGACGCCAGCAAGGAGTGGAGGGAGAGAGGGGAACTGAGGCTTTTAATCTGAGGTTTGGAGCAAAGAAGGGACTATATTCTCATCCACAGACCGGGCAGGGGTGGGCGGCCCAGTTCCTCATGTCCCGCCAACGTTAACTTCTCCCACCAAACTTCATCCTGTCTAAAAGACCTCAGCATCTCTGCCCTAAGTGAAATAATTAGCCTTTAGATAAATAAACAAGTCACCATGTACGATTTTTCTAAATGCTGCTGCCTCTTACGGATGGATGTCAGCATGTAGTTTTTAGCAATACTAAATACATCATTGTAGAGACATTATATGCACAGTTATGGAGAAACAGTTATCCAAAATATTGTTTCTGGGTTAATAAACATAGGATTCTGTTGATACCTTTGTGCCTCTATGTTCTATATATTTCTTGAAAATGCTTACACTCTTATCCTTTGCTGATTTGGTTATAGGTGAGGTCACATCTCAGTTATATGATACGATTTCCTCTGGAGCAATTATTCAACTTAATCTAGTATGCAGTAATATTTATAAGCTCAATCAAAGTTTAATTAGCTTGAATTGGATGTCCTCATTGGGGTTTTAATTTATTAAGTACTGGAAATTTTTGTTTGTTTTTTTGTCTTCATGAAAACTCAGTTAGATGATGAATGCTGCATTAAAACAAGAAGTTTCCGTTAAAATAACGTGTTCTGTTAAAATCTACTCCACAATGAAACAGAAAAATCAGATAAAATATGTAATTGTTATAAATGACACTACGATTGCTTCCCAATGACAGTTCTTTATCATTTTGGTCAATGTAGCAATGAAGTCTGCTTGGAAGCAAAGTTGAAGTTTAAGAATTTAGGATATTGAAAAATTGCATAGATTTAATGATCGGCTTAGCTTCCATGGGAAGCAAGCTTCTTATGGGAGTATCAATTTTTGCTGTTGTTGGGTGGAAGGATTGAAGGCATCTGGTTTGAATTTGTTGTCTTCTAAGACAGTTTTCCATTAATTATCATTAATACAATGTAGGTTACTAGGGAGAATATAATAATACAGCAGGTATTCAATGTGTATGGGGATACATTTGAAAATTAAAATAGTGGTTTCCTCAGGGGACTCTCTAGACATGGTAAAGCAGGGGCTGTGACCTGAAATGCGTTAGGGGAGTGGCAAGAAACGTACATGAGTGAAGCATCCCAGTGTAAGAGGACAGTGGTAACTGACAACCAGCCATATGTCTGTGCGGCAACAGGGAGTGGTGAGGACAGTGGTACATTAGAGAGACAACTCCATCAAAATGGGTCAGCCACTTCTCAGCCAATTCCTGGAAACAACAGCCTTGTGTGGCCAGATCTTCTGATTTTGTACGAGAAGCCAGAAATTCTGATTTTCATGTGTCAAATTTTCCAATTTTTAAATGTCAGTAGCTAGTTAAACAACAACAACTACAATCTACGTAGGTCCAACAAAACATGCCTGCAGGACAAATTCAGTCCATAGCCCGCCTCTTTGTCACTTCTTGGTATACATTTCAGACAGTGGAACTGAGAAACAGAGAAACCCTTATATGTGTGATTGAGTTCTAGAAGTCTCATTCCTCACCGCCCTGTGTCTAGAAATCACCTCGTCACAAACAGCTTTTGTCAGACATAGTATTCTATTGTTGCTATTAGGAACAGGGGCTACTTTTGGAGTCATTTACAGTTATTACATAGTGACTGTAAATGTACTAATATCAATAATATACAAGTATATAGAATTTACATATTTCTGCTTTTCCAAATATGTTAATATTTTAATCTTACATCAGTGTCCAAAAATAATTATAAGCTACATAGGAACAAATCTAGGACCCCAGTTGCAGTTCAGAAATCTGAGGCACAGAACAATTAAATATACTACCCAAGGTCATACAAATAAGGTAGTGGCAAACCTGAGATTAAACCTCAGGTTTGTTTACTCTGGTTGATGAGCTTTTTCTATAATCTAGACTTATTACCTTTATATGCCAGGTTGTTACCAAACTTAACACTGAACCCTACTGCAAGAAAAAAGATGTACAACATTAATCTGTTGAGAAGCTACACAATATGCATGACACCCTCCCGGGAAAATTTGTAATAGAATAAAGGAACTTCTGCTAAAATACAAAGATGTGCATGTGGTCTAAAATAAATTTTGAAGTAGTTTTTTGTAGAGTTAACCTTTCTTTTCATTTATTTGTTGCAGGATGAAGAATATGCTTGTTAAAGAAATAAAACAAACACATAAAAAAGACAAAATAGAAGATGGTTATGTGTCTTTTATTTGTAACATTTGAATTCCTAAGCTCACATAAAACTGATTTCATAAATATCCTTTAGTTTTATCTTGCATTTTAATTTTTCTTAATTGTTAGTCTGTTCTTATAACCAAACCCTTAATTTAATCACAAATGGAACTAAAAATATGCTAAATCTTTTTTCTGATGCAATTAGAAAAGATACTGAAAAACTTTGAAATTAGAACATTAAAAGCTAGTAAAACAGCTTAACTGTCAGATTAGAAATGGACTCTTCCCTCTAAAAGTTACAAAACTCCTTATTTATTCATTGAAAAATGCTTACCCAGAATTAATAACTGCCCAGAGGGAAACAACCTGTTATAAGTTTTTTTGTTGATATATTTTTAAAAGCAGGGGAAAAAAAACCATTAGTTCCAAAACACGCTTTGTTTCACTAACTCTAGGAGAGAATCACCTATTTCATTAAGAACTAAAATGATCAAAGCACAAAGGACAACAGTATTATCCAAGTGACACATCAGACTCCTTTTAGTGATTTTGCCTTTGTACACATTCCTTGGTGGCTGTAGTTTTCCTATGATATTTCTTTTTCTCACAGTGTGATACCCATAGGGTGTGGAAGTGGTGTAAGTTTAGAGACCATAGGAAGTGATGTGCTTCCATTAATGACCAGAATGACATAATCACCACAAACAGATAAGAGAAATTCTATCCACGTCCCCTAATGCTTTGCCAATTAAAGAGGGGAGTAAAACAAAATAACTCAGTGTGATCTTACAGGGAATGCTAAAGGTAGGAAGGAAGGAAGCTCAAGAAGATAAAGCAAAATGGCGGAACAGAATATAGATAAGGATTTAGTGTGGGCAAATACAATAGAAAAGAAAATTTATAAGTGTATAAAATCAAGTCAAGAGTTAGCAAAGACACAACATAGTTTGGAGAAAGCATGCAGTAATTTCTTAATGTTCACTGCTAGTTACATCCATAATGCACAGTGACATGGAGAGCTTTGGGAAGGTTTCAGGCTGAAGTATAGAAATGTTAGCAGTGGGGCAACAAGATTTCCAAGAGAATTCCGCCATTGGGAGATGATAAATGGAAGAAGGCTGAAAGACAACTGGTAACAGTCTTCAAATATTTAGTGGACGTGTAAATAAAGCTCTCATTTAGTATGTTTTTACTTATACAGTCTTTGGATCTCAATGTGGGATACTAGAAAAGGTGAGCTGAAACGCAAAGATAATAGTTTAGCTCAAGTTGAATGGAAGGATTTCAGATGGAATCTGGTCTGTGGGTTATACCAGAGGTTGCTGCAGAATTTCTGTGCCTGAAGATCATTGAGAGGAGAATTGGTTTTTCACCTGGAATGCTACTGATGTGGTTTGGGAGGGTAGAAGGAATAGCTTAAGAAATCTCTCGAAGTTGCTTCCATTCATCCTGGCCCTCAGAAATGAGCAAACACCCCAGGAAGAGAAAATGAGAAATCTCAGAAGTAGAAACTGACTCCAGAGGGGTATTTCTCAATTTTTAAAAATTATCATCCTCCTAAAGAGCCTTTTTAGACATTTTATTCCTAATCATCTCCCTATCCCTACAGAATTTTAATACTACATATATACTTCACATCTGTATATGTACTATGGTCAGGCCATGACCCAGTGTAATATATAAGATTTCCTCCCCACTCAAATCAATTTTTGCACCCTTGGGCAATCACCATCAATGAAAATGCACGCTCTCTAAAATAAACCATCGGTCTGAATGGGAGGTCACTGAGGATGGGAGAAAAAAAAGTTATATATATTTTAACTCTGGCTTCAGGGACTACACAAATTCTCATTTGTCAGCATACTCATGCTTTACCTGCAGAGGGAAACTTTTTGTGTCCTCTTCTTTCTGTTAAATGGGAAAAGATGAATTCTCTGTCACTGCTATATCATCTAACTGCAATGGCTGTAATCTTTTGGAGATCCTGGACCTCTTTGTGAATATTAGGAAAGGAAAGCACATATGTACAGTCTCATACTCTATAAAATGTATGCATACAGAATTTCAGATCTTTATAATGAATTATGGAACTTTATAATGAATGGATCAGGCAGATAACACCTCAACCCACTGATCAAGCTTAATATTTATCATAAAAAGAGACAACTAGACATTATATGCTTCCTGATACGATGCAAAAGGAAAGAAACAACATCACTTACATAGTATTCTTGCTAAAAAATGTTTAACCTGAATCTAATAATGAGGAAACAATCAGAAAAAAATGCCAGATTGTGGAACATTCTACAAACAAACCAGCCAGAACTCTTTACTAATGTCAGTGTCATGAAAGACCCACATACACATGCGCACAGACACACACACACATACACACACACACCTCACACATACATAAAAGAAGGACTCTAATCCATCAACTAAAGAGAATGACAAGTAAGGGTATATGGATGTCATTGTAATCTTTCCTTTTTGAAATTTCCACTTTGACATTTCTCAAAAAAAAAGAAAATCTTGGATACATGTATTACTCAACTAAAAAAAAAAATAGTGGGAAAAGAGGGAGAGCGAGCCAGGTTAGGAGGAAGAAGCAAGATGTCAATCTCAGACCCAGAGAGTAGGAGATGCCTGAAGGGCTGCCAGGAGCTCAGATCTCCATGTGCCAGGAGAGGTACTTAGGATGTAGTCAGGCCAAAGAGATAAAAGATCGTCTGTAATGATTTTCTTCAGAATTTGCCAAACAAAGTTCTGCGGGAATAGGAACAGTCTGTAATTAAAACGTAAGAGTGGTTTGCCAGCACTTGCCCTAGAAGTGCCGATTAGTGCAGCAAGCAATATAACCAGGAGGAAATTGTTCCAAGAAGTTAAAAAAAAAATCTGGATTTTTTTTTAATCGAGTGGAAATTGAATATGCATGAACAGTTAACAGAAAATAACCTTCAAAAGACTTCATAACAAAAGTCTTCAGAGTCCAGCATCCTACTTGATCAGGCATTATTGAAATGCAGGAACTTTTTAATGCAAAACTCCTGTGTTTTCCATCGTGCAGAGCTTCAGAGTTCCTCCCAGGGCCTGGGCTCCATGCTGTCATTTCTCTGTCTCACTGCTCAACACTCCCATGTGGCACTAACTGCGTCGTGCATAGGTCGGGAAGACGGGCTCATTTGTCTGATCTCTGGATCCTTAGGACAGTCAGATATCCTTTCAGCCAAAAATGATGCTGAGAAAAATCTTTGCCTATCTTGTCCTCTCAAAGTTACTTAGGAAGCAGAAAAACAAAAAACAAAAAAGGTATGTTTGTTGTTGATCAGAGCACAATAATATGGAGAGAGGTAGCAGCACTTGGATTCCATGAGACAAATTTGACGAGATACAAAGCAAGGGTTGGTTTGCCGGGTTAGGTCAACACAGAATGCCATGGTGCCCAGACAGTTGACCCTTTCTCACTTTGGACCAAGAAAGACTTCATGCCTTTCTACGCTCTCGTGGCAGCTCCAAATGGCTTTAACACATTACATGCAATGAAACAAAATCAGAGTTGTTGAGTTATTCTTTAATCAGTATTACATTGAAATGCCCTAATACATTCTTATCTACATCCCTCCACCAACTGCTCTTTTGTCGAATTCAAACGCTCCCTGGAAGTATCATCACGCCCTAGTCACAGGCTCTCAGGACCACCACGGTTTTGCGAATGAATCAGAGAAGGCAACACTGCTTCAGCTAAAAGTCACTTAGCTTTCAAAAGGCAGGATGTAGCACAGAATGATTCTGTCTACTGGGATAGAAACACTGGGAAGGATGGGAGAAGGAAGTTGGCTCCAGCTCCACTGTTACCTTGGCAACTGTGGCACAAGCATCATCCGGGCAGAAATTAACTTTGTGCCATAATATCATAGGGCAGAGGAAGGGAGAGCGTGGAGGAAGAGGAAGAAAACATCGGCTGGATCTAGAAGCTCAGAGGGCCGGCTGGGAAGATTACGAATCAATGGGCTGGGCATTTCAGCTACAGGCACCAAATTACCCATTGTACTTTTGTTGGGTTTTTTTTTTTTTTTCACTGAAATTTCAGTATTGTGTGAAGACAGCCACCACACCCTTTAATAATGAACAAACACTGCACTAATTTGGCTCAGGGCATCTGCTGATCATTCTTGGTCATTTATAACTTCCTTTTATTTCTCTCTTCGGGGAAACGGGAAAAAAAATATCTTGAACGGAAGAGACAAGGAATGGTGTGGTTATAAAAAACACATTCTGTTGAGGGTGAACTGGTAACTAAGTTAGCCTTAGGCTAGAGACCAGTCTCTTCCCTGAAATGAAAGTGTGCAGACCCTATCTGGGGCAAGAGAAGCCACCCCGTGGAGAGGTCCCGGGTAAAACTGCTTATGGGGGAAATTGCACTGATGCTGTGGGATGGGCCTCAGACCTCCCAGCCAAGACCACGGCATCAGGGCCAGAGCCTGCAGGGACCGCACAGGAAGGCTTGTTAGAGAAAAACTGGCTGTGCATCCAGAGTTCCAAAATTCACTGGGTACTTAGAAAACACGTTACAGAAAAGGCAGCCGGCTGACGAGACAGGTAAGTGGAAAAGTACAAGTTAAGTATCTCAGTCTCAAAACCTGAATTCCAGTAAAGCTTAGGTGGCAGGTCACAGGCAGAACTGCGACACGCATGTAAGTGCAGAGGCTTCCTTCCTCCAGGATGGGTGAGGGGCCGTCCTTCTCTCCTGGCCAGGTCCACAGGTCACGGCTAGCAGCACTCAGAGGGTTAAGAGCACACGAAGTGAGCGGGGAACATCTCTCAGGAGTCACCGCTGGTCTCCAGCTTGCCTGCTCCTGGAAGTAGGTGCGCCTTTTCAGCCAGGGAGGTCTCCCTCCTGCCGGCCCGGGACTCCAGGAGGAAACAGCTTTTCCTCTTTCTTCCGTAGGGTAAGATGGGGCGTTAGTGACACATCCTGCTCGTCATCTCTTTCTGGAAAGCAGGGGGAGAAGGATGGTTAGGAGTAACTATAAGCAGAGCAATGACTTGTTGAAGGATTCTGAAAATACCCTGGCAACCTCTGGAGCCTTTAAACAAGAGGTTGCAAGCATGGCCCAGGAATAAGGCTCAGCATACAGATGTGTTCCACTGGCTGCAGGCTTTTTTTTTTTTTTTTAAATCAAAGCACTGTTTAAAAACCTCAGCTAACTTGCCAAAAATCCAGGTTGCTCTGTGTTTTGGAAAAATTGCAAGATCTGGAGCCACTGGGCAGCTGAGTTGAGAATTGCTGTCCTCTTCAGATGGAGAATACACTCTCCAGTTTGCCCCAGTCTCCACCACTCCCAGCTGTCTCCCCATCAGGAGTCGAGTATCGCTTACAGATTGATATGATAATTGCATTTAGACGGCTGTTTTCCTTAGAGTAGAGCACAATTTCTCTTTACCTAAGTTTCAATCAAAGATGAAAAGATGAAGGATAGGTACAAGTCAAGAAAAGTGGGAGGAAGGACATTTCTTAATAGAAATGAAGACTATCCCAACGTGTCTGACAGTCAACCACAACCAGCTGGCCTTTCTATAAATGCTCTTGTGGGCATTTATAGATCCCAAATGTGCCATCTGTTCTCCTTCTCTGGGTCTCTGCACAGGCGAGGCTCTTGCCCGTGGCCTGCTCCTACCACGCCCTGCTCTCTTTACTTGGCTAATTGCCATTCATTTTCCCAACTCCAGCAAGATGACTCTGATCTGCCTGGGAGGACTTCAGGCACTTCCGCCCCCCTACTGTGGATCAGCCACGCCCTCCACCTGTGCCCACCTGGAGGCCTGCGTGCAAGGAGCCAGTTTGTACACCTGTGTGTGTGTGTGTGTGTGTGTGTGCGCGCGCGCATGCACGCACATGGGCGACGGGCATGTGTGTTGGCTCTACTTGTGAGCTCCAAGGTGTCAGGAAGAAGAAACCCTCGCTGAATTCCCCACCGCTGGCACAGTGCCTGGCACGGGGCAGCAACTCCTCTTTCATCCCCAGGAATGTCCTGGATCGCAGGCTGGGGAAGGAGACTTGTGCCTTGTGGCATTTAGGAGGACACGTTTCATATATTTTAGTGAGATGAATGAGCTGCTTCTGAGGTCCACCTGCTGCAGAGCTGACGCCAGCTGCTACCTCTCTTGCACGCTGACCCCCGCTCACCCTCCAGCGCCCCCCATCCAATAGGAAACATCTGAGTAAGAGGAGCTTGAGAACAGGCGTGCCAGCTGCTCAGAGACTCTATTAGAAAACCACACCAATGTGCTGGTTAAAAAAATAACCAAATATACAGAACAGAATCTAGGTACTTTTGCACCCTTATAATATTAAGTAAGGCAATTATGTAGATACATATATTGAAAAATTAAGTGACCATTTACTTATGCTCAGTACTTGTGCTATGGACCAGGTGCCTGGGAGATCACTGCTCTCAAGGAGCTACAGTTTATCAGGGAGAAAACGACATAAAATACAATGATATAAATGTTAATATTTAGAGGAGGAGATGAGGTGTGGTAGAACCCAATCCACCCATTCCACTCTAACCTCACTACCACCCTGTGTGACCTCCCTGAGCCTTTGGGTCTTAGCTGAAGTGGCCCCTTTCTAGGGATACCCTTCCGAACCTCCAAGAGAGGGCATCACCTCCTCTTCTGCTCTCTCATAGCACCCTTCTTCACAACCAGGATAGTCTTTCTGTTTCAATCCTGCCTCCTGGATTCATCCCTTGTAAGGTCCTGTAAGACCCACAGAGAAAAGGGCTGTGTCTGTGGTCTGTGCTGCGTCCCCAGTGCCTGGCAAGTGATGGTGGATAAAATGTTTGTGTAATCCAGCAATGAATGGGCTCCCAGAGTGGGAAGGTTAAAAAGTATTCATGGACAGAGTACGCATTCATTCCCTTTCCTGATCTCTGCAGAAGCACAAACATGGCAGCAGCTTTGTGCTGGGAAGGCAGAGTCTTGAGAGGACTTCTCTGATAACGTACCCACGGAGATGGACTCCACAACCTAGAGGAGGAGGAGTCTGACAGGTGAGGGTGGGAGAAGGGGGACGGGAGAAGAGGGGCTGTGGCTGGAGGGAAGCACAGTCGAGGTGGAGCCCGCCAGGGATCTGATGCTGCCGTGGCTGGAGCAGAGGGGCCAGGGCAGGATGGGGACGCAGGGGCGGGGAGACAGGTAAGCGCACACCTATTTGAATAAGGACCCAGGCACCTGGTGTGGGGGGATGGAAATAGATGATGACAACCTGAAAAGGAATTTGCTGTTCCTCTGTTAAGCTTCCAAAGGTTCTTGTGTTTTTGGTTAACTTTTTGTGACAGAGATGGGAAAAATTAGGTGGGAATACAAAGTGTGTGTGTGTGTGTATGTGTGTGTGTGCGCGCGCGTGTGTGTGTGGGTGTGTGCGGGTGTGTTTGAAAGAGTGAGAGCACGAGAGTGAAGGAGAGATCATGGGATGAAGACAGCTTTGCCTTTATAACTAATTCTCATAATTATTTGCAATGGGTCAGGATTACAGAAAGAAAGGAACTAGCATTTGTTAAGCCCCTACGAGTTGCAGGTGCTTCGGGTGGTTATATTAATATTGCCTCTGTAAAACTTTGACAGAAGAGGAATCCAGGCCTCAGAGCAGAAGTGATGTGCTCAAGGTGAACAGGTACGGTGAACGGTAAGCTGCCGAGCTTAAATGGTAACAGTTGCTTCCATCAAACAAAGGTTTGCTGTTGTTTAGTCTCAGTGTCCCTCACGGCTCTACAGATATCACTTCATGTAACCCTTACCCTGATCCTGTGAAGTAAGCTTTGCCATCCCCATTGGTCTGATGAGGAAACAGGCACAGAGACAGAGAATAACTTATCAAAGTCACACAGAAAGTGGCAGAAGTAGAGATCTAAACTCAGGTCTATCTGGATGCAAAGCCCAGCTCTTTCCACTACACCACATGACCATGGTTTAAAGCCTCTGAGACATTCTTATGAATATGCATTTGAGTGATATTGACTTATATTAATTAACAATTAATTGCAATTGTTCCTGAATTTTCAAAATGCCAAAGAGACAGTTTTTCTTTATCCAGACTGATGCCACTTTGAGTTACAAGTGCAATCGGTAAATACCAAAACAATTATGCCACTAAAAGACTATAGAGGGCTTCCCTGGTAGCGCAGTGGTTGAGAATCTGCCTGCTAATGCAGGGGACATGGGTTCGAGCCCTGGTCTGGGAGGATCCCACATGCCGCGGAGCAACTAGGCCCGTGAGCCACACCTGCTGAGCCTGCGCGTCTGGAGCCTGTGCTCCGCAACAGGAGAGGCCGCGATGGTGAGAGGCCCGTGCACCATGATGAAGAGGGGCCCCCGCTTGCCGCAACTAGAGAGGGCCCTCGCACAGAAACGAAGACCCAACACACCCAAAAATAAATAAATAAATTCAAAAAAAAAAAGACTATAGACACTAGAAATATGGAAGACTTTATTTATTCATTTATTTATTTTTTTTTTTTAAGGAAAGCAGAAGAGGGAAAAGTTTGAGAGAGGATATGGGACTTCAGCAAAGCCACTGAGTTAGTCTGTGAAAAGCCAGGACCAGTGCTTTCCTCACCACACCGTGCAGCCTCAAATGCAGGAGAAAAACTGTTTACTGTGAGGCCTCTTAACATTCCTACAGGGAACGAATGGTTGAGATAGATCTGAAACTTGAGGAAGGACGTCTCAGTTGGATCCGCCCTGCAAAAGCCTACAAGCCTTCACAGCTGTATTCTAGCGATTTCCCACTGGGTGGCGCCAATGGGCTGGCTAAAAACCAACTGGTTCTGAGAAAAAAAAACCCCAAACCAAAAAAAAAAAGACAGACAATATTGGGTTCCATGGCTTTCCTCTTCATCAGAGCCCTCCTGCAGGCATCCAGCAGGGCCAAACACGTTCCTTCCTATCGGGGAGAGTGGCTTAAACGACTCCTATGCAGTTTGCTCTCTAGGGATGAATTTGCCATTGCAGGAGTTATCTGAACCCACCATGTATTAAGTCCACTAAAGAACTCCAACAGGTGCTTAAGAGGTTTCTGCAGAGGTGGTGTGAATTTTCTGAGAAATGTTCCTAAAGGCTGTATTTAGCTTGTACATGAAGACTTTGCAAGCACCCAGATTTTAAAAAATCCATTCTTAAGAAAAGAGTAAAGTCAGGTTTTGGTTGTGCCCAGTCGGTACCATTGCTTTAATGTGAGGCAGAACTTGATTCTGCAAAGTCCCTGATTCCCAACTCTCAGCAGAACAAAGTCCACACTCTGCAGCTTGGCAAACAAAGCTGTTCTTAACTGGATCCACCCACCCTGCTCACCTCCTGTTGAAGCCCAGCCCACTCACCACACCCATCAGGCAAACTAGACTCCTCCCTGTTCTCCAACAGCCCTGGTCTGTAACGTTTCTAGTAGCTTCTCATCGGCTGTTTCTTCTATCTGGCAAATGCTTTCTGCCCTTCTATGCCTGGCAAACTTTGATATCCTTCAAGATCAGAAAGGGTTAATTAGCTCCCTTCCCGGGTTCCTCCATCACTTTGCACACACCTGCATCACACTGCTTTCTACCACCACTGGAACTCACCATTTCATCTTGCCTGAATCTGAACAGACCCTTAAAACTTTGTTATATATTAATATATGATGAGGGATATTTTGGTCAAGTCACATAACAGTATGTATGGTTTGATCCAATTATATTAGGAAAAAATATAAAGTATGAGTCCAGCATGATAAGTTTACCTCTGGGTGAATGGAATAATATGTTTTCTATTTCTGATATTTGCCTTTTATTTGCCTTTTATTATTTATATTTGCCTTTTATTTGCCTTTTCTCTAGCTTTTTAGATATTTTTAATATACATGTAATTTTTCCTAAAAAAATAAGCTTCAGTCATTTAAAAAACAAAAAGAGAAGTAGACCAAATCTCCACATTGAAATCATAGTTAGTTTTGGAAATGAAGTTAAAATGATTTTGCCTAGTCTTTGTGGGGAATGGTGGTGGTGGATGAAATCAGCATATCTTCTGCGTAAGATACTCAGCCACTTCTGATCTAAAACATTTAAAATTAAAATAGAGATCTTTGCTAGCATTTGAAAGTTTTGTCTGTGTGTTTGTTTGAATACACATGGAACAAACCTGTGTGAATTCTATGAGTCAAATCTTACTCTTATCTCTCAGTGTAGCCATTTTGAGAACTGGCCACAGAGAGAATAAACTGTCCAGAGAAGTAAAATGATTTATTCCAGGTCACGCAAATCATTTCTGACCCGACCAAGACTACAAAGAAACCAACTGACTTAGCTTACTACACCATACCATCACACGTTCCAGTAATCAAATTTTCACATGGAATAAAGATAGAAATGTGATGTCTGCTAGGTGTCAGTCATCATGCTAGCATAACCATATGAATAAGTTAGCATTAGGAATTATAAAACGAGCTCCAAAAAGGAGTGACAAAATCACAGGATCACAGACTACTGTTCAAGCTGGGAGGACATCTGGATGTGATCTAGTCCAACACCTTCATTCCAGAGATGTGAAGACCCGGCCGGCCGTGAGGGAGGAAGCGACTGGCCGAAGGTGGGACCACTGATAAATGGCAGCGCCAGGACTCCTGACCTGTGGACTCTGCACTCCATGTTGATTTCAGAGAGGCAACTTGTGTACACAAGGATTTCTTAGAGTCACCTCACTGTGCTTCAGGAAAATCCCTCTTGCATTACTGGCTCTCCTCCATGTAAACCTAAAACCTAAATGGCTCTCCACGGCTTTCAAACTAAGTCCCAACTCTAGCATCTAGCATTGGTGTGGACTCCTCAATCACTCAGCCGTCACTCCCCAACTCTCCTTCTCTACCGTTGAACCCATAGCAATGCCCCTATATATGCTTTCCTTTGCTCCTCTCTTCCCAAAACACCTTTCTCCCAACTCCAGCATCCTTCGAGACCCTTGACCATTTTCCCCCCTCAGGAACACCATCTCCTACCCTCCCCACCCTGTCCCCAAGAAGTCTCAGGTGCTCCTCTTCTGGTTTCCCTTTGTGCCCACAGTACCTCTCACGTTGTTCTATGACACTTTATTAATTCCTGGTTCCAGCAAGAGATTGCTCTGGAAGAGATGAACCATATCTTGTTTCTGCTTGGACCCTGGTGCACAAGGCCTGCCACATACAAGGGGCTGTAAAAATATCTGCTAATTAGACGAAAATCCAATGAAGATGAACGATTATTAGGTCTTAAAGACCCAGTAAAACAAGAGGTAGAGGAAAATACAAACTGAATACCTACTATGGTGGAGGCACTAATATTTATTGTGTGTGCTTCTTGCTCAAAACTCTGTGAAGTAGGCATTGCTCCTTCTAATTTACAGATGAGGAAACAGAGGCTCAGAGAACTGAAGTAACTTGCCCAAGTTCACGCAGCTAGCAAGTGGAAGGATAAGGGTCAGATCTGGTTGCCTCAAAAACAAAAACAAGTAAGCAGACAAAAAACATCTTGTTTCTATTACTCCACTGGGAGGAGAAATAAAAGAAAAGGACTGAGGTTCTTCGTTTTTCTAGTGTTTTAACATATATTGGGCATAGAAGTGCTATAGCAACAGCATTTTAAAGCCAATATCTTGTTTTTAATTCACCAATTTTCTGCTAATTCTGAGAAACAAGAAGGAGAAAGGGGAGGAAGAAATATTGGAAATAAAGCAATGATTTAGGAAGAACAGGACACAAAGAGATGAAAGGAAGGTGGGTACAGAAGGCGCAGCAGTGTGGTAAGAATGAGAACACTGGGCCCAGCGCTTCGTGAAAATGACCTTTGTGTAAGCGGGTCCCTCCCACCACCAGCCACCATGAAAACAGGGTCGCTTGAAACACACAGCATATCGTTAGATCGGGCACAAAGAGGGAAGTATTCAATCAACTGCCTCTCATCTAACAGAGCATAGGTACACACACACACACACACACACACACACACACACTTTCCTTCTCCAGTAACGGAGCTTCACCAACACATTTTAAAGGCGCTATGTTAAGGTGATAGTTGCCAAAAAGACAAAGGAAAACGGTGAGTCCACCAAAAAGGGCCAAGGTGTGGGGGAGGGGGAGGGGGGCCGGGGGGAGGGGTGCTCCTTTTCTAATGTGCTTCTTTGCGACCACTCAGCAGCACAGCCTTAGGGCCCCCCAGTTCTCGGCAGCTCCCTAAGCTGGAGCACAGCCACACCTCACCTCTCCTCAGCCTCCTCTCAGATGAAGACAGATTTGGGAAAGTGGGTTTGAACTGCAGCGTGAATTACAGGGACCACATTTCTGGCTGGGCCGGGGGGGGGGATGCGATATGAGTAAATCCTGTAACTGAGAAGACTTCTTCATTCCCGACAACATGGTTAGGCCCCCGGGGGGTTGGCAGCCAGGTCAGAAAAATGACTTTCTGCGCAGCCTTGCATCCTACAAATTCCATTTCTTAAAGACTTTAAAACCTCCAAGTTGTATCCATATTATCCATTTGTTTCTTTTGCTATTGGCTATTTTCCCCTCCCCTAACAAGTGTGTGGATTGAAAATGTGGACCATCTCGAAAATTCCATTTCTCAAGGGTCTGCTCTCCCCACCACCCCATTCCAAACAAAGTGCTGCTGATGGTCTGTGCTAGCATTTCACCAGAACTACCCCTAACCCACCTACCCAGGCCTGGGGTCCTCAGCTCCTGACAATACCCATTTCCCTCTGGCCATCTTTCTACACCAGAGGTCAAGCAAATATCTTGCTATTTCCTTATCTCGGGATCTAACCCACGGGTAGCAAAGCAAGTCCCTTTGGAAACGGCAGTTCTCCTGGAGGAGAAAGGAGGATGAGAACCAAAAGAAAAGCGAGCTGGCGTCAGCGAGGACGCTATGATGGTCAGCTGAGCCGCACGGGGCAACGTGGGGTGATTCCTGAGTGCAGGCATGGGCAAGGGTTCAAGGAGGACTCTTCTAGCATCGTGACGCTGTGAGAAGCAGGGCCACACCGGTGTCAGAAGGACTCGAGGAACCGGCACGGGTGGTTTTAGGGAGGAAGTGGTGTTGTGCTAGGTATTTGATTACAAGGATCAAAATCAGCTGTTGTCTTCGAATCATCCAGTTTGGAGGACTCAGAATTTCCCATGATACCATGCTGCCTTGTGATTCCAACGCGTAGACAAGGCCAAAGGCCTACGCTCTCTAATCTCTGCTGGTATCAGCAGCAGCGCAGGCTGGAGAGCTGCTGCTGAAGATCCAAAAACGCACGAAACTTGTTTCCACTTCCCTCCAGCTCCTACCAGAAAAAGTCTCAGCAAGTTCAAGTGACTGCAGGACTCTGGGACCTGCCCCCCTCCAGCCTTGCACACACCTTGCTTCTGTTTGTTTCTGCACGGAGAGCCCCGTTTCCTGAGCCTGCCCAGAACACACCTGCTCATCCTTTCATGCCCTGTGTAAGTGTCTCCGGACGGGAGACAGAGCACTCAGGGAAAGGGAACCGGCCTCAGGGGAAAAGGAAGGAGAGAAAGAGGATCCCGGAGGGCCCCAGGGCTGGGTGCTAAGAACGTGGCCTGGCGGTTAGCTCTCCCTCAGACAGCGTCCCCCTTAGCTCTGAAGGGCAGTATTTCACTTCAAGGGGGAGCCCAGTAAAATATCAGGCTGTTTGCTGCAGGGAAATCCCTGGAACAAGAGAGAGGAGGAGAAAAGAAAAGCAAAGACGCAAGTACAAAACATGCCCAGTCACTCTCCTGCCCAATCCCTGTGGGGCAGCTAGTCTTCAGGAGGTAGAAACGGGGGGGCAGCTCCTGCCACCCTCGGACACAGGGCGGCCATGCGTCTCACCCACCCAGAGGAGGCCAGCTCTCCCCTGCTGCAGTGTTTCTCCTCTCGCTTTCTAGAATCCACGAAGCTGCACCTATCGGAGGAAATGACACTGACCTTTTCCCAAGTGCCTTGACAATTGCGGGGGCGGGGCGGGGAGGGGGAAGAGCAGGTAATTCCATGGGTGGGGCCTCCCAGGGCAGGACTTTTGTAAGGAGCCCTCGGTTCCGCCCACCGCGCAGGGCAGAACCAGTGAGGATGACCAGGCCTTCGCCTACAGCAGGGCCACCCAATACGCTCCCCCAAAACGCGAGCCCAGTTCAATCTCCTCGGGTGAACTGGACCATTCAGAGCTGGTTCCAGAGATGGAGATCGCTGGAGGTCTTCACTTGCGAGCCGCCCTGGAGTCTCTGGGGCCCTGTGCCCTGGGTGCAGAGCACTTCCTTCTGCCCTCAGGGCCTCGAAGCCCTGAGGATGCGGCTACTCCCCAGTGATCCTGTGGGCGGGGCTTCTGGGCCCGGAAGCTTCTGTTCCAAAGAACAGACAGACCACGGAGTGAAGAGCAGGTGCCTTGGGCGAGAATCGCGCACCTGGCCTGAACATTTTTGAAAAACTATTTTTCTTAACGTCGTTGTGTCTGTTAGATGGAGAAGGAATTCCAGGGGGAGACTGACACCAGCCACCTTAAATGATTTTTGGAACCACGCTTTATACATATTAATAACTTGATGAATGAATAAATGAAGCAGTGCCAGGTCACAAAAGATGCAGTGAGCAAGATGGGGCAGTACTACCCCAGCCTTAACGAATCGACAAAAGTGTATTTTGTTGCTAACAGAGCAGTAGCTACACTTCCGGCCCTTCATTCTATGTCCCAGACTGTGCTCAATGCTTTATACTCATGACTTCATTCAGTCCTTACAGCAGTCTTATGGGGTGAGTGGTACCATCCTCATTTTACAGACGACAGAACTGGGGTTAAGTACCTTAGTCAAAGTCACATAGTTCATTAGGGTAGCCAAGGTTGAAACTTGAAAACCTGTCTTCCTAGCCGGTCTACTATAGCCCAAGGCATCGCTCTGAACAGATCTTCACTCATATCTGCATGTGCCTTCAGCTGAGTCTTTGAGCTGGCAGCCAGCCCTGGCCGCCGGGGTGGGGGAGGGCAGTGTGGACGGGACAGGGCCATGACCGGTGGAGCCACCCACGGGAGGCCCACAGCCAGGGCTGCTGACTTTCCTTGCTGGCATCCCCAAGTCTGAAGTCCTTTAAGGCAGGCAGGGCAGCCAGACTACAAACATTTAAAAAAATTCTCCCAAATTTAAGTATACACGTGATCCAACCATCACACAGAAATTAAAAATGTTCTTTCTGCATTCTTTTAGGAAAGTGGGTGGCAAATAAGCCAAAAGAAATAAAAATAGAAGCATGGCAGGCCAGACCACCCTACACAGGAAAGAAAAATATTTATTTGATTAATTCTGTTCCTAAACAGCAGCCCACATCACTGCCACAGAGGGCGGTCCCCACGCGGGTGTGTATGTGTGTGTGTGTGTGCATGTGTGTGTATGTGTGAATGCGTGCACACATATGCACGCCCCCAAGTACATGTATACACATGTATGGATAGATAAACACAAAGACCTGCCACCCACAGAGAATATTTATTCGTACTCATGCAAGAATCAAACTGCTCTTCTTTTCCCAAATCCTGCAAACATTAAAAATAAGTCACATTATGTAAACACCTTCAGTCTCTTGATTTACACTTGTTCTTACAAGGGCAGAGCTGCACATTTTTGAAGCTCTGTCCTTTCACCACAGGAGATGGGATACGGACGCACGGCGGGCTGCCTCGTGGCGTATCGTGAAAGCAAGAGAATGAATTGAAAACATTCCGTCATCACTGCATTTCTCAAGATCTACTCAGTAGACTGCTGCCAGCCCCCGATCTGCCACTCCATGCTTTTTAACGTCCTGATTTCTCTGCAGATCTACCAACCATGTCTTCCCCCCTCCCATCCCATCCCATCCCATCCCATCCCGTCCCGTCCCGTCCCGTCCCGTCCCGTCCCGTCCCGTCCCGTCCCATCCCATCCCATCCCATCCCGTCCCGTCCCGTCCCATCCCATCCCTCTCGCTGGTGCCGTGTTCGTTAGCACTTGACCATGACAGTGCATGGATCCAGCCTGATTTCTGCTCAAAGCGATGCTACCTCTAACCCAACAAGACACAGTATTGGTCCTCTCTCGTGGTCCGTTGCTTCTCCCTCCTCCTTTCCATCTCTGCCTGTCCACCTCCTCCACAGCCTGGCTTGGGGTCCACACAGCCATAAGGGGTCTGACTCCCTGCCTCCCACACCCTGCATTTGTCAGCACAGCTGGACTGGTTTCTGGTAGATGCTCCTTAAGCCCCTTGTTTTGGGATGAGCCACGGGTAACTCAAGGCACACACGCCCTTTGGAGGGATGGAACGGATTTCAACATGGCCCAGTGCCCACCTCTCGGGTTGCCCGGCTCTTTGAGGACTGTTTGTGGGAAGGCAGGTAAGGAACTCTTCCCCATTTGCTTCTGTCACTTGGCCTTTTCATGGGGGTCAGGGGTGGGGAGGGAAGAGCACAGTCTGGGGAATCTAGGTTAGGCTGCAGGCACAGACTTTTAGTTATCCTGAGAGAAGCTTAATGGGTCCAGCTCTTGATGATATTCAAATCACCCTGACGGAAGCATCATTTGTCATTTTGGGTGTGACCTGAAGTTCAAGGGCATGAGTCCCTGGAGGAAGAATTGACCTCCCCCGGGGAAAACAAAGGATTCCATAGAAGAGGGTCAGCCTGGCTGAATTCACCACAGGACAGAGCTTGCCATCACTTAATGAGACCTCTACTGTGTGTCTGATGAAAACATACGGAGATTTTTCTTCCTCAGTCAGCCCGTGATTTAGGAAATTTGTAGTTTCTTAGCAATCTCATTCTTTTGGTAGAAACAAAGTATTATGTCGATGGGGTAAATAAACATGAAACAAACCGAATTTTCATTTGAATAAAACAAGACCTATTGCTAGGAGTTTGACTACCACCAACTGAAACATGTTCTCAAGCTCCCAAAGACAGAAATGTAGCCTCTCCGGAGCTTTAGGGCCTGATCACCATTTTGTGCCCCACTTTGTAACTTTCATCTCTATGGGGTGGTCATTGTGCTTCCCCTATGAAGAAACTGAAACTTGGAGAGGTTAGCGACGTGCCCAAGGTTACATGGTTAATACTTGGCAGAGCGAGAACTTAAACCAGTATCTGTCACTGGCATCTTGTCCACGGGCCTTGGAATCCTGTTTTTCCTCTACTTCAGGGACCTGGAAATTGCAGTCCTTGGCCCAAATCCAGTCCACACCTGTTATGTATGGCCCATAAGCTAAGAATGATTTTTACACTTTTAAACAGTTGAAAAAAAATCAAAAGAAGAGTAATACTTCCTGACGCATGAACATTACATGACATTTAAATTTCAATCCCCATCAGTAAAGGTGAAGTTGGAACCCAGTGACACCCTCTGTTTATGTGTTGTCTAGGGCTGCGTTCCCATGTCAATGGCGGAGCTGAGTAGATGTGGCCCACAAGCCAAAACACTCAATATCTGGATCTTTTCAGAAAAAGTTTTTTAGCGCTGGTCTGCATCCCATGGGTACCTCGAGCAGGGGGACTCTATCGTTTTAAAGCCCATGTGGTTATAAACGGTCCCCCAGCTGCCTTTCCAAAATCGACCTGGCCATAAATAGTCCAATATCTCTCCTATCCTGGGACAGCAGTGATGGTACATCAGTAAGACTATATATAAAATAGATAACTAATAAGGACCTACCGTATAACACAGGGAACTCTTCTCAATACTCCATAATGACCTATATGGGAAAAGAATCTAAAAAAGAGTGTATATACGTATATGCATAACTGATTCACTTTGCTGTACGGTAGAAAGTAACACAACATTGTAAATCAACTATACTCCGATAAAAATTAAAAAAAAAAAGAAAACGCACGTGAAATAAGAATGGAGTAAACTCTGCACGTGCCTGCCTCCCTGATAACTAAACATCGATGGCTTTCAGCGTACGAGAGGAGGAAAAGGGCTTTTTTCTTATTCTCAGATTCCCAATTAATGAACCATGAAAACAACATGCATTTTACATAAAGGGAATGTGCTTTGTAGGAATTAAGTAATTTTTACATGTTAGGGTTCCTTCCTCACTTGGTCTTGATATTTGATTATGAAGCTGCAATTTTAGACATTTTAGCAACAGAGGTCATGATGTGCTATTGTTCTCACAATGTATTTTGCTCTCAGTATAAGAGGAAGCCGCCCAATGTACTGAAAGGTGGTAGGTAGTAGCACTGCTTCAGCTGAGGAGAAATGAAAGCAGATACCTTCTTCCTTTGAATACTTTTTGTTCCCCTTTCTGGCCTCTATTGCACCTCCTAAAGACCTGGCTTATATGTGAAAACAAAATAAAATAAAACAAAAATTAAAAACCATACCTATCAAGATGAAGATTTCTGGAGATGGACGGTGGTGAGGGTCGCACAACAAAGTGGGTTACTTAATGCCCATGAACTATACACTCGAAGACAGTTACGATGGTAAACTTTATATTATGTGTATTTTACCATAATTTAAAGTAAAACTAACCAAACAACAACAAAAAAGACCCCACAGATATCAGTTTTAGAAAAAAACAATTTCAAAAGCTTCAAGGAAGATTTTTATAGACAATTCCATTAAGAAAATGGAAAATAAAAAATCCCCAGGGAAGGGGTTTTGAAGGATTTGAAGCTTTTTCAGGAAAAAATGAGCATTAGTGTGTGTTTGTGTGTGTGCTTGGGCACTTATGCATGTGTGTGTGTGCTTTCAAGAAAACATTCATGTCAAAAGATGCTCAACATCATTAGTTATTAGAGAAATGCAAAGCAAAACTACAATGAGGTACCACTTCACACCAGTCAGAATGGCCATCATTAAAAAGTCCACAAATAACAAATGTTGCAGAGGGTGTGAAGAAAAGGGAACCCTCCTACACTGTTGGTGGGAATATAAATTGGTGCAGCCACTATGGAAAACAGTATGACGGTTCCTCAAAAAACTAAAAATAGAGTTGCCATATCCAGCAACCCAACTCTTGGGCATATATGTGGAGAAAACTATAATTTGAAAGGATACGTGCACCCCAGTGTTAATAGCAGCACTACTTACGATAGCCAAGATGTGGAAGCAACCTAAGTGTTCATCAACAGATCACTGACTAAAGAAGATGTGGTATACACACACACACACACACACACACACACACACAATGGAATACTGCTCAGCCATAAAAAAAGAATGAAATAATGCCATTTGCAGCAGCATGGATGGACCTAGAGATTATCATACTAAGTAAGCCGGACAGAGAAAGACAAATACCATATATCACTTATATGTGGGATCTAAAATATGACACAAATGAACTTATTTACGAAACAGAAACAGACGCACAGATATAGAAAACAAACTTATGGTTACCCAAGGGGAAAGGGGGGGAGGGGTATAAATTAGAAGTTTGGGATTAGCAGATACAAACCACTATATATAAAATAGATAAACAACAAGGTCCTACTGTATAGCACAGGGAACTATATTTAATATCCTGTAATAAACCATAATGGAAAAGAATATGAAAAAGAATATATCAATATATATAATATACATATATTATATATATATATAACTGAATCACTTTGCTGTACACCAGAAACTAATACAACATTGAAAATCAACTATACTTCAATAAAAAATAAACTAAAAAAAAGAAAACATTTATGTCCAATTAATTATATTCCCTCTGTTATAGCTATCAATATTGGAAATCAAAATGTTTTCAAGAGTCCTTCTATGTAGAATAATCTCAATCTATTAATGCAAAATACCAAGCACCCTTGCACCAGCAACAGAAATCAAAATAAGGAGTAACTATGTCTGGGAACCTCTTAGAGCTCTAACATCTTTCACCAGTGACACCAAAGGAAAGAAACCCCACCCAGTGAACACCTATTAAGATTCCCCTGTCGTGTACGTACAAAGGCTGTTGTACCCGCCAGGGAGAGAGTGAGCTCCAAAAAAAAACAGCAAACCACAATAGAAACCTTATCCTAAAAATGGAATTGAGATCTGAGCAGGAGTGCCAACCTTAATAAAAAAGTCTTCCTCTTCAATCATTAGGTCGTAAAACTAAAACCAGCCTATGTTAGATGTGGGCAAACTTCGTATTTGACTACTGTCCATTTGCCAATGTTTTTCAAAGGTTAATAAGATAAAATCCTTTGAGTGTGTGCTGTGAGTACTGTGGGACTTTCTGCCAGTTCCCCGAGCTGAGGTGGTGTATGGCGGGGTTTCTGAAGGCTCTGCTGTTTGGGGTAAGTACATACAATAACAATAGCTGCTTACGGCCCGGGCCTGGCAGCGACGGAGTCAATGAGGTAAATGCCAACTGGAGATGACACTGGTCATGTCAAGTGAAGCCCGCGACAAAGGGACAGATGTGCTCTGTGTCCTTGGTGCCTGCTGCAATGCAGTTACTGCAGACCAGCCATGGTGATGGAGCTTGGAGCAGCATGGTGTGACGCTGACACCAACTCAGTCAAATGCCCACTGTCTCGTCTGCTTCAGACAAACCCTGTACACCCCCCAACACACACACACACACACATGCATGCACACACACACACACACATGCATGCACACCCACCCACCCACGCACTGATGCTTCACTTCCTATGCTTGGAAGTGCTGGGCTTTCAAGATAAGGGAAAACTCTAAAAATAACTCTGTAAGTGCAGATACTGCCGATGTGTTGCCAGGTTGTAATGGGCCAGACCCCTCCTGCCCACTGCAGAATCTATATAAGGCAGGAATGCAAAACGGCGCCTAGGCGGATGGCACTCCTAGAAAGAACTTGTTAGGTCTATAGATATAAAAATAAATAAAATAAAATACAAGAACTGTTCGAATCAGTTGCCACCGTTTAAAATCCTGGCGAGGGACTTCCCTGGTGGCGCAGTGGTTAAGAATCCGCCTGCCAATGCAGGGGACACGGGTTCGAGCCCTGGTCTGGGAAGATCCCACACGCCGCGGAGCAACTAAGCCCACGTGCCGAAACTACTGAGCCTGCGCTCTAGAGCCCGCGAGCCACAACTAGTGAGCCTGCGCGCCTAGAGCCCGTGCTCCGCAACAGGAGAAGCCACCGCAATGAGAAGCCTGCGCACCTCAATGAAGAGTAGACCCCGCTCGCCGCAACTAGAGAAAGCCCTCGTGCAGCAACGAAGACCCAACGCAGCCATAAATAAATAAATAAATAAATACATACATACATACATACATACATACATACATACATACATATACATACATATAAAATAAAATCAAATCCTGGAGAGTTCACCAGGTTCTTTTGATTTGGAAACACTGGCTTTTTACCCTCCACACACGCTGTACCCTCCAGAGAAACCATTAGCTGGCTGTTGCATGGCGGCTCCTCCCACAACTTGCTTTTTCTCACTACCTGCTTGTTAACTCATCTTTGCTACCTGCCCGGCCTCTGAAGGCTTTGGGTTTGGGTCATCTAGAGATATTAAACTTCCTGAGGCCAGGGTGGTGTCTTTTGAGCTGCGCCAACACTCAGCACCAGCTCTTCATGCACTGTCATCTCATTTGAGTCATTCAGCAAAGCGAGTGTTCCTCGGGCTCAGCGAGCTGAGGTATCGTGACATTGGCCTCACAGCTGGATGCTGCTGAAAGATGGACAGAAGCCTGGGAATCATCCAGCTGCTGTAGATCATCAGAACCCATCTGAGTTAGTGAGTCCTCCTTAAGCAAAAAGCCGCCTCGAATGGATTTCCTCAGCAGAGGCTGTGTCTGGGATTGGAAGTCAGACCGCATGTGTTCAACCCCTGCCTCCCCAGACCTGTGTGACATTGGACAAGTTGCTTCACCTCCTTGCCTGACGTTCCTTCTCTCTTGAGTGGAGATAAAAACAGTATTTATCTCATAGGACTGTGTGCAGATTAAATGAGGTAATATATAAACATATCTCCTACAGCACCTCGGTCACAGCTTTACCCAAAATATTTCCCTATTATTATACCTTCAGAAGCTGAACATACCAAATTTTAAAAGTATACAGTTATTACAGACCATTTACAGCATTCTTCTATGCTGAAATAATTTCATAAGACATAGACATAAATCACTACCATAAATCTCTGTTTTAAAGTAATTATACTATTAGAAATAAATGAAGTAAAGGGAAAGGCAGTGACAATCTATGTCATTCTGGATCCACAATGGGCCAGAACTGGAAGGAAAGCTAAGCCTTCCCTAATCCAGTGGATTTACAACTTACTTTAGCAGCAGAAACCATTTCTTCGAATGCAGTCTTACACCAAAGCCATTAATGAGAGCAGTGTGGCAGCTTTGGTTGAAGAGGAGGTGAGGCCCCAGAACTGGGCTCTGGCTTCACTCAGCATGTTCTCAGAACCTGTTGCTAAGGACCACAGACCTTGGCTAAGCCCTCTCATTTGACCAGTGGAAAATTAAGACCATTCATATCTCTACCTAGATAAGAAGATTTATGTCAAAGACCAAGACTGACCTGTGACTGTATCCCCAGCACCTAGCCATGTGCCTGGAGCACAGGACCCTAGTAGCACTCAGGCTTGTGTGATGGGGGCTCTAACACAGGTGAGGTGCCAGGCTGAAGTGGTGAAGTCTGGAGGGATAGGCTTCTAGGGTATGGTGATGACTGCCGCCCGTAAGGGGTGACAAAAATGCCATTATGGTCTAGACAGGGTACTGGGTGTGGGGTTGATTCTGGGGGAAGGAATGGGGTGGGGATAAGTAAGCCTGACTTAAGCAAACAAAAGTAGTAGGTCTAGATGCCATCTCAAAAACCCAAGATGAAGGAGCCACTTTTCAGCCAAGGCATCTTGTTGAACTCCAATTCTGCCCAGAAATCTGGGAACAGATAATGTTAGTTTCAAAGTGTGCTCCCTGGACCGCTTGCATCAGAACTGCCCAGAAGCTTATTAAAAATGCAAATTCATGACCCCCAAGAAGAATTACTCAATCAGAATTTCCAGTAGTAGAATCCATGCACTTACATCCTCCACGAGCTTCCCAGAAGTTCTTGTGCAAAAAAAAAAAAATTTTTGAGAAGCACCATACTCCATCTCACTGGGGCTCACCCACGGTGTCACTGAGAGCCATCTGGAGAGCTTTACTTTGCTTGGGCCCTACCCTTGGAGATTCTGATTTAATAGGTCTGAGGTGGGGCCTGAGAATTGAGATGCTTTCTGAAATCCACCTCCCCCCCACCCCGCCCCAGGGTTGTAGGGCAGAGTGATTTATAATCATTCACAACTGATTGCCAGAGGGGAGGGAGAGCCTCCTGTCTTTGTGACATGAATCACTTCTGTTATTACAACCAACTGAAAACTGCCGATATTCTAATTGGCCCTTAGAGATAAGTTGCTACTTTTTCCTTCGGTTTGTCTCTTTAACCACCCAGGCAGCAGAAAGACAAAAGTTTTCAGCAAAGACCTGTCAAAACGTTGCTCTCGCAAATACTGAAGTTGCTTTTAATATATGTTGGGGATGCATTTACCAAGCATACTTTAAAGTTTATCAAGGTATATTTGGTTTTTAATAAAATGCTTTATTTAAATGCACAGTTTGATGAGTTTTGATAGATATATGCTTCCAGGTACCACCTCAATTAAGATACGTAATATTTCTACCACCTCCGAGAAAATTCCCTCTTTACTCCTTTGTGGTCAATCCCCCAACCCCACCCTTGGCCCAGGCAACCACTGATCTGCTTTCTAACACTGGATTAGTTTAGACTGTTCTAGAATTTGATATAAATGGCATCAAACAGTATGTACTTTATGCCTGGTTTCTTTTGCTCAGCACAATGTTTTTAAGATTCATCCATAACATGAATTATTAGTGAATTAAATTGTTCATTGTTTCTTCTTTGTTTCAAAAATAAGTGCATAGGGCTTCTGGGTACTACTTCCGGAGAAAGAGCAGGTTTCCGGAACAAACTGAAAGGGAAGTGAGAAAGTAAAGACCATGGGCTTCCCTGGTGGCGCAGTGGTTAAGAATCCGCCTGCCAATGCAGGGGACACGGGTTCGAGCCCTGGTCTGGGAAGATCCCACATGCCGCGGAGCAACTAAGCCCGTGCGCCACAACTATTGAGCCTGTGCTCTAGAGCCTGCGAGCCACAACTACTGAGCCCACGTGCCACAACTACTGAAGCCTGCATGCCTAGAGCCTGTGCTCTGCAAGAAGAGAAGCCGCCACAATGAGAAGCCCATGCACCACAATGAAGAGTAGCCCCCGCTCGCCGCAACTAGAGGAAGCCCGCACGCAGCAACGAAGACCCAATGCAGCCAAAGAAAAATAAAATAAATAAATTTATTTAAAAAAAGTAAAATTAAAAAAAAAAGAAAGTAAAGACCATTGGCTAGATCGCCTTCTTCAAGGAGCTTGGCCAGGAAGGCGAGGAGGAAGTGACCACACTGAGGTAAGGGGAGTTTTCACCTAGGCAGGTGATTTCTGGAGGAAGGAGCATGTCGAGGAGGTGGCAGACCTGAGCTACAGGATGTGGGAAATGAGAGAAGAAAGGGAAATAAACTCAAGGGTCAAAGACAAACATCACCAGTTTAAAAAAATGTTGGTCTCTGTGGTGGTTTAAAAATATGTCCATTTTAAAAAAATTTTTTATTGGAGTATAGTTGCTTTACACTGTTGTGTTAGTTTCTGCTGCACAGCAAAGTGAATCAGCTATATGTATATATGTGTATATATATGTATATGTGTGTGTGTATATATATATATATATATATATATATATATATATATATATATTCCCTGTTTTTTAGATTTCCTTCCCATTTAGGTCACCACAGAGCATTGAGTAGAGTCCCCTGTGCTATACAGTAGGTTCTCATTGGTTATCTATTTTATACATAGTAGTATGCCCACAAATTCTTTTCTTTTTTAAATAAATAAATAAATTTATTTATTTATTGGCTGCATTGGGTCTTTGTTGCTGTGTGCGGGCTTTCTCTAGTTGTGGCGAGCAGGGGCTACTCTTTGTTGCAGTGCGCGGGCTTCTCATTGCGGTGGCTTCTTGTGTTGCAGAGCATGCGCTCTAGGCGCGCAGGCTCAGTAGTTGTGGCTCACGGGCTCTAGAACACAGGCTCTGTAGTTGTGGCACACGGGCTTAGTTGCTCCGTGGCATGTGGGATCTTCCCGGACCAGGGCTGGAACCCGTGTTCCCTGCATTGGCAGGTGGATTCTTAACCACTGTGCCACCAGGGAAGTCCCACAAATTCTTAGATATTCCTCTTTTCAAGAGAGAGAAAACTTAATTTTCTCCCCCTTTCAGTGTGGGCTGGACTTAGTGACTCACTTCTGATGAATGGCAAGTGGTGGAAGGGTAGTTTGTCACTTCTGACACTAAGCCTTAGAGATACTGTAGCTTCCATCGTGGTTGCCCTCTTTAGGGTCAGGGAGCTCTGGGAGCAGCCGGCAGGGACCTAACGTGGTAAATAGTGAAGGGACATCGTCTCTGAGGGAGAGGAGGCTTGCAGAACGAGCAGGACTTAGGAGATGCGGAGGCCGAGGGACTGGCATGTACTTATAGCCTGGAGGTGAAGGGACATGGCTCTTTCAGGGAACTCTAGGAAGCTCCCTTTTGAAGTCATCTGTATCTCTCTCTTCATCCAGATCTACCTGTATGCATTTATTCTAAATTACTCGTCCAGTTACACTCAGATTCACAACGCAGTAGGAATCTGCTAGCACTAACCTCATGAAACTCATACTGATTAGTACCGTGTTCTAGTATGACATTATGGCCTAACTGGCCTTGTTGGTGGCTTGGATAGCTAACCTTTATGCACAAAATTATCTCATGGTAAGAGGTGTCCTGAAGACCACACAGTGACTACACAAGTCCTTAGGATAAGGACTGCCTATAACCTTATCCTCATGCTTTTATTGTGATAAAACTGGTGAGTGGTGAGAGAAGATATATTGTTATATTTCAGTAAGTAAAACCTTCCTGCATTCAAATCCCAAGCTAATACTCATTTGACAAAGAATCTACTCTTGTCTGCCGGGAAATTTGAACTAGTCTAGACCACACATAGCAGACAAAATTTGGCAGACTTATATATGGGCATCAAGCCATACTGACTGTTCACACGTTTATTCAAATGCTCACGAAGATAAATTAATTCCTGCTGTGACTGACATTCTGCAGCAATTTCCAAAAATGCAGACACAGTAAAGTGTAATTACGATTTGTAATTGATTTGTAATTTATGAGCATTCCTGAGGAACTGAGCAGCTCCTGAGATGGAGATTCTGACATGAGACCTAGGGAGAAACATTGAGCATACAGTTTTGAGTTTTATCTGTTCTTCATCTGTAAACTGGGAGAGAAGTGGTCTAGCAAAGAGAAGCAAACCATAATCGATGCTTAAAGAGCTAAATGGCAATGCCTCATTGAGGCAGCAGGGGGACAATTCTGAACACATCTGGCAGCCATTGGTGGGACAGGGTATTAACAGAGTATTGTAGGAGGTAACACTTGAGGCTAGAACCTCTTAGTCAGTGGTGTCCGACAGAACACTGCATGATGATGGAGAGGCTCACTAACCAATACAATACCCACTAGACATATGTGGATTTTGAGCACTTGAAATGTGACTAGTAAGATTAAGAAACTAATTTTAGTTTTTATTTAATTTTAATTAATTTAAATGCAAATAGCCACAGGTAACTGGTGACTACTGTATTGGACAGTGCAGCTCTAATTAATGTGGTTTCATGGATTCTTTAAAACCATGAGCTTCTTGAAGAATGGAGATATATCTTACACTGACACTCAGCACACGTCTGACATATAGTAGGTTTTCAATAAATGCTTATTAACAGACCCTCAGTAGCTAGAAGAGGGCTGCCTTTATAATACGGAACGTAGATTGTTTAAGACTGTTTAGTTAGTATTTCCCAAAGGGTGTTTCAAAGGCTTAGACCCACAAAATGCTCTGGAAAGAAAGAACTCCCTGATCAAATATATCTGTATGTTCTATATCTTGCTTGGGGGATTAGGATGCATGACAGGGTACTAAAGAAACTGGAATAGCTTTATTAACTCACTGTCTCCCCTAGTCATTTGACCATGGAACCCCTTTTTCACATAATACCTTTGACATCCCCTAGAACTAGTAGATTCCGGGAAAAATACTTTGGAGGATGCTGAAATAATGACAGGGTAAGAGGAAGACTTCCAATGAATTCCTTGAAAAGTAGGGTCCCCGATTTCTAGCACATGGTCAGCAGATAATAAATATTTATTGAATGGTCTAGAAATGTCTCACTTCCAATCAAAATCAGAAGCAGTCTACAAACCATTCCCACTCAGCAAAGGTAAAGAAAGAAGGCAGAGTGTAGCTGGCAAATCTAGGTATTCTCAGGCTGCCGTATTGGGTACCTGCCGAACTAGAAGATAATCTGACATGTATGAATTAAAGGTATGCAATAGCAAATTACGTGTAATAGCTCTGTTTGCTATTACATGTAATAGCAAACAGAAAAAATAAGAGTTATTGAAATATACTAATATTTTAAGATTCTGTACTTTAAAAATTTAAACCAAGCAGCTAAACACTGAGAATTTGTTGTGATTAGAATATCAACCCCCATACAAAGGAATGACCAATCCAGAGATACAGGTGGTGTAAACGAGGATGAAGCATTGGTCCCTGGGGATAGGAGAAGAGAATGGTCCTCTCTGAGAAGAAAAATGATAAAACAAGAACCTGACTGAGACCAGGACAGAAACATTTTCCTTAGTCACTTCTGGTCTTTAGTTTTGCTAGTGCCTTAGTAAGAAGGGATTGGAATTAACTCTAGACCCACACCATAGTTTCAGCTAAAAATTATTTGTAGTTATTGTACATACACTTACGCTTAAGTTTAATAAATTATATATAGGACTTCCCAGGTGGCACAGTGGTTAAGAATCTGCCTGCCAATGCAGGGGACACGGGTTCAAGCCCTGGTCCAAAAATCCCACATGCCGCGGAGCAACTAAGCCCGTGTGCCACAACTACTGACCCTGAGCTCTACAGCCTGTAAGCCACAACTACTGAGCCCATGTGCCGCAACTACTGAAGCCTGCGTGCCTAGAGCCCGTGCTCCGCAACAAGAGAAGCCACCACAATGAGAATCCTGCACACTGCAACGAAGCGTAGCCCCTGCTCGCTGCAACTAGACAAAGCTTGTGCGCAGCAACAAAGACCCAATGCAGCCAAAAATAAATAAATAAATATTTTTTTTTTAAAAAAACACTGTATATAGACCATTCTATGGTATGGGTTAATCTCTTTTCAATAAATCCTTCCTATTCTCTTTTGAAACTTGAAGTTAGAAAAAAAACAAGAATCTCTTCAGATCTAGTTAGGTAAAGGAATCTGGATGGGAGAAACTCCAACCAAAACCGTCAGTCAAGATCATGGTACCCTCTGCAGTGAGGTGCCCAGACAAAGCCTGTCCCTGCAGGGCTGGATGCGTTCCATGTGAGTGATCCACAGACTTCGTCATGTGCTTTAGATCTGCCCACTGAAAACAGAGGCTTCAAAATGAAAAAAGTGTACCTATTATACAGATAACATCACCTCAGTGTTTACAAAGATGCTGAACTCCCCACTCCAGGAGCGATCACCCCATATCCAGGGAAAGCTTAATTATTTAGCCCATGTGATTGTGCACATCCGCCTCCAACTACATTCACAAAAGGGATGCACCAAAGCTAGCCTGTTCCTCTGAGTATCTCTGTCACCTGCGGACCACCTTGCTCCTCTGAGCATCTCTGTCACCTGCAACCACCTTGCTCCACTGAGCATCTCTGTCACCTGCGGACCACCTTGCTCCTCTGAGCATCTCTGTCACCTGCAACCACCTTGCTCCGCTGAGCACCTCTGTCACCTGCGGACCACCTTGCTCCTCTGAGCATCTCTGTCACCTGCGGACCACCTTGCTCCGCTGAGCATCTCTGTCACCTGCGGACCACCTTGCTCCTCTGAGCATCTCTGTCACCTGTGGACCACCTTGCTCCTCTGAGCACCTCTGTCACCTGCGGACCACCTTGCTCCTCTGAGCATCTCTGTCACCTGCGGACCACCTTGCTCCTCTGAGCACCTCTGTCACCTGCAACCACCTTGTTCCTCTGAGCATCTCTGTCACCACAGCTCTGAGAGGGGGGAGGAGAGGGCATGGCCAGAGACAGGAAAGAGCTCACTCAAAACCCTTGGTCCTGGGCACACAGGCCACTTGTCATGTTTAGCTTTGGTCTTTGTTGGTAAGGCCTTTTAAAGCATAAGGTTTGATTTTTCTGATTATTATAAAAGTGATGCATGTTTGTTACAGAAAACTTGAAAAGTCCAAGTAGACACATATACAAAAGTATCACCCATAATTCCACCAGGAGGGAACTACTCTTGACTCTTTTTGCCATATTTCCTTTCTCATCTATGATTAGATGATTCTAGTAGACATACTAATAGACAGACATATGATTAGAGTGATTTTCCAATACGGTTTTGAATCTTGTTTTTATTACTTAATATTATGTGTTGTGATTTTCCCATGGGCATCGTATTCAACTCTAATTGATTATATTTTAGGCCCTGAAATAAAGCAGACCACATCTCACCCCTGACCCGGTTAAAAAACAAAACAAAACCAAAAAATAAAAACCAACCATCTCCCATCGTACAAACCAGAAGCAAAAGCTCACTGGACATCAGCAAAAGATGAATAAGTGGAACTCACAAAGACATGCAGCTGATTTTGCTCCATTCCCGCTAACGCAGCACAATGCAGTTCATTGAAAATAATCCCACATTCCTTTGCCATTTTTCAAATTGACACTTTAAAATATGTCTGCCAAAGCTCCCAAAATGGTCTCTGGCAGGCTCTCCCACTCAGCTCTGGGCGTTTCGGTTGCCCTGAACAACCACCCCCAGCTGATGCCATGCTGGAGACAGACAGACACACACACACACCACCTAATTTGACAAAGTCCCACGAATGCAAACTCAACTCCAGTGACCCTCTGTGCCAGGTATACCCACTCTGTTGGCATGGTGGGCTTTAATTCATGAAGGCCTCACTAAGCAAAAAGGAAAGTCACCTTGGACCAAAGACAATAAGGCTGTTGACACACCATGTCAAAGATCATAGTCTCAGTAAGTCAAGCTGGGGGGACTCTTGATATGATCTCGTTCATATATGGAAGACTGAGGTCCAGAGATATTAAATGCCTTGCTCAGCATCAGACAATGAATGTGGTAGCATAATAGTGGAAGCATCCTTGTAAAGGCCAAACTGCCAGGCTTCAGACTCACAGGCTGAAGCTCTTTCTTCTTCAATGCCTGTGTCCATGTTGGAACCATTTGGCTGGAAGTGAAAGAACCCGCCTGACAAGAAGCAGCCCAGAGGCCTTTGCACAGATGGTGTTTCAAAAGAAAAGATCCTTTCAAAAGCCCCACAATGGCTCTTCATTGCTGGCTATTTGGGGGAGCAGCTCTGGCTCATGTGACAGGCTCTGCTTCTTTTCACAGTCCTGACCTGCTCTGGCCAATCCTGGCTACTGCACTCACCCAAGCGTCTCCAAGGGAAGCGTGGGCATGACCTGGCCACCTCATACGGGAATGCAAGGTCATCATATGCCTGGGCTTAGATGGGCTGTGCTGGGTCTTTATGAGACAAGGCTTTCCAAGTCTTTGGTCTGCAAACTGTTGTTCTTCCATCTGGCCCTAAAGTACCCAGTTTTCAAGCAGTGGTTTTGGTGCTAAAGCCTAAAATCATTTGGTGCATGAACCTCAATCATTAGCCAGCAGGCACTGCCTACAAACTGGGGGAGGAGGGGAAGCTTGGGCGTGATAAGATGTCAGTAACGAGAATAACGAGGGAGGTTGAGAAACTGCCCACCACACCTGTTTGAAGTAAAGGTAATAAGTGTGGGGAACAGAGGAAACAATTTACGTGAAGAATGTAAGGGAACACCTGGAACTCAAGAAATGGAGCTATCCTTTATTTCTTGAAAATGTGTGCATGCCAGGCACACGGTAAAAACTCAGTGATGGGGTGTCAGGGAAGTGGGAGGGTTGAGGAGCGAAGATGAATGAGGCTCAGTTACTTTTCTTTCCGTGAAGCCCTCCCGTATGAGGAGTCTCACTTCCTTCGCATCTCCCTCTCCAAGGCTTCTTTCATCCTCACCCCATGCAGCAGTGGGGAGTGTACGGCTGGGGCCGGGGTGGAGGCACGGAGGGAAAACTCAAAATCCAGAAACACATCACAGAGCTGAATAGTACTGTCCCCGCTTTGTTCCACAGATCACAATCTCCATAAGATGTCAATAAGTGATGACAAAAGAAAAAAGATTTCAGCAGCCAAACGCAGCTAAATGGGGGGCAGGGGGCGCTACACAAAACCGAACCAGTTTCTTCACTGGATGACTTCGCAAGGCCTTTGATCTATGATTGTCCATCGTGAATCTTCAGGGGTGGAGATGATGTAGCATTTCGAAAACTCATTTGATCAGGAAAAGAAAAACTGTTTTCACTGATTACTCGGGACTGACATTTTGAGGAATACTCTTGGCCGGTGCTGATCCGTAGATTTTTCTTCTTTGCTTTACTTTCCCACCTCACTGAGCTGACCCCCCCATCCTAGAGAAGAAGAAGGGATGATGTGCTAACAATAGTAATTTTCAAATTTGAGAGTAATTGTCATGTAGAGTCGTGCCCATGAGAGAGTGGTCTGGGAACCAGCAGCATTGACATCACCTGGGAGCAAAATGAATTGCGCTGCAATCAGGGGTACCGAATCAGAAGCTGCAGTTTGGCGAGATGCCAAGGTGGTCCATATGCACATTGAAGTTTGAGATGCAGACCGAGGGTGCTTGGTACTAGGCACTAACCTCAATAATTCTGATTTGGTGTATCCAGGGTGAGGCCCGGGTACGCACATTTTAAAATACCACTTCCAGGACATTCTGATGCAGCTGGTGTGTGGACCCCTAAGGAGAAACACTGACTTAATTAAAAAGCTCCTGTGGCCCAAGTGCCCTGCTGTAAGGTAACCGAACAGCCCTGTGCTAACATTTGGTTTCATGGCAGCACCTCTACAAGCTAGGTGATGGTATAATCACTTTCATTGTTAGAAATAAGGAAATGGATCCCTGGAGAGAGAAGGTGAAACTGCTGGACTAAGGTCACCCAGGGGTCAGCAGGTGCCTTAGGGTGAACAAGGACTCTCCTGTCTTTCCTCCCCTGCCTCGCCAACCTCTCTCCTCCTCCTCCTCCCTCATCTGCTCTTTATTCGCCAGCTTCTGTATCGCTAACAGCCCTCTGAATCTGCTTTTGTTTTTAGTGAAAGGCTAACAAAATACTGCTGCTCTCTGTGCTTGCTAATGATAATCCTGATTAGCTCCATTCTGTCAGCTGACTCCCAGGCTGTCCAGGGCCAACAACAGCCTGCTTATTCAATCAGGGCCTGGCCCATTTGCTAATTATCATTTGGGCTCATTTTCTCCAACTGTGAACTTGCTCGAGTTCAAGTCATCTTCAGCTGTTGCATTTACATGAAAAATAGATCATTTGTCACGTCTGTGTCTGTTGATGCTCCAGCCTCCCCCTCCCTGTTGGAGACCAAATGAAATCATGTATTTCTCTGGGTTCCCAGGCTGCTGCTGACCAGCAGGTCCCAACGGGAGCCATGAGGCAAACCCTGTGGACAGATGGACGTGCTGGCCTTCCTCACTGGGCTGCCAGGGTGACCTCTTCCCAGCTTCTGAATTCCAAGCTGTATCCCCCCTCAGAGGCCTGATAGGGTGACCAACTGTCCCCGTTCGCCAGGAGCAGAGTTTTCCCAAGACATGGGATTCTTCTGTGCTAAATCTGGGAGGTTTGGTCACTGTACACCTGGCCCACCAGGACACACAGACAATGTGAGAGCATTCAACATCCTCCTAGGTGATGTAGTTGGAATCTGGAGCAGGGAACTGACGGAGCCAGGGTCCCAGCTTTCTCTGTCAGGCCTGAGGCTGAGGATGCGTCCCTTTACTGCTCTGCACCTTATTTTGCTTTTAATCTCTACTGCTAATCCGATAGCATGAAGCTTTATTTCCAACTGTGGATAAGTGGAGGTCTGCAGGCACGTTCTGAGATGAGGGTGGCACCAAAGAAGGAATGACTAGTGTGTAATCCCTTTGAATGGGGATCATCCTCAAAGTACTCTTCCGGATTCAAAAACACACTAAGCATTTATTAGGTACTTGGCAACATAGGCAATACAAGCATATGTCCCGTTTACTCCCGGCCCTCAAAGAGTTGACAATCCTGTGGGAGACACTAGTACAAATACAATGAACTATATCTGCTACAAGGCTACCTAGGGGATCCCCAAGATGGCAAAAGGCCATGGGAGCTGGGGAAGGGAGAATTAGGGTACCTCTGCTTACTATAGGACAGCCACTGTCCATTCGTTATCTCATTTAACAGCCCACATTTCTTAAGCACCTATCGTGTGACTAACCCATTTAGTTTTTACAATTCTATTAGTATACCTATTCTACAAATGAGTAAAATGAGGCTTTGAAAAACCTTGCTCGAAATCGCGAGTTAGTGAATGAAGGGTCCAGGGTTCGAACCCAGAGAGTCTGAGCCTTGTGTCTCCTGCCCTTGTGGGGTGCTGTACCCTCAACACAACCAGTGTGTTGGGCACTCAGCCAACATCAGACAAAAGTAACAGGGCAGGTTGAGGAGCACGGCTGTGCGTGGCGGGAACATGGCGGAGAGAAACGTGAGGTGGGGCTTCTGCATCCTACACTGTGGAATCCCAAGGCATGACATCGGGAATGTCCCACTGGAGGTGTGGCGACTCTGGAGCTGTTGATGCTCAAAAGGAAACTGGCCTGACAAGTGCTGCCCTTCTGGCCCCTAGCTGCATTAGATTCTAAAGAAGGTACTAGAACAGGAAGCCAAATGCCTGACTTCTCCATCATCCTTCAAGGACCAAAGATGAGTGACAGTCATTATTTTATATTTTTTTAGACTGCATTCGTCAGTTCTCAAAAGCTTATCTTTCTCATACAATTAGAGCATCTGAGTAACTTGCCTTGCATATATAGGGTACTTGATATATGCAAATCAAATACATATGTATTGATTTGATATAATATGACTGATTTTAATACTACAGCATTGCAATAGTAGACTTGGAAGTTAGGTATTCCAGCACTTTCAATGTTGAAAGTGCTCGTTTCAGTAATAACAATCCACCAGTGCAATATTCTTAGTGGACATTGAACTGTGCTAAGATAATGACTGTCTTCAGAAACATTCTCAATATCTTTTTCTGTTACTTTATAGGTTTCGATTTGTGTAAAATGAATACATAATTTCAGACAGTCAAGCATTAAAA
Organism: Balaenoptera musculus; assembly: GCF_009873245.2. Taxonomy (NCBI): domain Eukaryota; kingdom Metazoa; phylum Chordata; class Mammalia; order Artiodactyla; family Balaenopteridae; genus Balaenoptera; species Balaenoptera musculus. The sequence continues at coordinate 40,849,801 of NC_045790.1, read as the reverse complement.
GCACTTGTTATTAATATGTACTAGCATTGAAATTAATCTCCCTGTAATTAAAATTAACAAAACATAAAGGTAGGCTGTTTCAAGCAAAATTTAAAGAACTATAAGCTTCTGGGAAAAAACATGATATCCCCTCTTGCTCACACCTACTGTTAATAATTCCTGGTTAATCCAAGCATAGTTTGTTCCCCATCCCCTGAAACAGGCTCTTATCTATTGATAGAATAACTGGGTTGTTCCAGCCCTTTCTGTGACTCAGACTTCAGGTCAGTTCCCGGCACTGCCAGGTGTTAGAACCCCTGGGGCCCTTCTTCAGTTGTAGAAAATACAGTTGACCCTTGAACAACGTGGGGGTAAGGGGCCCCGACCCTCCATGCCATTGACAATCCGAGTATAATTTATAGTTGGGCCCTCCATGACTGAGTTTCCTCCGTATCTACGGGTCTGCATCCACAGGTTCAACCAACCTTGGATGGTGCAGTAAATGCAGTATATAGCGTATAAGTGGACCTGTGCAGTTCAAACCCATGTTGTTCAAGGGTCCGCTGTAACTGAGAGTGCTCTGATGGCAAAGGAAGGCTTTCTCTACTTGTTAACTTACACTCGGCTTTGTCCTACAATGACCTCCATGCTTCCGTACGTAGAGAAGAAATTAACATTCAGCTCTCTCCATCAGATGTTCCTGCTCCTTTAACTCAGAGAAACCCAAACTTGAGTGCTGAGGAGAGCCTCTTCCTTCCAGTGGACCTTTAGGGAAGGTGTCTCCCCTCCACCTGAACATGTCAACTGAAAGCAACTGAACCAAACTCCCCAGAAGCAGGACCCATGTTCTCCTGGAGATCAGAGTGCTTTCTCCACCATCTTTGTTCACCTGCCCCTATCCACTCTGTCCTTAACATTTTCTGAAATTAGCTTTATCAACTCCTTTCAGGCCTTTAACTCCCTTTTGCTGTTTGCACAACCTTTTCTGTTTACCCACAACAGCCTTTATATAAGACAAATGAGCAAAACCTCACCATGATATGTTTTAGTTTCTTTCCACACTACTCGTCCAACTGAATTCAGAGACAACTTAGTTCTTGCCAAGAGCTTTCTAGAAAGTGGTTGTGAAAGAAAATGAAGAAAATAAATGCTTTAGCCAATGATATATCTCACTTGTACCCAGCGAGTCTTGCTTTGTTCCACAACTCTTGAGTGACACACAGAAAAAATGTGTTTTTTTGCCGTGTATTCTCAAAGCGTAATTATAGATTTCAAGTTGAGAAACTCTGAAGGTGATATATAAAATTCCCCAACATCTTCTTTGCCAGATACAGGCACTCTACTGTATTAAACATGTCTTTTGGTTTTTGTGTTTTGATTCTTTAATATCTGGGGCCTTGCTGAAAATGGAGGGATTGCCCCTTCCAGGGCTGACCAATTTCTAGAGATAGTAGACAACTCGTCCTTGAGCTGTTTACTCACCAATCAATACAAACCAACCAATCCAGAGCCCACTCCCCCAACCACCTCCGCTATGGCCTCTTACTCTTAGGGCTAAAATCCCTTGGCCCTAATCACCATAGCACCAGGTGACCAGCTAGGGGCAGACCCCCTGCCCCAGAACCTGCTGAAATTACTCAAATTAGTCCATGTTTAGCCTTCTTACACTGCCTCGCCCATTCCTTCCCAGGGAAACCACAACAAAGGCTCCTGCCCGTGTTTTCCCTGACCAGTCTGTGTCCTTCCCCATGTGGTCCTCATGCCATGGTATACCCCCTTCTCTTGGGATCTGTAAGTAAAACAAACTATCTTTTCAATGGCAGTCATCTCTTTTTTTTTTTTTTAATTCATTTTTATTGGAGTAGAGCTGCTTTGGCAGTCATCTCTTGATCTGTTGGCCTTACCATACATAAATAATTTTAAAAACCTATAATTTAAAAACATGTACATCAAGAGAAAGGAAGACAGGCTAGCAAAAGACCGGTCTGGCCCCTGTGCTCAGGCCATTGTTCAAATGGAGTTGGATGAAATTTAGTCGCTCTGTCACTTATATTTAGCAAAACTGCCACTTTTAACTGTTTCAGGAAAAAAGCATGATTTTACAATAAAGCACTGATTATACTGGATAAGACGGTACTAGATAGAGTTGCTAGGGATAGCTGTGATGAGGGTACCATAATATGATATATGTCACAAAAGATGTAGGGCTTTTAGGGGCCCTTGACTTCCAAAGCACAATTTGAGTCCTACTGTAAGGACAGCCTATAAAGAAAATGAAAGGACTCCCCACTCAAACAATAATAGTAAAGTTTTTTTAACCAAGTGTTCTGGATTCTCATATATTCCATTAAAACTGCACTGCAGGAGATTCAGTATGAAAAGCAAAGTCCCCATGATACTGTATTCTCATCTTGGGCTCACCTCTCTCTATATCTCTGGAGTAAAAGCTACTCAAAAATAGTTTAACTCGACTTTGTGTATCTAGCAGGTGCCACCAAGTAGGTGCTGAATATTTATTCACTGACTGAAGAAACGTTTCTTACCTTCTTTGGAAAACAGTGTAAGAGATGACATAGAGCTCAAAGATGCCCATTTAAGGGGTTAAGTGAATAGGTGACTGGTTTTGGAGCTGAGAATTAAAGCTACTTCCTCTGGCCCAAACCATGGCAATCCCAGGGAGAAATGTAAGACCTCTGTTTGATGGCCACGCACATCTTGGCATCTCCTGCCCTTTAGCTGACCTCTAACTCCTGTTCAACTCTGAAGTCCTCTGGTTAGGAGCTGGCCATCAGTTTGCACGGGCGAGGCAGTGTTCTGTGACAAGTGGCTGAGCTCCTGGGGGGACCTGGGTGCCGCCACTGCACAGTGACACTTACCAAGGGCTCCAGCTCCTTGCGGTCTATGAGGTTCATCTCAGTGACGAAGTAATAGAAGTGTTTGTAGCAGGTGTTGACGTGGGCCTCCGCGCCCATCACAATGACCCGGTCGAAGTGGTGGATGTAGACGTGGACGAAGACCCGGAAGAGGCGGCATAGGATCTTCTTGCAGATCTGCAGGAAGTTCTTTGGGAAGGGAACACCTAGAGAAAGGGAAAAAGGGAACAAAGCCATGATGGGGAAGCTCTGGCAGGCCCCGAGCACACGTGTGAGGCTGGAGAGCAGTCCTGGACCCGGGCTTCTGGGCCAGCCTGCAGATGCCTGGCTCCGTGTGGGCAGCTGCATTGGACATTGTCTGAAAAAGTGGCTAAAACGGCGTTAAATTCAAACACCAACAACCACGAAAAGACCAAACAAATGAACAAAGAGGGCCAGGTGTGTTTCTTTGGTTATATCTTTTTTGGTGCAGATAAACGCGCAGAAATATTTATTTTTAGATAGAAACAGGCACTCTCCCTTCTTGCTTTTTTACTTTTCCCACTTTTTAGAGCCCAAGAAAGTTCCTTTTCCTCTTATCTCTAATATAAGAAAACTGGTAGAAGGAGGGCGATGATCCAGGGAGACTGGCACTCCTTGACACAGAGTAATAGGGAGCGGTGAGGACTGCAGCAAATTAGAAAGCCCTTTCTCATCAAAGGAAGCAGCCGCTGCACAACTCAGTCAGTGGTGGTCAGATGGCGAGAGGCCCGGGGCTGCGAGATCTGGTTTCGCAAGATGATTCAGAAATCTGGGGTTCTATATGAACTATCTGGAGTTCTAGTTTTAAAATGATAGCAATTAACCTGACATTTAAAAAAGAAAAAAATACCGCAGGTCAAAACAAAACATCTTCCCAGGATAGCTCGGCCTGCAGACTACCAGTTTGCAAATTCTGATCCAAACTTTTTCTGAGATACACTGTTTCTGAGATGGGCAAATGCAACAAAACTTCATGGAAACTTCGCATTACACTTATTGTCACCTCATCTCCTTGAGGAAGGTAAGAGTTGGGGGTTGTTTTTCATAACACAGACTGGGTGAGGGGGCAGAGGAATCACCCAGATTTCCTGTCTGATGACCACTATTCCCAGCTTGGTCAGAGCAACAAATAGAATCCCAAGCCCACTTCCTTTCTGCCTCTCAGACACTGCTTAAACTCTTGGCATTTACACTGTTCTTAAGTAGTGACGTCATGGATTCCAAAGTTAAATAGCCTTTGAATTCCTATTCTGCTCCTTTTCCAGCCATAGGACCACAGACAAGTTATTTAACCTCTCTGAGCTACAGTTTCTCCATATGTAGGATGCAGGTAAAATTGCCAATTGTCCTGAGGATTAGAAGTGACACCCCTTGTGACTTTTTTTTTTTGTCAGTTAAGGAGGAGTCAAAACAAGGCCTTTTTTGCATGGCCAGGAGTGTCAGCATGACTAAAACCCTCGTACAGCGCCCAGGACAGAGTAAGCGCTTGCTAAAGGGAATGACACCTCCCCCGCCCCGCTCTCTGCTTTGTAGATCTGGAACATCTAGCTGTTGTTATAAGGCAAGTAATTACCCTTATCAGGAAAAGGCAGACATGACCACCAGCCTTTCGGCAGAATTGCAGAGCTGCACTCAGGGCATGTCCCTGGTCCCCAGGAAGCCTGGAGTTTTGCCGTCCGTGCCTCCACAGGGTCCCAGTGGCAGCTGTCTGGTAGAGACACTCTGTAACGGGATCACCTGGAACACCGAGGGCAGGATGAGCGACAGAACACAGCTGGCAGCTGGCAGAGGCAGGAATCTGCCTCCCCAGGGTCCGGCACTGATATTGGCTTTTCTTCCAAAACAAAGTGGCAACATATCAAATGAACCCAGGGAGAGACTTGGGCACAGCTTGGCAGCTGACTGTCTGGGCAACAGATGCTGGGGTTTGGGGGTGGGGTGATGTAAAGCTGGCCAAAGGTGGAGGGCAGCCCCCCACCGAGAGCGGATGGGTGGTTTTCTCTGCTGAAGGGGGGGGGGCAGTGAAAACCACTGCTGCCAGGCTGGGAGAAGGTCTAGAGGCTTCAAAGAAGCCTGAGATCCAGAGGTGATGGAATCCCCCATTATCCATATTCAAGTGTTGATTATGTTCCCATCAGAAGGGGAGTCCTGGAACCATACGGAGACAACAGCAGAGGTTGGCATGTGTTACTTTCGCAACCTGTCTGGGATGTAGGTTTTACTAGTCCTGTATCACAGATGAATAACACCAAACACAGATTAACTTGCTCCAGGACACTTAGGTAAACAGTGGCAGGGCTGGGATTTGGACCAAGTCAGCCTGATTCTAAAATCTAACAGATCTGGTTATGTTTGGAGTGTGACTCTCTCTGCCAAGGATAAAAGCACAGCTTAACTGTTGAATGCAACGAGGCATCTAAAGATTACTCTTTGGTGGCACAGAAATATAATTTTAAAGAAGGAAAGGGGTGAGGAGAGAAGGGTGAAAAAAGTCCACACCCTTGGGAGCCACAGATCCGAGGTACTAAGAGGTCAGCTAATAATCTGAGGCCCCAAGGAGAGATGTGTTTTCTCTGCTGGTGCCTTAGACCATGGACCTGGGACTAAGAGTAAAGCCAACCTTTACTGAGCACGTAACAAGTCTAGGTACTATTATTGTTTCCATCTCATAAATGAGGAAACAGACTCAGAAAATTAAGTAGCTTCCCCGGGTCACGCAGCTGACAAATAGTGGAGGGGTTTGGACCCAGGATTGTCTAACTCCAAAGCCCATGAGTACCCACTACCCTGAAATCTGGAGATGTTGCTCTGGGACTCTGCACACACTTCCAGCTCCCAAGCCCTTCCTTCCTGGGTGGCCTGAATCCCCCCAGGGGCGCTCACCTTTCACGTCACCAGCTGCTAGGGGACACAGGGATGGGGGGTTTCAGCTGTGCCAGTTCGTCTGCTTGACCTTTAAAGCCGGTGCCCACACCCCACACACTGACTGAAGGTAACGCAAGATCTTGGACACACCAAGGATGTTCATGGCACTTGTTGGGTCCCTCTAGAGTGTCCCCAATCTGCATCCCCCCACACCCCCCAAGTCTCTACGTCTGATCAGCTTTGAGCTCTTGGCTCTGCCCTCCATTCCACACCTGGTCTCTGGCCTTGCCTTTGGCCTTGAACTTGGTTTGCTCTTGCCTCTCGCATTTGGGCTATGGCTGGGAATGATCTTCACAGTATAGAGAAGAGCTGGTTTTAGAGTCTAGAAGACCTAGATTAAAATCCTAGCCCTGTAACTTACTAGCTGTATAGGCAAGTGACTTCATCACTCTACTTCATTACAAAATGGAGAAAAACATTTACTTTCTAGGGTTTTTATAATAGTATCTGTAATGTGCATGGCACTTGGTGGGAACTTTGAGATGAAGTCCTACTTTTGTTATTTCCCACTTGAACTCCTTGGGTAGGAAGGAGCCCAGCCTCAGATCTCTTGGCTCTGGCTGCTAAGTTGGCCCTGACTCTTCCACCATCCCCTTCCTTACATGTAATTCATTCTTCAAAAGTGAACATTGCAAATGGTTCAAGTCAGGACATGCTCAGCATGCACCATAGTCACCCCCAGGCCAATTTGGGAAGCTGAGAAGTCCTAGGCTGGATTCGTAGGGAGCCTAAGAACCCTGGTGGGTTCTCTGCTAAGCCAGAGATAAAATCCCAGCTCACAGAGTGTGGGGTTAAGAATAAGAAAGCTGTGTGGCATTTGGGAAATTCATTCAATATTATTGATGGTTCAGGGTCCAATTCTACAGTTTGTATACTATCTTAGCCCTTTTCTCCCTTTCTCTTCTGCATTCTAAGTGTTCGGATTTGTGTGTGTGCGTGAAAACTTTAAATAAACCGTCAGAAGGTGGGAAGTGGAAGAGATCACCCCTCTGGATGTCCACCACTTTGGTGGACCCTGGAACTCTCATCCTGTGTAACTGGCCTCACGGCAGCAAGACAGGGTAAGACTCAGTGCTGATCTACTCCTTTCCCTGACAGGCTCCAGAGGGACCAGTTCATGAAAATTAAATTATCTGAGGGTTTCTTGTCTTCATGGTACCGGTAGGAAGTATCTAATCTCCATTAAATAGCCACAGAAAAATGAACCCTGAGAGAGGCCTGATATGTGTATGTGTGATGTCATTTATTCCCAGTGAAATCCTGAGTAGTGATATTATTATTTCAGTAATTTTTTTTTTTTTAATGTAACTGTGGCTTAGTTCAGCTAAAGTGTTTGCCTGTCCCCACAGATAAAAGGATGTAGAGTAGAGATTTGGCTCTGACAACTCAGGCCCTTTCTTTGGCGTCCTGCAGTTACAGCTCCATGGCACAGAGAACCTCACTGTTAAGATGACCATTTTTTGACCTCCACTGAGCTCAGTACCTGGCTTGCAGAAGAAGCTCAAAAAAATGTTTGTTTGTTTTCGATAAATGCAGGCTAACAGTAGGAAGAACGAAAGGCTAATGAACCATCTCAAATGGACACTGGACTTGTTATCATGGCAGCCTGAACCTGAGGAGAACATGCAAGGCTCTGGCCAGAGGGCAGCCTATGTGTTCCACGGGGCACCAATGACCCAGCTCAGGACTGTATCCAACCCCGTCCTTTTGTCCCTTCTGCTTCTTTGAATACATATGATACTGGGGACCCTCCACTTTTGTACTTCCCAAGGTCTGTGTTAAAAATGACTAATTCTGGGAGATCCTTGGCTAAAAAAAGAGGATCACGAGGTCAAGTATACTTGTCAAAATGCTGCTTTTATAAATGTTTGCAATATACCTAAGCATAGTAAAGGATCTGAGAATTCCTGTAGCCAAAAGTCCTATTTAACTCTGGTACCTCCTTTTTCCCGTAATAGCTATTGGTTTAAAAGAGTCTGTAATCAGACTCCCCAGGTTTCGTTTCTGGCTCTACTACCTATTAACAAGGTAACCATATGCGAACGGCTTAGTATCTCTAAGCTGCAGTTTCCCCAACTCGAAAGAAACAGGGATATTTATGTTATCTGTAGCTCAGGGGGTTGTTGTGAGGATTAAATACACACACGTAAAAGGCTTTGCTAATACTTTGCAGATAGGAAGCACTCTCGTGCACTGTTAGTTTTAGTATCTCATGGACCAAATGTTCTTTGTAACATACTTTGGGATTAAATTCCTCCTGCATATTTATTTTCAGGAGGACAGTCTTGGTATTAATCCATCAATCCTGAACTTGCAAAGAATTTAGAGTGGTAGGTACTCAATTAAGCCCTGGATGATATTTGGCTTTGCATTATTTTCTACAAATTTCTCATATTTATGTCTTGTATTACTGTTAAGTTCCCTGAACAAAGGGACTGTTTTATACTTTGATTCTATCTTTAAAAGCACCTGGCACAGGGCTAGGTAGGGAACACTCATCATTCAAAGTTGAATCATAAGAGAGCAGTGATCTTATTTAGTCAAGATGTGAATCCATCATCGCCTACTTGGGGGAGGAAAAAAGCCTACAGCAGAAATGATAGCTTTTTGTCAGAGTCTTGATATGGTTCTGGCATGGAAGGCTACACAATGCTCTTCTATGGAGGAGAGCTCTGAGATGAAGAACATTTTCATCTAGCCTAGGGGGTGGGAAGAAAGAATCTGAAACTCCTTTTTTTATCATTAAAACCTCCCTTCTTTACCTTTCAATATAGTTTTTCGGGGGGGGGGGTGATAGTTAATTTTCAGTCACTGTACTCAATTAGAAAGTTAATGCCAGACAATATTAACCAGCAGTCATAACTGAAATAGATTGCATATCTGAAGGATTTGGAGTTAAACTTTGACTAGTCTTATAATAACCCAGACAAACCGTCCGACAATAATCTCAGACAGATATGTATTGATCATATAGAAAATAACCTTTGGAATAGGTTAGAGAGGCTTTTTTTTTTTTTTTTTTTTTTTTTTGGCCATGCCATGCAGCATGCAGAACTTGCCAGACTAGGGATCGAACCCATGCCCCCTCCATGGAAGCGCGGAGTCTTAACCACTGGACCGCCAGGGAAATCCCTATAGAAAACAACCTTTGAACAGAAGGTCTCTAAATGATTTGCAAGCACGATTGATCTCAGAGCCTCCCCTTCCTCTACCCTACCCTGAGCCACAGCCCCTGACTCTCAGATTCAAGCTGGGAAATTTCAGACTCCAAGAAGCTGGCTCGAAATGAGAAGATGTGTTCAGATGAGCTTCACAGAGAGGTGATAGACATCTAGGTGCTCAAGGATAGATCTGGATGGCTCGGGGCAGGCCGTGTGGCTTGGTCTCTGCAAATGGGATCCGTGAGCCTAAAACGGGACCAGGCTGAACTCAGATTCCGGAATGAGCCCAGGCAAGATGCCTGGGCAGAGGTCAGAATCCCAAACCAATCACTCACATGTGGTTCCAGCAGGAATTTGCTCCACAATTAGACTCAAAGCAAGACTAGAGTTTGCTAAGTGATCGGGCCAAGGAGGAGGCCAGCCAGAGAGTTGGGGTGAAGGCGGAGGGTGCAGTGAGCCTGCGGGGCTTGGAGCCCCTCTTGAAGGCCTGACCAGGCAGCTTCAGGGCTCTGTTTCTGCTGCTGGTGAGGACCTGGTACTCGGCCGGGAACCAGCGTCTGACAGAGCCCTGCTGAGTTTATGAATGTGTCTAACCACAAACTTTCTGATCTCCAAGCCACATTGAGTGCGAGAGCTAAATCAAGCATGGAATATAATAATAATTTCTCTGGGGCCCCATGCGGATTTGCCTTTCATCTCTGACTCAGTAACTATCCTTTCTCCCAAACAGAACTGAATAAAAATTCCAGTAATTTCTGAGCTTCAATCCATTTTCTTTCTTCCTCATCCCCTCCCCTCCCCTCCCTTTCACTTAGCCCCCAAATGTCCCATTCAATCCTTCCTTTTCAGGCACCTCTGGAAAAAACCCAAGAAGTTGTCTAAATGGCTTGTGTTTTTTTCTTTTACCCTTTTATGGAAGCTGCAAAAGGAGAGAGTCCCTCAGAGAATGCGGAGATGCTATGACAGGGCCACAGATGGGAGATGGAGGTCCCAAAGTCAAACAAGACCCAGGCGGCAGTTTCCAAGCTAGCTGCTACGCATTCTTGTTTTCATGGTTTTTCTCTCTTTTCTTCTGGAGAGAAAGCCAGATGCTTAGGGCTGAGAACCTGGTCTCTGACGGCACTGGGTTGAACCTGGGCTGTGGAGCTCTGGAGAGTAAGGGCTCAGAGGCTGTCTACAGGGACACCAGAGAACTGGCCCCAGAACACCCCAGGTTCCACAAGCAGCTGGCAGACGTTCCAGCCCGTCGTTCACCTAGCTAATGCCTCTTCCTTCTGTAGAGCTCAGCTGAAAGCCTCCCATCATCCCCAGACTCAGGTTGCCTGGCACATGCTCCTGTAACTCTCCTGAGCACAGATCCCAGGCGGTACTCGCACACTGATGTGTGTGGGTACTGGCTCAGGTCTGCCACCCCCTCCAGACTGTACGCTCCCTGGGGGCAGGGAGTGCATCCACGCTCCTCCCAGAAGGATGCTGAGTGCCCAGAGCGGACGTACACCAAAATCAAAGCTCAGAAAGGTGCAGGGACTGACCGGCCCGGAGTTTAGAGCTAGTTTGTGATGAAAAGGGGTCTGAATTCAAGTCTGTCTGATTCCAGAGCCTATGCTCTTTCCACTCTGCCAGGAAACTGGATGGGATTCTTACGGCTCGTTTCATCTCTCGCCAATCCAATTGGCAGAACTGGAGAAGCCAAACTTGTTAAAAGACGAAGGTGGACAAGGGCATATTGGCTCTTACTTCCCCAAAGGCATGTGTCATTCGTGGCTGAAGACACTGGTTAAGCGACTGGCTCTGGTGTCAATCACTGGTTTCAGATTCTAGCTGTGCAACGTCCGTGCTACTTGCCCGGGAGTGAGTTTGCTAACTTCTAAAAGGCTCGGTTTCCTTATCTGAGGAATGAGGATAATTATACCTGGTATTTGGTGAGATTGGGAGGATTAAACACAGAGCCCAGGGCCAGCAGGCTCTCAGAGGCATTCGGCAAAAGGCCGCTGATGTTATTACTGGTCTAAAAGGTGGCGCTTCCTCACCAGAGTCCAGGGTGGGGGAGGGCAAACGAAACGGCACAGATGGAGCTGCCTTTTCTCTAAAGGACAAACTCTTCCTGGAAAGCAGATTTGGACCCAAGGTCATATAGGGAAACACCATGTGAACTGTCCGAGGAGCTTCCACGTGACACGAGATGAAGCCTAACGCCTTGGCTAATCTAATCCCTTGGGGACCCCAATGGCATGTCAGTAACAACAACCAGAAAGGCCCATCTTTCTCCTTCGTACTGTCACTCCTGTCTGAGAGCAGCTGTGCTGTCCTTTTGGTCTTTGGAGGTCAGTACCAGGAGTGTGCATGTGAAAATCCCTCTACAAGTCATAAAAACCACTCATTCTCAATAGCTCATGAATAAAAACAACATCCCACACACGTGGGAAAAGAAAACAGGCCTCCTCTGGCAGCGTAGCTGAGAACATACCATTTCCAGAATACTTGCAAAACAAAACACAACTGGATCACAATGAAGAAAATAAAAGAAAGAAAGAAAAGAAACCTTAACAACATAGACCTATTTCTTAAAAATCCTCTCCTGATAGTTTGTTCTCTTGCCCATTCCATCCACATTCTCCTGCCTCCTGCAAAACGTATATATATATTTATCTAAAGAAGCCTCACACTCTTGCTGATGAAAATTCAGCTTTGGAGGACCGATTCTTCTAAGCAGATGTTTTGTGTTATCTCAGTGCATTCCTCAAGAAAGTGTCTGTACACCATGCCAAGGAAAACAATCCTGTGTAGCAAGACTTTGTTCCTCTGCCTGAAAAAAAAAAAAAAAAAGTCCCCAAACAAGCTGACAGCTGCAAATGGTTAGAAATAAACTGGTTACTACTCTCTTCCCCAGCTCCCTCTGCCCGGTCCCAGCTGCCCCTCGCCCCAACCCCGAATTACCCTCGGACCCATTATCACACTGGTTGGACCAAAAGAAGGGAATACAGAATAGCAAGCGATGATACGTTCTAAACAGATTGTTAATTCTCTCAGACGTGCCATTTGCGGGGCGGAGGAAGTGCTGTTTCAGCCAGCCAAAGGAGCCTGCCTGTCACCTGCCCCTCTCTGTCCCCAGCGCCACTTCTCTGCTGCTGGAAGCTCCTTCTTACCCGCATCCCCATCTCCAGGTTGGCTGGCTGCCTTCCCTCGCTCTGTCCTGGCGTGGAGGTGGAAGTACATCAAGAGAGACCCGAGAAGACCTGAGAAAGGCATTCCTTCACTATGGATTGGCAATAAAAGCCATTAAAGGTGAACTCTAGCTAGTTCAGACCTGCCGAGTTTGCTGAAAATCAAATGGCCCAAATGAGATAGAGTGAGCTGAGAACACGGTGCTAATGAACCTCATTAGAACTGGAAAGTCAGACAGAAGCACCAGTACTTTGATCATGAGCCCCAGTCAGAATTTGCAAATGACTCAGCCTCCTGGTCGTGGATGATCTGTTGTGAGTATTTTCACAAATAAAACTTTTCTTTATTCATCAGCAGAATCTTTCTTCCATTATGTGCAGGGCAATGAAAACCCAGTCTTGTCTGAGATGTGGTGTATATGTATATATGTATGTGTATATACACATACATATACACAATGGAATATTACTCAGCCATAAAAAAGAATGAAATAATGCCATTCGCAGCAACGTGGATGGACCTAGAGATTATCATCCTAAGTGAAGTAAGTCAGACAAAGACAAATATCATATGACATCACTTATATGTGGAATCTAAAAAATAATACAAATCAACTTACTTACAAAACAGAAATAGACTCAGACATAGGAAATAAACTTACGGTTACTAAAGGGGAAAGCGGGGGAGGGATAAATTAGGAGTATGGGATTAACAGATACACACCACTATATACATAATAGACAAACAACAAGGATTTACAACAAGGATTTATTTATTTATATTGAATATAGCACAGGGAGCTATATTCAATATCTTCTAATAACCTTTAATGGAAAAGAATCTGAAGCTGTACACCTGAAACTAACACAGTATTGTAAATCAACTAGAGTTAAATTTTTTTAAAATACAGAAATATACACACAAAAAATACACACACACACACACACAAAATACCAAGTCTTGTCCAAATAGTTTCTAATCTATAAACTTCTCTCCAGCCCCACTGCCACTTCCCTAGCTCAAGCCACCATCACCTCCTGCCTGGTTGGCTGTGGCTCTCCCTTAGTGGCGCTTCCTTCCTTTACTCTTGGATTTCTTCAATATCTACCAGGCACATGGAGGATCTTCCTGAAATGCAGCTCTAACTAGGATGTCTTCTTTCTGCGCAAAACTCTAAAGCAGCTTCCTACTGCTTTGAGGTAATATCAGAGCTATTTAACACAGCAGGCAAGACCCTCTCTGGTTTCATATGTGTGCATATCTCCATTATTACCTCTGGATCCTCCCAACTTGCATATAATACCCCAGCCCTCCAGAGCTAAGATCCATTAGCTCACTTCTGGGCGTTGCCGCATATTGTAGAGTTGGTAGCTGGAAACTCTCTTCTTCAGCTTCCCCTTTTTGTGTGGCTAACTCCCATTTGTTATTCGAGCCTCAACTAAGTTATCACTTCCTCTGGGTTGTCCTCCTTGCCCACCTCACCCCTAGTCTAGTTAGGTGTAGCATAATACCCTGTACTTCTCCCATGATCACACTTACCATTGTTTTGTCATTTTTTTTTTTTTTTTGGTCTCCATTAGAATAAAAATTTTGAAGCGTCGAGGAACGTCACTTTCCAGTTCACAGTTATATCCCTGGCATCGAACGCGTACCAGAATACGGGGGTTCTCAATAAGTATTTGTGGAGTGAATAAGTGAACAAATGACCATATAATGTGGGGATGGTGAAGAGCTTCGCCTGCTTGGGTTCCCTTTCTTCTCCTGTCCCCAGGCAATGGCCCTTGAGTCACAGTCTGAAAACCATTGTGCTATGGAAAGATCCCCCAGGGAACTGCTATTGGCCCACCTTTAACCTTGTCAAGTCCAAGGCCATAAGGCTGCAGTGAAAATTAATACCCATTTAACTCTTCACACCTACCAGATCTCAGATGCATCTTCGTATTAAGTTTTCACCCATACTGGGAAAGACACCTCCTCAAATTGTATTTTATATTTATATCAAAGCACCTATTTTCATATAAATAGAAAACTATCAGGTAGGTCATTTTCCAGAGTTACTAAAGTTTGAAATAAGCCAGGATGGATTGAGAAACAAATAATCCTGGGATACATGATTGGGGAAGGCAGGGGAGAGGGAAAAGATAGCCAAAGTAAATCATTCTTTTGAGAAACGTGGATCCAGAAAGAACAATGATTGGATCCCAACTTGAGGGGTGCTTTGCAGAGCCAACAGGGAACAGGAAGGAATTGATCTGAGGCAGGGGTGTAACTGTTGGGGGATCTTCTCCAGACAGAAAGGGTCTAAGAAAGGAAAACTTGCCAAAGAAGTTCAGAGCAGACTCTGCATGCAAAGACCCACCCTGCATGAGGCTGAAGGGGATGCAAGTGGATGCAGATGACTCTTTCCATCTGAGCTGGAAGGGTTCTGGCAGGGACTGAGAAAAATTGGTGAGTCATTGCATTTGCACGTAAGACCCAATGAAGGTAAGATGGTGGGTTAGGGATGAAACCAGAAATGTAGCTTTAAAATCTGATCACTGGGTCAAAGTAGAGCTAAATTCATGGACTAAACTGTATATCTGTAAAGTACTTACTTGAATATGGTCTTAACCAGAAATCAATTATTCAAATGCCTTCAAGGGTCAGAAAGGGACATAAAAGCGTCAAGTAGGCTGGCTGTAATACAATAGGGAATGGCACAGACTGTGACAACTTGGAGAGTGCTTTATGCAGGAAAGAAAAATTGTCTCAGCCTTAGCTGTGTTGAGCAGGAATATGGGTCCAGGATTGCCAGAACTTCTGGTCTTTCAAGAGAATCGGAAGTCTAGATTCTAATGTGAAATCTCTTCATAGTTAAATGTTGGTAGTTCAAAAACATTAAAATTTTTTAAAAAACAATTTATTTTTAATGTAATTTATTTTTACATAGTTAACTCAGCCTGGAAAAGTTGACTCTCTACGACAGCTTAATTTTTAAATTTTACTTTAAAAAATTAAAAAAATTTACATTACATTACATTTTTAATTTACATTAATTTTTTTTTAATTTTAAAATTTTAAAAATTAAAAAATACCTTGGTAGCAATGAGCACCTGCAACATCCAAATCTTAGTGTCTAATACCATTCTTCAAAAAGGGGAATCAGGGCTCCTTGGAGAAATAGCTGATTCTAGGGCTGGGGCAGGAAATAGAACACTTTGTAGCTCCAGAAAGAAAGGGAGTCCTCGGACTTCCCTGGTGGCGCAGTGGTTAAGAATCCGTCTGCCAATGCAGGGCACACGAGTTCGAGTCCTGGTCCGGGAAGATCCCACATGCCGCAGAGCAACTAAGCCCACGTGCCACAGCTACTGAGCCTGCGCTCTGGAGCCCGCGAGCCACAACTACTGAAGCCCACGCACCGCAACGAAGAGTAGCTCCCGCTCACCGCAACTAGAGAAAGCCCGCGTGGAGCAATGAAGACCCAACGCAGCCAAAAATAAATAATAAATAAAATAAATTAATTAAAAAAAAAAAAAAGAAAGAAAGGGAATCCTCGATAAAAACACAACAACGGAGGTGTGTCCAAGGGACCCTGGAGGCAACCTGAAAGAGCTCCTGCAAGGCCGAAGCTGGAATTTAAGCAAGAAAATAAATGGAGTAGTATTAGATTATAACCGAAAGTATAAAATAAATACCCACGAGTCTAGACTGATAGAAATAAATGATTGAATAAATAAGTGGGAACAGACAAACTGCAGCAGAATTCCAAATAATGTACGTAGTTACTTTCCCCTGAAGAAAGTGGAACTCCTTTCCATAGCCTTGACTGTGGGGTATGCCAGGTGACTTGCTTCCAAAGAGTGCAGTTGGAAAGGGAGGTGGGAAGAGTAACTTTAAAATGGAGAAACCTGGCAGACACAACGTTGGCCAGGTAACTAAGGTCAATGCCATCACTGATTAGTCATGTTCTTGGCATATACCTTTGATATGATGTGAGGAAGATGTCACTTCGGCTCTGTGGACTTCTGACCCAAAACCCGTAACCCGAATGGAACCATGAGAAAAATATTAGACAAACCCAAATTCAGGGACATTCTACAAAACATTTACCAGCACTCCTTTAAATTGTGGAAGTCGTCAAAAACAAGTAAAGTTTGAGAAAACGTCAGCTCAGAAGAGTGTAAGGAGACCTGACAACTAAATGTAATGTGGTATCCTGGATGGAATCCAGGAACAGGAAAAGGGCATTAAGGAAAAACTTCTAAAATCTGAATACTGTGTGGAGTTTAGTTAATGAAAATGTACCGATGTTAGTTCCTCATTTGTGACAAATGTCTTATAAATGTAACATAAGATGTTCCCAACATGGGAAACTGGATGAGTTATATGTGGAACTCTCTGTCTTATCTTTGCAATTTTTCTGCAAATATAAAACTCTTCTAAATAAAAAGTTTATTTATATTAAAAAAAAAACCCCACTCTGTGGGCCAAAAATATTCAATAGGGCCCAGGGGCCATGAGTTTGTACCCTTTGGTTTATGCACTGACAATTCTCTGTTTCCTGATGACACTCTCTGATCAGAACTGGCTACATAATTTGCGGAGGCCCTTTTTCAAAAATTATAAAGAATTTCAAGATGGCGACAGCAAATATTAAACCAAGCATGGGGCACTTCTGAGGGCAGGTCCTGTGTGACCATACAGGTTCCATGTCTGGGAAGCCAACCGTTTCTGATACACAGCATGGTCCAAACAGAGCTATCCAGCTAGTAATTACCCTTGCCAGATAAAACTCCCAGCACATACCCTTTATTTGTCCATTAACTAATTTTAAAAATTAACAAATACATATATTTGGGGATGGGCTAGATATTAGAAATTCAGCAATAATCAGAAGAGCTAAATTAGACTGATAAATTATAAGGTCCCCTTATAATGTAAGTGAACCCTGGCACTGATCGGACACCCTTGAGGTTCTTCCCCTCACTCTCTCTAATTTCTCCTTTTCTCCTGTTTCAACTGCAACACTATTTACTATAATGGGACTTCTGACGAAAGTGAATTTTTTAAATTATAAAAACATGGAAAAGCTTCATGAGGTTATTTTATAACATTTGCAATTAAAAGTTTCAATTACGTTGGCTCCTGAGAGAAACTTAATTTCCTGAGCACCTAATGGCACCAGATATTAACATATATTAATATTATTCATTACCAATCAAACAAGCCCGACAAACTCAGGAGTTATTTCCCGCACTTTGCAGATGAGAAAATGGGAATCACCTGTGCCCAAGTGACACCGGTACTAGGTGATGGAGCTGGAATCTCAACCCAGATCCGTCCCACTGCAAAGCATATAACACACCCTCAAATAATACAACTAATACACCCTCTACCTTCATAATTCCTTTAAAGTTATTTAAAAAATTAACCTCACCTTCAAGAACGTACCTCTGAATAGTTAGTTTTACAAATCCTCAACTGAAATAAATTACTGTAAGGCCATTAGCCAATTTTAAGGTCCTTAATCAAACATGACTTTTGAGGAGAAAAGTCTGAGAGTTCAGGACATTTGTCTTTTGGAATTTGGTGGAGGTGGATGGGAAGAGGATGCAAGTGACTAAAGCAATTGCCTCTCTTGGACTTGAGATTCTGAAGCAGAGGTGAGAAACTGTCGGCTGCAGGCCAACCTTAGCCAGAAGGCATGTTTTCTTTGGACTACGTAGTATTTTTGAAATGCTGCCAACATTTAGAAATTGGAAACTACGATACAAATATTAAGAAGTCTGGCTTCTCTTGGAAAAACTCGAAAGACCTGGCACTAGTGGGCTGAAATTCCCACATGGCAATAACTAAGTGATGTCTGCTCCCTGTAAACTGGAGATGCTATACTTACCTGGGCAGCCCCATTCATTTCATTCATTTACTTTGCCAGCCTAGACCCTTTAAAGAAAACATTGTGTTTCTCTGTGTGGAAGCAGGTAGTTAATACACTTTTTTGTTTTGTTTTGTTTTGTGAGGCCAGGTGAGGCTTGGTTGCATAGAAAATATCTATTGGCTATACTAGAGAACCATTACCCTAGGAACACCGTCCCTGAGTATGTAATGCTTTCAGATTCCATCTTCCTTCCAGGCCCCTCTGAGTCCTGCAGTGGGACCGTCCTCTTTCTAAAGTGCTCCATTTGACACAAATGTGCAGAAGGTACCATTTGCTTTTTTTCTGAAGGCAACCCCACTGGGCACATTGATAGACAGACTCCTGGGGGTGATGAAAGCAAATGGGTTTGGTGTTTTGCAACCCTACATATTTTCTTTGGTAACCTTCCTAGGTGGTCCTCAAGTTATGTAGGCTTGACTTTCTTACTGCCTGCCTATTTACACAATACATGGACACCGCTAAACCCCCTTGGCATGGCGCATTTGGTCTATTCTACATTTACTACCTACTGTGGTGCCTTGGTGATGTCACACAGAAACACTGTCAGCTAGCTGTCACTGGAGGAGAGAACAAAAGCCCCACCCCATGCATCCTGAGAGGATCCTAGGAGCCCCCCCGCCCGACCACCGCTGCCCATTCCCATGACAACCTTGCAGAGCAAGTGTCCCCTTGTCCAACGGCACCTCTCCCCGATTCCTAGGAAGGTTCTCACATGTCCTGGCCCCAAAGGCATTAGCACTCTTTGGGACTGTAATTAGCAATTCTTATATGTTTTCGAGTTCTCTGAAAAAAACTCCTAACTTATAAACCTATGGTTTGTGTTTCAGACAGGTATTTGGGAACATAAATTTATAAAAGTAGGTGACTGCCTCATTTCTTTTGCTCTAATCATATGAGTAATGTTTAAGAAAATTTAGAAAATCCTGTCAAGTAAAGATACCATTATCAACCGTAATCCCACCAAGAAATAACCACTGGTAATATTTGGTATGTAACCTTCCATTCTTGTCTCTGCATATATATAATATATAGTTTTTAAAAAGTAAGATTAGAATCAAATTATACATTTAGTTTGTGTCCTCCTCTTTGCACTTAACATAATGAGTATTACATATTTTTTGAACAATGAATTGTCATATACCCATGATACAGATTTAACAATTATCAAGACAAAATAATGCTTGAATGACTTTCCTTGAACATATCTTTGGCAGTTGGTCTCTGACAATTTTCCTTGGATAGATTCTTAAAAGTGGGTTTAACCCCATAGTTTATATTAATCGTTCATGCACATTTTGTACTTTAGTCCACACGAAATTTGTTTGCTTCCAGAATATGAACATGTTCCCAAAGCTTGAAATAAAATTAATGGGCTCTATTTATCCTGCAGTGTTGGTATTCCCTGGCACTCCACTGACTTCCTTGGCAGTGTGAATGCCTTCGTTGGAGAAGCACTGACATAGGACTTAAGAACTAAAGCTGTAAACAGCAATTAGCAGTCTTCCTTTGAGTACAGCAGTGGTTCTCAACCCTTCCTGCACATTAGAATTATCTGGGGAGCATATTTAAAAAAAAAAAAAAAAAAAGAATGGCTGTTATTTCCCACTAGAGCAATTCAATCTGAAAATTTCCAGATGATTCTCACGTTCAGCCCTACTTGAGAAACAGTGGCTTAGATTATGATTCTTAAATTGTGGTCCCTGGACCAGCTGTGCCAGCAATAACTGGGAACTTGTTAGAAATGCACATTCCCAGACCCCAAGTTAGAGACACTAAATCTGAATCTTTGGGACTAGGGCCCAGCCATCTGTGTTTTAAGATGCCATCCAGATAATCCTGATCCATGCCGATGTTTAAAGAACACTAGCCTAGAATATTCCTTTGTGCATTTTCCTGGCTCAAGGATACACGGCCTGCTTAACCAAACAGGGAGGCTCGCTGAAGATTCACAGAATCTGGTTTCAGACTGGAGTCTAAGTCTCTTGCCTGCCACTTGCTAGCTACGTGATTTTGGGCAAGTGAATTAGCCTCTCTGAGGCTCAGTTTCACCATGCAGGCCAGGAGGGTAATATTAACAGTACTTACCTCATTAGGTTGTTGTGAGGATTAAATCAGGAAAAAAAAAAAAAAAGAAAGGTGTTTTCCAACATAGATAGAGCTTGATAAATATTTGCTATGATCATTACCCATCAGAAATACCATGATAGTTTTCAGGAGGTCAGGAAGGCAGCTTTGGAGGTAGAGGAAGCCAAATGATCTGGAGGTTGACCATCCAAAACAGATGTTTATTTCCCAACTTTTCTCTAGTACAGACTTGGATTTAGATTACACCAGCTGTTGGTGTGAACAGATGAGTCTCCCAAGATGAGACAATAAATCATTCTCCCAGGAGCTGTCCTTCAAACTGTGGAAGTGCTAAAAATATATGGCTAGAGACATGGACTTGTGGACCTGAAAACTGCCAGGGGTGGGAGGAGGGGCATAGGAAGGGGACTCCGCCAACACCTAAGCAATGTTTTCAAATGGGAGCCATAAAAGCACCTGCAGGGCTTGTTAAAACACAGATTGCTGGGCTGCACCCCAGAGTTTCAGCATGTTTGGAGTGGAGTCCGACGTTTCGTGCTTCTAATAAGTTTCCAGGTGATGGTCATGCAGCTGGTCGGACCTCACCTTCACGGCTAAATTGAAACCTAACGGAAGTGGAAGGCAACACTGAACTGTGCGCTATAAAAGTTTAAGAAAGGAAGAAATGTTCTCCAAGACTTTCACATTTCCTCTGTAAAATTTAAACTCCCCTGAGGTACTATTTAGGTTTGCCTTGGCCAACTTTACAGACATGCTGATGGCCGCGTTTTCATTTGAACCCTGGGTCCTTCGCAGGGGATTGGAGAGGTGGATGCATGGGCACCCACAGCCTTTGGTCTGCTCTCATAGGCAGTGGTAGGGTGAAAAATCAATCATTCAGTTGTACCTCCTCCTCCCAAGAAGCCGACACATATTAATCACTTAGTATATACTAAGTGTTTGTATGCACATGTCATCGAGTCCTTTCTCCAATCCTGTGAGGTAGGTATTACTTGTATCCCAATTTTACAGATGAGGAACTGAAGCTCAAGAGAAGTTAAATGTTGAACTTCCCCGGTGGCACAGTGGTTAAGAATCCACCTGCCAATGCAGGGGACACAGGTTCGAGCCCCGGTCCGGGAAGATCCCACATGCCGCGGAGCGACTAAGTCCGTGAGCCACAACTACTGAACCTGCGCTCTAGAGCCCGCGAGCCACAACTACTGAGCCCGCATGCTGCAACTACTGAAGCCTGAGCACCTAGAGCCCATGCTCCACAACAAGAGAAGCCACCACAGAATCTGTGAGAAGCAGATGAGAGGCTCAGGCTTCAGTGAGAAGCCTGAGCACTGCAACGAAGAGTAGCCCCCGCTCGCTGCAACTAGAGAAAGCCCGCGTGCAGCAGCGAAGACCCGATGCAGCCAAAAATAAATTAATTAAAAAAAAAAAGAGAGAGAGGTTAAATGTTCTGAACACACACAGTACTAAGGATTTTCAGAACTCAGATCTAAAAACCTTTGCTTTTCTCTTTCTGACCCACGCAATGGGTAGAAGAGTCCTTGCTTGTAGGCTGAAAACCACGTGCACGGTTGGGAACGAACCGGGCATTGTTGGATCTGAGCTGGAGTGGGGCTGAGGTCATGGGAATGGACTCAGCATCAGGATGTGGATAAAGGGTGCATAGCCTAGATTCCCGCTCACCTGCCCTCCAGCCAGCTCTGGTCTCAGCCTCTGGAAAACTGAACAGGAGGGAGAGGTGGCCTTGACCCCATCCAGTTCCTCACACACTACCCTCAAGGATGTGGCTAGGATGATAACATCCGTCCCCAGTCCCACCTCCAAAGGGACACTTCCAGGGTTTAGTTCCAGGAGCATCAGAACCACGGGTCAGCTTAGGTGAATGACTAGGGGGATGAGGGCTGGGGATCTGGTGTGCCGGAGTCTCTTCCCGTCTCACCCTGCTGGCTCACTCTCTGGTTTTCTGGTCCACTCTTCCAGCCCCTGCCACTCCTGATTCACTCTCTGACCCAGAACCACACCTGGGGAACCATGTGCATCTTTGGTGATTATATGATTGGGCAGGGAAGGAGCCTGGTCATAAAGTGATAAGGGAAACGGAGGTCTTATCATGTCGGGAGGCCAGGAGAAAACTGGAAAGATCAGGTTCAAACACTGAAAGGCTGTCATTTGGAAAATGAATGGGAGAAGAAAACAGCAAGCCACTCACCCAGGGCCACAAAGCTAACAAGTGCGGGAGAGGAATTCGAGCCCATTTCTTTCTGACTTCAAAGTCTGTTCTCTTTCCACGACTCTATTCTGTCTCTTTTTATGGCTGAAGGCAGTCCCTTTCTTCTTCCCTTCCTTCTTAAGATCAACGGGAAGATGCACTGTTGTATTGCCAGAGGTGTCCAAAGGTGGGATTCATTGCCTGGGGTGGTGGTGAGTTCCCCACTCAGGGAGATGTTCAAGTAGAGGCCACTTGCTAGTGTTGTTAGAGAGGGGATCCAGGTAAGAGAAGGTGGTTTCCACTACTGGTTGCATATGACAATCACCTGTGTTTGTTAATAGGCCAGATTCCCAGTCCCCCTTCAAGTCCCCTGGGTCTCAGGTGCAGCTCAGTTATAGCTAATTTTAAAAAGCACCTTTGGGGATTCTAACGCAGCTTTTGGGAATCGTTGGGGTCTCCTTCAACTCTGAGATGCTATGACCATAGTGACCGTGGTCTAAGAGAGGGCCAGTGCTGGTGTTAACAGCGACAACTATACTAGCTAAGTGTTGAGTGTTTACTCTGGTCCAGGGCTGGTGCATTACTTCATTAAGTACTCACAACTACCCCATGAGGCAGGCACTACCGTCATGCCCATTTCACAGATAAGGAAGATTAAGTTTCCTGCCCAAGGTCACACCACAAGGAGGTGGAGGAGCTGGGCTGTGAGTTCAGGCAGGCTGGCTCTAGATCTTCTCCCTTTAATCAGAGGAGGAGAAGGCACCAAATGTGACCTGATCCAAAGCCGTCCAGCCCAAGGCAGGTTCTGAGTAAAACCCACCAGCGGCTAATCTCCCAAATCACAAAATTCCACAGCACAGAAATGACCAAGAGAGTGAAACAGACTCTCAGACTACGAAATGACTATAACAACTGAAAGTGTCGCAAAGCTCTCAAGGTATACATTATAGGCATTTCTTTGGTCTTTGGTGTTGTATTCGACTTTTAAAATTTAAACTTTTCAACACAGCACGAGTGCACCCCAGTAATTCCTACTGCTATTCCTTCACTCAAAAACAAAACAAAACGTGCTCCTTAAAAATGGTTTTATTGGGTCCTGGAATGTTCAAACAAAATGACATTAAGTATATTGACACAGTTAAAACATTAACCCTAGTGAAACTCCTGATGTGCTAATTCAACAGAGCCCGCCCAAGCCTTTCTGGGAAAAGCTGGGTCACCTGCTGTACCTTGGCCAAATCCTCACCCACCACGTGGCCTGGAGGCCAGCTTTAGCACCAGGAGTGCAACTTTAGTGCAGGGACTTTCTCAACCAAATATGTTCTATTTCCTCCCTCAGGGTCATCTCAGTCTTGGGAGAGTCAAGGGCAAAAAAAGGAGATGTGATGTCTATACCCTGAGCGCTGAACTCACAGGGGACTTTCCAGGTTACATGCCCTATTAAACTAACCCTCTCATTAAAGTTGACTCTGGGCAAAACTTTGGGAGGAACAGAGGTGGTCTTCTTACTGCCAAGCTCCCCTCCCCGCAGCATGGCTAATTACCCTTGTTCTTGCTTCCAGCCTAAGGTCCTTAAGCTATTCTTGCTTTTTAATGATCCTCTCTCTCAAAGTTCCTAACCCTTTGTGAGAAAGGTTAAAACTCACTGGAGGGCTTCCCCGGTGGTGGCGCAGTGGTTGAGAATCTGCCTGCCAATGCGGGGGACACGGGTTCGAGCCCTGGTGTGGGAAGATCCCACATGCCGCTGAGCAACTGGGCCCGTGAGCCACAACTACTGAGCCTGTGCGTCTGGAGCCTGTGCTCCGCAATGGGAGAGGCCGCAACAGTGAGAGGCCCGCGCACCGCGATGAAGAGTGGCCCCCGCTCGCCGCAACTGGAGAAAGCCCTCGCACAGAAACGAAGACCCAACACAGCCAAAAATAAATAAATAAAAATAAATTAAAAAAAAAAAAAAAACCTTGGCTAGTTTAACAAACCACAGTACCAATTAAAAGAAAAAAAAAACCTCACTGGAAAGAGTTGCAACAGTTTGAATGGAATCAACCAGTCAAGAGACGTCTGGGACCTTCCCCTCTGCCTAAGGAAGCTCAATTTAACCTGGGGCTGGGAAGAGGCAGAGCCAAGGTCACCTTTTTAGACCCAGAAATCACCTGGGAAACCAGGTCACAACCTCTCACCAGGCTCCTGATCAATCGGGGTGACCTTTGGAGAGGCCTGATGAACCTCGGTAGGTTTCAGGCTCCTCAGGTGACGTCCACGAGGTGTGGCCGAGATCAGTGTGTCTCAAACTCTTCACTGCAGGCGCTGAGGTGCTGCCGAGCTAGCGGAAGGAATAAGGGATCTCTTCTCCCACCTATCCATCCACGTCGATGTTCAAGTTCTATGTAGGATTTCACTTGACAAAATCGGGTGACTTTTAAGGTCCCTTCCAGACCTAACATTCTATCGTTCTGAGACTCTATTTCCCACTGAAATAGACAGCTGTCTCCCCAGCCCATGCTGACCTGAGGACTGCTAAAGGGTGGACACCTCTTCCCTGGAGTCCTGGGGGTATAAGTCTGTCCCTGCCAAGTGACTAGGAAGATGCCTCATTTTCTGCACATCCTGGCATCACACGGGACCCTCAAAGTCCCTGGGATTCTGCCAAGTGCCTATGAAAACCGAGCCAGATGCAGACAGCTGGGGTCTGGGTGGAACAGCCACTTCAAGCAGCATACCCCAGGCCGGGCCCCTCAGGGCACTGGCTGATTTGTGATGGAATTAAAGACGCTTTCCGAAATTTCAGCTATGGCCCCAGAATGTTCCAAGCCCATGAGAAGGTCATGTGAAATTGGTGAGGATTGGGCATAACCTGATAAGAGTGGATGTTCTCTAGCCTGAAGCCTTGGAGTCAGAAAGCTCTGAGTTCATAATTCTGATGCCCCTCATTCCAGCTCTGTGGCCTTGAGCACATGATTTCATCTTTCTGAACCTCAGCTTTTTCATAGGTCAAACGGACAATGAGACAGTTTGGCATAGTGTCTGGCACTGTAAATGTTCTTACCAGGTCAATGCCTGGGCTGCCTTAAAATGTGATGAATAATAAAATAAGCCAAAAAATTAAGGGGCTCAAAGTTGCCCAGCTGTGTGGATGGATACCCATTGCTTAAGGTATCAAATCGATTCTCTTTCTACGTGGGCTTCTCTGCCTAAAGTCCCAGGCTCCCCATAACACATGGCACAGAATCAAATGTTTCTAGCTATTCCCAGGGGCCTGATTCACTCTTTGCACCCAGAAGCTGGAAAGCGTGTGTATTGTTCAGAAGATCAAGGCCAACCATCCCCCAAGTCCCCCCACCTTACTCCTGTGGCTTAGGGCGAGACAACCGCCTAATAAATCAAGGCCCATTATGAGTTCCTCCAAGCTGATTCACACACATAGCTCCTTGGCTCCTACCTGGGCAGAGAAAAGACAAGACCGAGAATTCCCTGGACCTCGCCCTCCCAGGACGTGATGAAAACCTGACACATGAGAACTTGTAGTGATCTGTGGTTCTCCAGTGTGCCATGAGAGACGAAGAGACCACTTATAATGTTACTCACTACAGAGCAGAACTGGCAGAAAGAAGGGTGCTTCCTGCAGTTCCCCAGGGATGTAACATGACCAGTTACCCTATCGCCCCCCAATCCTATTCAAAGCCCTCAAACAATATCATAGACTTCTAGGACTTGGCGCTGTGTGGTCTTTATGTGTTAAACATACAATTAAATGAGTAAAACTTTATTAAGGAAGGTACTGGGGGAGGGGAGAATACATTGATGAATAAGATAATAAGAGAACAGTCAAGCAGATGGAACAGATGTGGAGGGAGAAGAAAACGTCCATCAATTTCACCTACCATGTGCCAGGAACCATTCGGGTCCTTCACAGCAGCGATCCTCAACCTTTTCTGGCACCAGGGACCGGTTTCGTGGAAGACAATTTTTCCATGGAACCGGGGAGGGGGGGGTGGTGGTGGGCGAGGGGAGGGTTGGTTTTGGGAAGATTCATGGGCATCACATTTATGGTGCACTTTATGTCTATTATTATTACATTGTAATATATAATAAAATAATTATACAACTCACCATAATGCAGAATCAGTGGGAGCCCTTGTTTTCACTTGCCACTCACTGATAGGGTTTTGCTATGAGTCTGCAAGCAATTGATTTATTATGGTCTCTGTGCAGTCAAACCTCTCTGCTGATGATAATCTGTATTTGCAGCCACTCCCCAGTGCTAGCAGCTCTCCTCAGCTCCACCTCAGATCATCAGGCATTAGATTCTCATAAGGAGCGCGTAAACTAGATCCCTCGCATGCGCAGTACACAGTAGGGTTCGAGCTCCTATGAGAATCTAATGCCGCAGCTGATCTGACAGGAGGCGGAGCTCAGGCGGTAATGCAAGTGATGGGGAGCAGCTGTAAATACAGATGAAGCTTCGCTCACTTGCCTGCCACTCACCTCTTGCTGTGAGGCTGGTTCCTAACAGGCCACGGGACTGGTATCGGTCCCTGGCCTGGGGGTTGGGGACTCCCTGCTTTACAGGAAAGGCGGGAAGGTGAAGCAGTAAGAGCGTGGATCTGGGACCCAGCCTGCCCACATTCACATCCCAGCACACGGTCACTTGGACGAGTTCTGTGACCTCTCGGTGCTTCGGAGGTAATAAAAGAACCTCTCCCACAGGACTTCATGAGGATGAAACAAATTCGTATATGCCGGCGCTCTCACTACAGAGCCTGGCGGGTAAGCTTTCTTGTTTCATCTCTCCATCTCATTTTGATCTTCATGAGGCGGGCGGGGTCTGGATTTTACAGTTGGAGAAACTGGAACACAAATAATGTATCTAGGGTCACAGGGGCAGTAAGTGGAGGTTTGGGAATTCAAACTCGGGCTCCAGTGATTCCAAGTCACTTAGACAAACAACAGTGATTGATGAGGGTTTTGTGAGAGAAGCGAGACAGCCTGTCAAAGGGGTGGACACAACGGGCCGTGGAGGCTCCAGAGTCAAGTCCAAAAAGGCAAGCAGGTCATTTATATGTGGGTGTGGGTGTAGAAGGACACCTAACCGTGGAAGCAGATTATTTTCCTTTTTAATCAGGACAGAGCATCTCTGTAAACCTAGTAAGCTGGTACCTTTAAAGAGTATCTGGGAAATAGGTACCTATATACCTCTCTTGCTCAGGTGCTGGCGGACTACATTCTTGATTTGTTATTGGGTTGGCTGAAAAGGTCGTTTGGGTTTTTCCGTAATGGTTTTTGCATTACAGAAAGACCCGAATGAACTTTTCGGCCAACCCAATATTTATACTGTACCCAAAACATAGTGGGCATCTAGTAAATGGTATGATTACCCATATTTGTTACCTTATGCTGGCCTGAGCTTAAATTTACATGTATTGCCCAGCATTCCTTAAAGTTTGTCCTCATGCGGTTAGATGCTCCTTAAAAAAATAATTTAAAGCAGGGGTCCCCAACCCCCGGGCCACACAGCAGGAGGTGAGCGGTGGGCAGGCGAGCAAAGCTTCATCTGTATTTACAGCTGCTCCCCATCGCGGCCCATCACTCACATTACTGCGTGAACCATTCCCCCGACTGTCACCCCTACCACTCCATGGAAAAATTGTCTTCCACGAAAGCGGTCCCTGGTGCCAGAAAGGTTGGGGACCGCTGATTTAAAGGACACCAAAGTTAAAGGAAATGCTGTGTATTCTATCCCTTTCCAGGAAATTTTCCGGTGTACATAAGCACCATAAAGGCTCTGAGAAATTCAACACTAAAGAAACCTGCTCTTTTTAATGCAGGGTTTCCTAAACCTACTTGGCCACAGAACCCTTTCCTAGATAATAGAAGCTTTGGGGAATACTGAAATTGCTCAACTGAATTTTGACTTCCCTGCAAGCAGGGGATAATTATTCCCAGTTTCCAGGTAAGAAAACAGAAACTCATCCAGTGGTGGCTGGCAGAGACACCAACAGAAGCCCAAGTCTTTGCCTCCAAAATAAGAACACTCACATTTCCAAAACACCACACTGGAAAAGCCACCATCCCAGACATTATGTCTTTTGCTTTTCATTTTTTAAGTCTCTAGGTAAAACTAAATGTTAGAAATAAGTGACTTGGCCAAAACCACAGAGCTGGTTAGGAGTGGAAGAGGGACGACGCCTACGTTTGCTAACTTTTTAAAAATCTATAAACATAGAAACAAGCTGTCATCGATTGCCATGAATGGTTTGAGTGCACCCCTGCCTGAGCTAAGATGTGGACCAGCAGCTGGCATGCTGGCATTCGGGGTTAGTTCCAGGAATGGAACTGGGAGATCCTGTCCTTTCGGAGTTCAGCAGCCCGGATGATCTCAGCCCATTCTTCCTGGCAACCAGCTGTTCACACTGGACTGATGAAAAAAAAAAATCTGGTCATTGGGTAATAAAATCATCCTCATTAAAACGATTGTTCTGCCTTCTTCCATAGGAAAAAACAGTGGAAGCCAACGCGCTTTAGCACCGGAACTCACCCACAGCAACGCTCTCTCCATCAACACCTCCCTCCAGCATTTCCCTGGCACAGCTGAGCCTGGGACAGAAGCCTCCCCCAGGCCTGCCAAGTTCCTCCTAGCAGAGCCCCCACAGAGTTCTGCCCAGAAGTAGCATCTGAAACAGAGGTGAGTCCTTTTGGCCACACGGCACAGCCTGTGCCCGGGAAGGGGAGCTTTGGGGAAGGAGGGAAGCTGAGCCTGGTCCTCAGCCGGCAGCCCCCCGCCTCCAGCCCCTCTGCCAGATGATGTCTCACAAGATACGAAGGTTGATCAGGCAGCCCCGGTCAAGAGCAAGTGGGATGAGCTTCTGTGAACCGCTAAGGGATGGAGATAGGCATCTTGCCCTAGAAATTAGCATCAAGCCAAGACCATTTAGTTTCTGCTGCACAGACCTGCCACAGGGCAGGAAGCAGGACGTGAAGGGGAGGAGAAGGGAGAAAAGGGACAGTCTGTAGAATATGTTTCCCTGAAGGTGTTTTCTAGCTGAGTTTCCTCCATGGGGTTTACCACACTCCTCTGAATTCTTACATTCACATTACATTTTTTACTTTTTTTAAAAAAATTAATTAATTAATTTATTTATTTTTGGCTGTGTTGGGTCTTCGCTTCTGTACGAGGGCTTTCTCTAGTTGCAGCAAGCGGGGGCCACTCTTCATCGCGGTGCGCGGACCTCTCACTATCGCGGCCTCTCTTGTTGCGGAGCACAGGCTCCAGACGCGCAGGCTCAGTAGTTGTAGCTCACGGGTCCAGTTGCTCCACGGCATGTGGGATCTTCCCAGACCAGGGCTCGAACCCATGTCCCCTGCATTGGCAGGCAGATTCTCAACCACTGCGCCACCAGGGAAGCCCCCATTTTTTACTTTTTTAAAAAAATTTTTTGGCCGTGCCACTTGGCACGTGGGATCTTAGTTCCCTGACCGGGGAACGAACCCATGCCCCTGCATTGGAGGCGTGGAGTCTTAACCACTGGACCGCCAGGGAAGTACCTCACGTTAACATTTTTTTAAAGCAAAGTAAGACATACAAAAGGACAGTGCCTATTTTTTTCCCAGTTCATGTTAACTCAATAAAAAATGTACTCACCACTTCCAGAGTGTCAGGCTCTGCATTAAGGACCGTGAGACAGTGACAATAAGATAAAGAAGGTAGGACAGGACTGACGTGGTTTTGAAACTGCATTCTGCAAGTGTTACAAAGGTGCCTGGGGCCGCAATGGGGTGTGGGGTGGTAAGATGCTGAGAAGCAGGTCCTCTCCTGCTCACCCGCCCTCTGCCTCATTCATCCTCTCCCCACCAAATTAGGTAGCCCTACTTTGATCTGTTCTCTATGATTCTTTGCAGGGAGAGCTGTTGGGAGACTTCATTTCCGGATGTTTACAAGCCCTTGGGAATATGTGAAGGTCCTTCCTGCAGGACCAGTCTGGGACCCGACTCTTATTAAGCATGCAAAGACAGATGCCAATATTGATTGCCCTAAGGGGTTTCTGGCAGAGGAGACATACTTATGGTTCATGGTTTGCTGGGAGCTCTGAGCAAGCTCAAGTGCTGGCTGGCCAGGCCTGGCACGGCCTTAAGCACCTACTTGCTCCCCTAGACAGTCTGCTGTGGCAGCTGTTGGGATAAGCCCCAGGGCACCTGGAGGTTTGGGTGCTTCTGGTGTCAACCATTTGATGAAGGGTGCCTCGGGCCTAGTAAGGTTTTCAACCTTGCAAGCTCCAGACACCTAACTGCTGTACAGACAGGCGCAAGAGGTACATGGACAGTCCATCCTGCCGCTGCGTTTCCTTAGGCACGTGATGGTCATGGGCGGGAGACAGCACGTAGCAGGCGTTAGGTGCCCAACAAAGTGTGCGAAGTTCAAGTCCTGGCCCCGTTAGTGCCTCATTTGTGACCTGGGGCGGGTGACTTCTCCCTTTAAGCCTGTATTTTCTCAACTGTAAATCAGGGGGCAGTGATTGTTCCCATCGCATGGGATCTAGGTGTTAGATTATCCATGTAAAGTGATAACATAGTAGCTAAGTACCTGATACATCTTGGACATTTTTAGTATTATTATCATTATTATTGACACATCTGAGAGGAAGAGCCCAACAAAGCCCAAGAAAATGTCACTTCACAGCCATAGCCCATTTGATGGACAGGATCTGGAAGCAAGGCTTGTCAAAATGAAAACGAGGGCTTCCCTGGTGGCACAGTGGTTGAGAATCTGCCTGCCAATGCAGGGGACACGGGTTCGAGCCCTGGTCTGGGAAGATCCCACATGCCGCGGAGCAACTGGACCCGTGAGCCACAATAGCTGAGCCTGCGCGTCTGGAGCCTGTGCTCCGCAACAAGAGAGGCCGCGATAGTGAGAGGCCCACGCACCGCGATGAAGAGTGGCCCCCGCTTGCCACAACTAGAGAAAGCCCTTGCACAGAAAAGAAGACCCAACACAGCTATAAATAAATAAATAAATAAATAAATAAATAAATAAATAAAAATTTAAAAAAATCATTTCATCATTACAACTTCTGTAGGATTTAGCAAACTTTAAAAAAAAAAAAAAGAAAACGAAAGCAGATTGAAGCAACTGCTGTGTTGATGGCAATTCTCTATCTCCTCAAGAACAGCATGAAGATTTTTTTTTTTCTGATCATAAGATGCATAAACGCAAGAAACTTCTCTCCTTAGAGAAATTCACCAGATGGAAGTTCTTTCCCAAGGAATTTCAGAATCTATCAATGTAGCACAAACGGGGTCAG
This sequence comes from Balaenoptera musculus, assembly GCF_009873245.2. Classification (NCBI taxonomy): domain Eukaryota; kingdom Metazoa; phylum Chordata; class Mammalia; order Artiodactyla; family Balaenopteridae; genus Balaenoptera; species Balaenoptera musculus. Next base: position 40,818,176 of record NC_045790.1, on the reverse strand, counting down.
GTGTTAACCCGGTATCAACTGTCATCACATTCTTGATGGCCCTGAAGGCCCAGTCAGCCAGAGTTTCACTGATGTTTTATTAGCTACAGGAATTGCATTTCAGAACATGTTTTGAAGGGAAATGTCATGAGCTTATCTTTCCAGGGACCAAGGCAGCAGTGAAAGAATCAGCTCATGACTCGTGTTACATCCTTCATCTAAGTGCATTTCCCTCTGCTATTGATGTGCTCCTGGAGGAGTTTTGGGAAAGAGTGTGAGCATTCATCCCTACTACATCACGAAAACTCAGCACACCTGTAATTTCAGCAGCAACAGCTGCCTGCAGTTGCTAAAGTGACAGAAGTGTTTGTGTTGGCCTCTCCATGCAGTTTGGAAATAGCAAAAAGTGGAGGAGTTGCTTCTGGGTACCAAAAATAAAGTCACAAGCCTGTGAAAATGAATCCCTGTGACTTAATGAAATCTGTGGCTTAAAAGTGTGTTTGCTAAGAAAACTGAAGTTAGATGCCTCCTTTAAACAGAATGAAAGGGGGTAAACGGATGAATAAAGGAATGATTGTTTACTTGAGATATTTATCATTGGTGGAAATTATAATTTCTCAAATACTTTAAACTATGGGAATTTTCTACCAAAGAGACTTTGTAAATTTAGAAGTATAATTAATAATAAAGATTAAAGGTGATGCATCTTAGCAGGCAGATCATTTTACACCCACCTGACCCTGTGTTCTCTCCCATCAGATCTCCCCTCCCCATTCCTTTGGAAAAACAGTAAAGTTATGAGGATGGACTTGGGTGGGGGTTAGAGTTCCTGGGTCTGAACCCAGCTGTCACTTAACTATCTGTGTGATCTTGGCTAAATCTTTACACCTCAGTTTCCTCATCTATAAAATGGGGATGATAATAATACTGCCAAAGTCACAGTGTTGCTGTGAAGATTAAGTGAATTAATATTTTTAAAATATATAGATCTGTGTGTATGGCACATTTCTATATATATGTTAGCAGCTGCTATTACCATTATCATAATTTCCATCAGATTCTCCCATCCTTCCTCCTACAGGCTGCCCTAAAGTTCCCTACATCAGCAACATTTACAGGAACATTTTCAGGCCAGAGATGTCCTCTCCAGAAGATCATTATAGCAGCTCCTTAACCAATGACCTGTATTAACATTTCAGATTGATTGAAAGTCACCTGGAAAGACAGGGAGTTCTGAGAGGCTGAGATAGAAAAAGTCATATTCAGTTAGGAATACAGTTTGTCCTGTGGCAAGAGGAACCACCAAGTGGTTAATATGTTGAAGGAGGGTCCTCTTAGGGGAGTGCTTCTCAACTGGGGATGATTTTACACCCCGGGGGACATCTGGCAATGTCTGGAGGTATTTTTGGTTGTCACAATTGGGAGGGGGAGGCCAGAGATGCTGCTTAATTCTCTACAGTGCTCAGGACAGCCCCGTAGCCCCAGCAAAAATTTATCCGACCCGAATGCCAATAGTGCCAAAGTTTAGAAACCCTAAACTTTGGTAGATCTTGGATCGAAAAGCACCTTGGCCGCCCAGAAGCTTCCACTTTGGTTGGATATACTGTTAACCTCCAGCTACCCAAGAGCTAATCTAGTTTCCAAAGGCACCTGACCTACTTTAAAATGATTTACAGGGCATGCTGCTCCTATAGTGCCGGAGTAATTTATGACCGAGCACTCCCGGTTCCCGGAGAGAGAAGACTGAGGAGTGGGCTGCATTCCCAAGCACCCAGAGAGTTCATTTCAGCACCGACCAGGAGGCTGTGGCCTTCAATAATTTTAGTTCAAGCACTGAAGCATCTGCACGTACTAGGTTCTGAGCCTTCAGAGATGGTTCTCCTTCAAATTTAACGTGTCTAAAGCATGTCCGATTAATTCCTTTTCTCTCCCTCCCAAACATGCTCCTGCTCCAATCTTCCCCATTTTCGTAAATGCCTTGACCACCTTCCCTGCCTCTCAAAACAGAAACTCAAACAACATCCTTCACTTCTCTTTCCCTCACCCATCCAGTCAATCTTCAGGCAGACCCCACTGCTGCCACCTCGATACAGATCTTGAATGCTTCCTCGCCTCTTGACTGCCACTGCCCTTGCCTGACTACTGTGAATAACTCCCTGCATGGCCTCCCCATTGTCATCCTTGACAATTTCTAACTGATCCTCCATACAATGGCCTGAGTAATCATTTAAAAAAAGAATAATTAAGGGCTATGACTCTTGACATCCTTTGATAGCTTACCACTAATGCTTCAAATAAAATTCAAACCCCTGACCATGGCCTGAAAAAGCCTTATAGGAGGGGTTCTCAAAGAGTGGTCCCCAGACCAGCAACATCGGCACCTGGAACTTGTTCAGAAATGCACATTCCCAGGTGCCACCCCAGACCTACTGGATCAGAAGCTCTGGGGGTGGGGCCCAGCAGTCGGGGTTTTAACAAGCTCTCTGGGGGGACTGGGATGCCTGCTGGAGTTTGAGAATCACTGCTCTATATGATCCGGCTCCTGCCTACCTCTCCCACCTCATCTTGTTCGCTTTCCTCCTTCCTGATTACACTCTGTCAAATGGGCATCTTGTCAATTCCTTGACCGTGCCAAGGTCTTTTCTACTTCAGGTCCTTACATAGCCTGCTCTTGCTGCCTGGAACACATTTCCCATCCCTCTTTTCATATCTCCTTCTCAGATACTTCCTCTGACCACTCTTTCTAATGCAGATTTCTGTTTCCACCTTTAATTCTCTGTGGCTCGGATCTAATGGTTTTCTTCCCAGTACTCCCTATCACTAGTTGTTTTCTATTTTTATTTTCTGGTTTACTTGCTTTTGTTTTTTGGTTGTTTTTTGTTTTTGGCTGCACCCCACGGCATGTGGGATCTTAGTTCCCCAACCAGGGATCGAACCTGTGTCCCCTGCAGTGGAAGTGTGGAGTCCTAACCACTGGACTGCCAGGGAAGTCCCCTGGTTTACTTGTTTCTATTTGGCTCCTCCACTAGTCTGTAACCTCCACGAGGACAGGGCATGTCTGTTTTGTTTGTTAATGTATACACAATGGATACTACAGTGCTTGGTACATAGTAGATGATCAATACGTTAAGGGCTTGAATTCATGCATTACCACCCTTAAGGTCCTTCCAGTAGAGTACAGGAAAAGAAAATATGTGGCATCTGTCCTCACTCCACCATCTAAATGAGGCAGACATGGCTATTTGGTCTCCAGAGTCTTTCCCTCTTACACCTGGATATGACCTCAGAATTTTTTATGACACCTTACTCTAACCATCCACTAAGAAAAAAAAAAAACCAAAAAACCAAAGTTGTTACTTTCAATAGAAGTGGAAGAGACAAGTATATCAAATCTCTAAACAGTATTTCAAATAATTTAATTACTAGTATTATTTATGTACCAGACACTGCACTAACATTTCACAAGCACTATCCTAAGTCACATGAACACTACACAGAATAATTATTATTCCCACTTACAGATGAGAAAACTGAGTTGTAAGATAATGTCACGTGTCCAAGTTCCCACAGTAAGTGGTAAAGAGAGGCTTTAAACACAGGACGGTCTGATTGTGACACCTGAACTCATTGCTGAATCCTTTCACTACAGTGAGCATAATAGATGGTGCAGGGCATGATATACCATACAGGACTGAGGGCAAGCACTGCACCCAGGTTAAGGTAAAGGTGTCAAAGGGAGTCCAGGGGGACTTCTGAGGCATGAGTGAGTCAAAGGTGTGGAAAACAAAGAAGCAGGGAAGCAAAGACTCACCCTGTACTCACACTTACTCCTGTCCTAGAAGAAGTCTGAGCTGGGAAGAGAAGGGCTCTGGTGAAATGTGCTCAGATCACAGGAAGACGTTTGGCTGAGCATGCTTTATTCAGAGCTGCTGCGGCTATCCTCTCTCATCTCAGCCAATTCTTCAACAATAATCCGTTTTGACTATTGACAGGATATGTGCTCTCTGGAAAGTTTATTTGTACACACGCCTACTGGAGTGCAGTGGGCAGTGCTTATAAATTCTCCTGGGGAAGGGGGCAGGGCTTTTTTAGCTACACTCGAGCCCCAGCTAATCTGATTCATCTCTCCTGGGTCAGTAATCCCTTCATGTAATGAGCTAGGTTATTGTTAAGTATGCTGTTCATATGAAAAATGGGATGGCAAGAAAACGTTTGGAAACCATAAATTATTAAAGTATTTTAATAAAAGTCAGTTTATACTAAATATCCTCTCGAGTGTGATCCAAAAAAAAAAAAAAGAGAGAGAGAGAGAGAGAGAGTTTCTCAGCTGACTTGCACTGAAGGGAAACCTGCATAGAAGTAGAATTTATAGCACAGCCTTTTAGTTCCATGGTAACTGACTGATGTCACATACAGGATGGAGACTTCCCCGATGGGCCCAGGATTCAGCTTGGACGTATCATATGTTTAGTTAAGCATAAAAGTGATTTCAAATTTAGGAAATGAGTCTTTTTTTTTTAAGATTAATTTTACTTAAATTGATTTTGGAAGGAAGTGCTTGAAGCAAATCAGATGGTTCTTTTCCAACACTGTAATCAGAAATGGATGTAGAAATCTCATATAATTCACAAAATTGAGCTTGACATGATGCCATGTCTCTATGGAAAGAACAAAGAATTCTCAGTGCAGAGAAGAGATAATTTCATATGATCCAGTGCCTTTATATGAGAGTTCCTGAAAGTATTATTCCCAGATGAACAGAATCAGCATCTCCTCAAAGGCTGCTAAAAACTCAAATTTGGGTCCTATCCAGCACTACTGAGTCAATCTTTTGGGGCAGGGCTCTGGAATCTGCAATTTTAATGTTTCCCAAAGAATTCTTAATAGAAACCATTTCTGGTGGAATCTGAACAAAGAAACAGGAAATATTCCTTTATCATATCTGGGAGCACGTAATGGGAGCATCATTACAGCTTGATGAGAAATATAGGCCATAATCACATACAGCCTAATGGCCCATAGACTATGAAGAGTACAACTGGGTGCAAACAGGGGCATTTAAAATATGTGCATGTTTTACTTTAAGGGAAGCAAAACAGTGTAGCTAAACTTCTGGGTGTCAAAATCCAGCAAAATTTAAAAAACTGGGCAAGGGGAAATCAACATAAATTGTCTCCTTTATTTTATCAACAAGAGCAATTTGAAAAGCCTCACCAATTCTATAATTTCATAAAAGAAAAGGCGTTTTTAACACCAAAAAATAAATAAGCAGGAAAGACGTAATCTCAGAATAAAGGACAGTCCTTTACCTAGAATAAATTTAGGAGTAAGTATGAGGCATTTGATGCGATGTCCTTATTTTCTTCATTCTCATTTTGTCACAGAGAACACTGACTCTGGCACTGACATTTGGGAAGCTCTCAGGTAGCGGAGAGACCAGGGTTTCACAAAGACAAATATCAGTTCTAAGCTCTGCCCCTTGCTAACTGTGTGATTTGGGCATCACGTGCATGACCAATTTGTCTTTGTTTGTTAATCTATAAAACAAGGATAAACATCACTGTGACCATTACTGACCTAACATGGATTAATCAGCTGTCACATGGAAGGGATGGAAGGGACTCAAAGCTGCCCTCCTTCCTTGGTTTTCTCTTCCTATGGCTTTGCAATCTACCAAGAATCTTGTTGGATGTGATATAAAAAGACTTGAGATAAAGACTTGCTTGAGATAAAAAGGAGGAAAAAGGGCTGCTTCATTAATTGTTCCCAGCTTTTATGTCCCTTTTTTCTTTTTTAGCTTCTCTTGCTTTCGATTACGATGGAATTTCACATCAGACAGATCCTCTGTTACTTGACTGTTACCAACAATCTGAAACTGCAGTTCTCTGCTTGGTTTGTCACAAAATGCAAGGGGTGCAAGTAAATCCCTGCCAAACATCTTTGAAATGTCTTTTTGCTTTTTTTCTGTTATGCCTATTTATGAGTAAATTATTTCCCCAAAGCAAATACAGTCTATGTGTCTATTTGTAAAGTGTGCAGAGGTGTGTGTGTGTGTGTGTGTGTGTGTGTGTGTGTGTGTGTGTGTGTGTGTGTCTGAGAGAGAGAGAGAGAGAAGTGGAGGGTGAGAAGGAGGGCTGATGTGCTGCATGACTGCAGGACCCCAGTCACACTGTATCCCATATAAATGATGTCCCATTGTCAATCATGTCCCAAGAGGCTGTACAAAATGATGGACCCCCCCAGGCAGGGGGACACACACAGATAAATACTTTTGCACCAAGAGCTCAAACACAGCCCTCCAAAGAATTTAGTAAAATAGTTTCATAGCTAACACTTTTTGAGTGCTTTCGTACCAAGCACTGTGCTATAAACACTTGACCTGCACTATCACATTTTATCCCTCATGATAACCCTATGATTATGATCCCCACTTTCTCTGTGAGGAGACCAAGTCTTAAGTGGTCTCCTGCCTACGATCACCCAGTTAGCTGGTCAATGGCAGAGGAAAAAATGGAGTCCATGTCTGTGGAAATCCAGAGCTTAAACTCCATACCAGTTTGCTAAACCGCCTCTCCAAGCAGGAGAAAACAGAGAACGGAGATCTTGTTTAAAACTTACAAATCTGAAAGGAGGGTTGTTTTCTCTTCTTTCCTTCCTCTTAAAAAGCAGTTGGCCAGGGCTTCCCTGGTGGCGCAGTGGTTAAGAATCCGCCTGCCAATGCAGGGGACACAGGTTCGAGCCCTGGGCCGGAAAGATCCCACATGCCGCGGAGCAACTAAGCCCGTGCACCACAACTACTGAGCCTGCGCTCTAGAGCCCGCGAGCCACAACTACCGAGCCCACGTGCCACAACTACTGAAGCCCACGCGCCTAGAGCCCGTGCTCCACAACAAGAGAAGCCACCGCAATGAGAAGCCCGCACACCGCAATGAAGAGTAACCCCTGCTCGCTGCATCTAGAGAAAGCCCGCGCGCAGCAACGAAGACCCAACGCAGCCATAAATAAATAAATAAATAAATAGCAGTTGGCCAGCTTTGGCTTATGGTTTACCTCCATGAACACAGAAAACAAAAGCTTTTTGGTTGTTTTTTTTTTAGGTAATTAGTGAGCATTTAACACATGTCAGCTATAATTATAACAGAGTGTACCAATTTATATTTCCGACAACAGTGCACCCATTTTTCTGTGCTCTTGTCTACATCTGGTATTATCATTCTAACAAAAGCTTTTTGGAATAGCTTGTTCCTCAATCCCCAGAGCAATGATGTCTCTGTTTTCCGTGCAGGGGTCTTTCGTACTTGAGGCTCTCTCAGAATAAGCTAGTCACTGTATTTCCTAAAGGGATGACCTCTCTTTCTTCAAGAAGTAATCACTCCTGCCCTGCTGAACTGGACAGAGGGCAGTAGCCAAATATCCTGTCGTCAAGCGTCCTCCAGGGCAACACTGGTGCGTGGTCCTTGTGGAAGTGGCTCTAATCTGTCACGGTATGCAGCTTTGCTAAGACTCACTTTATGAGCTACCACCAAGAGCTAATAAAACATGTCAGGAAGTCTCTGTAAGCTGTAAAAACATTTCCAAAGGTCACTGCCGACACTCCGGACTTCAATGACTTTTGAAAGGAAAAGAAAACAGAGGCAGAGGCGTAGAGTTCCAAAAGACAGAACTACCAAAAGAAGTGGCCCCAAATGGACCGTAAAGGCCGACAACTCCACGCTACATGGGTCATTGAATAAACTGTGCCCAGAAGGTGTCTCGATGAAAAGGTTCCAAAGCCAGCAAAGGGTGGTGGGGATAACGACAAGGAAGGAAAGCACGACATCCCAGGCTTGATCTCGCAAGAGGGGACTTTCCTTTTCTTGGTTATTTAGATTCAGGGCATGGGGCATCTAACAGTCACATTTACTTACATTTCCGGCACCTACAATAGACTCCTTTACAAGTAATGGTGTAAGTGGCAGAAAAGTGATAAATTTTAGATTAACCCTAGCATATCAGGCATTTTTCTTAATAAATGCTTTTTTTCTATTATAAAAGTAAACATACTTTTAAATGAAAATACTAAAAAAAAATTAAAAAGGAGAAATAATCATGTCATGTTAAAAGTTTCACATTTTATGTTTTGGGAGCCACGCTTTGACATCTGGGATGACCAAGAGTCAGTGGTTCTCCTAGTCTAGAAATATTAACCCTCATCAAGCATTCCATTTACTGCTGATGAACAGGGCCAGGCCCAGAAGAGACAATAATATTTTTATCCTGGCTTAGGAAATTTTAGACTTGAAATCTGAACTTGGTTTGGGGGAAAAAGGTCATCCATGGAGTCAGTAAGTCAGGATGTCATCTTGTAGAAGCTCAGCACAAAAAGACCGTTGATTTGCTAGTCGCCCCAGAGTGAGGGGCAGGTTCTGTCCTGCTTTGGAGTGGCGGCCAGTCTGCTCTTGTGCACAGACTGTACGCGGCTGTCCTTAATATTTTATGACAGGTTTCAATAGGGAGTGAACGTGAGTCAATTTCCTAAACATTACAACAGCTCAGTGAACTAGTCAATAACCGGAGATACCAAAGGGCTGAGCTGATCCTTCCCATTTGTCTTACTCTGTTTTCTTTCCTCTCTTTTATTTGCTAAGACAGGTAACATAGACCAGTAACAGGACTCCAGGCCCTGCAGCCAAACTGAGCAGAGCTGACTCCTGCTCTGCCCTACCTGCTCCCTAACTTTAGGCTGGTTCTCCTGCGTCTCTTAGTGGCACCTACACAGTGGAGGTAATAATAGGCCTAGCCTCAAAGTGCACGTGGACAATTAAAGGGGATACGCTTTTAAAGCTCTCAGCAAGCAGCCTGGCACCCAGTGAGCATTCAATAAATGAGGGATTCACCACATTGCATGGCTGAAATGGGAGCTCTTTGAGGACAGGGGTCACGTCTCTTATTTCAGTTCCTGAGCACCAGGTGCCTGGGCACCCAAGGCGGGCATGGGAGGTGGGGGACTTAGGCTCAAGCAGGAGTTAATTTGGTTTGATTTAGTTCCCTTTCATTTCCTGGTATAGTCTCCCTATTTATTTATTTTTTTTCTTTTCCAAAATAGTAAACCACATTTTCCCTTGATTCAAGCAGCTGTATTGTTGACAGCTAGTTGAGGCTGTCCAATTCTCTTCTTTTTTCACTTGTTCTAGAAGCATTTATCTTTCTTATATTATTTTTGAGAAGCAGCATTCCTTTCTCTCTTCCTCTTTTCATAGCTTTCCTCCCGGGGAGAACTGCTCTCCCCTCAGTTACTGGGGTTCTGGTGAGTCCGTCAATCTGTGATCCCCCAACCCCATGCCTACCCACCCCAATTGACAAATACGCAGAATCATCATTTGGCACTAAGGTTACCTGTTTCCTAATAAATCCTTTTTCCTACTCTGGTTCATCAGAGTCAGTTTCTGTGGCTTTTAACTAAAGGGCCCTAACTGATAGCTATCTTGTTGTTCCTTCCTTTCTACTCAGGTTTCCTTTCTACTTCATGGATGGTTTCCCACATGTCTCCTTGACCATCTACCAACAAACTTAATCTCCTTCCGTGCTGAACATGGCAGCATTTCATCCATTCTGTGATAAGGACGACATCACCCCTCTTCTAATAAGTTCAGCCTTCCTCTTAACTAGCACAGTGGCTCCACGAAATTCAGTTACCCTCAAGCAAACCTGATTTTTTGCTGCACAAGATGTGACTGTTGGCATCCTAAGCACCCTAAGACTTAACTATTATCATCTTAAAATGGTAATGCACAAGGAGAAGTAGCTGCCATGTGCTCTATTCATTTTATAGTGGCAGAAAAGGAGGGGAGCCTTTTAACGACTTGTCCAAGGCCAAACTGCCAGAGAGAGGACAGATTAGAATGCAGTCTCCCGATACTTGGTAAGGTGCTGTCGTCATCCTATTGGGCAACTTATAAGGAAATACTATTTTGGACCCAATCCAAATAAATTTTCTTTGTGAAGTAGAAAAGGCCTTTGTCACAGGACAATAACATCTACAAACCAGTCTCATAATAAAGACATCCAAGAATGGTTCAAAAGAAACAGCAGTTAGGGAAGAAAGGAATGCAGGAAGAAGGGAGAGGGGTGTTAAGGAAAAATGCCTGATATTATTTCTTCTACAGGGAGGTGCAGGATCCTCCAAAACGGAATCATTCCAAGTTGTCTGCCAGCCAGCACAGAGTGAACTTTTATGTGCAGTGAGCTGTTTTAAATTTGAGGGTTCCCTGAACACACAAAAGTAAGCATTGGATAATTGACCCAAAGCAATGAACCAATAAAAGAGTTCTTTATCTTAAATTCATATACAAAAAATATTTAACTTTCTTTTATCCCCAAGGAACAAAAAATCATAGTCTCTTAAAACTCCCTGAATGATCAAGTGAAGGAAATGGGAAGGGATATACACAGGCTTTAGAAATGCTCCGCATAACGCATGCATAGTTCTCCAAATTTTTTGTTGGATAACACTGTAGAAATGTCATTATCCCCAAGTGTGATCACTGAAGGCACATGGAAATGATATGTGTCTTTAAATTTCTATGATCTAAAACTCTGCTCTGTTGCAAATATTTTCTAGACAGAAGTGTAGGTCATCATAGCATCTAGTGTATTAATTAGCCTAAAAATGAATGAAATTAGATCTGTACACTTGACTTCAACCACAAAATTAAATGTCTGTAATTGACAAAAGGTAGGGCAGATACAGCTTTCTGAATTTTTTTGTTATAGGATCTAACTCAGAGAACTTTTAAATTCAGGGCTTTGAGAGATTGTGGTTAACTGTTAAACACATAAACCAGGCTGGCTGTCAAAGACATGGCTTACATGTCACCAGGCTCCCACCACACTTCCAAAGCAGACATCACCAACTGACCACAGTGCTCATTTCCACTTAAGCCAGAGTCCCAGAATCTTCTCAACACGGTAGAACAAACAGCCATAGCCAACAGGGAAACACAAAGAATCCCACTTAACATTTCTCTATTAAACTACCCTGGTACTCATGCCTGCTTATTCAGTAGCTGGAATTTCCATAGTTCTGTTATTTAGTAAGTTCATTAATTATGAACTTACTAAATTTATAATGAAGAACCACATGCATCAGTTACAAATAGCTCTAAAAATGTGCAGAATGCCTGGGCCATTCATTTCCTCTGATTCTCAAGAATACACAGCTGGGCTCTGAGGCTCCCCAAACACTTCAATTATCTACCCTAGCACTTTCCATAACATCTCACCCAACCCCACCTCTACAACTGAAGTAAAAATATCATCAAGTAAGAGAGAGTAATCTTTTTTTACATTTTCCAGCTCAGAAATGGATTTCTTTTCCTCTGTTCAAGACATAGTCCCTGACCTCTCCAATTTCATATCCTCCTCGAAATAAAACCCGCATGGCTGGTCTAGGATGAGACACTATGATTATGAGTCTTATAGGATTACTCAGCCTCCTCCACCCCAAAAGGTAAAGATTGATATCTTAACAATCTCATTTAATTCAAGGCTTTTCTTGCATTGAACCACAGCACATTTAGAGCTAATATATGCATTAGAAAGCAATAACCAAAGAAATGAAAATCAATAGGGTCTCCACTGATTATTATGTAAAGCAATACATTACAAGGGAATAAACCAATAACGCTTCAATATACTGAATTTTCACTAATTCTGAGTGATTACCTCCTCTCCTTGCTCTGATGAGTATAAGTGTGTAAAATTTGACTACATCCCTTTTCTTGTTAAAATACACTTTTAAAAAAGTTTATAGAACCCTCAGAAGAAAATAATAATAATAATAATAGAAGCCTCCTGCTGAGAATTGCTTTTATGACCAGATATTTTGTAATTTATAATTTACAGTAATTCTTTATGTGCAGGTAAGGGCTTCCGAAATACTTGATATTTCATGAAATTAACTTGTTCTTTTAGAGCAGTTTAAATGTTTTCCCAGCAAGTGTACTTTATACCAGAGTTTCTCAAACTCAGCACCATTCACATTTGGGGCTGGATAACTGTAGCGAGAGGTAGTCCTGTGCATTGTGTGGACCATTTAGCAGAATCTACTCACTAAATGCCAGAGCAGCCTCCCAGATGTGACAACCAAAAAATATCTCTAGACATTGCTAACTGTCCCCTGGGGTGCAGAATCACTCCCAGTTGAGAACTACTGCTTTAGGGTATTCATCTATTGCTTACTAACCTCCCCCGTTTTTTGATAGATGATCCAAAGATAAATTTTATGGCATACCTCCTCCTTATTCAAAAGATTACCCTTCTGGATTATCTGAGTACAAAGCAAAGCAATTTTACATTCAATCACACAGCATCCCTGGGAGGAGTTCATGTGTTATCTTCAATTCGTTGTTGAGAAACAGAATCCAAAGTCATACAGTGAGACAGGGACATGAGGTGTCTCCTGAAGTGTATTCCCTTCCCATCCTCCCTCCCAGTATGGGCAGAGGGATCATCACCTCATCTATTGCCTTCTTTCCTGCGGGAGGCAAAATTTGCACTAGAGGATTTAATAGTTCAGAGCAAGAACTAACAACAGCAATCAAGTCATAGGTAATTTGGGGCAAGTTATCTCAGCTCTGAGAGCCTCAGTTTTCCTGTTCATAAAAACGAAGATAGTAATTCCTAGTTCTCAAGGCTGTTGCTCAGAATTGAAGAAAATAGTGTACATAAAGCATTTAGCACAGAATCTAGTATATAGGTGTGCATAACAAAAGCTAAGTCTTTCATTCCCTATTCATGAGGAATCTCAAACCAAGGCCACCACATGGTCCCATTTGGAAGCCACGATGGAGACCAGAAGAGCTGGGTGCAAGGGCGCATGTGCCCCCCTCCACGGATTTGGATGAACGGGGGAGGCTCAACATGTCTGAGAGGCAGAAGACATCTTTGAAGCAGAAATACTCACTGTGTAACACTGCCAAGCCTTTCTACAAATAAATAATTGCGTGTCACTAAATGCTCCAAGGACTTTTTAAAGTCATGTATGATCTGAATTAAGGAAAAGAGACATCTCACATAAAATTTCTCTTATTTTCACTTCGCCATCCCCATCCCCATCCCTGACGCGAGTAGGTTGAACCGCATGGAAATTGCTGATATTCGACTATTTTTTATCTGCCAAATGGCACTTTCTTAGGGATCAGTCTAAATTTGTGGAGCGGGGGAACAGACTATTTCAAATACCTAAAATGTTAGGCTCTCAAGTGGAGGTCAAAGAACTCATTCTTGGTTACGTTTGGAAAATTCCGAAGAAGCCAAGCCCACGTGAGGTGTACTATCATTACAGGTGACCATTCTATTCTTCATCTTTCTTTCGTAAACCCAAGAGGCTAATTTACAGAGCTTTCAAAAGACCCTCCAACAAAAGAGGCAGGTGCTTGATCCCAAATCCCAAATCAGCAGGGCTCTGAATTAATCAGAGGAAGAAGGGAGAACTCACCTGAAACTAATATTAGGCTATGACATAAAAGAGATGGCATATGTATGCCATCCTAGGGCAGGACAGGGAAGGGGTCACAGGGCACAAAACAGCAGACAGAAATGCAGTTCAGACCATTATGGGTTTGGGATTAGTGAGCATCTCATCCTCCAGCTCACCCCTACCTGCCTGCCCACTAAGGAGCAGAAAGTGCTGGAAAGTAGGATTAGAGCTCCAGGGAGTTGGCTGAAGGAGGCAAGTCACCGGATGGTTGTTTGAGAGTACTGCATGTGCCAACGGTACCATGACTGATGTGGTCTGGAGACCCTTCCAGTAATACAAACCTTGAGAACTGTCTTGTACACCTTTCTGAACTCTTCCACCAGTCAGAAGGACAGAGTGATAGAAATTCAAATCTGTATATCCATCCTAATCCCTTTTCCAAGCCTCACTCCCTTACCTGACTTCACCTTGATCTCGTATCAGGATCTGAAATTGAATATGCCCCTAGGTGAAATCATGCCCTCCTGCCCATTCCTGCTCCTGTATCATCTATCTTGATCAGTGCTATCACTACTGACTCCACCTCTAAAGAGGAAATTTTTCAAATCGAGCTCCAGGTTCTTTTTCATTCTCTCCACACATTTAAATAATTTTGCTCCCAAGCGTGGCTTAGGCTCAGCCGCTCGTCTGGCTCCCAGAGCCACCACCCTGCATCAGGTACTTATGGCTCACCTGGACAACTGCGGCTGCCTCCTGCCCGCCCTCCCTCCTCTTCATCTTCCCTCACACCAGCCTCTCCTCCAAACTGCCTGGAGTCCTCGTCCCCAAAAATGAGCCTTAAAAACTTAACATTGGTTGGACGTTGTCCACAACACGTTTCCTTGGCTTTTTTTTCTTTTTCTTGGCTGCTCCACACGGCATGTGGGATCTTAGTTCCAGGGGTCGAACCCATGCCCCCTGCAGTGGAAACGCAGAGTCCTAACCACTGGACCGCCAGGGAATTCCTGTTTCCTCGGCTTTTAATTAAATGAGAATAATACATATAGATGACTGACTTTGTCTCTGGTAGAGAATAATGAATAATACTTATAATAATTATCAATTACATTGTTAATTGTAGACACAGATGTTCAAAATCTGGCCCCAACCTAATCTTATTACTGCCGCTCACCCAAAACATTCACTTCCCCAACTGTGCTGACTTCTAGTTCCATGAACTCAACAGATCAGTTTTCAACGCCGTGACTTTGCACATTCTGTTCCCTCAGCCTGGAGTGCCTGCCTCCCTCCCCCCTTTTCTTCCTGAAATGCCGGGCAAATAGTGAGTCACCTTTCAAGACTCAGCTCAAAAATCACCTCCGAGGTGAAACCTTCTGCAAAATCCTCAGGTGAAATTAGTCATTCACTTTTCAGAGGAACACTTTCACGTCTCTGCTACAGTAGCTCCCACATTTTATGGTGATGTATTGGTTTGCTCTTCTCTCCACGGTACAGTGAACACCCCAGGAACAGGTGCTGTGCTGCTCATCTTCATCTGCCCAGGATCTGGCGCGGAGCCTGAGTTTGAGAAGGTCCATGTAATGGTGGGTGAAAGGGATGGCCAGTGGCCTGAGCATAATGATGGTTCTTCTAGTGGTACATCAACTGTAGAAAGACAATTACTTAAAGGGGGCAGCTCTTCTTGGATGCTTTCTATTCCCTCTTTCAGTGTTTCTTTAAGGATAGAATAACATGAGATATCTAGCTTAGCCTTCCGTGGAGCGGGCAGATGTATCTGAGGCCTAGAAGTAGGACTTCGTGGGGCTCCTCTGTTCCCTTTAGCTGTGATACAAATTACCTGCTTTGAGAACTTGCGTTTTGATCTGTCCATTACAAGGAACAGAAACCTATTCAAGCTACTTAAGTAAATGAGGGACTTACTGTGTTATAACATGGAGCCCAAGAACAGGTGATGAAGTGCAGGGATGGAACTGGGCCAGGGAACTGAGGGGTGGGGACTGGCTTCTCCTCTTACCTCACAGGCCATGTGATCTCACTTCTCTGCCTCACTCTAGTCCCTGGAGTCGTTTTCTTTCTAGTCCCCGGTGAGACTTGACTCCTTCTTCATTTGACATGCACGTGAGCCCCAAACGGCAGCCTTAGGCTGGCCCCGCGTGGGTTTTCAACTCAAGGGCTCTAACACCTTTCCTCTGAGCTTCAGTGCTATTAAATTAATTAAACGAGAGGCCATTAGACTGAGGTGGCGTTAATGCCTCAGTAGCCTATGTAAGCAAACCAAAACCTAATCCTGAAATGCCTCAGGGTTAAGGAATCCAAACCTAAGGACAACCAGTCACAAACAGCCAACGAGGTTTCCCAAATAAGGCAATCACTTAAGCTACAGCCAATCAAATAATTACCTTGCTTTGCTTCTGTCTCTTCTTTCCCCCGGCTCCTGTTGATGGAGTGCTTTTAGCCACTTTCAGTTTTGCCCTCCCTGATTGGAATCGATTTTTGGTCAAATAAACTCTTATGATTTTTTAGTATACCTCAGTTTATCTTTTAACAGCATGAGGTCGTGAGAGTGGGGCTCTAGTTGGCCCGGCTCTCCTTTTGGGTGGCACACAAGTCACACAGCACAGGCCAACCTATTGGCGGGCCTGGCTCAGGTCAGGTGTCCATCCTGGTGCAATCATCTGTGTCAAGGAGGGATGGGAGTCACATGGGCAGATGCCCTCTCATCTGGGGCTGTGAGCAGGGATGGATGAACTGAGAAGGGCCACAGGCATTACAGCCATCTCCAAAGGTATATATCCCCCGCCCCCTCTTGCCCTACACCTTTCTGTCTCATCCCTCATCCTCGACACCTCTGCCAGCCTGCTGTCTACTAGCATCCACAGTGCCAGGCAGAGCACAGTTAGATGCCAAAAGTTAAATCCTCTTAGTACAATAACGAGGAATGAAAACCATTACAGGAACATCAAACAAGGAAACCAAAAGACAAACATACCGGTAAGCCAAAAGTTAAAAACGCATGGTGAATTTAGCAATCTATCTCCTATCTGATAGCAGATTTTGAAACATGGCAACCACAATGATTCTGGGGGCTAAACTTTATTCCATCTGTCCTCCACGTAACAGGTGGGCACTATGCTCTACCGCCCCCCTCCAATGGCCTGGCACACAATATACAGTATTTCTATACCATAGAGAATACAGCACAAAAACTAGAGTCAGACAGACTGAATTCTGCCACTTCTCTGTGACCAAGAGAAAATCACCTAACCTCTTTATGTCAGTATCCCAATCTATAAAATGGATATAATAAAACCTACTTTTCAGGGTTCTTTTGAATGTTAATCTTGATACTTACAAAGTACATCTTCCTATGCTTGGTATATAGGGAACAATCAATAAACAGTATTATGGTGAATCATATGAAGTTGACATTTTGGTAGATAAAACTGATATTATATGCTTCCTCTCTCAGAGGACTTGTCATTTTTCATAATTATTGTGTAACGGTATGTTTCCAACATACCATTAGCTCGTTAAACTACGAGCTCTTTGAGAGCAGAGACTCTGCCCATCTCACTTCCCACATAAGCACTTGCCAGACAGTAGGTGTTTCATCTCTATTTTTTGAATGAATGAATATTGATGACGATTGTAAGGATGATAATGCTGAAGATACCTCTTCTAGACTGCCTCTATCTGGGACAATATAGTTCTTTATTCCATTGCCTGGCAAACAGCAGGGACACAATAAATGTTTATTAAAGGAATGAATGGGCAAACAAGCAAATAAATTTCAAGCCTAAATATAGAAAGTCCAAAGAGACTATCAATCAAGTAAAACTGCTAGGAAGCAGGGTGCTGGTCATGGCTGTCACAAAATACCAAGTGCCTTGCCTTCCTTTCCACCTTTCCAGCAGGCTCTTTGGTGCTGTGTGGACACCATCAGCATTCACTTGGCCCCCTGGGCCTCCAGGCAGCGAGAGAGGCAAAGTGCTGAGCTGCAGCCTGACAAGCCGGGAAAGTTTAGGACTGTCGTGTGCAGCTTCCAGAAGCCTGCTGGCTTTAGTCTGCCCAGAGACAGCCAACAGCTCGCAGTTGTGCGATAAGCCTTTGTAGACAGAGGAAAGACCCCCAGCCCCTCCGCCCAGGCACTCTGTGTGGCTCATGCTACTTAAGGCAGTTTTTTTGTCCGAAGAAACAAACAGAATTGATTCCCTGTACCTCTCGTCAAACATTTAATCTTCTCTAGAGGAAAACAGATTAGAAGGGAGAATAGTCTGGGAAGAAAAACAAAAGAAAAGATCTGGTATGTGGCCCTAGTGACAACCAGGAGAGCAAGAAAGAGCGTGGATTGATTGAGAAGAAAGGAAGGAAGGAAGGAAGGAAGGGAGGAAAAGGAAAAGAAAAGAAAAGAAAAGAAAGGAAAGGAAAAAAAGGGAAGGAAAGGAAAAGGAAAAGAAGAGAGAAGAAAAGAAGAAAGAAAACTAGTTACAGTGAAAACAGAAGACTTCACCCAGCCATACATCCACCTTTAAAATGTCAAGTTATATCTCTGGATTTTAGAATGAAGTCACTTTTAGAAGAGAGGAATGTTCTTCCTGGTTTTGACAACAAATAAAGGAGGAACAACATATGAAAGGTAGAATGTAGTTACATTTGGAAGAAAATCAGTCACTTTCAATTATCTAAACTTCAGGAAACCACAAATACACCAGCGTGGGGAGAAGGCAAGAAGAAAAGAACGGCCCAGGTCCACAAAGACAAATACACCAACGTTATCTGGAAGGTTCTCCGACACGCTTACTGCCTGGCCCGCACTTTGTGTCATCTGGCAGGTCTGGGGAAGACAGAAGTGCCCGGCATTTCACATCTGAGATTAGAAGAAAGCCTAGAGCAGAACATCAGGGAACCCTGCCCAGACGAGGCTGAGGACTGTTGCTGTTTCTCACGATTCGGGAGCTGGTCTTTCCAGCTCAAGCTACTGTTAACAGAAGCGTTACCACAGGATTATAATGATGGGTTTTGTTTGGTTATAAAGAGGGTCTGAGTCGTCCATCAAAGGAAGAGGAAACAACTCCCTGAGAGGTGTGGAGTGACTCACGCACCCGGCTCGCTGGAATTCCAGTGGTCCATGGATGCAGGCCAAAGCGGGGCCCTGGAGGCCTGGAGAGCTTTGAGCTCCTGGAGGGCAGGAGGGCCAGTGCTCGACCCTGCCTTTCCCTCTTCTTGGAGAAGCGCTGGGGGTGGGGAAGGCAAGGAAGTCTTGTGCTCCCCGGGCTGCTCTCCCACCCTGGCAGACTTCCTTCAGCTCCAGGAGCACCGGTCACTTTCACCTCTCCTGCAGAGCATGAAACCGGAAGTGCTCAGATGCATGGAATGGGGACTGCCTTGGCAAGGGGAATGTGGGGAAAGGCCTCAGGGACTATCTCTGGCAAGACACTGGGATCCCGGGGATGCTTATTTGCTCCCAATATTGCTTCCTCTCAACTTCTTTTTTTTTTAATTTTTATTTATTTATTTATTTATTTATTTATTTATTTATTTATTTATTTATTTTTGGCTGTGTTGGGTCTTTGTTTCTGTGCGAGGGCTTTCTCTAAGTTGCGGCAAGCGGGGGCCACTCTTCATCGCGGTGCGCGGGCCTCTCACTGTCGCGGCCTCTCTTTTGCGGAGCATGGGCTCCAGACGCGCAGGCTCAGTAGTTGTGGCTCACGGGCCTAGTTGCTCCGCGGCATGTGGGATCTTCCCAGACCAGGGCTCGAACCCGTGTCTCCTGCATTGGCAGGCAGATTCTCAACCACTGCGCCACCAGGGAAGCCCCCTCAACTTCTTTCCTTGTCTTTTCTCCCATTCTTGGCTCTGATCCTGAAACGTGAGCTCTATATTCTTTGACAACCTGTCATACCTACTCCTGGCTCCAGGGCCCCAAGCCCTGCTCCTGCCAGCCCTAAGTGGTACCCTCGCTGAGTGCTCACAGGCCTCCCCATCTCTAGAGGCTGCTTCTGGGCACTGAGCATGGTGCCTGGAATGCCAGCAGCTGACCAGTGCCCCAGGGCGTCCAGGTGATCTCTGGTCAGGGTTTACACAGCAGGCTTGAGTCTGAGCCTCTGAAAGAATGTGGTAAGCACAGAGTAGGACTTGTTAACCTTCTACCCCATGACAGCTGTACAGATCAATACAGAGGTGACTCAGGCGCTGGAATAATGCATGCACCACTTCTGAAACATCCCAGCAGGCTCCAAGTTGATAAGACAGACAAACCACGCCAAGGGGGAAAGCAAAAGTTCTCCTCCTCCTAAGAGAGATCTGCTTGACACTAGCCAGCATCCATTCACTAGACATGTAACAGAACAAACAGGATGTAGACTTCAGCCTGCCTGAATTCCCAGGAATCTACATTTCTGCCCCCAGATGGAGATGCATTTTCTATCAACACCTGAGCAAAGGGGGAAATGCCCAGCTTTCCCCTCCTTCAGTCTACTTACTCCTGGACCTGGGATGTTAGGATTCCATTAGCATTTGGTTACATGAAGCTGCATTTTCCCAATGTGTTATTATGCATCGTGAAAGAATGTGGTAGCTCTAGCTACAAGACCCACTGTCCATCACGGGTCATTAATCTCCACTGAGTGTTCCTCCTGCTGTAAACTCTCTGTGCCTGTTCTGGTTTAAGGTCCTGCTGGAGGGGCCCATTGAGAGGATGCCTCCCGGTTCTTCTCCCTCTGTCTGGGCCCCCAGCATCATTACCGGGGTGCGCATTTGCTATGGGGAGCTCTGGGCTTAATGGATTTTTGCAGCACTTCCCCTTCCTTCCTGCTACAAAGCTTTGGCTTAGCACCAAAGCTGCCCAGGTCCCTGAAGACACGGCACCCTACCTGCCTCTTGAAACTCATCACCATGCTGCAGACAGTGCTCAGCACTGGCCTATGTATGAAGCCCCCTGCTTAGTCATAACAAGCATCTTACTACCATTTACAGAGTGCCTACTATGTGCCAGGCAGTGTGCAAGTGCTCTCTAGGCATTTCTGCATTTAATCCTCACATAACCCTGGCAGAGGGCACTATCTTTCTTCCCATATTATGGTTGAGGAAACAGAGATTTAGGTTATTAACTTCAGTCGGGTCACATAGCTAGTAAGTGATGGAGGTAGAATTCATCCATTCATCAGATAATATTAAGCTCTTATTATGTGCAAGTCACCGTTGTAGGGACCGGGGATACATTATTGAACAAAACAGCCTAAAATTCCGGTCCTCATGGAGCTGATTTCCTGCTGGGGTTTAAGCTCAAAGCTGTTTGATCCCAGAGCTGGGGTCAAGCTAGGGTTAAATTACACGACACTCGTTCAGAGGTGGTCACAACCACACAGAAAGAGTTGCTTTAAAGGGTTTGATCATAACCACAATGAGATAACACGTCACACCCACTAGGATGGCTATTATCAAAAAAATGGAAAATAACAAGTGTTGGCAACGATGTAGGGAAATTGGAACCCTTGTGCACTCTTGGTGGAAATGTAAAATGGTGCAGCCATTGTGGAAAAGAGTTCAGCAGTCCCTCAAAAAGTTAGACAGAATTATCACATGGTCCAGCAATTCCACTTCTAGGTATAAACCTCAAAGAATTGAAAGCAGGTACTTGGACAGATACCTGCACACCAGATACCTGTACACAAATGTTCATAGTAGCATTATTTGCAGTAACCCAAAGGTGGAAATAACCCAAATGTCCAGCAACAGATGAATGGATAAACAAAACGTGGTATTTATATGCAAGGGAATATTATTCAGCCTAAAAAAGGAATGAAATTCTGATACATGCTACAACATGGAAGAAGCTTGAAAACATTAGGCTAAGTGAAATACACCAGATGCAAAGGAACAAGTATTAGATAATTCCACTTATATGAGGTACCTAGAATTGGCCAATTCATAGAGACAGAAAGTAGAATAGAAGTTACCAGGGGTTGAGGGGAGGGAGGAATGGGGAGTTAATGTTTAATGGGTACAGAGTTTATGTTTGGGGTGATAAAAAGTTCTGGAAGTGGATAGTGGTGATTGTTGAACCACACTGTAAATGCACGACATAGTGAATGCACTGATTTGTACATTAAAAATAGTTAAAATGGTAATTTTTATGTTATGCGTATTTTACCACAGTAAAAGAAATGTCAGGGCTTCCCTGGTGGCGCGGTGGTTGCGGGTCTGCCTGCCAATGCGGGGGACGCGGGTTCGGGCCCTGGTCTGGGAGGATCCCACATGCCGCGGAGCGGCTGGGCCCGTGAGCCACAACTGCTGAGCCTGTGCGTCTGGAGCCTGTGCTCCGCAGCAGGAGGGGCCGCGGTGGTGAGAGGCCCGTGCGCCGCGATGAGGCGTGGCCCCCGCTTGCCGCAACTGGGGGGGGGGGCCCTTGCGCGGAGGCGGGGACCCAACACAGCCAAAAATAAATTAATTTAAAAAAAAAAAAAAAGAAATGTCAATAGATTTTTAAAAAAATTTTAATCATAAAAGAAATCAGCCTAAGAACGAGAAGACATCAGCCAATTACTGGGGGTTCTCAGGGTCTGAAGCACATGCCTATTCATTTTGTCATTTGATTTCAAAGTCAACAAACATTTCTACCCCAAGACACGTAGGAAAGAAAAGATGCCAGCTTCCCGCAAGGCCTCACTCACCTCATCCTTTATCCAGTGGGGGCCATTTATCCCTAAATGTACAGGCAGTATAGGGCAAATGTAATAAATACAGTTTGATGAAGATGATAGCAAGGGAATACTGGAAACTGGCAAATTCGAGTCATCCAGTTCAAAAGAGTTTTTAGAGGCCCCTGGCTAGGCAACTGCTTAGAAAAGAGGATTTTTGAATTTCTGGAAATTCTTTCTTTTTTAAGAGCACATTTGCTCTTGTGATAAACGCATATTTTGCATCTTTCTGGAAATACATACAGGCAAGCTGACTACTCAGGGGTTAACACTCTGACCCCAGCTTTGCACCTCCATTGTTGCCTGGTTGGTCTCTGGGCCAGGCACATCTGGAAATAACACACAGATGTTTCCAAATCTTCCAAATTTTCTAAGGTGAGCATCACTAATTGGTAACCAGGAAAAAAACATAATAGCTTCATTTTAAAAGAAAGCCTACTGGCTTGGAGGGAGGGATACTACGGCAGTGGAGAAATCCAGCTCTACCTTGGTCCCAAAGAAGGTTCAAAGTTTCCAGAAAGGAGCAGTTAAGTGGTGAAATCAGTGCCCTCTAATTTTTCTAGCAAAGTGCTTGCAGATTTGAACTGACCCTTTGGGATTAAAGGGTGGAGATCAGAAGCCAGTGTGAGGCCTTGATTGGGCAAGGGAGCCTGGAGGAGCAAGACAATCATTATCAGAGTACACACCGTACCTATTTTTAGACTTTTAAAAAAAAAAATATTTATTTATTTATTTACTATTTTTGGCTGTGTTGGGTCTTTGTCGCTGCATGCAGGCTTTCTCTAGTTGCGGTGAGTGGGGGCTACTCTTCTTTGTGGTGCGCAGGCTTCTCATTGCAGTGGCTTCTCTTGTTGCGGAGCATGGGCTCTAGGCGCACGGGCTTCAGTAGTTGTGGCAAGCGGGCTCAGTAGCTGTGGCTTGCAGGCTCTAGAGCACAGGCTCAGTAGTTGTGGCGCACAGGCTTTGTTGCTCCATGGCAGGTGGGATCTTCCCAGACCAGGGATTGAACCCATGTCCCCTGCATTGGCAAGCAGATTCTTAACCACTGTGCCACCAGGGAAGTCCCTATTTTTAGACTTTTAAAATGTCTGTATATACTTCCTCGCTGATTGCCCTCAGGATTTGGCAATCTTTTGAAAGTTTGAAACCATGCCAGTGGTATTAAATGAACCCACAGGAGGGGCCTTGCTCACACTTGAGGTGTGACAAATATAAGTCAGTAAGTAAGTAAAGGAGAAGGATGAAAAGGCAGAGTACAGGGGAGTTTCAGGGCAGTGAAACTATTCTGTTTGCTACTGTAATGGTAGATACATGGCACTATGCATTTATCAAAAACCATAGAACTGGGGCTTCCCTGGTGGCGCAGTGGTTGAGAATCTGCCTGCCAATGCAGGGGACACGGGTTCGAGCCCTGGTCTGGGAAGATCCCACATGCCGCGGAGCAACTGGGCCCGTGAGCCACAACTGCTGAGCCTGCGAGACTGGAGCCTGTGCTCTGCAACGAGAGGCGCGATAGTGAGAGGCCTGTGCACCGCGATGAAGAGTGGCCCCCGCTTGCCACAACTAGAGAAAGCCCTCGCACAGGAACGAAGACCCAACACAGCCAAAAAAAAAAAAAAAAAACCATAGAACTATAACATAGTGAACCCCAATGTAAACTATGGACTTTAATTAACAATAACAAATCAATTTTGGTTCATCAGTTGTAACAAATGTAGCACACTAATCCGGATATTAACAATGGGAGAAATTGTGAGGGGGGGGGAAAGGGTCAGACCAGAACACCCCGTATTATCTGCTTAATTTTCTGTGAGCCTAAAACTGCTCTAAAAAATAAAGTGTTATTCATTAAGGGGGGGGAAAAGGCTGCCTGTTAGCCCCAAGTAATTTATTATTCGTGGTGTTTTATGCAATCTAACAAAGTAAAATGAAACAATTCAGATAGTATGTGGCAGGATACTATGGAGTAAAGGTTACGAAAAAAAGTCAGCTTTGCCTTGAAATCAGCCCTTTTGATTAAAGATAAATAAAAACAATAAAATAAAACCAAGGAGGAGCAGAACCCTTATCCATGTCTAGTAACTCAGAATCCCAGGGAGCAGAGACAGGCTGTTTGGCCAGGTTCCTTTCCTCACCTTTTCCAAAGCAACGTCTTAAAAACTCCTAGTTGACGTCTAATAAGTGAGGGCACGGGTTCGTGATGAAGCCCCCATCTTCCCAGATTCAAAAGCATTATCACCACACAACAACCCCTTCTTTTTTTTAATTTATTTATTTAATTTATTTTTGGCTGTGTTGGGTCTTCGTTTCTGTGCGAGGGCTTTCTATAGTTGTGGCAAGCGGGGGCCACTCTTCATCGCGGTGCGCGGGCCTCTCACTGTCGCGGCCTCTCTTGTTGCGGAGCACAGGCTCCAGACGCGCAGGCTCAGTAGTTGTGGCTCACGGGCCCAGTTGCTCCGCGGCATGTGGGATCTTCCCAGACCAGGGCTTGAACCCGTGTCCCCTGCATTGGCAGGCAGACTCTCAACCACCGCGCCACCAGGGAAGCCCCAACAACCCCTTCTTGACATGTATTCTTTTTCTATACTTCAGTGCCATGAGGAAACGTTCAGCACCAGGAGTCAATTTTCTTTTTGTTTCTACAGCTTTTAGGGCTTCTTTCTTTTCCTTTCCTCTGTTTCCTTTCCTCTAAGTTAAAGTACCAACTTCCACTTTCCCCAGAGCAAGTCTTATGGATTTACAGCCATTAATCAAAAAGGAAGGCAAAGTTTTTATTTCTGTCATAGGAAGAGAATGAGGACGATCTGTCCTGAGGACTAATGCAGCGTCACCTCAGGATAAAAGTGAGGGTTACAGCCATCCTGCTTTAAACAGAAACAGTAACCCTGCCAGGTTAACTTAGCTTATTACAGCCAGACACTAAGTCATTAGCCTGCAGCTGTCTATTCCTTAGTTAGATTCTGAGGACCCACATACAGCCCATTGGTATATATACTCTATGGCAGCCCTACTTTTTGGGAAATCACTCCTCTGTGGCTACAGCTGATTGAACCACGTACAACAAAGAATGTTGCCCACAACCCAGTTCAGTAAGTCATTAGCCACTGCAGTCACTAACAGACGCTGCACCCTAAAAGGAATTCAGGATGAAAAACAGGATGAGGTACTCTGTGCTTTGGAAAAATAGACCCCTTAGATAGATATATGTATATCTCAGGAAGAATTTTTTTTAAAAGTAAATTTATTTTATTTATTTATTGTTGGCTGTGTTGGGTCTTTGTTGCTGTGCACAGGCTTTCTCTAGTGGGGGCTACTCTTCGTTGTGGTGCGCAGGCTTCTCACTGCGGTGGCTTCTCTTGTTGTGGGGCACGGGCTTCAGTGGTTGTGGCTCGAGGGCTCTAGGCGCAGGCTCAGTAGTTGTGGTGCACCAGGTTAGCTGTTCCGCAGCATGTGGGATCTTCCCAGTCCAGGGCTCGAACCCGTGTTCCCTGCATTGGCAGGCAGATTCTTTTTTATTATTTATTTTTATTTTTTATTTTTATTTAACATCTTTATTGGAGTATAATTGCTTTACAATGGTGTGTTAGTTTCTGCTTTATAACAAAGTGAATCAGTTATACATATACATATATCCCCATATCTCTTCCCTCTTGTGTCTCCCTCCCTCCCACCCTATCCCACCCATCTAGATGGTCACAAATCACCAAGCTGATCTCCCTGTGCTATGCGGCTGCTTCCCACTAGCTATCTATTTTACATTTGGTAGTATATATATGTTCATGCCACTCTCTCACTTTCTCCCACCTTACCCTTCGCCCTCCCCGTGTCCTCAAGTCCATTCTCTAGTAGGTCTGCGTCTTTATTCCCATCTTGCCCCTAGGTTCTTTATGACCTTTTTTTTTTTTTTAGATTCCATATATATGTGTTAGCATACGGTATTTGTTTTTCTCTTTCTGACTTACATCACTCTGTATGACAGACTCTAGGTCCATCCACCTCACTACAAATAACTCAATTTCGTTTCCTTTTATGGCTGAGTAATATTCCATTGTATATATGTGCCACATCTTCTTTATCCATTCATCTGTCCATGGACACTTAGGTTGCTTCCATGTCCTGGCTATTGTAAATAGAGCTGCAATGAACATTGTGGTACATGACTCTATTTGAATTATGGTTTTCTCAGGGTATATGCCCAGTAGTGGGATTGCTGGGTCATATGGTAGTTCTATTTTTAGTTTTTTGAGGAAACCTCCATACTATTCTCCACAGTGGCTGTATCAATTTATATTCCCAACAACAGTGCAAGAGGGTTCCCTTTTCTCCACACCCTCTCCAGCATTTATTGTTTCTAGATTTTTTGATGATGGCCATTCTGACCGGTGTGAGATGATATCTCATTGTAGTTTTGATTTGCATTTCTCTAATGATTAATGATGTTGAGCATCCTTTCACATGTTTGTTGGCAATCTGTGTATCTTCTTTAGAGAAATGTCTATTTAGGTCTTCTGACCATTTTTGGATTGGGTTGTTTGTTTTTTTGATATTGAGCTGCATGAGGTGCTTGTAAATTTTGGAGATTAATCCTTTGTCAGTTGCTTCATTTGCAAATATTTTCTCCCATTCTGAGGGTTGTCTTTTGGTCTTGTTTATGGTTTCCTTTGCTGTGCAAAAGCTTTTAAGTTTCATTAGGTCCCATTTGTTTATTTTTGTTTTTATTTCCATTTCTCTAGGAGGTGGGTCAAAAAGGATCTTGATGTGATTTATGTCATACAGGGTTCTGCTTATGTTTTCCTCTAAGAGTTTGATAGTGTCTGGCCTTACATTTAGGTCTTTAATCCATTTTGAGTTTATTTTTGTGTATGGTGTTAGGGAGTGTTCTAATTTCATTCTTTTACATGTAGCTGTCCAGTTTTCCCAGCACCACTTATTGAAGAGGCTGTCTTTTCTCCATTGTATATTCTTGCCTTCTCTATCAAAGATAAGTTGACCATATGTGCATGGGTTTATCTCTGGTCTTTCTATCCTGTTCCATTGATCTATATTTCTGATTTTGTGCCAGTACCATACTGTCTTGATTACTGTAGCTTTGTAGTATAGTCTGAAGTCAGGGAGCCTGATTCCTCCAGCTCCATTTTTCGTTCTCAAGATTGCTTTGGCTATTCGGGGTCTTTTGTGTTTCCATACAAATTGTGCAATTTTTTGTTCTAGTTCTGTGAAAAATGCCAGTGGTAGTTTGAAAGGGATTGCATTGAATCTGTAGATTGCTTTGGGTAGTAGAGTCATTTTCACAATGTTGATTCTTCCAATCCAAGAACATGGTATATCTCTCCATCTATTTGTATCATCTTTAATTTCTTTCATCAGTATCTTATAATTTTCTGCATACAGGTCTTTTGTCTCCTTAGGTAGGTTTATTCCTAGGTATTTTATTCTTTTTGTTGCAATGGTAAATGGGAGTGTTTTCTTAATTTCACTTTCAGATTTTTCATCATTAGTGTATAGGCATGCAAGAGATTTCTGTGCATTAATTTTGTATCCTACTACTTTACCAAATTCATTGATTAGCTCTAGTAGTTTTCTGGTAGCATCTTTAGGATTCTCTGTGTATAGTATCATGTCATCTGCAAACAGTGACAGCTTTACTTCTTCTTTTCCGATTTGGATTCCTTTTAATTCTTTTTCTTCTCTGATTGCTGTGGCTAAAACTTCCAAAACTATATTGAATAACAGTGGTGAGAGTGGGCAACCTTATCTTGTTCTTGACCTTAGTGGA
Source organism: Balaenoptera musculus (assembly GCF_009873245.2). Classification (NCBI taxonomy): domain Eukaryota; kingdom Metazoa; phylum Chordata; class Mammalia; order Artiodactyla; family Balaenopteridae; genus Balaenoptera; species Balaenoptera musculus. The sequence goes on along the minus strand of NC_045790.1, from coordinate 40,790,263 downwards.
AATGGTTTCAGGTTTTCAGCATTGAGGACGATGTTGGCTGTGGGTTTGTCATATATGGCCTTTATTATGTTGAGGTAAGTTCCCTCTATGCCTACTTTATGGAGGGTTTTTTATCATAAATGGGTGTTGAATTTTGTCAAAACTTTCTCGGCATCTATTGAGATCATCATATGGTTTTTCTCCTTCAGTTTGTTAATATGGTGTATCACATTGATTGATTTGCGTATATTGAAGAATCCTTGCATTCCTGGGATAAACCCCACTTGGTTATGGTGTATGATCCTTTTAATGTGCTGTTGGATTCTGTTTGCTAGTATTTGGTTGAGGATTTTTGCATCTATGTTCATCAGTGATATTGGCCTGTAGTTTTCTTTCTTTGTGACATCTTTGTCTGGTTTTGGTATCAGGGTGATGGTGGCCTCATAGAATGAGTTTGGGAGTGTTCCTCCCTCTGCTATACTTTGGAAGAGTTTGAGAAGGATACATGTTAGCTCTTCTCTAAATGTTTGATAGAATTCGCCTGTGAAGCCATCTGGTCCTGGGCTTTTGTTTGTTGGAAGATTTTTTTTGTTGTTGTTGGAAGATTTTTAATCACAGTCTCAATTTCAGTGCTTGTGATTGGTCTGTTTATATTTTCTGTTTCTTCCTGGTTCAGTCTCAGAAGGTTGTGCATTTCTAAGAATTTGTCCATTTCTTCCAGGTTGTCCATTTTATTGGCATATAGTTGCTTGTAGTAATCTCTCATGATCCTTTGTATTTCTGCAGTGTCAGTGGTTACTTCTCCTTTTTCATTTCTAATTTTATTGATTTGAGTCTTCTCCCTTTTTTTCTTGATGAGTCTGGCAAATGGTTTATCAATTTTGTTTATCTTCTCAAAGAACCAGCTTTTAGTTTTATTGATCTTTGCTATCGTTTCGTTCATTTCTTTTTCATTTATTTCTGATCTGATCTTTATGATTTCTTTCCTTCTGCTAACTTTGGGGTTTCTTTGTTTTTCTTTCTCTAATTGCTTTAGGTGTAAGGTTAGGTTGTTCATTTGAGATGTTTCTTGTTTCTTAAGGTAGGATTGTATTGCTATAAACTTCCCTCTTAGAAGGAAGATGTTTTTGCTGCATCCCATAGGTTTTGGGTCGTCGTGTTTTCATTGTCATTTGTTTCTAGGTATTTTTTGATTTCCTCTTTGATTCTTCAGTGATCTCTTGGTTATTAAGTAGTGTATTGTTTAGCCTCCATGTGTTTGTATTTTTTACAGACTTTTTCCTGTAATTCATATGTAGTCTCATAGCGTTGTGGTCAGAAAAGATACTTGATACGATTTCAATTTTCTTAAATTTACCAAGGCTTGATTTGTGACCCAAGATATGATCTATCCTGGAGAATGCTCCATGAGCATTTGAGAAGAAAGTGTATTCTGTTATTTTTGGATGGAATGTCCTATAAATATCAATTAAGTCCATCTTGTTTAATGTATCATTTAAAGCTTGTGTTTCCTATTTATTTTCATTTTGGATGATCTGTCCATTGGTGAAAGTGGGGTGTTAAAGTCCCCTAATATGGTGGTGTTACTGTCGATTTCCCCTTTTATGGCTGTCATCAGTTGCCTTATGTATGGAGGTGCTCCTATGTTGGGTGCATAAATATTTACAATTGTTATATCTTATTCTTGGATTTATCCTTTGATCATTATGTAGCGTCCTTCTTTGTCTCTTGTAATAGTCTTTGTTTTAAAGTCTATTTTGTCTGATATGAGAATTGCTAGTCCAGCTTTCTTTTGATTTCCATTTGCATGGAATATCTTTTTCCATCCCCTCACTTTCAGTCTGTATGTGTCCCTAGGTCTGAAGTGGGTCTCTTGGAGACAGCATATATACAGGTCTTGTTTTTGTATCCATTCAGCCAGTCTATGTCTTTTGGTGGTAGCGTTTAATCCATTTACATTTAAGGTAATTATCAATATGTATGTTCCTATTACCATTTTCTTAATTGTTTTGGGTTTGTTATTGTAGGTCTTTTCCTTCTCTTGTGTTTCCTGCCTAGAGAAGTTCCTTTAGCATTTGTTGTAAAGCTGGTTTGGTGGTGCTGAATTCTCTTAGCTTTTGCTTGTCTGTAAAGGTTTTAATTTCTCCATCAAAGATGAATGAGATCCTTGCTGCGTAGAGTAATCTTGGTTTTTCCCTTTCATCACTTTAAATATGTCTTGCCACTCCCTTCTGGCTTGCAGAGTTTCTGCTGAAAGATCAGCTGTTAACCTATGGGGATTCCCTTGTATGTTATTTGTTGTTTTTCCCTTGCTGCTTTTAATATGTTTTCTTTGTATTTAATTTTTGATAGTTTGATTAATATGTGTCTTGGAGTGTTTCTCCTTGGATTTATCCTGTATGGGACTCTGTGCTTCCTGGACTTGATTATCTATTTCCTTTCCCATATTAGGGAAGTTTTCAACTATAATCTCTTCAAGTATTTTCTCAGTCCCTTTCTTTTTCTCTTCTTCTTCTGGGACCCCTATAATTCGAGTGTTGGTGCATTTAATGTTGTCCCAGAGGTCTCTGAGACTGTCCTCAATTCTTTTCATTCTTTTTTCTTTATTCTGCTCTGCAATAATTATTTCCACCATTTTATCTTCCAGGTCACTTATCCATTCTTCTGCCTCAGTTATTCTGCTATTGATCCCTTTTAGAGAATTTTAAATCTCATTTGTTGTGTTGTTCATCATTGTTTGTTTGCTCTTTAGTTCTTCTAGGTCCTTGTTAAATGTTTCTTGTATTTTCTTCTTTCTATTTCCAAGATTTTGGATCATCTTTACTAACATTACTCTGAATTCTTTTTCAGGTAGACTGCCTATTTACTCTTCATTTGTTAGGTCTGGTGGGTTTTTACCTTGCTCTTTCAACTGCTGTGTGTTTCTCTGTCTTCTCAGTTTGCTTAACTTACTGTGTTTGGCATCTCCTTTTCGCAGGCTGCAGGTCGTAGTTCCTGTTGTTTTTGGTGTCTGCCCTCAGTGGCTAAGGTTGATTCAGTGGATTGTGTAGGCTTCCTGGTGGAGGGGACTAGTGCCTATGTTCTGATGGATGAGGCTGGATCTTGCCTTTCTGGTGGGCAGGTCTGCATCTGGTGGTGTGTTTTGGGGTGTCTGTGGCCTTATTATGATTTTAGGCAGCCTCTCTGCTAATGGGTGGGGTTGTGTTCCTGTCTTGCTAGTTGTTTGGCATAGGGTGTCCAGCACAGTAGCTTGCTGGTCCTTGAGTGCAGCTGGGTCTTGGAGTTGAGATGGAGATCTCTGGGAGATTTTTGGGCAGGCAGATTCTTAACCACTGTGCCACCAGGGAAGTCCCAGGAAGAATTTTAATGAACCCAGATCCTTACATCTTCCCATACATAGAAAAGGACTAAAATCATTAATTGAGATATCTGTTCCTTGTGACTAGCAGTAATCTTTTATTGAAATGTGTGCTTGACTGCAAGTATTCTGTGGCCAAAAATCATATATATACTAGCTTCTCATCCTACGTCTTCGGAGCACTTCTCTCAGAAGCTACTGAAAGGCTGTTTCCTGGGCTATAGTCCTCAGCAAGGACTCTGAATAAAACTGAAACTCACAACTCTTATACTGTGTGTTTTCCTTTTGGTCGACAACCATGAGTGGACCAAGATGGACCATCCATTCAGATGGTTTCTCCTTTGAAAGGGTCACTCTGAAGAGTTAGCTTTATCCATTTGTAGGGCCAAATAGCAAGAGCCTATTGGCCTTTTAACTAAGTTATAACATTCCTATCTTCTGTCTCCTGTTCCCTCCCTGTGCTTTGACCCTGGCAGGGTCCCAAATAGCAGTCAGTAGTGGGAGAAGAAGGAAATACTGGAACAGGAGTGGAATCCTGCCTTATTTCTATTGATCCACTCCCCTGAGGCAAACAGCTCAATTGTAACTATCTTAGCACAGCAGAGAGGTGGGGGCAAAGCTAGGGCAGAAGTCTTATCTTTGAATGTTATGATTACCTTGGACTGGACTCATTCTCATTACTGAATTGGGACTTTTTTGTGTGTGATCTAAACTGATGTAAGATTCTTATCATCTGAGAGAGACTAGAAAAGCCACGGCCTGTAAGAATTTTATCCAGGAACCATGGAAGGACCATCATACTGAATATATTTTTTTGAAGGGTGAAAAAGAATAAAGTCACATTTGGGTTACAGCATGAGTTATACCCTCTAGAGAACCAGTTATGTACATGGCTTTGGTTTGTTTTAAAAAACTTACTCTTGGCTATTTTGAAGGGAATGGATTGGAGAGGGGGCAAGAGTGAAGTTGGGAGACTTAAAATTGGAGGGCACTGTAGTATTCTGGTTGAGAGATGATTACAGAAATGGCAATAAAGAGAGAGAAAGAAACCCGACACACATCGGAAGGTACAAGCAGTAGGATTAAAGGATAGATTCAAAGTGGGGGCAAGGGAGAGGGAGGCATCAAGGATTTGTCTAGGTTTCTGAGCAACTGGGGAGAAGATCTTGGCCGAACTGTGAGCTGGAGAACCCTGCAGGAGAAGCAGGTTTGGCAAAGGAAGGAGAGGGGAGCCCCCTAATAAAACCAAACTTTAGCAAGTTGCTGAGGCTATTTTAGAACAGTCTTCCAAAGAGCTTTGGTTTCTTTGAGGTGTCTCAATGAACAGAAGGCCAATGCTGGAACCTGAGATGTATTTTTAAAACTGACATATGTGTTGGCTAGAGTCAAGCTTTCATTTAGCTTGGGAGCCACAAAGTATCCTGTGACATCTCTGCACCCTGCCTTGCTCTATAAATCTGGGCTGGGTTCTGATGGAGAAATACATATGATCTCTCTCACTGCTGCTTCCCAAGGGAAGGCCTTGCTTTTCAAAGCATCAAATGTTGGCTTACGCTTGTCGACAGAGGCCAACATCTACAGGTACCATTTAATGGCTTCAGAGGACCTCAGAGCATGACTGGGAATAACCATCATCCCTGGCAACAGACAGAGAAACTGTACATTTATTTCCCAGTGTTCAGGGCAGAAACATCTGTCTAAAGCTACAGGTCTTGGTGGATGCAAGCAGCTGGGAACCCGTGGGGCTCATTCATCTTAACACCACATTGTTACAGATATTTGCAGCTGCTGAGAGCCCAGTCCGACACTCATGGCCTCCATTCATCTAGGACTGGGCAGTGGGATGACCCTGAAGATTCCCCACATGAGGCAAGACCCACCTCCAGCCTCAGCAAAGCTAACATGGGAATTAGGTTTAAAACGTCAGTCTTGAACGAAGGGCAGTTTTTCTTGGCTCCTGCTACTGAGGTTATACTCCCTATGGCCTTGGATTTGGTGATAAAGAACCAGTTACACATGGTGTGCTTTTCAAAGTGCTGCCTCACTACTTAAATCAGCAACATAAACATGAGCTGACCCAGCCACAAGTTTTTTTCCTCCTCAATAAGTCAAATGCATGTAGGCCTGTTTGTAGGAATTGCTGTTCAGATCTCCAAAATTCTTAACCAAAATGAGGGGGAAAAAAAAAAAAAAAAACCTGCAAGAGAGCTTGGCTGAACAGTCCTCTAAGTATGGTTTTTAAGTCCTTTAGAATGAAGGAATTTTTATAAGACTGCTTTATGTGTATGTACAATCTGTAAAGACAAAATACCAATTTTTTCTCAAACCTAGGCAAAAAGTGAAATTTTACCATTTGCTTTCAGAAAAATTATTAAAAATTATGACTTCATTAATGTCAATTTCCTTGGTTTGAAAATTTCTCTAAGGTTATGAATATGTCAACATTAGGAGAAGCTGGGTGAATGGTATATGGAAACTCTATGTACTATTTTTGCAACTTATCTGTAAGTCTAAAGTAATTTCAAATTAGAAAATAAAATTTTAAAAATTAGAACTGGGTTCTGTAGTCTCTAAATTTTCCCAACTATGACTTCTTACTCGAAAAGTGTTCTAACCCATCGATAAATATATATTTATATATGACCATCTTTGGACGGGATCATGAAAAAATAAATGAGGTGGGCACATACATTTTATGTCAGTCTAAAGTTTGCAATAATTGACCCAACATGCCAGAAGAGTACCATCAGCTAACTGTGTAAGAAAGAGCCTCATTTTTCACTTTCTGATGTTAAAGGTCCTGGCTGATTCAAATGGATTTGGCTTTAGATCTGAAAACCACTGCATCCTCTGGGGAAAACCAAACAGATGTGTGTCTGCTTTGCTGAAGTGTTGCCTTGCTGAGAAAAATACAATTTCATCACATCTGGTTCTAAATCGCAAGATGAGTGGATTCTATCACTCATATAGATTTTAATCTTCCGTTTTATGCACTTATTTATTTAGCTAACTAATGATGCAAATATAGGATCAGATTTACTTTTCATATGCTGTCACCACTGAGTTATCTATATTTAAACTTGGTTGATATTTGGACTTGCAATATGTTTTTATCCTCTAATTATATGACAAAAATGTATTTTGTGTTAATAACACTATTCTGATAGATAAAACTATTATGTAGCATATACAAATATTATTGGATTCTGAATAATTCAATTTAATAAACTGTACTCACAGAAAAAAAATCAAGGATTTTTATTAAGCATTGAGATTTCCCTTCATGATCTTGAAAGACCTCAAGACTTATTCTAGGTATGCTTAAGAATCAGTTAATAAGAGAAATACAGTAAGTGGCATATCAGAGAAAAAACCTTTTCTTGGACTTGAATACAAACAAATTTGGTGAAATGGCAATAATAGAGGAACCTCAGAGAACATTTGGTCTAATCTCCATGTTTGGGGATTTTAGGAAGTTTAAATGACTGATGCTGAAAACTTGGGGTTGGGGTAGGTTACTAGACTTCTTTGACAATCTGATAAAGCTATAGATATTCTACCTAGAAAATGCATTCTTAAACACTTTAAATATAATTTGGAGGGGTTTGTGAAACCCATGGAGTATTTTTTCTTTATTTTTGCAAAACAAAACAAAAGACAAGCACCACCATAAATCTGTAAATGCGTTTATGACTGAATAGGCAAGGGAAAACTGAAGAAAGATATACACTAAATTATCTCTAGTTATCTTTAGTTACATCTGGAATTTGGGATTGGGGTGGGTTGGAGAGAAAGAAAGAAGCTTAATTTTATTGGGACTTCAGACACTGGCATTGGTTAAATTATTAGTACCAGGACATATTACTTTTGAAACACAAAAGCAGGAAATGAAGGAGTGAAGCAGGGAAGGAGGGGTGGGTGGAGGTTGGAGGGAGGGAGGGAGAGAGACAGAGAGACCCTCTTTGAAATGAAATGATAAAGTTAGGTTTGAGTGATCTGACTGCAGCTCCTCTGCTCAAAGCCTTCTACCCCAGGCTCCAGGAACCAAGAGCTCTTTTCCCTGGGAATTTACAAAACACCCTCTAAGCCTCTGAACTCCTGCTCAGAGTCCCCAGGGAGAAGGAAGAAGCCAGTACTTTGGACCCTCTTGACTATTAAAGAGATGGTGAAGGGAGCCATGTGTACTGAGCTCCAGCCAGCCACTTCACATATATGATCTCCTGTGATCCTTACACAGACCCTTTGGGGAGAGAAAATAGGAAGGTCAACACCATACATCACTGACCCAGAGCTTGACGACAATAATAATCTCATCTATTCTGGGAGGCCTTTACCGTACACGAGGGGTAACCTTGCACCCATCTTCCCCTCACAGGAACTAGAGGTATTCTCAGCTCCATTTTACAGGTGAGGAGTTGAGATTGCCGTCAAAGCGCTAATTGAGAGCGGCAGAAATCACGCCAATCTCTTTGCTCACACCCACTGCTCCTCTCAAAACATGCTTGTTCCCCACGCAGCAGCTGGAGTGGTTCTTTTAAAAATCAAGGGAGATTGGGCTTCCCCGGTGGCGCAGTGGTTGAGAATCTGCCTGCCAATGCAGAGGACACGGGTTCGAGCCCTGGTCTGGGAAGAGCCCACATGCCGCGGAGCAACTAGGCCCGTGAGCCACAACTACTGAGCCTGCGCGTCTGGAGCCTGTGCTCCGCAACAAGAGAGGCCGCGATAGTGAGAGGCCCGCGCACCGCGATGAAGAGTGGCCCCCGCTCGCCGCAACTAGAGAAAGCCCTTGCACAGAAACGAAGACCTAACACAGCCATAAATAAATAAATAAAAACAAATACTTAAAAAAAAAAATCAAGGGAGGTTACTTCACATCTCTGCTTAAAACCCTTCACTGACTCCCCATCGCCCTTAGAATAAACTTCGAAAACCTTACTGAGGCCTTAGATGATCTGACTTCCTTCAACTCTCCCCATGTCCTCACTCTAGCCACACCTTCTTGCTGTTCCTCAAACTTTCCAAGCATGGTCCTGCCTCAGGGCCTGGGCACTTGCTCTTCCCCCTGCTTGGAGCGTGCTTTCCCCAATGTCCAAGGACTCTGTCTCTCATGCCTTTCAGATGTCGTTCCAATATCCCCTTCTCGGAGTGGCCCTTCTGCCACTATAAAGCAGCATTCTGTCACTCTCTAGTTACTTTTCTTCACAGCACTGATCACCAGCTGACATATTACAAATGTGATTACAGTGTGCCTCTCTCTTCCACTCAGCTATAAGCTCGAGGACAGTGAGAACTTAGTCTTTATTATTCTCTGAATATTTATTTATTTATTTATTTGGCTGCGCCGGGTCTTAGTTACGGCACGAGGGATCTTCTTTGTCACATGCGAGACCTAGTTTTCTGACCGGGGATCGAACCCAGGCCTCTTGCATTGGAAAGCGCAGAGTCTTAACCACAGGACCACCAGGGAAGTCTCATGGGACCCTTTACTGCAGTGCTTGCACCTGGACAAATGTCCCCTCGAGCAACAGAATACAAGGAAACTGTAAGGGCGTAGAAATAACTGCACGCATGCACAGTTGGGCCAAATTACGAACAAGATACAAAAAGGCCAAGACCCAACTGCCACTTCTGAGGTGCCAGGAGCAAAAGCCGGGTACCACGCATGATCCCTGCACACAGCACCACCAGGGCGGTGAGCAGACCACTAAGCCACCCCTCCAGTCTTACCCATTGATCCGCACCCCCCTCACCCCAGCTCAGGGAGTGAGCAAGGGAACCTGTTACTTGTTTTCACTCCCTCCTGCTGCAGCATGAGTCCCAATAAAGCCTTGCCTGAATTCCTCATTTGGCCTTTTATCAATTTCTATTGATTAAAGAGTTCAAGAACCCAGGTCGGTAACATCCCCAGTAAAAGTCAAAAAAGTGCCTGGAACCTGACAGGGGCTCAATCAATATCTGCTGAGTGACTGAATGAATAAATGCATAAATCAGTGAATGAACGCTACCTCTCCTCAGGGCAGTAAGTTACAAATGGAAAATGGTGGGACTGAATATTCAATTCAGCTTAACAAACCTAAGCCTGAGCCTGCTCTCCAAATAGACGGCTGGCTGAGCGATTTACACTTAGCTTTCATTTCCCAACATTTCCTGAGTTCATTCATTTAATCTTTTCTGCATTAAAATAAATCAAGTGCCCGCCATTTCACGCATAAATTAAATTCAGTCCAACTCTACTACTTACTTATAGAGACTTTTACAACAGAGGTATTTGGTGAATGTGAAATATGCTGCACACTTATCTTGGTGTCATTTCTCCAATTCTGCTGATGTAGTCTGACCTAGGTTAAAATTGGGCACCCTGAGAAGTTAAAGATATTGGTGGAATAGAACCAAGGCATCATATTTAATCAAGACAGCCGAAGACAGATTTTATCTTTTTGTTTTCACGCTTCTGCAATATGTAGTTTTATATTTTGCCAAAAAATTCAGGGGGAGTGATGCACTTCTTAAGCTTTTTGTATGACAATCCTTGTGAGATCAGCCTCTGATGAATATTAATAGCTTTGAAAAGATTGGATCTAGAAGAGATAATCCTAGGACGGTTGAAGTCCTAGGATTCAACCGAAGACTTCACTAATTCTACTTTGTATACCACTAATTCTACTTTGCTGTAAATTGCAGTTACAGAAACAATTTGTCAAGAAACACTGTACATGATTTTTTTTAAATTATTCAATGTACTTATAAAATTTTAAAAGATGTACCTTGAAAATTAGTTTTCTATGTCTTGAATCTCTAGATAGAAAAAAGATGGAGGTAAACTGCTGCTGGGTGTTGACAGGGTCAAGAAAAGAGTGCTGTTCAATTACCATCTGCAAAGAAGTAGTATAAATAATCCTAATACTACTAAATAAGCATGAAATCTGAAAATACTACAGAGTTGAGGTCTTGCTTGTGTTCTGCATAAAACCAGAAAGACGACATAGGGAGTCAGAATGCCTGGATGCCATTCAGTCCAACAAATATTACCGGAGCTAATCACGTGTCAGGCACTGACCCTGCCTGTGACTTGGGGTCAGTCATTTTACTGCTTTGGGCAGTTTCCTCATCTGTAAATTGGGCGTAAATCCTGCTCTACTGACTTTACATCTTAGTGATGAGAATCAAGGGTGAAGAATGAACTGCTAAGCATGACAAATCTTCTGGCTGTTGTTGTTGTTATTATTATTATTGCAAGTAAATACAACAATTTCACCTGTTCTGTAGATATCTTTGGCTCTCACACATAAGATAGTAAGGACAATAATTGTTTTCTTTTCTTTTTCTTTTTTTAGTTTATCATAGATTTAAATCACTTCTTGTTCCAAGCAAGCAACAATTGATCTGACTATTGCTCGAAGACACTCTCACCTCTACTTATGCCCTGATCTTTGGAGAATATATGAAGTACTTAGTATGCAATACTTAAAGAGAAAAGACAATAAAGTTGGATTTATTATTACTGATTTCTGTTCTTCTTTTTAGAAAGCATAATGCTTGGGTCATAATACTCATCACATGTGTAATATCTTGTTTAATATCTGTCTTCACCACTGAGACTAGAAGATACGTGAATTGTTCACCAGCTCAAACACAGTGCCTTCACAGGGTAGACACAAAATACACACAATAAATATTTGTTTAACGAATGAATAAGAATCTAACTCAGACTCTGTGCTTATAAAAGGAAAGTCTCAAACATTAATCTAGAACTTACTACATGCCACCTACTTTCTAAGTGTTTTTGTATATATTAACTCATTTAATCCTTACAACAAATATATGAAGTAGGTGCCAGGATGGCCACTTTACAGGTGAAGAAGTGAGGACCCAGAGAGGTTAAGTAACTTTCCTAATGTCCTATAGCTAGTAAATGGTAGAACTAGGACACAAATCTAGAAGGCTGGTTCCAGAATCTGTACACTTTAATCACTGCACTGATACAGGGTGAATGTCTGTGGACACTGTCTGTGTATGTGTCTCAAAGCTCCAGCTTCCTGACAGCTGATCATCACCCACATTGATTTAGCCTCTTGACATTCCCTATGTCTATGTATGAATGTCCTCTTAGATAAGAGAAGGAAAATGGCAAAAGAACATTTAGAAAGGTTTTTGTGGCTTATCAAAGATGCTAAGACTAAAGGAAAATGATTAGGCTGATTTAGAGGTTCATCCCAAACAGTCATGACCATGTCAAGCCAGGTCCCAGGGCATGATGGCCAGGGAAAGACAGTTAATGTGGGGTGAGCTTAAACTGAAGGTCCAAAAAAAATACTGAGGAACATGTTAAGTCCTGAGTGAGTCCTTCTTTCAAATTGCTTCTTGCCATCTTTCTCCCATTCTGCTTCATTTCTCATAGATTCTTATGTGAATCAAACCCCACAACTCTAGGAAGATGAACTCCGAGTGATTTCTGCCATTGCCAGACCCATAGAAGGAACCACCAGGGATTGGTCACAAACTGCTTTGGGACCCAGGACTGCAGCTCAGAAGCCGGGGAGTACAGCAGAGTCTTGGAAGACCATCATATGGAAACCTACAAAAGTCAAATTCTGATTATGGGCTTAGTAAGAACATGCAATCTGGGTTGGCCACCAAGCAAGGCATATATCAGACTGGAAAGCCAATCTGTGAATTGATATGTACATGTTAAGTTCCTACCACTTGCCACAGATTGGGCCTCAAGGGTTATAACTGTTATATCCATGGCAGCCATCCATGTTCATGCCCATAAGAACCAGAATTCTAGAGAGGGCATCCTTGGCTTCCCAGGCCTGCTTCCAGCCGCTTCTCACTACAGCTGCATTTCTGCCCTGAGGTTCTGCTTACCAGCCTTGAAATAAGTTTCTCCCCCACCACCTCCATTTTATTGTTTGTTGGCTTAAACTGCTTCAGGATCGTGTTTCTTGTTACAAAAAAAAAACAAACAAAAAAATCCCTATTCAAAGTCACTGGGGACAGATTTGGTTCTAGAAGTCAAAGTTTTTCAGAATTTAGAATGGCAACATGGCACATATACTGCCTGTTACATAACACCCCTGGCAGGCCCAGGGACAGCATCTTGGAATCAAACACAATATCTTCACAGTGAAACATAAGAATGTTCATACTAAGTTAAATAAATAAAGAATATAAGTAGCCTCATGCCAGATGAAAACACTTGTGGTTTTCAGACCTTTTCTGGATTCCAGAATGGCTGATAATGGGTTGTAGACCCATATTTATAACCCGAAGTCCAATACGGTGGGCTTTACAAACCTGGAAGCGGTCAGGGTGGAGAGGAAGACAGGGTTCAGTGTGTCTATCAGAAAGCCTGTGGGCTTTTTCATCAGCCCTCTCCTCACTTCATTTCTCTTTCCTCAGCATCCTCCCCCCAAGGTATTCCCAAACTTGATGGATTTCAAGCATACATCTTACCATCTGTTCATCAATCAGACTGCAGCTCAAAATGTGGGACTAGAAAAGGCACAGAATAAGTAAGGAAGACTGATGGGAAACTGACTTGTCCATTAGACAGCAGAGCACTGATGCATCCAGCAGGAACAAGAGACTGATCTGCTTCTTTACGAACATTTTTTAAAAGTCTGATATTTACTCAGTGCTTACCGTAGCAAAGGACCATGTTAAGCCCTTAAATATAAAGTCTCATTTCATCTGTTCAGTAAATTTTAGGGGGTAGGCGTTATTATTACCCCATTTGATCTGTGAGGACACAGTGACTTAGTAAGGTTAAATAACTTGCCTGTAAATGGCAGAACTGGGATTCCAACCTAGACTGGGTGGACACCAGATCCCACACTCATCATCTGTTTAATGTTGTGTAAATAAAGTCATCTACACTGAGTGGTACTCAAATCCAGTTTCCTCAGTTACAAGCATCACTTAGGGAGGAAAGAAGGGTCATATGCTTTGTTGTTGTTGTTTTTGTTTTGTTTTCATTTTTGCTTGGTATGAACAGGACAGGAAGGGATGTGTGTGTGCGTGTGTGTGTGTGTGTGTGTGTGTGTTCATAGGTGGGGAGGAATCTCATGGAGAAATAGTTTTTCAAACCCTCATTGGTTGAGATACCACATATACTGGCAGCACTTGTGCACAGAGATCCAGGCAGGTGACCAGGCTGCTGTGAAGTGAATCTCTCATTTGGGCACATAATTCCACTCCTGCAGGGTTTGTGAAGCTGACTTGAGAACATCAATGCCATTGCACGTCACGGACCTCTAGTTCATGTCTAGGCAACAGCTGCTGCTTCTTCAAAAGAAATCCAGGCTCAGCCGAATTCTGATCTCAGAATAATACATGACACTTTCTGCTCCCAACTCAGAATTCAAGGGGAAAATGAGCTGCTCCAGGATCCCTAAGATTCATTTCCCAGCGTGCACTATTTCCTTTTCTGCAGCCTCCCACACCTAGAAGGGAGGCCTGGCTTCAATCAGAATAGTCTCCCCTCCCCCAAGAGTGCTTTGGAAACAAGCTCTCCAAGTTCATTACAAGCTCAGAGAGGTGGAGGGGAATGGGCAGGGACACTTGAGTTTTCTTGCAGAATCCCACGCCTGTGTAGGCAAGACAGAATTTGCAAGCACACACTGGATTATCCTAGGTGCCAATTTCAGCAGGGGAGCATCCAAGTTTGCCACAAGCAAGGGCAGAGTGAGTGCTACATGCTCCCCTAAAAGCACATCTGGGCATTCCAGGGCAAGGAGAGCAGAAAGCCTCCAAGGTTTGACTTCTTGCCCATCTGGAAGAGTGGGTAGGGCAAGGAGTGGTGGAGTTCAAGGTCACTTGATGCAGCCCTGAGACACTGCTGCTTCCTTTTTTTTTTTTTTTCCTAGATCCAAAGCTAAGCCTCTTTGGTACAATCCACAGACTTCATGTTCCACAAAAGAAGAAACTTCAGTAACTGATAGGGCACCAATGTTCCAGCATCCCAAAAGAGCACCTGGTTATCTCCTAGGTAAAAGAAAATGCCAGTAAGAGTGAACACCTCACCTGCCAGACAATTCCTACGTGGCCAACGTCAGACATTCCCTCAGAGTGACTGATTTGAAGAGAGATGTCTACACAGACACGCATGACCTTTTCACAGGCAGCTGCCTTTCTGCCCCAGCTCCTCAAATCGTGCCTTAATGTCAGTCTAGGAGTCATGTCTTCCATAATTAGGTGTGTAAAAGTCGCTAATAGGGACTTCCCTGGTGGCGCAGTGGTTAAGAATCCACCTGCCAATGCAGGGGACACGGGTTTGAGCCCTGGTCCGGGAAGATCCCACATGCTGCAGAGCAACTAAGCCCGTGCACCACAACTACTGAGCCTGCACTCTAGAGTCCACAGGCCACAACTCCTGAGCCCACGTGCTGCAGCTACTGAAGCCTGTGCTTCACAGGGCAGGAGCCCATGCTTCTCCACGAGAAGCCACCGCAATGAGAAGCTTGCGCAACACAACAAAGAGTAGCCCCCACTAGCCACAACTAGAGAAAGGCCGTGTGCAGCAACGAAGACCCAACACAGCCAAAAAAAAAGTCACTAATAAAATCTCAGGTTTTCTAACTAACTTGAGAGATGAATTTAATCCATTTGTTGGCTCTTATCCCTCTGCCCTCAAGTTCAAATGCATAAAAGGAATGCAGAGAACAATAAAGATTCTGTTCATATTTTTTGCCTTGTCTTTGATCTAGTTGGGAATCTGTGTTCCAACACTGGGTGGGAAATGAATGCCACTGGAATTTCAATCTACCTGTCCAAACTTATTTCCCATCATGCCTTTCAGGAACACTCACAGAGGTTGCCCTACCCACTCTTCTGCTTCGTTGGTTCAGTCTTTGCCCTCCCTCCTGGGGTCAGGCTCTCCAGCTTTCCACCTGGCCCCATGTGGCCTATTAAGTTGGTTATTACATCTGTGGGCGTGGCCATCTAGCCTTAGCCCAGCCCACCATTTCTGGCTCCACAGTTGCTCCCCAACCCACCTCCAGTTTAGTAGCTCCATGTCACACTTTAGGTAAAATCCATCCTTTAATAGCAGCCACTGCAAACTGAATGTTTGGTCTCCATCCTTCTTAAGGGCTATCTATGCATTCAGCAGCTATTTATTGAGGGGGCCATAGAATAGGCACTGTGAAAGGAGACATCATGATGGAAAAACAATGACCTTGTGATCAAGGAGCTCATGATCCAGTAGGTCTGTGCCTCTCACTCTTTGATGTGCACATGGGCCCCCTGGGGATATTGTGAAAATGAAGATTCTGTTCTAGCAATTTGATATGGGATGGGGTCTGAGATTCTGCATTTTTAACGATTTCCCACGTGATCCCAAAGCAAATCATACTTGGAATACAAGGTAACAGGAAAGTGAATGGGCAGGCAGAGGGGGTGCCCACGTGGATACCTGTAACTTGGTCAGTGATATTGCAGCTGAGACTCAGAGGATGAATAGGAGTTGGCCCGAAATAGATGGGTTTGGTCTGTGTGGGGAAATGAGGGGTGGCAGAGGCAAAAGATAAAGTAAAAATGTTCAGTTTCCATTCACTGCAGTCCCAAAGGCTGAACAGAAGGAAGTGTTTCAAGATGATTTATCGATATGACTTATTGTCAGGGGAGATGCAACCTATCAAAGGTGATGGCTTCGGGGCATGTCTAAAATGACTGGGTCGTAGGCTCCAGGGCTTCCGGCCCTGCCAAAGATTCCTGTGCCCCAATATTGTCACATATGCAGCATACTCAAGGGCACCATGTGTGCTGGGACAATGGGCATAGCAGGGTAGATAAAGGGCTGGCTGGGCTGGCTTTGGCACTGAGTCAAATCCTGGAAGCTTTGCCAAGCTCTGAGGAAGGATAGAAAGTCTCAAGAACGTCTGCAGCTAGGTTTCCCACCACCTGGTAGAACAGGGACTGTACTCAGATATAATTAAATTAAGGAAAATAAACACGACATTCCATGGATACTCCATTCACACTCAAGTTTGTGTTGTTGGTTCATACACATTTCAGAAGTTTAAGGAATTCAAAATGGTTTAATCTGTAGGTGAAACCATACGCCATTAGGAGACACTCTGGCTTTAGGTTCACACTACGGATGCCAGGGCACAAAAGGAAAGGCCCAGAGTAACACTCAGAGTGCTTCTCACCAGCCCTAGGAACACCTCTGCTACACTCCCTTCAACTAACAGGTCTTGGTTGAGTTCACAACTTCAGAACAATGTTCTAAAATGAACCACTTGGAAAGCCCAGTTCGACACAGAGGTCAACAAACCAATGAACCGCATAGGCCCTCAATGAGATGTGAGATCTTTGAAAATACCCCCAAGGGAGGAGGTGGTATATGCAGAATGACCAGTAGTCATTCTGGTCACTGCAGACATCAGCTGAAACCTGCTCTCTGAAGTCATCGGAGAGGAAAATAAGGGGGGAAAACTCTTCTGTCATATTCTAAGCCCACTCAGAGCAATTCAGAATGGGAAACAGTTAAGAGAACAATATATCTTAAAACAATGAAAATAAACAGAAAAAATACTCTTGGGAGCCAGAAGATGATTCATTTTCTCAGTTTGCCGTGGCAGTTTGTTAAGGGCAGGAGAGGGCTGGCTCTGGAGAGTTAGGACTCTGGGAAAAGGGGCACTCAGATGGATGTGGTGTCTGTTTCATGGATTCAAGCTTAAGCCAGCTCACCAGTGGTGCTGGTGGAAGGCTACCCAGTTTCAAGGTCACTATTCAAGGTCATGAGTCTGAAGTTTCATGAGCATGTGTTTCAAGGTTACCATTGGAGGAAGAAGTACCATCTCCAGGTAAAAAGCATGGACGAGGTTTCTAATGGTTACTGTCAAACCAGGTTATCATGGGGGAGCAGGGTGTGTTGAGGGTTAGAAGATCTAAGATAGCGGCTGAGCCAGCAAGATCAGTGCTTGCAGCTTAGAAGTGATGGCAACAAAGCTCTCGGGAGCCCCTTCGCTGCAACAGAATTCCCTGCGGGGCCCCAAGAGTGCCACTTGTCTTGTAGGAGCTCTGCAGAGCTGTTCCTTAAACTATCCCACCTGATCAACCTTTCTGGATGTACAGAGACAACCCTACTTACTCCCTGACTAGGTACTCTCATCATCTTCGTCTTCAGCCAGGCACACCTTCTCAGGGTAGATGGCGAGGCTTGGAGAACGTGCTGAGACCACAGACCATGAAGGGCTGGATCTGAGCCCCCCGGCCTCTTCTTTCCTTCTCAAGCAGCCTCTCCTGGTCTGTGACTCCTTCCTGACTCCCAAACAACAAGAAGGAAAGCAGGCCCTAGGGGAAATTATAAGTGGCAAGTGTTTACGGAGCATTTCCAACTATGTGTCTTGAAGTTTAAGGTTCCACTTCATGAGTGAAAGAAGCTACTTCATCTTGAAGGAGTGGGGGTGAGACTCTGAGCCTTTCACCCACCATGGCAGCCAACGCAGATCCAATTTTACTCATCTTATCTAAGGTTCAAGGCCTTTTGTTGGTTGGTTGGTTGGTTGGTTTGAAAAATATAAAAAGGCTTGAAACCAAGAAAACGGTGTATCTGTATCAATAACATCACACCATATTTTTTGTAGTTAAAACAACTAAAGGGTTGAAGCCAAGACAAAAGCAAAGTGGGTCCAAGGCGGAATTCGAAGGAGATGGAAAATTCCTACAAGAGGTCATCACTAAATACAAAAGCTCACTGGGCCAATGATTTTGCCTATTAAGTGAGGGGTTTTGTGGTAGCTGTTCTTAAGTATTTTGTGTGAAAGTAGGCACAATGACTCCTGGTTTCTGCCACGATAATGTTAACTTTCTGAACCCCTCCCCACTTCAGAACAGTAACCACATGGGTTCTGTCCCACAGTTTGTTAAGCTGCCGTCCTGCCTGCCAGAAAAAAAAATTTCCCAGTCAAAGATCAGATTTCACCTGAGACTCTTAGGCCCCAAGAATTTGGCCACTGCTAATTCGGCAGCCATTTCTTCAATAGGTTCCTCCACTTGAAAATGGCTGGGATTTTGTGCACGGCTAGCAAAACTGACTTCTGGGATAAGGGGAAAATTCAACTTTTTTTTTTTTTTAAAGAGAGTAATTTTCATTTTTTAAGATGATTTTTCCACCCCGGAAAGGACATTCTCTATATTCCCAAAGGAGGATTTGCTGGATCACCCGACAATGAGAAAATAAACAAACAAATGCCAGGAATCACATCCAAAGAATCAAAAGTTAAACAAACAACATTATTTTCCTCACTTAACTAGAGATTTGTGGTTTTATTTCAGTTGTGAAATCAAACTCCTGATCTCCTTAGAGATCTAAGTGATTTAATCACCATATTTGAAGAGAGATCCCAGAAAGAACATGGAGACAGGGAAGGGGACAGATTAATCCTCCTGGCTGCTCCTTCCCCAGTCTACACAGAATTCAGAGGGAGTCCAACCCCGTAAAGAGGACAGTACTTTCTAGAAAGACAAGACTTCCCTTGGGAAGGAAAGCTTGACCTCAAGTGGCAACAGGAGCTGACTCCTATGGGGAGAACACGAGGGCTTGTGATGTAAATCTTCCTTGCAAACCAAAGCGCAACACCAATGACTGACAGCCACACAGCCCCTGGGCCTCTCCTCCCCACCCTCATCTTCTCTCAGGCCCCCTTCTAGTCTGCTTTTAAAGTGGTGACATTGGTGGCGGTGACTGGGGGAGGTGTGAAGCTGGGAATGTAGTGATTTTGAAATGCAAAACTCTCGAGGCAGCCCCAGAGGAAGAGAAAGAACATTCTTTTCCAAATGACACCAAGCAGCCTGAAGTCAATTTATTTGCTCAGAAAAGGTCAGTAAAGTCAGGCTTTTCCCATTAAAAACTGTACACAACCGATCAACATGAGAGATAAACACAGTTCCGTGTACCAAGAGACCCAAAACATGCACAAAATTCTCCCAAACTCTCTAGGGTACCAGGCTTATGTGTCACACACACAGAAGAGATGAGTTGAGTCTTTGGGCATCACAGTGTAGGGCAGTTTAAAACAGAGCTAAATCAATTTTTTAGGACTGGAATAAATGAGCCCTAGACTGGAAAGAAAAGGTAACATTAGGAACAGTCCAACATCCTTTAGGTAATGTGCTTCACAAAAGCAAAAGACATCAGGCAATCAGCTGCCATTTTCAGAAACATAATGCTGGGACTTGCACAGCTAAGAGAGAAATTAATTAAGGGAGGAAGGCAGTCTATTCATAAAAACTGGTCCCAGAAGAAAGCAGTGGAAGCAAGCTTTTACTCCCAGTCATTTCTGTAAAACTTATTTTGATCAACCAGCCAGATAGGGGCTCTCCTTCTTTTGCAATTCTATAAGATTTCTTTCTTTCTGTGAACTGAATTTCTTCCCCTATAAAGCAGAGGGAGTAATAATTGCATAACAGGATTGCTGCTTCATGATGTACTAGAATAACCTGTACACCGAAGAGTTCTATTTAGTATTGTCATATTGGTAAAGCTTTTACTTTTAATTTTCACTTTGAGGTGGTTAAGTTCAAGGGCAGGGAGCACTTGGGGCAGTTCTGTCTGTGCCCTGCAATGCCTCACCCAGGCCCGGCCCATCGTAGGCATTCAATGCCTCTTTTGAAATGAACTGAATCCCAGTCAGGGTTGCACACCCCTGACCCTTGTCATGCCCTCAGAGCAGGCACTGTCATTGGCAATCCTTTTCCATAATCGAATGTCAGCACTTGAGAGGACCCTGGAAGCCATCTAGTTTCATCCCTTTCTACCTAACAATATTGAGAAAAATGCAGAGTTCCCCACTTTTAAATAAGGGTGGGATTCAATTCTAAGCTATGCATTAACTGTTGTCCCTGGAGGGTAACCTTCCTCTGCCCTCTCGACTTTATACTCTTTTGTGCAGGAAAAGGGGGTATCTCCAATTAAGGCTTCAAGGAGATGCGGGAGGAAGAGGAGAAAGGAAGCTGGTTTCCAACCTGTGCCCAAAACGCAAAAGAATTTCCCGATTATACCGAATGCTCAATTCATCTGGGAGACAGAGAATGGTGCTAGGGAACAGGACCAGGGACATCCTTTTCTCTCCTCTGAGAATATTATCTTTCCTTTAAGAAAAATCAACACTTTCCTTTCCTTGCAGAATTTTTTTTCTAAGTCACATTTGCTCTACAGACATAGAAAACAAAGTGATGGTTACCAAAGGGTTTGGGATTAACATATATACACTACTATATATAAAATAGATAAACAATAAGGACCTACTGTATAGCACAGGGAACTACATTGAATATTTTGTAATAACCTATAAGGGAAAAGAATCTGAAAAAAATATATATATGTATAACTGAATCACTTTGCTGTACACCGGAAACTAACACAGCATTGTAAATCAACTACACTTCAATAAAAAAATAGATAAATAAAATTTTTTTAAAAAATCAGATTTGCTGATTTTTCAACCAGGCTTCTCCAAAATTTTAAATCAGAAATCGTTCCAGTTCCTCTCTCCCCTCTTTTCTAGCTCTAATTGCATTTTCCACCCACGTCTATCCCATCGCTGTGCCCCTCACCTGTCTTGAGCTGCAAGATGATTTTAAACTGAGAGACAACCACACATCTGGACACATAGCGGTGAAATCTCTGTCAGCTGTTCAGTGGGAATGGGGGTGCAAAGCCCACTGACTGTCACAGAAATCAGAGATGCGAAAAGTCTCTCAGAAAAACCAACCTTATGCCTTCTGCCTTAAAAAAGGAGAATCATTCCTCTCACTTCATCATACAGCCAAGGATACCAAAAAAAGCCTGCAAAGCCCCATCTCCACCCTTCCAGTTAATCAAGTCTGAAAAAATTCCTGGAAGCAGAACAACTAAGGGAGGTTGCACTATGAATTGTCAAGGGCTTTAGAATTCCTGTGATTTACAGGGGAGAATGAAGCCGTTCTGTGCATGTTGAAGGTGCACGGGATTCTTAATTTATGGTTTAGGAGTTGCAGGCTGTACTACAGCAGTAAACCTACTACGCTACTGAATCACTGCCAAAGGTGACCTTTAATGGAGCCTCCAGAGGTCAAGCAGTCTTTTCTCTGCAAGTCAAAGAGTTCTTGGCTTCCCAAGGCTCTTTTCGTTGCACACAAAAGAAAACCACTTGAATGAGCATAAACTAATGCAGGCAATTTGATGGAAGGAAACAAGTGCAGGAAATGTCATCCAGCATCACGAGGGAACGGCAATGGAACTGGCAAGTCAAGGCCCATAGTATTCTTTCTTTTTTAAATAAATTTATTTATTTACTTTTGGCTGCGTTGGGTCTTTGTTGCTGCGCGCAGGCTTCCTCTAGTTGCGGCCAGCGGGGGCTACTCTTCATTGCGGTGCACCGGCTTCTCATTGTGGTGGCTTCTCTTGTTGCAGAGCACGGGCTCTAGGCACGCGGGCTTCAGTAGTTGCGGCACGTGGGCTCAGTAGTTGTGGCACGCAGGCTCTAGAGAGCAGGCTCAGTAGTTGTGGCGCACGGACTTAGTTGCTCCGCGGCATGTGGGATCTTCCCGGTCCAGGGCCCGAACTCGTGTCCCCTGCGTTGGCAGGCGGATTCTTAACCACCGGACCACCAGGGAAGCCCAAGGCCCATAGGATTGATCCACCCTCTCTGAAGACGCATGGTAGCTTCCCGTCTGCTTGCTCCTTCTCCTTCTGTAGATGGATGATGAAATAAAAATTCCTATTCTAAGGCAAGTCAAGGAAAATGTAAACATAAAAATTTTTCTCTGCCTTTTGGCCTCCTCTCTCCCCTCTACTGTGCCATGTGTGTCTGCATTATGCATCGACCAGACCTCCCCACTGGCAGAAATACCTGCTAAGCCATAAAGAACAACATTCTCCCAGCACCACCAAGATAACTCCTCAGGAGGTAACCTTTCGTAATCTAGTAAGGAGCCATAATGACCCAAGACTCACTACTCGCTTTGTATACATAGATCTGGATTGTGCAAACTATCTGTGTCATTTAATGCACAGCCCTCTGTCTCAAAAACCTATATAGCTAACTGTGCTTTGACCTCTAACAGGCAGAACAGTTCTCGGGGCTTTCTGAGAAGCTGTTCCTGGGTTATAATCCCCAGTTGGGCTCCAATACAATTTTCTATTTCTTTCTTAGATTGACTGATTAAATTTTTGTCGACACCGACCTTCTCTGCTTTGGGAACTAGGAATCATGGGAGCTGGCTGGGCTCCGTGGGCCCCGGACGTAGATCAGAATGTCTGTGGGAGAACAACGCTGCCTTACTAGTGTTTCTGACTCCCCTGGACTGTGGCCTGCGCCTCTCACTACGTTGATCTACGAAGTGCTTGTCTTTTCTGTGCTCAACTCACTTGGCCTTTCAACACCCTACTCTCTGCAGCACTCTCTTCCCTCTGCTCCTGTGACACCACTCTCTCCGGATTTCCTTCCTAACGCTGACTTCTCCCCACACTCCTTTATCAACACGTCCCACCACTGAGCGTGAGGTCCCTCAGGGCACCGTCCTAGACCTCTGCTCTTTAGACTTTAGACTCCCGCCCTAAGTGATCTCAGCCACACCTACAGCTTCAGTGCCCTTTACCTGCTTCACCTCTTTCCTAAGTTCCAGACCTGTACATCCAACTTGCCCGGTCCATATTCCTACTTGGATGTCTCAGAGGCACCTCAGAATCAACACAGCCAAACTTCCCAGCCCCTCAAAACTCCTCGTCCAACATTCTCAACTCAGAAAATGGCTCTACTTAGTTGTTCAAGCCAGAAACCTAGGAGTTACCCTCTATTGCTTCTGTTCCCTGCTTTGCCTCCATATCTTCCATCACCTATTCTCCCTCCTAGACCTCTCAAATCCACATAACCTCACACTTGCGTTTAAGCTCTCACCATCTCTTATCTGGACCACTGCAATGAGCTCTGGGCCAGGTTTCTCTACATCCATTCTGCCCCTCTCTCGTTCACTACTTTGAACTTTTGAGTCTTACCACGTCACTCAGCTGACCTCAGAGGCTTCCTACAGCAGTAAAATGAAGTCCAGAGTTCTTCTCAGGACCTCCATGATTTCTTGCATGGTCTCCAAGGCCCCACTACCTATGTGAACTCATCACGTGTCACTCCTGCCTCACTCACTGGGCAGCCCTCACATCTCCCTTCTTTCAGTTCTTCAGAGATGCCAGGCTTTTCTCACCTCAGGGCCTTTGCATGTGTTGCTCTCTCCTTCTGCCCACACCACCTCCCTACCCTGCCCTTTCCACCTTGCTGAGTCCCACTCACCTTTCCAGTTCCATCTTAAAGGCCCCCTCCCTCTATCAGCTCCCCCTGTTAGAGATGTTGTATGTGTGTTCGAGAGCATGTGTATGCCTTTGTATTTTGTATATTTGGCACACTGCATTTCCCTCTGCCAAACTTTCACACTTGTAATGATTAATTTCACTCGTTCATTCATCAACTTACACAGAGTCCCTGCTTGAGCCAGGCACTGTTGTAGGCACTGGGGTTGCAGCATCGAATGGAGAGACTCCTGCACTCAGGGACCTTCCATCCTTTGTGATATTTCCCTCCACTATGTGATTTTTAGTTCCTCGAGGAGAAGGTCGTGCTTGTTTGGCTGGCCGTTACATTCCAGTGTTTCGCACACTAGCACATTGTCGTGTGAATATTCAGTAAACATTAGCCAACTGTCCGATTGGCTTACTGAAGATACTACTGGGCACACAGTAAACAAATACATGTTGAATTAGATGAGTTCATTCAAGCAATCATGTCCACAGAAAAAGGTACTATTTCAGATTTATCATGATGGTTTTCATTGTATCATTTGATTCTTAGTAAGGAATTATTGGTTCTCTTATTCCTGTTCACCAACATAAATGAATAAAGGAACAAGACAAATTATTTCAGAATGCAAATAATGTTAAGAAAAGCTAGGATGGCTGGAGTCCAGTGGGCAGGGTAAATGGTGCAAGAGGAGGTGGCCAGAAGCCTGCTCACAAAGCGGGCAGCAGGGCAAGGCAACGATTTAGGACTTTTTTGTGGTTTCAGTGGGGAGATATCGGGGTTTTTAAAGCAGACAATAAACATGATCTGATTTATGGTTTTTAAGAAAATGACCCTGGGGCTTCCCTGGTGGCGCAGTGGTTAGGAATCCGCCTGCCAATGCAGGGGACACGGGTTCGTGCCCCGGTCCGGGAAGATCCCACATGCCGCGGAGCGGCTAGGTCCGTGAGCCACAACTACTGAGCCTGCGCGTCTGGAGTCTGTGCTCCGCAACAAGAGAGGCCGCGATAGTGAGAGGACCGCGCACCGCGATGAAGAGTGGCCCCCGCTCGCCGCAACTAGAGAAAGCCCTCGCACAGAAACGAAGACCCAACACAGCCAAAAATAAATAAATAAATTAATTAATTAAAAAAAAAAAAAAGAAAATGACCCTCTGCTATATGAAAAATAGGCTAAATAGTTTTGGCCCTCTTGGCATTAAGACCTTTTAGAAGACCAAAGACCACTATAGGAAAAAATAAAATTGTTTTGCTGTTCAAAAATCTAACTTCAGGCCTTCCCTGGTGGCGCAGTGGTTACGAATCCGCCTGCCAACGCAGGGGACACGGGTTCGAGCCCTGGTCCAGGAAGATCCCACATGCCGCAGAGCAACTAAGCCCGTGCGCCACAACTACTGAGCCTGAGCTCTAGAGCCCGCGAGCCACAACTACTGAGCCCGCGTGCCACAACTACTGAAGCCCGCGCACCCTAGAGCCCGTGCTCCACAATAAGAGAAGCCACCGCAATGAGAAGCCTGCGCACCGCAACAAAGAGTAGCCCCCGCTCACCGCAACTAGAGAAGGCCCGCGCGCAGCAATGAAGACCCAACACAGCCAAAAATTAAAAAAAAAAAAAAAAAAAAAATCTAACTTCATTTGGGGTTATTACATAATTAAAAAGGTATATGTTGACTTTAGTCCTTTTTGGTGAGTTTCAAGTCCTCACCTCCAGCAAGGGGACAAGTCTCTCATTTTACTGGACATTAGCCAGTTAAGGGGCCATAACTCTTATCAAGTCTGTTTATTTATTAACATGAGATCTATTTATTTACTGATCACTGATGAATATGATCCGTTTGATGGACACTTAAAAAGAAAAAAAAACCAGTAGGCTCATTTCTGATAAACATCTCCCTTCAAGGGCTACAAAGTACATAACATTGTCACCAGAGCCTTCCTTCTGAAATTCACCGATGCATCTGACATTTGTCACACTCATTATTTATGAGCAGTGATCTATGCAACAGAAGTGAGAGTCATCCTTAGGGACACATCTGCCAGTCTTATATTTGAAACTGCTTCTCTCCAAGGAAAGAAGAAGACTTCTGTTTTCTTATGTCATTTAAAAAAATGTATTGAGGTATTTTTAGTCTGGAGCCTTCTTAAAGCGTGGGATAATGACTTTGCTAAATCCTACTGGAAATAAAAACACATCTAGAAGCTATGGAAGAACAGAAGTCACAAGGCTATTTCTTAAATTAAGGAGATGGCCTGCTGGACCAGATGAATAGGGGCCTCTTGATAAGATGAAAGATATTCCAGATGCATTCTCCTTTTCTTATTTAGTTGCAACACCATTAAAGACATTGTGATGCAAGTCAGTTTACCTTTTAGAAGCCACATCCATAGACAGCAGTTAGCAGTAACCTTATACATAGCCAAGAGCACTGAAAATTCTTTTAAGGAAGGCGCTGCACCAACTCTTAGCCCCTCAGCCTTTTGATGCCGCTTCAGCTTGGGCAAAGGAGCAGAGCATTCACCTTAGAAAACACCTAAGCAGTAAGTTCAGGGCATTAGAGGCTAGAAGGGAATGTGATTCAAAGCCCTGTTCCTGCTGGAGTCTGGGAGCCCTCACTTGCTCCCTGCTAAAAGCCTCCCAGCCAGAGGTTGCAGCTGCAGAACTTCTGCTGCTGAGTTGGTGGGAGGAGGCCCTCTTCAGTGGCAGGAGGTTGAGGACCACTGAGAGACCCACGGAGACGAGGCAGGTGCTTGAGGCAAACTCAGGAGGAGGCACCCCAGGGAGCCCTGGGGGATGGCAGGGTGCTGGGGCAAGAGGGGGATTGAGAGGAATTAGGGGCTGGCAAATGTTCTGCATGGAAGGGGCTAGGATCAAACAGCGGGGACCCTGTTCCTGCTCTGGACACCACAAGTAAGACTCTAATATGGCACAACTGGGCGACAAGGGGGGACACCAGTTTACAAAGATTGGGACACCAGGTAGAGCCCTAGGCAAGAATCCACTTCCCAGTCTTGGGATTTGGGGTATGGGGTTGGCCCAATAAATAATAGTGGGAGAGTCCATCTTGCCACTAAAACCTGTGAAGGTCAGAGCCTCTGGTGGGTCCCAGCCTGTGGACGGGGTTAAATGCTCCAGCTGTGGGAACAGAGCACTCTGAGGGGCGTGGAGGAGCCCCCAGGGGGCAGGCACAAGGACCAGGCAGACCAGTCTTTGTATCCCACCCCTTAATACAGTACTTGGAATAGGCAGATGCTTAATAAATAGTTATTGAATTATAACCCCGAACTTAGTTCTGAAACGTAGCTTTTTCAAGAAACTCATCCTGGGCTTCCCTGGTGGCGCAGTGGTTGAGAATCTGCCTGCCAATGCGGGGGACACGGGTTCGAGCCCTGGTCTGGGAGGATCCCACATGCCGCGGAGCAACTAGGCCCGTGAGCCACAACTGCTGAGCCTGCGCGTCTGGAGCCTGTGCTCCGCAACGGGAGAGGCCACGACAGTGAGAGGCCCATGCACCGCAATGAAGAGTGGCCCCCACTTGCCGCAACTAGAGAAAGCCCATGCACAGCAACGAAGACCCAACACAGCCAAAAATAAATTAAAAAACAACAACAAAGAAAAATTAAAAAAAAAAAAAAGAAACTCATCCTTATGGATCTATTTATTGGGTCATTAAAAAGGTTCACTTTGATAACATCCCCTTTTCAAACTGTCCTGGAAAAGGTGACACTGTTTTATCTGAAAAACTTGAGCCCCACATTTGGCCGTATTTCTCGTGAGCCGACAGTGCCCCATGGGCCTTCCTCAAAGGCCAGCTGCTGGGGAACACTGCGGGGAAGAGGTGAAATGTACACCTGTGGCACCTGAAACAACATTGAACCCAATCAACCCTGTGAGTCATCACAGACTGATAAGGGCAGCCAGATTCCATGACTATTTTAAGAGTCAACATGTTTTACAGCTAAAAAAATTTCATGGGCCCCAAAGTGTCAACGGTCTGAGGGATGGCAGAGAAGCCATGGCTGAAAAGTCCACCCCTGCAGCAAGTCCAGAAACCTGCCTCTGACCCTGCCTGTCGAGGGCTCAGGGCCTCCAGGGTCCTAATCTCTGGGAGCCTCAATCACTTACTGGTATGTGCAGCTTCTCATATGGGAGAAAAACATAGTAACTACTATGCAGAAATACAGTATTGACAATATTGTTAGTAATCATGTTAGCTGATATTTATCAAACGTTTTCAACATGCCGAGCCCCATGTATTATCAAGTCCTCACAGCAACCTTATGACCTAGGTCTCGTGGTGTTACAGGAGAGAAATAGGGTTAACAGACCAAGGAGTGGAAAGGGAAGGCAGTAAAAAGGGTCAGAGGGACTGCACACTGGACTGAAAGGTAAAAGTTGAAGACAATTATATTGCTCTGCTCATTTCCTCAATGTGGAACCATAGGGCATTATAGGTAGCTAGCAGGCATACCCTCATATTCTTTTATTTTTTCCTTCTTTTCTTCCTAACCAGTGAGATTTTCACCTTGGACACACACACACACACACACACACACACACACACACAAAATCAGTCCTCACTACACACATGAAAATTATTGAACCACCTTATCTGTCTCACTTCTCACCTTATTTCATTTTTTTTTGGCTACACATGGGCTTTCTCTAGTTGTGGCGAGCAGGGGCTACTCTTTGTTGCGGTGCACAGGCTTCTCACTGCGGTGGCTTCTCTTGTTGCAGAGCATGGGCTCTAGGTGCGCAGGCTTTAGTGGTTGTGGCATGCAGGCTCAGTAGCTGTGGCTCGCGGGCTCTAGAGCGCAGGCTCAGTAGTTGTGGCGCATGGGCTTAGTTACTCCACAGCATGTGGGATCTTCCTGGACTAGGGCTCAAACC
Source organism: Balaenoptera musculus (assembly GCF_009873245.2). NCBI lineage: Eukaryota > Metazoa > Chordata > Mammalia > Artiodactyla > Balaenopteridae > Balaenoptera > Balaenoptera musculus. Next base: position 40,761,757 of record NC_045790.1, on the reverse strand, counting down.
CATGTCCCCTGCATTGGCAGGCGGATTCTTAACCACTGCGCCACCAGGGAAGTCCCTGTCTCACCTTATTAATGGGAGGGTTTGTCCCAGTGGCAGTCTCCCTAACTTCAGCAGACCATGAGTCAAATCCACATATTTAAGGCACAATGAGAAAGGAACAAAGCCATGACTTGAAATATCTTATTTCATCCAGGCAGGATTTCTTCTGCAAAGGTCTCATGCATTGGTGTCATACAGAAGTCAAACTTTTTCCTTCTCCCAATTTATCCTTTCGTTTTTCTCCTCTCTCACTCAGTCTTTGAATATATTTCTGTCTTTGTGTTTATGCAAAGACATGCAGGCACATGCCTAGAATGTGATATCTCAGAGGTCCCTGGTGTAGGGAAAAAACACAGTGGAGTCAGAAAGACTCGCTACAAGTCTTTATAAGCTATATGACCTGGGCCTCTCTGAGACTCAGTTTCCTCATTTGGAAAAGAGGTAAAAAACACCTTTCTAAAGTGGTTGTAATGCACCTAACATATTATAGATACTCAGTAAATGGCAGACATCATTATTACATCAACTGCATAATATCAAAGCAAGATACGATATAATTTGCTCAGAAAGGCAGGTATGAGATTTGCCTCTGACAATCAGCAATAAAAACACATTTCATTTGGCCTAAGATGTTGTATAAACCCCATTCAAAAACTAGTCTGTCCACAGAGGGTAATTATATCTGTCCATTGGGGGTTGAAGCAATGTGGCCATGTCCGTCTAAAGCTGACGCGTGGTCACCTCCATCAGTGTCCCTTGTCATGGAGTTCAGTTAATGCTGAATTCCATTATTCATGCTGATGGAAAGAGCAGGATCACAGATAATCCAGAAGAGCAACTACTGTCTAAATCATTCATTTGCTTTCTTTTTCATAACAGCTACCTTGCATTATTACTTACATCTTGGCTAATGTCAGCATTCTATAAGAATATGTATCAGGTGATGGTGAAAAGAAACTCATAACCTCTCTCACCCAGATAGAAAGCTCTCCTTATCTTACATAGTACTGCATAAAATTTGCAAGGTAACTGGTGGTGGTCTACCACCTTGTATTGTATAGCACAATAATTATATCACAGCAATTCCACTCAAATTTTAAAATACTTCCTATGTACACATCAAGGACCACCAGTTAAGTCTAGTCTAGTCTGAACTAGCTCATTAGGTTAGTGTGAACACAGTGTTAAGGAAATCAGAGGGTGCGTTTTTTTCAGAGACTAATTACCATCTTTCTTTTGGTGGTCCTACAAAATCCGTGACAGGGCGCCTGCATGACTCTGAACACTAAGGTGAAAAGCCATCAGTACTGCTGGGTAAATGCCACAAAGCATGTGTCCTACTGATCAATGCGCCCTAAGAACCATCTTGTCTAACTGTCTTATACTATCACAATATCACCAATGATACCATTTATTACAAGGGACACTGTGAAACCTTCAATGCAATCTTAATTTGTGTTCATTCAACCAAAATCATCAAATGCCTACTAGGTGCAAAGGACTGGCCTCCTCACTGCTTTATCTACAACAGTGGTTCTCAAAGGATTGTACGCATCCCTAGGGGTCCTTTCACAGGTACACAAAGTCCTCCCCTTCCCAGCTACATATCTGTGCAAAGCTGGACTTGAACCATAGATTGAAATGCAGAAGCAGATAAGAGAGTCCAATTGTTTTCTATGAACTCAGACATTAAAGAGATTTGCAGGGACTTCCCTGGTGGCGCAGTGGTTAAGAATCCACCTGCCAGTGCAGGGGACACGGGTTCGAGCCCTGGTCCGGGAAGACCCCACATGCTGCGGAGCAACTAAGCCCGTGTGCCACAACTACTGAGCCCACGTGTCACAACTACTGAAGCCCACGTGCCTAGAGCCTGTGCTCCGCAATGAGAAGCCACCATGATGAGAAGCTCTCGCACCGCAACGAAGAGCAGCCCCCGCTCACCGCAACTAGAGAAAGCCCGCGCGCAGCAACAAAGACCCAACGCAGCCAAAAAACAAATTAAATAAATAAATAAATAAATAAATAGATAGATAGATTTGCAAAAAGTAAAACAATGCCACTCTTCTTACTTATTTATTTTTTGTTTTGGGAAACAGCTATTTCTCATTAAAATGTTATTTATGTTAATATGTGGTGCATTTATTATTATTTTTTCAATGAATTAATAAATATTTTAAAACGTCCCTAGTTTCAATTTCTAATATGATAACAATTGATAGCTATAACCCACATAAAACAAAAGATCTTTAGGATTTGCAATAATTTTTAAGAGTATGAAGGAGTTCAAAGACCAAAAAAATTTGAGGCCACTATTCTACATCTATCTTACTTAAATCTTACAGCATCCCAATTCCCTTTCCCAACGTTGTCTTTACAGAACTCATCACTACCTAAAATTATTTCATATGTTTATTTGTTGTTTATCTGTTTTCTCCATATGCCAGTCATTCACTTATTTGCTCTCAGATCCATTCCCTACGTAGGTTTCCCAGGTCCCTTTACCCCGGCAGGAGACCGGAGGAGGAAAGCAGACACCCAGGTATTTCTCCCGTGGTCCACCTTGGCCTCCAGCGGTGCTGCATCTTCTCCTTGGTTCCAGTTCTGCTGAACAGGCCGTGCTCCCGGCTCCTGCTGCACAGCCCCAGCTCCCAGGTGCTAGTCATCCCCTCCCCTCACTTGGTCTGTCCAATCCTAGGGAGTAGGAGCTTGCAGCTCTTGTGATTACACTGGTACCTCACCATCCCACTTTGACATTTCAGCTCTCCCCACACTTTGGGGAAAGAAACTTACCTCAGTTTCTTCATTTGAAAATAGGGAAAATGATAATGTCGACTGGGGCTGCTTTGAGGATTAGAAATAAAATACACACCGGGAATTCCCTCAGAGTCCAGTGGTTAGGAATCGGTGCTTTCACTTCCAGGGCCCAGGTTCAGTCCCTGGTTGGGGAACTAAGATCCCGCAAGCTGCACAGTGCGGCCAAAAAAAAAAAAAAAATACACATAAAGGACCTCGCATGCTGTTGGGCCCCGAATAGGTAATAAATGTTAGCTAATGTTATTATTATTACTGTACTTTAAACTTTGGAATTAGTGCCTGACATAAAATATGGAATCTATTGATTTCAGTGAGGCATTCAAGTCTTGATTATTAACTGGTATTCTAACGGATGTGAAAGATTATTCTTTTTCCAAGATAACTACTGTAATTATGACATGATCAATAGCTTTTCTCAATTTTTATTCCAGTTGGAAAAGAAATTTACAGCGAATACTGCAGAAGAAATTCTCCTATGTCATTAAGCATTACAAACTGCAATAAATCAGTGGTCTTCCCTTTTTATATCACCATGAAAAGTAATAAAGCCCAAATGTATTCAGCACTTAATTCTCTACCAGGAACTCACTAAGAGCCTTGTGTGCATTATGACACTTAATTCTCATAACCTTACAAAGTGGGTATAATTATTAATACCCCTACTTTCCACATCAGGAGACAGGCTCAGAGAGGGTCAGGGCTTCCCAAGGTCCCAAAGCCATGAGAGGAACAGATTTGAACCCAGGCTGATGATGAAACCTTACCTGTACACTATTTTTGGAAAACAAAATAAAGTCATCATAACACAATCCATGTGTTATGACAGTTACTGCTCACAGGGACTTTGGTACATATCATTAACATATTTGCTCACATTTCTCTTCAAAGACACAGAAAGACAGATGCCCTCAGCTGTAGGCTTTCCCCACCCCACCCCACCCCCACTTTGGGATGGTGAAATATGAATGGTTTATCTGAAGGCTGGAACAGGTAAATTCCCAATGTCCAACAACTTTCTTCCCTCTGTTCCTGGAGGCCATGGTAGGATTCCCTGGCTGGGCCAGGCAACCAAGAAATGTTGAAGGAAGTCACCCACAAGTAATTCTTGGTGGTCCTAAGACGCTGGGGTTCCATTGCACTGCTACACCAGGCATTAGGGCTCCCTCACTTCAGCTGGCCCAGAAGCCAGGCAGGAGCCAGCTGTTGCTGGCAGAATTCCGGGGGTGACAGCAGAATGAACGCTTGACTATCAGCTGGAGAGTCTCCCTTAACTCATCACTGCTCTCCAGTCCTAGGATCCCGGGCCAGACGATATAGAAACACTGAAAACATATTGCTTAATTTGAAGAATGTTTCCTTTCCCTGAGAGAGAACTAACAACTCCAGTTTGTCTCTCCATGAAGACAAACATTTTAACTTCCAAAGGCCTGCTCTAAAGATCAATTAGACATATCACTAAGGAGGTATTCACACACTATAAAAGGATTCTTTGCCAAGCTTTCTTTAAAATTCTCTCTGAGAAATGAAAATATCAGCCAAATGACAAAAATTCAACTGCCTCACAATTTTCAGGAATTTTCTGTTCTGTAATATGAACTATACAGCATGAGTCAATCAATTTACACTTACATAGTAGTAATTTGTTAACCATGTGTCTACTTGATGCAGAGCGTTATGTTGGATGCTGCAACCTGTGGCAGAAACAAGAAGGTGGGATTGGCTTTGTGCAGGCCTCATATGTTATTCATGTGAACATTTTCTCAAGTTCCATCGGGGACCCACCTGGTTCCAGCCGTCAAGGCCAAGCTAAACATCCCATGAATGTTTACTATTTCTTCTAAAGGTTCCGTAAGATATAGCAGAAGATGAAGGGAATGTGGATCAACTCCACAGCCAAATACTTGAAAGAAGTAAGGATCTTCATCCTACCTTCTTTCCTTTCTTACCTTAATTTACCTGCCAAGTCTAATTCATCACACTGATACCATGTGATATTGAGGGGACAACATCGAAAGCATACCTAGCCTATGTCTCAACACTGTGCTAAGTATTTTAAACGTAGCATGTTATTTAATTATCTCAACAGTCCTATGAAGTAGATCCTTTTATATGCATTTTACAGACAAGGAAACAGGCCCAGAGAGTGAAAATTTCCTACTAAAAGTTGATAACTGGGATTCAAACTCAGGTCTAACAGAGACTAATGCTTTTGTTCCTTTTTACCAACACCCCACCTTCCCAAACTGGCTCATCTTCCCACAGCATCCATTTCATCAGAAGACTTAAGAGAAAGACATGATTACATGAAGGAAAACATGGATAGAATTATCATTTAGAAGATGAATTTAGCATGAGTTTTTTAAAGATGAAACACCAAAAAGTTCTTACATGCAGAGGCCTTAACAGATACTACATGTCCTGAAACCTACAAAGGTCTTTTAAAAGAAAAGCTTGAGACTCACTCTCCACACATGGAGATCTAGGGCAGGACAAAAACTCAACCTCTCTTCAAAATGACACTGTTTAAGGATACCTCCTCTATCTAGAGGGGAGGCAGAGACTGGTGGGGAGGGCAGAGAGAGAAGGCCTCTGGTGTCAGGGCCCTGCTGATACGCCCTACTCAGATAAACAAAAACCTGTGCTCTTTAAAAGTCAGCTGGCAGGTCAGTGATAATCCAACGTGCTCTTGGGGATCTCATCTCCACTTCAAGTGTTTTATGCAACTGTTCCTTCCAACTCCATGTCTGTTCTGGGCAAGAGTTCTGGTTAACTCGTTTTTCTCCATCCCATTGCATTTCCCGATGCATTTCCACATCCCCTAAGGCTTGGTGCTGAGCTGGCTTGCCTATCCGTGCAGCACTGACCTTCACAAGGCAGCCTTCGTTGACTAAGGTAGGGCACCATGTCCACAAGCACCAACCGAGAGAAAGCAGCATATACCCCCCAACCCCCATTACAGCCTTTATTTTTCATCTCTGTTTTCCACTGAGTATCATATAGCCCAGTTCCCTTCCCAGCTGATGCTGAGATGTAACGACTTGTCATTTGAGATATGGCTCATTAAAATTACACAGCACGAGTAATGGAGACCTCAGTGCAGGTGGGGACAGCAGGTAATTAGCCTTAACTTACAGGGCAGTTTCTAGGCCCTCTGGGCCCCCCTCTCCACTCCTTTTCCCTGCTGCTTCTTAGCACAATGATGGCCCTCACCATTTTCCAGAGGTATCTCTTGGGATTTGTTGAGCGGGGGGTGGTTATTTACCACCGTTCTTATTAACTCAGCCACCAAGTCACTGCAGTATTGGGTTAACAAGGTGGAAGTAGGGAACTGTGTCCCTCCACAAAAGCCCATCAATTCGCCGGCAGCCAGCGGGGGTGAGGAAGAGTGGATTCAGCTGTTTCTGCATGGTTTCCATGAATAGACAACCGAATAAACTAGGGTAGCATCAGAATCTAGAGAAGGCAAGTTCTTACCGCCAGCAGAACTTTTAAGAGTTCTCATCAGTAAGGACCCAGTACAATTTGCATCGGAGGCACCGCCCTGTCTGTTTTCACATCCTTCCCTGTGAATGCTGGGTTTATCGTAGGACATTTCCTAAAGAGGATTTAACATGTGATGCAACAGGTAGGGGTAAATCAAGGGTAATGTTGATTCTGGGCTAAGAACATCACAGACACGAGATGTTGGAGTAGCTGACAGCACGGCCTGTAGAGTTGGGCTACTTTGGGTCTGAATCCTAGCTCTGCCTGTGTGACCCCGGGCAAGTTACTTCATCTTTTTCATCTGCGAAATGGACCTCATAATACCCGCCTTACGGGGTTATTTTACAGATTAAACGATATGATGCAGGTAAAGTGTGGAGGGTAGTATGTATTCAGAAAATTGTAGCTTTATTATGATGCCTTCCCAACGAGTAAACTCTTAGGGAGCCAAACAGTTTATCAGATCCCAAAGGCAAAACATGTTTCCAGAGTCTTAGAAAAACTTGCCAGTTCACAAGGCTATCTTGGAGGCTTCATTCCTGGGCACTGAGAACTCTTTCCCCATCCTCCTGAAAGGTCAAATCCAGGGCAGCTCACCCAGCACTGATTTTAATGAATGGCTTGTGCCAGATGTGACTAGTAAGCTATCTCCGCTCTTCCCCAGCTAACCTGCACCCGGTCTCTGCTGAGGTTTGCCAGACTGACACTGGTCGTGGGCACATTCAGTACTCAGTCTTCTGAAAACCAAGCAAAACCATCCTTCCTAGTAGCTTTCTGTCTAAAGAGTTAAGTGCTCATCCCTGACACCAGGAGTTGGTCTAGCTCCTAGAGAAACACTGAAATTTCCCAAAGTCTTGGAAGGTATTTATGACTCCCATCACAGAGCAATTCAGCAATGATTTTTTAAAAATCACGTTGATTCTCTTACAATGTGTCTTGCTTTTTTTCTGGGGATACCGTTCAGAAATCATCTAGTGGGCTCCAAGAGTTTTGGTTGACAGTTAAGTAGAAACGTATGCAGAGAGAGAGGCAGCTGACACACATTTGTTTTTAGCACCTCTTATAGGGGCATATGGCTCTGGGCTGGGTGTTTTTACTCACACGGCCTCATTTAATCTTTACAACAGTCCTGTGAGATCAGAATCTTTACACAGAGAAACGCAAGCCCAGAGGTTATGTGTTTACCAGTGTCACACAGCATCTTGTAATAGCAGAGCTAGTCTCTGTTTACAAGCCCAGGGCTAGTCCTACCACACTGTAAATATATTTTGTTGACGTACATGCTGTCTTACCAGTGTTACATAGATTTATATAAAAATAAAAAACCAGGAGGGAGACAATAGAAAATAAAAAAGTTAAAATTTAAAGGCTAATTATAAACTCAGTTCCCCAACATCCCATGTCTGAAAAGCTCATCCCTATGGACATTTTTATAGCCTTATGTTTCCTGCCACAATATTTTGAGAAAGGATGAAACTCAGCTGTAGTCTCACGGACACATTCCTCAGGCATTTCAGGGGTGATTTTTTAAAACAGGGGCAGGGCTTCCCTGGTGGTGCAGTAGTTAAGAATCCGCCTGCCACTGCAGGGGACACGGGTTCAAGTCCTGGTCCGGGAAGATCCCGCATGCTGCAGAGCAACTAAGCCCATGCTCCACAACTGCTGAGCCTGCACTCTAGAGCCCGCGAGCCACAACTACTGAAGCCCACGTGCCCCAACTACTGAAACCCGTGCCCCTACAGCCCGTGCTCCACAACAAGAGAAGCCACTGCAATGAGAAGCGTGTGTACTGCAATGAAGAGTAGCCCCCGCTCACCGCAACTAGAGAAAGCCGGCACACAGCGACAAAGACCCAATATAGCCAAAAATAAATAAATAAATAAATATATTTAAAAAAAGAATCTTATTTTAAAAAAATAATAAAATAGGGACAAACAGAAACAAAGAAAAGAATCATTTATTTAAAATTTATACCAAAAATCAGCTTTTCTGAATTTTTTCCCACCCTACACAACCTCCTAAAACCATGATTGAGAAGTCTTTCACCATGTGAAGGAAATTTGCAGAATAACAATTCATGCTATAAATGGTAGTGGGTGACAAGGGCATAGATTTCTGGCCACTCTTGAGCTCAAACCCTGACTTCTAAATGACTGATTATCTGTGCAACCTTGGGAAACCTTTTGATTGTTTAAATGTCAGCTTCCTAACTGGTAAAATGGCATATTTAATTCATTCAGTTATTATAAGAATTAAGAAAGATTAACAGTAGCAAGTATAGTGCCTGGCACTTAGCAAACTCAATACACGTGAGTTCCCTCCTGGCTTCTCTCCCTTCCTTTGCTTCCTTTCCTTGCTCTCCCCTTCCCTGACACCCATTTATTCTAAAACCATAGAGGTAGGTGAGATCATGTCATTATTTTTTAAATTCCTCCTGCTCAAAGACTTTTTAAAAACATGAGTTGGAGGAGCGCTAAGTTTTCCACTCCTTTTTTTCTGAGTGTCAGATCTGAGATTTAAGTCCTATTATATAACAGAAAAACAGGGAAACTGGGGGCTAGAACATAAAAATTATTGTAATTAGACAGGCAATGGAATTTTAAAAAGTGGGTGGCTGTGCTTTCTATTTTTCAAACGTTACCTCTAAAAGTGGCTAAAGAGATACAATCAAAGAGGAGGTGGCCCTTGCTTCTGAAGTTACTGCTGTCTTGGGAGCTTTTGCAGGAACATCTGTTGGCTTTTTAACAAAGGAAGCTGGAGAGGATCAAGGGAGACTGGAGGAGACTCTGGTTCACGAGGGAGCCACATCTGTTTGGTATTCTCCCAACTGAGAAGGCTCGACTTCTGAAATAGCCCGGGTATCCGAGTTAAACCAGAATCCAGAAACAGATGAAAGCTTTTCTTTCCTCCATGTTTCAATGGTAGAGATCAACAGCTGTTTATATCCTTTAATACCTAACTAAGGGTGAAGCCTTCACATCTGTCTGTATTTTCCGGTTCTAGTCCCTCGGATCACAGTGGGGAGGAGGGGAAGTTTCAAACCCTCCCAATTCCCAGGCAAGAAGACAGAAATATGCCCAGGACTCAAAGCCGTTAACGTTAAGCAGAACTCCCAAATTTCTCATCCACCCAGGGTCTGCTGTTGGCTGGGAATTCCTCTTTTACTTTATCCTGACAGACATCTTGATCATTTCCATGATAATGACTCATGGCAGCACCAAGATCAAAAAGAAGGAAAGCAGGCTGGAATCAGGGGGAGGAAGAAGAGGAGGAAATGAATTCTCATAGAGAAAGTGGCTCCTAAAAGACAAGTTCTTGCCAAGACAGCAACAGTATTGTCTGAGGACAAAGAGCAGAGGTGAGCAGGATACTAATGAAGACCCTCAGGGTGATGGTGGATGGTGGTGGTTTTTACTGACCCCTAACATTTTAACCCTGGAAAAGTTAAACAGACAAAATTAAACCCTGTGGAAGGCAAGGTACGGGAAATAGCCAGGAATGGTGATAAAGAGATTCAGAGACATTTGTTTAACTTCACTTTGATCACCAGCACCATACACATGCTGGAACTTTATAAAGATTATTTTTCCATCCATCCATCCATCCATCCATCCAACAACTTATAAGGCACCAGGACTGGACTTAGTGCTGGGATATTCAAATGCATAAGACATATTCTATAACTTGAAGGGGCTTATATTCTAAAAGATGACAGTCTTCACAGAGGAGATGGTATAAAGTTCATTTTTTTTTTTTTTAAATTTTGGTCACGCCACACAGCATGTGGGATCTTAGTTCCCCAACCAGGGATCGAACTCGCGCCTCCTGCACTGGAAGCACGGAGGAGTCTTAACCACTGGACCACCAGGGAAGTCTGAGATGGTATAAAGGATGCATGAGAATTCACTAGAAGGGGATTCCAAAGGAGAGAATGACATGGATAAAACCAGAGAGGTAAGAAACAAACTGTTTCTGGGGAGGATGAAAAGCATTCTGGGTGGTTACAATAAACAAGAGGAGTGGGAGGAGCTTACTAAAAGTACAGATTCTTAGGCCTCACCTAAGAGATTCTGATTTAGCTGTTGAGGGGGAGGACCAAGGAATTTGCATTTTGAGAAGAAGGTCCAAGTAATTCTGATACAAAGAAAAGTTTGACAACTCTATACAGATGAACATTGCCCCAAAGATGCTAATAGTGTTCCATTAAAAAAAAAAAAAAAAAGGTACCAGGTTCAAATTAGGATACACTACTTACTAACGTATTCTTTTCTTGGAGATGTATAATGCACATTAGTATATTTAAAGTCCTGAAGTAAAGAAATCAATTTCACTCCGCATTTCCCAAACTTATTTTTCCATGGGAGAAAAAAAATATCACAGTGCACCTATTAAGAGCTCCCAGAACACTTTTGTACTGTGCAGCACAGATTGGGAAGAGCTGAAATAGATAGAGGATTTGGATCAGGTGAGCGTTCCCCAAGCACACTGAATGGCTAAGGAGACCGTCTAGAAAAAGAAAGCAAAGTCAATTGCTCTGGGGGATCTGGCGGCATCCAGTGATTTCCTCCAAGCAAAGTCTAAAATCACCTATGATGTTCTATTTTCCAGGGAGACGGCCAGAAGCTTCCTCACTCTTAAGTAACACACCAGGCTTTGTGACGTTATTTCTGGTCAGCAACTCTACGTGGCAACCACAACTGCCAGAGAGAACAGAAGTGCCCAGAGTTCAAAGCATCAAAGAAACAGAAGGGGAAGGGCAGCAAGGAGAGATCCTTGCCCACATTTATTTACCTTTACTGCTGTCGTATGTTCTGCACAGAGCATTGGCAGTTGCTTGTAATGCTTTTGGAAAAGACAAATTCCTCGCAGTTCCAAAAGAAGCCTCTGACAGTCAATGAAAGTGCAAAAAGACATGAACCTAGGAAACTGCTACTCCTCCAAGGCACCAATTATACAGCCAGGGGAGTTTCTGAAACCTGCCTTCTTCCTCCTATGCTGGTGAGCCAGCCAAGGGGGGTTGTGCTGCCATACACCCCACTTCCTGCCCTAACAAGGGACAGCAGAAAGTACATGAGGAAACTGCACAAGTCAAGGCAACACGAGGATTCTGAGCAGATTGGTTTGTGTGCTGAATATTTCAAGATGGACATACTGCCCTAATCAATTTATATACATTTTTTTTCTGGTATAAATGTAATTACTTCCATACACCCCACTTCAACTTTCCATATGCCACATGGGGACACACATGCCCCATCTAAAGGGGATTTCAGCAATGTGTTTCAAACGCTTTTTTTTTTTTAATACCCCAACTATCTCAGAGCTTTTCAATAATATTTTCCAGCAGCATAAGTATTTTTTCAACCATTCCACAAATAGTTCTTGAGTGCCTAAAAGGCTCCAGGGCACCATGCACCATGCTAGGTGTCACAGGTACAACAGTGGAAAGAAGAGAATGCTCATCCTTATTGAACCTAAGGCCCTAAAAACTGAATTCTGAATTTCAACCTGCCAGGCATGCAGATTCAATGATCAGCAGCATAAAGAAATATAAGAGATAGGAAAGGTTTGGTCTCTCCCCTTGAAGAGTTTTATGGCTCAGAGCACAAAGCAAACAAAAGAATTTGCATTTCAGGTGTCCGGGTTGGTCTAGCAGCTACCCAAGGGTCCAGAGTTAATAGTACAGACTGAAATTAATACCTATGATCAGGAGAGGGAAGAAGAGAATGCCAGGATCTTATTTCTTCAAAATGCCAACTGCCTGTTTGCTTGATTCCCAAACAAATCCACGGATTCTCACACTGGGATTTCTTACCCTGAGAGACAATACCAATAATTGCACCAGAGTTAATGTAACTAACTAGTTAATTAGCTCCAAATTAAAAATTTTACCAGGAGCTCTGGGTGGGTTTGGAGTCTAATCCTAAGGAAGCCAATAAGATCAAATCCAACTTTTCATCAAGCCAGTGTTTCCCACTATTTAGGTCTACAAAATAATTCTAAGTGGTCTACAAATGATTTTTTTTCAATAAGGTCCTTAGATCCGGAAAAAGAAATTGCTGACATGTGAGTGATGGAATTTAGGGAAACACTGATATAGGTGCTATCCAGCATTCAAAGGCAGTCCCAGAAGAAGCCTCTGCAAACTTTCCAAGCCTGGGTGGGAAGTGACAAAATAACCAGGAAGCTGGTCATGGACTTACCCACACACGTTGGAAATATGTCCTCATTGTTGATCTGGACTTCAATCCAATCCATGAGAAGGTTCATGTACTGGGGGGCTGGCAGTGCAGTCGGCTTCTTGTACTTGAGGTCATCCTGCCACCGATACTCGTATTTGGGGCCCCCCGACATCACAGGGCAGGTCCGCTCAGTGCAGAACTCACAGATGGTACCGTAGATGAGGTTGATCCGATTGAAGAAGTCCACCACGTGCACCGCTACCCAGTCGTTCTGGTCCTCCCCGCTGGGCAGCTGTACAGCTGCCCTCAGGTCCACGCCTGAGTTGAGGGATGCCTGAGCCCGTTTGTGGAGTTCGAACCTCTGCGTGCCAGGTTCAAATTTCCTCTTCGGCCGGAAGGTCTTGTCCTTGTTGAACACCTGCTTCAAGGCTATGGACATGGTCTTCTCCTTCGCTTCCTTCCTCCTGCAGGAAGCAAAAAGGCAACTGGGACTTTTCAATGAGAGATCACAACCCAACAGGGTTTTCCACTGCCAGCCCTCTGGCCCCAGTCTTGCGGTCTGCAGCTTTCAATCTCTTTTTAGACAGCCCCTTCCATCTTCCTCTTGAATGATTTCCAGGGGAACCTCATGTTTCTTCCTAAAGGCAGGAGAGAAAAGGGTCTCATTAGTGTCCCGTTTGCGTTTAAGAAATGACAAAGGCTTAGACCTGACTTGCATCTCACTTCTGGCTGTGCCCACTTCCATCCAGGTATAAGGACATGGAAGTTAAGCCAAACCCCTGAGAATCTGGATTGGTGATCAAATCATATAACCAAATAGCCAAAGGAGGAAAAGTATCACACCCTTTTTCTTCATGGCCTTGATCAAATCTCTGGGAACTTTTCCCTGTGTGATCATAGTTTCAATGGACTGCTCCAGGTGTTAAGGATGATCATGTTAGTCAATGACACATCCCCATATGCTCCTTTTTAGAGCATCTGCCCCACCCTCCCGCTTGCCCCTATTGAGTAAGCATAAGGACACTATCCCCATCCTCCTGGATACAGCTGATTGGAGCAGAGGTGGCTATCACACCCAGCAGGGTTCCCCGGGAACTTGGAATCAGGATCCAGCCTTTGTTAGGCATTATCCCTGAGAAGTGATGAAAATTAGGTCTGCTTGACGCTATTTACAATAGCCAAGACATGGAGACATGGAAACAACCTAAATGTCTATCGACAGATGAATGGATAAAGAAAATGTGATATATATATATACAATGGAATACTACTCAGCCATAAAAAAAGAATGAAATAATGCCATTTGCAGCAACATGGATGGACCTGGAGTTTATTGTACCAACTGAAGTAAGTCAGACAAATGCCATATGATATCACTTATATGTGGAATCTAAAATATGACACAAATGAACTTATTAACAAAACAGAAACAGACTCACAGACATAGACAGCAGACTTGTGGTTGCCAAGGGGGAGGAGGGATGGGATTGGGAGTTTGGGATTAACAAATGCAAACTATTATATATGTATAACTGAATCACTTTGCTGTACACCAGAAACTAATACAACATTGTAAATCAATGATACTTAAACATATTTTTTTAAAAATTGGGTCTGCTTGAGCCCTATTTGGACCATGTGTAGTACAGTTGAGAAAGCTGGTCTGCAGAGAGGGAAGGGAGGAAAGGGGGATGGGTTGAGAAGAAGAGGAGGAAGAAGTGAAGGAGGAAGAGGAGAGAAAGAAAGAAGCCATGCACAGACAGAGAAACAGAGACAAGGGCACAAGTGACCACAGGAAGAGGAAGACAAGAGAAAGAGACAGTGGGGAGAGAGTAGCTTCTTTTGTTCTTGATAGTCTTCTAGGAACTGGTTCCATTTCCTCTTGAAGCCTAGTTGTGTTTCCAACCCTTGGGATACATACATTTTTCTTGAATTAGTCAAATATCTCGTTTTACTCCAGCTAACTTGAGTGGGTTGTTTCTTTCTAAGAACCCCTAACTATGACAGCATTTATCACCTTTACAACATGCCATCCTTTACATCCTAAATGGTGCTTTGAGGCACCATCCGATAAAACTTCCTGTGATAACGCAAATGTTCTGTATCTTTTTTGCCCAGTATGGTACCCACTAGCCACAGGTGGCTACTGAGCACTTAAAAGGTGGCTACTGGGACTGAGAAACTGAATTTTTCATTTTATTTCATTCTAATTAATTAAATAATTGCTTGACTTAATTAAGTAATTAATAATCCAAAAAGCCACATGCAGCTAGTGGCTACCATACTGGACAGGGCAGCTTCGAAGTCTTCAGTGCTCTCTTCTCCATCACCTCATTTGACCCTTTTAAAATTCTGGCGTGATCTATAGCAGATTTAGAATAGGTGTAGTAGATGTGTAGTAGGTATCATTATCCCTGGGTCTCCAAGAGATAAAATTACTTGCTGAACAAGGTCCCATAGTGAGTAGGGACATGGCTAGGATCGAAAATCAGCTTTTGATTGCTAGCAAATGCTCTTTCCACTCAGCCTTACATTCTAAAAAGTGATGCTCTTCAACCTGTCCCTCCTGCTGGTTCATGAAGCCCCTTTACCTAGAGCTTCCACCCACGTATTCCCCAAAGACCACAAGTATCGACTGGCTGGAAGTGAAGACGACGGCCTGTGGCCTGGAAACAGAGAGGAGATCACTGATCTGTTCATGGGTCAAACCCTAGCAAAATGAGCCAACAGCTGTGGCCAGAGTCAGAAGAGTCCATCATGGCATCAGTGAAAATGGACTTGAAGCAGGATCCATTGATCCCCTCCTCTGCTAAGCCACACTCAAACACGGCTCGGGGATGCATTCGACCTTAAGTTATTCCGGCAAAACCAAAACAAAAACCAGCTAAGACGTTCCGATTGCCTCTCACAGGCTCTGCTCTACACTCAGAACTGCCGATTATTCCGCTGAAGGCCTCTTCTGGCCACTCCCTGCAGCCTCCCTGCAGCCTTGGTGGGCTCACTTCCTCCCTCTTAACCCCACCCTCTTCCTAGTAGGCTTTCACTGCAAGGTCATATTATCATCGAGGCGCTCTTGTCCCTCCTCACCTGGCCTCGAGTGTACACACCCCCTCAAAGAGATCCGTGTGGAAAAGCGGGTCATGTGACACCCTGCCTTTGGCTGTCTGTGAAATCACATTCACAGTACTTCAGAAGATCACCAGGAAGGTTATCACACACAAACTCTGCGCACTGTAGGGAGAGAAAGGGGGCGATCTCTTCTTCAAAAGAATACCATCCCGGGCTTCCCTGGTGGTGCAGTGGTTAAGAATCCGCCTGCCAATGCAGGGGACATGGGTTCAAGCCCTGGTCCGGGAAGATCCCACATGTCACGGAGCAATTAAGCCTGTGCGCCACAACTACTGAGCCTGAGCTCTAGAGCCCTCGAGCCACAACTACTGAAGCCTGCATGCCTAGAGCCCGTGCTCCTCAACAAGAGAAGCCACTGCAATGAGAAGCCTGTGCACCGCAATGAAGAGTAGCCACAGCTCACTGCAACTAGAGGAAGCCCGCACACAGCAACGAAGACCCAGTGCAGCCAAAAATAAATAAATAAATTTATTAAAAAAAAAAAAAAGAATACCATCCCAAAGGCCTAGCCTGCCTGAAAAGAGACTTAAGAAAGCTGAGGGCCTTCAAAGAGCATTTCCAAAATAAAAATATGAGCTAGAGGTTGGGAAGATAGGGAAAGGAGGACGAGGACGTTTATTTTCTCTTAAAATAGACAAGTCCCTCTGTATCGCAAATGTTTAATTGCTGACAGTAAAGCAGCAACAATCCAACAGCTGCCCCCTCATGTCTCCAGTAAGTAAGACTTGCTGTTCTGTTATTCTGATAATGAGGGTACCATCAATTCCCACGGTCCTCAGAGCAATCTAATCACCTTACATGACCCTCGTTATCACTAATTCTGCTGTTTCCCCAGGGCCTGGCATGTCTGGGTGCACAGACACCAGTGTGGAAACCTTCCTCCGTACCAGTGCCAGGCTCTCATGGACACTACCAAGTCCCTCTGGCACCTCTGTTGAGAGCGTGTGAATGAGACAGATAATCATAGCAAATCCTCCTAATCACAAAGCCCGCCAGTGGCTGGTACTCACTAATGTTTAAATTTTAAAAAAACCTTGTTTGAGGTTTGGGAATTTTTCTTCCAGAGATACTTAGAAAACAAACTTCAAGATATCAATCTCTTGAAATGGATGGCTGTTTATTCACACTTTTAACCAGCTTTAAAGTCACTCTTCCTTTTTGCTCCAATGTAACAGGCTTACCTGAGGGAAAAGTAATCTTTGTAAGATTATTTCTCAACCAAGTCCCTTAATGTGCTGCTCTTGGCTACCATTTATTGAACTCTACTATGCACCAGATTTTTCGTATATTATTAACATTTTAATCCTCACTACAACCTTGCATGATGGATGATTTTATGACCGTTTTATATAAAAAGAAATTGAGGCTCAATCATATGAAATAATTTTGCAGAAATCACAAAATTAGTAGATGGTAAGGCTAAATTTTGAATCCAGACCTCTCCAGTACTGAAATATATATGATTTTTTTTCTCACTAAAGTTGCTTTAAAATCTCATGAACATCCTTATGTTTTCAAAGCCCCTTCACAGGTAGATGTCAAAGCTCCTCACAAGCCTATAAAGGAAGCTAGAACAGGTGGTATTATTATCTGCATCTTACAGATGAGGAAACAGAAACTCCCATCTCCTAATGCTGTTCCAAATGTGTTCATCATTCTAACATGCTCAGACATGTCTCTCCCGGTCAAACTTTTCTGTCTAGAATAAAGTTTTCTGGAGCAGGGATAGGTTGGTCAGTGGGCCCTCGTGTTTAAAGACAATGGCACTCCAGGATGGATAAAAACAAATTCATCACACCACTGAATGACTGAACAAAGAGGCATCTGGCTGTGTCTTTATCTGAGTGTCAGATGCTCTACTGAGGCAGGTACCCAAAAGAGTTTTGAAGTAAAAAGGCAACAAGAAATCCATCTATAGGGGGATATATGTATACATATAGCTGATTCACTTTGTCATACAGCAGAAACTAACACAACATTGTAAAGCAATTATATTCCAATAAAGATGTTTAAAAAAAAAAAAAAAAGAAATCCATCTAACCTTACTTTCAACCCAGAGCCCCAGCAGGACCCTTGCCCATAATTGACACTGTAGGCTTATTACACGGTTAGAGCAGTGCTTCTCAAATGTGAACACGGGATCTTGTTAAAATGCAGGTTCTGGTCCAGTAGGTCTGGGGTGGCACCTAAGAGTCTGCAGGTCTAACAAGTTCCCAAGTGATGCCAAATCTATTGGCCCATGGATGACACTTTAAGTATCAAGGCCTGATCTAACTAAGAGAGCTTGCTAGAAATGCAGACTCTCAGGCCTCTCCCCAGACCTAGTAAACCTGAGCCTGAATTTCAACAAAATATCAGAAGTATATGCTTTGAGGAGTACTGGGTTAGTGAGCTGCCCTACTGGCTGGGGAAGGGGATGACTAAATAAACTTCCATTTGTTGTTTTGTCAACAGTTGGCTTCATAAACCTAGTTATCAGCTGAGTGTGCATGTGTGTATGTGAGAAAAAGAATGAGAGACTCAGTGCTTTGAATACAATTGCCTTGACAGATAGTGACAATGACCAGGTCTCTTGATCTGGATTGATTTGGATAGCACAGCCCCAGAACCCAGGAGGCTCCCAGCGAAGACCTTGTCATAAATGCCACATGGACTATGGCTGCTGCTACGGCCATGGCAGCCTCAGACACAATAGCTGCTTTGGCTAAATAAAATGTGGGACTAGCAACGACACTGTCGTTATTCTCTGTCTTTGTCCAGTCTCCAGAAAGAAAAGAACAAGTCACCAGCTTTGCCCCGCGGCTAAAAACTATAGCAAATTCTATGTTATGAATAACACCCACTACAATGCTGGTTCTTAAGAAATGTTTGAAGCTAACTGCTCATTCAACCAATAAACCTTTACTAAAGGGCTAGGCACCAAGGACACAAAGTTAATTAAAACGTGAGCCCTGGGCTTCCCTGGTGGCGCAGTGGTTAAGAATCCGCCTGCCAATGTAGAAGACACGGGTTCGAGCCCTGGTCCGGGAAGATCCCACATGCCATGGAGCAACTAAGCCCGTGAGCCACAACTACTGAGCCCGTGTGCTGCAACTACTGAAGCCCATGCGCCTAGAGCCCATGCTCCGCAACAAGAGACGCCATCGCAATGAGAAGCCCGCACACTGCAACGAAGACCCAACACAGCCATAAATAAATAAATAAATAAATAAATAAATTTATTTTAAAAAACCCAAAAAAACAAAAAAAATAACTTGAGCCCTGCCTTTGAAAAGTCCACAACTTGCTGTCTAGTTTTGAGGTCAGTTCATTGGCTTTTGCTTTTTTAGCTACAAAATTAAATGCCCCAACATGGATCATGATGGGATTCCTTCACAGTATTACTCAGGTTAGGAATGAAAAAGACAGTGAAGAGAAAAATTCTCTCAAATTTCAAATAAACAGCATAAATTTCTTCAAATAAACAGCATAAAATTGACAGGCGCTCCATGTGTTCTCCATATTTTCTGCTAAATAGATCAATTATAGCAATAAAACATGTGCACTATAAAAATATGCAGAGAGCATTCAGCTGGGCTGCAAGGGAATGTTGACAAGGTAACTAAGCAACACTGGCAAGAAAAGTTCTTATTTTTCTTTTCCTACTGATGTCTTCTGACTTATCAGTTGAAAAATCAAAGACTCCTCACCAAGGATTAAGGAAGAAATGAAACAGCTCTCCCATCCACTCCTGAGAGATGCGTCCTCTTTAGCTGTGACCACCTCTAGAGACGTTGGAGGTACAGAAGGGCAGGCAGGACAGAAAGTAGAGGGACCAGAGAGATATTAGTCGGGGAAAGGAGGTTTAATGTCTCCTCTGTGGGATGAAGCACTCCTCCTGGCAGGACCAGCTGGCAGGGCAATTCACTACAGGAAGGCCATGAGGAAAATGGGGGCCCCAGAAGGACCCCACATGAGGGAGTCCATGCCATCTTCATTGCTGGGGTCCCAGGAGCTAGGATGGTGCCTGGAACAGAGCCGACTTCACTGAATGTTTGCTGAATGAATGAATAAGTGACAGTGAATGAAGAACCCTTTGCATCAAAGTGAAACGACAAAAGTGAATCCAAATTGGACCTCCTATCTTTCATTATTTGGGGACTCTACCTCAACCTGTAAGTTCACTGCCTACACACTGAGGTCAGATATTACCAACTGCTGGGCTGTCCTGAAAAGTCAAGACATCTGTCCAACTTCTCTCTCAAATGGGCTGTTCTTTCCCATGTGTTACCTAAAATTCCAGCTCTTCAGAATTAAAGAATAACTCACCTGATTTATTATCTTCCCACTATTTTTTTCTCTTTATGGCTAGAATAGTCCATGGAACCCTCCTCTCGCACTCCAAATATTGAATAAAAGTAGATTAGGTTTTTATTTTAGAGGAGTGAGTGTGTGTGTGTGTGTGTGTGTGTGTGTGTGTGTGTGTGTGTGAATAAATTCAACATCACCTAACCTTCTCAGGCTCCAATAAAAGGATTGTGCCTAAAAATGTGACTCTATCAACCTTTATGTAGTGTTTTACTCCTGCCTAGTCATTCGGTACTATCTTTGCTCACAAAACAATCCAAAAATTGGAGAGATTCCTGCCTGAGAAGCCATCTTGCCTTTTTCTATTTTTTTGGTCCAACTAATCTACCTCCTCAACTTTGAGCTGCCATACTGTTACATTTTAGACTAGTTGGGAGAGACAGTGTTGCCTCATTTTAATCTTCAAAGGCATGTATGATTTCAGAGCTTTAAAATGCCCAGGTTATTTCTGAACACAGATGAATCAGTACAAACAGGTGCAGCCTTACAGAAGTCCGTTGCATAACCATCACTCCCCATCAATTTCTAGCTCTTCAATATCCATTCAAGTTGCATTCTCATTGTTTCATTTGCATATTTTAGTCACCAGTGTGGACAGTCTAGCATTAAAAATAGGAGTAAATATTCCAAAGATGAAAATATTGCAAGCTGGTATACTGCAGTGGCAGCAACAGCAGTGATTGATCAATGCACAGGTGTTTACAGCAGACACCCACAAGGATTCTTCATTTCACAGACTCAAAAACATCACCATTCAGAAGAGGACACTTGGTGGTAAGAAAGAGTAAAAAGAGTGGAAGGATAGAAAAGGGTGGGATTTAGGGACTTCCCCGGTGGCGCAGTGCTTAAGAATTCGCCTGCCAAAGCAGGGGACATGGGCTCGAGCCCTTGCCCGGGAAGATCCCACATGCTGAGGAGCAACTAAGCCCGTGCGCCACAACTACTGAGCCTGTGCTCTAGAGCCCGTGAGCCACAACTACTGAGCCCGCGCGCCCCAACTACTGAAGCCTGTGCACCTAGAGCCCGTGCTCTGCAACAGGAGAAGCCACCGCAATGAGAAGCCCGCGCACTGCAACAAAGAGTAGTCTCCGCTCGTTGCAACTAGAGAAAGCCCGCGCACAGCAATGAAGACCCAACGCAGCCAAAAATAAATAAATAAATAAATAAATAAATAAATTTCTAAAAAAGAAAAAACAAAGACCTATTTGCTTAGTTCACAGTTTAAAAAAAAAAAAAAAAAAAAGAAAGAGAAGAAAAGGGTGGGATTTACTTGGTGTGGTTAAATTTACCATATACTCACACTGTGCTGAAGAAAAGACAGACTTTTAAAAATATATTTTCTTAAAGAGAATAAAGGTCTCTGTGCATCTGGAGCCTGTGCTCCGCAACAAGAGAGGCCACGATAGTGAGAGGCCCGCGCACCGCGATGAAGAGTGGCCCCCACTTGCCTCAACTAGAGAAAGCCCTCGCACAGAAACGAAGACCCAACACAGCCAAAAAAAAAAAGAGACTAAAGGTCTCTTAAATAAAGTCCTTCCTGAGCCCAGTAGAGACTGGCTTAGATTCCCAGTAATGAGGGAGATGGCAAATCATTGGTTCTACCTTGAATAGGGTTGATTCAATCTTACCACAGTTTTAAAAATAAATAGTGAAAGCAAAATTATTGCAAGATAAATGCTCAGTTGACCCATTTAATATTTATGAAAGGCATCCTAATTATTTTAATAATTTTTAAAAGAAAAAAACTTCTCCAAGTTAGTAACCACTTGCTCTCTATTATTTCCAAATCTTTCGCCTAGCTAGAGAATATTTTTGTGCTTAGAAAAAAAATCTTAAGACTTGAGACCATAATACTTAGGCAGGTGGCAGCAGAGAAATGGAGGATGAGGAGGTAACTACAGATAGAGCTAATTTAATTGCTGAAATAAAAAAATAAGGCAGATAAAAAAATGTATTTTTACTTTTTAAAGCAAAGGTGCATACCAGCTGGTGTGATGTCACTCAGAACCTCCATCAGATACTGGGATAAAGGTCATTGTCAATTACCATTTCCTTCTTTCTCTTTGAGACAGGATATGCCAATTCTTTCTTGGAAAAGTCTTGCTTTAAAGGAAAAACATTCAAATTCAAGGAAGTTGGTTCCTGTAACTATCAACAGACTTATTTACTTTTAGGCACTCTAAGTGAATTTGAGTCTCAGGGTCTGGAAAATTTTTATCCCTGGCACTATGGAAATTTATGTATGACATCTGGAACCACTGCAAGAGATCTTTGAAGGGGGTTAGAGAACACAAAATGCGCTAGAAGACTGGAAATTGGAAAATACATTTCTAATTTTCAAAAGAATACTATTTTAAGCTTGGTGGGATGGGTAAAACTAACACCAACTGCAGGCAAAATTTGGAGGCAATATAGCCCAGTAGCTAAGAACATAGCATCTGCAGGTTGCTGAGGGAATTCCAGAGGGCATATTGGTTAACGTTTGGAACACAGCAGGCACTGAGTAATGTGGTTGCTGCCATCATCGTAATCATCCTTTGAATCATATTATGACTCAAGTTGTAACAGAGAGTCAGATTCTTGAGATAGCAAACAGCCAATTAGAATGTTAGAATGGTTAAAATTCTACTCAACCTAATTACATAATAGTAACAATAACTAACATTTATTTAAATAGCAAATTATGAGTTAGGTATTATTGTCCCCATTTTATACTCAGGGAAACTTGAGATAGAGTGAGAGTAAAACTTGTCCCAGGTCACAGAAACAGTAAGTAGCCAAGCTGACTCCAAAATTCTCAACCCTAATTTAGACTGCCTCTCTAGACAGGTAGCTCACAAAAAAGACCAGAGGAACTTCTACGGCACACCTAAGGGGGTTAGGGAAGAGGATGGGAGAAACGCAGACCTAGCCCTATGTACACGGTCATGTGCCACCCCCCAATGATACGTATTTCTTGAACTTTTGTGGTCTGGAGTCAGGTCCTGGCAATGACTCTGACTGGCTATATCTTTGGAAAAGACACCCTTTATGAGCCTCAGTTTTGTTTTCTTTAAAAATAAAGGTAAGGACTTCCCTGGTGGCGCAGTGGTTAAGAATCTGCCTGCCAATACAGGGGACACGGGTTTGAGCCCTGGTCCGGGAAGATCCCACATGCCACAGAGCAACTAAGCCCATGCACCACAACTACTGAGCCTGAGCTCTAGAGCCCTCAAGCCACAACTACTGAGCCCACACGCCGCAACTACTGAAGCCCGCACGTCTAGAGCCCGTGCACCGCAACAAGAGAAGCCCCCGCTCGTGGCAACTAAAGAAAGCCGGTGTGCAGCAACGAAGACCCAATGCAGCCAAAAGTAAATAAATAAAATAAATTAAAAAAAATAAAAGTAAGCACCTGGTGCTTACCTCTCAAGGTTACTGTGAGAATTAAAAGAGATATCTCCTGTGGAAGCACTTCATCAATAGAAAACCATTATATCGTTACTGACATGGTGACTTTTGACGTAACACCAAGAAATGATATGAGTAATGGAAAATGATTCAGTTCGATGCAAATGTGTGTTTATGAGTAAGGGGAAGGGGTGGCAATGGGAGCCCTGCATATGATGAAAGAAATCAAATGCTTCCTTCTTGCTTGATTTGGATGGACTTCTAATTCTCAGGAAAAAGGAAATAATATTAATCTAAGTGATTTGATAATGAGTCAAGATTCCCCAAAATTGCGCTTCCCTGGTGGCACAGTGGTTAAGAATCCGCCAATGCAGGGGTCTCAGGTTCGAGCCCTGGTCTGGGAAGATCCCGCATGCCACAGAGCAACTAAGCCCGTGTACCACAACTACTGAGCCTGCGCGCCTAGAGCCCAAGCTCTGCAACAAGAAAAGCTACTGAAATGAGAAGCCTGCGCACCGCAATGAAGGGCAGCCCCCACTCGCCGCAACTAGAAGGAAGCCCGCGCACAGCTACGAAGACCCAACGCAGCCATAAATAAAACAAACAAAACATTAAAAAAAAGATTCCCTAATACTTATAACACACTTAGCTTAATACTGTGAAGAAGTTCCAGTATTTCCACATGTAATAAAATCGAGTGCAATATTATTTCATGAATTTTGATATACCAGGGCAAATTACATGCAGCATGCCCTCCCATTAATCTCTCAAACACTTGTTTTGAATGGAATATAAAAGTTTCTCATTTAAAATTTTTAAATGCTTTACATTTAATACAATGCGTTTGGTTTTAACCCAGCTATGATCTCTGTGCGTTGGTAACAGAATAACTTTCTCAACTGATTACAACGTTACTCCTGTTATCAAACAGTGATCCGGCTGGAGGATTTAGGCTGCATCCCCAGAAATTCTCAAGAGAGAAAAGACAAACATCTACCTCGGAGCTTTTCAACTCGAGAGGGGAAACAGATGGACAGGAGGATAATGCTGAGATAAAACTGAGACAAATAATAAATGATGCTCTACGTTCTTGAACACATCCACAACTAAAAAAGAGGATTGAAATAAAACTGAATCAAACAAGTAATTGTAAACGACGTGGCCACCTGGAGGACTGCACAGAGCCCTACCTTTAGAGTCAGAAAGACGTGGGCTTGAGTCCAGACTCTGCCCCTTAACGACTTACTCTCCTGGGCTAAACCCTCCCTCTTTGTGCTTCAGTTTCTTCTTTGGTTAAATGAGGGTACTAATGCAATATCACAGCGTGTTTGGGGGATAAGTGAGACAGTGTGAGTAAAGATAGACAAATTTCAAATGTTACATTTATTAACCCAGATTTCTCATAGTATTGGATTTCAAGTGGCTTCATGATCAATAGGGGTCCCAAGCGTAACCTGGGCTGTTCTTTGACATCTTCTCCATAAGACGTGACCCTCAAAACTGTACAAAATCTTGGAAAGTTTGAAGGAGAGCTCCATTTCCCCATTCCTGGTTTTTATCAGGAAGAATTTCCCCTAAGGACACAACTGGCCTTTCTCTGTCCTTGTACTAACGTTACCCCAGGGGAAGTGGAGGTACTAAGTCATGTAACTGGTGAATTTGAGAAGAATCAACTGGGCACATGCCCAGCTGGCTCAGCCTTCCCTCCTGAGAGATGCCTGCCCTCAGGGAGTGTGCTATTTGCTGCTTCCCCAAAGCCCCTTGTCTCCAGAGCTGCATGGGAAAAGGGGGGTAAATCTAGGGTTTCGATGTAAGCAAACAAATTTCACTAACAGACCTACAGCTACGTCCTATAAGCAGTAAGGCTGATCTGTTGTTGCTTCAATCAGTTTCTGCAGAAGCCATTTAGAGAAGACTGGTATTATTTGTTTTGGGGGCCCTTATGGAGATCCCAACGTCATGTTGTGCCCACAGGCTTGCCTATGCAAACGTAGCTGTTTTTTTTTTTTAAAATAAATTTATTTATTTATTTATTTATGGCTGTGTTGGGTCTTCGTTTCTGTGCGAGGGCTTTCTCCAGTTGCGGCGAGCGGGGGCCACTCTTCATCGCGGTGCGCAGGCCTCTCACTATCGTGGCCTCTCTTGTTGCGGAGCACAGGCTCCAGACGCGCAGGCTCAGTAGTTGTGGCTCACGGGCCCAGCCGCTCCGTGGCATGTGGGATCTTCCCAGACCAGGGCTCGAACCCGTGTCCCCTGCATTGACAGGCAGATTCTTAACCACTGCGCCACCAGGGAAGCCCAACGTAGCTGTTTTTTAGTAGAGCTGCATTACGACATCAATGCAAGGCCGGCCCTGTTTAAGACATAACTTATTTATCTGCGGAAGGTCTGTAGCTGCACACCAGGCATGCACAGTCTCCTCAAGGGTTGACTCAGACCAGAGAGACCACCCATCACAGGCAGCATCTCTCCCACATACGGTGCAGCCACAGCCAGGGACAGTGAGAATGCTAACAAAGGACCCTCTCTCATCTGTGAGGTGTTTCTCAACATTCCCCAGCAGTCAGTGAGTACCAGGCGTGACAGCCCCAGGTCGAAGGTGGCTACCATCCAGGAACAGTATATGGCCAGCCTTCTCCATGGAGAATCTAAACACCTCCACCCAGATAAGGCTTCTCCCTTGCCCAGCCTCACGGCCTCAAGCTTCTCTCTGGGTTAACTTCAACCGCTGGTATAGTGAAGGGAAAGAGGTAGAGAGGAAGGAAGAGAGGGACGGCTCACCATCTCTGTCCTGTGACTTCTGCATCTTGCACCCACCTCTCTCTCACACTCACACGGTAACCGCACACTACACTGCATCCCTGTGCTCACACACCTGGCCTCTCCATCCGTCTGGGAGGGCTAGGATCCCACCCTAGACTTCATCGCAGCACGAGGACCTAGCGCAGGACGGGGCACAGACAGAAACTCAGTAAGCTGTGTGGTTGAACTGTGTGTCTAGATTATTGCTAATCAAATGGTGCACAGATACAACAGTTCCTTCTCCAGGTGAGAGGGCCACGCTCCCAGAATCATGATGAGAGGATGATCGACAAGAGAAACCTTTTCAGAACACAGATACTTCATTCAAAGATCAATAGCAGCTACAAGATGTGCAGTTCCCCAGGCCAATCTAAACTGTGCCCACGTTTTCATTTTCCAGCATCCACCGAAAAGTCAGCTCCTTTGGAAGGATGCCCAGCCTTAAAAGAATGTTTCAAAACTCATTGTAGATCTCTGTAACCATCTTCGCATGGTGCTGCAAAGGCCTTTACCTGTGTGCTTTGTTTAAAAACTAAGTTTAAAAAATCTACCTCAAAGGAAAAATAATGGGGAAGAGAGGAGAGCAAGCAGCTTGGGGAATTTTTTTTTTTTTTTTTAAATATAAGAAGAAAACGTATCACATCACCTCCTTTAGTGCCAACTCTACTTCTGTGACTTTGGTGACCATCCCCAAGCTTCTGCCTCTGCTGCATCCACCCTTTGCTGCCCTTCTCAGCGGGACGTGGCAGCAGGCATCCTGGCCCCTAAACTGTCTCCTTAGATCATCCTGAACGATACCTTAAACTCATGCTCCTCAAGCATGATCCTGCCACCCACCCCATGCATATGCTGGGGAGGCCTGCAAGCGAGATCACTGCTGGGAGGTTTCATAGCGGGAAGAAGCCTCGAAAATCACTTAATTCAATTCAACCTCTTAATGTATTAAACACAAAAATAGAAACAAACACACCTAATGCCCAGAAAAGTGAGGAGAGGCCCACACCTAGGACAGACTGGAACTGAAACAAAGCCTCAACTTCAGTGCCGGTGTTCTTTCCACTAAGGCAGGACTCTCTTAAATGTTTATGCAGACCTGACACCTAGCTGCCCTTCAAAACTGCCCCCAAGTTCACAAAAACTATCTCTCTCAACACTTCAACACAAACCATATATATATATACACAGACACACATATTATATATACACACACGTACATATGTTTTTATGTATAGATAGTATATATACATGTGTGTATATATAATATATACATGCGTATGTATATATTATATAGTTTTTTAAATTCCCCTGGTAGTTATTAAGTCTTTTTTTTTTTTTTTTTTTTTAGCAACATAGACTTTTTTCCCCCCATGAAGTCTTATGCAGGACACAATTATATAAAAATAGAGAAAAATTCTCTCTTCTGCAGTTGAAGCAGGCAAAAGGGCCCTCACTCTTAGTCTACCCACCCTCAACAGGCCCTGAAGGACCTTCAGGTGTGGCTCTACGAATCAGATGACTCACCTGACCCCTAATGCCCACCGCACTTGTCAGGGACTAAATTTCTGCCCCAGTCCTCTCCTAGGCTTGCCCACCTGCAGTCAGCCTTCAGCCTGCAAGGCCCGGACATCTGTCACCCCTCCCCCCGAAGCAGCCTCTCCTGACTATACTGTTAGAACTGACTCTTGTTACCCCTTTGCTCCCAAAGCTTTGAACGTGTAACTGTTCCTCTGTGCCAAACAGTCTGGACCATTCGTTATTCTCACACCTCACCCCCACCTCCCCGCCCATCTACCATGAGGGCCCACCCACCCATCTGGCAGCCCCTGCAGGTTCATCAAGACAAGTTTCAAACCCAAGCTGCTGCGCCGGGGAAGGCTCAGCCCACCCCTCTGCCTCCTCGCCTGACCCTTCCCAGATCTCACTTTTGTATCTGCTCATCCTTTTTTTTTTGCTGTGGGAATTTTTTTCCCTTTATTTATGTATTTATTTTTTATTGAAGTACAGTTGCTGTACAGTATTACATAAGTTACAGATGTATAATATAGTGATTCACAATTTTTAAGGGTTATACTCCATTTAGAGTTATTATAAAATATTGGCTATATTCCCCATGTGGTACAATATATCCTTATAGCTTATTTTATACCTAGTAGTTTGTACCTCTTACTCCCCTCCCCCATATTGCCCCTCCCCCTTTCTTGCACTCATTTTGAACACTTGATTCTCAACAAATGTTTATGGATTTGACTGGCTTTTCTTGTGTTCTCCACTGTTCCCCTGCACTGCCTCCCGTTTGTTCTTTTTCTCTTTCATTTTTCCCCTCTTGAGCCCTGGGGACTCTGGTAGAGGTGGGTGACTGCTGAAGAAGAAAATAAATATGACCCCTACTTGCCCAGAACCGTCTGTCCACTGACTATTCAGTTCTCCCTGGGCCTCCTGGGCACCCTCAGAAATGAACAGGAAGACCAAGATAACCCTGGGTGCTTGTTTAAAATGCAGACCCTCGGGTCCCACCCCTCACTTTGCATGTACTGACTGATGCACTTCAGTGTCTGAGAACTCCCTGAGCTGGGGAGTTTCACACACTAGGCCTGGCTTACCATGGAGTCCACATGGGTCAACAGCCATTTATTGAGGAGAATGGGTAAGACAGAAATGTGGTCACCTGAAGCACTGAAGGTCCAGCAATAAGAACGACAGAAAAAGTCCTTAGGGGAAAGGAGGGCTAGCTGAAATCACACTGAGCGTGGAGAGCGCGGCTCTCCCCCTGACTGGTCCACCAGCTACACCACTGATGGCGAGCCTGGTTAGATTCACCACCTCCTGTGCTCTGTGTCTGTGGGCCCCCGTATGGTACAGACTGGTGGTGAAGTCAGTGAGTCTGAGATCAGACTACCAGGGCTATCATTTTCAGAGCTTTGGGCTCTTGAGCTTATTATATAACATTGCTAAACTTTAGTTTCATAAAATTATCTATCTCTTAGTGTTGTTATGAGAGCTAAACGATATTATCCAAAGAAAGCATTTGACCCAGCACCAGGCACAAGGTAAGTTTGTAATAAGCACTAGCTTTTAATTCTTATCATTAACATAACGCTTTCTTGACCTTATTCATATAGACATGCATCCCCACTTCTGGACAGCAAACTCCATAGGCTTTCCACCTTTCTTCTTCTTATAAACACACTCTTACTAGATTACACCTCGAAGGATCGTGGTGGTAATGGAATAAGACAGGAGGTGAAAAGATGTCTGCAGTGAGTCTAGCACACTGTAGGCACTCAGTAATGGCAGTGGCTATTGAAAAGGCTGACCCGCCTTGACCAGTTCTGGAAGCGAGGAACAGCAGGAACTTTCTCCTCAGGTCTGATGCTCTGACACCTTCCAGTCACTAGGCACAGGAGCCTTTCAGGAGGGCAGGAGCCCCGTTTAGGAGGCTTCTCCAGGGACCACATGGAGAAGGCGGTCAGAAAGCCTGTGTTGATTGGACATTTATGCCTATTATGATAGGAATTCGAACTCTCTCAGGGAAGTACCAGAAAAACTCATCCTGAGTCCAGGGGTGCTGTTTCAATACCAAATATCTTAATTCTGACTTTCTTATGTAACCACAATGTGTAGACTTGCCAACAATATAAAAATAGAAGACAACCCAAAAAGAAATCAAAAGAAAAAAATCTTCTTGAAGTTTCTAAACCAACTTGCATGGAAACAGTTACCCCACAAAAGGGTGACGGGTATAAATTTTTTCATTCATTTAGGGGAGTGGTTTTTCTTCTTCCTGTTTTATTTTTTGGGTAGGTTTGTTTATTTTTCCCACACTATTCTTTAATGACAAGTGAGGGTGACACCACTCTTCTTAAAAACAATGAAAGCACAGGTTTAAAAAAAAAAAAAAAAGGCCCTTAAAAACCTCCAAAGGCGTGGGGAACTTATGCTCGGAGACGTGTGCTGCTCAGGCCAACGGCGGAAAACAAAGGCCTTGAGCCAAATGCCTGCGGTGAGGACTTGCTTTATTTCTGGTCCAAGCACAGAGGCCAAGAAGCCACATCCACTGACTCCTTTTTCATTTAAGATTCTACATTCACCAGTATGTCTCGTTGAGAAATCCTCCATTAGAGATTTCCTCTATTTGTTCAAAGAAAGAAGAGGAAAAACAGAAACACAGCCACCACTCCTAGAAAAACAGCACCCGCCTACCGCCCAGCAAGAGACCAAAACAGGTGTTTGATACTATTGCCTTAGACTGCATTTTATTTTCTTTAAACTGCGTTTTATACTTAAGGAAAAAAAAAACAGCCAAAAGCAACTCCCTGAGTTTAAAGAGTTTTTGATTTTACATAAGGGCTAAATGACTCAAGTTCCTTTTGGAAGAAGGTGATGTAGCAATCTATAAAAACCCTGATAAGCATAACCACAAACATTTCTCTCACCAATTTTAGTCAATTAAAAAATATATAGTAAGTCTTGCAGCCTCTTCAATAAGTGGTGCTGGGAAAACTGGACAGCTACATGTAAAAGAATGAAATTAGAACACTCCCTAACACCATACACAAAAATAAACTCAAAATGGATTAAAGACCTAAATGTAAAGCCAGACACCATAAAACTCTTAGAGGAAAACATAGGCAGAACATCCTGTGACATAAATCACAGCAAGATCCTTTTTGACCCACCTCCTAGAGAAATGGAAATAAAAACAAAAATAAACAAATGGGACCTAATGAAACTTAAAAGCTTTTGCACAGCAAAGGAAACCAAAAACAAGACGAAAAGACAGCCCTCAGAATGGGAGAAAATATTTGCAAATAAAGCAACTGACAAAGGATTCATCTCCAAAATTTACAAGCAGCTCATGCAGCTCAACACCAAAAAAACAAACAACCCAATCCAAAAATGGGCAGAAGACCTAAATAGACATTTCTCCAAAGAAGATATACAGATTGCCAACAAACACATGAAAGAATGCTCAACATCATTAATCATTAGAGAAATGCAAATCAAAACTACAATGAGGTATCATCTCACACCGGTCAGAATGGCCATCATCAAAAAATCTACAAACAATAAATGCTGGAGAGGGTGTGGAGAAAAGGGAACCCTCTTGCACTGTTGGTAGGAATGTAAATTGATCCAGCCACTATGGAGAACAGTATGGAGGTTCCTCAAAAAACAAAAAATAGAACTACCATATGACCCAGCAATCCCACTACTGGGCATATACCCTGAGAAAACCATAATTCAAAAAGAGTCATGTACCACAATGTTCACTGCAGCCCTATTTACAATAGCCAGGACATGGAAGAAACCTAAGTGCCCATCCACAGATGAATGGATAAAGAAGATGTGGCACATATATACAATGGAATATCACTCAGCCATAAAAAGAAACGAAATTGAGTTATTTGTAGTGAGGTGGATGGACCTAGAGTCTGTCATACAGAGTGAAGTAAGTCAGAAACAGAAAAACAAATGCCGTATGCTAACACATATATCTGGAATCTAAAAAAAAAAAAAAAAGGTTTTGATGAACCTAGGGGCAGGACAGGAATAAAGACACAGACGTAGAGAATGGACTTGAGGACACGGGGAGGGGGAAGGGCAAGCTGGGATGAAGTGAGAGAGTAACACTGACATATATACACTACCAAATGTAAAACAGATAGCTAGTGGGAAGCAGCTGCATAGCACAGGGAGATCAGCTCGGTGCTCTGTGACCACCTAGAGGGGTGGGATAGGGAGGGTGGGAGGGAGACACAAGAGGGAAGGGATATGGGGATATATGTATATGTATAGCTGATTCACTTTGTTATAAAGCAGAAACTAACACACCATTGTAAAGCAATTATACTCTAATAAAGATGTTAAATATATATATATAAAAGTCTTAATATAGTCAAAGACTGAAAAATAGAGTTCCACAAAAAGAAGACTGTCACATTAAAAAAGGAAACACATCTGATAGCCACTTCAGCACATCTTAAACGCAGATTTTTACATAACTGATCAAGATAGAAACCGTTTGCAAGTATTTATATTTTAAATCACAAGATGGCTGGTCCCAGACCCTAGAAATTGAGAGTGATTATGCAATGAACCGGGCCTAATTTCCTCTCCCCTAATTTGCCTGAACCCAGCGGGGTTTCTAGAAAAAGACAAAACCTGACAGAGCAGGGCAAGGATGGCCAAGGAGCCCTGATTTACTTCAGTTTGAAAGGCCGCTCCACTCGGGTTCTCGTTTCTGCAGGGAGTGCAATCCACAGGACTGAGCTCGCTGTACCGAGTCAACCACACGTTTTTCTCATCTAGCGGAGTGATCTTGTGAAACGTGATCACATCCTGCGCAGGCGCCTGGGGGGAGGGCAGAGGGGCAGGGCAGTGTTGCCCCAGCACGCGGAATCACTGCAAGTTTGTTAAGCTTTGCTCATGCAGCACCGGGCTCGCAGGAGGGCCCAGACAGGAAGGAGGCAGGGCCTTGGCTCTCAATTTGTCCAGTATGAGAAGCTTTCCAAGCGGGAAGCACAAGCAGAGATGGAGTTGCTGCCCTGAGAGCTAGGTCCCTAAACTGGTTTACATCCAAAGAGGGCCTCGTGGCTTGTGGGGACCTGAAAGTGGGAAGTCAGGCCGGAGCGTGGGGAATTCCAGTCCCTTCTCCAGCCAAGGGGCTAGCCACAAACAGGGAAGGTCAATGATGGCCCCATCAAGATGTCCCCTAACACCATCAGAGGTCTGGTACTTCCCCCAGCTCCGCACCCCAGCCCACCTTGCTCACAGGAGGAAGGCACCTCCGCATGCATTTGGGAAGCTGCCAAGAGAGCCTAAGCTTTCCACGGGGGCACCCACCCTGATGGCAGCCATCCACACGTGGAACACCTTTGTTTGGTCTTTATAATAGTCTCAGTTTAGAATGTACTTAATTTTATAAAGCCACCTAAAATTGTGTGGGAAGGAGATAAAGCAATTCTCCTTATATTGGCTTTCCCCCCAACCTATCCAAGTAAACATAAGAGGGTCCTTTTAAGTAAAGGTGCTTTTGGACTAATGAAGAAATAAATGTACACCTCATCATTCCATGGCCTACCAGAAACTCCTGAGGACAGAGGATGTAGAAGAAATGATTCAAGTAGAGTTTCCATAGTCCTCACTGGCCCCATCTACCCTCCCCTTGTCTATCACTTTTTCATCTCTCTCACCAAGGCTGGCTGAAAAAACCTCACTCAAGCCAGCAAACAAGTGAAGGCAATGACGTTTTTCAATGGCAGCATACCCAGGTCAGCATACCCTAGACTAGTTGCCATGATGATGGGAATGGCATGTACCTGCTGGTTAGAACCTTCCTATCAATTCTGTGACAAGACACACAGCTATTTCCTGTTGTGGGAAATTTTGGCGGGGCAAGAAAAAGGAAGACAGGAAGGGAAGAGAGACTCCTGACAAAATCTGGCAAAGGCTCTTTGAGGATTTACAATCTGTCCCTCTCAGGCAATAGCAAATAGTCCCATCAAAATGAACTTTGAAATCTGGAGTAACATTTTTGAAAAGAAATCTTATAGTGTTATACTCGGAATTTTATTTTATTTTATTTTATTATTATTATTGGCCACGCCATGCGGCTTGCAGGAATCTCATTACCCGACCAGGGATCGACCCCAGCCACGGCAGTGGAAGCCTGGAATCCTAACCACTAGGTCACCAGGGAACTCCCTATACTTGGAATTTTAAAATGTGCATACTTCTTCATTCAGCAAACCCACCTTTAACAATCTTTCAAAAGACAAATATGGGGGCTGTTGTGGTAGGCAGACTTCTAAGATGGCCGCCAACGATCTAAGTAATCCTCCTGGTATCCATGGCACTTGAATAATCCTCTTTGCCTGAGTGAGGGACCTACTGACTTACTTCTAGTGAACAGAATACGGCAAAAGGGATGGAGAATGCTGCTGAGATTAGGTTATAAAAGATTGTGACTTCCGTCTTGCTTGCAAATTCTTCCACTCTCTTCTGCATGCTTACCTTGATGAAGCCAGTTGCCATGCTGTGAGCTCTCCTTTGGAGAGGACCACACGGCAAGGAACTGAGGGTGGCTTCCAGTCAATAGCCAGTGAGGAATGAAGGCCCTCAGGCCAACATTCCATCAGGAACTGAATCCTCCCCACAACCACTGAGTCAGCTCAGAAGCAGATCGTTCCCCAGTGTATCCTTGAGATGACTAGCCCCAGCCTACACCTTGCCTACAGCCTTGAGAGAGATCTTGAACTGGAGAGCTCAGCTAAGCTGTGCTCTGACTCCTGACCCAGAGATACTGGGAGATAATATACGTAGTTGTTTTTAAGCCACCAAGTTATGGGGTGTCTTGTTACGCGGCAAGAGATAAATAATATGACTTTTAAGCATCATCGTTTACAATCACACACAAAAAAGGGAAACAACCCAAAAGTCCATTCTGAGGGAGCTAGTTCAATCAAGAATGATACATCCATACAAGAAATACTACTGGGCAGCCCTCAAAATGTAATGAGGCAATATATCTGTATTGAAATGGAAAGAAGTCCACGAAAAGGAAAAAGCAAGTTGCAAAACAACGTGGGACTTCTAAATCATAGCAGAGATCTAGATTTTGATTCCTGTAATCTCCAGACAAGCTCCTCATGCAGCGTTCCCATCACAGAAAATAACAACTGTAGTTATCTAGTCGCTATAGGCAAACAAACAAAAGCAAAAAAGAAAGGAGAGATCATTCTTGACTCTTCTCTTTCCCTCTAACTGCTCATCTAATCCATCAGTAAATTACACAGTTTACCTTCAAATTTCCACCCCTCCCACACTTCCCGCCACCTCCACAGTGACTTCTCCCATCCAAGCCACCATCCTCTCTTTCTCGGGCAGCTGCAATGGACCTGACTTGTTGCCCTTGCTCTTCTGCAATCCATTTCCAGACAATAGCCAGAGTGATACTAAAAAAATATGAATGACACTAGGCCACTCCCCTCTCTAAAGCCTGTAAAGTTCTCTATCACAGTCAAAGTAAAAACCAGAGTTGCTATGTTGGTTCACAAAGTCATGATCTACAGATCTGGGCCCTGGATATTTCTCCTTCCTCTACAAGTCTCCCTCTCACTCCCTCTCACTTATCTGCTGTGTCCACACTGGCATCCTTGATGTTTCTACAACACACCAAGTTCATTATCATTTCAGGGCTGTATTAGTTTGCCAGGGCTGCCATAACAGAGTACCACAAGCTGGATGGCTTAAATAACAGAAATTTATTGTCTCATGGGTTTGGAGGCTAGAAGTCTGAAATCCAGACATTGGCAGGGCCATGCTCCTTTTGAAGGCACTAGGGAAGGATCTCATCTATGCCTCTCTCCTTTCTTCTGTGGTTTGCTGGCAATCTTTGGTGGTCCATGGCTTGCAGACAGCATCACTCCGATCTCTGCCTTCACCTTCACATGGTGTTCTTGTCATGGATGTGTCTGTCTCCAAATTTCCTCTTTTTATGAGGACACCAGTCTTAATGAAGTAGGGGCCCACCCTAGTCCAGTATGACCTCATCTTAACTAACTGTATCAGCAATGACTTTATTTCCAAAGTAGGTCACATTCTGAGGTGCTGGGGCTTAGAACTTCTACATATGAGTTTTGGGGGCATATAATTCAACCCATAACAAAGAGCCTTTGCAATGGCTCTTCCTTTTTCCTGGAAAGCTCTTTACCCAGTGTGGTTGCCATGAGGACGTGCTTCACAGCCATCCAACTTACAAGGAGCATAACTGACCAGGAGTCATGGCTACTGTGCTCGGAAATCCATCTCTGCATCTGTGATAAAGACATACTGTCCACAAGCTACCCCTGGTCAGCGACTGAGCAGGGCAAGATTGCCAAGGCAAGCCTATTCCTGGGAGATGAAAAATTCACCTGATAGGGGACCTTGGCTCAAGGGCTCTCCCCCAGCCTTGCCAAACTCTCTCAGAACAGCATAGAACTCTAGGAGGCTTCCCCTCAACCTTCTGTCCTCCCCTCTCCTCTTCACCTGGTCTCAGACTTGCATCATAATCTGACAGCGCTCCCAGGTTCTCACCAGGTCTCTCCCCATCTTCCCTCCTAGTCTGAACAGAGTACTCAGAAAGGCCCTGAACTGGACTGAATGCTTTGCTGTACCTGACTTGAAATCCTTAATAAGTTATTTTTTGAAAAAGGAGACTCACATTTGCACTTTGTACTGGACACTGGTCTTGTTCACAGGGGTTGCTTTAATAAATCTCTTGCACGGCTAATCCTGTGTTAGTGTCTACTTCTTGGAGGACCCAGACTGACACCCCAGATATCAGCATGACTCTTTACCACTTCATGTAAGCCTCTGCTCAAATGTCACCTCCTCAGAGAGGCTTCCTTTGCTGTCCTAAATATAGCAAACTCCACCCAACCCAGTCTCTCTTTCTCTCTCATTATCCTGCTTTTATTTTCTTCATAGCTCCCTCTGATTTTACTGTATCTTTTTATTTATTGTTTGTTTTGTCTTCCCCTTGAGAATGTAAACCACACAAAGACTTGTTTTGTTTAGTGTTGTACCCCAGCACCCATAACAAAGCCAGGCTCATAATAGGTAGCCAAAAATAGTTTGTGATAAATTAATATATTTTAAAAATCATATAAAAATCACCTAGATCTTCTTTCAGTTCCAAACATATATAAAATATAACCTAGTGTGACCATCTTGAGAATGTACTTCACAGACCTACAAAATATAACTTTTTAAAAACACAGGCCATAAATGAAGAGAGAATCCAAAGCCAAAGCAGGAGGCATGAGAGCAAATGCTGCACTCACCCAGAGCGGGGCTGAATCTGGATACAGCTGCATAGGAGCCTGGGGCGGAATTTTAATGCTCAGGTGAGGACAGGTAATGTGGCCTGGGCCCAAGCAAGGTAGGGGACTGGAGCCGACATAACTGCGTACAGTCAGAATTCTTGAAAACCTGCCTCTACATGAAAGTAGGACCAGAAAAACTACCACCACTCCCTAGTAACTCAGGAAAGAGGCCAGTAAGTGTGTATTCTGCCCTAGTCTCAGGGTGAAAAAAACGTATCTCATGAAAACACAAAACATCAAGCGTGTGCCGTGTACAAGTGTGATACCCAAATATACACTGTTTAAATTGTGCAAGAATCCTGAGTTGATAAATTACGATAAAAATGTTCCCAGGACCAGAGAAACCTTTGCACAAGCAAACTCAAATTGCCCTGTAGAAATGTTTTCATAACTCAGGACTCATAAGATTCCCTCAGAATAAACAAGTCCTGCTGAACAAACCAGACAAAGAAACAAACCAGTCAGAGGGAGAGGCCACATACATAACAAGCAGAATGATTAGCACCGCAAGAACTGATGGTAATAGAATAATCTGATGGAACTAGAAACTAAATACGTTTAAAGGTATTTTTAAAGTAAAAGAAGGAATAAAAACTATAATGAAAGAACCAGCCTCTATGAAAAAAGAAAGGACAGCTTTGGGAAAAAAAAGAACTAAACAGAATTTTTAAAATGAAAAATACAGTACTAGGTTGAATATTAGTTACAGCTAAAAAGAGAACAAGTATCATGGAAGATGGGTCTGAGGAAAGTACTCATAATGTAGTAGAGAGAGGAAAATAAAGAAATAGAAAAATGTGAAAGAGAGGTAATAAGACATGGAGAGTATAAGACATGGAGAGTATTTTATTTGAGAAAATAAAATATCCTTTTAGTTGGAGTTCCAGGAGGAAGAAGTAGGATAGGCAATATTAAAAAGATAATGGCTGAGAATTTAACAGAATTAAAGTAATACCTGTGATGTTCATTGGAACCATCACAAGTCCCAGGTAGGATTCAAAAGAAACACACACACACACCTCAGAACCAAAGAGAAAGTCATGAAAGCAACCAGATAGAAAAAGAGGTTACCAACCTAATAATGGCAATTAGATCAGCACAGGAGTTTTCATCAATGACACAGAAGCAAGAAGATACTGGAATAACATACTCAAAGTGGTAAAAGAAAATAAATGCCAAACTAATATTCTATAACTAAATTCCTGCTCAAAAATGGGGGTGAAATAAAGACATATCTATACAAAGAAAAGAATATCCAAGAGAGTGGCATGGACATATATACACTACCAAACGTAAAATAGATAGCTAGTGGGAAGCAACCGCATAGCACAGGGAGATCAGCTCGGTGCTTTGTGACCACCTAGAGGGGTGGGATAGGGAGGGTGGGAGGGAGACACAAGAGGGAAGAGATATGGGAACATATGTATATGTATAACTGATTCACTTTGTTATAAAGCAGAAACTAACACACCATTGTAAAGCAATTATACTCCAATAAAGATGTTAAAAAAAAAAAGAATATCCAATTCACAGAGGCTCCCTGAAAAAAAATATTAAATAATAATAGTACATTTCAATTTAAAGTAAATTAAACTAAGAACAAAGTAAGATAAACAATGAGCAAAGAAGATAATAAAAATAATAAATTTATAAACACCCATACTATTTAAATTTTTTTAAGATTAATGGAGGGGAGAAGTTATAAACAACTTGGAACTAAAATATTAGATAGCAATAATATGGAAGTATGATTACCTTAAAGTATTTTAAGGTCCTTGTGTTGTTTGGTAGAAGAATAGCAATTTTGAAGAATAAAAGTTTTTAAAGCTAAGCATGCATATTATAATTTTAGGGGAAATGAAAGTGGGGATGGGGAAGAAGAAATGTAATGTATAACTTCCAAAGTAAAAGTGGGGAGGAAAAGGAAAAAAAAGAACACTCATATAAGATGTGTACAGATAAATAAAATCAGAAAGAATTTGCCATGGGCAGATCCTCATTAAAGGAAATTTAAAGACTGTAGTTCAAGCCAAGGAAATTGATCACAGATGAAAGACATATAAAAGAAGCTAGAAGAAGGAACTGAGCGGATACAAGAAGATACAAGATATAAGATCCCAAGCTATAAGAAAATTAAGAGGACAGAAAGTGGTAAATATATAGGCAAATCAATACAAGCATTGACTCTATAGAAGAATAAAAGAAGCAATACCTTGTGGGATTTTTTAAAGAAAAGAAATATATAGACTTAAAATATACAAAATGACTAGCATACGAGGGGGCAGAAATGGGAAAGGTGTTGTTCAGAGTAAAGTAAAGATATTGATCACTTTAGATTTTGGTAAGTAAAAGATACAAGCTATAATTACTAGGTTAACCACTAAAAGGATAAAAAACAGATGGTATAATTTTCAGAGTGGTACAGAAAAAAAAAGTGGAGTGAGACAACAAACTCAGTCAAGCCAAAAGAAGACAAGAGAAGAGAAAAGAAACATAGAACTTGGGGGACAAATAGAAAGCACAAAAGACTCTGGCAGACATGAATTAAAATATATCAGTAACGATGACAAATGCAAGGTCATTACATTTTCCAGTTAAAAAAATGGTAAATTTGAACAACTCCTGGGGCAGGTGAAGTCACATAAATGAGTAAACAGCAGGTACAGGAAAGCGACAGCTCAAATGAAAGGGTAACTGATACTTCCTCAGGGCAGGGGAGACAACAGAGTATAGTGGGGCCTGGGGTAAACTGGTGAGAGAATATCTGTCTGAAGAAGGCTGTTCTCATGGATTGCTGCCATGTGGGAATATAGCCCAGTGCTATGTATGTCAACTTTCAAACAAAGCTGGAAATTCTGAGTTTTATGGGAAATCTGATTTTTAAACATAGGCTATTAGTTTTTTAAAAAAGCAATTCTTGAAAAAAAAAAAAGAATATGCTATTAACTCAGTGAATGGAAGAAAAGGAAATAAAATGAAACAAGCAACCAAGCAAAGAAAAAGCACAATAAATAAAATGAAGAAACAAAGACATAAAACAAAAGAAAAAAAGAGCCACCTCTGGAAGCCTTTGCAGCACAAATGGAAGTGATGGCTTCTACTAAACACCCACTGTGATCCACACCCTGTAATTTCCACCCTGTTCAACCTTATCATTTGGCTGAAGAGACCTAACATTAAAGGATGGGAAAAACACTGAATAATCCAAACATAAAGTACACGGAGCACCAGTGGTGACTGAAAACTCCAAATAATGTCTGGATGTTTATTCCATCAGTTCTGCTCACACCAAGTCTCCTCTGGGGCTTACTGGATACCTGGGCTCATCTACCTGTTAATAAAAATAGTGATGTTAAAAGATACCTGAAAGGATGGAGGAGGAAGCAGAGAAGGGAAAAGAAGAATCAAGGATGTTCACCTTATGTGACTCTGAGTCTGTTATTTGAGCCAGTTCCTGGAATGTCAGTTCTTCCCCATGGCCTGTGAGGTAAGGTCCCAAATGTTCAGCGTGGCTTCCAAGGCCTTTCAGACCCGGCTTATTGCAGCCCCTGTCTCCACACCTCTGCCCAAGCTGCTGCCCCTGCCAGGATTCCTGTAGTCTCCCCGTCCACACTGCAGACCAAACCCTCTCCCAAGTGAAGCATTCTCTAAAGGTTGCTTAAGGTGCCTGATGAAATCCCTGTATGAGGAATACATCTCATGGCTATTTTTAAACTTGGGCTCTGCAAAAATATGTGTAACGAGACAAAGACAATTGTGTTCATCATAATGCCAGAAGGCCTGAGGGTAAATGG
The DNA here is from genome assembly GCF_009873245.2 of Balaenoptera musculus. Taxonomy (NCBI): domain Eukaryota; kingdom Metazoa; phylum Chordata; class Mammalia; order Artiodactyla; family Balaenopteridae; genus Balaenoptera; species Balaenoptera musculus. The sequence continues at coordinate 40,720,909 of NC_045790.1, read as the reverse complement.
ATTGGCCTGACGGGGCTGCTGCCAGCAAGGGGTGCAGCTATGGTTGGGACTGGACTCTTTTCCCAGAGGTTCTTGCCTGTGGACGGGCCTCCTGCTGAAGCTGTCTCACCAACTGGAAAGCAGAGCTACAGTGCCTACGGTCTAATCTCTACGGGCTGTACCTAAATATGCTAAGGCTTAAAAGAGAATACAGGACTTCCCTGGTGGTGCAGTGGTTAAGAATCCGCCTGCCAATGCAGGGGACACGGGTTCGATCCCTGGTCCGGGAAGATCCCACGTGCCACAGAGCAACTAAGCCCGTGTGCCACAACTACTGAGCCTGTGCACTGCAACGAAGAGTAGCCCCCGCTCGCTGCAACTAGAGAAAGACCACGCGCAGCAATGAAGACCCAACGCAGCCAAAAATAAATAAATAAATCGATAGATAGACAGAAACTCACCAAGACCTAAATAAAAAAAAAGAGAGAATACAAAGAGAAAAGCATACAAATGAACAAATGCTTAAGTAAATGTCTATAAATATATGATGCTTACTTATTAATTTTTAAATCTAATATTCAAAGATACTTTATTCTATATGGTAAATTACGTTGTCTCACTTTTTAAGAACACGTGAATGCGTTAACTCCTGAGAAATCAGAGCAATCATGAATTGAATGAGTTAATTATAGTCAGTTTCAAAAGCCAAATGATAAGAACGCTTTTCATTTCTTGCAGCAGAAACTACATTTAACGTGGGCTGTGGGCGAACGTTGAAATGTTCGGCATGTGTGTGGGCAGAAGAGGACCCAGGGCCTCAGAAAGAAGGCCATGAAGACCTGGTCCCGTGCACAGCTGGAGGGGACGCGGAGGGCTGATGGGACGTGAAGCAGTGCAGGGGACATGGCGGAGGGCTGGTCATGGCTGAGGTGGGCCCCTCCTCTGCCCCCACCTCTCATGAAATCATTAATAAAACTACAGGCCCAGGAAAATGCTGATTTCCATTGGATGTCTTGCAGAAATGGAACAAGGATAAGGCTCAGAATCCAGGTCGGATTCTGAGTAAAAGTGAGAAGGCTGCATGATTCAGCAGCAGGGGCAGAGAAGGAAAAGGGGGGCCAGAGCAGGGGTGAGGGGGGCAGAGAAGGAAAAGGGGGGCCAGAGCAGGGGTGAGGGGGGCAGAGAAGGAAAAGGGGGGCCAGAGCAGGGGTGAGGGGGGCAGAGAAGGAAAAGGGGGGCCAGAGCAGGGGTGAGGGGGGCAGAGAAGGAAAAGGGGGGGCCAGAGCAGGGGTGAGGGGGGCAGAGAAGGAAAAGGGGGGCCAGAGCAGGGGTGAGGGGGGCAGAGAAGGAAAAGGGGGGCCAGAGCAGGGGTGAAGGGGGCAGAGAAGGAAAAGGGGGGCCAGAGCAGGGGTGAAGGGCCATGTTGAACTCACAGCACCAGGAACTGGGGTTCAGGCCAAGTTCTCCCTAAGCCTTTGAGGGGCAGGAGTGCCCCAATGAGACATGTTACCTGCATTTCATGATGGATGCTCTTCTGAAAAAGCGCAACCGGTCAAGATTGTCTGGTGCCAAAGACAGATTGGAAATAAAAGTCATCAGGCGGCCTTCATAAGGGCTCACCTTCAGAGAGTCAAGCTAATGAAGAGGGGGGGGGAGGGGCTAGACAGCACAGAAGCCCTTGATCCAACAAGGTCTCCCAGGGTTTCCAAGGAGGCCTGCTGCCTACCAGGCGCGGGCTGAGGAGGCGGTCTTCATGTTTCCAGTTAGAATGGACCAATATTAAAACCAAAGTGGAACAAAAAACCTGGGTGGGGCAGGAAACCATAGGAAGTGCATGTTTCTCCCTGTGCAAAGCTGATGGGTGGGAAGCAGAAAACAGAGTAGACTAAAGTCCATTATTGTGAGCTTATTTTTACTTTACATAAAAAACATAAAGAACTTGGAAACTATTGGCTGTCAGCCTCCAACTTCGAAGTCACTCTAACCCATCCACATTAAAGGGCCACCCTACAGGCTCCCCTGCAGCAGTCCCAGGAGGATTCCCTTCTGTTTGGTCCAGAGGTTGTTCCTGCTGCATTTCAGGCCTGCCCACCTCCTGAGCCCTGCACCTGCCCTGTGGGCTCGATGCCTGCACAAATCAACCCCTATGCCCCCTCCATACATTTCTTTTCTTGCTCTCTCAGAACTCAGGATCCCATGCATCCTGGGGCTTTGTCTGCAGGCACTCATCTCCAGGTACTGGGCTCACGAGGGGACCAGCCAGTAAACTATCAATACATCCACACAGCCAGGGCCAGGTGCCCCCCTTGGAAGGGCTAGCCTGGGACTCTGAGACATACGGTGACAGTGACCATACACCTCAGTTCATGAAAACTTGACTTAGCCTTTAACAGCACATGAACCACCCTGGAAAGTCAGCCTTGCCGCTGTTTTTGAACAGACCACTCTTCCAAGCTCTAGACTGGCATTTTCCATTGCCAGGTGGACAGTTTCAGCGGGATGTCTCGTTGGTATCCAGTCCACATGTTGGTAACATGTCAATAACCATAAGGACCATAGTCAATACTCCTATATATCACTTACTCTATATTATTAACTATTGTTAACCATAAAAGTACAAACTCACGGGCTTCCCTGGTGGCGCAGAGGCTGAGAATCTGCCTGCCAATGCAGGGGACACGGGTTCGAGCCTTGGTCTGGGAGGATCCCACATGCCGCGGAGCAGCTGGGCCCGTGAGCCGCAACTACTGAGCCTGCGCATCTGGAGCCTGTGCTCCACAGCGAGAGTGGCCGCGATAGTGAGAGGCCCGCGCAACACGATGAAGAATGGCCCCCACTTGCTGCAACTGGAGAAAGCCCTCGCACAGAAACGAAGACCCAACACAGCCAAAAATTAAAAAAAAAAATTAAAAAAAAAGAACAATTTCATTAAAAAAAAAAAAAAGTACAAACTGCCTGAGCTGTTATTCAAGCCTCTTTACAATAAAAGGGTCCAAAACCTACATTAAATTTGTCCCATCAGTATTTCTTGAGCACCTGCTAGATCAGGCTGGGTTTGCTGGGGTGAACAAAACAAACATAATTCTTATCTCAATGGAGCTTATAATCCGGTGAGGGAAAAGCCATTAAACACACACACACACACACACACACACCACGATATATAATTACAACTTGTGCTGTGTGCTAAGAATGACAGAGCAAGTGTTACAAGAGAGTACAGTGGGGCAAGGGCTAGTTTAGATGCTGGGCCCAGAACTCTGGTTTCCAAGTCAATGCTCCACTGAGCATCCTGGAAGCAATGAAGAGAAGTAATTTCCTGTATCACGGGCAGTCACGTCCCAAATGAACGGAAGCATAACTGGATCAAGCATAATTGATGGTAGTCCCGGGGCATCCAAGCATCAGGGTTTCATGTTTGATTATACCTTTCACCTGGCATTCAAGGTCCTACATTCTGACTACAACCTAGTTTTCCAGCTTTGTGCCAGTTCTGCAGCTCTAAAGGCGAGGAGCAGAAAGCCCTCTGGGCTAGTGGAAGAGGAGAGTGGTGCTTTTAAGAATATAACGGCAATAAGGAAAACGCAGGACTTGGTCTGTTTGAATTGGAATGAGAGCCAAGGCAGCTTGAGAGTCCTCAGCGTAGGGAGACAATTCTCCATGTTGTTTCTGCAAGTCTGATCCCCAGACTATCTCTTCTGGAATGTTCCCCTTAGCAAACAACCTAGGAAGCTAGAGACAGTGTCCCGCTCCAGATCAGAGGGCACGTTTGTTTCCTGATCAGCAGAGTAAAGACAGGGAACAACCCCAGCCCAGAGAAGATCTGTCTACACTCCAGGGTAATAAAGATAATGGCACTGTCTCTGGAGGGGAGGATGGGTGGGTCCCCCTATAAAATTGGGGGTTTCCTAAGTTCAGTGCTGCTGAGCTGGGGAACAGGCCCCTGTGTGCACAGCACCCACCTGGGCCCACATCCACATCACCCCCATGGGACTTGAGGGGCAAGGGAAACTCATGTGAACAGGAAGTTCACACTGCCTGAGGGACCACGAGTCGTAAACTACCTAGATGCTCGTGATCTAGTAGCTCCCCTCTCTAGCCTGCTCCTTAGGGACTGCTTGGTCACTTGACCCTTATGAGCACGAGTTTGAAGATCTCCACTCTTGTGTTTGCTATTAATGACTCAACTATTTCCACAGGTTCTCCAGGTACATCTTTCTCACCTCAGTGCTGTGTATCTTTTCTCTGCCTTATAACATGGTTTCTGCCAAATCACGGTTTCTGTCTTCTCTAATTTGGGTTGCTTATGGCCTTTTGGGTGCATCCTTTCAGCTTTCACTGCTGTCTGATAATCTTTATTTCCAATATCAGATTTCTGAGGAAAATAACCTATTGCACCAACCTGTCTCTGATGGGACAGAGATTTTCAAGCCAGGCCAGTCCATAGGTCTGTTAATATGCAAACTGGCTCCCCTTGAGTCAGGTGATGATTATTTATCTGTTGTCTTTCAGCCTCACAACTGCCCTCCTTTACTCTGCTCTGTATCGCCCCTGGGGCTGGAAGTCTGCAAATGACTTTCCCAAAGTCCCTTACCAACTGGTCTCCTATTATGTTGTAAACATGGGAGGAGAGGAGGGAGAGCATCAGGTAGAATAAAGACAAAATCTTCCTGAATTTAGCTCTTACAGGGTGGCAGCTGTTGTAACAGCAGCAAGAATAGGGTGATTCAGAACTCTAACCGTCCCACCTAACTCGGCTCAACATTCAGCCCAGCAGTTGTCAGGGTACCGTGCAAACATGATTTTTTACACAGAGATTCAAGACTGGTGTCACATCTACAGAGAGTTCATAATACACCCACTGAGTGGCACTGACTTAATCACACAGGGCGCTCTTTTGCATACCCAGCAGAACTACATGACATCGTGGTGGGCACACCGTGGGAAGCCCAGCTTACAGAATGTACATTTCAAGGCTGCCTGTGCCCGCTTATCTCGCGCCAGGGTTAGGAGGAGGACTGGCCTAGGGTTGTAGCCATCCTATGGCAGGGGCTCAAAATCATTCCTACTTATTCTGGAAAGAATGGTAACTTGCACAGACTAAAGGGGCGAGCCATGATGTTTCAAACGTCTGGTGGGGATTTTAGATAATTTTGATTCCCATCTTCATTTTGGAAAATTTAGATGCTGCCACCATGTTTTCTTTCCAGCCATCTTGGGCTTGTTTTTCAGTTTTTCTCTGCTGTTCCATACTCACATGTATCTTTTTGCCCTAGCACAGCCTTTTGTCAACAGTATTCCCTTTTACTCCTCCTGGTCTGTCCTCCTCTTTCACTTGTGATTTACCTCCCTTGTCACTTAAGCTTTCTCAGCTATGCACAGAAACCCAACAGAAGCCTTTTGTGTGGGGGGATTCCCTCCCTCCCAGGCAGTTCTGAAAGCAACAGGTGCCCCTGCAGAGGCTTCGGTTGGACCTTAGACCTATACCCAGCAGCTGCTAATCCTGGGCTCTCACTCTTTTTTAAAAGCAGTAAAATGGACTTCCGTCAAAACCAAGTGTGCTGGAGGTTAACTCTCTCATCTTGAACTCAAGCCACTCTTGCCTCAAAAATTTCCAAAAACACTAAGCTCATTTCTCTCACCACGGGAGGAGAGAAAGACTATGCTACTGGTACAGAACACTGCTTACGTTGGAGGTGGCATGGATTTCCCTAATCGGCAGATAAATGCAAACTGCATGTGTGGGTGGGGTGGGAGTTGGAGGGTTCTTTGCAGGGTGCCAGAGCTGCAGGTAAAAGCACACATTTCCCTAGCTGGGAACAGGCCCTGGAGAGGGAACAACGCCACACCAGATGAGAATCTATTTCCCCTTTGTCCATGAAGGCATTAAGGCTCAATACTATAAGAGTAATGTCCACCTGTAAAAGAATACACAAACTAGATTCTCTACACTATCAACACAGATGTATCTCTAAAACAATCATGAAAATTTAAAAAAAAAACTATAAAACTTGATTTTATGTTGTTTATGGACTCATTCATATATACAGCAAAAGTAAAAATAAAAAAAAAATGCAGGGGATCAATGTTTACCAAGTGCAAGAGTTGCTACTCTGGAGAGGAGTAATAAAGAATGGGGGTGCAGCTTTAGATGTATCTGTAATGGTTCATTTCTTTAATAAAAAGAGAGATCTAAGCTTTTGCAGCAAACTGTTTACGTCTGTAGATGTAGGCCGTGTGCATTTAGGTGTGTACCATATTATTTTCTGTATATTTCTGTTTGTTTGAAATACTTCATGACATAAATAATTAAAACATGAGAAACGGGGATTGTACAGTGGCATTCTCCAAATTACACACCTCCCGTTAAGCCCTGGAAGATGAGATTGATAGAGAAAGTTATGAAATCACATTCACTGAAATGTACTAGAGAACAAAAGACAGAAAAAGGCACACATCTGTTTCAAAAATTATTTAGCATCCACAGATTCAATGCAATCCCTATCAAACTACCAATGGCATTCTTCACAGAATTAGAACAAAAAATTTTACAATTCGTATGGAAATACAAAAGACTCCCAATAGCCAAAGCAATCTTGAGAAAGAAAAACAAAGTTGGAGGAATCAGGCTCCCTGACTTCAAACTGTACCACAAAGCTACAGTTATCAAGACAGTATGGTACTGGAACAAAAACAGAAATATAGATCAATGGTACAGGATAGAATGCCCAGAGATAAACCCATGCACATATGGGCACCTAATTTATGACAAAGGAGGCAAGAACATACAATGGAGAAAAGACAGCCTCTTCAATAAGTGGTGCTGGGAAAACTGGACAGCTACATGTAGAAGAATGAAATTAGAACACTACCTAACACCATACACAAAAATGAACTCGAAATGGATTAAAGACTTAAATGTAAGACCAGATACTATAAAACTCTTAGAGGAAAAAATAGGAAAAACACTCTGACATAAATCACAGCAAGATCTTTTTTGACCCACCTCCTAGAGTAACGGAAATAAAAACAAAAATAAACAAATGGAGTGTTTTTATCATAAATCGGTGTTGAATTTTGTCAAAAGCTTTTTCTGACTCTATTGAGACGATCACAGGATTTTTATTCCTTAATTTATTAATGTGGTGTATCACATTGATTGATTTGCATGTATTGAAGAATCCTTGCATACTTGGGATAAATCCCACTTGATCATGGTGTATGATCCTTTTAATGTGTTGTTGGATTCTGTTTGCTAGTATTTTGTTCAGGATTTTTGCACCTATGTTCATCGGTGATATTGGTTTATAATTTTTTTTGGTTTTGGTATTAGGGTGATGGTGGCTTCATAGAATGAATTTGGGAGTGTTTCTCCCTCTGCAATTTTTTGGAAGAGTCTGAGAAGGATCGGTATTAGCTCTTCTCTAAATGTTTGATAGAATTCACCTGTGAAGCCATCTGATCATGGACTTTTGTCTGTTGGAAGATTTTTAATTAGTTTCAATTTCATTACTTGTGATAGGTCTGTTTATATTTTATAATTCTTCCTGGTTCAGTCTTGGAAAATTGTACCTTTCCAAGAATTTGCCCATTTCTTCGTGGTTGTCCATTTTATTGGCATATAGTTGTTTGTAGCAGTCTCTTATAATCCTTTGTTTTTCTGCAGTGTCAGTTGTGATTTCTCCTTTTCCATTTCTAATTTTACTGATTTGCGTTCTCTCCCATCTTTTCTTGATGAGTCTGGCTAAGGGTTTACCAATTTTGTTTATCTTCTCAAAGAACCAGCTTTTTGTTTTATTGATCTTTGCTATTGTTTTCTTCATTTCTATTTCATCTATTTCTGCTCTGATTTTTATGATTTCTTTCCTTCTACTGACTGGGTTTTCTTTGTTCTTCTTTCTCTAGTTGTTTTAAGTGTAGGGTTAGATCGTTTATTTGAGATTTTTCTTGTTTCTTGAGGTGAGATTGAATTGCTATAAACTTCCCTCTTAGAACTGCTTTTGCTGCATCCCATAGGTTTTGGGTCGTCCTGCTTTCATTGTCATTTGTTTCTATGTATTTTTTTTACTTCTTCTTTGATTTCTTCAGTGATCTCTTGGTTATTTAGTAGCACACTGTTTAGCCTCCATGTATTTGTGTTTTTTACAGTTTTTTTCCTGTAATTGATTTCCAATCTCATAGCATTGTGGTCAGAAAAGATGCTTGATACAATTTCAATTTTCTTAAATTTACCAAGGCTTGATTTGTGACCCAAGATGTGATCTATCCTGGAGATGTTCCATGTGCACTTGAGAAGAAAGTGTAATCTGATGTTTTTGGATGGAATGTCCTATAAATATCAATTAAATCTATCTGGTCTATTGTGTCATTTAAAGCTTGTGTTTCCTTATTTATTTTCTGCTTGGATGACCTGTCCATTGGTATAAGTGGGGTGTTCAAGTCCCCTACTATTATTGTGTTACTGTCAGTTTCTCCTTTCATGGTTGTTAGCATTTGCCTTATGTAGTGAGGTGCTCCTATGTTGGGTGCATAAACATTTATAATTGTTATATCTTCTTCTTGGATTGATCCTTTGATCACTATGTAGTGTCCCTCCTTATCTCTTGTAACAGGCTTTATTTTAAAGTCATTTTATGGAGCTCAATATCAAAAAAACAAACAACCCAATTAAAACATGGGCAGAAGACCTAAATAGACATTTCACCAAGGAAGACATACAGATGGCCAATAGGCACATGAAAAGATGCTCAACATCACTAATTATCAGAGAAATGCAAATCAAAATTACAGTGAGGTATCACCTCACACAGGTCAGAATGGCCATTATCAAAAACTCTAGAAACAGTAAATGCTGGAAAGGGTGTGGTGAAAAGGGAACCCTCCTGCACTGTTGGTGGGAATGTAAATTGATACAACCACTATGGAGAACAGTATGGCGGTTCCTTAAAAAACTAAAAATAGAACTACCATATCATCCAGCAATCCCACTACTGGGCATATACCCAGAGAAAACCGTAATTCAAAAAGACACATGTACCACAATGTTCACTGCCGCACTATTTACAATAGCCAGGACATGGAAGCAACCTAAATGTCCATCGACAGATGAATGGATAAAGAAGATGTGGCACATATATACAATGGAATATTACTCAGCCATAGAAACAAACAAACTAGAGTCTGTCATACATAGTGAAGTAAGTCAGAAAGAGAAAAACAAATACCGTATGCTAATGCATATATATGGAATCTAAAAAAAAAGAAAAAAAAATGGTACTGATGAACCTAGTTGCAGGGCAAGAATAAAGATGTAGACATAGAGAATGGACTTGAGGACATGGAGTGGGAGGGGGAAGCTGGGGCGAAATGAGAGTAGCATCCACCTATATACACTACCGAATGTAAAACAGTTAGCTAGTGGGAAGCAGCAGCATAGCACAGGGAGATCAGCTCGGTGCTTTGCAATGACCTAGATGGGTGGGATAGGGAGGATGGGAGGGAAGCTCAAGAGGGAGGGGATATGGGGACATATGTATGCATATGGCTGATTCACATCATTGTACAACAGAAAATAACACAGCATTGTGAAGCAATTATACTCCAGTAAAGATCTATTAAAAAAAAATTATTTAGGAATGGTCTGAGCCCTCCTGCACACAGAGTACCCAGAGTGCTCTTTCTAAAGCCCAAATCTGATCAGGACCCCATGCTCAGGGTCCGCAAGGGCTCTCTTGCCTTCCAAAGCATGTCGCCACAGTCTAGAGCACCTCTTCTGATCTGGACCCTGCTCATCCCTCCTTGAACTCAATGCCACCATATCCATTACTTTGAACTCAATACCCCAGTCAGAATATACTTCTCAGGTGCCCCCAGAGCACCATTCTCTGATTCCTGGGCATTTGAGCGTGCAACATCCTCTGTCTGCCTTGAGCACTGTCCTCCTTTGGCACTGCCTGACCCCTGCCCTTGGCTCCCTCCCACCCACTCTTCGGTTCTGAGAGTAGACCCACTTCTGGGAAGCTACCCCTGCCTCCCCAAATCTGAATTAGGTATCTTTATTCTGTACTTCCCAAATCATAACTCTTATCACAATGGAAGCCAACTGCCTGGCGGTCTCTTTTCCCACTAGAGAGAGAGCTCCACGTCAACAGGGACTGTATTCTGCTGTCCTCTGTATGCCTCGCACATGGCGTAATGCCTGGCACCCAGGAATCGTCCGTAAATATTTGTTGGTGAGTAGGAGAGTGCAGGAGTGACTGGATGAATGAATGGATCTAGAAATGGGACTAATTAGCTTTCCTAGTCACTTCCAACCCAGTGTCAAAGGGCCCAATAATCAGTTCATTTTCTGACAAACATAAAAATCTTAGTGAAAATCTTTCAACCATTTTTTGATTTCTTAAAATGATCACGTTTTAGTTAATCAAATCTAGCAGGCCAGATTAAAAGCTATCACAAGGTTATTCAAAGCAAAGGCTATTCAAAACTGGTAGACATTGGGGCAAAGAATAAGATAACATTTTACAAATTTATTATAATAATAACCTCCCAGTGATTACTCTATTAATTCTTTACGGTAATGTAACAAGACATCAGGACCAACAGCACAGCTAAAGCTCAAAAGAGGGAATGTGTCTCTTGTGCTCACCATTATGAAACAGCAATGCAGCCAAACTTATGCCACAGACACACTTTCCCTCTGTGCTGTACATAAAAAGTATCACCTGGCTGGGCCTCTGCAGACCTGGGTCCTCTTATTTAAGGTCTTTGACCAACATAGAATTCCATGGCATTGCTTTGACACCATCTGGTCCAATCTCCCTACCGCAGATGACGAAACTGAGGCCCATGTCTTAGTGAATAAACAGGTAAAGAAGACCTACTATGTGTCAGGAGAAGTTCTAGGCCTGGGGGAGACAGGATGAATGAGACACACAATCCCTGCCCTGAAGATGCTCATGGTTTAGTGAGGGTGGTTTAAACACAAACACATACACACACATGCACAATCACAATCACAATGACATATTGAAAGTATTCTCTTGTGTGTTTGCAGAATTATGAGTTTGCTCAAAGAGGAAGAAGCAACTAAGAGTATTTAAGAGGACCCAAGAAAAGCTTCCCAAAGGAGACGAGATTTGAACTTGGTCATTTAAAGATGAGTAGGAGTTTGGCAGGAGACAAGAAAGGGCATTCAGGGCAGAAGGAAAAACATATATACAAAGACATAGTGTGAAAGCACTTGATCTGCTGGGGGAGAAGCTAGTGGACTTAACGGATGGCAGTAAGGAGTGGGAGAGGAGGGTTAGAGAGATTACATTATGGCCCTAAGGTTTCATAGTAGAATAGCTCCAAGGCCCACCTAACCTGGTTTCTTTTTTGTTTGTTTGTTTGTTTTAATAGCTACTTTATCTATTTATTTATTTTTGGCTGTGTTGGGTCTTCGTTTCTGTGCGAGGGCTTTCTCTAGTTGCGGCAAGCGGGGGCCACTCTTCATTGCGGTGCGCGGGCCTTTCACTATCGCGGCCCCTCCCGTTCCGGGGCACAGGCTCCAGACGCGCAGGCTCAGTAGTTGTGCCTCAGGGGCCCAGTTGCTCCGCGGCATGTGGGATCTTCCCAGACCAGGGCTCGAACCCGTGTCCCCTGCATTAGCAGGCGGATTCTCAACTACTGCGCCACCAGGGAAGCCTAACCTGGTTTCTTGACTCTCCTTCTACGGGTCTTTTCACTGGACCTTGAGGCCTTTACTGCCAATGAAATGCAGCCATCTGAAACTACGATTGCATTTAATAAATACCATCAGATGCTGTGGGCACCATGGGAAGCTCAAGGGGAGGCCAGATGGAAGCACAGAAAGTGAAATAGGAGGAGGATTATAACAACAATGACGACAACCAGAACAAAAAGATTATTTATCGAAGCCCCAAATAGCACGTCATACAGCCGTTTTTTTTTTTTTTAATCAATTTATTTATTTATTTTTGGCTGCATTGGGTCTTCGCTGTTCCACGTGGGTTTTCTCTATTTGCGTCAGCAGGGGCTAGGTGCACACGCTTCTCATTGCCATTGCTTCTCTTTGTTGTGGAGCACGGGATCTAGGCGCACAGGCTTCAGTAGTTGTGGCACGTGGGCTCAGTAGTTATGGCGCATGGGCTCTAGAGCACAGGCTCAGTAGTTGTGGTGCACGAGCTTAGTTGCTCCACTGCATGTGGGATCTTCCCAGATGAGGGCTCGAACCCATGTCCCCTGCATTGGCAGGCAGATTCTTAACCACTGCACCACCAGGGAAGTCCCCAGCCATTTTTTTTTAACTTAGAAAATTAAACAAATAAAATAAATACAGTATGCTAACACATATATATGGAATCTAAGGGAAAATAAAGGTCAAAATGAAGAACCTAGTGGCAAGACGGGAATAAAGACACAGACCTACTAGAGAATGGACTTGAGGATATGGGGAGGGGGAGGGGTAAGATGTGACAGGGTGAGAGAGTGGCATGGACATATATACACTACCAAATGTAAAATAGATAGCTAGTGGAAAGCAGCCGCATAGCACAGGGAGATCAGCTCGGTGCTTTGTGACCACCTAGAGGGGTGGGATAGGGAGGGTGGGAGGGAGGGAGATGCAAGAGGGAAGAGATATGGGAACATATGTATATGTATAACTGATTCACTTTGTTATAAAGCAGAAGCTAACACACCATTGTAAAGCAATTATACTCCAATAAAGATGTTTAAAAAAAAAAAAAGAATACCTGGGCAGAGGAAGATGATAATAATAATGATAATAATTGCAACAAATATTCCTTGTACTTTACACTTTTAAAATCCTCTTTTCCCTAAATTATTTCATCACAAGAATAAGCTCATTATATAGTATGAACAAAATTAATATGTGGTCCATATAAAAAGAAGATATATTAGATATATTATTTATAACTGTTCATTTGAGGCTGTCACTGCTGTGAACATATAAAACAGATACCTTTATGCTGAGCGATCTGGCACCAACTCCAAGTAAACCAGAAGGTTAGAAAAACAGAAAATAGAAGTGTATTTATGCTGTTTATTAAGGAAGAGAATGTTTTCCTCTCAAATGATGAAGTTGTGCAAGAGAGCACAGCAACAGGCTCAGAAAAATAACTGCAGCATCTTTTTAGGACATTTTAGGTCCCACTATAATTTTGCCAGAGTAAGGCATATTTTCTTTCTAAAAATAGTCACTGTTGGGGCTTCCCTGGTGGCGCAGTGGTTGAGAATCTGCCTGCCAATGCAGGGGACACGGGTTCGAGCCCTGGTCTGGGAAGATCCCACATGCCGCGGAGCAACTGGGCCCGTGAGCCACAACTACTAAGCCTGCGTGTCTGGAGCCTGTGCTCCCCAACAAGAGAGGCCGCGATAGTGAGAGGCCCACGCACCGCGATGAAGAGTGGCCCCCGCTTGCCGCAACTAGAGAAAGCCCTCGCACAGAAACGAAGACCCAACACAGCCAAAAATAAATAAATAAATAAATAAAATTTAAAAAAAAAAAGATAGCCACTGCCCATCAACCTGCTTAGTTTTGGAGAGTCGGGGAAAAGACATGCATCAGGATCAACCATTCTTTTTCTACACGCCAGATTAGAAAGGTAATTCCTTAAAGATCAGTAGAAGCGTTTTTATATTTTATAAGTACCTTTTATTTCACATCATCACTTTTATAGGCATACCTCCTTAAACTCCAGTCTGAGATACCTAAACTGAATATAGTCTTCTCATCCCCCTGCCCCTCACCACCCCGACTCAAACTGAGAATCCTTGTAGCAAAGAAAAAAGAACTTTGCAAATGAGATTTGAGAGTGGAGGAAGGGAAGCCCAGGACCTACCAAAGGCAAATTGCAGAGTATTTCTTTGTAAAACTGAAAACACTGCATGTGCACATATCTGTTTGTGTATGTTTGCATGAGGAAGGAGAAAGGTGTGGAACAATTCGGGCCAGTCCATGGAGGAAATGGGAGGAAGGAAGTGGGAAAGAAAATTAGAGGAGAGATTATTAACTTTTCTTCTTGTATCCTCATAATGTTCACACTTGTTACAATGGTTGTAAAATGTCATACTTTTCTTTTAATTGAATAGAAAAAAACTGGAAAGAAAAACAGAGCCCACGAATTTTTTAAAAAGTCTTTAAAAAGTTGATTCAATAAGCATTCCCTGAGTAAAATGTATCCCACAGCAAACAAATAGTCTCTTAAGGCCCAGGTATCTGACAGGTAATCTGCCAGCCAAATACCACCCAAATGACCCCCAGGGTGGAGCGTACCAGAAGATTTTCGGAGAAAGAGTTCATCTACTATCTGGCCCCGTAAGTGAGCAGACCAGTGGGGTTCAACCACTGACCCAAACTGCATTTGGGAACTGCACGTTTAGAGTAATTACTAATTGTATTTGGAGTGGAAGAGGATTAACTCCAGTTTTAGACTGTTTGGGTTAAGTGTACCAAATTTCTATTATGAAACTGAACTGACAGATTAACAACACTAAGTGTAACCCAAGCTTTCAGGGAGGTGTCTACAGTACTGGGGAGCCTGTGTGGGTCCTGCCGGGGAAGGAGCAAGCCTTTGGAACCAAGCAGTCCTTGGTTTGCATTCTCGCTCAGTTACTACTTGCTTCGTGGCCTTGGACACATCCCTTGACGTCATGAGCTTCTGTTTCTAATGTGCAAAATAGGGATAAGTATTCCTTTCTTGTGGGTTGTAGAGAGAAGTGAGTAAGATCGTATACTTAAGTCACTTAACAGTCACACTGGCAAGCCATAGACACAAAAGAAAGGGAGCTGTATTACTAAATTATTCCATCACTCACTGATCTAGAGTGTGCTCTCTCTGCTCAGACTTTTAAGAATATACATTTGTGATGGTTCCCCTTCCCCATTCACATACGAGTTTAAATCATGTGACAAAATTTGGATCCTGGAGATCTTGTTAAAATGCAAAATATTGGGTTGGCCAAAAAGTTCATTTGGGTTTTTCCATAAGATGTTATGGAACATTTCCATAAGATGTTATGTGTTTCCATAACATCTTATGGAAAAACCCAAATGAACTTTTTGGCCAACCCACTACTATTCAATAGGTCTGGATGGGGTCTGAGATGCTGCATTTCTAACAAACTGCTAGTGATGTGAATGCTGCTGGTCTGGGTACCACAATTGGAGTAGCAAGGCTCTAGGGTAAAGCAGTTATAAACTAAAATAAAATAAATTAAGCTGAGGGAGATGGGATAGACTTTGAGGCAGTATTAGCTACTCTATCCATGTGCCTGTACACATTGAGCACACTTCCACGGTCACACTGAGCACAGTATTGGAATTCTCCTGTCTGCTCTATGGGTCGAGAGCATCCATCCTTACGGACTCAAGTATTGCTGCACTCAATTCAGATATTCAATCCAGTTATGCATCAATAAGTGAACGGATCCATGAATGTGGTGAACGAATGAAATTCAAGGAAATTGCTGTTGGTTAATATATAAAAGTCTGTATGAGTCTGAACTTCATACTTCTTAACTGCTGGGCTAACTTCACTTAAAATTAACGTTGTTGGGATTAAGTACTTTATCTAGTTTGATAGTCAGGCAAAAGAACCACCAGGTAAGATTAATCCTGGGCATTCACCCTAGAAATATAAAGTTTAAAGAGTTCCCTTTATGGTAGAAAAGAAAAACCGAGAACTCCCCTCTCTCAAGGGAAGTCTCCTGTCCTCAGGTAATAGTAACTACAATTCCAAGTACCTCAACGGGACAACATCTCTTACAAAACCATCATGCTGGTAACACATTATTATAATGAGCCTAGATTCTCTTTTAAGGCATGTAATAGCTTTATACCTCTACTACTCCAGGTTATAGGTTTTCTAAGTAATTAAGGATCACTAAAAACAAACAAAAACCCTGCATTGCTCTTATTACAAAATACAACAAGTTTTCCAACTGGGGCTTCACATCAGTATCAGCTTGTACAATCAAGTCATGTAGTCTTTACATGGTTTATCTTACTGCACAGATAACTGGAGATTAGATTTGCCAAGGAAACTACTGTAGCAAAATCTGGTTTTCTTGCTAGGAGTTAGAAACCTCATTAAACCAGAAGGACCACTAAAAATTTAAGTTTCGTTAGACAACACTAGGAAGCACTTGTCCAAATTTGATGTATTTATATAACATGATTTTTGGGTTTTTTTTTTGTTTTTTTTGTTTTTTTTTAAATTTATTTATTTATTTATTTTTGGCTGTGTTGGGTCTTCGTTTCTGTGCAAGGGCTTTCTCTAGTTGCGGCAAGCGGGTGCCACTCTTCATCGCGGTGCGCGGGCCTCTCACTATCGCAGCCTCTCTTGTTGCGGAGCACAGGCTCCAGACGCGCAGGCTCAGTAATTGTGGCTCACGGGCCCAGTTGCTCCGCGGCATGTGGGATCCTCCCAGACCAGGGCTCGAACCCATGTCCCCTGCATTGGCAGGCAGACTCTCAACCACTGCGCCACCAGGGAAGCCCGATTTTTGGTTTTTTTGATCAGAGCCTCAAGTTCTAATTCAATTGGTCATCACAGGCCTGTCTTCTTATGGCTCTTGTTGCAAATTGGGACATTGTGTGTGTGTGTGTGTACAGTCGGTACAATATCTACTTCTAAACGTCTCCAGATATGTTTAAAATTTTAGTTCTACAGCCAAAATGTTCAAAAAATTGGGTGTGGTAAGCTGTGATTCATCTTCTCAATAGAATAATAGGATTTCTATAAATATGGTACATTACATTTACAATAGGGAAAACTGTAATTACGTGCATCTTTAAAATTTAGCTCTGATGTAATCAACTCACCCCAGGTTGTCAGACGTACTAGTTTTTGTCAGTACAGGAATCCATCTATTCTAAACTGAATCTTTCTCCTGGGAAGCCTACGGCACACACTCTCCCTAAGCTTACTGGAGAACTTTTAAATCATTCTTTAATTAATGCTTTCAGCACCCCTGTGACCTCATTATGCTGTTGTTATTAAGCATTTGATTTTCTTGGTCCCGAGAGTTCTCAAAGCAAATACATGCTCCCCAGCAGACATTTATGTTTTCTTACAGAAGAGTTGGTTTCCCATGCACAATATAAAACAAATGCTAAATAGGATGATGGTTAAGAGGGCCCAGACTTCTTCCAAACATTTTCACAGTTGGCAGCATTCCACTTTCCTTTTCCTGTAAACCGAGAAACCTAAGTGGTTATTCTTCTTCATGGGGTAGAAATATCTAGGTAAAAGCAGTCAAAGAATATTCAGAGCAACCTCCCCATAAGACATCCTTAGAAAAGCTCCCTATTTAGGGCTCCCATAAAATGCCATTGGGAGATTAAATTCCTACAACCTTTCTGAAGGTCACCATAAGCCCAGCGATACCCTTTGACTCACAAGTCACTTTTGGGTATTTTTCCACAGAAAAAATCATAGATGTGCAGAGAGCTTGGATGTGAAAGCTTATGAATGTCTGTATCACAACACTGTTTATCACTTAAATTTGGAAAAACCTATCTTTCCCAAAATAGATCAGTCATAGGGTATCCATACAGTGTAATTCTGTAAAGACTTTTAAAAAGCTTTAATGTAATATATGATATGAAAATATGTATGATTTAGTATTACACATAAACAAGTAGATAATGAAATAGCATATCTAGAATTATTTAAATTTCCTAAAAAATATACATATGTATATGACTGAAAAGAAATAAATGCAAAAGTTAACAATAATTAAACAGTAAGGTAGGGTGATTTTAAATTTCTTTGTATTTTCATGAATTTTTGTAGTTTAACATTTACACTAAATATGTATTATTGTATAATACTTTTGTAATTAAAATATAACATGTTTTCCTCATTTTGTTCTCTTATCAGCATGACTATAGCCTTCATACATGTGAAATAAATTAATCACTAGATTAGTAGGAAATAAACGGGAATAAATAAAAGTCAGTGAAATGAAGTTAATGTACTATATAGATCTGGCATTCGCTTCTTATATTTATTTTTTTAACATCTTTATTGGAGTATAATTGCTTTACAATGGTGTGTTAGTTTCTGCTTTATAACAAAGTGAATCAGCTATACATATACATATATCCCCATATCTCTTCCCTCTTGTGTCTCCCTCTCACCCTCCCTATCCCACCCCTCTAGGTGGTCACAAAGCACGGAGCTGATCTCCCTGTGTTATGCAGCTGCTTCCCACTAGCTATCTATTTTACATTTGGTAGTGTATATATGTCCATGCCACTCTCTCACTTTCTCCCACCTTACCCTTCCCCCTCCCAGTGTCCTCAAGTCCATTCTCTACATCGGTGTCTTTATTCCTGTCCTGCCCCTAGGTTCTTCAGAATCTTTTTTTTTTTTTTAGATTCCATATATATGTGTTAGCATACGGTATTTGTTTTTCTCTTTCTGACTTACTTCACTCTGTATGACAGACTCTAGGTCCATCCACCTCACTACAAATAACTCAATTTCGTTTCTTTTTATGGCTGAGTAATATTCCATTGTATATATGTGCCACATCTTCTTTATCCATTCATCTGTCGATGGACACTTAGGTTGCTTCCATGTCCTGGTGATTGTAAATAGTGCTGCATTGCCAACAAACACATGAAAGGATGCTCGACATCACTAATCATTAGAGAAATGCAAATCAAAACTGCAGTGAGGTATCACCTCACACCAGTCAGAATGGCCATCATCAAAAAAATCTACAAAGAATAAATGCTGGAGAGGGTGTGGAGAAAAGGGAACCCTCTTGCACTGTTGGTGGGAACGTAAACTGATACAGCCACTATGGAGAACAGTATGGAGGTTCCTAAAAAAACTAAAAATAGAACTACCATACAACCCAGCAATCCCACTACTGGGCATATACCCTGAGAAAACCATAATTCAAAAAGAGACATGTACCGCTTCTTATGTTTAAATAAATTTCTCCCTGCAGATTCTCTACCAACTAGTTCCAATTTCTCACAGCTCATCCTTTTTCTGAAGCAGTTCAAGGATTCTTCATAAATCCAAGACAGTCAAGGAAATAAAATGTGCAAAGGAAGCTGGCCTTGGCAGAAGGGAGAGGGGTGGAAACCATGAATATGAATGGACGGAGCTTTCTGACAACAGGATAATGGGAGGAGGGAAATGCTATTCAGATGACAGCTGCCAGCTCCCTCTCCCCGCCTGTCACTCCCCTGCTGCCCACCCTCTCCTCCCAGCCTTGATTCTCAGCCCACAAGTACGCTGCGGTGCTTGTAGCCTTTGTGGCGTTCTCACACTCCAAAAGCACAGAGGATAAAAGGCCACAGTGTTGAAAGCTTGTGCTTCAGAGAGTAACAACAGTGCTAAAAGTGCTTAAGAATACCTTGCTACTTTTCATATCAATCACAGCATTTGCCAAGCTACTCCCCAACCTACTGGGAGGTACAAGGGTGAGCCCTGTTTAATTAGCTTCGGGAATCTTATGAGCTGTGCTAGACCATTAATTAGAGGAGTTGTAGGAATAAGTGTGTGATGTGTGTGATGTGTGTGTTGGGGAGGAGAGGGCTAGTTAGGCCACGGTCTTGGGAAACCATTTGCAAACGCACCTTTGGACAAACTTAAGAGAAAGTAGGAAGTTAGGAGAATTCGCTTCTTACTAAAAAATGTTGAAGGCAGCAGTACCCTAAGTTTTTGTTCTGGTACCCAATCTCTTTGAATACAAATACCACTTAATAATGCTTAAATTATTTATTCTCAAAGCCAGAATTTTCTCATCTAAGCCAACAGAGAAAACTGTGATTTGTAGGAGCAGGGTCTCATACTCAAATGCTTTTAGCCGTCAGGTAGATAAAGGACAAATAGTGTCAGGGCACATGTGCCACTTAAAAGGGGTCAGGGACTCAGTACCAGCAGCAGTTGCTAATGTGGGGATAAAGACCTAGAATTGCTGGATCTTCTGATTTTCCAAGAGTAACTGGAAATTCAAATGTTTATGGAAAATCTGTGTATTTTTACAGGTTGACAACTAAAAAGAAAAACCAATGCTTTCTAAGCACAGACAAAACATCTCTGAGGACCAAAATAGGCCTGTGGACTGCCAGTTTGCAATTTCTGATTCCAAAGAACAAGATCTTAACATAGGATTTTTAAAGTGCATATTACTAAATTTCTCTGTATATGTATAAATGACCATCCAATGAACAGACTAGAAAAGAATCATGAGGGAACTTCCCTGGTGGTCCAGGGGTTAAGACTCTGTGCTTCCAATGCAGGGGACACAGGTTTGATCCCTGGTCAGGAACTAAGCTCCCACATGCTGCGCAGTGCGGCCCAAAAAAGAAAATTAAAAAAAAAAATCATGAACTTAAATTCTAAACTGCCTGACCAACTTACCCTAATCAAGTTCCTAAATTACTCTGGTGTGTCTTTCCCTCCTTTTATTAAAATAGGAGTAACGTACTAAGGTTTTACAATTTAAATATTTTACCCGAGAACTTACAAGAGCAAATGCATTTATTTTTACACCTCAGAGCTACTAATGACTTATTTCTTTTGGGTATTTAAAAAAAAAAAAAAAAAAACGGAGGAAAAAAGGAAAATCACATAGAAGCCAAGGGATGAGACTGGAGTCCTGTCTCCTCACAATTCAACAATTAAGAACCTTCTCTAGGGCTTCCCTGGTGGCACAGTGGTTAAGAATCCGCCTGCCAATGCAGGGGACACTGGTTCGAGCCCTAGTCAAGGAAGATCCCACATGCCGTGGAGCAACTAAGCCCGTGTGCCACAACTACTGAGTCTGCGCTCTAGAGCCCATGAGCCACAACTACTGAGCCCGCGTGCCACAACTACTGAAGCCCACGCGCCTAGAGCCCGTGCTCCGCAACGAGAGAAGCCACCGCAATGAGAAGCCTGCACACCGTAACCAAGAGTAGCCCCCGCTTGCCACAACTAGAGAAAACCCACACGCAGCAAAGAAGACCCAACGCAGACAAAAATAAATAAATAAAATAAATTTTAAAAAAAAAAGAAAGTAAAATTAAAAAAAAAAAAAAAAGAACCTTCTCTAAAGGGATGAGTAAGAAAGCAAGCCTATTAACCCTCTAGGTTCATGAAGCAAGTCGTCATGTCAACCAAGTACTATTCTAATTGTCTTGGCAAGACAAACTCAGGTCCTTACTTAAAACACATGGAAAGGAAATGTGTCAGGTTAAGACATTTTTATCTGCCTTTAATACTGGAATATTCATCACATCTAATCCAAAGTGTATATTAAGATGAGTAACTCAAACACTGTCCAATTTAATAAACATTCTCAGTTTCCTAGGACAGACGCATTATTATTTACAAATTTGCTTTCCACTCATGCCGTTTCTCATTAGAAAGGCGACGTCCGGTCTGTGAGGGAAATGAGTCACACTGGGCCACTATCCCACCTTCTGAGGGACAAGTCGAAGCAGGAAACGATTGGCTTTTTGTGTGTGTGTTGGTGTCAGTACAGGAAAACCGTGTATTCTAATACTGAACGATCTCAACATTGGGGCATCATTTTTTTCTAAATATTGTTTGCAACTTTCAGAACCATCTTATATCGGACAGAATTATAATTTTGCCCTTAAGTTTGATGTTGAAGTGATTCATAACATACAGCTATCACTGAATGTTGATGAATTTTTCATCGAAAATCAAGCTTTTAAGACAGTCTCATGTTAGATTTCTGTTTATTTACACCTAACTTAACTTCATCTTGTTCTGAAATGCTGTGGCATACTTGACCTGACCTCAGGATTGTGGAGAACTTCCAATGATTGAAAAATCACCATTAAAGGGAGTATACCAGAAACCAGACATCCAGAACTGAGTTGCCAATTCCCTTTAACTGAGTCTGGTTCACCTTCTTTAGTTTCTTCCTTTCTGTGTCTCAGATTCTCTGTACTGGGAACAAAACTGTGACTTTTTACCTATAAGGTATCTTGCGAGGAATGCCAAGTTCTTTGCAAAGCTGCCTTATTATGCAATTCAAATAACGGAAAGCACAAACAGGTGTCTTACTGAACACATGGAAAGAGTCCTCATTTAAAACTCCAATTACAGCAATAGGACCTTTTTATTAAAAAGGCACTATTGGGACTTCCTTGGTGGCACAGTGGTTAAGAATCCGCCTGCCAGTGCAGGGGACACAGGTTCGAGCCCTAGTCCAGGAAGATCCCACATGCCGCAGAGCAACTAAGCCCCTGCCCCACAGCTACTGAGCCTGCGCTCTAGAGCCTGCGAGCCACAACTACTGAGCCCGCATGCCACAACTACTGAAACCCACGTGCCTAGAGCCCCTGCTCCGCAACAAGAGAAGCCACCACAATGAGAAGCCCACACACTGCAACAAAGAGTAGCCCCCGCTCGCCGCAACTAGAGAAAGCCCGCATGTAGCAACAAAGACCCAATGCAGCCAAAAATAAATAAATAAATAAATTTATTTTTATAAAGAAAAGGCACAATTTATGAGATGAGGACTCCACATTGAGCAAAGTAATGTACTTCCAGCAAGGGAAAGTGTCAGAGAATTGATTGTTTTAGGGCAGCCTTTCATTTTTTGCTTTACAAAAAGAGATGCTGCTAGACAAAAGGAAATTGTAAAATTGCAGTTCAAGTTTTACCTTTAGTCCCCAAGGCTCTTTCAGGAAATGCACACCCTCAACCAAAAGGACAAAGACTGGAATCTAACCCTGTTTGTCTTCTACTCCTCTGCCACCAGTTCGGCTCTCGTTTCTTCCAAACACACACCATCCCTCCCCTACCAAGTCGGTAGATCTCTGGTTTCCAATCATTTGCTAAGCATTTTGTTGTAAGCTCTTCTTTCATACTTCACTGCCTGCCATCAGGTCAAATGAGGTAATGAGAGAATTCTCCACTTCAAACCCAAAACAACCTTTATATCAGCAGGTCTAGCCATATAGGACCTAGACGTACCTTGGTGGAGTTACTGGTCTGTGTCTCCTATACAATATCAAAACCAAAGAATATTTACACATTCTAATTCCACCATCTCTTCCCTATTCAAGAATATGCTTGTTTGGAGATTTAACTGTCCTTCATTTTCCTCCTGAAGTATAGGGTCTAGACAAACAATTACCTCTTTAACTTACCATGCTACATTCAGCATTTCACCTCTGAATAACTCAGTACATCCCACTGGATTGAAGGTAACTATTGAATATGTTTTAAAAACAAAAAACAAACAAACAAACAAAAACCACCCTTCAGTCAACTGAGGGCTGTTGGTGGAAACTCTAGTCCAGAGATGGTCAAACACACACCTCCCCTGGTGCACAGCCAGGGCAGCCATCAGCCAATCAGACAGGCTCTTTCAGAATCTTCCCTAACTCTGCATCTCCAGGCCACTGCTCCTGATGGGTCAGACTTGGTTCTCTGGATGAAAAGCCTTTGTCAGGTGGCCTCCAAACCCTCAGTCCACCAGGATGCAAAAACTAAATCCTTATTACAGCCAGGAACATCTTCAGTCTTTTAAGGAGAACATCACAAGGAAGTAAGCACAGATCTTTTTCTTTTTTTTCTCTCTCTTTTTTTTAAAAGTGAATGGTGTTGGTTTTTTAAAACTTATTTTATTTATTTTATTTTTGGCTGCACTGGGTCTTTGTTGCTGTACTTGGGCTTTTCTCTAGTTGAGGCGAGCGGGGGCTACTCTTTGCCGCGGTGCGCAGGCTTCTCATTGTGGTGGCTTCTCTTGTTGCGGAGCACGGGCTCTAGGCGAGCCCGTAGTTGTGGCTCACGGACTTGGTTGTTCCGTGGCACGTGGGATCTTCCCGGACCAGGAATCGAACCCGTGTCCCCTGCATTGGCAGGCAGATTCTTAACCACTGCACCACCAGGGAAGCCCCTTTTTCTTTTTTTAATCTAGTATTTAAGCCTAAGCATTGAGATCAGTAACTATAAAACATGCTGACAGCCCTTTGTGACAAAGTCCTCTATTATCCTGTTCATCTCTCTGCTGATTTCTTAGCAACCTCCCTCAGAGATCTGCCGACCCTTTTTTTTTTTTTCCGGAGGGGGTGGGGCGTCTCAAAGCCCCTAAGTGTGAGCTGATCAGTTATTTCAGAGAATGAGAGGTGCTGACCCCACTGTTTCCCAATTCAGGGAAGTGGGAGCCAGACTCCAGGCATCTAATGGTTTATGACTAAAGAGCTAGGGGTGACTAAACTGGAGAGAAAACCTGATGTATGTGTGCGGCCTAAGAATCAAAAGGAAAAAGGAGGGCGGGGGAGGAGCAGGGAGTTGAAGGAATTTCACTTTTCTTTACAAGGTACCTACATTTTACTAGAGGGAAAACTGACCACAAAATGTCAGACCTAGCAACTTTTTATTTCATGTTTTTGTCATTTTTCTCCATCTGCTCCAATTCAGAGTCCAAGTGCCCTAAAAGGCCAAAACAAGACTAGAACAAGACTTCAACTTCTCTCAAATTGGCAAGTTACCATAAACGAAAATGCAAGCGGAGGCAAACTGGGCCCAGCAGGCTGCTGTCCTTCACTCTGGGAAAAGGAGGGTCCTGGCTCAGCATCCTGAGAGCTCTCCTGTGCTTCGGTCCCTTCTTCCTGATTACTTTGCCCCAGATTCCAACTTGAGCATTTCTAAAAATAGTGATCAGACCCCTCTAGAGTCTGGCTGTCTGGTGGCACCAGAATCGTAGGCTAAGCATTTAGTGGACCCTATAATGTGCTGCCCAGATGCCTTTAGGGCGGGAGCATTTATTCCCACAGCTGCAGGGAGTGCTGGAGGCTGCCAGCTCTCAGCCTCTTCAGGAATTACAGGTACTTAGAGCCACCTCGCTGGAGGGAGTTGCTGGCTAGGGTCTGAGCAGAGCACATCCAGTGCCTAGCTGATGGAGGGACATAAGGCCTGGCCCCCCGCCTGAGTGCATCCCAGTTCCAGAGCCCCCGTGCCTCACAGTCAACCTCTCCCTCTGCCCAGTTCTACTGTTCTCACTTCTCTGCCAGGCGTTGTTGTCATAAGCAGTTCCCCATAAATCCCCTACATGCAAATCGCAGGTCTCAGAATCTGTTTACTGGAGAACTGACCTGTGGTCATCAGAAATGAGGTACGAAAAGTACCTCACTAGCCTCTGCTGCAATTTAAATGCATACATTGTTTACTGTCAGCCCTAACCCTGTATCAGCCACATTCAGTGGATGAATGAAGGCACGGCCAGGCTGCCCGCCAGTCCAGCTGTAACAGCTACACTGCAGAATTTGTGCCATAATAGCAACAAATGCAGTCCTCATTTTTGCACAGTTCTGATATGCATGCATTTCAATGACTATGGTTTGGTTAAATAATACCAGTCCCACAATACCCCAGTTCAGATTTCAGTTACCACAGTATCTTATAGCAGTAATTGCATTAAGGACAGAGAGGGCTGCTTGCTTTTCCATCCACAAATCACAATGTAAATAACAGGTGCACATCCTGACCAGTGAGCAATCACATCACTTCATCCAAAGCTTGTCGGTGATTGGTCACTGGACATCTAAGCAGGACAAGCAAGAGCTGGAGTGATGTTTGGCCCCAGGGGGCTGGGGAGGTGGAGGAAGGACAGCAAGAAAGCAGGGCCCCCTGGCCAGATGGTGGCTATTTACAGGCCTCTCCCTTGAGTGTTAGTGTCCTGAAGGTCTGAGAAGGGTAATGCAGTATGTTAATCCATCCACCTTCAAGCACAGGAAGGGTGGGACCAATATCAAATCCCAAGTATTAGTTTCCTATTGTTGCTATAACAAATCTCCACAAACCTAGTTGCTTAAGACAACACAAATTTATTATATAATAATTTGGAGGTCAGAAATCTAAAATGGGTGGCAAGGCTGTGTTCCTTCTGGAGGATCCAGGGGAGAATCCATTTCCTTGTCTTTTCCAGTTTCTAGAGACTGCCCACATTCCCTGACTCACTGCTCCACATCACCCTGACCTCTGATTCTGTCCTTGAATCTCCTCAGACTCTCACCCACCTGCATCCCTCTTATAAAGCCCCCTGTAACTACCTTGGGCCCATCCTGATAAATCCAGGATAATGGCCTTTCTCAATATCTTTAACTTAACCACACGTGCAAAGTCCCTTCTGACATGTAAGGTAACATATTCACCAGTTCTAGGGATTAGAATGTGAAAGACCTTAGGGGGCCATTATGGGGCCTACCACACCCCATCAGGCTTTTCCAAATGATGGGTGCTCTCATGAACAGTGACCCCCATTTGGCTCCTGGAAAGGCAAAGCTGCCTGCAAACATCTGTGTCTGGAGCTGGACCCCCTGGGAGAGGGCAAGAACAAAGAAATGATTTAGCCTGGTATTTTGTTCCTGAATCAGCTTTGCTCAAAGACCTGCTCAAGCCACTAGTCCCTAGATACCTTCTACATTAAAAGGTTCCCCTTTTTTTTTCCTGAGGTATAATTTATTTAAAATATACTCATTCAGAATGCATAGTTAAGGGTATTTGGACAATTATAGATACCATGTAGTCATTCCACATCAAGATATAGAACATTTCATTTTATAATTTGTATGGAAACACAAAAGACCCCAAATAGCCAAAGCTATCTTGAGAAAGAAGAATAGAGCTGGAGGAATCAGGGCTCCCTGACTTCAGACTATACTACAAAGCTACAGTAATCCAAACAGTATGGTACTGGCACAAAAACAGAAATATAGATCAATGGAACAGGATAGAAAGCCCAGAGATAAACCCACGCACTTATGGCCACCTAATCTATGACAAAGGAGGCAAGAATATACAATGGAGAAAAGACAGTCTCTTCAATAAGTGGTGCTGGTAAAACTGGACAGTTTCATGTAGAAGAATGAAATTAGAACACTCCCTAACACCATACACAAAAATAAACTCAAAATGGATTAAAGACCTAAATGTAAAGCTGGACACTATAAAACTCTCTGAGGAAAACATAGGCAGAACACTCTTTGATATAAATCGCAGCAAGATCTTTTTTGATCCACCACCTAGAGTAATGAAAATAAAAACAAAAATAAACAAATGGGACCTAATTAAACTTTTGCACAGCAAAGAAAACCATAAACAAAACAAAAAGACAACTCTCAGAATGGGAGAAAATATTTGCAAAAGAAGCAACCAACAAGGGCTAATCTCCAAAATATACAAACAGCTCATGCAGCTCAATATCAAAAAAACAAACAACCCAATCAAAAAATGGGCAGAAGATCTAAAGAGACATTTCTCCAAAGAAGACATACAGATGGCCAAAAAATACATGAAAAGATGCTCAACATCACTAATTATTAGAGCAATACAAATCAAAACTACAATGAGGTATCACCTCACACTGGTCAGAACGGCCATTATCAAACAAAATCTACAAATAATAAATGCTAGAGAAGGTGTAGAGAAAAGGGAACCCTCCTACACTGTTGGTGGGAATGTAAATTGGTGGAGCCACTATGGACAACAGTATGGAGATTCCTTAAAAAACTAAAAACAGAGCTACTATATGATCCAGCAATCCCACTCCTGGGCATATATCCAGAGAAAACCATAATTCGAAAGGATGCATGCACCCCGACGTTCAGTGCAGCACTATTTACAACAGCCAGGACATGGAAGCAACCTAAATGTCCATCGACAGAGGAATGGATAAAGAAGATGTGGTACATATATACAGTGGAATATTACTTAGCTGTAAAAAAGAATGAAATAATGCCATTTGCAGCAACATGGATGGACCTAGAGACTGTCATACAGAGTGAAGTAAGTCAGAAAGAGAAAGACAAATATCACTTATATGTGGAATCTAGAAAAATGGTACAGATGAACTTATTTGCAAAGCAGAAATAGTCACAGATGTAGAAAACAAACTTATGGTTACCAAGGGGAGAAGAGGGGCGGGTAGGATGGATTGGGAGATTGGAATTGATATATATACACTACTACATATAAAATAGATAACTAATGAGAACTTACTGTATAGCACGGGGAACTCTACTCAGTGCTCTGTGGTGATGTAGATGGGAAGGGAAACTAAAAAAGTGGGGATATATGTATATGTATAGCTGATTCACTTTGCTGTACAGCAGAAACTAATACAACATTGTAAAGCAACTATACTCCAATATCAATTAATAAAAAAAAAATCCAGACTGTCTTAAGAAATTTAAATAACTCCCTCAAACAAGTATAAAAAAATAAAATTTTTAAAAAACACAAAAAAGGTGAATTATATGAATGGGCAATTCTACTTCTAGGTGCATAGATGAATACTGGAGTATTATTGGTATTAAAAAAAAATTAGAAACAACAAAAATGTTCAAGGATAGAGAAATGGATAAATAAACTACGGTATGTCTCATACAATGGAATTCTAAACCAGAGTTAAAATAAAGATCTAGATCTACTCATATCAATATGGAAAGGGGTTAGAAAGCACAATACTGAATAAAAAAGCAAGTTGTAGAAGAAGAACAACAAAAAAGATATAGAACATTTCCACCACTCAAAAAAATTCCTTTGTTAATCCCATGCCAAGCCCCAGACAACCACCGATCTGCTTTCTATAAATACAGACTGCTTTTGCCTGTTCCAGAACTTCATATAAATGGATTCATGTAGTATGTATTTCTTTGTGTCTCACTGCTTTGACTGGGCACAATGTTTCTGAGACTCAGGCACGTCGTTGTCCATACCTAGAGTTCAGTAAAAGGTACCACTTTCCAGGGAGTTTGGGAAGTACTGCATTTATATTCTCCCTCCTCGGATGCTCACAATTCACACTGGCATAATCAAAGGTCTTGAGAAGCCCGACAGTAAAAAAAAAAAAACAATTTTAACTTGCTTAACCATGAGTTTTACCAATTTGGTTTTCACATAGCATTGCACGAACACTTTGGGAATGACGCACTAGATTGTCCTCTGGCCCAGGTCAATGCCAGGGAAACAGCTCTGCAGGGAGTCTGCACATCCCTCCAGCTTCTCTTAGGAACCTAACGCTGAAGGCCTCCAGCTGCGAGGGAGAGGCTCTTCCCTTGCACCAGTCCTCAGGTGCCTGTTGGCAAACCTAGAACCTGTCTACTGACTCGCATGTACAAAGTTTGTGAAGGGACACATTCTTCAGGTGTCTCAGTTCTGCCTGAAGACTCATTTCCTGGAGAGCTGAGTTGTTGTGTTTTTTTTTTCCCTTCCTCTCTTTTCCCTCTCCTTGACTTGGCTCTCAAAACTGAAGGGAAGAAAAATGACCAGGAAATAACGTGTCACCAAATACACTCATGAGCTTTGCTTCCCTCTGTTACCTGTCAAATCAAAGACTTCGGCAGATTGCCACATGAAAACTACATTTTCTCCTCTTGGCAAATGGGTTGTTATCATCAAAGCCGACAAAAGGGTAGTCATTGCCTTGTTATTGGTGTGCTTCGGGCTGTAGTTCTGGAGCTCTACTGCCTGGGCTGTTTGAGTCACTGCGGTCTGTCTCAGGAATCACTGGAACTTTTGGGGGAACCACAGAAGGAGAGTCAGAAGGAAACTTGGCGATCACCCATTTGATTTTCTCCCAGAATCCTGGAATCTTCCTTTAATAGCTCTAATTAAGAGACTCTTCCTTTAAAAGTCACACATTTTACAACCAGCATCTACCTTTCAACCATTACTCACTTGAATAAATCTTCTGTCCAAGAGGACTGAGTAACTCGCCAAGCCCAGACCAGGCTATGTGCCTCCTCCATGTGCCTGAGATGCCTTCTCTCATCTATCACATTTTCCATAATAATAACAGGAGACATTTACCGCACGCCTACAGCATGGTACGCACTGTGCCGGGTCATCCTACTGCATCTTGACCACCGTCCTATGATGTAATATTGCTACTCTGTAGACAAACAAACACACCAAACTATCTACTGGGTGTCTGTATTTACTGATATTATTTACTGAGTGTTCTCCGTATTTCAGACACTGAAATGCCAAGCACTTTACATTTTTATTATCGCATCTAGGAGTAGAAGTTATGGTTCCTCTTTTACAGGTAAAGAAACTGAGCCTTTTCATCTATTAAGCTAAGGAATCCAAGCGTAGGGATTGACCAAGAAGCCTTAGCAGGACTGTGGGGGAGACTAAAGGGGTACGTTCCCTGGGAATATGGCCTAGACACGTCTAGAAAAGTAAATTCATAGAGGGGGCCTGCATCACTAAGTGCAGGAAATCAAAACTTCTATTATTTCATCTTGAAGGCCATTTTTCTAAAAATAAATAAATAATAAAGATATATTAAACTATTGACACATACAGAAAACAATAGAGAGATAAGGCATTAGATACTCCTAACAAATGCATAGAAGATATCAAATGGAGTCTCAGATGAGCAGGCAGAAAACTGTGCTGAGTTTAAATTGAATTTGCCAGCAGGATAGTTCTTTGTAGGCAGAGGAATAATACTAATATAAATCTTAAAACCATACAGTATGGCACAGTGGTTAAGAATCCGCCTGCCAATGCAGGGGACACAGGTTCGAGCCCTAGTCCGGGAAGATCCCACATGCCGCGGAGCAACTAAGCCCGTGTGCCACTACTGAGCCTGTGCTCTAGAGCCTGCGAGCCACAACTACTGAGCCTGTGCACTAGAGTCCACAAGCCACAACTACTGAGCTGGCGTGCTGCAACTACTGAAGCCCACACGCCTAGAGCCCATGCTCCGCAACAAGAGAAGCCGCCACAATGAGAAGCCCGCGCACCTCAACGAAGAGTAGCCCCTGCTCACCACAACTAGAGAAAGCCAATGCGCAGCAACAAAGACCCAACACAGCCATAAATAAATAAATAAATAAATAAATAAATAAATAAATAAATAAATAAATAAATAAATAAATATATGTATATAAAAAAAACTTTAAAAAACCTATATAGTAAACCACCTGGTCTAAATATATGAGGACATTGAAAATGGGGCCCACCAAGACTGTTTCTCAAGGTCAAACAACTCATTAGAACAGAACTAAGGTCTCCTAAAACTCTAACGCATCCACCACTCGAAGGAAAGCAAACAGCTCCAGTCCCAGTTTCTCTGTAGTGCCTGCCTCTCTGTTACGTGAAGAAAGTCAGGTATGGACTTAGCAAGAATGAGTGCTGTGATCTGTTAGTGATGTCTGCCATGGCATCATGACAAGAGTGGTGGTACATATGGTACTTATCTGCATCTCTCCAGTATACCATGTCACACAATCTAAATCTACACAGAATAAACATATGGACACCAAGGTGGGGAAAGTGGCGGGGGCGGTGGTGGTGGTGGGATGAATCGGGAGACTGGGATTGACATATATACATATATGTATAAAATGGATAACTAATAAGAACCTGCTGTATAAAAAAATAAAGTTAAAAAATTAAAAAAAAAATCTAAGTCTACACAATCAAAACTTTCGAGTGACTAATACAAATGTCTTTAGTTTTCTTTTTTTTTTTTTTAATTTTTATTTATTTTATTTTTGGCTGTGTTGGGTCTTCGTTGCTCTGTGCAGGCTTTTCTCTGGTTGCAGTGAGCGGGGGCTACTCTTCATTGTGGTGCACGGGCTTCTCATTGCAGTGGCTTCTCTTGTTGCGGAGCACAGGCTCTAGGTGTGCAGGCTTCAGTAGTTGTGGCACGCGGGCTCAGTAGTTGTGGCTCGCAGGCTCTAGAGCGCAGGCTCAGTAGTTGTGGCGCACGGGCTTAGTTGCTCCGCGGCATGTGGGATCTTCCTGGACCAGGGCTCGAACCCGTGTCCCCTGCATTGGCAGGCGGATTCCCAACCACTGCGCCACCAGGGAAGCCCTTTAGTTTTCTTAATGTTCATTATTCACATAAAAGATACATTTATTCATCCAATTAAAAATACATATACACGCACACTAAGAGATACTGAGTTTTGTAGTTCTAATGCCAAGCCTTAATATCAATATATATTTGCTACAGACAGGCAGACAGGAAGGAAGGGAGGATACATTTCAAGTTCCTCCAATTTAAAGAAACATCAAATAAAATTATCAGCCCAATAAATTTATGAAACACCTTTTAGTGACAATATGTACTTTATTAATACCTTTATCCTCCCTTCAATGGGATTTTAACACATCTTCTGAAAAGAATAAACATGACAATTTCAAGTGACTTACTTGATGACAGCAAGAAGTTTATGTAGTAATAGAAAAAGAAAAGGGAAAAGAAAACAAAAAAAGAGGGGCAAAAGGCATTTTACAATATAAAAGATATGAGTTTTTCATACTCCTCTTCTGTTTAAAACCAAAGAAACCACTGGGGTTACGATGCGATCATTGTCACTGCCTATGTTGCCTAATAAAAGAGTAGTCTTATAATCCTCCACAGATACGATGTTCCACTGGAATTTGGGCATTAGATTTACGTATTTTCTAGTATTATCTTCTTTTTAGGCCCCATTTAGATCACAACGTACATTCCCCTAAACACTGGCTGCTCAGGATATTAATAAGTGTGATTTTTTTTTTTTAAGTATGTGGTCAAATAAATTTGTTATACCATGGGTTAAACAAGCTTAACAGGTGTCTTGCTGTAAGATTTTAGAGGCTTTTAATATGCTAATGTACACTGTGAGTCTACATTGAACATACAAAGTTTCCTAAATTTCTTGAACCACAAAAAGCTTCTTTCACAGAACTTCTTGCAAAATTAGTGTTTCATGGAACCAACTTTGGGAAAACAGATTTGAGTACTTTCTGCACCTGAAGATGCAGTGTTGAGATTGCTCTAGCCCCTCTTCTAACAGCAGGATGCTCTGGGCCAACGACGCAGAGCCTGTCTCTGCATCAGGATCCCCCTAGCTGATTTGAGGTGGGAGCCAAGCTTGCTTGGTGTAGCCCCAGGATGCTCCTCATAGTCTGCTTCTCTGCGGAGACCCTGGCGGGCCCCAGCTCTCGCCCCTTCTCACAGGGCCAGCAGCGCTTTTCCCTCCCTCTGCCACAGAAGCCAGAAGTGCATTCCAGCCACACCCTAGAATCATATTTGCCTGGTCTCCCACGTCCAGTCAAGCTGCAGGGACTCATAAACAGCATCCAGAATCTAAACTGACCACGTGGAGAGGGAAAAGGTCTTGCCCTCCACAGGCAGGAAAAGGGACCTGAGTGTGTTCGGCTTATTTTGTCAGAAGCCAGGAGCCTTGCAAAGTCTTTTCTCAAAGAAGCCTTTGAGACGTTAAGGCTATGACAAATTTTCTTCTCTATTTAAAAAAAGAAAGAAAGAAAAACATGATATACTCAAGACACTTATTTTCACTTGAATACAGTCTAACAGAAAATCAGGCAGACCTTAGTTTTGTGTGGCCTTTGCCAATTATGTAACTTTTTGCAGCCTGGGTTCCTCAAAACTATAAAATGGGATCCTGCTGGATTCTTTTGGTGTTAAAATGAAATAATGTATGCAAACTTGGTAATACTATGCTTGATGAATGGTTAATGCCCAGTGTAGTGTTAGCTGTGGATAGTACTGAAGGATTGTCTTCTACATGTTGGCCCCCATGGGAAATAATCTCCATCTGCTTTTTTTTTAATTTTATTTTTTAGTTTTGGCTGCGTTGGGTCTTCGTTGCTGTGTGCGGGCTTTCTCTAGTTGAGGCAAGCGGGGGCTACTCTTCGTTGTGGTGCATGGGCTTCTCATTGCAGTGGCTTCTCTTGTTGCAGAGCACGGGCTCTAGGTGTGCAGGCTCGGTAGTTGTGGCACACAGGCTTAGTTGCTCCGCGGCATGTGGGATCTTCCTGGACCAGGGCTCGAACCCATGTCCCCTGCATTGGCAGGCAGATTCTTAACCACCTCACTACCAGGGAAGCCCTGTTTTTTTTTTTTCAAAAAAAGCAAATGACAGTATCTTTCTACCAAAATAGATTTCTTGTAAGGAAAGCATGCTTTTTTTAAAGACACAAATTAATCATTTTTTTTCTTCTTTGTATAAGCCTTAGGGGAAAAAATGAAAATCTTCTATTCAACAGTACTTCTTCTTCTACTCTTCAGAAAATAAATAAATAGTCTCACTAGAAAGCTGCCTGTGGCTGACAGTTCCAATTCTCTTCAAATGGATTTTTAAAAAATCTTTACTGGGTCTCTACAATGTGTCCCATCATACCAGCCCAATCCCCAAGCCAACTCATACCAGTGCCAACACACTCTGATTGCTAGACTTTCTCCAAATGGATCAAGAGCATGGCAGAGACGGGCGAGCTGTTCATCAAAGTAGTCCCTCTTCTTCCTGGGCACACGGCTAGACTGAATTTCCCGGTATCCCTTGCACTTAGCTGTGACTAAGTTCCTGCCAATGGGATGTGACTGGAAGTGATGTATGCCTCTCCAAGCCTAACCCGTACAACGCTCCCATGCATATCCTTCCAGCTCTTGCCATTTTGCTCCAGCTTGATGAAGATAAGCGCTGAAACCTTGGAAGCCACATGGAAGATGGCAGATCCACAAGATGGAAGGTGTCTGGTGCCTGATCACTGCTTGGAAAAAAGCCAACCACAGCTCAAGTACCTCTGTTCCAAACTTTACGTGAGTGAGAAATACTCCTACCATGTTTGAGCCATTCTATGTTTTTGGATGTGTTTATTACAGTAGCTGGTCTCTGGAGCATCTGGAAGTCCTAGGATTTTTTGCAATATTATGAAATACTGATAAATTATTTGTAAAACAATGAATCTAATCCTTATGTACCAAATCAGACACTAGCTCATAAAATAACTAAGTAATCTAGAACTAAGATAACATTGTAGCCTAGCTTCTACTCCAGGTTAACCATCAGAGGTGCCAAAAGTTTAAGAAAAATGTTGTTGAAAACCTTGAAAGGGACTTCCCTGGTGGTCCAGTGGTAAAGAATCTGCCTTACAATTCAGGGGACGCAGGTTTGATCCCTGGTCAGGGAACTAAGATCCCGCATGCCACATGGCAACTAAGCCCTCGCACCACAACTACTGAGCCCGCACGCCTCAACTAGAGCCCGCGTGCGGCAAACTGCAGAGCCCACGTGCCCTGGAGCCTGCGTGCCTCAACTAGAGAAGAGAAAACCCGCACGCCACAACTAGACAGAAGCCCGAGCACCGCAGCAAAAGATCCTTCATGCCGCAACGAAGATCCCGCGTGCTGCAATGAAGACCCTGCCTGCCGCGACTAAGACCCGATGCAGCCAAAAATAAATAAATAATAAATCTTTAAAAAAAAAAATGTTTCTGTGACACAAGAAAAATCTGTCATTGCTTGACTTTAGTGATGAGAACATCTTGACCCAGCCTATCAAACACCTGTGTTTCATGGGAGTATAGTCTGTGTCAGAGCATTAGTATGGACTGGCATTTCTGACAATTAGACATTTCTGAGACTTTTTAGAGAAACCAAATTGGAGAGAATTGGAGTTGTTAGCTACGGGCTTTCATCTATATTTAGTAAATAACAGATTAGAATCTCTTTCTTAACTTCAGAATTGTATGATTATATTGATTATATTCCATTATGATTTGACTATAGATAGTAATCCATGATTTAACTTGATCATGAAACACATGATTTTACCTAAAAATGTTAAAACGTACAGGGATATGTATTTGTTTTGTGTATCAAGGGACACTCAGAAACTTAAGGCTCAAGCTAAACCTGCGAAATTCAAGCTTCAATCCCAACCCAGGTCTAATTAAGTAAATTATTTATTTTGTTGTCCGAAGTATAAGGGACTTACCCTAGTTTAAGGCCATCCAGTTAAAGATGTAATGCCAAATGAGATTACTTACGGGTTATCAAAAAACTACCGTGTTATTTCAGTAAAGACCTTATAATGGCGTTTCTGGAAAATGGCCTTTGGTGATCACAGATGTTAGCCTGGACCCAAATACATCATAAGCAGCTTCTCTCAAATCATCTTTTCTCTCCATCTCCACTGCTTCTACCTTTATTAGGCCACCACAACTCTCACCCAGCCTGCTAAAATATCCACCCTCCACCTGGGTTCCCTGCTTCCATTCTTGCCCCTTCTCCAAACTGCTCCCAACAAGGAGGCCCCAAAGTGATCTCTTTAAAGCACAAGTCATATGACACCACTCTCTTGCTTAAAATTCTGTCATGTGTCTTCACTAGTCTTAGAATAAAATTGGAACTCCATCATGGCCTGCCATGCCCTACCCAATCCCAACATATCCTAGGACCAACCTCCCCACTCCCTTCACTCCAACACAACCAGTCTCCTTTGTGTTCCTTGAATATCCCAAGCTCTTCCCCATGAGAACTTTTGAACCTCCTGTTCTCACTGCCTGAAATGCTCTCCCCTCCAGCTCTTTACATTGCTGATTTTTCCTCATCCTTCAAGTCTCAATTCAGCCATCACCTCCCCAATTACCCTCTTGCCCTGGTTATTTCCTTCATAACACTTATAACACCCTGAAATTGTATTCTTTATTGTCTGAAAATCTGGACACTCCATGAGGATATGAACTGCTTCACCTCTTTTTCTTTTTTACGGTCTTGTTTCAGGCATCATATCCTCAAAGATGAATAGACGGATGGGTGGATGAATGGATGGATGGATGAAATTATAGGCAATAGATAATTACAGCATTCTTTGTCCCATGGACCATTCATGAGAAACTGTTTTATCACATTTGGCAATGAGTGTTACTGCACTCTCCCAATGGGGATGGGTATAGGGCAATGCCAATTTCTGCTCTCTTAACTGCATCACTCCTGGAAATACAAAGTTTTAGCTCGGAGGCCACCCATATGTGAGTTCTTTTCTTAAATAAAAATGCTTGAGTTTGCAAAATTAATAGTCCCAAGAAGATGTCTTAACATTTAATTATCTATAATATTTGGGGACACAAGGCTGTCTTCACTTTGAATTTTAAGCTATCCAACTTACGAAGAAGCTCTTTCAGGAGAGAAAAAAGTCCCCGCAATGCAGAGTAAAATGCGGTCGTCCTTGGATTCCCATATCCAGGACGACCGCCCTTAGAGGAGTACAGCAAATCAAGCCCACGACCATGTGGAAGTCCAGCACACACTTCACTTTTGTTTATGGCACTGGGTCAATCTGACAAAATAGCTTGTTTTCCCAGTTCTGACTAAATGGAGGAGAGTCAGGCCTGCAAATAGTTTTCCCCAAAGTTCCTCTGTACATATAATAGGAAACGCAGGATTGGATCTGGGCAGGGACTCTGGAAATGTCAGGGCAGTCTCTCCACACTGAACACCCTGAGAATGCCAACATGTGTGACTACCCTTTTCCCCCCCTTTGAGCCCTGATGAAGAAACACTGTCCCAATCCAGAACTAATGAACTCCTTCTGTAGCTCAACATGAGGAAAGTCAACAAGCCCCTGTAGAAAGCCTGCAAGAACTGTGCCCTGGCAATGTGACATCTGCCTACACGGAGGGAGGTTACAAGACTCAGCCCTGCAATACACGTGGTGGTGATGGTGGTGATGGTCACTCCTGTAAGGAAGTTGCTGGGGTCTTTGCCCAGGATGTCCCACAGCACTCTCTTCCAGAAGGCCTGCAGGACAACTTCCCCCCAGGACTCAGTGCCAAGAAAAGCTTTGCTTCTACTGAGGATTTAGCTTTTTTGCTAGTTTGTTTTATCTTTTGGATACTGTGGTTACTTTAACAGGTCTTCTTTCCCCTTTGCTTCTAGAAAGCCCAGGGACAGATTTGCAACTCTCTGCCATAATGACACTAGACAAGCATGCTTATGTTTAGACTGTACCCCTGACTTCATCTTGTTTTCTCTCAACTCTAATTTCTTTAACCATTTTTATTCTCTTGTATTATATATATTTATAAGCTGCTTCAAATCCTTGTGGGAATGAAATACATACACACAGTGGATTTTACACCAAAACTTTTACAACCCTAGACCTTGTAAAAATACAATGTGGCCTCAGACAGGCCTGGGTTTGAAACCTAATTCTGTGGATTTCTAGATATGTGATCTCAGGCAAGTCATCTAATACTTCCAAGCTTCCATTTCCTCCTCTTTAAAATAAGGGTAATAACACCTACATTGTGTAGTGGCTATGAGAATTAAAGATAATTTATATAAAGAGTTGGTACTTAGTAACTGCTACATAAATAGTTTCCTTTATTATTATTAATAACTATGCAGACTGTTACCAAAGAATACCTAAAGGCAACGTCTGGAAGACACAGGGACAGATAAAAACATGGCGAATGTCATGGGACTATGGAGGCAGAGACTGGAGTGATGCGTCTCCAAGACATGGAACACCAAGGATTTCCAGCAATAACCAGAAGCTAGAAGAAGCAGGCAAAGATTTGTCCCTAGAATGTTTTGAGGGAACCCGGCCCTGATGACACTTTGATCTTGGACTTCTAGACTCCAGAACTATTAGAGAATAAATTTCTGTTGTTGTAAGCCACGTTGTTGTTTTTGTTTGTTTGTTTGTTTTTGGGGGTTTTTTGGCCACGCTGTGCAGCACGTGGGATCTTAGTTCCCTGACCAGGGATCCAACCCGTGCCCCTTGCAGTGGAAGTGCGGAGTCTTAACCACTGGACTGCCAGGGAAATCCCAGCCACCTTGTTCCTGGAAATTTACTACAGCAGTCCTAGGAAACTAATACATTCTCCAACTCCTGTAGCCCCAAATGGCAGAAGTGAAATAACCAAGCCAACTTTCAATCCAGTTGACATCTGCCAAGAACTTACAGATACACACCTGGCATGTTCCATGGGAGCATATGCTAGAAAAGAACAAAGGAGGGAAAGGGGGAGGGAGAGGCTTTGGTTTTAGGCTTAAATGAATTAATTCCCTTCTCTGAGCTTCAAGTATCTCATTTGTAAGATGGGGTTAGGTCTAGATTAATGATGGCAAATAGAGTTGAGTTGAGAATGGCTGTCTTAGAGAGCTGTGTTGAGAAGGATTATGAGGAGTTATCTAGGCAGAGAGGCAGATAAAGAGTCAACATACTCCATCCTCATTCTCCTCATGCCTCTGTGACCATCCTCTTCAGTTTCTCCTTCCACTGCCCACTCTTTAAATGCAGGCTATTCTTAGGGTTCTGAAATTGGCTCACACTTCTTTTTGCACTCATGTCCTCTTTAGACAGACAGACCCATTGATTCTTATGGTCTTAATTATCACCCACAGCTTCTAGTGATACTTTCAAATCTCTCTCTCCCATCTGGATCAGTCTCCAGCCCTCAACCAGACCCATATATCCAACTGCCGAATGGACATCTCCACTTGGCTATCCCATAGACAACTCAAAGTAACCCATCTATAACAGAACCCACCAGTTGTTCCCCCCCAAGCCTGCTCTTTCTCCCATATGCTATCTCTTAGTTGGTGGTACCACTGTATACCTAGCTAAAAAAATGGGGCTTCACCCTGGTCTATTTCCTCTTTCTCACCCTCCCACTCCAAATCAATCACCAAGACCTGCCAATCTTACCTCCTAGATAATTCTCTTCTTCTCCATACCAACTATCACCATGCTAATTCAAACTCCCACCAGCTTTTGCCCTTCAAGACTCAGCTCAGAACAGCAAGGTCCTCCTGTATAGCACAGGGAACTATATTCAATATCCTATTATAAACCATAATGGAAAAGAATATGACAAAGAATGCCTATATATATATGTATAATTGAAGCACTTTGCTGTACAGTAGAAATTAACACAACATTGTAAATCAACTATAGTTCAATAAAATAAGTTTTAAAAAAGACTCAGCTCAGATATCACTGCCTCCAGGAATCTCTGCAAGGACAGGGACTATATATGTCTTTTCTACTCCTGTACTCCTGGAATTTAGCATTGTCTTTACACTCTAGGCAACAGATAATGATGAAGATGATGATAACGATGTTAACTATCATACTGACCGCTTACTATGTACCAGGCACTGTTATTAGCAATTTACATCTCCACAACCACCCTTTGGGGTAGGTACCCTTATTATCCCTATTTACATATGAAGTTCAGGAAGTTTAAATGACTTGCTCAAAGTTACACAGTTCTACCAAGAGGGAGAGTTATTGAACCGATCTCATACAGTATACTCATAAGATAAAATAGTGACACACATACTTAATTGTTCAATAAATATTTATTAAGCATATGCTATGTGCTAAGCACTGGAGATATGATGGAAAACAAAGAAAATAAGTAAATGAGTCCAGAAATAAATTTCAGACATGGGGGAAACCTCTCAGGAAACCCATTCCAGGTTTCTCTAGGGCAACCACTTTAGTCCTGAGCTGACCTAGGAATCTGGGAAGCCTAACAGTCTTTATTTGTAGAATTCTAAGGAACTTTGTAGAAATATTAGGGGTGTCAGACAACTCAGGGTTTCCCGCTTTGCTAACTAATGCCTCCCTCACAGAGCCGAAAAGCCCTTGTGAAGTACCAGAAGGAGCTTGAGCTAGAGCATCCTTGTCTGACTTCAAAGCAGAGAAAGCCTCCAGAATCCCCTTTCTTACGGCTGCCGGCAGGCATCTCCTCTCAGTGGAAGCAGAGCGAAGGGAGCTCTCTGCTTACTGATGAAAGACTTGCAGTGATGGCCTTGAGGCCAGAGGACCTGGGTCTCAGCCTGACTTTGCCCCCAAGTACCACTCTGACCTTGGGCGAGTCACTTTACCCCTCTGACCTCAAGAGTCTATCTCTCATTTTCCTTCCAACCCTACATTCTATGATATAGAGTCTGCACTTCACAGGCTACCTAGGGGCAAGGGTGTTGTCAGGAAGAAAAGAGGCCCCTCTCCACTGCCCATAGCCCTAGTAGATTATTCCAGACACTATCCTCAAACCCAGGCATTTCTCAGACCAAAAAAAAAAAAGACCCTAAAATTTGGGGCATGTGAATCTTCTGTCAGTCAAAGCAAAGCCCACTCGGCACTTCCCAGGTGGCGCAGTGGATAAGACTCCGCACTCCCAGTGCAGGGCCTGGGTTTGATCCCTGTTCAGGGAACTACATCCCACATGCCTGCCGCAACTAAGGAGCCCACATGCTGCAACTAAGGAGCTGGTGAGCTGCAACTAAGGAGCCCACCTGCCGCAACTAAGCCCCGGCGCAACCAAATAAATAATAAAAATTTAAAAAAGAAAAGAAAAGCCCACTTAAATTTTTCCATAATAATACCTTTCTTTGTTCTTCATAAATGTCAGGAAACCTTATGACCATATTCAAACTGATAGTTATTAAAAGAAGCCACTGTCCTCATCTCTGCCACGGCAATTCCTTTTAAAATATTTATCCAAGACAAGAGGACATCTCTGTCCATCACTCACTCCACTCTCGTTGTTCTTCCGGACTACAGGCACACTCAGATATGGCCTGGGAAGAAATCCACATCTACTCAGTGGGTAAAAGGGAGGGTTATTCTGGTAGGTGACCTCTCTCATCTGAAATGCTTACCACCAACTCAGAAGTGAAAGCCCCACTAGGGTTCAAACGGACCAAGAGAAACAACAGTGGAACAGGATTCAGATGGAAGCTGTTCTGATAAACTCCAAACTGAGGGTAGGTTTTACTGGTGGTGCATATTTATTTACTTACATACTTATTCCACCACGTTAAATCTCTTTTTATCTGGGGTCATTTTCTAAAAGCTAAAATTATTCCTGTGTAGGAAGTTACTATGTGCATAATCTGAAGCTGGGCTATAAAAGCGAACCAGGGGTAAGTCTGTCCACTGAGTCTCCAAAAGGGTGATATAAAATGACAGTTACCAGGAGCAATTAATACAGAGAAGTGGCAATATTCAGAGGAGGGGGGGGGAAGGGATGATTTTGGAAGCTCTCAGTTTTTTCAGCACAGGTTAATACCCAAACTTGAGAACCATAAAAAAAATCACATGGCCGTCTTTTATTCAACAAACATTTGATGTCTTTATGTAAGAGGTGCCAAGCATACAAAACTGAGTAAGACACACTTCTTGTCTAGAGGAGAGGATGTATGAGTTAACCAAACAACACAGAACTGGGACTTCCCTGGCGGTCCAGTGGGTAAGACTCCACGCTCCCAGTGCAGGGGGCCCAGGTTCGATCCCTGGTCAGCGAACTATATCCCACACGCATGCCATAACCAAGAAGTCCTCATGCCGCAACTAAACATGCCGCAACAAAGATCCCGCGTGCCGCAACTAAGACCCAGCACAGTCAAAATAAATAAATAAATAAATATTTTTTAAAAACCAACTAGAACTATGTGATACCACCAAAGTAGAGGTACGATGGTGCTCATGACCTAACCAGCCTCGGGGAATCCCAAAGACAAAAGCAATGGAAGTAGGAGGGGACACTGAACGAATGCTTGAGCTGCCATCTACCACTCTGTGAACTTCTCAAGTCTCCCCAGCACCTGAATTTGTCCTCCCCGTATCTCTACACCAGAAGAACTAAACCACCAAATAACTTCCCTGTCACTGAGACATGGCTTCATTATCTTCCCTTGATCATCCAACAAATAATTATTGAGCACCTACTATGTGCAGGGTGCTGTGAAAGGCACCTGGATCTGTCTGATCCAGGTCTGATGAGCCATTTATCCTGGGCTTCACATTCACAAAGGGTTTATAACATAGATTTTAAAAATGATATCCAAATGATATCATATATACAGTCACAGGAATACACTTCCAGGCTTGAACTTCAAAGCATATCACAATTTTTATAAACCTGTTTCGGCAATTTTAAAAAAATACATACAAGTCCCCCTACTCCCATGCCATGTATCACCCATGGAAGTGGTCCAGGTGTCTCTGCATCTCTGTGAGCCCTGTGGGCATTCAAGAATGAGCAGCGAACAAGCCAGTTGTTGGACATGCGCTCACGGAACTTAGTGTTTAGTGGGGAGACAGATATCAAGTAAGGACATACCAAACTGATAACTGTAGTTACCGCAGGGGAGGAAAGAGGCATGACAGGAGGCAGAGCTGGCAAGCAAAGCTTTCACTTTATCTGAAATGTTTAAATTTTTACCATATGGACACATATCCACGTATTACTTGTGTAGTCACTATAAATTTCTATGTCAGTTACGTCATTAAGAGAAGAACAACCAAGAAAGGGACTAGAGGACCAGGGGAGAGGGGACCCCAATATGGGAGGCAGTGGGAATAAGTGAAACACCCAGTTATTAGAGCTTCAGGGTTGGTCTGGGCTAAATGAGCTGCACATGACTTTGTGGTGACCGCTGTCTGCACGCCATATGGAAAGCACTGACAGGTATGGACACAAGGCTTCCCATCTCTGAGCTCCTTACTGGGCTCAATCATCTTCTGACCCCACAAACAGAATGACTGACTTTCATGCACTGAGTCACATGGATGATCAACATGTTACGCTCACCCTGGTTCAAAACTTGCCTTTTCACGGAGAGCTATCAATCTTAGCCATACGATGCCAAATGCCTGTGAGCTGAGTCACGGCTATCTTGTCTAGACTGAAATGTCTCATCTCCATTTTGTCAAACAAATTGTGTCTTGCCCATTACTGTTAACCAGGTCATCCACATGTCAAATTCACACAGTTCCATTGACAACAGGGCAGCCCCTGCTAATCCACTTTCCCCCTGAGGAAAGTCTGACCACATAGAAATGATCGAGAGAAATGAGAGCAGGTACCATGGAACAATGTTAGCATGTGAAAATACAGCCCACAGTTTCAGACTGGGCAGTTGTGACA
Organism: Balaenoptera musculus; assembly: GCF_009873245.2. Classification (NCBI taxonomy): domain Eukaryota; kingdom Metazoa; phylum Chordata; class Mammalia; order Artiodactyla; family Balaenopteridae; genus Balaenoptera; species Balaenoptera musculus. Next base: position 40,677,209 of record NC_045790.1, on the reverse strand, counting down.
GACAAATTCTGGAATAAAAACGATTCCTTACACTGCCATTCTTTTCACCTTTCTAATTATATTTTGAGATAGAGTCAGATGGCGTGGCTTTTACAGAACAGAGGCATGACCAATACTGATCATGCAATAATGCTTCTGATCACAGCAATTATGTGTGAGAGTGTGTGTGTGTGCTATTCTGTCTTAGTGTGGCAGGTACCGTCTTCGGACTGTGCACAGTTGTTAGGGATGTGTGCACAAGTCAAACCAGCACAGAGAAACACAATCGAATGCCCCTCTGTGTAAGGCGGACAGCTAGCAGAGGAAAAGCTTCCTTCATGAGGCCTTCATGTCTGAGTTCTGCTCTAAGAGCTCAATGGGAGCTGGCACGGTGGATAGGGTTGCCAGATAAAATACGGGACGCCCCATTAAATTGGAATTTTAGATTAAAAAATTAATGATTTTTAGTATAGGTGCATTCCAAATATTGCATGGGTCTTCCATATGGTTGTTTGCTACATCAAGCAATTCTAATGGTGGGAGAGGGGACAGCAGGCGTGTCAATCATCTTTCCTTTTTTGTCATGAATATTATACATGAGGAATGAGGTACACGCTATAGGAGGACCTATGAATTACTCCTGTACCTAAAACACTCAGAACATACCTACTTCTTCAACCGTGGACTCCTTAAGATCATGGACTGTACCTTATCCCTCCTTCTTCAAGACCTAGCCCAGGGATTGGCATGTGGTAGATGCTAAAAATACAGTTTTGAATAAATGAGGATACAATATGGAATGACAACAGAGGGAGGGAATATGGGGTGAGGGGGATAAGATGACAAAACTGTACATGGCAGAAAATACAGGGACCTTCAAGACGGTTGACAATAGCCAAATCTCCAGCCACCTCCATCAACCACGGGCAGAACCTCTTAGCACAGAAGGTCAACTGAACAATCTCTTAGCTTGGTTAGTACGTTTGAACTGTCTCAAGCACAAACTATGCTAAGCACCCTGGGTGGGTGGAGATGGGGGGCACACAAAATTGGGAGATCAACACTTACACAATTATTTACTTTACAAAGCCAGAATTAAGGAGGACAAAGCACTGTAGAAGCCCAAAGAGGAACAAGCAGATCTAACTGCGACAATTCAAAAAGCTTTAGGTATAAGAAGTTAAGTGAGGTATGTAAGAAGGTCTGGCCCTCAGAAGAGATTTGCATTTTATAAACTCTGTGTGTGTACGTATGTGCAATAATAAATATATGTATTTTATGTATATATATACATAAACCTATATTTTTTATATGCAAAGTTGTAACAATACTACACTGAACTCCCACATAGTCTGTATTATTCATATCAACTGAATTAGAACTGAATCTCAGAGAAAATTCACATCTCCTTTTTAAAGTACCCTAGAACGGAAATGTTTACATAAATAAAGTAGTATTGATCCTATTGCAGATGTATAATATCTCTTTTTTTCAATATATTTTGTTTGAAAAATAGTTTGCCTTATTAAATAAGAAATACTTGCTGCCTATAGAAAACTTAAAAAATCTAGGTAAATAAAAATACAAAACTAAAAATCACCCATTATTTTTCTAGTCAGAGATAATGACTCAATATTTGTAGCATATATACTTCTAGATTTCTTCTGTACATATATGCATATGTTTATATTTAACAAATCAGACTCTGTATACTACCACGTAAGCTTGTTTTTAAGCTACAAAGTGTATCCATCCAAGTAACCAAATATATTCCCACAACATAATTTTTAATGCTTGCACAGACGTTTTCTACGGATGGTTTACTCAACCAAGTACCTACTGCTGAACATTTAAATTGTTTTCAGTTTTTTGCTGTGATGAACTTCCTGACAGCTAAGTCCTTAAAAGACATCCATCATTATTTCTTGGAGATCAACTCCTAGAGGGAGAATTGCTGAGTCAAAGATTATGTACATTTTTAAGGCTTTTGATACATAGCACCACCTTGCTCTCCAGGAAGTTTGTGTCCATTTATATTCCTGTGTAAAAGGGCCCATTTTCCTAATTATTTTTCTAAGTTAGTCATCCCACAAAATATCTCTGTGAAATCAGAATTTATACAGAGAGAGCACATAGAGTAACATTATGTAGTAGGTTTTCTTCTCATAGTAAACCAGTCCAAAAAGCCAGGATTTTAAGATGTCTCACTTGTCTACAATTAGCCTTTGGTGTAGCCAGCTAATTTAGACACAAACATTTTAAGCAATTTTGCAGTCCAAGTCTGCCATATTTATGGAACGGTGGTTGCTTACCATTCTAAAATGATTTTATTGAAAATTAATGAATTTCTTTTTTTAAGGTGGTAACTAAAGCTAGCCTTATTTAATGACATCCCATTTCACATTCCTGGAGAAAGAAATTTTCTTTGACCAAAACCAGAAGAAGGTTATCTGGTCAAACAGGGTGAAAACCATAAGTGGTGGACAGCCATTATTACCACAGTAATACTGATCCAGGTGTGAATTAGCTTGGCTAAAATGGGTGATCACCTACTCATATACCTCCTCAAAAACAAACAGGAACAACCAAAAAAAAACTTTACAGCACACAGAACCTCTAAACAAGAAGGAAAGACAGCTAAGTTAAAGTTTTAAAATACTGTCTAAACCATATCTAAAAGTTAAAAAAAAAAATGCATGATACTACAAGAGAGAAGTTAATGAGGCAGAAAAATATTCCCTGATATACAACCCTCTGGAGGACTTCTAAGAAAGAGATCAGATCATACAAAATGCTATGCGGGGGTGGTAAGCACTGGTTCAGGTTTAACTAAAGGAAAGGATAGTTGGAGAGTTTCAACATTTCCTAATGGCAACAGAAAACTAAGCTGGCCTAGTCCGTTCTGTGATAAGTGCCATGCTCAACGACCCACTCTGTTTTTCATCTTTTTTGAGGCCCAGAAAAATCAAATAAAAAGAGAAAATATCCAAACATAGAAGCTTAATTTAAGGACTTCCCTGGTAGCGCAGGGGATAAGAATCCGCCTGCCAATGCAGGGGACAGGGGTTCGAGCCCTGGTCCAGGAAGATCCCACATGCTGCGGAGCAACTAAGCCCATGCGCCACAACTACTGAGCCTGTGCTCTAGAGCCCGCGAGCCACAACTACTGAGCCCACGTGCCACAACTACTGAAGCCCAGGCGCCTAGAGTCCGTGCCCCGCAACAAGAGAAGCCACCGCAAGGAGAAGCCCAGGCACTGCAACGAAGATCCAACGCGGCCAAAAATAAAAATTAATTAATGAATTATTTTTTAAAAAGCTTAATTTATCAAGATTGGAAACAACCTAACCTATTTTATGTTCTAGTGGTCTTGCAATCAAATAATCAGAGTTATTTTGTCAACGTCTATGATTAACTCAATGAGAGAAGATGTTCGGCTACAGGGTCAGGTACAAATATTTCCTTGGAGGATTGCTCTCTCTTGTGTAATAGTGTTAGGTGAGCAGGTGTATAGAGTCCCAGTTTTCAATGCTTTCTGAAACAGTCTGCATCAGCCTTGTTCTGATGATTCTATAGTACTGGGATGGATCATCCAGGCACCTAAGATAACACAATGGTAATGCTTTGCTCACTTCTCTGAAAAAAAAAAAAAAAACAAACCAAGATTGCATTCCCAAAGTCAATGTAGTCAGCCAAAGTCAAAAAAGCCTCAGAGGCAAAGGGGCTGAAACCGTGAGTACCATAAAATGACGAATGAGAAAACTCCTCCCCACTGAAGATACCCAGGTGTATAAAAGGCACACGAAGTAATACTTAAGACCTAAAACCTCACTCACTGTCAACCTTGAGTCTTGTGGATTTTTCAGCTAAGGGGGCGAGGAAAAAAAATGAGCGCCGAGCCTGATGTGATTCGAAAGTGCACGTGGCCAGTGTGCCTCGTGGGTCTGTTCGTCACCGGCATCCTCTCTCTGGACTGTAGCTTGCTGGATGTTCACCTGAGGAGAGTCACCTGGCAAAACCTGAGCCTTCTGAGCAGGATGAGCAAGTCGTTTCCTATAGAGTGTCTAAGGGAAAGCAAGGCTTTTGAGTTGCCCCAAGAGATCCTCTCACACACCCAGCCTCTGACGAGGGACATCAAGGAGGCCTTCTATGAAATGTCCAGACAGGCCTTCCACATCTTCATTCAAGACACCTTCAAATCCACTTGGGAGGAGAAACACCTGAGACAAGTCCAAATCGGACTTGATCAACAGCTGCAATACCTGGAACAATGCTTGGAAGAAGAGGAGGAGGAAAACGAAGACATGAGAGAGATGGCAGAGGATGAGTGGACACAGTCAGGAGCTCCGGTCCCCCAGCTGAGCAACCTAGAGCTGAGGAGATATTTCAACAGGATAGACAGGTTCCTCAAAGATAAGAAATACAGTCACTGTGCCTGGGAGATCGTCCGAGTGGAAATCAGGAGATGCTTCTACTTCTTCCATAAATTCACAGCACTACTCAGGAGGAAATGAGGTATAATCTTAGAATTCAAATTCCATTTCTCTCCCAAATCTCCTTTTCCCTCTCTTCCTCCTTCATCTTCTGTTTAAGGATTACTGTGCTACGCCAAGGCTCCCCTCTGTTGGATTGGTGGTGGTTTAGGTAATGTTCACCGTTTCTGAAGTTTGGCAGCCACATGCACCTGTCTAAAGAAAAGTGATGCCAACCACCTCCTGGGTGACCAAGAGTCTTGTTAGGAAGTCCTGAAGACAGTTTTAAAGGAGGATTCCCCCTCCACCTTCTACTTTCTGTTCCTCTTTCCTTTCGCTCTTTCGTACGTGCTTTGCTCTATCTCTCACCTTTGAACTCCACCAAAACAATGGCTAGAGGACACGGATCAGAGAATATTGCAAAATGTTACACCTCAATGACTTAATCCTCTTGTTGCCAAGGTTGTTTATTCTAGGAAAGTTTAGCATGTTTAAAAGAGCTTATACACGCTCCCATAGAGTTAAAACCCTTCCTGTCTCCCTACTGTAAAAAAAAAAAAAAAAAAAAAAATGAAATTTCTGGCCCATTTGCTTCTCAACTTGGTTTGGTTAAAATGATACAAAGTTTGTGGCTTGGTATTTTATTATTTTAAGAGAGTGAAGATCCATGGTGATATTGGATGGTTGAATTAGATGCCTATGATTTAATGCAGAGAGCATTGTTCATTCCTAATGCATACTGTGTGATTTTTACATCTAAAGGCATGGAAAATGCTGCAGAAAAGTTTAATATCTGCCTTTCATTGTTTTTTGTTTGTTTGTTTTGTGCCTGAAATGAAATGCCTACAGTCAGACTATGGAAGAATTTCAGACTGGATTTTCCCAATTAGAAAGCCACTTTCTATTTGTTAAATAAATTTAATAATACATGACACTTTAATAGACTTTATCTTTTTGAAAGTTATTTTGTACCTAGATTACCCAGCTTATTTACTTAAATTTTCTTGTGTGGTCCTTCATCTGTATTAATTCACCTTCTAGCTGAAATGAATCTTCTCTTCCTCTCTCTCCCCTACCCCATTTCAGAACCATCTACCTTCAAGCAAGAATTAACAGAGATTGCGGCTACCCAAATGTATCAAAGAGGGTGAAATGTACCCGGTTCAGCTCTTGGAAGGCTTCTCCTGCTATTACTTTAACAGCACGCTGCTAAACTGTTTAGATTCAAGATTCATCCAAGTACAGGGCTCCGACAATGTAGTCAAACTGAGAAAGTCTTGTGATAAAATTGAGGCAAATTCAGTCCAAAAGTTAGAAGAAATGTTTAACAGCACAAGAACTAGTTGTGGATCATGGTATACGGGTTATCAGTGGAAGGATCAGACAATAAAATGAGTTAGTACAATCCATTTAGAAAAAACTCATCAGTAGTAGTTCTAAATTTTAAAAAAGCATTACAAGCTATAAAGGAGTTAGGGCATGCAAGCTACTGAGCAGAAAGTATACACTTAATATTTTCCATGAATTTCTCTAATAATGCCTTTGCATGGTCTCCCTTGTAACTCTACTGGGACCGTGTCAGTGACTTCAGCAAGTGATGGTTGCAGTCTTGCTAAATGTTTGCAATGCAAGAAGGAAGAGAATTGACGCTTCAAGTCAATAAAGATTGTCTGATTGTACTGGCAGGGGCAGAAGTCAGAACAGGATGTTTTTATTAAGAGCACCACTAGTCAGAAAAAGGAGAACACTCTCACTGAAAAATAGGTAAGGACACAAACTGGCACCATCACAAAGAAATACTAACAGGCAATGTGAAAAAATGTTTAATCTCATTTATGATTAAAGAAATTCAAAAGAAGACAATAAGATACTCCCCTCCCACCAGTACGGCAGAGATAAAAAAGAGTGATAATATAGACTATCAGTGGGGTATAGGGAAAAAAAAACTCCTATGTATTGATGGGGAGAGGCTAAACTGGCACAAGTTTCCTACGGGACAATATGGCATCTTAAATATCCTTAAAAAGTACATTAACTCCCTAGACCTGGCTATCCTATATCCAGAAATTTATTCCAAGGAAATACCTGGATAAGACTGTTTAATGGAGCCTTGTTTATAATACCCCTCCTTCCTCTGTTTTAATTTTCACCTCTCTGTATTTTCTGTTTTTTTCTACAATGCTGGGAAGGGTTTTCTTTTAATTCTAAAATTAAAGAAACTGTACAAGCTTATCTTTCACTGCAATTACCCTGTTTTCCTTACTGGAGCAGACTGGGACAGACACTGCCCTTTCACTTCGTTAATGATGCCTTTAGACACTTCTTGAGCAACTCAGGTCCTTCTTGTTTTTCTCCTGCTGCTGCTGCTGCTAATTTCAAAGGAATCCTTCCTTGGGGATCATTTTCGTAATGAAATCTTTGTAAAGTACCTTCCGGTGCTTCAAAGATTTTGCTTTCTTTCTTTTGTTGGTCCCACTGGTAATATTCAGAAATCACTGGAGAAAGTGCTCTATGTGTCCACTCTCCTGACTTAGTCTCCTTTGTTCTTCTTTATTAAATGGAAGCTCAAAAGTTCTAAGTCCAGTAAAGGGAAAACTTCTGGAACTGGGCAGAGGCCAGTGCACAGTTTCTACTTAAAATGCTTGAGTGGGTACATCGGTCACGAGTGTTCAGATGGAAGCTTCCTCCCTCCCCTGTCTTGGGGCAGGGATCAAATTGTGGAGGATAAAAAAAGAGTGTAGTTGAGTCTCCTTGGAAGGGGACTGATTGGGTGTCAGTCACACAGAAAAAGCTGACAACCGCAGTATATGTAAGACTATGTGCAGGTATAGATTCCAACAGGTGTACAGACAGTCTCCTCTCAGTCTAAGCGACTCTAGGGGCACCAGCTGGGGGCCCTGCCCTCTCAGAGTGGCTACTGTGTTTCGGCCCTAGTTCTTCCCCCGCCCCCCCCCCGCCTCCCCCCCGCCCCCGAGGTATAGTTGATTTACAATATTATATTAGTTTCAGGTGTTAAGTCCTAGTTCTTTAATAATCCACAGTCACTAAGAATAAGCACCATGTGTAAGCAAACAACTTGATAGGAAAGGCAGAGAAACAGGGCCACTATAATCTCACAGGCGCACTCACAGGGGAACTCTGTCCCCAGACACCGATTCACAGGGCCTGGGTATCGTGAACTCGGCCCTGGCAGCGTCTGCGCTGGGTCCTCCGGGTCCGTTTTTCCTAAATGCCGAGAGGGGACCGGGACTTTACACTTGGAGCCCTATGCGAAGACAGAACTCCAGGTTCATTCTGGAGGGAGCCACTTCACTCCTGTTTCTAGAAAAAGTCTCGAGGCTTCCTAGGTTATTTGCATATCTCCATTCTCTTTAAGGCGACTCGCCTGCCCTTCGACCCCTGGAAACTCGCAGACCTCAGAGCCTTAGAGCTGTCTGCCTACCAGACATGCCCTGATCCCGTCCCGCCGCCTGGCAGCGGGCAGGCCACACGCCTTTAGGCGGAGATCGGAATCCACTGGAACCCACCAAAGGACACCCCGGATTGGGGCGGAACCTCGCTTCCACTCTCTGCCGAAAGAGGCACCCATCTCGACCTGCGCTCTTCGGCGCGCTGGGGATAAGACCTGAGAAATGCGCCCGGGGCCACAGGCACCCGAGGAGGCGGGGAAGGAACAACTTTCCCTCCGCCCTCTAACCGCAAGGCCCGGGTGGGGCGGCCCCGCTGGGGTCGGGCTCCTCTCCTTCCCCAGGCGGGCTCCCGGGCGCGAGCTGGCCTGGTAGCTGGTGTGGAGGCCGGGGGAGGAGGACCCGAGGGGCTTCCTTGTCTCCCGAGCCCCGCCAGATGTGAGAGAGGCAAACAATAGGGGAAACGCGGAGAAACAAAAGGCTATTCGCCACGATCTCAATCGGCTCTGTCGCGTGGTCCCTGCGGGGAGGACGTCTGGGAGGGGGTCAGGAAGGTGGGTGAAGGGGGATCTTGAGGAGTTTGGGGTCTCTGGTACTTACTTGCCAGGCGCCGGGAGTCGGCCCTTTACCCTTCCAGAGGGGTCCAAAGGCAGGGAGGGGGCAATTAAAGGAAAGTTGAAGGGTTTCCACCTTCTTCCTCAGTGCAGGGAAAGGGAGGGGCTGGGATTCCAGATATTTGACAGTTGTTGGCCCAGGGGTTCGGCAGGATTTGTACGTCCTTTTCACACCCTCTCCCTCCAAGAAGCATCCACAGTCCCCGGGGCGACCTCGCCGACGGAGCGGAGTTCCCCTTCGCAGCCCCGAGCCGAGCCTCTTCCTTCAATATCAAGACGCCCTAAACGTGGTCCCCCTGCCCAGGCGCACTTTTGTAAAAGTTTGTCTTCCCGCCACCCACTGCCCAGCACGGACCCTGCAGTCATCTGCAACCCGGGATGGATTCGGGGACACACTTGTACCCCGAAGGAAGATCGATATTTTCGACAGACCTTTTAAAATCAAGGCCCCGGAGCCCGGGGTGGACTCTCGTTCACACCCGGGAAGGGCGCGGGAGGAGCCGGCCAGAAGCCAAGACGCGGGCAGGGGTCTGACGCGGATTCCAGCCCCGGAAGCCAGCGAAGGGCGGGCGGGGAAACGGGGTCCGCCGCCTCCCGCCCTCCTGTTGCACCCGCCCCCAGGTGCGCCCCGCACCTCTACCCTCCTGAGCGCGACCCGGCGCGAGCGGCCGCGGGCTGCGCCACCTCCCCCCGCTTGACGCGAGCTCTCACTCACCGTGGGGTTTCTACCTTCAGCCCCGGGGCCCTGTCGGCTCCCCGCGCCGGGGCAGCTGCAGGCGGCGCGAGAGGAAGAGGATGAGCTCGGGGCAGGAGGGGCGACGCTCGCGGATCCAGCGAGGGGCTCCCGGGCCAGCGCGCGCGGTCTCAACGAGCGCGCGGGCGAGCGAGCGCGGGACTCCAGCTGCAGACGCCGCCGCTCCAAAGCGGCCCCCACCGGCACCCGGCGCGCGTCTACCATGCGGAGGCGCGTGCGGGGACCCCCTGGCGGCCGCCCGCGGAATGGCAGCTCCGTCGGAAAGCAACGTCAGGTCACCTTTGGGTCAGCTTCCCTCCGGAAAGAGCTGGGGAATGGACAGTCTGAGCAGGGCTCCCAGCCTTGCGGAAAAGACATTGACCCTGTGGCCAGGGCGGGGAATTGGATATCAGATCAGAAAGGATGCGTTCTGGGTCCACCATGGCCACATCCAAGACACCTAGAGAGGGGGAAATTGCTCACCTTCTCCAGGATTTTCTGACTTGTTGAAAAATGCTGTGGACTGCCCGACTGAGGAGAGCATTAATCATTGGAAAATACTTTGAGATTCTAGCAAATTTGCTAGAGCAAGCTGGGAGTAATGGAAAGAGCATGGACTTTGAAGCCCAACCCACAGCCTGCCACTTTCTATTTGTGTGATCTTGGTCTATGACCTCTACCTTGTAGTATCTACCTTGCAGGGTGGTAGTAAAGGGTAAACTAAACATAGAAAGTATTCCTAGTTCATTGTAGTAGTCATTAAATATAAGCTTCCTGAGGAAAAGAATGAGTCTTCCACATCTTTTAGTTCCCCGTACGATAGCATCTTAGTGCACATTGATTGAGAAGTACCAAATGACTAGGTATTGCATTTTACAGTTCTTACTACACACTTTAAAGAAGTATGGAAATATATTGAGTGGAAACTAGAATACACAGAGAAAACATCCCTCCCCCAAAAGTTGTTTCCACAACTACCAAGTGAGACCCTCTAAAACCACACTCATCCTTTGCAATATCAAGTCAATTCTGATATTATAAGAAATATTTAATAAATAGTCATGGTCTAATGATATCAACCCTGGATTAAATGATTTAATTCTGTGTCATTTGGCAATGCAAAGATAATGTATATTGTGAATATAAAACTCAAACAAGAGAAGAAAAAATGGTCAGATACAAAAACCCAGCCACTAAGCAATGTTTCCGTTCATTGTTGAGTCATGCAGTCTCGTTTCCAAATTGTCTCAAACCCCATTCACTGCTTTCAAGTTCCTTTTGTCCTTGGGCCCCATGGCAATCAGACAGCTCTTCATCATCCATAACAATTAGGGTAGAAGTGTCTCTTAATTACTCTAGTTTACCTTTAATAGTCCTTCTCTCTTACTCACTTGTCCCTCATTGGGAAGAGGCTGTTGCCTGCCCAAGAATTCTCATTACGTGGTCTTTTCTGTTCTGTCAAGAAGAGAGGAAAAATAAGGCTTCCTGTCTCAGAAATTAAAGTAGAACATTGAGATCCAACTTCTGCCCTCGAAGATAGGGTTCAAGCTCCAGCGCGCAGATGAGCAGGGCATGTGCAGGGCAAAGAAGGCATTGGATTCTAATCAGTAAGCATTAATGGAAGGGTCTCCGCCTCTCTCTTTGGGTTTCAGCCTTGCCTGTAGGGAAAAGAGAACTTTCATCCCACTTCATCCCCTTAGTGGCCCCTTCACTGGGGAGAAATGGTGAACCTGGTGGTTGGGAGGAAGCCTTCATTATATCCTCGATAACTTTCACCAGTGAGTGGGGTCAATCTAATGAATCACATCCTATCTCTCACCCACCCTTGATCTGGCTTCCCTGCCTGTGACCTGGTGGCTGGAAGAAGATGGCTCAACCTTCAGAATCTGCTCTGAAGGGCCAGCATTTTAAATTCAAGCCTTCTTTTGTCCTGTTTCTTAGTCTATTCAGGCTACTGAAACAAAATGCCATAGGCTGGGTGGCTTATAAATAGAAATTACTTCTCACAGTTCTAGAGGCTAGGAAGTCCAAGATCAGGGCACTGGCAGATTCAATGTTTGATGATGGGCCGTCTCCTCATAGACATCTTTTCTCTGGGTCTTCACATGGCAGAAAGGGGCAAGGAAGCTTTCCCAGGCCTCTTTTATAAGGGCACTAATCCCATTCATAAAGGCTCTGCCTTTGTGACCTAATCACCTCCCAAAGGCCCCACCTCCCAATACCATCACCTTGGGGGTTAGAATTCAACATATGAATTGTGTTTGGGGGGACACAAACATTCAATCTATAGCATCTTGGGCTACATCTCTTCTCCAATCTGGCTTTTATCAGAGCTCTGTATTGTACAGCAAACTGGCCCCATCATGATTTGAAGTAGATATTGTTTCCCACTGGCTATTATTCCTTATGTGTATGTGTCTTTGCTTGTTTGGAAAAGTACTCTGAAGGAAAAGAATGGGGGAGGGGGAGGATTCAGATATCAAAAGTTCACCCTCACTGAATGGATCCTCCCTGTCAGATTTGCTCACACTGCTGTCTTCTCCCAACTCAGGGAAGGGCCAGTCCAAACTTTCAGTTGCTTAAGGCCCCACGGAATCTTCTTTGACTTTTCTCCTTTTCTATTCCACCTCTAATCTATCAGAAAAACTCATTGGCTTTATCTTCAAAAGATATCCAGGGGCTTCCCTGGTGGCGCAGTGATTAAGAATCCGCCTGCCAATGCAGGGGGCATGTGTTCAAGCCCTGGTCCGGGAAGATCCCACATGCCGCAGAGCAGCTAAGCCCGTGCGCCACAACTACTGAGCCTGCGCTCTAGAGCCCGTGAGCCACAACTACTGAGCCCACGTGCCACAACTACTGAAGCCCGAGCGCCTAGAGCCCGTGCTCCACGATAAGAGAAGCCACCTCAATGAGAAGCCCGTGCACCGCAATGAAGAGTAGCCCCTACTCGCCGCAACTAGAGTAGCCCCTACTCTTAGTTGCTGCGCTCACCACGCGCAGCAACTAAGACCCAACACAGCCAAAAATAAATAAATAATTAAAAAAAAAAAAAGATATCCAGAAGCAGACCTCCGTCCACCACCTCCACAGTTACCACCCTGGTCCAGCCACAAATGCCAGCAGCCTGGAACACTGCAATATCTTCCTACCTGGTCCCTGTGCTTCCTCCCTGCCCTGTGTTTGTTTTATTCTCAATACAGCCGCCAGTGTAATTCCCTTAAAATGTATGTTGCATTTCGTCACTCTGCTACTCAAAAGCCTCCTGGACCTTCCTTTCTTACTCAGAGTAAAAGCAGCACAAAGAAGCACTCCTTTATCTCTGACTTTGTCTCCCATTACCTTCCCCATAACAAATTCCACTCCATCCACACTGCCCTCTTTGATTCCCACAAATGCCAGGTGAGCTCCTACCTTTATACTTGCTGTGCCTTCTTCCAGGAACACTCGTTACTCAGAAACTTCACGGCTTACTACCTCACTTCCTTCAGGTCTTGACCAGAAGTCACCAGAGGGCCCCCCTTTCTGCTCTATTTAAAATTACAATCAACTGCCACCCCCAACACTCCCTCTCCACATTCCCTGCTCGAATTTTCTCCATAGAATTTATCGCCATGTGATGTACAATATATACACTGCCTGTTTTCATTTTCTATGGCTGCTGTAACTAATTACCGCAAACTTGGTGGCTTAAAATAATACAAATGTATCTTACAGTTCTGGAACTTAGAAGTCCAAACTTAGGTCTCATTGGGCTAAATCAAGGTGACAGCAGGGCTGCAATACTCTTTTAAATCTATAGGGGAAAATCAGTGTCCTTGTTTTTACTAGCTTCTAGAGGCCACCCGCATTCCTTGGCTCATAGTCTCTCTTCTCCATCTTCAAAACCAGCACGGGCAGGTCAAATCCTTCTCATATGGCATCACTCTCGTCTTTCTGCTTCCTTTCTTCTACTTATGGGGAAATGACACTGAACCCATCCAGGTAACCCAGGATTATCTTCTTTTTTTTTTTTTTTTAATTTATTTATTATTTATTTATTATTTTTATTTTTGGCTGTGTTGGGTCTTCGTTTCTGTGCGAGGGCTTTCTCTAGTTGCGGCGAGCGGGGGCCACTCTTCATCGCGGTGCACAGGCCTCTCACTGTCGCGGCCGCTCTTGTTGCGGAGCACAGGCTGCAGACGCGCAGGCTCAGTAGTTGTGGCTCACGGGCCTAGTTGCTCCGCGGCATGTGGAATCTTCCCAGACCAGGGCTCGAACCCGTGTCCCCTGCATTGGCAGGCAGATTCTCAACCACTGCGCCACCAGGGAAGCCCCAGGATTATCTTCTTATGTTAAGGTCAGCTGGTTAGCAATGTTAATTCCATCTGCGACCTAATTCCCCTTTGTAGCGTAATGTATTCACAGGTTAGGGAGATGAGGATGTGGACGTCTATGACAGCAATTATTCCCTCTACACACTGCCTTACTCTTTCCAGTAGAATATAAACTCCATGAGACAAAGATTTTTATTCTGTTTGGTTTATTGCTCTATCCCTAGACCAGCTCAATAAAAGTATAGAAAATGTATAGATACTTGCTATGGACTGAATTTTTGTCACCCACTCTGTGCCCATCTCTCCCCCCACCTACCGCCCAATTCATATGTTGAAGGCCTAATCCTCAATGTGGTAGTATTTGAAGATGTGGTCTTTGGGAGATAATTAGTGTTAGATGAGCCCTCATAGTGAGATTAGTGGCTTACATGAAGAAAAAAGAAAAGACAGAGATTGCTGTCTCTCTGCCATGTGAGGACAACAGTGAGTAGGGGCCATCTGCAAGACAAGAAGAGATTCCTCACCAGGAATCAAATTGTCTGGCACTGTAATCTTTGACTCCTCAGCCTACAGAACTGTGAGAAGTAAACGTCTATTGTTTAAGTCATTCAGTGGTATGGTATTTTGTTGCAACAGCCTAAACAGACTAATACAGAACTCAATAAATATATATTGAAATAATTAATGAAAAGACCTCACTGTAGGCATTGCAAGTACTTAATATCTATTAAGCACCTACAATATGCCAGGTACTTGCTAAACACTTTACATGGAATATCTCATTTAATACTCAGAAGATCCCTATGTGGTAGGTACAGGTGAGGAAATTATAGACTAGAAAAGTTTGAATTAACTTGCCCAAGGTCATGTAGCTAGTACATCATGTAGGCAGGTTTTATAAATTTATTTATTTATTTATTTGGCTGTGTTGGGTCTTCATTTCTGTGCGAGGGCTTTCTCTAGTTGCAGCAAGTGGGGGCCACTCTTCATTGTGGTGCGCGGGCCTCTCACTGTCGCGGCCCCTCTTGTTGCGGAGCACAGGCTGCAGACGCGCAGGCTCAGTAGTTGTGGCTCACGGGCCTAGTTGCTCCGCGGCATGTGGAATCTTCCCAGACCAGGGCTCGAACCCGTGTCCCCTGCATTGGCAGGCAGATTCTCAACCACTGCGCCACCAGGGAAGCCCTGTAGGCAGGTTTTAGACTGGGCAGTGTGACCGAAGCCCATGGCCGTAACCCTCACACTCTCTTGCCACTATCACATGACAATGGGCAACCCTGGCTATTGCCCTCGAGATGCTTACAATCTAGTAAAAGTGACTAGAGAAACACAAATAGCAATAGCACTAAAAAAAGACTATGGGGAGGTGGGTAGTGTAAAACAGGCCAACACGATTTTGTGGAGCATAGAGATGGGATAGATTCATTCTGGGTGGAGCTGATTGTAGGGAGCTTCAGGGAGGATGTGGCATTTGAGCTGCACTTAAGATGGTGGACCTTGCTGCAGTCAGATGGAAAGGCTGTTTCAGATAGAGGGAGCCACAGCAGTAAGGACACAAGAAGGGAGAAAATGCTAGGTGTGCTCTGGAAACCAAGATACATCTAGTTTTCATGCAGTTAGAGGATAAGGGCTGGGATCCCGAAAGCTAGGCTAGAGAGCAAAGGGATTTAATGATATCTGTTAACAGTTCTTAATGAAGAAAAATTACCTCAAGGAGCTTCCAAAGTAATGTCTGAAGCTGTAACTCAAAAGGCAACAAGTAGGAGAGAAAAATGAACTTCCCGTTGAGCATAATGTTTTCATTAGACTGTTAATTCTGTTTGCTGCCTTATAAAAGGGCAATCATGGACCTATAAATCTGAGTCCAGGGCACAGCCTCAAATATCTGAGACTCAAAAGGTTCTAAAAGAGGGCAAAAATGGATAATGAGAGCAACCGGCCATTCCTGACCTCCGGACAAGTATGGTTTTCACCACTTGCATTTCACAGATAAAGTAACGAAGGCTAGAAGGATTAAGTGACTCACCCAAGATTACACAACTAGTAAAATTGGGACATTGATTCTGTGTCTCATGACCATTAGTGTTCTGTGTGTCCTGATACCTAAGTGGAAAAGGCCACAAGGGTGCATTTGTCCCAGATGACGTCAGCTTTTCGGCTGTTTCAGATATTCCTCTCCAGGTTCCTATGGGACAAGACTGAGGAATTTGGATGGGACCACTCATGAATCTCACTTCCAAGCTTTTCTGGGAAAAAGAGAGAAGCCAGGATCATCTGAAGGATGAATTATAGAGAGACAAGGTGCATGGTAATTAAGAGAATAGTCTTCAGAGTCTGAAAGATCCATATTAGCTGTGTCTAATCTCTCTGAGTCAGCTACTGCATTTTGTAAAACGGGGTAAGCAATATAAGTAATCGTATGGACTCAGTGAAGGGTTGCATGTAATGTGCTTGGCAGAGTGCCTGTCACTGTAAGTGCTGACAGATAAGTGCTCGAAAACACTACCTTCTTTTCTTTCCAGCATGTCGTTCTCACATCACCCTCATGTAGCCCCTCCCCCATGAGGGTTAGAGATCCCAGCACCCAGCATGTGTTATATTCCACACTGAATCCAAAAGACTCCCTGTCCCTTGGGATGACATCTCCTGGAATTGGGAACAAAAAGAGAATATTTCTGGTTAGGTTGATACAGGGTGAATAACATTCACATTCCTTGCTCAAGTCAGTGCAACTTATTTTTCATTTTCAGTTCACACTTTAGACATTCCTGGTAAGAGGAAAGCCCTGCTGGTTTTCAATCGCGTGTGAGGAAAGTCCCAGAAAGATTCTGTTGCCAAACCACTTCGTCACAGCTTCCTCTGAGAGGGTACCAAAAGAGCAAAGGGATATCGGTAAGGTGTCACCATAGCAACGTCATAACAGTCAGATTGCAATAGAGTAAAAATGGAGAAAGCATGTTTGCCTAGTCACTGATGAACTTAGACGCATAATCATGTTGCTCTGGAGAGCAGTACTCAGAGTTCAAGGGCTACTCCAGTTAGATCTGGTGAGAGGTAAAATTTTGTGAAAATTCTATTCATTTTGGCTGAGTCTGATTACCCAGTGTCATTGTGCCACCATCTGCGATGATTACAGGCAGCTTACTAACAAACGGTAGATGTTCTCAGAGTCTTTCTTTTCATCCCAAGCAATGACAGTTTGCAAATCTAAGTGTCTATGTAACAAATCAAAAGTAAGGAGCACTTCCGGCTTACCTACTTTGATTTTGTTTTCAAAATTCTGACTAGTCACAAGGTTGGAGGGATTGTCTCAGAACTTTGTGGGATCTGTAATACTAGCATTTATGTTAATGAACTTTGGGTCCTAGAAATAAATGTGCATGGCTCCTCCTAAGCACTGAAATAATGGTAATTCAAACAATGCATATATTGGGTTGGCCAAAAAGTTCATTCGGATTTTTCCATACTATCTTATGGACAAACCCAAACAAATTTTTTTGGCCAACCCAATATTTCAAGCAATTTCAAACCGTGACAAGAATGCATGTTACACATGTTATCTTTATAATGACACTAGATGTCTATAGTCATTTTCTGTGAAATCCACATTAGACCAACCCCATTTTATAGGAGTGGGACTGAGGCATAGGAAGGTCATAGTTTGAGGACTGGGAAGAACCTATGATAATGTTCAGAGTTATATCAGTGCAGCTGAGACAATGATGCAGTTTGGAATCATAATGGACAATTACCTGCAACTCTATATGGAAAGAGTGCGTATCCTTTCCTAAGTCGTTTTAAGATCAATTTTATTGAAAGGAGACTGTGATCTTTCTTTCTCGTTTTAAGATCTGTTTGTACTTTTCACAGTGACCCAATACTCTTTCAGATCTTCCTAATAGACTGTGGGTTTGGGGTTTTTTAAATCATTTGTATCTTGAGTGAGGGACTCTTCTTCTCAGGAGATAAGCTTGATGTTTTTTGCTCTGGCCTGACACAAGCCAGGTGTGGTACATTTGTGGTTGGCCTCAGCACTTTGAGTAATTGAGAGGAACTGTCTCACCATTAAACAGGTCAGCTTAGATATGATCCAAGGAGGGAGAGTTGCCAGGAGCACCAGCATCTAACATAGTCTTATCTGAAGACACCGTACATAGTCTGGATCCCCAAAGTCAATTTAAGAGTTAGATTTGAGTACCTTTCTCAAGTGGGAAAATCAGACTGTTGTGTGCTCAGTGGATTTGGGAAGTTGTGCTCTCACAGTAATTCATACAAAAGGGCATAGGAAGATAGAGAAGAGGCTGCTGTGTCATGGATGCTTCGAACTTGATCACACCCCCCCCTTCCCTCTTCCAAACAGGAACATAGCAAGGGTCTCAAATAGACTTTCTCTTGAAGGGGGGAAAACACTACTGTACCTTTGTGTTCAGTGCCTACCCACTACCATGGCTGATAAGTCAGTCATTAACTCCCAACTGCCCTGTATGGCAAACCAAGAAGCCGTTTGTGACTATTCAGCTCTCCTTGCATATCTGTGCAAAGAAATGAAAGAAGTAAACTTTCTACTGTCAAACTGAAGGTGCATGGAGGAACCTCTCCCAACCAACCCCTGCCCTCCTGGCATAAAAAATAAACAAGATTTTCCTTTTTACATCATAATTTAGGCAAAACACAAAAGTGAGGGCCTCACTCATCCTGCCCTACGTTAGCCCCCAGATGTTTTACCTAGTCAGGACCCTATTTCCTCAAGATTCCAATTAGATACGATACACTGTTCAATATTAATTTCCTCCTAAGGAGCTACATCAACATTTGGAAAGCCCCTTGGGTTGAATAATTATTTAATTTCTGAATGGCCTCCAGCCAACCTCCAATGTGATCGTTTTCATGTCCAATGATATGAAAGAGACTTGCCCTGGGCATTGAACAGCCCTGATGATGCTCTTCTGAGGAAACACATCTCTCTGGAAGGTTTTCAGGAAAGTTTCATTTTAAACTGTCCCTGAGTCTTATGGCCTAATTCTCAGCAGAGTCCCTGCTGGATAATTTCCTTCCTTCTTTTATTTATTCTTTCCTACTTCCCTCCCCCTTATCCCTCCCTCTTCCCTTCCTCCTTTCTTTCTTTCCCTTCCTTCCTTTGTTACTTTGTTCCAGAGAGGATTTATGGCAGCTAGGTCACTCAGCAAGATTTCCACCCAACGTTCCAGACGAACAAATCTCCTTTTTTATAAAACTGAATTACACTTCCATTCCCTTTCCTTGGCTTTTTGCTTTCCTGCGTTCTTTTCTGTTTATGTCAGCAGATGCTAAATCAGGTTTTCACTTGAAGTGGTTCCTCATTGCTACTCAGATTGGGGGTACAGTCCTCACCGGAAACCCAAAGGAAAGCACAAGTGAAGAGTTGGAAGGACCTTAGAGCTGGTTTGCCTCAGTGTCTAGTACAGCTCCAGAACTTTCACAGGAGATGGAGGGCAGGGGATTCACATTTACTGAGTGCCTATTATGTGCTAGGAGCTGTGTTGGGCATTTTCAATTATATTAGCTCCTCTTACCCTCACAATGACCTTGGATGGTAGGTCTGAGTCCGCTTTATATTGGCTTTTCCTCTTTCTTCTCTCAGTCAGCCTGCTCTCTCATTCCTGCTTCTTGCAATCACCTCCCAAATAAACTGACTGCCCTCGAGTCCTTGTCTCAGGCTCTGATCTGGGGGAGATCCAACCAAGATCCTTGGGTTCCTGGTAGACTGGAAATGAAGACCATCTTGTGTGCTGATTAGTAAGGGAGAAGGTTATCGTTGTGAGGTCTGTAAGAAAATAGGCTAAACCAGAGAGAGACCGTGAAGCAGAGTAAACAATTCCAAGCCAGAAATTCTATTAGGAAAATTTCCCTTAAGTAGAGCTTTCTTTGTGAAAATCTATGCAACGTGTTCATACAACATGGCTGGGAGACAATACATCAAAACACTAACTGCTTTTCTCTTCTGAGTAAATCTTCAATAGAAGTTCCCCCGATTATCCTCACTTCTCTTTATCTGTCAGTCTTGACTGCGCCCTGGGGGATCTCAATTCCCATCATTGGAGATAATGACCTTTTTTTCCTGCTCCTCACACCAGGTAGAAGACACAACCATCATTCTCTACCTGGAAGGTAGCACAGCGTGTTAGTTAAAATAAGTTGTGGGCAATAGAGGCAGGTCAAGTTCTCGTCAGCTGGGTGACTAAGTCTAACAGGTGTTGCTGCAGAAACAATCTTCCAAATTCAGTGGCTTAAAACTGTAAGGTTAATGTCTTGCCCATGCACCATGCTCATGCTGGGTGGATGGGGGTGGGTGAGGGGGCTCTGCCCCCGTGGCTCCCACTGTAGGACCGAGAATTTCCAGAACGTTAATGGTCACTGTGACAGAGTGAAAAGGAGGCAAAGCTCACAGTGGTTTTCTTACCTTCCATCTGAAATCGACACACGTCTCTGGCTCAAATTTCATTGGCCATTCGGGTGGTCATGCCTGAGTTCCACGGAAGGGGAAAGTACTATCCAACTTCTCGGTGAGAAAAAAGAGAGAGAGAGAAAAAAGCAGAATACTTGTGAGAAGTGTCTATCACATTTGGACAATCATTTAACCTAAGTTTCAGTGTCCTTGTGGTGGACCTTGGGGATACTCTATCTCCACGGTCGTTGTGAGGGTTAAATGAGAAATTGGCACGTAACCATTACTCAATAAATGTGGCTTATTTGACCATGATCCTTTGTATACCTGAAATATAGTATTAAGTTTTACTGCAAATAATAGCAAGTTCTTTAACCCTTTTCCATAAATTGCATTTTCTAGTCTTTAAAAATGATTCCTGTGCCCTTTCTCTGAATTTCTCCAAGTTCTGTCTGTTCTAAGGTGTGGATTCTAGCACTGTGCTCCCAGCATAGAAAGGACCTCACTACTACTAAGAAATGAGAAAGTACTTTTTTTTTCTTTTTGGAAGAGGAGCTATTCAAATATAAAATGATGATCACTGTATTTATTATTTATAGCAAGTATTGTTCTAGAACGGAGATGAAACTCTGCATAAGTTCATTAGAACAGTATGGGTCTCATTAGAAAGAACATATTTTTATGATGCTTGAAAAACTCAGGCTGGGAATGAAGTTACTATAAAAGGATGGGCTAAAAAAAAAAAAGTATGGGCTTCTTTGGCCAGTATGTTATTACAGTTTCAGTGGAACCATTATCTTGTCAACAGAACACATGGTAAAACCTGCAGGGTCTTCCTCTGACTTCATGAGAGGGAGTAGCCTCTGACTTTCCCTAGGGAAGGCAGGGTCCTGGTAGGGTCTGAGCAAGGGCCTGAGGCACAGGCTGTAATCACCCCCCGCCCCCCAATCCCTCATCATTCTAGCTTTTGGTTTGGAAAGCCGGCATTTTGGGTATCTAGTCATGAGACTTTCTCATTTTCCCACCCCTCCCACCTCCCCCCCACCTCTTTTTTTTCACATCATGGCCATCGACTCCTACTTTTATAAGGTATTTTTTATTCTGGAAGAATTTGGGCCAGGGACTCTTTCTGTTCAGCAAATGGCTTGGCTCACGTGGACTCTGGGGTTGTTTATGTTTTTAGGACCTGCTGTTGCGAAACCCTAGTTTATGTTATGTAGCTGGGTTGCTTTAACCAGAATGAATTCATTTGCTCAAGTTATTTTTAAAATGTGCTTTTTCCTTAGCTTATTAGAGAAGCTCTAGTCTCTTGTTTGTGTGGGTCTAGGCCAGAAAAAAATACCGAGTCTATTGATGGAAGCCAGAGAAAATGTCTAGCCAAAGTGAATCAAGGGAGGTTCTCAGCTTTGAACAGAAAAGCCTCTCCTCCCTGAATGCTAGGTTGAAATACTGAGTGGTGCTGGTCCCGGGGCTGAAATCCTTGATGCTTCCAGAACTGAGAAGGTCCTGCAAATGAGTCTCAAACTGCTCCTACAGGTGTGTGGGAGGGGGCTTTCAGGTGGATATCCACGTGGCAAGAAACAGCTGCTGCAGCCGGGTGGAGCCTCCACCGTCCAGCAGCAGGGAGACTGCTCGAGGCGGTGGGGCTGTAGAGACACAAGCCCTCTACCTCCTCGCGCCACATGGGCTTATTCATCAGACTACCTTGGAAACATCTTTTGTGCGTGCATGCTTTTTCTTTCCTTCTTTCCTTTTTTTAAAAAAAAGTTATTGAAGTATAGTTGATTTACAATGTTCTGTTAATTTCTGCTGTACAGCAAAGCGATTCAGTAATATATAAATACACACATTCTTTTTCATATTTTTTCATTATGGTTTATCACAGGATATTGAATATAGTTCCCCATGCTATACAGTAGGACCTCGTTGTTTATCCATCCTGTATATAAGAGTTTGCATCTGCTAACCCCAAACTCCCAATCCATCCCTCCCCCTTGGCAACCACAAGTCTGTTCTCTGTATCTGTGAGTCTGTTTCTCTTTCATAGATCAGTTCATTTGTGTCATATTTTAGATTCCACATATAAGTGATATCATATGGTATTTGTCTTTCTGACTTACTTCACTTAATATGGTAATCTCTAGGTCCGTCCATGTTGCAGCAAATGGTATTTTCATTCTTACTTATGGCTGAGTAATATTCATATGTGTGTATATATTTACATATATATATATATATATATACATATATATATATATATATATATGTATATATATATACCACATCTTCTTTATCCATTCATCTTTTGATGGATGGTTAAGTTGTTTCCATGTCTTGGGGCTATTGTGAATAGTGCTGCTATGAACATATGGGTGCATGTATCTTTTTGAGTTATAATATTGTCCAGATATATGGCCAGGAGATGAATTGCTGGATCATATGGCAACTCTATTCTTAGTTTTTTGAGGAACCTCCATACCGTTTTCCATAGTGGCTGCACCAATTTACATTTCCACCAACAGTGTAGGAGAGTTCCATTTTCCTCCACACTCTTTCCAGAATTTGTTATTTGTAGACTTTTTAAAGATGCCCATTCTGGGGACTTCCCTGGTAGTCTAGTGGGTAAGACTCTGCGCTCCCAGTGCAGCGGGCCCAGGTTCATTCCCTGGTCGGGGAACTAGATCCCACAAGCAGGCCACAACTAAGTCTGCATGCTGCAACTAAGACCCGGCAGAGCCTAAATAATAAATTAAAAAAAGAAAAGGGCTTCCCTGGTGGCGCAGTGGTTGAGAATCTGCCTGCCAATGCAGGGGACACGGGTTCGAGCCCTGGTCTGGGAAGATCTCACATGCCGCGGAGCAACTGGGCCCGTGAGCCGCAATTACTGAGCCTGCGCGTCTGCAGCCTGTGCTCCGCAACAAGAGAGGCCGCGATAGTGAGAGGCCCGCGCACCGCGATGAAGAGTGGCCCCCGCTTGCCACAACTAGAGAAAGCCCTCGCACAGAAACGAAGACCCAACACAGCCATAATAATAAATAAATAAATAAACAAATACTTTAAAAAAAAAGAAAAGAAAAAGGTGGCCATTCTGATCGGTGTGAGGTAGTACACACATTGTAGTTTTGATTCCTTGCAAACATTTTATTTCACAACTGGTTTTTACATATAACTCTTTAGGACATAGATTCCTACCTTTGAGGGGAATCAGAAACCCCTCTGAGAATCTGATGAAGGATATGACCCCACCACCCAGAAAAATATACATATGTACAAACTTTTGCTTAAAATGTCAGTGGTATCATTTGGGATAACACCCAAGAACTGCCAAGAGGGGTCCATAAATCCCATTGCTTCAGAATTTGGAGAAACTTCAAAACTGAGATTAACGGTATGTGGATACCATTCATTCTTTCAGAACTTGCTGAGTTCCTGTTTCATGGCAGGCACTATGCTGGAAGCTGGGGACACAATGATGTATAAGACAAGGACCCAACCTCGTGTGTGAAGCTCACAGTCTAATGGAGACAAACAAACCCATGATAATGGTGATAATAATGAGTTAAGTGTTTTGCTAGGCCTATAGGCATAGAGACCTACAAGAGCCCTGAACGAAGGGTAACTAACTCAACATATAGTTAATAAACGTATTAAGTGCCAGGAAATTAGGTGTAACCTAGTGCACAGACATGGTCCTTGCCTCAAGGAGCTTAAAGTCTGGAGGCTCTAAATCCAAACTTGAGGGAAGGGACTGGAAAAACAGGACACCAGCCACAGGTAAATCCTGACGGACAAGTAAGTTCATCCAGGTGAAGGGCGTGAGTATTCCAGGCAGGGAGAGCAGTGATGAGAGGAAGGTGGGTGGGGAAGTACAAACTTCATCAGGGCCCCTGAATGAGGGGATGAGTGGTGAGAGAGAAGGGTGGAGAGGTTTGCTGCGGTCAGATCCCAAAGGCCCTTGTGCTTCACCCAAGGATGGCAGGCCTTACATTGTGTCAAAGCTTGTCCCGGAGGGTTTTTTTTAAAGCAAGCGAGTGAGGTCAAAGAGGAGATGATATTAGAAAGATCACTCTGCCTTCTATGGAGAAAACGGATTGGGGCGGGGGAAGGGCATGGAAAGGAGGGTGGTTAATGGGTGAAAAGATCAGAAGTGGGGAGCTGTTGATTTAATGTGGATGAGAAATAACGGCAGTGGAACTAGAGCAGAGAGATTTGAAAAACAGGGTGAATCGTCCGGATAGTACCTTTCATGGCCTAGAATAACCTTCTCCGTGGGCAATGCTCTGCTCTGTGCGATCACGCAGTGATGGGTTCACACTAATAAAATAATCTGGCTACTGAGGTGGTATCACCTCGAATCACAGCTGTAGAATTGTTGTGGTTTAAAAATCAGATATGGGAACTTTATATTCAGTTGCTTAATGATGCTGATAATGACACGGATACCATTGACAACAGCTGCAACTAGATTTTATTGTTCACTTGCTCTGTGCCCGTTACCCTTTCAGGTGTTCTGCATGTATCAACCCACTTATATTTTCAAACAATCCTATGATGGAAGTTCTTTTATTCCTATGGAATAGAGGAGGATATTGAGGTAGCACAGAGACGTTCAATACCTTGCCCAAGGTCACACAGCCAAGAAGTGGAAAAACAGGGATTTGAGCTTTGAGGTCTGGTTCCAGGACTCACGCTCCTATCAACTCTACTCTCTGCCTACAATGACAGCTATAGTGTCTTTTCCCATAAAATTCAGTATGAGCATTAAAACGGAGTTTTTCAATTTGCTCTGAACACTGTAATCACAAACAAAGGTTTCCATGCCACTCATGTCCTCTAGAAATGTAGTAGAAGAGGTACATGAAACAAAAAGCTGGGTGTGAACGTTTTTGCAGATTCAGGTTCCAAAGAACAGAAAAGCAGAAAAAACAAACAATGGTGTTTTAAAACAATGAATGCTGTTTTCCTTTAGCCACAAGGGAGTTTTAAAACTTGACAAATCCATTCAGCTTTCAAAGCATTCCACATTCCCCACCCACAAGCAAATGCCAGAAGGTGCCAGTTTGAGCCAACTCTGAGCTCAGGAATGATTTTCCAAATACTGGATCGGATTTCTTGAATGTCCACGTTCCACAAATGGATACTTACCATTGTCCTAATGGGTCTGATGACAACTGCTTAGCAATTTATCAAGCTATTAATTTAAAAAGAACATTTCAGCAAGAGATGAGATAGTGAGACACAAATGCAGAAACAGAAAATGACAGGGTCTTACTACTTTGAAGGGATTGAAAATCACTGCCTTAAGATCTTTGAAATTTTAGAGCTGGGTCGTGCATAGGCTGAGTTTTAATGGACTCTCTGGGGGAAAAAAAGCTTCTGATTACAAAAAGAAAGCAACTTCCTTATTTTGCAAGAACTAATTTTTTTGGAGAGGACAAAGAAAATAATATTTAATAAACTCATTATATTCATTGAAGTAACTTTTTTAAAAGCATGCCCTGTGCCCAATACAATGCTAGACACTGAGATACAAAAATGAAGAAGACATGTATCTTGTTGTCTAGCCTAGTGGTGGAGAAAGAGAAGCAAAGAAATGGTATAATAGACGCAACAAAAGAATGTACTAAGAAGTTAGAAGTAAGACAGTGAAAAGTGAGGTTAGAGGGATGAACAGAAACTGTGTTGCAAAGATTTTGGACTTAAATTTGTGAGTGATGTACAGCCACTAAACAGAAGTGATCATCAGATTTAATTTTAGAAGGATCATGCTGTTATCAATATGAAGAATGGGTTGCAGAGGGGAGACATCAAAGGCAGGATGAGTTCCAGTCTTCATAAAAATCACTCCACTACATTCTGATACATCCCTTTCTGTTCTCCAATCCATTTCCTTTTATCCCCCAGACACATGATTTAGAAATTATCTAATCTTTTAAAAGTGCTAGTTAGTTTCCAACTATTTGAGGTTTTCCCAGATATCTGTTATTGATTTCTAATTTATTTCCACTGTGGTCAAGAGAACATACTTTGCATGACTTGAATCCTTTTATGTTATGGAGACTTGCTTCATGGCTCAGAATGTGGTCTATCTTGGTACACATTCCATGTGCTCTTGAAAAGAATGTGTAATCTACCGTTGCTGGGTATGGCTATGTCCTATAAATGTCATTTTCATCAAGTTGGTTGATAGTCTTGTTCAAGTCTTCTATATCCTTACTAAGATTTTTTTTTCCTGTTAAGTCTTTCATTGAAATTGAGCCTATGCATAATCTAGCTCTAAAATCTGTGTCTTCTTATTCTATCAAACATTGAAAGAGGTTTTCAAATCTCCAACTATAATTGTAGATTTGTCAATTTCTCCTTACAGTTTTATCAGTTTTTACTTCAAGTATTTTGAAGCTGTTTTTAGGTGAACAAGCATTTAGGATTCTTGTGTCCTCGTGCTGAATTTGACTCCTTTAGCATTATGAAATAATCTTTATCCCTGATAAAGGAATTGCTCTGAAGTCTACTTTGCCTGATTTTTTCTTAATTTTTTTTTATTGGGGTATAGTTGTCTTACAATGTTGTTAGTTTCTACTGTACAGTGAAGTTCCCTGTGCTATACAGCAGGTTCATATTAGTTATCTATTTTATACATATTAGTGTATATATGTCAATCCCAATCTTCCAATTCATCTCCCCCCCTGCTGCTTTCCCCCCTTGGTGTCCATACATTTGCCCTCTACATCTGTGTCTCTATTTCTGCCTTGCAAACTGGTTCATCTGTACCACTTTGCCTGCTATTAATATAGCCGCTCCTACTTTCTTTTGATTGGTGTTAATATGGTATATCTTTTTCTACCCTTTTACTTTTAATCTGTCCTTTATTTTCAACATGTGTTTTTTGTTGGTAGCATATAGTTGGAACTTGTTTTTTTTATCCAATCTGACAAGTTCTGCCTTTTAATTGGGGTATTTAGAATATTTATCTTTAAATCTCTTGAAAAGATAATTGACTGTTTAAGCAAAAATAGTAAGTGTGAAGCTTATAGCATATGTAGATGTAGAATATGAGGCCCCAACAGCACAAAGGCAAGAAGAGAGAAATAAAAGTCTTTCATTGTAAGGTTCTTAAACTGTACGTCATGTGGTATATCACTTGAATGTAGACGGGTATGTTAAAGATGTATATACTATAACCTTAAAGCAACCACTGAAATAAAAGAATTACAACTAATAAGCCAACAAAAGCCATAAAATGGAATCATGAAAAAAATACTCAATCTAAAAGAAAGTAGAAAAAGAAGAAAAAAAGAACAAAGAACAAATGGAACAAATAGAAAACAAATAGCAAGATGATAGATTGAATCTAACCATATCAATAATTACATTAAATGTATATGTTCTACACACCCTGATTAAATGGTAATGATTGTCAGATTAGGTAAAAGAGCATATGAAACACTCATCAGGTACTGAGCTAAGTACCTTACATAGTCTCATTAAGTCCTCTTTTTTTTTTTTAAATTTATTTTTATTTATTTTTGGCTGTGTTGGGTCTTTGTTGCTGCGCGTGGGCTTTCTCAAGTTGCGGCGAGTGGGGGCTACTCTTCATTGCGGTGTGTGGGCTTCTCATTGTGGTGGCTTCTCTTGTTGTGGAGCACGGGCTTTAGGCGCATGGGTTTCAGTAGTTGTGGCATACGGGCTCAGTAGTTGTGGGTCGCGGGCTCTAAAGCACAGGCTCGGTAGTTGTGGCACATGGGCTTAGTTGCTCCACGGCACATGGGATCCTCCCAGACTAGGGCTCAAACCCGTGTCCCCTGCATTGGCAGGTGGATTCCCAACCACTGCGCCACCAAGGAAGCCCTCATTTAAGTCCTCTTAACAATCATGAGGTTATCATCGTGTCCTCATTTCAAATATTTAACAAATGAGCCTCAGAGAGGTTAAGTAACTTCTCCAAGTAGCAAAGCAGGGAATCACACTTGGGCACTGCAGAGTGCTAGTAAGCCTGTATGTAATACTTGCTTCCTTCCCCTCCCTCCAATTCAACAGCATTGAGTACCTGCTACATGGAGGAACTGTCCCAGGAGCTGTGCCACAGGACAACTCTGATAACTGTTTGGGATGAAATCCAGCTTAACCAACTGAGTGACCACAGGCTATGTATAGTACTTCCTTAAGCTCTAGTCTCCTCATTTGTAAAATGGAATTAAGCATACCTGCCTCATAGTGTTGTTGCGATGATAGATTCAAGAAAGTCCAGTGGATAGTGTGTGTCACGTGGGGGTGGTGAACTGCTTTTGGTACTTTAACCTGCACCCTGCAGATCACACAAGAAATATCAATTTGTACAATTCCATGTAAAAACCAAAATAGTATTAGAGAAGAGTGACATTCACTGTCTTCCTGTTTGACCTGCTGCATTACAGAAATAGACCATAGAGGTCTCATTTTTAATTTCCGGCATTATACGAAGTCTGGGTTTCTTCTTTGAGAATCTTAGCAATGCAATGAATCAGTCTTCTTCTAGAGAAACCTTTCAACTCAACTATTACATTTATGAATTAATTTTGTTTTCCTGAAGTAAAAGTGTCAATCTTATTTGTTTTCCAAATTAAGGGGTTTAGATTCCTCACACTTTCACTTTCATACTGGACATCTATACTGGGGACCTGGAAGGAATAACTTCAACTTAGGTTGTATTAATATTATTATAACAATAATTAAAAAAAAAGAATTTACACAAGCATTATCTTATATCTGATATATTAATATAGAAATTAAAAAATCAAAATGCAGTCCTGGGAGTTAAGCAGACAAAAAAATAAAAACCAAAACAATCAAACCACATATGATTCCAGCATCACATAGAACCTTTAAATGTATTTTCTTTCAAAAGAGAAAATCAATAAAAAAAATTGTTTAGATACAACATGAATGTCAGCAGAGCAGGAAGCCAATCAGTCTTTCAATATCATAGCACTGCTTTTCTAAGCAAATAACCGAAAGACACAAAATTTCAAAGATATTTTATTCAGAATTCTCCATCTAGGAGAAAAGATATATAACAATGTGCACACATGCTTTAATAACTTATTTCACTGTACAACTTGCATCCCATACAATGGTACAATAAATCAGCAAAAGAAAATAATTAGCACTTAAATAATCTATCATGTAAATAGCACTGAATACAGGGTTCAACAAGGTGGAATCTGTACATTTTTTCATGACTGAGCCAGAGCATCTGTCAATCTAGTTGAGTATGTGTCTAAAAATCGAGATGTCTACACTTTTCTTATTAGTGATGTGAAAGGCTATTAGGACCTATGTTGGTTTTGGTTAAATTTGGTGGGTGAGAGCAGAGGGGCTCTATCACTTTTATCCCTTTCTTATAAATACTTTTCCCTTTTATGTTACTTCCACAGTTTTAAATAAAAATATATTTTATGCTTGTGTATACTATTTTGTCAATACTGTTCTAGCACAGAATTATGTTAATTGGTTATTTTATAGCTAGCAAAATGGTCCAAACACATTAAGGAAACAAAAGAAATTGACCACTTAGTTCTGCCAAAGTAGCACCTAGTAAAACAGCATGTCAGTAACGTTTCTCCTGCTAGTCCTCCTACATGCAGGCAAAGAGACGTGGCAACAACTTCAAAAACACGGGCAGAAATTTAAGGAAGAAGATACTATTCCTGTTCCTGAAAAAAAATCTTACTAGTTAGTATTTCTCTATTGCATTTAATAATCTCGGAGTTATAATGATTGCTAAATCAGAGGAAGACTATACAAGAGGAAAACAAGATAAAAAATGAGTGACTAGTGAAATCTGAACTTTTTCCAAGAGATTATATTTTCCAAGAAAAAAAAAAGGCACAGGAGGTATACATTTCAATTTGGCTCAAAAATAATGAAAATTAACTGAAAAAAGTTGGCAATAACTACTGAAACATAAAATCCAATTCTCTACGTTTTCTGTGACAGAGCTCAACAAACAAACAGAAAAACACCCTGATTGTGGTTCACCATAATCGGGACTATACATACTGCCTGATGTTTCTACACAGACTGAATCCCAAGGACTAAGTCTGCAAAGTAGGATCGAACAATTGATTTCAATAAAACATCTGCTTGATCAATATTTTCTTTCTAAAACTTAACCTATGTTCAAGCTAACTTCCTTTTGTGGAACTGAAACGATTTAAATGCTCTAATTTTTAGCTGACTGTAAAAGTATTACAGTAATCCTACATACCAAGGAACACCAAGAGATGGAAAGTCAACTAGTATTATATCTGTGAAAGCTAACTCAGATTTCACTTGGATACTTGTAAACCATGAATCATAAGTTTCAAAAAAACAGTAGTTGTGGTCAAGTTTATATCCTATATCTTTAAAAGATACCAATAATATTTATTATAATTGTAAACATACGTCTGTCTCCCAAGAGAGCACATCCAGGAAAAGGTGCATTTATTGTAACTGCACCTAACATCCCCTTACAGGCTTTCTGTGACAACTGCAGTGTAACTAACTACCATTGCTGAGTAGGACTCTAGGCCACAACCCGAGGGAATCATGTTTCCCCAATACCACGGAGCTACTTTACCAGCAATTATGATCGTGACGCAACATTAACAAGTTACACATTTAAAAAGTCATTAGAACATCTCGTTCTTGGACACTAGTATAGAAAGGTCTTCCAAAGATAAAGGAATGGAGGCCTGGTTTAATTTTCTCAGCTAGAGCCATTATTATGTTAAGATCGCCCTCTGCTGTTAAATCAAGGTCTATCTTCAGGTTCCGAAGCGATTTAAAGGGCTTTTTCCCCTTCTGCCTACAAATAATAATAAAAAAGAAATTATAACACAGAAAATGTCCAAAGGGAACAAAACAGAAGCAACGTATGAAGGTTTTTCTTCCATTTAGGAGTCTGACTTACGTATCATCTTCTATATATTTTATTAGTGTCAAGGCTTTTCTGTGAAGGACGAGCAGAAACTGTGCAAGGAAAGTACTCCTGAGAGACAGACCGGGTTTCAAATGAAAGATCTGCAGGAGAATGAAGCGTTTTTATAAATAATTTGCCCCGTTCTACTTATACACAGCATGTTTCTGTCTCAGCGCTGACAGTGCCTGGCAGATAACTCACGTTAGAGCAGCTAACCACTTCCACAGATGCGCCCTGACACACAGGAGGAGGCGGAGGTATGGGTCTGGGAGTCATCTAACAGTTCTGTTTTATCTTTAAGAACTGACTCAAATTTTTCCTTCTGCCTTAGACTGTATCCGTGTTCATTTTATTTGTCATTAAAAATCATGATATAAGTTACTTCTAGCTGTGTTACTTAACTTTTCTCTGCCCACATCTTCAAATAAAATTGGAGCTACCAGAGGTGAGCCGTGCTTAGACTATGGTTTTTTTTTTTAAATAAATTTATTTATTTATTTATTTATTTATTTTCGGCTGTGTTGGGTCTTCGTGGCTGCGCGCGGGCTTTCTCTAGTTGCGGCGAGCGGGGGCTACTCTTCGTTGTCGTGTGTGGGCTTCTCATTGTGGTGGCTTGTCTTTGTTGCAAAGCACAGGCTCTAGGCGCGTGGGCTTCAGTAGTTGCGGCTCGCGGGCTCTAGAGCGCAGGCTCAGTGGTTGTGGCGCATGGGCTTAGTTGCTCCACGGCATGTAGGATCTTCCTGGACCAGGGCTCGAACCCGTGTCCCCTGTGTTGGCAGGCGGACTCTTTACCACTGCGCCACCAGGGAAGTCCTAGACTATGGTTCTGAGATATTCATATTTTTCTATTCTGGGGGGGTGGGGGTACATGTGTAGTGGTAGAAGGATTTTATTTCTGCTTGGGAAGCATGGAATTACATGACTTGGGATTATCTTTGAACTTTGTAATATGTCACAGATCACATAGACCTGGATCCAAAATTCCTAGTCAACCTAACAATTATGTTATTTCAAAGCTGCATCTATGACACTGTTTCTTGGCCTGATCCCCAGAAAGATAATTATGACAAATCTCTGTTATCTTAAGAAATAAGACCCATATAATCTAAAATTTTCTTCAAAATCTAGATTTTTTTCAAAGGAATGAGACAATAAAGATGCTATCATGTAAATAAGTTTTAAAGACATTGTTTGCTCAATTAAGGCAAATAAACATTTGTACAATATCCCCCTTACCAAAAGAAAACACCCTTGGGTTATAAGTTAGTGCTTAGAATTAAAACATTTATTATTTGAACTGGGGGATGCTGCATCTTTAATTGTTAATATACAGGCTACTCCCCTCTAACAATTCAGAAGAAAAATAATTTTGACACTTTAGAAAGATCAGAGACTCTACAAAAGGACTTAATTCTAAATTATATATATAGTATAGGCAGTGTGGGATATATTGAAAAAGAAAACATGTCATACCATTCACTCTGACAATCTCAGGTTTAACATTTACCTGATCCAGGAAGGCTTTTACTAGAGTGTCTCTGTGTAAGACATCTTGAAAAATATTCCTATGAAAAAAAACAGGCCAAATGTTGAAATGATTTCCACAACCTCTCATACCAGCCAATAAATTAAATTCTTAGAAGTGGGATTATAAACATATTTATAAGAATTAGATATATATATATTTGAAAATATAAAATACATACTCATTTTAACTCAAGGATACATTTGTCTATTACTGGAGTTTGTCAGGCCACAATGTAATTATTTTCTCTCAAATAGTATAAGCAGTCCCAGGAAGGGTATGTATGTATCTATCATACACATTATAAAAAAATACCGTGAGCCTCAGGCGGTTAATAAATATAATTACCAATCCCGCCATCTCAAAAATATAGAACAGCAACAAAAATAAACACATACCACTACTACCAAAAACCAAAACAAAATAAAAGGTTAACTTCACATACTAATAACTTCTAATAAGTAGTTTAGGAAGAAAAAAAGGTAAGAGGACGAATGCTGGGTAACATTCAAGTGGGATTAAGGAACACACACAGATGACTATCTGCAACATCTTGACCACTGGGTTTGTATCCACAAGCCCATCATCTGGCAAGTAACATGAATCAGCTACCTAAGAAAATGTCAGCTACATTGGCAATGAGCAGAGTAAGAAGTTAAGTTGTAATTCACACTTGAGATAATGTTTATCTACCACACAACCTAGGATATAGTAGGTTCTTAAAAAAGACTGTCCCTTTCCCAACCCCCTTTGATCTTTTCTCTTCTTCTTTCCCCTTCCTTGCCTTCTACTTCCCTAAGGAATTTACTGGGATGCTAGGTTATACGCAAGTCAGAGGGTAATATAACATTTACTAAGGTAAGCAATTTTTAACTGAAAAGAAAGACTGAAAATAGTAAGGATCATCATATAACTGACAGGAGTAGCAGGGAAGGAGGTGTGTGCGCAGAGGTAATAGGAAAGTACCTAAAATTTCCCAGTTTTAGGAGATGGGTGTTCCCTACTACAGAAGAAGGAAACTCAGAAGGGGGAAAAATCAGCATTTCACAATTACTGGCTGTCCAACTGGTGGCCAGTGTGGGCACTGACAACCTTTCTCTGGCTTTGGAGAGAGAATTCAGCTATTTAAGTCTAGTGTTCTGAACGTATCTGTTTCATAAATTGATTGTATTGGTCATATGTGAATTAGGTGAAGCAAAGTGTTAAAAAATTCCCCCAAAAGCACTCTCCAGGAACCCACCAAAAAAATAGAAAAAAAAAAAAACCAAACACTTTAGGAAAGAAGAAAATGCTTGAAGGATCAGATTAATTTTGAGAATTTTGACACGTGTGCCAAAATTACCTATATGTGAAAACTTAGGGACCTGAAATTCTTATTTTGACCAATTTGTTTTCTAAACCAATTCCCCTAAATCTTTCAAAGGACCCAACAAGAACACCAGAGAGCTGGGAAAAGCTGGGTCCTAATGAAGCCATCTTCCTGCACCTAGAGACACATGAGGCTGGGGATCCCTTGGACATGGTGTTTCCTTGCTATGCTTTTGGGCAACACCTTCTGTCTGACTACTGGTGCTTCACATGTCTGTTGCCTCAGCTCAAAATTTTTCTTCAAGACACAGGACAGGGTTGCTTGCTCCAATTTTACTGCTGCCTTGTACACTCAAACCTCGATTATACTAGTTAACATTTATTGAGCACATTCTATGTGCCAGGCACTTTAAACTGATTAAAGAGAACCATGATAGTATACTATAATTTCTTTTCCTGATTTCAGAACATCATTTAAGTGTTTTATAATTCAGATTTATCATCTTTTTTTTTTTTCTAGTTGAGTCCACATTCAACATGTTACTATCATTACTTTTTTTCTTGTTAATTTACTGATCAGACTTTATGGTAAGAAATGAATAAAACAATATAAAATGCAAAGTAAAAGAATGCTCTATTAATATATTTTGACAGTTTTGCCATATTTTATATTTATATATCAAGGAAAAACAGACTTAGAGAATTACCTCCTTAGTTAATAAGGTTTAGTTAATAAGCCTTTTATGACTCTTACACACTAGTCTATAAGCAATGTAAGGAGCTGGGGCTGTCTGGTTGGCCACTATTAACCTTAGCACCAAGTACTGCACCTAGGGGCTCAATATACATTTGTTAAATAAATACTTAAATACTTATTTTTAAGCACTATTCTGACCTATCTTACGGGAAACACAATTATATTAAGAAAAGCTGACATTTAAGAAAAAATGCTTGATTAACCAAATACTTCTTCCAGTATAATTCTCCTAGTAATATTTCTTTCCTTTTAAACACCAAATTGTTTGTTTTCTTTCTACTCATAAAAGATACAGTTGTCTAATATTGCTTAATGACAATATCAAAAAGCAGGGCACGACATACAAATCAGGAGTGAAGCTTTCGTCCGTGTAGATGATGGTATCCTGAGCCATGTCTTCCTCTGAAGTGGCTCTCCAGAATGCTGCCAGCTCTGACCTCATGTATCTACGCTGATTATAAATATGTTCGTGACAGGGTGGCATCTGCTTGACGGTGTTGACGTCCACATCTATGTGCGTGGTGGGATAGGGCGCGTACATGACTTGCCGGAAGGGAAGCACAAAGCTTCCAGTTGAATCCTGTTATAAACGAAAAGAAAATTTACTGAGAGAGGAACCAAGATGCGGAGTAGAAGGACGTGCTCTCACTCCCTCTTGCGAGAGCACCAGAATCACAACTACCTGCTGGACAGTCATCGACAGGAAGACACTGGAACTCACCAAAAAACATACCCTACATCCAAGGCAAAGGAGAAGCCACAATGAGACGGTAGGAGGGGCGCAATCACAGTAAAATCAAATCCCATAACCGCTGGGTGGGTGACTCACAGACTGGAGAACACTTATACCACAGAAGTCCACCCACTGGAGTGAAGGTTCTGAGCCCCACGTCAGGTTCCCAACCTGGGGGTCTGGCAACGGGAGGAGGAATTCATAGAGAATCAGACTTTGAAGCCTAGTGGGAATTGACTGCAGGGCTTCGACAGGACTGGGGGAAACAGAGACTCCACTCTTGGAGGGCACACACAAAGTAGTGTGTGCGTCGGGACCCAGGGGAAGGAGCAGTGACCCCAGGGGAGACTGAACCAGACCTATCTGCTGGTGTTGGGGGGTCTCATGCAGAGGCAGGGGATGGCAGTGGCTCACCATGGGGACAAGGACACTGGCAGCAGAAGTTCTGGGAAGTACTCCTTGGCGTGAGCCCTCCCAGAGTCTGCCATTAGCCCCAGCAAAGAGCCCAGGTAGGCTCCAGTGCTGGGTTGCCTCAGGCCAAACAACCAACAGGGAGGGAACCCAGCCCCACCCATCAGCAGTCAAGTGGATTAAAGTTTTACTGAGCTCTGCCCACCAGAACAACAGTCAGCTCTACCCAGCATCACTCCCTCCCATCAAGCCTCTTAGATAGCCTCATCCACCAGAGGGCAGACAGCAGAAGCAAGAAGAACTACAATCCTGCAGCCTGTGGAACAAAAACCACATTCACAGAAAGACAAGATGAAAAGGCAGAGGGCTATGTACCAGATGAAGGAACAAGATAAAACCCCAGAAAAAGAAAATTTACTGTCTTTTACTCCAAAAGATATGAAGAACTATCTTTTAATTAAAAAAAAAAAACTGGCTTTAACTTAGCAAATCCAGCTCTAGAAATTTATCCTGGAAAATGAATCATGATTGTGTGCCAAATTCCAGTGATGTGTGTGTTACAGCACTGGGTTAGACAGTAAAACGCCAGAAACAACCTAAGTATCCAAAAAGAGAAGTGATTAAATAAATAAAAATGGTTTATTGTTTAGCTGCTAAAAATTAAGTTGCCAATGTTTATGTGTTGATATTGAAAGATGTTCACAATACACTGTGAAAAAGGAAGTTAAAACATGTAAAGTATAATCTAATTTTTTTGGGGGGAGGGGAAGATATGAAAAAAACACTAACAGAAGAAAAAAAGATCAGAAAGAAATATGCCAAATATTAACAGGGCTTATTCATTGGATTATGAGATTACAAGTGGCTTTTTACATTCTTCTTGATTATTCATATATTCTGTTAAGTCTCAATGAATATGTATTTTTATAGTAAGTAAAAAATGTACTTCTTTCCAGGTATAGTCAGTTGGGTGGGTAGCCAGCTGCCATATAACAAGTACCTACTGTTATAATGTCAAAGTATTCTCTGGAAAGCTATACAATTTAAACTTGCGTGGAAAACTCTTAACAAATATTTTTTCATTAAATTATAGTTTCAAGTTTTCCACTATGCATTTGGTATAGGTCCCTTTTAGGGATAAAATTATACAATAAATGAGATGATGCTGAGGAAACAAAAGTACTAAGTACCTTATTACGCCTTTGATAGGAGAAGTTCTAATTTTCAGATTTGTACAATTCAAATCAAAAATGAGTTCCTCTTAAGTAGTTTCTGTATTTAAACACTATTATTCTCAGCTCAGAGCACGCACATTATTGAAAATGTAAAAGCTGAAAATAATTTTTATTTGCAACAATTTTTAGTATTTTTTTCTTTCATTTTACTATACCTATATCCTCAAGAAAGTATTCACTCTGAGAGACTCACATAGCCATTAGGAAATCTACTTCTTCACACCTTTGACTATAATTGAAACATCAATAATAGATTCAATAAAGTGAATAACAATTCCCCATAATTATTGAAAATAATTGCTAATTTATATTTATCTGTTTTGCTCCTTGAAAAGCAGACTCAAGTAAATAAAGGAAAAATATAAAATAATTTTTTTTTATGTATATATGTGTGTGTGTGTATACACACACACACATACATACATCCAGGAATTGCTCGAGTCCTGTACACTGTTTCAAGATAGGAAGCAGCTTAACATTTTTTCAATAAATGAATATGGTACTTTAAACATAAAATGGTAACACCAAAATTCAAATCCGTTCAGTAAAAAAAGAAATGTTCCCATTTAGTTATGGAACTTGATTCAAGCACATATTAAAAAAAAAAAAAAAACCTGAGGCCAGACAGGCAGCTACAGGAAACCAGAGAGAAACACAAAGAAAGTTATTCTGTGATGTTTCACTGATACTAACTATAAATTCATATGACACGTACTCCACGTTCAGACCTGCGTAAAGGAAGTCAGCTCCTTGGCATATAAACATGAGACACATTAAATGCTAATATTCAAAATATATGTATAAAGATTCTCAAAAATGATTTAAAAAAATTGGGTTCACCTGTGATAAATGGACACTATACCTTTAGTAGGCCTTGTACAAAGAGCCCTGACTCGTATTTAAATGATGATTCTGCTTCACATAATCTGGAGCATTTTCTCTCTGCTGGAGTCAGAAAAAGGCATAATGTTCTTACTATCTGTAAGTGAAAATATTTTAGCATTAAAATATGAAGTAAAAAGGTCACTGGTTTGCTTATGAAAGAGATCTGAATAGAAATTTCAATTGTTATTGTCAATAAAATCTATTCTGAGAAATAAGTATTCCATGGTCAACTGGAATAGTCTATGGGATATCACACTTGTTGCTTAAAATAGGTATTCTGTGGTCAAGTAAGTTTGGGAAATGTTAGTAAATTTACTGTATGGTATCTCAAAACCTTTAACATTTGAATACATATTGTGACTCTCCAGGTGACTGAAACAATATGCAGACTTTCTCAAACTTACTTGACCATGGAACCCTTATTCCTAATCTTATATTCGGAAATAATGACCTAATATAATTATTGATTGTATCTCCACCCAGCAACAAGTGTGTTTCAAACAAGTAAACAGTTTGGACGAGAAAACTAAATGCAGTTAAATCAAGCAGAATTATGGCTTCTGTTAATAGTTCTACATGTAAAATCCCATTACAATGAATATCTAAGTGTCTAACTCCTTCAACAGAATGAGAATTAATTCTTTCAAATTTAATTTAAAATAAGCTAGCCATTGGTTGGGGATTAGAAACCTATCATTCTAACAGGATTTGATCATAGTTCTATTAGGAAAAATAAAAAGCCATCTAACTACCTTGGAATTCAGACTATATTCAGAGTTTTTATATTAAAGCAGTGGTTTTCAAACTAGTGATGGCAACCTTTTCTTAAATTAAAAAGAGAAAAGATAAAAGGGAAGCTATTAAACTAGAAGAGGATGTGGGATGAGAAAAATGTTTGAAAAACAGAGCCCCAACCATGGAGGCTTTCTCCCTCCAAGAAGCAACTGGGAAGGCCCTGTGGAACCTGACGGCTTCGGAGGACACAAATTGAAAGCTACCTTCCTTGGGTAACAGAAATAGTAAGTCACTAGATGTAATGTAATAACAGAGGTAAGCTAACCTGTCATAAATGGTTGTACCAGAAATTTAATTTTGGTAAATCAAGGGTCAAGTAATTATACAGGGTAGCTTATTATATTACAGAAAAAAAAAATTATGAATATATTTGTCAAGCAAATAATCATTCCTAATATATTTCCTGTGTAAAACTTAGAAAAATTAGGTTTGTTTAAACTGATAGATATGTGCACTTTTCTCTCTCTAATTAATGATCAGTGAAGAAAAGTACAAAATCCCTTAGTTTATTACCTAATGCTTGGAAAGGTAACTGTTCATTAATTATTTATTAACTCATAGAGCACTAAAAGAAATGGTCACAAATGTTACTGAATAAGATATAACCTCTATCGATCACTAAATAGCAATAGGTCCCTAAAAGGAATAGATTTAGGGGGAAAAGCAAGATAGTGAAATCAAGATGAATGATCAGATACCATTTCTTTGTAATTAGTACCAAAAGTACATGGCTATCTTCACATTTATTAAAGATAACATTAGGAAATAGAAGACAAATATTTTTAAAAACATCTGATTTTAAAATATTCTCAAAACCATTTATACAGTACTGAGACTAGTATTTATGAATTATCACAATGAAACTGATAAATGACTTCCTATTCAAACAGTTTACTTTAAACTCATTTTTGCCACAGAGTGTCACAGTAATTTGGTCAGATTATGTTGCCTCCTTATACTATTAGATCATCTTGACTGCAACCTAACCTTTAAATTACAATCCGTAATATGTTAGCAGTTTAAAAAAGTCAGATCATTTGCTGGATTATAAAATAAATTACCTTATTTACTTTCTCCGCACTGCTACCTACTACAACAGAACAGCCACATGTCTGCAAGTGGGAGCTGATGGCACTATAAATTGAAAAAAAAAAAAAAAAAAAAAAGATTATAGCTTTACATGATGAACACCAAAGCTCTGATTATAATGTCATCTTTTATTTCTATAGTACTTTGCATTTTCCACCACATGCCTCTCACAGATTCTACTTGAACCTTAAAACAATGCAGTTAGTAAAATATTACCATTTTATCGTGGAAGAAACTGAGGTGTAGAGAGGTTAAGTGGTTAATTTTAAGTCAAATGGGATTCAAAGTAACATGAATGGCTGACACTGAGCAGAGTCAGGACTAAAGAGCTCCTGGTTCAAGCCATGTGAGGCCTGGAGATTAAACAAGCTCACACCTCTAAGACTCCATCATGAACCTAAAGGAGAAGACTGTAGACATAAAAGCAAATACTTTATCCTTTCACTCCTTATTTTTTAAAATAAAATTTTGTGATAATCTGTAATTGTAAAGAAACACTCAAGTAGGAGATGAGATTATACGTGTAGATGCAGTACTTAGTTAAGGGACTTAGCACATAGGCACTCAATAAATACTGGTTATTATTATTGTTATTATCACTTTCTTAGAAGAAATATAAATAGAAAATGTAAGCTATTAGCTATTATTATGTGCTTATATGTGCCATGCACTGTTTTAAATGCTTAATATGATTTATCTCACTCAAGGCTTACAACAATCCTATGAAGTAGGTACTACTAATATTCCCATTTTATAGATGAGGTAATGGAGGCACAGAGAGTTCAGGTGGCTTGCCAGGAAGTAAGCAGTAAGCAGAGAGTTCAGGTGGCTTGCCCAGGGTTACACAGCAGTAAGCTAGGAAGTCTGGTTTTAGAGCTCACACTTTTAAGCACTAAAATCTATTGTAAAATGGAAAGGATCAGTACAAATATGAATAATTTTCTTTTCTAGGCCGAAATAAGTCTATCCACAATGCAACTTAATTTGAAAGGATTCTTAGTTTCAGCTTTAATGAGAAGAAAAACAAGAAACCGGAACCAAACAAGGGTCCAAGAATTCTTGTCTGGGTACTACGGAAATTCAGCTTCTTTAAATATTAAATAGAGTA
This sequence comes from Balaenoptera musculus, assembly GCF_009873245.2. Classification (NCBI taxonomy): domain Eukaryota; kingdom Metazoa; phylum Chordata; class Mammalia; order Artiodactyla; family Balaenopteridae; genus Balaenoptera; species Balaenoptera musculus. Next base: position 40,636,482 of record NC_045790.1, on the reverse strand, counting down.
ACATCAAATATATCATAGGCATGTGATAAGTAAAGAAGTAACACAAAGCTAAGCAATAGTTCAGATATGCATTTTGACCCTAGAATAATGAAGGCAGGCATTCTGTTATTATTTTCTTCCTTCCCAATCTCGTCACAGGTGAGCGTAAGATTTGCATCTGCTTCATCCAGCTTTTACAAAAAGAAACAAAATTCTTACTTGAGAAGAAAGCCTTCATGACAACTGTCACCAATATCATCATCATTGAGAACTGTATCAGCTATCTGAAATGCACCAAAAAAAAAAATTTATTCTGGCTGTAACAAAACGCTGAAATGACACTTTTAATACACAAGTTTTCTGAAGTCTAGGCTCAATATAACACACTGCCCTCATTTCTGAGCATCACAAATCCCCATAAAACAATCTGTGTGCATCACTACAAACTTGCAGAACAAATGATGTGAAAGCTGGTCAGACAGCTTAAGCAACAATGCTTACAAGAACAATTTCCTCTTCTGAGCCGTCACAATCAGGAGACACATCTTAATTACAAAGTCAGGGAGCAACAAAAATAGTTTCCTAAAGATTTCTCTATACACGCATAGCGTGTAATTCCTAATGTCCTCAACAAATGAATGATTAAGGAAATCAGATTAGTGAAGGTAAGTGAACTTCCATTAACTGCCAGTGATTTGTACACTGCTTTGTTACAAAAAGTACTGCATTAAATACTGATTGATTCTCTAAGGTCTGAAATTCTCTCACTTAGGAAATACAAAAGTGGAGAAATTAACTTAATAAATTTAATTGTATCATATTACCATTACTGACCAAAAAGCCTCTGGCCATAAAATTCAGGATTTTAAGTGTGTTTGTTAAAGTGGCTAATAATTCATATGAATAGTATATATGACAAAAAAATGTATATTACTAAAATTAGAATATTACTAATATACATCATAGTAATATAACTCAAGGGAATTGATAAAGCGTACCATTGCTCCTATTTAACATTACAAGTGAGAACTTACATTTATTTCTTCAGGGACACTGTGGGATTTCATAGATGAAAGCAGTTCCATTACAGGAATTACTTCCCCAGTAAGCATTGGAATAATACTCTGACCCTGCATAAAAAAGTAAAATGAGGTGAAGAAAAGTCACACAATATAGGATAAAGTGGGCAATAAAAAATCAAAAACTGAAAGCAAAGAATAATACCCTTTGATAGAAATACTTGATAACTTGTTCAAACACAGCCCCAAACAAGTCTACTACTCCAAAATATTTCTATTTCTAAAGGATTTACATGCTATTTAAAACTCCTTTTCATTCTTCCGGGAATAATTTTCTTTTTTTCTCTTTTTTTTGGCTGCACTGTGCAGCATGCGGGATCTTAGTTCCTCAACCAGGGATCGAACCCATACCCCCTGCAGTGGGAGCACGAAGACTTTTTTTGTTGTTGTTAATTAAATATCTTTATTACGGGAAAGTTTCCCATATCCCATACTATGCCTAGAATATGTTAACTCATTGAAAGTATACAGTTTTTTGTTTTTTTTTTTTTAATTGGGGCTACATTTGTTTTACAATGTTGTGGGAGGATGGAGTCTTAACCACTGAATCGCCAGGGAAGTCCCAGGAATAATTTTCTTTAGTCAGAATGGAATCATTGGTTTATCATTTACACGAAATAATTAAATCACCACACCAAATTTAGAAAGGATCTCCTTTGAAATTTTATTTGAGATATAAGAACTTTTGTTAATCAAAGCTCACTGATGCATTTTATATTAAAAATGAGGAAAGCCAAGCATAAAAAGGCTTTGAAATGCTCAGCAGATAACTCAGTAGTAAAGTGTGAATCAATACTCAATCTCAGGACTTCCCTGGTGGTCCAGTGGTTGGGACTTTGCCTTCCAACGCAGTGGGTGCAGGTTCGATCCCTGATCATGGAGCTAGGATCCCACATGCCTCGTGGCCAAAAAACCAAAACATAAAACAGAAGCAGTGTTGTAACAAATTCAATAAAGACTTTAAAATTGGTCCACATCAAAAAAAAAAAAAAAAAATCTAAAAATAACCCCTCAATCTCTACATTCATAATAAGGTATAATCTACCCAAATGCAAATCAAAGTCATAATGTATATTTTTAAGAATCAATAAAGCAGACAAATTTTCTTCAGTGTTCTTTCAAGGTAATGCTACTACTTATTACATCTCAAAGATGTAATTTTAAAATCTGTAGTTTCTAGAATGAAATTGAAAATTCAATACAGAACACCACACACGTAAAGTGTCTCAAATACGGGTGCTCCCTCATTTATTCACTGCCACCACCACTCCCCCAAAATGTTTTGCCCATCCTGAATACGTAAACTTTTAGAGAGGCAGATGAAATTGTCACATGTCTATCAATTTTTAGCTACGCATGTTTTAAAATCACATATTATTTAAGATCTAACAATAAAACTTTTCCCCTCATTCACGTTTTATGAAATGATTATATTCAAACTCACTACATGCATATTCAAATTAGAACCCCTGTCATCCTTACAGTCAGTCCTTTTTTTGAGTGACCAAACCTAGTTTTCAGAGCCCCTTATCATATAAGTTGCTGAAGAATTTAAATGTGATGCTGTCTCTGGAAATTTTATCCTAATAGGCCCCCTTGCATCACACAGGAGGTTTTATTATTTAAAAAAAAAAAAAAAATCCATCCTGTAGTAACTTACAAACATAAAACCACTCATTGTTTTCACTTTTCAAAGTAATTTTTTAAATGTCTGCTTACAACTACAACAATCAACACATGCAATTCAAGAAGATTAATAACTGAAGCTGCGTTAAATTTGCTTCCTTGTAAAACGATTTTATCAGATGACAGTTATAAGCATCTAAAACTAGCACTGATTAAAGTTGTTTTAGACTAAGTATCATCCTCAAACAGTATTTATTGTTCAAAATAAAGTCACTGCAAGCACATGATATGAGATTTGCAAGAACTCGATTATCAGGTGACTCCTTTTCAGAAAGGATAGTTATGGGAAAATACCTTCCCTTAGGTGTAGGCATATATAGTATGTCATACACAGCATCTCAGACATTTATCATCATAAGCAAATGGATATGCTCATTGAAGCTTAACAACAATGACAAATCCTAGACGGCTGAACACAGAAGAGGCTCTAAAAGAAAATGCTTCCAGTTATTTCCTCCTTGGACTTCTCTAACTTGAACTTTTCAGCAGGTGAACGTTTCCCCTTTAAAAACCTCCAGTTTGTCCAAGTATACTTTCCTCCTGACATAGAAGGGATAGGATAACATTTTCAACAAAAGCCCTTAAACGAGAAATAAACCTTAATGTTAATAGTGGTCAACTTTTTAAGTACAGGTTTCTGGTTTGAAAAAAAATCCCAGAAAAAGGAGAATTTTACTGGGTCCTAAATTTTGTTATTTTGAGATAAGTCTACTAGTTACTCTGTAACTAGCAGGTACATCTAGAAGTTGGTGAAAGTCATCCCATTCCTTGGCACCCTGCTTACTGACCAGCAAGCAAAGGCTGAGCTTCTCTGAGTAAAGGGAAACATTTCCTTGTAAGTCTTAGAACTTGCCCCATAATTACCTCCTTCTGACTTTTGTAAAAGTTATTTACAAAAGTACAAACATAACAATTTTGTAAAGAAGATCATTTTATAGGGTTTTGTATTTCCCTTGTTCATGTTCCTGTAGTTTGACAAACTTTTAGAAAAAGTTCATTGTTTAAAATATCATTTGTCTCAGGCAAGCTAAAGAGAACCAGGGAGAAGGCTAGTTTAGACTGGAGTTTTAACAGAGGAGCAAGGAGGGTGGCCAGAAGCAATGAGAGTAAAAGCAAAGAGCACTTTCTCCTTCGGGGATTCGCCTTCTGAACGTCTCTGCCCTAGACTGAAATGTTTTGCAATTAATTTCCATAAGGGAAGCCATACCCTTGCAATCATGCTTCTCAAACCCTGGTGCCTGCTCCCTAAGGATGTTCAAAACCATGGGATAAACACAGCATGTTTTCCTGGAGACTTGATACCACTGGAAGCCCGAGTGGTAAGAAGGTGAGGAATATCACCGGCAAACTGTAATATTAAAACAAAAAGATATATCACGGAATAAAATGTAAATTGCATGAGTTTTAAAGATACAACACGGGACTTCAAAGAAATATGATGCTTAGAGCTGTGTCTGTACCCCCAGATACTTTAGGGGCACTCACTCTCCTGTTACAACTACTTCTGTGGAAATGTTTGAGAAGCAATACCTTAAAAAAAAAACAAAACTCATATAGAATTTAAAATTTTTACTATGAACAAGTTATCCAAAACTTATCCCGTGCAAACAGAAAAAAAGGGAAGCAAAATATTAATTTGTGGATGCAATTATTATTATCCTTTATTTATTTAACTCTTCAGGTCTAAGATATGGAAGTTTTCATCCAGTTTATTCCATTTATCTTCATAAAGATTCTGTTCGTGCTCAGGCTCACTCTGTCAAACAAATATGTCTTCAAGGCCTTAACAGAAGCAGCCCTTAGCTTTATACAGACATATGTAGTGGGTTTAGCAGTGTGTGGTAATATGCAATCTGCACCTTACCTGATCTTCCATTCTCTCTGTGCCTTCCAAGATGATCTTCTGGACATTTTCTTGCCTTTCCTGAGCGAGAGAAAATTCATTAAAATAAAAAAAACCACAACATTTTGATACTTGTTTATTTTTCACAATACAGTTAAATGGCAGACATCTTCTTGGGTAATTTAGTTCATGGGAAAAACACGTTCCACTTTAGGGCAAAAAAAAAAAAGTGGGGGGGATTAACCCAACAAATCCATGCTCTCATAGACAATATGAAATAAAATAAAAACACCCTTTTTGTCTGCAGTTAAAAACAGATAATGTGACAGAAAGAGTCAATGTAACATCTGCATAGTTTCAGAAAGGAAACTAATGATTTGTACTTTTCAAATTAGATAAGATCTAGATGAATCTAGTGACTATACAGCTTCCAGATTTTAAATGATTTTCATAAGCATGTGAGAAATAAGGAGGCAAGCCTGCAAACACAGTAAAAAAACTCTTCTTTTAAAAGATACTATTTTTCCTTGCTATTTGGTAAAAGCCTTATAAAATCAGTAAGGCTTTAGTGGACTTCCATGTTAGTATCAAACTGCAAAGCAGAAAGGAGAATTAAATTTGTTCTTCTCATCTGCCAAAATTACAGTATATGGAAATATAATTATCACTATATATTAAACTATAAGATTAGGGGACAACAATGATTTCCTCTAGCTCAATCTACAAAATTAAAAGGAATATCTCCTGAAAACCATTTGGTCCAACTTCTTCGTTTTACAAATTTGGGAACTTGGCAAAGAAATTAAAGGGACCAAAGGTTATTTGGGCAAAGGGTTACGAAACTATTGTTCTGAACTGCTTACACCCACACAGTGGTAAGTGAAAGACAGGGTCATGCAATGCAGAAACAAAAAGCTTTTAGAGTCAAAGGCTCCCAAGACAAATCCAGACTCTAAAATTTATGTTTCCTTATTTCTCTAAGCTTCTGGCTTTCTATTTACAATGTGATGCTATCATCTCCTACTTTCCAGGGTTAGAAGACCACAGACATCAGCCTAGATCTATCCGTACCTAATAGGGTAGAAGCAAATAACAGCTCCTTTTTGAAGTTAATTGCATGTAATTTCTAAAAATTAGATAAAAATGTATCAGAAGGTAAACTTTCAGTGGCTAGGTTAGCATGCTTAATAAGCTTCCAAACCCACTCACCTTGTGCATCCATATCCTTCCCTTCCGGATAATGTGCGTTAATCTATCCACACACACTCTGTGAAGTGGGAGATAGAAACTCAGTTCCGTCTGGGGAAGTATAATTGATAGTCCATAGGTGCTCCTATCCCCATTCCAGTTTCCATCGAAGATTAATGAAACAATAATTACTCCTTTTTCAGACAAGACGAAAAACTTTACGTCTATCGCCCCACTCTCTGCATTTCGAAGGATTTCTCCATTGAGGGTATGGTTGGCAAGAAAAGTTATTTCTCCGTCGCTTAGAAGTAACTGTTCTGTCTTTGGAGCCCAAATGTGCCTTACTCTAGGACCAAGAATATTGTCCCAGTAAGCAAAGGTTGCTGCTAATAAAGGGGATTCACCACTTAAAGCAATCTCTGTCTTGGCAACAGCTGGAGAAGGTGGTGGACAGAGAGTCGACATCACTGCATCCCAACTGTCACATTATCCAAAAGCTCCAAGGTTATCTAAACAATGACATACAAAACCAGTGATTAGGTTCAGCGATTTTAAGTCATCCATCAAAAACGCAAATTTTGGGACTGACATATATACACTACTATATATAAAATAGATAACTAATAAGGACCTATAGCACAGGGAACTCTACTCAGTACTCTGTAATGACCTATATGGGAAAAGAATCTAAAAAAGAGTGGATATATGTATATGTATAACTGGTTCATTTTGCTGTACAGCAGAAACACAACATTGTAAATCAATTTTAAAAAAGAAATAAAAGGCATTCTAAGGTCAAAAAAACCCCCAAACCCTCAAATGATTTACGTATACGTGGTTTTCTCCTCTTCAGTCAAAAAGATTTGGAAGCATGTCTCCTACATGAAAGAGACATTAAACTAGCATGGCAGGTGCATATTAAGTGTTTGCGATATGATGATCGCAAAATGTACTACCATACATAGTAACATGCCACTTATATTCAGGGCATACACTTAGAAATCCAAAATAATGGCCTTAAAAAAAGCCTCTGAACATTAATATAAAATATTATATACTAAAGCTCATAGAATGGATCCTCACTGTTTCTAAATATCCAGCCTATATGCAATTCTAATATGATAGGATATTTGGTTCCTAAACCATAGGAACTAAAGGGAAACAAATTGAGAAAGGGAGGGCTCAGCTAGAGACCATGACACTTGTTGTGGGCTGAACTATGTCCCCCACAAAATATATGCTCAAGTCCTAACCCCCTGTATCTGTGAATGTGACCTTATTTGGAAATAGGTGTAATCAAGTTAAGATGGGGGTCCTAATCCAATGGCTGGTGTCCTTACAAGGAGAGAAAGATTTGGAGACACACAGACAGGGAAAACAGGGCCATGCGAAGATGAAGGCAGAAACTGGAGTGATGCAGCTACAAGCCAAGGAATGTGAAGGACTGCTGGTAACTATCAGAAGCTAAGAAGAGGCAAAGAACGATTCTTCCGTGGAGCCTTTAGCGGAGCATGCCCCTGCCAACACCTTATTTCAGACTTCTAGCTTTCAGAACAGAGAATACATTTTTCTCATTTTTACATCACCCAGTTTGTGGTACTTTGTTATGGCAGTCCACACCTGACAGCAGAAAACCTTAAAAAAAAAAAAAAAAAAAAGGCAAAAGCTTGCAAGAATACAACAATCTAGAACCATAAGAGAAAATGAGCAAAAAGTCCTCAATGCACTCAATGATTCTCTTTGGGTAACAGGATGCTAAAGCCCAATACTGGTGTTTAAAATGACAGATAAATACATTTAATATGCTATTCAAGAAAGCAGCGTAGCCTTTTATCATTGCAAAGAGAGTTCTACTAAACGGTTAAAGTAAAAAAGCTTTAGTTATTTAAAACATGTAGAGAACTAAATGATTGGATGGGCCCAGTCAACCTTTCAATCTACTGAGAAAACAGAGAAGAGGAATTGCCCAAGGTCACCAAGCCAGGCTGGAATCCAGGTCTCTTGTATATCTTAACCCACCCCATTGTATCACTCTGAAAGTGTACATTCAATGTGATGTTAATGTAAAATGAATCATTCCTGCCTAATATTAAAATTGAATACCTATGCATATTCAATACCAATTTCATTTAAACAAGTCTAAAATTGTGGAATCTATTCGTCATATAATGGTAAAGGATAGTAGTTAATAATAGGTGAACTATGATATATCTATCTTTGCCTGTATGATTGCTTTGGGAATTAACATTTTATCTGTAACTAAATTCATGTCAAAGTAAACCATTTTACTTAAAATAAAGAATTTGATCTACATCTTGTCAGGAGAGTTCAGAGATTGATGAAAAGCAAAAAAAAAACCCCAACAAAAAACGACTCTAATTTTAGAGTACTGTATGAGCACTTTTATCATGATGTCAAGAATAGTTATAAGTGCTTGGCAAAACGCTTTACAGCAGGTATGTGCAGAAATGGTTTAACACAAGAACAGTTCTTGTGTATTTTTTATTTTAGAAATTCATTTAGGAAATATTCACTTTTTAAATGTGTTATATCAATTTAATAGACTTAAGAGACTACAGTGGGTATAAGTTGTATAGTTTAAAATATCCACTGTTATGGATACAATTTAAACAGTCAGTTTATAATGACAGAATATAGGAATATAATCTGAATTGAAACTGTAATGATGCTATGATAATTAACAACAGCAAACTGGAGACCAAGGAGACGAATTAAGTAAACACAGAGCTATACAATTATATGGTAACATATTCTTCTTTTGTTCTTCCTTTTTGGATAAAAAAGGTGAATAATCATAAAGGCAATACTGCAACTCAAACATTTCATCATTATGTTGAAAATAAAAACACTTCCTTAAATGGAATTGAGCCCTGGAGCAGATATGGTTAGATTATGGGACAACTTTTTACCTGATTGTGAAAACTCAACTATTATAGACCACTAATTACATTCAGTCTCATTGCTAGTATCATTAGAAAGAGAATAAGGGACAAAGATTACGCTGAATTGTTTAGCTTTAAATCCTGCCAAAAGTCACAGAGGAGTACAGTTAGGAGAGTAGTAAAATGAGTCTACTAACACTTAAAGTCATCATCTTTGGTAAAGAAAATCCATACATACAGACATGGCTCAAAAAAATCAGTTCAAAATCAAGTCTTTTATCTATATATCTTATTTACATGTAGTGCTGGCTACACCAGAGAGTTATCAAACAAAAGCCGTAAGAGTCTTTGAGGGAAGCCAGGATTCAAATTGGGTGACACAGTGGCTTGCCACACTCCTGTAAACAAAAAACAGGGTTCATGAGGATGTACCCAATATACTTCCTGAAAATCATCCAACATATGCAGATGTAGAGATTATACTAATTATCACCTGTTAAAACTGTTAGCACACGGGTAGTCTTGAAGTTTTGCTTTTTCTTAAACCTTTGCTAAAAATCAGCCATCTCTTCCCTGATTGATATTTAGAAAGTTGGTTGGTCCACTGCTGTTGCAAATCAGAATTCAACCATCATAAGGCCCACACTTCTTGTAACCATGTTTTCTGTTTATTTTCTCCCAGCTCTAAGAGAAGCAGGATCCTAAACCAGCCCACCTTCCAAAACAGGAGCTGCCCAGACCAACTTTATTGACAGTGATCTGCTTGCAACACCAGATAGTTCACAACACTTTTCAAGACTCAGAGGTTAAGTTCATCATATCACTATCAGACCATCTCTCACAGCTCCAGTTTCTCAAATAGGCAGGCTAACCTACTACTCCTTAGAATTACTTAATTAAAATAGAGCCCAAGGGCAGGCTTGAAAGATAGGAGTCTCCTCTGGTTTTCTCTCTCTCTGAAAGTAAATTCTGAACTGCTAACAGGGCCAAAGAAAGACACTATTTTATCAACTTTATAAGGTGGGGAAAAACACTTTAGCCCCTATGTAACTGTTTCCTTGGAGCAGGTTAGTTCTGGCATAGTGCACAATCTGCAATGTGGTCTATCACTTCTCTTGTTTTTGTTTCATGTGCGTAAAGAGAACAGGCATCATGAGGTAGTTTCCAACTGATTCAGGGCTTTCCTAGACTGCCAAGGTGCTGGCAACAGTGTCTCTGTCACATAACACCATCATACTTCAAGTACTCTGACTCCATATTATTAATTTCCCATATATTGTATTCTTGCTTCTGTGATGTTCCCTTTATGTTAAAAGTTTTCCAAAGTCTAAGATCGTATCTAACAGTATTTTCCACTCTCTTTGTACAAATTAAAGTGCCAGACGTATTGTGTCCCCTTGCTTTGCATCACAAGAGAGATGAGAACAGTTTGAATTGAAATTTATCCACTGGCCACAACCAGACTGTTTTAACTAGAGCCTAACAATCTTCATTGTTTCTTAAAGGGCCATCTCTCTCGGGCAAGTGCATAACCTCCCGGTCTCCTGAATACAGAAGCCTGGTGGAGTTCACCGGGGCCAGTCAGACCCTGAGTGGTCACAGCAGACGCGTAATCAGTGCACTTCTTTTTGCAACCGATACCATCAGTCAAGTGATGCCCAAGTCATAATGGTCACTTCCTTTAAGTAAGTCTGTGTATCCTCGGAGAAGTGAAGTAACCAGGTCATGAACCACAGAACGGGAGCAAAAGACAGTCTAGAATTGCTGCCCAAATTTACAAGACATCAGCAATCCTTAGAAACTTCAAGTTCTGTAGACGAGTAGTATTACCCCACGCCACGCCGCTTTATCCCCTCTCGGACCCCGACTTGGTACGGAGCAGCCGCGCGCCTCCCGCCCTCTGGTTTTCCCCGGGCCAGGCCTCTCGGTGCCCGAGGCTCCTTTTCCTTGAGTCACGGCACAGGGGGTCCGACGGGTCCCTCTGAGTGTCACGCCGGGACCCCGAGAAGGAGCCAGCTCGGAGGCTGTGCGCGGAAAAGCGAACCGATCCCTATCCCCCTGCCTCTGCGCCGCCACTGCCAGAAAGCCCGGATGAAGGCAACTCCACTGGTCGCCGGGCTGAAAATCCCGATGCCGGCTTTCGATCAGGGAAGAGAGCGGCAAAGAGAGGACCAGCCGAGCAGAGCCCTGGCGAGAGCCTCCGCCGCCGCCCGCGCGGTCCCGGCACCCGGAGCCCAAACAGCCACCTACACGCCGGCTTCTCACTCACCTACTCGCCACCGCCTGCGCCTCCGCCGCCGCCGCCGCCGCCGCCGCCGCTGCGGGCATAGGACCGCAACCGCAGTCCCGCCCCCGCGGCCCTGGCCCCGCCCCCGCGCGCGTTGCGTCCCCGAACCCGCTTCACGCCGTGGTCGTTTCCCGCCTTGTGCTCTTCTCCTGGTAAATTTTATCAGATCTTTCCTCATTCACCCTTAGCGAATACTGTGAGAGCAAGGGGAGGAGAGAAAGGGCGGGAAAAACAAAGCCACACACCTCCTAAACACACCCCCTGCTCTCTCTAGGCCCCGCCCCCTTAAAGAAGAAACCGGGCAGCCGGGATGGCTGACGCGTCAAGCGCCATCTTTCACGCGGGCGGAACAAGTCGCTGTTGTTGCGCTACCGTTTCCTCGTGGGACACCGTAGGTACGCCTTGGTGTTTTCGAAATGCGATTATACGTAAACGCACGAGATCTGCGCAAGGCGGGGGTCGGGGTCGGCTTGCTATGTTCCTTTGCTCAATGACGCGCTCGGTAAATTTAGCGTAAGCTGATAACCGAGATAGTTCCGTTCTTAACGGGGAAGACTCCTGGGCCCCAAGAAAGCAAAGAAGAGTTGGTGGTTGTGAATGGTTTTGTTTGTGCTTGGCAGGTAGCAGACGCTCTACAAATAGTTGATGAACGAATGGATTTGGTTTTTTTTAATGGCACAATTCAGTACACTGTAACTTCACCCTAAACCTCGTTAGTTAATTTTCTTTCCCACAATATATAGTCACAACAATTTTGTCTTTACATGTAAGCATTTTCTCAAGGATGATTTAATTGTCTTTAAACATCCTATTAGCTAGTTGCACAATGTGGATGAGTTGGGTGGGTTTTTTTTTTTTTCACCTTTGAAAATGTACTTTATTGTTTTGTTATGTGCTGTAAGATTTTTTGTTTTTAATCTCCAGTTAAGTAAGCCTTTTGGTCTACAAGTGTGTATTTTCAGGTTATTCGCTACAGATGAGTGGCACAACATTTTTCATCTTTAAAAATCATGTAGGACATCTTTATCATTCAGAGGAAGAAATACACAAAATGACTCCCTCAAACCTATACCCTCTGCAGAAATAGACCCCTTACCTATGCTTTATGCTTATATCAAACACGAAAAAATCTACCATTTATCTAGTTCCTACTGTGTCTTTGGTATTGTGCTTCTCAGCCTACATAAAGAATTACACTTGGGGCTTCCCTGGTGGCGCAGTGGTTAAGAATCCACCTGCCAATGCAGGGGACATGGGTTTGATCCCTGGTTCGGGAGGATCCCACATGCCGCGGAGCAACTAAGCCCATGCGCCACAACTAGTGAGCCTGCACTCTAGAGCCAACGAGCCACAACTACTGAGCCCACGTGCTACAACTGCTGAAGCCCACCTGCCTAGAGCCCGTGCTCCACAACAAGAGAAGCCACTGCAATGAGAAGCCCGCGCACTACAACGAAGAGTAGCCCCCGCTCGCCACAACTAGAGAAAGCCTGCGTGCAGCAATGAAGACCCAACACAGCCAAAAATAAATAAAATAAGTAAATTAAAAAAAAAAAAAGAATTACGCTCAATCCTCCTAACACATTTAGGATATAGATATTATCATCCCTGTTTTACAGAAGATATGACCAAGGTTCAGAGAGATTATTTACCCAAAGCCACTTAGCTAGCTGATTCAGGCCAGTCTTGTGCAATTCCAGAGCCCACTGAGTCCTGAGGACACCAGCCTTGTACTGAGTGGATGACAGCCTTTCTCAGAATACCTATGGGGGAGAGTACCAACACCTCCAGTTCAGAGTAAGATTGGGACTCAGATTAAGTGCCTAAGAGAGGAATACAGTGCCAAGAACAGTTTTTCCTACTTCAAAATTCTGCCTAGGGACAAAATTTCCCTTGTCTCCAATTCTGGTTTTGTGCAATATCAACCCTAGAACAACTATGCTTCCTAAGAGAGACTCAAACACCAAGGCCTAAATTCTGCATGACCATGAGACTAAGATACATATTGAAAGTGGCTCTGTATGCATGATGCTTTGTAGTTAGTGAATGTGCATTTTCCCCCTCACATCTAATTGAGCAATTGTTTAGGCATTGTGTAGCAGTAGCTTGTATGTCTTTCAGTGGATCAGAGCAGGAAAAATCCAGTCGGAGGGAAAAAGTAGTTGTGACTTAGTACTGTGGTTCATAGTATTTTCATGCTCAAAGGTGTAAAATAGGAAGACAGGTATCCTAGCACACATTGCTTCTTCAGGAAACCAAAAAAAAAAAATGATGTTAAGTATGTAGTAATGTGATCCATACTAGCAGCACCAAAGGATGGCTTGGGAGGACTTTAACCCTTAACCCCTCCAAATTCTGTTAATCAGTCCAAATAAACCACCCCAAATAACTATACCGTTTAAGTGAAAATAGGTTTTGCTATTGAAACATATCTTCAAGCAAGAGCCTTAGTTCCCCATTTCCAACCAGGATCATATCCCTTAGACCCTATTTAGAAATGTTTGAGCTAACCACCAATCCACATATAATTAATGAGCAATTACACAAAAAGGCTTTACCCTAGGGAAGCCGTGGGGCACATGTTTAAGAGCTTGGGCTCTGGCATCAGAGTTGTTGTAAGTATTGTCTCTGCCTTTGATTAGTTATGAGACTTTGGGCAATACTTAACTTCTCTGTGCCTCAGTTTCCTCAGCTGCAAAATGGCAAGTAGAATAATTTCCCGAAGGGTTGTTGTGAGGCTGACCTGAGATCAAGCAAGCTAAGAATTTAAAACAGACAGTCAAGAAATTGGGGCTCTGATCTCAGTAACTATGCAGGGGTAACAGAAGCAATAACAAATTACAAACCATGTAAACAATGTACATATTTATAATTCCAATAAATAGAATGTCAGAACTCAGAGAACCTTCTTGCTACATCACAAATGTCAGTTATGGTCAGAAAGCCTTTTCCCCATCCTCTCTTTATTAATGTATTTCAGAAATGTGTTATGTGTTGCTTCGGAGCTGGAGCTGAGGACTTGTTGATTACTTCCTGTTTACCAGGATTACAGCAAATTAGACTTAACTGTGACTGGCACGTGAACAATCTGACTTCGGACATGGATGAGAAATATTGCTGAATAAACCACAGTGAGTTTAATTTCTTTTAAGTAATAAGATTTTATGTGGTTGCCTTAATCATTTCCGACTTATCAATATGCAATTTATGTTACCTTTTGGTTGGAATATGAATGACCCAACACCCAACTGAAGTACTTCCAGTTGGAATCTTGGTTCCTGGATATATCAAGTTAGTGAGCTAGTGTGATATAAATGGTTTAGAAAGCTGTAGTGTGTCCATGATTGGAGCTAACAGTCTATAGTTCTAATAATGATTAATGTAGGCAGTGCCCCTGCAAGAGAACATCATTAGGATCCAATATGTATTTCTTTTCGGGTCCTCCTGGGACTCACCATTCTATAAACAAGTCAGTAAGCCTCTCAATGGGAGGAATCACATTCTTGGCCAGGTATTAACCTCTGTTCCTTCCATACTGGTGATCTGCAAGCAACAGTTGTGAGTGATCTAAGGCCTCAGATAAAGAGTCTCCAGGGGAAGAAATTCCTAGTTCACTGCAGCCCCATGTAACACACAACAAGAAAGACAACAAGAAGTAGGAAGATAGGCCGACCATTTTCTAAAATCTTAAGACCAGATCATTAGCTAATTTATTATAGAAGACAGATTATGAAGTTTTAGCTTGATGAGTTTATCATATGTTGATGGAATTGGGGTGGAATCAGCAGTGCACAGTGATGGTGCTGGTGCTGCACTACCGGAGGCCTGAGTTGCAGTGGACCAGGAGCAGATGACCGAAAGCACTCTCAACGGCAATGACTCCCTCACTAGCCATAAGCTTCCCAGACCCACCTCAGAATATGCCCCGGAGCACATCGGCCTGTGGATACCCCTCTGCTTGCAACTCTCAGCAATTTTTTGTGTTTATACTTGTACTTTATTGTACTTACTAGGATGTTGCTTTGTAAGTAGGCTCCTTATTTCACGTGTGACTTCCGCCTCTCAGCTTTGTCCCAGGCTATTTGAGACCCAGGGCAGTGTGCTTAACAGTTTCATGTTCCGACTCCTTTGTTTTTAGCTCATATCAGATGATGGGCAAATGCCAGATGGCTGATTGAAACTTCGCTCCAACTGTTATTATCCTTAGGCCAGGCTCCTGTGGTGTAAGTGCTTCTTTTGAAACTAGCTTTTGTCTTTATTTAAGAGTCGGGGTTGTTCTGTTTAAGGATCAGGGTCACTCTGATGTAAAGTGGATGAGGAGCTGTGAAGGAGACCATTTCTTTTTTGTCATCTGGGTCATTTTTCCTATCTCCCTTCTCCACACTATTTCTTTAACCCAGCAAAGAAATATAAAACCACAACTAATGTCTCTGAGCCAAAATCACAGGTCACTAAGTTTTTTTTTTTTAAATAAGTTACAGGTGTACAATATAGTGATTCACAATTTTTACAGGTTATACTTCATTTACAGTTATTATAAACTATTGGCTGTATTCCCCATGTTGTACAGTATATCCTTATAGCTTATTTTATACATAATAGTTTGTACCTCATAATCCCCTACCCCTATCTTGCCCCTCCCCCCTTCCCTCTCCCCACTGGTAACCACTAGTTTGTTCTCTATATCTGCCTCTGTCAGGTCACTTAGTTTTAAAATGTTTTAACACCTGGGCAGTTTTGACATCTATTCTTTTTCTTCTTCAAAATCATCTTGACCAACTTGGTCATTTTTCTTCTGTGAACGTGAGAACCGACTGGCCTGTAAACTTCCACAAATAACCTTTGTGAGATTTTTATTGTTGTTGCATGGAATTTATAGATCAGTTTCTTGTCTTTCCATTTATGAGCATGGTCTGTCTCTCTACTTACAACTTCTCTTGTATTCGTTAATTAGGTTTTATAATTTTCTTGGAAAAGACACTTCACATCTTTTTTTTTTTTTTAAACATCTTTATTGGAGTATAATTGCTTTACAATGGTGTGTTAGTTTCTGCTTTATAACAAAGTGAATCAGTTATACATATACATATGTTCCCATATCTCTTCCCTCTTGCATCTCCCTCCCTCCCACCCTCCCTATCCCACCCCTCTAGGTGGTCACAAAGCACCGAGCTGATCTCCCTGTGCTATGTGGCTGCTTCCCACTAGCTATCTGTTTTACATTTGGTAGTGTATATATGTCCATGGCACTCTCTCACCCTGTCACATCTCACCCCTCCCCCTCCCCATATCCTCAAGTCCATTCTCTAGTAGGTCTGTGTCTTTAGTCCCATCTTGCCACTAGGTTCTTCATGACCTTTTTTTTTTTTTTTTTCTTAGATTCCATATATATGTGTTAGCATATGGTATTTGCTTTTCTCTTTCTGACTTACTTCACTCTGTATGACAGACTCTAACTCCATCCACCTCATTACAAATACCTCCATTTCATTTCTTTTTATGGCTGAGTAATATTCCATTGTATATATGTGCCAAATCTTCTTTATCCATTCATCCGATGATGGACACTTAGGTTGCTTCCATGTCCTGGCTATTGTAAATAGAGCTGCAATGAACATTTTGGTACATGACTCTTTTTGAATTATGGTTTTCTCAGGGTATATGCCCAGTAGTGGGATTGCTGGGTCATATGGTAGTTCTATTTTTAGTTTTTTAAGAAACCTCCATACTGTTCTCCATAGTGGCTGTATCAATTTACATTCCCACCAACAGTGCAAGAGTGTTCCCTTTTCTCCACACCCTCTCCAGCATTTATTGTTTGTAGATTTTTTGATGATGGCCATTCTGACCGGTGTGAGATGATATCTCATTGTAGTTTTGATTTGCATTTCTCTAATGATTAATGATGTTGAACATTCTTTCATGTGTCTGTTGGCCATCTGTATATCTTCTTTGGAGAAATGTCTATTTAGGTCTTCTGCCCATTTTTGGATTGGGTTGTTTGTTTTTTTGTTATTGAGCTGCATGAGCTGCTTGTAAATCTTGGAGATTAATCCTTTGTCAGTTGCTTCATTTGCAAATATTTTCTTCCATTCTGAGGGTTGTCTTTTGGTCTTGTTTATGGTTTCCTTTGCTGTGCAAAAGCTTTTAAGTTTCATTAGGTCCCATTTGTTTATTTGTGTTTTTATTTCCATTTCTCTGGGAGCTGGGTCAAAAAGGATCTTGCTATAATTTATGTCATAGAGTGTTCTGCCTATGTTTTCCTCTAAGAGTTTGATAGTGTCTGGCCTTACACTTAAGTCTTTAATCCATTTTGAGTTTATTTTTGTGTATGGTGTCAGGGAGTGTTCTAATTTCATACTTTTACATGTACCTGTCCAATTTTCCCAGCACCACTTATTGAAGAGGCTGTCTTTTCTCCACTGTATATGCTTGCCTCCTTTATCAAAGATAAGGTGACCATACGTGCGTGGGTTTATCTCTGGGCTTTCTATCCTGTTCCATTGATCTATATTTCTGTTTTTGTGCCAGTACCAAACTGTCTTGATTACTGTAGCTTTGTAATATAGTCTGAAGTCAGGGAGCCTGATTCCTCCAGCTCCATTTTTCGTTCTCAAGATTGCTGTGGCTATTCGGGGTCTTTTGTGTCTCCATACAAATTGTGAAATTTTTTGTTCTACTTCTGTGAAAAATGCCATTGGTAGTTTGATAGGGATTGCATTGAATCTGTAGATTGCTTTGGGTAGTAGAGTCATTTTCCCAATGTTGATTCTTCCAATCCAAGAACATGGTATATCTCTCCATCTATTTGTATCATCTTTAATTTCTTTCATCAGTGTCCTATAATTTTCTGCATACAGGTCTTTTGTCTCCTTAGGTAGGTTTATTCCTAGATATTTTATTCTTTTTGTTGCAATGTTAAACGACACATCACATCTTTTGTGAGATTTTTCCGAGTTATGTTTTAATTGTGTTGCTATTGAGAATTGTTTCTTCTAAAAATGACATTTTAAATTATTTGTTGCTATTGTTCAGTTTACACTAGGTTTGTATGTTCATCTTGTTTTTGGCAACCTTGCTAAATGTTCTTATTGGTTGTAAATAATAATTTAAAACAACAAAACAAAGAAGTAAGCCTCAAACAAAAAGGTACTAATCATTTCACTTTCATGTTCTTTAACTTTCAGCAGCTGCCCGTATTTTTTATAGTGTCCAGGGTCCTTAGTATGGCTCTCAAGGCTCTCCCCAGTCTGCTTCCAGCTGACTTTTCAAGACTTCATTCTTATTGCCCTTTCCCCTCATTGCTTTCTGATGCACGAGTGTTCACTGCTCTGTAACCACTCAGTTCTCTCAGCCTGGAATACCCTTATCCTTCCAATTCTGTGCAAGGAAATCTTGTTAATTGCAGCCACATGTTGCCTCCTTCAGGAAGGAAAAGATGTGTCTTGTGTACCCATAACTTCCACTATTAATATAAAAACTAAACACCTTGTATTTATACTTTACATTTTTAGGGCAAATAATGGTCATATAATATTGAAGTTAGAAACTTTTGGAGATGGTCACAGCAACACAATGTAGGGTTTAAAGGTATCAGCTTTTAGGCTTGAATCAGCCAAAGCTTGAATCCTGGCCCAACCACTTTGTAACCTTGGGTGAGTTACGTAACATCTTTTTTTGCTTTTGTTTTTTGAAAAAGGGTTTCAGAAATAGCTTATAGACTAAGAATTGGAACAAGAGATTGCAATATCATCCCACATCACAAAAAAGCATTGTTTCCTGACATCATGAATTTGGCTCTGTCACAGCAAACATCAAACTGACCGAAGTTAAACAGGTGAGGAGGACTTTGTGCAGGCTACTCCAGTAGGGAAGAGAGACAGAAAACTCCATTGAAACAAAAGTTGGGAACTAAGGAGCCGGCGAGCCACAACTAAGGAGCACCTGTGCCGCAACTAAGGAGCCTGCGGGCTGCAACTAAGGAGCACACGTGCCACAACTAAGAAGCTGGCAAGCTGCAACTAAGGAGCCCCCCTGCCACAACTAAGACCTGGGGCAACCAAATAAATAAATAAATAAATAAAATATTTTAAAAAAACAAACTGACATGGTACTTGTAGAAAAAAAAAGTTGGGAAAGTTTTTAAGAGCTGAGGTCTTTAAGACCTGAGGGGTAATCTTAGGTTACCTATATTTGTTAATTGGCAAAAGGTAAAGCAATCATTCTCTTGTCTTTATGACAGAAGGTAGTTTTACATCCTGGAGCAAGGCTGCCTGCCTCCTGAAGGTGGGCTCCTACCCTCCTACAGAGACTGGGAGATGGGCTGCTATCTTCCTTGATGAATATATTTCAAAGGTATGATCCCAGAAAGACATTCCTGTGTTGTAAAATTTGCAAGAGGCTTTTAAAAATTTACATCTCAGAAGGGAAGATAGAGAATTGACAAGTTTTCTAATGTAAAGACTCTAAGAAAAGGGAGATCGGGGCCTAGAGTTAGAGAGAAGCCTGTTTGAAGTTTAGTCAAGCTGATGGAAACATTAAGGCCATCTTCCCATCTTGATCAACTCATAACAGCACTACTCCTTCAAAGTAGAATGAGGGAGATGGAATCCAGTTATGTTCCTGCAAAACAGACTGTTTCTGAGTATAGGTGTGTATGTGTGTGTGTGTGAGAGAGAGAGAGAGAGAGAAAGAGAGAGAGAGGGAGAGAGAATGAGATGGAGATAGAGACAGAGTTATTTTGAGATAATGGGCACTACTTCCAAATAAATATAAATCAGAATGTTAGTAAATACCAGCAAACTTAAACAAAGCAAAGAGCCATTGAAATGATTAGAATTCTTGAGATCCAGAAAGACTTAAGAAAATTTTCCTTTATATTTACTAGATCTGATTAAATTAATTACTAAATAATGTATTTGTCAACAGGTATAAGTTTTTCCAACAATCTTTTCAAAAAAATATTACCATTTCTTTTTCAGTCTGTCTCTGAAAGAAATGGTATGTCATCCAATCTTAATGTAAGCACTGACTATACCACAAAGAAGGAAGTAAATTCAATGTCATTCTTTTTATCCCCCTCTGTGGAAATGTGTGAAATATCTCAACATAATATTTAGTTTGACAAAGACGCAAACATTTTCATTGTTAAAGTACGTCTATTTTAAGTGATGGTGACTTTTTTTTTGCGTATGGAGGAGAGTAGATTGTTTGAAGTGTAAAAGTAGAACTTCTTGAAGATAGAACACCAAGGTTAATGACATTATCCTTTTTACAGACCTCAGTTTATATAACAACACACACAAATATGTTTATTTGTTTATTTATTTGTTATAGGTGATGGTCACAATTTACTAGGCAATAGTACACTATTTTCTTACGTTTCTTAGTAATGCACTGTGTTTATTTAATCCTTTTTTAACCTTCGACCCACTTCGCCCATTTCTCCCACTCACCACCTCTGGCACCCACATAATCTTTTCTTTGCATCTATATGAACTTGTTTGTTTGTTTTTTCCCAGATTCCACATATGAGAGATAATACAGTATTTGTTTATCTTATTTCATTTAGTATAAGGCCCTCAAGGTCCAACCATGTTGTTGCAAATGGCAAGATTCCCTCTTTTTTATGGCTAAATAGTATTCCATTGTATATATCCACAATTTCTTTATCCATTCATCCATTGATGGACACTTAGGTTGTTTCCATATCTTGGCTATTGTAAATAATACTGCAGTGAACATGGGGGTGCAGATGTCCTTTCGAGTTAGTGTTTTTCATTTTCTTTGGATGAATACCCAGAAGTGGAATTATTGGATTATGTGATAGTTCTATTTTTGATTTTTTGAGGAACCTCCATACTGTTTTCCACAGTGGCTGCATCAATTTACTTTCCCACCAACAGCACAGGAGGGTGCCTTTTTCTCCATATCCTCATCAACACTTATTTCTTGTCTTTTTGATAACAGCCATTCTAAACAGCTGTGAGGTGATATCTCATTGTAGTTTTGATTTGCATTTCCTGATGAATAATGACGTTGAGCATTTTTTCATCTACCTGTTGGCCATTTGTGTGTCTTCTTTGGAAGAATGTCTATTCAGATCTTCTGCCCATTTTAAAAATTAGATTGATTTTTTTGCTATTGAGTTGTATGAGTTCTTTATATATTTTGAATATATACATATATATTTATATGTATCTTAACCCCTTATAAGACATATGATTTGCAAATATTTTCTTCCATTCACTAGGTTGCCTTTTCATTTTGTTTATGATTTCCTTTTCTGTGCAGAAGCTTGTTAGTATGATGTAGTTCCACACACTTATTTTTGCTTTTGTTGCTTTTGCTTTTGCTGTCCGATTCAAAAAATCATTGCCAAGACCTTTGTCAAGGAGCTTACCACTTGTGTTTCCTTGTAGGAGTTTTATGGTTTCAGGTCTTATGATCAAGTCTTTAATCCATTTTGAGTTAATTTTTGTGTATGGTATAAGATAGTGGTCAAGTTTCTTTCTTTTTCATGTGGCTGTCCAGGTTTCCCAGTACCATTTATTGGAGAAACTGTCTTTCCCCATTGTATATTCCTGGCTCCATTGTTGTAAATTAAATGACCATATATGTGTGGGTTTATTTTTGGGCTGTCTATTCTGTTCCATTGATCTGTGTATCTGTTTTTATGTCAATATCATACTGTTTTAATTACTATAGCTTTGTAATAGTCTGAAATCAGAGAGCATGATACCTCCAGCTTTGTTCTTCTTTATCCAGATTGCTTTGCTATTCAGGGGTTTTTGTGGTTCCATACAAATTTTAGGATTATTTGTTCCGTTTCTTTGAAAAAAGCCATTAGAGTTTTGATAGGGATTGCATTCAATCTGTAGCTTGCTTTGGGTAGTGTGGACATTTTAACAATATTGATTCTTCTAATTAATGAGCACAGAATATCTTTCCAGTTGTGTCTTCTTGAATTTCCTTCATTAATGTCTTATAATTTTCAGTATACAGGTTGTTCACCTCCTTGGTTAAATTTATTCCTAGGTATTTTAATCTTTTTAATGCAATTATAAATGGGATTGTTTTCTTTATTTCTCTTTTTTTAAAAAATAAATTTATTTATTTATTTATTTATTTATTTATGGCTGTGTTGGGTCTTCGTTGCTGTGCATGGGCTTTCTCTAGTTGCGGTGAGCGGGGACTACTCTTTGTTGCAGTGTGCGGGCTTCTCATTGTCATGGCTTCTCTTGTTGCAGACCATGGGCTCTAGGCATGCAGGCTTCAGTAGTTGTGGCACGTGGGCTCAGTAGTTGTGGCTCGCAGGCTCTAGAGCTCAGGCTCAGAAGTTGTGGCGCACAGGCTTAGTTGCTCCATGGTATGGGGGATCTTCCCGGGCCAGGGCTTGAACCCATGTCCCTTGCATTGGCAGGCAGATTCTTAACCACTGCACCACCAGGGAAGCTCTATTTATTTCTCTTTATGATAGTTTGTAATTGGTGTATAGAAATGCAGCAGATTTTGTGTATTGATTTTGTATCCTGCAACTTTACTGAATTTATTAGTTATAATAAATAATAATGAGACAAAGATGGCATTACATGATGATAAAGGGGTCAATCCAACAAGAGGATGTAATATTTGTAAATTTTTATGCACCTAATATTGGAGCACCGAAATATTTAAAGCAAATATTAACAGACTTAAAGGGAGAAATGGATAGCAATGCAATGATAGCAGGAGATTATAATATCCCATTTATGTCAATAGATAGATCATTCACACAGAAAATCTATAAGGAAACATCAGCCTTAAATGACATGTTTGAACAAACCTATATAGAACATTCCATTCAAAAGCAACAGAATACACATTCTCTTCAAGTGTGCATAGAACGTTTTCCAGGCTAGATCATATGTTAGGCCACAAAAAGACTTAATAAATTTAAGAGGGTTGAAATTATGTCAAAAATCTTTTCTGCCCACAATGTTACAAAACTAGAAATTAATTATACAAAGAAAACTGGAAAATCCACAAGTATGTGGAGATTATATAACATGCTGCTGAAAAACCAATGGGTCAAAGAAGAAATCAAAAGAGAAATGTAAAAAAATACCTTGAAACAAACAATGGTAGAAATACATCAAAATTTGTGGGATGCAGCAAAAGCAGTTCTAAAAGGGAAGTTCATAGTGATAAATGCCTCCCTCAAGAAACAAGAAAAGACTCAAATAGGGCTTCCCTGGTGGTGCACTGGTGAAGAATCTGCCTGCCAATGCAGGGGGTACGGATTCAAGCCCTGTACCGGGAAGATCCCACATGCTGTGGAGCAACTCAGCCCGTGAGCCACAACTACTGAACCCGTGTGCCACAACTACTGAAGCCCATGCGCCTAGAGCCCATGCTGTGCAACAAGAGAAGCCACCACAGTGAGAAGCCCACGCACCACAACAAAGAGTAGCCCCTGCTCACTGCAACTAGAGAAAGCCCGTGTGCAGCAACGAAGACTCAACGCAGCCAAACATAAATAAATAAATACATTTTAAAAATAAATTAAAAAAAAGAGACTCAAATAAACAACCTAACTTTATACCTCAAGAAACTAGAAAAAGAAGAACAAATGAAATCCAAAGTTAATACAGGGAAGGAAATAACATATATTAGAGCAGAAATAAATGAAATAGAGACTAAAGAGACACTAGAGAAGATTAATGAAACTAGGAGCTGGTTCTTTGAAAAGATAAACAAAATTGACAAATCTTTAGCTAGACTCACCAAGAATAGAAGAGAGAGGACTCAAATAAATAAAATCAGAAATGAAAGAGAAGATGTTACAACTGATACCACAGAAATACAAAAGATCATAAGAGATTGCTATGAACAATTATATGCCAACAAACTGGACAATATAGAAGAAATGAATAAATCTCTAGAAACATATAACCTATCAAGACTGAATCATGAAGAAATAGAAAATTGGAACAGATCGATTACTAGTAAGGCGATTGAATCAGTAATCAAAAACCTCCCAACAAACAAAGTCCAGGGCCAGATGGCTTCACAGGTGAATTTTGGCAAACATTTAAAGAAGAATTAATATACCAATTCTTCTCAAACTCTTTCCAAAAAAATGGAAGAGGAGGGAACTCTTCCACCTCATTTCATAAGGCCAACATTGCTCTTATACCAAACCTAGACAGGGTTGCTGCAAGAAAAGAAAATTACAGGCCAATATCACCGATGAACATAGATGCAAAAATCCTCAAAAAAATATTAGCGAACCAAATTCAACAATACATTAAAAGGATCATATATCATGATCTAGTTTTATTTATTTCAGGGATGCAAGGGTGGTTCAACATCTCAAATCAGTCAATGTGATACACCACATTAGTAAAATGAAGGATAAAAATCATATGATAATCTCAATATATGCAGAAAAATCATTTGACAAAATTCAGTATCCATTTATGATAAAAACTCTCAACAAAGTGGATATAAAGAGAACATACCTCAACATAATAAAGGCCATATATGACAAGCTCACAGCCAACATCATATTAAATGGTAAAAAGCTGAAAGCATTTCCTCTCAGATCAGGAACAAGACAAGGATGCCTCACCACTTTTACTCAACATAGTATCAGAAGTCCTAGCCAGAGCAGTTAGGCAAGAAAAAGAAATAAAAGGCATCCAAATTGGAAAGGAAGAAGTAAAACTCTCACTATTTGCAGATGATATATTATATGTAGAAAACCCTAAAGACTCCATCAAAAAACTGTTAGAACTACTTAACATCTTTGAATGTCTGTTTTTTCCTCTTGAATATGGTATTGCTTTGAGGATTAAAGGAGAGATGATCTATGTAAAATGTTTACCCTGATACCTGCCACATGGTAATTGCTCATTCAGGTTGGCCACTATGATCATATGGTAGATACTCAATTGGCATTTGTTGAATAAATCTATTCCCAATTCCTAGTTTACAGATGAAGATATTGAGAGGGCAAAAAAGAGACCTTCTCAAGGTCATACCTTTAGTTTAGGGCAGATCTGTAGCTAACACTTTTGTGTGCTAACAACTAGGTATGGGCTCTTTCTGCTTGATCAACAGAAGGTGAACATAAGTTTATCTCCTCACTAGACTAAGCTTCCTGAGGGCAGGGAGCTTCTCTGATTCACCTTTGTCTGCCCCTTGCCTCCAAGCACAGTGCCTTGCTCATGTAAGATTCTCAGTAAATGGTGAATACAATTTAACCTAAGAAAATTCCCATCAGGAACAAGAATAAATTAAGAAAATTCCTTTAATCAGTGCATAGATTTGACTTTGAAGAATTTTGCTAAGCTCCAAATATAGCACATTATCAGGTGATCTTAATAAGGGAAAGCTTAACTTGAATGTTACTGCATTTTTAGGTGACACAAACAGGCCACTTGCATCAAGATTTCTAGAGAAACATTTCATATACTGCTAAGTGAAAAGGATGAGAAATTGACGCGTCCTTTTTTTTTTTTTTTTTTTAGACACGTCATTTTAAACTGGCAATTGTACCCATGGCATTAATCATCAGTTTAAAATTTGATTATGAAAGATGAGAAAGTATTGCCTTGATGGAAGTAATGGAATTTGATGTGTTGTTGTCTCTGTGAGAGCAAGTAACTGAGTCACAGGCAGTAAGTCTGTTTTCAAAAACATAAAAAGGAATGAGTTATTATGTCACTGTTTTTCATTTTAAAATATGTAGAGAGATAGTCATCTTTTTAGTAGCTTGCCTGGGAAATTACAGAGTGTCTTTTTTTTTACCATAATTAAGATTTTGCAAATTTTCATATAAATTATAAACATACAGGCATGCATAAATCATTTAGTATAGAACAATAAACTAGATGGATAGATGAGAGGTAACTTATTACTATGAAATCAGAGTATTAGTTCTCTCCAAATTTATTTTCCTGCTCAAAAGTGACATTATTTGCTTGCCCATGTTCCATGTGCAGGGGTATAAAAGAGAATTAGTGCTCAAACATTGCTCATTGCATCTCTTGACTATCACCTGCTTTTACAAATAGTGCTTTAAGAATGAAAATGCTGTATGATAAACGGCATAAGGATCTAATTCTAAAGCACTTTTTCCACTAATGAACTGTACATTATAAGTCAGGCGATATGCACATTTCTTTTCTGAACACAGGGGAAAAAGAAAATAAAAACAAGTGACCCCTTTGATGAATAGCAAACACCTATTACCCTTCTGGTTTTGCTATACCAAGATCCAATTATCTCCCACATTTCTTAACAGTTTTTACAAACTGCTTGTGTATTCAAGTAGAATTACAAGAAAAAAATCCAAATAAAAAAAAAAAAAGAACAAAAGTAAAGTTGCAGTCCGTATGATTTTAAAGGCCTCAATAATGTCATTGTGAAAAAAACACCATAAAAAGTGCAGTTCAAATTCATAGTTGGTCTAGGGCAGCTTGTATACGGGCCAGCTCAGTCTTCCAAGTGCTTGTTAAATTAATTATCATACAGCAGCTTTCACTCTCTAAGTGGAACTCACAGAAAATGTGCTTAGAGTGGAGAAATGTAAATTGGGTTATGAGGTAATTTTATGCTCTAGGGACAGATTTTTTTTCATTACTTCATGTTAGAAAATGTTCATTATTATTTATAAAGCCCCAAAGCCAACCCATCTCCAACCTCATTGTCACTTTCTGCATTCCAAACACCACTAAATTCCCAAATGAGTAGGCTAATTCTTTCCTTACAGAGCCATAAAACTTGCTTGGGGTATTACTAACTTAGGTGACAGCACTTTATTCAAAATAATTCTTCTCCAGGAAAAGCATTCATACACCTTATTTCTATGTGGCCATAACTCTGGTGGAAGATAAGTAGGCTCGTCTCCTGATTATCACTACTGAATATTGTTTCTTTGAGCACCTGGGTCCTACAATGATGGGGGCTATTCAGGTACTTCAGAGTGCATGCTTAGAAGACAATTAGCATTCTACTTATCATTTTACATGTTTAAGATGCACTACTGAAAAATGTTATTTTTCAAGTGAATTTGATCAACTAGATGATTAAATGGTACATTTAATATAGTATGCTGTAATATCCTATTTTGCAATTAATCTAAACATTGTTACCTAATTAATTATTTTAAATGCAAAAGTGACAAAGGTTTGTTTAGAACCCAATAACAACAACAATAACAAAAACATTACTCATTCTCTGGATGAGTTCAGCAATGGGACTTTTTTCTCTTCTGATCTAGAAGTAATTTTCCTTCAGTATTTGTTTAGCTCTATTCTACACTATTGATAGTTATCTCTTTTTTTTTAAACTTCTATATTTGTGTATGTTTTATTTTATTTTTTAAATTAATGTATTTATTTTTGGCTGCGTTGGGTCTTTGCTGCTGAGCGGGCTTTCTCTAGATGTTCTTCATTGCGGTGGGCGGGCTTCTCATTGCGGTGGCTTCTCTTGTTGCAGAGCACGGGCTCTAGGCACGGGCTCTACAGGCTTCAGTAGTTGTGGCACGCAGGCTCAGTAGTTATGGCTCATGGGCTTAGTTGCTCCGTGGCATGTGGGATCTTCTCGGACTAGGGCCTGGACCTGTGTCCCCTGCATTGGCAGGTGGATTCTTAACCACTGCGCCACCAGGGAAGTCCCAGTTTCAGTGTTTTGATTCTTTCTTTGATAGTTGAATTATTCATGTATTTCCATGATGCAAAAAGATATGTTTTAGCATAAGCCTAAAATAAAACTGCATATTTTCAAAATTATCTGTTAATCCCCAAAGTCTCCGGGGCACACCTGTTAGGCTGTGCTAGGTCAGGAATTGGGGCACCTGCGGCCGTGAACGGACAAGCAGGAGCATCATGGGGCTAGGTATTGAATCTGTGAATCTGTGATAAGGTGTCTATGACTGTGTTGCTCAGGCCAGGAGGTGACGCCAGAATTAGGAGGGGGACTGAGGTCTTAGCCAGGTTGAATGGGAGGGGCATCCAGTAAGAACAAATATAGGACTTTGAATGAGGTATAAGACACTGCTCACCAAAAAGCTGACAGGTTATTTCCAATGTTTTAGCAAGTTAAATCTGAGAACAGCATGCTTTAGCAGAGTCTAGTCTATAAGTGTGGACACAGTCCCTTCTGCTTGAAGCTGCTGTGGGATTGTATGCCTTTAAATTTTAAATTAATAGCATTCTTTTACAGTTTGCTTTTTTCCCATCTCAAGATGCTTTTGAGATATGTCAGGATAGTACATACTGTTTGGAGGTAGAGAGAAACAAAGTAAAAGAATAATGCATGACCCAGACACATACCCACTGGGAGATGGAGGGGAAGGAATGCAGAGGGTGGGAGTGGAGCTTTAAATCTGGGTTTAACTTGGTTGTTTTAGTCTCTGTACTTTCCTATGTAATTTATATCTTTTTAAATTTTTATTTTTAATCGTGGTAAAATACACATAATATAAAATTTACCATCTTAACCATGAAGTGTACAGTTCAGTATTAAGTATATTCACATTGTCGTGCACCCAATCTCCAGAACTTTTTCATCTTGCAAAACTGAAACTCTGTACCCATTAAACCAGGGGTCCTCAACCCCCGGGCATGGACCGGTACCGGTTCGTGGGCCTGTTAGGAACCAGGCTACACAGCAGGAGGTGAGTGGCGGGCGAGCGAGCGAAGCTTCATCTGTATTTACAGCCGCTCCCCATCACTTGCATTACCGCCTGAGCTCCGCCGCCTGTCAGATCAGCGGTGGCATTAGATTCTCATAGGAGCACAAACCCTACCGTGAACTGTGCGGGCGAGGGATCTAGGTTGCAGGCTCCTTATGAGAATCTAATGCCTGATGATCTGAGGTAGAGCTGAGGCGGTGATGCTAGTGCTGGGGAGTGACTGCAGATACAGATCATCATTAGCAGAGAGGTTTGACTGCACAGAGACCATAATAAATCAGTTGCTTGCAGACTCATATCAAAACCCCATCAGTGAGTGGCAAGTGAAAACAAGCCCACTGATTCTGCATTATGGTGAGTTGTATAATTATTTTATTATATATTACAGTGTAATAATAATAAAGTGCACAATAAATGTAATGCACTCAAATCATCCTGAAACCATGCCCTCCCCACGATCCATGGAAAAATTATCTTCCATGAAACTGGTCCCTGGTGCCAAAAAGTTGGGGACCGCTGCATTAAACCACAACTCTCCATTCCCCACCCCACTCTCCCAGCTCCTGGCAACCACCATTCTACTATTTGTTTCTATTAATTTTTTTCTTCCAGTTTTATTGAGGTATAATTAACATACAGCACTGTATAGGCTTAAAGTATACAGCATAATGATTTGACTTACATACTTCATGAAATGATTATCACGGTAAGTTTGGTGATAATCTTTTATCACTAAACTTAAGATTTACTTTCTTAACAACTTTTATATGTAACATATAGCAGTGTTAATTATATTTATCATGTTGTACATTAGATCCCTAGTACTTGTTTACCTTATAACTGGAAGTTTGTACCTTTTGACCACCTTCATCCAATTCCCCCTCCCCCCACCCCCCCTCCTCTGGTAACCACAAATCTGATCTCTTTTTCTTTGAATTTGTTTGTACGTTTGTTTGTTCTTGAAGTATGTTTGACCTACAACACTATGTTAATCACTGTTACACAACATAGTGATTTTTTCTATACATTTCAAAATAACCACAATACATTTAGTTATGATATATCACAAAGATATTACTTAGTTATGGACTGTATTCCCCACACTGTACATTTTATACTCATGACTCATTTATTTTGCAACTGGAAGTTTGTACCTCTTCATCTTCCTCCCCTGTCTCTTTCCTCCCCATGACTATCCTCTCTTCTGGTAACCACCAGTTTGTTCTCTGTATCTCTAACTCTGCTTCTGTTTTGTTATGTTTGTTAATTGTTTTGTTTTTTAGATTCCACATATAATTGAAATCATACAGTATTTGTCTTTCTCTGACTTATTTCACTTAGTGTAATACCCTCTAGGTCCATCTATGTTGTTGCAAATGGCAAGATTTCATTCCTTTTTTATGGCTAAGTAGTATTCCATTGTATATATGTACTACATCTTCCTTATCCATTCATCTATTTATTGGCACTTACGTTGCTTCCATATCTTGGGTATTGCAAATAATGGTGCAATGAACATAGTAGGGCTGCATGTATCTTTTCTAATTAGTGTTTTTCTTTTCTTTAGATAAATACCCGGGAATGGAATTGTTGGATATATGGTAGTTTTCTTTTTAATTTTTTAAAAATATAAATTTATTTATTTATTTATTTTTGGCTGCGTTGGGTCTTCGTTGCTGTGCACAGGCTTTCTCTAGTTGCAGCGAACGGGGGCTATTCTTTATTGAGGTGCACGATCTTCTCATTGCCATGGCTTCTCTTGTTGTGGAGCACGGGCTCTGGGTGTGTGGGCTTCAGTAGTTGTGGCTCTCAGGCTCTAGAGTGCAGGCTCAGTAGTTGTGGTGCACGGGCTTAGTTGCTCTGCAGCATGTGGGATCTTCCCAGACCAGGGCTCAAACCCATGTCCCTTGCATTGGCAGGTGGATTCTTAACCACTGCGCCGCCAGGGAAGTCCCTCTTTTTAATATTTAAGGAACCTCCATACTGTTTTCCACAGTGGCTGCACTGATTTACATTCTCACCAACGGTGCAGAGGGTTCCCTTTTCTCCACATCTTTGCCAACACTTGTTATTTTGTCTTTTTGATAATAGCCATTCTGTCAGGTGTGAGATGATATCTCATTGTGGTTTTGATTTGCATTTCCCTGATGATTAGTAATGTTGAGCATCTTTTCATGTGCCTGTTGGCCATGTGTATGTCTTTTTTGGAAAAAATGTCTGTTCAGATCCTCTGCCCATTTTTAAATCAGGTTCTTTGTTTTTTTGAAGTTGAATTGTATGACTTCTTTGTATATTTTAGATATTGATCCCTTATCAGATATATTGTTTACAAATATCTTCTCGCATTCAGTAAGTGGCCTTTTCATTTTGTTGGTAGTTTCCTTTGCTGTGTAAAAGCTTTTTAGTTTGATGTGTACCCATTAGTTTATTTTTGCTTTTGTTTCCCTTGCCTGAGGAGAAATTTCCAAAAAATATTACCAAGACTGATGTCAAAGAGAGTACTGCCTCTGTTTTCTTCTAGAAGTTTTATGGTTTCAGGTCTTACATTGAAGTCTTTAATTCATTTTGAATTTATTTTTGTGCATGGTGTAAGAGAGTGGTCCAGACTGATTCTTTTGCATGTAGCTGTCCAGTTTTCCCAACATCATTTATCGAAGAGGCTGTCTTCTCATTGTATATTTTTGCCTGCTTTGTCGTAGATCAATTACCCATATAGGTGTGGGTTGTTTCTATTAATTTGATTACTCTAGATACCTCATATAAATGGAATCATACAGTATTTGTCTTTTTATAATTGGCTTATTTCACTTAGCATAATGAGTACAAGGCTCGTGTGAGTAGTTGCATGTGTCAGAAATGCCTTTCTTTTTAAGGCTGAGTAATATTCCATTGTATGTATAAACTACATTTTATTTATCCATTCATCCATCGATGGAGACTTGGGTTGCTTTCACCTTTTGAAAGCTATTATGAAAATGCTCCTATGAGAATAGGTGTACCAGATATCTCTTTGAGACCTTGCTTTCAATACTGAATAGTGTAATTGCTGGATCCTATGGTAATTCTGTTTTCAGTTTTTTTGAGGAAATGCCATACTGTTTTCCACAGTGGCTGCATCATTTTACATTCCCACTGATAGAGCACAAGGGTTTCAATTTCTCCATATGTCTGCCAACACTTGTTATTTTCTGTTTTGTTTTGTTTTCTTTGAATAGTAGCCATTGTGATGGGTGTGAGGTGATGCCTCATTGTGGTTTTGGTTTGATTTCCCTGATGATCATATATCTTTTTTGAAAAGACTGTGTTGTGGACTAGGGTAAGGGAGATGTGTGGGACTCAGCCAGTGCTGAGGAAGGGGTGGAAGAGACATGGGCCCAGTTGGGCAGGGAGAGAGAAAGGCTGAACCCTTCTATGTACTCAGCAGATGCAGAGGTCTCTGAGTGATCAGGACCAGAGTGAGCTGAGTGAGGAAAGAAGTGGGGCAGAGACTGGAGGCATTGCCTGAGATAAGTGGGAAAGAATAGTGCTGATGCAGGGAAGGCCAGGGAAGCACTGTAATTCCTGGTTGTTAGTTATATTTTCAGTGAAATTGAGTTCAAGGGTGTTGCTTGGTAACTGCCAGTAACAATTAGGCTCCTTTCATAAGTAGAAACCAGTTATCATCTACTCTGGGGTGCTTGGATCCATCAGGCTTGTATGATGATTAACTTAATGAAATAGTTTGGAGGATAAAAAGGTGTGTACTGACACCCTGTCACAGGGTCTGTGCATGGGGGAGCTGGGGCAATGACTTGTCCCTGGTACGCGCTCTGTCTTCTGTGTTCTCTGAAGAGATACACTTCCACTTGTCACTCAGAGACAAAATAAATGCCTAGAGTTTACCAAAGAATGAGTATTTTTCAATCAGGAGGGAATTGGCTGCTTCTTGGTGGGCATTGTCTCTAAGGGTTTAGGAGTTGTATTATCTGTTGCTGCTGTAACAAGTTACCGCTAACTGGATGGCTTAAAATAACAGAAATGTTTTATTTCACAGTTCCACAGGCCAGAAGCTCCAAATCAGGGTGTGGACAGGGCCGCGCCCCCTCTGAGAGTCTCTAGGGGAGAATCCTCTCTAGCTTCTTCCAGCTTCTGATGGCTGTTGGCATTTCTTGGCTTCCTTGTTTTGTGGGCACATGGCTCCAGTCTCTGCCGCTCCAGTCCCACATCACCTTCTCCTCTTCTGTCTTTTTAAGGGTCATTTGTCGTTGAATTTAAGGACCACCTGAGTAACCCAGGATGACCTCATCTCAAGACCCTTAACTTAATTACATCTGCAAAGACCCTTTTCCCAAATAAAGTAACATTCTTAGCTTCCAGGGATTTTGACATGGATGTACCTTTTGTGGCGGAGGCATTATTCTGTAGGAGTACAGAGCCTTTTGGGGGAATAATAGCCCTTACACCCTGACATAAATATACTCACTCTGGCAGTGGGAAGAGATATTGGGGCCTGCGTGCCTTTGTTCAAATCTTTAACAGATATCACCCAAAGTTAGTGGCGGAGCAAGCACATTTGGCACCTGAGTCAATTTAGTGTCCCCACACATGTTGGTAGGTGCTAGAATTTCAAACAGATGTTTTCAGTGCTCCCATTTTGACTGGTTCCCAGGGACATAAGTCTTCTTCTGCTCCATCCTTTTCTCATCGCCCCTGCCCAAAACCCTACCCATTCACTGTATTCTCTCAGTTCTGTGTTGGGGGCAGGAAGCGTGTCATACTTATTGAGCCTTTCCTGGTCCTCAGTAACCAGGGAAAGCTGAGACAGAGGAACCCAGCGTCCATACTCTTGCACTATCATGTTAGAACCTGCTTACCGAAAAAAGTCATTCCCAGTTGTTGGTGTCTTCTGAACGCTGCCATGCCAGGACCAGTTATGAGTGTAAGGACAGTAAGTCTACAATTTTATAGAAACGATTTCACATCAATAGAAACATCATTATACAGCACAAGATCAATATTTCTGATTTTCATGCTTAGTGATATTGTCTGAGAATGACCAGAAATTGTCATTTATATAGAGCTGTGTTCCATTTTGATAATGCTAGAGAACAGAGAATGACTTGGGAGAACATCAAGATGAATGTTTCTAGGGTCAATATTTACCCGCTAGTCAATGTAATATTAAATCCACTAGTACAGTTTACTCGAAGGGAGAATCAATCCTCCCACACCCATTTTTTTTGGTCAAAAATAATATATTATAGGAAGTCCTATGTCTGTTTCATTTACTTTGTAAACTTTTTAAATGGAAGAGTATAACACATATTCAGAAGTAAGCACAGTTCATAGATGCACAGCTCAGTGACTTATCACAAAGTAAACACACCTGTGTAATCACCATCCAGGTTAAGAAAAAGAATATTAGCGGCCTCCCCCGCCCCAGGAGGGACACCTTCAAGCCCGTTCTCTGTCACTAACCCCCTCCCGTCACCTTCTCACTGAAAGTAGCCACTGTGTTGACTGCTAACAGGTTAGTTTTGCCTGCTTTGGAATTTTATGTTGCATATATTCTTGAAGCCTTTTTTAATCAAAGCATCTGGAAACTATTCCTTTCATGACATCCCATGTCAGAGGTAGAATAATTGTCTCTTTGTAGGTAGCTCTGTCAGGAAGATGAATAGCTAACCCCATAAATCATTATCATAAAAACATTTGTAATTTACATGAGAAGTCAGCATTGAAGAATAACATCATGACCTTGTTATCTAATACATGAACACAAATGGAATTATTAAAAACAAAGATAAATGAGCACCGAAATTTTCAATTTATGAATTAGCTGGTTCTCCTTGCTCTAGACTGTCTCTCTTGATAGTAAGGTGACTCTAACCTTAGGGACATAGTAGCATTCTTTTGATCATTTAAAAAATTTTTTTCTTTCTACTAACTTGTTCTCCTGTTCAAACAAATTTTCCATAACAAAATGTTTTAGTATTTAATAGTTTAAAAAAGAAATGACTTCAAAGCCAATAATATGTACAGAGGCTTATATTTGGTGACATACTTCTAAAATGAAGACTGACCCTAATTCCTGTGAACCCACGTGAGCATTATATTTACTCAATTCCAAGGGGAAATCAGGTGTGAGATGCAATGAAGAAGGAAAAAGAGCGACCACATGGAATGTACCAGTCAGGTAGAAGGTATCATCCAGTTTCAGAAATGTTGAAATGTGTGTGCATTGGCGGAGGAAGTACATCTTGGAATTCAGGAATTATATTAGTGCCATTTGCTGATGATATCAGCAGATGATATTGGCCAGAGGTGGTTTGATGTTGGTAGAGTTTCCTCTAGAAATAAACAGTTGGAAAAAAATCAGGAAGTCACTCTGGAAATTTATACTGCTGTCCATCAGCTGCCACTGAGGGTAGGAATGAGTTACCCTTTAGAGATAATGGGGACATTTGTGCAAAGTGTCATTTCAGGAGTTCTACAGAAATGCCACTTGCCCTCATATGTTTGTCTTACTATCTACCCTTCTTTCCTGCCACCTTAAGAACCATCCACCTTTTGAGTCTGTCTTTGAGTACTGTTTATATAAGATTTCTGGGAACGGAAACGGGCTCCCGGGTTTCTCCCCTAGCTTTCTCTTAGTTCACTTGCACGACTTAATTGTATGTGTTTGCTAATTGTCACTACTAAAAGCACAGATCCTGACCTTGAGGGAAAGAAGTGCAGGATAGATACCTCTTAATTTCCTGACTGCTGTCTTAGTTTACTGAGAATAGAAAACTCTCTCCAAGGCCTGTGAGTGCTCCATTAACATAGAGGGAGTTTCCCAAGAGTGTCGAAGAGGAAGCCCAACAGGCCAAGTAAGCTATTTCCCTACGTTGTAGGTCTAAGTTTGAGTACTACCTCTTTTTCATGAGCTTTAAGGAGTGATCAGTACAAATAACTTATTTGAAGCTGTTTCACTTTGACTTACCAGTAAATGGATGTATTTAATAGTGTCATTTGCCATATTCTTGTAAATATCCAAGCTATTACTTTCTTAATATTTTTCTTTAAATCAATGTTAGTTTTTCAGGAGTAATTTGTTTTCAAGGAAGATTTAATTTCACTTTTATAAATGGAAAAGCACTATCACTTCTCATAAATAAAAGTTACATATTAAATAAAGGCATATCTTTAAGCCATCTCCTACTTTGGGAAATGGCTTAGAAGAGTGAATTTGGGGTTTTGGAATCAGAGGACAAGAGTTCTCATCTCATCTCGGCTACTTACAAGTTCTTTGGTTTAGGGAAAATCACTTCTTTGAGTACCAGTCTCCTCAACCAAAAAAAAAAAAAAAAAAAAAAAAAATGGGGGGAAAGAATACTAATGCCCTTTGCAAAGAGTTATGAGGATTAGAAACGACACATAATAACTGGCACATTTTAAGGGTAGGGACTCAGAGGTTGACAACTGTTTTTATAATTATGCCCTTAGTATTATTAGTCTATGAACTTGTTGTTTATCCTTGCTTTCTTCTGCGGCTTTGCAGTCTTTCTTTCTCTAAGCAACATTGGCTAAATCAAGCTACAAAGGAAAACAGGTGATTTCTTTTACTTTTAAGCCTAAAGTCAAGCGAGTATGTGGCAAATGGAGTTCACCTGAAGTGCCAATGCCCATTCACGCGTAGTGGTGCCTGGATCACTTTATCGAGAAGGGTTGTGATAACAGTGCTGTGATTGAGTAACGCTGGCTGTGTGCTCCAAGCGTGGGAGGGGAGAAGGCTGGTACTGCATATCTGACAACCCTTAACTCCTGCCTCCTTTTCACCAAGCCCTCATGGCTTGCCAGAATCTAGATCTTGCAAGGTACCTCTGTTTCAGCCTGGACTGCTTTCTCAAAAGAGCCCCCAAAGTCACTTCAACTAAATCATACTCATTAAGTCTATTTTCGACCCTAAAACAGTCTGCTAGAACCAAGTCCTCTCGGGTTCTTTTGATTCTCTCACCTCTTTTCCAAAAGAACTCACCTTCCAGTCCAGCTAATTCTTGTTGAGGAGAGAGAGAAGAGTCGCCCATGTAATTATGGCTGTTCTATCACTTTCCTCACTCTGTGATATACCATAAAGGTTTAGCAGGGACTTGCAGGGGCAAAGGAGAAGCATGTGAAGCCTGCCCTCCAGTTAGTGCTGAGGTCTCTGCAGCAGCTTGCCGAATGCTTATTTACTAGGCTCTGCAAATAGTTTTGGGCAGTGCTACCAGGAGTGACACAGTGGAAAATTATGGAACATAAAGGACTACTTAGGACACTTCCCTTTTTTCCAGCTCACACTCTGAAATGAACCTGTAAACAAATCATTAAAACAAGAGCAAAATTCTTCTTCTGGGGTTTAAGGCTCTGTCCTAGTAGGAAAAGAACACTCTAGAAAGAAACTTGACAAAGAATGCTTAGAAGAACTTAACTTTTAAATGATGTTTTGATGCCAACAGATTCTAAAAGCTGACATCAACGTTTCTAATATTTGTCCATTACTGTTTAATACGATAGGTTAAGTGTTTCTTCAGGGAGCTTGGGTTGTTCACTTCCAAGAAGTGAGAAGATGCTTGCTATTTTTCTTATTACTTCTCTTTAGAATTTGCATTGCTCTTGTCCAAAAACTGCTCCTTGGTCATTTTTATTAGTAACAAACTCATAACCTGATTGGCTTTTCTTGAAATGGAGGGTACTGAGAAGTCACTCAGGATATAGATATGGTGCTGATGGGATCAATTAAAATGAGTCATAGCCCAGGGAAAGGTGTTTTGTGGAGCATTACAGTGTGACAAAGATGAATTTAGAAATAATTGCTTGTTTTATGACCACATTTCACAATCTTGTTCACCCAGATATTTGTGACAGTCGCATTCTGAGCCAACATAAAGGGTGAGATAGAGGAAGACAAACGGTCAAACATTACGATTTAAAAGGAATTGATGTTTATCGATGAGCGCTTCATTATTTCAGAGGGCTTTTAAGAAAAGGCATCTTCTTTTATAGACAATGAAAGGGGACTGTTAATTCAGATGGCATCATCCAAAAGCTTTTCCACACCTCCTACTTACTTTACTTTCCATTTTCTTATTCTCCTCCCTATTAGAAATCACAGCACCTCTGTGCAATTGCATTTGAAAATGACAAAAAAACTTTGACTAAAGGCCAAGGTTAATTGGATGTGTGAGAATGTGCTGTTATTTTTTTATTGAATTGAGTGGCTGAGCTGTATAGTTTTGTGGTATTATTTGGGAATCTGAATTTAAAGATGATGTGAGAATTTTCTAACATGATGGGAGGTTTAAGTAACTCACTATTGGAATTTTCTTCCTTAACTTCAGCTTTCATCCCAAATCTTCTTTACTCAAACTCTTTCAAGGGGTTGCCTTATTTCTGAGGAACTCTGCCTGGCTTTAAAGACTCAATCTCCTTGCATCCCCTCTGTCTTTCTCCTCCTCCATCCTCATCAGGCTTCCTCTGTAATCTCCCCCAAAGTGCATCTTCTCTGCCTCCTGTTCCCTTTCTTCCTTCTCTCTCCACTTTCATTCCACCAAGCCATTTCCCAGATTTGACTTGCCTTTTACTCTCTCTGCCTCTCCAAATTCAGCAAGACCTACTCAAGGTCCATTTCTGCCAGGGGACCCAGATTACTCCATCCTCTATAAGTTCCCATTCCTCTGAAATACCGCTTTTAAAGCCATGTTATCTAATAGAAGTAAAATACAAACCCTATATGTCATTTTACACTTTCTGGAAATAAGTTAAATGAATTTTAATAATACATTTTATTTAATATTTCCAAGATATTTTCATTTCAGTCTGTAATCCATTTAAGATTATTAATGAGACGTCTTCACTTTTTTCCCTAAGTCTTAGAAATCTGGTTTATATTTCATTCTTGCAGCGCGTCCCAGTTTGGACTAGCCGCGTTTCAGGTACTCAGGCTGGTGAGTGACTACTGTATTGAGCTGTGCAGGCTTTAGAGTCTGTACTACGTTCTCCAGCTCTCAAACATGCACTTCCTTATTTCATATCTTTTCACCTGGACCAAATTGCAAACAACTCCTTGGAGCTGGAGGCCACATTTTATACTTCCTCTGCCTTCATACTTCATTCCTGAGTGGACTGTAAGCTGTTAGTCATTGCCTGTTGATGGATTGGTAATATTATTCTTATCTTTGACCACTGTTTAAGTAAAACTTACTTCCACTACGATGTCCTCATGCTTGAAATTTCCTTCCTCTTTCCTATACATACAGTATGTATGTATATCATACATATCATATTACTTCTGTTTTGTTAGATTTGAAGCTTTGGGGGTATGTTGGATGGGATTATAAGAAATAGATGTGCATTTTTTGCAGTTCTATTGCAGTAGAGAGCAGCATTTTCACAGAATACTCAGCATTCCGACAACTCAGGCAAAATAGGATTTAGAGC
This sequence comes from Balaenoptera musculus, assembly GCF_009873245.2. Taxonomy (NCBI): domain Eukaryota; kingdom Metazoa; phylum Chordata; class Mammalia; order Artiodactyla; family Balaenopteridae; genus Balaenoptera; species Balaenoptera musculus. The sequence goes on along the minus strand of NC_045790.1, from coordinate 40,597,394 downwards.
TGAAATCAATGGAATAATTGCCCCCATTGTTCTGTTTTACTTTCCTAGCAGAGACTGGCCAAAGACTCACAAGAGCCTCCTGGCCACGGGACCCAGCCAGGACGCAGAGGCTCTCCAGTTTGGTTACATGATGGCAAAGACACAGTTTTACACGCTGAAACCAAATCACCAGGATAGAAATAGCTTGTAAAATTGCAGGGAGGGAAGGTTGTGGGGAAGAGATGGAAACCCTAGAGAGTACCAGGGACAGATGGGGGATCTGTAGTAGAGGACAGAATGAGGACGGTTCCAAACTCTGTCAGGGATGCTAAGATGGGGGGCAGCAGCAGGAGATGACACACCTTACCTATTCCACAATTTTATGAACAATGTACTGTTGTGTATTATTTCTAGACCTCTCATCAGTTTAATTCAAGGCAAAGGTCTCAAAGATAGAATGCTGGAATTATAACTCTAGAACTGTGCCAATAAGCAATAAGTCAAAGTCCATGATTTTTCTCATCACATAAGATTGTCATATTAAAGTTACAAACGTTATCTCCACGCAGTCTAATGGTTAACACGTCTTACAATCTTTATTAAGAATCTGTCAATTGGTTCCTACATGACCTAGTTATTTAATTCTAACGTCTTGTTTCTGTTTCTTATTGGTAATATCAATCTTAGTTCCCTGTTGAATTTCTCTGCATATGATAGCAAATGTATCTGCTACTGGACAGAATTGCTTAGCTGGGCTTAATTTTACATTTTAAAAATTTCCACATTTCAAACCTTTGGTACCTTCACATGTTAGTAGAATTTTGACAATAAGGTCTTACTATCACAGCTAATTCCATGAAAGCAGAGGTACAAGTCAGGACCCACATGGCTTCAAATGAGGGGCTTGGGAGTTTACCGTGACTGAAGTGTGAAAATTCTGTCAAGCTTCTGTTGCTGACATTTTTCTCTCAGGACTGAGCAGGCTGCCCATGGCCTGGATGACTCTCTAATCCAGAGAACAGGCCTGGACGTGTGTATGCTGACTTGTGAGGGGCCTGGGGAACACCCCTGTCTCAGCGCATGCGTACTAGCCAGCTGATGCCTGGCACTCCAAATCAAAGGCAGCTGTCCATTCATTTACATATTTTGTCAGTGGCAGTGGAAATGCCACAGGTGAAAGATTTTGCTTCTTAGTAACTTATGCCAGTGTTTGGTAAAGCATAGTCTGCAGACTGAGCCCTGTGATGATTATCTTTTTCTACATTATGTTTGCTTCGATTTTACTGCTTGAAATGTAATTTTAAGTTTCTTAAAGCCAATAATAAAAAATTAGGACTCGTATTTTGTATATCTTTGATTTTTAAATTTCATTTTCTAGTAATTTGTTTTTATCGCGTTTTACGAAAGTACTGGTCTTCAATGGGCCCTTTGTCATAGATAATTTGAGAAACACTGATTTTAGTCTTTAGTGTATAGAGGTGACACGAGATTTTTTTTTCGCCCTGAGAGTAGATTTTGATATGGGACAGGAGAAAGGTGACACAGAGCCCTGGAGGGAATAAAGGAGAGAGAGTAATTGTTTCACTGAAAAACATGGCTGCCCTCATTATTTTGCCTGAGGCTAGTGCCTGCATCTATTAGCAAATGTACCATTCTGCAAGCTTTTATTGAATGTGAAATGTGTTCTATATTCAAGGCATTGTCCTTGGTGCTGCCTTTTCCTCTTGCTAAAGCTCTAGGCCAGTGGTTCCTCCAAACTTGGCTGCTGTACATCAGAATCGCATGGGAAGCTTTATAAAAAGTATAGGTTCCTGGGCTCCACCTGAAAACCCACTGAGTCACCATCCCGGTGGGTGGCATCTCTGAAGTTGCATCTTCAAAAGGTGATTTTGATGCTTGGCTTGAGTTGGGTAGCACTACTTTAGCCCTTGGTCATCCCTTGAAATGAGGTAAAGTGAGATTAGCAACTATTCGAATATGAAAACTGTAACAAAGCATTTATTCAGTACTTTGTTCTCCACATGATGAATACAAAGAAGTTGTACTAGCCAGGATAATAATGCTAGGTGCTATAACCAGAACGCTCACATCTCAATGGCTCAATATAATAGAACTTTATTTTCTGCTCTTGTGGCATCCAATGCAGATGTTGCTGGTCAGCTGTTCTCCTGGTGAGTACTTCTCAAAACAGTGAATCAGAAATCCAGGCTCTTTAAACTTGGTACCCAGCCATCCTTAGCACATGGCCTCTAGCTTGCCCATGAAGGGGAAAAAAGAGGAGGATCATGCCTGAGCGATATATTTTTTTAAGATCAGACCTGCAAGTGTCATGTATTCTTTCCTCTAACATTGCCTGTCTAGAAGTAGCCGTAACACCTCAATTAGGTGAAGGGGAGCAGAGAAATCTTCCTAAGTATCCAGGAAAGAAAGGAAATGTTTTGATGAATACATAGTATTGTCTCTTCCACAGAAGTGTAAAGTGTGGTCTTTGCTAATATTTTAAGCAGTTTTATTTCTTCCAAGGTAGTAGGAAATAAGACCACTGAAGAGACATAGTTGAAGCAAATACAAGCTTATTTCAGTAGTTCCTATGAGGAGATCTACAAAGCGTGTTCTGCTCTTAATTTGCCATTCCAAAGAGTAAATGGTAATACGGGCATTTGATTTTGTATTGTAAATTATATCATCAGTACCTTTAATAAGACGTGTGTATTGGCCACCTCCTCTGGAGTGTCCAAATGCTGCTGTGGCCATCATTCTACATTCTAGATATTTTGAGGTCAAGTTCTCTTTTGATCTACCTCGTACTGTCTTTGATAAAGATTCCTCAGTATACAAAAGGATAAGCAGTACTGTTAGAGAAATCAGGGAGTCTAACTCCGTAAAATCTGATTAAGTCATGTAAAAAATAAAATCCCCGAACTTGAACTCATGAATTTTGCAGTACCTTTGGGAGATAAGTCATCATACTTGAAATAATAAGTGTGTAGTATTGTATATGATAAAATACTAGTGTGAAAGTTGGAAGAGCTTACAATCCCAGGACAGCATAGAGAAAACAGAGGTCTGTCAGGCTTGAAGGATCTTGGAAGATTTTATTGACTTTATGATGGCTAGTGACAGTGCAGGAGCAAGCTAGATCTTAAGTCTGAGCACAAGTGACTTATGCAAAGTCTTTCCAGATGATCTCACACATTATCTTCCCCAGTCTCCTCAAAGTTCTATCCTTTCTCATTACCATTACATTCCATCTCCTATAGTAAGGTCCTCAGGAAAGTTTGGCTGGGAGAGGGTAGGAATCTTTATTTGTATGTTATATTCCATAATAAACAGTACTGCCCGTATATTTATTTGGATTTGAATATCCTCAACTATTCTAGTTTTCTAGGTGCCCCATATTTTAAGATTAACATTGAACCTTGTGGACCTAAGAACCAAAAAAGAGGAAGAAGGGAGAGGCCAAGACCAGAGTGTCTTGCCTTATAGTCTGAAACCCTTGAGTTGGGTATAAATATTAGTTTTCTGTAGGACTTCTTAATATTAATTTTCCTCAGACTTACGTAATATCAGTTCTCACTGATACTTTCTCATTTTTATCCTTAATTATTCCTGAGTTGTTATTTACTTTTGGACCAAAAATCTGGATTCTAGCTGCATCCTACTGAAGGGTTCTTTCTTGAGCCCATTTGCTTCCAGCCATTAAAAAGTCTAGTATGTTAGCCCCTCCCAGGGCCATCATCTCCTTTCCAAATCTTGACTGCTAACTGATTCCTTATTTGAGCAGACGCCAGGTATTTGGGTGTTTTAATATGTTCTTTTGGTAAACTTTTTTCCCATTAATCCTCTTATCTAGTGCCAGATGACTCTGGTCTTTCAATGGCACTTCCAACGTATGTTGTACTTCTTCCATCAGCTCATCAAAGTTGGTCTCTGGTCACTGCATGCATGAGGACACTTGAAGGAAGATTGTCCTTTTACACCTCATAATAATAAAGCCTCTTGTGAATTCACTTTTCTAGTGTGGTGGTTGATATCTAAGTCTGAAGACCTGGCACACACAATCCAGTCTTGTCCAATATAAAGGAACTTAAAGCTCAGTGAAATTAGGTGACTTAAGCAGTCACTTAGCTAGTTAAAAAGTTAGGTGAAGCTATAACCACCAGGTGGTCTCTAAATCCAAATGTAAACATTTTACTGGGTTAAGAAGATTGGCCACTTAAAATGGTTTTCTCTTATTAAGATTGTGTGCTGAGTAATAATTACCCTTCTGAGTAATTATCTTTTAAAGTAATTACACTCCTGGGATGTATCCCTGGGATAATATAACTTAACAGAAAAAAAGTTACATGTACAGCATTATTCATTGAACCATTATTCAAAATGGCAACAATTTTTAAATGACCCAATAGCCAATAAGAGATGAATGATTAAATAATTGATGATGCACTCAAATGATCGATTATAATGTAATTGTTAAAAATGATAATTGATGACGTTATAGCAACTTGAAATAAAGTCTGTGATATAATGTGAAATTAAAATATCAGGATACAAAGATGTGGGTTTTCCCACCTAGTAAGACAAAGATTCACTAGGAAAGGGAGGAACCATGGGAAGCAATCAGAGGATGATGAGGTTAAAGCATAAAATCTGTCATCTCCATGAAGCTTGAAATATGGACAAATGAAAGGCAAGAGAGGCCGGAAAAGTTGCAGCGTGATCCATTCATTAGCTTTAATGCACCAGCATTGTTGTAGATCCTGTGAGGAAATAAAGAGAGAGGGTTTTAAAATTGTTCCTCCGTGGATACTTGTCTGTACAAGGTCACGATTTCATTGAGAACTCTTTGTAAACTTGGGAGCATTTCAGTTATTAATATATTCAGTTGCTATTTGAAATTCCTCAACAAGGTGCAATTTATCTTTCTCCTTTTCTAGAACACACATACTGCACATACAGTTACCAAATATTTGAGTTTTAACAGTTTTTAGGACTGCTTTCTGCCCTTGAACTGAGTTTTGGTTAAACTGAAATCTATCTTCTTTAATAGCAAAGCAGAGGCTAAGCATACACCAAGGACTCATTATTTTGCCACTAAACAAGTTGCAGAAATAATATTTATTAAGCTCCTGGGAGCATGTGTTAAGAACAAAATAAGTTACTCAAAAGATGTTGTGGTTTTACAAGAAGCGTACCTTGACTTTGGAAGTCGACTGGCAAGGTTGTAGCATAGAATCAAAGGTCCAAAGGGGGCTTGAGAAATCATATTTTCCATTACCTGCTTTCATGCAGAACCTCAGCTAACCCATCCAGAAAAATAAGACCCTGGTTTTAATGACACCCAGGGAGGCATATTGTAATCATATTGAGGGATGGCTTTGTGAATGGACAATAAATATGTCTGCATATCGGTGTTACTGCATTGGAAAAAAACATTGCTTAGCTATCGAAAAAGCCTCAAGGGTTAAAAAATGCCTCTGTTAGGCGCTGGCTCTGGCGTGGCAGTTTGTTTTTCAGGATTTCTGTGGTCTATGTGCAGGGAAGCAAAACAGACTCATACCACAAATTGTGCATACTGATAACACACACGGATGCTTATTATTTGTATTAATAAAAATAACAAAGCTGCAACAATTTCTACACAGGACTCCATAATTAACTGTAGTTTTATCATCAAATAATGTGTTAAATATCTTCAGAACAGCTTAGAAAACCTAGTAATCTCACTCATTTGCTTATTTAATAAACATCTATTGAGGCTCTTTTATGTGCAAAGTATCATCTTAGGTACTTTGAAGCTTATATACCACAAAAAAAGGGCCCTGCCCTCAAACAAACTTGAGGCTGGGGAGGAGACACAAATAACACAAACCAAGGAAATGTGTAATAGAGGACTGAAAAGAGAAGCAGCTGAAGCTATTAGGAACCTTGAGATTGGCCTTATAGGTCAAATGTTCTCCTGGTAAATATAATACATTCATTCTCTCAACAAATACTTATTCAATGACTTGTGCCAGGCCCTGTGTTAGTAATGAGTGTATAATGGTGAAGACAGATTTGATCCAATTCTCTTCACACTTACAGTGTGGTGAGAAGCTAAGCCTGAAACAAATGATCACCAAGTAAAGCCAAAATAAAATTATCTCAGGAATGCTCAGCTGATTTCTGAGAGTGAGAACCTCACTTATTGTTGCCAGTGGATTGGAGACTGAATCGACTATTCTCCCTGAAGCCTGGCAAGGATGTAAGTCTTTTGTGAAACAAATTTTAATTGGAAAATGATACTTTAAGGCAGCCTCATAAACACTAGCTTTCTGCCAAAAGTTACTATTTAGGCTGTTCTACTGCAGAGAAAAAGCCCTTCAAGGTTCACCTTTGTTATTACTGCCCTTTGATCGCTTTACCATTAGAACCTATCCTCTTTTTGACATTGTGGCTGATTATATAAGTAAGTCTGGAAAACATTCAATAATTCTCATTGCTCTAGTATATTATACCATACGTTATTGTCCTCTTCCCATGAACGATAATATGTGAAAGTCTATGTCATTATCTATAGTGTCCCATTTAGTCCCATTATCTGTAGCATCTCCTTCTTACTATAGCACCACTTCTTACTCCTGGATGCTGATTTATAGTGGATGCACTGCAATGAAATTGTATTTAAAAATAATCAAAGCCAGGAGCATTACACTTCAATGCCTCACCTCTCAGAATACCTGAGCCTCTTCCCTTTCAAGATGCTTCCTTAGTGTGTATCTATTATTCCCAATTACACTGCTCACAACGATCATGTATTAGTTTTTGATCCAAGTAATTTGCCACACAAGATTATCTCACAGAGGGATTTGAGACTATCCCCAACGTAAACTTAAATAGTTAACTCTGGATTATCTATATTTATGGTGATAAGATAGCGTGAATAAGTCAAACTCAGAGATAATGACACAAATGTAACCCTGAATCATTGATTCCCAAACTCTGCATCAGTCCTGGGAACTGTTTTCATGCCCGATGCTGTGCATCAGCCTGATGAGAGGGGAGCTACTTTGATTAAAACGAGGGTGAAAGCTGGAAACTCCTACTTCTCTAGGCTGCAAGGAACCTCCAAGGAGCCTCAAGTCTTCTCAAACAAAGTTCTGAAGCCTCTACCACCGGCCAGGGATCCTCAAAGCATGTGACCCATGGGTCCCAATGGGCCTTAGGCTTCCTCCTTATGGGCTGTGAAGTGATCATTTTCATAAGAACATAAAGCACATTTCTGTAGATTTTAATCTTCCCTGTATGTCGCTAAAAGCTACTTAATTGTGATTTATCCCTGTGTTATTATAAGATACAAAAATTTGGTACTGTGTACCCTCTCCATTATTTTTGCCTTTTTTTCTTTTTAAATTAAATTATTAAAGAAAAATAACTGAGTTCTTTCTCTATTCAAAAGTGGAAGCCCAAATTGTAGGTGGATCTCAGGTCTTTTAGCCACAAGGAAAAAAAATTTGAAAATCTTTCCCATAAAAATACATTCAATTTCTTCACTATCCACTCTTGGCAACAAGTAGACAAATGAGCATGTTTTCATTCCACTACATTTTTTTTCCTCTGGCCACCTTCTCATGGAGGTGTGAAAAGCCAAAATGTGGATAGCTGGAAGGAAAAGTAGAAATAGCAGCAAAGGGCCCTATTAATGGAAGTAGTGACATGTGAAAGAGCTTTTAGATGCAGAGAACGCAGATATTGTGTAGCAGTTTATTGCTCTTTGTGTGGTGCAAATTCAAAATCAGCAGGATGTCACTGTCCAGTTCCTGCCTATCTTCCAGCCTCTGTAGTCCTACCCTTTGCATAGCCTAAGCTTCCTGGACCCCCAGACACAGTATCAACCCTACCCTCATCTTAAGAAGCCATCCTGAATATAGCCAGGAGGGACATAAGTGGCTGTCTCATACTCTGACCTCTGCATTACATTACTCTTCAAATTCTTATCCCATTTTGCCACTGATCTGAAAAGTGGAGCTTCTCTTTGCCTAGTGTCACAAACCTTCTAGAACCCTGCTACTCAACGTATGGTTCAGGAACCAGTAGTGTCAGCATCATCTGCGGTCTTTTTGGGAAATGTAGAATCTTTAAGCCCCACTGCAGACCCACTGAATCAAAATCTGCATCTTGACAAGATTTCCGGGTGACTCCAATACACATTCATGTTTGAGAAGCACTGGTAGAGAGTGCATTTCCTTCTCTTTCCATCCTAGTGGCTACCTGTAGCCTTAAACCATCCCCTGGGATACGCACCTCCCTGATGGTGGCCGCCAGCCCACCTGCTTATCTGTTCTTCTCAGGACTGCCTACTCCCAGACTGGCCATGAGGATGTATTGGGCTCAGCTCTTTCAGTACTTTGCCATCTTGCCTCAGGTAGTGTTTCCCCTGGTTTGCCTTCAGGTGTTTGCCTTGATGACTTTCAGGAACGATTTATATATCCAACTGGAATCTCTTCCAGTACCTGGAGCTCTACATCCACCCCGTGCCTGCCCACCCGGTCCACTGCTCCTGAGTATGTTAACCAACTCATACTCTTACCTAAGAAACATCTTTAAGCCAGTTATTAACCTGAGAAATTCCTTTAAAATGGTTTTCTGAAATTCTGCAGTGATTATCACCTAAAAAGGACTAAATAAAGTTTCATAATTTTTAAAAAATGTGTTTCTCAGGGGGCTATTCAGAATGCAAATGAAATATATGCGTATGTAGAACTTGGCTTTAAGGATATTAAAGTAACTTAGGTATAAGATGTAAATAATTAAAGAGTAAAGCAACGTAAAGATAAAAATTAAAATATCCATAGGATGAAAGATAACAAAAACAGAGATAAAGAGACAAGCATTAGTCTGGGAGAAAATATTTGCCACGTATATAAAAGACAAATTATTAATACCCTGAATAAATAAAGAGTTCATATAAATAAAAAAGAAAATGATAATAGCCCAAGAGCAGAAAACCAGAGATGAATAGGCCATGCACAGAAGAAGAAAAGCCAATGACCCATAAAACAAAAGAACGAATGTTTAGCTTCATTAGTTATTGGGAAAATGCAAATTAAAACAATGTGATGTTTTTATCCCTCAGACTGGCATTAATTAAAAGTACTGATTGTAGAGGGAAGAGATCAAGATGGCAGAGTAGGAGGATGTTGAGTTTACCTCCCCCAATGAACACATCAAAAATACATCTACATGTGGAGCAATTCTCACTGAAAACAACCTGGAGACTGGAAGAAAGACTCATATATAACCAAGCCTGTAAAGAAGGATCCACACAGAGTCAGGTAGGAGGGAAAGGCAAGAAATCAGGTTGGGACCTGCACCCCTAGGAAGGGACACAGAAAAGGACGGGGTTTACATGGGCTCAGGGATCCTCCCTGGGGTGTGAGCAGTTTCAACCATGTATTGGGCACCCTAGCCCTGGGGTCCAACACCAGGAAGATGAATCCCCTTAGCTGGTTTGAAAACCAGCAGGACTAACAGGAGGGCTGTAAGAAACCTAGATTCCACTTGTGAAGAGCATGCAAGTGCTTGCTTACTCCCGAAACAAGTTGAAGGAAGCAGATTGAAACAAACTGCCTGGGACTCCAGCCAGTTTCCTGCAACCATCCCAACATGCGCTCCAGCTACTTTTGCTTCGAGGATCAACTCCCCAGTAGGGCAGAGGTGGCCATTGCCAAGGAGAGTGCATATTTGTAGGGAACAAAGCCAGCTCAGACCTGGCACAGCATCTAAATGGGGTGAGGGCAGCCATTACTGACATTTATGGAGATGACAGATTGGGAGTGGTCTGGAGCTCTAACTGGTGTGCTAGGACCATCTCAGCACATGCCCCAACCCATGCCAAGAGCCCACTCTGACCTCTCTTGACTCCAGCATTGCTCCTCTCTGGAACGAAGGTGTGATGCTGGAAGGGGAGAGAGCACATGCTTAGAGGGAATGGAACCAGCTTGGACCAACCCTTAGGGCTTCTGCTTCAGCACCTTGGGACACGCCCCTGCCCCTGATAGGGTGGTGTCAGCCACTGAGCAGAGGAGAAGCCTGCACTCACACCTGGCTCTGGCTTTAGTCCCTCCACCATGAGCCCCACCTCCCACCAAGGAGATAGCTACCAGCACAGCCTGAAGGAAGATAGAATTTATGCTCACATCAGATCCAGGTCTCCCACCAAAGCCAGTGGGACGTCCTACAAAAGGACACCCCTTCAAGACCAGGATAGGTAACTGTTTCACCTAATATTACAGAGACAGAGAAAGTTAAGTAAAATGAGAAGACAGAGGCATTTGTTTCAAATCAAAGAACAAGAAAAAAAAAAAAAAACCCTGAAAAAGTAACTAATGAAACAGAGAAAAATAATTTACCAGATAAAGAGTTCAAAGCCATTAGTAATAAGAATGCCAACTGAACTAGGGAGAAGGATAGATGAATACAGTGAGAATTTTAACATGGAACTAGAAAATATAAAAAAGACCCAATCAGAAATGAAGAATTCAGGGCTTCCCTGGTGGCGCAGTGGTTGAGAATCTGCCCGCCAATGCAGGGCACACGGGTTGAAGCCCTGGTCTGGGAAGATCCCACATGCCGCGGAGCAACTAGGCCCGTGAGCCACAAATACTGAGCCTGCACGTCTGGAGCCTGTGCTCCGCAACAAGAGAGGCCGCGATAGTGAGAGGCCTGTGCACCGCGATGAAGAGTGGCCCCCGCTTGCCACAACTAGAGAAAGCCCGTGCACAGAAACAAAGACCCAACACAGCCATAAATAAACAAATAAATAAATTAAAAAAAAAAAAAAAAGAAAAGAGCCTCTTATTCTACCTTTAAAAAAAAAAAAAAAAAAGAAATGAAGAATTCAGGACTTCCCTGGTGGTGCAGTGGTTACGAAACTGCCTGACAATGCAGGGGACATGGGTTTGATCCCTGGTCTGGAAAGATATCACATGCCACAGAGCAACTAAGCCTGTGCGCCACAACTACTGAGCCTGAGTTCTAGAGCCTGCAAACCACAACTACTGAGCCTACGTGCCACAACTATTGAAGCCCGTGTGCCTAGAGCCCATGCTCTGCAATGAAGAGTAGCCCCCACTCGCCACAACTAGAGAAACCCTGCATGCAGCAGTGAAGACCCAACACCAAAAAAAATAAAAAAATAAAAATAAAAAATAAAAGAAATGAAGAATTCAATAGCTGAAATAAAAAACACACTGGAAGGAATGAATAGCAGACTAAGTGATACAGAAGAAAGCACAAGTGATCTGGAAGACAGAATAACAGAGATCATACAGTCAGAAATACAAAAAGAAAAACAAATTAAAAAAATGAAAACAATTTAAGAGCTCTCTGGAATAACATTAAATGTACCAACATTTGCATTATAGGGGTCCCAAAGAAGAAGAGGGATCAAAAATGTATTTGAGCACTTTGTTATAAAGCAGAAGCTAACACACCATTGTAAAGCAATTATACTCCAATAAAGATGTTAAAAAAATGTATTTGAGGAAATTATGGCTGAAAACTTCCCAAATCTGAAGAAAGAAACAGACGTCCAAGTACAGGAAGCACAGAGTGTCCCAAACAAGATGAACTCAAACAGACCCACACCAAGGCATATCATAATTAAAATGGCAAAAGTTAAAGATACAGAATTCTAAAGGCAGGAAGAGAAAAACAAAGAGTCATAGACAACGGAATCCCCATAAGAGTATCAGCTGATTTCTCTGCAGAAACTTTGCGGGCCAGAAGGGAGTGGCATGATATATTCAAAGTGCCGAAAGGAAAGAAACTGCAACATAGGATACTCCACCCAGCAAGATTATTATTTAGAATAGAAGGAGAGATAAAGAAATTCTCAGACAAGCAAAAACTAAAAGAGTTCCTCAATACTAAACATACCTGAAAGAAATGTGAAAGGGTCTTCTCTAAGTGGAAAAGAACTAAGAGTCTGTAGGAAAGGGAAAATCCCACTAGGAAAGGCAAATGTATACTAAGGACTGAGGATCAACCACCAAAATAAGCCAGTATGAAGATTAGAAGACAAAAAAAAAATTGTAAAAGCAACTGTAATTACAATAAACAGTTAAGGAAGAAGCATGGAGATATAAAATATGACATCAAAAACATGAAAATGTGGGGGGGGGGGGGAGAGGAGTTAAAAAATGTAGATATTTTTAGATTGTGTTTGAACTTATATGACTACCAATTTAAAACAAGTAGATATAGTTATGGCAACATATATGAATCCCACAGTAACCACAAATAAAAATAAAAAAATACAACAGATACACAAAAACTAAAAAGAAAGGAACACAAGCATACTACTAAAGAAAATCATCAGACCACAAGGGAAGAAACAAAAAGAAGAAATGAACAAAGAAGAACTATGAGAACAACTGGAAAACAAGTAATAAAATGGCAATAAATACATACCTATCAATAATTAGTTTAAATGTCAATGAACTAAGTGCTCCAATCAAAAGATAGAGTGGCTGATTGGATAAAAAACAAGACCCTTCACTTCCTTGGTGGTGCAGTGGTTAAGAATCCGCCTGCCAATGCAGGGGACACAGGTTAGAGCCCTGGTCTGGGAAGATCCCACATGCCATAGAGCAGCTAAGCCTGTGCACCACAACTACTGAGCCTGCGCTCTAGAGCCCACGAGCCAGAACTACTGAGCCCACATGCTGCAGCTACCGAAGCCTGTGCACCTAGAGCCCATGCCCCACAACAAGAGAAGCCATTGCAATAGGAAGCCCGCGCACTGCTACGAAGACTAGTCCCCGCTCACTGCAACTAAAGAAAGCCCATGCACAGCAATGAAGACCCAACACAGCCAAAAATAAATAAATAAAAAATAAATAAAAAACAAGACCCTTCTATATGCTACTTACAAGAGACTCACTTCAGAGCTAAATAGTGAGGGTATGGAAAAAGATATTTCATGCAAACAGAAACAACAAGAAAGTGGGGATAGCAGTACTCATATCAGACAAAATAGATTTTAAAACAAAGATTAACAAAAGACAAAGAAGGACATTATATAACGATAAAGGGATCAATGCAAGGAGAGGACATTACACTTGTTAACATATATGCACCCAATATAGGAGCACCTAAATATATAAAGCAAATGCTAATAGACATAAAAGGAGAAACTGACAATAATACAATAATAGTAAGGGACTTTAACACCCCACTTACATCAATGAACAGATCATCTAGACAGAAAATCAAGGCAACAGTGGTCTTAAAAGACACAATGGGGACTTCCCTGGTGGTGCAGTGGTTGGGAATCTGCCTGCCAGTGCAGGGGACACTGGTTTGATCCCTGGTCTGGGAAGATCCCACATGCCGTGGAGCAACTAAGTCCGTGTGCCACAACTACTGAGCCTGCACTCTAGAGCCTGCGAGCCACAACTACTGAGCCCATGTGTTGCAACTACTGAAGCTGCATGCCTACAGCCCATGTTCTGCAGCAAGAGAAACCACCAAAATGAGAATCCCATGCACTGCAATGAAGAGTAGCCCCCAGTAGCTGCAACTGGAGAAAGCCCGTGCACAGCAACGAAGACCCAACACAGCCAAAAATAAAATAAAAATTAAAAAAACAAACAAAAACATGAAACTTAAAAGAAAAAAGAGACAATAGATCAGTTGGACTTAATAGATGTCTACAGGACATTCCATCCAAAAAACAGCAGAATATACATTCTTTTCAACTGCAATGGAATGTTCTCCAGGATAGATCATATGCTGGGCCACAAAACAAGTCTCAACAAATTTAAGAGAATAGATATTATATCAAACATTTTTTCTGACCACAGTGGTGTGAAACTAGAAATCAACTACAAAAAGAAAAATGGGAAAAGAACAAATATGTGGAGAATAAGCAACATGCTACTAAAAAACTGATGGGTCAATGAAGAAATCAAAGAGGAAATCAGAAAATACCTTAAGACAAATGAAAATGGAAACAGAACACTCCAAAATCTGTGGAATTCAGCAAAAGCAGTCTAAGAGGGAAGTTTATAACAATACAGGCCTTCTTCAAGAAAGCAGAAAAATCTTAAATAAACAACCTAATCTGCCACCTAAAGGAATTAGAAAAAGAAGAACAAATAAAGCCCAAAGTCAGCAGAAGGAAGGAAATAATAAAGATCAGAGAGGAAATAAATAAAATAGAGATAAAAAAATAGAAAAGATTAATGAAACCAAGAGCTGGTTTTTTTGAAAAGTTAAATAAAATTGGTAAACCTTTTTCCAGACTCACCAAGAAAAGATAGAGGACTCAAATAAACAAAATAAGAGATGAAAGAGGAAAAATAACAACTGATACCACAGAGATACAAAAAAATAAGACAATGCTATGAACAGTTATATGCCAACAGATTGAACAACCTAGAAGAAATGGACAAATTTCTAGAAAGAAACAATCTGAACAGACCAATCATGAATTTGTAATAAAACACTCCTAGCAGAGAACATTGGTAGAACACTCTTGGACATAAATTACAGCAACACTTTTTGGATTTATCTCCTAAGGCAAAAGAAATAAAAGCAAAAACAATCAAAATTAAACCTAATTAAACTTAAAAGCTTTTGCACAGCAAAGGAAATCATCGAAAAAATGAAAAGACAACCTATTGAATGGGAGGAAATATTTTCAAATGATGTGACCAATAGGGGTTAATATCCAAAATATATAAACAGCTCATGTAACTCAATATAACGACAACAACAAAAAAGACAAAAACAAACCCAATCAAAAAATGGGCCGAAGATCTGAAACAAAGAAGACATACAGATGGCCATCAGGCACATGAAAAGAATCTCAACATTGCGAATCATCAGATACATACAAATCAAAAAAATGAATTATCACCTCACACTTGTCAGAATGGTTATCATAGAAAAGACTACAAATAACCAATGTTGGTAAGGATAAGAAAAGGGCATCCTCGTACACTGTTGGTAGCAGCCACTGTGGAAAAATAATTTACCAGGTAAAATACCACAGCCACTGTGGAAAACAGTATGGAGTTTCCTCAAAAAAGTAAAAATAGAATTACACGTGATTCAGCAATTCCACTCCTGGGTATATATCTGAAGAAAAAAACCCCACTAATTCGAAAAGATACATGCCCTCCAATGTCTCTAGCAGCACTATTCTCCATAGCCAAGATATGGAAGCAACTTAAGTGTCCAGCAACAGATAGATGGTTAAAGAAAGAGTGATCCATATATATATATTCAATACAATGGAATACTACTCAGTCGTTAGAAAGAATGAAATTTTGCCATTTGCAACAACATGGATGGACCAGGAGGATATTATGCTTAGTGAAATGAGTCAGAGAAGGACAAATAATGTGTGTTATCACTTATATGTGAAATCTAAGAAATACAACACATGAATGAATATAACAAAACAGAAACAGATTCATAGACATAGAGAACAAACTAGTGGTTACCAGTTGGGAGAGGGAAGTGGGGGAGGGACAAGAAATGGATAGGGGATTAAGAGGTACAAACTATTATGTGTAAAATAAGTAAGTTACAAGGATATATTGTACATCACAGGGAATATAGCCAATATTTTATAAAAAGTTTAAATGTAGTATAATCTAGAAACATACTGAATCACTATGCTGTACACCTGAAACTAATATAATATTATAAATCATCTATACTTCAATAAAGATTTATTGATTATAACCAGTGAAATTAAGGAAGTGGTAAAACAGACTCCTACACTGTTGATGTGAATGTAAACTGTAACAGGCTTTTGGTAGGTTATTAAATTATAACTGTACTTATCAAAATAAAAATATCAAAACCCTTTGACCTCTTTGCAGTTGCACTTCTTGGAACCCATACTAAAAAAATTCTCATACATATTGTACAAAGATGTCTGTATGTTAAATTGAAGTATAGTTTTTATTATGAAAAATTAGAATAAACCTAAATGTCTGTCAGTAGGGGAATGGGTAAATAAATTATGGCCCATCCATATTTTGGATTACTCTACAACTTTTATAAAGAATGAATTATATATATATCTATAGAGAGAGAGAGGAAGGTGTACTGGAGGTTATAGACAAGTTCTTCCCTAGGCCTCATTTTATATATTTATGTGTTTATGTTTTACTCTTTGTTGATTGAAAGAGCAAGTCAAAGAACAATATTTATAGTGAAATTCAATTTATGTTAAAAAGTCACGTCTGCCGGCCTATCTATCTATCTATCGATTTATCTATTTGTATATACAAGTATGCATATAGGTAAAAACATTGAAAAAGAGCTAGAAGAACATTTATCAAACTAATATGATGAATTATTCTCATGAGGAGATAGGAGTTGGATGGGGTTAGGATAAAGGGGGACTTTCATGATTTATTCAATTGTCTTTGTATTATTTATATCTTTACAGTGGGGAAATATATATAATAAATATATCTAACTGTATAATAAGGAAAGCAATAAAGAGAGAAAAATACCCACACTAGACAGCTGATAATAAGGGTCATGGTTATGATATCATTAAGATAATAATTGCTGTGTGAAAGCTCTAAGAGGATACAGAGAAATTCCCCCTTGATCCACATTTTCCTCATCTGGAAGTTCCTCAGAGTGGAGAGACAGGGAGGGGGTGAAGTACATTTTTTTCCTAAGATTTTTCCAACTCAAAATTCCATATCAGTACAGCTGCTTCCAAAGTGTTTTCCAAAGTGGCAGTGCCATTTGCATTTCCACCAGCACTGTATGAGAATTTCAGTTGCCCTTCATCCTTGTCAGCACTTGGTATGGTCACAGGTTTTGTTTTGTTTTTTTCTTAATTTTAGTGTTTAGTGGTACTTCCTTGTGGTTTTGATGTGCATTTTCCTAATGCCTGATGATGGTGAACATATTTTTATGTGCTTATTTGCCATCTGAAATGGATCAGAGACCTAAAATCAAAACCTAAAAGTATAAAATGGCTGGAAGAAAATATAAGAACTAATCCTTTTGATTAGTTTGCTAAACCTTGAGCCAAGCAAAGCTCAGCAAAGATTCCTTGGAACAAAAACCCCCCACAAAACCAAAAGAAAAACATTGTTAAACTGGACTTCATAAGCGTTACAAACTGCTCTGTGAAAGACACTATCAAGAAGATGAAAAGATAAGCCACAGACTGAGAGAAAATATTTGCAAAATGCTTATCTGATAAAGGCTTTGTATTCAGAATATATAAAGAGTTTTTACAACTCAACAAAAAGAAAACAACTGAATAGAGAATGATCTAAAGATTGGAATAGGTGCTTCATCTGCTTCTTTTAATGTTGACTGAAATAAAAGATGAACTGTTCTTCTCTGGGCGTTGATTAGTCAATAGCTGGTGATTAGAGTTCCAGTGCAGACATAGTTATTTTTGCTATAATGTCCTTGTCCTTTTATGATTCTTATCTAGAATTTGTAATAAAAAGTGATTTGACTGAGAATGGCTCATTTTTCACTCTAAGTAAATAATTAACAGAATTCATAAACACTATGTTTTAAAGTGTAACTAACTAGACATCCTATACAAAGTGTGAGCTAGCTTTGTCATTCACCCCTTGACAAGGAATTAGCAGACATTCTGTGGACTGGGTTGATTAGGTGATAGTCTCAGCTCTCAGCTTAGCTTTCTTCTTCTCCATGTTTAATAAAGTAGGAAATTTACAATATAAACCCATCATTTATTCCTTTGTTTTGGAGCAGGGGGTGGTACAGTCTAAAGCAAAATGGCACTACCATTTGTCGGTCAGTCACCTACATGGAATCAGGGAGAATGTTCTAGGGGAACTTTTGGTGGGTGATATTTCTTAACCAACCCAGAATCCACAGAGTAGCATCAATTTGGGTGTGGATTCTCTGGTCTCTTCAGCTTGTTCCTGATTCTCAGGGACAACATACCCTCTGGTATTAAGAGCAGAATTATCCTCAAGACCCTCTCGCTTGCATCTTCTCTCTTTTCCTCTCCTCACCAGCTCCTTCTTCAACTATTTGCCCCCTCCTCTAGGGAACCTCTAGGTTTTATCTTCATTTGAATCCAGTTCTGATGAGGCCCAGGACCCCCAGGACCTGTAGGTGGAGGAGAGGGGAGGGAAAGGGTCTGGTCTCAAGGTGAAGCTGACCTACCACTAATATTTCCAGATTCCCAGCAAAAGTGCAAATGGAGACTCCCATTTAGTCTCATTGTTTGGATTGATAATTAGTCCTCATTTAGTTAAGAATGTGAAGTTGTTGGAATTTCGTTTGACCTTTTCATGTTATGAATTCAGTATAAATAATTCGCTTGCTTATTTTTATTGTTTTGATCAGTAATTAAATCTCCATTACATAAAAAATTTGTAATGCCCTGTTCACAAATTTTAAGTGTGTCATGCTTAACAGGTGTCTGTTCACTCCCATTGTTTTTAGTTTTTAAAAATTTAAGCAGGCTGTCTCTTTCAAGATTTTCAGTTTTCTCTTCACCTTTTTTCTTTTTGAGCTTCATGTTCGTATATTCTATTGCTGTTATAATCTTGTACTCATTCTCAGTTATTGTGGGAGGTAGAATAATTATCCCCTAAAGATCTCCATGCCTAAACCTCAGACCCTTTTTTATGGTGAAAGGGACTTTGCATGTGTGATTAAGGTTAAGGGTCTTCAGATGGGGAGATTAGCCTGTATTATCCAGGTGGGTGCAATCTAATCACTCGCGTCCTTAAAATTGGAGAACCTTTCCCAGCTTTCTCAGAGAGAGAGGGAGTGAGGGAGCAAGAGGGGGAAAGAGGGAGAGGGGGTGGGAGAGAGGGAGGAGGGAGAGAGAAGGAGAGGGAGGAAGGGAGAGAGAGAGAAGGAGGGATGGAGGGAGGGAGAGAGAGAGAGAGAGAGAGAGAAATGAGGACACAGAATAAGGGTCAGAAAAATGTGGTGAGGAATCACTCTGCTATTGCTGGCTTTGAAGATGGGGGGAAGGATGCCACGAACCAAGGAAAAGGCAAGAAATGGATTCTCCCCTAGAGCCTCCAGAAAGGAATGCAGTCCTCGAATTAAGCCATGTTGGATTTCTGGCCTACAAAAGGGTAAGATAATAAATTTGTATTGTTTTAAGCCACCAAGCTGTGGTAATTTGTTATAGTAGCAATAGAAAGCTAATGCTAAAGGATCAAACACTCAAACACAATTAATTACATTTAAACTGTAAAAAATTTAGAAACATTTTTATCTAAAATTTAAATTAAAATAAATGTAAAATTTTAAAAATAAAATTTCATGTTCAAAAACCTTTCTAGTAATATTTATTAAATATTTGATAATCCTATCAAAATTTTACATTAAAAGAAAACATACAAATTATAATGTAAAAAAATTAAATATAATTAAAGTTTTGAATTCTTTTAGTTTAATTCTTATAAATTTAATAAAATGTTAAGTATTTTCATGATAATAAAAGTTTTTGCACTTCTCATGTTCAATTTCCACCTAATTGCTAATACTTAAATTCCATTACATCTAAGCTTACATATACACGAATTCAAGGCTAATATGAAATGTTCAATATTGCAAAATGTTCTTAAGCAACCATGTTTAATTTTCAAAAACTGATCTAATTCATAAGTACTTCCAGAGCTATGAATTGGAACATGAAGAGAAGCAAAAAAAAAATAGATGCATGATACTCTTGGGAAACTGTATTTCATTATGCAGGAATCTATTGCATTCACATTATCTGAGAGGAAGGATTTGACAAGTTAATTTGTCTTTTCCCTTACTTAAGCGCTTCTGCCATTC
Organism: Balaenoptera musculus; assembly: GCF_009873245.2. Lineage (NCBI taxonomy): Eukaryota > Metazoa > Chordata > Mammalia > Artiodactyla > Balaenopteridae > Balaenoptera > Balaenoptera musculus. Next base: position 40,577,597 of record NC_045790.1, on the reverse strand, counting down.
AAACATTCCCCGTCTAAATCAATGTTTGTATCTGATTTCAACCTGCACAATTCACAGAATTCAGGTGCATTTGCCTTTGGTGTTGAAGTCATAGGGCAAGATATGTGAAGAAGTATCTCTCTGGGGCCTGAATGGTGTGAGTCGTGAAAGCAGATCTTGTGGTTGTCAGTTGTGCTGTGCCAGTGCTGAGTATTGGATCCCAAGTGACAGAGGCACATATGTGTTCTTTGATAAATGTATTTGTTTAAATCTGTGATATGCCAGGCTCTATAAAGCACAGGGCACAGAGGAGTGGCACCTCTTGTGGGCTTTAGGGTGGTATTGACATATCTAACAAACCAAAAGTTCTTCTAGACCATGAAGAGTAATCTCCAGCCTGTTGTGCTAAAAGAGTGTTTTCTTCAGGGTTGAGTTATATTACAAATGGTCCCCATTTAATTATCTTGGTACCAGAGGTGCTAGGTTCCAGAAAGAGTGAGAGTAGGCATTTAAGAAAACCCGTTTCCTCATACTAGTGAGTATGACTCACTTTACTGATTATCTCCAGTATTTCATTACTTGGGCTTTGCCCTGTTGGCTCCAAATCCTTGTGATTGAATTTGTCCCCCGACTTCCATAATACACTCATTCTTTCTTTTCTTTAATTTCTCTCTCCTGCTACACATATCTCCTGTGACTGCACATCAGGCATTGGCAGTGGTCTATGGCATCTCTGCTGTCCTAGCTTTCCCCAAGACATCTCCTTGTGCCCTAGGCTGCCCTTACTCCGTGTCAGCTGGCTCATACCTCACTGCATTTACTTCCTTATTCTGCTGGGCTTATTTTTATTGCATTGAGAAACAAGGGAATGAGTCCCAAAGAAGATCCTCACAATCGAAGTTTTCATTTGAGAATTCTTCCCAGTGGTGGAATGAAGGTGGATGTTGTAGGTTTTCTACAGCAGAAGAGAAAGGAAAGTATCGTCCATGTGCAAGCGTCCACCTGAAAGCTTTAGTGTAAATGATACAGCAGGGCTAATCACCAGCACTGCTTCTTGAACACCAGTGAGCATATTGGCAATCACTCATTATTATAAGTCATAGTTCATTATCTAGCATTTATTTCAACAGGACTTAGTGACATTATAAAAAAATACGAGGATTGTTCAAATATTGTAGGACAGATAGCAATGTGGCCACAGCTCAGCCATTAGCAAGCATCACTAATGCTAAAGGCCCTCTTGGTGCTACCTGTCTCTGCACTCAGTTTGCATACTCTGACCACACATTCCCTTTGCACAGTCAGAGCCTTGTGGAACTTTTCCAGGAAGATCAGGCTCAGTAAGCAAAGAAAAGCCTTTCTTTAGACTACCTCTAGGTTGTCTCTCTCAGAAGAGCTTGCAGAAGCAAAGGCTTGCCTGCCTTGGAACTCCAGAGCAAGGCAGCAGGCTGACCTGTAACTCTTTACTGCCCACTCTGTATAGGATTTAGGAAAGGCAGTCATGATACTGTTTTCAAATATTTGAGGAACTGCTAATGTTCCCAAGCAATAATTGGCAATCTCAAAAGACAAGCATAAGAGAAGGCTTTTAAAAAGTGAAAAAGGATCCAGCAAAGGAAAACTTCCTCTTTTCTTTAATGACAAAGAAAATTTTTTAAAAATCAGGAGTTCTGCAATTTCTCAATTCTTCTTTTCTGTTCCTTTTTCTGTCTTGCAACCTTATTAATATAACCATAGCATAAAATTCTAAGACTGCTAAAAAAAAAAAAAATGCAGCTAAAACACATTAAACTGGGGTGAATGGATGTGATCTGCCAAACCTAGTCTCCTAGGCTTTTCAACAGTTGAGGACATTTGATCCACCTCTGTAAACTCAACCCTGAGCCCTGCCCCAGGTTTTAAGAGTGATCCTTTTGAATAAATTGATAGTATTTGTCTTTTTCTCCCCAAGACTAGCTCAATGGTTCTCAGCCCTAGCTGCATCTGAAAAACAGATTAAAAGATTTAAAAAATACTAGTTCCTAAGCTCCACCCCAGACCAATTAAAGCAGACTCTTTGCAGATGGGGCTAGGGAATCAGTGGTTTTAAAAGACTCTCAGGTTCTTCTAATGTTCTACCAGGGTTAAATACCACTCTTCTATTCCAGATCAGTGACTTTCAACTAGGGGTGATTTTTGCCTTCCAGGGGACATTTGGCAATGTCTGGAGACATTTTTGGTTGTCACGACTGGGAGGGTGCTACTGGCATCTAGTGAGTAGAGGCCAGGACTGCTGCTAAGTATTCTATAATGCATAGGACAGCCCTCTACAACAGTGATCTGGCCCAAAATGTCAAAAATGCCAAGGTTTAGAAACTCTGATTTATCACATAAAACAGAAGAGACAGACCTGCTACAAGATAGATCAGGGTTACGTGGGTGGCTTTCTCTAGGATAGACAAAGGTGAAGTTGAATGGGTTCTTGTAATTTAAGGGTTATGGTTCTGCCTAGTTTGTATGATCCTAGAGTTTCTGCACATGAAGTAATTCATTTTTCTGAGACAGGAACTTGAGCCATAAGTACTGCAGCGAGGCTTGTGGGCAAAAGCATGCAACTAGTGAGTAAACCTAGCTGACAACTCAGCATCTGAATATTGGTATTGCTGTGTTCATTCATTCATCAGGGAACAGTCTAGTCCTGGAGATTCAGAGATTAAGAGACCTTGCCCTCACAGAGGAGACATAATAAACAAGTAAACAAATAATTTAATCTCAGGTAGTGATAAGTACCACAAAGAAAAATAAAGTGGGATGAGGGATAATTGTACGTTATGATGGGAAGGAGGGTGCATTTAAAAAAATTTTTTTTTAAAATTTATTTATTTTATTTATTTATTTTTGGCTGCATTGGGTCCTCGTTGCTGTGCAGGCTTTCTCTAGTTTTGGTAAGCAGGGGCTACTCTTCGTTGCGGTGCATGGGCTTCTCATTGCAGTGGCTTCTCTTGTTGAAGAGCACGGGCTCTAAGTGTGCAGGCTTCAGTAGTGGCGGCACGTGGGCTCAGTAGTTGTGGCTCACGGGCTCTAGAGCACAGCCTCAGTAGTTGTAGCGCAAGGGCTTAGTTGTTCCATGGCATGTGGGATATTCCCGGACCAGGGCTCGAACCCGTGTCCCCTGCATTGGCAGGAGGATTCTTAACCACTGCGGAGGGTGCATTTTTAATATGATGGTCAAAGAAGAGTTCTCTGAGGATGTGGCATTGGATAAAAACCAGATTGATGGGAAGGAGTAAGCCATGTTGCTGCCTGAGGGAACCAAAACAGAGAGAACAGGAAGGGAAGAAATCTGAGCTCAAGAAGCAACAAGAAGGCTGTTAAGGATGGAAGTGGAGTGATGAAGGAGAGTGGTAAGAGGTGAGTCAGAGGTGAGCAGAGGCCAGGTCAGGAAGAGGTGTAGTCCATGAAAAGGAGTGCCATGGACAGCCATTGGAGATTTTGAGCAGGGGCTTGACAGGATCTGAATTAAATTTTGAAACATCATTCTGGCTACTGTGTAGAGAATTGACGTGGGGGTGGGAGGAGGGGAGTTGTAGAGCAAGAGTGAACAGGGAGAACAGTTAGGAGTCTATTGAAACAGAACAGGCAAAAGATGTGGGTTCTTGACCCGAGCAACTGGGAAAATAGGAATGTCATTTGTTGGGATGGAGAAGACTAGGAACAGTTTTTTTGCTTGTTTTTGAAATATTTTTTGTAACAATCTTAAATTTACAAAATGGTTGTGAATATAAGTAACTTTTTTCCCTGAACCATTTGTAAGTTGCCAACCTGATGCCGCATCATCATCTTTGAATACTTTAGTATACTTTAGTGTTCAAGTTATTTAGTAATTCAAAGTATGCAAAGTATTTATACTCAAAGTGTTTGTTTACTATTTTTTTAAAATAAATTTATTTATTTATTTATTTATTCTCTGCACTGGGTCTTCGTTGCTGTGCAGGCTTTCTCTAGTTGCGGCGAGCAGGGGCTACTCTTCATTGTGGTGGGCGGGCTTCTCATTGTGGTGGATTCTCTTGTTGCAGAGCATGGGCTCTAGGTACATGGGCTTCAGTAGTTGTGGCATGAGGGCTCAGTAATTGTGGTACATAGGCTTAGTTGCTCTGCGGTATGTGGGATCTTCCCCGACCAGGGATTGAACCTGTGTCCCCTGCATTGGCAGGCGGATTCTTAACCACTGCACCACCGGGGAAGTCCTGTTTGTTTACTATTAGTATTTTCACTAACAAGGATAGTCTCCTAAATAACTGTAAAACATTCATCAAAATTAGGAAAATAACACTGATATACTTCTACCATCTAATTCTCAAATGATGTTCAAGTTTTCCCAGTTGTCCCAGTAATGCCTAGAAGGATCCAGTTCAGAATCATGCATTGCACTTTGTTGTAATAGTTCTTTTGTCTCCTTTAGTCTGGAAGAGTTTCTCGGTCTTTTATTGACTTTAATTACTGTCTTAGTTTTCTATGCTGCATAAAAAATTAACACAAATTAGCAGCTTTAAGCAACACACATTTATTATCTCAGTCTCTAGAAGTCAGGAGTCCAGACAGGACTCAGCTTCAGGGTCTCACCAGGCTGCAATTCACATGTCAGCCAGTGCTGTGGTCTCATCAGAGGCTTGACTGTGGGAAGATCTGCTTCATAGCTCCTTCACATTGCTGGAAGAATTCATTTCCTTGCTGCTGCAGGACTTCCATTATTGATGGAGACCACCCTTAGCTCCTGCAGTTTCTTGCCATGTGGGTTTTTTTCAGCATGACCACTTCATGGCAGCTTCCTCTTTCAAGGACAGTGAAGCTGAGACTCTGCTAGTGTGAAGGAGTCTTATACATACTGTAATGTAATCATGAGAGGGACATCCCATCACCCTTGCTGTATCCTATTGGTTTTGCTCAAACGCAAGGGATAGGATTGCACAAAGGCGTGAACACCAAGAAGCAGAGATTGTTGGTGTTCACTTTAGGGTCTGTCTGCCACAAGGACCTTGATGCTTTTGAAGATTACTTTGTAGAATACTCCTCAATTTGGGTTTGTTTGATATTTCATCATGATTATAATAAAGTTAAGAATCTTTTTCCATGATATTACAGGTATGATTTTGAATTGTTCTCATTGCATTGTGTCTGGCAGCTCATGATTTCAATTTGCCCCATTATTTATGTTCACTTTGATTATTTGAATTAAAAGATATCTGCTAGGGCTTCTCTGCTGTAAAGTTACTCTGTTTGAAATTAGTAAGTGTTTTATGGAGAGTTACTTGCAAACTATCCCATTCCTCATCACACTTCAGTCAACAAATTTATTCAGTATGGACTTATGGTTTCTGATTAAATTCAATGGATTATAATCCATTACTATACTTATTTATTTTGGTGCTTAAATTATCCCATATTTAACCATTGGAAATCCCTTCGAAATGGCTTCTGTGTTCTTTTGACATATCTCCGTCATTCTTTGAGTGCTTCCTTACTTTTGGGAACAGGTAACTCTGGCTCAAGTACTTTCCTTGCCCCAATGCTGAAATCACCCTTTACTCCAAGGAGCCCTGGACCAACAGAGGAAGGTATATAGAAGCCCAGATCTGGAAACTAGTTGTTCTCCTTGGTATTGAGGATTGCTGCTCTGAGGCCCTCTAAGTGGTCAGAGCTAGGGAATATTTGTCTTTCTATCTATCTGTCCTCACGTTTACATCTATGGTTCCGTATCTATATTAAAAATCATGAGTTTGCACCTATACCTCCAATTTCAGTCCAATACTACAAAGTTTGTTTTAGTTTTTCCCTTTACATATTTGTAACTCCCTTCTTCAACAGTGAGAAACTGGCTCCCATTAGCCTTCTATATTGTCTGATCAGTTATCCTATATCTGACCAGTCTCCCGTTGTTGCTGCAGCATCCCATGAAGATACCCTTGTTACCCAACAGAGGCTCTGACATCCCTAGCTGGGCTGCCGTTACCCACCACCCCTCCCCCTGCCCAAACCAGGGGCACCCTCGTCAACTTCCTCCTGCTTCAGCACTCCAGTCTGAGACACGCCTCTGTGCTGAGCTTCCTCACTCTGCTTGGGCTCTGAAACCTAAAATCAGGTGTTTGTTTTAATCAAGCTTCTGTTCCTATTAATCGTTGCAGTTCTTTAACACAAAGTGACAGATTTTTCTTTTCTTTATGGAAACAGCCACCAGTATTATTATAACATCCCTTGATTATTAAGGATCAGCTATATTTGTTTGTTGATTAATGATGTAAATAAAATGAATGCAACAAGAGAAATCATGATAGACAACTATTCCACGACTCTAATGAGTTGTGCATTCCACGTTCACATTTTGCTTCTTGATGTCATGATGCTAATCCCTCTTGAAAATATCTAGAGAAGAGAACAAATATTACAAAAGATAAGGAGTCTTTTTCTTGTAGCAGCTGCCTTCCAGAAGGAAAGGATGCAAGAAACAATAGACTGACATAAAGTTTGGATTGAAATTCTTTGTTTGTGAAGTGGTAATAAACTTTTTTACTAGAAAACAGTGAAGCTCTTTAAGAAAATTAGTAATTGGGGATCTTAAAGTCTTCAGAAGTGTAAGGACTGATACTTGAGGGTGATGAATCCTACAGAACTCCCTGTGGTTGTAAAGCCAATTTCTTCAAGAGACACTGCAGCTGAATAAGATAACTTTTTACCAAATACCCTGGGGGAAAATTATATTTGAGATTCAAGGTACATCTTTCATTGAAAAGTGCAAAAGAAAGCAAAAAAATTAAGAAACAAGGCACATTTTATTGTCAGCCATTTTATGATTCTGCTAATCTTTTGTAGCTAATTTCAACAGCAGAAATATAAGCAAAGCAAGCTCTGCATTTGATTGCATTACAGAGCCAGGTGCACATTGAAGACAGTTTTGGAAAGGTACTTTCAGTTTTTACATGATCATTTTTTCTGTTTTTCTCCAATATTTCTAACATGCATAAAATATACTTTTGAAATCAGAATCCTTTCCCTTTCTTGTCACAAACAGACAAAAACAGTTACAGAAACAGAAAGACATTTGGGCTTAGTTCCAGGATGCATCTGGTGTTGTGCCCATCATACACCTCCTGCAACGTTGGGACAAGGTTACAGGATCAGCCACAGCTGAAGAAATGAAACTAATTAGACCAATAGTTCTCAAATTGTGTGTCAGTATCACCTGGGAATTTAGAAATGCAAATGCTCTAGGCTCACCTCAGACCTCCAGAATCAGGAACTCCAGGGATGAGGGCCGGAAATCATATCAGGTTTGAGAACCACTGGGTTAGATTAAGCTACAATTGACAAAAGTTGAATTCAATAGATTGTCTTTTTTTCCCCCCTCTCATTTGCTTTTCAGAACGTGAATGGTTTCTATAGCTCTTAACACCATGGAGGCTACTAAGTTTTGAAAACAACTTTTTCTTGTGTATTTAAAAAAATACTTTTCACACTCTTTTCTCACACATGGCCTATATACTGCTTAATACAGAACTGGTGGGTAGTAATGACTCAGTAAATAGTAGTTCTTCTTATCATTAACCAAAAGAGATGGAGATAAGATATTGGTATCCCTAAATCAACTGAAGGTAAATTCACTGAGTAAATTAATAATTATTCTTTACATAAACTGTACTCTTTAATTTAATATTCCAAATATGATAATTCTAAGAGCAAAGCAAATTAAATATATTCTTTATCTTCCTAAACAGCCAACATGTCTTTATGTCAATAGAGTGATTTAAAAATTAGGAGTAAGCATATATCTCATTTTTTTCTGCAATTTTTATATTTTTCCCTTAAAAGAAGAAATTAAATACCCCTTGTCCTCATCATCATTTCAAAAATTTCTAGCACTTTCACTTCTTTCATGGGAAGTACCTTTATGAAGGCTGTGGATATCTAGAGGGTATTTCTCATGGTCTCCAATGTCTGCATCCTTTGACAACCCCCATTTCAGATAAATGTCAATAATGCTGATTTGGCACATTCTATTTACTAAGGAAGAACCTCCAGGATACACGAGAATACCCACATTTTGCAGATCAAGGAGTTTAAATTGTACCAGTGTTTATCTCAGCTTACCTAGCAATGGTTCTTAGTACTAAATCTGTGTAAAAATTATCTCATGCTCTTGTTTAAAAATTAAGAATCTGTTCACCTATTCAGATTATTGATTTAGTGTTTGAGGAGTGAAATCCAGAGGAAGAATATGTATTGTCAATAAGCACCTAAGCATTCTTTGTAGGTCTTCGGGGGACCACACACTGAGAAAAACAGTCTGGGTCCCTCCCTTGATTCTGTACCTATTTACAGTCCTGTTGGTATTACAGGGCTTGTTGCTAGTGCAGAAACCCTCATTCCTACTACCATTCAGACATCACCCTAGGTGGCAGTGGGTGGAGGGGTTAGGAGGATTCTGTGAATGGATGGTACCTTTCCAGGACCAGGCTCCTTGAACTGGTTTTCAAACACTATGGAAGAATGAGGTAATGTCAGGAGCTCACTTCGTGAGATTCTGAGCACAGTAAGCCCTACAGAGCTCTGTGACAAAGTGTACCACAGACAAGGAAGAAAGCCGCCTTTTCTCATTCTAGCTGCCTTTAATTGGAATCTCTGGGAGTATCCAGAGACATCCTTTGTGTGGACAGTGCTGTTCTCAGAATGGCTAATGTGGGTAATTAGGTGGCTAGTGAGGTTTTTCTAGCTGACTCTGGAAACGTGATATGGTTGATGGGGACTGGATCAGAAAAAGGAGAGTCGGGGCTCTGAGTAGGGACTATCCCAACTTGGAGTACATTTGAAAGACTTCTTTGGAGAATATCAGAAATAATAATGGGATAGGTTGAAGGGAAGGCTAAGTTCTTCGAATTATACTGGCTAGGTCTATTAAGGCAGAAGATACTTGGGCCTTATACTTTATGAACACTGGCGTGTGTTTTTTAATCTATCTTAGGGGAAGTCACTGTACTGGAGGAGCATCATTCTCTGAACGGGGTGTTGTTAGATGTTCGCTCAGGACAATTAAAACCTGTCAGGTACCATACAAAACATGGGCAGTATTATTTCACTGCAGGAGCCTTTATCATACCTGGACTCTTGAGGAGGTGCGTCAATGACCGACATGCCAATCCCTGGCCCATAGATGAATTCAGCCATTCTGAAGCCAGCAGTGTCCTGGCTGCAGGTGGTCCACAGTGTTCTTTATACCAGCCACCAAAATTCAATAATCATACTGTGTTTCTGAAGTATTTTATTAACATCATAGATCAGTTGAGACAGTTACCTGGGGTTGATGAAAAATAACATCCTCACAAAATATAGAGAAAAATCCTTGTGCTTTAAGAGAGATCATGAGGAGGACAGAAAATTTGCATCAGAATAGAAAGGACCCAAAGCTTTTGACTTTGGAAGAATGCAGCTTTTTGACACAAATAAGAGCTTCTTTCACTAGAGCTACCTTGGATCATTTTTGTCCTGGTGGATTCATTAATATATTAGGTGGTGTGGATGGTGGGGTAGCGCATTCATAGATGCCTGTTATCATCAGGTGATGAATCATTGAGCCATCGTAGTTTCTTGGAGGTTTCCTGGAGACCAGGAAGAGATTCCTGTGATGGAATATGGGATTGCTTCTACCCTTATGTACATCAGTGATTTCTGTCCGGCAGAGAGAATGGGCTGATACGGCCCCAAGGGCATTCTTTTACTTTTTTTGAAAATGAGTTCTTGGCTTTCAAGTAGACATAACTAAGCATCCAGAGAAGCTAAGTCATAAACAATAAAATGTATCTAAAGTGTATGTACACCTGTGAAATGCTTAATAGTTTAAACTAGAGAAGAAAAATAACTAGCAAGTTATGCCTTTTTTTTCTCTCTTCAAGGTCTCTCAAACTTTTATTCTTCTTCCTTGAGAACTATGTAAAAATGATGAGTCTTTTATTTTATAAAGATGAAGATAGTAAATGTTTTCCTAATACAACTATGACATATGAGTATAATAAATTACTAGATTCCATTAAATGATGACTAAGTTAATTTAGGTAGTTGCATGAAGAATCTATGTTATATAATGTTAAATAAAAAATAGTTTGAACATTTATGTAAATGGTGATTTCACTGAAGGCCAATGATGTCTCTATAATGATAAGGATTGGGAGGGGCCCAGCTTTATGATAAATATATTGTTTTAAAATTAACATTATTGCAGTATAATTAATATGCAATAAAATGCACCAGTTTTAAAAGCGTTCAGTTCAATGACCTTTTGCAAATGTACACAACTCTGCGACTGCCATCTTTTTTTTTTTTTTTTTTTTAAAGGAAGAGCCTCAATTAGCCTTTTTTTTTTTTAAAGTACATTTTTTTTTAAAATTAATTAATTTATTTATATTTATTTTTGACTGTGTTGGGTCTTCACTTCTGTGTGAGGGCTTTCTCTAGTTGTGGCAAGTGGGGGCCACGCTTCATCGCGGTGCACGGGCCTCTCACTATCGTGGCCTCTCTTGTTGCGGAGCACAGGCTCCAGACGCGCAGGCTCAGTAGTTGTGGCTCACGGGCCTAGTTGCTCCACGGCATGTGGGATCTTCCCAGACCAGGGCTCGAACCCGTGTCCCCTGCATTGGCAGGCGGATTCTCAACCACTGCGCCACCAGGGAAGCCCATGCCATCTTTTTTTTTATTTTTATTTATTTTTATTTTTATTTTTTTTATAAATTTATTTATTTATTTATGGCTGCTTTGGGTCTTCATTGCTGCATGAGGGCTTTCTTTAGTTGCGGTGAGTGGGGCTACTCTTCATTGCGGTGCGCAGGCTTCTCGCTGCGGTGGCTTCTCTTGTTGCGGAGCACGGGCTCTAGGCGTGCGGGCTTCAGTAGTTGCGCATGTGGGCTTAGTTGCTGCGCGGCATGTGGGATCTTCCCGGACCAGGGCTCGAACCCGAGTCCCCTGCATTGGCAGGCAGATCCTTAACCACTGCGCCACCAGGGAAGCCCTGCGACTGCCATCTTAATCAAGACCTTCGCATTATCGCAAGAAGCCACCTCATGCCTCTTTCTGGTCCACTCTCCCCACTACCCATGACCCTAGCCTCAGTCAACTACTGGTCTGCTTTCTGTTACTATAGATTAGTTTTGCTTTTTCTAGGATTTCAGCCTATCTAGAATTTGCTTTCTCTAGATAGGCTGAATCATATAGTATATTCTCTTTTGTGTCTGGCTTCTTTCAGCATAATATTATTATTCATTTGTTGTTGCATAAATCAGAACTTCATTCCTTTGTACTGCTTGAGTATTATCCATTGTGTGGATATGCCGCAGTTTGTTTTTATATTCTGTTACTGATGGACTTCTGGGTTGTTTCCAGTTTTTGGCTATTACGAATAAAGTTTCCACGAATATTCTTGTACAAGTCTTTGTATGGACATATGTTTTTATTTCTTTTGGATAAATACATGGAAGTGGAATTGCTGGGTAAATTTTTTTTTAAAATTTCTTTGTATTTTGTTTATTTTGCTTGCATATTTTGTGATTTGGTCTATTTTAGCCTCTAATAAATACCTCCTTATTTGTATTACAACCATTTGATCAAAGTTCTTCTGATAGAAAAGAGCCATTGTCTAATTTTCTTTTTATCTTAGTTGTTTAACTTGTTAGGCTCTGGAAGTAGTCCAGATCCACTGCAATTTCTTTTGTAGTGTTGCCTTTATTTCTGGAAACTGAAAACATGTCTTAGTTTATAAGGGGGAAAAAAAAGAAATACTCTCTGTGGTAAAATTTAGAAAGACAAGAACTGGAGACGGGGACAGTTGACTGCCAGAATCATCAGCATATGAATTGGGTGGAAATACATGGTTGGGCAAAAGGAGTAAGATGAGCACAGAGGAAGGAGACAAATCTCTTGAATAAACACTGAAGTGTAAATGCTGAGCATGGAACAAACTTCACAATCATCCATCTTCAAGACCTTTCCATCTTTTAAAATACCAACATGTCACTTTACCCTGGGTTCTTTAGAAGCTCTCAGAGATGAAAACTTATAGGTATATAATTCTTTCTCATGAAAAGAAAGCAGACATAGGGTGTTTGTTTTTTATTTATTTTTTATTTTTTGAGTTATCTTTAATATTTACTTTATTGGATTTTTCTCTCAAACTAAAAAGCAATACATACTTTTATTGCCTTTTATTACAAGTCCCCCCACATCCTAAAAGTATCAAAGAAAAACCCAACAATATTTGCCTTCCCTATGACCCTCACTCCCACCACCACCTCACCCTGAAGAGGATAAATGTTAACAGCTTAATGTCCCCATTCTTCTCTATGTTCATAGCAATGCACCCAAATGAAAATCTTCACACCAATAAAAGGTTTTTCTCTGATTTTACATAAATGGGTCATGCCACACACATTTCTCTTCAACTTGCTTTCTTGTGGCTTTTCCCACAGGTCAATACATGTAAATCAAATTCCTCCTTTTGAATAGTTACATAATATTCCAGAAATAGGGACATGTCACAGTTTATTCAACCACTCTCTAGTGTTTGTTTTTTAATAGCACATTATGTTGGGTGTTAGAGAATTCTTCCATATCAGGATGCTCAGAAATTGTTCTTTTTTCTACAAAACACATTTTTTTCTTTCCTTATATTAATTCCAGATATAAGCTAGTTGATTTACTGCTGTATCTTGAAAGCATCTTTTAACATGGTGGTGTAATCAGCACTTGTTTTCTTAAAAGGCACACTCATATCAGTTCAAGTATAAAAGAAGTACACAGGAAAAATATAAGGTTATATCACTAAATTCAGGGTAGGAAATATGGCCAACTTTCATGGGCATTGGTCCAGGAGATGGAAAGCCAGTGGGAACTCAGGAGTTCTGTCTCAGACTCTGCCATTCTCTGAATCTCACTCTGTCTTTATTTCTCCCTCACCGTGTCTCTACTGTACAGTGTGTTCTTTCAACTCTGCCATTCCCTGCAAGTCTCCTTCATTCTCTCCTCTACTGGATGGTTTAATCTGCTGATGCATAGCCTTATTAAGGTGGCTTTCCTTGATACCAATTCTGATCTCAACTCTACATGGCCTTTCAGCTTTTCCTGACAATAATCTATGTGTTTAAGAGTTTAAATTCTTACTGGAAGTGGTAGAAGAATTGTCCTATTAGGCAGCAATCACCTAATGCTTCTCTGAAGTCCAGTAAATGGACAAGCAGGCAGCACTATCAAACTAGACAGTTAGTCATACTTTAAACTTCTTAGTCATTTTGAAAGAACATTCTTTCCTCAAGTCTAATTAAAATTGGCTAGATTGCCAGTGGCCTGCTAACTGATTTGACTTAAAATGACTACCATTAATGCATATTGGATAAAACGTGAAGAATAAGCAAAGAGGTGCTTTGTGGGATAGTGTCTCAGAATCTGCAGTAGTATTGAAGAAAATATCTGAATTTTGTTATATTTGCTGAACTACCATCATCCCATCTAACAGTTTAGGGTCCAAGCCATGAACCTGAAGCCTGTATTTTGACTAGTATAATGTGTCATAATACTTGGATTTAATGGAAGCCAGCTATCAGCTTTGAGTTACATTGTCTTTAACTCATCAGGGTGTAAATGGGCTTCAAGGTAATTTTTAGTCTATATGTAAATTAGCTATTTCTATAACAGCCGTAGTATGAATGTGAGTATGTGCAGAAAAGAAGAATTGGATGCAAGCAATATTTTGAAAATAATGTCAAGAAAGAGGCTGTACAAATGATACATGACATTCAGTGAATTTGAATAGAGGTTATATTAAGACACTTTTAATGAAATTATTGTCACTGAAAATTTTCTGGGGCTGATAATGCATGAAGTAATGTATAGAACAGAAAATGAGAGTAAGATTTTATTGTAGGTTGTTAAACTGTGCTAAAGGTCACACAGTAAAGAGCTTCCATTTGGCAGATTTTTATATAAAATTTGATTGTATTTTTACTGAATTCATTGTTTTACTCAGAGAGTAAAGTGACTTAAATTCAAAGTGATTAAAACTCTTTTTTTTGTTTTTTTTGATATGAAAATGGCATGCTTTGTCTACTATTTAAGTCGAAGTTTGTTAGTCAATAAGCTTGTCTTATATTTATATCTGTAGTGTGGCATGCTGAAAATCATGAAAACCCTATTTTTTTCTAATTTTAATCAATGTGAAAGCTGCATTAGTATTTGATCTCCTAAATCTTCTAATCAATTATTTCTTTTTTAAGGAACAGTGTAGCACAGAGAAATGTTCTGAAGGATGTTAATAAAAGTTACAGACATTCAAAATTCATTCTAAAGTTCAGTGAGTATTAGTCTCCAAAGCAATTGTCAATCACAAGGAACAGAATAGAAAGCATGGGAAGTACAGAATGGATACTATTTTCTACTTTCTAATAATTTAGTTAAATGGAAGGTGGACTATTATGTCAGGGGTGGTGTCTATACTAAAATTAAGTAGTAACTTCAAAATAGAACTCAGACCATACAACTTGAGTTTTTTTTAGTTAACAACTGGCCTTAATTCAGTATGCTTTGAATTTATTTCCAGAGGGGAATAAATACATTTGTTAATGATTTGAATCATTGTCATTAGGATTGATCTAGATCTAAAATACAGCTCATTGTCATTAAGATCAATATTAAATACCCTTAGGATTAAAGAACTTCTGTACTTATCAAGTTAGTATTTTGATTGTCCAGAGATGTTAAATACCCTTGTTCTTGAAATATCAACTCAAAGAATTTTAAACATTCTGACTTTATTTGTATTTGTATAACCCCCTGGCGTTTAACTATTGTGCTGGATGGTTCTCACTGTGAAGTGACTCTCATGAAACTGTATTCTTGCTGGGAAATGATTTTATTGCGTACAAAAATGAATGTGCAGAGACCAGTGAGCTGTGTCCGCTGATGGACTATGATTTGCAGACTGTGATGTTAAAGCAGATTTAAGGTTTGTGACAACAGTTGGTGATTGCACTGCTCTACAATTCTGTGGCAGCAGTGAACCGTGCCACGCACAATCTCATTCCACGTTTTGCGTACGTAAGTTCAGTTTACGTAGTCATGTGTGGAGAGCTTTCATGGGCATAGGAAATATTAGCAGGGATTAATGTGTTGGTACTGCATGTTGCATTACAGTCCTGATAGCACTGAAATGTATTTCTCCATTGTCCAGAAGGAACAATTGTATCCCATTCTATCAAAGAACTGAGAAAGGGGATGCTCACAACTGCCTATATTAAAGGCCATTTACTACTGAGCACAAAACAGTAGCTATTATTATTACTAAACCTACTATCAATGTTTTTTGATGACTCTGCCTTAAAAATAAGATGTGTTTTTTGTTAACTTGTGCATTATTAAGTACTCTGTCTTTCACAGCTCAAAACAGCTTGGTGTAAAACAAGTTGATTTGGTTACCTTCTGAAGAAAGAGGCACTTCTGCATAGGATTCTTTTACGTACGCAAAATTTGGAAGGCAGCCTGATGGTTTTGGCAGCCACATTCTTTTATAGAGCTTTTGTGAGCCCAGGTCCCCCAGGAAACAATGATACCGGTGGAAGGCAGAATTTTGCCCCCCCCCCCCCCCCCCGTGAACTCCGCCCTCTGATGGCATGCTGTGGTGACGTTATGTTAAATGGCAAAAGGGACTCTGCAGATGTAGTTAAGGTTAGGATCTTAAGATAGGAAGTTTAGTCTCGATTATCCAGGCAGGTTCAATCTAATCACATGAGACTTGAGAAGTAGAAAACTTTCTGGAGAGCTTGCTGGAGTCAGAGAGAGAGATGGCAGAAGAAGACAATGGACCGATTTAAAGCATCGTAGGGACTCTACTGCCATTGCTGGAGGAGGCCACATGGAAAGCATGAGAAAGGATGTGGGCAGCTGTTAGGAGCAAAAGCTATCCCCTTTCCTCATGTACGCAGGGTTGCAGCAGCAAAGGAATGGGAACCTCAGCCCTGCAACTGAAAGAGACTGAATCTGGCCAACAGACTGAATGGGCTTGGGGACAGTTTCTTCCCTAGCGCCTTGAGGAAGGAATGCAGCCCCACCAGTACATTGATTTTGTTAATGTGTGACCCTCAGGAGAGCATCCAGCCCAGTCTACCTAGACTTTTGACCTTCAGAAACTGTAGGATAATACATTTGCATTGTTTCAAGCCATTAAATTTGTGATAGATTGTTATAGCATCAATAGGAAACGAATACAGTGTCCACCCCTGAGAGATCTGCAGATATAGGTCTGGTATTTCCACTGGTCAGATTTCATCTACTGCCCTGGTGATGTATTCCTCACCATTTAAATTCAATTCTTGTAACTCCTGGTCCATCCTACAACTTCCTATAACAATCCTGTAATTCGGTATAACATCCATTAGTATCCTGTAACTTCTGTGATATATACAAGATTCCTATAACGCCTGTAATAGCCTATAACTTCTATGACATACACAAAATGAGTCTACAAAGATAGGAAGCATGGCTGGGGAAACCACTCATCTGATCCAAGTAACCTGTATCTCTGGAAAAATGACTGAATTATATCAAAATCTATTTTTAAAACATGCTAACTGTCTCTTTCCCACCTTCATACTTTCTGCTGACAGCCTCTTTCCCTCTAAGCAACTGATTTTTAGTGGTATGTAATTTAGATTTAGAAAACTGAAATTTATCATATGAGACCATAATGTTGGGCTACTTCAAGGTTGTCATTAACAAACTCCAACACTACTTACTCAACAGAGAATTGCCTCTCCTTGGTCCACTTTAGCTCAGAGAGCAAATTAACTCA
This sequence comes from Balaenoptera musculus, assembly GCF_009873245.2. Classification (NCBI taxonomy): domain Eukaryota; kingdom Metazoa; phylum Chordata; class Mammalia; order Artiodactyla; family Balaenopteridae; genus Balaenoptera; species Balaenoptera musculus. The sequence goes on along the minus strand of NC_045790.1, from coordinate 40,560,766 downwards.
TTTGTTTACTCAGAAATTTGCTTCTGGAGTTAGATGGGAAGAATATGAGTTTACAGCTGAGTTAACTACAGCTATGAGAGCCCTTTCCATTAATTGCTGGCTATTGCAGGAAGTGTGTTATGGCCATTATTTCTGTTTCCTTTGCCAAATTTGGAAAACACTCGGAGGTTTAATAAATGAATGTGCTTTTGTATTCTGAAATAAATAAGCAGAACAGCCAATTAAGGATACATGCATATGAATCAAAAAATTTTTTTCCACATTTGCGCTTGCAGAAAAAAAAAGTTCTAGAGGGCATTTGTAAAATTTCCCACAAAATGGGGAGTGTTGGGAGGTTCCGTGGAATTAGGAATGGCTACTCATTTCCTTGGCTTTGGAGTCACAGAGCTGGGCTTGAACCCACAGTTCCATCACTTGCTGACTGTGTGATGTTGAGTGAGTTACTTAGCTTCTCCAATCTTCAGTTTTCTCATTTTTGCCATGGAGATAATGACATATATCTTGAATCTTTAAAGTACTTGGTATAGTTCTCCCAAATGACCATCAATTCAAGGGCCTTTTCTTTGCTAGTTCTCCACACACAGCGCATTCTATGTAAAACTTTAATCAAATGGAAATCTCAGCTCATTTCTCCCCCTAAACGTGGTTAAAGGTTTTCTATACCTCTCAAAAAGAATAAGGATGACAAAATGAAATGGACAAGAAAGAGGGGACATAGGGAAGGAAAGGAGCGTGATGAGGACAGGCCGTATATGGAAACTATCCTATATAAGCTCTTGGAACAATTAATGTTTAAATATCACTGATATTTGCCCCCTAGAGCCAAATTATTTTGAAAAGTCTTTAAATATATTTTTTAAATGTTTTGTTTTTCAGGCACCATGTATGATATGTTAACATCATATCTTTCAAGTCAAATGTCAGACTTGAATCTGAAGTTATTTCTTGAGCATCTGAGAATAGAAATTGAGCTTCTATGTGCTGTGTTTATGATGGTAGTAGGGCAGGTCAAGACAGGTCTGAACATAAAGGGAATTATTATTTCACATTTTCTGAGGATCCCAGAGAACTATCTTCTTTTTTTTTTTTTTTTTTTCTTAAATAGAGTACTAATATTTTTCCTTTGATAGAAACTTAAATTGCAAAACAATTCCATTTGTTAAAACCTACTTTCTTTCTCTGCTTAGATATCAGTCCTGCCAGCGGCCATGTGGGAATTTCTGCTTTATCTTAGTAGAGGACATTATGCTGATCTTTTTAGGTAAAAAAAAAAAAAAAAAAAAAAAAAAAAAATAAAAAACCAAAAATAAAAAACCCGAAAAAACCCTTCCTGGTCTTTTAAACAATAGTTTGTTAGAAAAAAAAAAACGTATTATTTTCTCTTTAAAAATAACTTAAAATATGAATCAGGTGAGTTTTTCTTAGCTGGCAGAGAAGATATGTTAAACTGTTTGTAATAAATAAAAGACATTGTTTTATATGAGGTGGGAAACCTTTCCATATCAGAAGTACTGACCCTACAGTCAAAAGTCATAAAAACCCAGAATTCACCCTAAATCCCCTATCTTGCTTACCCCAAACACTCAGCATCAAGTTCTACACCTTTTTCCTTCTTCCCATCTATTCAATCTTTTTTCTTTTTTTTTCTTTTTTTCATAAATTTATTTATTTATTTATTGGCTGTGTTGGGTCTTTGTTGCTGTGTGCGGGCTTTCTCTAGTTGCGGCGAGCGGAGACTACTCTTCGTTGCAGTGCGCGGGCTTCTCATTGCGGTGGCTTCTCTTGCTGTGGAGCACTGGCTCTAGGCACGCAGGCTTCAGTAGTTGTGGCACGTGGGCTCAGTAGTTGCGGCTTGAGGGCTCTAGAGCGCAGACTCAGTAGTTGTGGTGCATGGGTTTAGCTGCACTGCGGCATGTGGGATCTTCCCGGACTAGGGCTCGAACCTGTGTCCCCTGCATTGGCAGGCAGATTCTTAACCACTGCGCCACCAGGGAAGCCCTATTCAATCTTTTTTCATCTCTCCAACCCCACGCCCCCTCCATTTCCTCCTGCCTAGACCTTGCAAGTCTTCTAACTGGTTTCCCTGTTTTCAGTGTTACCCCTGCTCCCTCCTGCCATCACCACCATTCACCTCTGTAGTTCTGTTGATGTGATCTATCTGAAATGAATCAGATCGGGTTGCTCCCCTACTTGAAAGCTTACTGGTTTCTATTGCTTAGAGAATGAAGTCCAGACTTCTTGCTTTGCTCTGTCAAGGGCTCATGGTCTGGCCTTTGGCCATTTCTGTTTTTTCAACCCTACCCTCAAGTCCTCCACTCCCATCCCCACCCCCAGCTTTTTATTTCCAGCATCTATCAGGCTGTTTAATTCTCTGTATCTTTGCTCAATCTGTTTTGATTAACCTTTCATACCCCGATTTTCCTTATAAACCTTCATCTTCTAGACTGAGCTCAATACTAGCTCTCTGACTCTCCCTGCCCCGCCCACATAGACCTGCCTTCTCCCCACTTGAAGTCTCCCCTACATTCTGTAGAGACCTCTGGACACAGTGCCTGTCATATTTTTTTGCGTTTGTTCACATGGCCATTTCCCAGTTCCAGACCTAATCTAACTGAGATTAAGGCCGTATCGTATCTAGCAAGTAGTAACGTGCTTGGCATCTAGCACGCACTTAACACGTATTTGTGGAAAGCAGGAAGGAATGGAAAGATCTGGGATGAAGTTGTTATGCTTGCCAGTTATAAGAATTCTGAGAAGACATGTAACCTCTCTGAGCTTAATTTTACTTACCTGTAAAGTGACAGTAATATTTTCAACCCTTTCACTGAACTTAAAATAAAACCCTTCATACATGGCCTGTTAGTCCCAGGCTTAAACACTGTTTGCCCTCTGCTTTCCTCTGTGACCTCGTTTCAGGCCTCTATCTCCCTCCTTCCCAATGTTTTCAGAGGAATTTACTTTCTGAGAGTTTCCAGAATGTGCCAAGCTGTTTGTCCACCCCTCACAGCCCCCTTGCACACACCACCTTTACACTTGCTGATTCCTCTGAATGGGAGGTGCTACCGCAGCCTTTGCTGGGCTGCCTGCTTCTCATCAGACAGCACCTCCTTGGAGGGACCTTGACTCATCTCCTCTCTAGAGTAGGTCTCTCTATGTCTGTCTGCTTATATTTTTGCTTTATAGTACTCTTGTTTTCTTCCCCTTTATGCGGTACTCTGTATTTAAAGTATTTGTTACTATTTTTTTGGTTGTATTTCCCACTGTAATGTCAACTTTAGGTGGGTGGCAAAGGTCACATTCATCTTGTTCACCATTTCTTTCCTAGGGCCTGACACAGAGCAGGTTCCTCATAAGTATTGATTCCTCATAAGTATTAGTTCATTAGTATGAACTAATCTCCAAGAATGGTTTTGAAGATCAGGTACAGTATGTGAGTAAAGTTTATAAACCAAAAGTGCTATACAAATGTGAAGCATGGTTATTATCACAACTGGAACAGATATAGAGGAACCTGGGAAAACATGTGCCAACTCCCATTCTCCCAGGAATGAACGTACAGCTTGATAACCAGTAATTACTCATTTTCTGAGTATGGACTAGTCCAGCAGGCAAGAGTTCTTCCAGGCCAAGGGCAGGTATTTTTTTTCTTTTTTCTTTTTTTTTAAACGTTTTGTTTTAAAAGTGGCTTCATTATTATTATTTTTTTAAATTATTTATTTATTTATTTATTTATTTATTTATTTTTTTATGGCTGTGTTGGGTCTTCGTTTCTGTGCGAGGGCTTTCTCTAGTTGCGGCAAGTGGGGGCCACTCTTCATCACGGTGCGCGGGCCTCTCACCATCGCGGCCTCTCTTGTTGCGGAGCACAGGCTCCAGATGCGCAGGCACAGTAATTGTGGCTCACGGGCCTAGTTGCTCCGCGGCATGTGGGATCTTCCCAGACCAGGGCTCGAACCCGTGTCCCCTGCATTGGCAGGCAGATTCTCAACCACTGAGCCACCAGGGAAGCCACGGTATTTTTTTTCTTAACACATTTTCTGCCATAAGCTGACTAGAATACTGGTGATAAAGAGGGGATACTAGTGTTTCCTTTTCTTTTTATTTTTTAAAAGATACTCAAATATGTCTTAAATTTTAATTAGATCCTGTATACACACATATATTTGCTACTGAAAATTGAAATAACACATCAAAAATTTTATTACAATTCAAATTTTTGAAAACCAGAGAATGTAGTTAATACATCCTGTTCTAATTATGCTCTGGCCAAAGTACCCAATGTTTTCTTTACATTCCTTCCATACAAGTTAATTGCTTCAAATTCTTGATATTGGGTTTCATCTTCCTGACTTCAGGTTTCTAAAACAGGCAGTCCTTGAGACCTATTAGTGCTTCTTTTGGTCAAATCAAAAAGTGGAACTAAAGTATATTCAAGTCATTCAAATCCAAACTACACATATTCTTTATACGTTACCTGTATTGAGGTAGAAAAGAGATGCAAGAGAAAAGACATCTTCGAACTTATATCATAGGTTATCAAAATATTGGCACACAGTCTGTCCTAGCATAAAGTAGCTTTCCCAGGCTGCTGCATAGTGATCCTGAAATTACTAGCACAAAAAAACAGTACAAGAATAAGGTTTATGGCTAAATTGACTCTGTGTCATAATTATTCTCCATGTTAATATCCTCAGAGAGAGCTCTATGATATAGGCGATAATGACAGCTACATCTAAGCCTTTCCATTCTTGATTCAATCTCAACTTCCTTCTGCCGTGGTTCTCTTTGAAGCAGAGGAAGTTGGTTGAGGTAGCGGTATTCAATAATTCACATCATCTTTTTTCCACCCTTTCTTTCCAAGTAGTTAATAATGTCCTCACTCCTCTCTTCCTGTAGGGTATGCCTCCACCAAACCCTTGTAAGTTCTGTTCTCTGTCCTTTCTACCCTGTTGGGGTAGATATTCCTCATACTTTCATCTACTAATTTTAGCATTCATCTGTGGATCTTGCCAACAACAATTTGTGGTGTTTTAAGAGTGACTTTCTATGCCTTCATTTTTTTTCACATTTATGAATTGGAATTCATCTGAAGAAAGAGCTATCTCTTCCCTTCCATTTACTTATTTATTCAATTATGTATTTATATCAGTACACACCCATATATATTAAATTACTTTGTTCTGTGGGTCATAATACAATGTTATCATTATTTTCTTGCTCAAATTGTTTCATTGTTTGGCCATTGTGAGCTCTTTCCGGTTGGCTCCTGTGCCCTTTCCACATCTTGCCATACTTTTTTGAACATTTGTTTACTTTTTAGAATTATAAGGTGCTCCAGACTCATCTGGTATTTTCCCTGCCTCATCCTTGGAATTAAGCACTTCTCCAAAGAAACCAGAGGGTTTCTTTCATTAGAGAATGGCTTTTAGAAACTAAAATGTGGGTGATGAGTGTGCTCATTGCTACTGGGGTATCATTTTTCTTCCTTCTTTCCTTATTTGTGACTTCTTTTCTGAGCATGAGAAACTTGGTCCTTATTATCGACAATGTATTTACCTATTTTGTTCAACTCTAGTAAAAGATAAAGTGGTTTCAGAATTGATAGCCCATATCTCTGAGAAACAAATTTACTGACTAGAGTACAGTATTAGTTCATAATTTTTAAAAAATTCATAATACATTTTGTGTTAAATCATACTCACCATCTGAATGGTAATCATCGTTATGATATTTGGCTTCTATTTTTTTTTCAAGGGAGGAAAATCTTTGCAAAAAGTATTCCCACACAAACTAGAGGGTGCTTCACCTTCTTCATTTCCTAAAAATTTCAAAAATACTCTTTATCTAGTAAGTTTGTTTGGAAGTTAAGATTGGAAAAGTTTTCTGTGTATATTCACGCTTCACTGTTTTAGAAAGTTTATAGTTCTAACTAAAATGTTGAAGTTGTCACATAATTCCTTTAGTTTTTTTTGTTAATTTTTTTTTTTTTTTAAGTCAGGAATAATAGCATCCTTCCCAGAATGTGAAGCTATAAACTTGCTGTGGGGAAGCATGACAACCGTACTCAAGATTCAGGGGCCCAGATGAACAGACGCGGTAAGTAACAGCTCTTACAGAATGAAGACAATTCCTATTTGTGGATGGGTCCACACACGTGTACATATGTGTAGACACACACATGTGCACATACACACATGTGAGCACATATGTAGTCTAGACCAGTGGCTTATTTTGCAAATCAGTTTCCTCATCTATTTAATGGAAGAAATGTGTTCTTAAAATTTGCTCTGTGTTTTAAACATCTACACATTTTGAGGAAGGAACCTTGTGAATGTGTGTGTACAGTTACCTAAAATATTTTGGAATTCTCTTTTGCCATGTGTTCATAAATGGCTTACAAGTTACTCAAGATAATAATGTACTTTATTTTATTTTATTTTTGACTGTGTTGGGTCTAGTTGCGGCATCCGGGATCTTTGTTGCAGCGCACAGGCTTCTCTCTAGTTGTGGCGTGTGGGCTCTGTAGTTGTGGTGGCCGGGCTGCAGAGAACGTGGGCCCTACCGTAGTTGTAGTGCATGGGCTCCAGAGCGCGTGGGCTTTCTAGTTGTGGCACGCGGGCTCTCTTAGTTGTGGCTCACGTGCTCAATATTTGCGGTGTGTGGGCTTAGTTGCCCCGTGGCATGTAGGATCTTAGTTCCCCAACCAGGGATCGAACCCGCGTCCCCTGCATTGGAAGGTGGATTGTTAATTACTGGACCACCAGTGAAGTCCCTAAGGTACTTTACTTTATAGTCATGTCTTATATGTTGATACTAAAGGATGTTATCCAGTTTGATCCCTCATTTTATTTATCAGCCTTGGCTCTGAATAACTTTTGGCTACTTCAGATATGATTTTAAAGGTAAAAAATTTCCTTTAAAATGAACCCTCGAGGATGTTAAGAATGTGTCCCAAGGGTGATGGTAATTCCAAAGAGGACTCTTCCTGCCCCAGACTGCCCCTGTCCCCTAACACAAGATTTGAAGCAATTGCAGCTTTGTTAAAATATCTAGTCATTAAAAGCTCATCCTTTGTCCAAGGATACACTTTCATCGATGGTTTGTTTTGCTGAGTCACACCTTGGATGTAGAAGAAATCTCAAAAGGGTGCAAAGTACTTAAGATCCTTGACCACATTTTCGTGAGTTGACTAAGGATTCTCTATTCTTGCTCAGTTTCACATAGAGAAGTGGGATTCCCAGAATAATAAAAGCATATGCCTTTAATAGCAAGCCAGTGACAAGCCATTCTACATACCAATGAGGCTGCCACTGCTCCTCTACTTCCATCTAACCCTCAGAGACTTGATGACAAGGCAATGACAAAAGGTTGTGATTGGTGGGATGCATACTAGGTTGGAATCAGAAGACCAGGTTAGGAATCCGGGTGTTGATCAAATGAGGCGGTGCCTTTGAAAGCACTTGCACAGTATCTGACACCCAGTTGGCCCTCAAATGTTGATTTATGAATCTGAAATTTAGAAGTAAAAGGTATAAAAGTCAAAGCTTACTATATTTTATATATACAGTTTAATAATGGGATAAAAATATGTGCCATAAGAGGTCGGGTTTTTAATAACCCAATAACCCAATCTCTTAATTCTTAATTTAAAAAGTGTAAAAAGGTGAAAGAATCTAGCCTATAATTATTCTGCCAGGTTATGAGGTATAAGGAGGTAATTTTAGAATACTCTGTAATTGTACTTTAAACTATAGATTGCATTAAGTCAGAGTAGTAATTTTTCAGGTCTCCTATGGCAGGCTTTATTTTTCTCAATAGAGAAATGTTAAATTCATCATGCAAAAATGTGTATGTAGGTTAGACCTCTTCTCCATGCCCCCAAGTTTCCTTGCTTCCATCTACTCACACTCATCCACAGTATACATGCAATGCACATGTACGTGCATGTTCATACACACGCGTGTGCACATAGGCGCGCACACACACACACACACACACACACACGCATCTCAGTACGTACAAACTAAAGCTAAGCAGGCATAATTGGTCACCTTTTGCCTTATAATTTGGATTAAAAAAAAACCCCTCTCTTCTATTTTCCTCCTTTTGAGAAAACTATGGAGAAATATATTAGCATCCTCAAATTTACTGGCCTCATGCATTCCCTTTCTTCCCTCGCCTGTAAGCCTTGTAGTCTTGCCAAGGTTTTCTACTATCGGCCTGTCAGATGCAGATGACAGGCCCCCAGGGGCTGGATTCACACTGGCCTCTTGGCATTTTACAGCACCTTACATAGCCTTGTCACTAGCTTGATGTTGAGGCAAAGAATGCCAGCATCCTTAGTAAGGCCTGTGCACTGAAAGCGGAGGAAATTCAACCACAATAAACATGCTGAGAATAAAATCAGGCACTGCTGTAATTATTAGGTCAGAAGCAGGTAAGTGCAATTATTTCGGTACTGAACAAAGACAGGTGGGGCGTAGCTGGCTGTACCACGAGAAGGCAAGGTGGTTGAGGCCTGGGGATGCTCGGTCGATAAGCCCACACGCGTCCGATGCCCACATGCTGCCTCCTATGTATTTTTCCCATCTATGCTATTCTTTCTCTTTGTTTTTAAAGGCAGTCCTAAATTGCTTAGCATTTTTTCCCCTCTTCACACTTTTGTATGTGCTTGTGGGCAAGGACAGTAAATTAAGCATATCTAAGGATTTAATGTTCAAAATCACCTTGGATAATTGGCTTAAGGAGTTGAAGCATGATTTTCCCTCCATCTCCTAGTCCTAAGACTACTTCTCCTCCGAGGGTACATCTGTCAATAACTGATGGAGCTTTCTTGGGTAAATGAGCTGTTGCTTGGGACGTTATAAATCATATTTGGAATCAAGTTTATTTTCAAGCTGCTTTTAAAGTCTCGATGCTGTGCTAACTGAATAGAAAATGCTAAGTGGTTGAGGGAGTAACACAAGCCCTCAAGTGCTAAAGGCAGGCATGAGATGGACTTAAGGAAACAAATGGAATTTGTACCTCAGAGAAAACAAGAACACATCTGTTGTATCAGAAAAGCACATAGGTTTGGCAAGGGCCTTCGGGAAGGAAACTGCTTGAGTACCTGCTGGGTGCTGAGCACCGTGACCCATGATTCCTTGATGTTGCCTGAGTTGACCCTCAGAACTGACTCACCTGGCAGGTGTTACGATCACTCTTGTACGGATGAAGAAACGAGGCTCAGAAAGGTTGATAACATCCTCAGTGCATGAAGTGAGCAAGTGGTAGACTCGAAATTGGAATCAGTTGGACTGGGAAGTCCTTGCCCTTCTTACTCCGCCCAAAGTCAGACGTACTCTGTGACAGGGTCTTCAGCCAGTGACATCCTGACACTCTTTTCATGTTTGATGTTGAGACTGACGCCAGTGGCCCCTATCCCCAAACCTAACAGCTCTCTCAGCTCTGTTCCAACCAGTGCAGCTGCACTTCGATCTATTTTTTATTTTATTATTTTTTAATTGAAGTGTAGTTGATTTACACTCTTTCAGGTGTACAGCAATAGTGATTCAGTTATATATACATATATGTGTGTGTGTGTGTGTGTGTATATATATATTCTTTTTCAGATTCTTTTCCATTAGAGGTCACTACAAGATATTGAGTATAGTTCCCTGTTCTATACAGTAGGTCCTTGTTGGTTATCTAATTTTATATATAGTAGTGTGTATCTGTTAAACCCAAACTCCTACTTTATCCCTCCCCCCACATTTCCCCTTTGGTAACCATAAGTTTGTTTTCTATGTCTGTGAATCTATTTCTATTTTGTAAATAAGTTCGTTTGTATCATGTTTTTTAGATTCCACATATAAGTGATGTCATGATATTTGTCTTTCTCTGTCTGATTTACTTTGCTTAGTATAATAATCTCTAAGTCCATCCATGGCTGCAAATGGCATTATTTCATTCTTTTTTATGACTGAATAATATTCCACTGTATATATATGCTACATCTTCTTTATCCATTCATCTGTCAATGGACATTAAGGTTGTTTCCATGTCTTTGCTATTGTGAATAGTGCTATATGAAGATAGGGGTGTGTGTATCTTTTTAAATTAGAGTTTTGTCCAGATATATGCCCAGGAGTGGGATTGTTGGATCACATGGTAGCTCTATTTTTAGTTTTTTTTTTTAATTGGAGTATACTTGGTTTACAATGTTGTGTTAGTTTCTACTGTACAGCAAAGTGAATCAGCTATACGTATGCATGTATCCCCTCTTTTTTGGATATCCTTCCCATTTAGGTCACCACAGAGCATTGAGTAGAGTTCCCTGTGCTATATAGTAGGTTCTCATTAGTTATCTATTTTATATATAGTATCAATAGTGTATATATGTCAATCCCAGTCTCCCAATTCATCCCACCTCCCCTTCCCCTTTGGTATCCATATGTTTGTTCTCTACGTCTGTGTCTCTATTTCTGCTTTGCAAGTAAGATCATCTATACCATTTTTCTAGATTCCACATATATGCATTAATATATGATATTTGTTTTCCTCTTTCTGACTTACTTCACTCTGTATAACAGTCTCTAGGTCCATCCATATCTCTACAGATATGGATCCAATTTTGTTCCTTTTTATGGCTGAGTAATATTCTATTGTATATATGTACCACATCTTCTTTATCCATCCCTCTGTCGATGGACATTTAGGTTGCTTCCATGTCCTGGATATTGTAAATATTGCTGCAATAAACATGGGGTGCATGTGTCTTTTTGAATTATGGTTTTCTCAGGGTATATGCCCAGTAGTGGGATTGCTGGGGCATATGGTAGTTCTATTTTTAGTTTTTTAAGGAACCTCCAGATTGTTCTCCATAGTGGCTGCACCAATTTACATTCCCACCAACAGTGCAGGAGGTTCTCTTTTCTCCATACCCTCTCACACTTTTATGTTTTGTATAGAGAGCTTTGGCATGACATTTATCAAAAATTTTGATTAAAAGATTCTGCTTCTAAAAGAAGTTTGAAAACCACAACTGCATGAGAAAAGTAAAAATCTATCTTATAAAGACATTAGTGTGTGTAAGAATATGTCTGATATGTAAAAAATTGGGAAATATTTTACTCCTTTCTCTGCTTCAAAAGACACACCCAAAGAACAGTGTAGCTGCAGGGAGAGAGCTAAGTGCAGACTCAAGATTCTAGGTTTTCAGTTTTGATCAGACATGAACATACTGTGTACTGATACTTTCCTCATTTTTCACATCTGTGGGCTGGAGTGATACTACTTGCTCTACCGACCTCTGAATCAAAGGAGACCAAAGATAAGTAGTTCAAAAAAGAAAGAACATGGCTAAAACATAAGGTATTTTTACTACTGCATTTTCTATTTTTTTAGTAATTGATCTGAATATTTTAGTTAAGCTTTCAAAGACAAAATGTTAAAAGAGTTGAGGGTATTTTAGTATGGGACAGATGGGGACATAAAAGGCATAAAACCATTTTTAAAAGCTCATTTTAAAAGAACAATTATTTTAGAGATAATGGTTTATTAAGTTCATAATATCTGCCCTTGAGTTTCAGTTATTCACAATCTTGGCTACTGCTAATTTTTAAACGTTCTAGTGAAAAGGTACAGTATGAATCACTCTGCCTCTTTTTCTCTTTCCTAGTTGTCAGGGCAAGTATATACGAGATTTGAAAGGATGAAATGGCTGATTTGAGAGCAAAATTACCATCTGACTCAAGGTGATTGAGATGAAGAGTTGCTTCCTGAATGTCTCTTGCTTGTCATTCTTTTCTCTTTCCCCTCCCTTCCTCCTCGTTTTCTTCCCTCCTTTCCAGCATTTATTAGACACCAACTATACGCAATATGAATAGAATATAGTCTCTGCTGCAAAGGTGTTCAGTCCAGCATCTAAATAAATACCTGCTTCACTGTGATCAGTACTATGTAGGTCTGCCTTCCCCTTATGTGACACCATTGCAAACATCAGGGGAACCCAGAGCACAAGATGCCTTGTGTGCCTGGTAAGGTTGGACAAGGTTTCTTGGGGAATGTTTAGCTACTAACAGAGAGTGGGTGATTTCATCTCCACATTTCTTCACTTCTTTGTTTCTGATTACTATATTTCAACCCACTTGAAACCTACTCACTCTCTTGGGTCTTATCAATATACAAGGATATTCCTCTGCTAAAATCCTGAGAACTTTCTTTATTTCATGCTCCCTTCGTTATCCCAGCTACATCTCTTGTTTGACCTCACAAAGACCTCAAATCTGTAGACACCTACCTCCCTGATTCTTCTTTCCTCTCTTCCTCTGTGCCTTCCTGCTCTCCCACTCTTCTCCTTTTACCTCTTTCTCACTCCCTCCCTCTTCCTGCTCTCCCTTTGAGAAATTAGAAACAGGAAGGTTAGATTGGTTGTGATAGGAGATCTGGGGAGAATGGGTGGAGATAGTTGAGAAGAAAACAAAATTGAGAACCAATAGTTGAATACTTTAATCTTTTTCTCACTCTTTAGCAAATCCTCTTCGGATTTTCTGTAACATTCTAGAATTTGATTTTCAATTATTTTGGCCCAGAGAAGAAGCAAATTGTCTCTAAGTAGTACCTATGGGGGCAAGGTCTTCTGCTTACAGACAAGATTGCCATTGATGGTGCTAGTCTGGGTTGTGCAATTAATGTCACCTGGCACAACCAGACCTGTCTCTTAAGGATTCTGTTTTTTGAAGACGTTCTGTGTTTCTGCCAGTTTAGGACAATAGCTCCAACAAGCACTTCTTACAGCAGAGGCCAGATCTGCAGCACACTTCAGTCTAAGGGGTTTGTTTGCTATGAATTAAAATGAGAAATTACAGAGAAAGAGTGAAATGAAAATTGCACAAGCCTACTCTATCCAGCCCGGTACCTAATCATGTCCACTTTTCCCTGCAGGGCTGTTTTTCTTTCTTGAATCCAGGTGGCAGGCCCACGCTGTCATGTCAGGTCTGGGTCAGGGAGAACAAGTCCTCAGGTCTCAAGGAGGTCAGCTGGCATTCTGTAGAGGTACACAATGCACACAGCCTTTGGAGCCAGACTGCCCTGGTTCAAATCCCTGTTCCATCACTTACTGTCAGTGAGCTTGGACAAGTGACTAATCCTTCTAAACCTCTTTTTAAAAGAAAATTTGTAAAATGGACAACTAAAATGATCCTGTTCCAGGGTTGTGTGAGGATTAAATGAGATCAGGATAGCTCTATGTAACCCATGATAATGATAATACCTGGCATTTATTGTAGGTATTGAAGTTCCTACAGAAATCAGTAATGAGACTTAGGACACTAAACAAAAGCCTTTCCTGATTCACCTGAAGTTAGGTGTTTGTCCAGATAAATTTATATAACTCCTTTTAGTGTTTGTTTTTCTTAGAATATCACCAAATAATCATAGTAGGTGACACTGAGTCAGATGCTGAGATAACCATTTTAACTTCAATAACTCATTTAATTCTCCTCATAATTCTGCAAGGAAGGTGAAAGTGTTCCCATTCTAAAGATGAGACTAGTGAGGCTTAAAAATATTAGGTAATTTGTCTGAGGATTCACACCTAGGTCTGTCTGCCACTAAAGTCTACATTCACCTCCCACACCATGGTTTTTGATCAGCCAGTTATCACCAGGTAGCTCGTCTTTTCTGAAATCACCTGCCACTTCTATACTAGACTTTGAAATGTCCCCTTTTCTGCCTCCTTGGGCACTTACTCAAAATTCTAGCTGTGAAACATTTGATAATGCAGTCTACTAGAGAAGCTTCGAGGTGACAGGCACCCTCATACATCGCTGCTGGGGATGTGCCATGGGAATTTGACATCATCTAGTAAAATCACATGTGCATTTACCCTGGGATCCCATAATCCTACTTCTAGAATTTACCTCAAAGACACACTGACAAAAAATATAAAATGATATATATACAGAGTTATTAACTGCAGAACTAAAAGCTAAAGACTGGAAATAAGAGTCCCTCAGTAGCAGACTGAACCACCCACCCATGGAGTTGTAGGGGCACAAGATTTTTCCCTTCTTCCTTTCTAGGCTTTTTGGCTGGTCCAGTAATTAAACTGACATGAAACAGATTAAAAGGACAAAAACAAATTTAAATTTCATACATACACGAGCTGCATAAAAATGAGACTCAAAGAAGTGACCAAAGCAGGGAGCTTTTATGCGTTTTTAGACAAAGAAACAATAAACTTGTGAAGAATTGAAAAAAAAAATTCTAGCTGTTCATTTATTCATTCCCGTGTCTTCTGTGAATTCAGGGATCCATATCCTTCTGGCTGTTTGCCCGTAGCAGATGCCCTTTGCAGACCTAAACCTACTCTTTCTCTTAAAGCTAGGACATATCTCTAAGAAATAGCTCCCCTGTGGTTAAGATGAATACTCTGGTGCCACATTGCTCTCCCCTTTTATGAATTCTTATTTGTGCATCATAAACAGTATAACAGTGAATGGCACTTAGTCATGTTTTAAATTGAAATAGTAATCATCATCACCACGTTTATTGAACACTTGCTTGGTGCTAAATTGTTTACAAGCATTATCTTACTTTATCTCATGAGAACCCTACTAGTTAGGTTCATCTGTTATGATCCTCATTTTATAGAGGAAGAAACTGAGATGTAGAGAGGTTAAGTGACATGCCTAAAGCTACAAAGGTGATCGCTGAGGACTCAAATATTCTCACTCTGGAGCCCAATCTCTTATTCACTACATTTGCCATCCACTTCAGTACTGTGCTCTCAAATGCAATGTGAGGTGGTCCCTAGAGTTAATCCTGTAGGACCTGGCACTTAATGAAGGGAGTTACACTGATTGGTTTGTCAGTGGATGTTTTGAGTACCTATATTGTGCTTGGCATTGAGGATGATTCAAAGGCCAATTCTAACCCTCACTTGACTGTCTTCATGGGAGCATATCAAACCGCATAGTCCATAGGAAGTGCTTCGAAGTCCCCCTGGCCTGTAGAATGAGGGACAAGGAGATATTGACTTGTAATCAGAGACAGGGAACAAATCAATGGATGGGCGTCCAATACCTTGAATTGATGATATTAAGTTTCCACTACTCCATTTCTGATGGTCAGTTGGATCCACTGATCACATTTACCTTCGCGACTTTTAGGAGAAAGCTTTTCGGTTTCTTCCATGTCTGAAGAGAAATGCATGCAACTATTTTCTTGAAGATGAAGTTGTGCATGAATGAGGAGATCAATAACAAGGAGGTTAAGGAGACAAAGGAAATTGCAGTCAATGTAACCTGGTTCTCTGCATGTAAAATCAACATAATCACAGCAATCGCTCGTATGTTTACTATACGTCAGGCTCAGCTCTAAACACCTTTCATGTATTTCTCTTATTTAATCCTCACAACAACCCTACAGGGTAGGAATAGTTTTCTTCAGATTATCATAGATTTATAAATAGTCTCAGAGAGATTAAAGAATGTGTCCAAGTTCACACAAGGCCAAGTGTTATCACTTAGTTGGCCTGATACCAGTGGCCAAATTCTAACCACTTTACTGTCTCTGGTCAGCTGGAGCTGGTGGGTAACTTCTCCTTACGGGTCTTGGTGGGGAGGGGACAGGAAAGAGAACAGAAAGACATAGGACCTGCCTAGCATTTGTTGAACTCCAAGGACCATCAAGGCACTTTATATACCTAAAACTCCTTAAGATAAGCATTATTTCTTCACTTTATGGATGAGGAAACCGGACTTCAGAGGGTAAGTGCTCTTCTCAATGTCACTCTGTTGGCAAGTGTGGAACTCAGCTTTGGATCAGTCTGTGCTCTTCCTGCCACCTTGGAATGCTTAAATAGGAGACCCTTCTTGTTTCATAAGATATCTGTGATCCATGGCAACATTTAAATTCTATGCTCATTTCCTTTTTAAACAGCTTACTTCTCGGAACACTATTTTGGTAGAAAGTATTTTTGCTGAAAAAAATGATTTAATAAAATTTGAGTGGTATCGTAGAACAAAAGGTCACTCACTGGATCAAGTTTGATAGATGGTGCTTTTCAGGGTTTTGTGTCCTGTCCTCAACTCTTTCATCAACTGGCTATTTGGGGAAGTCAGAAAGCCACTGTCTCTTCCTGGGGTTTACTTTCTACAATGGAAGAGCTGGATGAGACGGTCTCCCTGTCCTTTACAACCATAGAATTCTGTGATGGTTTCAAGGCCACACTGCATAGAGTTTGAGCTTTGGAAAGGCCCTTGAGAGCCTCAATTCCATCTCCCATACCTAACGCAGGCCCTCATATCTCTTGGATTCTTACCGCAGTCTCTTAGTTTTCCTTTAGATTTCCAGTCTTCCTTCAACATCCCAAACAAGTATCCTGTTCGAGACATTCTTGTATTACACATGACTAACCCATTGAAAAAAACATTGAACTGTTATGAAGCTCTTTACTTACTTGGAGGAGATACAGAACTATCACGAGTATGGGATATGGGCCACCAGCTCTCACCTCAAACATTTCAGTAATGATACGTCTTTATCTAAGGCACAGATCTGACCAGGGTACTTCTCTGCTTAAAATCCTTTAATGGCTTTGTCCAAAGGATCACATCGAAGTTCTTTTCTCCCTCTCCTCTCTGCCTTGTCCTTTGCGCCCAACACTCCTTGGCCACAGCATGCTGTTTCTGACCTCTGTGCCTGTGCCCTCTGCCTAGCCTGCCTGGACACCTGGCTTGTTTCTCTTCATCCATTATGTCTCAGCTCTAGTGCCACCTCCATCAGGCCACTTCCCTCAGGCTAGGGAGGTGCGCTGCCTTGTTCTCCAGAGGATACAATTGCCTCTGTTTATATTGCAATTACGTATTTTCTTAGTTTCTCCCTCCAAACTGGAAGCCTGTTAAAGGAACAAGGTCTATGTCTTCCTCATCTTCATATTTCCAGTACCTTGCATGGTCTCTGGGGCAGAGTAGATGCTTGATAAATATTTGCTGAATAAATGAATATGTTGACCTTTCAGTGATAAAGAAATATCAGCTTTTAGTTGCTAAGAATTCTTCTTTATATTCACCTGAAAGTTCTTTCTCTACTGGCCCAAATTTTGACGCCTGGAATTATTCAGAACAATTCCTTTTCTTCCACCACAACTTTTTTTTTTTTTTTTTTTAATTAATAGCTACTTTATTTATTTATTTATTTATTTATTTATGGCTGTGTTGGGTCTTCGTTTCTGTGCGAGGGCTTTCTCTAGTTGCAGCGAGTGGGGGCCACTCTTCATCGCGGTGCGCGGGCCTCTCACTATCGCGGCCTCTCTTGTTGCGGAGCACAGGCTCCAGACGCGCAGGCTCAGCAGTTGTGGCTCACGGGCCCAGCTCCTCCGCGGCATGTGGGATCTTCCCAGACCAGGGCTCGAACCCGTGTCCCCTGCATTAGCAGGCAGATTCTCAACCACTGCGCCACCAGGGAAGCCCCACAACTTTTTAAGTGTTTGAATTTGGTTAAATCATCTGTTCTTTAGGCTAAGTATACTTAGTTCTTCCATCTAAGCTAACTATGATTAGTTCTTGCATGTGTCTTCCTATGCCTTGATTGCACATTCCCTCACCATCCTGCCTGGCCTCCCGTGCTTGTGTTCTAGCTGTCCCTTGTAACATGAGATGCCCAGATCAGAACTCAAGGTTCCAGGAATTATTCCAAGTGGCAACTGATCCCAGGGGAACAATCCCCTCTTCTGCCTTGTATACTAAGCTTAAAAGTTACTGAAAAGTTGCATAAGGTAGCAACTGACTTTGCCAATATAAAACATGTAATAAAACATACATATAACAAAATATATTACCATATTTTCAATGTAATAAAAATATAACAAAGATACCAAAAAGCTCCTGGTGCTTTATCTTGTGAATCACTTACAGTAACCCTGGAGGGGTGTAGGTACTGCTGTTGTTATCACCTCTTGAAAGATGAGGAAACTTTCATCTTTCAAGCGGTGATAATGTTACTTTTTGAAAGGCATAATAAGAAAGTGAGTGGTAGAGACAGAATTGGATCCTGGACTGACTTGAGATTCATTTAGAGCAAGTCCCATGTTCTAAACCACCAACTATACACTGATGCCCTATAGGCCCTCTGTGAGCTTCCCAACTAAGTGCAAAATGTACTCGTTTCTAAGGTGAGGTACTTAATTTTTATCATGCTCTCAAAGGAATCCTCGACCCCAAAAAGTTAAGAATCATTTTGTTAAATAAAGGTAGACTGACACTGAGCTTGTAGCCAAGTTCATTTTCCTATACAATATACCACTCTTACTTATCTTCCCGTAACTTGTGTAACTGGTTTCCTGGGTCTACCTTTAGCATAGTACACTTATCTCTGCAGAATTTCCTCTCAGTAGTTCCATCTGTCACAAGGCCATTTCTTTTCATTATCACACTTCTGTTAACGTATTTGCTATTTTAAAAAATAATCTGATGAGCATTCTCTCTTGACCTTTATTGAGATGATTGCTGAAAATGAGGGCTTACCCAGGGGAAGGTAATGGCTATGAAAATGGTTTACCAGCCTTTGTCTCCTTTGCATTTATTTTTCTCCTCAGATTGCTCCTCGGGAGATCAAGAGTATTAATGTCTAGATAATCTGTTGTTCTCAACCAATGGCAGCCTTGCTACATCTCTGATTCTATATTTCTGAGAGTCCAGTCGCCATGTTTTGCACACGAGATTTTGTCTCGCAGTAGGGTGTTACTCTAGCATTCTTTAGACTATGAGCGTTCCACAGGCCCGTCCATCAAAGGCCTTCTGATTAACCAGGAGTTGTTTTCTTCTTGTAACTCTTTTGAAGTATATCCCTTCTCCCCACTAATCCCCCAGTCATTTCTTAGAAACCAGGCTCCTGTGTACTATCAGCCCCAATTTTTTCTCCCAAGTTTTCAGGTCATTTTAAAGAAAAACAGAACTCTGTTATTAAGTGTGGGACAGATTCAAGTCTTCCTGTTTATTTTCCAACAAATTTGCAATATTGGCTGCATCTAGAGATAGCAGAAGATCCCTTCAAGTATACATATTTTCAATTCTGGAAGAAAAATGATCAGTGGCTTTAGATTTTTCTGCAGGTGTTAAACTGAATTATTTTTTTCTTCTTTGTGATTGGTAATAAACTACATCTTTGTACTATTTTTAATCTTGTAGGTCTCCTACCTACATTTGTCATCTCTGATTTTCCTCCTTATTAACAAGTGTTATATTCATGATTTTTATGTTTTATTTTGCCCCATTTTTCAAAGTGACATTTTCCGATCAAAGGCTGATTGAGTCTGATTCTCCCATTGAACTTCCTCTCCCCCTACCTTTTCTAATAGCATTTTGAACCATTTTTTTCCCAATTTGATGTGAATCGTGTTATGTTTTTGTTACTACTTAGAAAATATGTTAAGTGTTGGCTCATGATTACCTTTAACTTTTATAGCTTTCAGCATCACCCCCAACTTCACAAGCAAGGAAGTGTGTAAGTGCCTCCATAGTAATCACCAATTTGCTTATCCTTTTCTAAGTTGGATGACACTTGGCTCTTCAGCCTTTATGCTGGAGTATTATGGGGAAGATGTTTTACATATTACTGTTTCAAGACTTGCTTTTCAAAAGTTTTCATTATATACTGGGAAAAAGAACTAGACTTCAGCTGGAGCACTTACTAGTTTTGTTCCATTGGGCACCTCACTTTACTTCTGCAGTCTCAATGTCCCCACATTTAAAATTGGGTAGCAATGCCCACCTTGCACGGCATAGGGACTATTGATAAGGCCAATTGAGATGAGCAGCGTGAAACACTGTAAATCACACAGCCCTCCGTAAAATAGAAGGTACTGTGTTTACAGGCAAAGTAATGCTAGGAATTACTGTATATACTCTGGTCGTTCTCACTTATGCTAATAAGTCTTTTAATTCTGTAATTATAGGATTTTGAATTCCTGTTTCTGCTCATAAGTCTCAATGCCGTATCCCATTTCTTCACAATAATTTGTGAAGAAGCCAGTCGTTATACAAGCATTTTGCTGGCACTTGCTGAAAAGGGAAAGAGGGAAAATAGAAGTAAAAATACATTCAATTTCAGACTAAGGAGCTCCATACAAAACTTTTAAAAGTGATACATTCTGAACAGCCTAACACTGGTATGAGGCTCTGCTTCAGCAAATCACAATGCCACAGTCACTTCTCCTTAATGACTGAAGGTGATTCAAGAGATGGGTTACCCACCAGAGAAGGCTCTTCATGCTGAAAAATCTGTGCATTTAAAGATACATTTAGGACCACGGGTATGAAAATTATCAAGTAGCGAAAGATATGGAAAGACTCAGGAACTGTCGCAGCTTGGAGAAGACGAAGGACACAACAGCTATATGTAATGTGAGATCCTAACTGGTTTGTGGAACTGCAAAGGGATATAAGAGGGAAACTGAAATGTGAAGAAGTCTTTAGTTCAGCTGACAGGAGCATACTAATATTAATTTCCTGGTTTGATCATTGTACTGTGGTTTTGAAAACTATAAACGTTACGGGAATCTGAGTGAAGGGTATGTGTGAGCTCTCCGTACTATATATTTGCAACTTTTCTGTAAGTTTAAAGTTATTTCAAAAAAAAGGTTTTATTATAGAAGAAAAAATATATATATATATTTAATAGCATTTTAGTCATTACTTCCCTAGACCTCTATTATTTATGAAACTTCAGTTTTGCCTATCATGGTACTTTTCAGGATTACAAACTCTGAAACTAGTGTTCTTAAAGACAGGGTTTAAAGTCAGGTGGTTATGACATCTACTGTATCCATTTTCTATGGCTACAATTAAAATGTACAATAACCACAAAACTTCAGGGGCATACAACAATAAATGTTTGTGTTCACATTCTCAGTGGCCAGCTGGGCATCCGCTCTACTGATCTTGGCAGGGGTGTTTACATAGCTGGGGTCAGCTGGTAGTTGGCTGTTAAAGGTTGGCCTCAACTGGGGTGACTGGAACATTCCACTCTAGCCCACATGTCACTCTTCCTCCTCCTGGGAACTGCAGTCCAACCTGGGCATGTTCACACAGCATTAACAGCCCAGTCACAAAATAGTTTTCGGGGCTCTGCTTCCATCACATCTGCTAATATCCCATGGGCCAAAGCAAGTCACAATACTAAACCTGGAGTCAGGACAAAGAATGGATGTAAGGAGAAATGAAGAATCCAAGTCAAGTCCTGCTATTTACCACACCTAAGATTCTGTCTATGGAGAATGCCTGGGCAGGGCTGAAGCACTGATGGGCCTGGGCGCTAGCAAAATGCCGAATGGAATTTAAAGTAGGGACCAGGTCCTGAGTCCTCAGTGAGAGAGACTAAGAAATGGAAAGCTTTATTTTCCCCAGACTTGTTCTCTGATCTATGTATTGATAAGTTAAACATATTTGATTCTCTGTCCAGCCTCTGTAGACCCCACTCACTGTGGTCTACAAAAGGGGAGAGCCAGTACATGGTCATTCGGTGGAAATACAATATGGAATATCACCTACTTCTACCTACTTTTTAATCCTGTGACCCTGCCCCATTCATTATGTGAGAAAGAAGCATGGGAGGCTGACATTCCACATAGAGAGGGCAGTCAGGGAGTACATAGGATGGCGTGTTTGAGGAGGTTTGTCAAGAGGACAGAGAAATAGATGTCAAATTTCTGAGTTTTAAAATTATGAGTCTCAAATCATCTTTCCATATTTTTCCTTGATCTTTCCTTTCTGTCCCCCCCCACCCCCTGACTAGATAAAGATGCTCCCAATTGAAGAGAGGGAAGAAGGTTGGAAACTAATAAAGAGAGATAGACACTGATTTTAGGGCTGAATCTTCATTTTGAGCCAAGTCCCACTTAGTGAGCCAAGTAGTGGGCAAAGAGACTGTAAGACCCCCAGTAAGTGTAAGGGCAGAGGGAACCAGGGCTGCAGAAGACGTTGCTACAGTGCACTAAGATTTGGGCCCACTCTTCCTCTAGGCATATGGGCATCGTACTTCCCCTCTCCCTTGGAGCTAGGCATGACCCTGTGACTTGCTTTGGACAATACATTGTTACTGGAAGTGACATGGGTCACTTTTGTGTAGAAGCATCTAATTGCTGGTGCTAGATTTTCCAGTCTGCTTCTTCTCTTCCTAATCTGGAAGGCTGAGTCAACATGTGGAAGACAGCTGTCAGAGTATTCTTTTGAGTGAGGAATGAAATTTTGATCTTTTGGGCTTTTTTACTATAGCATAACCTACCCTATCCTGAGTAGAGTAAGTGTTCTGTTTCCCATCTGGATGGCTGGAAGAGAAATCATGAAGATTCTCATGCCATTTAGCATGGGGTGTCAGAGGTAGAGAGGGCTTGAAGACAGGTCCTAATTGTCCTATTGCCCTGGGGAGATGTGGGGTAACAACTGAACCTTCCTCAGGTCTGGAATAAGGATGTATATTTTAGTGGAGAGAAAAATCCAGGTATCCAAAGAGGTCTCAAGGTCAAGACAGGGGGTGCAACTGTAAGTGGCGGCATGGGCCGTGCAGTCTGAGACCAGCTGAGTGGAAGCCTGTTGGGAGGGTGGCAACATGAAGAACCAGATAATGATTTTATATATATATATATGTATATGAATGGATGTCAACTTGCATAACTACAGAGACACTCTCTCATAGATATTACATTACTGTGTAAACAGCTGAGTTACAATCAAACCCAGAGAGAAAGGAGAAAATCCATAATCTGATTGAGTATAATACAGATATAACTAAGAAATTACTGAAGTGGTTGAGTATACTTAGAAGTGACCTGATTCAGTTTTCTATCAGGAAACACACAGGGCTTGTGATTGAAATTATTTCAGTTTTAAAGAAAAAGCTCTAATGTTTGCAGATCTGAGCTTGTGGCTATGAAAATCAGGCACACCTCATATTTCTGTAAGAGGACTGAACTGAACAAAAGTTTCAAAGAATGGGATTTAAGGATTTTATAGAAAAACACAAAGCCATGCTATTTTACAACTTGGTTGTGGTGGTTGGTGAGGAATTAGTGTGTGCCCTCACCCAATTAGAACCCTGCTTGGCCTCTTGAGAACCTGGGCCATTGGATATCGGGCTGTACCTACCCAGCTGCCCCTATGTGGTCAGCCTCTGCGGCTCAGGCACTTAGCCCCTGGCTTCCTGTGGTGGGTGGGCCTCTAGCCAGGTGCTGGCTTCCTTAGGGATAAAACCATGGGATCAGGCCACTTTGCCAAATGATCGGCCTGCCCACTGCCTCTTGGTGTTCAGTGGCCCATAACATTGGGCACTAATGTTGGATGTGTCAGGTTCTTTTGTTGGATAATACTTCCTTGTTGATGTATAGACCTTGCAAAAAAAATTTTAAAAATCTACATGTGAGATTAAGATACAAAGGTACAGAACAATGCCATCATTCATATCATGCCACACATTTGATAAATACTCAGAAACATAAAATTAAGTTGCAAATGCTCTTAGATTAACTGGTTAAAATAATCTTTCAAATGCCAAGAATGTGGCAAAAAAGAAAAATAGCATGCCTGGCGTGATGTAAAAAATCTCAAAAGAAGTTGAAACATGAGAGCAAACTGTTTCGTAACCATATTATTTTATTAAATCTACTTAACGACTTTATGAGAACGATTTGTGTGGATAGATGAGAAAACTGAGATGCAGAGAATAGCTTGTTAAGGATTATGTAACCAGTAAAGTAATAGAGCTGGTTTTTGTTTTGTTTTTAACCATCAAATCTCAGCTCCTCCTAATTTAGTGCCTTTCAGTATAGATTTCGTACCATCTCGTTTCATGGTTTGGAGTATCCTATCGGTGCTCCTGATAGGTGAGATTGCTTTAGATAGACTTGGATGAATAGTATCAAAGTATTCATTTACTTTTTCTTGGAGGGACTGTGGTGTGGAGAGGCAGCTTCGGATGCTAAATAAGGGAAACAAAATTCCCATGTAAGTTTGCTTAAGTCAGTGTTTCTCAGCCTTGGCTGTGCGTTAGGTTCACCTGGGAAGGTTTTTCTTTAAGCCCTACTGATACCTGGGACCCACTTCAGTCCAGTTAAATTACAATCCCTAGGGAATGGAACCTGCACATTTAAAAAGGATCCTAGGTGTTTCTCATGTGTAGCCAGGCCTGAGAACCACTGGCTTAAGTTAACATTTCGACGCATTGAAAATCAGATTCTAACAGGATAAAGCAATTAGAACAGGTGCTAAGTCAACCTGCTAAGCGATCTGTGGTATCAAAACAAGTAATCTTCCGTAGGAGGTAAAGAAAAGAACTCTAATCAGTCATTAAGAAGGACCGATGGGATCTGTACCTCAAGATGTTATTCCAGAACGTGAGAAATGAATGAGCTCTCAGTTTCAGTATTGGCATTGAAATCTCTTACTAGTTCAGATTTTAAAAATGAGAAGAGGGGCAATAAATGAGGAAACTCTGTGGGGACTGATGCTTTGGAATTTTCCTGTGCTTTCATATTTGTGAAGCAGTGTCTGATCAGGAATGGCATGTCTGCATATTAATAGAACTGCCATCAGAGAGGAAGCCTCCTGTACCAGGCACGTGCGCGGGGCTGGGGACACACTGAAGCCCATCCCTGCCTGAGAGAATTTACAGTCTATCTGGAAAGACTGGATATGCATCAGGAGTGACCCTAAAATAATGTGATGGAATCCTCCAAGTACATTTAAAACCTAACTCCTCATTTAAAGTCATATTTTGTGGTTAAACGATGTTAAAGTTAATCATTGTAGGACATCCTAAATGCTAAATGAGTGTTACATACCACAAATCATAGCATATTGTGAAAAACATTATCTATCATCACCTGTTTCCCTTATCTGTGCTTCCATTGAATACCAACTCGTCAATTTTACCTTTTTAAAAAAATTTTGAAGTATAGTTGAGTTAAATGTTATATTAGTTTCAGGTGTACAATATAGTGATTTGATATTTTTATAGCTTATACTCCATTTAAAGTTATTATAAAATATTGGTTATTTACTTTGCAATATGACTCAATTCGTCTTCGCTTTATCATCAGTGTCTTTAGTTTGGGCATTTCTTCCCTGGACCATAGGAAGAGTCTGGTACCGGCTTCTAGCTTTTTTTTTTTTTTTTTTTTTTTTAAAGCAGAGGTTCTTCTTTTTTTTTTTTTAAAATTAATTAATTAATTAATTAATTTTTGGCTGTGTTGGGTCTTTGTTTCTGTGCGAGGGCTTTCTCTTGTTGTGGCAAGCGGGGGCCACTCTTCATCGCGGTGCGCGGGCCTCTCACTGTCGCGGCCTCTCTTGTTGCAGGGCACAGGCTCCAGACGCGCAGGCTCAGTAGTTGTGGCTCACGGGCCCAGTTGCTCCGCGGCATGTGGGATCTTCCCAGACCAGGGCTCGAACCCGTGTCCCCTGCATTGGCAGGCAGATTCTCAACCACTGCGCCACCAGGGAAGCCCTTCTAGCTTTTTTGAATTCTAGTCACTCCCAGGCTAGAGGAACCTCAAGGTGGCTCCCCATTGTCTTCAGGAAAAGGTTTAAGATCTAAAGCGTGGCACACAGCCTTATTATTCCAAGACGATTCTCAGACTAGCCGCATTTGCCTCATCTGGCAGCTAGTTAGAGACGCAGAATCTCCGAGGCTCTATTTCATACTGCTTCAACCAGAACCTGCATTTTAACAAGATCCCTAGATTATTGGTGCATATAATAAAGTCTGGGGAGCACTTGTGTGTCATAGGGCTCTTACGATCTGGCTTCAGCCTGCTTTTCTTTCTTTCTTCTTCTGGCCATTGTGTGTTCCAGAAATATCAAACATACCTCACAGGGACCTTCTCAACACTGTCCTCTTGGCAAATACCAACTGTTCTGTAAAGATCTCTCCCTCGAGTAATTTCCTTTGTCAAGTGTTCC
Organism: Balaenoptera musculus; assembly: GCF_009873245.2. Classification (NCBI taxonomy): domain Eukaryota; kingdom Metazoa; phylum Chordata; class Mammalia; order Artiodactyla; family Balaenopteridae; genus Balaenoptera; species Balaenoptera musculus. The sequence continues at coordinate 40,534,832 of NC_045790.1, read as the reverse complement.
CTATCACTTTCTAGAGAGTCAATCCTACCCTATTCTGATGACTTTCATTGTGTATGGAAGACTCTAGTGGCGAAATTGCTTCTTTACCTGTTGCTTTCGCCCACCAGATGGTTATTGCCTAAAAAGCAGGCGTTATGTGTTTCTCATCTCAATATCTCTGGTTTGTAGTACAGCAAGGCACATGGCACTCAGCATTTCAGATTTATTGCTCAGAATTTGGTCTGATAAAAGCCTTTACCTGCAGATGTAATTCTGCTTCAGCTTCTGGGATAGTCAAGCCTGAAGAGTATTTTAAGCTATCTTAGTCCTTGTAAGTTGAAGATTAGTATTAATTTTCTTCAGTAAAAACCAGTGGGTATCCATAGTTTTCCAACTTAATAGCTTTCCTCTTTATCCACAATGCCTTCATTTCGGCCCAGCCTTTTGAATTGGGCTTTTAGGTTGTATCTTAGTTTTATACCTTGGAGTTGTAACATAGCTCCAACATCAATGGGAGAGTAGGGAACAGCTGGTCAAGGGTCATCTGTCCTCACTGCCCTCAGGGCTGGCAGTCCTCTGCTCTTTCCTTGCTACCTTGGACCCTGGGGTCTTTTGCCAGGCTGCTTATGGTTTCATCTGCCTAGACATTCTCCCTCCTGCTTTTTCTAGGATGCTGTGCCTTTTGTGTGAATTTCCCTACCTTTTACTTCCTCCATAAACTATCCAAGTTTTCCCAAGGATAGGGCTGCCAGGTTTAGCAATTAAAAATAAAGGGTACACAGTTAAATTTGAATTTCAGATAAACAACGAATAATTTTTAAATATAAATATGTTCCAGATTTTGCATGGGATATGCTTATAGTAAAAGTGATTTGTCATTTATCTGAAATTCAAATAGAACAGGGTATCTGTTGTTTTATCTGCAGCTCTTCCAAGGGCTTAATCTTTGAAAAACTCACACCCTTTATCTTCCTGAAGTGAGGAAGTAGAACTGTTACCAGTTTGAAAGAGAAAGGGAAAAATCCAGGGGGAAACAGTCACATGTTAAGATTTCATGATATTACCCAGTTGAAACAACTATATTGAGCATATATAACGTACACATTTCCAAGCAAAAGAGAAATCTTTAGTGGTATACAGAAACTTTGGAAATCTTTCATAGGTAATTTGCATTTTCAGTGAAGTTGGCTTCAGTAAAGTTGGGCGGCAGCAGAGAGTAGCAGTGAAGGGTGCGTGTTATGGACTCAACCCCCTGCATTCTAATCCTGACTCCACCACTTACTAATTGTGTAACCTTGGGGAGGTCATGTCTTCTGGGCCCCTCAGTTTTCCTCATCTGTAAATGGAGATAACAATTGTATCTACCAAATAAGGATTTTTTTGAGGATTAAATGAGCTAGTCCATTTTCTCTGGCACATGGTAAGTACTCAATAAAAGGTTATCTGCCAGCACTACTCCTACTACTAAATGGTTATCTCTAGTCAGTGTGCTGAACATGTTTCTAGGAAGCACTTTTTATTCGAATACCAGTACATTTGAGAATAGTATGGTGGGAGCAGGACTTCAGACACAAGTGTGGTGTGAAGTTTGCCCCAGGCGATTTAGATAAAATGCCTCTGGTCTTCCCCAGCCCAGTTGACTACCACTGACTTGAGGTGTTGCATAAAACAAAGTCACACAGAATGTCTTATACTCCTGAGATCCAAGTGAATAGACTCTTTTCACATGTATTCAGCATCTTCATCAAAATGAAATGTTTTCAACAGACTTTTGCCTTTTAAGAGGTATACTGAGGACAGGGTAGAGGAAATAGAGTAAACGAGGCTCTCTGGTTATGTTAACCTTATTTTCCAAACAAATTAAGAGAAAGACAGATGCACTGACAAAGGCATATTTTATTAATTTTTAAAAATATTTATTTATTTACCTGGCTGTGTCAGGTCTTAGTTGCGGCACGCGGGATCTTTGTTGCAGCATGTGGGCTTCTCTCTAGTTGTGGTGCGCAGGTTCTAGAGCACACAGGCGCCAGAAAGCTCAGGCTCAGTAGTTGCGGCATGCGGGCTCTCTAGTTGTGGTGCGTGGGCTCCAGAGCACACGGGCTCAGTAGTTGTAGCACGCAGGCTCTCAGTAGTTGCGGCACATGGGCTCTTTAGTTGTGGTGCACGGACTCTAGAGCATGCAGGCTCAGTAGCTGTGGCGCATGGGCTTAGTTGCCCCTCAGCATGTGGGATCTTAGTTCCCCGAGCAGGGATTGAACCCGCATCCCCTGCATTGAAAGGTGGATTCTTAACCACTGGACCACCAGGAAGTCCCATATTTGATTAATTTTAAATGCATGCTAAAATGTGTTCATTTGAACAATTTTAAAATTAAATTAATATATGCCTTTTACTTAGGATTTTTGAAATTTAAATATATAAATAATCCTTGATAGTTATAGGAGAAAAGGCGGTGAAGATAAATAAAATAGGAAAAAACCCCACAAAGATGAGATGGAGATAAGCAGTGGAAATATTTTGTTGTAGACATGTGATGTTTTAAATAACTAGGCTATCTGTACAGTGTAAATATATGTATAAAACCAGCCAGCTATTTTATATGGTTTTTTTAGCCTGATTTTATCACTTAACTTGGTCTTGTAAACATAAGTTATTTTTTATATATAAGTGTTATTAATGCAAAAGACTACAGTAGTCTAAGATAGTCTGAAGAATTCTGAAATGCATAGTTATTACGTGGGTGAATTTGATCATCATGTTCCAAATGTTCTGCCTAATATTTTAACAGGTAACAAAACCACTAGAATTTTCACAAGATAATATGCGAAATGGTCATAATTTTGTAATGCTAAAATAATTAAAGCAGTTATAATTATTTAATGTTTCTGTTAAATGTTAATACCCTAACTCATTCACTTATTCATTTATTCTTTTATTCGGTTATTCAGTCAGTCACTTAAGTATCATTGAGGACATTATAGCCGCTAGGTCTATAGTGGTTAATGAAATGGACATGGTGCATGCCCTCCCAGAGCTTAAAATCTAATTTGACAGTAGATAATAAACAAATATACAAACAAATTAATGTAAAATTGAAAATTTTGATAAGAAAAATCGTGTGTTTTGATTATAGATAATCTAGCCTAAGATTAGTGATTAGAGCAGGCTTAGACATAGTATGAAGGGTAAGAAGTACTGTACTTGTTGCTCAATATTCTAATTCTCATCAGAAACCAGTGAGGAAGGTTTTATTATATCCATTTTGCAGATGGAGAATGTGAGACTCAGAGAAGTCACAGAAACATACCAAATTATGCTACCATAAAATCTAATCGTGGTGTGGGTTTTTGTTTTTACTGCTTACCCACTAGGGCTATTCCTGTTAATTGGGGTTTGTGTAATGCCAGAGTAGCCTGGAGTGATCCCTGGAGGTTAAAGTCACCAGATGTCCATAATTAGTAGTGACAGGCTCCATTCAATCTTCATTTCCCATCTTTTATTTATTTAGGAAACAACTCTGAAATGCATTTTAATGAGAGAGAGAGAACTAGTGGCTTTAGGACAAATTTTAGAATATTTGGAGAATGGATACATGAATGTATTTTAGCATCTTTCACAAACATGAATTTGGGCAGCTGAGATTTTGGGAAGAATAGAAGAGGGTAGTTCAAAGTCATCAGTGCTACCAAGCACCTGGGTTATGGTGACTACTGTGGAGGGCAGATCCCTGTGCTTGGACAATCAGTGGTGCAGCAGACACAATCAAGTTCCTACAGAAAGAAAAAGAAAAAAAACAACAACTCCCCCCAAAACAGGAATCTAAGATATGCACTTGAATGGGTGCTCACATCCCATAGGTTTAGAAACCAGCCCCAGAGCACCTGAGATCAGGACTAGAATCTTCCTCAGAAAACTGTCCTTTGTCTGCTTTAACACAGAAGTTTGACTAGGTAAAGGAGTGCCAGTGTTTTGCTGTGTATCATGACATGATCATAGTGTATTTATCTTAGATAATTTCCCATACAGGTATTTTCAATTTTTCTTCCATGATTATAAACAAAAAGAAAACCCAATCAATAAGACATCTAATTGAATAGTACATCTTGTTGAACCTGGAGGAAACAGAATAATTAGCTGTACAGGACTCTTGGCTGTAAACCATCTGAATGTTGGAGAATATTTTTCCACCTGGAGAGGTCTTGGAAAGGGTAGCTATGGATGACCCCAGAGGAGTTTGTCCTCCTCCCTTTCTGTAGTTAGAGAGATTGAGAAGGGGCCGCTGATACTCACCTTGGCCAGAAGCCTACCCCTATGGAGAAGTCCCCTCCATAGTAGAGTGCCATCCTACTGCCATTGTGAGGAACGTACAACAATTTATTAGCCATCGAACCCACTGGATTGGTTTATATGCAACTGAGACACCTTCATCTTAACTCTGAAATGGTTAACTTAATCCGTAGGGCTTGGGGTGTGTCTTAGATACTCGGTAAACCTTCTTAATAGTCAAGGGCAGGGGGCAATGGGATTTTGACTAGAACTGGTCTTGAGAACTGAAAGACCATTTATTGGTACAGTCTGTAAGGCAATTTAAGATTAGCTGGTAGAATTCTCTGTGTCCCATTAGAGAAGTTGGATGTTAAAAAAAATAGCAAATTCTGTATCAGGTCACCTTTGAGTACATATTATGAAACTTCAAATACAAGTTACTTTTCTTCCTAGTGGGAGGCTGCTGAAAATTGCTAAGGTGACTCCCATTTATAAGGAACTGATGTAAAGATCCTGGCAGCTATTGTTTCCTGGTAATCAGTTGTTTCTCTCCTATCCTGAAATTACTTTCAAGGTAGTTCATAAACAGGTTTACAGTTATTTTATGGCTTGCTGTTTAATAGTACCTCCCCAGTCTGAATTTTGCTCAAGATATTTTACCTTACCAACAGGGCTTAATTTATTGGCTCTATTAGACATGGCTACCAAGTTAGAGAAAGCTTTGAAGTAGGTGTTTTTTTGTTTTTTTTAAATTGCACTAAGAAGATCCGCTGGATTTTTAAGCTCATATCTGTTATCTTGCATTGGCAAGACCAAGTCTATATTTTCCTTGAGAAAGAATAAAATGTGATTTAATTCCAGTACCTAACGTAGTACCTGGTATATAGTAGACACCCAATGAACATTTGTTTATTGACAATTTATTTAAAAATGTATTGGTTGCTTACTTTGACCAGACACCACGTCTTACACATAAAGTCAGTATAATCAGTGCCCCATACTTCTATAGATAAAATCTATAGGTCTACTCAAGGTCATTATTATCCATGGAAGAAACAGCTATACAAATAATGGTAGAACTAAGTGGAGTAAGGTGAATGTTTGATGGCTAAAACCAAAGTATAGTTAAAATATTCAGGAGGGAAAGATTACTTCTAAAAGTAATAATGATAAACTTCATAACGAGAATTATCTCTATGCCCCTACAAAGTATGTTGCCAAGATTCAAGTGTAAATGACATCTGTCACCTCACTGTGACACCTAGGCTAAAGGAAACATTTAATATTGGAGCTATCCATGTTTATTTCCTCAACATCATGAAAGTTTGAAAAGCTTTGATGTTTTTAATCACAGAGCTCTTTAGTCTTGAGTCTGAGCTTCAACAGATCTGTCCCAGATGCTCACAACAGTGGTTGTTTTCTCCACAGAATAATGTGAGTTGTTAAAAAAAAAAAGAGGAAAGTGAGGGAAAGGGAGAGAAAACCTGCTTTGTTGTGACTTTAGGAGTTCTCTAAATCAGTGGTCCCCAACCTTTTTGGCACGAGGGACCGGTTTCGTGGAGGACAGTTTTTCCGCAGAGGGGGTGGTGGGGGGAGGGGGGATGGCTCAGGCGGTAATGTGAGCGATGGGGAGCGGCAGATGAAGCTTCGCTCACTCACCCACCACTCACCTCCTGCTGTGCGGCCCGGTTCCTAACAGGCTGCGGACCCGTAGCAGTCCATGGCCTGGGGGTGAGGAGCCCTGCTCTAAATGGACAGCAGTGATAGAACATTATACAGAACTTGAAAAAATGATACAAATGAAGGTTATGCGAAATCAAGGTCAATGACTTCTGATCTAATGTTAAGTGAAATAAAGCCAGATTCTGAAAATATTTATGAAAAACCGTAACAACCATGGTAAACACATACAACAGAGTATGTAGTAACATACTACACAGAAATAAATTCATTAATAACAATTGCTTTAGGGTGGAGAAACAATTTTTTAAAAAATTTCAAGTCATATTTTAACTATAAAAACATAAACGTTATTTTTTAAAGATAGAGTTGACATTTAGGAGAGACTGCCTTGCAGGGAAATGGATCCCCTTCAAGATGGCACCAAGGAGGTGGGAGAAGATCTGTTTACTCAGCTTTAGACATTTTGTCATAGATGATGGAGAAATACTTTAGCTCCTAATCATGTTGCACTGTTGTTTCCATTTGATGGGTGCTTATAATACCAAAGTGTTTTCTGAGAGTGTTCTGAAACCGTTCTAGTCTTAGTGGGTTCGAGGTCTCACAGTTCAACCTGGGATCCATGGCTCATTGGAGGCAGGTTAAGGAGAGCACACAGAGCTGACTGCTCACGGAGACATCCCATTATTGACGCAGAGAGAGCTCAGTCAGCACTATGACTGGCTGATGTGAATTGCAGAGAAGGTAGCTAGGAGTAAACTTCTCCAACCAAAGTATCCACTAGCATTAGAAATCCTCAGGGTTACAAGTCTGCCTAAAGGCAGTCAGTAACACTTTCCAAGTGTTAAGAAGATGCTGTGTTGGGATGTTGTATCACCTCTTTCCAGGATATGGCTGACTCTGCATTAGGATAAAACAAACACAATTCCACCTAAATTCTTTTTTTCTAATAGATCTTCCAGAAGAGCATACCAGCAGTTAAAACTTCTCACTAATAAGTCCAACTTATAACACATAGTAGATTTATAATATAGGTTATTTGTATAGTAATAATAATGATGATGATGGCCAGACTACGTTCTTAGAGAAATGGTCTATTTATAAAACTTTCCCTTTATGCTTTCAGATCTAAATTAGCCCTTTTATGTTACATGGCACAAAACTCTAGAATCTCAACTTATTTCTTGCCAGAACAGATTCAGAATGCCCTCTTTGAGCAGAACTTCGATCTTTATTTTTGATCCCTCTGAGACACACTTATATATGGGAGTCTTAATCTTGTTGGTCCCAACAAGGCTGACTTGTACTAGGACTTCAGTACATGTTTGTTAAATGAAATAAATTAAGGCTGATTTCTTTCTTCCTGTCTCCATAGCAGCCGCGTGTTAATGCTCCTCTATTGCAGTTGTGTCTGAAGTGTCTTGGTGGCTCGACCATGGCAGGGGTGACTGTCATGCCCCTTTAGGCTCCCTTTCTCTTAGGCAAGTCAGGCTTCACTTTTTCCTTACCCTCCTCACTCTGCATTCCTGCCCCTTCTCTTTACATTGGATTCTGTTCGCTGCATGGTCTTCAGCTATGATGCTCTTGTGTGTCTCTGTGGTTCGAGTACCTACCCCCCTTCTTTCCCTGGAGGGGACTTTGGAGGAAATGTCAGCCCAGTTTCATTTCTGAAGCAACTGGCATCTCAAATTCTGCCTTAAGTCACCTTAACCCAATTTAAAGCTTTCTTGTCCTCACAGCTTTTATAGATCAGCAGCATATGTATTGCCTAGCCGTCAGATCTAATAAGAGCAGACAGTCTTTTCTCTCTGAAGGTTCCTGTGGAATTGTCCTGCATCCATGTGTCATCTAACACAGAACGTTTTGTCAGGTTAGGAAAGTGAAATTCAAGAGTTTAAAAATAGAGGACATCCTCAGTGGAGTTGCAGCCATGCCAGAGTTACCCTTTGTTCAAAAAGGGAATGCACAGACACTGCCTAGCTGGCTGGAGCAGCGCAGGACGTGTTGTTGACTCCCTTAGAGGCGATGTCTAAGACCACTGGTCCATCTGGCACTGACACCGGCGTTTTGACCACCCATTAGCACATTTCCTGGGCTGAACATTGCCCTTTGGCTGAACCCTCTAAACACTGTCTAAAGCTGCTGTTGCTTTAGACTCGAGTGTCCTATCAGCACTTTTTGTTGTTATTGTATTGGCCTCCTTTGGTTCAGATGCCACAGTACTATCCCGATAAGAGAAAAATAAGCAAAAATAAATGAACAGGCTGGAGATAATTATGTATGGCATAATTACCATTAGGTTAAAAATAGGTCCTGTGTTAGAAGGTTGTTTCACCTCCTGCGAGCACAGAGCTGACTCTGGATTAGGATAAAGCAAAAACAATAGCTCTTAAAATTCTGTTTTCTAATATGTCCTCTGGAAGAACATACCAGCAGTTAAAACTTCTCATTAATAAGTTCAGCTTGTAACACATAGTAGATTTATAATATAGGCTTGTTTTAATAATAATAATGATGATGAGGATGAAGGTACTTACAAGGTTATAAGATAAGCATTTAACATATAACTCCTCCTTCAATACTCTAAAGAGGCCTATAAGGAGGGAATTATTACCCCCATTTTAAAGATGACAGAACTGAAGCTTAGAGAAGTGACTTCCTTGACTTCACTCAGCTAGTCAGTGCAGGAAAACAGGTGGTCTAATTGCAGGCTCTTTGTGTATCAGTTAGTGTTTTATCAGGGAAGCAGAGTAGCTATAAGTAAAATTTATTATAGGGATTAGGTCTTTCTGAATTATGGGAGCTGGTGAAGTCTAAGGAAGCCATTGGCCCTGCATCTCTAGTGGTAGATTTGAAGTCACTGTTGATAAGTCCTGAGAATTTGTTATAAGGGCATAGAGGTATTTAATGGAACTATGGGCCCCAATAAGTGCCTACAATCAGCACTGGCAAGGCATCGTGAATCGAGGTGCTGGTTCGTTCTCTGTCTGTCTGTCTCCTTCACTCTCTCGGCACAGGCTTTTGTCTCCATTTCCTTCTGGGCATTTGCTGCATCTTCTCTTTCCCAAGGTTGACTTTTGTTTTTCTCTTTTGTGCATGTGGTAGAAGGCAGACACTTCTATAGCTATCAAATGTATATATAGATCGTACATCAGGTGATCAACAGAGAATGACTTGATGCTATGAATCCTAATACAGATTCCAGGATACAGAATCTCAGTGACCCCGCTTGGATCAAGGGTCCAGTCAACTGTGACTAGGGAGGAGTAGAATGAAGACAAGGAGGGTCATGGGTGGGCAGCCTCCTCCAAAAGTATGTTATAACTGGGATGGTTCTGGCCCTATGTAAATAGTGAATTGAGGAAGTGGTAATGGAAATGGGTAGGACACACTTGCATCCACTCATTTCTGTAATTTGGGCCAGTGCAGTAGTGTTGGAGGTGGAGAGAGGTAGTCAGATTTTGGACATTTCTGAAAGTTGACAGGCTTTGCTACTTGTTTCTGAGGCTGAGTCTCCTGAAACTGATCAGACAAGGGGGTTGAAGTTTTACTTTTTAAGCCAATGTATTTATTTCCAAGTGGATGTGAAAATGAAAACTACCTTGGAAGGGTTACATTCTATCTGGATTTTCATGGTTTTCAGATAACTGTAGAATTTCTATAGAGATATAACCCAACTTCCACTTCCTGAATTCGTGAAAAGAGATCGGAGATACTGAGATTACAAAGTCTTTTACATTTAATTATATTTTTAACCGTAATCCCTCATCCAAATTGCATAGATCCTTTTGGAATGTGTTTAGAAAAGAGACTCATTGATCAGAACTCCACTTGACAGATTAGGTTAATCTTTAGTTTTTCAAGAGAATTAGGATTAAGCTGAATTATTCTCACTGTACTTTTAAGTAACTACTCTCCCTTCCAAAAAGAACATGCATTTAAGTTGACAATTTCTTGGTTCTGATTCTGCAGATGTCTCTAGTTTGAACATACGGTGATTGTACTTACCACCTGTGCTGAAATTCTTGCAAACACTGGGGATTTGAGACCAAATGTCAGCTCCAAGTTTGATATTTATTGGCTTCAGTAACTCTTTCCTCATAACCTTCACTCAGCCTTTAAATACTTTGAGATTATTATATTTGTTGGAGTGTTAGTAAAAAAGTCATTACACTGTTGTGGAGAATGATATTTGAGTAACTGTGATGACTTGTTTCAATTCTAGAATATTATACTTTTGTCATTTTGGGGATTTCTAAGCCACTAACTCCTCTCCTTAATATATTGTAATAAATATATCTTTGTATCTTGTTATTTTCATTTTTTAAAAATAATTTCATCATCTTAAGTGAGTTTAAAGTCATTTACAAAAGGAAAAAGAGTAAAAGACTCTCCTTAGGCTCCAACGCATTTAACTTTCAGTACTGAAATACTTTTATGCTGTTCTTATTTTATTGCACCTATTAATATTTATGTATAGTTAAATTCCTTTATAATATTTTCCAAGAGACCAATCTTTAATATTATAGGCAGAACAATGTGAAATGTATAATACAGTGAATACTGAGACAATTTACAATAGTTAACCTGTACGTAAGACAATTCTTAGCATAATACATCAGAAAAAATATATATCTTGTCTTATTTCACAGACTGGAAATGGTCACTATAGCGAAGCAGGTTTGAAAAGAAATGGTAACAAGCTTTATAGGAAAGGGTGGAATAGAATGAATAGAATAATCAAGGGCTGAGGGGGACTACATTGACTTGATGTTTATGGACTTATTTTGGTCAGATGTTAAAAATTTTTATATCTGATCAAATGGGTACATGCGGATACATTTCAATTAGGTGATTTTTTTGTTCCTCTTTCATAAATGTTGAACATGAGTCGTAGACATACTAAGCAGCCTGTCCAAAGTCGTTTAGCAGTGAACCACTAAAGGAACTAACGTAAAGAACAAAGCATTACATCTTAATCCTTAGCTTTGCCATTACGTACTTGTCCCACTACAGGCAAATGACTTGTACAAACTTGGCCCATACTAGGTACTAAGTAAACACTTGTTGATTGACTAAAACACCAAGCCTCAGTTTTCTCATCTTTAAAGTGGGAATAATAAATTCTACCCGTATAATGGAGAAAAATTATGATTTACATGAAGATCCCTGAAAAAGTTTATTGAGAAGGCAAACAAGAGCTCACTTGCCATATTATTTTAAACCAGAATGTAAAGCCATAGGAGACGTGTCTCCTTGTGATTAGTCAGCATGTGGTTGTAAAAGGAGAATATTGAAAACATCATAAAAATTATGGAGAAGGAAGAGAGGTCATGCAGACAAAGTTAACCTTGGGCAGAACAGAGGGTGACAGGAGCTAAGGATGGCAAAATGCAAGGGCACTGCCCTTTCTCTGCACTGGGAATCGGGGGATAACGTTGCCCCTTTGCTTCTGAGTTCTCTGGTGCTCTGCTTCTGTTTCTGCTTTTAACCTGCACTTTTTTTTCGTAAAGCGTGCCATCATGTCATCCCAGTGAGATTGCGGGTTCACTGGTCGGTTAGACTGCTGCCTTCATATCTCATCGCCAGCATATGGTCTATGGGGAATAACCCTTCTATTATTTGCACAGCTGTTCAGTAATATTATTTTAAGACATTACATGCACAATTATGTTCAATTATATAAAATGAATCTATTTTACCTAATGCTTATTCTCTAGGGTTTGTGCATCTTTAGTTACAGGAAGTTTAGCATGGAACAGCAGATGGTACAACACAATGTTTGTCAGCTAATAAATTTAAATGTCACGGCATGCTACATTTTTTAGCATATATCTCTATATATCTCAGTCAAATGCCTCAGCTTGCTTTTAAACAACTGTACCGAACTTCATGCATTTATGTCATTCTTTGGTGTGATGATGTGATTTTGGGGTAGGAGGGAGAGTGGCAAGAAGCCATAACATTTTCTCCTTTGTACTTGGGCTTGTCCCTCTTCCTCAAGGACTCCACCTGTCAGAGGCACCTCTGTGACATCGCTCTGTTCTTTCTCTAATAGCCTTTTCCAGTCCCTCACTTGCCCGATGATCATGACACTGCCATCACATCTATCCCTCAATGCAGTTTCCCTGCCCTGGCTAGGCTGGCTGTGTGCTCTGCTTGCAGTGATTCCAGCAAACCCTTTAGTGTTGCCCTGTAGCACGGCATATTTACTCTACACCTTGTCACTTTTGAAATCTTTCTGTTCTACTAGCTCACGTGTTGGCTGGGGAGACAGGTGTTTGTATCTGACATGCAGACCATGGCACAGTTATAGATGGTCCCTCTCTCACTGAGAAGGCAGAACACCTCTCCTCCAGTCCTTCCCTCCTGCCTTCTGCCCTGAATGGAAGCCCGCTTTTCTGGGAACTTGGTATTCTTATGCCTTTAAGGGCATCTGTTCTGAAACTGTCTGGCCAATGGGATTGTTAACCAACATTTCAGAAACGGACAACTGATTGAAATAAAAAAAGGGGGTTATTTGCGGTTTGTTAGGACTGCAACCCAGGAGACACAGATTCAAGAGCACTTGAATTGTGTTCCACTGCGCTACAAAATGGGAGAGGCTTACAAAGGCAAAAAACTGCAAGGTTACAGTTAGTTGCATGAATTTTTTTATCAAGAATTATAATTGGGGCTGGCAAGAAGTAAGGGTGCTTATTAAGTAAGGATTGGTGGGGGTCTGAACAAGGGGAGACCTTGAGACCATAAGGTTGCTACTGGCGGATGTTGTTCTGAATACTGCCAATGGTGTGCTTGGGTCTGGTACAGCTCAAAGAAATTTCAGGTTTTCAGTAGTACAGGGATATGTCTGGGACCAGATCCTCAATGGCTGCCTGATTCCATTTGTGTATACCTGAACTGTGGTTACTCCGCTATAATTTCAATTTGTCATCAGGACTCGGACTTCATTTCTTTGAGACTAAAGGTTCACCTTCTACCTGGATCTGAAAACTCCTGTGAGAGCATCATGCTTTTGAAATCATCCTGCTTTCTGCCTTCGGATTTGGCAAATTCCTGTTCATGTCCGACTACATGGGCTGCAAACTTTCTGAGCTTACATTGCCTTGGAAGTGCACCAGAGGACGCCTGATGCCAGTGCACCAGGGTTTGCACTTTAGACAGTAATGACATACCTGAACCCCAGGCTGTGCTAGGTGGTCTGCCTGCCTTGAAAGTCTATCTCCATTCCCTTTCCATCTCTAAGACCTTCCACCGAGCAACTGCATGGTGAGATCCACTTTATATGAAGAAGTTCATCCCATCCCCCCCTTCTTTTTATCTACATCACCTGTTCTGATTTATGGATTATAAATCAACTGAATTTCATTGGTGACTGGGGGTGGGGAGGTGAAGGGCAGGACAATGAAATGATTAACAGCCCAGACCATGGGGGTCGAGGTCTGTGTTTGAAACCTAATTCTGTCACATGGTGATTTTCTAACCTTAGTCAAGTTTTTCCTCTTTCTGAGTCTCCGTTTCCTCATTTGTAAAATGTGGATAATAAATTCTACTTCAGAGAAATGTTGTGGAAATTAAATGAAATAAATCATTTCAAGCACTTAACCGTGGTGCCTGACACAGAGTAAACACAAAATAAATAGTAGCTATTATTACAATGGAGTGAAACTAATTGAGAATCCAAATTATTTATTTACTAAATGAACATATTGGGCTAATAATGGATAGCTAACATTTATTGAGCATGTGTGTGACCCGTACTCTACTGATGCTTATATTCTTCTGTGGAGCTTATGTTCTAGAATTTCTGCAGTTACCTCAGTGTTGACTTCAGTGGACTTCTGGTATGTGAATCCAGCTGTGTGGGGTGGGGAGAAACACTGGGTCCAAGTTCAAATGTGGCTCTGCCACTTATTTTTGCATGGTTTTAACAACTCACTTATCCTTTCTGTTTTGCTTTCCTTGTTTTCTGATGGTGAAAATAACAGCTTCCTAGTAGTGAAATAATAAAGGTGAAATGCTTGACCCATGGTAGGGAATAATACTGCCTCCCCCCACCCCCATTCCTTTTTCTTTACTTCCTCACTTTTCTCTATGAAACTGACTTCCATATTTCTGAAGTTCCTCAAATAGAGCTGTAGGTTTCTAGACTTTAGGTAGAAATTCCATAGTCTTCAATTAAAGAGATCAATGTTCATCTATAACATCAGGGAAACTGAACTTCATGCTCAGAGACGGCGGAGATTTGACCTTGATCTTGTGTCTTTGTCCAGTGAGTTGTGATTCTGAGCTGAGTGCTAGAGGAGAGTAGTAAATGCTTAACTGGGAATTGCCTTTTTTTGTAAATCTGCATCTGCATCTTCTTACTCTTGCTCTCACGTCCTAGAACATGAATTTCTGTGTGTTTTATCCACATTCTAGTCAAATCCTACCAAAGAAGACAAGACATTATTTTTAACATGGATGAATTGAAAAGAAAAAATAGATAACCATTGGTTTTTTTTTTTCCTTTTTAAAACAAGCCTGGATAGCTGCAGTCTAGAGGTTTGAAGCTTAGGCACTGTCTTGTCAATGATATAGAATCATCTAGAAGTCTACTTTGACTTTTGCCCCAACCTGAGTACTGCCTAAACACTGACTTATGCCAAACCTCTTCTCCTATGTCAGCAAGATTTTGATTTTGTGTGTGTCCATCAGCTAGGATATGGTGGTAGAATATTTGCGGAGAATCTCAGTTCAGGTGACCTTGATGCTTAGAGCTAATTCTCCAGGGCTGTCCAGTATCTGGGACTTCTGGCATCTGGCAAACATCACTAGCTTGGAGTTGCCTCCGCTGTGTGAACTTGCATTTATTAAACAGAAACCTAATCTTTAAACTTAATAATTTTGTTGAAGGAAGGAAACTTATTTCTTTTTCCTGGCTGGAGCTTTGGGAGGGTATCTGTCTTGTTATTGCTCCTCTCCTTGCTTGCTTTATGCTTTTATTGAGAGTTTGAATAATACTTTCAGTCTCCTCCTCTCCTTCCTTTGGGAAAGGTCGTTTTTTCCCCCTAAGTCTTAAAACTATGAAATAATGGTGATAGGGAGGCATTGGGACTTGAAGAAACTAGAGAAGCTAGAAAGAGAGCAGTTCCATTTTAGGACATCAGGGGCTCAGTGAGGTGATGGAGTTGTCCGGGCAACTGGAAAGAGAAGCTGGGTCTGGACCGAAAGGAGAGGAATCTACTAATCCTAGCAGGAAGTAATCAGTAGTAGGAAGTAATCAGTCCTGAAAAGTCAGGACGTAAAAGACCCAGACTTAGAAAAAACTGCCCTCAGAGTGCTGGTCAGAGTCGTCCAGCCTGTGGCAGGAGCAAGTGGGTGTTATTTTCCTGATGTCGGATCCTGGAGGGAGAGTGTAGGAATGACCCATGAAGTATAATGTTAGAAGGACATTATCTGGCCTCGGTAAGGATAGGAAGGAAACTGAAGGAAATTGATTGAAACTGCCTTCTTGGTTTGGGGCTTGGGTATGAACCTTTGGTTACATTTTTTGAGAAATAGTTTTTTCATCTGTTTTAAGAGTTCACACTCAGACATTCCCCCACTCTGTGCTCATAAATTGCAATGGCAGGGGACAAGAATATTGCCTGATTGGAAAGGGATAGGACAAAATATTTTAAGAGCCATGAAAGGTTTATGCTTTGATACAGGGATTTCTCTCCTGGAAATTGCTCTTAAAGAAAAAATCCGATAAAGGGACAAAGCTTTATGCACCATGATATTCGTTGCAGTATTGTCTGTCTTGGAGAAAATCTGAAAATTGCCTAAAAGTCCAATATTAGGAAAGCATGAAATAAGCTCAACAAATCGATGGACTGTTCTATAACCATTAGGAGTTGTAATTGAAGACTTTGCAACAATAGTGGAAAAAAATGTTTATAACCTAAAATGAAAGAAAACCTACAAATATTGTATGAAAGCTACATCCAACTGGGCAGCATTTATTTTCACGTGTAGGCAGGGATTAGAAAATGAAAATAAAAACTTTGTGATGGTGATGGGAATGTAGGTGATTTTATTTTTTATCTTTTCAATGTTCTTTACTACAATGTCTGTGCAACTAGAGAATGTTTTTTTGACAATGCTAAGGAGGAAGTGGCTTTTAGTGATTCTTACTTCCTGATAAAGGTGACCTAATTGAGATTTTGTTTACTCTGTTCAGTAACTCCTTGCTTTTTTCTTTGCAAGAGGCTGGGGTCAGTTATTGGGGGGAATTCCAGTGAGTTAAAAGCAAAATCTCTTGAAAAGCCAAGAAAATATCTGTGTTGAAATGTAGTTGCAGCAGAAAGACACTGAATGTGGGTCAAGGAGCAATTTTCCAGCGGAAGAAGTTGTTATTGTTCTTGGAGATGCTGATGAAAATATCAGGTCTGCTGGATGTCAGCTTCCTCTGGGGACAGTATCATGGATGAGGTTAGAGTGTTTGACCTTGAATATCCTTGAGAATGCACTGAGACTGAAGGCTATCCCTGGCTTGGTGTAAGTGGGAATTCTTGTAGAGATTTTGCAAATTCTAGTTATCCCATGGTCATGGTCAGATATATCTCTGGGCTAAAAGAATACACCAGCTCTGGAATGGCGAACCCGAGCACCAGGAGATGAGAAATGAGGTGCGTTTTAGAAACCTTTCCCGATCACACGGTGTACCATCCTCTGGGTTTCCCATGCATGTTTTCGCTGTAGGAAGATTCCCCCCGCCCAAAAAAAAAAGAATACACCAGCTCAAGGGCAAGACTAGGCCTTAAGAAACCTAAGAAAGGCTGGTGCCCAGTCTAATCAGGAACTGTTGTAGAAAGTGGAAGCAACTGGAAGCAGAGGAGGTGAGAGAAGCTGCCCTGGAGGTCAGCACTGGTCACCTTCTTCAAACAGGTGTGAGTGGGGTGGACTGAGTTGACCCCTGTTTAGGAAGAGGGTTGTGATAAGAACCTGGGCCCCTCAGCGTGGGGGGAAGGGAAGCATGGCAGGTGGGCATGGTGGTGGGACTGTTGTAGCTATTGTATTTCCTGAGGGTGCAAAATACACTCTCAGGGCCTGATGTCTGCAATCTGCTCCTGCAGAGTCCCTGGATTAGATGTCTTTACCTCTACACAGCCTGCACATATATAAGTGCACAGTATTTAAATGAATTCCTTCCTTTTTATGTGCTTCAGTGTGTGTGCCCACTAGGGGAACAGAGAGGAGGGGTAATTAGATATCATTTAGTTTAATATCTTCACTTTTTAAAAGAAACTGCAGTTCAGTAAGAGAAAACATAAAAGCCCTCCCTCTTCCTGTCCTGGGTCTCAGGCAAGCCGATCCTCAAATCCTCGCCCACTGGCTGCTTGCCTCTGCCAGGCTTTGATGCCAGCCTGACGGCCACCAGCAGGGGTTGGCATCTGTAGTTGTGTTTTCTGATTAAAAATATGGCTTAGGGAAGACTGGCAGAGGTCTAATGTACTGGGATGCGATTCGACCAGGGTTTTGGATGAGAGTGTGAAGATCTGTATTATCCCAGGATGAAGCACAATGGAGGTATGAGATGCAGCCAAGTGATGTGGGGAGAAATTGAGAGCCTCGTGAGTGGAGGGGAGGGTGCGTAGAATCAAAGCACCCACGGGAGCCTAAAACACTGAAATACTGATTGCTCAGGTTCATAGAAAATGCAGATGGTCATGAGAAGCAAGCACCCTTATCTCACGGTGCAGAAAGATTGTGGTCCAGGCAGACTGGTTTATAATCCTGAAAACTCTCCTCTTCATCTGAGCTCCTAGGGCCTGAGGTTCTGCTGGCACCCTTGGTGATGTATACTGGTCTTCAAAGTAGGAAGCACTTCAGAAATAGCATCTGATCTCCTTTGTCTTTTTAAAGGAAAACATTTCTTCTTTTTTCTTTTCTTCTCTTCTCTTTCTTTTTCTTCCCTCTTTTTTATCCTTAGCTTTGCACCCATTTGTTCTTCTGATGGAGACAATCACAGATGGGACCAAGATTAACCATAGGCAGGAGGCCAGAGTAGATGCAGGGGAGGGGAGTGGACCTTTTGTGGAAAGTGGGGAGCCAGGAAACATGGGCCACGTGTGGCTGAGTTTCCATATCCTGAGTTAGGCCACTGAATCCCATCATGGAAAGGTGAGTTGCAGACTTGGTGAGAGCCCCCAAACCCTGGGCTTTTTTAGTTAGGGAAGGACTGAGTTGGCTGTTGGCATAGTCGAGTGGCAGCCTTTGGAAAGTCAGTTTCAACAGCAAGAGAGAGAAAGCAGTGTGCGTTCAGAAAATGAGAGCCACTTCTGGAGCTTTGCACAAAGGGCCTCGTGCGTTTTGAGAAGGCACGTGGACTTTATTTGCATGTCGTCGTGGACCCCTCTGGCATCAGCCTGCTGAGTGGGATGGGCAGTGGATTGGTATGCCTAGGACAGAGGTGGAGGGAAGCTAGAGCTGTGAATGTTGTTAGGAGGCTTAGCGGAAAGCCGAGTGGGAAATACAAAGCCCTGACCTGAGGCAGAGAGAGAGGATAGAGAGGTAGGCCGTGGAGGGGGAGAGAGGCTCAGGGCTTGTTCCAGGGCGAAGGAAGGGAAACCTGGAGATCACTCCCCACCCCCCGGGGATGAAAATTTCCTCCGAAATAATTTATTCATAAGAAACCAAAAGGTGTGGAATGAGTAAATGTTATCCCTCATTCCCAAACTGAAGTTTTAGATGAGTTAGAGAAGAGATGAGGAAAGAAAGTGGAAGAAACCAGGAGGAAGGGCTGTCACTTCTAAACAAAACCTGAATATTTGGTGGCAAAACCCTTCTGGGGATTATGACCACCTCCAGTAGGTTCTCAGGCCAGGGGTGTGGCACAAATGTGCCTTTCCTTAGCAAACCAGGCCAGATCCAAGCGAAGATTTAATGAAACCAGGGAGAAGCAAAAGGGAAGTAAATATATGGTGATATGTAATCAGAGAGTCCAGTTTACAAGATATGGTTGCCTGCCAGGGACACGGAGTCAATCACCTCAACTCCACAACGTCCAGATTTGACAGGAGACCCAGAGTGAAAAAGAGGCCAGTCCTCCTGAAGACAACCAATGACCTCTTTCCAGTAACCCCCTCTTCCCCAGTGACTGATGTGCAGAATGCACAATAGCAATTTTCTGTTGGGGTGACTAGATAGATAGATGATAGATCCATAGGTGATTGATGAATAGATACAAGGGACTTGCAGGAATTCTTATGTTTCTTGGCCCTTTTTATATCTTGCCCCAAATTCAGGGAAGCCCAGAGTCTCAGGGAATGGGTCACTTCAGAACAAGGGAGACATCTAACTGTGATGTTTCCCAATGTCTCAGTGACATCCATCAATTTCAGGAAACAATTTGTAGCATCACTTCTGACCAATTAGCAGAGGACTAGGCCTAAGTAGCTAAAGGTGAGAAATGGGAATTCTGCAGGTACCAGTGGGATAAGCTGTGATGTGACCTCATCTATGAATAGGACACGTGGGGACCATGAGGATATGGAGTAGCAGAAGGTGAAACGTTGAGGGTTGGTCCCACTATGCTCTGCATCATGTCTGAACCCCACTCCTCCTTGTGAATGCAGCTGGGATCCTGGTGTAGACAGAGATCTCCAACGTGCAGAGAAGGAGACCCATTCCTGGCAGGAACTGAGCTCTCCCAAGCCTGTAAATCTAACACACCAGGGGAGCTGTGTTTATTTTCCCTTCTCACCAGCAGGGGAACAGGGAGAACAGCTTTAAATCCAGATGGCTAGGACTCTGCTGGAAAGAAGGGCCAATAGCAAACCATAAAAAGCAATATAGACCTTTTTCTTCCCCCAGTCCAATCTGGCCCGTAGACACTTGTATAGTACTAACAACAATAATAGCTCCCAATAATTGTTCTCTTAATTTGTGCAATGCTCTTTACGTGCAGTACTTCACATAATTTCACAATAACCTGATAAGGAAGGCATTATTATCCCAATTCCACACATGATGAATCAGGACTAGAAAGCGTCTATAAGTTGTTCAAAGTCACACAGGTAATAACTGACAAAGTGGTTATTAGAACCTGGTCAGTCTGACCCCAGAGTCCTTGTTACCTGCCCCAGTGCACAACCCTGGCTCTCTTAGCCATTGATGTCCCTGCTTGTCTTGGCCACAAGGAGAGAAGTAGAGTAGCAATTCAGGGACAGTAGAAGCCCTTCTGTGTGCCGGGATGATCGTGTACCCCACTACAGACCCAGTCACCACACTTCTCAGGGGATCCTGAGACACCAGAGCATGTCCCCAGCATTGCAACTGCGATGAGGAAGAGCCCAGAAGTCGTTCTTAGTTAGGAGCGAGTAAATCAACCAGCCGGTGTTGATGCTGCCTGTGGGAACAGTCAAGAATCGTGGAAGGACTTTCCAAGGAGAATAGGGGTTTGTCTCTGGTCTGTTGTATAGATTTCGTTTCACTGTAGGAACATACTGTCAAAGAGCTGGAGTTGTCCGTGGGGGAGATGGGCTGCCTCTTTTCCAGTGCCCATCAGGCATATTGGAAAGATGATTTCTGTTATAGCTAAGAATCTGGGCAGATAGCCTCTAAGGTCCCTCTAACATTCAAATTCTAGTGTCCAAAGATATTGAAGGAGGATCTGTTTTACGCCCCATCTAGCTGAGTGCTTTGCTAGATTTGTTGCTTGAGTGGATGGGTGAAGCTGGCCCCGGGGTGCTCTGCAGTAGCCTGGAGTGTGCCTGTAGAGCGCCTTCTCCCCACCCTCCCCCCACCATCTGTGATCTCGCTTCCAACAGGCAAAGCTGAGACTCTCTTGCTCAGCGCAGCCCTGCAGGCCTACAGGGCAGAGGTATCCTCGGGCATTCACACAGACTCAGAGAAGTTCAAAGCAAAAGGGCCAGGTGCGTCTTGCAGCTCTGCTGGGATGCAGTTTCCCTGTCAGAGGCAGGTTCCTGCCCTAGGGCAGAGAAGAGGAGCACAGCCTCTGGGTGAGACAGTCAGACTGGCCAGAAGGAGCCGGTGCATGCCAAGCCACATGCATGGCAGGAAGTGATGGAAGCCACAGGTGGGGTCAGGACCTGATTGTCCTTGGGGTGATTTCTGGGGTTCTGGAAAGCTCTTTACAGAAATCTTCCTCTCCCCTGCCTCCCAGGGGCTGAGGTAGGTTATGAAGGGGAGAAATGGGGAAAAGGTGGGAAGATTCTGCACCCTGAAAAAAGGGGTCGTGGGAGAGGGACTAGCTTGCAAGATGACAGCAGCAACTGAGACTCCTGAGGACTCATTTTTCTTGCCTCAGCGCGAGGGAGAAGGTGGCAGTACCCCCAACTTGAAAAAGGTCCCATAAGATTGACTAAAGAAGGTAGAATTTATAAAATGCTTCATGCCTCAGGATTTTCTCTGAAATTTTGGCCTTGTAAACTGTGCCTGGGAGATTTTGGCCAACCCTCAAGTATCCCCTGAGGGATTCTCGAGAGCTCTGTACCCGAAGAGCATCTTCAGCTGTCTCTGGGGACGGCTCTTTCTCTGCTGCTGCTTCTCCTCATCGGGGCCACTCTGAACATCTGCCAGAGGGACCTTCCTCAAGGGACGCCTGCCAAGCACCGTCGGTGGCCTTGTACTGCTCCCCAAAGCAAGTGTAAAAGCTTGGCCCTGCCGGAAATTTTAATTTCCTTGGAAAATGGAAATGTCTCGTAATAAATGTTTTATTCTAACAATTTTATTTTTTGCTTTTTACACATAGTAGAGTCACAATTTTGATTGGTGTGGATCTGAAAACTCTACACATGATAAAAAGTATGATTATGTATTTAAGCAGACATGTTAAGTGGCGGGAATTTTGGTTTCCAAATGCATTCATTCCAGAGTAAGCCTGTTACTTCCGGCTAAGGAACTTCTAAGGTTTCCTGTTCTGTCCAGCGTTAAGCCCTTAGCTGCTCAGATCGGCAGAAGCCTTCCATTTCCATGCTCCTGTAACTCTCCCCTGTCCTTCAAACTGCACTTCTCCATTCTGGTTGGCTTTTTTCTTTATCAAGAATATCATCTCTTCCTCTTTTTGAACTTTATTCTCATCCCTCTCATTCTACCTGAGGTCTTCCTGCATCTGAGAAGCCATCCCTTCCCCTTTCCTCCTTTTTCATCCTAGAACACTTACAGTTTTTACCACCCAATTCAGCTTGACTTTTTTTTCTTTTTTCTTTTTCCTTTCTGAATATCCTAATCACTGTTCTTGTCTCAGTGGAGCAAGGGCACTTCTAACCTGGAGCTTTGGACTTAGTACAGACATGACATTTTCTTCAAGGTGAGGAAGATCAATTAATCTAACTCCTACCCACCCTTCAGCCCCTTTATTCATACAGATGTGGGAGGGGAGTGATTTATCTGGTTGGTATGTTTGGGAAGAATAAACCAGGTGCAAGTAGCCTAGTTCTCTCTACCCCCAAATCCTTCCTCTCCCCCTTGGGAAGCTTCGCTGCAGAGAATATTAATTCTCCACTGTTCTTCCAGGAGAGAGTCTTCTCCACTTCTACTAGGAAGTGTGTGCAAATTGGCCTAATTCTGTGTTTCACTTCCCAGCCTATGTGGCTTTCTCACTAAGTTACATCCTTCAATTTGACCTGCATCAATAATGAGAGTGATATTTTGAGCCTCAGTTGCCATTCTTTGTTTTATTTTTCAAAATATTTAATGCTCAAATGAGGAAAAGATCTGATATTATTTATTAGAGACCCTAAAACCAGGAAGTAATGGCTTTAGCATAGGTGAGTTGAGGCAGGAGGCATCCATCACCCATAGTGTATGGCCGTGCTCCTCTGTGCTGCTAGATCTCACTGCATTTTGGACAGGCTGAATCTCAGGATGAGACCCTCCAGCGTGGACCCTCCGCTCCCAGATTGGGTCATCAACAGAGCTTTTGGGTGTAATTTGTTTGGATGCTTAAATATCCAGGCCAAAAGGAGCATTTTGGTTTTAGCACTGTGAATGTTTAATTCTTCCTTCTGTTAAAAAGTGGTCAAGAGGTTCAGCTGCTTGGAGAGGCTGCTTCTGGAACCTGAAATTGGCCCAGGTCAGTGGGAGATGCTGGCCTTATAGTTTACGATCAGGTTTCACATGACTAAGGGTATAAATTTTAGAGGAAATATATCCCCAATCTACAGCCTTCACTGCCTATTTTTCTTGTTCCCAGTGTACAGAGTTAGGAAGTTCCAAGAGAAGCCCAAGAGCCCTGTATCTGAGTTCAGGTATTGCCATTAGGTCTATAAGAGCTTTAATGGGTTTGGGATTAGAGTCTGATAACAGAGCAACAACAACCCTGTGAAAAGTCTGAGGTTGTTCTTAGGGGATTTAGTTACCAGATGGATCAAAGAGCAGCAATGGCTACAGGGAGAATGACTAAGCTTTATACCCTCCGGTATTTCAGGCAGAGTAGTAGGTTGAATGACTGCAGGCCAGCAGATGTCTGAGAAAACCTAGTACCCAGGTTTTGGGAGACTTTGCAGCAGACAGATGGGTCTGTAATTTAGAGTCTCGTGCATGGTTCCTTTAAGAGGTTGCATGGACAGACTCTACTTAGGTCCCATCCGTGGGATTGTGCCCAAGAAGTGAAGTGTTTGACTCTCAGAGAAAGCTTTTCACTTGGTATCTCCACATATCCCCTGGGCTCCAGTTCTGCATTCCCAGCCCTAGGTACTAGAGTCAGGTGCTAGAGTGACTAACTCATCCTAGTTTGCCTGGAATTTTCTGAGTTTTAGCCTTGAAAGTCGTGCATCCTGGGAAACCTCTCAGTCCTGGGCAAACCAAGGTGTGACATATGAATGAGTGGTCATAAAATGTTTCTTGAGAGAATGAGGACGTATGAGTAAGTGCCAAAACACCAGTGCAAGTATCATACAGAGGGAAAAGCACAAGCTTTAGCCCGAGATAGACCTGGGTTAGAATTCTCACCCCACTTAGTAACTGTGTGACCTTCAGTGTCAGGTAATGTATACAAAAATCTGAGATAGTGCTTTAGTATCAGGTGTTCAATAAATGGTAGCTATTGTATGATTTGAGACATAAAAGTGATAATTGCAAGAAGATTGTAATCAGATGCTCCTCATTCTGAAAGAGATACACAGAGACCTAAAGAGGGCTGTGAGATGAGGGACCTCTTTGAGAGTAGTTTTATGATCTGAGTCTTTCTAGGTTATATAGATTTGGAGGTATCTCTGTTTTGCTCTTCATGTCACTGTGAAGACATTTAGAAGAGGAAGAAGGACGGCAGGTTTCCCTCTGCTCTTCCAAAAGCTTGTCCTTTATGAGTGCCTGTTTCTTGGGGGCTCATGGCAGCCGATGGTAAGCTACCATTTGGTGTGGTGTGGACAGAAGGTTAGCAGCCCATGCTGTGAGGGGGCATAGTTGCATAGGCTTGAAGAATCTTGGAGACTGGAGAGGTCTCAGAGTTTATCTAGTTCAACTCCTCCTTTTTATATGTGAGTTAACTGGGTGGGACCCAGAGAGGTAAAGTGATTTGTCCGATGTCATACATTGAGTTAATGGAGAGCCAGGACCAGAATCGAGGTCTCCTGATAGTTGTTGAGCATCTTCTCCACCATACGTATGTCTTCCTCTTGCACCATGGCCATATCTTCCTTCATTTTCATTCTTGTTCATAGCACACTTTTAGACTGGAATTGAGCTTTGTACTAGATTTTTATTTTTGTGTAACAAGTTGCCACAAACTTAGTGGCTTAAAATGACACACATTTGTTATCTCATGGTTTTTGTGGGTAAACAGTCTCAGCACGGGTTTAGTTAGATCCTCTGCTCAGAGCCTCCCGAGGCTGTAATCAAGATATAGGATAGGCTATACTCCTTTCTGGAACTCAGGGTCCTCTTTCAAGTTCACATGTTTGTCTAAAGCTTAGTTTCTTGCAGTTGTAGGATTAAGTTCTGTTTCCTTGCTGGTTGTCAGCCAGAAGCTGCTTTCTGCAACCAGAGGCCACTCACAGTTCCTTGCTATGTGACCCTCTCACAACATCGTAGCTTACTTCTTCAAGACCAGAAGATTCTTTCCCTTCAGAAAGGGCCCAGTCCCTCTTTTCTAAGGGCTTGCATCTGATTAAGTCAGGCCCACCCAAGAGAATCTTCCTTTTGATTAATTCATGCTCAACTTAATTACATCTGCAATATCCCTTCACCTTTGCCAGATAATATAACCTAATCACAGGAGTGAGATGCCATCATATTCATGACCCATGAGGGTGTCCTGCCCACTCTCAAGGAAAAGGGCTTATACAAGCTGTGTACACCAGGGGGCAGGGATCTTGGAGGCCATCTTAGAATTCTGCCTACCACAGGGGTAGAGATCAGGGAAGACTTCTCATGAGCAGTGATGCCTGAGCTGAGGAATGGAAGATGACAGAGATTTCTAGTTTCCCCATTAATTTGCAAGTTTTTGAGGATACATTGCTCATGCTTCTTTTAAAAAAATCCCTCATGCTTAGCACAATGCCTAGTATATGGTTAAGTACTAAGTTTCCATTGTAGAATTAAATATACATACAAAAAGACCAGCATGAACAACTCTTAGAGATTTGATAAAGCATTTTGAGTTCCAGGAACTAGCACAGGGACAGGTTCAGGAGAAAGCAAGAGAGAGATTATAAAGCCTCTATGGCAATTTGGTCCACACTGTTGTTCATGGGTTAAGAAACTCAGATTTCCAGATCTGCTTACTGTTGCCCATAGTATTGCTTTATAAAGCGACCTCGATACAATGTTTCCTGCAGTGCTTTGGTGGAAGAGCCCAAGGTTTCTACTGCTGGTCCAGTTGACTATTTGCTGCACGGGTCACTGGGTTTTCTTCACTCCCAGATGCCTCTGTATCCGCTGAGGTCCTGAGACGTGTGGATTATTACCCCAAGAATCAGGTGATGCTGTTTTTATCATTTCCTGAATCTTTGAAGGAGAATTGGGATTACAGTTACTATTCTTTAAGCTTAAAATGAGCTTCAGTGAAGAGGAGGAAGGAAAATTGCCTAAGTCAGACCCCACAGCTAAAGGTAAAAAAATGCCTAGAGTCTTTGAAAACTTTAGTTTGACAGCATTTCTAGTGTTCAGCTCAGCTAAAGGGAAGGGTGCTTTGTTACAGAATACAGTGACAGTTCTGGAAAATAGCAGCCTCTTTGGCTTGCTTACACCGGGAACATAGATGTAGGAGGGGAAGTAGTTTTGTGAAAAGCTACGTCATTTGAAAAAAGTCTTGGCTTAAGTAACATAAAAAAGGGCCCTGAGCTTTGTAAGTTTAGAAATAAATAGACACAGATATTCCTCAGCAAACCTACTTAGTGTGTGTATGTG
This sequence comes from Balaenoptera musculus, assembly GCF_009873245.2. NCBI lineage: Eukaryota > Metazoa > Chordata > Mammalia > Artiodactyla > Balaenopteridae > Balaenoptera > Balaenoptera musculus. The sequence continues at coordinate 40,508,570 of NC_045790.1, read as the reverse complement.
GCCAGGATAAGAGGGCTGTGTTGCACTTTTTTTTTCTATACAGGGTTGAAAATATCTAATTCTGATGGATATTTAATTTAACTGTTTACCCACTTTCCATGTTTTTCTGTGTCCCTTATTCCAAATTATATTTCAATGATTGTTAAGAGAGACTGGTGGGGGCTTCCCTGGTGGCGCAGTGGTTAAGAATCTGCCTGCCAGTGCAGGGGACATAGGTTTGAGCCCTGGTCCGGGAAGATCCCACATGCCGTGGAGCAACTAAGCCCATGCGCCACACTACTGAGCCTGCGCTCTAGAGCCCATGAGCCACAACTACTGAGTCCGTGCGCCACCACTACTGAAGCCCGCGTGCCTTAGAGCCCGAGCGCCTTAACTACTGAGCCCACACGCTGCAACTACTGAAGCCTGTGTACTCCGGGGCCCGCGTGCCACAACTACTGAGCCTGCGTGCTGCAACTACTGAAGCCTGCATGCCTAGAGCCCGTGCTCCACAACAAGAGAAGCCACTGCAATGAGAAGCCTGCGCACCGCAACGAAGAGTAGCCCCCGCTCGCCGCAACTAGAGAAAGCCCGCACGCAGCAACAAAGACCCACCACAGCAAAAAAAAAAAAAAAAGAAGATAGAATGAGTAGATCTCTCTGGACTACAAGAATCCATATTTTTAATAAGCATCCAAAGATTCTGATTCAGGGGGTCCATATTGAGAGAAATATGACTGGAACATAATTTAGGGGGGCAGAGCCACTTTTTAAGGAAAAAATGAAAAGTTCAGGAAGGGTACTTGTAAATAAAAAAATAAATAGGCATTAGGTTCATTGTGAGAATCAATGGTGGAGTCACTCTTGCCCATGCTGTTGTTTTTAGATGTATATATTTTTTCCCATAACTCCAAAAGCAGACACTCTGAAATTATATTCTCACAGGCCTTCCTAACACTCAATAAGCTCTGAAACTTTGCTTCAATAATGCTTGACCTTCATTTCCACCTCTGCTGTGCTTTCCACTTATCTGCCTTTTTTGTAGGTCAAAGAGAGCTGACTCAGGGGTTCTGGAAAGGTCCATTTGCTTAAAGAACAAGGAACGTCCTTCCTTCTAGCATACTTAATTTTCTTTAGGTTAAGGCAGAAACAAGGGCACCAAGTGACGTTTTTAGCTTCTGCTAAAGGGCACTTTTTTTTTTTTTTTTTGGTGGAAGAGCCAAAGCTTGCCCGGGGCTCTAAATTTAAAGATTTCTTCCTTTGTCCTCCTGCAGTTTTGATCAAATCATCTGCATTCCCTGAACAAGCGCTCTAGAAATCCACAACTATTTTCACGTGAAGTGAAATGAAAATCTCCTAAGCCTCTCCATGACATTTGCTGACAACCCTTTTTGAAAAGGAGAAAAGGAATTAATTTTTCAAGGAAACTAACTGCGTTACAGAGCATATTGACTTCCCCTCCCTCCCCTGGAGGGCTTACCCACCCGACTGGCTTCAGTTGACCCACGTGGAAGTTTCCCAAACCCATAGCTCTGGCCCCGACTTTTAACTTCAACCCCACCCTTCCATCTGACTTCTGGCCGTTTCCACTGGCTCCACCTGCCTTAGCTGGGAACCTCAACAATAATAAAACACACTTATTATCTTCCTCTGTGCAAACCAGTCGCCCTTCCTTCTCTACTTCTGTTATCCATACTCAGCTCCCAGGGTAAGAAATATGAAGTCATATTTCATTCCTTATTCTTCCATAATTCTACAGATTGTCACTCACAAAGTGCTGTTTTCCTTCATAACCTCTTCGATATACACCTCTTTTTTTTTTTTTTTCTGTTGCACATCTTAACTCAGGCTCTTAATATCTCACATTAGAAATATTGCAAGAGGCCCTTAGACCCTTAATGTCAATTTCTACTTGTTAATGACTCGTCTGACACAGCTGCACAAACCCACAGAGGATGAATGGGAAGAGACATAGATATTATTTAGTTCTTGGGAAGAGAATTGCTCCTGAGATTTTGATATATTTAAAAAATTCTGGGTTCCCAGTTTTACATATTGGGCTCACCTATTTACTATATATAACACAGTAAGTATTTCCACATTTTGGAAATCTTTCCCTCAGCTGCAGCAACCTCGGCTGTAGTTAGTTTAGCTATCAGAGGAGATTAGTGTACAATTCGCCCTGTTCCACACTTCGCTGCTTTGTGCAAGCCCACCCATTGTCTCTGCCAGTCCCATGGTGGTCCCTGTCCTAGACCAGAGCCATTAGACCTTCATACAGGAGAAAAGAGCAAGGTGGGACAGTCTTTAGAATCTCTGGGAAGGCTTGTGAAGGCAGGTAGTCAAACAGCAATCAACCACTGCACACTGGGGGATGAGAGCACATAAAATCTGACAAAATTGTATAAGCTCAGCCCTGTGTAACTCAGATGTTGGCTGGGGTTCTTGTAACTTTTGTGGTCTGAATTAAATTGCCTTGAATCTCCCAATGCCATAGACTGTGGAAGTCCTAGGCCCGCCTCTGAATTTCTGCTACACCTCAAGTGTGTCTTGTCATCCCCTTACCCAGTTTCATCCCCAAACTCATGCCATTGCCAATGAGTTTACTAGACTTAGGGGGAAAGTTTTGGTTGGTCTTGGTGTATGGTATAGCTTTCTGTCCTCACACTGAGTGAGTTTCCTATCTTCTCCCTGTCCATCTTTTCCTGTCATTGCCTACTCCCTGAATTACCTTCAGAAGCTCCAAGTTCTTCCTTCTGTTTTACAATTTTCCTTCCTCCTATAAACCTTGGTGCCAGCTAACCCTTAGTTGTTAGTTAGAAAGGGGGAGGTGAGGGCTTATTTCCCACCCAAGGACTTAGCAAGATTTTATTTTTTCCAAGTTTCTCCTTTCCTTGACATGAATTGTCGTGTTAGCTGTTAAGATGAAAACGTTTTCTCCGTGTTGATACGTATGATAATGACATATGAATATGTATATATGTATATGTTCAGAATACATATACATGTATGAGGAAAATCCCAAATAGAAAGATAAAAAAAATTCTCTTCTCCCACCAGCCTTCTCCACAAAGGAAATACACCGAGGAGTTAGCAATGGTCATCTCTGAGTGGTGGGATTTGGGTGGTTTTATGTCTGTACTCATCTTTTACTGCATGCAATTTTAATGTTTACATATGTATTTGTAATATAAAAAGCTAGAAAATATATCTAAAATGTAACGGAGAGAGTGCAGTGAGGTACCCAGAAGCAGGCCTGCTGTCACAGACAGTGCTCTGCCCCAAGAGCCGGGGGTGGGGGGAGGCCTAGTCCTGGCCTTACCCATTATGACTTGGGGGTCATTTCTCCTCTCTGAACTGTTGCGAACAGAGACTGACCATCATATCTGATGGGTGGCGGTCCTTGGTGATTTTGAAAGAGCTGTTTGAATGCAGTAGTGGGGACGATTCTGATTTCCACGTGGGTTTATGTATAGTCTGCAAGAAATAATTGATTTATAGTCTTGTAGAGCAATAAGTACCTTCAAAACCTTAAGAAGTAGAACATGTTTTTCTTTATTTTTCTCGACATGAAAATCATATAATGTGGTCCCCTGAGTGAGAGCAGGTAGGGCAAAATGGCCTCATCGCGGGTCTTGGAATTCACTGTAGTTTTTCCTCTGGGAAAGGCACATTATAACTTCCTTCGCTGTAGCTGATATTTAATGCTTTTCTTTTTTTCTGTCACTGATGAAGGTGATGCGATTTATCATCTGGGATTGGGTCCATGGAGTCGTTTCTGAAAAATTAGACAAGGCTTTTGAAACATGCTTCATCCCTCCTCATGTGTCTCCTTTTGCGACTAGGGAACCCATTTTCAAGACAGCCAACCGGGCATAAGGGCATATTTGTGCTGTTGAGAACACAAGGTTTGAATCCAGACAGATGGGGATTTGGATTCCAAGATTAGCAGTTGCTGGCTTGCTACCTTGGATAAGGGCTTAACCTCTGGAATCTCAGTTTCCTCATCTATAAATGGAGGTCATGATGCCTACCTCATTGATTAGCTGGTGGAATGAAATGGGACAGCATATGTACACCAAGGCACCTTGCATCCATAAATGTCAGTTCTTTTCCTCTAGGGAGCAGAGCTTTTCTACACATGCCTTCGGGGTTAGATTTGTGATCTTGGCCCCCTAGGCAGCACCAGCCAACTGGTCCAGTTGATCACTAAGCCATCCATTGTGTCACATGCATTTCCTGTTTGGAGGCGTTTTGTCATGACATTATATTTACCTGCATCAGGTAAAAATCACTTACTGGACCTTTGTTTTCTCACTCTGATACAGAAGCAGAAGCTGTCCATATGCCACAGTGTCGACTATGCACATAGGCCCCCGATCAGCCAACATGACACACATCAAGTTGAACAGGAACACCCACAGGGGCTTGGAGAAGATGCCATTAGGAATCGACAAGAAGCTTTTCATGTATTTCCAATTTAGGCTTTCCCATTTCCCCCTCCATCTCAAAATTTAGTCCCTAAAGATAAAGCATATCATTGGGAAGGGGGCTAAAAAAGAGGAGGTTAAAGGTATTCCAGCTTTTGACCCTCTTGTAGGTGACAGAATCCCAAAGTGAGCAGACTTCATTCTCTAAAGTAAAAGCAGAGACCCAAAGACAACATTGCTGCAAAAATGATGCAGGAAGGACCAGCAGGTGGCGCTGCCGCTCCATGTGTCTCTTCTGAGGCCCACGAAATGGCTTAGAGAAGAAAGTTGCGTTTCAGATGATGGAGTAGTGTTTTAATGATGCCCATGCAAGCATCTGCTAAAAAGAGTAGCCCCTTATCGTGTCAGTCAGAAGTAAGCTCCTCTAGAAGGGGTTTAGCTCATTTGACCTTGGATACCGAAGGCCTAGCTCCACCAAAAAGAATGGAAATCAGAGGGAGATTTGCAAAGAACAGAGCTTTCCATTCCCCTACAGAGAAATAAGGTTAGTGGTCTGGAGACGGCAAGCAGAAAACAGCACAACTAAAGATATTAGCCTTGGAGAGCCCTGGGGTTAATGTGGTTGATAAGAGCCACAAAACCCGACTACATGCTAACTGCTTGGTTAACTTATTACATCCTCGAGAGGCTGTTTTTTTTGGTTTTTTTTTTTTTTTGTTTTTATCTCTGGACTGGATGAAGAATTCCCTTGAACCACAGAGGTTTTTGTACCAGGAGATTAAGTAGCGTAGAAAATTACAGCCCTGCATTTGTGCTGTTGGAGTTAAGGTGGTGTCAGTATTCCTATTTTAAGCTGTTATTTTCAAGGGTGTGAGTGTGCCAAGGACCTACAGATTCAGCCCAGGGAACACCTCAGTGCAGGACACATGTGGCTTGGGGACGGCTCAGGCAGACAAGCAGAATCTCTGCAGGGGAGATGGGTTATTGGCATTGACTCACTCTCACTCTTAAACAAAAAACCACCACAGAAGTAAGTTAAAAATACACTGCAGAAATATGTAATGAGTTAGAAAAAATGTTGCAAGAAGATTTGTAGTGCAAAGATGTAGTACTCATGCATGACAACAGAATTGACAAAACACATTCTTATTAGCTTTTAATGATTACTTGGGTCAATGGTCTGTGAACTGAGATAGATTTCCATGAGACTGTAATGGCCCTAGAGGGTGTCTGGGTAATAAATACATATTTTAAAAATTGGGTAGCACATGGCCATGAGCATTACTCCGGAAGGCCAGCTGGCTGGATTATGTGATAACACAGCCAAAATGTCTGGAAAAAATATATATATATGGCATCTCATATATTTTATATATATATATATATGTATATATATATATATAAATATATATGGCATCTCATATTCTCTGTGTGTGCTCATGGCAATCATGAGAGTGGGGAGGTAATATACACTTGCAGAAGTTTCATTATGGTCCAGACTCTATTCCATATATTAGTTTACTTATTCCCACAATGGCTCCTGCAATAATCCCTGTATAATAGGATTTATTATTCCCATTTTAGGGATGAGAAAACTGAGCCTTCAGTTTCAGGTGAAGCAACTTTCCTTGAGTATTCAGTTGGTGGGTGCTTGGCATTTAAACTCAGGTTTATCTGGTCTGAGGCCCATGATCTTTCCACCGTAATACCTCGTGTATCCGCTCCTTAGAAGATATTTCATTCCAATTCAATTTATATATGTTTTTGACAAGGCAGCTTAGTCTCCGTTTCCTCATCTATAGAATAAGGGTAATATTATCAGCCTCTCAGGGTGGTTGTGAAAATGACTTAGCCCAGTGCCTGACACGCAGAAGCCACTCCACGTATGTGCCCCACCACCGTTGCTGTGACATTTGAGAGAAATGGAAACAAGGCCGTGGTAAATGATGTGCTTTGATTGCAGCTAGACCTTTCAGCTTTTAAGGGAATTGTGCCACAGAAGTGTTAGTTCCCTCAATTTTCTCAGATTCATGAGGTGTAAGAATAGAGTGCATACATCGATTTTCTAGCCAATAAGTAGACAAAGACCAAGAAAGGAAAACAGGCATGGAAAATTGCATGTCAATACTCAGAGAAACAAGTGCTGGCAGTAATTGAGTGGAACCAGATGAAGTCACGTGTGTGATTACCGGCTGCCCTCAGGGTATCAGGACTATTCTGGTCTTCATGGTCTTTGAATGGACAAGGAGGGATCATGTATACATGACACCTTCCTCTCAAATCAGTAGGGTCCATTCTTCAATGGACTTATACACATGCTATGAAGTGGTTCTGGAGAAACAAAAATGCTGCCAAGCATTTTGACGGTAAGTCTATGTATGTAATGGTGGTCCAGCCTTTCACAAGGCCCACCTGCCTCTCGTGGGTGTCATGATGGCAGGAGGTCCCTCAGGCTTTGGATTGTGGAGGTCACCAAGATACTTTGGGGACAGAGAGTCTCCAACTGGGGGAGATTCTTTGTCCCCAAAGCATCTTTGTCTGGAAGGAGGAAACATTTAGTGGGGAAAGGAGAAAAGTAGAAGAGTAGAGATGGGGAGAGAGAAAAGGGCAGGGTAAGAATATAGAAGAAGAGTGAGAGTGAAAAGTGACCCAAAGAAGAACCTGCCCAGGTCTTATGTTTTCGGCAGTCATGGATGAGAATTTCTGCACAGTGGTTTCAGACTCACATGTACTATGTGCACCCACACACGGCCCATCAGTTCTAGAAAGAGAGATCTCTGAGAAAGGAACTATCTGTGCCTGACAATGTGCTTCTGCATTCATGAGCTAAACTAATCCTACTGCAGTGCATCTTTCATTTTTCCATATTAGGTGTGAGGAGACTGACTCTCAGCCTTAGGTCATACGGCGAGTAGCACGCCCCTGAACTTACGCTCTTTCTAACTAGCTCAGTGATAGGGAATTGCTTCATTGTGCCACAAGATGTTGACGGCAGCACCTTTCTCTGAGGCTGGATATGAGAACAAAAATGGACAAGGTCACCTATGTATATATATACATATATATATTTATAAAGCCCCCAGGACATGGACTTGTCTGTAGTAAGTGCTCAAAAAATGTTACTTTATCTTCACTCGCTCATTAAGCAGTCAGAACACACGTAGCCCAATGCCTCCCAGTCAGTCGCCAAGCTGGGCTTGATTCAGACCCTTGTCCTTTTGGGGGAAAAGTTTTTTATAGGAGAAAAACTTTAATTTTATGAAATAGCCTCTAAGAGACCTGGGAGGTTGCTGAGAATCGAGTTCTCAGTTTCATTGTATATAAAAACAATAGAAGCTGCTGGACAGGCAAGGTAATCAATTACAGGTGACTGTCAGGAGTTGTATTTACTGGGAAGCAACCTAGAAGCACAGCAATATTGAAACACAGTGTGAATTGCGTGTTCCTTAATGGCTCTGGCCCTCTGGATACAGGCAGATGTGTGGGATATGGGCTTCTTTAGACTACATGATTCCACCTCCTGAGGGATTTCACTTCATTTCCACGCGCTCACCTGCATACCACGCAGGTCGTCACTGGTAAGAAAGTGTGTCTTCGGAGCAGACCATGGTAAGACTTGGAATAAGGAATCAGCCACTGTTTAACGCAAAGGAAACACTGTAGCTAAGTAGAGGACTGTGCAGATTAACACCACCTGGGTTAATAAGGTCACTGTTGACAGAGTTTAAAATTGCTTCTGCAATTAAAGAGCCTGAGGAAATCTATATGTTTGGGTCTGAACGAGGACACACCAGATAGTGAGGAGGAGTCTCTTTCTCTCTAAAAATAAAAGAAGGAGGGCTTTACTTCCTACATTTAAAGGGAAGGGGCTGACGTGAGATAAGCTGACCCAAGCGAAGCCCCATCCAACCTCAGTGGCAGCGGCCTGTTTGCCGGGCAACCAGGTCACGGCACCGCTTTCCCAGCCCTGGTGCATTTCCCTGGCATGGAAGGAAGGCAGCCTTTTTTTCTTTCTCCAGGGCTCTGTGCCTTGCACTGAATAAATACTTGTTGTTCTATGGTCTCTGTAGCTGCATTTTACAGAAGAGAAAATTGAGGCACGGAAAAATCCAGAGTAATGGCCAGTGAGTGGCAGAGTTTGCATCAGATGTGTTTCGCTGCTCTGTCTCCAGGGAAGATGCACACAGGCCCTAGATTTTGGAATCGGGCTTGGTAGCAGCCTTTGTTCTGTATCGATTAGTGACTCTTGCAGGGTGGCCCAGGATGACCTCTGAGTGTAGCATCGGTGTCACATCACAGACATGGCTGGGGCTGGCCCAGACTCCTCTCTCCTCACTCCTGACAATATATCTTAGCAAAGAATTTATTTGAGTTGAATGATTTAACTTTTGGAAATAAAGTAAGCATCAAATCAGCAACTTCCCAAAGAAGCAGAACTCCCCACGCTATTAAATACCAGCCGGGAATGTCCTTCCTTCCCTGGTGAGGTTGGAAGCCTGGACCTCTCGGAGTCATCGTCCCCTGGCCTCCCCTGAGCACGTCAGCCACGGTGCTTCCCTGTCCTCATTCTTCAGCATCTTCGCCATTTGTGACGACACGTCTTCAGAGGGGGCTTACGTTCCTGGAAGCTTTTTGAAACCAGCTGTTCATGCCTTTCTTTGTGAGGAGAAGTAGAAGAAACCGCCGTTCCTTTCCTCTGTGATGCATCTTGATCCATCTTTTCTGTCTTATTCCTCCCTGCCTCAAGTCAGGAGCTCTTAAGTTGGGGTCCACCCATGGGTTTCAAAGCGTCCACAGACCCTCAGGAATTGCATGCAAATTTGTGTGTGTGCATGTCTACATATTATGCATATGTTTCTGAAAAGAAGTCCTATGGCTTTAATCGGATTCTCAGAGAGGTCTCGTATCCCACCATAAACTTAGCTTGCATGGCTCTGTGACTTTCCCTTGGGTGAGCAGATAGTTTCTGGTGTACTTTGGGTCATGTCTTTTCCTAATATTTTGTCTCCATTTTATATTCCATTATATCTGATTTTTAGATTTCTATAATGCAGTAGAATAAGGATGCCTGTTTGTTGCTGCCTACTTACTAATTTTGGACTCCAAAAATGTGAGGAAGTTTGTAGAGGGTAACCTATATTTTTATTATTTTCCTAAAGTTGAGGTTGCATATTTGTTACCCATGGGTCAACTCTGACCTGGAAACGGTGTTTTTTAGATGATTATAATTTTTCTTAATTGGGGCCAACCGTCAGAAATTGGGGACCTTTTACATTAAAATAAAGATTGTTGGCTTTTCATAAACACTTGGAAGACCTACCAATGCTGGATTCCTACATGAAAACACAGGCCAGGGCTGAGTTTGCTCTCCAGCTAGCTAGTCTCTATCTCTCCCTACTCTCTCCCTGATGCCAGGTTCCCCTGAGTCTTATTTATGATGGCTGTGTATTTTTAATTCTTACAGTGGAGAAATATTTCTCTGTACCTACAGCCATCTCCTTCATTTCCATGCCTTTTCCTGTAGGCATTTAAATTCAGGATCCCTGTTCTAAAGTGTAGTGATGAGAATATGAGAAGAAAGGGAAAAAGAGTGAGTTTCTATGGGAAAAGCTTGGTGTCCAGCCCAGATCTCCCTTTTCAGGCTGGTTCCCCTTCCCCAGCTGCCCTCAGTGGTGGTTTCTAACAGCTCCCAGACCCCCTTCTCCCTCTGCCATCTTGCTGGGAAAGTTACTGCCCTTCCAGACCCACGTCCCCTCCCAACACACACACCCCTCAGCCCTCAGCCAGTGACTGGTTAACCCAGGATACAAAGGTAAGAGGGACTTTGCTGTGCAGCGTTTGCTCCAGAATTCCTGTGGGCTGAGGCTAATACGGGGCTCCTGCTGAGGCCGCCTTTGCTCAGTTGCTCTCCCTCTCTGCCCTGCTTCCTTGCTCCCCATCTCCTAAGGGCACCCTCCATCAGTGACTTGTGGGAGAATTCCCGCTTTAGGCTCCACCAGGAAATCCAACCAGATGAGGTGCTGTTTGTGGAGTCCCTAGAAGCAGCTGTGATCCTGTGATCAACCAGCTTAGGTTTTGTGATGGGAAAAGTGAGAGCCAGAACTGAAACAGAATATCCTTGAATTCCTTCTTTACCAGAATAATTCCTATTGTGGGGATGACAAATACATTTTACCTCTCATCCCATGACTATTAAATGAGCATTCCCTGCTTAGGGTACTTTGTTGGAAATTTGACATGTAGACTCAAGTGGACAGAATGCTGTGAATGAAGATAAGGTCTGTTGGAGCTCAGGGTGTGGAGCGGTGGCACGCACGGTCTTCCTATCCTACTCCTTTCTGCAGGGCTCAGCTTGGGTGGGTGTCTTTCTTTTCGGAAGCCTCCCCGGACCCATGAGTTAAGAGTAGGTGCCCTTTCTCTGAGCTTCTTTAACAACTTGTGATTACTATATTGTCACGTTTCCCACATTGCATTTTAATAGTTTTGAGATACAATGGATGTACATATTTAACTTGTACAATCTAAGTTTTGCTGTCTGCATATCCTGTAAAACCATCTCCATAATTATGTCAATCAACATATCCATCCCTTCCAAAACTTTCGTTAGGCCTCTTTGGAATCCCTCCTGGCAGTCCCTCCCTGCCCCTTACCCAACCCTGGCCTCCGCAAGCAACCACTGATCTGCTTTCTGTCACTGTAGACTAGTTCAAATTTTTGAGAGTTTTATATAAATAGAATCATTTACTATGGATTATTGTTTTCTTTTTAATTTGGCTTCTTTCACTCAGCATAATTATTTTTTTTTTAACTTTTTTTTTCTTAAGAAATTCCTTTATTTTTATTATTTATTTATTTATTTATTTATTTTTGGCTGTGTTGGGTCTTCGTTTCTGTGCGAGGTTTCTCTAGTTGCGGCAAGCGGGGGCCACTCTTCATCACGGTGCGCGGGCCTCTCACTATTGTGGCCTCTCTTTTTGCGGAGCACAGGCTCCAGACGCGCAGGCTCGGTAGTTGTGGCTCACGGGCCCAGTTGCTCCGCGGCATGTGGGATCTTCCCAGACCAGGGCTCGAACCCGTGTCCCCTGCATTGGCAGGCAGATTCTCAACCACTGTGCCACCAGGGAAGCCCCAGCATAATTATTTTGAGATTCATCAATGTTGTGTATATTAATATTTTATTACTTTTTATTGCTGAGTATTCCATTGTATGGATATGCCACAATTTTGTTTATCCATTCACCTGTTAATGGACATTTGTACTGTTTCTATTCTGGTACAAGTAAAGCTGCTGTGAACATTCATGTACATGTTAAAAGAGTGATAAGCCATGGATGAGGAGAAGATAATTGCAAAGCATATATCTGAAAAAGGACTTTTATCCAGAATATATAAAGACCCCTTAAAACTCAGTAGTAGGAAAATAAACCAATAAGGAATGAAAAAAAGATCTGAACAGAGTAAGATAAGGAGATGACAAATAAGCCCATGGAAAAGCACGTGAGAATATGCTCAACATCACTGGTCATTAGAGAAAATTTAAATCAAAGCAAGTTATTACTACACAGTGATTAGAAAGCAGTTTGGACATTTCTTAAAAAGTTAAACAGACCTCTACCGTATGATTCAGCTCTTCCATTCTTAGATATTTACTCAGACCAAATTTTGATTTCTGATTATTTGGCTTTTTCTTTCACTAGGGTGTAAGTGTAAACACCTTAAGATTAGGAACATTTTGTTTTTTTAAATCTTATTGTATCTTTTAATTTTAATGTGTGTATTCCTAGAATCAAGTACCCTGTCTGGAGTCTGTTAGTTGCTCAGTAAATGTAAGCTTGTGAAGCCTGTGTCATCTTCTGATAGAAAGGTGGGCAGTGGAAAGTATTCCAGAATTTGAGTGTCTCTGGAGGAGGATTATCAGTTTCAAAAAAAAAAAAAGTGAATGTAGAACTGCATCCTTCAGGCTCTGCCATGATTTCCTTTGCATTTCCAGCAAGAGATTTTCCAGGATCCCCTCCAGAGTGGCCACTACCCACTGCCTGTCTAGTCACTCCCCAAATCATAGGCTCCTTACCTCCCTGGTGATACTTATCTACCTAGTTTCATAGTTATTAATGAGTATGAGACTAAGTTATTTAAGGGTAGAATTCAGTTCTGATTTAACTTTGTGTCCCCCACAGCTTCTCATTTAGCAATTTGTTCATATATTGGCTCAACTGAATACAGTGACTGGATGAATTAAACACAGCTTGTTATCCCAAGCATGATCTTTTACTCTCAGGAAATATGGGAGCTATATACAAAATAGATAATTATACTGTCCTTATGCAATTTATCTAAGTATTGGTGCTATCTCTGACTGGACTCAGAAAGCTTTAAAGCAAAATTGTTAGTGGAAAAGTAAATGTAGTGCACATCTTTTGGGAGGACAGTCTGGCAATCTACCAAAATTTTTAATTTACTTCATTTTTTTTTTTATCTCGTATTTCTATTTCTAGAAAATTATCCTAGCCTTTCAGGCTTTCTCCCATGAACCTTTTAGTTGTGATGGGACATGATTTTGTATCCACTTTCTGTCATTTAACACAAGATTATTATAAAATAATCATTTCCTTGTGTTGTTTCAAAGTCATTTACATAACATTCTTAATGCTTGCATGACTGTCTGTCATGAGATGGTACCGCAGTTCTCCTCTTGTGAGTCATTTGGTTTCTTTGCTGGGATGGGAGTAGCTTATAAATATTGCATGGCAGATATCTTTAGAATAAAGCTTTTTCTATAGATCAGGTTATTTCCTTATTTATGCATATTGTTTAATTGTTCTTTAGAAGGGTTTCCAAAAGGAATGTGCCGTTAATTGTACCCCCAGAAATGTATGAGTATTTTTAAGGAAATTTAATTGCTTTCAGAAAGTCACTTGATTCTGAGTCAAGTACTTGATTGTAAGAAAGGACAGGCTAGGATAGATGGTTATTTATTCAGTCCCTGACACCAGCTAAAGAGCATCTTTCTGCTATGTGCATTTTATTTTCACTATTTGTTTATTAAATAAACCAGAAGTTTAAATATAGCAGAAGACTAATGATTCTTTGCCACAGTTGATGTTCCATAGAAGTTACAAGCACAGATGAAGGGTCAAAAGAATCTTGCAATACTGTGCTCTAATTTTTGCATCAAAGCTTTCATTTGGCACTCAGACATCCTTTATGATATGAAAGTATGGCAAGCAATATCCTGATTAATTTATTTTCTCTGGTTTATACTGTCTCACTGCTTGCAAATAGCTACCAGAATCTCCTGAAAAGTGGAACTGAAGGGATTTAATGATCATATTGCAGATAAACAAAACCACCAAATTTCTAATCTAAGATTTGCCTTCGTTCAAGTTACATGGCTTTTCAGATTTATGGAGAGAGAGGTACAACTGTAATAGGGGTAGATGAAATGGCAATCATCAGTATGGTATGGGCTTTGAACTGTGAATAGGAGAAAAAAAGGAATAAAAAGAAATGTAATAAGAGAAAGTGAATATCAAGCTTTCATCTTTGCGTTTGAGTATGCTGTTGGTTCTTACCTTTGTGAAGGGATTCATATTCTCTTTGTTTTCACTGGAGATATTTATTTATATCTTTATATTTCTATGTATGCATGTGTGTATGTATCTATCTATTTATAAATAACAGTGCTAGTTGTCAAATGATTGCCTCTTGGCTCCAAATCTGCTGCTCTTTGTGATTTGTGCTTTGGTGTGAACACTGTAAACACTTCACCTTTGAGAGCTGGTTCAGTGTTAGGTTTTGTCAATAGAGGGGGCTAGAGGGACACTGCAGCAGAGCAAAGGATGAGGCTTTTCCTGTGCGCTTTTCTCTTCTTCCTTCAGCTGCCCAGCTGCTAGCGGTGAGTGGGTGGTCCAGTGGCTTTTATTTCCAGTTATATTCTCCTGCACTTGGTAGAAGTCTTCCTGCACACCAACTGCAGTCTATTGGCACTCCCGTGGGCAGCTTCCAATGGACCAGCTTTACCCCATGGCACCCCCATGAACTTCATTCACCAAACTCTACCACTTGACCTCCTGCAGCTCAGCTCTGGCCCACAACACCCAGTGAAGTTCTCTGCTATTCAGCAGGCTGCAGTTGGACCCTCTCCCATGAGGTCTAAATCTCAGCCTCAAGAGTGAGTTGGTACTCCTCCATATTTTGGAGTTTCTTTCTGGGGGTACTGTCTTGCACCTAGGGTTGTAACTGCTCCCAACATTTGCTATGAGTCCTCTTTAGCCCATTTAATAGTTACTTTTCACTAGTTAAGAATATTTTATATACATTTTTTTCCTGTTCATATTCCTGGTGTGGTTTCTTGTTCCTGACTGGCCCCTGATTGATTCAGTAACACATAGTGACTGAGCTCCTATTATGTACCAGATACCATGCTGGCAAGCTTCCTGTCCTCAGCACCCCTGCAGTTTCCATGATGATCATGTCAGGTGTTAGGTTTGGCAGGGAAGCCTGTTTCAGGATGAAAGTCATAGGGTAGGGTCAACATGTTGTATTTAAGGAAGTGACACTTCAACCCAAACTAAAGACCAGTAGAAAGTGGCCAGAGGAAGAGGTGGGGGGAAGAGTGTTCCAGCAAAGGAACTTGGTACTTATTTATCTAAGACCAGTATAAGAATTGAATGGAGGTTTGAATACCTGCCACGTGGAAAGCACACTGCTGAGGGGCTGGGAGAAGGGGGCGAGATAGAAGTGGAGGCCAGATCTCTGAGGGCAACCACAAACCATGTTAGGGATTCTGAACTTTACTCAGTAACCATGAGGGGTGTTGCATCATAATTTAGAGTGGTGGTTCTCAAGCCTGGCTGCACGTTTGAAACATGTAGGGTACTTGAAATCTGGCCTGACCCCAGACCAGTTGAATCAGTCTCTCAAGGAGTGAACACGAGGTATCAGTAACTTTTAAAGTTGTCCAGGTGATTCCAAAGTACAGGCAAGGCTGAGAGCCACTAATCTTGAGGAACAAAAAAATAATAGTCGGCCGTAATGAGGATTAAATTACCGATTGAAGGACAAAGCCCATTTGTTAGTTGGTGAAAGTTTTCCAGCCTAAAGGTGAAAGTAATCTATAATTCTGCTTCATTATGTCAAAGTCATTTAGAATTCCAGAGGCACTGATTTGGCATTGTTGCTAAATAGAAAGTGGTTACAGGTGGCAAATATTTTTGATGTAAAGTTCTTCAAATACTCAAGGCAAGAGTGATATCACTATGGAATTAGGTAAATGTTTAAAATTAAGAAAATTAATGAAACATGGACTTGGTTAATGAATTTTGCTTTAGTTTAAAAAAGAAGGCTTTAGATGGTTAAACAAATATTTGCAAAGTGAGTAAATGAGTGAATGAATGATCTCTGTAATTGGATTTTAATTAAACAAAAAGAAAAGGAGCATATCTACCACCTCTTAACTTGATTAAAATTAATTAAACATTAACTTCTCATTGGAGATTAACCTCAAGATAAACCAGCTCTTAGATCTGTGTTTGACTAACTTAGGAAAATCTATATTTAGCGCGTGGGTGAGGACTACCAGTACCTTTGATTTCATTTTTTTCTGACACTCAAACTAGAGTCACTTTCAAAAGAACCTTAAGCACTTTGTTTGGCAGCACAGCTGCTTCTACAGCTTTCTAACCTGCTGTGCTGACCTCCAAACCACACTGTTTTCCTTACTTGAGAGGCCGAATCAGATGCACCACCTCTGGAGACTACGCAGGTTAAAGAAAATAAAAATCGTTAGGCTTTGCATTATAGAAGCATTACCGGGAATGAGGATTGACATCATAACATAGCCACAGTAGATCAGGTAATCTCATTCAGATGGGCATGGTTCTTGTATCCTGATTATGTGGCCTGACAGTGGAGGCACCTATGGGTGGCTGTCAATAAAGAAGAAATTAATTGATTATCAGGGGTACTCTAGTCAATCTATAACGTGGCTGAAACATGAAAATTGTTACTAAAATTCCCATTCAATATTATATCACCTTCTGTGGTACTTATTATCTCTTCTATGTCTTTTGCCCCTCTATTTTATTTTATTTTATTTTTTTATTTAACATCGTTATTGGAGTATTATTGCTTTACAATGGTGGGTAAGTTTCTGCTGTATCACAAAGTGAATCAGCTATATGTATACATATATCCCTATACCCCTCCCTCTTGCGTCTCCCTCCCACCCTCCCTATCCCTCCCCTCTAGGTGGTCACAAAGCACCGAGCTGATCTCCCTGTGCTATGCAGCTGCTTCTCACTAGCTATCTATTTTACATTTGGTAGTGTATATGTGTCCATGCCACTCTCTCACTTCGTCCCAGCTTACCCTTCCCCCTCTCCATGTCCTCAAGTCCATTCTCTACATATGCGTCTTTATTCCTGTCCTGCCCTAGGTTCTTCAGAACCAATTTTTTTTTTTTAGATTCCAGATATATGTGTTAGCATATAGTATGTGTTTTTCTCTGACTTCCTTCACCCTCTATGATGGACTCTAGGTCCATCCACCTCACTGCAAATAACTCAATTTTGTTTCTTTTTATGCCTGAGTAATATTCCATTGTATATATGTGCCACATCTTCTTTATCCATTCATCTGTCGATAGACACTTAGGTTGCTTCCATGTCCTGGCTATTGTAAATAGTGCTGCAATGAACATTGTGGTACATGACTCTTTTTGAATTATGGTTTTCTCAGGGTATATGCCCAGTAGTGGGATTGCTGGGTCATATGGTAGTTCTAGTTTTAGTTTTTTAAGGAACCTCCATACTGTTCTCCATAGTGGCTGTATCAATTTACATTCCCACCAACAGTGCAAGAGGGTTCCCTTTTCTCCACACCCTCTCCAACATTTATTATTTCTAGATTTTTTGATGATGGCCATTCTGACCGGTGTGAGGTGATATCTCATTGTAGTTTTGATTTGCATTTCTCTAATGATTAATGATGCTGAGCATTCTTTCATGTGTTTGTTGGCAATCTGTATATCTTCTTTGGAGAAATGTCTATTTAGGTCTTCTGCCCATTTTTGGATTGGGTTGTTTGGTTTTTTGATATTGAGCTTCATAAGCTGCTTGTAAATGTTGGAGATTAATCCTTTGTCAGTTGCTTCATTTGCAAATATTTTCTCCCATTCTGAGGGTTGTCTTTTCATCTTGTTTATGTTTTCCTTTGCTGTGCAAAAGCATTTAAGTTTCATTAGGTCCCATTTCTTTATTTTTGTTTTTTATTTCCATTTCTCTAGGAGGTGGATCAAAAAGGATCTTGCTGTGATTTATGTCATAGAGTGTTCTGCCTATGTTTTCCTCTAAGAGTTTGAGAGTGTCTGGCCTTACATTTAGGTCTTTAATCCATTTTGAGTTTATTTTTGTGTATGGTGTTAGGGAGTGTTCTAATGTCATTGTTTTACATGTAGCTGTCCATTTTTCCCAGCACCACTTATTGAAGAGGCTGTCTTTTCTCCATTGTATATTCTTGCCTCCTTTATCAAAGATAAGGTGATCATATGTGTGTGGGTTTATATCTGGGCTTTCTATCTTGTTCCATTGATCTATATTTCTGTTTTTGTGCCAGTACCATACTGTCTTGATTACTGTAGCTTTGTAGTATAGTCTGAAGTCTGGGAGCCTGATTCTTCCAGCTCCATTTTTCTTTCTCAAGATTGCTTTGGCTATTCAGGGTCTTTTGTGTTTCCATACAAATTGTGAAATTCTTTGTTCTAGTCCTGTGAAAAATGCCATTGGTAATTTGATAGGGATTGCATTGAATCTGTAGATAGCTTTGGGTAGTATAGTCATTTTCACAATGTTGATTCTTCCAATCCAAGAACATGGTATATCTCTCCATCTATTTGTATCATCTTTAACTTCTTTCATCAGTGTCTTATAATTTTCTGCATACAGGTCTTTTGTCTCCTTAGGTAGGTTTATTCCTAGGTATTTTGTTCTTTTTGTTGCAGTGGTAAATGGAAGTGTATTCTTAATTTCACTTTCAGATTTTTCATCATTAGTGTATAGGAATGCAAGAGATTTCTGTGCATTA
The DNA here is from genome assembly GCF_009873245.2 of Balaenoptera musculus. Classification (NCBI taxonomy): domain Eukaryota; kingdom Metazoa; phylum Chordata; class Mammalia; order Artiodactyla; family Balaenopteridae; genus Balaenoptera; species Balaenoptera musculus. The sequence continues at coordinate 40,490,079 of NC_045790.1, read as the reverse complement.
ATTTTGTATCCTGCTCCTTTACCAAATTCATTGATTAGCTCTAGTAGTTTTCTGGGAGCATCTTTAGGATTCTCTATGTATAGTATGATGTCATCTGCAAACAGTGACAGCTCTAAGTCTTCTTTTTCAATTTGGATTCCTTTTATTTCTTTTTCTTCTCTGACTGCTGTGGCTAAGACTTCCAAAACTATGTTGAATAATAGTGGTGCGAGTGGGCAACCTTGTCTTGTTCCTGATCTTAGTGGAAATGGTTTCAGTTTTTCACTATTGAGGACGATGTTGGCTGTGGGTTTGTCATATATGGCCTTTATTATGTTGAGGTAAGTTCCCTCTGTGCCCACTTTCTGGAGTGTTTTTATCATAAATGGGTGTTGAATTTTGTCAAAAGCTTTCTCTGCATCTATTGAGATGATCACATGGTTTTTCTCCTTCAGTTTGTTAATATGGTGTATCACATTGATTGATTTGCATATATTGAAGAATTCTTGCATCCCTGGGATAAACCCCACTTGATCATGGTGTATGATCCTTTTAATGTGCTGTTGGATTCTGTGTGCTAGTATTTTGTTGAGGATTTTTGTATCTGTGTTCATCAGTGATATTGGCCTGTAGTTTTCTTTTTTTGTGACATCTTTGTCTGGTTTTGGTATCAGGGTGATGGTGGCCTCATAGAATGAGTTTGGGAGTGTTCGTCCCTCTGCTATATTTTGGAAGAGTTTGAGAAGGATAGGTGTTAGCTCTTCTCTAAATGTTTGATAGAATTTGCCTGTGAAGCCATCTGGTCCTGGGCTTTTGTTTGTGGAAGATTTTTAATCACAGTTTCAATTTCAGTGCTTGTGATTGGTCTGTTCATATTTTCTATTTCTTCCTAGTTCAGTCTCGGAAGGTTGTGCATTTCTAAGAATTTGTCCATTTCTTCCAGGTTGTCCATTTTGTTGGCATATAGTTGCTTGTAGTAATCTCTCATGATCCTTTGTATTTCTGCAGTGTCAGTGGTTACTTCTCCTTTTTCATTTCTAATTCTATTGATTTGAGTCTTCTCCCTTTTTTTCTTGATGAGTCTGGCTAATGGTATATTAATTTTGTTTATCTTCTCAAAGAACCAACTTTTAGTTTTAATGATCTTTGCTATTATTTCCTTCATTTCTTTTTCATTTATTTCTGATCTGATCTTTATAATTTCTTTCCTTCTGCTAACTTTGGGGATTTTTTGTTCTTCTTTCTCTAATTGCTTTAGGTGTAAAGTTAGGTTGTTTATTTGAGATGATTCTTATTTCCTAAGGTAGGATTGTATTGCTATAAAATTCCCTCTTAGAACTGCTTTTGCTGCATCCCATAGGTTTTGGGTCATCGTGTTTTCATTGTCATTTGTTTCTAGGTATTTTTTGATTTCCTCTTTGATTTCTTCAGTGATCTCTTGGTTATTAAGTAGTGTATTGTTTAGCCTCCATGTGTTTGTATTTTTTGCAGTGTTTTTCCTGTAATTGATATCTAGTCTCATAGAGTTGTGGTCAGAAAAGATAGTTGATATGATTTCAATTTTCTTAAATTTACCAGGGCTTGATTTGTGAGCCAAGATATGATATCCTGGAGAATGAGCACTTGAGAAGAAAGTGTGTTCTGTTGTTTTTGGGTGGAATGTCCTATAAATATCAATTAAGTCCATCTTGTTTAATGTGTCATTTAAAGCTTGTGTTTCCTTATTTATTTTCATTTTGGATGATCTGTCCATTGGTGAAAGTGGGATGTTAAATTCCCCTATATGGTGGTGTTACTGTCGATTTCCCCTTTTATGGCTGTTAGCATTTGCCTTATGTATTGAGGTGCTCCTATGTTGGGTGCATACATATTTACAATTGTTATATCTTCTTCTTGGATTGATCCCTTCATCATCATGTAGTGTCCTTCTTTGTCTCTTGTAATAGTCTTTGTTTTAAAGTCTATTTTGTCTGTTATGAGAATTGCTACTCCACCTTTGTTTTGATTTCCATTTGCATGGAATATCTTTTCCATCCCCTCACTTTCAGTCTGTATGTGTCCCTAGGTCTGAAGTGGGTCTCTTGGAGACAGCATATATTTGGGTCTTGTTTTTGTTTGCATTCAGCCAGTCTATGTCTTTTGGTTGGAGCATTTAATCCATTTACATTTAAGGTAATTATCAATATGTATGTTCCTATTACCATTTTCTTAATTGTTCTGGGTTTGTTATTGTAGGTCTTTTCCTTCTCTTGTGTTTCCTGCCTAGAGAAGTTCCTTTAGCATTTGTTGTAAAGCTGGTTTGGTGGTGCTGAATTCTCTTAGCTTTTGTTTGTCTGTAAAGGTTTTAATTTCTCCATCAAAGATGAATGAGATCCTTGCTGGGTAGAGTAATCTTGGTTGTACGTTTTTCCCTTTCATCACTTTAAATATGTCTTGCCACTCCCTTCTGGCTTGCAGAGTTTCTGCTGAAAGATCAGCTGTTAACCTTATGGGGATTCCCTTGTATGTTATTTGTTGTTTTTCCCTTGCTGCTTTTAATATTTTTTCTTTGTATTTAAATTTTGATAGTTTGATTAATATGTGTCTTGGCGTGTTGCTCCTTGGATTTATCCTATATGGGACTCTCTGTGATTCCTGGACTTGATTAACTATTTCCTTTCCCATATTAGGGAAGTTTTCAACTATAATCTCTTCAAATATTTTCTCAGTCCCTTACTTTTTCTCTTCTTCTTCTGGGACCCCTATAATTCGAATGTTGGTGCATTTAATGTTGTCTCAGAGGTCTCTGAGTCTGTCCTCAATTCTTTTCATTCCTTTTTCTTTATTCTTCTCTGCAGTAGTTATTTCCACTATTTTATCCTCCAGGTCACTTTTCCGTTCTTCTGCCTCAGTTATTCTGCTATTGTTCCCTTCTAGAGAATTTTTAATTTAATTTAGTGTGTTGTTTATCACTGTTTGCTCTTTAGTTCTTCTCAGTCCTTGTTAAACGTTTCTTGTATTTTCTACATTCTATTTACAAGATTTTGGATCATCTTTACTATCATTATTCTGAATTCTTTTTCTGGAAGACTGCCTATTTCCTCTTCATTTGTTAGGCCTGGTGGGTTTTTACCTTGCTGCTTCATCTGCTGCATATTTCTCTGTCTTCTCATTTTGTTTAACTTACTGTGTTTGGTGTCTCCTTTTTGTAGGATGCAGGTTCGTAAGTCCCATTGTTTTTTGTATCTGCCCCCAGTAGGTAGGTTGGTTCAGTGGCTTGTGTAGATTTCCTGGTGGAGGGGACTTGTGCCTGTGTTCTGGTGAGTGGGGCTGGATCTTGTCTTTTTGGTGGGCAGGGCCACGTCCGGTGATGTGTTTTGGTGTGTCTGTGAACTTAGTATGATTTTAGTCAGCCTCTCTGCTAATGGGTGGGGTTGTGTTCCTGTCTTGCTAGTTGTTTGGCATGGGGCGTCCAGCACTGGAACTTGCTGGCCGTTGGGTGGAGCTGGGTCTTAGTGTTGAGACAGAGATCTCTGGGAGAAGTCTTGCCGATTGGTATTATGTGGGGTTGGGAGGTCTCTGGTGGTCCAATGTCCTAAACTCGGCTCTCCCACCTCAGAGGCTCAGACCTGACACCAGGCTGGAGCACCAAGACCCTGTCAGTCACACGGCTCAGAAGAAAAGGGAGGAAAAAAGAAAGAAAGAAAATAAATAAATAAAAATATTTAAAAAAATTATTAAAATAAAAAAATAAAAAGTAATAATAATAATAAAAAGAAGAGAGCAACCAAACCAATAAACAAATCCACCGATGCTAACACACACTGAAAACTGTACCAAGATAAACATAAAAATTAGAAACAAGTCAGTCGCAGACAGCAAACCCCAAGTCTACAATTGCTCCCATAGTCCACCGCCTCATTTCTGGGATGATTCGTTGTCTATTCAGGTATTCCACAGATGCAGGGTACATCAAGTTGATTGTGGGGATTTAATCTGCTGCTCCTGAGGCTGCTGGGAGAAATTTCCCTTTCTCTTCTTTGTTTGCTCAGCTCCTGGGGTTCATCTTTGGATTTGGCCCCGCCTCTGCATGTAGGTCGCCCTCAGGCATCTTTTGGGAAGTCTGAGGTCTTCTGCCAGCATTCAGTAGGTGTGCTGTAGGAGTTGTTCCACATGTAGATGTATTTTTGATGTATTTGTGTGGAGGAAGGTGATCTCCACCTCTTACCCCTCTGCTGTCTTGAAGGTACCCCTCTGGCCCTCTATTTTAGAATATGCTACATATTTGTTTAGCACTTGGTTGCGTGCTTGCAAATAAATCTCCATGAGTGTAAAATCCCTTGAGATTACAGTACCAAGCTCATTGTAGGATACTTTTCTTTTACTCACGTGCCTAGTGGGGAACTAGGCTCAGAGTTGGGATGTGCAGTAAGTGCTTTTTGAATTACATTGGATAGTTGCTTGGGTTGATAGGTCATTCCATAAAGAAAACACGTGACCAAATCCCTGGTATTGTAAAATATTACAATATGCTGTATAATAAAAGACCACATCATCCCCTAGGGTTTCACTGTAGCTTGTTTCATACTCCCTTAGCTTCCTCATACATATTTCATAGCTAAATCACTGTGATATAGGAAGCTATGTGTAATGGTATCTGAATTAGAAAAAAGTAGCAAATATGGCCTAAGCATAATGTATGCTATTTGAGTGGTACCTGAAAACTCAAGAACAATTCTAACTAGAACAAAACAGTAATTGGACAATGTTATCTTCTTGACTGAGGAAATAAGGAAATCTCCCAGTTGCTCGAATGAGGCTCAGTAAGGCCCTCATAGGGTTCCACTGAGAATTATGACTATTTATATATTATTGTCTATACTGACCTCCATTTCACTTCTGGGAATACAATGCTAGGTTGTTTTTTTTTTTTTTTTTTCAGGTGTTAGAGTTTATTTATTTAAGTAGCAGTATTTTCACTTCATTTTCCAAAGGCAAATGAAGACGTAGAGTCTCTACATATTCCCCAAATTATATCACGTCCTCTTATAACTTGCATGAAAATAATCACCACCCAAAATCATTAAAAATTTGGATACAAAAACAAAATCTAAGAAAAGCTTGCAGTGGCAGGCAATAAACTATTCTATATGGTTAGTGTGTCAGTGGTTTTGTGCCATGGCAAGTTTTATTGTGCAAAAAAATCCTTGTTTTGAAAACCTTCTTAATATCAGAGGACACAGTTTTTATCTTCAGTGAATTGACCATTTCTGTAACCTTTCAAATATTACTCATAGGGCAACTAGAGGGACCCAAGAGAGGTGAATGACTCAGGAATGAGAATGAAAGAATATAGACTTGAAAAATTACATATGTGTGTGTGTGTGTGTGTGTGTGTGTGTGTGTGTGTGTATGTTTTACCCAGAGAGAATCATAGTTTGATTTTCTGGGTACCTCTATGTAAAAGGATAGTGATCTTTTATTCTACATGAAGAGGAGCCCCCATTTGCATTTAGAGGGCTAGTAATGTTGGAGCTGGCATTTACCAGCTCACAAGCATGCTGAATGTTTGTGGTTTTTCCCATTCTAAATTCAGTGCCTCATGCTGTAGCTTGAAATTGGCCATGGTGAGTGTATTTATACCATGGAAATCAAGAAACAGTGGAAATCAGGGCCGTTTCTTTTTCCCTGGAGACAGTTGTCAAACATTTATGAACACACCACTGGGTCAATGCTAGGTTCTTCATCAGTCATCCCATCACTTACATCTGATATTAATAGTCCTATTGGAGAGGGAGGTAGAGGAAAGAGAAGTGGGAAATGTAGGTTCTAGCTTAGGCTGAGCCACTGAATAACTATGTGACCTTTGGAAATTCCGTGGCCTTTTGGGAGGAGATAGAGATTTGGAGGGGATTCTAGACTTTTTAACCGACACAAAGCTGTCCCTACTGCAAAACCACTTGTGAATTCAGCTTCACTGTAGGTACTTTTCCCTTAAAGAAAGAGAGAGCTCATTATTTAATGATATAGCCTTTTCTTTTGCTGGACAGCTCCAAAGATTTGAAAGATTTTAATTACATTGAGCTAAAATCTATTCATATATAACATCCATCTGTTGGTGCTAGTTCTTTGAAAGAGGGGGTTTGGCACAAAGAAAACACATATAAATGTTGGTCATCATTATCATCATAACTTTGATAAATAATCCCATATGACCTCATCACCCTTGGAAAAAAAATTGTCTTTGAAAAGCTAATATAGCAGTAGAAAGAACCAATGTTTGGAGTTAGAAGACTTTAGTATGAATTCTACCTTCAGTAATTAATCTCTTGCTTCTGAGCCTCAATTTTCTTATTTCCAATGTGAGGAGAATTTCTACCTCATAAGAATATTCTCTGTATAATGCTATGGTTGACATTTCTTTTTCTTTTAGATTTTGGTTTGTTACAATTTTTGTGGTGGCAATCATCTCATTCCTTATTAGCTCCTCCCTCAGTTTAAAGACCTATAAGGTGAACTCTGAAATGGCAGCCCTCTGCAGCCCATGCCCTTCTCTGAGCCATACCTGTGTCCCTTCTACCCTTCTACTAGCATTTATTAAACCATGTTGATGTTTATTTCTACAACTGTCTGTCTGTGAGCTCATTGAGAGAAGACTTTACATCACTGTTTCTTTGCATCAGACTGAATTAGTTTACCTATAAGGAGGATTAATGTGAAGATCACATGTTATATTGCAAGTGAAAATAATTTTGAAAAGATGCTGTGTCATGTGAAATTAAGACTGAATTGTTGCTATTGTTTCCCCATTAAAGAAAAAGAACTCTTTTAGCAGCTAAAAAAACCGTGATGCACTGTGTTTTACACCTGAAACTAACACAATATTGTATGTCAACTATAATTCAATAAAAATTAAAATGGCAAAAAAACCCCAGTGATGAAGTAGAGAAGAACAGAAGCATGTTATTTTCAACTGATCTAAGATGGCTTCATAAACTTTTGTGTTTCTGAACCTAATTGATGATCAACTTTGGACAACACACAAGATTTTACTCGTTCTTCTTTTCCATCTTATAGACCATTTCTAAAGGACCAGAGTGTTTTCTCTACAACTGTGTAATTCTGGAATTTTTTTCTCCTTCAATTTCTTTACAGACAGACTGCAAATCTCCTCTAAGTCTCTATAAAAATGATTGGTTTTTTTGTTGTCAAGGAGAGAACTTTTCTCTAATTTTTTAAAATTCATAATACAAGTTTCTTCAGCCTAACACAACACCATTTCACATTTTTTATTTAGTTTCAATGCCAGTATCCCCTTGGACAGGGTCAGAACATTTTCCTGTAAAGGGCCAGATAGTAAATCTTTTGTAGGCTTTATCGGCCATAAGTTCTCAGTCACAGCTACTCTACTCTTTCCTTCTCAGTGCCAAAGTAACTCTAGACAACATGTAAATGATTGGGCTTGGTTGCATTTCAATCACACTTCATTTACAAAAGCAGGTAACTGGCCAGATTTGGCCTTCAGGCAGCAGTTTGCTAACTCCCGATTCAGTAGTGGCTACGTGAAGTGTGCTCTGTAGATCAAGTGTCTGCATCACTTAGGTGGGAGCTTAGTAGAGATGCAGAATCTCAGGCTCCACGGATACCTAATCTCTGGATCTGCATTTTAGCAAGATTTCCAGGTGATTCCCAGACATGTGCAAGTTTGAGAACCGAGGCTGTAGATGAATAACGCAAAGGAGACATCTGGGAGCATACTGTAGCATGCTTACTGGGGTGGGCTGCCTTCTCAGAATGTAACTTGTGGGCCTTTTTAAGTCTCTCCTTCCTTTGCCAGTTTTCTTCCCCTGGTACATTCTCACCCACTAACCGCATGCTCTGCTTCGGCTGTCAGCTTGCTTCACCACCTCCTCAGCCTAGCAGCTGCTCATTGCCCAGGTTCTCTGTGTCCTCGGGGGAGGGCGTTGGGAACTCATCAGATGGAAGATGTTGTGCTTGCTTGCAGCGCTGCCCACTGTATGAATGTGACTTGCGTGCTTACCCAGCGTCCCTGCCCACCCACCACCTTTTCTGTGCCCACCTCTCCTTTCAAGTGTCGATATAAATGGAAAAGGAAGCTCCAGGAGCTGAGGCAGTTTCCCTTCCATATTGTGGTGCTGAAGAGCCTACACTAATGATGAACACTTCTCAGTAAAATAATAATGGCAACAGCAAGAAAAAATTCTAAGAGTACCGGGGAGCAAAGCAATTGAGCTGTTCCAGCATTTTCTTAAATGGAACCTGGAGGCCTTAATTATGATGTATGTGTCTTCAGGTAAGACTTTCAAGCAATTTGGAATAGGCAATTATGTAATTTTCCTGCTGTTCTCCCCTCCCCCTTCTCTTTTATCCTTCTTTATTAGTATAGACACCTATCAGAATGAAGGGACCCACACGCAATTTTGCATCGATTCAAGTGGGTGCAAGTTGATTATTCAGCCTAGGAATCTGATTAACACTCTCGCTCCCCTAGAATAGCCCACTCGACTTCAAGCTTTTCTGGGGTGGAAGGTGCACACAGCTGGCTTCTGCTCTCACCATGTGGTTGCCCATCCCACAGTTAAATGCATCCAGTGACAGGCAACTTATCTACCTGGAGCCTGGTACCTCTTACGTAGTAGGTCCTTGATATGTGTTTATTGAAGGCATGCCTTTTCTTCGAGGGCAGTGCTTGACACCTGGTAAGGGACACTTTACTAAAAAATCTCTTTTCCTGTAATGTCTACCTATTACTCTTTCTACTGTCTTGTGAAACCCTAGCATGGGTCCTAGAAAAAAACACCCAGTAAAAAAAATAGTTATAATTTATGGTGCCTGTCACTGTACATTCATTTTCTTATTTACTCTTCACCATAAGTAGTTATTATCATCCCTATTTTAAAGCTAAGGAAGCTGAAGCTTTGAGAGGGTAACTCATCTGAAGTTACAGTTAGAAAGTGGAGGAGCCGAGATTCGAATCCAGACAGTATAACTAGAAAGGAAATCCTCTTAACTACTAACAATACCATAGAGCTCATGGTAGAAATTTAGGGCGTATGGGGTTCTCCAATGACTAGCATTTCCAGAAACTTGCAAGTATCAGTTGCAAAGTGAGTCCCGGATACTTGAGGCCTATGCACAGGAAGCTATTACGCATGGGTCATCAGGAAAGGCATTGAAAGCTGACTTTGACATCCTATTAGTCCCACTGAAGTACAGCAATGCAAAAATCCCTCCATTTGTCAGGGGCCCCAGTACAGTCAGAAGCATGGCTCTGGTAAACACATACATAGTGGTGGTTCCTTGCAGAGTTAGCCGGTGGAGTCCTGGTAATCACCTTTCACTTTCTTCTTGATGAGAAGACTCTAGGCTTCTCACCAAAGCCTCTAATGCAACCCCAGGATTGCCAGCTGTGCTCCTTGGTGTAAGCAATGCATTAATGGTGTGAAAAATTGCAGCTCAGAAGCCCTTCCTTGAGCAACTGTGGTGACAAACAGGCCGCTTTTGCTGCCAAGGGGTCAGGTCTCCTGGTAGAGCATACAATTCCTGAGAACTGGAGTCGCCTGGCTCACCTCGAATGCATGGAAATTGGCATCCTGTTCAGATTTCTGTGGTCATCAGCCTGAATACTTGCCTGGAGCCCTGCTGTTTCAGGCAGTTACTGAGGCCAGTAGAGCTGGGAAAAAGAGGAGACTAAACAGCATCTCAGCTACTCTGCAAAATCAAACCTGAAAGAGAGGTGAAAAACAGCACACTATTTTTTTCTGTTCCTCTGATTGATAATGACATCAAACCATTATTTATGGGTGAATCCCACAAAAGTTGCCTTTCTGGATGGTGGAATAAGAAATGTGAACTCATTTTACGAAGTTCAAGTATTATACAAAGGCAAGATGGGTGCTATTGTGGTGAACACTGGATTGGCTTCTGGCGGAATAGGAGGGTCTAGGCAAACAAGGAGAGGAGAGAAAACAGTGTGGTGGAGAGACCAGAATGTACATGTAAGCTGACAGCAGGTTCTGCCTTGAATGTCATGTGTAAGCATAGGAAGTTACTAGGGTGGTTTAAATCCATTTCAAACCAGGCTGCGAGCGATAACTTGCAGCATCCAACTCTCCTGGGGAGACGTACCTGTCACTGAACCAGGGCGTTTGTTTCAGTCTGTTGACTTCCGTCAGATAGCATCTAACTTCCCTCATTCTCCCACACTCCCATTGTTAGCCAACATCCTTCTATTGATACCTTTTAATTCAGATCCGTTTGATTACTCAATAGATATTTATTGAATCCCTACCTTGTGCCAGGCACTGGTCTACACACTGCCCAGATAAATAAGATGTGGCACTTCCCTCGATGTCTGGTAGGATGAGAGACAAACATAGGCAGGAAAAAGGTATTGCTGGTCCTGTGAACTTACCTATATAGTGTATAGTTGGGGAAAGAAGGGAGAAGGGAGTCAGTCCTCTCTGAGAGGGAGTGGGTTGGAGGCAGATCAGGAAATTCTTCAAGCAGGTCCTGTTTTGGCCTAGAGGTGGTTATGGCTCTATCAGGAACTTTGCATATTCCTGACCTGATCTGCTTCATCCAATCCAGAAAGCAATCTTGTTTTCCTTATTTCCAAACCAGTATTGGGTACCTATTTTGTGCCAGGCACTGTGCTAGGAAGTATGGATTTGTGAACTTACAGTCTAGTCTAGATGCACACATACAATTAATTGTCTCTACAGAAGAGAAATGCACTCCAGGAAAAAATTAGTTGGCCTTTACGTGTATTATTGCCTTAGAATATGTCTGGAATTCTTTGCCCCGACCTCCCCTTTCACTTCATGGTTGGGCTAAGTTGTTACTTGCTATGCAAGTCATTACTGAGCCCCTAGGAGGACTGCGCTTCCTAGTTGGGTGGGGGCCACATGATCCGTCTTGGCCAATGAGAAGTGAGCAGAGTGATGCGTGCTATACAGGTGGACTGTTTGAATGCTAGTGCCAGGCCCTCAGTGCTCAATTTGTTCCTGTGTCTTAGCATTTACTGCCATTGGAGGTGATGGCTATCCTATCGCCTGGGTCTCTGGGTCACCATGATTAGCAGAAGCCCCTGGTAAACTGCAGTGGACATCTAGGGTTAGTAAGAAATAAACTTTTGTTGTTTTAATTCTCTGAGATTGTGGGTTGTTAATTACCACAGCATAACCCAGGTTGCTTGGTGATACGTTTGTTTGGGAAGGCCACCAGATTCCACTAAATAGGTTAGGCCTCTCATCTGTATGCCTGCATTGCTCCCTGCACACACTCTTTCATTTAAAAAAAAATCATGCTTTATTACATGTTTAACTGGTTAGGCTATAAAAGGAGAGGAACCATACTTGTCTTGTTTATTACCATATCTCTAGGGCCTAGCACAATGATTAGCACATACAAAATAAATACTTGTTGAAAGAATTAATAAGTGAATGAGTAAACAAATGAACTGGGGATTGTTGCATGGACTCATACGTTTTTGAAGAGACTCAACTCTTCATATAAATACTAAACAGCTTAAAGTCCTGGGAGCCTGTCAATAACTTCACAGCATTTTGCTCCTCCCTCACCCCCCCCCCCCACCAACTGCTGTCCCTTGGTTTTAAACAAGCTGCAGGTCAAATAATTCTAACTCCAATAGGACAAATTATAGTTCCCAAAGGAATCAGTTTTACATGACCTATTTGGTGGGAACACAGTTTTCCCTTCACTGACCCAGAATTTGCTCCATTGCCTTCACCTACATTGGAGGAAATACTGTTCCTGCAGGATGTCGCCTTTGGGCCTCCAGTTAGACCATGAGCCTCTGATATGGACAGTGGCCCACAGACTCCGGACCAATACACATCTCTTGAAAACATCTTTGATGAGGTGACTCCCCTCCCTGCACGAACACAATTAACTAAAGCAGGTAAAATTGTGTCTTGGGAAGATAATGAGGTTTAGTTCCCTGCCTGTATAATTTTGGCTGTGTGTGTCTGGTGTCCCGGCTTGGATCTCATCCAGCTCACCCAGGGGAAACATAGCTGGTATACTCTGTAGTGCTTTAATGAAGTGCCTGCCTGTGTTAAGAAAATATCAAAGTTGCTCCAGCTTTAAAAGAAGTTAAATTTCGGCAGCTGCAATTTGGGGCGGCATTATGGGGAACTAATGACAAGAGCACAAGAACCAGTGCTGTTGTGTGTCACGTGTACCCCTGAGCCCTGATTCTTGGCACATCTATTTTATACGTGATCCCTGCATTTAATCTAGGACATGGGAGGCACAGGAGAGAGGCAAGCCAGAAGGTCCTTCCACACTGGCTCGTGGTCAAGAGGCCTGTGTTCCTTGAGGAGACTAGACAGTCTGGGACGTGATGCAGCAAATGCCAAGTCGCCCCTGCCAGTCACTTCCAGCCCCCTCTCACCTGTTCCTCCGCTGGCCTCCAGTTGACTTGACAGTCTATTTTGCCTTGGGTATAAACTTATTTCCAGCTCTCCCTCTAAAGCCTGCTGAGCATTTATGCGCAGAGGCACTGGCTCTGTGGCTGAAGCAATGGCCCGTGCTCACTGCCACCTCTTTTGTTATGCTTGCTACCAGTACATTCATCTTGTTGCTAGTTTTTGTTTCCCTGTTTGTGATTGCCTGTGTTCTGCCATTGTATGACCACTCATCCTAACTTTCCAGTGACAAGGACAGTTTCCTTTGGACAATTAGGGGCAAATAAATACAAATAGCATGATTTATAGACCAAAGTGCCCAGTGGGGAAAAACAAACTCTATAACCTCTGTAATGTTAATCTAGAGATACAGACACTCACAAAGTCAGGAAATGCAGAAGGTAAGTTGTCCTTTGCAATGCTGTTTGCCTTCGCCTTGGAAGGACAATTCTATGTTATATTGAAGAACTTACAATAAAGCTGTGTCAACACGATAGCTAATCCATTTTGGCACATCTGCAGTGGGTGTGCCCAGCTGGTGAAAGCATGATGCTAAGGAAGGATGTCAGTTCAAGCCCTAGGTAGCCCTGTGTGTTTCCATAGATCCTACGGCCAGAGACAGCGGCTTCATCCTGGATTTTATTGTTCAGAAAGGAGCCAGGGCAGGGGTGGATATATGAGGAAATAAATTAGTATAGGTGTATTAAGACAGTGCAGACAGCGTGCTTAAGAAATCCAAGCCATATGCCTGGTCAGTATCCTTTGGTTATATCTCAAATCCAATTTTTTGGATTCAGTTGATTGGAGGCTTCTGTTCAGAGTTTATTTGTGGTTCTGAAACTGATCCCGTTGAACCACTCAGTCAGCAATTCAATCCTTTTGTAAGCCAATGGAGAGCAAAGGGCTAGTGTGTCTTATTTATCTTTTTTTTTTTTTTTCCCAGTCCTTAGAAGGAAGCTGGGCACGTAGGCACTCTGTGTTTGTTGAAATTACTGAGCTACTGTATGGAGGAGGAGGACAAATACATAGTGAGCACCTACTGGGTACCTGGCATGCTCGGCGCTGATAATACAGTGATGAATAGAACCATCTTTGCCTCAGGAATCCATATTCAAGTCCTTCCTCATGAATAATGGATGTAGACGATGATCTGGAAAATGTAGCACTGACCTCAGGTGCTCTAAGATCAGCTTTGGAATTGCCCAAGTTCATGATTAATGACTTTAAGGAGGTTTGTGGTACCTTTTTGGCCATCTCTTGTTCTGCACATATCCTTAATCTGCTTGGAGAATGGAGAGTGTAAGCCTCTAGCATGGACTTAGATATGGCATGGAAACCTGAAACCTACATCTCATTTTTTCTTCACTTGGTTGATAGATGGCTCAGGTTGGATCAGAGCAAAAACAACTCATTGACCAAGCTGGTCCCTCTTCAAGAAGTGCGGATTCCCTGCATTGGGGTTGATGGCCGGGAGCATCTCACGAACACACCATGGATCGTGCATGTGTTCAATAGTTCATTGTTCAATAGCTCTCATGTCTAACTCTGTAACCTTAGTGAAAACAAGGCTATAATAGAAAGCACCTGGGAAGCTCTGACTGATCCCTCCTCGTGCTCCCCCTAGCGTCTGTACACCCCTTTCCCATAGAAGTTATTACTGTAGAGCAGTCATTTGTTGCTGTCTTCTTCACTTGGCTGTGAGCTCCTTGAGGATCCAGACTGCTGTATGTATAACTGGCCGAGAATTAACCTGCACAGGGAGCTCAGAGCCATGATGCTAACAGCTGAAGCTTTCCTTGGGAGAAGTAAAGCAGTTAAAACCTCTGACTTCCACTTCCTCTTTTTAGGTTGCTCCAAGCTTAAAGGACATCTCTATTTTGGTCACATCTTCTTTGCTGCTAATTTGCTGAGCTAGGCCCAGGAGTCCTCTTTACCCTACCCTTTGAAAAAGTCAAACAGGAGCCAGAGTGGGTCCTGGGAAAATCAGGCAGGAAGAGAGAGAGGTTAATGCAGGGCCACTTGTTGCAGTGGCAGGAGTACCAGTCACATTGAATGTAATGTGAATGGTGCGCCTTGGAGCTGCTTCTGTGAACACTTGCCTCCTCCCTCCTCAGTGGTCACTCCTGTGCAAAGGGGCAGCCAGTTCTCCAGGATAAGAGAGAGTATGGGGATGTCGAACCACAGCCTTGGCAGTGTTTGCACCATCCTGCAGTGTATTGGAGCAATGACTATGCCTCAGGGCTCTGCAGTGAGGACAGTCAGCAGGAAGAACACAATCGTAGCCACGCTTTACCATCACTGATAGTCATTGTCTTAATCTCTTATTTATCGCATTATCAGCAGTTTTAGGCACCCAGCACATGGTAGATATTCAACAGGTGATGGGTGGGACTCACTGGATGACTGCAGCTTGCCCTCCAGAACTCCTCTTACATAATTATGCACAGTAAGAATCATCAGTGAGGTAAGAAGGCTTGAGGATATATGCAGATATTTGCTGCCAACTGATGGGCTGGGTTTGCTGCTTTTGCTCTCACATATCCCATTTTGAGCATTTTATTTTATTTTATTTTATTTTTTATTTTTTATTTATTTTTTTTTTATTCACACACACACACACTGTATTTTATTTTTACAAGACATAAATAGACTGACACCAAGCATTGTACATGGATGACCACAACAAAAGCAACAATGATTGCAATTACCAAACATGAAACACACTCATACTATGTCATAATATTGACATTCAGTCCAGTAATCCTCCACTGTAACAGCTCCTTTACTTTGCAGTGAAAATTGATTTGTATATTCTTTGCCTCTGAGTCCTTGTGGGATTTTTTTTTTTTTTAAATTCAGACAGAAAGTCACAAAAATTATACTCATCCTCATCAGTTCACTCAGTCCCATGTAATTAATTTTTTTTTTCATCTTGATCTTTTGTTCCATTTTGAGCATTTTAAAAAGAGCATAAACTTTAGAGTCATTTTCAGATTCTGGCTTTCCTATTTATTACATGCAGGATCTTGCACAAGTTCTGAGCCACATTTTCCTCATCTGGAAAATGGGGATAATATTACCTAGCCTAGGTGCTCAGTAGTTATTATTATGCTTATTATTATCCTCAAAACATGGATCTTTGCCTCCTATGTGTCCAACACCTAGTTATCCTTTCCCTCCACGTTTGATTTCTTTCCCACAGACTTTTGGTATGACCGTGGTGTGCCACTGAATTTCTAGTTTTCATCCTGACATTCTGGATCTGTGTGGTAGCCACTAACCAGATATAGATATTTACAATTTAAATTAATTAAATCTAATTAAGAATTTATTTTCCCAGTAGCACTGTAGCCACACGTGGTTAGTGGCTACCATATTGGACAGCACAGCTATAAAATATTCCATCACTGCAGAAAGTTCTGTAGTTCTGTGCTGCCCTAGATCTTGTTATCTCTGACATCTGAACTGTCACAGATTGAGTCCCCCAGGAGAGAGACTCTGAGGCAGAGATTTACATTCAGGAAATTGATTTGTAGGGGGAGTAGTCTTGGGAACAAATCTGGAAGGGAGTGAGGGAAGTAAGATTAGGCAAAGGGAGAGGTTGAACTGTGAAGCAGTCACAAAAGAGGCTTCAGTAAGTCCCAGGGGGACCTTTGAATCTGGGACGGCTCTTCAGAAATTTCTGGAATTGAGGCAAGGGGGCCAGACCTCTGTACCCCTCCTCCAACAATCACTGGATATTGGCTGCCCCACCCTCCTCCTGAAGAAGGGGCATATACTTGAGGGAAGCAGCTTTCTTCTAATAAGGGGGAATCGCAGGGAAGGACACAGGACTCGGCTGTGAGCTGTCAGATGCCAACAGTACTAGCAGCTGAGGAATAAATGCCTCCATCCTGAAGGAGCAATGGGGTGGCTCACCAGTGTCCCCGGCATGGGCCCATTGGAGCTTTGATGTGCTGTCACATCTCAGCCTCCTGATACCCGAAGATCTTGTGCTCAGGACTTCTGCCTCATCAACTGTTTTCTGTGGTTTTTCCTGCTCAATGTAACACAACTGATGGGCCATAAATGAGAGAGTTTTTCTGAGACTCAACATTTCTTCTATCTTTCAACTGATGGTACTAATTAAAGCCCAAAGCAAGTGGTGTTGGAGCCATATATATGTTATCTCTGTGGGTCTTATCTTCTCACCTTTAAAATGAAAACAAAAGATGGAGTGAATAGAACTAACTCTGCAGCTAGGCTGGCACTGGCATTTATCCTTTTGCAGTCCAATGTGGAATGCTGAGCACAATACTTGTCTTTGGATGATTTTGATTATAAGTAATAGAAATCAACTCAAGTTGATCTAAGCAAAAGGGACATTTACAAGAAGGATACTAGGGGATCTCATGGGATCCGAGGGCAACCCAGCTGGAATCACATCCATGCTCTTATTCCAACTATCGTCATGTTAGGTAGAACCACTTTTTCCCCCAATCAGCATGTTCCCACGTGGAAAGACTTCTGTTAGTGTAGGACTCCTGGCTACTTTCTACCCCCTCCCTCACTCCTCCTTGGGGAAGGATGACTTATCTAATTGGTGAATTTGGAAGAATAAACTGCGCATATTTGGCTCATCCTCTTCCTTCTTTTGGGGATCTAGCTGCTTGCTGAGAACATACACTCTGCTCTGCTCCTTCATCCCATATGTTTTAAGATGCCTGAAAGGTGCTTGTAGGGAAAACCTGTGGTGGTCCTTTTACTGTGACTGGAAGGGTAGGTCTGCTTAATCTGAGGTTATGAACTGGGAAACCAACTTTGCCATATGCCTAAAGCTGTGATTGCTAAACTGTATCACAAATAAAGGGGGATATTTTGATTTCCACATGTATCCTGAGTCTTCTACTTGGTTCAGAACTCAGGCACGGAAGAGGGATCTTCGTATTGAGCCTTCTCCAACTCCATCACATCTCTCTTCTTTCCATTTTCTTCAGTTCAGCTCTTCCTGATTTTTCATTCACATGGAAATGACTGTATTTGCATCCATCAGTTCTAAAGCCACTTGCAGCAACTGACTGGTGACCTTTCAATCTCAATTCCAAATTCATAAGATGAGTATCTGATTGACTTAACTTTGGTTGGATGTCCATCTTTGGTTGAAAAAACTGGGCACAACTGAGGGAGGATAAGTTTACATATTATAGAAATGACTTTTCTGGGTGGCGAAGTAGTTGTCAGAAAGTGAGGTAGTTGTGACTGCCCAAAGCAGTCTTTTACACAACCATGGCAAGGGTCAGGTATTTTGGACCAATTAAATGTTTTCATTAAACTGATTAAAAAGTGACTTTTAAGTCTGTTCTTGTCATGTTGGTCTTCATGTTTCTGTTGCTATGAATGTATATTCTTTTTAAACTGAACTTTCAGCTCAGAGCTGTTTACATGCCTAACTCTAGAGGGAGCCCTGAGAATCATTTGATTAAATAATCTCTTTAATCTGTTTCCCCCAAAGGTCATACGCTATTGAAACTTTTGCTGGGCCATTGTGTGCAAAGGAAAAGAAAAAGGGGGAAAAGTCAACATTTCATGGGACATAGGTCAAGCCAACAGGTAGTACACTGCCATCCAGAAAGATTTTCCTTTATTTAGAATCAGATATCACCAAACTTCATACAAATGGTAGCTTTCAATGGCATTTCAGACCATCAGATAATCTCTTACTCGGATTGTGATGCTCCATAATAAAATATATTGTCAAACCAGAGCATCCTCTATGCTTTTACTTCAGAGTAACTCTTATTTTCTAGAAACCCAGAGCCAGCTCAAAGTAGTTTTCTTTAACAATCGTTCAGGTCATCTGACCTGTCTCACACCAAAGGCAGGATATTGATGATGAGCTGCCCTGCTGATAAATTAATCTTCAATCAACATGTGTATATGTGTCCTCTAGAAGTCACCATTGATATTGCATGGTTTCTTTTATCGTAGAACTGAGGGGCAAGTGACATGTCAAGATGAAATCAATGTGAAATTGATGGGCTGAGAGGAATTTGGTCTTAAGGGCTTTGCAGTGGTGTAACAATCAAGTTATTCTTTCCCCTGCCTTACTGAACCATTTTATTTTCAGTAGCAAATTCTCCACAGAAAATTCTATGTACGCTTCCAACATAATTCCATTTTTTCAAGTGCTTTTAACTTCATCATTATATTTATTTCTGTTTTTATTATATTGATGTGTGCTCACTTTATAAAGCTGATAAAATAAAAAATAAGAAAGATGAAAAATTATTCATAATCCTACTACTATAACATTTTAGACTGTTTCCTACTAGTTTATTTAGGTTTTCAAAAAAACAAAATTGAATTTATTTTGTATCTGTAGTTTTGTTTCTGCTCTTTGCCTAACTGCTATTATAGCAGGCATTAACTGTATTGTTATAACTACCCTTAACAACCATAATTTTTAATGACTGCTTAACCATTCTCCTTTTGTTGGATATTTTGTTTGGTTTCACTTTTTCATATTTATAAAAGGTTCCATAACTTATAGAACTGTATGGACGATACTACAATTTGTATATTAGTTATAAAAATTGTATATATATATATATATGTATTTTTTTTCGTTCAGATTAATTCCCAGAAGTGGAATTGGAATTACTAGGTCAATGTTTTTCTTTTAAATTAATTTATTTATTTTTGGCTGCATTGGGTCTTCATTACCGTGCACAGGCTTTCTCTAGTTGTGAGCGGGGGCTACTCTTCACTGCAGTGCGCAGGCTTCTCATTGCAGTGGCTTCTCTTGTTACAGAGCGTGGGCTGTAGGCACGTGGGCTTCAGTAGTTGCGGCACACGGGTTTCAGTAGTTGTGGCTCGCGGGCTGTAGAGCTCGGGCTTAGTAGTTGTGGCACACGGGCTTAGTTGCTCCGTGGCATGTGGGATCTTCCTGGACCCGGGCTCGAACCCGTGTCCCCTGCATTGGCAGGCGGATTCTTAACCACTGCACCACCAGGGAAGTCCCATAGGCCAATGTTTTTTCCTTCGGATTAATTCCCAGAAGTGGAATTGCAATTACTAGGTCAATGTTTCTTTTTAATGTTCTATTCTTCTTGACTCAGGCCCAAAAAGATTTGCTGGATGCTTGAGAAAGATACGCTTTCTTGGCCTGAGATTCCTTGGGACAAATCAAAACATGTTCTTTTCATTTCAGCAGTGATGATTATGTCCCTTTTTGCTTTGGACTGTTTTGAGATGCTTTCATTCTCCCCGCCCCCTACCGCCCAACACTCACAAAAACGCACACTATTCAATCATGAAAAATGGAAAGTTTCTGCTTATCTTGTCCTGGCTGAGAAAGAAATCTCCTAGCAATTTTGAACACTATAGTTGAAAGTGCAGGCGTTCTAAGTGATTTTAAGGTGTTTCTTTTTTCTTTTTCCTCAGGCATGCTGTACACATTTGCTGCTGAAATCAGTGACCTCAAATGCCTGTGGAGTTATAAACACATGGTGGGCACTTGTGGGATGGAGGAAATCACACTGGATTTGGAGTGGGAATATCTCGCTCAGGCCCTGGTGCTCTGCCACCTTTGTGTCTGTTTCACACCACGTGAAATACTTTATTTGAAATCCATGGCCTCATTCAGTCCTTATGGTGACCCCCTGAGCTAACTATTATCACTCCCATTATAGGGCTGGGATGGGAGAGCCCAGGGTTAGCAGTGACACATGGCTGCCCAATGATAGACTTTAGGAAGATCAGAATTCTGATCCCAAACATTTGCTGTTCCCATTGTCCCAGGCTGTTCTTGTTATCCATGTTTCATTGAACAAGTACTTAACCCCTCTGAGTCTTACTCTGTTCCTTTTAAGTTGTAGATGATTTTATATATACCCCACAGGGCTTTTGTGATAATCAGGTGAGACAATTTAAACTGAGTGTGCTATTTAAAGTGGAATATGAGTGTTAGGAATTATGAGTATGCTAACGAAAAAGGTGACTAATGTTGTTGTTTCTCCCCCCCAGGGGTATTTACTTTATTTATTTACTTATTAATTTAATTTAATTTGGTTACCGAACCAAACTTGGGTCCACTTTCCCACGTGTAGTAAAGCCAATCTGCTGATACTGAGTTGTGGTGAAGGAAAGTGCAGCGTTTATTGCAGGCGCCAAGCAAGGAGTCCAGGGCAGTTAGTGCTTAAAAGGTCCAAACTCCTCAAAAGCTTTCAGGGAGAGGTTTTTAAAGACGGGGTGGGGGCGGGGGGTGGGTTGTGGGCTGTGTGGTCAGCTTGTGGACATTCTTCTGATTGGTTGGTGGTGAGGTAATTGGGAGCCAGCATCGTCAACCTTCTGGTTCCAACTGCTCTAGGGTCTACGTGCTTGTGGGCAGCAGACAGTTAACTTCTTCCACCTGGTGGGGGGTTCAGTATCTGCAAAACAGCTCAAAGGACATGGCTCAGAATATTATCTATAGCCCTTGAGGAGGAACTAAAGTTCCTTGACTTTGTTTAATGGCTAAACTATTATTATTTTGTCTTGCTTGACTGTTTTCCTTTCTTTCTGCATTTTCTCACTTCTCTGATTCAATTTATTCTTTGGCGAAAGTTCTTCTACAGACAAAAGGCCGGCAGAGGACATGGGGTAGTCCTGTTCCGGGAAGGCCCCATAGGGTCTTGCTCGGTTACAGTTTTATTTTTTTAATTGAAATATAGTTGATTTACAATGTTATATTAGTTTCAGGTGTACAGCAGAGTGATTCAGTTGTACATATATATGTATATACATGTGTGTATTCCTTTGCAGATTCTTTTCACTTATAGGTTATTACAAAATAGTGAGTATAGTTATAATGTTTACTTACATTGACTCAGATAGACTTCTAAAAAGTTTGAGATTTAATTTTTTAGTTCCATTTTACAAGCTTTCATTTTATCTGTTTTCTTTTTTAAACAAAAATTCCTCTAGTAAGTCCCAAGGAAATGAGATGCAAAAGCATTTAATAATTAAATGTTAAGGTACTGGATTTAAGCAAAGCAAGAAGTGAGTTCTTTTAATATGTTTCTCTGTCTCATCACTGTTGACATTTCTGGGTGGGATAATTCTTTGTTGAGGGGGCCTAGCCTGTATATTGTAGGATGTTTATCAGCATTCCTGGCCTCTGCCCACTAGATGCCAGTGGCACCCCCATCCCAATTGTGACAATGACAGATATCTCCAGATATTGCCAAATGTCCCTTGGGGATGGGGTATGCAAGTTTGTTCCCATTTGAGAATTACTGCTTTAACAGAATGTCTGTCT
Source organism: Balaenoptera musculus (assembly GCF_009873245.2). Taxonomy (NCBI): domain Eukaryota; kingdom Metazoa; phylum Chordata; class Mammalia; order Artiodactyla; family Balaenopteridae; genus Balaenoptera; species Balaenoptera musculus. The sequence goes on along the minus strand of NC_045790.1, from coordinate 40,468,392 downwards.
CATGAGATGCAAATTTTATTCACTAGGATCTTGGTTTGAGTGTTTTTATTCCTTAATATGTCAAAAGTATAACGTAGGAGAGTTAATTCTGCGAAGGAAACTATCTTTCGCATTTGTTGCCTTGGTCTGTTCAAATTGTGCAGCTTTGTTACTAGACGAACATCATTGTTGTCCTGACTACTCAAACAGTTTGCACTGACTGCCAATACCAAATCTGAACACGAGATTATAAAAATCAAGAAATAAAGAAAAATAAATATCCACACAATTATAATGAGAAGGCTGTTCTAGGGATAACAGCTCCTGTAAAATTTCCCATTTCGATTACCATTTTGGTCTCAAGAATGGATTTGTGTTGTGCCATTTTCAGCTCTTGTTACCATCATTGTCATAACAGGGAATGAGCCAAATTGCAATGTGGGGATAATCTGTTGCTTGCAATAGTGTGGGGCCCTGCTCTGACCTTCTTTTATTCCAGAGTGACGGAGAGGCACAGTCGCTGACTGGGGAAGATGAAGCACTCTGGAGAGATCAAAGGCCACTGAGGCCTGAGGGGCATACAGTTTAGCACCGGGGGTTCTATTTAGCAGTCTAAATTGCAGCTGGTCCATCTGTCCAGAGAGCATTATGGCACATAGGTATGCGACATCACGCAGCTTAGCAGAAGGAAATCCTCATCAAAGGAAAGAGGAGACTAGGAAGAGGTCTAGTATTTCTTAATACCTACTACGTGCCACTGGGCTAAAAACTTTACATGTGTTGGTCCCCATAATCTTCACACCAAACGTATGACGTAAGTATTGGTATATCCAGTTTTTTACTCCAGGAAGTAAAGTAACATGTCTAAGATCAGGTAGAGCTTGGAAGTTCACATCATGGCTTTAAAGTCTCTAGTTTTGCTAAATCTGAGCACTTCCAGCTAATGACCTAATATTACTGAGTTTTCAGGTCTGCTGTTAGCTCACAGGAGGCTCAGTTGTTCTTATTTTCCTGCTTTAGATTCCAAGAGATTTATAACCTAACACCAAGTTCCTCTTCGGAATCTAGTTAAAATTAGAATGGGTCTCTCATCCTTCTAACCCAGTGGGCTTGGAGCAAAACATCTGGCTACACTGATCTTCCCATTCTCTGAACTTCCCGTTCACTTACTCTGTGCTATTCTTTTTCTAAATCCATCAGGTTCTACTTAGCCCTCTCATTTGGCTAATTCCACAGGTGTGCCCATTTTCTCAACAGATTATAAGCTCTTTAAGGGTAGAAGCAATACCTCATACTTGGGAGGCAGCATAGCATACTGGTTTAGAACGTGGACTCTGAAGGTAGACCTCCTGGGTTCAAATACCAGCTCTTCCACTGTATCAGCCAGGATAGGCTGGAGTATGTGCCATTAACAGACAACCCTCAACTGTGCAGAGGCTTGACATAGCCAGCAAAGGTGTGTTTTTTGCTCATGCTAAATGTCCTACTCAGGTTGGCAGGAGGCCTATAATCATCATAGTCACTCAGAAACCTAGGCTGATGGAGGCTCCATTCCAATACCTACTCAGTGATCATCAAGCCAGGGCAAAGAGAACCTGGTGGATCAAACACTGGCTCTTAGAGATTCTACCCAAGTGCAGTTCTATCATGGGCCTCCGAGGAGAACAGAGATATTTACAACCAGCTCTTAAGTCTTCCATAATTTCTTGCTGGCTGTGTAACCTGAGGCACATTGCTTAACCTCTTTGTGCCTCAGTTTCCTTTTCTTTAAAATGAGATAACAGTAGTACTTACCAATTGTGAGAATTAAATGTGATGATATATGTAAAGGGCTTAACATTGCGCCCAGCTCATTGCTAATGCCATAGGAGTGTTAGCTGGTACTACTTGTAAATACTTAAAGTCTAAGCTACTTGCTTGATTCTTTTTATTCACATCTCTACCTGGAAAGTGAAACTTCTGAAGGTACCAGCATTGGCATGCTTCAGGGATGACATCTTGATAGAATTACTTTCTGATCTTCCTTCATGTCTTATTCATGTAGGGACAGAAATTTCAGCTAGTGGTTGTGCTGTTCTCTTGCCTTATAGCTTAGCTTTCTTCTAAAAACTCGATTGTACTACAAAGGCTAGGCCATCACTTTTCCACAGCAGCACTTACCCCACCTTCTGCAGAAAATGGCATTCTAAACAACTGTTGATAATTCAAAAGAAAGGAATACACATCTGTTAGCTATTCATTGTGTCCATAATCACCTCGAGAAAATAAACCTCACCATGAGGGCCACATTAAATATCTGCCGAGGTTTGGTTTAGAGATTTTTATTCTCATTTTCTGGGTAGACTCCCCTGAATAACTTATCACATCCTTAGCACTATTGGGAAGGAGTTCTCTAGTGGCTCAAATTGCTGTGCTCAGCATTGCTTTGCAGGGAGGTGGGGGCAGGGGGGGAAACATAGGGTTCCAGCTGCAGAGGCCTGACATTACTTTCAGACTTTCTATCAGAAAGTATTCTACTCAAACTGAGCACTAGTTAGAAAAAGAAAAGAAAAAAAAAAAAAAAAACTTTTAAAAAAGCTGCCTAGAATAATAAAAAATGGTCTCTATTCTAATAGAATAGAAATGTGGTTTGGCATCCACAAGGGAGTGGATAAGATGCAGTGTAACCAGAAAAATGCAGCCTCATCGTGTGATCTAAGAAGTTGTCTTTTGAATAGTTAGTTGCTCAGATATTTGCTTTAGCACACCCACCAGGGGGCCTCAGTGAATTTTTTTTTTCCTCTCTCTCCATGAAGGATGGTAAATAGCATTTTGATCCATTGGGTAAGTGTCTATTTACATGGTATGTCCAGCTTTGTTTTTCTAAGCACACAGAGCCTCCATCCATTCTGTCTCGGGCTCTGCCAAGCCCAGGAGAACCAGGGGATGCACCTGGTGATTTGTGCCCCCATGCCCTGCCTTGAGCTAAACCGTAACCCGATTCAGCTGGTGGTTTTTTCTATATTGTGCTTCTAATTTCTCTGGGATGTTGCCTCTCTGTTCACTTTTCTTTCAGTCATCTTTTGTAACCTTTCCTCTCTCACCATTTCTCTTGATCTCTACTGGTCTAGCTTGGATCTCATATTTTGCTTGAGTGTCATTCAGCTCAGCAGGCTGGATATTATTTTGTTCTGTTTCTTGATGAAGGAAAATAAGGTAAGACTAAACCAGAAGAAGGTGTGGGTATCTCAGAGTAGCTTCTGTGGATGGCACTTTCCAAGTCCTATAATGATGAGGTGGATCTGGGCTGCAAGTTAGGACTAACTAGTGGGTTAAGTCACCCACTGACTGAGGTTTGACAGTGTTGCCAGCCTTGGTGCTACCTGTAACATATCAACTCGGCAAAGTATTTACCATTATTATGCCCACTTTACAGACGTGGAAAAGGAAACTTGAAGAAGCTGAAAGATTGCCAAGGTCACACAGATATGACTCCAGGAAGTCTGATTCTGAAGCCTGTGATAAAATGGATGTTTGTGTCCCCTACAAAATTCTTATGTTGAAACCTAATCCCCAATGTGAGGGTATTTGGAAGTGGGGCCTTTGGGAGGTGATTAGGTCATGAAGGCGGAGCCCTCATGAGTGGGATTAGTGCCCTTATAAAAGAGACCTGAGAACGCTCTTTTGCCCCTTTCGTCATGTGAGGGCACAGCGAAAAGATGGCCATATATGAACCAGGAAACAGGCTCTCACCAGACACGGAATGTCCAGACACCTTGATCTTGGACTTCCCAGCCTCCAGAACTTTGAGAAATAACTTTATGTTGTTTATAAGCTACCCAGTTTATGGTATTTTCTTATATCAACTCCAACAGCCTAAGACAGAGCCCAAGCGCTAAACCGCTATGTGAGACTTTAACCTCTTTGGATCTCAGTGTCTTCCTATGTAAAATGAAAGAATTTATTAAAATTGGAATTTTTCAACCTCAGCATTACTGATAGTTTGGGTTGGATAATTCTTTGTTTTGGGGTTTGCCTTGTATATTGTTAGATGTTTAGTAATATTCTTGGCTTGTACCTACCAGATGCCAACAACTCCTCCCCATCCCTTGCCCAGTTATGACAAAGAAAAATGTCTCCAGTCTTTGCCAAATGTCCTAGCCAAGGCAGGGTGTGGGGTGGTGCAAAATTGTCCCTGGCTGAGAACCCCTGGCCTAAATAATTTCCATGGTATTTTCTACAATTAATAGTCTATAGTTCAATGTGTGCTTCTCTGATTCCCTTTTCTTAGTTCTTCTCCTACTTTTTTATTCCTTCACTTTGCTTAGTTTATCCTTCTGTAAATTAGAGACAATGAAAGTGCCCATCTTCACATACAGTTGTTTTGAGGATAAAATGAAGTAATGGTACCAGATCCTAAGGACAGTCTTTGGCACATGTAAGTGCTCAGTAAAAACCATCTGTGTTGTTGTTAAAAGTCTCGTCCCTGTGAGCAGATTAACCATATCCCCATCTTATCTGAGACAAGCTCTGTCCCAGCTCACTGTGAGAGGAGAGAAGAAAGGAACACAGCCACTCTGGAGACCCTAAAGGAAGCCCTTCTCTTTCCTCTTGGCCTGCAGCCCATTTGTAATATTGCAGGCTAGAGGTTCTTGTGGTTTTGGGGAAATTAGAACAGACTTTAACCATAGTCAATTAATTGATGCAAATCACTTTCCTTTCAGTCAGACTTAGGTAATGGCATATCTCAAATGACAAACCCTGCTCTTTGTCATCTTCACTAAGAAAAACCCTCAGCTGCTTTCCAACTGTAAATTCTGAAGAGAGGCTGACAGGTTTCCCTCGTTTAAATATAGCATAGATGCATTTTTAAGAACCCATTCTATCTGAAGGGAATGGAATTGACAGACCTGGACCTTGAATGCTCATTTGATATACTAATGCTCTATGGAGCTTGGCAAGGCTGTTTTTTAACCCACCCTGGAGCATTTTCTGTTTCCTTCCTTGGTTCTATTTTAGACTCTTACTTTATGTACTACCTGCAACCAAGGCCAGTGATTACCTTCCCCAGAGAGAAAACTAAGCATATTTTTCTTCTGCAAAGTTTTAAGATCCTTCTCCCTTCCCAACTGCATATCCAGGCATATGCAATGTCCCCATTTGCCTAGAATACGTTTGTAGCTTTGCATTCTACTCGTCTTCCATACTACAACCGTTGGGTCAGCTGTCTCTTTAGCCAACATCTTTTTGGTGAATGAGGCCTTGTGAGGGGTTGGGCTGGGCCAGAAGTCTCTCCTTTGAGTTCCTTGTTTCACTTGCATGTTTACTTGTTGAGGCACCATCTTGGCCTTCAGGAAACAGCACCGTGCATCTTCTACCTCTCTTGCAATATCTTGCCATCTTCTATCCTTTCCAGTTTCTGTTCTGTCCTTTTCATTAGGCTCTTTATTTCCTTCTCACTCTTCTATGAACTTCATTCACCATCCACAGGAAGAAGAGGCAAAAGAAGTATGTTTCCTATTGCCCTCTTATCCAGAGATAAGTCTTAGACAAAGGCACTTTTCCCAAGGATTTACTCCATAGACGATCATTGGATCTTGTCATGGAATTAAGATTGAATATTGGGGGGTATATGAAGTGTGCTGGGTTAAACATTAGTAACTTTTAAAGATTAGAGCATTTCTCAAACTTTTGAACATGATCATATGAATTGTGAATTTCTACGAAGAAAGATAACATACAAGTTTCTCAAACTTATATGATTGCATATCCCTCATTTTTACAGTGGAGCATCTTACAGTTTTCTGTGCAGCACATTTTGGGAAGCACTGTTCTAGGATATTTTACTTGTATTCTAAATGCTCCTTGGAGTTCTATATTTTTGATATTTTAAAACTAAAATTTTCTTGCTTTGGAATCAAACAATGGACCTTCTGATGGCTAGAAAGAGCATGAATTTACAAAAACACAAAAAAGCATAACCTAGGTAGCATTCTGTCTTGAAAATTATTAAAACACACAATGCTTTGTGTTACTGATGTAATACACGAGGTGAACTCAGTGGGAATACACCCATGGAAAACATTTTACTTCCTTAATCACGACTTTAAAAAAACAAGAGCAGTGCTGACTTGCCCACCTCTATGTCTTGTGTATACCCCATAGCTTTCCAGGCACTTTCAGTTAGAAAATACAGTAGTAATAGTTCCCCCTTACCTGCAGTTTTGCTCTCTGTGGTTTCAGTTACCTGTGGTCAACTGCCATCCAAAAATATTAAGTGGGAAATTCCAGAAATAAACAGCTCATAAGTTTTAAATTGTGTGACATTCTGAGGAGTGTGATGAACTCTCCCTCAATCCTGGTCCATCCTGCCCAGGACGTGAATCATCCCTTTGTCCAGTGCATCCTGCACATTATTCACTTATTCACTTGGTTATCAGGTTGACTGTCGTGGTACCCCAGTTCTTGTGTTCAAGTAACTCTTATTTTACTTAATAATGGCCCCAAAGTGCAAGAGTAGTGATGCTGGCAATTTGGATATTCTCTTACTGTGCCTATAAATTAAACCTTACCATTGGTATGTATGTATAGGAAAAAACATAGTATATGTAGGGTTTGGTGCTATCTGCAGTCTCAAGCATCCATTGAGGGTCTTGGAAGATATCCTCTGTGGAGAAGGAAAGATTGCTGTACTGTCATTTAGGGGAATTAAGATTATGTATATATATATATTTTTGTCTGACTCAGGGTAGTGTAAACCACAAGTTCAATCTCACATCCAGTTCAACCTTCTCCCTTCTCTCTAGCAGGCTTGAGTGGTGGCTTGGGGACTTGTAATGGGGCATGTGGCATGATTATTCTCCCTTACTATCTCCTGTTCTTTTATTTTGCTTGTGTATCCTTCTAAGTCTTGTAGGTGTGGAGGAAGGAGAAAGAAGTCTAGAGATAAAAAGACAAAGATCTTTTGCTTTGTCTTATTGCTGCTTGCATCTTTCTTGTAACTATTTATGTTTTCCATGATGGGCGTCTAAATGCTGGCTTTTTTTTCTGTCTTGGGCATTGATGGATATTTTGGAGGCTGACTGGACCACCATATTGCACCCAGTAAGGGCAATGCGCTTTCTAGCTCATTTCCTGTATCTACTCCTACTGCTGGCTAGAGTACTTACAAGGTGGCCCATTTATTTTCCAAGGCATCCACTTAGTTCTCAAGAAATTGATGCATCCTTACTGGGCAATCTGTCTTTGCTATGCCATCACAGGCTGCTCCAGCCTGACTCCTACCTTTGGAATTCTCCAGATGAGAGGAAGATCCAGTGTTTATGATTGTGTATGTGAAATTTCAGTGGACACATGTCAAACCCTCCTGAAAACTCCTTTTATGCCCTTTCACTTGGGTGAGTGCACTGGTTTAGTTCTACAAGTATCTGCAGCTCAACAAACATCTAGGTGAAGTGAGTAATGTCAGCCTTCTTTCACACAGGACTATCACTCTGGATACATTTTTGGACACTTCTCTATTAATTTTTCAGGGGGAGGCATTATTTATCCTCCCCAAACAGAAGAGGGAAAAACAATCCATAGCACTTTTCACCTCAGAAAAATCTCCTACCAATTCTCTTCTATCACCTTTTGGAATTTCTAGTTTTCCTTATTGAGGCTATTAGGTAGGTGATGGGAATTAATAATCATTGGGCTAGTTCTTTTTCTTATCATGGATGAAACTAGCATTCTTTTTTTTTCCTTTAGGGAGTGATGAGGTATGAATCTTTATTACTTTTATTTTTAGTATAGTTTATTTTGTTGCAAGCTTACATAATTTAAATTTCAAAAGTGGTTATATATAATAATTAGCTCACAAAATTCCTGCAAGTTTAACAATTGGCTCTTGTGAGCCAGTGTAAGCTGGCTTCAGCACACCACTGCCAAAGTGATTTTTTAAATTAATTAATTTTTATTGGAGCATAGTTGATTTACAATGTTATGTTAGTTTCTGCTGTACAGAGAAGTGAGTCAGTTATACCTTCACATACATCCACTCTTTTTTAGATTCTTTTCCCATATAGGTCATTACAGAATACTGAATAGGTTCCCTGTGCTATACAGTAGACTCTTATTAGTTATTTATTTTATATATAGTAGTGTGTGAAACTAGCATTTTTCCTTAGTGTTACTTATCATCTATTGAATTGCAGTAGACAACAGGAAAAGACTGATTTAGTTCCTAAATGCAAATATTCTTCATAATATTTTCTTTTGTTGGTATTAAATAATTTCTAAAACAATGTCCATTGTTATCAGTTCATCTTCCCAGGAGTGGCACAGCTAGGTCAAAGAGCATCAAGGACTTCCCAGCTCTTGCCACTTTATGGCTGAAGCCCAGAGTAAATGACAGCTAAGTGTTTAGAATTATTAAACTTTTGAATAATACCACAATATACATGCACAGGAGTTAGAATAGTAATCACTTAGTGGATTTTATATTTAATTTCAGTAAATGAAATGGTCTAATTAGACAATTCTAGCTAATCATTTTTAATTTTAGCTATCTAGAGCTGTATCCTCTTACTAATTCTGTGACCTGGCTGGGCTGGTTTCCCGTACATTCTCTCTCTCTCTCTCTCTCCCTCTCCCCTCTCTTCTGTTTTCTCCTGCCTGTTGTTTGCTTAGTCTCAAGTCTCCAATAGTGTCATTTCCTGCTGGCTTCTCCAGCTGTGAGTCACTCCCTTCCCTCCCCTCCCCCTACTCCCCAGCTGTCTGTATGGGCAACATCAAACTGCTGATTTTAACACATTTGATTAGCATTTAGCTGGGGCCAGGAACTCTGGGTTAACTTCTAAAATGTGTTTATGATGCAAAGATATATTTTGTTCTTAATTAAGCCTTTCACTAAGGGGAAGAATAAAAGGGCATAGAGGTTTGAGATTTTAAATAGCTGGTATCCCAGAAAAGGGCAAAAAACAGTCAAATAAGTAATACAAGAATTCAAAGGAACCGGAAGCCCACATCTCTGTTTCTCATGAGCTGGCGGCTAACATTGTCTTGCCTTCACTCAGGCTGGGCTGTCTACTGGGAAAGCAGCAGAAATACCTGTTAGGCAGGGACCCCTGAAGTGGACAACACAAGAAACTCCTTTTATGAAGGCACTGATTTTCAAGTGTTCCAGTATCCTGGAGGTATGTTGTCATTTTTGAAGCATTCACTACATGCGAAGGCAAGAAAGAGACCCTTTGTTTGCTCTATTTAAGGAGGAAAATTGAGATGCAGCTGGGAGAGGCAGGAAGCATTCCGTCAGCAAGATAGCAAGGAGAATTTATATTACATGGCAGCTTGCGAATGTGTTTGCTTTAAGACAGACACAGTGCTGCTATCAGCAAGGCAGGATGTAAATGATTTTTTAAAATACAACTGTTAGCTCAGATTTTGACTCGAGATGGTGGCCCATGAACCTTGGTATTCGGTAAAAGTATTCTGAATGAATGGGGAAGGCTCTAGTCCAAAGCTTGATACAGAGTAAGCCTTCAATGCAGTTCGCTGACTTTCTTGCTTGCTATTTTAAAGAACCCATCTGACCATACTTCCTACTCACCTTCCTTGTTATAATCATCTCTCAACCTCCAGGTCCCTGTGCTCATTCACAGAGGATTTGTGCTATCTTCCTCTTCACCCCTACTTCTGATATTGCTTTTGGGAAGTTTCTCATTCATGTGGCTGATTTATCAACCCAGTCCTCTGGCTGATCAGTTGGATGAACTGTTCCCGCTTCTAGCTAAGGCCAACCTCTCCTCTCTCCCCAGCACTGGATCCTTCCTCCATCTACTCATGGAAATGACTCTTACAATTATCTCTTCTTTTCTGCATTCAAACTGTGTCCACTTACCACTGGATTATTCCTGTCGGTTGGTATATTTCTCATCTTAATTACATCAGACATAATATTAAAATAAATATTTTTCATTCTAGAATAAGGCCCCTGTCTTGACTTAACACTTCCCTTAGCTATCACCCCATTTCTCTGCTCCCCTTTATAGCAAAATGCCGCATTTACTTCTTTATGTCCTCACTTCTCTGGGTCTTTGTAGCCATTCCAATCAGGCTTTCATGCCCTCTACTTCATTAATTACTAATACTGATTTTTCCAAGGTTACCGAGAATCTCCATGTTGTCAGACTCACTGATGACTTCTCTCTCCCTGCTGGAACTGGAAGTTCTTGCTGAGCTTCTTAGAAAAATTTGACATAGTTTATGATGCCCTTATCTTTGCAATATTTCCTTCACTTAGAAACAGAATCACCATACTCACTGGTCTTCCTGCTCAGTCACCTTTGCTGGCTCCTCCTTCATTCCCCCTCCCCAGGTTTATTGAGATATAATTGACAAATAACATTGTGCAAACTTAGGGGGTACAATGTAATGATTTGATATATATATATATATTGCAAACTGATTCCCACAACATGGTTAATTAACACATCCACCACCTCACACAGTTACCATTTTCTGTGTGTGGTTTGTATATCTAAGATCTACTCTCTTAGCAAAGGTCAAGTATATAATACAGTATTGTTAACTATAGTCATGGTGCTATATATTAGATTCCCAGAACTTATTCATTTTATAACTGAAAATTTGTATCTTTTGACCAACTTCTCCCCATTTCTTCCACCCTTGAGCTCTGGGCAGTCACCAATCTATCTGTTTCTATGAATTCGACTTTTTTAGATTCCACATATAAGTGAGATCATGCAGTATTTGTCTTTCTCAGTGTCTGACTTATTTCATTTAGCATAATGCCCTCAAGATTCATCCATGTTGTTGCAAATGGCAGGATTTTCTTCTTGTTTATGGCAGAATAATATTCCATTGTATATACAGTTGGCCCTCTGATATCTGTGGGCTTCACATCCAAAGATTCAACCAATCACAGATCTAAATATTTGAAAAAAAATTCCAGAAAGTTCCAAAAAGCAAAACTTGAATTTTCCAGCAACTATTTACATACCATTAACATTGTATTTATGACTATTTACAGAGCATTTACATTGTGTTAGGTATTATAAGTAATCTAGAGATGCTTTAAAGTATACAGGAGGATCTGTGTAGGTTATTTGTAAATACTATACCATTTTATATAAGGAACTTGAGCATTCTCAGATTTGGGTATTTGTGGGAGTTCTGGAACCAAACCCCTACAGATACTGAGTGATGACTGTATCTTCCTTCATTTTTTGAACTTTGAATGTTAGCATGCCTTGCGGTTCAGTTCCTGACCCTCATATTTCTCTGTTTACACTGACTCCTCAGCTGATCTCATCTAAACTCTTCACTGATCACTACACTCCTACATACAGCTGCCTAATGACAACTCCACCAAATGCATCTGAAACAAACCATAGCCAAACAGCATCTTTGGTTTTCTTCTACCTTAACATGTGGGCATATGTACCTACACACAAACACCTCCTGTGTTCTTTCTTCATTTAGAAGATGGCACCGTATTCCCTCAGTTGCCCAGGCCAACAACCATGGGGCGTGTTTAATTCCTCTCTTTCCTTTACAAACCATATCCTTATGCTTTGTCAGTAAATCCCATTAGATCTAGCTTCGAATCATATCCTGAATCTGACCTCCTCTAGCCAGCACCACTGCTAGCATCCTATTAATGGCCACCATCATTTCTCTCCTAGACTATTGCACTAATTTCCTCAATGGTCTTCCCTTTCTTACCTTTTCCTCACTACTGCTTATTCTCCACATCATAGATTTTTTTAGAAATGAAATCACTTTGCGCCCCTGTGGGGATTGCCATAATCACTCCAGGTAAGTATTTCAATTTAGTTGAAAGAGAAATGCATTACACTTAATAAAAACTTACATTGAACTTTCCATCAGTTTTTCCTTTTCATAAGTCTGCACATCTGTGCACATGCTCTCTCTGAAGCCTAGATAGATCTTCCCACTGCCACACCCACCCCAACTTCACTTTCAGATCCCTGGCAAGAAATATCTCCTTTTCCAAGTCCAACATGATTCTCCCAAGCAGAGTTAGTTGCTGGATCATTTGTGTCTCACTGTATGTGGTTTTCCCCTCTTCATGGCATCTGCCTCACTATTTTGTCAATTCTTTTTATCTATCAGTTTTCTTCCATTAGACTATTAGCTCCTTATATCCCCATAGTTTAACATGGTGCTTGGCACATAGTAGGATACAGTATGCGTGTGAAGAATAATTAACCAATTTGGCATACAGAATTTCTACCTCAGTTGTAGGAAGAATATAATCAGTCAGCAGGATACTGAATCTTTTCCTAAAAATAAGAACAAAAACAGTCCATTTAGGACCAGTCACTAAGAGTGCCTAAGGTTGTTGTCTCTTCATTAATGGAATCAGTCAGAAGAATGTGTAAGGAAAAAAGTACCCATGATGTCTAATCAAAAAGACTGTAACTGGATTTACCTAAGGAGAAAATCCTAAGGTTAGTCATATATACCTTGGTTATAAAGAAATAACTATAACTTTTCCAGCCTTTGAAAATAAAGGATATGAATCTGTTTGCTGACTTTTAACAGATACTTTCTTATATTCTGTGGCTCCATTAATAACTTCTATCTTGGTTTGGAGTAAAAGTAGACAAAAAAACAAAAACCGTATGTTTGAAACAACCTTTCATTTCAAAATTATTGCTAAACTATAGACTCATTTTCCATTCATTTTTAAAAAACAATGTCTGCTATGTTTAGTAAATAATATTTTAATCTTTTCTGCAGAAGTGTGAGTGGTGTGCACACTAAGGGGTGATTCTGTAGGAATAGACTTTTAAATTCAATTCAGCACTTTTATTGAGAATGGAGAAGCTTAAAAATTAAGCCAGCAGGCATCCAAAGCCTCAGAGAACACTACTGGATGCATTCTTAATTAAAACCAATAAAGTGTGTTTTTAGGGAAAGCTTTCCCACCGAAAGCTCAATGGCAAAACTCAGAAGAAGCAAACAAATTAAATTCTCTATATTAACTGCTTGGCACACTGCTTCTCATGAGTTGTTTAGCCCAACATGATAGTGGAAAGAATTTCACTCTCAAAACTCCAAATAACCCTAAGATAAACTACCAACTACTTGTATGTTTTCCCCTAATACCCAACAGTCCATACTCATTTCAAATCTTTCTAGGATACTAGAAAAAAAATGCTGGAGTATGATGAGTTGAATGATGGATGAAGCCTCAAGAATCTTGGATTTTGTTTCCATCACTAGTTTTTTTTTCTTAAAAAACCTCAGTAGGCATATTTATGTTATGACTTGGAGTATTTGTTGACGTGCTGTATGACACCCATGCAAGTAAACAGGTACTGTTCAGAGGAGGTGGAGCTTCTGGGAGGTGCTGAGTACTGTATTTCAAATATGATGTAATAAGTAGCATTTTAGACTTTTTTGAAGACATGTTAGTGGCGTACACAATGTGGTAAACTGGTTACAAGACGAATAAATTAATCTGAGCATTTCTTTTCCTCAGCTGTGCAATGGAAGTATTTTCAACTCATAAAACATAAATATACCTAACGATTTAAATGTAAAATCCTATAGGCCATTGTGTGATTATTCAGAATATTTTAGAATATTTTAAGTGTAAAAGGTATTAAGAAATAGATTGAACTGACATTCACTAGAATGTGAGTTGCTGAGGCCATGTGCTTTATCTCATCCATCCACTGTTTCATTCATTTTTTCTTCCAGCAAATGATTTTTTAAAATCTTATTTCTTAATTCCCAACACCTTGTGCAGAGTCTTTCATGTAATAGGTACTCTCCTGTCTTGTTGAACATATGAATGAATGAACAATTACTAGTCACTCATCAAGACTTGTTTTCCTCTTAAAAGACTTCCTAAACTTCCTTTAGGAGGAGGTATATTGAGAAAATTATTTTAATATGCCTCTGCTCCTATCATAGTAATTTCCACTTCAGTGACACTAAATAAATATTTATTGGAGGGAAAACTCAAAACTATAAGAGATGGGGAATATTTAGAGAAGAGAAAGCTCAGGTTCAACAACATGGAGGTCTTCAAATACCTAAAATCCCTCTGCATTTGGGAGGAAGGTTAGACTTACTTTTATATGGTTGGAAGTGTTTTAATGAGGACCAATTGTTACCAAACCAAACGTGGGTCCACTTGCTCATGTGCAGTAAAGCCAGTCTACTGACACTGGGTTGTGGTGAAGGAAAGTGCAGCACTTATTGCAGGAGCCAAACAAGGAGTCCAGGTAGCTAGTGCTTAAAAGGCCTGAACTCCCCAAAGGCTTTCAGGGAAAGGTTTTTAAAGACAGGGTGAGAGAGGGGGGTTGTGAGGTATATGATCAGCTCATGGACATTCTTCTGAATGGTTGGTTGTGAGGTATTCGGGAGTCAACATCATCAACCTTCTGGTTCCAACCAGTCTGGAGTTTATGTGCTTATGGGCAGCATACAGTTAACTTCTTCCACCTGGTGGGGGTATAGTATCTGCAAAACAGCTCAATGGATATGGCCCAGGATATTATCTACAGCCCTTGAGGAGGAACTAAAGGTCCTTGACTTTGTTTAATGGCTAAAATATTATTATTTTGTCTTGCTTGACTCTTTTCCTTTCTTCATTTTCTCACTTCTCTGATTAAATTTACTCTTTCTAACTCAAGGAAGGCCTAGGAGGCTAAACTTTTTCTATAGACAAGCAGGCAGAGGACATGGGCTGGGAGGTCTGTTCCGGGAAGGCCCCATAGGGTCCTGCTTGGTTACACAATGAGTGAAATCTCCAGGGAGATTTTAGTTTATGATCTAAGGATGTCCTAAACTGCTTTGTGATACATCAATTTCTATTTACTTGGAAGAACCTAACAACAGTGGAATAACGTTTCAAGCAAGCTGAGGAGAACATTTCAGCCCCAGATGGGTGTTTGAAGTGGATGACTTGTAAGGTCCCTTCTAACACTGGAATTCTTTGGTTGAATGAATGAAGAACAATGTGATCCCCCAACTAAGACTCCACTTGAGTAAAAGCACCAGATGCTTTAAAACTGTAAGTCTTCCCATAGCCTTTCTGGAAAAGAATTTTCTATCTATCTTCCCAAAGATCAGGTAAATGCAAAACTAGGGAGAAATATTACTTGGAAAAGGCACTAATCTTCCCTGATTTCTTCCAGTAGTTTAAGAAAACACTTTTAAGTCTGTCATGCTTTTCATCAGCTCCATGTAAGCTTTTAGTTCCTACTGCTCCAAAAAATTTTGTTTGCGTGTGGGGGTGAGGGGTAGGGATGGTCTTAGGGGTTCCTAAGAGTGCCCCCTTAGATCTTTAAGGGGGAAATTGGTAAAATTCAGTTTATGTTAGTCTTTCTGGCTCTATAAATGTGTATAAATATGAGACTAAGAGCTGGTGTTTTATTTTCTTGACGAAAGAGTTTTCCAGATATGTCTTTTTAAGCTCATGCGTATTGCATGGGCATTAAATAAAAATAATTAGCTTCTATGTGAATAGAGAACTCAGTGTTCTAAGCATATCAATCTAATTATGTTTTGAAGAATTTCACATGAGTTTGGGGTTAATTATTAACCAGCAGTGTAGGTCAACTCTTAATGTTTAAACTGTTATTAGTTTACAAATGATTATAAGCACAAAAATGTTTTTTCCTCTGAAAGGCAATACTAAAGAGGAAGTAACATTATTATTTATAAAATTCCATTTAAGCTCAATTTCTACATTAAATTGCCACTGAAGAATTTAAATCGACTGCATTTATGTTTATTGCACAGCATAAAACATGTAAACAGAATAATACTATGTGCTTCAAAGTAAGTACCTACTAATATAATAAGTACCTGAAGAAATACCTAATTATTTTTTATGAACTCGTAATGGTACATGTGGTATTTCATTATTTTATTGCTTAAATAATCAATTATTCTTTTACTCTTAAAATGGAAAAAAGGGGCATTGATGCAATTTCAGTGGAGATTGTTCAAAATTCTAACTAAATTATTGATATAATGAAATCAATGAATAAAATATCATAAAATTAGAGAGAGCTAAGGGAGCCAAGAAAAAGCAAATATAAAAGACTCTCCTGGAATTCATCCAAAAGGTAGAAAATTAAGAAAATTCACACTTCTCAATGCAATAGGGAGAAAAAGAACTGCATGAGGTCCTGTGGTTCTGAGTAAATGTTACATTTCATATGGTTTCAATAAATATACTGAAGATGCTTGATCAAATTTTAGTAATCAAAAATACATATGAACAATAGGAAATTTATTGATAGTAATCTCATATTTTTTCATTAGATTACACATCATTTATTACTTGTTTTTTATTTAAAATTAATTAATTTGTTTATTTTAATTTTTTTTTTGGCTGTGTTGGGTCTTCATTGCTGTGTGCAGGCTTTCTCTAGTTGTGGTGAGTGGGGGCTACTTTTCATTGCGGTGCATGGGCTTCTCATTGCGGTGGCTTCTCTTGCTGTGGAGCATGGGCCCTAGGCGCACAGGCTTCAGGAGTTGTGACACAAGGGCTTAGTAGTTGTGGCTCACGGGCTCAGTTGCTCCGCGGCATGTGGGATCTTCCCGGACCAGGGATCGAACCCGTGTCCCCTGCATTGACAGGTGGATTCTTAACCACTGCGCCACCAGGGAAGTCCCATTACTTGTTTTTTAAAAATCATATTTTTGTCTTTATAACAGCAAATTAAAGATATGGTGGAAAAAATCCACGAGAGATTTGTTTCTAGTTATGGTGGAGTAACTTGATGATCATTGCTATCACTGAGGACAGTGAATAATGCTGAATTTTTAAAAATCTGATTAAAGACATGAGAGAGCTGTTAAAGTAAGCAGGTCAACAGGGGCCAAGATTGTTGGAAAAGGGTGACTGCAGACAGGTGAGCTGAACTTCTTTAGTGACGTTAATCCTGGAGGCATTTGCTGATTGTGGGTACAGGGCAAGAGGCTGTAAGAATCCATGGTTTTCCTAGGCAAAGGGGCTGTGTTGAAGGACAAAGTAACCAGCAGAGGTTTGGGAGGTCTTATGGGGCTGGAGAGACATAATTGGAGACTTTGGGGGCCAAGATCCCAGTGAGAAGGGTGGTATGGAGAACAGAGCCTGATTTCCTTTTCAAGATGCTTGTTGAATTCTGAAGCTGCAAGGAACAGGAGGCCACAGAACCAGGCAGAAGGTCTCTGAAGAGCCAGCCAGGGTATTTCATCAGCCCCAAGGTACTGATGTGGATAGATTCAGGACTCACCAGGTGCACCAATCTCAAGTATGAATCCCTGGAGGCTTACACCCAGGAGCAGAGGTGAACTACAGGTAAATGGAAACTTACCAGATTGTTGCCCAGTTCTGATCCAGTTCAGTCTCAGAGGAAAGGGTGAACCTTTTCTGAAGGAAAATAGTATTGAGACTATATATATTTTTTACAGATGATACCTGACATTCAGTAAAACGTTACTAGGCATGCCAAAATACAAGGCTATAACTTAAAATATAAGATTAAAAAAAAAAAAGTTTAACAGGTGATTCAGATATTGGAGTTAGCATAATAAGAGCTTTAAAATAACTGTAACTAATATGCCCCCCAAATAGAGGGAAATATAAGTGAAATACATAAGGACATGAAGGATCTCACGAGAGTATTGGAATATACAAAAAAGAATTAAATAGACATTTTTGAATTGAAAAATACAATAACTTAAATTTAAAAAGTAAGAGATGTTTTAAACAAAAGGCTGGACACAAGAGAAGACAGGAATAGTGAAGGTAGCACAATAGAAACCAAACTGAAGCTCAGGAGGAAAAAAGCAGAAAATACAGGGAAAAAGCATAAGAGACATGTTCTAGTGAAAGAAAATTTACATACATTAAATAGAAATCCCAGAAGGAGAAGATAGAAATAATGGGGCAGGAGAAATGTTTGAAGAGTTAAAGAACATTGGAAGGAAAGAAAATTACAGTCCAATTTCTCTCTCAAAAACTTAAGCTGAAGAGTTATGATTTGTGTTCTTTTCTGTATTCATGTTTCCCTTAAACAAAAAATGTTAAAAGGCCAAATACATGTCTTATTACAGCAAAATTTGAAGTTCTTGCCATACTAGCACTTAACAGAACTGAAGCAGAGTGGCAAAGGTTTTTAGTTTTTTATTTTCTGACTTAAAAATTGTTTAAAATTTTACAATATAAAAACTATATAGTAGAAAATGAAAATCTTTAAGATCCCATTGTATGTATTTGTATGCATTTATATATTTTGCAACAAGAATAGAATCAAATTACACATAATATTGTGTAATTTATATATTTTGAGTTAAAAATGTATATTGGATATCTGGTTATGCAATTACTTCATTTTTACTAATGGATACATAATATTCCATGACTTATTTTTTAACAATTTGGGTTGAAAATATTTTTCAAAAAATATTTCTTCTTATGAAAAAAATTGCTGTTCCCTCAAGGGAGGTGATCAATATTTCCATCTTAGTGGTTCTTTTTACTTCCTCATAAATGTAGTTTGCAAGTAGTTTTTCCTTAGTAGTAATGGCACACTTGGTTTTTCATCCATTCAAGTATATTTATGGTTTCTTTCTATATACCAGGCACTGTGCTAGATAGTGAAAGTAAGAGTAAACAAAACAGACATATTTGCTGCCCTCAGGGAATTTAGTGTCAAATGGGAACACATACATTGGACATGCTCCAGTGATGTACAGCAAAGTCTAGAGGGAGGAGCGGGTGATGTCAGGAAGGTGTTCCCCAAAGAAAACTCAGTGTAAGTTTCCAAGTGAATAGGGAAAGGGGAGAGGTCTGTGTATGTGAGGAGAGATGATTAGGTTCAACAAAGGCTATTTTACATAATCTCAAAGCCTTATACAGTAAAATTTCAAAAGGAAAATTTTTTTCTAGAAGTTTAAGATGCCAGTATACATCTGTTGTGTGTCCATAGAGAGTTTATTGACTATAGAAACTGGTGAACGGTTTATATGTAATATGGATATAAATTTCATTCAGATAAACATATTCATTTTTTTTCAAAGAATTTTGGAACAGTCATTGATCAAAAGTCATAAGAACATGATGACCTAAATCAAAAATTTATTTAAAGGTCTGATTTAAAACAGCCTGTTGTGAGAAGAAAATTTCCAAATATCCCCTTATTTAAAAATACAAAATACTGTAGTCTATGAGGAAAATGAACGTAAGAAATGACACTTATGAATCAAGGGCTGTGCTCTACATCCCATGTTCTTGGGCACAGTTTGGATGATTGTGGCGCCTGACCCTGGGCTGCACAGTGTGAGAGTACTGTCACTGAGGCCACACGGTGCCAGTTCCCTGAGATCTGGCGAAGAGCCACAGTAGAGCTCAACGCAGCAAGAATCCACAGGACCTAGACCTAGGATAAGGGCGTGACAACACAACTCATATACCTGAAGAATCTCAAGCGTTTTCTTGTTTTTTCCCCAGAGGGACAACTTGAATAGTGAAATTCTTGCATCTGAAATGCCTTCGCTTAGAGGTTGGAGAGGCACTAGTACTGTTAACCTTAAGGTCAAACAAGCATGCAGAACGGTGCTCCTGAAAGTGCTGAACGGTTCAATTTAGAAAGTGATCACAGTAATGTAATTGCTCCATCACTTCCTATTTTTTTAATTTCAGGGCAAGGAATGAGAGAGGAAAATATGGGTAGAAAGAGATCAGAAATAAGATAATACTGCTAAGTAACAAGAGAATTTGTGTATGAGACCTGTAACATGCATTCTTCCATCATTTATTTATCCCCTGAAGCCAATGAGGTTTTAAATAGAGAATTCAATGTGTGTTTGACAATGTATTTGGTACTTCCTATAAATTAGATAGTGGAGAATTCTACAATAAGTTAGTACTGCAGTTGTTGCCGCTAATTTTTTCAAAGCTAACTCGCTTGGTTATGCTTAATTTGTTTTATTCTTTAGTCTGTGGGTATAGTGAATTATATTAATTGATTTTCAAATGTTAAACCAACCTTGCGTTCCTGGAATAAATTCCACTTGGTCATAATATATTGTCCTTTTTATGAATCACTAGATTTGATCTGTTAATATTTTATTAAATATTTTTCGTCTATTTTCATGAGGGATATTGGTCTATAGTTTTCTTGTAACTATGTTTTAAGTGTAATGCTGGTCTCATAAACTAATTGGGAAGTGTTTGCTCCTTTTTTTTTTTTTTCATACGGACTTGACATTATTTCTTCTTATTTTTTTTCTTGAGGAATAAACAATCAATTTTATTGGTCTCAGACCAGCAGTCCCTGGGTCTTGAGGACCTCTGTGTATTTGTCAGTTTTTTTCTCCATGTTCTTTTCCACCTGTTTCCTTAGCCTCATGAGCTGCTTTTTCTTCCTGTAATGGATCTTGACATTCTTTCTCTTCTCCAGCATGGCTGTTACTGCCTGGTACTTCCAGCCAATCTATGTGCCTGACTTCCTAGGAAGGCAAACTGGTGGGGGTACGATGGGGTGCAGAAATAAAGTGGTAAGGAAATGAAACCAGGGTGCCTAGGGTAAGGGTGTTGACAAGTTGTCCTAGAGGACCCCAGGAATGTAGTAATCCAACTTTTCTTAGCAAGTCTAAGCTCAAAGGACACAGCTACCCCTGTAAAGGCTCCCTCCTCTTCCTGGCATGTTATTTCTTCTTTAAATGTTTGATATACTTTATTGGTGAAGCCATTTGACTTGGAGTTTTTTGTGTTGCAGTTTTTAAGTATGAATTCAATTTCTTTAATACACACAGGACTATTCAGATGATCTATTTTTTTCTTCATTGAGCTTTAGTTAGTTTATGTCTTTCAAGGAATTTGCCCATTTCATCTAAATTATTAAATTTATGCACATAGAGCTATTTGTAATATTTTCTTATCCTTTTAACATCTGTAGGGGGTCTTTGTAATGTCTCCTCTTTTATTCCTTATATCAGTAATTTGTGTCTTTATTTCTGGCTGGAAGTCTATCAATTTTACTAATTTTTTTCAAAAGCCAGCTTTTGGCTTTATTGATTATTATAGTTTTCCCTTTCCAATTCATTAATTTCTACTCTGTTGTTATTTACTTTTGTGTACTTGCTCTGGGCTTAGTTTTTTTTGCAATTTTCTAGTTTCTTAAGGAGAAATCTTAAATAATTGGTTTGAGATCTTCTTTACTAATGGAAGTATTTAATACAGTAAGTCCCCTGCATACGAACGAGCTCTGTTCTGAGAGCACATTTGTAAGTCCAATTTGTTCTTAAGTCCAACAAAGTTAGCCTAGGTACCCAACAAACATAATACATACAGTACCAGCTATACAGTACCAGCTACATCACCGCTGCTTTTACGCTTGGTTCCGGACATCATGGGCTTGATATCAAGATACGGTACTACTGTATTCTATACAGTACTGTACAGTAAAGTACACAAAAGCACAACCACTTGTAGTGGATGCACACATGACAATGTATTCCTGACATGTGAGCTAACTTATGTGATTGGACATGCGAATGCATGTTCACATCTTTGAAAGTTCACAACTTGAAGGTTTGTATGTAGGGGACTTACTGTATTATAAATTTCACTTGAAGCACTGTTTTAATTGCATCCCACAAATTTTTATGTTCTATTTTACTTTTCATTCAATTAAAAAGATTCTCTAAGTTCCCTTGTAACTTTGTTTTTGTTAGAAGTGGGTTGTTTAATTTTTGATTATTTGGGGATTTTCCAGATATCTTTCTGTTATTGATTCCTAGTTTAATTCCATTACAGTCAGAGAACCTATTTGTAAGATTTCAATTCTCTTAAATATGTTAAGGTTTTAGGACCAGAATATAGTCTATTTTGGTGAAAGTTTCATGTAGACTTGAAAATAATGTATATTCTGCTGTTATTGGTAGTGTTCTATAAATGTCAGTTACATCAAATTAGTTGATAATCTTGTTCAGGTCTTCTATATCCTTACTGATTTTCTGTCAACTTGTTCTACTGATTGCCGAGAAAGGAGTGCTGAAGTCTCCAAACAAAATTGTGGAGTTTTCTGTTTCTCTCCTGTCAGTTTTTGCTTCATGTATTTTGAAGCTCTACTGATAGGTGCAGAGATGTTTAGTTATGTTTTCTTGGAGAATTGACCCTTTTATCATTTGTAATGTACCTTTTTATACCTGGTAATGTTTCTTGTTCTGGAGAAGGTTAATTGTTTTTGTGATTGTTGATGTTTTTAGCAGGTTATCAACCTGTTCATTTTCACATCATAGGTTTTCTTTCACCTTCTGTGGATAGTGTTTCCAATCTCATTTCTTTGCTGTGCTGCTTTGTTTCTGTCCTGCACATGTGCCTCTCAGATGTTCTGTGATCTGAGTTGTGATTGGAATCTTAGGTATATTCCTGAAACCTCAACTCTACTGCTTGGGTCTCTCACACGTGCAGGCTCAGGGGTGAGGCTGATATTTATCTTCAGAGTAAGAGTTATCCCCTACCTTAGCTATCTCCTGTCTCAAATTCCCCCCACCTTCTCCAACCTGCCAAGCCCTTTACCCCATTCCTCTGGTCAGAAATAGGATGTTTATATTGACGTTTTAGCTACCTGAATTACAGCTCAGTCACTGTGTAGTTTCCTTCCCTAAGCTCTCTCTTTCCTCTACAATCCACCATCTTTTATTTACTTTTCAGAGTCCTCAGGTAGCTGTTTTCTGTATTTTGTTAAGTAGTTTTACTTGTAATGAGAGGTAATATAAGCTGTAGTGGAATTTTTCCTATCATGCTGGAAGAGAAATCTCTATTCTCTTTTGAAAAGTATCTGAGGCAGGCTGATAATGCTTTATTGTTATGGAATCATCAAGAATATGGTGAAGCCTTCCTGAGTTGGGGAGGATCGAGAAAAATTATGGTCACGGGCTGTGGAAAGCTGTAGGTGCAAGGGAATATAAAAGATTCAGGCAGAGCTTTGCCTGTAACTGCTTTTCTTTCTTTTTTCCCCCCTGCTCCAAAGAAATTTACTGATTTTTGCTTGTGAAACTATTTGAAGAAACTCTGAGCCCCATATGTTCACAGAGGATATAAATCTATTCTTCTAAAAAGTCTGTTGCCCAAATTTGGAATTGTTCATTCAATTGGTATATTGCCCCTTCAGGACCACTCTTTCATTCTTAGGGTGGGAATTGATTTTTCTTCTCTTATTTTGTCATGTGAGAGTACTAAGTATATTACAACCGCAGAATTTTCACACATTATTTAAAAACCTGTTCACAATGTGAGAAGGTCTTGCACAGGCTTGTCTATACCAATGTGTAAAGACCTCCAGCTGCTTCTGAAATTGTGACGACCAGCTCTGTTCCTCATTAAGTGCACAGATTAATGTCTGAGGAAAGTGAACGCTTTCTACAGATGTTTTCCAAAATTTGAAGTTTTCTGTATTTAAAGTGACATCACCCTAACCTCTAAGTTTATGCATGCAAATTATTGGATCTTTCCTACCCATAATTATAATAGTTGCTTACAAAAAATCCATCTAGGCATTTAAAATTAGTCAGGACTTAGTAGAAATTTTTGATTTATATAAGTTAATGCTTTTTGAATAAGCAAATCTAAATAGTTATACTCAAAACATTTATTTGCACAAATCCTGCATACATCAAAATTAGGATGACAATTTAAAGGCTGGTTTTGGAATTGAAACACTAACTGATCTATACTTTCAGATTTAGCTTTGCCATGTTTGAGTCTATGTTTTATTTGGTCCCTACCCCCCAACTTCCTTTGATTCTCAACTTTCAAATAGTAGGCTATTCAAACCTTTTTTTTTTTTTTTTCTGTCAGTGAAATAAATTGAATTGTTCAAACAGGAAAATTCGAAAATAAAGTATGATGGCATTTCCATAGCGTTGTTCATGAAATGGGCTTGTGCAAATATGGTACAGACTAGACTCCCCAGAAAGAAGGATTAGAGGGGGGCATGGGTCTCC
This sequence comes from Balaenoptera musculus, assembly GCF_009873245.2. Lineage (NCBI taxonomy): Eukaryota > Metazoa > Chordata > Mammalia > Artiodactyla > Balaenopteridae > Balaenoptera > Balaenoptera musculus. Next base: position 40,444,443 of record NC_045790.1, on the reverse strand, counting down.
TGTCCTCTCAAAATGGTATGTCTGGGCACAGCTGGCCACGTTCTTGGAATAGGATCTAGGAGGGGACCTACCCCCTTACTGTACGTTTTTATGGAGCAAGCGTGAGAGCTGCCTTGCCACTGGAGACATAGGTTGAGATAGACTGCCAAATAGTCTGAGCTTTAGAGCCAGTTGTTTATAGGATTTATTGGAGACCTTGGGGGAAGGTGAGGTCATGTCCAGCCTCTCCTTCTAGGGGAAAGGCAGTCCCCAGGCCCAGCTAGCTGATTGTTAGGCAACCCAGAGAGAGCTCTAAGGGGCTTTAGACATTCCTGCTTATCCTTACATATCTATTTTTAATATACTTTCAATTTTTAGATAATTCTACATTTACAGAAAAGTTTCAAAGATAGCTGCTTTAGATTGAATGTTTGTGGCAACCCAGCGTTTATATGTTAAAATCTAATCCGTAATGTAATGGCATTTGGAGGTGGGGCCTTTGGGAGGGGATGGTAATTTTGTTATAGTAGCCTGAACAGACTAAGACAATAGTCATTCTTCACTCAGTTTTCCATAATTGTAACATTACTTTGGTACATTTATCAAAACTAAGAAATTAATTACTATTGACAGAACTTCAGAATTTGTTGACTTTGTCATTTTTTCCACTACTGTCATGTTTCTGTTCCAGGATACCATATTGCACTTCATCCATATCCATTTTTTAGATGGAAGGATGAACATTATAACTTTCTGTCACTGATAATTTTCTGATCGTAATCCTCTGGATACAGTCATAAGCAAATTGCATGTAAAATCAAACCGATTGGAAAATTCAGTCAGGAGTCAGTGACACTTCTCTTTAAAGATTTATCCAGTCCAGGTGCCAGGTCTTGATCAGAATGATTGGAGGTTGGGGACTTATCTTTATTCAACCCATTGTACTTAGCACAGTGCCTTGTACCCCAGAGATATACAGACCTTGTTACCAAATTAATGAACAGATGAGTGTCACTCGCTGAAGCTTACTCATCCTAACCTAGCCTAATGTTTCACCATATCAGTGCCAGTTTATTTTTAGAATTCAGATGGTGTCCTGGTGAATCTTTAGTTTCACAACAGTATAAAAATTCTTACAGAAAAGTGGAAATTATGCTTTCCATGTTTTAAAAAAATGTTTTTTTTAAAGCAAAACCAATAAGTAAAACTATAACTGGACCCATTACTCATATATAATATAGATTCTGTTGGATATTACCATTCACCACATCTACCTCCTCCTCCTCTTCCTGTTTTTCTTTTTTTTTTAAAGAAAAACTAATTTATTCAGTGAGATTTTGAGAAGTTCAGTATTAAAGAAGATTGTGGCTTGTCCACTTACGTGGATGAGGTTTAGTTATAGATTTCTACAGAGTCAAATTACAAATGTTAAGAGATGAGAGATGAACTAAGCTAGGATGATCATAAGTAGTCCTGCAATTTTTCTTTCTGATAATTAGGAATGTATATTTATAAAGGGTGCTGCTGATACTGCCCAAAGACACACACACACACACACACACACACACACACACACACACACATACACACACACACACACACACACACACCTCTCAAAATCAACTGCTCTGTCAACACATTTTGAAGGAAGCTCTTGTAATAAGAGTAAGAACAAGGCAATGAAGCCATCAGAAAATGTGTTTGAACAGAGAAGTCACTAGCCACGTATAACTATTTACATTTAAATTAACTTAAATGAAATAAAATTAAAATCTAGTTCCTCTGTTGCACTATCCACATGTCAAGTGCTCAAGAGTTGCATGTGGCTGGTAGCCACTATTTGGGGCTGCAAGAACATTTCCATTATCACAGAAAGTTCTGTCTTCAAAGCTACTTGTATGACATTTGGCACTGTTTGAGGATTAAACTTAAGTGATTCTGAAATTAAGCGTATCTGGTTCATTTGGTTAAGTTTAGAAGTTGTACTTCAATTCCACTTAGGTTCAATCTGAGCAAATAGCTCTAATGAATGTTAACCATTCTAACCAGTATTTTCCACTGGAGTTGTACCAGTTTTTCCTTTGGCAAGGCAAATGGACAGATTTCCAGTATAGACCTAATATTCCAGAAATAAATTTCTAACTTTATGCTCTAGTCTAATCAAATACTGTTGCCTTCCTCGGGGTTTATTCTAGTTACGTACCATGCTTCAGTAAGAGTGATAGCTCTACACTGTGGTTCTGTTCATAATCCACAAAGATTATTTTTTGAGCCCAGTTCTTTCTTTCATACTTTACTTTTCATATTTTACTATCATTGCTGTGTGTTTGGAAGGGCATGGTGGTAGTGGGTACAAATATACATGAAAGCATTAACTTACTGCACCATTTGTGCAGAAGAGAGTTACCACAGCGTGCCTAAGACTATTATCTTTAAAAAGACCTACCTGCAGAGTGGCCTTTGGCTGACAGCTGGGAACTTGGCTGTCAGAGCATTCCTGATAGTCAACATATAACTGGTAAGGTTGGTGTATTGTGCCTAGACTGTGCAAATATGACTTATGCTAAATACTTGTATTCCTTCTGGGAGTCTGTAATTTTGGTATGTTCGGGGCAGAGAGTGCCTATGTGACCAGCCCAAATAAAAACCTTGGGCACAGATGCTCTTATGGGCTTCCTTGGGCAGAAACATGACAACACATGCTGCATTTTTGTTCCTGGGGGAAGAGTGTGCTTTGTATGACCCCTCATGGGAAGGAGGGAAAGAGCACAAGAAAACCTGTATGTGGATTCCTCCAGACTCTGCCTGCCTGTTTTCCCCTTATGATCCAGCTGTTTATTCTTACTATTTTGATGTAATAAATCTTAGCCATGAGTACAACTATATATGAGTCCCATGAATCCTTCTAGTGAATCTCTGAACTTAGGGTAGTCTTGAGGACTCCTGACACACCATCCTTAACAGAATTCTGTTTTTATTTTTTAGAGAAATGATAAAAAGGCTTTTCTTTGAGTTACTAAGAATTCCCAGTGCTCAAATTGAAACAGACTTACAATTCCATCCAAACTGCAAATGTTGTCCTGAGGAGGATAGAGAAAAATAATATTTAAAATATATGTCAAGGTACCCAGCACATAGTAAAAATTTAAATATTATTACTTGTATTTTTCTTTCTCTTATTCCTCCCACCCCTACCCCATTAGAAAGCAATGTTTTTCAGTGGGTGGACATTATGACACATTTATGTTGCCTGTTTTCCTGCTGCTATTTTCTTTGCTAGAAAGCAGACAATATATTTAGAAGTTAGATCGTTAACCAGGTTTGTTCTTTTGGCATCTGGTATTTAAGGCAGTTTCAGTTTTCACTCCAATTTTTTTCATCACATGTTTCTACCAATTGAATCTCACTTGCTCTTTCTAAAAGGAGAAATATGAAACACAGAGAGGGATCATTTTATGGTTTCAAAGTCATCAGGGTCAAGCAGGAGAGCTCATAATTGAAATCTAAAATGTGTGGATTTTCTCTTCTTTGCAAGAAAAGGGGAAGAGAAGAGACCATGACCCAAACCAGTAGCACTTTGGTTGGTGGAGAATGGTTGACATTGAAGCAATTACTAGAGCTTAGATTTCAAGTCTGGGATGTTTGGGAAGACACATAGACACTTACCAGGGAAGTCATTCAAGAAATTTCCTTTTCCTAACACTGGGTCCAGTGATTTAAGTTTTTAGCTACTTATTTTTTTATCATGAAATGCATAGAATAAACACAGTTTATAAGTTCGGTCACTGACCAACTAGTGATCAAAATATAAGTGACAAGGTTAAGGACATGCAAGGTGATGCTCACTTCTCAGAAAAGGATATTCTGGTCCCTGATGTGCAGTTACTAGTGACCCATTTTCATTTCTACCCCTTCTAACTTTCACAAACCTGCCTCTCTTTTCTGAACTTGAACCATACCTTCATAGTGTCCCACTGAATATGGATATCTCCATGTAACAGTCCCTAGGCATCTCAAATTTACTGTATGCAAAAATGAATTTATTTCAGAGGAGGTGTCAACTTTTAGAGAATACCTATTCTGCATCACTTGCAATATGGAGGCTATCTACATACATGATCTTACTTGATCTAGTTCCATATCTGAGATATCATGTCATGTCCCTGTAGGGGAATAGTCTTGCAAGTAAATATCTAAGGGGTGAGAGAAGCCTCAGTTAAGCATCTGGGGTTGTTCCTTCAGTAGTCCACTGCCATTTCAGAGGTTGCATGGTTTGAAATGGTGCCTATTGGCCATCTTTCACCTGTATAAAGCAGTCCCATGTGGGAAATAGGAGGCCTTCATCTCTGTCCCTCTACCATCCCTGGACAAATTGTAAGTACCTTGCAGTCAGCAGGAATATCACTCAATCTAGCTCTCCATTTCCAGTGTGGCTTCTTTGATGAACGACACAATTATAAAAGGGTCAGAAATACTCAAACTCAGTGTCGCAGATTCTCAGCCCAGCAAACACCCAGAGGCCATCTCTCAAGTCTGAGGCTGTTTATTTGATGCTTTTTGCTCCTTATCTCTTCCTCCTGCTGCTGCTTCTTATGGCTTCTGCCTTACCTGTTGATCACACATTGACCTTTCTGATGCCAGACACTTATAAGCCCTGTAGCTAACTTCAGATGTTATTATCCTTCCTGTGACTGCAGAGTTGCCAAATGTTCTACCTCAAAAAACATTGGCCAGGAGTACATTTGGTTATCTACCATTTGCTCACACAGGCATCTTGTAGTACATCCATTCTCTTTCAATGCAAACCTCTGTTTTCACACATTATAATCCACTGGCTCAGAGAAAAGAAGGGGGTAGATGCAAGTGCAGGAGAATTTTAAAAAAGAAATAGAAAAAGGTGGGTACATGATTTGATATAGCTCTGAGTACATTAACCATGAAATTAAAATTGTAGATCTCTAGAAGCTGTGGAATTTTTACAAACCATGAGTGTCATGGGATTCCAGTATACTACCCTGCAGTCAGTCATCTTTGATGTAGCTGAGGTTAGACAGGGCTGGAGGAGGAGTGGCGAGAATAACAATTGTCGAGTGTCTACGGTGGCTCTGTTATTTCTTAGAAGATGAGTGTTTGGTGAGAGTGGTTATTTAATCTGAGCCTGTCACCTGAATTATCTATGAAAATAAGTGTCTATGAGTAGAAAAAGGTGATACTGTAGCTTAGGGGGTCAGTTTTTTTTTTTTTTTTTTTTTTTTACCAAGAGCTATACAAACATTCCTACATCAGTGGGATATTTTTTCCTCAGATCAAATAGGAATATTTACAAAACAAATACTCTTGGGCACGTTCTGGACATCCTCAGAATAAAGACAAGGCTGGAGCCTAATTTGTATCCTCTCTTCTCGGAGAGCCCTGAGATCATACCCCAGAACCCTGGGACTTCATGGAGCATAAGGGGACGGTGTGGTCTGGTGGAGAGAGAACAATTCTCACATCAGATGGGCTGGGAGTTTGAGTCCCAGTTCTGCTGATGCTACCTCTTGATCTCAGCAATTTATTTAATTTCCCTGGACATCTGTTTTCTCAACTTCAAAAAACTAAGGGCAAATAGTATCTATTTTAAGAGATAGCTGTAAGGAGTGAATGTGATATGTATAGGTGTGGCGCACAGTTGGTATTTAACAGATGTTGGTTTTCTTTCCCCTGTCCTTCAACTAAAGTCCCTCCTTCAAGTTAGAATAAAAACGAAGAGCTTTGGTTAAAGCATTGAGGATGATATTTGAGAGTGAGGTTTTGAGGACTGACTTGGGTCTTCTTCCACGTGTGAAGATTGCTTTAGATGGGGTTAGAGAGCTGGCTCAGAGAAGATAAGAATGAGAGCTGGTCCGATTAGGCAGCAAGGGATGGGAAGAGAAAGCTTGGCGACAGGGAGAGGGAGCTGATGGGGAGCAGTGAGGTCTGGTGAAGGTGTCCTTATGAGGTGTAGAGGAAAATGAAAAGTGTCTGGGGTAGAAAAGGAACATTATAGATTGATGTCCAAGGGAGGGGATGCTGATTAGATTGTAAATTATGGATTTCCAAGATAAATTTCAATAGTTGGGAATTGGATGTTGAGGGGGTAGACCAGTTGTATCACAGAATCACAGAACTTCTGAGCTGGAAGGGAATTTATCCTTCGTATGGTCCACCTCCCTTGGTTTATGGTTGAGGAAGTGAGGCTCAGAGAGCTTAAGTGGCTAATGCAGAGTCCCGCAGTAAGTTAGTAATGGGATTATGGTTCTGGTACATTTCCTCTCTCATATATTACCTTTAGACTTTCTCCTTTAGACTTTCCTCTTATTTCCAAGTCAGACTGCACACGATTCCACAGTCTCAGCAACCAGAATATAATATTCTGGTGACTCAGAATATAATTCACAAATAAGAAATTCTGTTTTAGGGACTTCCCTGGTGGTCCAGTGGTTAAGAATCTGCCTTCCAATGCAGGGGACGCAAGTTTGATCCCCAGGGTACTAAGATCCCACATGCCGTGGGACAACTGCCACTAAGCCGGCGCACCACAACTAGAGAAGCCCGCGTGCCACAACAAAGACCCAGCACAGCTAAAAAAAAAGAAAAAAAGAAATTTTGTTTTACATAGATTTAAATCTCAGCCACGAAACATACTTTCTGATCTTTTCTAAAAGCCACCCTACCTGCAATAAACCTGAATGCCTTAGATAAATTAGTGGTGTGTTAAATGCAATAACCCCTTATACACGAGAAACAAATTTATATAGATAAAAAGAGGGAGTTTTGACAAAGAGTAAAATCAGATTTCAAACCCCTTGCCAAAGAGGAGACATAACAATCTGATCAGGAGTAGGAACATTAAGATACCTCTCCAAGTATAGATCTAATCCAATTATAATCAAAGAACATATTCTGGTTAACACAGGAAAAAGCACAGAGGCTGGTTAATGACTTCATGAAGAGTTTTAGAAAATATTTGAAATTTTTAAAAAGTCAAATGAAATAAAAATACTTTGGTATAAAATCCACAGAGATTAAAAATCATGCCTGTTATAGTTTGAGAAAGCAAACAGTAAGGCAGTCCCTGGAGGGAGTGGAGGTTGGTGGCACATTGATGTGATGGCTACCTTCTAGGGGAGATTATAGAGCTCTGGGGAATGTACTCATAATAATAAAATTCACAAGCAACTGGTGCACAAATTGGATGTCACTTTGTTAATTTTTAGTGAAAAAATATAATTGTCACAAGGAAATTTAAGCTTGCATGATACATGCATGTTCTCAGTGTGGGTAGTCTATAGTCTATGCCTAAAAACCAACTAATAACTAAAAAATAGCTTGGAAAATGTACAATGAAAGTTATTTGGATAATCTTCATGGCCAGTGTCATCAAGCTATGATAATCTGATGAATCCGTCTCCCTCCTATAGGAGTAGGCTCCATACTGACCTGATATCTGTTTTCATAAGTAAGAGACTCTTTTACCTGGATGGTGCTGGAAACACAGTATTATATATCTATATAAGTAAACATACTAAAAATTACAGTACTGTTGTGAATGCTCAAAAAGCAGAACATCTCCCTTATGATTGATATATTCTTTTTTCATCCGTTGATTCAATAAGTATTTAATGAACACCTACAATTTGTCAGGCATTGTGTTGATGCTGGGCATAAAAGAGGAGCAAGACAGATACAGCCCTACAGAGATTAAGGTCTAGAGATTGAAGATACACAATTAAACAGGCTATGACCACAGAGTGTAAGTGATACAGTAAAGGAAGTACAAGGTGCTGTGGAAGTCAATGAGGGACACCTAACCCAGACCAAAGATTGGGGAAGTCTTCCTGTGGGAAGTGGTATCTTACCTGTGACTTGGTTGAGTACCAATTAGCTAGGCAAGGGGCAGAATATGTCCCAGGCAGGGGCCAGCATAAGCAAAGACCTAGAAGTAAAAGGAGGATACACTTAAAACAAAGGAAAACACAGTGAGATACTCCTTCTTGACAAGTGTGCAGAGGTTTTTTTTTTTTTTTTTTTTTTTTGGAGATAATGTACTTTGTTGGTGAGTGTATGAGTACATACTCTTATACAGGGCTGATAGGGGTGTAAATTGATGTGAACTTTTTAGAAGGCAATTTGGCAATATTATGCCAAAAGTTTAAAGATATGTATACATTTGATACTGTAATTTTAGATATTTATTCTAGGGAAATAATTATAGATGTATAAAAAGATAAAATATCCTAGGTTTTGGTTTTATAAAGAGAAAAATTGGAAACAACAGAGGAATGGATAAATAAATTATGTATACCAAAAGACATCCTATACAGCTAATAAAAATACTGTCAAAACATCTAAGCTTCTAGACCATAGCAAACTCTAGCCAAACTATAGCAACAGCATGCCACCTGCTTTTTTTTTTTTAACTTTTTATTTTGAAATAACTATTGTTTCATAGGAAGTTGCAAAGACAGAACAGAAAGGTCCTGTGTATCATTCACCTAATTTTAACCACTGGTTACATCTTACATAGCTGTAGTACAATATCAAACCAGGGAATTGACGTTAGTACAACGTGTGTGGATTTCTATAATTACAGCCACAATCCAGATAGAGGACTATTCCATCATCACAAAGATCTCTCTGTGCTATCCTTTGATAGTCTTACCTACCCCTTCTCCCTAACCATGTCTAGACCTTGGCAATCATTAATCTGTTTTCCATCTCTGTAACTTTCGGAAATGTTAGGTAAGTAAAATCATATAATATATTACCTTTTGAAATAGGCTTTTTTTTTTTCTCACTCTGCATCATGTTCTTGAGATGTATTTAAATTATAGGTGTATTGATAGTTCATTTCTTTTTAGTGCTGAGTAATATTCCATGGTATGGATCTATCAGATCTTATTTAACTATTTACCTACTGAAGGGGGCATTATGGTTGTTTCCTCTTTTTGGCTGTTACCAATAAAACTGCTGTGACCATTTGTGAATAGGTCTTGGTGTGTACATAGGTTCTCATTTCTCTGGGATAAATGCCTAGAAATGTGATTGCTGGGTTGGATGATAAGTATGTGTTTAGCTTTTTAAGTAACTGCTGAGTAGCTATATCATTTTACAGTCCCCCAAAGAATGCATAAAAGATTCAGTTGCCCTGCATCCTTGCCAGCATTGGGTATTGTCATTATTTTTTATTTTAGCTGTTCTGATAGGTCTGTATTAATATCTAATCAAGCAAGTTCTTAGTTAGATATATGGTTTGTACTACCACACAGTCTTGATTTCTGTAGCTATAAAATACATCTTAAAATTGAACAAAGTGATTCCTCCCACTGTAGTCTTCTCTGAAAATTGTTTTAGCTCTTCTAGTTCCTTTATCTTTTCATGTGAATTTTATAATAATCTTGTCCATATTTGCCAAAAAAATTGCTGGGAATATGGCAGGAGTTATGTTAAACCTGTATATCAACTTAGGGAGACTTGAGATCTTAGCTATGTTGAGTCTTTCATTCCATGAACACAATATGTCTGCTACCTGTTTTTGTAAATAAAGTTTTATTGGAATGCAGTCATGACCATCCATTTACATATTGTCTATGGTTACTTTCTTACTATAAAAGTAGAATTGAATAGTGACAAAGACCGTATGGCCCAGAAAGCCTAAAATAATTTACTCTCTGACCCTTTGCAGAGAAATTTGTCAGTGTTTGGATCAGATCAACGTTTATGCTGTATTGTTAAGTGAAAAATGTATATTACAAAATAGTATAAATGGTATCGTACCACTTTAATTTTAAATATAAATTTTAATCACACTTACATATTTATCTATGTATATTAAAATGAAAGACTGTAAAACAGAGATTTTAACCTTGGTTCTACCAGCACAGTAGTATCATGGTGATTTAAAAAAATCTGTTTTGTATGTGGTTTTTTTGCACCTTCCACTTTCTATTCTAGCTAGCAAAAAAAAAAAAAAGAAAGTATCAGGTTAAGGAAAGAGTCTACTTCCCAATCTGTCTCTCACCAATTTTATGACTTGTTCCTTTCAGGTAAAAAGAGACTTTAAAATTATAGCAGATATGACAATCAATTGTTTGTGTTAGGGATAGAGAATAATGCTTTTCCAATATGCCTTTTCAAAACACAGATGAATTCTTACAGGTTCATAATTTGAGCATATCCTTAGTCAGTAATCGAAGATAAGAAAATGCCATAGATATTGAGTCTTAATCCTTGGTGTTTATTCATGATAATAACAATGGAGTGCTCCACCCTTGAGATTTATTTACCAGCAGCTCCATACAAATGTCACATGCTTAAGCCTGAACACCAAGATGAGCAAATTGGTTATCGCTAAATGACCATTTCAAATTACGGAGACTGGCAAAATGAATACTTGCATGTTTGTTGCTCTAACCCTCTGTTAACAATTACTGACAGGCTTCTTCCAGTTCTGATGGGGTGTCAACATAGATACAGACAGATCAAATAGCAAGTCACACCATGAGAGTAATCTGCCATTTGAGAAACTGAATGTAGGGCATAAAACACAGTGATTACAGCTATGCTTTCATCTGGAAAGGGCTCTGATAGGGTCATGAAAGACCAAAGAGGTGTTTGGAACAGACATAGGTCCCTGACAGGTTAATAACCCACTTCACAGAGTCACAATGCACCTCAAATGACTGCATTCTGTTCCTGGAGTGATTATTTCTTAAACCCTAATCTTGATTTTTAACCCTACTCTAAATCCACTCTGTGAATGCTCATTCATATGGTATGAATTAACAGAAATTAACATGACTTTAATAACTCTAGGAATTATACATTAATAGTTCCCTCATCCTAACCACTGAAGAAAGTTGGTGTGGGGAAAAGAGATGAAATTCTAAAAGGCTCTGATACTGCTCAGAAACAGGCACAAATTTTCTCAGCTGAAAACATGTTTATTACCTAAAGACTGCAGATGCTCGGAACAGCTTGTCATCCTTTTGCTTTCAGGTGATGCCCACACAGTACTAAGAATAGCAGAGATGTGGAAATTTTCTAATTAAACGTGATCAATATTGACAACCAGATGGCATCATTCTGGCCCCGGAGTAGATTTGTGGGCCACAGTGATCCTATTTGTCTGTCTACATTGCTCACATTAACTGGGTAAATTGGCTGATCAAATCTCCACTTCTGTAATACCAGCCTGGAGGAGAGAGGTTTAGGGATTTGCTCAACAGTAGAGAATGAATAAAACGTGTTCATTTGTTCATCCTTTTTTTTTTTTTTTTTTTTAATAAATAAAGTTGACAGTCACTCACTTCTGCTCTACTTGGTATATGGAAATTACAAGAATGAATAAAGCATGGATTTTTCTCTACAAGAGGCTTAGAAATTACGATAAAAAAACAGGATGTATAATCATGAAAGTATGCTCTAAGGCAGATATGTCATAAGAAATATATAGATGCAGTAGAGTAGGAGTTCATAGGATGAAAACATCACTTCTGTCTGGGGGAAATCAGAAAAAGCTTTCTGAAGGAAGTTGTCTTGATCAGGAACTTGAGGCAAGATGTAGAATAAGGCATAAGCCACAGAAAGGGATGCAGATTAATTAACGAGAGTAAACTTAAGAGATAGCAGAAATTAATTATTCTAAGGATTCAGGGGTGTTTTGGGAGAACACAAAGGCAGACATGCAGCCAGGCCTCAGGAAGGAATTGGAATCAGGGTTGGGAAGCAATCAGGAACCCAGGGAGTTCTTTCTGTTTCTCCTTCATTCATGTCTGAACAGACTTGCTTTCTCTGCATTTTCATTCACACAGTGGACTATGGCTACTCCCAACTCTTTAATTGAAGAGAATCATCTTGCCCTACATTATGTCAGTTTCATGAACTACTGCTAGGAGAGTGAAGGCACACATATACAGCTTCCTGGGGAAGATCTAGAAGTTCCTAGATAAGGGGAGACGACTTGCATGGTGATCAGACATTCCCTAATGAGTGTGTGCTGTACCGTGTACGGGGAATTGTAGAACAGTGCAATTGGAATACAAATTTGGAAGGGCAGTTAGGGAAAGACAATAAGGACTTTGGGGCATCACTGAGAAGCATAGTAGTTATATGAAATAAATTATACTCTGAACGATCAATTTGACAGCACTGAGTATGATAAAATTAAGTAATAGATTTCTTTTTGTCTTATTTTTTGTGTTCGTTGATCTCACTGCATTATAGGCACTTTTGTAAGCCACTTTAATTTCTTTTGGATACAAGATGCAAGATGACACAATAATTATCAATATTAAAAAAAGAGTACAGATGATAGGTGAGAAAAATTCAACTTAGAATTTGTGTTATCTACTGATTTGTTCTGTGACCATTGCATGTCCCGAAACCACTCAGGGTCCAAGTTTTCTAGTTTAAAAAATGTGAGAATACATGGGCTTCTCTTCTCTTCAGTAAGAATAATTGTCACTTATAGAGTATTTCCCCTACAACCAGAAATTCTGAGTGATAGAATCATCTTCCTTGACAGAAAGGCACTTTGTGAATGTTATGTGCTCTCTCTTTTTTTCTTTGAATTTTAATATTTTTTTCACTATTACTCTTAGCATTTCAAAGAATCCAACCAATCTGGATTTGAATCCCAGATCTGCTACTTACCAAATGTTTGATGTTAAGCAAGTAAAATAATGTTGTTAAATAAGTAATAACACTTCTTTAAATTTTTGTCAGAGAAAAGTTACTCAATAAAATGAGTTTGGGAGATCATTTGAAAAAAAAATGTGAGGATTCAATTAGAACAAAAATGGCTCTTGTGTGCCCCTCATCCCACTTGTCCCATCTAGACAGTATTAAAGTCCTTGGCTTTTTCCCTCTAAGGTTAGACCGGGCCTCAGAATCTTTCTTCATTCCCAGGCAGCTCATAAACACCAATCCACTGATGGTGTCATCTGAGGCCAAAATATTTGCCATCCCTTGACTATGATTGTAAATTGCTAGGTTTTTATAATATCACAGTATAACGATGGGAACTTTTGGCCAATCCTCTTATTTCACAGATGAAAAAACTGAGGCCCAGAAAGAGTGACTGGCATAACATCACACCACCTAGTAAGCTACAGGCCGAAACCAGTCTTCTTTCAGTAATTTTAATGAAGTAATTGTCTTTGCTGTTATAATCCTTCCTGTATGTGATCATTGAGCTCTGGTTTGGAATTGTTCTTCTAAATACATGCAATTGAACTTTCTGATTTTTTTTGAATTTTGTTTTCTAACAAACAGATGGGACACAACTACTTGAATTTACATTTTCTGTATAATGTAATCTGACGTTCAGTGGACCACCACTGACATATGGGAATTTAGCAATTAGGCAAAAACAATTACCTTAATATTGTGAAATTGGAACTTTAACCTGCTTATGAATAAATGAATGTTTTCTATTTGGTGGCTTGTCAAAAAAAAGAAAAAAAAAAGACATAACTCTTAGTGAGCATTCCCCGGTTTGCTTAGCCATTCTGAGTATTGTCCCTGTGTTCTGTTACTCTTGTATTATTTTCCTCTTCTGGCCCATGAGCCCTGATTTTTCAACAGCTGGGGGAGTGCAGCCTCAGAATCCTAGAGCTGCAAGGTTTTCTAAGAGGTCTACTGATCTGGTCCTAGGAGTCCAGGAGATGAACTTAGTCAACCAACAGAAAACTTCTAAACTTCTTCTGAGTGAACTCAATAGACACAGACCAGATCAGGATTTTATATCCTTCTTTGGTACAGATATCTGTTTTAGTTTATGAACTCCCTTTAGGCGGCACTCATTGCATTGTGCTGCAATTCTTCGTTCACCTGTTTTTCTCCCCTTGGAAGTACTTGAGGAAAGGAATGCATATTTATCATCTTGTAGAGCACCCAGCACATAGTAGGGGCTTGATAAATGCCCATTGTTCCATACATGGTGCAGGTGGTGACTGGAATATTCTACTTTGTTATAAAGCATAGTGGAAGCCTATATCCTTTTGTTTTGCCCCTTCAGAAGGGCCCACATCCCCAGTACAGGGACTAATACAAATTGACCAATCAGGTTGGTCTTGTTGAATGAAATGTGTGTTGAATGAATAGGTGAATAAAAGATGATTTCACACCTCTTAAAAGTCAACTCACACATTCCTTCTTGTGTTATCCTTTATTTTCCCAACTTGTATTGATGTATTTAAGACATTTTTCCCCATATAAACCTGTTCATGCCCTGTTAAACTTCAAAATATTAGTCAACTAGGAGATATAATAGGCAAAGAATCCCAATTATGTCATTGCTTCTCATGCTGTGGCCTTTCCTTACATTGCCAATTAAATTTAACAAGCAATCTTGAGGATCTCTGTGTGCAGGGCGCAGGTTATGGGGCAGATATTTAAAGATTTATGCGGGGAGGAATGACTTGTCCAAACACCCACAGCCTGTCACCTCCTCAATGTGACCAGTCCTTACTGACTCCTTGACAATTAGCCTGTTTCCTCCCATGTCTGGGCTTCCTCTCCTGCTGTTCCTCTGCCTAAGCAGTGAAGCATCCTGCTGGCTATTCAGTCACATATCCTGGGTTTGAATTCTGACTGCTACTATCTAGTTGTGTGATCTTGGACAAGTTACTTAATCTCTGACTCTCAGTTTCTTTGTCTATAAAATGGGCATAATTATACTTCACAGGGTTGTTGGGAGGAGGAAATGAAATAATGCGCATCAAGTGCTAACCAGAGCACCTGGCACACAGTGAATGCCAGGTGTTTTCATTATTAGTGTAAACACACCTTCACTCTCCGTTTCCTCATCCCTACCCCATCTTCAAGGCCCAGCTCAAAGGCTGCTGCCTCTATGAAGATTTCTCTGATGCCTGCCAAAGTGATCTTTCCCTTTCCAAGTATCTTTTATGTTCACTCATTCCACCTCACAGTCACTCTGCCTCACAGTCACTCCCTCGTTACATGGCACTATGCTATTCTCCAGTGGCCTGTGGTACACAGTTTAGCACTTGGAAATGAAGAAGTTCAACAGCATCCTGCCTTGTTCATCATATAATTATTCCCTGAATTTGTCTTCTCCTCAGACAACATCTAAGTACCATGTGGGCAAGGACTGTGTAAGGCAAAACACAGGATCTTTAAAAACACAACTGAAGGAGCTGGGCCATGCCTTATCTTTCTCTCTCTCTCTCCAATTTTCTTCTCATGTTAACTCCTGCTTTCAGTTAGCTTTCTGATTTAAATGAGCCCATTTTTCTTTTAAGAGGCTGCCACAGTCAATTTCTGGGCATAAAACACTGTGACAGTTACTGGTTTGTGAAGGTTTTCTGTACCAGATTCACCCGTCTCCTCAGTCAAAAGGCTCAGTGTTCTGCACAGCTGTATGGAATTGGCATTTCTATATTAGCTACATCAAAGCACCTTGAGAAATAGCCAAGTCCAGGGTCTTTATCCATTCACTCAGACAGTTCTAGGAAAATTGCCTCGAAGACTTGTCAGCTAACTGTGGGCTATGCAGGACAGAGAGCTGCTTGCACAGTGTTAGTGGGGATCTCATCCCCTGCTTCACCCAGAGTTTCCTGGCCCTCAGCTCAAGATATCCCAGCAAACTGTGAAAGGAATTACACACACAGATTCCATAGAGTGGTTATGTTTTGGGATGGAGGGTTGGGAGAGAGAAGGGACACGGGAAGGGGAAGAGTAAAAGGAGCTTTCCAAAACAATGCTAACATTCTCTCTCTTTAACTTGTTAGTGCTTACTTGGGTGTTGGTTGTATTGTTATTTTTTTATACTTTCCAATGTAACAATTTTGTATGTACTTAATATATAATTTTTTAATGTAGAAAAACTGGGAACTATAATCCTATTGAATATTATTTATTCCCTTGCCATCTTATTCCTGCATTCAAAATGCAGAGTCATCCAAGAATTCTAAACTTACTATGGAAAGGTCATCTGGTGATGCCCACCTAGTCAGCTTAGTTTTCACTACCAATTCCTAGGATTCTATCGGAGGTGCCTCAAGCACCATCCCAAGGGGCAAAGAGAAGTCAGTAGGTGGAGCCTGGGCTCATCACTCCTTTCAACCACATTTGATTCTGTTTTACATATTAAGATTCCAGGTAAGAAATGGTTAAAGAGCCAGGAGGGAGGTCAGAATAGCTCTTTTCTAATTTTCAAAGAGTATCAAATGAAATTAGGCTGATGTTTATGGCTTCGAAGGGAGACTGAGGATAAATGGGTAAAAGTTCTTGGGAGATAGGATTGAGTTGCTACAGGTAGGGTAACTCTACATCGTAGTTCGCTTGAGGTAACCCAAGTTCATGGCTTTATGCCTGCTGCCCCGGGTGGTTACAAACAGCACCTTCTTTCACTCTCTAAGTGTACCAGTTTGAATAATAAATTGTAAGGTCACTCCAGTTACAAGGAATACTTTTCTAACAGTTATATCTAAGATTACAAAGAGCTAGTTCCCAAAGCTGGAGCAAGAAGTGAAATAAATGATGAGGACCAATTAAGGAGCTTTCTTGATCAATTGTTTTTGAACTTTTTTTTTAAGTAGAATTTTTTTCTGGTTCTTTAACTGTTTCCCCTGAAGCATAGTTTGCAGATTCCTCACCTCTTGGTCTCTCTGCTCTTGATATGTTTCCATTTTTCTCCCAGAGTCTCCAGAAACAAAAATGATAATTCAATTGTGGTCTACTCAGAGTGGATTGAAGAGGCTTTCAGAATTGTAGAATGTTTGTATTAGAAGGAAATGAAAGACCATCAAGCTCATCCCAATAGGAGCAGGAATATGGTGAACTCTTACGTTGGGCCCTTACATTAGAATCGCTAGAGGGTTTGCTGTGCATACGTATTTCTAGGCCTGTCCTGAGAGATTCTTATTAGGTTGTTCTGGGATGAAACCTGGGGAGCTGAATTTAAACAATATCTTCGGTGTTCTGTTGCTTGGCCATTTTTGGGAATCCTCAGGGAGCCCACTGGTTCCCCAGTAATGGGCCATGACTCCCAAGGGTGTATAGGATATGTCGTTATTTTAGTTATTCTAAATACTACCTTTTTTCTTATCAAATAAGTATCATTTTTCTTCCTCATATTTATATTTATCAAATCTGTAGATGCTATTGTAATTAATAAAATACATGTTTAAAAGTTATCCAATTCATTATAGCTATTTGTCTTTGTTTTTTTGTTTGTTTTTTGTCTTTGTTTTTTTCTTAACAAGTAAGTACTACTGAGAATATAAACTTTATCACGTATATGTCTAACTTGCTTTATTTATAATTAATTGGGTTCTTACACTCTAATAGGATGAAAACTTTATATAATTCATTTAACTTTACAGATAAAGCCATATAAACCAAAACCAAGGTCATGGCCAGAGGTGTCCTGGTAAATGTCTAATAAACAGCTGTCTGTGGAAGGTTGGGGAGAGAAGTGGAGGGTAGGGGGAGGGAGTAAAGAAATCCCTGATCTGTAAAGTTTATCACTTTCTGTAGTGTAAATATTTTTACCATGGCTGCCAACCTGCCTTTATTCAATGAGGATTTGGGAAAAGAGCCGCGATTGACTCTTGTTGAACTAGTGCAAGCTGGCTCCAGCAGACCCCTGGGCCAACTGAAAATCTAGTTCTCATGACTCCTAGTTTAGTGGTCTTTTCATTACTCTACAAATAAAGCTGGCATGGTAAGAAGTCCTGGTAGCACATTATTTGTAGAATCATGGGCTATCATTTTGTATTCGAATTCCAGAGCCACACCAATGTAAAATCATCCATATCTGAATTCCTGTGGATGTTCCTCTTGCCTCCATGACACCTTGTTCTGACCTTATAGTTGCCAATTCTGGCTTTCCAGAAAGTTTCCATGGGCTTTTGTGCCTCCTTAGCCTAGTTCTTTCGTGACAATCTAATATATCTTCAGGGTAGCCCCTCACTAGGACTCCACTTTGGTGAGGGTCAGCCCGCTTAACTATAACTTTAAGGTTCTATCAGATCTGGTTTCTCAAGGATCATGTGATGACTTTGACAAGCATCATTATCATAGACTCTGTTAATTTTTAACAGCGCTCCTTAATTCAGTGCTTTCCAAAATGGCTTCTAAAAAGCAGTAGTCATTATAGATGTTAAGTGAACAAAAGGGTTTCATGTTCAGATATGAATGGGAAATGTGGCATACTACTATCTTATAGCTACTCCCCTCTCCCCACCATGCTGAAGAATCACAGTCTGTTTTCACAAATTAATGACTGAGCAATATTTCAGAGAGAAATATACTTACTTTGGTCTGATTTAGCTTTTCCAAAATTTATTCAAACATGGACTTCATCACTGATCCTTATTTAAATCCCATGAAATATGCTTAGTGAAATACGGAACTAACAGTTCATAGTAACATCTACCTTATGGCATTTCAAAATCCGTATTCCATGTTGGATTACTTCTTATTTCCCCATGTCTGAATGATGGCCACCTGGCACCACTTGATTTGCTGATGGGAAAAGATTGATGTATTCTGAGGTCAGTGATTGGCCCAGCTCTTCAGGTTTCAGTGGCCAGCTCTGTCTTCCAGGGTCCCTCCTACTTTCCGGTTGGACCCTGCATAAAAGAATGGTCTTTAATATACAAAACCTTTCTCATATGAAAGAACAAACAGACAACTTCCGTTTTTCTTCCTCATACATACTTGACTAGAATGGGTGGCATAGAATGGGTAGCTGTGAGTGAGGATAAGGAAGTATGGGTAGAAGGAAGAAGGATAATAGGGGACCTTGATAGTCAGGCAGAGGAATTTATTTTTTTATTTTTTAATTTGGCCACACCTTGTGGGATCTTAGTTCCTTGAACGGGGATTGAACCCGCACCCTCGGCAGTGAAAGCGCGGAGTCCTAACCCCTGGACCGCCAGGGAATTCCCAGGCATAGGAATTTAAATGTGAAGATTTTAAGAAACAGGACATGGAACAGCTGCCCTCTTCTGTTTGAGCAGCTCCTTCAAGGGAGAGAAGTCGTGCTTTGATTGAATCAGCTCATTTAGAATGTGTTTCTTTCTTTTCCTTAGATAATAGCATGGCTTTAAATCTGAGCAGCAGCACCTAATGTGACCCAGGTGGGCTTTTGTAAACCTCTTACTGCTATTATACTCTTGCATTGGTAACCCTTGACTTCTTTACCTCTTTCTCAAGTGGTGCCCCTGTGCTTGATTCATTGCAACTGTGCTCTCTGGTACTTAGCCTCAGGTCCCATGGCGATAGTTATGAATTTCTTCATTGAACAGTGTGATATCCTTGGAGAATCAAACCTGCCCCAAAGGAACAATAAGGTTACTAGTTTTTTGTTTTTTGTTTTTTTTTCATGAATGCCCAGTGGAATTATATCCTTGCTTTGAATTTCTCTCTGATAACACTTCCTGTCTTTGGGAAATATCTGTTCTGCAATTGGTTAAATCTATATCTGCAGAGGATAGAAACGCTTTGCCACCCACGATTGCTCTGAAGATATTTCCTTGTCCCAAGAGCCAATGAGAGAAATGTGAGAACCTTTTAATGCTGCCTTCTTCCGCCACCTCAGTGGATCGCCAGACATGGGACTTCCCTGGTGGCGCAGTGGTTAATAATCCACCTGCCAATGCAGGGGACACGGGTTCGATCCCTGCTCTGGGAAGATCCCACATGCCGCGGGGCAACTAAGCCCGTGCACCACGACTATTGAGCCCACATACCACAACTACTGAAGCCGGCGTTCCTAGAGCCCGTGCTCCGCAACAAGAGAAGCCACTGCAATGAGAAGCCCGCTCACCACAGCGAAGAGTAGCCCCCGTTCGCCGCAGCTAGAGAAAGCACGTGCACAGCAATGAAGACACAATGCAGTCAAATAAATAAATAAATAATCAAACAAATAAATAAATTAAGAAAAAGATTGCCAGACATTTCACCTACAGCCCACTCACTCACTTCTTATTCTAACATTCAGAACTTCTCCAGTCTAATGTCGTTACTTTCTGTGTGTACCTGCTTTTACAATATAGCAGGGTCATGATATGCTCGTCTGCTTATGGGACTTCCTGGGACTTTGCTCTTTTACTCAAACCTGCTGGCAGATTTGATAAGACAACTGATTCTTTACAAAAAGACACTTAATTTGGAGAGTATATGTTGAAACCTTCTTAATCTTTTTGTTCCCTTGTGACTTAGCTGTTTCTAGGAACTCCCAGTGGAACTTAGAAGGAGACCATGGCTGGAGTTCCTAAGTGGTTATAAACTGTTGAGTCTCGTACTCCCCAGTGACTAGCTGAGCTGAATACACAGGTGTACTCGGTTCACTGAGCATACAGGTGTTTTGCATAGATTTTAATTATTCCTATGTTTTCTCTACCTTCTTATCCCTGGTCCTATATTACAGTTGGCCTTCCCACCCATAATGCATCTGTAGGCACCAAGATGGCTCCATCTAGAAGGTATGTTCCTGGTAAGGGCTCAAGGCCCTCTTTCATTTATACTGTGCCTCTTGCTTCTTGTTCATCTCTCTGATACTTTGATCTCTGACGTTTTCATGTGGTGCTCGTCATTTCTTTTGGGCTCTGTGTTTTTTTGACCATTTGGATTCTTCTCTGGCTTATGAACAGTTTTCTGTCATAAGCTCTTTGCTGGGCATACTCTCTGATTTATATACTCCTCAAAATTTCGGATGAATGATGCTCATAATCTCCCTGACCTTTGTGAAAGCCTACTAGCTGGGCTGGGCTCCTTAAACTAGGGAGGAGGGAGTTTTGAAATTTTATTTGAAATCCAAAGTCCTTGGTCCTTCACCTATTGCAGCCAGGGACAGCGGATGAGACCATCAAGATACTATGATAATGGAGGTCTTGTGGTCCTGGTGGCACTCATGGCTCAGCTTGCAGAGATACGGTTGGAGCTACTGAGGCTTCATTTGCACACATTCTGGGATGAAACCTCTACCTTCCTCACCCTCATAATGCTATTGATCCTGCTGCCAAAGAAGTCCAAGTGGGAGTCTAACGAAACTGCCAGGCATCTGTCTGCAAGTTCATTTTCATGTGTAAATTCAGGGTTTTGGGTCCTATGAACACTACATTGTCTTCTGTTTGTTGGGGGATGGGGAGCTGAGCAATATATGATTCCCCTCCAATAGCCTGGCAGTATCCCTTTGTGGTGTTGTACCAAGTTCTAGCCTGTCTTATGATTGACATGGTTTCTGGGCTCAAATGGAATTGACGTGAGCAATGCCCTTATCTAGCTGAAGAGGTAGAAGATTGGCTTTCCTATTGTGATCCTTTATGTCCTTTTGTTTAACTCTTCTGCTTAACATCCTTAATTCTTCACTTTAGGGTAGGGCCATCTGCTGTCATTTTGTATTCTTTTTGGTTGAAGGATTTTTATAGGCCGCTTTGTGACTGGGTTATAAATAATCACCTGTTTGCCATATGGGGCTGTATGTAGCTCATCTTTGATGTATGGATGCTGGGCAGTGGGGAGGAAACGTTTGACTTTAAGTGATAGCCTTGGTGCTGAGATAGCTGAAGCACTTGGGTCCATCTGGAAGCATTTAAATGGCTAATTGGCAGATGCTGTGCATCCCATGATAAGGAACCCAGGAGAAGTTGCGAATATGAGAGGGCCCTCATTTAGAAACATCAAATACTCCTCCTCTGACTTCTTTGCTAGGTTCTTTAAATTACAGGGTAATGAAAGAAGTGAGAAGAAGCTAAATCGGGAGTGGGTTGCAAAAGACATTTTTTCAATAGAAGTTTCTGTTTATCGAAATAATTACAGATTTACCTGCAGTTGTAAGAAATAATATAGAATGATCCCTTGTATACTTTTCTCTTTATCCACCAGTGGTAACATTTTGAAAAATTACAGTGTAATATCACAGCCAAGATAGTCACATTGATACAATTCACTGATCGTTAGATTTCCCCAGTTTCACCTGTCGTTCCTATATCTCTGTGTCTCTGTATGTACTAAATTCTATGCAGTTTTATCACCTGCGTAGGTTTGTGTATCCACCGCCAGTCAAGATACTGAACAATTCCAACACTATTAGTATCTCTCCCTGCTCTTTTATGGCCACACTGACTGCGTCCTGTCCCCATTTCATAGCTCCTCCAGTCCCAAACTTTGACAACTACTAATCTGTCTTCCATTTCTAAAATTTTGTCAATTCAAAAATGTCATACAAGTGGAATCATACAGTATGTAACCTTTCAGGATAGGCTTTTTTGCTGTCTAATTCCCTGGAGATTCATCTAAGTTTTGCGTGTATCAGTTTATCTAAGTATTGCGTGTATCAATAGTTCATTGCTTTTTATTGCTGACTAGTATTCCATGGTATGTATGTACTACAGTTTATTTAACCATTCATTCCTTGAAGGACATCTGAGCTGACTCCTGTTTTGGGTTATTACAAATAAAGCTACTATAAACATTCATGTAGCAGACTTTTTGTATGGATTTAACTTTTCATTGCCCTAGGACAGATACTCAGGGGTGACTTTTCTGGGTCATATAGTAGTTGCATGTTTAGTTTTTAAGAAACTGCCGAACTTTTTTTTTCTCAGAATGTTTATCATTTTACATTCCCACTGCTTCATTGCTGGCATTTCGGTGTTTTCATTATTTTTTATTGTAGCCATTCTGACAGATGTGTGGTGAGACCTCACTGTGGTTTCAGTTTGCATTTATAATGGTTAATAATGTTGAACAACTTTTCATGTGCTTATTTGCCATTTGCATATCTTTTTCACTGAAATGTCTCTTCATTTTCTTTGTCTCTTGCACATTGTCTAATTGTATTATTTTCTGTTGAGTTTTGAGAATTCTTTATATATTTTGGATACTAGTTTTTGTCACATATGTAGTCTGCAAATATTTTCTTCCTGTCTGTAACTCGTCACTTCATGTTCTACATGTGGGCTTTCACAGAATAAAAAAGTATTTCATTTTGATGAGGTTCAATTGATCAGTTTGTCCTTTTATAGATCA
This sequence comes from Balaenoptera musculus, assembly GCF_009873245.2. Taxonomy (NCBI): domain Eukaryota; kingdom Metazoa; phylum Chordata; class Mammalia; order Artiodactyla; family Balaenopteridae; genus Balaenoptera; species Balaenoptera musculus. Next base: position 40,421,436 of record NC_045790.1, on the reverse strand, counting down.
TAATCTTAATGTGAAGTCTGCATAGCCCTAGTTCTCAAAGATTTCCCCTGTTTGTTTTTTGTTTTCTGGTTTGTTTCATAGTTAAGTCTATGATCCATTTTGAGTTAATTTTTATATAAAGTATAATAAGGTTTAGGTTAAAATTAATTTTTAAGATTTTTTGCCAATGGATATCCAGTTGCTCTAGAATATTTACTGAAAAAGGTGATTCAGTGTAAAAAAAGGCCTAAATTATATTAGTGTCAGGAAAACGTTATCCTTCAATCTGGGCTTTAGATGCTACTATGCTACTCTGTAGTGCCCGTGTTCATTGTGAGGTTTTTAAAGGTCTGTAAGATCTTGTAAAGGAAGGTTCTGATTTACTTTGTACTTTATGGAGGACATTACTTGTAAGGGTTTCAGTGACTTGAAGCTCAGGCCAGGGGTGGCTTGGTAATCATTCACTGTAGAACATTACCCTTTCATCAGAAGATTGAGTAGAATGAGATGAAAGCCTCGTTCTAATTTCAGAAGACCAGAAAGGCCTTGAAGTCCACTGCATGATCAATAGCACAGGCAAACAGACCTCTAGCTTCAGGGCCTGTGGAAGCCAGTTCATCCTCCAAGGGACAGGTCTCTGTAGCCTCTATGTCTCAGAGGGGACAGAACAGCATCAGCTAGTTGACCAGCCAGTAGAATAAAACATTCTCTCCAGGATGCTGCTTATGTTTTAGGGTCTCCAGGATGTCAGCAAACTAATTCATCCTAGTCTAAATGATCCCGGCTCCTCTGTTACCTCCAATTCAAAGGTCTTTCCTCTCACTCAGCTGTCACAATAAAGTTTGGCAGGAGTGTATTTTTCAACTCTAATGCTAAAAATTTCCGTAGCAGTCAAACAAAACACACGCCACTACTGGCCAAAAATCAAGAAATACCTTTTCTCAGAAAGCTCTTCATTTCATTGACCTTTGGACAACTGCAGTTCAGCTACAAGTGCCCAGGGAGTAGTGAGCTATGGGAGAAATGATACTAGATTACAGCTAACAGGTCAGGAATAGAGTCTAGTCCTCATTGGCTGGGGAACCTTAGGTAGAGCCTCTGACCTCTCTGGACTTCGGTTTCACTTTCCTCAAAATGGCAATAAGACTTGTCTTACCTACTTCACTGTGCCATTGTGAGGCTCAAATTAGACGTAAGTGTGACAGTTCTTTGAACACCTCACAGTTTTCCAGATTGAGAATGGCCCAGATGTGTGCAACAGAAGGCTTCCCTGGGTACTCGAGCCCTGACTGCTGTCTCCCCACTCTCCCGCTGCAGCCTGGGCTAATTAAAAAAAAAAAAACAAAACCTTAAAACTAATCTTGAGGTCAAGAGCTTGAACACAGTGTCTGCTGTCTAAGTGTTCAATAAATCCTAGCTGTCATAATTCTGTCATATTTCCTTGTACCTTACCACCTTCTGGATGACAAAGCTTGGTTGTGGGCTGTGATATAGATGGCCGACCATCTGCTAGATAGCTGTGCTCCCTTCTGTAGCACACGGTTCTTACAGGGAAGTGCTGGCCACCATTGACCACATTTCCAGAACGCTCTTGCAGTTAGGCATGGCCATGTGGTTGGGTTTTAGCCAAAGGCATATGAGTGAAAGTGATGTACGCTACTTGAAGACCTGACCCCGAGAACTCCCATGATGCTCTATGCTCTTGTCCCCTTCCTGCTGCCTGGAATGGTGGTGATTCCCCAGGAGGCTCTAGAAGGAATGTATAGAAAAAAGCAGAGCTTCCATCAGTCTCCCTGACATGCCTGAATGTCTACACAGAGGAGGACCGCTCTGCTAATCTGTTTACCTGCCTAAGAAACCTTACTTGAGTACGAAATATACTTCTGTGGGGTCTGACTAATTGCGTATTTTTATTTATACATTTTTGACAGCAGTTAGCCTCTCCTAAGTAAGTCACGGTTTGCTTTCTCATTTTCTATGTGAACATGTTGTGGACATGTTGAGGGACTCTAGACATATGACATATTGTACTTTGCTCTTATTTTTCCCTTATGACATGTACAAATCAAATTACACAGAGCGATAGTGTCTTTGGTTCAAGTAAATCAATCAGAACAACTTTTTATAATATAGTCTTTGAAGACTACATTTTTCTAGAGTTGACTTTTTTAAGTAAAATGAGTGTAACCCACAGATGTTAGCCACAGCAATTTTTGAGCTATGAAGAAGGCATTTTCTCTCCAGAAGGAATTTACCTAATCAAATTTTCTTAATATGGCCCACATTTGGTGCAGTCACCGAAACTGTAAACTCCTCTGTCTTTATTTTTTATTCCCCCCTGGGTTTGTCAAACACAATGCCACTGCTGGCCCTTTAGATACGTTAGAAATCTTTATTTGAACAAACAAACAAAACCCTAGGGCTCGGAAATGCTAAATATCACATGGGCATTTGAGTGTTGTTGTCACCTCAGCCTTTGAAGCCAAAGGGATGCAGGCTTAGGTCCAATTTTACCTTCAGCAGATCAGTCATGAACCAGTGAAAACTGACCTAAAGACTCGGTTTCCTCAGCTGAAAGAAGAACTAATAATAGTAATGTGGGATACATGGCATAATACATACAGATTGCAGATTGCTTAAAATGCACCCAGTGAAAGTCAGCTGTTCTGTTTATAAGCACTCTTTGTTAATAACTGCACCAACAACAATTTTAAAACATTTCTGCCTCTTTATTAAAATGAAACGATTTTGCTGTATAAGGACGGTTATACGACCAGCCATAAAACAAGCAAGTCTACCAGGAGACTCCTATCTGGATGGTGACCAGTGGTATATATAATTGTATGTGTGTGCGTGTGTATTTGTGTGTGTATGAGAGAAACAATGAAAATGCACACGGTAGACAATGGAACAAAGTCTCTGAAATATTGGAAGAAAAAAAAAAACAACTTTCCACCCAGAATGCCATACCCAAATGAATTTTTACCTTAAAAACAAATTTTCTTTATCACTCTCTTAATTTCTTTGTGCAGATCTGAAGATCTTTGGCCTGATATCATATTCCTGCTGCCTGAGGAATTTTAACATTTCTGTAGTCCGGATCTTCTGACCATGAATTTTCTCAGTGTTGTGTTTGTCTGAAAGTCTTTATTTTGGCTTAATTATTGCCCAGTGTAGTTATACCAAGCACTCTGCACTCTGCACTGGGAGGAGGTCCCATCACTACAGCAGGGTGAAAATTGCCCCAAAGCACACGGCTATAGATTCTATAGATTCTACTTATATCTCTTGCTTCTTGTCCCCTAGAATGTCAGTCCCATGAGAACAGGAATGTTCTCAGCACTTAGTGCAGGACCTCATCTCAGCCACCCTTTCCTCTGCAGACACCATCCTCCTTGGTGGCAGCTGTATCCTGGTCCTCCTTTGGCCCCTCGGCTGTTCCCACCATTACCTCCAGGGCCTTCACCATCTGTCACTGCCACCCACCCCTATCACACCCTTGTTGGTAGAAGGGTGATGTGACAAGGCTCTACTATCACATCCGCCCTCATGACAGCAAAGCGGCCAGCCACTGCCTATGGTGGTGAAGGTGGAGAGAGAGGAGGTGACGGGGTAGGAAGAGGACAGAGGTGGCCCAGGGCAGGACCACATCAGGGATGGGCAGGATGAAGAAGCTGAAGAGCTGAGGTTCCCTATTACTCCCTGGAGGCAGAAAATGACCTTCAGAAGGAGGAAATGGGACTGAGGGAGATGGTGGCACTGTGGTCAGAACCTGGTAGGGACAGGTGTGTGTATGTGTGTATGTATGTGTTTAACTTTAATAGAAATCATGGTAAGCTGATTGGCTGGAAACAAAACTTTTAAAATATTAAGGAGCTATTTACCAGGCAAAGGAAAGAGCCTCTAGACTAGTAGTAAAGAGGGTGTTAGTAATACTAAGTTGTAGTCTTGGACCTGCCTGGTGATTATGAGCTGTGTAACCTCTCTAAAGTCTCACTAAATCATCTGAAAGATGGAAAAAAACATTACCTACTGTAATGGTTTATTTGTTTTGTAGCAACTTGACTGGGCCATGGAATGCCCAGATATCTGGCTAAACATTTTTTCTGGGTGTGTCTGTGAGGGTGTTTCTGGGAGAAATGAGTATTTGAATTGGTGAACTGACTAAAACAGATGACCGACCCCCATGTGTGTGGGCACCACCCCACCTGTTGAGGACCCACATAGGACAAAAAGGTGGAGGAAGGTTGAGTTCTCTCCACCTGATGCTTGAGCTGAGACCTGGGTCTTCTGCCCTTTGACTGGAACTCTCACTATCAGTGCTCCCAGTTCTCAGGGCTTCAGGCTTGAACTGGAATTAAACCATGGGGCTACCAGTTCTCCACCTCTGAACTATACCATCACCCTTCCTGGCTCTCCAGCTAGGCAAGGGCAGGATGTGGGACTTCTCAGCTTCCATTATCCCATAAGCCAATTCCTTAAATATATATTCCTTATATATGTAGGCTGTTTCTTCTCTGGAGAACCCTGACTAATACACCTACCTTACATGACAATTAAATGATGTATCTAATACCCTTGTTCTGTACTTAGAACCCGGAAGTTACACAGTGAATGCTACTATTATTAACCACATAAACTTGGAAATCACCAAGAGTTTCCTCAAAATAGGATCTGTCTGTCTTTCTAATTTAAATAAAGAGGTCTACATATTCATGACCTCCATGCCTCTTTTGGGGTTTATCTACTCTTTGTGAAGTCCATGATTTAATTCCCTGGATTTTGAGTAGAAGCTCTCATTTGCATGCCAGCCAGACATAGATAAATGCATGTATAGAAAAAGCTTCAGTAGTCTTCAATGTATTCTAATTATTCATCTTGGTGATTTTGTTTCATGAAAAATTCCTTGAAGAATTGAACATCATCATCGTTTGTCTAAATCAAGTAAACTCAGAATGTTTGGTAGGCTATTTGCCTGTGCAAATAGAACTACTCTACTGTTACAGAAATAATAGAAAGAATAACTTAGCCCATATTAAGTCGCCTTCCTGTGTCAGACTTTTTTCCCCTCACGTTCAGCTTTTACGCTTTACCAAACTTGAATTTTTAAAGCACACATCGGAGTGTGTCTCATCTCCAACCCAGACCCCCCAGGGGCTCCCCACTGTCAGATGGCTTGGTCTGACATGCCTGCCACACCCTTCCAGCCTCAACTCTTACAATGCCCCTCAGAGACCTTATGTTCTAGAGAAACTGAGACATACTTTATACCATGCCCCAAGCTTTCCCAGTGGGAATGTTTAAATTCTACCCATGCTTGAAGGCTCAGATAAAATGGCACTTCTTCCTTGAAGCTTTCTCTAATTCCCATTCACCAAATCCAAATTATCACAGAACTTTATTTTACCTGTCTTGTGTCATATTGTACCTGCCTGTTTGTTTGCCTACCTGCCTTCCTCCTTTCCTAGCTCCCTCCCTCCCTCACCATGTACACCTACTATGTGTCACATGCTGAACATGCAGCAAGGAATAAAGCAGGAAGGATCCATGTTCTTGTGGATGTGGGGAAAGACAGCCCCTAATCAACCAAAAAGTAAATTTATAATTACAAAAGTAGTTGACTACTGCCTAGGAAAGTACAAAGGACCATAAGCTAGCAGAACAGAGGAATGCATTTAGAATTTTAAGTAGGGAAAGAAATTTTGGTCAGGGAGGTGGTACAGACCTGGTATAACATATAGGAAGGTGCTAACAAAGGACGCCAATAGACATCATACATTCAGGTGTCCTAGCCCCCAACCTACAGCAAAATAATTATGATCTCCTGGAGGATTTATTAAAAAACTGACATCATTTTCTTTGGTGCTCATCCATCTGCCCAAGAGCAGAACACCTTGATTAGCCCTTAGGTGTTCATCAATTTATCCAAAATTTACTGTTCTCAAACTCTCTATGGTTTTCCCTTCTCCCTTCTTTTCTCCTATGAATCCTGATACTGTTTTTACTAAATGAAATCAATTAATAATAATTACTAAGTTATTTTTTGTTTCCTTTGCATATAAGTAAATGACATGTTAATAGATATCTACCTGTCTTGGTTTTTTTTTTCTTTTTGGCAGAAATTACTGTTTACTGAACTTTGTTTATGTACCAGTGTTGTGCTAAGAGGTTTAAATATATTCTAATTCTCACAACAAAACTCTAAGGTCAAACATTATTCTTTTATCATCAAAATGGAAACTAAAACACAGAAAGGTAAATCAAGAGGGGACCAATATTTGAATGTTCTATTTGATTCCAAAACCTGTGCTTTTAACCACGATGCCATACCATTCCCAGGTGTACAGGTTTCTTGAAGGGAAGAAAAATATTTCATCCATAGTGAGTCCTGACATGTGAGATGGAAAATCAGGTGGGATAAACACACTTGTTATCATTATGTTTTAGAAATACAAAGGCTTGTGCTGATTCTCTGAAAACCAGACTCTCAATTTTAAGGACCCAAATCAGTCCAAATTCAGATACAAGTTTTCCATAATAACTAAAATAAGTCCAGCTTGTAAGCAATAACTCTAGATTTTTTCAAGAGAACTATTAGATGATATTGTAAATATATTTTCCTTGTTTTCTCTCAAAACTTTGACCAAATAGATTTTCTTTTTTTGCTTTTTTTTTTTAACATCTTTATTGGAGTATAATTGCTTTACAATGGTGTGTTAGTTTCTGCTTTATAACAAAGTAAATCAGCTATACATATACATATATCCCCATATCTCTTCCCTCTTGTGTCTCCCTCCCTCCCATTCTCCCTATCCCACCCCTCTAGGTGGTCACAAAGCACCAAGCTGATCTCCCTGTGCTATGCTGACCAAATAGATTTTAACCTATTTTTCTGTCTATCCAAGTATCTGTCTGCCTCTCTGCCTTCTTTCTTCTTTTCTTCCTTCTTTATTTCATTCCTTTTGTATTTCCTTTCTTTTCCTGTTTCCTTTCTTTTCCCCCTCCTTCTTTCATTCCTTCTCTTCTCCATGCATCCATCTTCTTTTCTCATTTAATACATGAATCAAGGAATGACAAAATAGTTGAAATTTCCAGAAATTCTAAGCATCCTTGCCTCCCACAAAAATGGTTCTCCATGCATTAGCATTCCCATAGCTGGATTCTAGAACTGGCATATGAGTTAGCTAAGTTGAATAGTTTGTGCATCTCTTGTTGAGGGTGATTTGTAGCTTTATTTAGAAAGGAGTTTTGTTTTCTATAAAAAAACAAAGGTACTGCTTGCTCCCCACTAGAGAGAATTTCTAAAGCCTTCTGAAAACATTCTACCATGAATGAAAAATAAGGCTAGATGATGAATAGGTGGACCTTGAAACCTTAAACACTGAGATCCTCATCTGAGCCCAAGCTCTGCTTCAGTAGAGTAACCTACTAACCTTAGTAACCTACTAACTTGGAAGTTAACCTTGATTAACTTCCAAGGTTTGACATTTCCTATTTCCATTCAAACCATAATATCTCTAAGGAAAAGCCACTTTGCTGTCATGTTGGTGCTGTGCTTCAAAAACTCAAAATGGTACAGACCGAAAGTAATCTTAAAAATTTGGTAACATGTACTTGCGAGTGTGTATTTAGCTGTACGCATGCAGGATGAAACTTAGACGTGATGGCATCAGAAGCAGCCTAGTGATGTGGCATCTCCTTAAAGCAATACTCTTTAAAGGGTTGTCCGACATGTAATTAGTAGTATAGGAGAGCATCTGACTTCCTATTAATAAAAGCTATTCCTCTCTTTACATTCAGAATAAGAGATTTATTAAATGTACTGGATAAAATATTTATAAAGCTTTTCATAACTATTTCTGTCTGTGGTTTTTAGCCATTCATAATTTAATAATGTTTCTTAGTTGCCTTCACTAAGGAAAGAAGTAACTTGCATGAATATGGCTGCAGGTTTGTTCAGAATATTAAGTTTAAAAGTATTTTTTCTTTTCTGTTTAATGCTGGCTAAACATTTCCAATTTTACTGTGGTTCTATTTCTTTATCTAGTTTTCCATTGTTGTTTAAACTGGAAACTTTCTTGGAGTGCACTTACATCATTTTGTTGTTGTTGGAGGGGTGGTGGTTGTTCTTTCTTTTTTTAATTGTATTTGATTTACAATGTCATTCATTTCTGCTGTACAGCAAAGTGATTCTCTTACACACACACACACACGTGTGTGTGTGTGTGTCTGTGTGTGTATATATATACATTCTTTTTAAAAATATTCTTTTCTATTACGGTTTATCACAGGATATTGAATATAGTTCCCCGTGCTATGCAATAGGACCTTGTTGTTTATCCATCCCATGTATAATAGTTTGCATCTGCCAACCCCAAACTCCCAGTCCTTCCCGCTCCCACCCCTCTCCTGCTTGGCAACCACAAGTCTGTTCTCTGTCTGTGGGTCCATTTCTGTTCCCTAGATAAGTTCATTTGTGTCATACTTTAGATTCTACGTATTGATGGCATATGCTATTTCTTTTTCGTCTGACTTACTTCTCTTAGTATGATCATCTCTCGTTCAAGCCATCTATGTTGCTGCCAATGACATTATTTCATTCTTTTTTTAAAATTTTATTTATTTATTTTTTTATCTTTATTGGAGTATAATTGCTTTACAATGTTGTGTTAGTTTCTGCTGTGCAACAAAGTGAACCAGCTATACATATACATGTATCCCCATATCTCCTCCCTCTTGCGTCTCCCTCCCACCCTCTCTATCCCACCCTCCCTATCCCACCCCTCTAGGTGGTCACAAAGCACCAAGCTGATCTCCCTGTGCTATGCAGCAGCTTCCCACTAGCCATCCATTTTACATTTGGTAGTGTATATATGTCCATGCCACTCTCTCACTTCATCCCAGCTTCCCCTTCCTCCCCCCCACCCCCCACCGTGTCCTCAAGTCCATCCTCTACATCTGCGTCTTTATTCCTGCCCTGCCCGTAGGTTCATCTTCATCTTCACTAGTACCGTTTTTTTAGATTCCATATATGTGTGTTAGCATATGGTATTTGTTTTTCTCTTTCTGACTTACTTCAGTCTGTATGACAGACTCTAGGTCCATCCACCTTATTACAAATAACTCAGTTTTGCTCCTTTTTATGGCTGAGTAATATTCCATTGTATATATGTGCCACATCTTTTTTCATCTGTCGATGGACATTTAGGTTGCTTCCATATCCTGGCTATTGTAAATAGTGCTGCAATGAACATTGTGGTACATGTATCTTTTTGAATTATGGTTTTTCTCAGGATTGCTGGGTCGTATGGTAGTTCTAGTTTTACTTTTTTAAGGAACCTCCATAGTGGCTGTATCAATTTACATTCCCACCAACTGTGCAGGATATTTCATTCTTTTTTATGGCAGAGTAATATTCCATTGTGTATATGTATACCACATCTTCTGTATCTATTCATCTGTTGATAGACATTTAGGTTGTTTCCATGTCTTGGCTATTGTGAATAGTGCTGCTATGAACATCAGGGGAATGCATTTAACTTTAAAAATTTAGATAAATAACATTACAATATAGCATGCAGTACATCATACTTTTTTCTGTGTTTCAGATTTTTCTTTGATTTTTGTTTGACTTTCAACTGACTACTCTCAGTGCTGATGGCTTGGCTCCATGTGCATGGAATAGAAGATTTTTACGTCTGTAAATTTACAGCCAACAATGAATATCTTCTTCCAATCTGAGTTTTTCCACTAATTTTAATTATTTGATCTGGTTTTGCAGAGCTGAGAGAAGTTTTCACACTTTTTCTCCCCTCACATGGCAAAGAGGTTTTCACGCCTATGGATTTATAGAAAGAAAGTTAAATCTGGCAGGATCCTCAGAGATCGTATGATCAGTCTCATTAGTTTTGCAGAAAAAAAGAAAATCAAGCTGAAACAGGTGATGTGAGGCCTCCTGAACCTCCTGAAAGAAGTCACCTGTTCTGTACACAGGAGGACGATGGTCGTGCTGTGGTCCTTTTGTGTTTCTCCTAGTTTTCAAGCTTCAGTGGCAGCCAGGGAGTTTTTAAAGCCTCAAGAGCTTTCTGAATGTCTCTGTTCTTTAATTCTGATGGAGCACCACCTTGCAGTCTGGGAGCCAGATGTGGGAGGAGATATAAATAGAGCTAGCCAAGAATTAGTTAAATACAGTGTAAATACTATGGAGAAGTAGAGTATATATAAAAAAAAAGCATTCGACCTTGTCAGGCAGATTGGGGAAAGCCTCCAAGAGGAAGGCTCATTTAAGCTGAAACCGCAGGATGATTTGGAATTGTCCAACCAAGGGAGGTGGTTTCATTAAGAGCACTAGCATGAGAATCATCCAGTTGTGCTTAGAACGTAAGGTTTGGGACCTTGGACTCTGAAGCTGACTGCCTGCCTGAGAGAAATTCCCTCCTTTAACAAGTTGTCTGTGTCTGTGGGCAAGACACTGATGTTCTCTGTTCCCTACCACTCTTTTCTGTAAAATTAGCATAATAATACTATTGGGGTATCATACTGTTATCATGCTATTATGACAATCACTTATAAGGCTTGATTGAAATAATGCCTTAAAGCACGTTCGTATAGTGCCTAACACTCAGAATAGGACAACTGCTGGCCATTATTAACCCAGAGCTTTGCAGATTACAAAACACTTTTATAGGCATCATATGTCATTTGATCACCATGCTTCCCTCTAGTACCCAGTCCTCAGTACCTCTGCTAATGGTACTATGATTATTTTTGGAGAAAACGAGTAAGCTCTGTGGCCCCCTAGTAGGGGCCAGGAGTGTCCCAGAGAGAGAGAACAGAGATAGAGCCTGGGTCTCAGGGTCTCAAAGAATATTCAAGAATCATCCTATCTAGACTGGAAGCATGTCAATATTTCAAATGCTAGTAGTATCTCAAGAAGAAAGGAAACACATTTAAGGGGCTAGGTTACATTAAGGATTTTGACAACATGACATTTACGGTTTAAGTGCCCCTCAGGAATCATGGCCTCAGACTGTTCAATAATGATGTAAAATGGGTGAGCAAACAATTTAAGTGTTACTCTAAGATAATCTCAGTAGGAGCACAATGTTGTAAATGTCCTCTCCACATCCCAGTTCTGTGAAGTAGCTGTTCGTTTTTGTCCATTTATTGCTTTACAGCTATAAGCCTTTGACTAAGTCGCTTAGCATCTTCTAACAATTTTTGAAAGATTTTCTGAGGAAATCCAACATGAGATGGCGTGGGCTATTATACTAACCAGAAAGGATGTGATTTCTATTGTAAAGAGCATCTTTTTCCACTGCACACATTGAACCTCTTTATGTCTGGTGTTATGGCTCATATGAGGGAAAGAATGGTGGCATTCATTGTCACAATTCTACAGCATTTAACATTGGTAGATGATTTTACTGTTGATAAAATACATTACCCACTTTATCACATTTGATTCTCCAAACAGCCTTTCCCAGTTTTTACTTAGTGAAACTGAGACGTGGAGATGTTTAAGCAAGTTCACGTAGTTGGTTAGTGACGGAGCCAGGACTTGAACCCAACTGTTTGGTCTCCAGATAGAGTGCTCTTGTCACTAAACTGATTTTTGCCTTGTTTGCAAAGCTTGCGTGTGAAGACAAGAGCAAACGTTTCAGAGTTGTAAGATTAGTGGATTGCAGAAGACCATCTTTCACAAGTGTGTCATGGAGGACTCCACTCAATGTAGATTCAGTTCCCAGGAAATATTAAGACTTCAGAGGCCACTGGTGAGCAAGAGAGACAATGTTGCAGCAGCCATTATGTGACCTACTGATCCCCTGGGAGGGAGGTGTTGGGGGTACAGAGTTAGACTTGGCCACGTGGCTCTATTACCCTTTCCACCCTGGGGAATTCCTCAGAGGCCAGGAGGCAAATATTCTCTGAAGGTCTTTGGGGGTTTCCAACCCTGTTGCAGCAGACAATTTCCAACCATTTCCCACTTAAGGCAGCCACTGACAAGTTGCTAATGATTCCCTTAGGGTCCCTCACTTCAGGCACTTTAAGGATTGTTTCACTAGAATTTGAATCAGGACACTTTTAAAAGAAAAAAAAAAATCCAGCTTGCTTTTTACCACCCTCCTTTGGGATTAAGTTAAGGAAACTAAAGCCATTATCTGCTCGTGGCTTTGCTGAATCAATGAATTTTACTCACTAGAAAGCTACACGAAGTAGTTCTTTTTCATGAAAAGATGGCATAGGCATTTTTGAGCCTTGAGTTCTGAAGAATACACAGAAAGCTCTCTCCCGCTGATAATTAGAGCTGGCATCAAGGCAGGGTACATGAGCAGTAGTGGAGCTTTTCCTTTTCTGACACATTGAGAGACAGAGGTACAGAAACTGTTTAAAGTAAAATAATAAAAAGAGGGGCGAGGTTAGGAAGGGATTAATAACATTTGGAAATCGCAGGAATGATGTGTTTTTCTTTGAATGTTGCTCTAAATTGTACCTTCTTTTCAACTGCTTGAGATACCTTTTGTTCAAAAGGAATACAGATTCAATAATCTTGCTTTTCTGGGGCAAACATAATGGACTGCACACATGGCTTAGGCTGAGCGGTCATACATAACCAGGCAAAGCTACCATATTTTTTAAAATCTAAGACTCCATTGATTCTCAGATGTACTATATTATATTAATGTATCACTGAGAGAGAGAAAAAAAATACTAGCAGTTGGCCACATCAGCCTCCTGTAACTTTGACTTGTGTCTTGTCTTTTTGATGGTATTCGTGATTTCTCCTGCCTTTATTTTATTGCTTGGCACTTGAGAGGCACGTCTTTTGCACACGTACCAGTAACAAAACAACATAGCTTCATTTACATCTTGGTTGTGGCTTCATCCAAAGAACATGTTTGTTGCCTTGTAAGAAAATGGGGAGTTTCAATCATTACTTTGACAATAAGTATTTGCTTCACAAACAATACCAAATTTACATGCAGTGGCTAATTTCAACAAAATGACTCTGTTTCAACAATAAACAATAGTATAGTCTTTTTGAGAGCTGACAAGTTAGGACATTTGATTTGTCATCACTGCCACTGGGCAACAATGATGATAAGACACATCCCAAATTTGGAAACGTTAAAATGTGAAAAAAAAAGTGTGACTTAGAATTGATGAACTGTGAGAGTTCATCAGCCTAAACAGCCAAGAGAGAAGACCATCCAGCTGTGGGAATTTCAGTTCCAATGACAAGAAAGAATCAAAGCAGTGAGCTAGTAAACCAGGAGGCCTTGACATTCCTCTCACCTTGATTAAACTTTAGACAGATTTCTTCATGACTGTGGGCCCTGACCTCCCTTTTCTTAGTGCAAATACTGTAGAGAATTGCAATTTCAAGTTCTTTCTCTGCCCCTTTGAGAGGTGAATTTTCTACAACCCAGAAGTGTCTTCTCGAGGACCATCCCTTTGAAATGTAATCATTCAAAGAGACAGCACCCCTACCTCTGTGCCTCTGTGGGAGGGTGGGAGCCTAAATTCTATAGGCGCCAATTGGCAAACACAGATGGCTTAATCACATTGATCAGTCTCCCTGCCCAGTCCTCCAGTATGTTTCCATTGGCTCACCCCATTTCTTAAGAATCACCCACCTTTTATTCAGCAGATTTGTTTCTTCTTGCTCCTCTATTGCAGTAGTCTTGAATAAAGTCTGCCTTGCCTGTTTAACTGATCCAGTGCAGTTTTTCTTTTATACTAAGAACTCAGTTCTAAAGAAATAGTCAGCATTAAAAGGATCCTTTATGCATACTTAGAAAGTCACAATTCAAAGTAGAATGCGCCTTTTTTAAAAAAAATTAATTAATTTATTTATTTTTGACTGTGTTGGGTCTTCGTTTCTGTACGAGGGCTTTCTCTAGTTGCGGCGAGCGGGGGCCACTCTTCATCGTGGTGCGCGGGTCTCTCACTATCGCGATCTCTCTTGTTGCGGAGCACAGGCTCCAGACGCGCAGGCTCAGTAGTTGTGGCTCACGGGCCCAGTTGCTCCATGGCATGTGGGATCTTCCCAGACCAGGGCTCGAACCCGTGTCCTCTGCATTGGCAGGTGGATTCTCAACCACTGCACCACCAGGGAAGCCCCGAATGTGCTTTTTTTAAATTCACATTCTTTGGTCTCCCACACAATTTGTATAGTTTATATGTTTTTGAGACTAAAATCCCTGTAATATATTTTCCCCTGTAGTATTTCCTTATTGTAAATGCTTCAGTGCAAGTGTGTTGAGAATTAAAATTCACAGAACTGTTCATTTTTATTGTTTTTAATCACAGGAGTCAAAGGGTTAAAGGATATTCTTTCTGATCCAAGTATCTAATTTTTCAGGCTCATATTCTGTGGCACAGAAATACAGCCTTTCTCAAGATCACATAGCTAGTTAATGGTCAACCAAAGACAATCCAGGGTTGTTTCCACTAGACCAATGACCCCCACACTGAGTTGAGCATTACACACCTGGAGAGTTTGAAAAAAATGTTGATGTACTTTAAAAAATCAGGGTCAGTTGATTCAGAATCTCTGGTTTTGGGTCTAGGCATTTGTGGTTTGTAAAAAGCACACAAAGTTTGTTTGTTTGTTTGTTTTTTAAAATGCATCTAAGATGCAGCCAGGTCTGAGAACCACCAGAATAAGCTTTCTCCCTATATGTAATATACTAAAACCAAGCGAGGAACTAGCTGCTATTTTATGTCCTGCACAGAGGAGCAGAGGCTAAATTGTAAATGCTTTTTAGCATTTTTGCACTCACCAATTCTCATCCTTAAAACATCCAGCACTTCTTAGTTATTTCTTCCATTGCTTTCTTGCCCTAGAATTGTGTAAGGTTGCATGTGGTACAACTGCTTGACTGGTTATGGTAGCTCACAGAACCTGGGAAGGTGGCCTTTGTGCCAAAGCAAATAGCACTTGATGTATCTTTGAAGCTGGTCTGTTTGCAGATTGGACTGTTAGGCACAGAGGGAAAGAGTTTTCAATGAATATTTCTATAATGTTACAAATCTACTAGACTGCTGGCTCACAAGTCTGTACAGGTGATAGGATATTTTTTTGCAGGTGAGATATGCTTCATGAGAATGAGCTCCTAGGAAGAAAGGAATTGTATAAATGCAAATAATTATTTTTATTATGCAAACAAATGATCCTAATACAGTAATAATAGCAATTAAAAAGAAAGCCAGGTCCCTATGCCCTAGAGAGCAACATCTTTGTAAGGAAATCTAACGAACTTTTTATAACTATTATTACATGCCTTAACTGCAAGATTTTGAGTAAGAACCAAACTTTTAAGTGGGTGTTGTTGTTGTTTTTAATCCATTAGATATAAATTAAACCAAACCAGGAGATTGAAGTGTTTCCTCCTTCTTCCTCCTACACCACTGTGGGCTTAACCTTAATTTGCTGATGTCTGCAGTATTTGTACAAGCACTGCTATCTTCTAGAGCAAAGGCAATGCTACTGCAATGATTCAGGGAAAGAACTAGAAACTATATATTTAAAAATCTTTCCTTTTATGAGCAATTTAAATTGGCAGGAAAAACACAATTAAGCAATTTCAAAGGTGTAATTTTATGGAGAGTTAAACACTACATCTCTAAACACTGTTTTTAAAAAGACATTGGTAATTAAGTTTTTCTATTTTTTATAGTTCTAATCTAGGGGAGACAGTGGTGAAGAAAATTGCCAAGAATGTGATTTTTTACAAAGTACAGTTTGAAAATTCCCATCCTAAAATGTTGAAACGGAAAAAGATGACAGTGACTAGAGATTTCAGATGTGGAAAAGAGCAGAGATATCCTCTTGGCATGGCTCTTAAGATCATTAACTAAGGGAGTCCTGCAAACTCCATCCCTCAGCTGCCAATGGGAAAATGTCGCAACTGCAAATTAGAGAGATCATGCTGGAGATACTGTAGAAGGAACAGGAAATTACCAGATGTCTTTAACCCTTCCATTTTCACACCCTATCTTTGTAACCTTCCAATACAAGGTTTCATTTTGTAGCTATCTCTGACAGCATCAAGATCTTCAATTACCCAGAGTAATGGGAACTCCTAGTTTTTGAGTCAGTTCCATTGCCCAGCTTTGCTCGTTGCAAAATTTTTTAGTGCATCAATGAAAATCTGATTCCATATTATTTTTTCCTGAAGTTGCCCCTCTTTATAAGTCTGTGTTCAGTGACATCAGATTAGAGCTTAAATCTGCCACAGTGAGATTGTTCACATCAAGGAAATCTGCAAAGGCTGCTGTTAATCTGGGAATCTTGGGAGATCTGGTTTTTAGGTCTTTGCCGGCACACCACTGTCTCTGGAACTAGCTGATAAGTCTGCTTCCTCATCTCTACAATGGGCTTTCAAACATATGAAGGTTTCCTCCCTGTCCCTCAGAAATCTAGGCCACACATGTTGGGAAGGACCCTGGTAGGGTCTCTAGCTCAGTCTAATTCTGGCAAGGGGCATGTGTCTTTATCTGCATGTGTATCTTCTTCCAGGATATATTGCTTATCTTATTAAGCTGTTTCAGTAATTAAACAAAATGATGCCTGCAAAATGCTCAGCCTTTCACATAGTAAGACCTTGGGTACTATTAGCTATTATTATCTTTAGGGTGAAGGTTTATTGTACCAGAACAACCTTTGTTTACTCCCCTCTCCTAGCTAAGGAGGTTAAAAGGTATACCATATAACGGCTTTTATTTTTTCCAAATTGTTTCTTCTTAAATTTGTGCAGTTCTGATTAGACACCAGGGCTAGGTATACGTTTATTTCCAACTTTAAATTGAATACAACATCCCATTAGGACACTTGATGGATTGTTAGAATGGGGACCTCAAAGTCTGTCTTGCTTTTCTCTTGCAAAGAGAGCTCCAATACAGTTGAAAATACTTGCTACAACATAATCTCTCATCCTGACAGCCTAATCTCTGGTCTGAGGAGAGACTGAGGAATGCATAGATTTCCTATACTATTCTTCTTGGTCTGTCTTTCTGTCTCTCAGAGCCTATAACCCACTTGGGCCTCTGTCCATGATTACCTACCTTTCCTCACCTAAAGTCCTTAAGACTTGTGACACTCTCAACACCAAAAGAGGAACACAGCTGTGGTTGGCGACATGCTAAGATGGCCCTCAAGTTTCCCTCCTCCTGGTGTATATGTACTATACAATCCTGTCCTTTTGAGTGTGGGTGTGACTAATATGATGGGATAGCACTCCCATTATGAGGTTATGTCATATGGCACAGTTGACTTTTGAGAAAGGGAGATTGCCCTTCGTGAATGTGTCCTGATCTGGTGACTCCTTAAAAGGGACGGGAAAAAACTAAAAATGGAGCTGCCATATGATCCTGCAATACCACTCCTAGACATATATCCGGAGAAAACTGTAATTTGAAAAGATACGTGCGCCCCAGTGTTCATTGCAGCACTGTTTACAATAGCCAAGACATGGAAGCAACCTAACTGTCCATTGACAGATAAATGGCTAAAGAAGATGTGGTGTATATATACAATGGAATATTACTCAACCATAGAAAAGAATGTAATAATGCCATTTGCAGTAACATGGATGGACCTAGAGAATATCATATTAAGTGAAGTAAGACAGAGAAAGATAAATATCATATGATATCGCTTATATATGGAATCTAAAATTTAAAAAGATACAAATGAACTTATTTACAAAACAGAAATAGACCCACAGGCATAGAAAACAAACTTATGGTCACCAAAGAGGAAAGGGAGGGAGGGATAAATTAGGAGGTTGGGATTAACATATACATACTACTATAAATAAAGTAGATAACCAACAAGGACCTAGTATACAGCACAGGGAACTATACTCAATATTTTGTAATAATGTATAAGGAAAAATAATCTGAAAAAGAATATATATATATATATATATATATATATATATTCCATCTATCTATCTATCCATCTATCTATCATCTATCTATCCTGAATCATTGTGTTGTACACCTGAAACTAACAACCTTATAAATCAACTATACTTCAATTTAAAAAAAGCTGAATTTAAAAAAAAAAAAAAAGGGACTGGGCTCTTCCTGAAGTCTGAGGTTTTGAAACATGAGATGGATTCCCTGGGAGGGAGATTGTCTGTTGCTGGCTTTGAATTAGAGAAAGTCAACTTTTAAGGATCTGAGACTAACCTGCAGCCAACAGCCAGCCAGAAAATGGGACCTCAGGCACACAGCCTCAAGGATTTTTTTTTTTCCCAGAGCCTCTAATAGAGAACTCAACCCACCTCACATATTGAGTGCAAGACCCTGAGTAAAGAAACCAGCTTAGCCAGGATGGACTTCTGACTTACCGTGTGATGATAAGTGTCTGTTGTTAAAAGCTGCTAAGTTTTGGTTTTTTTTTTTTTTCACGATAGAAGGTGATTTTGAATGAATTCCTAGCCAATACATACAGACAGAGAAGATATATCAGTAAAAATGCATAACAAGCAACAAAATGCAATAAATGTGAATGTATAAGTAGCCACAATATATAGAGACAAGTATTTCAATGAAAACTGGTACAAAGCAGAGAGCAAAATAATAAGTGTAAAAGAATTTCATTATTGTGCTCATTCATATTTTTACCCAGCAAGTAAAAGAGCTGCTAAGTTTGTGGTAATTTGTTATGTAACAATAGAAAGCCAGCATACCAACTGTCATGTGTTCTCATAGTAGTATCTTCTCCAGTCGAAACAGCTTCAATCTGGTCACCATATTGCCAGGTTCTCATCAGCCATGGGTGTTTTATTCTGGATTGTTCCTACTTCCCTAATGTTTTCTCTTGAAATGGGTGTAGAATGACTGCATTTTGTCAGCATTTTGTCTGACTCTGGTTCAATGATCATTCTCTGCACAGGTAGAACATTTGCTAAAATGATCCAAGGGATATTCCAAAATGCAGTAAATGTATTAGAAAAGGCATAAAGTTCTGAAGAGGCATGCGCAATTTACATCAACATGAAAAAGTAAATATTTTCTGAAACAGAGCAGGATAGAAATAATTGAATAAAAAAGCCTCTGGCTAAAAATTAGACCCATCTCTCTATCATGGCATTCTTTGCACTGCCATGTGATTATTTTCACTTTGGTCTAGTGTATGAACTTGAGAGTGAGGGTCTGTGCTCTATTTATCTCTAAACTCTAAGTTTAGTACTCGGTATATTTTAGGTGCTCAATAAGCATCTTCTACATTCACCTGAAACAGAAGCATTTGCCAATGACAGGATTTACAGCTTGCTGAGATTAATTGAAGTTTTTCTCCAAAGTTGAAAAGCAACACAGAGAACAATCTGTTCAGAAAGATGTGAAAGGCTGAGGAATGTACTGGAGAGTAAATGCTTTCTCAGAATCAGAAAGGGATTTTTATGAAGCAGGAGGTGTTGGCAAGCTCTTTCTGGGTGGGAGATGAAGAATAGAACAAAAATAAAAATGAAACACCTTAGAATTTGCCATAGGACAAACAAGACAGGAGGTGATAACACTGACAGTTCAGAGCTGCTCTGAAAGCATATTTTCTCTCGGGGAAGAGCACTATTTCTTCCTTGAGAGACACTAGGTTATACACACAGACGTAGCCGGGGGGATTTGTCCACGGTAAAATAGCCAAACTAATATTAAGTGAAGAAAATCCACTCACAGCTGAAAGATAAATGGAACAAAGAGATAGAGGCTGAAGTGCTGCAGGCAAGTCTAGGCTCCCCTACAGGGAACCCAATTAGTACTTTCCTAACTCCGGCTGCCAGTTTCTCAGAGCGTAATCTGGGGATCATCCGAGGGCAGCAGGCAGTTGTGGAATAACAATAACCAAGAGCAAAACTGATGTTGCTCTTTGCAGTCTACATATGCATGCATATGTGTAATAGCAGTAACAGTTTCACCATTCTTTAGATGGGAAAACTGAGGCTCACCAGGTAAGTGACCTGCTGAAGGTTGCAGAGCTAATAACTGGTAAGGAGGACTGGAACTGAGCAGGAATTTGAAGTCAGGCTTTGTGCTCTTCCAGAACATCAGACTGTCTCTCCAAGGAGAAAGAGAGAATAGAAAAATATTATGCACTTTGAAATTAACACCCACACTCCTCAGGGCTGCTGTGAGAATCAGATGAAAGAGTTATGTTCTTGGGAAAGTCATTTAATTTCTCTGAAAAAATTCCAATAATCCATTCAACTCTGATAATCTTTGACTGCCTGATTTGCCTCTAGCAATTTCCTGGTACCTAAAATGGACAAAGTGCCAGGCCTGAGACATTATAGGAAATATAGAAATACAGACTCTCTGCGTCTGCGTATCAGTTATTTAACGGACATTTATTAAAAGTCTTTGTGGCAGGCAGATACTCGGAAATACTCTGCTAGATTCTATGACATTTTCCTTCATCAACTAATTATGCACAGGTTTTTGTTGAAATTTGGCTGATAAATTCCCATCTTCTCTGATGTCAGTCCTATATCAGTGATGTTCCCACAAACAAATCAAAAGATATTATGTGTTTTATAAATTTCCTTTTAAAAGCAGGAAATGTTAATGTTAAAAATGTCACATTTAACTCGAAAGTAAAAATTGTGTTTGTTTTTCAATAGCTACAGGTAATAAACCACTGACTACCACTTTTTATTACAGAAAAGATCAGTCAATTTAGGATACTTGTTTTTTATTTTATAGAATATTTTGGAAAATGAAAAATGTATGATTTATCTTTAAGGGCTATCACTCTTAAAAAACAGACTTTGCCACTGTGAATATCTGAATATCTGTGTGGTACACAGTTATGATTACTCACCATCTCATTACAAAGTATTGCATTGCTTCTATTGTTTGATATGATATAATCTTGAAATCCATTGAATGAGGCAGACATAAAGTGTAAAACCACCCTGTAAGTCAAAAGCGAACAAATGAATGAGGACGCCACTCACTGTTACCTCCTCCCTGTGGTTGAACTTCCAGGATAGTTGGCTTGCTATAAGCGGTAAGCATTTCTCTAACATAAGGACAAGAAGTCATAAATCGAAGTTCTCATATTTTCTCTCCTTGCCTGATACATCAACTTGTACCATCTTATACCAGCAGTCATCATTGCCTCCCTGACATTGTCCTTCCTCCCTCCCTCCTCCCAGGCAACTGGAGCTCAGTTTGGAGAGCACTATTTAAATAATACATGCTGACTGCAGAAAACTTTAACAACACGTGTACGTGTAAGGAAGAAATTAACAGAACTCCTAATCTAGCACCTCAAAACAAAAGTATTTGACCCAACTGGAATTTTTGTGTTTGTGGCGGTTAGTTGGTATGTGTGTGTGCAGTCTTTAATATTTTTATTTTCATATCTCAGCACTTAATAACACATATTTTTTCATTTCTATGGGATTATTAATATAAAGAGAAACTTTTTAATATTTATATTTTATTAAATTTATATTTTATCTAACCATCTTACTAAATTCTCTTTTTTTTTTTAATTGGAGTTTAAATTTCCCTAGTATATGGTAAAATATCAGCAAATTGTTTTTCAATTTTAAAATCAGATGACTCATTTTCTAGTCATGGAGCATTTTCTAGAGCCTCTTAGATAAACTGAATTCAGTAAATATATTTAGCAACTACAGTGCAACGATATTACTAAACAGTCTATCATTATCCATTGGATTTAACTCTGTGTACTGCTAGGTTCATGGCTTAGTTCATGGCTTACTGCTGATTCCTCTATTTTTCATCCTCCCTTATCTTGAGGAAGTCTGCCTATTCAGCAGATAAATTTTAATGTGCATGAATGGGATCTGGTTCCTGGCCCAGTCTAGTTTTGTCCTCGGTATAATTTTTGCACGGCCCTTTCCTTCTTTAACTAGTGGCAGTAATAGGGAAAGTATTGTTTTGCTCTGATCTTCTGGTCTTTATAATTTCATGGTCCAACAACAGGGAATCTGGTACCTGTCAAGTGTCAGGAGTCAGGGAATCTGGCTGTCTCTCGATGCTAGGATTCTTGCATGTCTGTCATGATGATTCTAGTATTGTCTGGCATCTAAGACATCCATCTCTTTGCCACTAAACTGGCTACATTTATTCAGACCGCTGACTAGTGATTTCAGTCATGACATTAAGTTGCTGTGTCATTTCCTTTGCTTTTCCATTGTTGATATATTTATTTGTCTGTAATGTCTGTATGAACTCTGGAAGTCTAGATAGGGTGTCCCAGCTGTGAAACCAATGTTTATATATGAAAATCTATGAATATTTCCAAAGGCAGAATAAAGTAATGGACCCATGGTGTCTGTATTTGCTTTTGATACAAATGCTAAACTGAAGTTACCAGTTTTCTCTGTATGTGTCTATAAACAAAAAAGCTGAAAAAGCCTTTTATCATAAAAAAAAGATTTTTTTCAACAGTCTCTTCATATTTATAGCGCTTT
Source organism: Balaenoptera musculus (assembly GCF_009873245.2). Classification (NCBI taxonomy): domain Eukaryota; kingdom Metazoa; phylum Chordata; class Mammalia; order Artiodactyla; family Balaenopteridae; genus Balaenoptera; species Balaenoptera musculus. Next base: position 40,398,997 of record NC_045790.1, on the reverse strand, counting down.
TTGTATCTATAGCTAGATCTCTGTCTCTGTCTCTATTGAGCGGAGGCATGCATTCTTATCTTTCTCTCTCCCCCAGGACCTTTAGAAATTAGTTAGTCACAATAATCTGTCATTTCTGTGCACTTCAGGGATCTCTTATTGGGATATATCTGCCATTTAAAGGGAAATGTATACAAAGATGGAAAGAATTTAAGAAGCAAACTAGTTTTCATTTGGCTCGGAGAACAGACAGATCTAAATTCCAAGTGAGTTTTACTTGTTTTTTTTACAATGTTTGTATAAAAAATATGGGGTAAATTAAGAGGATGGGATTAACAGATACAAACTGCCATACATAAAATAGATAAGCAACAAGGATTTACTGTATAGCACAGGGAACTATACTAAAATAAAGAATGAAAATGTATTGAGAAAAAAATGCAGATTGAATGGAAATTATTACTTCTGGTTTACCCTGAGTTTCATGTCCCTTCATTAAGACCTGAAAAATCTGAAGTGCTCTGAGTGCATAACCTTTTCAACTCTCTTGAATGTAATAGAACAATTTTAAAGAAACTCATAAATGAGCTAAATCAGATGTGAGGAAAACCTTTGGGTAGCTAGTACAAAGTGGGAAAAAAACCTTAGAGTTCAGACCCTTTTTTTTTTTTTTTTATAGGGAAGAACCTCTGTATTCTTTTTTTTTTTTTTTTTCTCAAAGCCTATATTTAAATAATTTCCTCCTCCTTTTAGCTACTTTTATTTTTATTTATTTATTTATTTTTGGTTGTGCTGGGTCTTCGGTTCGTGCGAGGGCTTTCTCTAGTTGCGGCAAGTGGGGGCCACTCTTCATCGCGGTGCGGGGACCGCTCTTCATCGCGGTGCGCGGGCCTTTCACTATCGCGGCCCCTCCCGTTGCGGGGCACAGGCTCCAGACGCGCAGGCTCAGTAGTTGTGGCTCACGGGCCCAGTTCCTCCACGGCATGTGGGATCTTCCCAGACCAGGGCCCGAACCCGTGTCCCCTGCATTAGCAGGCAGATTCTCAACCACTGCGCCACCAGGGAAGCCCCAGACCCTTTCTTAATGGACAATTCAGGTGGGCAAATGTTAGAGAAGACAGCTTCTATGAAATGGGGAGAAATGGCCCTAACTATAAACTCCTTATATTGGAGTTAGGAAATTTTGTTCCCAGACTAAGATAACTGCCCAAGAATCAGTACCAGGGAAAGTGACTCTATTACAGGGAATATCTACCTCCAAATTTCCCTACCATGACCAAGATATTGATAAGATTCCTTTACTTTGCAAGTGTACATGGTTTTCTGAGCAAATAGGTTGAAATACGTTTACCTTTTTTGGGAGGGGATTAATAACTTACATTATGAAGACTCTTAAATATAAAGGAGTTTCTATTTGGATTGGCTTATAGAGTGTATTTAGTACTGCCATACTCCCAGGATAAGAGAACTCAAAAATTCCTAGATTACAAAGGAATTTAACTTCTATGTTTTAAATGTTCTGGCTTTTAAAGAAAGCTTTAGGCTTTTGTTGAAGTTATAACTCAGGGAGAGAAAATTAATGAATATTGTTATAGTAAGTGATATCCAGCTCGTAAAACAAAACAAAACAACACTGGGAGAGGTTTAGTATTAAGACTAATTGAAGAATTGTCTTCTTCTTAGTTTTATTTCAGAGGAAAAAAATGAATATTCTTGACCATAAAAGACTTGATGCCATTTATCATACTTTTCTGTGCCTTTTTCTACCAAGTTCTTTCACTTAAATTCTTCAAACTGCCTAACTATACCAGTTCCAAACAATTTCAATGGTTGACAGCAATCTTTTCAACTCCTGGGTGGACATCCTGACCCCAGACTTCTCTTGTAAAGCTCTTATAGCCATGTGTATATATATATATATATATATATATATATATCCACGTTCCATTTTATGGTCAATACAGAAATATAACCACAATAATTAACTGCTATTATTAATATCTTACAGAGCCTCAAAGAAATTCAGAGGAAAGGGGTAAAAATGGGCATGAAATTATGCAAGCTATGGTCCAATTATTTCTCATGAAGCTCTGCAGAGATCATTACAAGATCTGTTTAATTCACCAATTTTTGTCCTTTACCGTAGTCAAACCAGTAAGGCTGGAGAGCAATGGATAGCAACTGTCTGTTGTAAACAGCACGTTTGTATACCTTCCAGATGCAACTCCCAGTGTGTGTGTGTGTGTCCAGATCTGTGTGTTCAGATGGCCCTCCTGTGCTTACCACATCAAAACATGACCTATACTTTTGATACAGTCATCTTGCCTTCCCATTTATTCAGAGGCACCCTCCCTCTCCAATTAGTACTGATTTATTTACAGCCTGACAGTAATTTACCAGGATGCATCTGTAACACTGGATATCATTAGTTTGTTTGGTTAGGGTTAGGGTTACTTATTTCAAAGTTTCCAAACTAGAATGTCTGATCCACAGTTTAAGAAGACTAAGGCCCAGAAAGCAAATGAAGCAGCTTAAGTATTAGAGACCTAACTTATGCTAAACCAGCAACAGTAATCTAGTAGTCCAGCTTAGACCTAACCAGCAAAAATAGTCCTGGATAGTAGACTTTCTATTAACTATTTACTGGCCAATCACAGCAAAGCATGCACAATGTCTAAAATACTGTGTTGTGCCTGGGTAAATACTTGAGGAAAAGATGAGAGCATCATGAACTCAGAGGAAAGGCCACTTGATTATTTAAAGTTAACTGCCATTAACCATGGGACTTATTCCCTTGGTTAGGTCTAGGCTGAAAAGAACACTACATACAAACTAGGTTCCAATTTTTCTAATGGCTTTTTGATTGCCCTTTTCCTTTTTGACTTTCTCCTCTGTCTGATATATAGTTGGTTAAATGTTACTATGCAGCCAATATTCTAACCAATATTCAGTGGATGATACAGAATCAAAAAGAGTCAAGGTGTCCATGGTCAACGCAATTCATCAGGCATCTGAGGTGGACTTAAAGGGAGACTGAGAAATTAGGAGGCAGTGGCGTGGACCTGACTTAACTGAACTTCCACAGACAGGTCATAGGCAGCCCTAACTCAGATACGGCTGACTACACTCCTGAAACGGCAGTATTTCTTAGAACCCCTGAAATAATGAAAACTGCATCTCTTATCAGCTCCATCCACTGCTAACGGGCAAACTCTCCTCTTTGGCAGATTTCAGCCAGTTAGGTGTGTTAAAGTGCTGCATTCCACAGACCTTCTGCAGTGTTGCCTTGCCTTTGTACAATGAGATGACCTATACATGTTTGGTCTCCCTCATATATGGGTTAATTCTACGTGTACTCTAACTCAGGGGTGGGCAAACTTGTTATCTAGCGTCAGATAGTAAATATTTTAAGCTTGGTTGTATGGTTTCTGTTGCAACCACTCAGCTCTACCGTTATTGGCAAAATGGCCATGGATGATATGAAAGTGAATAAGTATGGATGTTTTCTAATGAAACTTCCTTTATGGATATTCTTTAGATCCATATGGACATATGAATATTTATCTTATATTTTGAGGTATAATGAAGTACAATTTTACTTTTTTCTTTCCAGTTTTATTGGGATATAACTGACATACAATACTGTATAAGTTTAAGGCATACAGCATAATGATTTGACTTGCATATATTGTGAAATGATGGCCACAGTAAGTTTAGTGAATGTCCATCACCTGATATGGATCAAAAAAACAAAAAGAAAAAAGTTTTTTTTCCTGTTATGAGAACTCTTAGGATCTACCTTCTTAACAACTTTCAAATATGTCATACAGTAGTACTAACTATAGTCATCATGCTGTACATTACATCCCTAGTACTTTTTAATCTGATAACTAGTTATCTTATAACTAGTACTTATTTATCTTAAACCTTTTGACCATCTTTATCCAATTCCTCCCCCCCCCCCCCCCACATCCCCCACATACACACACTGCCTCTGGTAATCACAATCTGATCTCTTTTTCTGTAAGGTTGGTTTTTGCTTTTCTTTTGTTTGTTTTTAGATTCCACATATAAGTGAGAGCATGCAGTATTTGTCTTGTCTAACTTACTTTCCTTAGTTTAACGCCCTCAGGGTCGATCCATGTTGTTGTAAATGGCAGGATTTCCTTCTTTTCTTTATGGCCAAATGGTATTTTATTCATTCATTTCAACTTCTTTATTCATTCATCTATCAATGAACATTTCAGTTGTTTCCATATCTTGGCTATTATAAATCATGCTGCAATGAACATGGGGGTGCAGATACCTCTTCAACATAGTGTTTTCATTTCCTTCAGATAGATTCCCAGAAGTGGAATTGCTTGATCCTATGGGAGTTCTCTTTTTAATTTCTGAGAAACCGCCATACTCTTTTCCATAGTGGTTGTACCAGTTTGCATTTCCACCAGCAGTTCACAAGGGTTCCCTTTTCTCCACACCCTTCTCAGTATTTGTTATCCCTTTCTGTTTGATGATAGTCATTCTAACAAGCCTGAGGAGGTATCCTGTGGTTTTGATTTGCATTTTACTTATGATTAGTGATTTTGACCCCCTTTTCATGTATCTGTAGCCATTTGTATATCATCTTTGCAAAAATTTCTATTAAGATCCTTTGCCCAATTTTTAATTGGATGGTGATGATGATGATTTTACTATTGAGTTGTATGAATTCTTATATATTTTGGATATTAAGCCCTTATCAGATAAATGGTTTGCAAATATTTTTTCCCATTCTCTAGGTTGTCTTTTTATTTTGTTGATTTATTGTTTTGCTACGCAGAAGCTTTTTAGTTTGGTGTAGCCCCACTTGTTTATTTTTGATTCCGTTGCTTGGGCTTCAGATGTCGTATCCAAAAAAAATCATTGCCAAAACCCAAGTCAAGGAACTTTTCCCCTAAGTTTTCTTCTGGGAGTTTTATGGTTTTCATTCTTATATTTAAATCTTTAATACATTTCGAGTTAGTTTTTGTGAGTTGTGTAAGATAAACTTCTAGTTTCTTTCTTTTTTATGTGAATATCCAATTTTCCCAGCACCATTTATTGAAGAGACTGTCTTTTCTCCATTGAGCATTCTTGAGTACCTTGTCAAATATTAGCTGACCATACATATGATTGCATAGGTTTATTTCCGGGCTCTTGATTCTGTTCCATTGGTCTATATGTCTGTTTTTATGCCAGTACTATACTGTTTTTGATTACTATAGTTTTAGTGGTTCCATATGAATTTTAGGATTATTTTTCTACTTCTGTAAAAAATGCCATGGAAATTTTGATAGGAATTGCATTGAATCTATAGGTAAGTTAGGGTAATATGGACATTTTAACAATATTAATTCTTCCAATTCATGAACACAGGATACCTTTCCATTTATTTGTGTCTTTTTTTGATTTCTTTCATTAATGTATTATAGTTTTCAATGTAGGTATCTTTCACCTTCTTGGTTAAATTTATTCCTAGGTATTTTATTGTTTTTGATGATATTTTAAATAGGATCATTTTCTTTATTTCTTTTTCAGATCATTTTTGGTCAGTGTATAGAAATGCTACTGATTTTTGTATGTTAATTTTGTATCCTGCAACTTTACTGAATTTTTAAATTAGATCTAACAGTTTTTCTGTGGAGTCTGTAGGATTTTCTATATATAAAATCATGTCATCTGCAAATAGAGACAATTTTACTATTTCCAATTCTGAAGTCTTTTATTTCTTTTCTTACCTGATTGCTTTGGCTAAGTCTTCCAGTACTATGCTGAATAGAAGCAGTGAGAGTAGGCACCCTTCATCACTGAGTATGAGGTTAGCTGTGGGCTTGTCGTATACAGACTTTATTTTGTTGAGGTACATTCCTTCTATACCTAACTTGTTAAGAGTTTTTATCATGAATGGATGTTGAATTTTGTCAAAAGCTTTTTCTGTGTCTATTGAGATGATCATAGGATTTTTTTTTCTTTCATTCTATTAATGTGGTGTATCACATTTATTGATTTGTGTATGTTGAACCATCCTTGCATCTGAGGGATAAATCACACTTGGTCCTGGTAAATGATACTTTTAATGTGCTGCTGAATTCAGTTTACTGGTATTTTATTGAGAATTTTTGCATCAGTATTCATCAGGGCTATTGGCCTGTAGTTTTCTTTTCTCGTAGTGTTCCCTCTTCGATTTTTTGAAAGAGTTTGAAAAAGATTGGCATTGATTCTTTTAAAATGTTTGGTAACATTCAGCAGTGAAACCATCTGGTCCTGAGCTTTTTTCCACTGGGAGAGTTTTGATTACTAATTCAGTCTTCTTACTAGTAATTGACCTGCTCATACTTCTAGTTCTTACTGATTCATTCTTGGTAGGTTGTACATTTCTAAGAATTTTTCCATTTCTTCTTGGTTGACCAGTTTGTTGGCATATAGTTGTTCTTAGTAGACTCTCATGATCCTTTGTGTTTCTGTGGTATCTGTTGTACAATTGTAATGTTTTCTTGATGGATTGACCCCTTTATCATTATATAACAGACTTCTTTGTCTCTTTTTTCAATATTTAAAGTCTGTTTTGCCTTATATAAGTAGAGTTACCTCTGCTTATTATTTATTTATTTATTTGGTTGCCATTTATTTGAAATATCTTTTTCCACCCTTCACTTTCAGTCTGTGTGTGTCTTTGAGTCTAAAGTGTGTCTCCTGCAGGCTGTGAATTAGCTTCTCTGCCTGGGAAGAATGGGAGGGCCACTCTAAGCAGCCTTCTGGATGTTCCTCTTTAGGCTTTCTGGTTGGGAGGAACCAGATACTACACCTAGCAGTAGGTGGGATTATGAATTAGCTCCCCTGCCTGGGTGGAGCAAGGGAGGTCTTCAAGCCTGGAAAGGCTCTTCGTTTGCGGTCTTGACTCAAGCCAAGCAGCTCCCCAAGTTCCTTGGCTGAATGGTGCCCCTGGCTTTGCTCTTTAGATGACCAGTTCTGCCCACTGTACTCCCTGCTTGAACATTGCTGGCTAAGTAGCTACTACATGTTCTGGTTAACCTTTCTGGTTAGGTAGGCCTAGAAGCTACCCTTAACAGTGAACCAGACTGTGACTCAACTTGCCTTTCTGGGTGGGGACAGAATAGGCTCCAGGGCTAGAAAGGTTCTTCCTTTGAGGGCCTGAATCAGGCATCCTGCTGAGTTACTTGGTCAGATGGAATTAACCTCCTGGCTCTGCATAGGAGCAAAGCTTCTGTTTGTGACTACTACCTGGACACTGCAGGTATGAAAGTGGTCTGCTAAGATCCAAGTTCTTGTTGTTGTAAGGCCCTTCCCCCTTCTCCATCTCAATCAGATTCCCATTGGTCAAGCCCTACAGATTCCACAGAGATCCTTGAAGGGCACAACCAGAGTAGAGAATCCCATGAACTGACTCACAGTGCTGGAGAAGCTGGATGTCCTCCCTGGGCTCTCTTTTCCTACTGGAAGAACTATATGCTCAGGGGAGACCTCTTGGTGCAGTATCGTGTTGGCCTGGGGGAGGGGGATGTGGTCATTGTGTAGCCACTTCTCTTACCCTTCTAACGTAGTCTGTCTTTAGTCCCTGTGGTGCAGGGGGCGTGCTTCAGCCTCACCCCTGTGTTCTAGGATTTTCTCAGTGGTGTCTTGTCCATGAATAGATGTTAATTGTTCTTGTGATGGGGAGAGAAGTCAGGAACGACCTATGTGGCCATGTTGGTGATGTCACCTATTATTTATAGATAGTGAAATCTGTTTTTTGTATATAGTGTTCTGTAATAAAATAAAGAAAAATATTATTTTTGATTTATTTTAACCATTTGTAAATGTAAAAAATTTCTTAGCTCATGGGCTGTACAAAAGCAGGCAAAGACTGGATTTGGCCCATGGGCTGTAGTTTGCCATGACAACTACTCCAACTGAGTTTTTCTGAGTTGTTCTTTGTCAGAGTGTGACATGCAGAAAAATATGAGGAAACAAGAGTAACTTAAGGGGAAAATCTCCAAAGTAAGCTGATTGTGTGAAAAGAGGGATTGCCTGCTGGGAAATGTTCACCCTGAGGACATTCTTGGTAAAAAATAAGAAATGGCAAGGAAATGAACTGCAAGATGGGTTAGATATTTTTCTCATTTCTCCTTTTATTTATTTATTTTTCATTTGATGGATTTCAAGCTTCACAATGGAAACTGCTATCACCTGCTTATTTCATAAACAGACTGCAAAAGGAGTTAGAAATACTATTTTGAAGTCATCCAACTCCTCTGGTATACATGCACTGGAACATATTTATATCTTCCTGATGGGCTTTTCACCTCCCATGCTAATAGTGAATTGAATTTTTGTCTCAAAGAAGCAGAGCAGCATAAGCTTTTCTGAAAAATCAAGACAAACAGTGCCAATGTCTAGAAGGTGATTTGTTCCAGAGAGCTTGTAGGAAGCAGAAGAAATAAATGAACGTTGTTGAATAGCTACTATGAACTGAATATTATGCTTATAGTGTAGAATGCTCAGTATAGCGTTTAGCACAGAGCCAGCACTAAAAACATTAAATACAACGTATCAGTTATAATGATCACATAGTGTCTTTTTTGATCTTCACAAAAACAACCGTGTGGTTGAGATACTATGATGTCTGTCTTGCACTTGGAGAAAATAAGCCTGTTGAGAGTAAGTAATTTTTCTCATGTTACATAATTAGTAAGTGGTAGCCCTGGGTACATAGTAGGCTCAACAGGTATTTGCTTAATTTTGTTTTTATTGTGATGAGGGCACTTGGAATGAGATTTACCCTCTTAAATTTTAAGTGTAGAATACAGCATTGTTGACTATGGGCACAGTATTCTACAGCAGATCTCTAGAATTTAATCATTTCAAATAACTGGAACTTTTTAATCATGAAATAGCAACTCTCAAATGGTGAGTTACTAAATTAGCGAAGGAGTGAATCTACTGGATTTGAAATCAGTTCTGTCTAATGTGAAGCTTTCCTGCTTCTACCTGGCACAGAGTATATTCTATCCAGGTGACGACTTTTACACTAAAGTAGCTCCCTGACGGACTACTGGGGTTGTGCCTGATGAATCCAAGAAAAGAAGTTCATTAGCAGTTAAGGGAGAGTGAACTTCTTGACCCAGAACAGATGATGCTGTTACGGGATTAGCAGTGCCGTGTGTAGAGTTATGATTAGCTAAACAATTGGTGACACTTAACACGGGGCTTTTGCTAAGAGGGAAAAAAAATAACACTATCTGTTGTTCATATAATTAGATTTTTCACCTCAAGTGAAAAAGTACATTGAGCACAAGATGCAGCAGACCTGAAGTGACTGCTTAAAGGTGATGCGGGTCTTTAATTACGGGACTCATCAGAGGTAGGACTTCAGACTCACCAGGAGATGCTGCTTTGAATTCAAAAATGTTAAAACCTCCAAGACAACAGATTACTGGTCAGCTCTGTAACCACTCTGGCCACCAGGAGATGAGAATCATTTATACTGGCACTTCATGAGGATGTGCAATCAAATCCCACTTGAGTTGCCTTGAAATAATTCCACTGCTTTGCCCTGGAAACTTGTGTCAGTCAGTAGGCAGGGCTGCCCTTCCTTCCCCCGTTCCTCTCTCCAGCTCGGCAGCCCTAAACCTTTGCGGTCAGAGATTTGCTGATGCATCAGCTCAAAGGCACACCTGTCATGTTTCCTGTGCCCTCTCGTTTCCTGCCTCTCTAGATACTACCTCTCTAAGGATCCATTTCAGTGTTCCTAGTAATTACCCACTCCTGAGACAGGAACTAGGAGACGAACTTCGATGCGACTGGCCTCTCATTTTCCAAAATAGGATCTCCTATTGCCTTGTCTGAGTGTTCTGGAAAATCATATATTTCCTGTGCTATATGATACTACAACCCAAACTAAGAGGAGTCAAAGATTAGGAAAGAGGACGATTTTGTACTTGGGGAATGAGGTAAGGAAAAGGACGAGTATTTTGTGTTTCTTTAAAATATAACTTTCACAACAATCAATCATGGGCATAGTTACCTATAGCATCCAAGTAAAAATGTATTTTCCGGTAGAACAATTTAATCCCAACAAATCACCTTTTTCAAGTCTCCTAACTAACTAGAAACTGAAGAGTAATTCTTTTTGTTGCTATCATGATCTTCTTCTTTGTGCTGTTCCTGAAGTTTTATATTTTTTATTGTTTTTTTAAAAATTCAGATAGAATCTCTTTGTTTTCTGTATTTCTGGTATCTCTTTATTTTATCTTGTGAATATGTGCCCATGTTTTAGTGTGAGCTGCCTCAACACTTTTTGAAAGTGGGGATATATAAACGATATCCTGAAAAAGAGTAAATCCCTCAGACTAAAAAAAGATCTAACGATTCAAAATACATACAAAAAGCCGTTCTCTGGTTCTGATTTAATGTTATTTTCTATGGTCAGCTGTGACTGGTTATTGAACAGTGGGCTTATATTTAATAGCGAATGGCTACACCACTATTTGGTTTACATAATCCTGAGTTTTACTTTAAGCCCTGCCATTTGTTGACGTGAACATAAAATTTGGCCTGGCAGGGTCTGTTCATCAGAGAAAAGCCATAGTAGAAGTTCCTGAGCCACTGGCTGAGAAACCTTGAGGACATTTGTAGAGATGACTGGGTAGAAGAGAGGCCAGAACATGCCCCCCTCCCGAGAAGAGAGGGATGTGAGAGGTCGCTGGGACTGCATTAGGAAGTGTCCCTAAGGGGAGAAGAAGTTACTATGAACAATATTGATATAGCTATTTTATCTTTAAATTGCCAAATCTATGGGGCCCCAGTGGAAGGTGATTTCTTAGGAGAGATTGGTTATATTCTGAAAGAGCAGATCTTAGGAGGATAAGAACAGGAGGCTTTCTCCCTCTTTAAATTTGATACCCTGTTTTCTTCCTTGATTGCACTTCCATTCATTCTGTCAGCCTTTACTTTTGTTTTGGTGTTACGAATTAGGTGAGCATTCTTCCAGCTTTGCCTAGGAGAGGTAGAGTTTATTACTACTGTCCCGGTATAGTTATGAATAGCATCCCCTTTCACTTTCAAAAGTGTTTCACCTTGGATGATAAATCACATATGCATTCAGGAGGTAAAATGATTGGTCTATAGATTTTTCTCCCCACAGGAAGAGATCGAATATAGAGTGAACGTATATGGTGGCACTGCTTGGGGACCTGTATGCGGTGTAGAGGACGGTGGGGTGAGGAGAGAGGAAGGCAATATGGAGCACTGGTCCATAGCACTGGGTAAAAGCAGCCGAGCAGGGGTCCCTCCCCTGGGGACTGAGGCAGGCTGACTGAGGGAGAGGGTCTCAGCCAGGAAGTTGAGCAGGGGGTCTGCCTGAGGAGATGATGCCTCCTGAGCTCCTTTCCTCCCACAGAGTTTTCCCTTTGGTTATTGACTTCCTTGCCATGGCAGTAAGACATAAAATAACCAAAAAATCACACACTTTGGCAAGTTGCCGAGGTTTAAGAAATCTTACAGAGTTTCCATAGCCCTTAGCCTTTTCTCTGTTTTATATACGTGAATACCCAGAAGTTCTCTTGATCTTCTGCTCCCATCTCTTATTTCTGAGGGCAGATTCATCAGATTCCACCCTTTCCCAGGCACACTGCTTCCTTCAACCTGGTGGCAAACTCCCCTCATTCAGTGACAATTAGTCCTGGGTCATTGACGTGGACATTGGTCCCTTTAGGGTCCATTTGCATCTTGGGGACCACCAGATGTAGCAAGCCCCATGCCAATGAGGCCTGGTATAGCTCTTCTTCATGGTTTGCCACACAAAGGATAATGAATCACTCCAAGCAGACCTGTGAGAAATCTCAGAGACCTTAAAGAAACTGGAGGGTATCGAATCACCTGCCTGACAGAGAAGATTCAGGAAAAGCAGACTTCAAGAGTTGAATATACCTAGATTTATTTTGATACCCATATGTGCATTTATTCTTTTACTCATGAATTCAGCAAATGTTTATTGAACATTTATGGTGTCATTGACTGTACTGGATCTTGGGGACATAGAATTGAATAGATGCAGTTCTTGACCTTAAGTAGCTCATTGTCAAGAGAAGGGGGAAGAAAAGAAAACCAAGGTTTATTGTGTGGTGTGGTTTGGTGTGTCCAGATAAGGATGTGCATAGATTGCTATGGAAGCAGAAGAGGGACATATAGATCAGTTTTGAAAAATCAGGGAATGCTTCCAAGGATGGCTGTATTTTGACATAAAACCAGCAATCAACGAGGTGGAGGTTATAGTGAGAAGTGGTGCTGGGGTTGGGGAGAGGAAGAGAAATAATAGTAATATGACTGTGGTCAGTTGGAATGTGCATTCACTGGAGTGCTGTCCTTTTAGCAGTGCTCTTTCAGGGAAATAAAATTCCACAGTTCTGCTGCATTAAATTGTAATTGATTTTTTTTGATTTACCCACTTTTTTTTAATTGAAGTAGAGTTGATTTACAATATGTGCCAATCTCTGTTGTACAGCAAAGTGACTCAGTTATATATATATGTGTGTGTATATATATGTGTGTGTATATATATTTGCATGTATATATATATGTGCGTATGTATATATGTGTGTATATATATATGTGGGTGTGTCTATACGTGTGTATATATATGTGTGTGTATATGTGTGTGTGTATATATGTGTGTGTGTATGTGTGTGTGTATATATATGTGTGTGTATATGTGTGTGTGTATATATGTGTGTGTATATGTGTGTGTGAATATATGTGTGTGTGTATATGTATGCATGTATATATATGTGCGTATATATATATGAGTATATATGTGTGTGTGTATATATATGTATATATATGTGTGTGTATATATATGTGTATGTATATATATGTGTGTGTGTATGTGTGTGTGTATATATGTGTGTGTGTATGTGTGTATGTGTGTGTGTATATATGTGTGTGTGTATATATATGTGTGTACATATATATGTGTGTGTATATGTATATATATGTGTAAGTATGTGTATATATGTATATATATGTGTTTATATATGTACACACGCACATATATATATATACACACACACATATACATATATATATACACACACACACACACACATTTTAAAAATATTCTTTTCCATTATGGTTTATCCCAGGAGATGTAATTTATAATTTAAGTTTTAAAAAGGGAGGAGGAGGAGGAGTTGCCTTCAGTGCCACAAACCAATCATATTCAACACCTGCTGGTATATCCCACCCTCTACCAACTCTCTTCACCAGTCATCTCAAACTGGTAGCACTTGGGAGTATTGAGGGCTGGAGTTGCTCTTTTATCTCAAGCAATCACCATTGAAAGCATCCCTCCTGGGCTTCCCTGGTGGCGCAGTGGTTGAGAATCTGCCTGCCAATGCAGGGGACACGGGTTCGAGCCCTGGTCTGGGAAGATCCCACATGCCACGGAGCAAATAGGCCCGTGAGCCACAACTACTGAGCCTGCGCGTCTGGAGCCTGTGCTCCGCAACAAGAGAGGCTGCGATAGTGAGAGGCCCGCGCACCGCGATGAAGAGTGGCACCCCGCTTGCCACAACTAGAGAAAGCCCTCGCACAGAAACGAAGACCCAACACAGCCATAAATAAATAAATTTAAAAAAAGAAAAAAAGAAAGCATCCCTCCCATTGCCGCCTCACTCCTTCTTATCCAGTACTTTTCCAGTGCTTTAGACAGAGAAGCTGGCCTCTCCGAGGTCTGCATATAGGGAGAGAGAGTAACCCAGTGACTTAAAAAAAGTCTCTCACTCAAATATAATTTCATTTATTAAGGGAGACATGAAATGTATATAAAAACATACCCCAGGAAAACATTTTTTCCCCTTATACCCATTAAAGACTCTAATTGAATATTTAATCACATTTCATTGCCGTGTAGCTTGTGTTGTATAATCCTGACAACTGACACATGTCAAAAGCAAGCATCTGGAATCTTGTTATGACCTTCTAGTTATGACTCTTAAAACTCTGAGAAAGAGAATCTATAATGCTATTCTGGTCTGGTCTGCTGTTAAAACATGTTTCTTGTGAACATTGCCCTGTTCTTAAGACAAATTCATACAAGGAATGATAAGTCCATCTGGCTTATAGTTAATTCATTCAGAAACTAGATTAAGGCAGAGGTTTTCTAACACTCAGGATGAGCTTAAATGTTTAGGATTCAAGGGAGATAGGAGATGTTAAGGGATTGAAATCAATGGAATTGTATAGCAATCAGAATATCTTTAACAGCCTCCATCTCCACCTCAAGCAAATCTTAGAGAATGCCTTCTCAGTTTGTCCAGTTGTGATACTTTGATTAAAAGTAAATTGGGTTATTAGTTAAAATGAAGATTTGATAGCTCAGAGGAATTGGCTGTGTTGCAGAAGGAAGGAAAGGAAAAACACTTTCAGGAAGATTGACTTCGGGAAAGTTGTGTGTAGTCAATAACTTAGTTACTTGCTGGGAGTCTGAAATCTTTGAATCTAAGAGCATTTTTTTCCCTCATAAAATCTCCAAAGCCCTTTGGTAATGGTGGTTAATACTGAGCATTTCACCTGAGAGGATTGCTTGTTATCTGTGCCTAATTGGGAAATTTTCTAAACTGAAATAACTCACTTAATGTAATAATCACAAATGGAAGAGTTTCTTTCAGGCTTCACCTTTGATTATGACATCTTTGGGGATGGATGGCTCAAGTATCCTTAAGCGGTAATAATAAATAGGTGAATACATTCACCAAGCAAAGGGGAGCCTCCTCTCACAGAATTAGCAGCCGTGTTGTGCAGTTCTTTTACATGGGACCAAAAAAAGGAAGGCATTCCTTCATGTAACTAACATTTATTGAAACAAACCATATGTGCCAGGGTATGTATTAAAGACACTGTAGTATAAGCTTGACTAAGTCACACTCCCTACTTGAAAGGGTATTACAGGGGAGAAGTCAGAACTAGAAACAGATAAAAGATACTTCAGTGTGTGAAGTGCCCTCACAAGGGCCTCAAAGAGTGCAGTGGAGCTCAGAGGAAGGAACTACTTATTTGGTCTGAGATTGTAAAGCAAAGTTTTCCTGAGGAGATGGCATCTCATCTGGCCCTAAAGGTAGAAAAGGAGATAAGAGAGTAAGAGGGGAAGGGTATTCAAGGCAGGGGTTCAGGCAGAGAGTGCCGAAAGGACCTGATGAGTTGTATTACAATGGTGACAGAGGCAACTGGACCAGATGACGTGGAGGAGGATAAGATAGACGCTCCTGCATGCCAGGTTGAGGAGTTTGGTCTTAATCCTGTTTACAGCAAGAGCAATTGCTTCTTTCTTGAAATATAGGCAGTTGGTTGAACAGGAAGTGCTCATTAGGATACAGTCAGGAAATAGCTTAATTCCACCATTGTCCTCTAAATCTGCTGTTTCTCTGCCTAAATTGGGAAGATTTCACAGCATTTTGTCACTTTCAGAACCTCACTAGAAACTCTGATGTGCTATGAGTGAAAATTCCAATTTCTCTTCCCTTGACCACAGCTAAAGCCTGACCTAGGTGCTGGAGGGGGCGGGGCAGGCATGGTCTCCGAGCTTGCAATGGGATGAGCTCCTCCTTCAGTCTGGCCCCCAAGGTGCCTCTCTTGCTTCACCCTCCTCTCAGCCCTGCCTGTCCTTTTAATTGCCTACCCCACCCACAATCCCTTGCCCTCCCCTCCTCTTCCATTCACGAAGCTGTTTCTGGCTGCTTCAAGGTTGGGAAGGAGAGGGAGTGGCAGAGAGGGTGAGACATGCCTTTCACTTGGCTGGTGCAGTTTGCTTCTTGACTGTTAATGCCCTTGCTCATTTCAGACACTCCCTGTTCTTTCAGGGCATAACCTGGTGGATTTGGGGGAAGCCTCTGGGCCTTAACAGTTGACAGTTTCCTGATGTGCATATGCGTTCTCCAGCTGGCATCTTTTGACTCCTCCTGGGTTCCTACACCATAAGCATATACGGAAGCAGATTCACCCAGAGGCTAATGATGCCTCAGCTTCAGAGCCCCTCACTTGGACAAGCACCGATCAAGGCCCTGGGAAGGGTCCTAGCAGTGTGCTCACATGGTCATGTGCTTTTGTAGAATGTGTAAGAGTAAAGCTGTTTTGAAACAGGCAGCTGTGTTCACTCTGATTTTCCCTCTGAAATACTTCCCCTTATCGCTAGCAAACTTGAAGGGCTTACGGGAATTTTGGGGAGCTGACCAAGGGGAAGTTGATTTGAGATTCATTTAGTTAGGGTTTAGTGGGATGTATTTGTGTGGTTCAAAAGTCACAAGATTTTGTTAGCTATCCAGTGTGAAATGGCTTCTAGAGATATTCCAATCGCTCACTGTCATAGCAAGGTGCGAGGACAGAGTCTTACTAACATTAAGTGTCCGATGGCACCTGGCCTTGGAAGCATGTGGGTCATAGAGAAGAAACTAGATTTGAAACTTAGGAGGCTCAGAGCTAGTGTGTGAAAAATTCTTCCAAATATTACAGATATGAAGGAAACTGGTCACAGAGTTTCCCCAATTTGACAACAATTCTAAAAACTTACATGACATCACCAAAATAAGATTTAAAGGGAGAGAAACTTTCTCAACTATCAACAATTAAAAAAAATTAATTCAACTGTACCTGAGGAAAGACTAAATGATCTTTCAATTCTTCTGTTATTGTCATAGGGAGCAAGCTTCAAAAGTATACAGACAATATTTTTAGGGAAAAAACTATTGTGGAAGAGTGTCAGACAATTAATTAAAATATTATTTTCTGGATTTATGGCGTTTGAGGCATTTTTCAGCTTTTAAAAATTTATATTTCATTATGTATTTTCTTATTCCAAATAAAGCTTTACTTTTGTGGCTAGTTTTGTATATGTAAAAGTAGACCCCCTCCAAATTATATGTACTTGAGGCCACATGAAACTTCAAATCACCCTTTCTGATGGGCTCATCTTTTATCTATTTACTTTTTTTTGATTTTTAAACTTTTATTTTTTAGTTTTAACTTTTATACTTTCCCATAGAAACTTTTTTCAGTTTTAATATTTTTTATTGAATTAGACTTGATTTACAATGTTGTGTTAATTTCTGCTGTACAGCAAAGCGATTCAGTTATACATATATTCTTTTTTTAATATTCTTTTCCATTATGGCTTATCATAGGATATTGAATATAGTTCTCTGTGCTATACAGTAGGAGCTTGTTGTTTATCCAGTGTATGTATAAAAGCTTACATCTGCTAACCCCAGCCTCCCACTCCATCCCTCCCCCAACCCCCTCCCCCTTGGCAACCACCAGTCTGTTCTCTATGTCAGTGATATCTTTTCAGTTGGGTGTCCTCTTCAGCAGTAAACTTTCAAGATGACTCAAGCTCAGTGATTTTCCATGTTACCTAGGCCACAGGAAATATTTGCATCCCTGTACTGCCAAACTCAGGAACGGTGACTTGCTTCAAAGAACTTATTCTCCCTCAGCTCTGATAGGCAGGATCAGAGCTGTATGCGCTCAGTTCACCAAACCTCTAGCCTGGGGCGCTCAGTCCCTCTGGCAAGGACTCTCCTATCCCCCATCCCATCCCCTATACACCGTGTTGCTTTTGATGCTCCTTTCACTTACCTTGAGGCAGAGGAGAACAGGGGATGGGAAATGCCTTAGACTCATCCTCCGAGGTCAATAACTAAATCACTGCAAATAAATCTGCTCTGATTGTTCTTCTCAGTGATTCTCTAGCCTTCTTGGATGTGTATGTTGGACAAAGGTACCTTAACCGGTTTCACTTTCTTTAACAGGCAAGTCCTATAAGGTGTCTAGCACATCTTGTTAGAGAATGGGGACACTTGTTATCTATTATCCGCAGCTGCAGGTTCAGGGGAGGCAAATTGGGGGGTAACTACTTTTGTTCAAATATGTAGTCCTTCCTTGGACCAAGGCTTTATAATTTTTCCTGTAATCAGGGAAAGAATCAATCAAACAAAAAGGAATTCCAGGCAGATGATTCGAGCCATTCAAAGGCAGCAAGAACAGAAAGAAAGCAGGCTGCCTCTGGGAGGTTCCTGGGATGTTAAGGCAGCTGCAGCAGAGGGTGTATGAGATGAAGTGCAAAGAGAAGGTGTTAGAAAAGGGCCATATTGTGACCTTTTGTAGGATATTTCCTTGTTTCTCCAAAGGATCAATGATGAAATCTGAGGCAGCTCTTTAACCTTCAGTAATTTTCAACATTCATTTTGTTTCTTTTATAGTTCCTTTACCTTCCTTACACCCTAAAGTCTAATTTTGTTCCTCCACAAAAATTTCAGGAATCTGCTTTCATGTCTTTGGGTAATTGATTGCCAGAACATATTTCTTTGCTTTCTGAATCTCTTCCTCTCCAATTAGTCACAGACTTTGACCACTTCTAATATCAAACCTCTTTCTGTGAAAAGATTTAGCGGCAGAGGAATTAAGAAGCCCTTCATGGTCTTTTAAGAAAATACTAAGATCTGGAATGAGGAAACTGAAATTATATTGATTGATTGTTTTTTTCTTGTACTATGCTAGGAATGTCACTCTCTGTGCCTCAGTTTTTATACTCTTTTGGTTAAAGTTCAGAACAATATCAGGATAGGTGTTTGCAGGTTGAAAGATGGTGGGGGAAAGATATGGGTACTTGTGCTCTTTTCCAAATGCTTTACTGAACCTTATGTCATTGGATTCTCACAACAGTCATGGGAAATATGATTCCAGCTATTACATGTAAGGAAAGGAAGACAAAGATAGGTCAAGTGAATTGTCTAAGGCCACTCAACTAGTTAGGGATAAAGTCAGAGCCATGATTCTAACTTCCTAATTCACTTTTGTGTGTGATGTTCTTTCCCTGAAAAGGCTCTGGACAAGGAGACTGAAGGGAGCAGAGCCAATGGAATGGAGGAAGTGGTGTGAGCACAGAGCTCGGCTGTTGACTAGCCTGGCTCACACTACAGGAAGACCATGGGTAGCTTGAGGCTACAGATGTCAGCTTTGGCCCAAAGGAGTTGTTTGGAAGAGCAACAGGGTGGATCGATCCCCAGAAATTCCTCCCTAAATGAGACAGTGGAGATGTCCCCCTAAACAGAGTTAGAGGAATGTAATTTTGCAGCAATTTGTGGAAACTTTCAGCAAACTTGGTGTCCTGGGGGCGTATTCACAGTGCCATTTTGTATCTTTAAGTGAGTTCTCTTCTTTGTTTGGTATATTCTCAATATTGTAATTACATAAAATGAATTTTTCTTACAGTGATTAGGCAGAATAGAATGTCCAGTATTGTGTGTTGTTAAAGGAAAGGACATCCAGCATGAGCTGTTTGCCTTCACTTTTCTTGCCCTACCTGTATGTTGAGTCAAGTGAGCTAAGGCCAAGATATGACATGATGTAATTAATTAGGCTATTTTTTGAGACTAACATTTTAGGGTATAGCACAGCATAAATGGAGTTTTTATTTTGACAACTTAATATTTTAATCACTGTTCAGGTTTTTATTTCTTAGCACATCTATCTAGATAACAGTCCCAGAGACCATAGAGACTTTGCATCTCACCCAGAGATTATGTGACCTTTGATGCCTCTCCACTTCTTCTATTTTGTAATTATTAGAATGTGTCTGATATGAGCAGATTTAACAAATTATTTTTGTTGCTTTACTTATAAATTTCTGAAATCAAAAGTTTTATAGAACTGCACTTTAGCTATTATGCAGAAAAGAATACCTTATTTTACATACTGGGTGAGAATAAAAGCTATTACAATGAGTTTTTGGTATTTATGATTTTTTTTTCATGGAAAATGAATATATCACCAATTTTGTATCATTTAAAAAATTTTGGTTGGCATACCATATAGTATCTTGGCTGAAGTACAACAGCAGATGTCTACAGATTTTTGAGTTACTCATTTGTGCAATGGAAGCAAATATGCACATACAGATGTCTAAGAGCGGGGAAAGGAAAGGGCTCTAGGACACATCCAAAGGATTGCTAACTAATGGGAATGGAGACTTAAAAGGAAGGGATTTTGAATCTCTTGACTGTCAAATAGTAAGATAAAACTAATTCATTCCAAACAGATTTGATTTAATTTAACAAAAATTTTTTTGAGCACCTACCATCAGAAAATATATGAGCACTAAATAGTCCAGGGTGGCTCAGTGGAGAGTGCATGAGATAAGTAAGAAATCTGTGGATAAAGTTCTTTATAGACTGGGGCCTGAATGATATGGGACTTAGAGCCTGTGAACATTATTCTAAAGGCAGTGCAGAGCCAACAAAATTCAGAAGCAGAGCATGGAGTAAATTAGAGGAAAGACAGGAGGTAAGCACATTACTAGTGTATTAGTACACATTAGGTTAATAGTACAATAGTACAGTAGTGTAGACCTTTAGGAAAGCTAAGAACCAGAACAAAGACAGAGGCATTGTGAATTGAAAGGGTTGGGTGGGAGATATAAGAGATATTGAGAGGTGCAATTTCTAGAATGTAGCAACTGATTGCTATCAAATAGAGACATTAAAGATATTTTCAAGTACATGTAACCAGGAATATACTGATTGCATTATAAAAAATAGAATGTCTATTGAGAGATGGATGGGTAAAGAAAACAGGGTGCATATATATGTAATGGAATATTATTTAGCCCTAAAAAGAAGGAAATTTTGCCATTTGCAACAACATGGATGACCTGGAAGGCATTATGCTAAGTGGATAAGTCAGACAGAGAAAGACAAATTCTGTCTGATCTACTTGTGTGTGGAATCTAAAAACAAACAAACAAAACCCCCCAAAACTGAGCTCATGGATATAGACAACAGATTGGCAGCTGCCAGAGGCAGGGAGTAGGTAAAATGGGTGAAGGCGGTCAAAAAGTACAAACTTGCAACTATAAAATAATAAGTTTTGGGGATGTAACATACAGCATGGTGGCCATAGTTAATAATATAGTATTGTAAATTTGAAAGTTACTAAGAGAGTAGGTCTTTAAAATACTCATCATGAGAAAAGAAATTGTAACTATGGTGACATGTTAGCTAGACATATGTGGTGATAATTTCACAATATGTATAAATATCTAATCATTGTGTTGTACACCTGCAACTAATACCATATTATATGTCAATATTTCTCAATTAAAAAAAATTGAGGTTAAAGGAGGAAGGATTTGGGGAATATGGCAAGTCATGAGGATATTCAGGTACCGTTTCCTAATAAGTGGGTGAAGTGTTATTTGTATGGGACTTGGTGAAGAAGATGGGACATTACAGTATATATTTGGGAGTGTTTGGAGGCATTACATTTATGGTGTGATGAAAAGAGTACTGGACTTAAGAGCTAAGATTAAATTTATAGACCTGGCTTTCTAACTTTGAGCCCCTGGGCAGGTGACTTCACCTGTCTGAGTCTCTCAGTTTCCTTCACTGTAAAATAAAGAACAGTAGGTTGTTGGGAATATTAAAGGAAAGGCTATGTACATTTTGTAAGCTTCTAGACAAAGATAAGGTATATTTATTTGGAGAGAGCTGGTGGTGAATTTGTGACAGGAGAACTAATGAGATTGCCCAGAGAGGAAGTACAAGGAGATGCAAAAAGACGCTTGGGGAATGCCTACACAGATGGGATCTGGGGAAGAGTCTCTGGCGAAAGAACTGAGAGGGATTGGCCAAAGATGTGGAATCACCTTAGTGTCATCCAAGGCAAGAGAGTCTCAGGAGTAAGTAGGAGGTCAGTGATACCAAATGGTATCAAAGATGACTTGGAGGATCCTATTAAAAGGAACCTATCAAATATGATAATTGGATGGTCACCAGTGACCCTCAGAAAATCAGTTTCAATGAAGGTGTGACAGCAGAAATCAGACGGATACATTTGTGGGAGGTGAGATTGCTCTCTGATGACCTACTTTTACCATTCAGCAGTAGCATAGCTCCTCAGTGCACACAGGGAGATGATGTTCCTCCTTCTGGCTCTCTAGCCCTCTGTCCTGATATCCTCAGTAGTCATCTGACAGGTGCAGGAGAGACAGTGGGAGGAGCGACGAAACCAAACCTTCGTAGCTGCTCTCCCTGCGAATGAGTATGTGATACCATTTATTTGGCCTTTACTGTTGTATCTATAATTACATGAATATTCCACTCACTTCTCCATGTAAATAACCATACCAAGAGCCAAAGGCAGAGTGTATTGAAATAGTCATTTGTTTCATTCTGCTTCGTCACCAAGCTCCTGCTGCTGTGTTCTGTATGGCAATAGTTCTTCATATTCTGAATATTAGTCCTTATAAACTCCCTAAGTCCTAATAGCCTTTATTCTTGCTCTTTATACCTCTTAGTCAAATTTGAGTACTTTTCAGTCAGTGTGTATGTTTGGTAGTTAGTTGTATGGTTGCGCATTGTTCTATGGAATGATCCACTCTGCCTTGCTTATAATGCTTCTGATTACTCTTACGGAGTGATTTCCTTCTATTAAATCACTTCTTTCTCAAAAGTAAGAAGTCACCTTCCTCCTTCCTAACCAAATTGTATCCTGATAGAGAAAAATAAATTCTAGTTTTTGAAATTTCCAGAAGTGAAGATTTAAAAAATTTCTCCCGCTTACTTATAGTGTGATTTTAACAGCACTTGTTATAAAGTTTTAAAAGTCTGTGTTCTTGTGTTCTGTTCATGTTTTTTTTTTTTTAAGTTTTATTTTTATTTATTTATTTTTTATTGAAGTGTAGTTGATTTGCAATGTTGTGTTAGTTTTAGGTGTACAGCAAAGTGATTCAGTTATACATGTGTATATTCTTTTTCAGATTCTTTTCCCTTATAGGTTATTACAAAATATTGAGTATAGTTCCCAGTGCTGTACAGTAGGTCCTTGTTGGTTATTTTATATATAGTCATGTGTATATGTTCATAATGTTTTATGAAATATTTGGGATCTATATTTTGTGAACCGTGAGAAGCCAAAATTTGCCTTCATGTGAGAAGAAATGTAAATGACTGTTGACTTTGTCTTTTTCTCCTTATTATGGATAAATCCCAAAGAGGAAATTAGCATGGTAAAATATCCTGTATTAAGAATTTACTTATTATCATAAGTCAACATCCTAACAATGCTTAAAATCCTACATATACTGATAATCTTTACTATGGTTAGTCTTTTATTGGGACAGCTTTTTTTTTTTTAAATTAATTAATTAATTAATTTATTTATTTTTGGCTGTGTTGGGTCTTCGTTTCTGTGCGAGGGCTTTCTCTAGTTGCGGCAAGTGGGGGCCACTCTTCATCGCGGTGCGCGGGCCTCTCACCATCGCGGCCTCTCTTGTTGTGGAGCACAGGCTCCAGACGCGCAGGCTCAGTAGTTGTGGCTCACGGGACTATTTGCTCCATGGCATGTGGGATCTTCCCAGACCAGGGCTCGAACCCGTGTCCCCTGCATTGGCAGGCAGATTCTCAACCACTGCGCCACCAGGGAAGCCCTGGGACAGCTTTTAAAATGTCCATTTTGTAGCACAAGTCATATGCAAGTGAACTGGCTGATTTGCATATGGCAGATAGGTGTGCCCAATCACATGCATTATCACTAATTGATTTTATTAGTTCTTAGGCCCAATAGACATTGAGAGGCTAAAGAGATCAGGTGGATCTATGTAAAGGTTGTCTATGATAATACATTGTCTTACGCTTATCAAGTTTTTACGTTTACAGTAGTTAGATACATTTGTGGCACAGATCAAATAAGAGTGTCTTGCAAAGAATATTAGAGTAGAAGAGGTGACTTAAAGGCTTAAATTCCAGATCTATCACGAGAACCAACCGTGTATGTGACCTTGGGCAAATCACTCCACCTCCTTTGGCCTCATTCAGTTTCTTCAACTGTAAAATGCAAGTTTGACTACATCATCTCTAGGGGCCCTTGCAAGTCTGTGATTCTCTAAGTTTTCTTTCTAGCTGAAAAGATGAAGGATTGAAGGACTGCCTTAACACTGAGCAAAAGAATGCATGATTTTATGCTTGCCTGTCTCTCTGAAAGAATTCACAGTATGAGCTTCAGGCCCTGTCACCTTGACACATTCATGTTTGAGCCGGCTCCCTGGTGCTTTTGTCAGCCCTGGGCTTTTCTTCACAGAGAGTGCCTACAGGCTGGGGCACTCTCATCTCTCAACTATTTGAACACCTCCTGCATTTGTAATCAGTTTTTTGTTTTGTTTTGTTTTTTTATTTTTTAGTACTGGTTTTCATTAAATGAATTAAGTCACCTTAAGTGGCTATGAACAGTATGCTTCCCTATACATCCAGGGATCCCTCAGGTGGCCCCATTCAGATTGCTTCAATTCATGCATACCTGCTAATTGATCTACTCAATTCTTTAGTACTCTTTCCCAGGTCCAAAGAATACTGAAACAGATGAAGCTAATTTCTATACAAAAATGGCTTTATTCTTTGCCATCTCATCTCAATTTTCCCTTGATTATGGGTTCCTAGGTCCCTCAGCCTTCCAGCCTCCCTCATCTTCCATTTGTAACCCTCAGGAGACTAGTAAACTCATCCCTCTTCAAGGTACAGCTGGACTCCTTTCCTCTTAGATCTGGTGTTGTCATAGAGGCACACCAGAGCCTAGGTCCCTCAGCACACTTATTTCTGCTGTAAGTAACCCACTCTCTCATGGCATCTTGGGCTCTGTTGCAACTGAAAGTAGGTGAAAGAGGATCAGGTAAATCAAGGGATTCCTAAATCCCCTTTCCAGATACGCTGCCTTCACGTTTTGGTGTCTGAGTGGTCAATACCCATTACTTTGTGTACTCATTCACATCACAGTTATTTCCCTCTTTCTGAGGAAAGCCACCTCCTTTTCCTATGCTCTCTGCTGTCCTTCAAGCCTCTGTTACTACAAGGGGACCAAGATATGACAGATACCCATTGAATGCAAAAAGATAGATTTCCCCAATCTGCCCATAGATCTCTCAGAAACTCCCTCAAATAAGTCCTCCGAGTGCTAGAAATATCATGGCAGATTTTACCAAGTCATCTTAAAATAAGGGGACTCCCTGTTGTAGTTACATTCAGGCATTTTTATCTGCCAGCCTGTATTCACCTCTTCTCTAAGTGCATGGCCTGTCTTTGCAACTGTTGATTTAGAAAGAATAAAAATTTTGCACATTTTTAACAACCAACTCCATTTTGGTTGTGAGGTTATATGAAAGCCTATCAGGAACCATATTTGTAGAGCTCCAGAAGGTAACAAAAAGCAGGACATTTCCTTTTCTGACCCTCAAAAGCTTATAATTCTGATTCTCTCTTTTTTTTAAACATCTCTTTATTTTGTTTTATTTTATTATTAATTAATTTATTTTGGGGGGCCTCACCGTGCAACATGTGGGATCTTAGTTCCCTGACCAGGGATCGAACCCACACCCCTGCATTGGAAACGTGGAGTCTTAACCACTGGACCACCAGGGAAGTCCCTGATTCTCTTTTTTCTTTGAGGATCCCTTTGTTTAGTTTGGTCTTTGCAGAGCTGAGGTTACTGAATCAGTATCTTTGGAAGGCAGACATGCCTGGTAAATCAGCTTATTTGGTTATAATTTATTTTTGTTTTCAGATTCCCTAGCCTTCATTAAGTCTTTGGTCTTTTACAGCTAAGACTGAGTTATTAAGAGAACCACTTGTTCTTTCTTGGGTCAGAATGTTGAAGGGGAATCAGGTCACACTCTGTTTTACTACCTTTTGGTAGTTGTTGTCATTAATTAGCAAGAATTTTAGGGCTATCTGGTACCTGGAGCTCATGGTTCCTTGATGGTATGTGTGGAGAGAAGGGAGAGGAATCCAAGGATATCAATATTCCATGCATGAGAATAGGTCTTTTTCTGAAAGGGGCACAAAGTTTTCATGATATTCTCAAGGGGATCCATGTCCCCCCAAAGTTAAGATCCACTGTTGTAGAACAATGCAAATCTGGGAGTAAGTTCTGGTCTATAAGATCCAGTGGAGCTTTTCCCTCTATCATAAACGGTAGAACATATGATTCTAGTTTTACCAAGAATGGTGAAGATTTATGCCTACCGTTCTTTGATACCCTGACCTGTCATAATGAAAACTTACATCTATATCTATCAATTCTAGGCAGCAATAAGGCCCTTAGCTGTGTCACTGGGCTCATCTCTGGTTTCTGCTGTTCCCTGCTGGCCAGATAAGTTTTGAGGCAACTAGGAAAAACTAAGAAAGGCAGTAATTTGTAGGCTGGTGATCGATTTCTTAGCAACCTCCAAAGGGTAGCACGCAGGAGGGAAAAAGTGTAGTGAAAATTTTACCTTCAAGGGCAACTCATGGTCAAGTCTTTTCTATATCTAAGTTAGATTCTCAAACAAAGAAGAAAGCTTGTAATTCTCCCCTCTTTGACCACATTAGCCAAAATAATCACTAACTTATTTGTTAGACTAATTCTGTCTTTTTGGTCTGTCTTTCTGTCTCATGTCAGGACTTACTGCTGGGAAAGAGAAATAAAATTGCTATTCTAGTGTTAAAACACCAGTAGAAAGAGCAAATATTTCTAAATGTATGCTAGTCAATAGGGTCTCTAATGTCATTTAAGATCTTTATATTTTCTTAAGGTTCAGGGAGAGAAAAGTACCACGTGCAAGTAAAAAAGTAGCCCATGGGGCAGTCTCGTATCATTGTGTCTTTTTCAAATGGATGAATCTTGGCTCCTAGGAAGCCTATTGACCAGTTTTCTGGAAAAACATTCTTTATACATTTAACCTCTACAGAAGATTTAGGAATTTAAAAACAAGCAGAATCCCTTCTAGACTCTACAAAACCTTATCCTTGAGGCCCATGGAGAGTTCGAACTTCATAAGCTTGATTAATAAGACTGCCCAAATTAGAATTTCTAACCTGGTGAGACCCAGTGTGGGCTTATCTTAAGTCTTATTACAAGTAACCTACACTTATTACTGCTGCTATGACATACACTAAACTTAGACAACTGAATTGGGGTCATATTCTAACCTGCTCCTCTTCTTTATTTATTTATTTTATTTATTTACTTTTGGCTGCTTTGCTTCTTTGTTGCTGTGTGTGGCTTTCTCTATATGCGGCGAGTGGGGGCTACTCTTCATTGCGGTGCACGGGCTTCTCATTGCAGTGGCTTCTCTTGTTGCGGAGCACGGGCTCTAGGTGCACAGACTTCAGTAGTTGTGGCACACGGGCTCAGTAGTTGTGGCTCACGGGCTCTAGAGTGCAGGCTCAGTAGTTGTGGTGCACAGGCTTAGTTGCTCCGTGGCATGTGGGATCTTGCTGGACCAGGGCTCGAACTCATATCCCCTGCATTGGCAGGCAAGATTCTTAACCACTGCACCACCAGGGAAGCCCTAACCTGCTCCTCTTGTGATTGCCTTCAGGCCTGAGCCAGATTTGGACACGCCTAGACCTCTAAAGAAAGCAGTCTCGTTAACATTCAGCACAAAGAATAATTACCAGAAAAATAACCACTGAAAGGAAAATTTGTGATGAATAATTCCCGGAGCTTACACAGGGTTGGAAGATAATTGAATCTGACTATTCAGACTGCAGAAACTTTGTAGAACCTGGAACCTTCAGTAGACACACCAAAACGATCCCCTCTTTGTAGTAGGAGTAAACAACTCCCACAGTGCTTTCTGGATCTACCTTTAAAATATTAAAATAAGACTCTAAAATCTCAGGCTAAGATCTATCTTCCAAAGAAAAACTTACTGCTCTTTAAAAAAAAACAACAAGATCCAGGCACTCATAACATAAAATGTACAATAGAAAATTACCAGACATGCAAAGAAGCAGGAAAATATGACCTATAATTAGGAGAGAATACATTAATAGAAACAGATGTGGAAATGACAAGGATGATGTAATTAGCAAACAAGGACTTTAAAACAGTATTATCAAAATGTTCAAAGATTTAAAGGAAAACATGAATATATTGATAAGAGAAATAGTAGATATAAAAAATAACCAAGTGGAACTTCTAAAGCTGAACATTAATACCTGAGATAAGATACTGATAAAAAAGGTTTAACAGTAGATAAGATACTGAGAAAAAAGGTGATTTAACTTAAAGAGCAATAAAAACTATTCAAATAAAAGAATTCACACAAAAAAGGCTAAAAACCAATACATTGTCTCAGTGACCTGTGGGACAATGTCAAGCAAACTAAAATGAATACAATTAGTGTTCCAGAAAAAAGGAGTGTCAGGAAAAATATTAAAAAATATAATGAGAAAAATTTTCCTTCTTGATTAAAACTATGATTATAGAGCTCCGTAAAGCTAAAAGAATCTAAGCAAGATAAACACACACACACACACACAATCAGGGCACATCAGAATCAAATAGCTGAAACTCAGTAATAAAAAGAAAATTTTAAAAGCTGTGAAAGGGGGGAAGGGGACACTTTTTATCCAGGGGAAGAAAGATAGGAAGTATTTTTGACATCTCCTTAGAAGCAATGCAAGCCAGGTAACAATGGAATGGCTTCTTTTTTTTTTTTTTTTTTTTTTTTTTTACATCTTAAAGAGTCTTTATTTCACCTTAGTTCTTTTTTTTTTTTTTTTTGGTGTGTTAGCTTCTGCTTTATAACAAAGTTAATCAGTTATACATATACAATATGTTCCCATATCTCTTCCCTCTTGCATCTCCCTCCCTCCCACCCTCCCCATCCCACCCCTCTAGGTGGTCACAAAGCACCGAGCTGATCTCCCTGTGCTATGCGGCTGCTTCCCACTAGCTATCTATTTTACATTTGGTAGTGTATATATGTCCATGACACTCTCTCACCCTGTCACATCTCACCCCACCCCCTCCCCATATCCTCAAGTCCATTCTCTAGTAGGTCTGTGTCTTCATTCCCGTCTTGCCACTAGGTTCTTCATGGCTTTTTTTTTCCCTTAGATTCCGTATATATGTGTTAGCATACTGTATTTGTTTTTCTCTTTCTGACTTACTTCACTCTGTATGACAGACTCTAACTCCATCCACCTCATTACAAATACCTCCATTTCATTTCTTTTTATGGCTGAGTAATATTCCATTGTATATATGTGCCACATCTTCTTTATCCATTCATCTGTCGATGGACATTTAGGTTGCTTCCATGTCCTGGCTATTGTAAATAGAGCTGCAATGAACATTTGGGTACATGACTCTTTTTGAACTATGGTTTTCTCAGGGTATATGCCCAGTACCCTCTCCAGCATTTATTGTTTCTAGAGTTTTTGATGATGGCCATTCTGACCGGTGTGAGATGATATCTCATTGTAGTTTTGATTTGCATTTCTCTAATGATTAAGGATGTTGAGCATTCTTTCATGTGTCTGTAGGCCATCTGTATATCTTCTTTGGAGAAATGCCTATTTAGGTCTTCTGCCCATTTTTGGATTGGGTTGTTCGTTTTTTTGTTATTGAGCTGCATGAGCTGCTTGTAAATCTTGGAGATTAATCCTTTATCAGTTGCTTCATTTGCAAATATTTTCTCCCATTCTGATGGTTGTCTTTTGGTCTTGTTTATGGTTTCCTTTGCTGTGCAAAAGCTTTTAAGTTTCATTAGGTCCCATTTGTTTATTTGTGTTCTTATTTCCATTTCTCTGGGAGCTGGGTCAAAAAGAATCTTGCTGTGATGTATGTCATAGAGTGTTCTGCCTATGTTTTCCTCTAAGAGTTTGATAGTGTCTGGTCTTACACTTAGGTCTTTAATCCATTTTGAGTTTATTTTTGTGCATGGTGTCAGGGAGTGTTCTAATTTCATACTTCTACATGTATCTGTCCAATTTTCCCAGCACCACTTATTGAAGAGGCTGTCTTTTCTCCACTGTATATGCTTGCCTCCTTTATCAAAGATAAGGTGACCATATGTGCATGGGTTTATCTCTGGGCTTTCTATCCTGTTCCATTGATCTATATTTCTGTTTTTGTGCCAGTACCAAACTGTCTTGATTACTGTAGCTTTGTAATATAGTCTGAAGTCAGGGAGCCTGATTCCCCCAGCTCCATTTTTCGTTCTCAAGATTGCTTTGGCTATTCGGGATCTTTTGTGTTTCCATACAAATTGTGAAATTTTTTGTTCTAGTTCTGTGAAAAATGCCAGTGGTAGTTTCATAGGGATTGCATTGAATCTGTAGATTGCTTTGGGTAGTAGAGTCATTTTCACAATGTTGATTCTTCCAATCCAGGAACATGGTATATATTTCCATCTATTTGTATCATCTTTAATTTCTTTCATCAGTGTCTTATAATTTTCTGCATACAGGTCTTTTGTCTCCTTAGGTAGGTTTATTCCTAGATATTTTATTCTTTTTGTTGCAATGGTAAATGGGAGTGTTTTCTTAATTTCACTTTCAGATTTTTCATCATTAGTGTATAGAAATGCAAGAGATTTCTGTGCATTAATTTTGTATCCTGCTACTTTACCAAATTCATTGATTAGCTCTAGGAGTTTTCTGGTAGCATCTTTAGGATTCTCTATGTATAGTATCATGTCATCTGCAAACAGTGACAGCTTTACTTCTTCTTTTCCGATTTGGATTCCTTTTATTTCTTTTTCTTCTCTGATTGCTGTGGCTAACACTTCCAAAACTATGTTGAATAATAGTGGTGAGAGTGGGCAACCTTGTCTTGTTCCTGATCTTAGTGGAAATGGTTTCAGTTTTTCACCATTGAGGACAATGTTGGCTGTGGGTTTGTCATATATGGCCTTTATTATGTTGAGGAAAGTTCCCTCTATGCCTACTTTCTGCAGGGCTTTTATCATAAATGGGTGTTGAATTTTGTCGAAAGCTTTCTCTGCATCTATTGAGATGATCATATGGTTTTTCTCCTTCAATTTGTTAATATGGTGTATCACATTGATTGATTTACGTATATTGAAGAATCCTTGCATTCCTGGAATAAACCCCACTTGATCATGGTGTATGATCCTTTTAATGTGCTGTTGGATTCTGTTTGCTAGTATTTTGTTGAGGATTTTTGCATCTATGTTCATCAGTGATATTGGCCTGTAGTTTTCTTTCTTTGTGACATCTTTGTCTGGTTTTGGTATCAGGGTGATGGTGGCCTCGTAGAATGAGTTTGGGAGTGTTCCTCCCTCTGCAATATTTTGGAAGAGTTTGAGAAGGATAGGTGTTAGCTCTTCTCTAAATGTTTGATAGAATTCACCTGTGAAGCCATCTGGTCCTGGGCTTTTGTTTGTTGGAAGGTTTTTAATCACAGTTTCAATTTCAGTGCTTGTGATTGGTCTGTTCATATTTTCTATTTCTTCCTGGTTCAGTCTCGGCAGTTTGTGCATTTCTAAGAATCTGTCCATTTCTTCCAGGTTGTCCATTTTATTGGCGTAGAGTTGCTTGTAGTAATCTCTCATGATCTTTTGTATTTCTGCAGTGTCAGTGGTTACTTCTCCTTTTTCATTTCTAATTCTATTGATTTGAGTCTTCTCCCTTTTTCTCTTGATGAGTCTGGCTAATGGTTTATCAATTTTGTTTATCTTCTCAAAGAACCAGCTTTTAGTTTTATTGATTTTTGCTATTGTTTCCTTCATTTCTTTTTCATTTATTTCTGACCTGATCTTTATGATTTCTTTCCTTCTGCTAGCTTTGGGGTTTTTTTGTTCTTCTTTCTCTAATTGCTTTAGGTGCAAGGTTAGGTTGTTTATTCGAGATGTTTCCTGTTTCTTGAGGTAGGCTTGTATTGCTATAAACTTCCCTCTTAGCACTGCTTTTGCTGCGTCCCATAGGTTTTGGGTCGTCGTATCTCCATTGTCATTTGTTTCTAGGTATTTTTTGATTTCCCCTTTGATTTCTTCAGTGATCACTTCGTTATTAAGTAGTGTATTGTGTAGCCTCCATGTGTTTGTATTTTTTACAGATCTTTTCCTGTAATTGATATCTAGTCTCATAGCGTTGTGGTCGGAAAAGATACTTGATACGATTTCAATTTTCTTAAATTTACCAAGGCTTGATTTGTGACCCAAGATATGATCTATCCTGGAGAATGTTCCATGCGCACTTGAGAAAAATGTGTATTCTGTTGTTTTTGGGTGGAATGTCCTATAAATATCAATTAAGTCCATCTTGTTTAATGTATCATTTAAAGCTTGTGTTTCCTTATTTATTTTCATTTTGGATGATCTGTCCATTGGTGAAAGTGGGGTGTTAAAGTCCCCTACTATGATTGTGTTGCTGTCAATTTCCCCTTTTATGGCTGTTAGTATTTGCCTTATGTATTGAGGTGCTCCTATGTTGGGTGCATAAATATTTACAATTGTTATACCTTCCTCTTGGATCGATCCCTTGATCATTATATAGTGTCCTTCTTTGTCTCTTATAATATTCTTTATTTTAAAGTCTATTTTGTCTGATATGAGAATTGCTACTCCAGCTTTCTTTTGATTTCCATTTGCATGGAGTATCTTTTTCCATCCCCTCACTTTCAGTCTGTATGTGTCTCTAGGTCTGAAGTGGGTCTCTTGTAGACAGCATATATACAGGTCTTGTTTTTGTATCCATTCAGCCAGTCTATGTCTTTTGATTGGAGCATTATCGATGTGTATGTTCCTATTACCATTTTCTTAATTGTTTGTTATTGTAGGTCTTTTCCTTCTCTTGTGTTTCCTGCCTAGGAAGTTCCTTTAGCATTTGTTGTAAAGCTGGTTTGGTGGTGCTGAATTCTCTTAGCTTTTGCTTGTCTGTAAATCTTTTAATTTCTCTGTCGAATCTTAATGAGATCCTTGCTGGGTAGAGTAATATTGGTTGTAGTTTTTTCCCTTTCATCACTTTAAATATGTCCTGCCACTCCCTTCTGGCTTGCAGAGTTTCTGCTGAAAGATCATCTGTTAACCTTATGGGGATTCTATTTTATGTTATTTGTTGTTTTTCCCTTGCTGCTTTTAATATTTTTTCTTTTTATTTTATTTTTGATAATATGTGTCTTGGCATGTTTCTCCTTGGATTTTTCCTGTATGGGATTCTCTGCACTTCCTGGACTTGATTGACTATTTCCTTTCCCATGTTAGGGAAGTTTTCAACTATAATCTCTTCAAATATTTTCTGAGTCCCTTTCTTTTTCTCTTCTTCTTCTGGGACCCCTATAATTCGAATGTTGGTGCATTTAATGTTGTCCCAGAGGTCTCTGAGGCTGTCCTCAATTCTTTTCATTCTTTTTTCTTTATTCTGCTCTGCGGCGTTTATTTCCACTCTTTTATCTTCCAGGTCACTTATCTGTTCTTCTGCCTCAGTTTTTTTCTATTGATTCTTTCTAGAGAATTTTTAATTTCATTTATTGTGTTGTTCATCATTGTTTGTTTGCTCTTTAGTTCTTCTTGGTCCTTGTTAAACGTTTCTTGTATTTTCTCCATTCTATTTTGAAGATTTTGGATCATCTATACTATCATTACTCTGAATTCTTTTTAAGGTAAAGTGCCTATTTCCTCTTCATTTGTTTGGTCTGGTGGGTTTTTACCTTGCTCCTTCATTTGCTGTGTGTTTCTCTGTCTTCTCATTTTACTTAACTTACTGTGTTTGGGGTCTCCTTTTCACAGTCTGCAGGTTCGTAGTTCCCCTTGTTTTTGGTGTCTGTCCCCAGTGGCTAAGTTTGGTTTAGTGGGTTGTGTAGGCTTCCTGGTGTAGGGGACTGGTGCCTGTGTTCTGGTGGATGAGGCTGGATCTTGTCTTTCTGGTGGGCAGTACCACGTCCAGTGGTGTGTTTTGGGGTGTCTGTGACCTCATTATGATTTTAGGCAGCCTCTCTGCTAATGGATGGGGTTGTGTTCCTGTCTTGCCAGTTGTTTGGCATAGTGTGTCCAGCGCTGTGGCTTGCTGGTCATTGGGTGGAGCTGGATCTTAACGTTGAGTTGGAGATCTCTTTTAGAGCTTTTGCCATTTGATATTACATGGAGCCAGGAGGTCTCTGGTGGACCAATGTCGTGAACTCGGCTCTCCCACCTCAAAGGCACAGACCTGACACCCGGCCGGAGCACCAAGACCCTGTCAGCCATACGGCTCAGAAGAAAAGGGAGAAAAAGAAAGAAAGAAAGAAAGAAAGAAAAAATAAAATAAAATAAAATAAAACAAAATAAAATAAAATAAAGTTATTAAAAAAGTTATTAAAAATAAAAAAATCAAAAAGTAATAAAGAAAGAAGAGAGGAACCAAACCAAAAAACAAATCCACCAATGATAACAAGTGCTAAAAATTATACTAAAAAAAGGACAGACAGAACCCTAGGACAAATGGTAAAAGCAAAGCTATACAGACAAAGTCACACAAAGAAGCATACACATACACACTCACAAAAAGAGAAAAAGGAAAAAAATATATCTATATATAAAAAAAGAGTAAGAGATCAACCAAATCAATAAACAAATCTACCAATGATAATAAACTTTAAGTACTAAACTAAGATAAACATAAAAGCAGAAACAAATTGGATGAGGAAGGAAACCCCAAGTCTACAGTTGCTCCCAAAGTCCACTGCCTCAATTTTTGGATGATTCGTTGTCTACTCAGGTATTCCAGAGATGCACGGTACATCAAATTGATTGTGGAGATTTAATCTGCCGCTCCTGAGGCTGCATGGAGAGATTTCCCTTTCTCTTCTTTGTTTGCACAGCTCCTGGGCTTCAGCTTTGGATTTTTGCCTCCTCTGTTTGTAGGTCTCCTGAGGGCATCTGTTCCCCAGGTACCTGGGGAAGTTGTTGCCTTTTGGGAAGTCTGAAGTCTTCTGCCAGCGTTCAGTAGGTGTTCTGTAGGAGTTGTTCCACATGTAGATGTATTTCTGATGTATTTGTGGGGAGGAAGGTGATCTCCATGTCTTACTCCTCTGCCATCTTGAAGGTCTCTCTGGTTTGGCTTCTTTAAAGGCTAGAAGGAAAGAAAAAAAATGTCAAACTAGAATCATATATTCAGCAAAAATATGTAAAGGAAGGCAAAAAATAAAGGGACATGTTTAGACAAGCAAAATCTGAGAGAATTTATTATAAGCAAACCTGTACTACAAGAAACATTAAAGGCAGTTCCTTTCACTAAAGGAAAATAATACCAGATGAAAATTTGACTCTAACAGAGATGAAGAGTGCTCAAATGGTAAATACGTGGAAAAAAAAAAAGACTTTTTCTTTCTAGTTTTTGTTTCTTTGAATTATAATTAAATGTTTAAATAAACAACAATGTATTATGGGATTTATAACATGTAGAAATAAAATACATAATAATACAAATGGTGGTGGTAGGGTAGGGTTATAGAATATGCTATTAAAAGATTCTTACATTTTACATGAAGTGATATAAAATTAATGAGTAGACTTTTATGAGTACAGAGTGCATATTATAAAACCTAGAGAAATGACTTAAAGAAATAAAGGTATACATCTAATAAACCAATGGAGTAGATAGAATGGAATGCTGAAAGTACTCAACCCGTTCCTCCTCCTCTCTTACTCCCCTCCCCCCAAAAGAAAAAACTGACAAAGAAGAATAAAAGCAGTAAGAAAGATATTATGACCTTTCTTTTCTCTCTGAAGTTGGAATTCTGCTGAGAACTCATCTGCTGAGAAGTGAATTCATCTGCTGGGCGCTGTTTAAAAAAGATGTTAAAAGGAATAGGAAGGGAGCAGAAGGATTCCTCCACATAGAAAGGGCCCATCTGAGGATGGAGAGCATAAGTTTGTGGTGACATTATTTCACATGGTTGTACATTTTCCTCCAGCAGTGCTAAGCCATTTAGATGAAAGGAAGGGAAGCCAAGTGGTTAGGTTGATATAAGGTTGTCATGCTCGAAAACCAGACAACAATGAAATCATGGGAGTTGATGAGTTCAAATGATGGGTGAGGTCTAGGCTAAATATGTGAGAAATTATCTCATTTGGGGCTCACAGTTTGGCAGAATAAAGTGTTCAAGGAATTAGAATTTTTAATAAGGTTAAAGAATAGGTATAATAATAGTGATAAAATGAGAGAAGTGAAGTCATGTAGATTTAGAGTGGGAAACTAGAATTTAAGTTTCAGAGGTGGAACAGTTGTGGATGTTATCAAAAAGTGAAGTGCAAGTGGCAGGTGGTGGGGTGAGGTTGTCATTGATTTTTGTGAGGTCAGCATTTTGGGGGGACTGTCCAAATGCACTTACCTATTACTTAAGATGATGGTGAGACTTAAGATGAGTTAGAAAGAGTGTGAACCAGGTGTCAATAATCTGTCATCAATAGTATTTTCAGGGTATAGGAGTCAATTTTTATTTTTATTTTTCAATTTGTTTCATTTTTTAAAACCACTTTATCAAGGTATAGTTAACATAAAAAGCTTTAATGTGTACAACTTGACGAGTTTGAGGATATGTATACACCTGTGAAACCATCACCACCATCAATGCCGTAAACATACCCATCACCTCACAAAGTTTCCTCCTACCTCTTTATTATTGTTATCGTTGTGTGTGTGTGTATCTGTCTGTATGTTGTGGTAAGAACACTACACATAATATCTATGCTCTCAGCAAAGATATATATGCTAGTTATATATACTGCAGTTATATTTTTAAGTTTTTGAGGAACCTCAATACTGTTTTCCATAGGGGCTGTATCTGTTTATATTCTCACCAATAATGTGCAAGTGTTCCCTTTTCTCAACATCCTAGGAGCATTTTTTTTAACACATAATGAGATCCGTGATTTTGACCTTCCTGTGTTTTGATCTAGTCAGCTCAACTAACCAGCTACAGGTACTTAGTAAATATGGAATATCTATGATGAAAGAACAAGGGGGAAATTACTGGAAATCTCTATAATGGAAAAATTCATTAGCTACTAATGCCTACCTGAACTCTCTTTCTGATACTGTGTTAAGAAGTATACAAAACAAATGAATCGCTTCTACCACATATTATTTAGAAAATTTAGAGGAAGACAGTATTATAAACATGGACATGTATACTTGGATATTGTATTTCATGGGTCATTATATGATTTAAAGGAACGGCTGGAAGGAGAACCAACATAGATTTACAATGGGCTAATTACTAACTTATGTGCTTTCTACTTGTATAGTGATGTTTAAATATTTATAAACACTTTATAGATGAGGAAACTGAGGTTCCAAGAAGGGATGTCACTTCACTGCATTGTAATAGGGTGATTTGGAGAAATTTTAATCACCTTTCTATCTGGAAGAGTTATCTGAAAACAACAATTCCAACTCTGAAATAAAATTGATAAAATTGCTTCTGCAGTTATTAGGGACTTTTATTCACTCTTTTTGTCATTGTAATTAGAGGTCTGCAGAGGGAAGTGCATTATAGATTTGGTAAAGTTATCAGTAGCTTTAGCCCTTGAGCTACATTAGTAATTCCTTTTAACTTTCATTTGAACTATTCTACTAAACTCTACAGAATAACAAATAGGTAGTTTGACTTCTGATATGTGATCTACTTTTTTCCATATATATTTCTTTCTTATTTATTTGGACTGTGTTTATTTTTCATACCTAATATTGATATAAGCCTGTGGTTGGTTGCTTGCTTTAGTGGTTGCCTCCATGACAAATAATGATGGTTTGCCAGTTATTTTAATAATCAATATCTGTCAAAAATATGTTGTTTGTCTTGATTTTGTTCTTTCATTTTCACAGATAGATAATAAACCATGGTAATTTCTAGAAACATTTTTTATAGACACTATTTAGTTTGGGCCCAAATTTTAAGTAGAATAACTTGTTGAGTTAAAAAGTAATGAAATTGGGTCTTTTGTAGAGATGTGGATGGACCTAGAGTCTCATCATACAGAGTGAAGTAAGCCAGGAAAACAAATAACATATATTAATGCATATATGTGGAATCTAGAAAAATGGTACAGATGAACCTATTTGTAGGGCAGGAATACAGATGTAGACATAGAGAACGGACATGTGGACGTAGGAGGGGAAGGGGAGGGGAGGACGAATTGGGAGATTAGGTTTGACATAAATACACTACCATGTGTGAAATAGATAGCTAGTGAGAACCTGCCATATAGCAGAGGGAGCTCAGCTCAGTGCTCTGTGACAACCTAGATGGGTGGGATGGAGGGCTGGGGTGGGAGGGAGGTCCAAGAGGGAGGGGAGATAGGTATACATATAGCTGATTCACTTCATTGTGCAGCAGAAACTGCACAATATTGTAAAGCAATTTTACTCCAATAAAATAAAATGTTAGAAAAATATTATATCATTTGATGTTTACTTCTTTATGTAGTTCTTAAGTATTATCAAAGTCTACAGGTCACCTGAATCCTTTTCTTACTGGAGCTCAGAATTTTGCAACAGTGGGGATCTGCTACTCCTTCCTATTTCTGTCCTTTCCATTCAGACCTGTTTCTCCTCTCAGGCAGGGCTAGTATTCTTCCCTCCTCTATCTGTGATATTGTACAAAGCAAGATGGTCTGAGTCCTTGTTCTTCATAGCAGAACTATTGGAGAGGGGCACTAGGGAGGAATGCAGATTATGTATCTCTGGTTACCATAAAGAATAAAAGAAGGAATAAAATTAACATTTATTGAGTCTACAGTTATTCCATCACTACTCTAAGTGATTAACATATACATCTCATTAATCCCTATATCAACTATACTATGTATTATCTTCATATTATTGAGAAAAACTGAGGCATGGGGAAGGTTTGTCTAATTCCAAAGCTCATTATGTTTCTTCTATCACATTCTATTGCCTCTAAAATAGTTTGTAGCTGAATAGGTAGGTTTGGAAATGAGAGAAAATAAGAGTATGGGAGCCCGAAGGGTGGGAAATTTTTAATGGAAGGTAATTGTTACCAATGTCAGCAACTATAAAGAACAATAATAATACAACATAAAAGATAATATAAGGTTAAATAACTAAACTGTATGGAATTGATTAAGAGATTAGACATGGTTCTCAACCTTTAATTTGAATTAGTCAACTGTGGTGTTTGATCAAATAGAAATTCCTGGGGCCTGACTCCAGACTTCTTGTATCAGAAACTATTGGGATGGGTCAGTGATGATGATGGCCTACATGATATATTTAAAAGACACTGGAATAGAACAAAAATTAATGAAACAAAGGCATACAAGGTTAGAGAGGTGAAATTGGTTTTTCAGTTTATTCATCAAATGTTGAATGAATTAATGTAAATGCTCATGTCCTCCTGCTCAGGCCATGCTTGGTGCACTCCCAATTTTTCTGTGGCCTTGTGGTCAGTGAGATCAGAAGGTTCTGGCTCATTTTTCTTTGGTCAGAGCCACAGGAGACTGCATGACCACCTGGCTCTAGCCCTCCACTGCCCTCTCATGGCCAAGTGCAGTACTGCTCACACCTTGACTCCACTTTTCCTGGAAGCTGTTGGTCAGACTTAGCAGCAAGAACTTTGAAGAACAGGACTAAGGTGAAAAAGCTGAGAATAAACGTTCATTTATTTTGGAGTGAGAAGGAAAAGAGAGTAAGTAATAGACTTACTGGTTGGGGATGGTGGTGTAATATCAACATATGATGAAATGAAGGCCTTGTGACTCAAATCCTAAATCTTTTTTTTTTCCCATTAAAAGTGCACTACAGATTAAGGATCACACAACTAGCATTATTAAAGAAATAGAGTAGAACAGGGCCACCCCCAAAGGATTCAACTGTCCTGGTCAGTATTAATAATTTAAGAACACTGATAAAACTTTAGGAGGGATTCCTGAATAATGCTGATGATCTTAAGGATATACAGAAAACAAGAAAAGGGTCAGAGGTAAAGATGGAGCCAAGTAGTCTTGATTTTCCAAAGTGGAAATATAGACGACTCTGGAAAATGATCCAGTAATGCTGATGCGGCCCCTAGGGTAAACTTTATTAAGAATTTTCATAAAAGCTCTTTTAGATACACTTAAAAGGATGCAATAATCATGAACATGAGTGTGTCAGGAACAACTTAGGTCAGATAGAAGTCCATTTCCTTCTATAAAGGACTACTAAATTAGCGATTGCAGGGGAGAGTAGATCTAGGGCATCTTGCATGTACCAATGCGTTTGAATTCAAGTCTGTAAAGCCATAAAAGTTTTAGACATCTTTCCTTCTTGGCTTACTTAATTCCCTAATCTTACATCCATCTTCAGTTCGATCAGGAGTTGCAATGTGGAGAAAAGCAGAGTGTTCACTGGGCAAGTGATCATTGTGGCCTGTCTGGGATGCCTGTCTGTCAAAGTAGACAGAGAATGGCAAATTACCACTTCATTACAAAATCTAGAGTTTTGACATTTTTGGTAGGAAATGTAATTGAGGCTCCCCTTAAATTAACTATTTCTATTTCATAGTATTTTTCTCACGGTTATATGCCTCATTATTAACTGTTTCTATTCTTAAAAATAAAAATAATAGACATACACGCTTTAAAAAGTTAAAGTTCATAGAGGTACTAAAATTCAGAAAAAATATCACTGAGTCCTCAATCTCTAGCTCTTCTCTTCAAGAAACACTGCCACTAATAGTTTTAATAGTTTTCCAGAAAAAAATGTATTTCCCATATACTTAAACACGTTGAATCATACTATCTGTATGTACTCTTTTATATCTTTCTTTTTTTGCATTAAATAATGTCTGAGAGATCTTTCCATATCTACAGATATGAAAATTCTTATTCTATCATCTAAATTCATAAAATAGTCTATATGTGTGGTGTTCAGGATCTTAGCCACCAGCCACACTGAGTACTTGAAATGTGGCTAGTTCAGCTTGTGAGTGCTATTTATGTAAAATACACATATTGAATCTTGAACACTTAGTACAAAACTATGTAAAATATTCCATTAACAATTTTTCTATATTGTCCACCTGTTGAAATTATATTTTGGATATATTTAATTGAACAAAATATTATTAAAATTAGTTTTACCTGTTTTACTTTTAAAAACGAGGCTAACAGAAAATTCAAAATTGCATATATGGCTCACATCTGTGGCGTGCATTATATTACTATTGGGAAGTGCTGTTGTATATATACAAAAATATCAATATAATATATACTATATGGTACAAGGAATAAAAGAACATTCATATATCCATGACTATTTATTATGCAGATTGTAGGCACTAGTGTGGCTATAGTGACTGTTGAAGGGTGTCCATACTGACTGGTAGGTAGCTGCTGATCTGAACCTCCAGATGCTCCCCTTACCCTCCCCTCCCCCCCCTCTGCCCCATCTCTTTGGATGTGAACCTCTTTTAAGATTCAGTTCTTAAACGTATAAAGCCTGGAAAGCAGTCACTGTTTGGACTCTGATAAATTACTATAGCAGTTGTCCTTTTAGATTCGTTGGTAGTTAGACTGTTCGGATTATTACATAATATGTTTTGACTATCAACCCTGCCTACACCCACCACCCAGCTTAAGTATAGATTACTAATATTTCTGAAGCCCTTTATGTAACTTTCCCCTTACGTTTTCATTTTATTTCCTCTCCTCCCCTCCCATAGGGTTAGAAATTCTTCTTTATGTTTTACTATAAAATTTGCATCTATAAATGATAAATTAGTGCTGGTTTCAAATCTATATATAAATGCAATTGCAATGTGACTATTCTTCTTCAACTTCTGTTTTTCATTTAACACGTTTCTGAGATTCATTCATGTTTGAGACATATAACTATAGTCCATTCTTCTGTTCTGCTGAATAGAATCCCACTTTACCAATACATTGTATCCATTGTCTTATTGGTAGACATTTGGGGTTTTTTTTTACAGCTTTTTTGTTGTTATTCCAGTAGTGTTGCTGTGGGCATGCTTGAACATATTTCTTCACATGTTCAAGTTTCTCTTGAGTGGAGTTTTTCAACTTTTATTTTTTATCAGGACTCAGCATTACATAGGTTTGGCCATGCACAGAACACATACATACACATGATCTATTCTACTCTCCACTCTTCTCAGCTCTTGTCCTCTGTCTTTTCTTCTGTTCTCATTTTATGGTGAGGTAAGTTCCACACTACACTCTTCTTCAAGAGAAGAGTTGGTCTGTTGGCAATGCTTGACCCTTTACTGTCTCATATAAATTTCATAGTAGGCTTGTTGACTTCCATGAAGTTGTCCTTTGTCAAGATTTTGATGGGAATTGAGTTGTCTAGAGATTAATTAGTGGACAATTGATAATCATACTCTTCAGAAATTTGTCTAAGTACTTATTTATTCCAAATAATCAATTGTTGGCTTTATTGATCATCTTCTTTGTTTCATTAATTTCTGTTCTTCACATTAATTTTTACTTTTCTTCTTTTCTAGCATGAGCACTGAATGCTTAAATGCATCATCTAGGCTTTTGGTGCCTCTTCATAGTACAACCAGATGATCTCCATAATTATCTGAGTCTTGTATCCACTTTCCAACAGCCAGGCTGTTCCAGCAAAGAAACATATTTGAGCGTTTTCCTTACTTAAACATGTGTCTCACACAGTATTGTGTCCACCTTTTGTCTTTCTCTTATCTCCCAGCTTTCATTTTGAGTAAAAAATATTTGGCAATTACTTATAAGCTAGCTATCTTAAATACATATTTTAACATTTTAATGAAGTGCTAAAATTCTTCTAAAAAGTTGATGTGTCCTTCAATAGCAAAGTGCATTTTTATTAAAAAGAATAACATACCGACTAAAATTGTCAACTTATCTTGGCCTCAGAAGCAGTGCATGTACATACAAAAGAGTCTCAAATATGTGGTGCTTTTGAAAAGTCACTATATCTCAAGCACTCTGCTTTGTGTTGGCTAATGGTGAGAGAGCTCTTTTTGAGGCTGGAGTTGTTCAAATCTGAATGTTGTCACCGTGAGGATAAACAGAGAGCCCCTCTCCATCTTTTTATGACAAATTATCAGGAAACTGATCACCAGGTACTTTGTGGGAACCACGTCTCTTGGTATGCAGATATATTTCCTGAGTAGACTGCTCCTAATTCACTTCACATTGTTCCAAATTCTGTACCAGTTTGACTGTAAACATGTAAAAAAGAAATTCATGTGCAGGTTGAGCATTGAGTACACTGAGAATGAATTTAGTGGGTTTTTTTTTTTTCAATGCATTTTTCACCTTCTGGTATGCAAAAGATGAGTTTTATTAAAAAAAAAAAAAAAGTGCTGAAAGAGCCTGGCCTGACCAGGTGCCCACGTCTGTGTCCTGGGTTCACTTGGATGGCCTGAGGTAAGGGTCTACCCCCAGAGTATTCCCTGCCTGCTCCTCTTGCCTGAATCCTCCACGCCCTGGCTGAGGTGGCCATTGTTTTGCTGCTTCTACTTTATTTAGAGGGAACAGGCCTGGGCTCCACTCTTCCACAGCACCCCACCCCCACCTCTTGCCCCATTCAACTGACAGCACAGGGAATCGGTGAGGCCCGTGGGGACTCAGGGCCTGCCCTAGATGCTTCATCCTGAACTGCTAAATAAAACTTCTCGAGACACCAGGACAATGTGAACATACTTATCCCTAGAACAGGATACATTTTTAGAAAAATTAAAGGTGTATTTTTTGGAAGGCTGGGAATGTGATTACCTTTATTTCATTTAGAAAAATTCTATCATTAAACTGTATTACTATAATCAAAAATATGTTCCTGGATGTGCTGACAAAAAAAATCAGCATATACTGATTCTTGGTCCACCTCAGTGTTTAGAATGCATGGGACAACTATTCCGGTTAGTCATTTTTCCTTTTTGTGTTTTAGTCCAGAGTCAGGCACTGGGAGGGTCCTCAAGAAATGAAGAGTAATTCTTTCTCACCTGATAGGCAGCTATGCTGTGGAAGAGGTGACATTTTTGTTACATATCTGGAAATAATGGGGCTGAAGTTCTTCTGTGGCCTGACTGAGTTTAACCTGTATTTGTAGAGTGTGCTCATATCCCCAGGATGCCAGTGAACGCTGTGAAGTCCCAGATGAGCATTTAACTAGAACAACACTTCACATAAGTGAACGCTGACATTTGCTGCTCTGTTTGATAAGAGTACAGGATTCTCATACAGTTTTTGACATTGTAACCCCATTGTAGACATATTATTGTAACCACTTGCTCAAGACTTGAGAACAAGATAGCGTTAGGAAAAAGGAATCCCAAGTTTTCAGAGTTTTCAAGAGCTAGATGGATCTCTGACCTGGAAGCAGAATCAAAAGGAGTATATCTGTGCCCCTCAGAGAAGCTGTCCAGGAACTTATAGGTAAATTCTGGAATCCTTCTCTGGGATAGAAGTGTTGATGGCCTGGGTTTAGCTTTCTCTGTGAAGTGCAGAGAGGGAGAACCTAGAACTAATGACCAGTCTCATGGCAGAGTTTGGAAGAGATGGAGTAGGTAGAGGAATTGTTATTTTCTTGCTAGGTCTCTTAAGGACCTGCAGATGATCTAGCCCTTTGAGCACCTCTCTTCTGAAGACACCTAAAGCTATTCAAAACTTGAAGTTGTAAAACTTCTTAAAGACATTTATTTATCTTTTGACACTTCCCATATTTGATTCACTGCATGTTATCACAAGGGGAGTAACCGGTGAAATTAAAGATGATACTGTAGTTAGGCACCTTACCAGTCCTCCAGCTTTTTAAAGGTAGGACAGAGGCTTAGAGAACTGAAGCCCTAAGGAAGAGCAAATAATATGTTTCTTGAAAGTATTTTTTATTTTCCTATCATGACTGTTCTGATGAGCTTGTGTGAAGCAAAGCAAGCCATGTATCTCAGCAAACTATCTCTTGGAGTTCAACTGGTAGTTATAATTACTTTCAAAGTCTCCAGAACATGGAAATCTAAAATGTATTTCCTATTACAAATGGCATGGAAAGGGTGGAAGAGTAGAAATTGGAGAATGGTGTTACCCACTGTT
This sequence comes from Balaenoptera musculus, assembly GCF_009873245.2. Lineage (NCBI taxonomy): Eukaryota > Metazoa > Chordata > Mammalia > Artiodactyla > Balaenopteridae > Balaenoptera > Balaenoptera musculus. Next base: position 40,354,155 of record NC_045790.1, on the reverse strand, counting down.
CTTTATTTTTTCTTCATTGGAATATAATTGCTTTACAATGTTGTGTTAGTTTCTGCTGTACAACGAAGTGAATCAGCTATATGGATACATATACCTCTTCCCTCTTGGACCTCCCTCCCACCCCATCCCGCCCATCTAGGCCATCAAAGAGCACCTCCCTGTGCTATACAGGAGGTTCCCACTAGCTATCTGTTTTACACATGGTAGTGTATTTATGTCAAACCTAATCTCCCAATTAATCCCACCCTCCCCTTCCCTCACTGTGTCCACACATCCATCCTCTATATCTGCGTCTCTGTTCCTGCCCTGGAAATAGGTTCATCCGTACTGTTTTTCTAGATTTTACATATATGTGTTAATATACGATAGTTGTTTTTCTCTTTCTGGCTTACTTCACTCTGTATGACAGAATCTAGGTCCATTCACATCTCTACAAATGACCCAATTTTGAACCTTTTTACAACTGAGTAATATTCCATTGTATACAGATACCACATCTTCTTTATCCATTCCTCTGTTGATGGACATTTAGGTTGTTTCCATGACCTGGCTATTATAAATGGTGCTGCAATGAACATTGGGGTACATGTGTCTTTTGAATTATGGTTTTCTCAGAGTATATACCCAGTAGTGGGATTGCCGGGGCATACGGTAGTTCTAGTTTTAGTTTTTTAAGGAACCCCCATACTGTTCTCCACAAGTGGCTATATCAATTTACATTCCTGCCAACAGTGTTAAGAGGGTTCCCTTTTCTCTACACCCTCTCCAGCATTTATTGTTTATAGATTTTTTGATGATGGCCATTCTGACCGGTGTGAGGTGATACTTCATTGTAGTTTTGATTTGCATTTCTCTAATAATTAGTGATGTTGAACATCTTTTCATGTGCCTCTTGGCCATCTGTATGTCTTCTTTGGAGAAATGTCTATTTAGGTACTCCACCCATTTTTTGACTGGGTTGTTTGTTTTTTTGATATAGAGCTGCATGAGCTGTTTGTATATTTTGGAGATTAATCCGTTGTCCATTGCTTCGTTTGCAAATATTTTCTCCTATTCTGAGGGTTGTCTTTTCATCTTGTTTATGGTTTCCTTTGCTGTGCAAAAGCTTTTAAGTTTAATTAGGTCCCATTTGTTTATTTTTGTTTTTATTTTCATGACTGTAGGAGGTGGGTCAAAAAGGATCTTGCTGTGATTTATGTCATAGAGTGTTCTGCCTATGTTTTCCTCTAAGAGTTTTATAGTGTCTGGCCTTACATTTAGGTCTTTAATCCATTTTGAGTTTATTTTTGTGTATGGTGTTAGGGAGTGTCCTAATTTCATACTTTTCCATGTAGCTGTCCAGTTTTCCCAGCACCACTTATTGAAGAGGCTGTCTTTTCTCCACTGTATATGCTTGCCTCCTTTATCAAAGATAAGGTGACCATATGTGTGTGGATTTATCTCTGGGCTTTCTATCCTGTTCCATTGATCTATATTTCTGTTTTTGTGCCAGTACCATACTGTCTTGATTACTGTAGCTTTGTAGTATAGTCTGAAGTCCAGGAGCCTGATTCCTCCAGCTCTGTTTTTCTTTCTCAAGATTGCTTTGGCTATTCAGGGTCTTTTGTGTTTCCATACAAATCGTGAAATTTTTTGTTCTAATTCTGTGAAAAATGCCATTGGTAGTTTGATATGGATTGCATTGAATCTGTAGATAGCTTTGGGTAATATAGTCATTTTCACAGTGTTGATTCTTCCAATCCAAGAACATGGTATATCTCTCCATCTGTTTGTATCATCCTTAATTTCTTTCATCAGTGTCTTATAGTTTTCCACATATGGGTCTTTTGTCTCCTTAGGTAGGTTTATTCCTAGGTATTTTATTCTTTTTGTTGCAATGGTAAATGCCCTCTACTATTCTTGACATACTCAAGACGTGGGGATCTTGTGGGGAGTTCCTGATTGGATTGTGCAGGGGGCCAACTATAGCCCAGAAACTATTTCCCTTGTGAGTAAGAAGGTGATGAAGCAAATACTTATTCATAATTTTTGCACAACTTGGGAAGCTAATATTAAATGTATGGTATTTAGAAATCTACATAGTTAAGTAGTTCTTTGAATCTATATAGAATTGCTAGGACATTTCTTAGGAACCAGGCAAAATTTGTGGGGAGGTGATTTCTGTTTTCTTGCTACACAATACTTTTCTACCCTAGATTGTTGATTCTTGAGAGAATGTTTGAGACTCTTATCTAAACCTGAATGGAATAGGGGAAATATTTGTTTTTAAATTTCAGTCTTTTCTTAAGTTTCAGCATGATAACCACCTTTGTCCTAGTGATCAGCAGAAAGAACTGTTCCCTAAATATCCCCCAGTGAGAGAGAGAGGAAGGAAGACAGGTCCCTAATTCCGACAACTGCAATAAGTGAACAGAGACCCAATTGGGACCTTCTCTCCTTGCACAGGTGTTGAAGTGGAATATGGATTTGCTTTGATATTAAGCTTTCCCTACAGGAAAAGCCTCCTTGGGCCTTTTTGTGATGTGATTAGGGATTTCAGTGATTGTGATTTGGGGATTTCTGAGGTCATCAGCCAGGGAGTCCATGTTTCTATAGTTCTTTCATAGCTCTAGAGGTCTGAAGGAAAATAGGGTGCTGAGAAATCTAGATGGGTGTGTGGTGGCTCTTACAGAGATGACCCCAGAAAGCCAGCTAGAGTTCTGAACCAGTGTTTGGCACTAATGGGAACACCTTGGATCCCACAGGCTTAGAGTTGGTTAGAATCTCAAATAAATGCATATATACTTGGCATCTTCATGAATGAAACCAGATTTTTCAGGGTTGGCAGCAGAGGGAGAATTTCCATAAAGAAGAGACTTAGTTAAGGCTCTATAACCGGACGTTGTTTCCTTTCTCTAGGGTGTTTCTTGAAGATTTCTATTGCACCATTTTGTAGATGGCATAGATGTATGGTATTGTTTCCCTTTGAACTTTCTTCTCTAAGAGGGAATCTGTCCTTCTATTAACAGGCTAAAGTTGGGATATTTATATTATTTATGTAAGACTTATCTGAAAGTTGGGGAATAACAAAAGAGAAATAAATGGAGAATAACATGTAACCATGGTTTACAAGGGATGACTGGCTTCCATGAGCATATGACAGATTACCTGAATTTTAGAAGATGGAGGCACAGAGGAAAAAAGCCCTTACCTCCTTCCCAGATAATTGATGACAGTCTCCAGGGGTGACCATGCCTACCTATAAGATTAGAAAATCACACAGTGATTGATAATTCCTAAGTACTAATATAAAGTCATTAAGTTTTGGAGCTCTGTGGCATCTCTCTGTATTATTTTTCTTTATTTATTTACGTATTGAAGTATAGTTGATTTACAATATTTGTTTCAGGTTACAATATCAATAGTGATTTGATATTTTTATAGATTATATACCATACAAAATTATTATAAAACATCGACTATATTTTCTGTGCTGTACATTACATCCTTATAACTTATTTATTTTATAACTGGTAGTTTGTACCTCTTAATCCTCTTCACCTATTTCACTCATCCCCCCACCATCCTATTCTCTGAAAACCACCAGTTTGTTCTTTGTATCTATGAGTCTGTTTCTATTTTATGCTTGTTCTTTTGTTTTGTAGATTCCATATATAAGTGAAAACATACAGTATTTGTCTTTCTCTGTCTGACTTATTTCACTAACCGTAATACCCTCCACCTGTGTTGCTGCAAATGGCAAGATTTCATTCTTTTTAATGGTTGAGTAATATTCCACTGTATAGTATACCACACCTTCTTTATTCATTTGTCTATCAATGGGCACTTAGGTTGCTTCCATATCTTGGCTATTATAATAAATAGTGCTGCTATGAATATTGGGGCGCATATGTCTTTTCTAATTAGTGTTCTCATTTTCTTTGGATAAATACCCAGGAATGAAATTGATGGATTATATGGTAGTTCTATTTTTAATTTTCTGAGGACCCTCTGTACTGTTTTCCATAGGGATGTACTAATTTACATTCCCACCAACATTTTTCCATAGTGGCTGTACCAATTTACATTCCCAGCAACAGTGTACTAGCATCCCCTTTTCTCCATATCCTCACTAAAATTGTTATTTGTGTTCTTTTTGATGATAGCCATTCTGACAGGTGTGAGGCAACATCTTATTGTGGTTTTGATTTGCATTTCCCTGTTTCTGAGTTTTAAGAGTAAGAAGTTTTGATGCTTTGGCTGTGCTGTTTACAAAAATCTCAGATTATCTTAATGCCCCAAAGGGTGGAATTCTATAGCCTCTTAGGGAGAAAATGTTTGGGACTCTAGAATGGCCCAAAGTAGTGAAAGAGGAGAAGACAAGGCTTAGGAATTAAAGGGTGTAGGAGCATCTCCATGCATGGCTATGAACTTGCTGACATCCAGTATCAAGAGACTCTGGTGATGGGCCATATAAAGAATAAAGACACTATTATTGTGAAATAAAGAGAACATTATTGCAGATTTGGTGTTTTGTTTCTTCTGAGTCTTATCTGGGCACAAACTTTGAGGTTGTTGGGCTCCTGGGTAATGTCTAAGTAATGTTCTGGCTTTTAAAATTACATGCTAGTTGGGACTTCCCTGGTGGTGCAGTGGTTAAGAATCTGCCTGACAGTGCAGGGGACACGGATTCGATCCCTGGTCCGGGAAGATCCCACATGCCGCGGAGAAACTAGGCCCGTGCGCCACAACTACTGAGCCTGTGCTCCAGAGCCCGCAAGCCACAGCTACTGAAGCCTGTGCGCCTAGAGCCTGTGCTCTGCAACAAGAGAAGCCACCGCAATGAGAAGCCCACGCACCGCAACGAAGACAAAATAAATAAATTTATAAGAAAAAAAAAAATCCCCAATCCTGCCAAAGTCATCCTAGCCTCTCTCTCGCCTTCTAGAAAGGTACACACAAGACCCCTCTGACCGCTTTAAAAAAAAAAAAAAATTACATGCTAGCAATAAATGTGTTATTCCAATGCAAAAAAATGTATTTCTGGGATATGGGTTGGTTTTTCTTCCTAGCAATAGGAAAGCAGAGTAGAAGAAGGAAACAACACTTAGCAAATCATGACAAGAAAAGCTCTTGCCTAGATAGTCTATACTGACATCTTCGTTTTCCCCAATGGGACACTTTCTAGTAGAAAATAGTGTGTAAATGAAACTACTGTCATCTGTCCTATTGTCTACTGTATTTATAACAATACGTTTGAGTGTTGGGCACCCAATTTCACCATGGACATTTAAAAAATTGGTGCATATCTAAAGAAAAAAAGACAACTATAGTGAAGAGGCTAGAATTCAATCAGATGAAAAATCTTTGAAAGTATTCGGAGTATTTAAGTCAGAGAAGTAAAGACCGGAGCTCATTATGCAAATAGTGTAAGCATTTCCCAGTGAAAGAGAAGTTTGTTCTGTATGGGTCCAGAGGGTATGCTGGCTACTCTTGCCTTCATGGTAAAATTTAAACAATTATAGATAGCCCTGCACAAAAGAAACTCAAATAGTTTTGCAGCTCATCTGAAGTCAGCCAACATACATATTAAGATCCAAGCATACAGATTTTCCTTTTTCATACACCCTTTCATCATTTCATTGATTAAAAAATAGTCAGTAAGTGACTTGTTGACAACAAATGATTATTGAGTGCCAGTGATGCGACAGCTCAGTAGTGACCATAACAGCCATGGTCTCTTTTCTTGCCCCTTGAGCAAAATCCAGGACATCTTATAAATATTACCTCTAATATCACCTCTTTTGTGATCCTACTAACTTCTTTTAATCACCCCTTTTACCATAATATATTCATTTAGTAAAGCATATTTCACATCACATTGTGTTTATTTTTCATAGTTATTTAAGAGTCTGTTAAGGTTAATTTTCTCCTTAGGTTTATAGCCCTATTTCCTGGTATATATCAGGTGCCTAATAAATGATTTATTAATGAAAGAATGGAATTACAAACATGTCTTCCACGTCCGCATATAGTAGGCCTACTTAAGGGGCATCTCTAATGCTTGAGTCAAAGATAAAATTTAAATCTTCCTTTTCTCCATGCCTTTTATAATCAATGTAGATTGTTCTAATGTTGGTACTGCCCATACCAGAGAGCAAAGGATTATCATGGGAAGGAACAAACCAAGATCCTACTTGATCTGCTATTAAAATTCAGTCTTTATCAGTACTTACTTATACTTTTCATTTGCCAAGAAGTTAAAAAGTAGGTGCTTTACAAACCATGTCTTATGTAACTTAATTCTCATAGAAACCTGTAATTTGGCACATTATTAATATGTAGGGCTAAATTCTCAGAAATTAAATTATTTGTCCCAAATTCTATTCTTGATATAGTTGCCAGAGTAGAAAATTATGGTGTAGCACTGAACTGGTCTATCTGAGTAGACATTTTTAACTCAGATCATGAAAGCTTTTAAAGAGGGACATCAGGTAATTCTTTACCAGCCCGTGCCTATTGAACTTTAGTGGGAAAGAAATAATGATCATTGTTGACCTATTTTAGACCTTCTTTAACTTGATGGAAATAATCATATTTATCTCAGAGGCTGTCAGTTACTCAAACTTGATTAAATGCTTCTCTTATTGGTTAAGATGGCTGTTCTGTGGAGTTTCCTGAAAGATGTAATAGTCTCAGTTCTAGGCTTTCATATTGATTTCCATGTCTGGCATTGGAGTTACCCAAAATGATCCTGTCAGTAAATGAGAGCTAGTTTAGCTCTTTGATTTCTTGATCAGCATCTATACCAGGGTCATTATTTTTTTGGAGATGCATCTTTTGGCGGGATGATGGAAACTTTTTTGTTTCCAATTAGTTCATATATTCTTGTTATTGCTAAATGAGATAAGGATCAACATCAATTCTATTCCTATTTTTTGTTTTTATAGATGTCTGAGAAATATTATTTACTGAACAGTAGGTGGGAATGGAAGGAGCTTTGTGATGGAAATGTCACTCAGTTTTAAATCCTTTTGAGATACATGACAAAAATCATATAATGATTAATCATCAAAAATACTTTTTATGAACACCTGTCAGCTGGTAGGTTCTTCAGTCAATCTAGTTGAAAGCAAAGAATTGGAAACTCCTTGACTTATAAAAAGATTTAAAAAAAATCCTGTCACTAAAGTCATTCATTTTCTCAACACTAATACCAATATTTAAATCATCCATTTGTTTGACAGCTTAAGCTTCTTTCTCTGTAAAATTTGAATAATAGTTTACCTATTTCTTAGGATTATTGTTAGATATTCATGAATTATGCATCTATCATTGTAATGATAAGAACCTCTCAACAAGTGGTAGCTATTTCATGATGAGCTTGGGCCTGATGTAGGTAGGCAATCTTAACTAAGCATGAGTGGGGCACAGCATTGAAATGTTCAAGAACAATGACTAAATAGAAAAGAGATAGACAGCACTATCAAGATTTTGGTATATTTTACAATTTAAAATAGAATTATGTCCAGTGGAAACATCTCATCTATTTGGGGAGGAGATTGGCAAAAACTGGGTTGGATGTCCGGAGTCCGAAACATGGGCTTAGGTTAAGAGAAAACTCTAATTTCCATCAGGAACAAAGTACAGAGAAGAAAAATGATCCAGAAACTCAGTTTTAGAGGTGGGACCAACATAGCAATGTACTGTGGAAATGTAAGGGTGGCTATGGATGGGTGTGCGAAGCTAAGTTTCATCCTCTCCCTACATACATGCACACATGTATAAACATGTGACAAAGAGCCTAGAAAAGGGAGGGCAAATGAGTATCATCTTTGGTTCTAATTTCTGTGTGTTGATAGGGGATTTCTGGAATGGTGAGAAGGGTTTTTAAGGCCAGATATTGGTTTATTAAAGATAAACATTCTGGTGGGTGGGGTTAGTTAGCATTCAGACTTCTTTGGCATGCCAGGCCTATAGCAATAAAATTAATTCTATTGATGGTGATCAACTGCTTATTGAACTCCTTATCTTGCTCAGGATTGGTTCAATACCCATACAGGAAGAATTTCAATGAAATAAAAGAGCTTCCTTAATTATGTTCTGAATTCCTTAGGTGGAAAAGCAGTACAGAGTACAGCTGTCTATCCAATCCAAGGCTGCATGTAGAGTACAAACTGATCAATGATTGTCACTGACTGTAATAGTTTCCCAAGAATGCCTTAGCAAGGTACCAAAAGCTAGGTGGCTTAAAAAACAGAAATTTGTTTTCTCACAGTTCTGAAGGCTAAAACTCCAAAATCAAGGCATTAGCAGGGTTGATTCCTTGTGAGGACTGTGAGGAAGAACTGATTCATGATTCTGCTCGTGTCTGACAATCTCAGGCATCCCTTGGCTTGTAGATGGATTCTCCATGTGTCTTCACATCATCTTCCTTCTGTACACGTCCCCCTCTATGTACAAATTTCCCCTTTTTATTAGGACACCAGTCACATGGGATTAGGGCCCACCCTAATGACCTCATCTTAACTTGATCATCTTCTCTATAAAAAATGTATTTCCAAATAAGGTCATATTCACAGGTCCTGGGAGTTAGGAAGGACTTCAGTATCTTTTTGAGAGCTATAATTCAACTCATAACACTGATATATCCTTAAGTAAGAAATAGGCAAATCTTAGAGCCTTAAAAACACCCAAGGATTTCCCTAGAAAGTGGAAGAACACCGATTAGGAATTAGAAGCTTTTGTTTAAGCCCTACATTTGTCACTTACTGACTGTGACAACCCAGGAAATAATTCAAAAGTTTTAATCTCAGTTTTCTTATCTCTACAGTGGGAGTAAAACTTCATAGTTTCGTTAAAAGCATTATAATAAATGAGAATAATAGGTAATAGGGATTTGTAAACTGTGCTATACAGATACTATATGTAATTAACAGCTTTTATTAATGCATTGATTTTGTGCCCTATCATTCCTAGATTATTCCAAGCACTAAGTAAAAAAAGTTGGAAGCTCTAAAGTAGCTAAAAGACAAGTAGAAGCAGGGACCATTATCTATATAATTAGTTCTTGAATTAGCAATGAATTTCATTATAAGCATTAGCATAGTTTAATAACTGTTTTCCATAAACATAACTTAAAATACATTGCTTATCTCGCAGTTTCATTTATGGAATGATTTTCTTTATTAGTGTATAGAATATTGAGAGCCAAACAACATTTAAAATATTTGCAGATCTTTGGAAGAAAAACACTGTGTTGAACACCCATGGGGGAAATATACGGTGTTAAAGAATACACACACACACACACACACCTTTCCTGTGTCAAAACAATGTGGGTGTAAGAGTGTGCAGGGTCAAACAGGGCTCTAAGTGCTATGATTTAAACTTCTACATTTGGCTAAATGAATTTCCTCAGCCGTTTATTCTGCATGCTTAAAGGTTTCGGGGGCTGACAGATTGCTATTATGACCATTGCAGACATTGAAAAATGACTTAGGAGAAACAGCCACTGCTAGGGGAAGACAAATAGCTTCCCAGGAGAGAGAGATTCATGCAAGAGGTCATTAACACATACTTGACTACTTGAACCTCAAATACATGTAGACAGTTCAGTATTTAGCAGAATCAGTACGGAAGTTACCTTCTAATTTCTCTTATTTTTTTCCCTCTCTCACCTTACCTTTCTTCTGCTGATTCTGATACAACTTCTTCCCTGCTCTAGGCACCAAACAGATAGAATCAATACTAACCCTACAAGTTGAAACAAAAAGACTAGACAGTAAGTCAAAGCTGTATAAAGAAATAAAAAGCTCAGTGAAATTAAATGCAAAAGGATTTATAAAAGCTAGTGTTATTGTAACTTTTGTTTGTAACTATACTTTTTGTTTTTTATGTGATTTAAGAGGCTAATACATTTAAAAATTAGTCTAAAAGCTAATATTATTGTAACTTTGGTTTGTAACTCCACATTTTGTTTTCTACATATTACAGGTTAATGCACAAAAAACAAGTATTAGTTTGTGTTTTTAGACTCACAATGTATAAGGGTGTAATTTTCTGAAATCAATAATGGAAAGGGGGTAGGGATAGAGCTGTATAGGAGCAGAGTTTTTGTATGTTGTTAAAGTTAAGCTGGTATAAATTCAAATTAGAGCATTATAATGTTAGGATGTTAAATGTAATCTCCATGGTAACCACAGAGAAAATAGCTATAGAAAATACACAAAAAGAAATGAGAATTAAAATGTTTCACTGCAAAAAAAACACAAAACAGTTAAACATGAAAGAAAGTAATGTAAGAAATGATGGACAAAAAGCTATAAAGCATGTAGAAAACAAAGTGACAGAAGTAAGTCTTTCCTTATCAAAATTACTTTGGGGACTACCATGGGGGCAGACAGATTAGGAATCTGCCTGCCAATGCCGGGGACACGGGTTCGATCCCTGGGGTCCAGGAGGATCCCACATGCTGCGGAGCAAATAAGTCCATGCGCCACAACTACTGAGCCTGCGCTCTAGAACCCGAGAGCCACAACTACTGAGCCCACGAGCCACAACTACTGAAGCCTGCACACCTAGAGCTCATGATCCACAGCAAGAGAAGCCACTGCAATGAGAAGCCCATGCACCCCAATGAAGAATAGCCCCTGCTCACCACAACTAGAGAAAGCCCATGTGCAACAATGAAGACCCAACACAGCCAAAAGTAAATAAAATTATTTAAAAAATTACTTTAAATGTAAATAGATTAAACTTTCCAATCAAAAGACAAAGATTGATAAAATGGATAAAATTACATGGCCCAAATATATGTTGTCTATAAGGAACTCACTTTAGATCTAGAGACACAAATGGGTTGAAAGTGAGAGGATGAAAAAAGATATTTCATAGAAATAGTAACCAAAAGAGACAGGGATGGATATACTAATATCAGACAAAATAGCCTTTAAATCAAAAGCCTATTAAATGAAAAGGTTACAGGGGACAAAGAAAGGCATCATATATAAATAAACGTTTCAATACAGCAAGAAAATATAACAATTATAGATGTTTATGCACCTAATAACACACCATCAAAACATATGAAGCAAAAATGGACAAAATTGAAGAGAGAAATAGACAGTTCTACAATAACAGTTGGAGATTTCAATACCCCACTCTCAGTAATGGATAGAAAAACCAAACAGAAGACAGAAGTAAGGATTTAGAGGACTTGAACAGCACAATAAATCCATTAGATCTAACTTTTAAGGAACACTCTACCTAACAACAACAAAATACACATTCTTCTCAAGTGTACATGGGCATTCTCCAGGAGAGACCATTTGTTAGGCCACAAATTAATTCTCATTAGATTTTTTAAAAAATTATTATTTATGTATGTATGTATGTATTTATTTAAATAGGTGCAGTTTATTACATGTCAATTACAGTTGACACGTGGGATCTTAGTTCCCCGACCAGGGATCGGACCCGCGCCCCCTCCACTGGGGGCACGGAGTCTTAGCCACTGGACCGCCAGGGAAGTCCCTCATTAGATTTTAGAAGCTAGATATAATACAAAATATCTTCTCTGACTCACAACAGGATAAAGTTAGTTATCAATAATGGAAGGAAAACTGGAAAATTCACACATTTGTGGATATTAAACAACACACTCTTAACAGCCAGAAATAAACAGAAATAAACCTATTTCTTTAACAATAAGTCAAAGAAAAATATCACAAGAGAAATTAGGAAATATCTTGAGACAAATGAAAGCAAAAATATAACATACCAAAACTTACAGGACACAGTGAAAACAGTGCTAAGGGAGAAATTTATAGCTATAAATCTTTGCCTTAAATAGGAAGGGAGATCTCAAATCAACAACCTGACTTTACAACTTAAGGAAATAGAAAAAGAACAAAATAAACCCAAAGCTAGAAGAAAGAAGGAAATACTAAAGATTAAAGGAGATACAAATGAAATATAGAATAGGAAAACAATAGAGAACAATAGAGAAACTCAGTGAAACCCAAAGTTGGTTCTTCAAAAAGATCAACAGAATTGATAAACATTTAGCTACATGGACTAAGAAAAAAAGCCTCAAATTATTGATACTAAAATCAGAAAAAAAAGACGCCAGCAGCTGGGTTTGCACTAGTTGCATGGGCCCATGATCTTTCTCAAGCCTGACTGCCTGGCACTGAGCCATGGTGCATTCTGCCCATTCTGGCCCTCCGGCACAGCTCAAGTCTTCTGCCCTTAGTCCTTAACACTTGGCCTTTTAAGAATGCAATTGAAGCAGTGTGGAGGACAGTAGCATCTGGAGGTTCTCTCTTGGATGCAGTTGAGAGTGGCTGTGCTGTGTGTGAGAGAGCAGTGTGATGGCACTGTAGGTTTTGGGGGAAGTCCTGATGAATTTTGAAAATTCTTTTTTTTTTTATAAATTTACTTATTTATTTATATTTATTTTTGGGTGTGTTGGGTCTTCGTTTCTGTGCGAAGGCTTTCTCTAGTTGTGGCAAGTGGGGGCCACTCTTCACCGCGATGCGCGGGCCTCTCACTATCGTGGCCTCTCTTGTTGCGGGGCACAGGCTCCAGATGCGCAGGCTCAGTAGTTGTGGCTCACGGGCCCAGTTGCTCCGTGGCATGTGGGATCTTCCCAGACCAGGGCTCGAACCCGTGTCTCCTGCATTGGCAGGCAGATTCTCAACTACTGCACCACCAGGGAAGCCCTGAAAATTCTTAAGATGAGATGTGCTGCTACTGTTCCATCTACATATGTTATAAAATTAAGAATACATGGTCAACTAGGAGATTTGCCAATCCCTGGAGCAGGGCATAAGTTGATGATGCTACAGGGCCAGCCTTAATCACTGGGGATGGTGATATATTGATGTGTTTTCCACCAAGCTACCAAGCTGTAGAATATATGAGAAGACCCATTCATTGCTTGCTAAAAAGTGATTACAGGAATTCAGAAGTATTTTCCAAAGTTCTTTGGGGCTGTTATATATTCCAATGTAACTGGAAGCTATGATGCTGCTTACAGTAAGCTTCCAACATTTTCTCAGTTTAGTTTCATTATTTATAATTTTCTAAAGAATTCACCAACTGAGGAAAAAGTACACTGCATCTAATCCATCTTTTCTGTCAGCATCTATATTTAAAGAAGAAAGAAACAAAGGCTAAAAAGGTTGCTAGCTATCATCTTATAGTGTGCCTCAAGTATTCTAAATTCTTTGTGTAAAATAAGCACAAAAATAAATTTATAGTGAGTATTAATAAACATTACTACTGATTATATAGAAACAAAAAGGATTCTAAGAGAGTACTATAAATAATTGTATGCCAAAAAATTGCATAATCCAGATGAAATGAATTTCTAGAAACACAGAACCTACTATGACTGAATCATGAGGAAATAGAAAACCTGAATAGAACTAGAACTAGTTAGAAGAGTAAATCAGTAGTTAAAAAAAAAAGTCACCCAACAAAGACAAGCTCTGGGCTTAATGGTTTCACTGGTAAATTCTACCAAACACTGAAAAAACAAAACAAAACAAACAAACAAACAAACAAAAAAAACACCCTAAGCTAACCCCAGTCCCTCTCAAACTTTTCCAAACGGTTGATGAATAGAAAATACTTCCTAACTCATTCTATTTGGGTCAGTGTTGCCCTGATCCAAAGCTACATAAAAATACTGTAAGAAAACTATAGGTCAATATCCTTTATGAACATTAATGCAAAAAATCTTCAACAAAATTCAGCAAACCAAATTCAGCAGTGTATCAAAAGGATTATACACCATGACCAATGGGACTTATTTTTGGAATCCAAGGATGATTGAAATATGGAAATCAATCAATATAATGCACCACATTAACAGAATGAAGAAAAAAATCATCTCAATTGATATAGAAAAACATTTGCCAAAATTCAGTACACTTTTATGACAGTAGCACTCAACAAACTAGGAATGGAAGGAAACTACCTCAACATAATCAAACAATGTATGAAAAATCCATAGCGAGAATCATATTTAATGGTGAAAGACTGAAAGATTTTTCTCTAAAACCAGGACCAAAGCATGGGTGCCTGCTTTTGCTGCTTATATTCAACCTATTACTGGAAGTTCTAGCCAGAGCAAGTAGGCAAGAAAATGAAATAAAAGGCATCTAAATTCGAAAGGAAGAAGTAATAATATCTCTGTTTGCAAATGATATGGTCTTATATTTAGAAAACCCTAAATATTGCAGGAAAAAAATGTTAGAACTAATAAATAAATTCAGCAAAATAGGATACAAAATCAACATGTAAAAATCAGTTGTATTTCTATGTGCCAACAATGAACAATCTGATAAGAAAATTAAGGAAATAATTCCATTTACAATAGCATCAAAACAAATGAAACACTTCGGAATTAACTTAACCAAGGAGGTAAAAGACTTAAATGATAAAAACTACAACATATTGCTGAAAGAAATTAGACAAGACATAAATAAAGACATAGCATGTCCATGGATTGGAAGACAATCTTGTTAGGATGTCAGTGTTACTCAAAGAGGTCTACAAAGTCAATGCAATCTCTATCAAAATCCCAACAATGTTTTTTGCAGAAATAGAAAGAAAACCATTCTAAAATTCATATGGAATAGCCATAACAATCTTGAAAAAGATGAACAATGTTAGAGTACTCACATTTCCTGATTTCAAAACTTACTACAAAGTTACATTAATTATAACAATGAGGTACTGGCATAAAGACAGATATATAGACCAATGTAACAGAACAGAAAGCCCAGAAATAAATTCTCACATATATGGTCAAATAATATCTGACAAGTGTGCTGAGACTATTTAATGAGGAAAAGACAATTTTCAACAAATGTTTCTGAGAAAACTGTATATTTACATGCAAAAGAATGAAGTTGGACCCTTATCTAATACCATATATAAAAATTAATTTGAGGTGAATCAAAGAGCTAAATGTAAGAGTTAAAACTATAAAATGCTTAGAAGAAAACAAAAGGTTCACAACATTGGATTTGACAATGACTTCTTACATATGACCCTTAAGGGCACAGACAATAAAAAAAAAATAGACAAATTGGACTTCATGAAAATTAAAAACTTTCATGCGTCAAAAGACAGTATTAGCAGAGTAAATATATAAATCACAAAATGGGAGAAAATATTTACAAATTATATATTTGATAAGGGATTAATAACCAGAATAAACAATTCCTAAGGCTTAACAACAAAAAACCAACAGGCTCTGAGGATGATACAGTCAGCACTTAAAATGCACTCTAATTAGAAGCTGGACCCTCAGGCAGCAGTTTCTAAAGTAGACAGTCCAATACCTTCCAGGGGAAAAGCTGGGAGATGTGTGTTTTGTGCCTGCTCTCTCAGTGCTGAGCCTTGGGGGAATAGATGTGACAAGTACTCATGTACCAGTTAACAAGTGCTTCATAGTTTGCTATAGCCATGTTGGATTTGTAGAATGTAAGCCTCATTGACTTTCAGAGCTAGGTGATTTGGGATCCTGTCCTTTGGGTGGCAGTGTTAAATGTTGGGGCACTAGATGTGTGGTCCAAACCCTTCATTGCTCAAGGAAAAGCTGGGAGTTGGAATTTTCCTCCCAATTGTATGGCTCTGTGTTGGCAGTGGGGTTTATTGCAAGAGTGTGTTACCAGTTTTGATATAAGTCTTTTCTCAGTCACCCAATGTGTAGGAGTGACTCAGCTAGTTTCTGGATCTCTCTCAGAGAGAATTGCTCCATGTGTGGCTGTGTATTTGGTGCATCCATGGGAGGAGGGATACTCAGGAGCTTCCTATGTCGCCATCTTTGTCCAGAGTCCCTGCTAGGCTCTATTTGAAACACTTTAGAGATATCAACTCCTTTAAACTTTACAAGAAGCCACCCAATAAAAAGGGCTCTGCAGACAGGGAATATACAAAAGTGACCTTCAATCATAAAGGTAGGTGATTTTGGAGACTAGGTCCCATGACCTGCCACCTGCAATGTGGAGACTCAGGAAAGTCGGTGGTATAATTTAGTTTGAGTGTGAGTCTGAAGGCATAAGAATCTGGGGAACCAACAGTTAAATCCCATTCCAAGGGCCGGAAAAGATGAAATATCTTCTGAGATATCCCAGGTTAAGTAGGGAGTCAGGAAGCAAACAGGGCCATTATATCATTTTATATTTATCATTTATTTCTCTGTAAAATTTACTGGGCTGTACAATTATTTTTTCATTAGTTTTCGTAGTAGTTCCTATAAAGTTGGCCAAACAAGAGCAACCTCACTTCATAGACCAAAACATACTCTCCGCAGTTCTAAAGTTGTCACCGTTCAAATAACCACACCAAGAGATAAATATTGTTATATTAAAAGTATCTGTGAGAGGAGGGAGTAGCTGATAGGGCAGTTTTCCTGTATTCCCAGGATGGAGTAAATGTGGCAAGGTTTTTAAAGCTCCATAAGTTAAGATGCATGTACTGATCAAAACCATCTGACCATGAATCATGAGAGTGGCACATAGACCGTCAGTCCAGAGATTGGGGGGTGTGGGTCTGAGGAGGCAGCAGGGTGAGTCAGCTTTACCGTGAAACCCTTCAAGTCAGGCGTAAGGTCTGAGATTTCAGGCCAGTAAGTACCCATAATGCATTCCTGCAATGCTTAAAACATATTTGACACTAAATTAGTAAATTTCATAATTTATATAGAAGGGAAGCAATGACATGCTTCATGTGTGCCTGGGAAAGGGGTGCGCATTCACAAAGGGATATGTGTTATTTAAGGTCATCATATAGGACAGGGGTGCCCAACCCCCAGGCCGCCCAGCAGGTGGGCAGCAGGTGAGTGAGCGAAGCTTCATCTGCAGCTCCCCATCACTTGCGTTACTGCCTGAACCATTGCTGGCATTACGACCTGAACCCTTCCCCCCATCGCTCACATTACCACCTGAACCATCCCCCCACCGACCCTGTCCGTGGAAAAATTGTCTTCCACGAAACCTGTCCCTGGTGCCAAAAAGGTGCGGGACCGCGGAGGTAGGAGATATTATTAACCTTCTGTAATTGCATGCAAAAGGATATGTGCTAGCTCAGGATTCAAATGAATTTGCTTAATATTACCCAAAGGAATTCTTTTGCTCAAGATTTTGTAAAGATAGCAAAATAATGTGGAAGGAATAGAACCCACAGAACGAATGGAACAGTGCATATTAAACAAAGTTAATAAATATTTTATGATGTGTAGTTATGTGGTCTGCTGTTCACTTCCAGTTTCTTCTTACCAGAATTCAAATGAACCTCTAGTTTTATGCAAACTACAATAGAGTCAATACTTTGATCCTGGTCTTCATAGCTTTTATTCCATTACAATCTAATTTGGTGGTAGTCATCAATGTTTCTCACAGAATACATCCAGCTTTCCACCTTCAAGACACATGACAGAATTGAACTGTTTGACTACCTTGTGGTTGATAAGGACCAGATGACTTCGATAGAGACTATGTGGTCAATTTTGATGAAGGAGTTTTGGGCAGAAGTGACATGTGCTACTTCCAGGCGGAGTTTTTAATTACCTGTAAGGAATTCTACAAAGTGTTCTTTTCCCTTTGGGATGGCTATTGGATTGGTAACACTCAGGATGGTGACTTCTCCATCAGACTGGGTCCCTCAGTGATGAAAGAGTCCCCCTGCAGACCCACAATGAATATGTAGTGTAAGAAATAAATATTTGTTTTTCAAGCCATTAAGAGTTGGGAGATAATAACTGTAGCATAATCTAGCCTTTCTTGACTAATATCCATGCAGTGTTATATTTCATACTGCTAGACACAATTTCTTATCAAACAGGTCATAGATATATACTAATTATGAAGTGTTCTCAGTCTCTGCTTTTCTTGTTTCAAGTTCAGCTTTTAAAGTACAGAAAACTTCTGCTCAGACATAGCAACCTACAAAATGAATCTATTGTTCAAGGATTTTAGTTACTACTTACCATTGCACAAATGTACACAGATGCACAAAATGCTAGTTATATGAGTGAGACCACATATTGCCCTCTGAAATAATGCCTTCTTCAAAATACCATAGCTTTGATTGCATATGATTTATAGGCCTTGATGATATGCAAGCAATAAGTGGAAAATGTTTGGACTGAGTGTTTTCTGGGAGACTCTCCCATTCCTTAGAAAACCTTTCATCTACTGTTATTCTCTCTTACACAAATAAGTGAATCTTGGCTATAGTCACTGGTTTTGGCTATTTCGTAACAACAAAAAAGTAGATTACATACATACATAACATAGTATGAACAGTATTAAAAGGAATTTTAAGACTATCCAGTCTTCTTTGCCTCTGTAAAGACTAGGAATTCTGTCTTAACAAGCTGTCTTGCTATTCCTTTAAACATCACCAAAGCATTGGAAAAAATCATTACGTGCATCAGTGGCTTATGTCATGGTGACATCATTAAGAAACTAGAGTGACTGCCTCTGTTGGGAGGAAAAAGTCTTGCATTCCACAGAACGGATGCTTCTATCAAATATGACCTTGATAGAGAAAAACCGAGAGTGCAGTGACTACTTCAAAGGGTTAGAAACAGTCACAGTAAGTGGAAGAAAAGAGACTAAGACTAGTAAGGGGAAGGAAAAAAGGTTAATGCCGCCTACATATAGCTTCATGGAATAATATCTAAGAAAAAAAAAGCTTTTGGAAACTTCATTTATCTAACCACCAGTTGAAAGTGACATATGAACCCTAATAGAACCAACAGGATATAGATAGGTATAGATGTAGATTAAAGATATAGATTATAGATATATAAGAGATTTATCATGGGAATTGGCTCATGCAATTATAGAAGCTGAGATATGCCACAATCTGACCCTGCCATTTACAAGCTGAAGAACCAGGAAAGTTGGTGGTATAATTCAGTCTAAGGTTGAAGGCCTAAAGACCAGGGGAGCTGATGATATAACTCCCAGTCTGAGGCTGAAGGCTTGAGAAGGGATGGGGGTATATGTGGGCTGCTGGTGTAAGTCCCAGAGTCCAAAGGCTTGAAAACCAACCAGGAGCGCCAGTGTCTGGGGACAGGAGAAGATGGATGTCCCAGCTCAAGAAGAATGAGAATGTGCCCTCCCTCTGCCTTTTTGTTCTTTTCAAGTCCTTAATGGATGACGCCTGTCTGCATTGCTGAGGGTGGATATTCTTTACCCAGTCCACAGATTCAAAGGCTAATCTCTTGCAAAAACACCCTCACAGACCTCCAGAAATCAGGTTTTGGCAGCTGTCTAGGCATCGCTTAGCCCAGTCAAGTTGACACATAAAATTAACCATCGTAAACACCATCCCTTAAAATGCTAATCATGAAATCCATTCCTATGGGGCTGCTATTTTTTCTTCTTTTGGTATCAATATTTGCATCGCTTCCATTGTCTTATACAACTCAGCAATTTTATCTTCAGCTACTTGCAGTATCAATTAACTCCTCTCATCATGCTTTTCATACAAGAATTTGGTTCACATGCCTCCTAGCCAGAATACAATGAGTTTTTCCACAATTATTAAGTATGCCTATCATTCCTGGAGTATTTCTAAATTTTACCCAATACATTTGAGAATGAGTGATTTTTATATACTAGTATCTTTAATTTTATTTCCAATTGTTTACCATAATGAATCAAATGGGCTACTCTTTGGCAAACAACTGACCTTTAGTGGTGACCACATGTTTCTCTAGAAGGAGATCTATGGGAAAAAATCTGATAAATTCCACCAAATCATTGTTCTTTTTTTTCAATCATATAACTCACAACCATCCCATTTTGGGGACACTGTTTTATTTATATAGTTATTTTGTCTGGAATAATTTATGTAACTGATTATATGAAGAGATTAAAATTAATTTGGGCAAATAATAAAGTTAACATTTTTGTCTCTCCAGTATTTTTGAGTATTTCAAAACCAGGAGAATTCTACAATGACCAGTTCTTAGATTATTAGAGTGTGAGGGGAAACTTTGATATCTTCTAATCCATTTCCTTCACGTAGTTGATAACTGTTGTTTTTTTGCACCAATATGTGTTTGCATTTTCTCTTCTAACAGCACCTGGGCTTCCTTTGAATTGTATTTGGCGAGCATGTGACTCAGATTCAAGCCAAAGTGACTGTGTCTCATCTTGGTCATGGTTGTTGGTTCAGGAGTTGATGTGAGCTCAAGTCAGGTGAATGAAAGGTGATAAATACCAGCTCCAGGTCCTTTGCTGAAACTGTTGGGAAACATGTTCTCTCCTTCCACTATTGTTACACAACAGCTAGAATATAAACCTGACGTTTCCAAAGGCCATTTTTGTGTCCCGTTGAGAAGGGCCTCTCTGAAAATGAAGCTCAAACAAAGGACACCGAGTGAGGGGTGAAGAGAGACAGTTCAGTATTGTACCCCTTAAGCACCTAGATTCAGCCTTTCCTGAGGTCTGCTACCTAGAATTTTGATTATGTAAGATAATAAATCCAATTTTTAAAATTTAAAGTATTTTGAATTGAGTTTCTATAACTTGCAGGCACAATAAGCCCAGTTTATATGCTTTGTTGTGTATACAAAGGAGCTATGACCCCCAAAAGTACTGTGATTTACTTCCGGTTCACAACCCTGAGTCAGAATCTAAAACTGAATCCTGCCAATCCACAGCCTTTCCATTTCACACCCTTCCTCTTTAGAAGGGGGCTGTTAGGATCCCAATTTGGGGAGCTGACAGTTTTCCATCTTGTTCTGTGTTCATTTTGCATCACTGCCTATATCAGCCTCCTTGTGTCACACGTAGAATGAAGTTCCCAATCGTTCATGCTTCTGACGCAGAAGGCAATAGATTGACAGATAGAGAAGGAATGAAAAGATGTCTTTTATTTCTGGATGTTTGTCTTGTCAGAAATAAATAAGGCTGAGCTTTGATAGGATGCCTTGTAAGTAATTCTTAGGTGGAATATATAGAACACTCACTTTGCCAAGTCGATGGCAGCTATTATAAATTGAGAGGGTGTGCTTTCTCTGACCCAAATGAATTTGAAAAATTGAATATTTAATCTTTCTTCCAGTATGAAGACTTTCAAGACTCTCCCTTAGAAATTCCAAAGTAAGGGCATTCTGTATGACTTATTTTGATGAGGATCTGACCACTACATTTAATGGTCTAACTCTAAATTTAGGAAAACATAAGATATTATCCTCTAGGTAAAAGGCATATGAGGCATAATTCAAACAAACCTTTAGTTTCCCTGCATGGCCATATAACTGTATAAATATTTAGCAGTTTCAGTCAGCCATCAGGCCAACTCAGAAAAAAAAAATTCAGTCTTTGGTGCTTGAAAAGTTGGTCTTGACTTGGAGAAGTTTTGCTGAAGATTCTTGTAACTTCATTTCTGATCTGTCAGAATACTTGGGAGGGTACTCATGATATTAAAGTGAATTTGTCTTTTATTTTGCTGGTAAACAGAGTTTGCTCAGCCAACAGCAACGGCGAATGTGGTGTGGCGTTTCCTGCTGTCTTTCTGCCTTTATGGAATCATAATCTTCAAGGTGGCATCAAGGTGACACCAGTGTGAAAGGAGTTAATTGCCTGTGAATCCAGCAAAAGTGCCTCAAGAAAAAAAAAAAACAAAAAAAACTCAAACAACTAAAAACAAACACACAATACAGAAATTCCGACTTTAAGAATTTCTGTTTCCCATCCCCTGAGTGGGTCAATGGAAGGCAGAAATGATTTTCATTTTAAGAATTTTTCTTATACATTTGTGAATAAAACTTCTGTTGTTTATCTCAAATGCCAGTTAAATTCTGTTAGAGATTGATACTTGGCTCACTGTTTTTTAAAGTAGGGCCAAGGCTGTTCTCTTTTGATGCAATTTGTTTTTTTATAGGAGTGGTTTCTTTCTCTCTGAACTAATACATAACCCCTGCCTTCTATTTTTATTTTTATTTATTTATGGCTGTGTTGGGTCTTCCTTTCTGTGCGAGGGCTTTCTCCAGTTGTGGCAAGCGGGGGCCACTCTTCATCGCGGTGCGCGGACCTCTCACTATCGCGGCCTCTCTTGTTGCAGAGCACAGGCTCCAGACGCGCAGGCTCAGTAGTTGTGGCTCACGGGCCCAGTTGCTCTGCGGCATGTGGGATCTTCCCAGACCAGGGCACGAACCCGTGTCCTCTGCATTGGCAGGCAGATTCTCAACCACTGCGCCACCAGGGAAGCCCCCATAACCCCTGCCTTCTAAATTTGATGCACCACTTGAGAGCTGGCAGTCGGCTGGTAAGAGCTACCTGGGAAAGGAGGAGTTAACCTGTCATTCAGGTCATCTGGAGTTGTAGGTGCCGGGGGCAGATGCAGACCTAGCCACACTGCAGTCACATGTGATAGTTTGTTGAACCAAGGGCTACAGTTTAGGTACTTTAACTTCACAGGTGGAACTCAGTCCCTAAATGCAGTTTCTTCACATTTCCCCTGTCTCTGCATTCTTACCATCTTCCCAGTAACGTGTGGGATAAGAGTACAGTAGCTTTCAGAGGGACCTAGGTCCCATTTGAACTATGCAGAATGAGGGAGAAAAGAGATGTTCCATCAATTTTGGAGTCTGGGGAGTCATGGAAACAAGTGTCCCTGGGTTGGACTCACTGCTTTCTCTGAACTCACTCAGTAGGAGGGGTGGAGTTAGGAGTATTCTACATTCACTGAACCCAGTTAGTTGGTTAGAGATTAAGAATTGTTGAAGTGTGTGTGTGTGTGTATGTGAGAGAGAGAGAGACAGAGACAGAGAGGGACAGAGACAGAATTTATGTTTTATGATATGCAGTGAAGGAATTTTGAGAAGGGACACCACCAAGCCTCTTACAACATAGCTTCAGTGGTACCAGTGAAGTTCCTGCTGGTTCTCTAAAACATGAAAACACGTTGAAAAGACATTGATATTCTAATTGAAGAGGTTGGCAACCAATATTACAGAAAGGTTGGGGAACTTCTGTGTCACTGATTGCCTTGATTGATAAGCCATATCAGAAGCTTCACTCATTTCAGAAACAATAGGCAGCAAATAATATCCAAAGAACTAACTTTTATATTTTGGCCCTTTTGGAAAGGCCAAAAACACCCTAAAACACACACCACCAAACCTCAAACAGGACAAAGAGAAGGAAGTGTTTCCTAAGTCTCTGAGAGAGGAATAGCACAAATCGATTTTGTGAGACCTGAAGTAGGCTTGCTCAATGTGACACATTATTTTCCCAGAAAAATGTCGATTTGAGAGATGCTTTGGAGAGTGCAGGAGGCAAAGTGTATGACTTACAATGAAATCAGTTGATCATTCAGTCTCTAAAGGTTTAATGAGATCTTTTGTGTGCCTTTCTTTGCTTTGGGCACATTGTAGCTGAAAATTATCTTCAGCTGTTTGCTGATAGATGCAGGTCTTTGTTATTTCTGGGTAGCTGGCATCATGGCAAATTGGGAAACTGAACTGCTCTAGTAATTTAACATTCTGGCCAAAGGTTAGACACCTGCTTTCTCCCAACATTAGGATCATGTCTCTTTCTCTGTATGTCTCTCTGTCACACTCTCTTCTCTGCCTTCTCTTTTTTTTGCAAGTTTTCTCCCGGGATGTCCATAAAGAACTAGAACTTTGGAAGGACAGAGTTTGCTCAACATGACAAAAAGAACACCTTGGCAAAGATGTAGGCTCTGTATTTCGCAGATGTTTCAGAGTCCAATTATAGACCAAGGAAAAGGAATAGATGAAGCAGAGCTGCTCAGCAATGGCACAGGCTAACCTAGACGATTGTGAGTTCTCCTACTCCTGGAAGTTCAGAGTAAGTGAAGCATAGCGCTTAACAGCATGGATTTGGGAGACAGACTGCCCTCGTTTAAAACCCTGGCTCCAACCCATGACAGCTGTGGGACTTGGGCAAGTTGTTCACCCCGGGAAACTTAACTCTCATTTGTAAAACAGGGACAGTAATACCTATCTCACAACATAATTTTGAGTATTAAAATACAGTAAATAAAGATTCTTATAAAGTGACACATAGTAGGAACTATGTGTAATTGTTAGGACCACCTATTATACATATTGTAGAAAGAGTCTTATTTAAGCAGTTTAACATATTTCATTCTACTGTTCTTTCAGGAAAGAATTATCTTTCTGGTATTGACTTTCATCATTCTATCTCAAGAGCTTACTCTAAGAATACATGGTAACTGTCATTACTTGGCTAATCAGGATTTTTTTTTTTTTGTAGGAGTTAGCCACCTAAGCTCTCAGAGTCAGAAAGTGGCAAGAATTAAGTGAGTTAGTACTTTGAAGTATTATACCCACCACCCCAAGTCTGCCATTAATATTTTACTAAACTTGCTTCATCTCATAATCTATGCATCCATCCAGCCATCAATTTTTTGATGCATTCTAATGTAAGTTACAGATATTAGTACATAGTATCCCTAAATATGTCAGTATACATATAATTAATTATAGTTTAACTTTTACCATGCTTTTATTTAGACAAAATTTACATACAATGAAAGGTACAAATCTTAAGTGTACTGTTCTATGACTTTTGACAAATGCATAACCTGCATAGCCCAAACCACAGTCAAGATACAGAACATTGCCATCACCCCAGAAAGTTCCCTCATGCCCCTTTCTAGTCGTGGGTTTACCTCCAGAGGCAATCCCTGACTTGATGTTTAGTTCATCATGTTTCAGTTTTGCCTGTTCTAGAATTTTATATCAAAGTCTAGGATATGAACTCTTTTGTGAAAGAACACTTTCACTTAGCATACTGTTTTTGAAATTCATGCTTTGTTATCATTGAGTTGTATTTGATTGTATATGAATGTAGCACAGTATTTTATAAAAGTATATTCTCTTGTTGATAAACATTTGGGCTATTTCCAATATTTGGTTAGTATGAATAAATCTATGAAATTTCCTCTACATGACTTTTTGTGGACCTATGCTTTCATAGCCCTTTGGTAAATGCTTATAATTTTTATGAGCTACAGTTGCTGTACTTCCTTTTCAACAATTGGAGTATTACTCTTTTAATTTTAGTTCTTCTGGTGGATGTGTAGTAGTATCTCACTGTGGTTTTAATATGCATTTCTATGAAGAGTGATTATATTGAGCACTTTTTTATGTGCTTATTACCCATTTTATATCTTTTCCAAAGTGTCTGTCCAAGATTTTTGTCCATTTTTTGAATTGGGTTATTTGTCTTTTATTATTGTTATAAAAATTCCTCGTGCACCTTCAGTACCAATCCTTTATCATATATGTTTTGTGAATATTTTTTCTCAGTTTGTTGCTTGCCTATTTATTAATGGTGTCTTTTGATGAGCACAAGTATCTAATTTTGATGAACTCTAATATATCATTTTTTTCTTTTGTGGTTATTGCTTTCTGTGTACTGTTGAAGAAATATTTCCTACCTTCATGTGGTAGTTCTACACTCTTAAAAGCTTTCAAATTTTAGCATTTACATTTAGATGTGTAATACATCTCAAACTTTTGCATATGGTTTGAGGTAGGGGTCAAAGTTTATTTATTCTATATGAATATCCAGTTCTTTTAATAACATCATTTGTTGTAAAGACTTTGATTTCTTCATGGATTTCTTCAGTGCATTTGTGAAAAAAATTCAAATGATCATATAAAGGTGGGCCTACTTCTAAACTCTGTTTAGTTCTGTTGACTATTTTGTCAATCCGTACGCCAATACCATACTGTCCTGTAAGTTCTTAGTAAGCCGGCATCAGGCAGTATTTGTCTTCCAATTTTATTCTTCTTTTCAAGGTTGCTTTTGCTATTCTATGTCATTTACATTTCCATATACATTTTTAAATTGGCTTGTCCATTTCTACAAAAAGCCTAGTGGAATTCTCATTCGGATTACATTGATTTTATAGATCATTTTGGTGAGAATTGACATCTAAGCAATATTGAATATCCTGATCCACAGGTATAGTGTATCTCTCCATTTGTTTAGGTCTTCTTTAGTCACTCTAAGCAGAGTCTTGCAGTCTTCATTGCAGAAGTCTAGCAGCCTTTTTGTTAAATTTATTTCTTAGTATGTATGTTATATTTTTGATGCTATTATAAATGAAATTTTTCTTTTAATTTTCCAATCAATACCACTAGTATACACAAATATAATTGACTTTAAATATTGACATTATATCCTGCAATCTTTCTAAGTTTAGCTGTTAATTCTGATAGTTGTTTTGTAGATTCGTTAGAATTTTCCACATAAGAAGTCATGTAATCTGTGAATAGAGATAGTTGCCCTCTTCTTTGATGGTCTTTATTTCTTTTTCTTGCCTTACTACACTACTAGGACATCCAAGAAAATGTTGAGAAATATATCAGGAGTGGATATCCTTGCCTTGTTCTAAGTTTCAAGAAAAACACCTTAAATATTTCATCTTTAAGTGTGATTTTAGCTCCAGGTTTTTCAGAGATGTCCTTCATGAGATTTAGGAAGCTCTTTTATATTTCTAATTGTTGAGATGTTCTATTATGAAATGGATTTAGAATTTTGTCAGATGTTTTTCCTACATCTTTTGAGATGGCTATATGTATTTTTCCTTATTCTGTTAATGTAGTGAATTAAAAATGATTGATTTTTGAATGTTAAAACCACCAAGCATTTCTGGGGCAAATCCTCCTTGGTAATGATGCAATGCCATTTTAATATATTTCTAGAGTTGAAACTATTAAAGATTTTTGGGTACTCAAATATAAAATATTGGGCTTCCCTGGTGGTGCAGTGGTTGAGAATCTGCCTGCCAATGCAGGGGACACGGGTTCAAGCCCTGGTCTGGGAAGATCCCACATGCCATGGAGCAACTGGGCCCATGAGCCACAATTACTGAGCCTGCACTCCGCAACAAGAGAGGCCGCAATAGTGAGAGGCCCGTGCACCACGATGAAGAGTGGCCCCCGCTTGCCACAACTAGAGAAAGCCCTCGCACAGAAACGAAGACCCAACACAGCCATAAATAAATATATTAATTAATTAATTAAAAAAAAAGAATCCAGCAAACCATTAAAAAAAATATATATATATAAAATATTTTTTTTCATTTATAAAACTCCTTTAAAATAATTGAATCGCTAAACAAAAATAACAATGCATCATGAGAAGTAAAACATATGACAATAGTTCAAAGAATGAAGTGTAGATGAAATTATAATCTTGTAGCAGTCATACATTTTACATGACATGTTATAATATTATTTGAAGTAAAATTGAGGTATATTAAAGACGTGTATTGTAAAGCATAGCATAACCACTGAAACATAAAGAAGTAAGACCAATTAGGTAATAGTGGAGAAAAACGGAACTGTACTCAACCCAAAAGAAAACAGTAAAATAGAAAAAAAAGTAACCAAAAAAAAAACAGAAGGGAGAAATAGAAAACAAATAAAAAGACAGTTGATTTAAACCCAATGATATTGATAATTATATTAAGTATACATAGTTAAAACATTCCAATTAAAAGATGGAGGTTGTTATACTGGATAAAAAGACCCAACTTTTGTATTCTGCAGAAACCCACTTTACCCCCATGATACTATGTTATAACTTTTACCTTAAGCAGTCATGTATTCTAAAGAAAGGGGAAAAATTAATTTCTTTTGATGGGAAGTTTCTAAATTTAATGAAATCTAATGTGTAATTTTTTCTTTTATGATTATTGTTTTCTGTGTCCTGTTGAAGAAACATGTGCCTGTCTCCAAGAGGCACACTGTATTAGAGCAGAAGACACATTTTCTGATTATCAGACCAGTGATATTGTCACTATATCATGGTGAAATTCTGTATACAGGAGTGCTGTGTTCATTGTCAAGCAACCCACAAATGAATATAGCATGTGGTTTTTTTTAGGGATCCCTGGAACACAGCCGTTTCAGGAGGTACCTTCCAGTCAGTGGTCTCCAGGAAGTTAGAAGTTGTGCCCTCAGCAGCTGGACACTCCTGCCCCGGGAGATTTCCAGTCCCCGTGTCTGGCTTATGAGAGCTTGCAGCCATTTTTGCCTGCCAGAGGAGAGCTTCCATTGGCAGGTGCTCAGAGATGGCCATTTGGCTCTCCCTCCATTCCAGTCCTGTTCCCCACAGTCTCTACCATTTCATCAAACAAATGGTGAAACATAGTATGCACATGAATGTATAAAGTACAAACATGGGTTAGTGTGCCCTGCTCCATCAGAGGAGTGAATGTTAGCTGGACGTGGAAATGGGAGACTGAAGCAGGGGAGGGGAGAGGGTAAATGGTGAAAAACCTTCAGTGTACGGCACATATAAGTCTGTTTTGCTTTAGAGTGGACTGAGGGTGTCAATGTCTGGTTTTTCTAAATCACAACGTGACAGAGAAATGAGTTTCAACTCCCCCCCGCCCCCACAATTTAACAGCATTCACCTTTTTAAATGAAATTTTATACAGAACACTATTATAGATAAAATTTCACCTCTGTCTCTGTAAAAGCAGGTGAATGGCTTAAAGGTCTACTCTTTACCCTCCGTGGAAGCCTTGAACACAGTCTAAAATGATAAGAAAGATAATTTATTGTCAAGGTTGGGAAAGAAATCCAGTCAAATCTGCACTGTGTTATGCTTGTTTACCTGGATGAAACACTAAGTGCTCATACAAACCACTAATAAAAAGATGGGAAGCCTTAAAAGAATAAGAGGAAAGCATGTAAAAGTCAGTTTGTAGAAAAAATAAATGCAAATATTAAAATAACTCAAAATATGAAATGAAGCTAAACTTCATTCATAATTAAGAAAATGCATATCAAAACAACAACAAGACACATTCCCCCTTTTTCACATCCGATGGGAAAAAATTAAAATGTTTAATGGTATCCAGAACTAGTTGTGAGAGCGTGGGTAATGGGAATCCTTATACTTTGTTTCTGAGAGAAAATGGGTGCAACCTTTCTGGAGAGAAATTTAACAATATTAATGAAGATAAAAATGACCTGGAAGTCCCTTTGCTAGGAATTTACTCTATGGTTATGCTTGGAAAAAATTTACCAAGGCATACGTTTTGGGGGAGAGAGGGTATCCCTTCTTCTACACTCTGATGTTTTCTCCCATGTTGGAGGAACTTCCACCACCATGAGACTGTGGCCTTTCTTTGCTCCCTCATTCACTCCTCCCAAGAGGAGGTGGAGTGACATATCTGATTTGTGAGGTTGGAAGGAGAAACAGACTTGTGCATCTCTGCCCCACCCTTTCTCCCTTCTTTAGGAAGCTGCCTGCCTGCAGGGAGTACACATTCCACTCGCCCCTCCATGCTGTAGTTTTGTTGTGTGTGTGTGTGTGTGTAAATCTTCCAATTCTGCATTGAATTATTAGGAAGCCCTGTTGCAGACAGTTTTAAGCCAAATTCTTCAATGTTTGTAGTCATGGAAGCAGTATTTTGCCCTCTGTATGCCTTGGTCTTTCTTGTCTCTCTCTTATTTAGTTGAGAACTAGGGTGGG
Organism: Balaenoptera musculus; assembly: GCF_009873245.2. Lineage (NCBI taxonomy): Eukaryota > Metazoa > Chordata > Mammalia > Artiodactyla > Balaenopteridae > Balaenoptera > Balaenoptera musculus. The sequence goes on along the minus strand of NC_045790.1, from coordinate 40,324,645 downwards.
ACAAGAAGGATAAACCTTGAGAAATATGAAAGGAATGGAATTTCAGCTGCAAAAGGAACCATAAACATTTTCACCTTGGCAGATTGATGTGACATTATTTTGGATAACGGGCTGCCTTTCTAGAATCCTATCCTGTTTTTAACTGCTCCAACTGGAATCCATAGATTTCAAGACCTATTTCATATGGTATTTTGACTTTAGCAAGATGAACCAGCTTGTGGCATCTTTGTCCACTAGCTAATGGTTATTTTTATATGTGTCACACTAGCCTTAGGCAAACACTCAAGGGCGTTAGGAGAAGACACAGGCCTTAGCAAACATGTCAGCCTTAGCAAGCATACATAGCCCTATGCCTACAGTCCTCCAGAGAGATAATTTTGCATAAGAGGGATCATCTTTGCAATAAACCTTGACTCTCTTAGAGCCAACATCAATTGAGCACCTATTTGGATTCTAGTGATCTTGAAGGATGAGTGGGATAAGAATACAATGGTCTTGGTTGCTAAGCAGATAATAAATTAACACACAGCAGAAACCCTGGTTCATTCAGTTATTTATGAGTCTAAGGTGGAAGTAGAAATAGAGCCTAATCTCTGACATCCCTCATCTTCTCCTCTCATCAGGGTACTCCTTCTTCTTCCATTACCTATGCTGATGCCTTGTCAGAGCAAATAAAGATAAGACAACACCACCATAATTCTTGTGTAAGGGGATTTGCTCTGTGTGTGTAACTGCCCTGCCCGAACTGTCCTTCTCGCCCACCTCTGCCTATCCAGACCTCTTATATTCTTTGAGGCCCAGGTGATGTCCTACTTCTTCCTTGAAGCCATTCTTGATTGTTTGTTTACACTTGTCTTCTTTCTTCTATGGACTTAGAACTTCATATCAAACAGCCTCATATTTTTCTCTAGACCCAAACGCCATGGGGGCAGGATTTTACTTGTACCCCTTAGCCAAATCACAGTGCTCTATAGTTTAAAAAGTACTCTATGATTACAGGGTGGTTTATAATTTAACAGATTATGAGTCAGTGATATTTTATTAATATTTGAAAAGTTAAAAGAAAACTTTTAATTTCACTAACCATCACCAGGAACTATTTTTATTTTAACTGTATTACCTGTCTTTCTTTCTAAGCTGATCTCCCTTGCAGATCTACCCTGCATGTAGCATTCTGCATTATGCTTTTTACCCCTTACCAGATACCATTATGTATAAGTCCATGCATCTATATAATTCTCAAGATTATCATTTTTTTAAAAAAATTTTTATTTATTTATGGCTGTGTTGGGTCTTCGTTTCTGTGCGAGGGCTTTCTCTAGTTGTGGCAAGAGGGGGCCACTCTTCATCGCGGTGCGTGGGCCTCTCACTATCGCGGCCTCTCTTGTTGCGGGGCACAGGCTCCAGACGCGCAGGCTCAGTAGTTGTGGCTCACGGGCCCAGTTGCTCCGCGGCATGTGGGATCTTCCCAGACCAGGGCTCGAACCCGTGTCCCCTGCATTGGCAGGCAGATTCTCAACCACTGTGCCACCAGGGAAGCCCAAGTTTATCATTTTTATTGGTTGCATCATATTCTAGCTTGTCGATAGACCATAATTACCGTGTCATTCCCTTTTGTTGGGCATACAGATTATTTACAGTTTCTTGCCACAGTGTAGAGTTAACATTGTCAAGTGTGTAACTTTTTGGGTTTTGCTATATTTTGAGGATAAATTCCCAGTATGTTGTGTGATTCATAATAGGTGTCAATAATTGAATGCCATTGATTTTGTCCCCAAAACACTTTTGAGTAACCTTGTGGGATGATTCACTATAAAAGTTACTCATTTTCTTTTGGTTAACAAGATCTACAAATAATATTTATTGATTATTAAATAATTTTCTCCTCAGTTTCAATGTCCAACTTCTTTGGGAAATGTGGAGGCACTGGAATTAAAGTCTTCCAGGACATATACTTTTACCTTTGGAACTTCAGAACACCAGATACAACAGCAACAAAACCACCCACATTTGGCTTGCAAGGATAAAACTGTCATGCAGAAAATCCTGTAACCCAAATGGCATTGTCTCCAGACACATGGCAAACATAGCAGTGTGTCCAGGGAAATATGTATTGATCCCTCTCATGTCTTCATCTGCAGTTCAGTTTTCCTGGCTATTAAAAATGCAAGAAACTTTGTTGGGATTTATCATAGGCTTACCAGCCTTCTTTAAAGGAATAATCACAAACTATAAAACATGCAAGGATTGAAACAGAGTATATGACACTCATATAAAGATGGTTGTGATTTAAGAGACAGGAAATGTAATTACATGCTGCTGAAGTTCTTGTCCGTGCTTATGCAAGGGCACAGTAAATATAAAGTTTCCATACCCCAGGCAGGGCAAAGTCTTGCTATAAATTGTTGGAGAGATCTCAAGAATTGAGATCGAGAACCATTTTTTTTCTGACATACATAGCATTTTGTGGACTGCCATAAATATTGTAGATTTGTATTTATTTGAGATGTGTTGTGGAATCAAGGAATAAGTAGATAAGTACCAGAAGGATGCATCTCCAAAACTCATGGAGAGGTAATATGGTATCTCTCTTCTTTCATCCAGGATCTCTGGGTCATATCTCTTTCCCACTTTGTTCTGTCATAAATCCACCTCAGCATTCTGCAACTTATGGACTAAATGGGAGAGAGAACCACCACAAACATAGCTAATATAAGTAGCAAGGGAAAGGGAGAAGAAGAGAAGCAAGCAAGGGCACACAAGGAGATGTACCATCTTGATTCTACAGAGCTGAGCCATGAGGCCACAACTGTTCCTTGTTATTTGCTATTTTCATTTCCCATTATTAACTGTTTCACATTCCCCTTTTCTCTGTCCATTATCTCAGATAGCCACAGTTCCTTGCCTGTATGGTAATCTAAACATTTATTTCTGAGAAGACAAAGTTTGTGGTGGTCCCAGCTATGTGTAGTTTGAGAGAGTCTGCGCTTAATGTTTACAGAGTGAAACAGAAGGTGGTTTGCGGTATACTCTGGGTTGAAACTCCTTGTGGCCCTCACTGTGTTGGAACAGCAATATTTCCTGTTATTGTCATTGTGAATCACCTCAGCCAAGCCCATGACCTCCTTTTTTTGCATAAGATACATGATCCCCAAGTGTCCATACTGAAACTCAGCTTTCATCTAATGGAAATATTATCTGTTTTCAAGTAGAAATGTCCCTCGCATAGGTATTAAACCTGTGAACAAGCAGAGTGCTGAGTATGGGATCAAAAGGCAAACATTTTGAGTGTGGACTATTAAATGTACCATTGAGAGGTACCATCCACATTTCTACTCTTTGGTTCCCAGATGTGTTCATTTGGTTGGGGGTGAAAAGACATGATATATCGGCCATTGGTTTAGACATATACATATGTTAGAAGACATCACTCCAAGTCTACAAGATATTTTCTCCCAGCTGGGACTATGTTGATTTTCAATGACGTATTTTAACATTTTTCAATATCAGCTACTTTTGGATGGTGAAGAACATAATAAGACCCCTGGCTTCAAACGGGGTTTAGAATGGAGAGCCTGGTTGTCACACAGAGCTTCTTTAAAGAATTTGCAATTGAATTGAGAGTTAAGTCCTGAGAAGTCATTTGCTAGATAGAGGGAGGAAGGGGCACGAGTGTTCCAGGCAGAGGGAATAGAATATGCAAGGAGCTTGTTGGGGGAGAAAGGATAGTGTATCTGAGAAACCAAAGAGTGAATAATAGTACAGTGAAGCACAGAGACGGAACGAAAGAGAAGTATGAAATGAGGGAAATGAGGATAGAGATATAGGTGGGGCCAGAGCATAAAGAGCCTTATAGACCATGTTAAGTAACTTTGGTATTTATCCTAAGAATAATAAAAAGCTATAAAAGTGTTCTAAGGATATATGTGTGTGTGTGTGTGTGTGTGTGTATGTGTGCACGATGCACATAGAAAGGAAAAGTTTTGACATAATCAGATTTGCTCTATAAAGCTTTCACTCCAGCTGTAGCGTGGAAGCATGGAGGGCACATTACAGGGTGCCAGGAAGCATACATAGAGACTAATTGGGGACCCCAACAAGAGTATGAGAAAAAAATGGTGGCAGATTGGTGGCAATGAAGACTGGGATGAGTATATGGAATTCAAGAGATTTTCAGAATATAACTGAAGACATAGAAATAGATGCGATTACCCAAGGAGGTTGTATAGAGTGAGGACCGAAGGACGAAGCTTGAGACTTGAGGAGCTTCAACATTTAATGGTGGGATGGAGGACGATAAACCTGTGCAGGAGGCTGATAAAAAGATCATAGAGAGGTTGGAGGAAACCAAGAGAGACTTCTGTCATGGAAGCCAAGGGAGGAAAGTGTTTTAAGTGACGGTTGTGATTAACAGTGTAACACGCTAGTGAGAGGTAAAGTAAAATGAGTGCTTACAAAAATGTCCCTTGGGTTTAGTGCCAGAGAGGCATTGATGATCCTTAGCATGAGCAATTTTGGTGGATGGATGCAGGTGGAAGGAAGAGTGGGAAGTGAGGAAACAAGAGACAAAGGGATAGGAGCACAATATTTAAGGAATTCTGTGAGAGGAGAGGGATTAGTTGCTGGGGAGGAATGTGGGTTAGTGGATAGTGTTGTTTTAATAGGAGACTTTTGTGAGAAAGGACACCCGATAGTGTAAATTTGCTGAAATAAATGAGAGACAGGATTTAAAGAAGGAGGGGGCTGGACAGTTCCTCTGTTGTGATAAGAGGGAAGTGGGTTTAGGGGTGGGAATACTAGGAGTTTGATAGCAGGAAACTGAGGAGTTCCCATTTGATGGCTTTTAATTTTTGTGCGGTAGAAGTTATCTGCCGAGAGTGGAGAGCCATGGGGAAAAGATTGGAGATTTGAGGGGAGTTTTGAAATTGCTATTAGGGGGAATGGAAGAGGGAGATGATCATAAAAGGAAAAAAGGACCAGAGCAGTTCTGCTGGGCAGTGTTGGTGATTATGAATTTATACATCTGAATGAATAGGCTGATGGGTAGATTATGGAGGATGGAGAGATAAGTTCAAATGAATTTACCTAGGCGAGTGGTGCCCAGACTGTGTTGAACAGGTCTTTTGTTAAATACCTAAGATGTGAATAGATACTTTGCTAAAAATAGAATAGCATGGCCGGGGAGGGGGAACCTAAAGAATTCTGTCTACTGTCTCCCTCACTTAGAAATTCACAATGTCCTTCATTGTACTGTGTGTCTGTGAGAAGTCTTAAAATGAAGTCTTCAACTTGCTAAATTTTGTTTAAACCAGTTTCCCCCTAGAGAGTTCTTCAAGACCTGGCCTCTGCCTGACGACCTTGCCACCTGTCAGTCTCCTGATCTACTGCCTCCCTCCCCATTTCTCCTGGACTATTTACATTTCTTTAAAATGCCCCAATCCTTCTTTCCTCAGGTCCTTTGCATAGGGTGTTCCCATAGCCTGGAACATCCTTTTCCCCACCCACTTTTCATATGACTGTCTCCAAGTAGAAATCACTTATGCCAGAAAGCCTTTCTCCGATCGCCCAAGCTTTGTGTCAGTTGTCTATGTTTGTCTGCTCTCCTGTTCTGAGGTCAGAGCACCCTAACTCTCTGTTGGCTTATAGTCTCTCCCACTGGGCTGTAAGCAGCTTGAAGCAAGGAAATTTGCCCTCTTTAGCACTGTTTCCCCAGCACAGGGTTCATTCAGAGTACAGGCTCTGTCAGTGGCTGGAGAGCCAATGATAAATGGTTCTTCCTTTCACCTTGTGCAGGGGAGGGGCGAGGTGCATGATTGCGAGGGATGCTGCGTCATGTGGATCTGGCCCTGGGTGGGCACTGAATCAGCAAGCTCTGGGCTGGTGCTGGAGCCTTACGCTTCCATAGTTAACTTTGGTCATTGTTTTCTGCACACAGTTATATATATGCATGTTCCCATCATGCATATATGTAACACACATGCACACAATTTGCATTCTCTCTTTTCTCAGCTTTTACTTTTATCTTCTCCATCTGCCCTAGATTGCTTATGGAGTTATAGTTGTTTTCATACTCTTTTTATTCATCTTGATCTCTTTCCCTTCCCTTATAATGTTTTCCATAGTCATTCCTCTGGGCCTTTTTTCCTTTTATTTTGTCTTTTATTTCTTCTTCTTTCTAGGCTGTTTAAAGCGCCTCCCAACAGACTTTCAATAGGAATACAGAGGCTCACTTTGATGGTGCAGATGTTAAACAATGGCAATGTTCAGTGCTTTTCTTTTTTTTCTTCTTTTAATAAATGTATGTATGTATGTATTTATTTATTTATGGCTGCAATGGGTCTTCGTTGCTGCACTCGGGCTTTCTCCAGTTGAGTCGAGCAGGGGCCACTCTTCGTTGCAGTGCACGGGCCTCTCATTGTGGAGGCTTCTCCTGTTGGGGAGCACAGGCTCCAGGCACGCAGGCTTCAGCAGTTGTGGCACACGGGCTTAGCAGTTGTGGCACATGGGCTCAGTTGCTCTGTGGCATGTGGGATCTTCCCAGACCAGGGCTTGAACCCGTGTCCCCTGCATTGGCAGGCGGATTCTTAACCACTGCGCCACCAGCAGTGCTTTTCTTTTTTCTCTTTTTTTACTGCAGGGACTAGATGCATACAGTGTTTCACTGCTCATTCTTTGTAATAGTACTGCACAAGCAAAATGTTAATCAATTATGGCAGCAGAACTAATTAAAAAGCATGCATTATACATCTTGTGGACACAGTCTTCATTAGCATATTCTCAGCATTACACATTCACGTCAGAGGGAATGAAAAGGAAAAATTAAAAATTAAAAAGACATACATACAGAGAACCGGGCGCTTTGGTTTTCTTAAGACTTTTGTCAAGTGTATCTCCTTGTGGATTCAAATGTCCCTTTGATTTTTTGTGCGATTTTTAAAAGAAAAACACGATGTCCTGTTTTTATATATTAAAAAAAATCCAATAAACCTTATAATGACAAAGTTAATCCTGCTTTTACCCCCTTAGAAGCTTAAATGATACTCAGTGAATAGGTTTCTAGAAACAGAAACATACCTTTAATTTAGCTCTTCCATAACATTTCCTAATAGACATTTGACTATGAGTAGCTCAGTCACTGGACTCTCATATTTGCAATGCTGTTGCTTTCAACTCAGTTCTTATTCCAGAGCCCAGCTTGGACAGTAGCAAGACAGGCCGAGTCAAGGGAAAGGGCAGCTCAGAATTGCCATAGAGTTCCTCCCTGTTTTTTGACTTCTTCCTTAGGAGGATATGTTGGCTCAGGCTTTTTGTGACAGTTTGGGCTTAAGGATACTGGACCACGTATCTTCTGTGCTGACACAGTTCTCTTGTACATAAGCACTTCTCATAAGTTTCTCTGTAGACACATTCATGTGGAAACCAATCTGATAGACAGTAGAAGTGCTGATATGGGGATGACCAGGCATCCTTTAGTCACTGAGCCAGGTAATGCGATGATTGGATTCTGCTTTTAAACATGAGTATTCATACCACTTTTTAGTTTCTTGCCGCCTTCCAAAATAGGATTCAAGAGCTTGAAGTGCCGAGTTGATGACACTATTATAAGAGCTTTGCAACTCATCTCCCTACATTTACTCCTGGCCCATAGTCTATTCTCCACTCAACAATTCAAGTGAGATTTAGAAAATGTAAATCAGATCATACTGCACCCTTGTGTACAACTCTCATGCTTCCCATCATTTAGGAGAAAGTTCAGTCTTCTAAATGGCCATCTAGGCCCTCCTTGATTTGGCCCCATCTTTAATCTCATTTCTTATCGCCATCTGTCTTTTCCACTTTGCTCTAATAACACTGGCATTCCTGTTCCTTGGACATGTCAAACTCGCTTCCTCCTCAGGATCTTTGCACATACTCTGCCATTTTTTCTGACAGTCTTACCCCAGATGTAAGTATGATTCGATCCGTCAGTTCATCCAAGTGTCTCCTCAGAAGGGACTTCTCTGACTACCTTTTCTGGAACACTAGGTAGCACTTATGGCTACCTGATCTTTAGTGTATATTTATTTGAAATGTCTTCTGTCTATCAAAATGCAAGCTCCTTGTGGTTAGGGGTTTTATCTCTCTGACTCAGTGTTTTTATAGCACAGTCTGGAAGAGTACCTGGTACACAGTATTCACTACACATTTATTGAATAAATGAATGAGTGAATCTTCTTTGGTGTACTTGAGTGAATACTGGTATTTAGATTTGACCAGTTACCAAATTCGAAAGGACCTGTTAGACACATGCCTCTTAATGTGAGCGCTTAAGAGGAAATTACATAGGATAGGACAGTGAAAAATATTGTAAAGAGGTGAGGCTGGTATTATTGCAGGACAATAATGCAGGGTCAGGTGGGATCTAAGTATACTTCATATAAAAGGACAGAGTGACAATATTACAGTTGCTTTCATCAAAACCTAAAATGGTTCATGAGCGTTCAGGGAAGAGCCCTCTTCTACCCAACTGCTCAAACTGTAAATTGGCATCTCTCTGGTGTCACTATTTATCAAAAGCCTCAAAAAGTTGCATTAATTTTTGACTCATCAATTCCACTTCAGATAATTTAGCTTACAAAATAATTAGGATCATGACACTCCTAATTAGCTCCAAAGACACTCAGTACAGTCATTGACAATAAGAAAAAAAATTGGAAACAACTTAAATATCCAACCATACGGCTTTGGTTAGATAAATAACAGTATGATTAGACAATGGAATTCTGTGCAGCCATTTAAAATAGAAAAATATTCACAATAAAATGCTAAGTGAAAAAAGAAGTTTATGAAACAATATGTACCCATTAAAAATACATATGTATGTAGTAAAATTGGTTTATGCTTATATTGATTTAACCACCTAAATGTTACCAGTGGTTATCTCTTCATTTAGAGTGATTGGAAATTTTAAGTATTCTGTTTTTTAATGATTCTATAAGGAACATTTGTTATGTGTGTATTTGAAAATAGACACCAATAAACCCCACAAAGAGTGAATGATTTGTGAAAGAGCTTCATGCATAGAAGTTTGCCTATGAATATGCTTCTTCATGCTGTGACCTATCTTTGGGTTATGCACCCATTTATCTGACACACACTTAGTGAGCACCTACTGTATGCCAAACTCCATATTAGGTTATCCCTCTACCATGGGGATGCTGACATCACACAATCCTTCCCCACCACTGTAGGCATTTCCCTGGGACAGAGGGGAGGCTCTTTCACACACCCCTTTATCTCCTTTTCCTTGAAGATATTTCCAAAATGTAAAGTGTCTGTGTTAGCCCAATCCCAAGGCTTTTCATTTTGGACAGGCCACTCTACTGAGATTTTTTTTTTTTTTTTTTTTTTTGCCCAGAAGAGCTGCTCCTTGATAGTAAAATGGAATGTTTGACCTGCAACAGTTTCTGTTTGAGGTCATCTCCCAACTGTGTCACTGGACTATGTGCCTGGCCTAGCTTCCCAAGACAGAGCTGATATACCTATTTTGTTTTCTACTGTACAAGCTGGACAGAGACAGGAATAAAAGGCACCTTGCTGAATGACTTCCACACAGAGAAGTAGCTACAGGACAGGCAGTGATGTGATACCTCCTTTTCTAGGTGTCTTACTTGAAGTGGGATCCCCAGCATATTAGCTCACACAGAGCAGGCACTCAGTAAATACTTAAGTGATTTACAAAGAGTCCAGATATCAGCTTGCTTGTTTCTAATCTCACTGAAAGCACCCTAGAGGGGGGCCTGTTTCTCCATATACCAACTCAGGAACATGTGAAAATGTAAGGGATTTGGGAAGAGTACTATGTGTAGTAACTCTGACAAATGAAAGCATGCTATGGCAAAATGACCAAGATGAGAAGGCACATAAATAACCCATGTTGCATGGTACAGATTGTAAAAGCACACACAATTGGCCTTGGCCCTGCTTAATGTGCAGGCGTTTAATTGGAAACCTAAATAATAAATCAAGCTTTCTGTGTTGGAATCACTCTGTCATTCTGCTTATCTGTCCCTGAATGAGATGAATTTCCATAGCACGCTTAGATTGCTTTATTCGACACCAGCAGGCAACCACTGTTAATGCTTCTTTTTTCTCCTGGTAACTGCAAGGGAGTTTTCATCTTCCTGGGGGAGGTGGTTGAGCCAGAGTTGCCCCACAGAGTCCATCTGCATCATTAACCTCTAGGAATAGAGAGCAGTCTCTGCCTCTCTCCTTCCCTAATTAGCAGAAGTTTCCACTGTACTTAATACCCAGTGTTCCCAAATTAGGCACATATGCTTCTGTGTTTCATATACCCCAAGACTTACCTCCCATCTATAAAAAAAAAAAATGAAGGGTCTGCAGAAGAGAGATGATTTCCCATATAAAGCACACGAGGTTTCCTCTACCTATGGGTCGCACAATCTACTCTTATCTTCTGTTTTACTTCAACTCCAGGAAAATTCCATTCTCATCAAGAAAAATGTGTCAGCAAAAATAACCCAGACTACTCTTGTTGTATGGGGGTTATATAACCAATTTCCCAAACCAGCTAATAAAAGGAAGCTTTATCAACATGAAGACAGGAGAGTTTTGAAGGTGATGAAGAGCAACAAGTTTTCTCCCTGTGGCGGCTATGATCGCAATCATGAGATGATAACTTCAGAGGAAGAAAAATGCCCCTTTGCCCTTTAAGATAGTCAATAAGCTTTTGCAAGCAGGCACCAAAGAGTCCACTGTACTCTCATTTAGGTTTTAATTAATACCAAATTACAGTTGTGTTTTCACAGCATCCCTAGTTAGATCCCCATTAGGCGTAAGAGAGTTCATCCGGATGGATGTTATTGTGAAGAACAGGGGATTGAGTACGAGATACAGGGCTGGTGCAGGGGGTGGGAATGGGGGTGGGGGACACATGTAGAACAACGATAGTCACAGGCCTCCTTGTGACATGATTATAAGGTTTTGTTCTACTCAGGAGAGTTTCAGAGTTGAGGGGCAGCATGGCAGAGCGCAAAGAGGAGGATGTTGAAATTGGACAGCATCGGGTACATATCCTATAAAATGAGAAAAACTAGTGGTTGCCAGTGGGAAGAGGGGAGGGGAGAGATAGGAGTATGGGATTAAGAAACACAGACTACTATGTATAAAATAGATAAACAATGAGGATATATTGTACAGCACAGGGAAATATAGCCACTGTGTTGTAATAACTGTAAGTGGAGTATGATCTCTCAAAACATTGAAGCCCTATGTTGTACACCTGAAACTAATACACTAGTGTAAATCAACTATACTTCAATTAAAAGAAGATGGTACCCATCCACATCTAGGGTTTCTGGGAAGATTAATAAGCTTGTTTTTGTAAAGTTCCAGGTACACGGTAGGTGCCCAGTAATCGGTGACCATTATTGCCTCTAATTTGCGTCTGTAAATTTCAAAGAGGGTCATATAGACTGGGCTGAGTAAGAGCAAATTTTTTTTAGAAGAATGTGAACTTTTAAGGATACAATTCCCACCATGATCACTGCAGAGGATTTTCTCAGACCCTTTTTTGACGTCCTGAATGAGGGAGTAGGCAGGTTATTTCTCCTTTCTGGGCTCTTTTGTTGGCACTTCACCAGAGGCCCTGGAGTATTGAATGGAGAGAAGGAGCAGGAAGAGGAGGAGGAGAAGGAGCGGGGGCAGGAATGAATCATGGTGGTCGCAGCAAAACCTTTCAGATCTCTATCTTAAAACAGAGTTTACTCTTTAAAGAAGACTAAGAAGAATTGTACTGTGATGATAATTGTGATTGCCTTTGAAAGATAGGCGTATAAAGGATGTTTTTTTTCCCTGTCCTCTCTGTATTTTCTACAATGAGCCAGCATATAGTACTTTTATAACTAGAAAAAATAAAAGAAACAGCCCCTTGTTAATTACTTCATTGTCCTAAGTCTCGTTCTGGACTTTTGAAGGAGTAAAGTTTGAGGAGCTTAGCGGACTCATGGTCAGATGTACATTAATAGGGCGTGAGGGGTTTAGAAACTCAAATTCTAGCCTCAGAAAGCAGCACAGCCCCAGTAGGCTAGGACCCTAGACCCCTTTAGAGTTTATAAAAGGCAAGGACAGAGTATTTAATATGAAAGGATCTAGCTTTGTAAACATACCTCTAATCTCAGAAAAAGAAAAGTTGGTCCCTCCCTGATTTCTGGAACATTTTGTTCCAGCGTGGGACAAAGTCTAGTGGCCTAGCCTCTGATACAGAATTTTGGTTCTCTGGGAACCTCGGCGAGCATGAGTAACTTGGACAATTGCTGGCTTATCACACTGAGCCTGGCACCCTGTTTCTGTACTATCAGCAAACCCAGTAGAAATAGCTACAGGGGAGCTTGGGAGCATCTTGAGTAAGTTTTAATTTAGGCAGTTATCTTCTTCAAACAGACAGTTTGGGACTCTTTAGGTCAAGCAAATGGTCTTAGCAAACACTGTGGTGCTTGTTTAGACAAGAACACTTCGATTGACGCTTCTGCACCAAAATAACTATGGAGAACAAGCCATTAGCCTGCCACTTAGCTCACATGGGTAAGCCAATCTGCATGCTGAAAATGGTACAGCTGACCTGGAATGTGAGTACATTTTGAGTAAATAAGAGAGAAAGAGATTTAAGAGGCTACAATTTTTGCAGAATTATAACATAACTCTGGCGATGTGTTGTGAAAAACCAGAAGACACAGCTCTTTAAGGACTTTGGTGCAACAGAATGAAAAGTCATATGCAATTGCAGAAAATTAATGACAACTAGGCCAGGGTCCTGAAGAGTCAAGGAGTAGTAAAGTAAGTGAAAACAAGGAGAGGACTTTTGTAGTTGTTGAAATCCCCTTTCATTCCAACTTCATTTGCTTGTATTGACTTCACTGACTTGTCTTCCTAATATTGTTACCAAACCAGGTTCATTTGCCTCATGCACAGCAAGTCAAAACCCTGAGACTCCAAGATTTGCAGCAGAGAAGGGGTTTATTCACAAGGCAGTCAAGTCTCAGATCCATCTCACTAAAGGAGAGGGGCTTGGGATATTTACGGGATAAAGAAGCAAGGTGGTCTTAGAAGTGGAGAGAGGTGATTGGAGGTAGGGAAAAGGGGAGGTAATCTGTGTTCTATGCAGGCATATCTGAGTTACATGCGTCTTCATGGGATGTATGTTTAAAAAAGGAGGTGCTTAGCATGATCTGAGGGTGGAATTTTTGGCCCTCTGACATCAAAAGGTCATTCATTGGACACCTGCATGGGCCCAGTTTTAGGGTGAGTGGTCCCAACCAGACTTTGACAGCTTGAACTAGACACAGCTGACTCCAAGTTCCTGAAAAACAACTTTGACAAACATCTTATTGTTTGGGCTAGGTGAAGGTTGCAGGGTATACAGTCTACAACAAAATAACTAAGGCACGCTTGCTCACCCAAGGTGGGCTACAAGAAGATGGGATTTTAGCAAGCTGTAAGACTAGCTCAAGAATTTCTGTTAGTCACCAGTTTCTGTAAACCCTATGGTGCACTATTTCAGGATAGGTTTTTTAACTCTATGGGCCATGGTTTCAATATCATATACTATCTCTCATGCTCACGGTAAATAAAGGTGATGGAGCACTTGATTAATGTGCAGAAACCAACTGCTATGTACTGAATTATAGCAATAATTCACTATAATAATTATAGCACTCCCAATTAATATGTTGAAACCCTAATCCCCAATGTGATTGTATTTGGAGATAGGGAAGGAAATTTCCTTTTAGAAGGAAATTAAGGTTCAATAATGTTATAAGAGTGGGGTCCTAATCTGACAGGGTTGGTGGACTTTATAAAAGGAGAGAGAGAAAGAGATATCTCCCTCTCCCCATGTGCATGTACCTAGGAGAGGCCATGTGAGGACACAGTGAGAAAGTAGGTGTCTGTAACCCAAGGAGAGAGCTCTCACCAGAGGCTGACCCTGCTGGCACCTTGATCTTGGATTTCCCAGCCTCCAGAACTGTGAGAAACAAATTTCTGTTGTTTAAGCCACCCAGTCTATGGTATTTTGTTATGGCAGTCCAAGCTAAGACACTAACGATGTTTTTGTTTTGTTTTGGTAAAGTTTCTTTAAATTACTATGGCAGAATCCTGGCCCAGAAATTAAAAAAAAAAAATCAAACTTAATTATTTTCATCTCATTTCCTAACTGACAGAGATAATATCTCATGGTTATTTCCCATCACTTGCAGTGACATTTTTTGCTGGAAAGAAAAGAGGTCATGTTACCGTACACCTTGGAAGGCCTGTTTCTTCACACCCATCTGTCTTAAGTGATTCCACAGTCAGCCTTGAATGTGGATCCCTCAGAATGGGTTCTTCTTAAATTTTTTCAATTCTAAATCTTGAACAATTTTATTTTACTGTTTCCCAAGTAGATATAATGAGCTATACCAATGAATGTAAGAGAAGGCTGAGCTTCTATTATAATTATGATTAAAATATGATAATAATGCAACACTATTAATGAAACATTAAAAGGATGAAGAGAAGAATAAATGGTATTTTAGAACATTCAAAAACCAAATACCTTTTTTTAGGAAAGTATTTTATTTTTGTGTCTCAACAGATGAAATTCATAACCTTGTTTTCTGATAAGACAATTCAAACATACAAATCAATTACAACAATGTGCTTATCAGCTCCCCCCTCCCACCCCTGTATTTTAAAGCATCTGACAATTTTGAAGGACACCAACACAATAGGGCTTAGCTAAACAATATGGCAATTAAAATTGGCCCTCTAAGAAAATAATTACAGTGGTTGTTGAAAAGAATTTGTCCTTTGAGCAAAACAGACAGCATGAAAAGAATCATCATGAAACGGGAGGATTTTAGCTTCCCTTCCAACAAAAGGGGAAAGAGGATGTATGTTAAAACAATGGTACAGAAAGCTGGGTAGTCAGACTGAAAACAACAGAAAACCCTAGGCAATAAATTTCTCCAATGAAATGCATCCCCTTGAAAATATCCATTCAAACTCTTGTTTCATATTGAAGTAACTACCCCCACCCCCAGAACCTGGAAGGGAATCATTTTATTATCCTTTGTTAAAATTAGTTTAATAATTTTTCCAAGCTAACATCTCTCAAAGAGAGGGAAATTTGTGATGAATCTTGTAGACATCATATAAAAGATAAACCAAGCCAATTGATGGTCAATGCCATTTTAGATTCTAATTGTACTAGGGAGCAGACCTGGGCCTCCCAGGGGGAGAGGGGTTAATACTCAATGACCTTGTCCAGCCACTCTAAATCCTGTAGCACCTTTGTATTAGGCCCCCTATTCTACATACAATTCCCTCATGCTTTTACAATAAGCCTCACATCACCCTTGTGAGGTAGGTAGTGTTACGGTCCTTTTGAGAGATAGGGATGCAGAGATGTTAAGTATCTTGCCCATTAACATGAATCCAGTGACAGAGCCCTTAGAACTCTTACTCCAGATCCTTGTCTTTTCAGTACTTAACTACACTGACTCCCTGAGAGTGGATCATTAAAGCAGGTAGGTCCTTAAAGCCAGATTAGTACCTGGCTATTTGGACACTAAGGCCCATCTCTACATGATTTGGATGATGGAATGTGAAATAAGTTGTGATCAACTGTGAAAGCCAAAGTTAATATGGAGAAATGCAGGATTAAAGTTGGGACTACAATTTGATAACAATTTTATTTATTGACGTACTGTTAAGTTACTATGATAATGGATACTCAGTAGATGTTACATGATTAAATAGATGAATGAATGAATGAATGAGTGAATGAATGGAGATTGTGCTTGGATAGGTGGAAAATTAAATTTTGTACATATTTTAAAACTAGAACTAGAGAAATCTAATTTCCAATTTCTAATCAAGAATGAGAAGGAAAGAATTCAGTAGATTCCTGAATTTTCTGTGGGCATGTATTTGAGCTAATACTGACAGCATTTAAAAGGATATAGATACACAGACATTTAAAATAACTTTTAATATAGAATCTGTGTGCTTACTGGTTTTGAATCCAAACTATGAAGATCAATATTAGAGGCATTGCCACATACATAAATACCATCCATTTCCCTTCAAAACGAAATTCCCTTATGTATACCTATTTTCTCATTGCCATTTATTTGAAAAGCTTGTGCTCTCCACTTCTTATCAAATCCTATTTTGAAAATACATTGAACTAAAACAATGAACTTCTTCTCTCTTGACTCACCAGTCAGGGAACACTTTTCAGTTACTTTCCATTTCTGTGAACCCATTTTTTTACTCCAGAAGACTCAGGACAGAAAACAGCTGCCATGTATTGAAACCAGCCCTGCATTAATACCAGCAATTTTTTTTTTTTTTTTTTTTGCAGTGCCGTGGAAGTCTCTTGAGACCACTGAAGTAGAGGCAACTGGATTCTCCAGGTGTTGCTAAAGTAGAAGAGCTTATGTAAATCAAGATGGTGGAGCTGACTTGGTAATCTCTTTGCATTCACATTTGTTCTGTGTTCAGTAAATTAATTCCCAGTAGGATGTTTGAACTGATACACAGCGAGGCTTAAAGAAACTCTGGACACTATGGTTTGGGTTTGTTTGTGTATGTGTGTGTGTGTTTAAAGAAGTGTTTATCTAACTTTCACGAGAGCCCTGAATGTATATAATAGATGTAACCTGTTAGTCTTTTGTACATCCCATCCAGCTAATAGCCCATGAGTGAAAGAATAGATTAAATGTAATGAATTGTCTCTATGCTATGGTAACAGCATGCTTGATTTCTTGTGCTTAAGAATAATATGAGGAGTGATGCTGTCGTTAGAAAAGGCTTATATAAATGAGGAGGATCTGGTAAATAGATTTATCTCCCAATATGACAGTGAACAAAATTATTCAATATATTCAATATACAACTAACTTTTGCAATCATGTTTAAGATTTAGGTCTTTCAAGTAAAGAGGTAACCTATGTAGTAGTATGTTGCTTCTCACAGAGACTTTCCGTGGGTTTTCATCTTTCAGACCCTATTTTCTTAGTGATTGAGTTCTGTTCTTAGTTTTCTTTATTAGAGGCAAACAGAATCGTGAGAATCCTCAGATAAACCATATATTTTCCATCTGCCTTTTCTTTTTCCTTATCTTTCTTCTGGTAGTTCTTAGTAAGTGTGTGTGTGAGTGTGTGTGTGTGTGTGTGTATCTGGCATTAAACTACATGTACTATATAGAGAGACTTATTGACATGTTCTGACATTCTGATTTACCCAGTTCAGAGTATTATGGAATGAAACAATGCCTGTATAGCTATAACAAGAGTTTTCCTTTCAATCCAGATTTTTTATAGAGGGTCATAATTTTTGCATTTAGTTGTTTATAAGAGTTGATGAAAGGCACCGAGTGACAAGCCCTACCAGCCAGTGTTTTCACACTTTCCATCCATCGGTGGCAGAATTCCTAGGTGAATTTCCCCTTAGGAATCCCATTAAGGTTTCTCAATTTCCTCCTCAACTTGGCCTTATTCCACATCAGTCTTCACATCCTGGGTTTTAGGTCTGACAATGAGGTAATTATGAAAAGAATATTGGCTTCTATAATATACTTATCTGCCTTAACGGGAGTATGTAGGAACTCATAACTTTTATTTCTACTGTCTCAAATGACACAGAAACATTAACAGCTGGAGCAGGATGCCCATGACTAAGGAAAATGAGAGGGAGAAAAAGACCAACAAACATCCCCCCAACTCAGAACTCAGAACTCAAAACTCTGATGGGCTTGAAGCATTCATGAGGCTTGAAATTTATGAAGCAACACATGGTCAGAATGTCCTTATAAGGACAGAGCCAGAAGCCAGACTGCTAAGAGTATATTTAGCTCTCATTTAAAAATTTGTCTTCATTATATTGTCTTCTTCCCTCTTATCCTTATTTAAGAAAAAGTCCTGAAGTATTGGGGCTATCTTTTCCCTGATCAGGGAACAGGTTACTGGACAACCTAACTTGTGATGTATTAGTTGGTAGAGATGTATTCCCAACATACTCAAAACTATATTCACGGAAAATCCTTCTCCGTTTTGGTCATGCTAGTTTAGTGGTATAAAATGAAAGCCCACTGTCAGAGATGTGAGTCTTAGTTACGTAGCTTTGGCAGGACCAAAAAAATCTTCCAGGAGAAGGAAACCCCTTTCTGGTGGTAAGCTCTTCATTCTGCAATTAAAGAATAGCAAGGCGGCCTTTTGTGAATTTCTTGCTAGCAGCCTCAGAATTTGAATATCTGCTGCTGCCTGGAGGTGAGTCTTGGACTTTCTTGTCATTTAGCAGTATGGCTTCCCGGTCCCATTCCTGCCAGGTTTCTGCTTCCTCCACTTACTCTTTCTTCACTGGAAGGCATCTCACAAGCTCTAGGGGGTGAAGATGAAACCACAGGATGACGCTCCCTGAGCGCATCTCCCTAAAGCCTGTTCCCTTAAGCACCAAAGGTGAGGAGAGAGCACCTTTGCTCTCAGAAGAAAGAGTGCACAAAGGGCAGTTTTTACATTTTCAGTTCTTTTCCTCTTTTACACTAGACAGTCTTCTTTCCTTTTTTACCAATTTGCCTGAAGACGAGAGGAAAGATTTTTCTCTTTTTAATATTTTGCGCCTTATCTTACACGATGTCTCGATCATAGATAGCTGGCTGAGTGAAAGCTAACTCGGAGAAGGTGACTAGATGATGATGTTGTGTGTATGGCTTGCTGAACCCTGCAGTTCTTGCTCAAATATATTTCATATCTAAAGTCATGGCCATTACTTGCTTTTGTAACCAACTCAAACGGATGAGATGATTTTGCAAGTGATACAGGATTTACCTTCAGTAAGGTCGAATATATTTCTAGTGTGGTTGATATGACCTAAATTTGGATATTCAGCGGGTCAGATCATGGGCCCTTGGAATTTTGCTTACAATGAACCTGAAAACCTGGCCTCTGATTCCTTTCTGAGTGGTTTCCATTCACCCCAGCAGTAGAATCAGATGGCCCTGGGCCTGCTGCTTCTCTGACTGGAATTATTTGTAGATTATCTGTTCTAATAACAATGTTAAAGATATTTATGCAAACCTCCTATTCCCGGTAAGGCTCATATAACCTACCTCTCTCAATAAGGAAATATTTTCTGATAGATGACTCCAATTGTCTTTTATTACATTTCATTTCTTAATAATACCCAGATGGATTTAACTGAGATGTCAGATGCTTAAGCCCTTTACATCAATAAAGAAAACATGTGTTCTTAACTTATTTTACATGTTAATAAAATAAGTTAACTTATTTTTACATGTTAAAAATAAAACATGCCCACAATAAATCAATATAATAATCAATGAGGCATAAACCTAAATCAAGATACTTTTGTCATTAGCACTAATTTTTTTTGAGAACAAAAACAAGCTATCAGGCATTTAAAAAAAAAAGTTTTATAGGTTGTTGTTTAGTAGCTTCCAGTCATGGGATGGTCCCAGAATAAGACTTTGATAAGACATTAAAGAAAAACACAGACACACGTTCTGTTTTCTTTTTCTCCTGCTCAAGCTTATCAAGTTTAAAAACAGTTACATTTTATACACTTAAAAAAAAAATCCAGTCACCCTCCCCTTCATATTTATATATGTATATATGAACAATAGCTTTTAAATTGATTATTATTTGGGGCATTTCATACCATATGGAAAAGGATAAAACGTAAGAAGACAACTGACTTCATATCAAAGCAACACACATGTATGTGTGATACACCTGATTTTATAACTGGGGAGGAAAAGAACATGTTTCCTTCCAAATAGCCTCTAAAAAGTTTGTTCATGACTCAATTCCTATCTCTTACCATCACATAGATATGTATCTGATTCATTGTGTTGCTGGACACACGTTGTTGTAAAGATTGAATTCTTTTTGCAAGTCTGAATTATCCCCCTGCTTAATCTTTATTTGTTGATTACATGGTATTGCAGATTATATTGATTTCATTGTAGTGGAGATTAAAAAAATTAAAGCAATTTAGAATAGGAAGTTTGCAAGAAAATGAAGAAAGTTAACATGGCAAACAAGTTTCTGGGTTTTGTTTTTTGTTTGTCCTTGTAGAATAGACCCAGCATCTTTGACTCTGACCCATTTGTAGTACGGAAAGTTATCTTTTGAACTTTATTGGAATTAATACAGTTAACCAATTTAGGAGAATGTAAATTTGCATTTTTGTTGTCTTCTAATGGCTATTTTGCATATTAAAGGCAAAGCCTTCCTTAAAATATGCAGTACTCTCTTGATTATGCCAGCTCTTTGCTCATTCTGCTAAGGCTATAAATAAAGCTTCTATTTAAGGCTGGCATTATATCAACCCACCTGCTTCTAGAAGAGAGAGAGAGAGAAAAAAAATCAGAATCACTCAACCTGCAGATTGCTGTCAGCTTGTGATTATGTGAATGGTAAGTCTTAACTTTTAAAGTGTTATGTGAGATAGGCTGGAGGGCTTTTTAAAAAAAGCAATTTCCAGTTTAACAATTGCCCAAGAATTTCTGAGTACTAATGAGAGGAGACTTTTCCCTGGGGAGAGCATTCATTGATGAGGTGTGACAGCAGCTGGGGGGTGACAGTGGTGAGTAAGGCAGAACTGGAGAATGAGGGGTCATTTCAATTGTAGTATCAGGAAAGAAGGCAGGAATGGGGGGGTACGAAAGCTTTCCTCTCTCTCTGAGCTGTCTCAGGGGAGTTAGTAGCCCCTGATCTTTTCCTCCTTCCTATTCAGAATGTTCTCCAGGGAGAGGCGGAAGGGAAGGGGAGAAAAGGTATTAAAGACTTTGACCAACTGGAGAAGGGCAGTCTGGGGTACTTGCAAGCTTGTCTTGATCAGATTCCTATATTTTGAAAGAGGAACATCAGCTTCAGTTCAGGCCTGTTTTAGAAAAACAAAGCTTTTATAAACTTCTTAATTATGTCTTTTTTTTTTTTTTGCTGCAAACATTTTATCCTAGACAATCTGTTGAAAAGCTCACAACAGGTAAGCAGTTTCCATTCTCTAACATTTTTGAGAAAATATGCAGAGCTACTTTTACTGCTACCAAAACAGAAAAGCCAACTTCAGATTTGAAAACCTGTCATTCATTGTTGATTTAAAACATAGTTTACTTGGCTAAATCTTGCAAGTCTAGGCCTATGGCTGCTAAACTCATTTTTTGTTAGGTAACTTCTTGGCTAAATATCATGGCAAATCAGCTCTCATTTTGATCTTATTGACTTAGACTGTGAAGCTCTCCTTTCCCTGTAGCAGGACTTTTGCTGGAGTGAGACTGAGAAGGCTCTCTTTGGAATGGCTTTTGGAGGAGTTAAGGGAAGAGTAACAGAGATTCATGTCAAATGTTTGCCAAAGTACCAGGAAGCACACTCTGCTGCCTAACATGCAACTCTAAAATCAACAAGTCAGGTAATGGTTCATTCCTCAAGGCTTTCCACACACGAGGGCAAGCATAACTCCAGAACATCCTCAATCATAAGAGAGCAAGGATTTTAGAAGAAAGGATGGGGCTCTCAAAGCCAATGGTGGAAGGTCAATGGAAATCACCAGGCACCTCATATATTGATATTAGTCTAATGGGAAATGTTTCTAGGACTTTAACCCCAGGAATAAAGGGGATAAATCTTTACCTAAGTACTGAGTAGAATGAATGGCTTTGGCCGCACGTGCTTTGTTACTAGGTTCACATGGCACAAAATCCATTTGGAATGGCTTATGTGAGCTATATAGGTGTGACCAGGACATAGGTAATAGGGACAAAAAAGACACTGATGGAAGTTAAAGAAGAGGATAACCTCTGATGTTTCTTCAGTTAGAAGATAACTATAAAAAATAGTAATAAAGGAAATAGCATTAAAATGGATTCAAATGTCTCCCTCCAACCTTTCTTTAAACTTCTGATATTTTTTTGGTCAGGTCTTAGCCTTCTAAGTTGAAAATGATGTGTATTTTTTTTCTTTCCTAGAAAGCCTCAAGACATATTCTGTGGTGTTGAACAGCTTCTGAGAACAGTCCCTGAAGTTAAAACAAATGTCTTGATGTGGAGATAAAGAGAGACCCTGGAAGGGTAAGTGAATCTACATGGGGCTCTACTCAATTTTTCTTCTCCAAGATCACATCCTGTCTTTTGTACCTTATAATATATAAATATGTTTGTTCCTGCTTGAGTCACGGAAAATGACAAAGGTCAGGCTTAAATGCAGGTGAGATTTAAATAATCCTTTTTTGAAAAAGTCATGGAAGATAGTAATTTCTGGACTCCTCTGAGAACTGAAGAGAACAGAATATTTGACAGAACAATGGAAAAAGAATCCACCTTGAACACTTTAGAGCAAATCCTGAATGCCTTTATACTACTGGGGAGTTGTTGGTGATAAGCAGAGAAACTTGAGGAAAACCAGAGCTCTGAAAATGTCCTCTGGGACTAGGAAATACAAGTCTTGGCAATTCTTGGTTTACATTTCCAAACTTTGAGACTATTTGAAAAGCTCATAATTATAAATGCAATGAAAATGAAAAAAAAAGTAAGTAACATGAGAATTTGGAAAAGTAGAAATCCCTTGCCAGGAACACATTAGGCCAAATCGTTTGGTGAGTTATCATGCGCTAATAACATGTATTTCAGACATTTGGGGGCATAGATCAATTCTCTGACCATTAGGGCTCTAGTCAGGGATTTTTCTTCTAGAAATTTAATGCCTAGGGAGTATAAAATCTTCTCTGAAGATGCCTAATACGCACACAGAACTGGTCAACCCAGAATTAAATGCTGAGCCAAACAACTATTTCTTCTTAGGACAGTTTGAACAAATACTCTGGGAAGATGATGACCCCGAGATGACTACTCAGGGGAAAATTTGGCCCACTTGCTGATCTAAACTGCTGTTGTTTATCACAGTCTAGTTGGACCTAACAAAGAGGTAAACTGAGGCCATAAGGGAAAATTCCCTTTGTGAAATTCAATCCTAGAGCCCCAAAATTCTAGTCAATGGAACCCAAGATCAGAGCTTTGCAGTTATAAAAAGGAACCCAAGATCTGAACAGATAGTGAGAATGTAGAAAATTAAGTGGCCATTCAATTACCTATAAATCCTTTACTATGATGCTTCAGACAGAAAGTCACAGATTCTCCTAGAACTATCTGGCCAGTACATTTTTATGATCAGATCACTTATCCAGGTGGCATATTTCTTTTTTTTTTTTGTAATCTATTGGAGCCCAATTCAAATAGTAATTTTACTCTTCTTGGAAACATTGGGTTTAGGAATAATTTGGAAGAGTACTACTTTAGTCCAATGTTGACCAAACTGGGTTCTGTGGAACTCTAGTTTTTCAAGATGTTTAACAGTTGCATCATGAAAAGAAGTGCTTCATGCTCAGATAAGTTAGACAAATCCCAAGGTAAACAAAACTGAACAGGATTCTTGTTTATTGGACTTTTCAGAGGATTTATTAGGCTCAAATAGATATTGAACCTCCAAGAGGTGGTTACAGAATGCACCATTTTCCCCAACTTATTAGTCTATGGGACTTTTTGGGAAGAACACTTATTAATATCTTAAATAACTAGTGTTCCAGGGATCAGAGTATGGAAACCCCTGAGAGAGTGCAATCTCTTTTCTTCCTATGGAATAATAACTAAATCTTTTCACGGGTGCGTTAACTTTAATCCAATTTCATTTGACTAAGCTTTTTGGTCAACTTTTATTTTGACAGAAAATAGCAGTTAGAATTATAAAGCCCTTTTATTAACTGCTAAATGTTTTTCTCTCTCTGTTTTTGCTGGCCAATTAGTTAAGTACTTACTCCATGCAAAGTACTCTCCACTAACTTTTGGAAGACTATCTCTCTAACCTTGCTCATTTTTAAGTTTGAAAGACTCCATTCCATTTGCACACAAGTTGGAATTCTGATAGAATTTGTAAGATCTTGATTTGTATTGTTAGATATAAATAAGGTAGTTAATTGCCATAAGAGGGAAATGAATTTCTAAGGGATGTATGATAATCATCAGAAAAGTCAAATGAAAAATGATTCAAGCAGGCAATTCTTCAATCTTTCTATCTCATTTTCCACCCTTTATTAAGGGAGAAATGAGCTTAACCATGTTGCTATCCAGTTGGCAAAACAATTTCTGGACCTGTCACTTTTTTATTGGGGTCAATTTAATTTTATTGAAGTTACTCAAAATTTCAAATACTCAAAAAATCCAGCTTTTTGAAAGTCAAACCTCCAGTCTGATATGTCAAGAAACAAACCCCAGAGACCTTCTACTCCAGCTTACATGCTGTTCAAAGGGTGCTCTTTTTTAGGTCTCTCTCAAAGTGTGAAAAGAGTAGATATCTATCTATTCTATGCTAATTAAATATATCATATGTCATGAATACACTCTATATTCAGTGCTTTCTCAGATCACATAAATATAGTTGACCCTTGAACGACATGGGTTTGAACTGTGCAAGTCCACTTATACACAAATTCTTTTCAACAGTAAATACTATAAGTACTATGCGATCTGAGGTTGGTTGAATCCATGGATGCGGAATTGTGGATACACAGGGCTAAGTTATATGAAGATTTTCAACTGTGCAGAGGGTCATCGCCCCTAACTCCCACGTTCAAGGGTCAACTGTATATGCTTTGAAAACCACTGACTCATCCTTTAGCCAAATGGAATTATGTCTCATTTGAACCAGGTCACTGGTGGTAATGGCATGACGCCATTTTTTTTAACTATAATATTTTAACTCTGAGTACCAATCAGTAACACAAACTGAATTGGACAAACAGCCTTCATTCAGAAGGGTGAAAGTGTCAGCACAATTTAACCTATTTATAGGGGTAAATCTTAGTTTTTCCTCAGTAGAGAGGAAAAAAAAAAAAATCCCTAAGTGCTTTTTAATCTACCTTGTTTTTTGCCACTTCTTTAAAAACAAGACAGATTCTTCTTGTCTACACCAGACAATTTTCAAAATAAAAATCAGTATCTACTTGGAGAGGAAGCAGGGAGAAACCCTGAAGTTGTCCATTTAAGATAATACTGTGTTTAAAGTATTTGAATAGACAACAGCAGAGTTGCAGTAGCTAGATGATTCCTTAGACTGGAAGCAATCCAGCCTTCAGACAGCTATCATATTTTAAACAGATCCTTAGTTGCATGGATCAATGTAATGCATGGATCACCCTGGTTTGTGTTGGAATCTGAGAAGAACTCCTTCTTATCCAGAGAGCTTTTAAACATCCGAATTGTTGATCTTAGCTACGAGCTGAATATTGCCCTATGAGTATATATAACAATCACATCCTCTTCCATTTTCTATTAACCCATTAGTAGCAATCGATGAAAGTAAAATCAAGTTGTGGTTAAATGAATAATTTTCATTATTAACACCTACCTTGCATTTTACAGGTATAAACAGTGGCACACCACCTTCTGGAGAAACCAAGGACTTTGTAACAGTAAACTGGTCCAGTGTGATACCACAAGTATAAAAAATATTCCATTCTGTATCAAAACTAGGCACATGCCTTTATTTATAGTAACAGAAGTTAACAGAATTGAGCATTTTTGCCTTAGGTCCTATTTCTTGGCATCCTACATCAGACAAACACATCTTTCAACATATATCCGCCCATAACTCCAGGGATCTAATCTCAGGGTTATCTCTATGTAAAGGAAGGTGAAATCACACTTGGATCGATAGTGGTGAGTAACTAAAAGCACAACCTCTCATTCATATTGCTTTAAAACATATACAGCATATATGTTTCAAAAAAAAAAAAAAGAGTAAAGAATATATTGATTTCTTTGTGGTGTTGAACCAACAATATGGTATGATGCAAGGCTTTAACAAATGAGAATCAGAGATACAAATTTTTCTGTAGAGTATGTTTTGGACAAATGTGTCTTTTTAATATGTAAATCCTACATTGTAGGTTGTTCCTTTTTATTTATTCTTTTGTTTTTGCAGTGGTAGAAAATGTTGAATAACTGTCCATGAGCATGAGCCAAAGGTCAGGTTCATTACTGAGATCCCCAGAATGCCAATATTTGCAATGCAAACAATTAGTATCCCACTGTGTGAAGGGCTCTGACACATGCCTGCCTGCCTTTAGGTGGCGAGTCTCCATCGGAAGTCCTCCTGCTTCCATGGACCCTGCTTTGACACAGGGACAGCCGCAATAAGCTGCCTTTTAACCTAGTGCTTTACTGTGCCAGGCTGTCTTACTGGTTACCAACAATGACACGGAAACAATAGTGGGAGTGGTCGACCCTCAAATCATTTTCATGTTGAATCTCCTGGGTCCAGACACCTCCCCTTCCACAACAGCACCATTGCTTTTTCGGGGCACATACTCAAGGTCAATGCTGTTTTTGTGTTTGCCTTTCCCTCGGCTCCACACAAAAAGGAGGAGAAAACAAAATAAAACCACTCCCAGGAATGTGAAACAGCCCATGGCTGTAGACACCAGTATTGTTTTAAGGTCCAGGGAAAAAGTATTGGCATTGGTGCCATTGGAAACGGTGTCATTGGAGTCGGTCATGTACATAGGGGTCCTGTTTGCATAAAGGAAACGGTCTGAAGTGAATCCTTTCACAGTTAAGGAGGCTGTGAAGGTGTCATTCCCAGCGGCGTTGCTAGCGATGCAAACATACATCCCGCTATCTTGATCCTGGGCAAAACGGATTTCCAAGGTGCCATCGCCCAACACAGTGGCTCTTCCATTGGACTTGGTGGTGATGAAACGCCTTCGAGGTGTCACCCAGGAAATCACAGGCTCTGGGTCTCCATCAGCATTGCATTCTAGCTGGACCGTCTGCCCCTCATCCACTAGCAGATGCTGCAACTTCTTTTCACGGATTTTGGGTTTTTTGCAGGTAAAGTAAAAAGAAAGGGCAGTGCTATGGAAATCCTTGAATGACCTCTCACGAATGGTGTCTGGGCCAGCACACATGGGCTGCTGGCCACCGAACTGCAGGGTGGGGTGACGCTGCAGGATCCAGAGAAGGCGGCAGTCACAGGCCAGTGGGTTGTTATTAATACTCAGGACCTCCAAAGCCCTAGGGGAGGAGAAGACATTCTCTTCCAAAGTTTCCAGTAGGTTCTGAGACACATTGAGCACACGAAGGAAGCGGAGCCCTTGGAAGGAGTGAGGCTCAATGGTGCGGAGCTGGGCCCCCACTATATGAAGCTCCTGAAGGCGGATCAGGTCCGAGAACATGCCAGCTTCGATAGTGCTGATGGGATTGTAGGAGAGGTTAAGGTGGGTCAGATAGACCAGGTGTTTAAAGGCAAGGAAGGGTACAGTGGACAGGTTGGTGTTGGTGATTGAGAGGGATGTGAGGTTGAGACCATAGAGGCTATTGGCAGGCATCATATCCAGTAAAGGCCAATAGTCAATCTCTAGATGTTTCAGGTGGAACAGTCTTTTAAAGGCATACACGGGCATGTTGTTGATATTGAGATGCTTCAGATGCAGGCTGATGAGGCTGCGGAGATGGGAGAGGGCTTCTGTTGGTACCGCTGTTAGGTTGCATTTCTCCAGGGTGAGCTGCTCCAAGCTAAGCAGCCCACTGAAGGCCCTATGTGATATATAAACCAAATCATTATCCCCCACTTCTAGAGACTTCAGGTTATGCAAATCCTGGAACATGTAGTCCAGTAAAATGACAATCTTATTCTCACTAATGTCAAGCTTGGTGAGGTTGGCGAGGCCCGTGAAGACCCCCAGAGGGACCAACTTCAGGCGATTGCCCTTCAGGCGGAGGGAACGCAGGTTGAAGAGGTTGTTAAATGCTCCTGGCTCCACATTGGCGATGATGTTGTCACTCAAGTCTATCTCCTCCAGCAGAGGGTATGAGATGAATTCTTCAGGGTTGACACTTTTCAGCCTGTTCTTGCTGAGGTCCAAGATTTTGGTCTCGATGGGAATGCCCTCTGGGATGGCGATCAATCTCCTTCGGTGGCAGCTAACAGATTTGTTCTGGGCTGAGCACTCGCAGCGAGCAGGGCAGCCAATGGTGGATCCCATGAAGATTAAGACCACAGCCAGACCCAGGAATGGCTGCCAACATGATAAGGCCGTGTGAAGCATGACTCCCCCTCTTAGTCTTACACCTTGGTCACGGGCCTGCAGGAGAAGGGGCCAAAGAAAGGAGGAAGAGAAATTGAGTTAGGACATATATAGGTAAAGAGACATAAATGAGACAGTGAGTACAATGAAAAAGACCCTGGATTTGGAACGCTACAGATCTGAGCTTTAAACCTGAGAGCTGCCATTGTTAGCTACACGATCTCAGGTAAGTTATTGCGTCTCCCTGTACTTCAGTTTTCTTGGCTGTAAAATGGAAATAAGGGGGATGATAATAGTAGCTTCCTAGAGTTATGACAATTTCATTATTGGACAACTAGAAAGAGACTATTACAGTGTCTGGCACAGACTGTGGAGCAAAACAATACATTTCACAAAAGGTTCTATTTTGAACTCAAAGGACCGAAGCAGAGGTCAATGGCTATGAGGACACCTCTTCAGTTGGAATCAGTGTCTGCATCTCTGATGTTTGGGATGTCATCCTCTGTTCAAAATGAAGCTAATAGAAGCTTCATTCACCATCAGGCCCTTGGGTTCCAAGTACAAAACAAAGTTACATTCAGAGAAAGAGGATGAGACTTTTTACCTTCATATACAAGTTTTCTATTAAAAAGTCCCTTTCAGTTAGAAGGTGTACCTCTTTCATAATTCAGTAAATTTTGATTTATGAAGGGTTTTTCTTTTTTGAGGTAAACAAAAAGATCCTAAAAATCTCCCTGTACTCTTCGTGTTTATCATAGAGATGAGGCAGAATCAAGGCATCATAGCGGCTATGATGATGAAAATGCTTTCTTTAAGATTTTGGGTTAAATATGTAAGAGTGAGAAGAGTCATCATTTTAAGGAAAAAAATGTTTTTAAATAATAAATGGACTATCATTTCTTCATATTTAAATTCAAACCCAGTAAACATGTTAACCTGAAATTAAATAGGTATCAAATGAGATTGGAAATGAGTATGTTTTAAATGTATATAGTTAAGCAGACACTGAACTTACGGCTCAACTGAATAGCGAGACGTGTGTTATGGAGCAGTGCTTCTCAACCTGAGATCCCTGGGGGTGCACTTCATCCAAAAACACCATATTTTACTCAAAGGTAAGTTGTTCAAGACAATATTTTTAGATAAAAAGGTATTTGATGAAATTTCAGCATTTGCTGCTGAGCTGTAAGAGTATAATTCTCCAGTCAATGTTTACATATATGTCTCTGTCTGTATAGCTATGTCTACATCTAAACAAATCTATCCATAAAAAATAACAACTAGTAACTTAATACTGAATCACTAGACTCAGTGATTAATACTCACTGATTAATACAACTAGGAACTTAATACTGAATCACTAGACTGAATCACTAAACTTAATACTGAATCACTAGAAAAATGGCCTTAAAATGTAGAAAAAAAGTGAAGATGCAAAAAGTGCTAGCAAAATCAATTATAGAGGAACACAAGATTTAGTTTTGCCACATCTTTTCCAATAATTATATCTTTGTAGATCAAACTAAAATCTGTCTTGAAAACCAAAAGAAATCAACTGAAAAATTATTAGAACAAAGAAATAAGTAAATTAACATACTACAAAATGAAAATAATTTTCATATATAAAAATCATTTAGAAAATATTACTGTGTAAAATGATTCCAGTCACAGCATCTCTGAAAAAAATCAAATTCCTTAGAATAAACTAAACAAATACACAAAGTATTACAACCATTCAGCCCTACTAAGGAAACAAAATAAAACTTACTAAAACGAGGGATATAGTATATATATTTCAATAGAAAGATTCCATATTATAAAGACATTAATTCTTAGTAAATACATACATTTCAAAGAGATATTTTTAACTTGAAAAATTAATTCTGAAGTTCATTTGGAAGAATATAAATATGAGAAATATCAGAAATATTAAAAAATAGTAATGAAAACACTTACCCTACAAAATATTAAAACATAAATTACAAAAATAAAAAATAGTATCATGTTGACACAAAAATACAGAGTTAATGAAACAGAAAGAGTAAGGAATTATATCTAAATATATTTGAGAAGTCAGTATATGTGAGAAGTGGCATTTTTTTTTTTAAACATCTTTATTGGAGTATAATTGCTTTACAATGGTGTGGAAAGGTGGCATTTTAATCCAGTGAGAAAAATATAAGTGGCTAGATATTTAGTGGGAAAATTTGCACATCAACTTCACTGGTTCCAATACGATAAATTATAGATGAAGGTTTAAAATGCAAGAACAAATAATGAACCAGAAGAAAATTCATTAATATTACAATAATAGAATTGAAAAGCCTTTTCTATGATGAGACCTAGCAACCATGAAAGAGAAGAATAAGCTATTCAATTGTGTGTAGTTAAAAAATTATAGTATAACAAGCAAATAAACAACAGACACACACAAACACAAAGGCCATTGCTAAAATGGAGAATATCTTTTAGGTTTATAATAGATGAGGGATTAAACATAGTACTAAACAAACGGTTCTTATTAATCAATAAGGACAAGAGGTGAATGTCAATAGAAAACTAGGCAATGAATGTAATAAAAACTAAAAGCAGCTAATAAATATGTGAAAATCTGGTTAACTTCATTAGTAAGCAAAGAAATACAAATTAAACAACAGGGGTATATCACTTTTGCTTATCAGATTGACAAAGTTCAATAATTATTTTTGCCCAGAATTAACAAGAGTAGAAGGAACTGATATAAGAAATATAAACTGGTATAATCTTCAGGAGGTTGAGGTACAACAATGAGGAGGTTAATGGATAAATTAAATTTTAAAAACTAAGTTCAATATGTTCATCCCTTTGAACCATTTTTTTCCTTGTAAATTTTATTTATTTTTTAAACCGCTTTATTGAGGTATGACTGACATACAGAAAACTGTACATATTTAATGTATAGAATTTGAGTTTGGAGATAAGTATATATCCATAAAACCATCACCACAATCTACGCCATAAACATATGTACCACCTCCAAAAAAGAGGGTAGATCTTATGAAGCTTTTCTTTTTTCCTAGCAACGTATCATAGGGAAATAATTTAACATAGATGTACATAAATGTTTGGTACAGGCTTGTATATAACATAGGAAAACTGGAAATATGTAATAGTAGGAGTTTAGTTATACATTAAGATACAACCATACTATAAAATATCACGTAGCCAATAACACATAAGACTTAGGTCTATACTTATTAACATGGAAAAATGAAATAGATATATACTCCTATTTGTGTGAATATATATTAATATTTATATATATGAATATATAAATATATGTAGGCAAGGACAAAATTGGGATGATATAATGACAATGTTGACCATTATTATGAGATTGTGGGATTAAATGTGATTTCCATTTTCTTATAACTTTACATGCATTCTATTTCTTTCCACAATATACCTGTATTACTTTTATAAATAGAAAAACAAAACTATTTTGATTTTTGAAATTGCTTTGACATGTAAAATGTCATGGATATATTTTACAATAAGGGATCAAATTTGCGTTGATATTTTTAAAGGTTATTTAAATTTTCATATAAACCTTAGCATCACTTGCCAATTTCTAAGAGTCTGCTGGGACATTGATAAGAGTTGTGTTGAATCTATAGGTTTTTGTGGAGAATTGATATTGTAACAACATTCAGTTTTCTAGCCCATGAATGTGGTACTCTCCATTTATTCAGGTCTTCTTTAATTTCCTTCAGCAAGTGTTTCTTCCTTTCTAACTTTTATGCCTTTATTTTTGTGCCTTTTTGTGTTTGCTACTACCTCTATGATAATGTTGAATAGAAGTACTGAAAGCTATCTTCCTTACTTTGTTCCTAATCTTAAAAGAAACCATTCCTTTTTTTTTTTTCACCATTAAGTTTGATGTTAGCTGTAGGTTTTTTCTCTTTTTATATAGATGTCCTTCATTAGATTGAGCAAGCTCTCTTCTCTTCCTAGTTAACTAAGAATTTTTTATCATAAATGAGTTATTGAATTTTGAAAAATGCTTTTCTGCATCTATTTGGGTGGTCTTGTTATTATTCTTTTAGTATGGTAAATAATATTGATTTTTTTGAATGTTACACCAACTTTCAACTTTTGGGATAAACCCCATTTATATAAAGTGTGTATATATATATACACATAGTTTGTTGGGTTTTGCTAGTATTTGGTAAATAATTTTTCTATTTCATGAGAATTTTTTCTCTGGTTTTTAGATCTCTTGTGATGTATTTGTGTAGTGTTACTATGGGTAATAGAGACCTCATAAAATCAGTTGGAAAATATTTCCTTGGCTTCTATTTTTTAAAGGGTTGGTGTAGGATTGTTATT
Organism: Balaenoptera musculus; assembly: GCF_009873245.2. NCBI lineage: Eukaryota > Metazoa > Chordata > Mammalia > Artiodactyla > Balaenopteridae > Balaenoptera > Balaenoptera musculus. The sequence continues at coordinate 40,292,140 of NC_045790.1, read as the reverse complement.
TCTTTCTAAAATATTTGATAGAAATTACCAGTGAAACCAACAGAGCCTAGAGTTTTCTTTGACTTACCTGTCAAAACATTCCCACAATTTCCTCTGCATATATTGAAATATTTAGATAATCTATTTTGTGTGTGTCAGTTTCCGTAATTTGTTTAAGGAATTTATTTCATCTAAGCTATCAGATTTATTTGCCTGAAGTCATAAAGTTCCCTTATTCTTTTAATGTCTGTAAGCTCTCTAGGTCATCTCTTTCATTCCGGATATTGCTAAGTTGTGAATTTCTTTTTTCTTGATAAGTTTAGCTAGAATTTTGTCAATTTTATTGAACTTTTCAAATACAAACTTTTACTTATATTTTCTCATTAATTTCTGTTTTATGCTTATTATTTCTGTCCCTCTATTTACTTTGGGTTCAGTTTGCTTTCTCTTTTTTTTTTTAAACTTCATAGGGTAGAACCTTAGATCACTAATTTTGGACCTTTTTTCTTTAATATAAGCTTTTAAAAGTATAAATATCCCTTCAGGATATTTATACAGGACTGCCGTAGCTGCATTTCACAAATTTTAATATAATTTTAAAAGATTATCATTCAGTCAAAAAGTTTTTCAAATTTACTTTGTTGTTTCCGTCGTTGACCTATGGATGGTTTAGTTTTGAGTTAGTTTATTTCCAAGTATTTAGATCTTTTCTAGATTCTTATTGTTTTTTATTTCTAATTTAATTCTGTTGTGGTCAGAGAACAAACTGCAAAATGACAACCTTCTAAAATCTACTGAGACTGTTTTATGGACCACCATATGACCAATCTTGATGACTATTCCATGTGTATTTAAAATAAATATGTACTTGCTGTTTTGGGGTGTTGTGGTCTGCAAAAGTCATGAAGATTAATATGGTTGCTTGTGTTAATAAGGATTGGGAACTTTTTCTAGGTAATTCTATCAGTGACAGAGGTGTGTGTTAAAATCTCCAGATATGTATGTGAATTTGTCTATACCGCCCTAAGTTACGTAGGTTCTTGTTTCACATATTTTGAAGTTCTGATATTAAGCAGATGTTCAGTTTCTGATTTATTGAATTTTTTTTTATCATCAGAAAGAGTCTGTCTTTGTCTCTGGTAATAGTTCTTGTCTTTAAGTCACTTTGAATGATTAATATAGCCACTCTAGCTTTTCAAGCTTAATGTTTTCATGGTATATATTTTTCCATTCTTTTATTTTCAACATATTTGTGTCTTTGTAGTTAAGAGCATCTCTTGTAGGTAGCATGTGGTTACATCTAGCTTTTTAATGTCTAATGATATCTGCAATTTCTGCATTTTGTTAGATTGCTTAGTCCATTTAAATAGAATATAATTACTATTATGGTTGCATTTAAGCATGCCATTTTGCTAATCTCTTGAATTCTTTTGCTCCTCTCATTCTCCTGTCTTCTGTTTTAAACAGTTAGATTTTAGTATGCGTTTCAATTCTTCTTTCTGTATTTATTTACATTATTTTTATTTGTTGCTGTATGGATTAACTTACCACAATTTACTTACATTTTTTAAAGAATTGCTTCAGGTAAAATATATAGTAGCCTTGCAACAGTATATTCTCGTTTATAGCCTCCCCCCACCATCCTTAGTGGAGGGAGGTATAGTGAGTTCTAGACAAAGGGAACAGTGTGTGCAGAGACATGGGAACAATGGAGAACACTCTGTGACTGGGGAATTAAAGTATGTAGTTCAGAATGGCTGGAGCAAAAACGCAAGAGAAATGGAGAGGAAAAGAGGCTGAGTGGTAATTAGGGGAATGATTTACAAGGGGCTTGTAAAGTGTGATAAGCTGTTTGCACTTTATCCTGAGGGCAATGGCAAGCCATTAAAGTGGTTTATGCTAAAGAGTGATATGAACGGATTTACATTTGGGGAAGATTAATCTGACTGCAGCATGAAAAATAGACTTGCAGGAGGGGAAACCTTGAAGCTGGAAACTCAGGAAGCTGTTGCATTAATTCAAGCCAGAACAAAGTGGTCTCGAGCAGGGTCATAGGAGTAGGCTTTAGTAAATGGACAGATTCGAGAGGTATTTTGAAACAGAGTAGAAATGCTTTCTTTATGAATTGACTGTGAGGGGTGGAGGAGAAGAGGCAAAGATGATGTCTAGCCCTCTGTCAACTGGATGGGACCTGGTGTCATTCACTGAGATGGCGAGCTTAGCAGTAACAGGATGAGGAATTCCTAGTTCCCACAAATGTGTCCATCACTGGGCCAAGATGTGTGGGCAGATTAATGATTTTCTACTCCTTGAAAATAATATTTTTCAAATTTTTTGGGGGTATTTCTTTGGTAAGGCAGGGAAAATGTACTTTCTATTACAGATTTGATGTTCAAGATAAAAGTTTTATTACACACTCTGTACTTGTCAGTTTATTTTGACTTATGGTAAAGAATGAGTTATTTTTTATAAATTCCACTGCAGAGTGTAGTCTTTTCTGGCAGAGTTTGTCCAATCTACATATCACCAGTTAGAGAAGGAGATAACTGACATCCTAGTTCTGATTTATTTTAGTAATGTTTTGGGGAAAGGTTATTTTATTGCTTGGATCCCTTAATCGGGCTCTACGTCCAACATGGAAATGACAGTATCTAATTCAATCATGGCTGCAACTTAACCAGAAAGGAGTTCAACTAAAGGTGGATAGAAGCAAGTATCTTTTTCCTTAAAAAATTTGGTACTTTTGGTTCCAAAGTGAAGGACCATCACAAAGAAGGATGGATAAGGGCTCAGCAAGCAGGCAGCAGAAGAGCTCCCTTCTGGTCTGGACAGTTCCCTCATTCTACCTCTGTCTTTCAGCTAAGCAGAAGTAGATAATATGGGGCCATATCTCATCATAGTTCTTTGATGTGGTTTGGAAACTGTGTAGGAAGGTTGTGCTTTATTATTCTCATCACAATATTTCTTCGTTTTAGTCTAGAAGGGCAAACTGCTGACTCCATTTAGCTTCCACTGTCAGCGGAAGTCTTGTAATCAAAGCTTTCTCTTAATGTCTGACTGTGACCACGGTTTGAAAAGATGAACTTCATTTCATTAAGAATAAAGCTGGAAACTAAAATCCATAGGAAGCCGACTAAGGCCTTTCTATTAATTCTGATCAAAGGGACTCTCAGGTGCAATGATGAGTACGTTTTTAAACCTAGTGTGTGAAGTTGGATATTTTCATACTTCAACTTTTTGTGTGCTGAGTGTATTTTACAACTCATTCTATTAAAGTATGAAACAAAAAAAAACCTAAAGGACTTAAGGAAGCAATGGAAAAATAGAAACAATATTTGGACACAAATACGTGGCTCAAATTCTGAGTTTGACATTTGTTAGACGTGGGACATGGGTAAGCTGATACCATCAGTGATTCTCGTTATCTTCTATGTTAATTTGTGGTAATAAAGCCGGATAAATATGAGGATTAAAGATGGTGTATGTAAGGTGACTAGCACATAAATAGCTGCCATTATTGTAAATTTTTAATGGGATAATGGTTTGGTTTGTTGAAACAGTATCTGTCAGAATGCATGGCAAAGAAGACATGGATTTCCTCTGAGGACAGATTTGGAAGATACTGGAGAAGGGAATCCTCAAAAGGATGATACAGTGATAAAGAGAAAAGGAGAGTTTAAAACAGCCATCATTTAAAAAAACAAAAAGAAACATAAGAAAGAAGAGAAAGAGGTTATGGTGGTTGTATGTTGTTTAAAAAGAAAGCTTAGAAGAGAAACAGCTGCTTTGATGATTGATAAGGTAATGATAAATTTCTTAGCCTGGGAATTCTATGATTAATTTAGTTTTCTGACTGGCAACTGAACAAGGGCACAAAACAATGAATGGATAGCACAGAAATCTCTTTAAACCTTCACACTACCAAATGATAGGTTCATTTGTTTATTTATTTCCAGTAAATCTATTTCCCAAATGGAGAGATGTGAGTGATGAGGGAGGTAAGGTGGGGAAGAAAAGAAAGTAGAGGATTTAATGAAAAAAAAGTGTCCAAAATATGTCTGAGATGGTAACTTCCAGGTTTCTAAAACCACAAATTCATAAATACTGGTCTGTGCCCAAATCAGATACTGAAGAGTTGTGAAAGTTGTATAAGACATTTGAAAACCAAGAGAAATCAATTTTAGTGTAAGTCTTGAAAGTCACCAGGGTTACCTAAGTTCTTTGAAGGACCTGAGTGAACTTGAGATTGAACCCCAAAGTCCCCGACCTGGCAGGAAACATTGGACTTGAACTGTTTTTCTGCAAAATAAAAATTATCCTTCTATGTGATCCCTAATTACCCTCCAAAGTATTGTATTTTTACCTTTTTCTCTCTACTCATTTTTGATAGGGAGGAAAGGGAAACTTTCAATATCAAGACTCTTCTTTAACATTCAAGGGGGAAATGGAAACAGCCAACATGAAAGCCAGGTTTGGAAGGCATCTGATGTGTCTTATATTTTTAAAACAAAACTCACAAATGTAATGATAAAATTACTTAGTGGCTCTTGCAGGTAGGTAAACAGCTATCCACCATTGTAGATACCTCTCAATTAATCATATGCAGATGACCAATTCTGTAAATAGCCAAAGATAGCATTTTGATCTTGAGTTACTTGGATAGAGACTGTTAGATGCTTGCAATTATCATTTAATTTATAGTCTATATAGATAATGAGAGATTCTATCTGTATGAAAATTAGCTGTTAATGTGATTTAATGCAATGAAATTTATGTGAAATGATCATACAACTAGTAAACTGAACAAGCAGGACTCATGGATGTCGTCACATAGCATCTTAAATTTTACCCTCTGTTTTCCCTTTATAGTTAATTCAGAAGGGGTAAGGAGATCAGGAAAGTTCTTATTTAACTAGAACCATCATAGATAACTTAATGTTCTCTGGGACTTGTAGATTTTAAAGCTGATCCCTTTTATGTGGCAATTTCTGGGGCTCCTTGGGAGCCACAATAAAGGGATATCTCATTCGTAGTTCCCTTGACCTGGATGAGTCAGTCTCTATTCTGGTTTGTTGAGTAGTCATCCCACAGTCCCCAGGAATATTCACCTCCAGCTAATGTTTGCTGAGGTCCCATTATCCTCCTACATGGCATTATAGTAGAGGACCTAAGACACCGTCCTTACTGGCTTTCTCATGCATGTTGCCCTCATTTGGCATGGGGAAAACTCATTTGCCCAGTAAAAACCGCCACCAATGTAGAAAAATCCCAATACAGCAGCAACTTCCTTTACTGTGCCACAGAGAGGCTATCTAGCTTAACAATTGTTCTTTAGATTTCCCAGGAAGAAGTCAGACTGAAGTCATGGTGTGCCCTTAACTACAGTGGAAGACTCTGAAGGATTCCACAAAGCCTGTTGAAGCACTTACCTCTTGACTTGAAGAGAAGGTGGAAGTACCCTTCTTGCCTGTGAGTCATTTACCTAAGATTATATAGCCCTAGTCAGTAATGGAGCCAGTATTTCTGTGCATTTTTTACTTCAAAGACAGAGTTCTTACCATTTACCCTGTACTTCTTCCATCCTTTCTCATACATTTTCACTAAATACAATTCATCTCAAATAGATGATAGCAACTATAACTATTAAAAAAATTTTTTTAATAGTAATGCTTTTTAAAAAAAAAAAAAACAGAGAAAAACATAAAATTCCCTCATCTTCCCTCTGAGCTATACTTTGGTATCTTTTTTCATGGTTCTGAAACAGCTTTCCACTGGACTGTATCTACTTCAAAACATGAGTACATTTTGTATTCAAGTGACTAGTAAACAATTAGTAAAGCTTGTCCTAAGTCATTAATTAGTAGTTTCTGTTTAATCTTTCCTGAAACTGGAGCGCCCTCTGTTCTTGTGTTTATTTTGATCTCTTTGAAATGCAAATCATTTGCTCTTCTACTATAGTTCTGAGTCTCCTTTTGGCCTACATAGAAATATTTGGACATACAGAATATGCCTGTTCTACTTAAATCTTTTACAGATGAAAATGGTTTTTGTCTAGCTTTGAGATGTGTCTCTTTGAAATTAATATTATTAAATATAGGGTAGTTGACTTAAGATGCCTGATGGCCTCACAAATATATTATGTAGTGCTCCAAATCTGTAAGGCAGTATAAGGTAATGGCTAAGAGCATAGGTATGCAACAATAAAAATGTGTTTAAATCTTAGCCCTTTCTCAGTGTCAGTTTTCTTACCTCTAAAATGGGAGTAATTGTAACTAACCTACTGGGTTATTGTGAGAATAAAACGTGAGAGTGTATATGAAGTCGGATCTCCATACATGTTAACTAATATTATTATTATCATTATTATTTAGAGAAAGGAAATATTACAAATGATATCTCCTAGACATCTAAAATCTCCATTGAAGGGAGTACTTACAACCTTTCCTGATTAAATAGTCACTTTCAGGGACAGGCGATCTGGAAGCACTGGATTAGTTTATTAAGGTAGATATTAATGTCTGTTAAGTATCTCATATTACAAATGAGAAAACTGAGGTAACCACAACCCTGGGCAAAAATCCCTATTAATAAGTTACTTAAACCCTTCTGATGATAGAGTTAGGAAAAGCTCTAAAATAAGTACCTCACTATGGAGTGAAGAAAAGGTTGGCTGCCTTTCTGTGGTAATTACTCAGTCCTCAAGATCCACCCAGGCCAATCTCTATGAAATGTGTGACCACAGAGGACCACTTCTCTCTGGCATAAGATTATTAAATTTTACTTGGGAAAATGAGATCAAATGGAGAAGAATTCTGTTAAGTAGTTTCCCTTTCAGATTCTTGAATCTTATCGATTATTCTATGAAAAACTGGACTTTTTCAAGTGTGGGTATCATAAATGGAGGGGAATCTCTCTGGAGATTACCTGATTTTAATTAGTTGGTGCTGACAACACCTAGACATTTTTTTTTTAACATCTTTATTGGAATATAATTGCTTTACAATGGTGTGTTAGTTTCTGCTTTATAACAAAGTGAATCAGCTATATCCCCATATCTCCTCCCTCTTGTGTCTCCCTCCCACCCTCCCTATCCCACCTCTCTAGGTGGTCACAAAGCACTGAGTTGATCTCCCTGTGTTATGCAGCTGCTTCCCACTAGCTATCTATTTTACATTTGGTAGTGTATATATGTCTATGCCACTCTCTCACTTCATCTCAGCTTATCCTTCCCCCTCCCTGTGTCCTCAAGTCCATTCTCTACATCTGAGTCTTTATTCCTGTCCTGCCCCTAGGTTCTTTAGAACCATTTTTCTTTTTTTTTTACACTCCATATATATGTGTTAGCATACGGTATTTGTTTTTCTCTTTCTGACTTACTTCACTCTGTATGACAGACTCTAGGTCCATCCACCTCACTATAAATAACTCAGTTTCGTTTCTTTGTATGGCTGAGTAATATTCCATTGTATATATGTGCCACATCTTCTTTATCCATTCATCTGTTGATGGACACTTAGGTTGCTTCCATATCCTGGCTATTGTAAATAGAGCTGCAATGAACATTGGGGTGCATGTGTCTTTTTGAATTATGGTTTTCTCAGGGTATATGCCCACTAGTGGGATTGCTGGGTCGTATGGTAGTTCTAGTTTTAGTTTTTTAAGGAACCTCCATACTGTTCTCTGTAGTGGCTCTATCAATTTACATTCCCACCAACAGTGCAAGAGGGTTCCCTTTTCTCCACACCCTCTCCAGCATTTATTGTTTGTAGATTTTTTGATGATGGCCATTCTGACTGACACCTAGACTTTTTAAAAGCTGTTCAGACAAGATAGCTGTTTTAAATCCCATGAGGAACACTCTGGAAATGAACAAATATAAATTTCTTCCAGCTTTTGTAACAGATAAGCCCTAATCTCAGTGGCTTAAACCAGTAGTTTATTAGTTCTGTTTCAAGAAAACACCGAGGGACTTGTGCCTGTGTATTTTGTGGCTCCACACTCTTCTAGAGCTTTCTTTCAAGTCTTTGCCTTTCCAGATGGAGAAAGACAAAGAGGATTATGGATAAGAGGTTTTCATGAACCAGACCTGACAATAGCACTCGTAATTTTTGCTGTTATTTCATTCGCCAGAACTCAGTCATGTGGGTACACCTATGCATGGGAGGCTGGGAAATGAAGTTTAGCTACGTGCCTATGAGGAAGAGAAAATAGGCTTGGTAAGTAGCTAGCTATTCTCTGACAATATATAGATAGAAAGTATCAATCTATACGCATGGTTATATTTTAAGCTTCTATTGTTTATTTATAAGTTATTCCAGAAGGGATTTAGGCATCTGGAAAATTACTTTATCATCTATCTAAAATATTATTGACGGAATTTTACATTCAGCTGTTTTTTTGTTTTACATATTGGAGAAATAAATACAATCATATCTCTCCACATGAAGGTTTAAATTTGGTGCTTATTGATATAACCATCTTTGCCAGATAGAGAGTTGCATCTAATATTTCCATTTACGTGCCTATTCTGTTAAGAATACTAAGTCATACTAATAATGCTAATAATGACTTAACTAAGTATACTAAGTATAACTAAGGCTAATTAGTACAACTAGGTGTAACTAAGTCATTATTAGATTCCTGGGTGATAGGAATTTTATCATTTTTCTAGCTACTTTGTAGATGAGAAAATGAAGGCAAATGAAGCTTTTATTTTAAAGCTATAAAGCAAAAAAGCTAAGCAAGAACATGTAATTTTTATATCTCAAGACACTTTTAATAGATTTTTGCCTCTAACTTTAGTAGATACTTGAGGACTTTATTTTAGCAACTGATGGCTGCCAAATGATTGCTTGAATTTCCTCCAGAAAAGAGTGGGAAACTACCCAAAAAGAAAGTATAATTCAATTCAACTCAATAAACACGTTATAAGTACCTTGTATGTTCAAGGCAGAGAGCTGGGGACATAGAGTTAATACAATTCTTGTTCTCAAACAGTTAATAGTCTAGTAGGGAAACTGTCCAGTAAACAAATTAATGATTCAGTTTTCCCAAATTAGAATCAAATTACAACTTTAAACAAAGATGCATTTTACTACATTATTTAATATGTTAAAATATTACATAAAACAATGTCCAGTCATGGAGAAATAATTACATTATCTGTAATTCATCTCCTTAAACTGATTATTATGCAGGAATTAAAATCATGGTTATAAGAGATATTTAATAACTTGGAAAAGTTTTACATGTAAAAATGTTAAGTAAAAAAAGTAGGATATAAATTTGTATCTATACTATGAATATAATTATAGGAAAATAGCCTTATGCATCAAACAAAAGATTGAAAAGAAATACACCAAAATGTTAAGTGTCAGAATAAATACCCATTACTTGTAGCAACAGTCTATCAATTGTGGGATTTTTTTGTTTATTTGTTTTTGTTTAAAAAATGTTTTCAACGTGCATTACATTCCTTTGAAAAAATGAACAGAACATAAAAATATAATGAAAGCCTTTTGAAATTCAATCACAGCAAGCCTCCGTTCTAGTGGATAACTGATATATAGACATGAACTGCTATAGCTTTTACTTAATCGGCCACATTATCAAGTTAGGAAAGAAGGCAGGTCCCCTTTTTGGTTACTCTTTCTATTTTCCCTGTCAATGTTATAGTGCTCTATGACTACCTTATGATTTCTTACCATATATTATGTATGTACATGTCGTATCTTCTCTCCTAGAATCGATGCTCTTTGAGTTGACATCCACGGACCTTAATGGAATAGCAGTTCTCAACCATGGTGCCTCCAAACCACAAATCTAGGGTAAGTCAGTGGAAAAGGACTCAAGTCATAGATGCTAGAAAGGGAACTACACATAAGCCTCAGCCCATGTGATCTGTGCAGTAGCTCTTTTCATACATGAATGTGCCTATTTGTGTCCTGAAGGAAAATCTTGTGCTCAACACGGTATCTTGCCCAAAGCATGGTAACCCTTTATTAACAGGTCCTATGAACCAGAGCACAATGTTTCCAGATGCCAGTCCTTTGTTACCATAGCATGAGTTTTGTTAAATCAGTGTGTTATGTGCACTATTATTTAAATCAACTCATTTTTAAAACCTAAATACCCTAAAAGTAAAAATTTACCATACAATTTTAAATGGAAAACCAGGATGGAAAGTAGTAAATGGGAAATAATTTTAAAAACATAAATAATGGAAACAAAATAATATTACATTCTAGCTAAACTTTCTTATCTTCCAAGGCTCTGAGCCAGAGACCGCATCTCCATTTGGGACAATGGTCAGGGTTGGAGAGGTCTTAAAACCGAGTCTTCCTCTTCCTTGTAATCAGAAGATTGACAGTAAACTCAAAAGGGAATAACTTTATCCTCATTAATTCAGGGTTACTCAACTTTTTGTACCTGCTAAAATCAGAGGATCGCATTGGAATGCATCCCACACTTTGGGAAATAGGCAACAAGCTTTTCACTTCCGATATTTCAGTTAGAATGCTGTAGGAGCAATGAGACAGAAAGGATGATTTCAGAGTCAGATACCTGACAAACGCTGGAATAGGGACGTGCACTCAAGCCCTCTGTCTACACTCTCAACATTCTCTAACTCGCATCTCCTTCCTCTAATACCCTCTCCTCTCCGTTGAAGCCCTGGGCATCTATTTTCATCTTATTGCTTGGCATCAGTTGCTGTTGATAGAGTATTCATGAATATTCCATCCTTCAACTGAGTTATTTCTAATGAGGGATCAGATAAATCACAACTCAATTTCTTGTTTATTTCTTTCCATTGAAAATATATACACAGGGCTGAGAACTTAGTTTATATATACATATATACATGTGTGTGTTTTAGATTGAGTTGGTATCTGTGTGTCTCCTTGGAGATTACACATACATATTATTTATGTTTAAGACACACTATATATACATCATGGATACATGTGTGTATCTATCTATAGATATATACACATATTAAGGGGGCTTACATATGTTTGCCAGTTTATTTATATTTTGGTAAACATTTCTGGAATCATAGGGAATCACATCTTAAATATTATGTTTACCTTTATGCAATATACATGCCAATTATCTTCATTTGGATAAACTGTGTTGAAAGAAAACCAATAAATGGCTCAGCAAACTGAGATTTTTTTTATGACTAAAAATGAAGGTGAAAAACAGATAAGGTATGAAAGAGCTCAGAGAGTATAAAACAGCATACATAAGGAAATAATTCTACAAATTCTAAATTTGTTTCATGGAAAGTAATGTCATTCAAGGTTTTAAATCAGCCAATTCAGGGGTATAATTCATAGGTTATGTTTATGTGAACCTTTGGTTGACTATTTAAAACCAGGTGAAATCTTAATTTGGTTTTCAGATAAGACCACTGTGATTTAAACTAGGCCAGTTAGTACCTAATAATGTGGGTCCAGAGAAAAGGCAATTTTAACAATTTATAGGCCTTAAGTATCTCCCCATATTACATTTCAAAATGATGACAATTAAAATATTTATTAGATGCTTATTTTATATGCATTATATTATTTAGTTGTCAAAATAACCTCCCTCTGAGATAAGAACTGTTCTTGTTACCATTTTCTATAGACAAGAAAACTGAGTCTCTAGGTTAAATTTACTCATCCAAGGTGGCGCAGCAAAGAAGTGGTACAAGTGATATTTAAACTAAGGTCTCTGTGGTTCTAAAGCCCTAGTGACACTGGTAAAAACAACCCTGGGTGGTAGGTGGTATTATTCCTATTCTCTTGGTAATATGCAATTGAGCCTTAGGGAGAGCTGAGCAGCCAGGTCAAGGCCATTCTTGTAGCAAGTGGCAGGGCAAGGATTCTAACCCAGCTCTGTCATTGACTCCAAAGCCTAGCTGGGCTTCCTCTGCCCATCTTTGAAAAAATGTAGGTCTGCCATAGCAGAGAAACAAAGAACTGCTATTTTTCAACATATTTTATGAATTACATAAGCAGCATTTATTATATAATTGGTCTTAGCTTTTCTAAGGCCCCATGTTCTCAGCATGGCAAAACCCAAGGTTGGGGGGAGGTACACCTGTGTCCACTCTGGTGATCTAGGTTTTATACAGGTAGAGTGACCATAGAGGATACCACCCAAACTGGGACACTCCTGTGAAGGGGTGGGTGCACTATTCATAATATTCTGGGCAACAGGTAAAAAACATGAACTGTCCCAGTCAAAGGAGGCATTTGGCCACTATCCCGGGAGCATGTAGATTTCCCTCCTGATGGTCACAGGCTGGTGTTTCCCTTGGTTCAGGGGTTCTGTTACAACTATTCTTCCCCTGGATGCTGATCTCAAAACTGAGTTCTTTCAACATCAATATGACGAAAAATATATCTTTTGATCTTAATTGATGGGTCTAGTTTTAGGAAAAAATTGTCTAAGATTAAGTAAGTGGTCTGGGGTTAGAACTGAGCAAATTCTCCTGACTTTTGAGGGCTACGCTATCTTTACAGCCAGGGGACTGGAACAGTAAGAAGTTACCCTAAGTAAACAACATTGATTTTTGTGTTCTGTTTTTGCTCTGGGAAGAGCGATGCTTTTGACTTCTATTAAACCTGAGGAAATATTGCCTTTGACTCTCAGTCCTTGTTCTGAACTCCAGTGTGAGAAATTTGTACAGTGGACCGTGCTATTTTCTATCAAAAATGTTATAATGGAAAGCCACGTTCAAAGACTTGGAATTGGCAACCAGTTATCAAGAAATCAGGCATAATGGTATGCTATGGAAACAGACACATCATGAAAATAGCTGACATGGAAAGGGAATAGGAAATTTTGGACAATCTTACCTGACTCCAATGCCCAATCTTGCAACTGGGGAGAAGTATGTTAACCATGGCACATAAACTCAGGGAGTCTCAGTTTCATAATGTCAAGGATAATATCTCTACCTTTCAACTATTGGTTGAGATTTTTAAATAAATTAAGTACATAGAGTAGTTGGCAGATAGGAAGCCATTACCAAATCTTGGTTCTCTCCTCATTTTACTTAAAGTAGCAAAGTCACACTCCAAGTTCTATATAACAAGACTGTTTAACTGTATTTTTCACATCATCAATCATATAAAGTCACAAGCTCTCTTTCTTTTCTCTTCCCTATCTTTCTTTAGTCCTCCCTCCCTCCATTTTTCCTTCTTTCTTTCTTTTTCTCATTCCATCTTCCTCCTTTCTTCCTACTCTCGCTTACCTCTTTCCCATCGTATTCAAACAAAGATGTAAGGTGGCCAAAGTATTATAAAATGTGACCTCCTGCACACAAAAAAATAATTTGATGGAATTAGAAATTTGACCTTTCAAGAATTCATCATTATCAAAATAATTAACCATTTAATTAATCATATGTCAAGTTTGTTTATAAGACTTTTGGGAAGGATTTCAAAGACCACATCTCTTATAAAGCTAACACTTAAAGAATGTGCAAACTGAGGACAACATTTTTCCTCTGGAGAATAAAATTCTCTGTAGCAAATAGACACATGAATATTAACTTTAGATAAAATGCTCTTCAAATTTAGTTTGATTCCTTAAAGACAAATAAAAAATATTAGAATATGTACATATTTAAGTCCTTTACTATCCTTAGATGGAAACTTCAATGTTAGTGTTCATGTTTGTTTTTATTCTTTTCTTTGACACTTTACCCATGGGACTTCAATAATGGGTCCTGGAATGGAACAAAAGTCACAGAAAGATTTATAAAAGGGGAATGAAGGTATGTAGGTAAAAGAAAGAGAAGAAAGTTGAATAATCAAACTCTTTTGTCTTGGTTTAGGAGATGGTGAGGGCATCTAAGGATTTATTGTATGAATATAATTTTCCAGTACTTTTTAGCATCAGCAGCTGGGTTCTGGTAATTGAACTCTGATTACTGCATAAAGAAGTGAAAAATAGATGTTAATTAGATAAAATTGTCTGAAGAGAATAGCAATATTTAGGAAACCTGGGACACGAGAAAGGCTTTCTTCAAGTTTGTTTAACAAGGGAAAGTTTCCCCTCTTCATCCTAATCCTCCTTTCTCTATCTTCTCAAAAATCCTTCGCAGAGTCCGTTAACAACCTGTCCTGAACAAGTCAATGCTCCACTGTACAGAGTCTGGGATAACACTGACCTGTCCAGTGATGGAAACCTTGGGATTTGAATGTGGCACACCACCACCACCAATCTACAATCTCTTCACCAGCGAGGCCAATTTAAAGAATAAAAGGCCTTACTGTCTTTCATCCAAGTAGAAATTTTGGGGTATTCCAGATGAGAGCACTGACTTTGTATTTTCTGGACCAGTGAAAATGAAGGTCCCAGGCTGCTATGTTGGGGATGCAGGAGAGAGGCTACTCCGAGCTGCTATCCTCTGCGACAACGCCATCTGGGTCCCTTTACAGTCTTCCTGGGATTGAGGTCAACAGCTCCAATTGAAAACCTTTTATTTCTCTGCAGTCTTTTATTAGGAGTCATCACAGGTCTCTAGAGAAAGCTTTTGGGTGGGTTTTGAGTGCTGGGGGACCTGTGTAGTTTTGTAGAAGGATAGGAATGCATGGAAACAGAAGGCAGAGTCAGCTTCCTATTAAGTCACCAAAGGCCTGCAGGTACTATTTATTGGGATAACGGGAAAGTCCTTGACAAACCTGTAACACCATCCACACAAGGCCAGTCACCATGACTGTGTTCCTTGCCACATAGTATTGCATGCTTTTATTCAGGGATTATCAGAACAGTAAAAGTTCCCAGAATAAAAGCACTATTCTTCCTGTTTACTGAATGTAATTTTTGACCATTGATAGTTGGGTTTCACAAACAGGGAGTAGGTAATTAAAATATCATTAAATGCATTTGATTTACTCAAAAGTTGAAACTGCAGCCATCATTAAGGTGAGTGAAGAGAAAGTTAATTTCTTATCACTTTAGGGGTAAAAAGAGTCAATAGGAGAAATATATGAATACTATTCTCAGCCTAATTGGGGAATTCCAAGCCTATTTAATACTAGAAAATCCCAAAATGCTACTTGTTTTTTGGAAATATTTGCTGTAAGAGTCAAAGATGGGAGATTTAGAAACAAACACTGTGATAACTTATCAAATCTGCCCCAGACACACTCAACATACTTCATTTTGTTGCCAGAGAAGTTATTAAATATCTAGACTTCTGATTTGCATTCTAGGACTATAAGAATAAAGACCTGGGGACACTTTTTCTTCATCATGGGTTTAGCTTTGGGGACTCTGACTACAGAAATAATTATTTAGATAATAGCAAAGGGATGAGAGATAAATTCTGTGTGCCTAATCCACATTTTTGGTTACTGGCAAGAATTCAGTGATTAGAGTTAAGAAGTCAATACTGTGATTAACTCTCTACTTAATGTGCCAGTCTTAGTAACATACTATTTAAAGTATCTTTCTTTTTAAAAGTGCCCTTTAAGGAAAATGTGTGTGTTTGGTTCAGGATACCTGACCTACTGGAATAGTGGTGTGCTGGTAAATGTTTAACAGCCAGTTTTCCAAAAGAAAAAAGTCCCCTGTTTTCTAGCCATTACTGATTTCTGTGGTGTAAATACTCCCACTAAAGCCCATCTCTACCTGACATGATATCAGCATATTGATAATTTTTTGTGAAAAATTATCAATTGACTCTTGCAAAACTGGTACAATTTGGATCCAACACACATAGTAACTGAAACCTACCACTTTGAATTAAATAACTTCATATATATTAACTAGGGCAGTATTTTATATATCGTATATAATTTTGTATATAAACTTTATGTGATCAAATGTGGTAACAAATTCCCTGTATTTAAAAAAAATTGTTATTGACTGGGGGGTGGAGAGACAAGATGGCAGAGTAGAAGGACTTGAGCTCACCTCCTCTCACGAAAACACCAAAGTCACAACTAACTGCTGAACAAACCATCAACAAAAAAAGACTAGAACCTACCAAAAAAGATATTCTACATCCAAAGACAAAGAAGAAGCCATAATGAGATGGTAGGAGGGGTGCTTTCATGAGAAAATCAAATCCCGAACCCACCACGTGGGTGACCCACAAACTGGAAAACAACTATATCACAGAAGTTATCCCACAGGAGAGTTCTGAGCCCCATGTCGGGCTCCCCAGCCTGGGGGTCTGGCATAGGGAAGAGGAACTCCCAGAGCATTTAGCTTTGAAGGCAAGTGGGGCTTGAGTGCAGGAACTCCACAGGACTGGGGGAAGCAGAGACTCCACTCATGGAGGGTGCACACAAGTTTCATATGCACTGGGCCTCAGGGCAAAGCAGTGACTCCATAGGAACCCAGGCCAGACCTACCTGTGGGTCTTGGAGGGTCTCCTGGGGAGGCAGGGGATGGCTGTGGCTCACTGGACACTGGTGGCAGAGGCCCCAGGGAATATTAATCGTTGTGAGTTCTCCCAGAGGTCTCCATTTTGGCACTGAGACCTGGCCCTACCCAACAGCCTGTGGGCTCCAGTGTTGGGCCGCTTCAGGCAAAACAACCAACAGGGTGGGGACACAGCCTCACCTACCAGCAGACAGGCTGCCTAAAGTTGTCCCGAGCCCACAGCCACCTCTAAACACACCACTTGACATGGCTCTGCCCACTAGAGGGACAACAGCCAGCTCCACCCACCAGGGGGTAGGCACCAATCATTCCCACTAGGAAGCTTGCACAAGCCCCTGGACCAACCTTACCCATCAGGGGGCAGACATCAGAAACAAGGGGAACTACAGTTCTGTGCCTGCAGAATGGAAACCACAAACACAGAAAGTTAGACAAAATGAGATAGATAGCAGAGAAATACATTCTAGATGAAGGAACAAGATGAAACCCCAGAAGAACAACTAAGTGAAGTGCAGATAGGCAATCTACCTGAAAAAGAATTCAGAGTAATGATAAAAAAGATGATCCAAGATTTCGGAAAAAGAATGGAGGCACGGACTGAGAAGATACAAGAAATGTTTAACAATGAGCTAGAAGGTTTACAGAACAAACAAAAGGAGATGAACAATACAATAAATGAAATGAAAAATACACTAGAAGGAATCAATAGCAGAGTAAATGAGGCAGAAGAACGGATAAGTGACCTGGAAGGCAGAATGGTGGAAATCACTGCCGTGGAACAGAATAGAGAAAAAAGAATAAAAAGAAATGAAGACAGTCTCAGAGACCTCTAGGACAACATTAAACACAACAACATTTACATTATAGGGGTCCCAGAAGGAGAAGAGAGAGAGAAAGGACCTGAGTAAATACTGGAAGGGATTGTAGCCAAAAACTTTCCTAACATGGGAAAGGAAACACTCAAGTCCAGGAAGCACAGAGATTCCCATACAAGATAAAAACCAAGGAGGAACATGCCAAGACACCTATTAATCAAATGGACAACAATTAAAGACAAAGAGAAAATACTAAAACAACAAGGGAAAAGCAACAAATAACATACTAAGGGAATCCCCATAATGTTATCAGCTGATTTTTCAGCAGAAACTCTGCAGGCCAGAAGGGAGTGGCAGGATATTTTTAAAGTGATGAAAGGGAAAAACCTACAACCAAGATTACTCTACCCAGCAAGACTCTCATTCAGACTTGACGGAGAAATCAAAAGCTTTACAGACAAGCAAAAACTAAGAAAATTCAGCACCACCAAACCAGCTTTACAACAAATCCTAAAGGAACTTCTCTAGGTGGAAAAGAAAAGGCCACAACTAGAAACAAAATTACAAATAGGAAAGCTCAATGGTAAAGGCAAACATACAGTAAAGGTAGGAAATCATCCACACCACAAATATGATATCAAAACCAGAAATTGTGAGAAGAGGAGAGCACAAACGCAGGATATTGGAAATGCATTTGAAATTAAGAGACCGGCAACTTAAAACTATGTATCTATATCTATATCTATATATATACCTATATCAAAACCTCATAGTAATCACAAGCTGAAAATCTACAATAGATATACACACAAAAACGAAAAAGCAATTGAAACACAACACTAAAGATAGTCATCAAATCACAAAATAAATGAAAGGAAACAAAAACACGATGATGCAAAACCTATGGGATGCAGCAAAAGCAGTTCTAAGAGGGCAGTTTATAGCAATACACTTTTACCTCAGGAAATAAGAAAAACCTCAAATAAACAACCTAACCCCACACCTAAAGCAACTGGAGAAAAGAGAACAACCAAACCCAAAGCTAGTAGAAGGAAAGAAATCATAAACATCAGAGCAGAAATAAATAGAGACAAAGAAAACAATAGAAAAGATCAATGAAAGTAGAAACTGGTTCCTTGAAAAGATAAACAAAATTGATAAAACTTTAGCAAGACTCATCAAGGAAAAAAAAGGGAGAGTACTCAAATCAATAAAATTAGAAATGAAAAGGAGAAGTTACAATAGACACTGCAGAAATACAAATGATCATATGAGACTACTACAAGCAGCTATACACCAACAACATGGACACCCTAAAAGAAACAGACAAATTCTTAGAAAGGTGCAATCTTCCAAGACTGAACCAGGAAGAAATAGAAAACATAAACAGACCAATCATGACTACTGAAATTGCAACTGTGATTAAAAACCTTCCAACAAACAAAAGTCCAGGACCAGATGGCTTCACAGGCGAATTCTATCAAACATTTAGAGAAGGGTTAACACCTATCCTTCTGAAGCTATTCCAAAAAATTGCAGAGGAAGGAACACCCCCAAACTCTTTCTATGAGGCCACCATCATCACCCTGATACCAAAACCAGACAAAGATACCACAAAAGAAGAAAATTATAGGCCAGTATCACTGATGAACATAGACGCAAAAATCCTCAGCAAAATAATAGCAAACTGAATCCAACAATACATTAAAAGGATCATACACCATGATCAAGTGGGATTTATCCCAGGGATGCAAGGATTTTTCAATATCTGCAAATCAATCAGTGTGATACACCACATTAACCAACTGAAGAATAAAAACCATATGATCATCTCAATAGATGCAGAAAAACTTTTGACAAAATTTAACACCCATTTATGAAAAAAACTCTCCAGAAAGTGGGCCTAGAGGGAACCTACCTCAATATAATAAAGGCCATATATGACAAACCCTCAGCTAACATCATTTTCAACAGTAGAAAGCAGAAAGCATTTCCTCTAAGATCAGGAATGAGACAAGGATGTCCACTCTTGCCACTTTTATTCAACATAGTTTTGGAAGTTTTAGCCATGGCAGTCAGAGAAGAAAAAGAAGTAAAAGGAATCCAAGTTACAAAAGAAGAAGTAAAACTATCACTGTTTGCAGATGACATGATACTATACATAGAAAATCTCAAACATCCTACCAGAAAACTACTAGAGCTCATCAATGAATCTGGTAAAGTTGCAGGATACAAAATTAATACTCAGAAATCTCTTGCATTCCTATAAACTAACAACAAAAGATCAGAAAAAGAAATTAAGGAAACCATCCCATTTACCATTGCAACAAAAACAATAAAATACCTAGGAACAAACCTACCTAAGGAGGCAAAAGACCTGTATTCTGAAAACTATAAGATGCCGAGGAAAGAAATAGAAGGTGACACAAACAGATGGAAAGATGTACCATGTTCTTGGATTGGAAGAATCAATATTGTCAAAATGACTATACTACCCAAAGCAATCTACAGATTCAATGCAATCTCTATCAAATTACCAATGGCATTTTTCACAGAACTAGAACAAAAAATTTTACAATTTGTATGGAAACACAAAAGATCCCGAATAGCCAAAGCAATTCTGAGAAAGAAAAATGGTGCTGGAGGAATCAGGCTTCCTGACTGCAGAGTATACTACAAAGTTACAGTCATCAGAACAGTATGGTACTGGCACAAAAACAGAAATATAGATCAGTGGAACAGGATAGAAAGCCCAGAAGTAAACCCATGCACCTATGGTCAATTAATCTCTGACAAGGGAGGCAAGTATAGACAATGGAGAAAAGAGTGTCTCTTCAATAAGTGGTGCTGGGAAAACTGGACAGCTACATGTAAAAGAATGAAATTAGAACATTCTCTAACACCATACACAAAAATAAATTCAAAATGAATTAAAGACCTAAATGTAAGATTGAATACTATTGATATAAAACTCTTAGAGGAAAACATAGGCAGAACAATGACAAAAGTCGCAGCAATATCTTTTTGGATCCATCTCTTAGAGTAATGAAAATAAAAACACAAATAAACAAATGCCATGTAATTAAACTTAAAAGCTTTTGCACAGCAAAGGAAATCATAAACGAAACAAAACGACAACCCATAGAATGGGAGAAAACATTTGCAAACAATGCAACTGACAAGGGATTAATCTCCAAAATACACAAACAGCTCATGGAACTCAATATCAAAAAAACAAACAACCCAATCCAAAAATGGGCAGAAGATCTAAATAGACATTTCTCCCAAGAAGATATACAAGATGACCAAAAAGCACATGAAAAGATGCTCGATATCACTAATTATCAGAGAAATGCAAATCAAAACTACAATGAGATATCATCTCACACTGGTCAGAATGGACATCCTCAAAAAGTCTACAAACAATAAATGCTGGAGAGGGTGTGGAGAAAAGGCAACTCTCCTTCACTGTTGGTGGAAATGTAAATTGGTACAACCACTATGGCGAACAGTATGAAGGTTCCTTAAAAAACTAAACATAGAACTACCATATGACCTAGCAATTCCACTCCTGGGCATATATCTGGAGAAATCCATAATTGGAAAAGATACATGCACCCCAATGTTCATTGCAGCACTATTTGTAATAGCCAAGACATGGAAGCAACCTAAATGTCCATCAACAGAGGAATGGATAAAGAAGATGTGGTACATATATACAATGGAATATTACTCAGCCATAAAAAAGAATGAAATAATGCCATTTGCAGCAACATGGATGGACCTAGAGATTATCATACTAAGTGAAGTAAGTCAGAGAAAGACCAATATCATATGATATCACTTATATGTGGAATCTAAAAAAATGATACAAATGAACTTATTTACAGAACGTAAACAGACTCACGGGCTTTGAAAACAAACTTATGGTTACCAAAGGAGAAAGGTGGGGGGGAGGGATAAATTAGGAGTTTGGGATTAACATATACACACTACTATATATAAAATAGATAATCAACAAGGACCTACTGTATAGCACAGGGACCTCTACTCAATATTCTGTAATAACCTATATGGGAAAAGAATCTGAAAAAGAATGGATGTATGTATATGTATAACTGAGTCACTTTGCTGTATGCCTGAAACTAACACATTGTAAATCATCTATAATATAAAATAAAAATTAAATTAAAAAAATTGTTATTGAGTACAAAATGCTGGTGTGCCTCCTTTTACAAAACTGATTGTTTCTGAAGAGCTGCAAGTGAATTGAAAATTTCTCAAATTCATTACAAGACAAACTAATATAATTTTATGTGCATGTCTTAAAATGAAAATTTCTGTTACAAATATACATATTTAATTTTTCTTTTGTGTTACTACATTTTCACATTTGGGAGCTATGTAGTAAAGTGAGAGAGGCTCTTCATCACATGTGGTGCTGATGATTTGAGAGCAAGTGTCTATTAGGCCTCATCTTGAGGACTGGAAGGCAGTACAGACTAATGGTTAGGCCTGTGGGTTCTTGAGTCAGACTAGTTCTACCACCTGCTACCTGAATGAATGAAGTTGGGAAGTTACTTAACTTTTCTGCTTTAATTTTCCTTCTGTAAAATGGGATAATAACAGTATTTACCTCATAGTATTGTCACAAGCTTCAACAAGTTTAATATATGTAAAGTGCTTGGAATAGTGCCTGCAACCTATAAGGACCACATACTGCTGTTTTTATGGCCCCTTGTGATGTATTTGGGGAAGGCAGTTGACTTAAGCTAAGAGTACAGAACTTAATAAATATTGCCTTAGATGAGTTGTCTCAAGGTAGGGGGCCCAGCAATCTGTGTTTTAACAAGCCCTGCAGGTAAATCTGATGCACACTGAAATTTGAGTACCACTGTTTGAGATTACCACGAGGAATTCCTGAGTTCCAGAAGAGTTAGCATTCTTTCCAGAGGAGTTGACTGATCATTTGAAGATTAGCTGTACCAGAATCACCTGTAGAGCTTGTTTAAAATGATCCACATTTGTGTAAAGTGTGAGAAAATACTTAAATATGTCTTGACTATATGTGAATAAAACAGCTCTGGAAGAATACAAAGATAATATTGGTTACTTCCATGGAAGGCAACTGGGTAGATGAGAGGAAGAGGTGGGAGAGAAAATGTTTATTATATCAACTCTTGTCCCTTTTGAATTTTGAATGATACACAATTTAAAATTTTAAAACTTGTACTATAAATATTATAAATTAAATTTTATATATGTATGTATATAATACAGATCTGGGGGTTTTATCCCAAGCATACTAAGTCGGAATCTACAATAGCACCTGCCAAATCAGAATCCTTGTGGTAGATTTCTAGAATATCTATGTAGTTGCCTTGGTTATCATGATGGCATATAGGCAGATACCTATCCATTGCTAATTTCCATAGTGTAAATACTCCCACCATGACCAATTTCTAGCTGTGCTAGTGGTTTGATGTTGCTAAATTGCTCTCTTCATTGGGCCAACAGAAAAAAAAGGAGACATATCCATATATGGATAGATGAAAGGCGTAGTTATGGCTTGTATCACCTGGAAAGCCTTTATATATGATGAGATATTATTGGGACTATGAGGTAGGAGCCTTGGCTTCTATCTGATCCTGACACTAACTGGGTAACTGGGTAAGACCCTTAACTTTTCCATCTCTCAGTTTCCGTATCTATCAGATGGGGACATTAATAACTGTCTTACTTACATCACTGGGTCAAGTGGGATTAGATCCAACACAACTTCTAAGATGCAAAGTTAATGAAAAAGGTCATTAAATTTGGCTTTGATAAATCGATTGCACATTTAGGGCGTTTTAGTAACACTTTGAATTTAGTTGGGACAGAAATCTCTTACACGCCAAATGGGACGTGAGTTTCTAAATAATTTTAAAATTGTACAAAACTATGTTTAAAAATCTCTTTCTCCCAATAAGAAAATGCGGGGGAGATTAGTTGCCTGTCTTTAATCCCATTCAGGTTGTACAAAGTATGTGAATTTTACAGTATCTCTAATACTGTGAAAGAGTTTATTATTCCAACAGAACTGAACACATTCGACTAAAATTGATCCACAATGCCCTTGCCAAAAGAAAAGCACTCACTTTATCTGAATTATTATTAATTAGCTTCCCACACAGGCTGTAAAAGTGCCACACGTGAACCTGCCCAAACATAAGACGGAGGTAAATGAAATGATGGCTCGGGCAGTGAAATAGAACAATACCGGAAGGGGCTTTCCTTCCTGGCACATGGCCTGCCTCACCATCCTTTTGTTACAGCAGATGAAGCTGGTGCCTGAGTTCGAGTGTCACGTGGAGAGCTGCTTGGCCTCCCCACAGAGGGACCTGTCCTCAACGTCTCTGCCTGAAGTCAGCCTTCCGGGAAGGAACATGGACCATTCTTACAAGATAGACTTCTCCAGTTTTGAACCAGAGTCCCTCTTTGCAACAGAACTGTTACATCATGACTTAAACTACGCCTTTCTGCTGAGGCACATCCAGAGTTTGTATTTCCATAGAATAATTTTTGAGAGCAAATTACCTGAATTCAGAAAACCTCTGAATAATGAAATAGCTATAATTTATATGCCAGACACTGTGCTGGCTTCTCTGTGTATCATCTCATGTACTCCTCACACCTGTATGAAGGAGGTACTGCTGTCATCTGTTTGGTGGATGACACGATTGATTCTCAGAGCCCTTAGGAAATGGACTTGATGTCACATGCTCCTAGTAAGTCTGGCTCTGTCATCTCTACTTTTATCCACTGCACTGTACAGCCCCCTATTTCTAAAAAAAAAGACTATTCAAACATTTTACCTTCATTTTTTCAAAGGATTTAAGTTGTAGGAAGGAGATTCATTAAGTTGTATGAAGGTACAAATCTAAATGTTGTACACTTTCTACAGTTCCCAGGAGAGCAGATGCTGGGCCACGAGTCAGACTAGCTGGAAAAGAATTCTCTGTGTGACAGGAATACACTATGAGCTGGACCACTCCCATGATATTTTGCAGAACCTTCTGTATATTTTTTGATCTAAGTTTGGTTTCGAGCACAGACATCTCTGTGAGAAATCCCATGAGAAGATTCCACTAAGGCAGCGACAAAGACTCGTGTTCCAATCGACATTTTATGTAAATGGAAAAAAAAATGAATTGGAAGCACACACCTGAAAATTCATAAGAGGCTCTCTCTCAGTAATTATGAAATATTAATGGAAATAGACTCTAGGCATCATGCTAAAATTCGGACTTTGTCTCCATTTTTTCTCTTTCAAAAAAGCAGACGACCAGAAGGGAGAATGGTGCTCACAACCACACCATAGGCACGAAGACGGGAGGTGGCATTTCACAGTCACTCCGAACGGTCAATATCTGAGAATTAAACTTCCCAGACAACCAGGGAAGCTTCACCTGCTGGGAATATTCATGCCCCTCTGGGTGACGAATTCATTACTTCAGGAGACAGAGAACTCGAAGGGCGCCCGACAATTTTTTCTGTGGCTTACCCTTATGTCCTCAAAAGAAAAATATGTTTTGCTTTTGCACTTCCCCAGGTTACCATGACTCCGTGGCTACTAGTATAAATAGAAATAAACTATTCAGAAGCATCTGTTACAAATGATAATATTCTAGGGAGAGCTCTTGATGACATATCCTCAGAAGACAAATTTTATTAAAAATAAAAAAGTGTGAGTATGATAAACAGCAGCACTATCACAGTATACTTTTAAAATATTTATTTAAAATATTACTACTGTGTTAGTGAAATATTTAAAGTGGTTATCTGAACTGCTCCCCAATCACATGGAAGCCTAAACATGTCACCAGCCAATACAACAGTCTCACACTGGCACCATGCTTTACAGAAAACAATTCATGCCAAAGAGTGACTGCAACTGTTTTTAACAGGAAAGAAATACATCTCAAATTAAATAAGTGCTGAGACCAGACATTAAGAGATGCGGCAAGCTGTTTGCCCCAGATTCAGGCTCTGCAAACAAGCCCCGGTGGGCGTCAATGAAAACATTTTTGGTTCAGTTGAGTGTGTGCTCTACTGCTTTTAGCTCCCTCTTTCTGGATAGTGTCTCCGGAGAGGACCTCTCATCAAAGAGCCTTTTCGACCTGGCCACACTTTATATTGTTTCTGTCTCTTGTACCCTTTGCTTCTGGGATGGGATGGATGTAAGAACAATTCATCTCCAGATTCAGCTTGACACTGATTCCATCCTGAATTCTAAAATCTTGCCAGGCTTCTTTAGCCTCTAAGTGAGCGATCTTTAGCTGAACTGCAATTCAATGCAACAATACTTTGGAGGAACACTGATCACGTGGCTGGAAAGAGACAAACAGGTTCTACCTGGGAGAATTTACTTCTAAATGGAGTCTCTCCTAGACTTATTTATTATTATTTTTAATATAGAATCCAGCAAAAAGGGCTGAGATGCCATTGAATAGCTCCATAAAACTCTCCTCACACACATTTTGATAAACCTAATGCTTCAAAGTTGAAAAGCAGAAAATACAGAAAAGTGGTTGATTCTTTTGAATAATAATTGATATCACTGATTGAGAGGGTACTATATGCCATGCACTGTGCCAAGAACTTTACTCACCATTTACCAACCCCAAAAGGAAAACTACCTTCTATTTTACAGAACTCAAGGCTCAGAGGAGTCAAGTCACTTGCTCAAGGTCACACAGCTGCTAAGTGGTGGAACTGGAATTTGAACATTGATGAATCCTATTCCAAACTCCGTGCACTTAACTGCTAAACCCAAAATAGGAAATATGCTTCACATTGTGTAACAAATCTAATCCATGGGAATGGCTACCCGAAGCACTGAGTTGAGAAGGCTGTGTGTGTGGGCTCACCAGGAAAGAGGATCAGATTAATTAGCCGTGCAAGGTTAGTGGAACTCTTGTGCCAGGATTTACCATCTTCATTTCCATTTTACTGTCCCTCAAGTCATTGATCTTTATGTCCTATTTCGGTTTGCTATGAGTTTAACACACACAGGAAGGAAATGCAGTGAAGTGGGAAGACATAGGGTTAACGTACTCCTGGGTCACTCTTTCACTCGGTTATCTGGGAGAGGTCACTTAGTCTGTTTTTCATATATGTCCTGAAGGAACTGAACTGGATGATCTTTAGGATTAAATATAATGTGTAAATATATATTTTAAAATTATCGTACCAATGAAGTAGTTTTTAAATTATCTTGTGAATTTTGTTTTATGTCATTTTCTATTTTCTTCCTGCTAGTAATCTACCTCAATGGAAAAGAAAAAGAGGTGTGATAAAGTACATAATCTTTATGGAAAGCAGAAGCATGCATTTTACTTCCCCTCCAGCTCACTTCTGCAATGTCAAGACAATTTGGAAGAACATTCCACTGTGATCCTTCGATATTAAGGACAATAAGAAAATGAAAGATATCCCGTCATAATAAGTGGAAAAATTCTATTATCACATATTAAAGGACAAAGGCTTACAAAGGAAATACGAAAACCAACTCTTTCTCAGAAATAAGCAAACCAAACCCTTAATGTAAATGAGAACCAACTGAAAACCAGAGTTGTTTTAAAAGTGTGGTTCAAGGACCTACTGTATAGCATAGGAAACGCTGCTCAATATTATGTAACAACATAAATGGGAAAAGAATTTGAAAAAGAACAGATACATGTGTATGTCTAAGTGAATCACTCTGCTGTACACCTGAAACTATCACAACATTGTTAATCAACTGTGCTCCAATATAAAATACAAAGTTAAAAAAAAGAACTCCTGCAAATCAATACTAAAAAAGACAGACAACCCAATGTAAACACAGACAAAAAACTGAACAGACATTTGACAAAATTGCATATTCATATGGCTAACGAATAAAGGAAAACATGTTCAGAAAAAACCAGTGTGGCTCCTGAAGAGGAAGAGTCTCATTGCACGTGGGTAGTCATCCTTTGTCACTAATTAAGGGAGCTGGGTTCCCTTTCCAGCCAGTGTTGACATACGAAGGGGACAGGGCCCAGGGTACAGAGTACCTGTTTCCAACACTAGCTATTCAGGGTGCTTTAGCTTTTGTTTCACTGGGTGGCAAGAATCTTGTTTTGATGCTAAGAGACAAAGGTGCAAAGGAAGGATTGCTGTCCAGTCAGAAGAAACGAAATAATGTATAGTATTTGTTATACAGCAGAAACTAACACAACATTGTAAAGCAATTATACTCCAATAAAGATGTTAAAAAAAATAATAATGTATAGTAATAAAGCTAGTCCAAAACAGAGGTAGAGAAAGGCACAGCTCTGGCTATAATGTCCTCAAACTTGCAGGATGCCCAGTACATTTCTACATCATTCATTCATTCATTCATTCATTCACTTCCCTGGCAATGAACTAGCAAGAAAATTCCCCAATGAATAATCCATTTTGCTGGTTAAGTCTGAGGCACTCAGATTTCCAGAAAGATAGCCAGTACCAGATAATCATCCAGGATTCTGGACATCCAGTATTGTACACTATTATCATTATTTTTGCTTCTAAGTCCAAAAGACAGAATGTATTGCCACTGCCCTTAAAGGGACTATCTTCAATGTTTGACCACCATCAACAAGATGATTAGCTTGCCTTTCACCATCTTTATGAAACTATAGATGTTGCCTTGGCATTTTTCCAGGCCTCCTTGTGTCATCAGGCCTGTAATGCCTTCTTCATTAGTTGGTGTGCTATTCATTTCTGGTTCTGAGTGAGAGGGCTGTCTTGTTCTTGACCCCACTATGCAGTTGCTTTGATTTCAGATGTAAGAGGTTGGCCAACCTGGGGTGGGTGAAGATATTCCTTTTGCTCTTACACACATCAACCGTGAGGAGACTCGGGCAGCTTTGGGGGATAAGAACGCGATAGGAGAAGTGCTCCTCAAGTGGTCCTTTTTCTGTGTTCATGTTTAGCTTCTAATGTGATGTAATGAATTATGAACTAAAGGTAATTGGAAGATTTGTGCCCTCTGTGCAGAACAGAATTGTAACGTATGAAAGCAAACCACAGGTCAATTAGGAGAGTTGATCACTCTTTATATTGCTCTTTAATGAAAGGAAATAACCCTGATAGATTTTCCTTGGGATTGCTGATGAGTGTGTATTTGTAGTCAACACATGGGGCCTTTTATTGATCTCAGTCAAGTTAAAATTTTATTAACAAGTCAGACACTCATCTGTATTTTTCCAGAAGTTCTCTCTCTCTAAAAGTCAGTCAATACAAATGCCTTCTGTTTCTCTTTCTCTCTCTCCCTGAACTGACATTTAAGTACCTGATCCTGATATGTGCTGAATGCTTTCTCATGTATTATCTCATTTAATCCTCCTGACAACGTTGTAAATTACTATTTTTTATCTCCATTTACAGATAAAGATATTGAAGCAGAAAGAGGATAAGTGAGTTGCCCTTTATCACACAGGTAATAAAAAGCAAATCATGGACTCAAACAGACCCAGTTTTCCCTGACCCTGAGGTTCATGTGATTTCTGCAACCCCATATGGTCTCCCAGAGGCAGAATGAGGGTAGTTTTGTAGCATGGCCTGATTTGAATGAAGATGATGAGAAAGATGAGGCTGATGAGGAAATGCACCTACCCAGGCAGCCTAGGAGCTGTCTTAACCCACCCAGGAGGGCCCTGGGGCTGTTGCTACTCCTGCCTGGTTCAAAGAGCAGAGTTTCCTGTGCATCCAGCTTAGTGAAGAGCCAGCAAGTCAAACATGGCGCCTCTAAGTCAAGTGATAGAATTCAGCACGTGTGACCCTAAACCTTTTGAGACTCAGTTTGGTCCCTTGGTTTTTAGCGGCTCTAAAGCAGATACAACCGTATTTTGAACAGTATTTCTACTCCCTGACTGTTTGGATTGAGTCTCCTCACTTTGTTCAAAGGCTGCTTTTAGACATCCAAGCAACAGGAACCACGTTAGAGAGTTTGAGGTTTAATCGATAAAATTGACTAGGAAAGAACTCAAAAGCCACACTGCCTGCTTCCATGCTTGATACACTGGGCAGACACTTAGTTCTCGTCTTGTTTTTGATCTACAGACTCTGTGAAAACTGTAAGTTTTCCTTCCTGCATGAAATTTTAAATTAGAGCTTGCATTATGTTCTGCGGGCTGCAGGGTTACTGCGGCAATCAGCTCCTGAAGCGTAGGGATTTTATCTGAGAAGCACCTTAATGGAGATGACATTAGAGGTCAGGGTTTTGTCTGTGTTCATCTTCTACACGTTGGGACCCTGTTCCCAAATGGATGGGCTGACGCATACTCACAATCTCCTCATAAATACACTGTACATAATTTATAATCAGGCTGCTGCCAAGAATCAGCTCTTTTGATGAAAGGAAGTGAAATGTACTTTAGGAGCTAATGTGTGAGAGATTTCCAGAAATGTGAGAAACAGTTCAGTCTAGTGAAAACACGCGTGCACACACACACACACACACTTATTAAGTATTTCCTAACATGCTGGTTCTAAGAAAATCATATGCATTAATGCAATTCCCCTGAAAACCCAATGGGGTAAGTTCTATTTTTCTTCCCATTTTGAGAATGGCAAACTAAGGCACAAAAACGTTACGTGACTTGCCTTATTTAGCTCACACAGCTAATAAGTAGCAACATTGGGATATTAATACTAAGCAATCTGGCCAAAGATGATATATCCTTAATTATTCTACTATCCTTGCTCAAAATTCGTTCTGAGAGCAGAGAACCTGGCTGGGAATCTCAGACCCAGCTTTGTGATCTTGAACAAGTCACTTAAATCATGCTCAGCCTCAGCTTCCTATCTGTAAACTGGTTAACAATAATACCAACCTCTCATGATCGTTCAGAGGAGTTAATCAGAAAATAAGCACGTTTTGTAAACTGCAAAGTGCTACATGCGTGTCATCAATCAGTTGTGGATACAGCACACGATACACACTGTGTCTTTCCTACTTTGTTCTTCTCTGTTGTCCTGACTCCATCCGATAATACACTAGACACATAAAAACATGTAACACTTAAAATAGTAATTTCTAATTAAATACATCCAAGTGACCTTGAAATATCTTCCTAAATCATGATGCTAACAATAAGGGTATGAATACATCATTTTTTCTCAGAGAAAACGGGGAAATAATTTTAGAGCAATGGGAACAAATTGTGCCATCTAGTTATGAAAAATACTTGCAGCTTAGAGGTTCTGTTAACATTAACATCAAAAGGTTAACTCAAAAATATTAGTTAATGTTAGAGATATTCTCACCATTAAAATAATGACGTGGTTGAGGACTGGTATTCTGTACCTTTAGTGCGTAGACTAGAAGTGCTTGTCAATCATCTGAAGGGGGTGGGACATTAATAGAAAAGAGGCACAGTGAGGAAGTGAGAGAACAAGTGCGATAGGCCATGGGCTTTGGCTCTGGATTCAGCAGCCCAGGTACAAGTCTTGCATCCATCCAAAAGCCATTGGGTGCTTACACGTGCCAGGCCCTGTCAAGTAGGTACCAGAGATACTAAAACACATAAAGACATAGTTCTTGCCTTCCTAGAGCTCTCCTGCTCACCCGATGACCCTCGGGACTTTATGTCAGTCTTTTCATCTTACTAAGAAAAGCCTTGGTTTCCATATCAATAAAAGGGAGCAAGTGAAGAATCAGAGAGGTAAAGTCACCTTTTAAAATTTATACAATTAATTGGAATGAAACTTTAGATTTCTAATTCAGTGTTTTCTGCAACCGGATCTCACTGTTCCTTTTGCAGTTTGCAGCACTGTTTGTTGCATTTCTTAAGTGTGGGTACAATATGCCAAGATATAAGTGATTAATTTTTTTCACATTCTGCCAGGGTTTACTTTTTATTGCCATATCACTTTTTTTTGCCCAAGATTAAAAATTATTTCTCTTTGAAAGAAATAGTTTAAAAAAAGCTAAGCCACAGACTGGATAATTTTTGCAACTATATCTCTGACAAAAGGCTTTTATCCAATTTATAACAAACTGTAAGTGATTAATTTTTGAGTTTTCCCAGATTGTTTTCTCTGCTTACCCACTAGAGATTTCTGGCAAGGTCTACATTAGAACCTACCCTTCTCTTCAGCTGTAAGATGTAGTCTTGGACAGTTCCAGGGCTGTACAATGGAGAAACGATAGAAAAGCAGGCAGGGGGAAGCAAAAACAAGGGCTTTCACTGGTTTTGAGAAGCAGAGCTGTACTGTATGTGGCAATGGATTGGGAAGAACCTGGAAAGGGATTTTAAATTTTATTGCTGGGGGATTTCCTGTCCCCTTCATAATATTGAGTAATGCTAGTTTGAGTTGTTTTAAAATTATTCTTGGTTGCTGAGACTGTGTTCATTTAAGCACAATAGTGCTCTGAAATTGATCTATGAGGGTCACAGGTTTACGAGCCCTGAACAACCATTGCCTTCATCTTATTAGCAGTGGAAGGCTGTGTGTGGACCTTCCCAATGCATCTTGAATGTGAGAACCAACTAGGCTTTAATAGGTGAGCAATGAGCTGTAGCACATCTGGCCAGGGGAAATGGTGTCAGGAAATGGAATCGAGTCTTCGGAACATTTGTCTTGTTAAGTACATATGTTCCTACTTCAAAACTTCCTTCAAAGCTCTGAGTAGAAGGGAAACACATCATTTCCTTATCATGCCACCTGGTGGTTGAAACTAACAGTCAATAGGCCTGCACTTGGGCTCTGGCTTAAGGTCTGAGCGGAATATAGAAAGAGCATAGTTTATTTTACACATAATAGTTTGTACCTCTTAATCCCCTATCCTTGTTAGGCCCCCCTTCCCTTTCCCCACTGGTAACCAAGTCTGTTCTCTATGTAAGCTACAAAGATGTATAACACAGGGAATATAGCCAATATTTTATAATAACTATAAATGGAATAACCTTTAAAAATTGTGAATCACTGTTGTACACCTGAAACATATAACATTGTACATCAATTATACCTCAATTAAAAAAAAAGAGCACCATTCTTTTCTGGGCTAAGGAGATGGAAATCCACTATAGGACACTGACAAAGTCAGCATCATAGTTAATCCATTTTCTGTGCTTCTAGCTCTAAATTAGACATCATAGCTAACTCTTGCTCTAAATGTTTACATTCTAGAAGCAGAGTGGGGTGAGGAGAATGGTGTTACTAGTTTATATTCATCCTCTATTACTTTTTAAAATCCTTACCACATCATACGTGGTGGTATTAATAGTATTCCCATTTTACAAATGGGGAAAGATTTAGAGAGCTTTAATGATCTGCTTAAGATGTAATTATCACAGTAGATGTTGGGGAGGAGAAGAGAATGGGGTATTTAATGATGAGATAAAAGCTGTAAACAATGGTGTTTTGGGGGGAGAGGCTAAACTAAAGTAAGCACTTCTGTTTAAAAAAAGCAATTAGTCACGTGTCTCTTGACTCTGAATATTTTAGTTTGACAGTCTAGGTGTGATATAAATGCATGGAAATGAGACAACAGAACTGTTGTGACATTCTTCTTTCGAAGTGAGGAGAAAGGGTGTGTCTATCAGTGGGTTCTCATTCCTCAAGATGGGTGTCATAACACATCAGCTATGTGCATCATGTATACACGTGTATCTATTTTTTCTCCACTTCTTTTTGGCTCTGGGTCTGCTTTGATGTGAATGTGTGAAATTTTAGTTAGTCAAAATAATATTTCACAATTTACAGTTAGGCAGGATGAGTGGGTTCCAGAGATCTGCTGTACAAAATAGTGCCTACATGCAACAATACGTTATTCTGTACTTAAAAATATGTTAAGAGGGTAGATCTCATGTTAAGTGTTCTTACCACAAAAAAACAAACAAAAGAACAAAAGGACAGAAGAAAACTTTTGGAGGTGATGGAAGTGTTTATTACTTGGATTGTGGTGAGGGTAACACAAGTGTACATGTATACCTTAATCGTGTCCTAACTCACTAAACTGTATACGTTAATCATGTGAAGTTTTTTGTATACCAATTATACCTCAATAAGGCTGGATAAACAAACAAAAAACAAACAAATAAATAAAACTATGTCTGTCTTTAAAAAATTTAGCAGATCCATAGCAAGGCATCAGATATACAATTCACAGTATTCATCCAACATAAAGAGTTAGAATACCCCCAATTTTTCCCTTGAGCATGTTCTCCCCAAAGTCTCTAAAACCATTCTCCAGATGATGTAGAACTATATATTCTAAAATACATGGTTTTAAAGGCAATATGTGATGTGATGATTTTTAAGACTATGGTGAAAGGAGCTAGAGGATGGCGAGATATATATAAAGGTAGAAAAATGTGTGGCACTGTTTTTTTTTTTTTTCTTTTTGAAATGTTCTCCCACCATCTAAAAGGATAAGTGGCATGAAAGAAGCCTCCCTGTAGGTCTTCTCAACTCAGAGTCAGGAAGACCTGCTTTGGGGGCTGTTTTCTATGGGATGAGGGTGAGAAGTGGTAATTCCCACTTTTTCACAAAATCTCACTAATGACCAACTTGTTTTGTGAGCCTGAGGTAATTATTAACTTTCCTACATTTCAGTCTCCTACTCAATATAATGGAGTTCAAAAACCCGCCTGAAAGCATATATATGAGGATAAAAATGAGATGATTTTTACAATGAGCTAAGTATCTGTTATTTCAGATCTTCTTAATAAGCAGTTTTTGATTTTGAATCTGAATGCTAAACACTTTCAAGGTGGTGGAGTATGTCTACAGTCAGGGAAGTTTCACTTTTAAAAAAATAATTGGTTTAAGTATGAATTAGACTTTCAACATCAGCATGGAAAGTACGATGCCCTGAACAGCTGAGATAATAGCTTTAGATTGCTGTTATATTAAATAAACAAGATATTCTATTTGAAATTATTTTCTTTGAATGCCAAAAAAAATCATTTGGTTATGGGAGAAGTGGGATTACATGTAAAGCAACCCCTGGCTTTATGCATGAATGATACTATCTGTTGCTCAGACCATAGCCTTGGAAAGAGTGCATAAAATCACGTGGACTTATAAAGTTCCACTTAGAGAATGAGGGGCCCAGCTTCATTTATGACTCTTTGAATATCAACCACCACTCCCCCCACACACACAAAAAAACCCAACTGACCTCCCTGGAGACTTGCTTTTCCCTGACTCTTCCCGTCTCTGTAAATGGCACCACCAAGCATCCAATTGCTCAAGGCAAAAATCAAGAGCTATCCTTGATTCCTCTCTCTTACATGCCCCTCATCCAATTCATCAGCAATGGGATTGATTACTCTATCTTCAAAAGGTAAAAACTGAGACACTAACTACTTCTCACTATTTCCACCACTGCCACCCTAGTTCAAGCTGTAATTACCTCTTGCCTAGATGACTGCAGTAGCCTCTCCATCTCCTTCCTCTATAGGTGCTCACACGCTGGCCTTCATAATTTCCACTCAACATCCAGAGCAATCAGGTCACCCTTACCCCACTCTTCACCCTCATTGTTTCCAAGTCCACATAAGAAACTCTTGTTTTTAAAGCCAGGTTTACAAGGTTTATATTGTCATTTTTTCTGTCCTCTTCCTCTGTTCCCTCATCTCTAGCTACACTAACGTTATTGATATTTTTGAATGTCGCCAGATCATTCCCATCTTGAGACATTTGCAATCTCTCTTCCTTCTGCCTGGAAAACTCTTTCCTGGATCTTTGCCTGATTTGCTCCTTCACTAAGTTCAGGATTCTGATCAAGGGTCCATCTATCATCCTTTCCTCTCATCCTGATTTGTTGTTCAAAGCTTCTGTCACTCCCTGGAACTGTATTATATGTTTATTTGTTCATTTTTGATTGTTTAGTTTCCCAGTGGAAATATAAGCTCTATTCAGGTGGGGACTCTATCTTATCCATCGCATCGTCCTCAAAGTATACAGTGTATTTTCAGTAAGTACTTATTAAATGACCTATTGAACTGTGTGTGTATGTGTGTGTGTGTGTACTACAGAAGAAACTACACCATGAATGGAAGGTTCTGGCAAGCACTGGGGGATGAAATGCTTTGGGCAGACATGCTTTGGGCAGCCATGAAATGCTTTGGACAGACGTGGCCAGAAGGCCATCATCATTATCATTCATGTGGCAGTTGTACTGTCACTGTGTGCTACTGGAACCAAAGCCCCATGACCAGAACAAAAGAACACAGATAACTGTGGGTCAAACACTGTTTTGCACTCTTTCATATATATTGTCTCATTAAGTTCTCACCCAACAAGACTGACATTTTTCTCATATAGGCCAGATGAGGAAAGAGAGACCTGAAAAGGTAAAATCACTTGACCAAATTCATTCAAGAAAGTGGTAGAGCCAGGATTTGAACCCAAGTTTTATGACTTCAAATCTATTGTTTTCCCCCTATTGCTTCTTTTTCCTTTTATTGAAGTATAGTTGACTTAATTAGTTTCAGGAGTACAACATAGTGATTCAATATTTTTATACATCATACACCATACAAAGTTATTATGATATTATTGACTGTATTCTCTTCTTGCTTCTACATTGCTACCAAAGTTAGGAAAGCTCATTAGGATGTAAGAGAAGAAGAGAAATAAAGAATGAAGAGGAGTCCCAGCTTTAGAGGCTTCAATTAAGCCCCATTTCTATATAAATCCACCCCTGTTGCTCCAGCATGTATTAAGTAGTCTTTCCTTTGAATGAATTTTTGATAACTTTCATTTAGCAAATAGTACATGCTTTCTCCCACTTTTACTGATGATATACACTGTCTAGTTATTAGACTGAATCGTATGAAATTGCTAATATTCTACTATTCTTGACTTACAGAAATAGCAATTCAACAATTAAAATTCAAATCTGTCTGACACAGAGTCTGTGTGCTTAACCATTTTGATATACTACATCACCTCTGACAAAGAGGCGTCAAATGCTTTGCTCTCTGTAGAAATAAGACGTTCGTGCCATGGAAATAAATATCACACACTAACTGCTACCTGGCATCCATTCTTCCCACCGTACCTAAAAACAGAGAACTGACTTTGCTCTGCTGAAGAAGCCAAGAAGTTCAGGACCACCGGTAAAGAGAGTCACTTTCCAAGGGGCAAGAATCCTTTCCTGCCTACTTCCCACTAAATACATTTGAGTAGGTCAGGACCATAGCAGGTAAACTTCACACTACACAGAAAAGCCATCAATGAATCAAAAATCAAGGAAAAATAATACAAATCCTAACGATTCCCCTAAGCTCTGTTCTTCTTTCTCAAAGTACTTATAGTAAGGAACTCACACCATTACACATGGAATTTGGTTAAGCAAGATAAACAAGTGGAAGAATTTCTGTGTACTGAGTTACTGGTGGTGTCTACTGCTTTCTCTGTAGAGCTAAGAGAGAAGCTAATTTTTCCTCTCTGGGATGATTCACTTGTGGCATCAGTCTTTTTACCTCAGAACAAGCAAATGGACTAGGTGACCTCGAAGGTTACCCCCATAAGCCCTCAAGATCTGTGCTCAAATGATAACACAAAGATAGCTGAGAGCTTCACTTGGGCTCCTCTTCTTTGGGAACTATAATTAGTGCCATTCTCTCAAGGCTGGGCAGAAGCCAGGCGTAGAAACATTCTTATTTTTAGAACACTGGAGTTGGTTGCCCATGAAAAGAATATAGACAAAAAGGGAGGAGCAGACAACGTGAAGGGCAACTTTGAACACATAGGAACACAACTCAGATGTTGATGATGAGTAACAACATCGCTGGCCATAACACAGCGACTGTGTAACTTCACATTGGCAGACTAGCTGTCTCTCCCACCTCACAGGATGCCTATGGAGGTAGAGCATTTCTGAAGACAAAAATTGAGGAATATGATTTTCTTTCTGTAGAAGGAAATCCCGTTACGTATTTGCATTATTTTGTGGGGAATGGACCATCATCTTAAAATATTATGTGTTTCAATGCCTGCTATGAGTCAGCTGAGCTGTCTTCCATTTCAAAAATGTGTCCCTGTTCCCCATCTTCTTTCACCTGCCTCTTGATTTCCACAAGATTCCAGCTGTCATTAAATCCATACACTCATTTTCACTGGTTTCTCCAGCTAAACCCACACCTGGATTATGGGAAATTCCCACCCTGGGCATTCAGATTAATTAATATTGCTTTACTGCTTCTTTCAAGTTACTTGCAAAGGTGATAATAACGCAGTTGGCTGTGAACCTCAGTAACTCGCCATCAGTTTGATGAATTTTGATTGAAAAACGCCCTTCCAGTCTTTTGCCCTAACCTACTACTGACAACACTGTCAGCTTCATACGCTGTCTCAAATCCTTATATTTTCTAAAATTTGAGTACTCATTCCAAGAGGGGCTATATATAAGTGAAAAAAATAAGATAGCATTTCAATCATAGAAACAGCGGTTACATAAATTATGACATACAGGCTCAAAGTAATGTATGCACCATCGCTAACTTATTTAACAATTATTTATTGAATCTCTGTGCCATACCCTGTGCAAATCACTAGAGCAGAGGCAAAAGAAACTGTCTCTTGGTGGAAATAGTCTAGTACATAGGGAAAAGAAGCAAAAAAAAAAAACAAAAAAAACAAAAAAAAACACATACCACAATATTTCTGCTATTGACTTACAGAAATAGCAATTTCTGTAAGTGGTATGTGGTTTTCTAATACAACATGGTAAATGTTAAAATAGAGGTGAGAATAGCATGCTTTGGAAAAATAGAGAAGGGAGCAATCAATGCAGCCAGAAAACTAGTCGTTATAGAAGCTCTTGTAGCAACTAGGATAGAGTTGTTTATTTTATTAATTTTTTAAGTTGAAGTATAGTTGATTTACAATGTTGTGTTAGTTTCTGCTGTACAGCAAAGTGAATCAGTTATACGTATACAAATATCCACTCTTTTTTAGATTTCCTTCCCATTTAGGTCACCACAGATCATTGAGTAGGGTTCCCTGTGCTATATAGTATGTTCTCCTTAGGATAGAGTCTGATGATATAATGTAAAGTGAAAAAGAATAAACTTGGATTAATACTATGGACACATTATATGTACATATGGATGAGCATTAGAAGGCAAGGAGGGAAAATGAAGTTAATGGGTTAAAGTGGTAGATTTCTAGTTGGTTTTTGCTTTGCTTTCTCTTTAATTTTTGTAATAAATGAAATTTTGGTGAGGGAGTGTTAACTAAGTAAATGGAGCCTTGGGTGAAGCATCACTTTCTAAAATGGATCTTGTCTAAGAGGCAGTGCAAAAGCAAACTGACGGACTTCCTGTAACAGGCACGTGAAGCTGATGGGTGGATCCATATTAACGTCACTGAAAAGGCCACATGTGGAACCATTGGAACTGTTTTCTCCATATATTAGTTGGACTATGTTGTCATTAGACAGGAAGTCAGCCGTAGAATCAATAATTCTCTGGATAATAGGCATTAACCACTTGACCATGGTTAATGCAAAGGATTTACTGACTAATATGAAAATTTGCGGATGATGCTAACATCTGTCCAGTTTTCTGGAGGTTAGGTTAACGTTTGAATTACAACTTAATTTACATTAATATACATTAATCTATAATGTATAATACCATACATTATGTTTGGTGATTTATTCCTCTTTTCCTTGGCCATTTCAAATGTATCCTAGGTTAGGAAATAGATTTTCTTTGCTTTTTTGGTAACTAGCATTTTGAGGCTGGATTGTGGATCATTTGAGTATTATCCTTGGTTCCTCAAGAATAATATGTCAATATTAACTCTGACTTCTTCCTCTTCAAATACTGTGTATCATTAAAAGTCCATATCAAGCTGTACTCCCATGAAATCTTTTCTGTCAATAACAAACCCTAAATGGGAGCTCTTTTTCCTTTTCTTAACCCATGTTTAAAGAGATAGGGATTAATAATTGATCATTTCTTAATATCTAAATATTTATATGTACTAGTCTTCACCACTATACTTAATTAGAAATTCCTTAAAGGGAGGTAATTTTATCTTTTATCACTCACCCTTAGTACCTAGCTTAGGGCTAAAAGCATATAAAGAGCTCAACAAATGCTTATTTAAAAAAAGATTGATTTATACTTTCACAACACACACATACATATCTGTTACTTTCAGCTCTAATGGACACAGCTTTCAAAGAACCTCTTGTATAGGGATATGTCCAGTTGAACTTTTAATCTCCCAAAGAGGAATTTAATATTCACACACATTCAGCAAGATTCCTTGCAAAACCATCAGTTATTTCTGACACATAATGGTTCTTGCTGGTTTTATACCCAATTTAATCAAATCCCAGGACAACTGGCTGCAACATCTGTAGCTGGGTGAACCACATAGGCTGCTCAAGGTCAGGCCTAATTATCCACATTTGCACTCATCTGGCAGATGTGAAAGACTTAAGATTTGCATGTGCTCATTAATTGAGGGGCAAGCTCTTCTCTGCAGAATTCAGCAAAACTCCAGCTGAAATATAATGGCATTCATTTTGAGGTAAGATTCCCAGGTCATTAAGCACTTTGAGATATGATACTCTCTCTAGTAAGAGGGAATTTGAGTCTAGATGAGCTCCAACCTGGCTCTTTCCCTAAAAGCTGTGTGACCTTGGGCAATTCCCTTACTCTTGCAGAGCCTCAGACCGCTGCCTATAACACAAAGTTGTTTTGCTAATGGATCACTAAGTACTGTCTTTGATCAGACTATGATTCACTATTATTTAATTAAATACCTAGATCTAATTTTTATTGTGCACTTACTATGTGTGAGGCAATTTATTTTTATGGGTTTGCACTGTGCACCAGGCTGAAATTGGGTTTAACCACCATGAAGATATATTTGCTAAAACAGATCTGTTTGCCTTGTCTGAAAGCTACCAATAAGCCGGTAGTTTGTTCTCTCTTTAAGATCTAATGGTTCTAAAACAAGTTGGATGCTACTTTAATGCAGTCATTTTCCAGCCACTAAGCAAGTCATTCATCCCTAAATTGTGTTCACTGGAGCAGCTGATACTCCTTTCTAAGTGTAGGTTTTCAAGGTATTTATTCTAAATAGATTTTAGGAAATGAGTTCACACAAGCTTTTTTTCTGAAGTGGACATCAGTCTATGATTTAGTCGCTATTTTAAAAATTATAATGTGTTAGTTTTCTATAATACACTTTACTTGATACCCACTGTGGTAGCTTGTCTCCAAGATGACAGCCATCAATACCTTTTTTCCCTGTACACACTTCCCTTGAAAGGGAAGGTATATTACTCTTCCTGCTTGAATCTGGGCTGGCCCAGATTCAACTACTTTGATCAACAGAACGTAGAGAAAGTGGTGCCATGTGACTTCTGAGGCTAGGTCGTACAAAACTTTTCAACTTCCACTTGAGTCTTTTGGAATGCCCACTTTGGGGAGGCCACCTGCCATATAAGAAACCCAACTGCTCTTAGACCACTATGCTGTGGGGAAGGTCCAAGCTAGCCATGTGAAGAAGCTTCATGTAGAGATGCCTGACAAGGCCTCAGCTGTTCCAGCCCAGGCACCAGTGAGGGAATCTTCAGGTGACTCCAGTCCCAACCAGCATTTGACTGCAGGTGTACAAGGACCCAAGCAAGTACTGCCCAGCTGAGGCCTATAACTACCAGTGCATGAGACAAGAATAAATTATTACTTTAAGCCACTACATTTTGGAGTGGTTTGTTACATCACACTAGATAAATAGAAAAAACACTAAGCTCAGAAGACCATAGTGGATAGAAATTTATTCCTTACTTGCCTTAAGTGCTTCAGATTCTACTAGAGGGTACAGATTAGGGTCAACCTAGAATTCTGTCTTATTTTTTAATGCTGGTTAAAATGTTGGTAGAATATAGAATTCAGGCACACTTAGGAATGCAGAATCAAGAGTCAAAAGGTCTCTTTTGAGACCAAACGCAAATATACCTAGAGGAACAAAGACATTGGGCTTTAGACCTCAGGTTCCAGATAGTGCACCTGGCTGGAAATTAAACAAACAAAACAAAACAAAAAACACCAAGACAGAGAAACTAAAATGGATTAGGAAGGCCATAACCAGAAAGCATAAACCACGTAAACTATCATGGAGAAATGCCTGGATGAGACACTGATGGAAGAGAGAAAACAATTATGCTTTGTGTGCAAGTGCAACTGGCCAGGTGACTGATGATCTGAATTCACAAACCCCTTCAGCTTAATCACAGCGTCTAATTGTGAGAGTGTATGCATGTACGTATGTCGGGGTGTGGGAGGCCTGATGTGAAGGATACTCATTGGGCTTTCTGCCCTGGAGGCAACAGATTTATGGGTGGGTGAGTTGTTTCCTCTGGGGTCTCCCTGGTGGAGACTGCCACTCAGGCTTCTGGAATGCCCTGCCAGAAGTCTTCGTCTGAAATGTTAGCAAAGTCATTGTACATGATAATGGATATCCCTAAGTCCAATGAAACAGAGGCTGTCCTAAGGCTTGTTACAGCTTGAGAGAGAGAGAGAGAGAGAGAGAGAGAGAGAGAGAGAGAGAGAGAGAGAGAGAGATACTGATTTCTAGGACTGGAGAACTCTCAAACACATGTTATTTAACATAGATATAATGGAAATTGTACATGAATGTAAGGCAGAATGGATTTTAAATGACAAAATTCTCCTCTCACTCAATATGAGATCCTCTGTCAAATCATTGTGATATCAAATAATTGTTATTACGGTACTTGATTAGCTTTTGAGGGGATTGGATTGTTTTCTAAAATCTCTTTCTTAGATATGTAACAATGATGTGATATTGATTTTACATACTTAACAGGATAAGCTCAATGAAAAGACCAGGCGTGAGCGAAAGAGAGCCTGAACACCACCAAGAATTGCTCTGGAGGGGGTCGTATTAAAGCTTGAGGGGTAGGACAGAATGACATTATTCCAAAAGCAGTGTGTGAGTCACTTTCTTTCTAACTTGTGATAGGTTTTTAACTGAAACAGCGTTATAAAGGATGGTTAGCTTTATTGGG
Source organism: Balaenoptera musculus (assembly GCF_009873245.2). Taxonomy (NCBI): domain Eukaryota; kingdom Metazoa; phylum Chordata; class Mammalia; order Artiodactyla; family Balaenopteridae; genus Balaenoptera; species Balaenoptera musculus. The sequence goes on along the minus strand of NC_045790.1, from coordinate 40,249,888 downwards.
CAGCCTTCAGTAAACAGTCTCAACGTATCATATAGGCAAACAGTGGTATTAATAGGCCTAAAAGAAGGAGAAAAAAAAAAAAAAAAAGAGAGAAGGAAGACTGGGTGTTAGCTTCCTTTTGGCTCCTTCATTATAAATTTTAAAAGTCTGAGTCAATGGGGTTTGATTAAATGCTTTAATAAAGATATCGTGGAAAATCCTTTCTTGATACATGGGACTTTTAGATGGTTCTGTGCTTATCATATGGTTAACTGGATTTGCTAGAATATAATCTCTGCGTTCTTGACACACTATTCAATCAGACAAGCATCTATTGAGCACCACCTGAAAGCCTAGCGCTGTGCTAAGTGCCATAAAGCAATAGTTCTGACATTAGTGGATGTAATAGACATATAGAATTTTAAAAAGTGGGGAAACTATCATAAAGTTGACAAGTCTTTTTTATTTTCCAAGAAAGCAGATATAAAAGAAAACAACTGCTACCTGTTCTCATAATTATTCTTCACTGCAGCCTGGTAGGAACTTTACTCAGACTCTCAATTGGAAGTCACTGCACTGTGCAGTACCTAAAATTCATATAAAACATATTCCCACCTGCCTAGTCATTTTCTCCTGACATGTCAGCTTAATTCTTAGTTGAACAGTGACTAAAATTGATGTTCCCTGAAAGACAATTCCAAATTACTTTCATAAAATATTTTAGATTGACTGATCGTTACACACAAATCAATCTTTTAAATTCTAGACCATAATCACCGTCAATGTATTTTTACACAATTTTAAAGGACGTTTCTTAACCTACTATGAAAGGTTTTCAAATTTTCTTTTAAAAAACATAGAATCCTTTCTTCAATTAAAATCTTATTCACGAAGGGCTTCCCTGGTGGCGCAGTGGTTAAGAATCTGCCTGCCAATGCAGGGGACACAGGTTCGAGCCCCTGGTCTGGGAAGATCCCACATGCCATGGAACAACTAAGCCTGTGCACCACAACTACTGAGCCCACGCTCCACAACAAGAGAAGCCACCGCAATGAGAAGCCCGTGCACCACCACGAAGAGTAGCCCCCGCTCGCTGCAACTAGAGAAAGCCCGTGTGCAGCAATGAAGACCCAACACAGCCAAAAATAAATAAATAAAATAAATTTATAAAAAAAAATCATATTCAGGAAGACCCGTATCTAAAATAGGTCAAAGTGAGCTGTTCTGATTAAGCAGTCTGCTGGGCTCCCCTTCGCAGCTTCTCCATGCCACAGTGGCCCACAAAGCACCTCCACACAACTCTCAGGGCCGCATAGAGCAGCCTTGAATGGCTCCTGATCTAACAAAGTTAGAGACTCGTAGAACTTCTAGGTCAGAAGATACCTCAGAGATGATCACAAATGACAGAATACTGAGTGAAGTAAGTCAGACAGAGAAAGACAAATATCATATGATATTGCTTATATGTGGAATCTAAAAAAAGGGTACAAATAAACTTATCAACAAAATGGAAATAGAATTACAGATGTAGAAAACAAACTTACAGTTACCAAGGGGGGAAGCAGGGGGTAGGGTGGGATAAATTGGGAGATTGGGATTGACATATTCACACTACTATATATAAAATAGATAACTAATAAGGACCTACCGTATAGCACAGGGAACTCTACTCAGTACTCTGTAATGACCTATATGGGAAAAGAATCTAAAAAAGAGTAGATATATGTATATGTATAACTGATTCACTTTGCTGTACACCTGAAACTAAGACAACATTGTAAATCAACTATACTCCAATAAAAATTTTTTTTTAAATGGCAGAATAGCAGAGCAGGAAGAGTCTTGGAGCTCAACTGGTTTACCCACCTCAATCCACAGATAAGAAAACCAAGGCCCAGAAAGGTAGCAAAATATCCCCCCCAGTGTCACATACTTTGTTACTTAGTGGCAGACACATGGCTAAAAATTAGGACTCTTTTGCTCCAGTCCAATGTTTTTCTTATCTTATTTGCAACTCTTTTGGAGGTACTATGCACAGGGAAAATGGCAGCAGCATTTGAAATGGAATTATTTAAAGTAGAGACAGCATCTAGCAGAGAAGAGGAAGCCTGAGACAGGCAGGAAAAGAATGGACAAATGGATCCCATCTCTTACTAGTTCCTCTTACGTTCAAAACAAGTAGAAGTTGAATCTTTGTCTTCAAGAGGCTTCCAATTTAGTTAGGAAAAAACAAAGAGGTAAAAAAAGAATGTTTATGACTTCTGTGATGTTCTAAGAAGACCAACTCCAAGTGATAAGAAGTCACAAAAATCTTGATAATTGATAAATTGGAAGTTACACAGATATGTGAGGAAACGTTGCTGCCCCATAATCATAGTGGTTACAAATGAAAGTTAGACCATCATCTGACAATCGAGTTTGTAAAAGCTTGGTTATTCATACACTTTGGGAGGGGGTGCTTGTTGTTTTGCAGGATGCAGAGCTGAGCTGGGGCACAGCTGGCCCACCCATCAGATTGAATATTACAATGTGAGCACCACCGACGTGGACAATCCATGAACATAGATAAATGAGTTCTGGGAGCATGTAGGCAGCTTGATGTACCAGCATTGTTTTTGTCCAACTTGAACTCACAGAGCTCAATACATATAAATTCTCTCTTCCCTATCCTCCCTTCATTCCTTTTCTTTTTCTTTCATACTTCAACTTATTTCAATATATGAGAAATAAGTTTATGTGTGTGTGTGTTTAGAATCACTAACTTGATAGAAACTCAATATTTTTTCCTAATCTTTAACAGCAATTTGTATTCAAATTTCTACTCACATTTAAGAAAATGGCATACCCATGTCTATAAAATTCATCCATTATCAAGTTGTTCTAAATTAGAAAGCACTACAACTGAGAAAGCAGAAGCAGACCTTCTAATTGTGCCAATTCATTAATTTTTCTTCTGTTAAAAGCCACTATAATAATATTAAAGAGAATTTTTCAAAGAGAAAAAAATCATTCTCATGTTTATAACTATTCCCATGTGTCCATGTTCCCATTCAATCTGTTTTTACATTCTTACATATCTTTAAAATAGTTGACATCATGATGTGTCATGTAATTTTGCTTTCTATTTTGATCACTTTGCATACTGTAAACATTTATCTATGCTGCTACCTAGTCTCTTTGTCAGGGTAGACAAAGCCAGTATACATGATGGGGAGATGGAAGGACATAAAAACTAGTGATCCTGGTTGGAACCAAGTTTCTCTCTCGTTTGAATCCCACTATATCAAACACTCAAGAAATGCAAACGTTGCTGATTTCAACGTATTTTTTTAAAAATTACCCATCTAAATAAAGGGTGAATTTGAACCCATTGCATGGGTAATTTAACCAAAAGGTAACATATTTTCTTTATAAGGACAATGAAATAACTGAATTAGCCTTCAGTATGAGAAATACGACTTGTATGATATCCATCTTGGAACACTGGAATCACTAGCTTTTTATTAAGTGAGCTTTTTGATACAGTGCATTGTTTTTAAAAAATGAAGTATTATGCAAATCAATCAATGTGATAAACCATATTAACAAATTGAAGGAGAAAAACCATATGATCATCTCAATAGATGCAGAAAAAGCTTTCGACAAAATTCAACACCCATTTATGATAAAAACCCTCCAGAAAGTAGGCATAGAGGGAACTTACCTCAACATAATAAAGGCCATATATGACAAACCCACAGCCAACATCATTTTCAATAGTGAAAAACTGAAACCATTTCCATTAAGATCAGGAACAAGACAAGGCTGCCCACTCTCACCACTATTATTCAACATAGTTTTGGAAGTGTTAGCCACAGCAATCAGAGAAGAAAAAGAAATACAAGGAATCCAAATTGAAAAAGAAGAAGTAAAGCTGTCACTGTTTGCAGATGACATGATACTATACACAGAGAATCCTAAAGATGCTACCAGAAAGCTACTAGAGCTAATCAATGAATGTGGTAAAGTAACAGGATACAAAATTAATGCACAGAAATCTCTTGCATTCCTATATACTAATGATGAAAAATCTGAAAGAGAAATTAAGGAAACACTCCCATTTACCATTGCAACAAAAAAAATAAAATACCTAGGAATAAACCTACCTAGGGAGACAAAAGACCTGTATGCAGAAAACTCTAAGACACTGATAAAAGAAATTAAAGATGATACAAACAGATGGAGAGATATACCATGTTCTTGGACTGGAAGAATCAACCTTGTAAAAATGACTATACTACGCAAAGCAATCTACAGATCAATGCAATCCCTATCAAACTACCAATGGCATTTTTCACAGAACTAGAACAAAAAAAATTCACAATTTGTATGGAAACACAAAGGACCCCGAATAGCCAAAACAATCTTGAGAAAGAAAAACAGAGCTGTAGGAATCTGGCTCCCAGACCTCAGACTATACTACAAAGCTACAGTAATCAATACAGTATGGTAGTGGCACAAAAACAGAAATATAGATCAATGGAACAGGATAGAAAGCCCGGAGATAAACCCACGCACATACGGTCACCTTATCTTTGATAAAGGAGGCAAGAATATACAGTGGAGAAAAGACAGCTTCTTCAATAAGTGGTGCTGGGAAAACTGGATAGCTACATGTAAAAGAATGAAATTAGAACACTCCCTAACACCATACACAAAAACAAAATCAAAATGGATTAAAGACCTAAATGTAAGGCCAGACACTATAAAACTCTTAGAGGAAAACATAGGCAGAACACTCTATGACATAAATCACAGCAAGATCCTTTTTGACCCACCTCCTAGAGAAATGGAAATCAAAACAAAAATAAACAAATGGGACCTAATTAAACTTAAAAGCTTTTGCACAGCAAAGGAAACCATAAACAAGACCAAAAGACAACCCTCAGAATGGGAGAAAATATTTGCAAATGAAGCAATCGGCAAAGGATTAATCTCCAAAATTTACAAGCAGCTCATGTAGCTCAATACCAAAAAAACAAACAACCCAATCCAAAAATGGGCAGAAGACCTAAATAGACATTTCTCCAAAGAAGATATACAAAGTGCCAACAAACACATGAAAGGATGCTCAACATCACTAATCATTAGAGGAATGCAAATCAAAGCTACAATGAGGTATCACCTAACACCAGTCAGAATGGCCATCATCCAAAAATCTACAAACAATAAATGCTGGAGAGGGTGTGGAGGAAAGGGAACACTCTTGCACTGTTGGTGGGAATGTAAGTTGATACAGCCACTATTGAGAACAGTATGGAGGTTCCTTAAAAAACTAAAAGTAGAACTACCATACAACCCAGCAATCCCACTACTGGGTGTATACCCTGAGAAAACCATAATTCAAAAAGAGTCATGTACCACAATGTTCATTGCAGCTCTATTTACAATAGCCAGGACATGGAAGCAACCTAAGTGTCCATCAATCAGATGAGTGGATAAAGAAGACGTGGCACATATATACAATGGAATATTACTCAGCCATAAAAAGAAATGAAATTGAATTATTTGTAGTTAGGTGGATGGACCTAGAGTCTGTCATACAGAGTGAAGTAAGTCAGAAAGAGAAAAACAAATACTGTATGCTAACACATATATATGGAATCTAAAAAAAAGAAAAAAAAATGGTTCTGAAGAACCTAGGGGCAGGACTGGAATAAAGATGCAGATATAGAGAATGGAGTTGAGGACACGGGGAGGGGGAAGGGTAAGCTGGGACGAAGTGAGAGAGTGGCATGGACATATATACACTACCAAATGTAAAACAGATAGCTAATGGGAAGCAGCTGCATAGCTCAGGGAGAGCAGCTAGGTGCTTTGTGACCACCTAGAGGGGTGGGAGGGAGACAGAAGATGGAGGAGATATGGGGATATATGTATATGTATAGCTGATTCACTTTGTTATACAGCAGAAACTAACACAACATTGTAAAGCAATTATACTCCAATAAAGATGTTAAAAAAAATAAATAAAATGCCAGACAGAATTAAAGTGTATTATTTAAATATAGCATATTTGTCAATATACAGAAGACTATTAGATCCTTAAAGGTAGGGATTTTTGTCTGATTCATTGTTCTTCTCCTCACAACTTACAGCACAGTGATATACAATTAGTATATGATCCATAAAAGTTCATTGAACTAAATTGATCTTAGCTTCAAAATAATCAGTTAGCAGGGGACATAGCTTTCTGATAAATCTAAGCCAGTTTGTAACCTAAGTTCTGACACTTATCAGATGAGTCATTAAGGGCATGTACCATTCAACTTTGTTGGTGGAATATATACGCTCAAATCTGAAAAGCTGTTACCTTGAGTTTGTGCCATTTCAGCCACGGATTAAATCAATTAACTGATTGCTAACTCCAGCAGGATTCAGACCACGTGGACTTTTACATTCCGTCGCTTTGTTTAAATTCAGTTTGAGTTTGTGCATATTTACCTTATAGAGAGTGTATATTATATAATACCCAGGTCAGAAAAGAGTTCCAAATGAAACCCGGGGCCCCTGCTGTATCCTCTCAGAGGACTGGCCCCCTGGTAACCCCTGTCTCAGTCTGTAATCGTATATTTGTATGGTTACCTGGTTATAGCATGTACCCCTCAGAGTCTGTAATGACCATGAGAGCAGAGGCTGCATCTGTTGGTATATTATTTTATCCCTAGAGTTTGGTACAGTCTCTGGTCCATAGCGCATATCCAAAAACGGCAGCTGAACAAATTACTGAAATCCAAGGGAAAACACAATTGGAGCTGAGTTTTGAAGACAGGTGAAAGAATTGATCTAGCAGCAAGATGAGAAAAGCCCACCAAGTAGGGTGAGGGCTTGAAATGGGGGTGTGGGTTCGGGTAGAAAGACTGGGGAAGATCCCTAAGGAATGCCTCTTAATACAGCAGGCGCCTCTGTGTCTTAGGAGCAGGTATGTACATAACAGGAGTTCCTTCCAGAAACAGGTCTGTGTTTTTATCTGACTTGATTTCTAAAACCATCAAGAAGCCCAATAATACTGAGTAGGCATGGACATGAGACACACCTTTGTCATGCAAGAAGAGGAAATTTCCATGATGCCCATAACTAGGCAGTGTTTCTGAAAGTGGCCAGTTACTGGTTACTGTGGCTTCCCTCCCCAGAAAAAGGAAAAACTTAACCATTTTCCCAAGAGCACATGACTCTCACCCGGATAAACTTTTTATTTCCCAAAGGGTGTGATCAGCTGAGATCATACAAATGTAATGGTCCTCAGTCAAATAGCCATGTCAGACATTTTCCACTCTTCTATAATGTTCTGTGTCCACCATGGACACTTTAGAAGTTTGGAACTTGCATAGCCATGTCACCCTTAGGTGATTTGATTACCATGTTACTTTATCCTGGTCTGGTGAGGGAATAATCACATCTTGTGCTTCCCAGCTCCTCTGAGATGATGTCAGAACAAATTGAGGGTTCCAGAATTTTCCTCAGGTTCTCCTTTTCCCTCTTCTCTCTCCCTTTCTCTTGCCAGTTCTGTTTCCCATCTCCTCTTTTCCCCATGGTTTATATCTATTTCTCCATACATCCTCAGATATGAGGTATCCAATGTCCCAAATTGGTGTACTTATTTTGTACATAGAAAGTTCAATTTTTACTTCCTCCCAAAGTTTTATTCAAAGAATATGGCTGCTCCCAAGTGTCCCACTGGGCTGTAGGCCTATACATTTTGAGTGTGTTATGTTTGGGTGATTTCTGTCTGAGATTCCTTTCAGCTACTGGGGGAAGTAAAATGGCAGCAAGTTGGATATATTTTGTATATATTTTCAATACATCATCTTTTATTTTGACTGTAGCTTTGACAGAAATGCATTTTGCAAATCCCCACCTCTCCAGGGCAGGCAAGTCAAAGAGGAGGAAAAAAAGCTTTGTGAGAAAGCATCCAAAATGCATAGATGGCCTTATCATTTTGAGATAGCCAACCTGGCCCAGTATTCCTTCTTTGTCTGATTTCTATTAAAGCTATTAAGAATGGATTCAGTAGACCGCACTTTCTGTCTATCTTCCTAGAGGTGTAAACCCCGGTGGCATCAGAATCATATGAATAGGACTGTATGTACTGATAAGCAATTATCACTGGGGTAAAAAGAAGAATGATAAGGTCTAAGACTATCACAGGGCAAAGACATAAAGATTTATTTCCAGTGTTATCAGAAGAGCTTTGCTTAGCCATGCAAAGTTCCTTCTGGGAGAAAAAAAGGAAGAGAAAAGCATAAGGGTAGATTATATTCCTTGCAAACATTTATCCATCAAAACAGGAAACTCTGAATGCAAAATTGAAACACAATCACAAAGTCAATTTTAAATGGGCGGAAAAGCCACAGAAAACATGGGCCTTCTGAGGATTAAAAGGAAGAAATCCTTATCTAAGATTAAAAAAAAAAAATACTTACCAGAGATCAAAATAGAGAGGGGCTATGAGAGAGAGGAATTGTGAGGAGATTGCTTTTACAAATGATTTGGGATTGAAATAATTTATATGGCTTGTATTCTGCCATTGAGCGCAAGACGGAAAATTTATAGAACTGTAGAAGATGGCCTGCATTAGATCAGAACTATAAAAAAATAGAACACAAGCTCAACTCCAGGGACCCAGTGAGATTTGTTGTTGTTGTTGTTAGGAAATACAAGTTGTTCACGAAATGCAATTTTAATCATGAACTTGAGGATGATGTACATGAATTCCAACAAATCAGTTTAATGACAGTATCTTTTGCCCCAATAGGCCGACAATGATTTCTCAAGGAAAGATGAAAACTCTATGAGGAAACACTTCCTACTTTGTGTTCTTTCTTAAGGGCATCCTGTCTTAAGTGAAAGTTTCAAGGCATCAGCCAGTTCAGAAGCTAACTAGCAGACCAAAGAATGCTAAAATTGTTTATCACAATCAATCTCCATGGTTCTATGCCTCAGAAATGCCTTCCACTGAAACTGAAAGCAAAGCTTAACAAATATTTAGGATTGAACAAATTTAGGGAGCCAGTGATCCTCATATACTGAGCTAGTCTCATTCATTTCATTCATTCACTCATTCATTCATTGCAACATTTATTTATTGAACACCTGATATGTGTTAAGCACTGGACTAAGTGCTGGGGATGCTGAAGTGAACAGACAGACAAGATACCTACCCTCTTGTGACTTGTCATATAGCAAACTTGAATTTCACTACTCTGCTAGTTTGCAGTTAAATTTTTTCAAAGCCAAGAACTCCTTTTTCAAACAAATTCACTTATAATGCATAGAATAACAGACTCTTATAGACAGAAGGGATATTAGAAAAAAATCTCAGATGCAGGTCATGTAGCCCAAATCCTTAACCTAAAAAAGATATGAAATCTAGAGTCCCTTGTCCTGGGTCTTATCATCTTCATCACAACGAGGCCTGAAAGCCAGGAAATGATGATATGCACAATAATAACTGAAACCTAAGAAAATGCTTTATAGAAGAATTAAAACAATTGCATTGGTAGAAGAGGTAGGCAGGAAATGCAAAAAGACAGAGCCATGCATGACAAAAGCAAAGAAATTGTCTAGTAGCAAACAGAGCCTTGAGATTACAATGTCCAAAAATGAGCGGTAAACCTGACTGCGAAGATGTCCTTTTAATTATTTTCTCTCCAAAAAGATAACCCCACTTATCTTTATTTCTGGAGCCTAAAATGGCTCTATTGAGAGTTAAAATGAAATGTCCTTGGTGGACCCTCTCTCAGTCACTAAATGCCCTTATGAATAGAACAAAATGTTGGGAAAAAAGCGATAGAAAATTATTTCTATCATTTTTACAGCTAACTTCCGACGAATTAACTCATACCTATTAAAAGTCTGTACAACTGAAACTGCCATACCTGAGAGTTGCAGAGCAATGTATAGTTTCCTAAATATTTCTTAAATATAAAAATTATCACATTTTATTTTCATAACAACTCTCTGATGGTTGGATGGACAACTACACCAATTTCTATTCTACTGATGAGAAGAACACTTAAGTCAAAAGAAATCAAGATTATAGATCAGGTTTTCTGGCTCCTGGTTTGGTCTTCCTTCCATTGTATCACAGGGCCACTCACCAGCAGCCTAATGTCCAAAAGGCTCAGCAGCTGGACTCTTTCTCTGCTTATAACATTCATGCAGCATCTTCCAAAGAGCTTGGGCAGTGAGGATGCTCAATGCATGTTTACTGAATAACCATTTTTACTTTGAAATCAGGGTCTTTTATTATATATTTTAACATTGCTCCCAGCTTATACACCTGTCTGCAAAATTACCCCACCTGCCTCTCAAGAGAGGTCTGCAAAGGTGGGCAGACTTTCTGTGAAAAGCAACAAAGTAGGGAAGAACTGAAAGTTATTATTTTGAGTTACAAACTGATGGAAAATACTAAAATTTAACCTAATTTCCTTATGGTATTTCTCAGCATTCTGGTATTTATCTGCCCTGTAACCATAACTTGTCTGCTCTTACAAAATACACATCTATCTTTCCATTTTATACATATATATGACAAATAATATGTATAATATATAATGTAACTTATGCAAATATAACCAGGAGGGCACAGTATACACCTCTCAAATCACAGAAAACATATCAAAGCTAAGTATAATTCTACTCTCACTATTTCTACTCAAATTGTACTGGAGTTTCTACCCAGGGCAATTAGGCAAGAAAAAGAAGTAAAACTTTTTGTCTAAGATATGATCTTGCATATAGAAAATCCAAGGAAGTCCACTTAAAATATTAGAGCTAATAAATGAATTCATTGAGGAGTCAGGATATCCTATCTATCTATCTATCTATCTATCTATCTATCTATCTATCTATCTATCTATCTATCTTTAGATATATATTAAAGTTATATTTATATGCATTAGCAGTGAAAATATGGAAATGAAATTAGGAAAACAATCCCATTTACAAGAGCATCAAGAAGAATATAGTACTTAGGAATACATTTAACAAAAGAAATGCAAAACTATAAAACGTTGTTGAAAGAAGTTTTAGCAGACATAAATAAATGGAAAGACACCCTACATTCATGGATTGGAAGATTTAATATTGTTAAGATGACAGTACTTTCCAAAGTGAATTACAGATTCAGTGTAATCCCTATCAAAATCACAGTTGCCTGCTTTGCAGAAATGGAAAAGTTGATCTTAAAATTCATATGGAATTACAAGGGGCACAAGTAGCCAAAACAATCTTGAAAAAGAAGAATAAAGTTTGAAGACTTCCACTTCCTGATTTAAAAGCTGACTACAAAGTAACAGCAGTCAAAACATTGTGGTACTCACATAAGGATAGACATATAGACCAATGGCATAGAATTGAGAGTCCAAAAATAAATCCTTATATCTATAGTTACTGATTTTTTGATAAGGTGCCGAGACAATACAAAGGGGAAATAATAGTTGTTTCAACAAATAATCCTGGCACAACTGGGTAGCCATATGCAAAAGTTAACTCAAATGGAAAACATAGGATTAAATCTTAACCATCCTGGGTTAAGTAAAGCCCCCTTAGATACAACACTAAAAAGCACAAGTGATGAAAATAAAAGATAAATTGTACTCCATCAACATGAAAAACTTTTGTGCCACAAACAATATCATGAAGAAAGTGAATAGGCAACCCAAAGAATGGGTGAAAACATTTGTAAATCACATGTATCTAATAAGGGACTTTAATCTAGACTACACAGAGAACTCTCATAACTCATTAATAAAAGATAACCCAATTAAAAATGGGCAAACAATTTGAATAGATACTTCAACAAGAATATGTAAAAATGACCACTATGTATATGAAAGGATGCTCAACATCATTAGCCATCAGGAAAGGCAAATCAAAACCACAACAAAATACCACTTCACACCCAGTAGGATGGCTATAATAAAAAAAGACAGACAATAAAATTTGGCAATGATGTGTAGACATAGGAGCCCACATACATAGTTGGTGGAAATATAAAATAGTGCAGATTCTTTGGAAAACAGTTTAGCAGTTCCTCAAAGAGTTACTGTGGTAACATAGATTTACCATATGCCTCAGAAATCCCATTCCTAGGTATACACTCAAGAGAAAATATATATCCACACAAAAACCTGTATGTGAATATTCGTAGTACCATTTTTCATGGTAGCCAAATGTAGAAAAGCAGAAACCCAAATGCCCATCAACTGATGAATGAATAAATAAAATGTAATATCTCTATATAAAAGATTATTTGGGGGCAATAAAAAGAGATGAAATACTGATCTATGTTACAACATGGGTAAACCTTGTAAATGTGATATAAATTAATCACAAAAGATCACATATTGCATGATTCCATTTATATAAAATGTCTACCAGTGGCAGAAAGTGAATTTGTGGCTGAAAGGAGCTAAGGCATGGGGGGAATAGGAGGATGATAGCCAAAGAGTACAGGGTTTCTTTTTGGGGTGATAAATATGTTGTAAAATTGATTGTGGTGATGACTGTATATCTCTATGAATATTCTAAAAACCACTGAGTTGTAGAACAAGAGTTGTATACTTACGTATATGTGTATTCAACAAATTTTGGCCATCAAGTTGTGCTAGTTAAAGAAAAAGTTAAGTATAACTGACTTGTAGGGAGGTCGTTTGTCTGAGTTGTGAGAACATTGAGTTAGCAACTCAGCAAAAACTTTTTTTTTTTGAGTAAAATCATTTTACATGGAAACTCATCGTTGAAAGCAGAGAAAAGCCCAGTTTCTCTGGTTCAAATGGGGGCGAAGGTTCTAGATCCCACTCATGCAGGTTTATTCCTGAGTGGGCCCCTACAACCTCAAGCAGTCAAGAAGACAGTGGACTCCATCGTGTTCCACAGAACACAGTTTAAAAGCGTTCTACGTGAGCTCAAGGACGCCTTCCAACCTCAACCATGTCTAGCATCTACCACCATAGGGCTCTAGTGCTCAGCAGGTGTGACCCATGCTTCCAGGAAAAACTGTGTGAAGATCAGGGATGTTAAATCCGTCAAATGGTCTGTGGAATGGGGGTGTGAGTAGGGAGGGATACAAGAGAATAAGGAATAAATTCAAAAGTCAAGAATCGGGTCAAATACATTTTCAGATTAGCAGTGAGGAACAAAGGCCGGATGTTTGTGGCATGAAAAAAAAATCAGCTGCTGGCACCAGAATTCTTCTGATGGAGGGAAATATGTTTGTTTAGGAAAATTCTCTTATAGGTCTTTGAGAGTAGAAGATGTGGCCCTAAAGGCATGAATATTTCGAGCAAAGGAATCAAATATTGTGCACATTGTTCTGCATTGGAGAATAGTAGGAATTTTGGAGAATGGTGGGGTGTGGGTCCACGAAAAAGAATAAGAATCCCTGACTTGGGAACATGGATGCATAGCTGAAAAGCTTTTTAAGAAGAAGAAGTTGTTTGCATTTCTGTGCTGTAAATCCCTCTCTACTGCCCCAAATCTTGACTTATGTTTGCTGCACACACACACATGCCTAGAGATTTAACAGTAGAAGGTCAGACAAATGGGTGAGGTTATATAGGTCATTTTTCCATTCTTTTGCCTTAGAAGTGATGGAATCTTATTCCATGTATATGTGGGTTAGAAGCTTTATGACCAAAGGGATTGCTGAGGTCTGTGCATTGTCATCTTGCTGGAGAGATGAAATACTCTACCTATAGTCACAAACTATGAGGGCGCCTCAGGCTAAGCCTTTCTGATCTTATTCCCAAAGAGAGAAGTGGCTTGATGAGGAGGAAGCCTCCTGTGGCAGAGAGCCAAAAAGGCAGACGGAGCAGGAACTTGGATCCAAGGCAGGTTGTGTGTACCAACAACTGCCCTGCATGTCCAGGGGACTGTGGGTCTTACCTGGCAACCCCATGCCTCTTAAGGATAGTCACACTGTCACTCATATGATTAGAGCATTATGAAATTTATTTCTTCTTCTAGGACCCAGTGGAACTTGGTGATTATTTTCATTTAAACCAGTCTTGTGTCAATACAAGCTCATCACCCTTTTTTCCAATGTGAGTTGAGTCAGAACCTCACTAAAGCAATAGGACTCCTATTATTACAGTGCAAAATAAAGCACCTTTCCTTCTCTGTCTTTTGGGTAGTGGTGGGGGGCAGCAGAGCAATAAGGCAACATGTGTAAGTTCACATATGTGTGAGTTCATTCATGTGGAGGGTGTGAAGGTGGGTAGGAGTTGGTCTCTTGTTGATGTTATGCCCTTCCTACTTCTCAGAGGACAGAGTGTTTAAAAAATGCTGGCTTACCTTGCTTTTTAGGTATGAGCAAAAGGGTTATAGATTTCTCATAATTTACCATTCAAGGGTAAAGAAAAAAAAAAAATGAAGGATTGTTAGTCAAAGTCAGGTTTTTCTAGTTTCTAGCCTTCTCTACCTGCTTTTACCAAAGTTCATTCAAGGGCAGTGAATGCAGTGTGATGCTGGTCATGTAATCGTACATGACTTAGCCGTATCTCTTGCTCTTGAAAGGATCCCTCCAAGGCAACAGCCCCTCCCTGTTGTCACCCAGCTCATCTCTTGCCAACCCCTCTAGACTGCCTGTCTAAGTCACTTTCCTCCACACGTCATTCTTCAGCAACCAATCCAGAGTTATTCTTTTAGTTCACAGCTTTCCCAAGGTCATCTTTTGCTCATGGTGGCCGCTTGCCTGGGCAACACCCAATAGTATCCTGAAGGAGCCTGCTTTCTTTTCTTGCCATTGACAATGTGCTTTTAGGGTGGTGACAGATAAGGCATTTGACTTATAGTTTTCCCTATATCTGCCTCACATTTCTGATCCTCCCCCGCCTCCTCCTCCTCCTTCATTTTTTTTTTGACTCTTCACTTTTATTCTCCCCTTCCTCCTGCCCCAAGCCTGAGTCAGGAGAAGGGCTCCCACATTGCTGATGATTGGAATTTATAATAGGAGTGGGGTGAGAAAGAAGCACCAAGGTAAAGATAATCTGCTCATCTGCTATAGTCAGAGAAAACTCTGTTGTTGTTAAACTAGTGTGGTCACTCCTTCCTTTAGCCACTCATTCAGGAATCCATCCATCCATCCATCCTCCAAACATTTAGCTTGACCCTTTAATCAGTATTTTTAGCAACTATAAAATACATCTGTCCAGAGGAATGTGGAAAAGATGGGTAGAGGGTGAGCAGAAGCTGACAACTGCTTTTCCACTAGTGTCTTAATGTCTACATTGGCTTTCCATTTTGAATCCTTGGCTCTAGCTTGCTAACAGGAAGTAGAGGCTTCCCACGAAGAAGGAATTTATGGTTCTTCTTTTGGGAAACCCAGATTTTTACTTGGAGCTGGAAATCAGTAAGTGAAAAATTATTTATTACCTTCATCCTCTTAGCATTGCAAATTGGTCCATGACAGGGTTTTAACTAGTCTTCTGATTGTTAGATATAAGGATATTTCTAGCTAAAGAATGGTGGATTCATTGCCCTTATTTTCTTTTCAATTCTTTCTTCAATTCCTAGGAAGAACTGAAACTAGTTACATTGCTAAGGTGAAGAGGTACATGCTCTGGTATTCTGCCCTGCAATTTCTGCAGTGAAGGTCGCGTGCCTTGACATCTTGCAAGCTCACATGTCAATCATCATTTCTAGCATGCACACTGCTGTGTAGGATGTGGTTACCACCCAGAAATTATAGCAAGTTAATTTAAAGGCTATATTAAATCATTCTTAAAAACACATGAACACAGTTGGTGTCCTTGAGCACTTGGAAAATTAAATTATTCTTTAGAATTAGCCTACTGAGCTAGAAGAAAATAAAGAACACTCATGAAACGGGAAAAAAGTGACAAAAATTCCAATGACGAATGGTTTTTAATTATAATTGCATAATAGTCTCTTGTTACAAGTGCCACTTAGTGCTTTGATAATTCCCACCACTGATCCGTTAGGCCCCTTCATACATGTACAGGCACCCAGAGTAGAGGACAGAAGAATATCAGAATATTATCTAACTGCACTCGAGTGCCTTGAATTAGATCAATTTAGTGGCACTCCTAACCATCCTACTATTAGCAAATGCTGGGAGAATGAGAAATGATAAGCTGCTTCTACCTAATATTCTAGTGAATAGTTTTATGCTGGGATAGAAAAGAAACAGAATATAACAAAGGTAACATTTAGTTTATGGTAATATTTTATTGTTTTACCTTCCTGATGATTATGAATGATGCTGCTACAAACATTCATGTACTAGTTTTTATGTGAACATAAGTTTTCATTTCTCTAGAATAAATTCCTAGAAATCGGATTGTTGGATCACATGGTTATTATATGTGTTGAGAAAGTCTGACTTTGAAGAATCCCCATGAGATACCATCTGTCTGCGATGGTGATTGTATTTGTTGTATGTGTTAATACTCATAGAACTATGTGTAGACGTTGAGTCCACAATTTTTTAGTGGAGAATTATTAAAAATTTTAATAATAAAAGTGCATAGGACAAGCACATGGTGAGGCAATAATGAACTGAAAATGTTAAACTAAATCAAAATCTTTACCACCAAGTCCACAAACAGCAAATCAATGAAGAGAGAAATTTGAGGTCTGATGTTTAAATAAAAAGAGTGGACCACTACCCTTTCCTCTATCTTTAAAATTCTAAGTGTTTAAGATTGTCTGGAAAATTTATATCAATAAATATTACCTGTGATGTTGGCAATTTTCAAAGCCCTAATTATATTAGGAAAAGAGTTTTTTGAAAGGACCAGAGATCACTTCCGTGAGAGGGCAGAGATACAGAACAGAGTAGTTCTGCTTTTAATAAACAGAGTAAGTCAGATTATGCATTTTCACAAATAATATGCCATTTCACAGCAATAATTATAAAACTGGAGCTATCTTTGTCCCTTTTCTACTCTCAAGAGGAGCCATCACTTAGATGATGATCCCAACTTACCTTAGACTAATGCTAGGATGAGAGATGAGATGTGAAGAAATCTTGAGCTCTTAGTTTTCATTCACTGATTTGTTCACTTAACAAATATATGTTGGATACAACTACACAGCACAAACTGAGTGTTTGGGATTCAGTGGTGAGTGAATTGGAATCTGACTTAGCAATAGAAGAAGCCAAATAATCACACAAGCATTTAAGTAGAAACTGTATTAACTATTTCAAGGAAAAATAAAAGGGACCCCCCAAAAGATGCATCAGGGATATTTTAGGGGAAAGTATCTTTTCTGAAGTTCAAAGAAGGCTTCCTTGGAGAAGTAACATTTGAACTTAATTTTGTGACTGCCGATCTACATTTCTTCATTCCAATTTCCTTTTTCCTCAGCACTCTGGCTAATATCTATGAATAATATTCTCAGGGTATTTGCTTTAGGTTCCAAATGGGACCTAAAATTATATTAAAACCTGGCAGTAGAACCAATGGTAAGGGCTTAGGTGGCACTGTGAGGAGCGGACTGGCATTACCCACAAGATTTCTGATGAAGTTCTCACCACTGCGCAATGTTTACACCAGACTATCTGAGGCACAACGTGAGATGCAAACACTCTTTTCTCCTAGGCTACTCTGGTGCTCTGAAAAAAGGGTTTAATTCTTAGATGTGTTACCTGGGAACAGAAAGAAGAACATGATGTGTATCTGACAAACATGACATTACCAGTCAGAGGCAGAAGCTCTTCTATTGAGAAATACCAGTTTCCAACTTATGAAACCTAGGGGAATTATTTTCCCCATTATCTAGCAATGGATTAGCAAACTAAAAGCTCACTATAGCTAGGGAGCATTGGGTAAAGAACTATGGGAGGAAACAGAGGAAAACTAGAACCTTGATCTGGTCCTTCATGTTACTATCTTCAGGAAAATACAAAACTCACCTATTAAACAAACTGAAGGTAATGACAAAAAATATTATAAATGATAAATAATATAATCAGACATTTAATCTGAATGCCAAAGAAATACCACATGACAAAGTAGTCAGATACATAAAAATTTAACAGGGTTTCTCGTGAAGTGGTGGAGTTATGACAGATTCCTAATGTATTCTTTTTGCTTGTCTATACTTTCAAAATTTTCTTCCATAAGCTATTTTTTCTCTAAGAATACAAAAATAATAAAAATTTTGTAAAAAATTACATTACTATGAACTTCAAGTCTTCAACTTGATTATTTCTTTGTCTGTGTCTAGTCTAGTAACAAGCCTATCAAAGGCATTCTTCATTTCTATTTTTGCTTTACAGTATCTTCTTTTGATTCTCAGAGTTTTGATTTCTCTGATTACATTACTTATTTTTGCATGTTTTCTACATTTTGCGTTAGAGCCTTTAGCATAGTTATTTTAAATTTCCTGTCTAATTCCAAAATCTTTATCATATCTGAGTCTGATTCTGACATTTGCTTTGTTTCTTCAAGACTGTGTTTCTTCTAGAGTTTTAGTATGCCTTGTAATTTTTTGTTGAAAGATGGACATGATTTATCAGGTAATAGGAACTAAGATAAATAAACTTTTACCTATCAGTTTAATTTTTATCTGGCTAGGAGTTCCACTTATATGTGAAATCTAAAAAAATGATACAAATAAACTTCTCTACAAAACAGAAACAGATGCACAGACTTCAAAAACAAATTTATGGTTACCAACGGGGAAAGGGGGGGGAGAGGGATAAATTAGGAGTTTGAGATTAACATCTACATACCTCCTCCTCCTCCTTTTTTGTCTCCTCCTTAAATTGAGCCTATGCCTTGCAGTTCTTTCAGCTGTAATCCACTAGAATTATACTGTAGCACTGTCAGTGTGGTAGTAAGGTATGTGGAGGAGAAATGCTCTACAGTCTTACGAATATATCTCAGTCTTTTAGTGAGCCTGTGTTTCTTGGCCAAGACCTTCACGTGTGTTTCTTAGCTTCCCTACCTATCCGGTGAAACAGGAAAGTTAGAGGGTGCCAGAGTCAGAGAAATGTCCTTTTCCCCTGGAGGGATAAGGCTCCGGTAAAGTCTTCTCTTAAGTGTTGATATTTGTTACAGAGACCTCTCTGGGCATATTTCACAATGGTTGGTCCTCCTCTCCCCTGCCAGAGCCAAGAGGAAATCTTCCTTGCCTCTCTTCACTATGAGAACCTGGTAAGGTTTCTGGAGGTGAAACTGACAAAGTATGGAGGTGCCCCTAAGACTGTGACCCTCAGGAATTTCTCACTCTGCAGCTAGTCTACCCCATGGCCCTAGCAATTCATCAGAATTATCATTTAAGTTTCCCTATCAGTTTATGGCTCTAGAAGCTTCTGTCCCAAGTAAGCAAATCTCAGCTATGACTCTTTGGATTCACCAGTGTTATGGGCTGAATATTTGTGTCCTCCTAAAATTTACATGTGGAAACCCTAACCCCCCATGAGATGGCATTAAGAGTGGGCCTTTGGGAGGTAATTAGGGTTAGATGCAGTCATGAAGTTGAAGCTTCTATGATGGAATTGATGTCCTTAGAAGAAGAGGAAGAGACTGGAGTGTTCTCTCTCCACCATGTGAGGATACAGCAAGAAGGCGGCCATCTGCAAACCAGAAAGTGGGCCTTCACCAGACACCAAATCTGCCAGAACCTTGATCTTAAGACTTTCCAGCCTCCAGAATTGTGAGAAATAAATATTTGTTATTTAAGTCTTTCAGTCTATGCTATTTTGTTGTAACAGCCCAAAATAGACAACTTGCCTCCTTAGGTTTCAGCGTGGCAGTTTGCCCGGCATCCTTAATTCTCTGACAGGTCCAAGGAAAGTCATTGATTTTCAGTTTGTTCAGTTTTTTCTAGTTATAAGAACAGGAATAACCATTGCCAAGCTGTTTGAATGGAAATCAGAAGTGGCCCCCTTTTATTATTATGTATAACTAGTAATACCTTTGAGCAAAACTGTATGATTTTAAGCATTGAAGTGTTTTAAGGGCTGCTGCCTACAGTTGTGAAATATGTGCTCTACACAAGGGCACCCAGCCTAGGAGGCCAGAAGGGATGGCATTTAACTTGTGCAGAGGTGCCCTGTGGGCTGACAGCTGACCCTGCTTTGCAGATTGGAAAAAGGGAGCTCCAAGCGGGGACCTGTCAATGATAGCCATCCTACAAAACTGTCCAGTGGCTCTTCCCAGCCTAGTTTGTGGGGTACATTCAGACCTACCCTTAGAATTTCTCCAACCTGATAAGGACTTGATAGAACTGGACCACCAGCACAGAGTCCTTGCAGATCCTTCACTAATTTCCAGCCTCACTCTCTGGGAAGGTCAGAGCCTCGCCTGACAATTTCTTCATCTTTATTGTGCCTCCTGCTGCCTCTTGCCTGCCTGGAGCCTGGTTGACTAACTAACATTTGAAAGCAACAAGTATGTCCCCGTGTTCTACAATCTTAGCCTGTTAATGGACTCCCTCATGGTTCTGGGAAGCCAAGTGGCGAATGTAAACTTGGGTGGAAGAGAGAAGACTTGTGCAAGGCAGCCAACGTCCCCAGTGTGGAGTCAAAGGTTGCATCTAACAGGGGGGTTTGAGCAGCATTTTCCCAGCCCTAATGATTAAATCAGGCCCTTACAAGATGGGAGGGGTTGGTGGTATAGAACCTAGTAATGATTCTGGCCCTGCACCAGCAGCGGGCAACCGTCATTTGTTTTGCTGCCTAGCGCTAGGGCAAGATCATTGTTTATTATGGCTCCAAGGCAGTAATCATTTCACATAATGTGAAGATTTTTTTTCACTCAATTTACTCTCATGCTCTGGGCTGATGAGAATAATAATGACATGTTGATTACTGGTCCCTTGACAGATGATGCTTGCAAATGCAGGTCACCACTCACTCCTACCCTTTTCCCCCTCAGACATCATAAGGTTGTGATTTGGAATCTCATTCAGTCACTACTTTCCCATCCCAAGGTTTCTGATACTGAGAAGACCAAGACAAGATATTTCTTTTAGGGGCCCCCAATTCCTGCAGTCTGCCCTTTGGGATAATTTATGCTGATTTGTTTTAAAGAGACAGACATACATAATTCATGTCCTGTGCATTGTGGCTTTTGGCCATTGAAAATACTATCTTTCTTTTGGCAGCACTTGCAGGAACTAGTTACAATAAACATTTCATACTTCAGTGGACACTCTTTTCTCAGCTAATAGGAGCCTGACTTAAATGTAGACTCCATCATGAGAGGAGTGTATTTAATGGTGAATTCAGCTGAGCCTTTTCATTCCTTCCAAAGCATAAAATGAATTTATTATCAGTATCAATAGTTGGTTTTTTTCAAAAGGAGTCAAGGTGTGAAAGGGCATGAAAGGGAAATTAAAATGAAACTCTTGGTGGTTTCATGGTTGGAGGCCAGTTGAAAACTCAAACTTAATAGCTGCTTTTGAACTAGCCAGGAGAATTTTAGGGTCAGAAAGCACACAGATTTGAAAGGAAGCGTCAGGGCTGGGCTTCCCACCCAGAAGGCAGAGGGCTGGACAAACTGGAGGCTCCTATGGGTTTCGGGAGCACTGCTAAGGATGGCTGAATTTATACCTGTGAAGATTACAGCGGCATTAAGTATAATCTACACCAGTAGAGCCAAAGCGGTCTTTTAAAAGTGCAAATCTCATCAAGCTCCTCCTCTCCCCCAGACCCTTCCCTGGGTTTTCCATTTCCCATGGCTTTGTCCCAAGGCCAACAGGCCTACGTGTTCAGGTTTCTGCTCATGTTTCATCCACAGCAAGCCTCCTCTTGCCCTTCCTAACTATGCTCTAGCTACTCAGGTCTTCTTTTACTTGTCCACGCTGCATACTTTCACCTGAAAAACTCTTGCTCTCACTACAAAATTCATCCTAAGGAAAAATTTCCTATTTACTCTGGCAAGTTCAAGTCCTTCTGTTAAATGTGCCCACGCACACTTTTGCTCCTGTAATTGTTTGATTGTTTGAAATTTTTGGTGTTTGTGTCCTTCCACTAGACTGTAAGCTCCTTAAGGGCACCTGGATTCTGATTCACAGATGTAGCCTCCTAGGGCATAATCAGCCCTCGATAAATAGTTGCTATATGAAGAAATGAATGAGGGCAATAGTTCTCAAATTTTGGGGGCATCAGGATCACCCAGGCAGCTGGTTAAAGCACAGGAGTTCTGATTCATGGGGGTGAGACCCAAGACTTTGCATTTCTAATGAGTTCCCAGATGGTGCTGGAACAACACTTCGAGAACCACACAATATTGGGAAGCCCTTCCACAAATGTGCTCTTACCATGGGGGTCCCAAGTGAGAAGATGTGCATTCTGGATCCATCTCTGCAACTAACCAGCTGGAAGGCCTTAAGCAGTCCCTGATATTTTCTTCCTAGTCAGTTAATCCTTTCGCTTCTTCCTTTGCGGTATCCCCTGTACATCTCTGTTCCTCCCCTTCTAGATGGGAACCTTCTAACCTTACCTTTGGACTATTATAACCACATTCTAATCATTTTCTTGGCCCCCGCTGCCTGCCCTATGAATCCCTCATTGACTTTATTGCCAGTTTTAAGTGCTTCAGAGACCATCATGACCATGCCCTGCCTTTATCTAAAATCTTGATGGAGATATCAGCAGTCAAGGTTTTTCACAACCTGGACTTCCTGCCCACCTGCACCAATTCAACATGAGACTCCCCATAACTTATTGCACTTACCTAATCGCCCACCTTTTCTGACAGGCTATCAGCTGCATAGAAGCAAGCACCATGCTAGTCTTGTTTAACTGACATAAACTTGACCCATATTTGTTGCATCATAAAACATTACTGAACAGAGAGGTCGCTGAATACTAGATTTTCCCTTCTGTACAAAAACAGTAATCCTAGAAAGCACTGAACTGGGGTTACTCTAAGCCAGATTTCTTCTAATCGCTTTATACATATCAGTTTATTTAATCCTTACAACAAGCATCCCCATTTGACAGATAAGAAAATCGAGGCACAGAGAAGTAATGTATCCAAGGCCTTACAAGTGGTGACTCAAGGATTCAAATCAAGAAATCCAGTTGTAGAAGTTCATGATCTGACTTACCATGCTATACTGAACAGAGGAGTAGCCCAAATGATGCCTAAAATTACATAGACTACCGAGAATATATCTGTGCCCGTTTATTGAGCTACACATAATCACTCACACACACAATTTGTTGTGTGCAGGGGGCTAAGATAGATACTAGGGAATCAAGCATGAATAGAACACAGTGAATAAGGTGAGATGCAGATGGAGTCTGACAAACCATGTTCCACCATTTTCTGAGGTATGTGACCCTGGGGAGTTACATCAGGCCCCAAGGTAACCATCAAACGCTGCACAGACAAGTACTTAGCAGATGCTTACTAGGAAGGCTCACAAAAGCTTTCAGAAACAGGACCAGCAGGCCTAGATGAGAGTGAGTATATAAAAGGCCCTCTATGTAGAGAACTCCAGCATTGTGTCTTCCTCCCTATGAAGACACCTATTTAATTCTTATTTTGTTTGATGATTTAAAAATGTCCAAAAAACAAGGCCAGTTTAAGAATCAGGTGGTAAAACAATTTTTATCTAGAGTAGTGATTTTCAAATTTTATTGTGCATTACTATCACTAGACTCTTGCAAGATTGCAAGGTCAGACCCACCAAATCATCATTTCTTGAGACTGGGATCCAGGAATCTGAATTTTAACAAGCATCCCAACTGTTCTGCTGCCTTTGATCCGTGGCCAACACATTGAGAATCACTAAGGTGTAAATTAAAAGCAGACAGGGTACTCCTCAGAGCTATTCAAAAGACAGAGAGGAGAGAGAAGATGCAAGGCTTGTTGATCTGTTTGGCAGAAGAAATGGTTAAGCTGCTTCGAAACTGAGATGCAGGTGGAGAAATTTAGCGCTCAGAGTGCCAGCACAAGGAGGAGCTATGAAAGGAACCACATTTGTAATACAAAGAAGAGTCAAAAATAAGATGAAAGAGATGGTGTTAGGAGATAGGAAAAGTGACCTGAGATAGACAAGAATAAAAGATAAATTTTAAAGGCATAGTCAAATCTTATAATAATTAGGAAATAGGTAGTAGATTGTTATTTCGATTATTGTTTCTTTAAAAACTTCTCTGGTTATTTTCCTACTTAAAATGAAAACTTTTTTCCTCCTGTTGTCTAAATAAAGTCCCCCCGCACCCCAACACACACACAGACACATACCCACATATGCATGGCTCTATAGGTTCTGCATTAATTTCATCACTGGCTGATGGGAATTGTTAGCTATTTTAGAGATTAAAGGTAACTTCCATGGGGTGCTGTGAAGATTACATCCAAAAACGTGTGGGAAGATCTTAGAACAGTTTCTGGCAAGTAGAATAAAAAAATTGTATCTATTATTATTAATTATTAATGTGTAATTATGGGACTTGGAGAGCATTTCCTGTTAGTTGGATCAAGGTTGTAAGCCAGAGAGCAAAGCTTAAAGGCACAATAGTTCCATAGTCTCTAGAGAAGCAGCAAGGTTCCTATTGAAGCAAAGTACAAATTTCCAGTGATAAGCATAAGAAAATGAATTTGGAATCCCAGAAATCAGAGAGGATGATGCAAGCCCATCAGAGAGCAGAAACCTGATGTCTAAGGAGAAGGTGTTCTGACCTGTTAAAATCTTCCTTATACTTCAGGCCATAACTCGCTGTCACTGAAGTTGCCGGTAAGGCCAAAAATTATGGGGAAGGAGTAATAGCGGTAGGTGTGAACTTGGCCACGAATGATTCATGTTCAACACAAATTGGGACATGAGAAAATGGCTTTCTTTGCATGAGGCCATTTCTAAGATCCTGAGATAGAAAGTGCATATTTATATACTTTTATCTTAATTTCCTTTTAACAAATAATGTGGACTTTTAATTAATAGACTTGATATTTACATACTGACTAATAAGTATAACACCCTGAACTAACAGACTCACTGTTATTTAAGGAACTAATTTAGAAAAAGTCTTACAAAACTCCTGAGAAATATAAAAAGCTTACTACTGCATGCAAGATGAGAAAACAAAAGGGCCCAGAGAAACTTCTCTCATTTATGAGCTAAATATCTGGCAATCACAAACGGGCAAAATGGATCGGAAACACAAAGTAAAGAAAGCATCGAGTAGCCAATGTGCATTAAGTATCTAACAGCAGACAGTAAGCGTGCAGGGAGGGTCCTGGTACCACAGTGACCCTGCAGGAATGTGCCATCACTTCAGTCTGAGGGAGTGAGTCACACACAGGTTTTTCTCTGAAGCTAATTAGTAGTATTTGAGGCACAATTCTAACGTGTTCTGACCCTACCATACATTATAAACAACAGACCAGAATGTAGTTTGAGAAGGTGGTGCTGGTAAGAACAGAAAGTGGCAGGGACTCGTCCATTAGTGATGGAAACAGACAACCTGTGAAACACAGACATGGATTCAAAATGACACTGTGAAGTTATTTAGTTACTATTTCCAAAACATTATAAATTCATGTCCTTCTTTTACAAATGTGGAAACAAAGCAGTGGACTGCAGCATTCCTTTGTTTGCACACTATACATGCTTCCTTCGCACCTGCAGAGACTGATATACATCTTGAGGTGCAGGTAGCGCCTCAACTAAGGGTTGGTAATGATGTCCCTCATTCATAGGTTAATTACTTACATAGGCGGCTAATAAGTCCCTACAATGTGCTAGGCACTCTTCTAGTGGCTGGGAATACTGCAGTGAACAAAAGAGAAAAATCCCTGTCCTTGTTTTGCTTACATTACGTTGCATGAGTGTGGAGAAATCAAAATAATTAAGATGCATAGATAGTCTGTCAGTGAAAAGTACCATGGAAAAAATCAGGGAAGGAGGAAAGGGAGTGCCAGGTGGCGAGGCAGCAGTTGTAAATGGGAGGCTAAGGAGAGCCTCATGTGAAATGATCTTCGAGGGGCTTCCCTGGTGGCACAGTGGTTAAGAATCCGCCTGCCAATGCCGGGGACACAGGTTCAAGCCCTGCTCCGGGAAGATCCCACATACCACAGAGCAACTAGGCCCGTGCGCCACAACTACTGAGCCTGCGCTCTAGAGGCCGTGCTCTGCAACAAGAGAAGCCACCGCGATGAGAAGCCTGTGCGCTTCAGTGAAGAGTAGCCCCCGCTCACTGCAACTAGAGAAAGCCCGCGTGCAGCAACGAAGACCCAACGCAGCCAAAAATAAATACATAAAATAAATTTATATTTTTTTAAAAAAGCCCCTCAATGGACAGGTTTAAAAAAAAAAATCTTTGAGCAAAGACTTGATGGGAGTGAGGCGGGGGGTGATATCTGGAGGAAGAGTATTTCTGACAGAAGGAACAGAAGATGCGAAGGCCCCATGATGGAGGCATGCCTGGACTGTTTGAGAAACAGCAGGGGGCAGTGAGAACAAGAGACGGAGCAGGGGGAGACAGTCAGCGAGATGAGCCAAATCATGAAGGTCTCCATAGGCCATGTGACCTGGCCGTAGGTGCAAAACCACTGCAGGGTTTGACGTCTTCCAAGTTCAAAGGATCACAAGAGATTCTAAGGAGGCAAGGGCAGAAACTTTAGAAGGCTACTGGAATAATGCTGATGAAAGATGATGTGGCTTGTACCAGCATGTAGAGGTGAAGGTAAGAAGTGGTCAGATTCTGAATATATAATGAGGGAGACTTGATAGGCAGTGGGAGAAGAAGAAAGGACCCAAGATTGACGCTGGGGCTGAACAACCAAAAGGATAGAAGTCATCAACATATGCTGCTTAACAGTGTAGGCAAGTATACTTTATCCACTGAAAAAGGTTCCAATTCAGAATGGATA
The DNA here is from genome assembly GCF_009873245.2 of Balaenoptera musculus. Taxonomy (NCBI): domain Eukaryota; kingdom Metazoa; phylum Chordata; class Mammalia; order Artiodactyla; family Balaenopteridae; genus Balaenoptera; species Balaenoptera musculus. The sequence continues at coordinate 40,223,063 of NC_045790.1, read as the reverse complement.
CCATAAAACTAAGTTTGGTGCTTAAAAGCCTACGGATTCAGTGAGTTGGAAAACTCTGTCACAGAATCCCTCAGTCCCCAAAGATACTGACTAGAAGAGACACTGTTGTCTTTCAAAATGAGGCCCTCCCTTCTACTGGGTCTTTCTAATTTCTATTACATTGCAATACCAAGGGTGGAGTTAAAATTCAATTTCTTAATGTGTAATAATACTAACACATGGCAGTTGACAAACCTATTTGGTCCACACAGTACAGATGAAACTGGAATCATGTTGTTCAGAGGAAATTAGGTATCATCTGGTGATTCTTTAATCCTCTCCCCACACCCCAGTGCTGCCCATGTGGTCTTAAGCATTCATGAATGGAAAAGTTGTGACCTCTTGAGAAGAACAAAATTCAACTTATATGGACTTTTCCTAAATAGGAATCATATCTTATCCACCGTTGGATTTCCAGGGCCTAACACGGGGCCTGACACGTAGGATGAACTCAATAATTATTTCTTGGTGGAATATTTAATCTGGGTTTGGGGGTAGGAGGGCCAGATGTCTATCTGAACCAATGAAAAATCTGAATCAAGATAGTTTGTTTTCCTAAGATAGATATATTCAGGTATGTTGACTTAATAAAGTTGTACCTAACAGAGGTCCTCAGGGAGCAGCCTTTAATGAAAAGATAAGAGTGACTTATAATTAGTATATCAATCATTTGCATGTGAATACATGCTCGGAAGCAATTTATTCTCTTGACTAGCTTAAATATTCCATTGCAAGTGTGTTTACCTGATTAATTTGCTTAGCAAACATTACCTTCTAGTCAGTACAAAGCTAAAGTTCGGCCCACCCTCCTGTCCTGATATGCAGAAATTCTGAATCCTGAATTTACTTGTGCATTTTTGACAAGATGCTGAACTTCCCAGGGCCATAGGGCACTTGAGAGAGAGGAGGAGAGGGAGAGAGAGAGGTTTCTTTTTGAACACAAGGATTTAAATCATACAGTCACTTCCATAGTTTTTTGATTCTGATGTTTGATTCTATGATAGTAATTAATGGAGTCTAGTTTAATGAAGCTTTATAGTGTTGGGTCAAGTTCTCCCCATATGCAAGCTTCTTCTTTGCTAATCAATGAGTCTTTAAAACGGAAAAAGCAATCACTCTTCCTGGAGGCTGAGATCCTATAGAGGTGTGATTTCTCTGATATACTGAAAACATCAGTGGTGGCCTTGTGTTAGGTTTGGGAGACACTCACTAAAGGAAACGGGATCATCCCATCATGTTTTACTTTGTTATGCATGAGTTGAGTAGTCTGTGCTTCTACACACTTCAGTAGAAGTAGATGGCTTTTGACGGAGTCAGATTGCCTGCATTGGAACCAGGGGTCTGCCATGTGCTTGCTGTGTGACCTTAGTTACTTAACCTCCCCAAAGCTCCATTTCCTCATCTATACAATGGGGACACAGCGTTCTTGTTGGGGTGGGATCATTTAAGATATTTATGACCTGCTCACGGGCGTCAGCTATGATTATTGCTTGTCCAGGGCTGCTGTGGTACATCTGGGAGAACCCTGCCAGTTCCCTCTCAGGTCTGCATCGCAGTAAACTGTCCAGAACACACACTCAGCTATCAAAGGAAAACAAATTATTACAGGGAGATATTAGCGATTCTAGTCTTAAAACTCTTGGGCAAAACCACACTTCACCATGATCCTCAGAACCCTCCTTAAAATACCTGCAATCTGGTGTGTTATTGAGGCAGCCCACAGCCGGGGAGGCGGGCAGTACCTATTAAAAGTTGTTTGGAGATTAGAACTCAGAGAACAGCTGGGTACCTTTGTTACTGGCAGGCTGCTGACTCAAAATGATGGAAAAAAAATAAAAACCTCACTGGAATGAAGAGAGAGAAAAACCGCAGAGCTGAGGGTAAAAAAAAAAAAAAAAAAACAACCAGCTCTTGGCCTTTGAAAACAGATTGCTCTGCTGTCCTGTCATGAATTAGGTGTATAGGCATTCACAGTTCCACACAGGGCCTAATCCAATTTTGGGGGGGGAAAACCAACATCAACAACATGATAAAAACCCAGGGCCAGGTGCAGGCTGTTTCCTCTTGCTGCTCTGTCGGAGGAGGCATTTGTTGCTTTATTTCTAATTACAAAAGTCCACACACTGCCCTCACTCTCTCTGCCCAGCCCCACTTCAGCCTCCGGGACGGCAGGAATGCTGACCATGGAAAGGCTCCCGCCAGGGAAGGAGAGGGAGCTGCTACCCTGTCGACGATTAAATGTGATTCACATCACTAAGTGCTCACACCTCATGATTCCAGGCACTTGACTCTGTGTGTGTGGATCCCGTTATAACTCAGGGGCAGGTCACAGAAATACCTTCCATCTCTCAGTGCCTTCAGGCACTCTCATTGGGTCTTTTTTTCTTTAATAAATTTATTTATTTATTTATGTATTTTTGGCTGCGTTGGGTCTTCGTTGCAGCGCACGGCATTTCTCTAGTTGCAGCGAGCGGGGGCTACTCTTTGTTGTGGTGCACGGGCTTCTCATCGTGGTGGCTTCCCTTGTTGCGGAGCACGGGCTCTAGGCGTGCGGGCTTCAGTAGTTGTGGCACGTGGGCTCAGTAGTTGTGGCTTGCGGGCTCTAGAGTGCAGGCTCAGTAGTTGTGGTCCACGAGCTTAGTTGCTCTGCAGCATGTGGGATCTTCCCAGACAAGGGATTGAACCTGTGTCCCCTGCATTGGCAGGCAGATTCTTAACCACTGCGCCACCAGGGAAGTCCTCATTGGGTCTTAAAGTAGCTCACCAAGGCAGGCAGAATGGAGTTTCTTAACGTCTTTTACAGGTGAAGATGCTGAGACCCAGAGTGGTCAAGCAGCCCACCCAAGGCCACAGAACTAGTGGGTGACAGACCTGGAATCCGGGGAAAAGAACCTGTAACTCACTACTGAATATACACTGACATAGGGAGATCCTGCCAGAAACACGCTCCTACAACGTCATGACGAACAAACACTGTGCCATCTGAATGCTCTACTTTGGTTAAGTCATCTAGTCTTCAGTGCCAGTGACTTGAGGGGAACAGTGTGCAGCAAAAAAAAGGTACAATTTTAAAACGAAGCCTTTCGGGCTTCCCTGGTGGTGCAGTGGTTGAGAATCTGCCTGACAATGCAGGGGACACGGGTTCAATCCCTAGTCTGGGAAGATCCCACATGCTGCAGAGCAACTAAGCTCATGAGCCACAACTACTGAGCCTGCGCGTCTGGAGCCTGTGCTCCACAACGAGAGGCCGCGATAGTGAGTGGCCCCCGCTTGCCACAACTAGAGAAAGCCCTCGCACAGAAACGAAGACCCAACACAGCTAAAATAAATAAATAAAATTTTTTTTTAAATCTATAAAACGAAGCCTTTCACCAAGCTTCACCTTCTCGTGTAAGAAAGAGATTTGAGCCTGAACGTTTCAGGAGAGAGCACTCTTGCTATCCTCATCCTTTCTCTGATTATTTGTCCAGATGAAATTCCTGCAGCTCTCCATTGAGATGAGCAACGTGCTTGAATACTAGAAAACATGGCATCGACAGAAGCCAGGACTACTGCAACCGGTAACACAAAGCCTGTCCCCTTCGGCCTTTGCTTCCTTAATCCCTTTAGTTACTCATGTGACCTCAGTTGTGTATGTGAAGATAGATGTGTCTTCACTCCCTTTGTACATGTCCATTGGGCCCAGCCCAGTGTGTTACACTAAATCGCTATTTATTCATTCCTTAAACAAAATGCTCATTGAAGAGTTTTGGAGACACTGGCAATTTTAGGAGAAGGATCTTGTATTAGGAGTCATCCAAGGCTCTTGCCCATCTGCACTGGCTCACTGCTCTGCCATACTTCTGTTAATGGTAGGCAGAAGCATAGCAGTAGGGGTGTAAGTTGCCATGTTATAATTTTAAAAGGCTCCCAGAAAGTAAATACGTCAAGATATCAATTAAGTAATTTCATCATGTAAGCAGCTCTTTGCAGGAAACTGCCCTCAGCAGGAAGCCCCTTTTCTTGTCACTTTAGCAAAGCTATGTTGTAACTAACTGTTAAACTGGGCACACACACGCTCTACTTATCTCCAGCCCGAGCACGCCTTTCAGATCTTTTAATCATACAATACCTTGCCTAACCTGTCGGTTCTTTCCATAGATCAAATAAACAGAAATGAAGAGTAAGTAATTAACAGATGACCAGATCTCTTCCCTAGCTTCCCCTTCAGTAACCTCAGGAAAAAACGGTGTGGCCAAACTGTATGAACACGATAACATCTAGAGGACGATCACAATGAGTCGATGAGGCTGCCCGCAGTGGGGCGAGGGTGACAGGTCTGACACCCCCCATCTCAATGATTAACTGAGATTACTTCCCTCTTGCCTTTAAAACTTTCATGGCCCAGCAGAATCTTCAGACGTGGTTTTTGGAGGACACTGAGTTCACCATCTCCCCAGATGGGTGGTTTCTGGTGGGACACTGAGTCTACCACCTCCCCAAATTGCCAGCATTCTGATTAAAGTCACCTTTCTCTTCTACCAACATTTCTCTCTCTCTCTCTCTCTCTCTCTCCTCTCTCTCTCTCATATTTATTTTTTGAGTGGTGAGCAGCCGGACCTGATTCAGTAACCATCATGGACTGATTTTTTTCTCCTAGTTTTTTATATTTTGAGAATGAATTCCTTTCATATTGGCAAAATCCCAACAATGACATGAAAATTTTTCAAGTGTTTCTATTCCGCCTAGGATTAATACCGTTCTGAATGAGCTTGTTTCATCTGTGAAATATTAAGAAGTGTTAAGAAATAACGAGGATCATCTGCTAAATCTATTAGGAAGAGGGCAGAAGACTTTGCTGAGTTCAATTAGTTAGAGCTTGGTGTGAATTTGGCCCAAGTCGTGTGTTTAGTCTCCTTGAAGGACGTTTGTTTAGCACATGATGATTTCACACTCCCCTCCCTCTCCCCCCCCCCCCCCGCCCCACCCCGTTCATCACTTTCCCCTGGGCACTTATGGATTCTATTCTTGTAAACACAACTTTAAATATCAGTTTTTCTCTAAAAAGGAGCAGTTCATTTTTATGAACGTCTGAAGGTCTTCCTTCTACGAGATGCCTTGGCGAGGCTTCATTTGCTCTGGAGGTCTTGGGCCCTCCCCATAGTTTAGCAGGCTCTTTCTAAGTGAATCAGCTTCATTTCCTCTGTTGCTCTACCTTAAACCTGGGAGGTGTTTGTTTCCTGGGGCCAGGGCTTGCCGGGCGTTCAGCTGCCTGCACACCACCTGCTACTCCACTCCCGGGTGTGCATTTTGTAACAACACAGCTCCTTTGCCGGTTGTTGAATAGGGAGAGGGGCAGCTGTGAAAGGGAGAAGGCTGATTATTCATTTTCTTTCCTTTGGAAATTCTGCTTTGGGATCCTGTTCCTACTTAGAATGTTTCCCCAGCAGCCCATTCCATTTAGCTCTCTTGCTAGGGAGCATTTTCTGTCAATTTTCTGAAATGTATATATTCCAGGCAGTTCGTTGGAGGTTTTGCAGAGATCCTTGTTAGCAAAGCTCAGCCTGGCTTTACTTTGTATTCCAGAAGCCTAGAATTTTAGCAACTCACAATGAACTCAATTATCCTTATGTGTCATACTCAAAGGATAGGGCTTTGCGAATCAGCCTAGAAAACAATGATAGTATCTCTTGGCCATAGAACAAACAGAGAATTGATCCCATCTCCTTGGCTTGGAGACCAAGGATTTATCTCTTGGAACAAGTTCTCAGGGAGGATAGCCAGTGACCTGACATTTTTCTCATATGAGTTCAAAAACAATATGTAAGCTAATAATTGCTATCTTCTCTTCTTCAGAACTCATTTTTCCCCCCTCTGACTTGTTTTGGCTCCAGCCTTTAAAAGCAGAACCGATCTACCATTTCAGGTGGATGAGCACAGATTAAGGGTGCAGGGTGACTGTGGCTCGCTGTGAAATGTACAGAGCTGACACCACAGTAGGGGTATGTATATTGAAAATGTATTTGTTAAGAGTTAGGAGGGTCTATATGAATGTAAAAGCTTATCATTATTGGCTTTTATATGTCCTTTTGCTTTGAATTCCTTATTATTTAAATGGAATCGAAGCAGCAAAACTACGTAACACGTGCATATACAGTACTAATATTGACTCATCAGGTATTTGATCCAATGTGGTCATTCAATATCTGTCCTTCAATTTTGAAAATTATTGTTGGAACAATGCCAAAGATAGGAATATAGTTTACTTATTTAGTAAAGTGCTTTGATTCTTAGGAAACCTCTCTGCTGAATGTCAGGAAAGAGTTAAAGAATTTAAATGAGCCCCAAAGGGATTTTCTATTGGGGAGGCAGCAATTATAAGAGAAGCCAAAGCATCACATATTAAACAAGACTATCTTGTTTTGTAGGCAAAAAGGGAAGTTTTTGAAAGGGAAAACAGACAAAGACCATGTAGAAATGGCATGCTGTTCTGAGGCAGACAATCTTCTTGTCTAATTAGCAGTTAACTAATTAGTTATTCCTTTTTACCGAAAGCAAAAGGATACAGAAGTGTCCCAGGTCATGGGAAAGAAGAGGAGCCATTAGAACAGGCTGGACACATGTGACATCCCGGGTAGAAGTAGCTTTAGCTTGGTAGCCAGATTCTTTATAGGGGCTCCTGGTTAGCCAAACTGTGGTTGTCAGGAAAACCACAAAGATTGAAGTTATCAATCTAGTTCTAGTAGACCTATGGCTGGGGGCAGAGTTTGTAATCGATGAAGGTAATAATCTTTTGGCAAAAAATGGTTTTCATTAGAAAAGTGTCCAAAGAAAAAGTGCTGCTTTGGGAAAGCTATGAAGAAAGACAAGTGAAGTGAGAATCCGTTAGCCCAAAGATTGGTGCAACCTAACCTAAACCAAGATGCCTCCTAAGTACTTAATTAGATGGAGGGAAGTGGTTCCCCTTCAGCACTGTACTGAAATAGCATGAATGGAAAAACGCAAATAGACACGTGTGTAAGATGGAAGACAAGTTAAGGGAAAAGTTCCTTAGCAACTTAGTTTAAAAAAATTCAGGAGAAGGGTGAGAAACCAGAATATTTCTAGAAAGAGGAAATGATGACTAGCTTAGTCTGGACAAGAGGTTCTAATGAAAACTTGGATCCAGAAGTTAGAAAAGTATTAATCTCTACAAATGAGGAATTGGTGTTTAAATGGGAAAGGCGTAATGCTTACTGCAAATAATTATATCAGGGCCTCTGCACACATCTTGATATATCTGTGTGTAATTCGTTCATGCTGCTGCTATGCTTATTCTAGAGGAATTCCTATTTCCAAGGTTCCAAACTCAAGCACTCCATTCAAATGGTGCTAATGCAGGAAAATGATGAGTATGGATATAACTAAATAACTACCTGGTCATGACTGCAGTCTGCTCAGGGTATGGAGGCAACTTTGAGTTGGGGCCCTACTTACATAAACACTAGATGTGTAATAAACAGCAGGCTTCTCTGACTTAGATCTATCTTAACAGGGCTGACAGGTCTTCATGGCTCCTGCCCACTAGTCTAGCTCCATCTCTTTCCATTTCTTGACTCAAACTTTATATTCCAGTAAGACTAAATTTCTTGCTATTTGATAACTTTGTACACTATTTATTTTGCCTGAAATTGATTTCTTCCAATCATTTGCCTCGTGGGTGCCTGTTCACACTTCAACAACTCAACTAATCTTTCATCTCATTTAGGAAGTCTTTCTAGAGTTCCTGGACAATATTAACTGGTCCTTCTTTTGCATGAGCTTTGTACCTTATAGGCTTAAAAAAAATTCTTGCACTTTCTTGCTATATTTTGTTTGTTATATGCTCTTTCCCTCTGTAGTCTGGGGACTCTTTGGGGTCAACAACTGTGTCTTATTCATCTTTGTGCCATGATTTCTGGCATAATGTCATAACTATCATGGCAGGGGCTCAATGAATCACCACTGAATGAGTGAATGGATATATCAGAACCCAGGAACTCAAATATGAATCACCAAATAGGGTCACCTTCAAGTCTAACAACTTTTCATGCAATATTTGCAGGACAGCCTCTTTTTAAAATTACACTTTTTATTGAAGAATAGTTGATTTACAATGTTGTGTTAGTTTCAGGTATACAGCAAAGTGATTCAGACACACATTCACACACACATATATATATATGGACACATATATATTCTTTTTCAGATTCTCTTCCCTTATAGGTTATCACAAAATATTGAGTAGAGTTCCCTGTACTAAACAGTAAGTCCTTGTTGGTTATCTATTTTATGTATAGTAGTGTATGTATGCTAATCCCACCCTCCTAATTTGTCCCTCCACCCCCCCTTTCCCCTTTGGTAACCAGGACAACTTCTACTTTCTTTTGTGTATGGGGGGCAGTTATTTTGTTAAGTGCCAGCTACTCTGAGTTCTTTACATGAATGAACTCATTTACAGTGTTACCACAACCTCATGAGGTTAGAATTACAAATATTCTCCTTTTAAGTGAGGAAACTGAGGCATGACAAGGTCAAGTAACTTTCCCAACATTAAAAACAGACAGCAGTAGCTGGACTAGGGCTGAACCATGGGGAGGAGCTTCAGAGCTGAGCTCTTAACCACCAGGCTGCTCCACCCTAATTGTGAGAGGATTGATGAGTGCAGGCTTTTCTTAGCTACTTCTGGAAAATGAGCCTGCAATTTCATTTTCTGAGATGATAAGAGGCATTTTAGCCTAAGCAACCCAACATTTATAATGAATTTAACTTGAGACCATGCCAGGACAGACATTTATCACGGTTCATTTAAGTAACTGTTCATTAAGTGGCAGGGGAAAAGGAAACCACTATGAGACCAGAAGGGGCCTCTAATGAGAAAAAGAGAGGGATGTGGGAAACCAAGAATATGAGGTATTGGGAATATATATTGTAGAAAATTGTAGAGATGCGCATATGCTCATAAGTTTTAAAAGCACTGCTTATAAAATCATAATACACGTAGCATTACAGAACCCTACTGAGGTCACAGAAAAACACTCCAACAAACAAAATCTATTTTCAAAAAACACAGATTTTTTTAACTTGTATTTTTCAAACACTGTGAAGGATATTCACAAACCACAGCAATATATTAAAGTTCCCATTTGTTTTCTGTATTCACTTCTCTGAGACACCATGGTTGCTTGCTTCCCAGCATTTTCCTTTAAATCTCTTCTGAATGAACTTCCTGAATTTCCTTTTCCTGTACCACTATTCTTCATGATTCTCTGCCATGACATCCCCAAAAAAGAGCTTGGCATTGAAAGAAGGCAAGGCAGGAGAAAGAGTTTAGGGCATAGCCAGAATCCTTTTAGCAGGCAAAGGGAAGAAGACTTCTATATATTAACAAGTGTTCCGCCCCTTCGCAGAATTAGAAACCGAGTGCAAGCTGCCTGCCAGTGGGGCTGTGCTGACTGGACACTCATGAAGTATAATTGTCTATAAATGTTTCTCAAAGGGTTAAGGCTGTGCCCTTAATTTCAAGAAATGAGGCGAACAACACAACAAATCAATAAATTTGACTACGTAATTTTAAAAGTTTTTGAAGCTCTACATAAAAAATTTAAATGTAAAGAGAAGCTCAGATTTTCATTTAGGCAAAATGCAAGAAAAAACACATTACTGCATACACATTCTAACTAATAATAGAGGCACAATTAAAGGTGGGGAGGGGCAGGGGAAGTAAAGGAAAGTTTACCAGAGGAAATGCCTTCTAGGCTAGCTTGAAGCATCGGAGGGGTGTGTGTGTGTCTCTGGGTGTGTGTGTGTGTGTGTGTGTGTGTGTGTGTGTGTGTGTTTGTCTGTGTGTGTCTGTGTCTGTGTGTGTGTGTGCGTGCCTGTGTGTGTGCGTGCCTGTGTGTGTGCGTGCCTCTGTGTGTGTGCCTCTGTGTGTTTGTGCCTTGTGTGTGTGCACATGTGTGTGCTTGTGTGTGTGTTTGTCTGTGTGTGTGTGTGTCTGTGTCTGTGCCTGTGTGTGCGTGCCTGTGTGTGTGTGTGCCTGTGTGTGTGCGTGCCTGTGTGTGTGCCTGTGTGTGTGTGTCTGTGTGTTTGTGTGTGTGTGTGTCTGTGTGTTTGTGTGTGTGCCTGTGTGTGTGCCTGTGTGTGTGCCTGTGTGTGTGTGTTTGTGTGTTTGTGTGTGTGTGTGCCTGTGTGTGTGTGTCTGTGTGTGTGTCTGTGTAAAAGTATGAGTAGGACATAATAAAAGTGGGATCGCTTACGAATCCATTGAGTACATTTAAGTCTTTAGGGCCCTGTGTGTAAACAGCCTCACATCTGGGTGGACCAGCTCTTCATCGCAGAAGAGGAAGGGATGAGAATATTTGTGAGTGCATGGCGTTTACTCTTTGAGGGAGTGAGGGCTCACTCAGTCACAGCAAATCTCAAATCCTGATGTCATTTGATCAGACACAACAATTTAGTCTTTCAATAGTCTTCTAATGAAAATTTTGGTCCCTCATAGACACAACTGCCAGGGCTCCGCTCATCTGGTGTTGGGGCCCATGAGGAGGTGTATTTCTGCTGTCTTTTCTCCCAGGAAATGCCCCCCTCTGACCCATGACCTTGTGCCTTCTGCTGAAACATCAGCTCCACGGGGTCGCAGATGTGCTCCTCTTTACACATTTGCCACACTCCCTGAAAATGGGAAGTTTATGAACACATATGCCAAGCCGGAGCCCATGTGCTCATCAGCATGAGATAAGGTGAGCGATTTTATTTTGGTCCTGGGAGATTTTTCAAAACCACTTTGCTCCATTCCTTGCATTTACAGTGTAAATCAAATGTTGAATGATTATCACTCCCTTCCTTACAAACTACATTGTGCCTTCTTTCCTGTTATTTTTTGGTTGATGTTAGCAAAATAGATTGCTTCATTAAAAGTTAGTTGTGGTCTTTTCAATTCCTCTCCAAAGAATTTATGCTAGTGCAGCAAAGGCGAACTACTAACAATCTGCCTTGAACATTATGGCTTCATGTTTGACTGGGAAGCCTTCACAACTGAAAATGAACCCGGATATCAGAAATTGAGAAACTGCTGAATTGGAAGTCTCCCAGTAATAACCCAGTGTAACTTCCTTTCCACCTTTTACTGGTTTAAAGACTGCTTGAAGTCTTCTTTTTCTTTCCTTTTTTTTGGGCAGGCATCTTATCACCTCATAAGACAGACCACTCTTAATTGTTAAACACTTTTCTTTGTATTTTAAATGAAAAAAATTCTTTCTTCCTGATAGGTTCATGGCAGTTTCTTTCTCTATTATGACACAGTGGTTTATAACCCAGCTCTTGATAATAATTCTACTGTTCTAACATTTATTTAGTCCTGCCTACCTCCAATATTGAGGCTGTTGGCTACTGCCCAGTGAGTGCCCACAATTCAATAGCTGCTTTGCCTATACTGTCTCTAAACCTTAAACAACATCCCAAGAAGTTTTATTCATCCCACTGTACTGATAAGAAAACTGAGGTTCAGAGAATCTAACCAACATTTCCTAAAACACACAGGTTAATTAGCAGAACCAGAACTTTGAACACAGGGATGCCTGGCTCCAAAATTCATGTGTTTTTTTTTTTCCCCACCACAAAATACATGCTGCTGTTTACTTGATGTACTGCCACTATGTATCAGGCACGAGTAGGGTGCTATAGCAATAAAGGGATGTCTGAAGTACATAGTGGGCTCTTGAGAAGTTATCAATTTGTCAGGAAAAACAGTCACATACTGACAGTATCTGTGGCAGGAAGACTTCATCAAGCTAAGAATCTCATTCCCTCACGAGGTGGAATCATGCCACAGCATTGCTGGTTAACATTTCCTCCTTAGAACCCAAAGTCTACATACAGTGAAATACCAAAAAGTTACCACTGTGGACAGCTGAAAAAATATCCTCTCAAAAGAATATCCAAGACCTGCTGTGTCTGAATCTAACATCTATTTCTTCATACTGCACCTCACAGTCTGGTTTCTGAGAGCTTGGAGGTAGGTGAGGCCAATATAGACTCATACCAAAGCAGCCAGAATTCTAGACTTGGGTCCAGATCAACAACCTTCCATGAGTTCACAAGGGATGGTAGAGGACAGTGGGATGGACAGATGGGCTGTTGTCTTAATGTTCAAGTTGTGCTGAATAACTAAACTGCCTGGAATTCCTCCTTATCTGTGTGCTTTGTGTCTGAAACCAACTCTGAACTGCCCTTCTTTGAGTATAAATAATAACGCTAATTGTACAGGGTGTGCTGGGTGTCTGTGTGTACATGTATGCAGTGCGTGCGTGTGTGTGTGTGTGAGACTGAGAGAGAGTAAGAGAAATTGGCTAAAATGGAAGGTCACTTTAAGAAGATTTTTTAAATCCAACCAAAATGAGCATTCATATTTTTAAAAATCTCAATTCTTTTTTTTTTTTAAAGTCTGACAAACTTATTGGTATTTTAGTAAAGACATTCATCTCAGTCGTTTCTCTCCCCCATCTTCTTTTTTTTTAAATTGGGGTATAGCTGTTTTACAATGTTGTGTTAGTTTCTACTGTACAGCGAAGTGGAGTTCCCTGTGCTATACAGCAGGCTCTCGTTAGTTATCCATTTTATACATTACTGTATATATGTTAATCCCAATCTCACAATTCATCCCACCCCCCCTTCCCCCCTTGGTGTCCATACATTTGTTCTCTACATCTGTGTCTCTATTTCTGCCTTACAAACCAGTTCATCTGTACCATTTTTCTAGATTCCACATATATGCGTTAATATACATATTTGTTTTTCTCCTTCTGCCTTACTTCACTCTGTATGACAGTCTCTGGGTCCATCCACATCTCTACAAATGACCCAATTTCATTCCTTTTTATGGTTGAGTAATATTCCATTGTATATATTTACCACATCTTCTTTATCCATTCGTCTGTCGATGGGCATTTAGGTTGCTTCCATGACCTGGCTATTGTAAATGGTGCTGCAAGGAACATTGGGGTGCATGTGTCTTTTTGAATTATGCTTTTCTCTGGGTATATGCCCAGCAGTGGGATGGCTGGGTCATATGGTAATTCTATTTTTAGTTTTTTAAGGAACCTCCATACTGTTCTCCATAGAGGCTGTATCAACTTACATTCCTACCAACAGTGCAAGAGGGTTCCTTTTTCTCCACACCCTCTCCAGCATTTATTGTTTGTAGATTTTTTGATGATGCCCATTCTAACCGGTGTGAGGTGATACCTCATTGTAGTTTTGATTTGCATTTCTCTAGTAATTAGTGATGCTGAGCATCTTTTCATGTGCCTCTTGGCCATCTGTATGTCTTCTTTGAAGAAATGTGTATTTAGGTCTTCTGCCCGTTTTTGGATTGGGTTGTTTGTTTTTTTAATATTGAGCTGCATGAGCTGTTTGTATATTTTGGAGATTAATCCTTTGTCCGTTGCTTCATTTGCAAATATTTTCTCCTATTCTGATGGTTGTCTTTTCTTGTTTATGGTTTCCTTTGCTGTGAAAAATTTTTTAAGTTTAATTAGGTCCCATTTGTTTAGTTTTGTTTTTATTTCCATTACTCCAGTAGGTGGGTCAAAAAAGATCTTGCTGTGATTTATGTCAAAGAGCGTTTTTCCTATGTTTTCCTCTAAGAGTTTTATAGTGTCCGGTCTTACATTCAGGTCTTTAATCCATTTTTTTAAAAATAAATTAATTTTATTTATTTATTTATTTTTGGCTGCATTGGGTCTTCGTTGCTGTGTGTGGGCTTTCTCTAGTTGCGGCAAGCCGGGGCTAGTCTTCATTGCAGTGCATGGGCTTCTCTTTGTGATGGCTTCTCTTGTTGCAGAGCATGGGCTCTAGGCATGTGGGCTTCAGTAGTTGTGGCTGGCGGGCTCTAGAGTGCAGGCTCAGTAGCTGTGGCGTTTGTTGCTCTGCAGCATGTGGGATCTTCCTGGACCAGGGCTCGAACTCGGGTCCCCGGCATTGACAGGGGGATTCTTAACCACTGTGCCACCAGGGAAGCCCTTTAATCCATTTTGAGTATATTTTTGTGTATGGAGTCACGGAGTGTTCTAATTTCATTCTTTTACATGTAGCTGTCCAGTTTTCCCAGCACCACTTATTGAAGAGACTGTCTTTTCTCCATTGTATATCCTTGCCTCCTTTGTCATAGATTAGTTGACCATAGGTGCGTGGGTTCATCTCTGGGCTTTCTATCTTGTTCCATTGATCTATATTTCTTCTTTTGTGCCACTACCATACTGTCTTGATTACTGTAACTTTGTAGTACAATCTGAAGTCAGGGAGTCTGATTCCTCCAGCTTTTTTTTTTTTTTTTCTCAAGATTGCTTTGGCTATTTGGGGTCTTTTGTGTCTCCATACAAATTTTAAGATTTTTTCTTTGTTCTAGTTCTGTGAAAAATACCATTGGTAATTTGATAGGGATTGCACTGAATCTGTAGATTGCTTTGGGTAGTATAGTCGTTTTGACAATATTGATTCTTCCAATTCAAGAACATGGTATATCTCTCCATTTGTTTGTGTCTTCTTTGATTTCTTTCACCAGTGTCTTACAGTTTTCTGAGTATAGGTCTTTTACCTCCTTAGGTAGGTTTTTTCCTAGGTACTTTATTCTTTTTGTTGCAATGGTGAATGGGATTGTTTCCCTAAGTTCTCTTTCTGATCTTCCATTGTTAGTGTATAGGAATGCAAGAGATTTCTGTACATTAATTTTGTATCCTGTGACTTTACCAAATTCATTGATTAGCTCTAGTAGTTTTCTGGTGGCTTCTTTTGGATTTTCTATGTACAGTATCATGTCATCTGCAAACAGTGACAGTAAAAATCTCAATTCTGATTTACTGGAACTTACAGTGCATCAATCAGGAAAAGAGAATCACAGAAGAAAAAGATAATTTAGACTTAACCTAATAAATTATCTTATATTTGGCAGCAATGATTTGGGCTCAGAGAATTTAGACATTTGCTCAAGGCCACACAAATAGTTAGTGACAGACTATAATTTATGAACTTTTTCCGTTCCATGGCACCTCACCCTACAACAAACAAGTTTGCAGTTATAATTATTGCAATATGGAAACTTTTACAGCTCCCTAATGCCTGGAGTAAGGCGTGTAAGACATAGGTGTCAACCATAAGTAAAAAGAACTGACATTTTGGAACATTCTTCTAAAACCACAAACTACTTTAGCACTATCTCCTTTGCAGTAACAGAGTCAGTGAAGTACAGTAGAAAGGAAACAGGTATTACATTCAGACAGAGCTGCGTTAGAAGCTTAGCCTTGTGACTTCTTAGTTGTTATGATTGTAGCTAATTTACCAAGCTTCTCTAAATTGTTTCTTCACTGCAAAGTGGGGAGAATAAAATTTACCTACGTACATGCTTCTAAAGGTTTAATTAAGTGTGTGAATTACCCAGCTTAGTGCTGGTACAAATGTTAGAGCCTGCCTAAGACTGGTAAAAATGGTGTATACAGATAAGACAGAATCTGCGCATTTCATATTTCCTTTTCTTCCATTTGCTTTCAGTTCAAAACTCTGAAGCACTTCCTGATAATGGCTGTTCTTCAAAGAATGAGATTAGAAAATTCACTTCATTAATACCTTTTAATCTCCAGTACATTCACCACCTATAACTTGCCCCTCGGGCTCTCCTCTACAGAAATCAATGTGCTCCTACTGAATTGTCAACTTGCATAAAACTGTCAAGGCCAATGATAGGGTTTTGGGAGAAAAAGATATGAAAAAGTCACTGGTACACTGGGAATCTGATGATGAGATATGTCTTTGACTGTCATGGGAATCTTTTTAATGACATTTTCCTGGTTTCTCTGAATTTTATAGAGATGTTAAAGAAGGTGACATAACCAAAGGCCACCATCTTTCACCCTTGAATCCTGGAATTAGTTTGTACTATGTATGAAAAGAAGCTATAAAATTCAAGGGATTTTTTTCCCCCTACACATTAAATTTCATTGTGTTCTTTATAGAAAAATTCACATCTTTAATCTATTTTTTAGTATTTTGTCCCATTTCAGAATCCCACCAGAATCTCAAGGTGATAATATACTTGTTCATTCATATTCTGCAATGAACAATATCTTATATTCTTTACTGTCCCTCACTTTCTCCCCCATGTATGTTACCTTTGTGCCCTTTCCTCTTTCTTCCATTTAACAAATATTAATGATTATGTGAATGACAATTCTGAATAATATTGAGAGGGGAAGAGAGATGAATGAAATGTTATCTCCTCTCATGTCAGTGGGGCTGGAATTGCCAGATACCTGGTTCAGTAGCACAGGGAGGGGTGAGGGGAGGAAACAGTGTAAACATTTCTAGAGAAAGCAAGTACACTTCGGGGGTCTAATGCAATGTGACTTTAGTACATTTCATAGATTGAATAAAAACTGTGCCCGGATAGCACGCATGCTCAAACTGGGGCACCCTGCCTGGCCAAGCCCCTGGTGTTAATGAGACACTCAGCACAACCTGGCTTTACCAACCAGAAAAGGAGATGCCAGTGTATGCCCTCCGGGCATTTGAAGCTGGCACTTATTTTCAAATTTCCTTCCTGCCTGGCAGAGGAAACACTTTCTCAGACACATGATAAAACTGCAGCATGGTGTGGGATAACGAGGCTCTGGCAGGGACTATTTCAGAGAACTGTTGTGCTCACCAGCTGCATTGACTGTGTGCCCTCAACACACACACACACACACACACACACACACACACACACACACATCACTCAAGAGCACTGATGACCTCTTTTTACCCCACAATGAAGAAGAATTTTCATCTGACATGGCTCACCCAAGAGAAATTTGTCAAGTGATATATAGTATGTAAGAGGAATGTGGTTGAGGGTAGGGGGTTGGGGGATTGGAGACTGGAACCAAAATCATACAAATGCATATTTGCTTAATACTATTAGAAAAAGAACTCTTCCTTGCTCAAAACTCAGAAAGTGCAGGGAATCCTATTCCATTTTAAAAAACGTTTCTTTATGAAAACTTTCAAACATATACAAAAGAATGGGAAAACGAAACCCCAAGTACCCATCACCTAGCTTCAACAATGATCAAATTATGGCCAATTTCATTCCCTCTATCCTCCCCACCTCCACCCAATCCTCTACAACTGATTCTATTTGTTGTCGTTACATTGTGTGTGTATCAGGATTCACCTAAGGCTATTACATTGCAATTGGTTGTTGATACATATTTTAGTTTTCTTTTAATCTATAAGTTTTCCCCATCTGGTTTGAAGTAGCCTTTGAATTCTAAACTCCAGATCCTTGTACTAGGAGGTGCAGATCTGCCTTTAAAACAACCTGTGGCAACTTAAATGTCTAAATATGGAGGAATGGTTAAATAAATAGTGGTGTATGCATTTGGTTAACTATTGTGCACAATGTGGTTGAAAGAATGCCCTCTCTGTGAAACCTAGGGCAAGGCTTATTTTTGAGCCTCAATGTATCTATTTGTAAAATGAGAATAAAGGATTAAATAAATTAAACTCAAGGATTAAATAAAGTACATACATCTCCAATCACAGTGCTCATTACATAATACCAGAGCATACAGGGGTGGTTTGATATCATTTTAATATATATAATACTTATACATTTTTAATGGACATATTTTATTTCCCCCTAAAATCATGTTAGGCTGCAGCTGAGCAATGAGGTTGGTGCTTCAGGGAAGCAGAGAATGGGGACTGCCTCATACATCATGGCATCATGGGTCAGTCTTAAGTCTCACAACAGACTTTCCTAAGAACAATGACAATCTGAAAGCCAGGTTTGTGGAGCGACAGCAAGGGTTTCTAAATTTTAAAGTTACCTTTCCTTCATATCAAGAGTTTGGCCTTACCAAAGTGTTCTCTGTTTGGTTTGGTTTCATTTTTTTAAGTGTACATAAAACACAAAATAGTATGGTATGGTAGTTCTAACCAGACAGGAAGAGGAAAGAACTGTTCTATCTGTGCTGACACAGGGGAGAATTCAAACAAGAAGGGAGAAGAATTTGGGGAAGAAGGTGGGAAGCTCATGTGTCTTGACTTCTCTGAGGCAGGTATTTTAAGGGTGAAGAGACTCTTCCATAAGTTGAAGAGAAAGTTGAAAGTATCTGTTGCCTTTTCTCCATTTGAAAGAATCTCACCTCAACTAAGGATGGCACCCCAAGTAATGCAGGAGAGATGGTGTAAAACTGACTGATGAATATGGCTAGATAGATGACCTTAAAACAGTTCTGACTCCCTCCGAATACTGCATGTGCATCCCTTCTGGGGGACCCAATGTCTCAACTGGCTCAGGAGAGTGAATGTGGGGTTTCTGAGAAGGCCAGTGAACCAGCAGAAGCTGGGCATTGGAATAAATGGAAACCCCTGAGACCTCTCCCCTCATCACCATGGTCTCAATAAGCCATTCACCTACCCACTCCACCCCACCCCCCAAAATCCCCACCCAGATGCCACCTTGTAAAGAAGACGAGGGACAGAAATCTGAAACACTGAGCATTTTTCTGCAATAAACTCAATTGAACTTACTATTTCATAGATACAGACTGTTTAGCTGGAGAAGACTAAGCTATCATTAATTGCCAACTTTTCCAATTACCTATTAGGTTGATGAGAAAGATCAAGTTAGCTCCAGAAATTTAAAACTCTGTATTCTCTCTGCACATGTGAGTGTATCATGTAATCTGATGCCCTAATCTACAATGAAAAGGGAAAAAAGCAGAACGCAAAGTATGATTATAACCATGTAAAACGAAGCTTTAGAAAACGGGAGAAAAGATCGAGAGTCATTACAAATGTAATCTGTATAAATGTAAATTTGTCCAAATTACAAAATGTAAATAGTTGTTGTGTTTGGTTTGGGCAGCCTTGGGTTCTAGTCTTCTCTGTTTTATTTAATCATAATACTTTGATTTTGTATGAAAAACATATTTTGAAACTTGGAGAACTTATTACCTTAAACACATTATATTTAATAAGCAATGACTGAGCACTAACGTTTCACAGGCATTGCACTAATCACCATGGAAAATACAAAGATGGATGAGGTATGGTCCCAATGCCAAAGGAACTCACAGCATGGTGGAAGAAACAGATGGATAAGTGGCAAAGGGAATTCAACATCTACTGTTTCCCAGCTCTAAGAAATTTAGTTTTTCCCATCTACTCCAAACCACCTCCAGAGGACTTCAATTCAGTTTGATGATGAAAACAAAAGCATGAAACTAGTATGATAATTTGCATTTACATATCTATCCTTGGAAAAAAAATACACATATAATGAGGGTATGCCATGCCTTTACTAGTGGATACAGCTTGCTGTGCACGTATGAGAGACCTCCAACCATTTACTGGGACACCTTGAAGTTTAGCTGCAACACTGTTTCACGGTTGACATCATGAAGCCATCTATTGGAGGAAACCACTTTATAATGAGGTCCCTTTGTTATTTCAACAATGAACTTCCCTTAGATGTAGTACACGATTAGTATCACATTAACTGATATAAAAGTGTACTGCATGACAAATAGTAAGAAGAGTTAAACTTCAGAGTTTGAAGAAACATTAGACTTTATCTAGGTTAGTAGTTTTCAAATTTTAGAAAGCATCAGGGACCACCTGGATGGCTAGTTAAAACACAGACTGCTGCCTCATCTTAGTTCTGATTCGTTAGTCTGGGGTGGGGTCCTCTAATTTGCATTTCTAACAACTGTGGTTTCTGGCTGATTCTACAGTTGTTGGACTTGTACTTTAAAAACCATTAATCTACATCAATTTCTTTTGCAATTTAGGAATCACTTTTCTGTAACCTTTGGTCTCTGCTCAAATAATTCATTGAATGAGGCACTCACTAAATTGCAAGGAAGCCAGTTTCCCTGTTGGACAGGCTAATTCTATAAGAATTTACTGGAGTCAAAATATGTTTCCTTGAAACTTTTGTTCACCACATGTCTATTCCTTTCTGCTCTAAACAACTCTTCAGATGTCTTCTCTTAACCAAGCTGCAAGTTCCCATCCTTCAACCATTTATTCTACATAATTCCTCTTTATCTACCATGTTATCATCCCCTGCTGAAACTCCCAGTTATAAAGACCACTCTCAAAACAGGGGGCTGAGAACACAGCATTCTAGATACTGATCCACTGTTACTAACCCCTTCCATAAGCTGATGTCATATATCCATTAACAAAGAACTGGGTTTTATTACTTTGTTTAAGGCAATCATGCCACTTTAGTAGTTGATACTCCATAGAAGGTCTGAACTCTTTCACATTCTGAACAGATACTGACCTTTCTCTTCTTATCCACTTGAAATAAGAATTTTGCTTTTATTCTGGCTAAACTTCATTATCTTATTAGCTCATAATTCCAGTTTACCAAGTATAGGATGGTGGTTAAGAACAAGGCCTTTGAAGTCAGAGAGTCCTGGGTGCAAAACATAGCTCTACCGTTTAACAGCCATGTGGCCATGGACAAATTACGCGACCAGCATAAACGTCGGCTTCCTCACAGGCATTATGGTGATAACAGTAGCTACCTTACAGAGGTATTTCATGAGATAATATATACAAAGTGTTTAGCATAGTGTCTGGTACATATTACGTGCTTAGTAATAGTTAGCCATTATTATTTTATTAAAAGCAGTCTAAAACACTAAGGTTTATGCTGTACAAAGTAAGAGCAAAAGTCTTTTACAGAAACCTACAAACCCTTATTAGAAGTTTTCAAAAAATTAAAATAGACAGTTATAGTTTTTGCCTCAGTGAGACTGGAAATCATAAATCTATCTGTTCACTCCAAGGATATTTACAGACTTAGCACAATTTCAATCAAAATGGCAATATGGGGCTTCCCTGGTGGCGCAGTGGTTAAGAATCCCCCTGCCAATTCAGGGGACACGGGTTCGAGCCCTGGTCCGGGAAGATCCCACATGCCATGGAGCAGCTAAGCCCGTGCGCCACAACTACTGTGCCTGTGCTCCGCAACAAGAGAAGCCACTGCAATGAGAAGCCCATGCACCACAACAAAGAGTAGCCCTCGCTCGCTGCAACGAAGACCCAATGCAGCCAAAAATAAATAAAATAAATAAATTAAAAAAATGGCAATATGATTTTTTAAATTGCAACAAAATTTGCATGAAAAATATGAGAAAAGGCAAAACTCTGATAGACAATCCTAACAGGAGAAAAGAGAAAGAAATCTAGCCATATCAGACATTAAACTTATACAAAAGTATTAGAACTTAAAG
This sequence comes from Balaenoptera musculus, assembly GCF_009873245.2. Lineage (NCBI taxonomy): Eukaryota > Metazoa > Chordata > Mammalia > Artiodactyla > Balaenopteridae > Balaenoptera > Balaenoptera musculus. The sequence continues at coordinate 40,201,737 of NC_045790.1, read as the reverse complement.
CTGTGGTATTGACATAAACACAGAAAGGCACACCAACAGGAAAAGGTGGAAACATTAGAAACAAACCCAAAACTATGTGGAAAGCTAAGTCAGTTTTCCCAAATAGAGGGACAAAGAAGGCTTATTTAATAAGTTGTATTAAGATAAAATAGGACAATTTAGAAAACCAAAGTGTTAGAGCTACACCTTACACAATACAAGAATCCACTGAGGAAATGCAGAGGGATGTGTTGCCACTACTGAATATACAGAAACTGGAAGCCTCTGTAAGTGAAAATGTTGTAAATTAAATTTTGTCCTATAAAAACAACTGATTCAGAAAAATATTTGTACTGAAAACATCAGGTAAATTAACATTTGTAATATATGAAGAGTTCATTCCAATTCAGAAGGAAAACCTCAAAACCTAAAAATCGAATAAGCCATGACATTAACACAAAAATTACATAGAGAAATATCAGTAATAAAGAAATACAGGGGAAAAGACCATTCTTAATGGAGCCTGGAGATACCTTTAATCACCTATTTAAGTAGCTAATAAATTTAAAAAATGGTACCCATTGCTGGTTAAAGTTTAAGGAATCTGTTGTTTTCACTTATTTATAATGATCATTTCAATTGATACATTCTTTTTGGAAGGCAATATATTAAGAATAATAAAGATGGATATACTCTGATCCAAATTTTAGACTCCAGAATTTCTCCTAATGGCATAATTCAACAGAAACAAAAACCTATGCACAGAATAGCTATCTATGATTCCAAAAGAGTGAAAAAAAAGCATAAACATCCAAGATTACAGGAATAGATAATAAAATCAATTCAGCAAAATATTATATAGTAATTAAAATAATTATGAAGAATATATAGACATGTTTAAAACACCATCATTAATGAAAATAGCTCGTGCATGCATTTTTCTTTTTGCATTTTACATGCCCACAGGATGTGTTTTATCCTGAGTGTAACAAAGTAAATGCAGCGGTCTGTAAAATGAAAAAAGGACTAACAGTACTAGAGGAGAATTATTTTAATTTTAAATCATTATTTATTAGAGCACTATTCTTGAAAAGTTTTACATTCTGTTTTAGGTGTTATGATGGGCCTAGGACTGCTGATAGAATTGTCAGCCACCCCAAGAAGCAGGCTGGACCAGCTTCAGTTCCTCTCAGGACTGAGGAAGAATTTGAAAAGTTCCTTAGTGATAAAGATGCTTCTGTAGTGGGTTTTTTCAAGGATTTATTCAGTGAAGCTCACTCTGAGTTTCTAAAAGCAGCCAGCAACTTGAGAGATAACTACCGATTTGCACACACCAATGTTGAGTCTCTGGTGAACAAGTATGATGATGATGGAGAGGGTATCACCTTGTTTTGTCCTTCACATCTGATGAACAAGTTTGAGGACAAGACTGTGGCATATACAGAACAGATGGGGCCGAGACTAGCAGTAAGAAGGACTGTTAGTGGGCTGCTCTAATAGTTCTGGAGAGGATGCTGAAGGCCTAATATAGGAATGGAAATGAATGAAAGGTTGGAGAAATATTCCGCAGGTATAACGGGTAGGGCTTTGTGATTATTTAGAGATGAGAGGAAAAGGAGAGGAAAGTGAGGCGTCAAGTTCATTAACTAGTTTTCTGGTTATGGGTAGTTGAGTGAATGGTAGTACAGCAACTAAAATTAGAAATGAAAAGAAGGAACAGGTTGGGGGACGATGATGAATTATTAGGTACCCACATGCGCCAGGCACTGCTGAGTCCTGAGGTTACAAAGACGAATAAGACACGGCCCCTCTCTGTAAGAAGCTCACATACTGGTAGGAAAGACATAAAAATGAAGACGAATAAAATACAGATTGTTTGTATAAAGTCACCTATCTGGATTCTTAATAAAAACCATTAAATATCTAATCATGAGGAAATAATCAGACAAATCCCAATTAGGAGATATTCTGCAAAGACAATCTGACTCTTCACAAGTAATATTGTGAAAGATTTTTAAAAAGTGAGTTCAGTGTTGAAGGACAATAAATATGCATGACAACTAAATGCAATGTATGATCATTGGTTGGATACTAATAAGAATAGTTCAAAGGACATTAATATGATAACTGGGAAATTTTGATTATGAAACACAAATCAAATAGTACTATCATATCACTGTTAAATGTCTTAGGTATACTAATGCTATTGTGGTTATGTAGAACAGAGTTCTAGGTATTCAGACATAGATGCTGAGATAGTTAAATAGTTAGGGTAATATGCCATGATGCCTGTAACTTATTTACAAATATGTATGTTATTTGTATACATGTATATTTATACATATAGATATATGAATACATGTATATTTCATATATATAGATATTATGACTATATATAGAGAGAGCACATGTGTGAATGTGGCAAAATGTTCAGATTTGGTGATTTTATATTCATTTTATTATTCTTTCTTCCTTCAACTAAAATCACCAAATTTGAACATTTGTATACTATCATATCAGTAACAAGTGTAGGAGAAATATAAGAAGATGAAACAGAGATTTTTAGTTAAACCCTTCCTCCAAGATTTTCTCCACGGTTCTATTTTCCTACACATGATACTTTGTGAAAACCTTTACTTTGCAAGAGTTCTGGCTTTGACAGTTAGGTGAGCCACATTCCAGGGTATCATGGAAACAGACACCATTGATGTCATAACTCTGCACAATCAGCCAGTGTAGCTTTCGTTTTCTCCAATGGGAAGACTGAGCCCATAAGAAAGGATATACTCAGACACATTACTGGGACAGTTTCATAAGACATATGACAAAACCTCAGTCTCCTGCAGAAAATTTAATCCATTTTCAAAATGTCACTCTACAGCATTCTACATCCTGAAATCTTGTCTACTGAGTAGATTTTTCCTGTCTCCCATTAATTCTGGAAACAATCCTAGCAAGTTCCATTTACTGAATACGTCTATGCACCAAGTACTATGGCTGGTATTTCACATATATGATATTCATTTATCCAAAATGTATTTATGAAGTCAATACTATGGGCCAGTCACTATTCTAGGCACTGGAGACATAGCACTGAACAAAACAGATATAAACCTCTGCCTCTTGGAGCTGAATACATCTCAATGATCTCATTCAAACATCATTAATGATTTCATTTAATCTTCACAATAAATCTGAAAGGGAGCTTTGGTAAGATTTCAAACCTTGCCTAATGTTATAGTTGAATTCCAACTATACTCTTTCAAATTCCAAGGTACCATTTTTCTTCCATATCATCCTTCTTCTTTCCAATAACTCAGCATCACTGGAATTTGAAGAACTTGCAAGGTGATGTACTTAAACAAAGATCTGATCAAGAACAAAGATGTACTTTTCACAGAACCCAAGTTAATAAAAAATAGGATACACAGTCCATCTAAAATTATGCAAGAGAGTCTGGGGGACAAAGTTTGCACAGCAAAGTGTTGGAATTTCTTATATCTAACAATAAGCATATAATATTCAAAATCACAATTGCCCTGGGCACTGCAGGCATTCCCTCAAATTCCGTGTGTCCTCTCTCTCACTATACAGTTAGGGTTGTCTCTTGCACTGTGCTCTCTGAGCTCCTATCACTTTGATATGCTAAGCAGCTTTGCATCAGCAGGGGTGAATTGGGCCCAGCCAGTGTTCCCGATTTAAATTTTAATTCATTAAAGAAGCATGCAGTTAGTTCTCTGTAGTGAATTGAGCAATAAAAGTATGAATTCTGAAAAAGACAGCCCCAGTTTATTCCTTTGGCAACTTGATCTTTGACAAAGTTGGAAAGTGCTGCAAGTTTGAGAGCTGCTTAATAATGAAAGCGACAATAATCCTGGAGAATGGAAATGTAAAGTCCTAATGCCAGCAATTAGAAGTAATGACTAGTTTATTAGGCTATCATTTGAGCAACATTATTTCCACTTCGACACAAAGCACATTGCTCACATCTCATACATAGGAGTCAGTATCCACCGTAGGGAATTTGGGGGCTTCCAAGAAGAGCTTAGTTCTGGGACCTCTGGTTCTCACTGTTAAGCACATCAATTCCCAAGATACTCCAGGACTGGCTTTAACACCATCTGTCAGAGAGAGCGTGATACAGCCCAGGAAGTCCTTTACCAATCACAATAGCAGACATCTAATTTTATGTGAACTTATGGCATGCATCATCAAGGATGGGACTGAGAAATTAAAGCTCTTTTCAGCTATAAAGAGCCTAAGCTATTCACTCCCAAGCTTTCTGACAGGAAGGGCCTTACAATTACAGATAATGAATTAAAGCCCAAGGAGGCCAAGATAAGTGGGAGAGAAGTGACATCTATTAGTTCTCAAATGCATGAAATCTGGCATGAAAGGGTTTCCTCAGAGGAAAACACCAATTATATGACAATTTTAATGTGAAAGTGATTTGCGCTTGCAAGAGCTAGATAATTGATACCACAGTTTACTTGTTGTATGCGTGCATAAACAAACATCTGTATTCATATAAATTCAATTCAACAGATATTTATTAAGCATCTACTACATGCTTGGCAGTATGTAGAAAATGGGGATGAAATGGTAACTATTACAGGTATGCTTCCTGTTCTCATGAAACGTATAGTCCAGAGAGGAATACAGAGCAATACATAAGCAAGACCATGTGATAAGGCCTAGAGAGACGAAATGTAAGGTGTAATGGGAGTCACAGGGAGGCTTCCTAACTCGATGTGGAGTCAGGAAAGATTTAGCAGAGCAAATGGTATCTACACTAAGTCCAAGAGAAGGGACAGGAATTAGACGAGAGAGAGGGGGAGAGAGTGGATCCGGCAGTAGCAACAGCATAGGCAAAGAGAAGGTGAAAAACTCTGGGGGGGGGGTTGCTGGCAGTTGAGTACGGCTGGATCTCAGGGTGCAAGGAGAGATCAAAACAGATAAAACTGGAACGCTAAGGAGAAGCAAGGTGATAAATGATGGCCGAGCAAACATTGGCTTTTGTGAGCATATCTTTTCTAAGAATTTTAATTGTATACAGTTTAATATATATTTATATATCTGTATTTATATCAAAATTAATAGCATAGAAACCAAATCTGGTCAAACTTTTAAAGAAGTACTAATCCCAACTTCAAAGAGTCTAAAGCCTCACCGGATGGTGTTAAGTTCTGAGTTCCTTCTGGAGATAACATAGTTTGCTGCAGTTCTGGCAATATTTACCATCAAGGTATTGTGGGTCAGGGGTTGCCAATGATTAGACTAGTGGTTCTCAACTCTGGCTGTAAATTAGGATCACCTGGAGAATTTAAAAGTAAACTGCTGTCCAGGTCTCACCCTGAGATTTTGAATTAATAGGTCTATATTAGGATTGGATATTGGTATTTTTAAAGAACAGAGATGTAAATGCCAAAGGCAGGGAAGAATCTGAGCTACTCTCGACTTTCAGAGCTGATTATATCTTCTCAGCTAGACCATGGGCTGCTTGCAACTGGGGACTATGGTTCCTGATTTTTTATTATAATTATTGTTATTGTTATTATTTTTTCAACACCTAGCTGCAGAACAAATATTCAATAAAATATAAACAACTATTGATGAACAATAGCCATGGGGGAGAAAGGAAGGGCAAGTACTATACAGTCTGTGTTTAATATCAGTTACCAGTTGATGAGGGTCTACTCTATGTCCTTCTGTAACTCCAGCACTTAGCACAAGATGTGTCACAATGTAGGTGCTTAATAAATATATATGGAATGGATAAGTTAATTTCTGTTGCAAGGATGAAGAAAATGAAGCTCAAAGCTTCTTATTTGGGGGTCAAATAATCACATCCTTCAAGACAAAGCTGATCACACTCAACTGACTCTTTCTATCACACCATGTTCATGAGATTTATTCAGGGCACTCTACGGGCAACAACCCTCTTAGATATCTTGCTTTCAGAGTCATGGGGAATGTCTGACCCATTTGCCGCTTTGCTGAAAACTTTATCCTCTCTACTAGCCAATGGCACCACTCAAAAATGTCTCCTCATTACAGACACCTCTCAGTCCACCTTCTCCCACTGACCCAGCACTCTGCTGGGGGTTGCGGGGGGAAGGGGGTGGGGGACAGCTTGTAGCCCAGGTGACAGAAACAAAATCCTGGGAGTGGATTTGCTGATGTAATGGAGCTGCGCGGAAGTGTGATGTGGGAGTGGGACTCGGGTGAGAGATGAGGGGGAGCCTGTAATAGAACTCAAGGTGTTCATGCTAGAGAGTCACTGGGAACCCTGGCCCTTCCTGTACTTATCATCAGGGTAGCAAGAGAAATGTTGACCACAAGAAAAGAAGGAGGGCCAGACAGACAAATTCGTAGAGGACCAGGAACCTTCTCTCACTTTCTTTTACTTTCACTTAGTTGAGCCAGAGGAGCTATAGTTACATCTTAGTCTTTTCTTGTGACTTGGCATTTCTGTTGGTTTGGCTATTTTTAACACTATTACTTAGAGACTACGGAGGGTGTAGTTCATAAATGAGGCAGACATTTGATAAGACCTGCCTTGGTTTCCAAGTGTTATTGCCACACCTGCATACATATATAGAAGCTTCTTCCTATCTACACCTTAACTAACATAGTATCTATTGTGGGTTTTAGAAAATTAATATATGTTATATTTATTGGCTGAAATGTGAAGCTCCACAATCTAGGTTTATCAGAATTTTAGAAATAAGAAACTTAAAACTTTTCTATCACCCCCTCTTTTCTTCCTACCTCTAAAATAAAATAAAGCAAGGAACAGGCATTAATTTGAGTTTGTCTTTCCTTGTGAACAGGTTTTATGTTCTATAAACTAATTTACTAAAAATTATAGTAAATAGTTTTAAAAATAAAAACCAAAAACATCATATTGATATTACCTATGGATATTGAATTTTAAGTAGAGATGATCATATTACAGACTATAATTTCCAAAGATTTTTAATTTTCAATATTTCCTTAAGCTTTTATACTGAGCCTAAGCTTTTGATTTTTATTCTGTTATTTTAGAAATACAGGTTTTTAACTACCTAAGCCCTACTTTCACACGTTCCTCAATCTTTGTGTGCATGCCTCATACTACAGTGTTATATAAATGAATGTGTCCTCTCCTTTCCTCTAAAAATGTAAATCCCTTATATGGGCATTACCAAAACATAATTTGCTTTCTGATTAAAATCAACGATAAAAATCCCACACAAATCTACAATAAAATATACAGCCTCCCAGAGGGATCCTCGATTTCAATCAAGGAATTTCCAGAAACCATAGTATGGTTTACTTATGGGATGCATTTCAAAGCAAAATGCTGAAAACTCTTTCTTCCTTTTCCTTGTGATTTACCTTCATGTATGAATTGGTTTTATTTCTTACATTCCCACAGACTTAGTTCCTTATGGATAAGGAGCAGGCCTCAAATTCTTTTCCTTTTCCTTGTACTAGTGTGGTCTTCTGATTTGTTTATAAATGGCTTAGCAGTGTCCTGACAGAGCAGATGCAGGTGGTGGGGAAACGACAGCTCAATGAACAAGTCCCAGCCATGGACCCTGAAGGGCCAGGCCATTGTGGGCACTGCCCATTTCCATCACATTCAATACTGTATAAGGGCATTTGCATCAAGACTAATGCACAGGGCTTCCCTGGAGGCGCAGTGGTTGAGAATCTGCCTGCCAATGCAGGGGACACGGGTTCGAGCCCTGGTCTGGGAAGATCCCACATGCCGCGGAGCAACTAGGCCCGTGAACCACAGCTACTGAGACTGCGCATCTGGAGCCTGTGCTCCGCAACAAGAGAGGCCGCGATAGTGAGTGGCCCGCGCACGGCGATGAAGAGTGGTCCCCGCTTGCCGCAACTAGAGAAAGCCCTCGCACAGAAACGAAGACCCAACACAGCCAAAAAAATAAATTAATTAATTTAAAAAAAAATTCTTACATTTCAGTGAATATCAGATACATCTTAAAAAAAAAAAGACTAATGCATAAAGTATTAAAACTTATGGAAGAAGGGGAATAGGGCCTAACTTTAGTAAATTATGAAGAAATTTTGTGGCTTCCACATTGAATAGGACTCTTCATTGGAATGTTAGGACTTCAATGTATTTTCTCATACTTTTTCATCTATTTCATGGACTTAGGTAAAAAAGCAGCCTTGCTTTTAAGTTAGGTTTTCATGGAAGAAAAGAACTTACGGAAACTTTTTCGTTAACCATCTGCTATGTTGCTTAAAAATTTTAATTATCTTTTTTTAAAGATATACTCAAAATTCTGTTTCTCTTAAAAATTTAAATAGCTTTCTTTAGTTCTATCTGAAGCCTATGGATATAATTTGATTTAGAAGAAGTAAGTTTTTACGTATTCTATGTGGTCACAACCTGTATTGGTTTGAATAGGTATATGGGAAATGTTAAGAGTGTATGCTTTTGTCCTGTCTTAGCACTCTTTCCATGGGAAAACTGTCCTTCCCACATTCTTGAATAAATATTCAGAGCTCATGAGGTTCAGCTGATCTGCCCCACTACCCCAGCCCTTCACATTCCAGTGATGCTCCAGTGATTTGCATATGACCCAGGCCTGACTACTCCACTCCTGGCAGTGATTCACCCAAGCCAATCAGCCCATGGCAGGAGCTATCAAGGTAAACGCACTATGGGATCTGCAGCTCTAAGAATGATCTTGGTACTGCCACCAGTCATTCTGTTGGTTTTTGAAGCAGAAGAACCAGGCCCCATGGCTTCAACTTGTATGAGGTGTATTTTTGCCACTTGCAACTCCAAAGAATCCCAGTCCGTACCGAGAGAAGTTTAGGGGCTAGCATTTGTTTTATAATGAAGTGTCATAGTATATTTGACATGTGCAAACTCACTCAGTCCATTCTTTTCTTTTAAGAATGAGAGAATGGATATGACCTTATATTGAAATACTATACAATTTTCACAGAAATATTATGTGGGATTTTAAGGGATTATCTTGATTTAGGTTAATTTGAGAAGTGGTTTCCATAGATGGTGCTATATAAAATGACCGAAGAACACCATGAAATAAAATAAAAATCTACATGATGATATAATGTTTGCTATTCTCATTTTGAAGTAGCAGCTGTTACAATTATGAATGGGATAACTGATGATCCATTACCAAAAATTTCTAACTAACTTAAGCCAATTTGTCCTTGTCTTCCTGATAAGGTATTGGGTATACTAATTTTATTCCAATTTATTTGGGGTGAAATATATCCCATGCCTAACTCATTCTGGAACCACTAAGTTAAACAAAGTTAAAGTTATTGTTGCTGTTTTTAAACTGCATGCCTTCTCAGAACTCAATTTACGTTAATGTGTGTTTTAAATCTACAAGAAGGAAACATAATATTCGGCCTTTCTTAAGCTTATTTAACCATGGAAACATTTACTACTAAGAATTTTCAGGGACTAGTGTTCTACAAGATACATTTTGGGAAGTTCCAATCTATGTTGTTAAAATGAGCCTGTATATAGTGCTTGACAGTTGCTAATGCATATTAAAATAACTATCCAAGTAAAGAAGAGATCTCTCTTCTTTATGCATTTCATAAGGCAGCATGGTGGAGAATCAAGAATACAGAGATTTGAATACCAGTTTTACTTTTTAACTGCTCTTTAAGCCTGTTACAGCCTAAGTTTTTGGTAAGAATCAGGTAGGATCTTCTCTGTGTCTGGGCTACCCTTCTACTTCTACGTGTAGTTAACTCCTTATTCTTCAAAAGTCAGCTTAATCATTGCCAACTTCCCTAATGTCCTCTTTGCTTCTGTGTCCTGTTATATCATAGCACAGATCACACCGCATCATAACTCTTTTTATCGATTGATTTCCCCTATTAAACCTTGAGCTACTTTAAAGCCAAAAATATGATTTGATCATTTTTATATCTCTAGAGACAAAGCATAGTGTCTGACATTTAGTAAGTTCTCAGTAAGTAGCTGTGCCAGTCAGAAAGTCATCCCTCTTAGCTGTTTATGCTTGCTGGTAAATAATTCCAGCTGCTAGCTGATAGGAAAAGGTTTAATGGTAAAAATACTTGATCCTATCATCATGAAATTCAATTCCAGTGGTCTCTAAGATGGGATGCTCTCACTAATAGTGGTGGGCGGAGGAGGTGTGATGCCATCACTGCCATGCTCAAAAGAAAATATATATATTATAGTTATATATATGTATTTTGTAATTAAGAAAAAACTTTAATCTGTATGGATATATGACATACTCATTGTCACCCATATATGGTCCATATTTCAAAAGGTATCCAAGGTATTTTTAGGCAAGAGAGGAAGTGCTATCATACAGAGGTATAAAAATAGGTATAAGAGACCTAACTCATTCCTTGTTTTTCAACACACTGCAATTGCTTAAGTAAACGTACAGTTTCTATAACCAGGCTTAAACTAAATAAATATCACAAAGTAGACAAATGGCTTTAAAAACTTCCTTGCAAGCAAACCAGAGTTTGAAGATAAAGCAAAAATGCAAATTATATAAGCATAAATGAACTACAAGAAACTTGCAGAATTAAGTTGCCTCCAATTTCTAGTATAAACTTTCAACCAATTTAAAAGGTAAACACAGTAACAATCTAATTAGGGGAAAAAAAAACTCATAAAATTCCCAATTGATCAAGAAATTTTGAAATATGAACTTAAATCCTCTCATAATACATTAGCTAAGATTAGTGGATGATGGGATAAAGAATAAAGACATTCAATTTCTAAGACATTGAAAATATAGATTATTCCAACTAAATCTAGTCTATTTAACATTTACTATTTTTCTTAGGTATGCAACAATTGTACATATGCACTAGCTATTATATATTATATATTAATATAATCCTTATTATTTTATGAGTTGTATTATTAATATATATATTTCTTAAGCACTGAGGAAAAATGGGATGGCTCTGGGGTATGAAAGGTATTCTGTCTCATTGTGAGTAAGTCTTTAGACCAATGCTTTGTCTAAACTTCCCAGAGGCACAGGCTTGATGAGTTCAGATATTTAAGTGCAGAAACAGAAAAAAGTAACTCAAGGCTGAAAGAGAAGTGGGCTATGGAGCGGCTGCAGACTGAGATCTGAATCTGATACACCTTGTCCGATTCCCATGGAATGCGGTCCTCCCCAGCATTGTTCTGTGATGCCACAGCACTGGGGACTATCTTCTGCTCTCTTCCTCTTTCTCTATTAGAACGTTTAATTAAGGAATCAGTATTTTCCACTTCAGAGCCATACAACCATCAATATCTACCCAGTTTTAGCACTGTATTCCCTAATACATGTATGAAAGTATAGTATAATTTCTAAATGTACCTTTTTGGAATAACAGTTTTACTGAGATATAATTCACATTTAATACAATCCACCCATGTAAAATGTACAATTCAATGGTTTTCAGTATATCCAGAGTTGTGTGACCATCACCACATTTTCATCAGTTCTCCGAAAAGCCCTGTACTCATCAGCAGTCATTCCCTCTTCACTTTTCCCACCCACAGCACTAGGCAAACACAAATCTATTTTCTGTTTCTATAGATTTGCCTATTCTGGACATTTCACATACCTCATATATTTTTAGTACTACGTCTATTCCTTATCCCACACTGCAAAATTCTACCCGGGTTCAGAAGGATGTAACTTTGCTCTGACATTCTCTTGCCCTGACAGAAGAAAATCATAGACCCAAGACGGAAAGCTCTCAGTATCAGGCTAGTTTCTGGAATAATCCACAAGTTGCAGAATATAGCTAGTAATAGTTCATACTTGTTTGTCTGTATGGAAATGGAGGAATGTAATAAAATATCATGTATCACTACAAAGTCTTTTGTTTTTAAGCTTTACACATGATTGTAAATGCTTAATACCTCTGGAACATTTTTCTGGAATACTGTGTTTTAAAAATTTAATCCAGTTAGTCTTTCACATAATATTAATTGAGCCATAAAATATATGCCAGGCACTATGCTTGATTTTTACAACAATCCAGAAAGTAGGTCAGTATTATTATTTCCATTTTAAAGATAAGGAAATTGAGGACTTCCCTGGTGGCACAGTGGTTAAGAATCCGCCTGCCAATGCAGGGGACATGGGTTCGAGCCCTGGTCTGGGAAGATCCCGCATGCCGCAGAGCCACTAAGCCCATGCGGCACGACTACTGAGCCTGTGCTCTAGAGCCTGTGAGCCACAACTACTGAGCCCGTGTACCACAACTACTGAAGCTCGCGCACCTAGAGCCCATGCTCTGCAACAACAGAGGCCACCGCAATGAGAAGCCCGCACACCGCAACGAAGAGTATCCCCCGCTCGCCGCAACTAGAGAAAGCCTGTGTGCAGCAACGAAGACCCAATGCAGCCAAAATAAATAAATAAATAAATAAATTTATTAAAAAAAAAATAAAGATAAGGAAATTGAGATTCATAGAAGTAAACTGAGCTGCCCCAAATCACACAACTCATACATGGAAGAAATAAGAATTGAATTTAGGTCTTCATTCTCCATCGTGTGCACTTTCCATCATGTTACATTTTCTACCCTCAAACAACCACAGTCCTTCTGGTATAAAGACTGTGTAAGAGCTAAGTCCATAGGAATCAATTTATACTCTTCCAAGACCATTTTTTAAAGTTACCTATGATTATAGTTCAGACACTTCTATATGCAACAGAAATGCTTCACTATAATTGATATTGTGGGTCTGAGGACCCAGCATCAGGTTAAAAAGAAAATCCCTCTTTCCTGGTTTGCTGTTTCCCCCAGTGGCCCCAAATGCAGAAGGGCTTAGACATTTGAGCTCTAGAATTTACCATTCTCCTCATTCACACCTCAATACACAATTCTCTCTCCTGGTTATTAAATCCCAGTGGGCTTGCTGCAAAATAAAAAAATAACGTAAGACAAAAAATAACATGCAGTCATTTTACACAGAGTCTGGCATTAGAAATTCAGTAGGGGGAGAAGAAATGAAATGCGGGGAAAAGAACTGGCAGAATACAAGGTCAGACCCCCATCAGCAGCAACAGTGACATAACAATATCAGAAAAATGTCTGATCACCTTACCAATCATTGTGGGCTCTTGCTGTGTTTAGTGCAGTGTGTTCCGAGTAGATTGTTGTTTTTCTAGCTTCTAAGTGCCTTTGGCTTAAAGACACCAACACTTCCACGAGGTGTACACATTTAACCCGGGGCAGGAATCATCTTCTGCAGAAAACAGGGCTGCCTCTATGCAGGTGGGGTTTCCAGAGCCCACTGGCACAAGTCCTCTGTGAGCGGACACGGGCCAAAACAGGCAGGACTGCAATGGATAGATCAGCTGGGCTTGTCTTGGTACAGTAACCTAATAAACTCCAACTGTGCAAGGCACCACTGGTGCTGAGAAACCCGATTGTTCATAGTAACAGGACTTTCTCCAGTACGTTGGTGAGAAATTCAAGTGTCCTCTCTGCTAGTAATATCCGGGGCACTAGTTCATTTAATTAACCCCCGGAGAGCCAGCCAAGGCACTGCTCTGATTACAAAATAATGGGTCCATCAGGCACAATTAGTAGCCAAGTGAAACATGGCAGTTTGCATGAAAACGATTGAAGTAAACAATTTCAGGCGCTGAAAGGGGCTTGCTTCCTAATTAACCCTTAGAGGGCTCATCTGTTTTGCCTGAACAAAGCCCAACCCCAAACCTTTGCCAATTGGCATGATGGGGAAATGATTTTTGCATCAGATCTAGCTAGGCATGGCACTGGCAAGTGGAAATGACTAATCCCTGAAGACTTACACCATAGGACACCTGGAAAACACACAGGGTTCAGTGAACATATTAAAGAGTGGATATATTATGGAGAATGAGTCCTAGAAAGAGTCTTGGAAAAATGTAAATTCTTGGAAGAACAGCTTCCCAGCCCTTGCTACTTGAGGACAAGACACGTTTTCTTCTCTCTGACAGCTCCATAGAAATTAGTATAAGACCCTCCACGCAGGATGTGTACAGCCTAACTTGTGGGTGTGATTTGTTTTAAAGCGAGATTGGAAGTGATAAAACTGTTGGTTTATTTGGACTCTACATAAAAAAATAAACCAACTCCTGTCTCAATATCAATTTTAATAAGCACATTTTTTATTCTGTATTCTGATGAGTGTTGCATTTGATTTTTCTTTGCTATATCGCTAGCCCCTAGAGCAACGCTTGGTACAAAGCAGTTGTTTCCAAAAATACTTGCTGAATAAATGTGTGAATGACCTAAAAAGAGGCTATTGTGAATGAGGGGGTAGAGGAGTGGGCAGTAATTATCCAAAAGCACATATTTAAGAGGTGCATGGATAAAAGAGTAATGCTTTACATTTGCTATGTTGTGTTGGGTCTTTATTACCTTTAACAGTATATATATTTTTAATTATCTTTTCAAAATATACACCTTCTAAAAGTCTAAGAGAGTCAGATTCAAGATATTGGTTACTAAAAAAACAAAACTCCTCTATTACTCCTTAGATCTTAAGTCTTCCTGGGAATAGGGGTGAGCATGTGTTGGACGCAACATGGTGTGATGGTAAAAGGTGGCACCTTTGGAGCCATAGCCCCTGATTTTGAATATTGACTTTGCCAAAATTTTGCTATGTAAACTTTAGAACGTATCTAACCTTCCTAAACTATAGTTTCCTCATCTATAATAAAATGGGGCTAATACCACCTACCTTAATCTCCATGTAAAGGGCTCAGTAATTGTTAGTGATGATGATAGTGATAAAGTTTTGATTCTCATGAGAAAGAAACTTATAGCAGCAGCTCACAAATTAAACACAGCAATATTCAATTGTTCACAGGTACAGGAAAGAACTTTGAGTTGTACACATGCACACACACGCACACAAAAACACATTAACGCAGATAGTGTTCTCGATATAGGTCTTGACAACATACCAAAAATAAAACCTAGCCAAAGAGGTTCTTTTATGGATCCTATTATGCCCAAAACAGCACCTCAGAGAAGCGTGTCCTGAACAAGGATGCCATGGTCTGATTTGTGCAAAGCCCCTGGAAATCTTCAGTGTGGCAGAATCAACACCTGTTCCCTTATTTACCTCATCTTTAAGCAAATGAAGCCTACTGACTTGGGTATACAAAAGAGAGAGCCTGGATTTCCCCATGATTTTGACTGTCAGATCGGCTGCCATGTATCATATTCTTGATATATTTGTGGTCAGCAAGAGAGAACAAAGCTTGGAAATTATCAGTGGTTGCTTATGTTTCATTTGGTCAAAGGAATACTGAGTTCCTGGCTTTTACTTGCCTGTGTGGCATGAGTTCAGGAGTGGCACCATGGCAATCACAGTAAGAGGCCATGATCTCATGCTTAGAGGAAAAACTTCTCAGCTGGGCTCCTTGTGATCCTGAAATTGTATCATGACCTCAGCCCCTTTGGGGCTTCCTAGGCGGAAATCTTAGCTAGGAGAATAGGAATACTCCAGAGGATGGAACCAGGTCCCTTTCCACACGAGGCTCAAAATCCTGAGCTTAGGCTTCCCTTATTGAACTGCCATTGAATGATAAGATTTAGAGGGAAGAAATGTATCTCACTCCAGAAAAAATTATCTTTTATTCTTCCTCCAAGGCCGACTTAACAAGGTCTTTAAAAAATAGAGGGGGTCTTAAAAAAACCCATCTGGCTTCTGAATGCCAAATGTGCTCTAAATTCCCGGGAGTCAGGCTAGGCTGTCAATATACTCTGAGCTGTAATATGTTATTCATGTTTCTCTGAGGTCATCAATGTCTTTGCTTGCTATTCTTACCATTCTTCAGAATAATGGCGCTTAGTGAAGCAATTTCTTTTTAACTCCTACCATGTGCCTAGTTACATGCTATATTCAAAATTCTATTTTAAAATTCTACATCTCATCACCATCCTTCCTCCAGAGGTTTAAATACAATCTAGACCTCTCCACCCATCTTGTTACTTGCTTAATAACTAATATCTACAGATATGGATTATGAACCTCAGTCTTCTTCTTATATGCCAGCACTCAAAGTTTCAAAATATTCAGGATCACACACCTTTTAAAATATTTATAAGCACAAAATATTTTTTACAGTACCAGGCCATTTAAAAATCTTTGTGAAAAGTTAAATATCAGCAACTGCCAATCCATTCTCCAGGGATGCACTATTAAATTGCACTTTGAAAATAAGTTACCGGTAAGAATATTGCACATTTACCAAAACTTAAATGTACCAGAAAAATTCCACAAAAATCTCGGATGTTACCTTTATTGGATTAAGTGTGATAGTAAGGAATACTAGGGCTCACTGAAAAAAGGTATTGTATTTGAAAACAAGAGCGCTCAGATCTTTGTGCTTTACTGGAAAAAGGTCCACATCTGGAGTTACTGAACATGTGTTTTAGGAACCCAGTTGTGCCATCAACAAGCTGTGTGACCCTGGAAAGTTCACTTTGCCTCTATGGGCCACCTTCTTCCCTGCAAAACATGATTCACAGGATTGTAGTGTGGACCCAAAACTTACTACTGTCAATAAACTCCAGGATGTTAGGAATTTCTAGATCATAAGTAAATCTTGGGTAAAAAAATGTCATTTTGAGAAGCAAAGGATGTGGCACAAACCATGAGTCTTTAATGTCATGCTACTACTGCTAATATCTCACATTTTA
This sequence comes from Balaenoptera musculus, assembly GCF_009873245.2. NCBI lineage: Eukaryota > Metazoa > Chordata > Mammalia > Artiodactyla > Balaenopteridae > Balaenoptera > Balaenoptera musculus. Next base: position 40,185,045 of record NC_045790.1, on the reverse strand, counting down.
TTGGCAATTAATAACTTAAAAGTCATTTATCAACACATAAACTTCTTTGATTATTACAACAATGCTAGGAGGTGGATATGCTTGGCATTCCAATCTCCATTTTACACATAAGACAATAGAGGATCAGAGAGTTAAAATGACACCCACTGAGACCTCAGTCTCTTAATACATTATTTATTTTTAAATTTATTTTTTAACATCTTTATTGGAGTAATTGCTTTACAATGGTGTGTTAGTTTCTGCTTTATAACAAAGTGAATCAATTACACATATACATATGTCCCCATGTCTCTTCCCTCTTGTGTCTCTCTCCCTCTCACCCTCCCTATCCCACCCCTCCAGGTGGTCACAAAGCACCGAGCTGATCTCCCTGTGCTAAGCGGCTGCTTCCCACTAGCTATCTATTTTATGTTTGGTAGTGTATATATGTCCATGTCACTCTCTCACTTTGTCCCAGCTTACCCTTCCCCCTCCCTGTCTCTAATACATAGTTTAATTCTTTCCCTTATGTCCTGAACTTAGGAGTAAAGCTATCTCGGGAAATGTACTCAGCAAAGTTACAGCACAGCACTTTTAAGCATCAATTAATTTTCCTGAATGACTGAAGCCTTTGCCCCCTCTAGAATGCCTTTATTTACCTCTTGATTGAATCACTAAATTGCTCAAAGTTCATGGAATCCTACTTTTTCCTTCTCATTCATTCATTCATGCATGCTACCTTAGCTCAGGCTGCCATGACAAAATACCTTAGACTGGGTGGCGTAGACAACAGAGATTTACCACAGTTCTGGAGGTTGGGAAGTCTAAGATCGAGATGCTGGCAAGGTAGATTTCATTCTGAGCCCTTTTCTCTCAGCTTGTAGGAGGCTGCCATCTTGCTGTGTGCTCACATGACTTCTTTGTGCCCCAAGCAAAGTGGGGTGAGGTGGTGGCACTCTTTCACATCTCGTCTTACAAGGGACTAATCCCATCTGGAAGGCTCCACCCTCATGACCTCATCTAAACCTAATTACCTCCCAAAGACCCCATCTCCAAATACCATCACACTGGGGGTTAGGGCTTTAACATATGAATTTTGCAGGGACACAAATGTTTAGTCCATAACACATGCATTCATTCATTCAACAGTAACCATTACAGGGTTAGTTGTAACAACTTTTACTCATTTAGCAGTGAACAAACAATGTTATTTTCCATATACATCCCGCTAATTTGATCTTAAAAGCAATTCTATAATATGTTAAGCAAACATCTTATTTCCATCTTCCATATTAGGAAGCTGAGTCTCAGAGAGGGAAAGTTAACTTTTGAGCTCGCTTTTTAAATTCAGGACTTTTGAGTACAAATCCAGTTCTCCATACACAACACAGCAAGGTAATGTGAAAGATGCAAAGGTATTCATTCGTTCGTTCATGCAAAATATTTATAGAAAACCTGTATTTGCCCACTACAGTTCCTGGGGATTCCCAGTGAATAAAACACACTGAATCATGCTGTCCTTTTGAAGCTTATCTTCTAGACCTTTTACCATCAGAAGCATGCAATTTGAAAGGACATGTGCAAAAAACCTACAGTACAGGGAAGAAGATAAACAGCCACGTGAGCAGGGAACGTGGGAAAATGTTACAGAATTTCAGAGCACACAAAGACTGTTTCCGGTAGAAAAAATTAAAAAATTTTTTCACAGAATGGGAAGCCCTTGAGGTGAAGTTTGGAGGACAGGTGGACTAAAGATGTAAGCGAGCAAGAAAAAGAGAATAGAGGGTCCACTAGACTGTCAGTTCCCTGAGGAAAGGGGTTTTGTCCCTTTTATTAAGGGCCTAGGACAGTTACTGGCATTTAGTAAGTGCTCGATATTTATTAAATTAGCAAAGGATAACTCCAAGCATAGAAATAATATGAATGGCATTCTGAAGGAGGGGAGATAAATCTCAAGGTATGTCTATGGGAGCTTCCATAGAAAGAAAAGATTGGCTGCCTTTAACCTAAAGACCACAGGGAATATATACTTATTCACTTCCCTTAAAAATAATAATGATGTGGGTATTTGTATCTCTACTTGACAAATGAGGAAATTAAGGCTCAAAGATATTGTGTACCTCACCTAAAATCAACTAATAAATGAGTGATAAAAAGTGGATATATGTTACATATCTACGTCCATCTGATTCTAAAGCTTGAGTTCTTTCTGTGATGCTTTCTCTTTACTCTGGAAATAAATATAAATGTAGACATGAATATAGATATAAATGTAAAAATATATTTAGGAATTGTATTTGTTATCCTAGAGTGAAAACAAAAAAAGAGTCAAAGACATCATTAATAAAATGACTCTATGACTTTGAATCATTCAGCTCTCAACGTCTTTGTATCCTGTCCTATGCCGCATAAGCCCTCCTAAAATTTGCACATAATGGTCTAGGTAAAGTACAGATTTTGTTGGAACAAGAAATGACCATCCTATCTTCATCACCCTCCTACACGTAAGTGCTTACTTACAAATATCCTATCTTCCATCCACCAGCACAAAGCATGATTTATTTAAATGAGTAATAAAGAATCCTGAATCCTTCTATTTTCCTGCTCATGTGGTTTCTGGGAGGAGGACTAGTTTAATATTGGTATTTATTGACACCTGCAGTTGATGTCTTGAACACACTGTGGACAGAGTCTGGACACTCTACTTCTCTATTCTGCATTCTGAGAACGATCTTCCTAAGAAAACACAGCTGTAGGCACACCTTTCAACCTTCCTCTTTGGGGTGGTTCCCAAGAGGTGGCCATCCAGGAGAATATTAAGTAGAGATTACACCTCTTTGCCTCAGAACATTTCCCATCTCTGAGTTTTTAGCAGAAATAAAAGTCTTCAAAATCCCAACCACATAGCTTGCTTTATGAAGTGACTGCTCAGTAAAGAAATGAATCTTGACAACACAAAGTAATACTTCACCTAGACTACACTTATCAGGCCAAAAGGTTTAGTCCAATTTCTTTGGAGTGAAGAATCATATATGCCTTCCCAGCAGGGCTTCAAAATATTCCATTTCTGAGTTGAGCTTTTAAGCAATAACCACTTGGTAAACGAAGCAGAAACTCTCCCTCTGGATTGTTTTATTGTTGTTGTTGTTTTTGTTTTTTAATTGCTAGGAAGTGAGGCAGGAACACAGCAAATATCTTTTGTTCATTTCATCTGTAACTTCACCAGTACGAAATACCCTGGAGTTTTGCTCAAATATTATTGCTGAGGGGCCAGGAGCTATTCTGTTTTTTAATATATCTGAGGTTAGTCCACTTAAAGACCAGAAAGGGCAGGGATTGAGACCCTACCGGTACTCACGGTGCTCTGATAACACAGCACGCCATTTGGGGTTTCCTGTCTTTTCTGTCTCAGGTCTGCATTTGATGGTTCAGACCTGTCTCTGCTCTCTAGTGACCATGGACTGGTTTGGTATTTACTTATACTCCCTTGGTCTTTGGTTTGACTTCTTAGTTCACATCTTCATCCTGATTCATGATGTCTTCCACACACACCCTGGTCCTGAGCTTATTTGATCTGGATCTCAACAGACCCCATCTCTAATTCTCCTTCTGACCACCCCCTTGGCTTCTCAGTGGTTTTACCGGCATTTGAAGGAGCAGAATGAACATGAAGTCCAACTCCTTCTTAAAGTCAAGGCCATCCCTTAGCTGGACCACCTCAAAATAGTGACTTAATTTCTCCAAGTCTCAGTTTGTCTTTTCAGTGAGAATGGAAATAACTGGCCTGCCCCAGCTATGTTGTAGGGATGCCATAAGTTGATATATGTGAAAGAACTTCATAAAGTATGAAGTGCCCTTTATACAGTTAAAGTACAACAGAAAACTCTATTTTAGGTTAGTTCTCTGCTGCCCTCTCCTGGTTCCCAGTTTCTGTAACTAAGATTTAACTGGGAATTAACACTTTTGATAGGAGAATCTGTTTTAAAAAATATACTCCTGTTTACATATATAGAAGGTGTAGGCCACACCCATTGGTTAAGGTTTTCCTAAAGTCTATTCACATTTAGAGTGCAACTCTTCTGAATTATTTTTAACTCACATTTCTTTATCTTTGTGTTTTTCAACTCAGTCTTATTCTCTGTGCCACCAAGGTCATTTTTTGATGGAGATTTTCTTAAAAGGGTGCTCTACGATGTTCTCCAAGAATTTCTCCTAAAATATATCTATTTTACTATTTCTGAAGCTGGGTTTTCTTAATTGTATCAGATTATTTCAATGAAGGCTTTTCAGAGAGGACAAGTAAGACTCATTCTTTCCTTAAATGATTTGTTGACTGAGACATCAAAGGAATTCTATTGTGTGTCATGCCACCAGGAATAACAACTAAGTTTATAATCAGACAATGACAACTGCATCACAAGTGCTCCCTGGCTGACAATAGTTGACAAAGTTGTCATCTATTGCAAGACCTACCTTGAGTTCAGAGAAGACAAAATGTGAAAAATATATTTCCTAAAATTGATGAATGTTTCACCTTTTTGATATTTTATTATCCATGATCCCTGCAACGGTGGTTGTAAAACCATCCAATTGGTTTTATAATGACTTCAGGCTATGATGAGATTTTAGCATGCCCAGCATTCACTGGCATATAATGCCAGAATCCTTTACTCCACTGACCATCTACCACATGTCAGGTAATTCACACCTATGCACTGCAAGTATGCACTTGAAAGACATGGCTTTTGCCTTTCAGAAACCACAGCTTGTAATGTGTGCTCCTGTCTAGAGGAGAGGGCATGCAAGTTATAGACCAGATTGGCACATAGAAACTTACTGCAGGGCCAACTCTTAGAACAGTCTGCTGATCCAGGCATCTCAATTTAGAGATGAAGAAACTGAGGCCTGGCGAAATTAGTACCTTACTCAAGGTCAGACACATGCACTAAACAATGCTAATTGTATGTACCGTATGTTGATTTTTTTGTCCTGGAATAATTTAATTTGATTTTAACTAAAAGAAGATTTGTAATGAATTTATTTCATTCTGATGGTTTTATCTTATATAAGGATAAGTGGTAAGGGTGCAGTATGAGTAACTTAACTTTTTTCTTTTTATTCTTTTAAATTATGGAATTTTATTTTTTATTTTTAAATTATAGAATATTTTATACTTATGAAATTATATTTATAATGTATTATGAATAAAATGTATGGAAAGTGATAAAAGAACACCCACATTAAGAAATATGATATTTCATTTATCGTTGAAGCCCCTTATGAGGCTGTTCCCCTCTCTTCCCCTCTTAGGTCATCAGCATTCAGAACTTTTATTATTCCCTGGCTATTTCTTCATATTTATAATACATATGCATATAGCCTGAAATATGATTTTTACATATTTTAAAATTTTATACAAGGAGTATCAAAGCATACGTATTATTCTCACATTTTTTTTTTTCTGTTCAACGTTATGTTGATGAGATTCACGCTGATTTAAGGATCTGTTTCATTCATTTCACTGCTGTTTAGTTAACACTGAACCACAATTTACCTATTCATTCTCCTGTTGATGGAAATTTGTTGCTTCCAGTTTTTATTATTATAATCAATGATGCACATTTATTCTGTTGTACATATGTAGAACTTTTCCTAGCTTATATGCATAGGAAAATAATTTGTGGGTCATTAAATGCCCACATCAGCAATCTTACTGGATAATTTATACACATACCAGAAACGTAAGAAAAGTCTCCTTTCTCCATAGCTCACTAAAACTTATTATCCTACTTTAAAAAACTTTTCCAATTTGGTGGGTCTAATAGTATCTCATTGTGGTTTTAATCTGCACTTCCTTGATTAAAAATGAGACAATATCCTTTTATGTATTTAGTGGAATGTTCAGTTTTCTCTTCTGTGAAATGCCTGTTTATTCTTCTGCCTTTAAGTTTTTTCTTTTAAGTAGCTTGTCTTTTTCTTACTAATTTGAAGAAGTTCTTTATGTATCATAGATACTAATTCCTTTTTGGTTTTACATATTGTAAATATCTTCTATCATTTTGTGATGACTTTCCACATTTTTATATATCCTTTGATGAATAGTTTACAATTTTAAGGTAGTCAAATTTAAGTTTTCTTTTATTATTTCTGATTTTTGTATCATGTATTAGTTTGAAGGAAATACCCAGATTTTTTGGTTTTTTTGTGTTTTTTTTTCCATACAGATTAACAATTGTTCCAGTAATGTCTCCTGAATAGCTCATCTCTTCCTTAGTGGTCTGCAAGATTATGTCTGCCATATTATTGTATGGTCTATTTGCATATTCCTTCACCTGTGTGTCATGTCTTAATTACTACTGTTTTTTAATCAATTTTTGATATTTAGTACTACAACTAACCCTGCATTTTCTTCATGAATTGGCTTTCACTGATCCTTTGTTTTTCTGTATACATTTTACAATTATATTAGGATTTACTTGGAAATGCATTTGATTAATCAGATTTTTTTCTCATTTGATCTTTTCCTTCTAATGGTTTGATATTTATATATACAAATTACAGTCTGTTAATTGTCACCATTAAAGTGTGACTATGAATACTTAAAGTCTAAAGTTAATCAGTGTCTTTAACCTCCTCTCAAACAGCAAAAAGATCTTAGAGTACTTTAAATTCTGACCCCCTCCTGGCTTACCTTAAATTGCTTTTTGACAGTTTACCCTAAGCTTTTTAAAAAATATTTTTAGTCCTACCAATTAGACATTACTATGTTCATCTTTTCAAAGGACATCGACTTAAATCTACCAACATACGTGTCATTTTCTTTGCTCACTTTCCTTTTTTCATCTCAGATTTTCCTCTGGTATCAATTCTTTCTTTCTGAAATATATTCTTTGGAAGTCAATTTTCTATAATTGAATTTGTTTTACCCTGGTTCTTGAAAACATAGTTCCATTGGGTTTAAAATTTCAGATGGACAGTTCTCTTCTGTATCCATTAAAAATTCATTCTACAATCATTTTCTGGATTCCACAACTGCTGTTGAAAAGTTACCTGTAAAAACTTGTTGCTGATGCTTTGTGAGCCATCTTTTCCCTCTGGCTGCTTTTGAGGGTTAAACCAAGGAGCTCCTCCTTGAAATTCTAAACCCTGCTCTTTCATTTTGGTCTTCAACAAAAGACATCGGAAGTTGTGTAGTAAAGTTGGAAATAGGAAATATGTAGTGACCATGGCAAGCAGGAGTACTTTTCACTAACATTTTTCACATGACTGAATAAAGTGTGACTGCAGAGCTCAGAGGGTTTTATCTCATATAGAACTATAGTGAGTCACTCTAAGACAAAAACACTTTGCTGATGTAGACATATGACCAGAAAAAATGTCTGACATTATAAGAACACTGACAGTCAGTGGAACACCAAGATGTATTTCCACTAAATGGTATAGACTTATACTACTCATTTGTAGAGTAAATGAACGAATATTCAGCCCATGACTTAAATACTTCAAAATGTTCTATAAGAAATAAGAGTAAATCTAAATAAAGGGATAAAGTGCATTGAATATGACTGATTTCTAAAAATCACATATAAAATATGTTTTTATCTGCTCAAATGAGCCATAATAAAATATGTTCATGTTTTATATACTATCTTATAGGAAAGGATAGGAGTTAGCTGATGCATTTATATATAAGTTGTATATTTGTCAAATTTTATTAGCTATATTTATTCACTCATGGATTTATTCATGTACTCAAAAATACTAAGGTCTTCTGTGTTCTGGGGAGCCATGTTCCTATTTAATTAAATGGATCAAAGCCATTCCCTCATTTCTTCACAGAGAGAGAAAACAGAAACCTCTTAGGCTACGAAGGAATCACAACATAAGTGTGTTATTTAAGCACCATTGGGGAAAAGTTGTTTCATTAAAATGCCAGCTAAATTGAGCAAATGAGTTGCAAAAACTAATAACCAAAACTCACTCCAATGTTACCCAGATATTTTTACAGGGCTTTGCTGTATTCTTTGATATAATTGCCAAAAAGAAGGATAGAAGGAAGGAAGAAAGGAAAGAAGGAAGGGAGGAAGGGAGGGAGGGAGGAAAAGGGAGAGAGAAATCATAAGAAAAGGAAGAAAGCATCCCCAATTTGATGACAAACTGAAGCTCAAATTTCAGGTACGGTCAAAATGAACCTATCCTACTATTTCTTTGAAAGAACAGGGCTAATCTGATTACGATCTAGAGAATGAAGTGGTTGTAATTTATCTGTCACAAATGTCATTATAGTTAAGTGGTGGTTAAATGTACGTATTTTTGAAAACTTAAAGCATAACAAATAAAACAAACAAATATAGTCCCTGCCTAAAAGCACGCTGGTGGTGTACTGACAAAGCAAAACTTAACTCCCTTACTCCTACTTTGAGTCCATCATCTGTATCAATGAGAAGGATGGTCAAGCTGGTAAGAGAGGGCCATGCCTTAGTGCGAAGATATGGAACCCCAATCAAGGTGACGTCCCTCTCAAGAAGTGAGTGTCTCCTTCCCAGATGGAACTGAAGTTTAGATTGCAACGTTGCTAACAGCAATATTTGAGAAATATGTAGAGAATAGGCACTAAAGGACTGAATGGGACAATATCTTGATTTTCAAAAAAACCTTAGTGAACTTAAAGACACTTCTCAATATGATTTTAAAATAGACTATTTTAAAAAGAGTTTTGTGAGCAATTAGAAAAGGCAATCATGGGAGCTACCAAATATTCTCTGGTAACTTATAACTGACCTTGCTTGATTTAGGGGTAAACTCTCTAGACTTTTCTACTAGTGACATCTTATAGACAGAGTGGGAGCATATTTCATCTCGACAGTTTGCTTAAAAAAGGGGGGGGATAAAGATGAAAATATAGTTCAACACTTAGCAGATACATAATGGACAGGAGCCAAGGTATGTTGTAATAGCTAACAGGAGGGAAATCCCCAGGGAAATGGTGAAGCCCTTCATGTCCTTGGTCCTTGTCTGATCAACATTTTTAGTAAGACTTGTGTTAAGACACATTGGTTAAATTTGCAAGTAACAGAAACAGGAAAGAATACTAATATGTTTTTTTTTAAATTTAATTTAATTAATTTATTTATTTATGGCTGTGTTGGGTCTTCGTTTCTGTGCGAGGGCTTTCTCTAGTTGTGGCAAGCGGGGGCCACTCTTCATCGCGGTGCGCGGGCCTCTCACTATCGCGGCCTCTCTTGTTGCGGAGCACAGGCTCCAGACGCGCAGGCTCAGTAGCTGTGGCTCACGGGCCTAGCCGCTCCGCGGCATGTGGGATCTTCCCAGACCAGGGCTCGAACCTGTGTCCCCTGCATTGGCAGGCAGACTCTCAACCACTGCACCACCAGGGAAGCCCAAGGATACTAATATGTTTTATAGCAGAATAGAGTTCAAAAAAACCTCAACAGCCTGTAAAGATGAAATTAAATACAGATAATTTGCAAAATCTAACACTTGAATGTAAGCATGACTTATTTAGTAAAATTTGTCAATTTAGAAGGTAAAAACATCAGGGTTTTAGAAGAGTGTATTCAATACAAGATTGTGATGGGGCTTCCCTGGTGGCTCAGTGGTTGAGAATCCACCTGTCAATGCAGGGGACATGGGTTCGAGCCCTGGTCTGGGAAGATCCCACATGCCGCGGAGCAACTGGGCCCGTGAGCCACAATTACTGAGCCTGCGCGTCTAGAGCCTGTGCTCCGCAACAAGAGAGGCCGCGACAGTGAGAGGCCCGCGCACCGCGATGAAGGGTGGCCCCCGCTCCGCGATGAAGAGTGGCCCCCACTTGCCGCAACTAGAGAAAGCCCTCGCACAGAAACGAAGACCCAACACAGCCAAAAATAAATAAATAAATAAATAAAATTTAAAAAAAAACAACTTATGACTTAAAAAAAAAAAATGTGATGATAAAATTCAATTCTACTCTCTGCATCAAAAAGACCCCAGGAAGGACCCAGTCAGTAAAATTAATCTCTTCAAAGGCATTGTAGGCTATTTCTTTTTATTTCAGGTTTCCCATACCCTTCCTGTCAGTTACTCTAAAAGTACTATTAATGTTACCTTACATTTGTTATACTACTTCATGCTTTTAAAACTTTCTCTCTGGCCTCCCCCCACTTTTTGTTTGGTTCAGTGCACACTAAATAAGCATAATATTTTTTCAGATCTCCTCTGCTCCACGTACTACCTCTTGTCTACTTGTTGATACAATTATTTTTATCAAGAATAGATGTCAACTCCTAGAGGTTGGATTTCCCCAAGTTTCTTCCGAAGTCTCTTTCTTTTCTCTATAAACATACGCTCCCCAGGTGATTCTGGTCAGTTCCAAGGTTTTCAATGCCATTTTCATGATGATGACACCCATATTTACGTCTCCATCTCTGATCTCTTCATTGATCTCCAGATTCACATATCCTGAATCTCTGGCACCTTCACTTGAATGTCACATTAAACATAACACAGCTCCAAACAGATCATGTGATATTTCCTTCTCCTCTGTTCAGCTGTCAGTGTCTACATCTCAGTAAACAGCATCATCCTCTACCCAGTTGCTCAAGGCAAAAATCCAGTTATCACCTTTGATACGTCTTCTCCTTTCAACCTGCTCGTCACCAAGCCTGTCATCTCTACCTCCAAAATAACTTCTGATAACAACCAACTCTGTCCATCTTCACTGATACGCCATAGTCTAAACCCACAAAATCTTCCCTATTTCCAAAACCTTCTATGTGTCTCCCCAATGTCGCTTATGCCTCCCTTAGAACATTCTCCAAAGAGTAGCCAAAGTTATCTTTCAAAACACACATCAGATTTTCCCACATTCCTGTTTAAAATCCTGTAACAGTTTTTCATTTCAACAAAAAGAATATCTCAATTTCTACCAGGGAATATGAGCCCCGACCTGATCTGGCCTGGTAGAATTTTTTCAGCTGCTTTTCCTTTTGCTCTCGCTTATTCATCAGAATCAAACCACACCAGTTTTCTTTCTATTCTTTGAACATAACAGATTCATTCCTGCTTTAGGGACTGTGGATTTTTTCTGCTCCCTTTGCCTGGAATTCTCTGCTTCTAGGTTTTTAAATGGTTGTTTTCTTCTTGTCATTTTGGATTGTATAATTCTTTGTTGTAGGGGTCGTTCTGGGCTTTGTAGGATGTTTAGCAGCAACCCTAGCCTCTGCCCACCAGATACGATCATACCTTTCCAGTTCTGAAAACCAAAAATGGCCCCAGAAGGGAGGAGAGGCAAATCACCTCGGGTTGAGATTCACACTGTAAAGGAGGTTTTTTTTTTACGTTGATCTTTTATTTACATCTAGCTAATACACAAAATTATTTGGAAGAAATCACTTCTTATGATGAACCATTGCAAAATCCTCAAAAAGAAAATAAAAGAGAATAAAAAAAGGTGCCTGAATTTTAGAATTGGTCCTGGCTTTTATGGTGGTATGTAATGGGAATGTTTATTTGGGCCCAACTGTAATACTCAGAACTTAAGATGGGTATTTATTCAGTTACAATTCATGGTCATTTCAAATACGAAGCTCAGAGAGGTTTTGCAGTATTCTGGATAGAGAATGGACTACATAGATGGAGAGAGCTGTTTTGAATCTCAGATCTGCTACTTGCTAGCTGTGTGACCTTCGGTGAATCTACTTAATGGACCTGATGAGTCTCCTCCTCCGTACAATAGGAAGTGCAATCCTTCTATTTGAGACGTATTATAAAGATTAAGTGAAGCAATGTATGAAAAGGGCCTGGCTGAGTTTGTAGCACAGAATAGATTCTCTTTGAATGGTAGCAATGTTTTCCAAAAGTAAGTGTGCTTTCGCTTGTACGCCATACAAAAGTAGCAAGTCTAAATGCGTATAATGATACAGAACCGATATGCAGTGAAAACACTGAGGGGATGTCTTTATCATTTCCATGCAAATAGAATTGCATGGAAAGTCAAGTATCAATTAGCGTGCTGCTTTCTGATTACACGTTGGACTTCTTGATCATAGAAACCTTCTTAATTAGATCTGATCTTTACGCTTGACATGTGCTATCACCCGTTCAAATTCCGATTTAATAATTTCATTTTGTTGAGCTATGCCTTCCTGCAAGAAGTAGGTGGGGGGGGGTGTTCCTACGTCACCTTGGTTTTTGAAGCACATCAAAGGTGAATAAAATAGAAAATCACCCTCTGAAACCTTATTAAGACAGATGAAGCTTTAGGGCTATCACCTTCAATTGCTGATTTTGAAAGACGTCATCTCAGATTTGCAGTGGAACATTATGTCACATTAGCACAAGTACGATAACCAGTTCGTACCCAAACTCAGTACAAAGCCTTCAATATGATTATGAAGAGTCAGAGTTTAAAAAAAAAAAATCTTGCTGTTGATTGTCTGACTTAGGGTCAAGCCTTAGAGGTCTAGCATGGAAATAAGTCACATCTTAATAAAACTTTTCCATTCTTACAATGAGCGGGTATGGCCTCTAGCTATAAAACATGGGCGTAACATTTGGGCAGGGCTTTCCAAGGAAACGTTTTGGAAATGTTAATAGATAAATGGCAAATAATAGAGATCTGAAAGCTTTAAACTGGGTTATCAAAGCCTCTATTTTTTAGTTTCTCTAATCTGAATTTTATTATTTAATATCTTTAAACTAAATTCTATTCTCCTCATCACAGTAGGCAATACTCCAGTTAAGAAAAGGGAAAGTTCTCTCTCTCCTCTCACCTTCTGTCTATCCCTCCTTCCCTCCCTCCCTCTCTGGATCTCTTCCTCTCACTCTGAATTTTTCTGACTCTTATCATTTCTTCATTTCCTCTTTGTCTGCATTGTCCTACCATCTCATCATCATTCAGCCAGGAAAATCAGAGACAAAATTCTAGATGCCTTTGTAGTGATTGTGCAATCTTATAAGGCCTCAGTTAGTGGGCTCCAATTTTCCCTCTGGCATCACCATAATGATTTACACTAGACACTTATTGTTCCCACCTCCAGGTACACTTGGGTGCTCCCAAAGCACCAGGTGCTTACCTCTGTCTTGGTACTGATCCATGATATTATAACTCTACCCTTCCTTGCCTGCTTCCCCACTCAATTAGAAGCACCTCCCAGGTTGCAGTGCCCATCTTCAAGGATAGGATTGTATTCTAAGACTCACATGCTTTGCTAACCATCCTGCCTGTGAGCAAGATTCCCAAACAGGGTATGCTTTTGGTGAGCACAAGGACCTCCCTGTGGGTAAGAAGTCTGAGTACTTGCTCCGAGACAGCCTTGTGAGGCTCTATAATCCCTGGCCTTGGCCTTAGCCCCCTTTTGGCTCTGTAGACCAAGCCTGGTTGCTTTAAGGAGCGATCAGTGTTCAATATGGCTGAGCCTCTGGGTGGTGGTTAGAACCTACTTCTAGAAGGCGCTTTTGTTTTGTTTATCAAAAGACTCTCCTTCAGAATGGTCAGATTTCAAGAAAAGCTGCCACTTCCTCCTCATAATAGGTTGACTATTGCAATCTGTTTATTATTGAATTGACATCAATGTTACACCATTCTAAAATTTCCTTTGCATCACAAAGGGAAAGCCGGGAATGACACTTCCCTTCTCTTTACAGTTCCAGGTTAGAGCTGGCCTCTATGAAGATTAAATAAAGTAATGCATATGAAATGCCAAGCACAGTGCCTCACATGGAGTAGCTAATCAATTTGAGGTCTTTTTCTCTCTCTCAACTTTGGATACTGGTGTCATATTAAGAGCATACATACCAAATCTAATGAATGTACAATCTTGAGAAGGCCATCAGACATATTTATTTATCCATAGTGATCACTTTTTCTTGAGAAGTGTTAACTATAATAATGGCAAAGCCTGGAACTGACCTAGTAGAAGTGAAAGTGAGGGAGGAATAAAGAACAGTTAACATGACACGTGTTGGGAAATTCATGTAAGAATAATTGTACCCTATGTGTCACATCAAGATTAGGATCCAGTTTTTAATTAACTAATCATGATGATCCTGTCATATTTACTCTGTTGTGCCTATCTTCCTAGACCTTCTTGGATCTTAGAGCACAATCTGATGAAATATTAATTAAAAGAGAATTGGTGAATTCTGAAAGGCAAGGGTAGGAAGGCAATGGCTATACACACAGCCCCACAGCACACTGACTTAAAGAATTTGTTACAGTCTGCTTTCGGGTTACATTTTTCTAAAAGAGACAACCTTTGTTAGTACCAGAATCATTCTAACTACACTCTTTGTTTTCTTGGCCTTTTAAAAAAAAATGTTAAAGTATCACTCACTTGGCATCTATTATACACCTTCAGGTGCTGAGCCCTCACCTGACAACTCAAGGCAGGAGGATAGAATATAAATAAAATGTTTGTAATAAGCAAGCAGGCTATCTCTCCATTCCAACAAAATAACTACATAGATATCAATCACACATGCTGAAGGAAATTATCAGTTAACAGGCATGTACAGGCATGTAGTATGTGCCAGGAACTCATCAATATTATTTAATCCCTCAAACTAACCAATGTATTTTGTTAAAAACATATGAGGTAGGTATTCTTATTCCCACTGAACACACAAGGAAACTAAGGCTCATTTCCCCCAATGTTACACAGTAGTAGATGAAAGAGAAGGAATCCAAACCCTCTGATGTCAAATTCTATTATTTATACTATGGTATTTTACTTCAATAAAAAAAAAAAAAAAAGTGAGACTCTTAATTAGGTGTGTAATGCCAAAGAATTGCCTTGAACATTATAGATGCTTCGTCTAGGACTACTGGGCATTGTTGAGGTCTCTGAGCCACAGTCTGGATATATAATTCCCTTCGGAATGGAGAAAGCCAGGGGTTAGGATGGATTTCAAATAGCTGAGGATCCCTGGAGGATGAAGATATGAGAGCATCTTTTGCAGGAGCTGATAATACTGGTCTTTGGTTCAAGGGCACAGCTATCATTGACTGTTGTATCAGATGCTCTGTGACCATTTTATACACAATATCTAATTTAATCTTCAAAATAACCCTTGAGCTAGGAAGTATTATTAATCTTTCCTACAGATGAGGACTTGGAGACTTACAGTGGTCAGATAATTTGACTTAGGTCTCACAGGATCCAGCTAACCCTGAATTTCATGCTCATGAACGTTGTACTATAGTTTACAATTAAACATTATGTTGTATTCTACAATATAAGGTGCTTAACAAAAATCTGATTGCATTGACATATAAAAGTCATACCCTAGAAGTCTTGTTTTATCTGCACCTCCCAGACCATGAGAACAATAGCAGGAGAAGGGTACCTTCTAACTGACCCATCCTGGGTATCTTCAAAACCATTGAGATACCCAAGAATGGATGAGGTATGGCCTTGGCGTATCACCCTTAAATGGTGGCTTTTCTGAGGGACTCTGAGGAGCTAGAGCTGTCACAGTCTGGCTTTAATCTGAATAAGCCAGCAGAATAAGAGAAATAGCTTAGCACTGATGAAATACATTTCTGATGCATCAAAAAACAAAACAAGAAATGCTACTGGGTCAGAAACTGAGAAGCAAGATTGTCCAATGTGACCGATCTCTGCATTACTGGAACCAGTGCTGGTCAGTTTCAGACTCAGTGGCAAAGCTGAGGCAGAGCAGCCCTATGCCATGGGAAACATTCTGGCTCTCCCAGAAAGTGGGACATGGGAAGAAAGATGGATACCTTGTTACCTCATGTGAGTCATCAAGATGGCAGGACCCATCTGGGACAGATAAAGTCCCCAGTATGGAAATAGGAATCCCCCAGAATAGCATGTGGACAACAGGAAAAGAGAGACAAAGTAAGGGGCACCTGAGAAGTATATCACCTGGAAAATGGGATGTGTTTGTGAGTAAAATGAGGCTGCTCTCTCTATACTGAGATGAGGAAATCTCTAAGGAAAATTATTAAGTGAAACAAGAACAATGTACACAGCAGTTTGTTTGTATTTATATTAAAATAAGAGGTGTAAACAGTTTATAAAAATATTTGCTTCTGCTTATATATACTATATACATAGGACAACTCTGAAGGAATATGTCCCATTTACGTCTGGACAAGGAGCTGGAGGATAGCAGTGTGAGGGAAACTTGCTTTTCACTAAAACCATTTTATGTCATACCACAAGCACATGCTACCTTATCTGAAACTAAATATTTTTAATAATAAAAGAAAACATCTGTGTGTTTATGTGCACAGATGTTTCTGAGCCAGAAAAACAAACAAACAAAAAAACCCAAACACCCTGGAGAAATGCTGCACTATTTTCGGAATGAAAAGTTGATGCTGGTTCAGTTCAAAAAAAGAGGATACAACTCGGAAACTAGAGAGAAGAGAAGCAGCTTGCATTCCATTGCTCTCACCCAAAGCCATGGGTCCTGAATTGCAATTTTTACAAGGTAGGCAGCCAATATAACTAACCTGAAAATTCAGTTTCACCTTCCCAAACACCTCCATGACTTTACCTCATTTGAATCAAAGAATATTTATGGACGTTCCTATACAGGCAAGTTGAGCTTGATTAGGTCCCAATATCATTTCTCCCGCCTAATAAAAAGTAAAGAGTCTTTAAAACTAGTTCAGATATACTTTGTCTCAAAGTGAACAACTCTGAATTTATATATGTCAAAAGTGAGCTTGACAATACTTTTTTAAAGAAAAAAAATACATCGCAAATAGAATCATGCACAGTGCAGCAAACGCTGGGTAATGGGAGAGTGAAGACCCACATTCCACCTCAGCCACATGCTTCTGAGACTTCTGTGGAGTCACTATGTTCAGTTGATGTATCATTTACCTCCAGGCTATCACCTTACTGAAGTTTCCTTCAGTACAGGGAAAATTTAAATAGCAAGTGTGCTAGATTGATTGCAAAAATGGCTTCAATTCTTTCTCTCCCTGTATCCATAATCCTTGCAATATGACTTTGAAGTTCCTCCCATTAAATTCTACTTTCCCAACCTTCAGATCGGGGCTGCCTCATGACTTGCTTTAACAAATATAGTGTAGTGAATGACAGTGTCAGTGTCAAGCCCAGGCCTCACGTGGCCCTGTGTGCTTCTGCTCACTCTCTGTTGTAGAACAAGTCCAGGCCAGTCTTCTGGAGAACAGGTGCAGGAGAGCCAAGTCCCAGACCAGTTAGCTCCTAGTCCATCTGCCAGCTGACTACAGACTTGGGCCGAGGTACACAGATTAACTGAGCCCAGGTTAGGTCATCAGAACTGCCCAGTTCACCCATGGACTCATGAATAAAAGCAGCCAGTTGTTGTTTTAAACCACTTAGTTGCAGGGCTGTTTGTTATGCAACATTATTGCAACAAGACATAAATTATACAGCAAGAAAACAAGGCACTTAAAACATTTTACATGTTTTACTAATATTTGTTCCGATGATCACTTCTATGAACATTTCTATTCAAGAAAAAAAGCACTTCTAAGCAGAATTATAAGTGGAATTCATTTAGGAGCAAATTATTTTTCTATGGGGTTCCCTAAGTTTGAAAGTTTACCTGTCAATTAGAGTCAGATTCTTCCATTCTTCATTCAATCTTGGTCCTCTCTGGGGATCTTTTCCTGGAATGACCATGGAATAGATCCCTATATGTAGTGTTCAGCACTCAGACAGAGGAATAGCCAAGAGGATCCAACATACATCTCTACCCCTTTTCTCCACCTACTCCCATGTCTTTGCCAGCAGCTTTGAGCCAAGTACACAGAGGGCCCTTACGTAGTTCTTGAGAGAATCACATCTAAAAGAGCATCTTAACACACAGGGCCAAAGCACATCATGTGCCTTCACTACACTCATCCTACCCCATCTTTGCCCCTAACCAAAGGGAAAAAAGAAAATGCCCTGTGTATTATGATCTTTTGCTGTTATATTATTTAAATGTTGGTAGTGTTTTTCCAGTTTTCATTTTAGTGGATAAAATTCATATTTTGAACTCTGAATGGAGATTACCACTGCAGCATTAGTTCCTCGTATTGTACCCGTTAGACGGAAATCATTGTTTTACTTCCTGATTACACAGTTTTTGAATATGGGGAAAAGGGATGGAGGGGTGGGAGAAATAGAAATAGGTTAGATTGTGTATCATTTCCATTAGAAAAATAAAATGGGAGGGAATATTTGGCAAATATGGTTATTTTTAGCCAAATCTGCTTTAAAAAAGAAAAGAGGTAACCATTTCTTCATCTGTGAAATGAGAATAGTACCTGTCTTACAAAGTTATGAGTTCAAGGAGACCATATGTGTAAAATACATACACATAATGTATGTATTATGTTACTTGTTAATTACATATGTTATAAATGTTAATTTCCATCCTAACACTCTTTTACCTTCCATGGATTTGCCTTGACTCTGGAAATTTGGGCTAAAACTTAGATGATAACTCTTTCAGTGACTCTTACTCATCTTTTTTTGTTGGTTGTCATCGTTAAGATGCAAATTACAATATACAAGTAGGTCAAGTCCTTAAAAATATTTAAATTCCTGTTTTAAAAACTTGAAAAAAATATTCTTACCAAATTTAGTTGAGCTTTCCTAACAGAAACAGTTGGCTTATTCCCACTTTCATAATCAGTTTCAGTTTGACTCCTATACACTTAGCACAATGTGAATTTCATTTGCAGCATAATAGAATCATAGGGTGTCAGAGCTAGAAATGACCTTAGAGAGTATATAATTCATCCCCCTTGTTTTACAGATGAGGCAACTAAGGCTCAAAGGTGAAACGAGTTGTTCAAAGCTATATGGCTAATTAGTGATAGCCCAGAGTGGGATATAGTTTGATGGTGAAAAGCTTCAAGCTACCTCTCCAGGGAGGTCTCAAGTGTTTATTTTTTCAACTATTTTTTCTTCTATACCATAACCTTCACTACATATTGAATGACATTTTATAACTAATACAATAGGACAATCTTAAATACATATAGCTTCAAATTGTACAACACTACATTAATGTTTGGGTGGTAAGATTCTATTTTGAAGTCTAAAGTTTTGCAGAAATGCACATAGATTTTTTGGCATTTACCACATCCTTGTGTATCATTAGTGTAACATTTAAAATTATTACATATTTTGTCATTCTGTCTACACTTAGCAACAAATTTGCATTTTTTATTTGATGTAACAAAGGCTTTAATGTAATTTTTGTTAGAAGATTTTGCATTTTTTTTCATTACTGTTATACTTTATCTAACCTGACAAAATGACTGATTCTTATGTCGTATTACTGTTGTGAATAATCATGTGAAATGTGTGAGATAGAGTACTATATTTGTGAATATAATTTTATGGCTGTTTTCATTGAGTAGAAACTGTTCCAGCAGTATGGAAAACTAAGAAAATTGCTTTCTACTGTATAATCTGGCAGTCATCAGAGATTAAAGCTTATTTTTCTGTGAATAAAACTCATTCAATAAAGCACTATTCTTTAAGATGTTAAAAATAAAACAAAATAAAAGAGCATTTTATTGGTTCATGTTTCCAGACCTGTGACATGAGTGGCCCAGCCACACCTGCTAGCCTTCAGTACACCCCAATTTCCTCCACTGCCAGCAAGGATAAGACTTTAACACCAGTGGGAGGAGCCCTTTGGTTGCAGCAGTCCCAGTGGAATATGGAATACCCCGATGTCTGCAAACCAGAACTTAACTTTCTATGTTGGCCCCAGAAAAGAACTAATCATCTTGTCTGCTCAGCAGAGAATCCAATGCATGAGTTGCTGAGTAACAGCCAGCTAGATCAATATATAGTCTGTGGAAGCTTTTCTTTTAAATATATATACAGTTGACCCTTGAACAACTCGGTTTGAACCGCATTAGGTCCACTTACACGCAGATTGCTTTCAATAGTAAATAGTATAGCAATACTACCTGATCCGTGGTTGGTTGAATCAGGGATGTGGGGGAAATGGGGTATGACTATAAGTTATATGTAGATTTACAGCTGTCAGAGGGCAGGAGCCCTAACACCCCCTCCCCCCAACATCTCTCAAGGGCCAAACGTATATAAAATGACTTAGTACAATTAAGGGCTAAATAAACAGCAACAGTGATGACATCTGAAGTTCAGATATGTTCTAGCAACACACTAGACCTGCTTCTAGGCTGCACATTTGGACCCTGGCTGAGACTGCTATGCCCTACAGATTCTGGCTTTCACCATCAAACTGCTGATAAAATTTAACACCAAATTATATTTTTACAAATACCATAGTGATCACTATTCCGTCTGGTTCTGGCTTTCTTCCCCCGCTCTCCACCTTGTGGTCCATGGATGAAGTTCTGGCACCTCTCATGTCCAAGTCCTCTGATAAACACATAGTGTACAGCATAGTAGTGGCCATATAAATCAAACCCTCAGCGTGGGATTAAGATCAAATCTGAAAAACTGAAAGGCAGTTTTCACTATCCAAGACCAAGCAGCCTCTTTCCTTACTTGTGTGAGCAATAATAAGAATGTCACATCCTTTAATGATAGTGAATAGTTTATAACAGAGGGTCATAAAAATAGTTAGTTTATTGAGCTCTTATGCACCAGGCATGGGACTAAGTGCTTTATACACTTACAGTTCATAACACTTTATGTGTTAAGTGCTATCACCATTCCATTTTATGGCAGGGATAAGTGATGACAAGAGAGGCTAAGTGACTTGTCCAGGGTCACAGAGGTAGCAAGTGATAGCGGTAAGATTTAAACTCAGGTAGTTAGACCTCCAAGCACATGCTCTTCATCTCTCTGTTAGTTACCCTAGCTGCAGTTTGCAGTGGGGCCGGGGCTCTGCCTTTCTGTGAATTCTGAGATGAGTTCGAAGACTCCACTGCCTAAGAGATAGGAATGTAAGAGGCAATTTATACAGTACATTTTCTTCCAGAATGAAAGGACTCATTTCCTTGTCACAGTGCTGCAGACACCTCTGTGGAAAATATCCCTGGTCATTACGAGGAGCATTAGTGGCAATCTCCCACAAGAAGCAAAGGTTTCTTTGTTCTGATAATGACATAGATGGGCGTTTGGGTGAGGCAGGCTGTGACACTGCAGTGTAACTTGCTTTCAGCATACCAAGATCTTAGGGTCATTGAGAGACTTTAGTCATTCACCGACTGTATTTATTGCAGCAATTAGCACATAGTAAGTACTCATTAAACATCAATTTTCTTCAACTGTCACCTTTGCCAAAACTTGTAATATTTTTCCAATTAAATATTAATGTCAGTCACATTATGACACTTTTCAACACTGCAGAAACCCTTTTGTTCCTGGAAAATGGCATTTTAAAAGCCCCAGCTTCTAGTCTGAAAATGCAGTGTACTGCTAGCCTAAATAATCCCTTGCCATTAGACCATCACTTTTACACTCTCAACCCAGGAGCATTAGTGTTGGCAGATGGAGGCAGGAGAGAAAGCAAGGGCTGCTGACTGCATCCTGGGAAGATCTTGAAATGTGAGTGCCCTTCCTAGAAGCTAAACATTTTTTATGTGACCATTTGCAACCATGCATAACTTTGGAGATCCAGTCACAGCCACTTTTTAGGAGATTCTAATAATGATACATGCTTGAGGAAGAAAACTCTGTTGTGTCACTTGCCACATTTATTGAAAATTCTGCATCCTCCAATGCATCTCGGATCTGGTACACAGCAGAGGACCTGGCACACGGTAGGCACTCAATAAGTATGATCTGAACCAGGACCTCTTGGGAAAGATCAAATGGCTATGTGTTATTTCTAATTAGTGTGAAATATCTCCTTAGAACTAGAATTATTTCCCCAAAATTTGGTATAATGGATGTGACCTATTTAGAGAAGAAAATGGCCAAGAGATACATAGATTGACTGCCAGTGGAGGAAGAGTAACTTAATTAAAAAGACTACCTAGATAAGATGCTGAAGACAAAGTTAGCTAAATGTTACCAACTGGGTACTTCTCTGTGGTTACTCCCATTTTAATAAGCTACGAGAAGTCACAGGAAGTAGTCTGTCTGTATCATTGAAGGTCCTTCCCCCACCTCCACGACCCAGAATCTCCCAAAGTAAATTCACTATATGCCATAGCTTATATTATAAGAAAGACGTCTTGACCATATCCTCTAAATTTGGTAAAAATCTATGAAACCATATTTTACATAATGAAGCAACAAAGAGAGGAAAAGGGGAAAAAATAAACATTTCATTTTACTTACATGTTTTAGACTAGGAAAACCTGTTCTAATAATATTACGACTTCATGCATTTCGTAACCTATGGGAAGGGGCATGTGTGTGCTAAAGGTGAATACTAATATATTTTTCCATTAGGCATCCTAATACACTTAATAAGCTACATATTAAACTAGTGCTCAATTTTCATGTCTTTCATTAACATTTCAGATGAAACCATGCTGAAAAGTAGGACTCCCCTGTACCATACCTCTTCTCCCATTTGATCAGGCTCTCAAAGTTCACTGTCAAGTTCTTATAACCGTACAGTAGCTGAAGTCCTTCCAGTTAAATTAAGGTTGCTTGGAAACATAATGTACCCTAGGTGGCCTTTGATTAGGAATAGGAGATAGGACATATGTGGACACTAACTGCATAAAATCCATTTCAGAAGTAATTAGAAGATAATCAGACGTATCTAAACCAATAACATGATATTTTAAAAATTTAATAACAATCTAAATAGAATTCTACAACTGAAAGTTTAGCTTCCCTGGTGGCACAGTGGTTAAGAATTTGCCTGCCAATGCAGGGGACATGGGTTCGAGCACTGGTCCGGGAAGATCCCACATGCCACGGAGCAACTAAGCCGGTATGCCACAACTACTGAGCCTGCGCTCTAGAGCCCGTGCGCTACAACTACTGAAGCCCGCGCGCCTAGAGCCAGTGCTCCGCAACAAGAGAAGCCACTGCAATGAGAAGCCCGTGAGCTGCAACCAGACAAAGCCCATGTGCAGCAACGAAGACCCAACACAGCCAAAAAAAAAAAAAAAAAGTCTGAACTGCAGAAATTTTCCATTCATATTTTTGGAAGAAATTAAATATCCTATTTCTCCTAGAAGACAGAATAATACCTTCAGTGTGACCTCCAAAAGCCATTAAAGAAAAATATACATACAGTAGCATGAGAATCCATATAACCTCCATCAGGGTCCACAATCACTGCAATCTTCCGCTATCTTCACAACTCAGTTAGCACTGGGTACAAGGACAATACCCTCCCCCTCAGCTACTCAGTTATCAACCTCAGCACAAAGGTGCTTTTCCTATGGCAAGCAGATGGTAAATGACATAAAGGTAGGTTTAAAAATGGGGGGAGCTGACAGGAAGGGGGTGAGATATGCTGGACACTGAGCTTAAAGAATGTCTACAAACAGGCTTTGGTCAATGCTTCTCTTCGTTTGTTCTAAAAACATATTTTTAAAAATCTATAAAGTTCCACATTTCTTTGTCGCTCTTTATTTCTTAAACTTGCCCGACTGGTTTGGTGTGCACTCAGCTGGCTTCTGTCAACTCTGTATGGTGCCCTCCTGTTATATACTTCTTAGCACCCAGCCTTTCCTGATATAATGTAGTTACATCCTTATCGCATGGATCCTCCTCTTTTCCTCTGTGTGCTTGATGTCCTCTGTGTAATTTTGGTATTTTTATGTGGGGACATTGTGAAACAGAGCAAGACCCCGTGGGGCCCTCCTGGGTACAAATCCTTACTGTGTCTCCCATTTCTTGTTTGCAGGAAATAGGCTTCATTCAGCCTCCTTGACCTTCCCTGAGTTCCAAAGGGCAGATTCAAACAGTTGCTAATCAGGGAAGGGAGGCAATACAGAAACAAAGGAGGGGCAGTCAAGAAACAATAGTGCAGCCTTGGGGCAGGGTCCTGGTTCCTCCTCAATGAATATACACAAAAAACATACCTTTGAGTTCTTCTATAGGAACTAAGGCTCCCACCCAGGTGGAGGATGGTAACTTCAGGCTGAGCATAAGATTCCTGGAAAACAACCCTGCTACCTCATCACCAACCAATCAGAAAAGAAGTCTGCACACAGTAGAAAATAACAAAGACCCTGACCTCCCTTTAAAAACTTTCATGGTTAAACAGAATCTTTGGAGTTGGTTTTTGGACGTGAGTCCACCTTCTGCCCCGGTTGCCGGCCTCCTGAATAACACAAACTTTCCTTTCCAACCAACACTCGACTCTTGAGTATTGGCTTTCGAGTGGGGAGCAGCTGAACTAGGGTTTGGTAACAACTGGTCACTGGCAAAGGCACATATGTATTGAAAAAGTCAGGAATTCCTGGCTCCCTGTGGAGACGTTTAGAGTACCAATTGGTACGCGTTACGCATTATAAGACATCAAGAGTTTACAAGAAGGTAAGAATATCATATGGGAGCAAGTAGGGCAGCCAAAGCTTGCACCCATGTTGACAAGGGCTCATTGCTTACTTGGGACACAGAATGTTTCAATAACGAGATGATACTCTGATGAGGAGAAATGGCAAAGATGTTTGTATTATGGACAAGAGAGGATGACTGTTTTACATAACTTTCAGGCTAAGGGTACATATCTCATGCTGCAATGATACTAGTGGACACCAAATATTAAAACAAGCCCTAGAAACTGTAGGTCACATTTACTTTGAAATCAAAACATTATGCTCAAACTATAAAAAGACCATATATACTAGGCAGGGCGACAGCAATAATAACCGTATTACTGGTTTTAACAGAATATCCAAGGACTCCTCAAATTGATTTTTGAAATGTCAAGATGATTTTTTTTTGTATATATCTTGTCATCTCTTCAATGCTATCAAATGTCCTGAGACTAAGAATATCAGTGGGGCAAAGTAATAGCAATGATTTTTAAATGGCCATTTGAATCATTACAACAAAGTCTCAGTAAAGAAAAAGACTTATTTTGAAAAGTGTTTGTGAAATTTATCTATCATTTCTTGTTTTTTTCTTTCATTTGTTTTATTTTCTTGTTATTGCTGAGTATGAATTCCATGAGGGAGGCTTAAGTATTATGTGGATAAAGAATAGAAGAAACTAAACTTCATCCTCTCCCTTAATTCCTACATATAATCAGTGAGTAAGTCTTGTTGATTTAGCCCATTGGCATATGTTACTGTCCATTCTCTCCATCTTAACTGCCACTACCCTGGCCCAAACCATCACTGTATGTCACCCTCCTGCCACCTCACATTTATTTTTGCTCCACTCTCCACGTTAAAGCCAGAATGATCTTAAAAATGCAAATATGGTTATATTTAACACCCTTAAAACCCTAAGTATGCTGTTGGGATACTGATGACAAAGTGGCTTTTGAAGCCAAGAATAATCTGATCCTAGCAAACCTTCTCCCCAAAGTCACTATGGTCTACCTACTCTTACCCTCTTGTCCAGGATAGGCCCTTCCTTCATCACTTCCACAAGGAACACATTCTTGCCCCCAGAATCTACTGTATTCCCTGCTCTCATAATTCCATGTACTTCTCTTTTTAGCATTTGACACAATTAAATTCAAAATATATATGTGGAATAACTTGTTTTAATTTTTTTTCCCATTAGACTGTAAACTACAGGGGGCAAGGACTTTGTTACTCACTGTTTTATGTTTTACACCTAGCACTGTACCTAGAACACAATAGGAGTTCCAAAATTATTTGACAAATGAGGGAATGAATAAAATCAGTAAAGAATGCCTTAATGAGAGCCTCTCCCACTGTACTACTAGCTGGATCCCTCAGCATAGAGCAACATGGGACTCTTACTATGGGCTCTTGGTATGGGCTAGACACTACATACACAGAGATAATGCAATGCTCTCTGCTTTCAAATAGCTAACTCCTAGTTTAGTGGGGGGTAGGCAGAAGGAACAGTAAATAGATAAGCCAGAGTATAATGTAGTAAATGCTAATGTGAAGATTTGAACAATGTTGTGTGGATTGCAGAGAAATGAACATATGCTGAATGAGGAATTAAAAGCTCACTCTTTTGTAAGGATGTAAACTGTAGTTCAGTTTGAGTCTCGAAAAGAAAACTAACAATATTCAGTGTTCAGAAGAAGCCAAGTCTCATCAGCCAACACTGCTGTCGAACTTGTTTGCAGCCATTAATGGCTCCTTATCAATATAGAACCAAAGCAAATGGACCCCTGTGGAAACTGAGGCTGCAGTTACCTTCCTCAACTCAGGGAACATCACCTCTCATCCTCCACTCTCACCTCTCATCTTCATTTTGAGTTGATTCAACTCCCATCCCATAAACTCCTTCAGTAACTACTAAGATTGAGGGCTCCACTGGGATTGAGTTTTGCTTATGATTTCCTTCACTCTTTCTGTTTTGGGGTTTGCTATCTCTTTCCACATCTGAAAAGTCCATTTTGATAGCATTTTAGAGTCACTGCATCAGCCAATATATGAGTGAGTAAAGTCATGGAGCTGGGGGCGGAGGTGAGAGGAAGCTGGGGGAGAAACCATTCCCCTTGAATACCTTCTACAATTACACAATTAAAAAAACATGGTGGTGGTAATATGTTCACATGACTTTTTTTTTTTTAAAGAAAGGATAAAAAGAAGTTACTGGAGGCCTTGTAAAACAGAGGCCATGAGACAAGGAGAGACAGCAGTAGAATGATGCTCATTTTTAATACATACTAGCTCCCTCTCCAATCCAACACCAGTACTGTTCCCCTCCCACCTCTGGACTAATCCTCTCTATTGTTAGTCGTTGCCTATGCCACTGATTGGGTATTCGTCTATGCCACTGATGCAGTATTCATCCTAGATGAAAATCTTGAATATAGATACATGGTTTTCAGCTCTTGATTCATCAGTCCTGAATTTGCTAGAGGCTATGTATTTCTACTAACAGAGAAACCAAATGTTATTCAACAAAATTAAAGTAAGACTGCACTTCAAAATAAGCTATAAACATGATTTTAACTAGGTCACTTCAAGGCTATGGCTAAGGGGAGAAAAAGGCTTCTAATTGCTTGCTATTGCAAATGCTGCACAGCCTAATACCTCACAGTGTGAAGAGTAAATTAGAACAACTTTTCATTGACAAAGATTAAACTTTTTCATCATCCCTAAATTCCTGGGGATTTTCCCGCTGCTCCTATGTGTTTTAAGCTTTTCAATTAAATCTCCTGGGTAGTGGTTGCAAGAATGCCCACTGACAAGGGAATATTTGTCTCTGGGAGAGTTAAACCATTTTAATAGCAGCTTGTCTTGGTTATTCCTGTAGACGCTGAATCTCTCAGTGATGGTCCCTTATCAACACACACAGCTACAAAGCCAAGCGCAGCTTACATTACACTGCCATTGGAACTGAACTAATGATAAATTTAGTTTTGGAAGAGAAAGAGATCGTGAAAAGTCAGGAAGTCAAGAACAGTCAACCTTGATAACTCACTTGTTTTTTCTGGGATAATTTATTTTGACATTTAGGATTATGCACCAGGAATATAAACCCTGGTGAACATGGCACTGTAGACTGGTGTGACAAATACAAGCCTGTGCCTTCCAATTTTCCATCAGCCTTGCCTCCAACTCACCTTGATCCCTCCCACTGAATATTTGGAATGCTTTAGTGGGCTGCCACTGAGATCACGATGGAATCACAGCTGTTTTGGTCTGTCCCTGGGCTGGAGCAGTCAATTACAATCAGCTTAGAAGGAGCCCTGGGAAAGGTTGTATTTTTTCTTTTTTATAAAATATTTCTGGTGGGGCTAAGGGAAAAGACAGCTTTCAATTTTAAACAGTATATATGCTTGAATGAAAGATCAAAACAGCAATGTGGGAAACTGGCAGTGTGGAAGGCTGTGGTAGAAATAACAATAATATTTTAAATTCAAGTATTAATTCTGATTGAAAAACACAAACCAGAGAAGGGGATACCTAGCTGCCAGGAATGAGGTAAAAGATGAATTCATGTAAGAGATCTTTATTTTCTAAAACTCTAACTTGCCTTAAGAGAATATTTGCAAGATATTACAAATGGGAGAAGAGGGCAAACAGATCAGTAATTTTATTTTAAATATACTGTATGTGTTTAATTAGTTTCAAAACAAGGATTAGTGTGAGAGACGGCAGCTGGGAAGGCAAAGGAGTTATTATCATTTTTTTAGTTGAGCAGCTTAAAAATAAGCTCAATTCAGACATGACAGACACTTAAAACCCACAGCCTCAGTGATAAATTGGGCATCTCAAACTATAAAGAGGCATACAATTTTGATCCCTTCTTATCACTCATATGCATGAAAAAAAAGTTCACTAACATGTTTTCTAAGTTTTTATTCATAATAGCTTGTAGCTACTATGACTACTTTAAAAATGGGACACAGGAAAAACTAAGGGACACCCTTCCATGGAAGGCTGGTAGTCTGGTATTTACCAAAAAACAGATTTGGAAACTGGAGAACTGTAGAAGCAGTGTGTTTCAGGGTGATTATTCTGCAGATCTCTGCTTGAGAAGCCAAGCTGGAACGTTAACTCCAGAGGATCCGTAGTGAATTCTAGATACTCCTTGGTTTGTTTTACTATATGTTCTACTGAGTACAACTTAAAATATGCTTATAGCTAGGCCATTAGCATTCTTCCAAATTTACATTAGTCATGAGTTCAGGAAAATTTCTTGGTACAGATTTCTGTTAACATAAAGTGTTTGAAAGTGAAGGTATGTGACCTATAAAAATAACTCCTAAGATTCCTTGGATTTTTACGGACAGTTGAAAAGCATAATTAAGTTAAAAAGTAAAAAAAAAAAATGCACTTGAATTTTTGTTTATATGGATTGTGGCAGATTACAACAACGATTATGATTCTTTCCAGCTCCTCTTATCAGAAGGTAGAGTCTTTAGTTCTTCTTCTCTTCAGTGGGTTGACTTGTGTCTTGTTTAGGCCAAAGGAATGTGGTAGAAGTGAGGCTGTGTGAGTTCTCAGTGTGGGCCCCAAGAAGCTTTGCCTACATCTATTCAATCTTATAACCCTGAGCCACCATGTCAGCAAGCCCAGATTAGCTTCCTGAATGATGAGAAATACATGGTCAAGTTGCTCTCATGCTCCCATAGCCAACAGCCAACAACCCCAAGAAGCAGAGATGCCAAACTGATCAGCTGCTGGGTCTGCATTTATCAGAGCCACCATCTAGCAGAGAGATTAAAATTGTCTCCTTTATAAATAATTCAAGTTCTCCCTCTAATGACCTCATTTTTGGTTTGAGGTACAAAACTCATCCAAATCTCTCCCCCGGACCTTCTCCCAGTGTAGAGCCCACTCAGGGCACTACCTCTAATGAATACTTCATTTGACTTACTTTCTTTCCAGTTATGATGTCACTGTGATATGATGGGACACTCTAGCTTCTCCATTCTTGTGCTGAAAATAATGTCAATCATTCTGTAGGTCTGTTTTCTTTCTACCTCTTTCCACAGGACATGTACATTTCTTCCTGAATATACCATAATTGAGCTCTGATTCATCCTTGCTAACCTTGATGTTCTTCCTTCTTTGATAATGCCAGTCTGATCAATACTTCTCATTCAAAAGAAATAAATGTTCTGTTTTTATTCTAGAAATATGTTCTTCATAATTAAAAGATAAAATATAGTATGGTAAAAAGAAAGGCAGAATTCCTCCACCTCACAATAAAAAGTGAATGTGCTAATAAGAGATTTTAACTGCTGGGCACACTGTATAATTGAAAACATCTCCTTATAGGCATTGATCAACTTGCCATATGCACATCCTCTGAAGCATGGGGACCTAGACTTACTCATCATTTCAACCTGATTGCAATTAGAGTGAGGAAGTCAGATTGGCATACTTTATTCTCTAGGTATGCAGTAATGGATATCTAGAGAAAAGGTAAGAATATGCATGAACAGCTGAAGACAAAAATACTCCACTTCTGTTTACCCTCTCAAGAACTGTTCTGAAACACCAGGGGGCTGGTTTTTCTTGTACTGATGAGAAGTCACATTATTAGGAAGTATTCAGAATATATGCTTTGCAACGAGGCTCTCAAAGAATATAAGCTCTTTTTCTCATTCAGCAAATATTCTCTGGTGTCCTGTTCATGCCAGGAACTGTTCTAGGCTCTGAGAGTATCATGATGAACAAGACAAAATAGTGCTCTAATGAAGCTTATATTTTAGTCTGGGAAGATAAATAATAATATAATGAAACCAAAGAGACAAATAAATGAACAAGAAAAATAACAAATAGTGATAACTGCTACCCAGAAAATTCAATAGGATGATTGAATAAAGAAAAAATGGAGAGTGTGCTATGGGCTGAATTGTGTCTCCCCCCCAAATTCATATGTCCTAACCCCCTAATGTGAATTTTTTGGAGACAGGCCTTTAGAAGGTAATTAAGGTTAAATGAAGTCATAAGGATGGGGCCCTAATCTGATAGGACCGATGGCCTTATAGGAAGAGGAAGAAAGATCTCCATCTCTTCCTCACATCTCCTCCATGTGCACAAACCAAGGAAAGGATCTGTGAGGTTGGAAGCTTGATCTCGGTCTTCTAACCTCCAGAAGGGTGGGAAAATAAATTTCTTTTGTTTGAGCCACCCAGCCCATGGTATTTTTTTCTAGCTTTATTGAGATATAATTGACATGTAATACTGTGTAATTTTAAGGTGTATAACATGTTGATTTGATACACTTTTATATCGCAAAATGATTACCACCTTAGTGGTAGCAACTACCTCCATCATGTCATAATTACCATGTCTTTTTTTTTTCTGGTGAGAACATTGAAAATCTACTCTCAACAACTTTCAAGCATATTAGTAACCATAATCACTATGCTGTACATTAGATCCCAAGAACTTTTTTGTCTTATAACTGGAAGTTTGTACCCTTTGGCCAGTATCTCCCCATTTCCCCCACCCCCTAGTCCCTAGTAACCATAATTCTAGTCTCTGTTTCTGGAGTTGCGTTTTTTTAGATTCAGCTGGGGATAGTTTGTTATGACAATTCCAGCAGACTAAGACAAGAGGAAAGCTCGTACAATTTTAAAAGGAATCCTTATAAAGTTTGCCTTATTTTTTTTTCCAAACTGGACACAAAGACAGGAAGTATTCAAGCCTGGTAATTGCTCTTACTATAAATATCAAAATTTTTAATTGCCTTCTCTTGGTCCAGTGCACCCCATCCTTCCTCAAGTGAACACCTTGAGAGAACAAAGAATTCCTTATTTCATCTCACTCCTGACCTAGAAATTTACTGTAGAGGCTACATGGCTATGGAGTGATGTACATATTCCTGACTCATGTACACATTCCCAATTCATTGCTCTCATTTTACTTGCTTATTCCTTCAACATCTCTTCCCAACTTGTTCACTCTCTTCCCCCCCTCCCCTCCCCACCATCCCCAGAAGAACCACAATGTGTACTGAAATTCGACAGTCCAACCGTTCTGTTCACTACCTGTGAAGCCTTTGCCAGTTATTTAAACTGTACAGATCTTAGTTCCCTTACCTGTAAATTGGGGAAAGAACAGTTAGATCACAGAGCTATTGAGAGGAATACATAAAATAACACAAAGGTGCCTTGCCCATGGAAAAATGGGTGCTATTTTATTTATCTATATTTCCCCTTTCCTATCTTAGTCTGGTCTCTCATGCTAGTACAATTAGTCTCTACAGAAGCAAAAGATTCTGGGCTTTCTCACAATATTTCCATGGTGTTTCTTTATCTGGAATGTTCCATGCACCTCTCCTCCATTCCTTAATTCCTCCTCCTGGTGAATTGTACTTCTATGTGGTTTTTCACACCTCATTTGACTCCTCTGTTATAGGCTTTCCTAACACCATGCACCTCTCATAATTGTCTTTACACTTACTTGTATGATTGGTATCTTTCACCCAAGAGTCAAACCTCTATGAGGGCCAGAATTATATTTGTTTTGTTCCATATTATATCCCCAGCACCTGTCACAGTTCTTAGTGTATAAAAGGTACAAAAATATTTTTAATAATTCTTAAAACCTTCTTTTTAATCATTTTTTCTTCAGTATTACCAATTCAAATGTCATATTTTGGAAATATAACGTGACTTTGGGAAAGTTACTTAACTTTGTATCTCAATTATTTTTAATCTGTAAATCATGGGATTGGGTTAATAACTAAGGTTGCTTCTGCAGCTACAAATCTATGAATATCTCTACTTTGCATATTTCTGAGCCACCCCATCTCATTTGTTTCAATAATTCCTTCTTCATTACTTCCAATAGTTGCCCATTTACCCCCAATAGTTATAGGACAGAGTGTTTCTTAATAGTAATTCGAAAGGCTAAACCTTTTCCTAGCCACCTAGAGAACAAAACAAGGAGGACCAGTGCTAATTCACCGAGACAATTTCAGATGTAAACTTCAGTCACTGGGTTTGCTTGACCTCATTCAACTTCATTTTTACGGGCAGTATATGCATTTTTTCCCCTAGATATGAAACATCCCATACCCTTCACCACTTTTGAAAATAGGTGAGTCATAAAAGTCTAAAATTCAATGCTACTGAAACCTCCCCTACACTTATCCCTTCTAAGAAAAAGGAATCCATTTTAGAAACCCACTTCATGTTTCAGGACACAGAATTGAAGGGCCTAAAGTAGAGTCTATGAGAGTCATTTCAAAAGGAACACAGATATGAGAAAAACAGCAGTACGAGTCCATTGATGCTCAGACACAAATGTGAGCAAAAAGCCAGTGGCACTGCTAGAGCTTTGCTCATATGGGTGCAGATACAAGCCTTAAAGGTTTCCCTGAATGAGCTTTCCCTTTGGGCGCGATTCTGAAAGCGCTCTCAAGGTTACAATACCCAGTAACTCAATAACAAATGCCATCTTTGAAAGGGAACACAGACTCTGAGGTCCCTTTAAAAGTGTAATTAGGTTGTTTCCCTTATGGAGAGACTGGAGGAAAGGGGTATAAGCCAACTCTCTCTTCTCAGATAAAATTACCTTTGAAGAATCTTCAGGCAGCCAAGTGTGCTCAAACTATTAAACAGCATGTCACACCTGATGCGATGATTTAAAGCTCTGGTACACTTCCACATAAGGAGAGCACAGTGGAAAATTCTTTTCTCCTTGCACTGGCCACTGATCTTTTATACGCACTTCATGGCACCTTCATCTCACTCAGAAAGGTCTGTTAGTAACATCAACCCAGCAAAGAGAGAGGGAAGAGAAAGAAGCATTAGACTCTCACTCAGGAGTGTAACTTTTTGGTCCAGAGGTTTCTCAGTGCTGCTCAAGTTACTTCTGTTAGGTTTGTTAGGAATAAAAAAGACAAGAAATAGTGTAGACTGCAACCTGGAACTATTAGTTTCTGGCAGCAAGAGTCTCAAAGGATGGAGACTAATAGTCCTTGAATACTTGCTAAGTGTCAAGAACCATTCTAAACACTTTATTAGATGTTCCCATTTAATACACCAACCCTTTGAGATAACTATTTTACCCATTTTTATAGACTAGGATACTGAGTCACAGTAAGGTATAATAATGTGCTGAGGTTCACACATGGGGATCAGCTTCAAAGCCATCCCAGGTTTGAGACTTAAGCCTGTGCTTTGTCTCCTACTCTATGCTGTGGGAAAAAAAAAAAAAAAAAAAAAGGAAGGAGAGGTTGAGATCATGAATTGCAAGGAGAAAAATGGCTCTAGGGAACTTTTAACTCTGACCAGCTCTCTCATTAACTTATAATCATATTTTAGGAAAGGAATAATTAGAGTGAATGTGGCTAGTTCAGAGTAATTGTTCTTCTAATTATTCATTTATTCATTCAACAAATATCTGTCCCTTTCCTCAAGGAGCTTAAAATCTACTAGAAATGGGGGAGACTGGAAAAAGGTAATTATAGTGCAATCAATGTAATTTAATAAGATAACACGTAAAGGGCTTCCATGTTAATTGCTCAATGAAGTGTAGTTATCTTCTATTATTGAAAATAGGAAAGAATGCTGCAATAGAGATATTCAGGGATTTTTAGGGGCACATAGAGGAGAGGGATAAATAATTTCTGGAAAAGTCATGATATACGAAGGTGATATTTAAGTCACATCTTACAGGATGAATAAGTGTCTTATTAGCAAGACCAGGCTGAAGAGTATAACAATAAAAAGAAATGGGAACTATAAGAAGAAAGGCAT
Source organism: Balaenoptera musculus (assembly GCF_009873245.2). NCBI lineage: Eukaryota > Metazoa > Chordata > Mammalia > Artiodactyla > Balaenopteridae > Balaenoptera > Balaenoptera musculus. The sequence continues at coordinate 40,150,857 of NC_045790.1, read as the reverse complement.
GAAGCGTGAAATAATCAAGAGAATGCAGGAGTGTAGACAGTGTGGAGGACTGGCAGGAAAATACTTCCGGTCTTACTTCTGTAAATGAATAGCAGATTTTAGATTGGTTTGAGCCTACTTGGATGTCATATAATACATATAATACAAAATATCAAGTTGTCTCTAGATTTTCAGAAACCTTAGTGATTTTTTTCCATCAAAATTAAATTAGAAGCATAATGTTAGTTTAATAAAGATAAGGCAGTGTTTTTAACAGTGTAGTTAACACTCAATAAGCTATCCAATTTTGGGGGTGGCAAGTAGAAAGAATGTGGGTATAAGGAATCAGAGAGCTTGACAGTGGGCATGATGAGAATCACATGATGGTTCACTGTGATTTTTGGGAGGCTTAGTAACTGATATATAATCTTCACAGAAAAGCAAAATAGGGGTAAGTTCTAATAGCATTACACATACACAGGTGTATGTATATTCAATACTACCATAAAAATTTACTGCATGCTTAATAAGTGTTAACTATTTTGTGTTAATTTTTTGAATATTTAACTAAAATGTATCATGCAAGGTTCTTAGCAAATATATGGAGTATACATCTAGTACAGAAGAAAATACAAATGTACAGTGAATATTGTGCAAGACAGAAATAATCCTTGCCACGAGTCTGGGATCTTAATGGCAAAAGAATCTCTTTCTATTTAGTGACCTAAGGCAAAAAATTCGGAATGATTTGCCATCTTATATAGAACTTAATGTTACATACTTATGGTGAGGGCTTTGAAATTAATTTGAAAATAATTTGCCCTTGGTCCTTGAATTTTTATGACCCTGAGTTCAAGAAAATCTTGGTTAAAACATTTTATCTTTGGCAACAAAGTAAAAAAACAGTGTGTGTGCTTGTATATTTAAGAGGCTCATTTCTTCTGTGAGCCTGTGATAATAGAAGAACACACTTTGAATAAATTCTGGCAAAATCTGAGTCTTGAAAAGGAGCCACGAGTCAGTCAAAATATTTCAGGACTTAGGACAGCAACCACAAAACCTGATAACCTTGTCAGGGCTCCTAACCTAGAAATTTCTGAATCGTAGAAAGCTAGAATCAGAGGCTGTTGGAGAAAAAGATGTCAGAAAAATCTCATTTTATAGATGAGAAAACTGAGGTCCAACAGCCATAACATAAGCTCACTCAGGTAATTAGTAGTTGAGATAGATTTAACATCCATCCAGATGTCCTTATTTCTACTCCAGTTCTTTTCCCCTTATACTCTGTGTCACTCAAAAGCCCTAAGCCAACCCTTTGAATGCCAGAGTCATATTTGGGCCATTTTGATATGCCCATAAGCCTAAGTCTTCGTACACATTAAGAACTTAGAAATGCAGAGGATTAATTGAAAAATTCTACAGGATAAAGTCACAGTTCCCAGTTTAATATCGGTCAGTTCACCTGGACCTGTCTTGGAATTCCAAGGTGCATGCATTGGCAATTGTCTGTATGAAATGCAGTCCTGTGTTGGCTCAGGGAATTAGAGACTCATGGTGAAAAGGCTGGGGTTAGGGGTCCAAATTATATGCAAGTTGGTTCGTATTAGATTATTTGAATGAATAAGCTACTATCAGTAGCTGGCTGGTCTTATTCTCAAAAGGAAAACTAGAAAGTATTTACATAGGTTCACTAAAAATATCTCATTTCTTTCCTGAAAAATTTCTTAAAAATATGATACTTAGTCATAATGAAGTAGTTAAAAGCATAGGCCCTGGAACTTGACTCCCAGAAATTGAATCATAGCTTTACTACTTAATATATGTGTAACCTTGAGCAGGTTTATATAACCAAAGTCTCTATTTCTTCATTTTTAAATGAGTATAATAATAACAAATATATGATGTATAGGAATGTGGTGATGATTAAATAAGGCATCTAAGTACAATATTTGGCACTGTGGCTGGCACACAGTAAACTCTCAATGAATAGTAAATTTTATCATACCTTGTACCTGATATTTAATTCTTCCTGTAAGAACTATGAGTTACTCACCCTCTGGATTTATTAATTTTAGAGCACTGCTGATGTATAGTCTGGCTTTTGATTATAGAGGACTTGATTAAAAGTCTAAAATATATTTATCAATCTGTCTCTAGTAAAATTTTAAACCAATCGCCTCTATTATTTTACTCTTAGAAATATGAGTCAATGAACTGTGGAAAACAAACAAAAAGCCCTCTAGATTTCTAGTCAAATTTGAAACAATACAACCTCAATTCATTTATTTTACAGGTCAAACCCCTGGTTAAAATACTGTATTTCCTTTCTTCCCATATACATATTGTGGAGAAGATAGGGGGCAGGCGGAACAAATTTTTAAAATGCAGCTTAATTTTGAAAGCTTTGAGCTATACTTAAATTTCAGTTGGGAGTGGCTCCTTAAAAGATAATATGGCAACTTAACAAGTAAATTTCCCCTAAAACAAGCTGGAAAAAAATAGGATTAATGCTAATGGAATTGAGGAGGGAACTAAATAGACTATAAAAGCCTAGGCTACAATCCCAAGCACAAAAAAGATGTGGAAAACCTATCTAAGGTAATTCAGCTCATCACAAAAACACATTGTCCAATTGGCGGTACTGTGAATAATACCTTAACGCCCGTCACAATAGAGATGGCGATGGTACTTTCTTTATAGCTAACAATCTGAATGGGAGAGCTCTTGTGAAGTCTTGTGCACTGTTATTGTTGCCAGGGAAACTGGGTCTTAATTTCTAGTGGCTGAATGCCAAAGAAAACAGGCTACCTAGAGGGGAAAAACTTGGTCACACTGAATTTGTTGGAGATTTTCAGCGTTCGAGGGTCTTGTTTTGGGGCCCACAATTTAAAGTCAAATTGTAAGCTCCCCCCTGCACTTCACGGTATTCAAATGCTCTACCAAATAGTAGTTTGATTTTTATTTGATGCAGTAATACAGTGATTATCAGTCTCAGCAATTTGAGATTTAAAATGGAAAAAAGTTAATAATGAGTGTAGGTCCTTGTTCAATTCCAGTGGAAACAACACATCATTATTTTTCTGACAGCTCAAACCAGCTTATGGGGAAAAGCCTATTCTTTCAATTTAGAAGGTTCTTCTTGCCCAGACCAGTCAGCTTAATGTAGGTGCTTTTGTGAGGTATTGTTTAATGCCTCACAACAGTGAGTATTTTCTGTGGAATAGAAGAAAATGTAAGAAGCAAACCTGCCTGGATTTCCTAAAAAAGAGAACAAACCCTCAAATCGTTATACTCTAAAAGATCCGTTCTACATCGCTTTATTTAGAATCTATTTCAACTTGAATTTTTTTGTCTTATTTCTCTCAAAATTATATTTTAGATACATTAATAGTACACAATTTTGCAGTCCACTGGCTAAAATAAAATCTAGACTGTAAATTTATAGCAAAGACAAATTCTGTAAAACACGCTAGGAAGAAATAAGAATAAAGGGAAAAGAAAAATGGGGGGAAAAAAGTGCTAGGAAGAGAGTGTGTATACACAACCTCTGAGAGCAGAGGCTTTTTCTAGCAGCATACAGATTCGTTGAGAAATTTATGTAGCTGTAACTAAACTGAAAGTAGCTTTTGAATATTAGTAAATGTCTTTGGTTTTATTTCACCCACATGATGGAGGCAATAACCCAAACATGCTCTTATAGGACTTTTGTTCTTTCCCTGTTCTCACAAAGGAATTTAACCTCCTCAAAGTTTAAATCCTTTATCTTTGATTATCCTTACTGCCTTCTGCATTTCTGCCTTTTTTGTTGTTGGACTCGGTAGCACTCCCATGAAACCTTCAGGAGAACAAAAGGACTAGCCCTTTTTGTACTTGGAGCTACTGCAGCCAGCAGATAGACGATCTAAATGACATCAGCTGGGTCTCTTGACAGAGAGCCATGAAAGACAATGGGACAATAGAGTCTAAAATGTGTCTCTTACCAGAATGTTCCTCAGAGAAATACTCAAAGGGTTATGAAATATATTTTTGAGAAGACTTTTATTTAAGAAGAAAAAAAAAAAAAAGTAAAGCTCATCTAAAGACTAGTGAATAAAGAAAAACTGGGCATTTAAAAAATCCAATTTCTTGTCATTACTCCACTAGAATATGAATCAGTGAAAAGCATCATGAAAACTTCAGAACTACTGAATTATATATAGAGCCTTTGTGCTATTAAAAATAAATATCTCACGAAAATGTAATAATTAATGCTCTTTTAAGCTCCTAAGGATTGAAAAATTCACAGCATTGCCAAAATAAATGCCACCATCCTCATTTTATATACGGGAGAAGATAAACTAACAGATGAATTGATTTACCTGGAAAAAAATCAGAGGAGAGGACATAATTTCTAGTCTCATAAAACTAGCACATGATACTTCTCTTTACTTAATTTCTTAAATTCAGTATCTTCAAGCATCTTGAGATTAGATATAAGAAAGTTTAACACAAAACATTCAGTGGTGTATGTTTTCTTAGTGTCCAGCTTTGGGGATAGATAACTAGTTTGAAAAGCCATTAAAGCAATTGCTAGGAAAGATAAACACAAGCTATACTGTATTATTATTAGCAGTACAACCATTTTTTTGAAAAAAATTATGAAAATGTGTTAAGAATTTGTAGTGAGAGCTATATATACAAACACAGGGATTAAGAGAAGGAAAATAACAAATGTTTAAAGTCCACTACATGCCAGATAAATATAAAATCTCACTGAAATGCACATTTTGTAGGGTTGATTTCAGCACTATTATTTTGTAAATGAGAAAACAGAGAATCAGAATTTTTCTCTAACTGTCCAGAGACACATAGGCCTAAATGGAATAAGAATCAGATATATTTGTTTCCTGAACTCTTATTTTCCCACCATGCCACAGAAGAGTGGCTTTACGGGGTTTCATTGTGAAAATTGTGCAATCATTCCTCCTTCTGGACTTCTTCCTGGGAATAAAAATCAAGGCATCTCCAAATGACACTGACTTAGTCTTTTTTTTTTTTTTTTGACTTTTCCATTTCCATACCACCATCACAGTATTAACAAAACACAAATTATACTTTATAATGTATGTAGCTTATTTCATGTGCTTTTGAGAGTTCTGTTACATTTCCAACTATTGTAATTCTTTACTCCTGAGAAATCTGTTATGAAGAGGGTGTGTAGAATACGTACCTACTGGTGTCTGTTTTCTGGTGTTAGGATTAGAAATATCCAATCGGTCAGCATATATGTATGGCATATAATTTCTTTTCCATTCCTTTTTTTTACGCTTTGGGCTACATATGCAACATTAAAAAAGTACTAAGTTACTTGTCAATATTTTCGTTTCTCATTCTTGAGCTCATTTATTTTTTATTGGGACCAAAGTTGAATCAAATAGTTGAAGAGGCTTAAATAATGCCAAATAGAGGAAAGGTACCACTTCATAGCTTTAAAATTAAAACTAAAAACAGTACTATTTCTCCTAGCTTCAAAGAGGTAATCTTAGGAAACCATATTCAGGCTTCAAAAAGGAAATCAATTTAATTAACAAAACATGGAGAAGCAAACACCTACAAATTGCACTATAAACTTAGATTTATATTGCAGCATTATTCACAATAACCAAGATGTAGAAACAATCTAGCTGTCGGTGAATGAATGAATGAATAAAGAAGATGTGGAATGGAAAGGAATATTAATTCACAATGGAATACTATTCAGCCATGAGAAAGAAGGAAATCCTGCACTTGTATGTCAAACCCAAAAAAAACAGTTAAAGTCATAGAAACAGTAGAAAAGTGATTGTCAGGGGCTGGGGAGTGGGGAAAATAGGGAGAAGTTGGTAAAAGGGTACAAACTTTCAGCTATAAGATGATTAAGGTCTGAGGATCTAATGTAAGACATGGTGATTATAGTTGATACCACTGTCTTGTATAATTAAAGTTTGTAGAACTTAAATGTTCTCACCAAAACCAGCAAAAGATAAGTATGTGAGGAGACAGATGTGTTGATTAACTAAATGGGGGAATCCTTCCACAATGCATATGTACACCAATTCACTATGGTTTACACTTTAAGTATTCTACAATTTTATTTGTTCATTATACTCAATAAAGATTTTGTAAAAAACAGATTTACTTCCATGTGAATGTGAGGGCAATGTAGATTTGGCTCTGGCACTGACTCCACTGATCGGCCTGATCTGCAATGTCTTTCTCTCTCTCCCTCTCTCTCTCTCTCCCCCTTTTCTCTGGTACATCTGTGTCCTTCCCAAAGCTGCATTCTTGGGAAGAAAGATAGCTTTTGAAGATACGAGGGCCTACTTTTAGTCCAGGGTACACTCATTTATGTAGTCCTCATGGCACAGAGTGTGGTGTCCGGCACATACCTGGCACTCAAAATGCTTTAGTAATTGCATTGTTTATGGAAATTAAACAAACTATGAGCCTTTTTATAAAAGAAAGACAAGTAACCTTTGAGTCTCCCAAACTGACATTTAAAAAATTACTATTCTTAGCATGGAAAAAGCAAAATAATATTAAGGGATATCTCATGGGATAGGCCTTGTCTTGGTCTATTTTTGGCAATATAAATATAATCCCCATTATGATGGAGATGTCATTTGTAGCTGGCATATTACTATGGATTCTCTCAAGGCATGGCTTTACAGACACGGGGCCTATTCCTTGATGCATTTTCTTGCTAATAGTCTTAAAGATCCCATATGTCTTGGCAGCCATTAAACCTGGTCATAATTGACCAGTTCTAACCCCGTCTGGATTCCAGAAATCTGATTCCACCTTATTACTTTAAGAAGTATGTTTGAAATTAACCTGTTAAAATTATGCACTAAAGTTTAGGAACAAGATCTAAGATAAGAATTTGGGATATTTCTTTTCATAGGCATGGAAGATTGCACTTCAGTTGTTAACCATCACTGGTAATCTCAAAACCAAACAGTTGCAAAGAAAGGAAGTTTTTCTTGAGCACAGACATTTTACATGTGTAATGGTACACATTATACCATCTGTACACTCCTATTAAAAGACAAGAAAGGACCTCAGGGAAAAACGGTGTTTATCTTGCTCTTTCATTCTCTTTTGAATAGTTTCACACATATGGTCCAGATATAATTTTTTATTTACCTCTGAGTAAACAGAGCTCAAACTTCTTCCCTTTGTGAGTTAAAATACTGGCCTCACTGGTAATACCCCATTGGCTATCTGAGAAATGGGATCACTACCTAGGCAGCTGCTAACACTCATTAGCAATGGATGTGCTGGGACACAGACAAGCTGTTAGAAGGAGGTGGAGCAAATGCAGGAAGAGAAAAACAGGAAGAAAGGAAAGCTGATGCCTTCATTCTATGGTCTTCACCCTGGCTTTTCATTCAATTCAGCAATCTGTAGCAAATAAATAGAAATAATACCAGTAATACTGTAAGTGACGATTGCTCAAAAGATGATGACATGTTGTGTCATAAAACAGAGGACTGTGTATGACTCACACTAAACCTATAGGATGAGACAGATACCCATGTAGAAGGAAGGCTGGCAGCCAGCAGTCTGCTGAATGCCATTTCAAATCTCTCAGTGTCAGAGGGAGTTGTACTTCTGGTAGATCATCCAGAGCTGTGGAGCCAGAAGATACAATCAAGTACATATATATTCTTCAGCAAAAATACTGGAGAGAGTAGAAGGAGAGAGAGAAATGTGTGTATCCATGGGCTATTTGGCTATTTAAGCTTCCTGGTGCTAGAGGGAAACTGGGGCAATAAATTGCTTAAGACCTTTCAAAAGCCCGAGAAACATGACAATGCATTGGTTTAAAAGAAAATAATGGGCATGTGGTTTCTTCCACAAATAAAGATACATAATAGATGGCTCAGATTAATAACTATTTCATATTATATATTTACAAACATAAGTGAGAGGGTACTATAAACAGAACAGCTCAAATGTAACACATACTAAAAACCCTTCTTAGCACACTTACTTGTTGAATATTGCAGTGGCCCTCTGGAAATAGAGCATGGTGGAAACATCTGTCCAAGTGCTGAAGCTGGGTCTATGGTTCCCCTAGTATTTTTCTGGAGCCAAATTAGACCCAACCTTATAAACATATGCTGGTGACTGTAGGGCTTTCTCAGAGTCTCATCCCTGGGACAGAAGGGGCTTCAGTTCCAGATCATTAAGGTGCACTTAGATTTCCAAGCCCCACACTCAGGGGAAATAATAAAAGAAATACAGGGGAAGAAATAGAGTGACCTTTTTTTGTGTGCGGAAACAAAGAGAATGTGAGCTGAACCCATGAAACTAAATGGTGACATTAATGAAAGACAATAGGGACCTCCCTGGTGGTCCAATGGGTAAGACTCCCCGCTCCCAACGCAGGGGCCCCAGGTTTGATCCCTGGTCGGGGAACTAGATCCCAGATGCATGCTGCAACTAAGAGTCCACATGTCAAAACTATGAGCCTGCATGCCACAACTAAAAGATCCCACACGCAGCAACAAAGATCCCACATGTTGCAACGAAGACCAGGTGCAGCCAAAATACATAAATAGATAAATAAAATAAATATTTTTTTAAAATGGTTAAAAAGGTAAATTAAAAACAAAAAGACAATGATACTGTCTAAGGCTGATCCCAAATCACTGACAACAGAGCAGTTACTTCCAAATCCAATTCCAGAGCTTCAGTTTTTACATTCCCTAAATGTCTCTAATTGCTAGCATACTTATCCCATCATTTCTGATACTCTCCAGTGAAATTTGAGTACCCACCACATTACCCCTGTACTCCATACTAATAGGATCTTAAATTCTAATCATTCAAATTAATCTGAGGATGGCTGACCTAAATGAAGTGCCTTAAGTATGAAGTAGCTCAATAACATCAAAAAAGAAAAATTGTGATGATAGGCCAGAAGAATCTCTCTCCTCTGAAACAGTCTTTCGTAGCCAAAGTATGTGATGTTAATCATATTACATGCTGTATCTCAGCAAAGTGAGTTACAATAAAAATTCATTTCTAAAGATTCAAAATTCTACATACCTATATTTTATGAGCTGTGGCCACCATAAAAATGACCTGGAAGGACCATAGCAGAGTACTATCTGTCAGGGATTTTGGAGGAGTTTCAATCAAAAGAACATAGACAAAAATGATGGCTATAAAAAGGAGAGAATGACCACCCTGACTGATCATGGAGCTTGAGATAACCCACTGAGGGTTCTTTACCATCTTACAGGGAATCTTCCTTAATGAAGAGGTGTTTCTGTCCCTTTATTTCCATGTCCATGTGAAAACTACTGCATGATATTCCTAAATATGAATTACATGTTTGAGATGGTTTGGCTTAAACTACAGGCTAGTAGGTAGAGATTAAGTTCACTTTGGGGTACCCTGGGGGTGCCTCAAAGCAAGAGGCAGTCACACAATTGGAGGCTTGTGACTCTCTCCGTGGGCAGAGACTTGCCATATGCACTCACAAACCACAGACAGAACAAACAAACATCAATTTTAAATGTAAGTGACAAATCAAAAATCACAGCAGTGGCACTCCTTTTTTCGCGTGTTAAATTTGTTTGTATGGTTAATAGCTCTTCAACGGGACGAGCTCAGTGGTGAGGAATAAGATATTACTCTCCTTTGTAGAAAGAATGCTCTCTACCATTACTTTGATTTGTTCTTCAGTTGCAGGGTGGTGGGGCAGGTATCAAGGGAAAAGAAAAGGAGGTAGGTCTTTAGCATTTTTTGTGAATAAAGTATTGTGTTAGATACTTCACATGCATCCTTTATATTACTCCACACAATCTCAAAATAAGCTATTTTAAAGATGAGGTAATGGAGACTCACAGAAGTCCCTTAGGTGTTAGGTGGAAGAACCTAAATTGGAGCTCAGGTCTGTCTGATTCTGTCTACAAAGACTGGCCACTAGCAGTTTCTTCCTTCACCCTCTGTACATGCCACTGCTCTGATCTAGAAGTGGAGACTAAGGTCTCCTCCCTTGAATCTGGGATGGCTTTGGCACAGCTTTGGCCAATAGAATATATATAAGTGATGCATTGGGACTTTGGAGGCCGAGCCTTAAGAAGCTTTATAGTGTTTGCTTTCACCCTTGGAAGACAGTCACTATGTAAAGTATAACTACGCTGTTAAAGAGGCTCTGGAGGATGAGAGATTGCACAGCCCCAGTCAAGCTGCCAGAACACACACCATATGAAGCAGAGATAAGCCATTCCTATTAAGCCCTGCCCAGACTGCTGAATTATAGGCAAAAAATGGACACGTACTAAGCCACTAAGTTTTGGAGAGGTCTGGTATACAATAATAGATAACTAAAAAAGATGCCAAAACTCTATTTCTTACTTCATGGTGCTCGCTTCCCTTTATCCATACTTTCTTAACAAAACTTCAGTAAGGAAACTTTGGCTGAGTCAAAGGGGTACTCAGCATGTATCAGTGGAAAAGAACTATTCTAAAGCTTCTTGTTATTTTAAACAAGAATTCATTGACTAATTACACAGTGCCTGGCACTATTTCAAGGCATTTATGCTCACAAAAACCCCGTGAGGTGGATACTATTTTTAACCCCTATTTTACAGGTGAGGAAAGTGAGGTACAGAAATGTGCTTGGCAGCTAGAAAGTTGTAGATCCAGGATCAAAACCTTGCATCCAGATTCCAGAGTCTCACTCTCAATTCTTGAGCTATATTACTGGAATCCAGTCAACTGAAAAAAGTAGCTGTGGCAAGAGTTCTACTTTTATAACTGAAAACTGTAATGCTTGATTTGCAAAAGCTGGACTATATACTACCCTGAGGAAATTTCTTTGGAGAGCAGATGTAGATAGTGCACCAAAGAGTACTTAATAGTCATAATGCCACAGACACAGAGTTAGGAGACAGAGGGAGGCCACGTCAAGGAGGATCAGACAAGACATCTAAGAATAAGGAATGAAAGGAGACCTTCAAGATGGCAGAGGAGTAAGATGTGGAGATCACCTTCCTCCCGACAAATACATCAGAAATACATCTACATGTGGAACAACTCCTACAGAAAACCTACTGAACGCTGGCAAAGGACCTCAGACTTCCCAAAAGACACCCTCAGGCGACCTACACGCAGAGGCAGGGCCAAATCCAAAGCTGAACCCCAGGAGCTATGTGAACAAAGAAGAGAAAGGGAAATCTCTCCCAGCAGCCTCAGGAGCAGAGGATTAAAACTCCACAATCAACCTGATGTGCCCTGCATCTGTGGAATACCTAAATAGACAACAAATCATCCCAAAATTGAGGTGGTGGACCTTGGGAGCAACTGTAGACTTGGAGTTTGCTTTCTGCATCTAATTTGTTTCTGGTTTTATGTTCATCGTATTTTAGTATTTAGAGTTTATTATCATTGGTAGATTTGTTTATTGATTGGGTTGCTCTCTTCCTTTTTTTTTATAAATACATATATATATTTTTTTCCTTTTTCTCTTTTTGTGAATGTGTATGTGTATGCTTCTTTGTGTGATTTTGTCTGTATAGCTTTGCTTTTACCATTTGCCCTAGAGTTTTGTCTGTCTGTTTTGTTTTGTTTTAGTACACCTTTTAGCTCTTGTTATCATTGGTGGATTTGTTTTTTGGTTTGGTTGCTCTCTTCTTTCCGTCTTTTCTTTATTACTTTTTAACTTTTTAATTTTTAATACTTAAAAAAAATTTATTTTAATACCTTTATTTAATTTTATTTTTTCTTTCTTTCTTCCTTTTTTTCTCCCTTTTCTTCTGAGCTGTGTGGCTGACAGGGTGTTGGTGCTATGGCTGGGAGTCAGACCTGTGTCTCTGAAGTGGGAGAGCTGACTTCAGGACACTGGTCCATCAGAGACCTCCCAGCTCTATGTAATATCAAACGGTGAAAGCTCTCCCAGAGATCTCCATCTCAATGCTAAGACCCAGCTGCACTCAACGACCAGCAAGCTACAGTGTTGGACACCCTATGCCAAACAACTACCAAGACAGGACACAACCCCACCCATTAGCAGAGAGGTGGCCTAAAAAAAAATAAGGTTACAGGCACCCAAAAACACACCACAAGACGTGGTCCTGCCCACTAGAAAGACAAGATCCAGCCTCATCCACCAGAACACAGGCACTAGTCCCCTCTACCAGGAAGCCTACACAACCCACAGAACCAACCTGAGACACAGGGGGCAGACACCAAAAACAACGGGAACTACGAACCTGCAGCCTGAAAAAAGGAGACCCCAAACAGAGAAAGTTAAGCAAAATGAGAAGACACAGAAACACACAGCGGATGAAGGAGCAAGGTAAAAACCCATCAGACCAAACAAATGAAGAGGAAATAGGCAGTTTACCTGAAAAAAAAATTCAGAGTAATGATAGTAAAGATGATCCAAAATCTTGAAAATAGAATGGAAAAAATACAAGAAACGTTTAACAAGGACCTTGAAGAACTAAAGAGCAAACAAACAATGATGAACAACACAATAAATGAAATTTAAAACTCTCTAGAAGGGATCAATAGCAGAATAACAGAGGCAGAAGAATGCATAAGTGACCTGGAAGATAACAGAATGGAAATAACTACCACAGAGCAGAATAAAGAAAAAACAATGAAAAGAAATGAGGACAGTCTCAGAGACCTCTTGAACAACATTAAACGCACCAACATTCGAATTACAGAGGTCCCAGAAGAAGAAGAGAAAAAGAAAGGGTCTGAGAAAATATCTAAAGAGATTATAGTTGAAAACGTCCCTAATATGGGAAAGGAAATAGTCAATCAAGTCCAGGAAGCACAGAGAGTCCCATACATGATAAATCCAATGAGAAACATGCCAAGACATATATTAATCAAACTATCAAAAATTAAATACAAAGAAAAAAAATTAAAAGCAGCAAGGGAAAAACAACAAATAACATACAAGGGAATCCCCATAAGGTTAACAGCTGATCTTTCAGCAGATGCTCTGCAAGCCAGAAGGGAGTGGCAGGACATATTTAAAGTGATGAAAGGGAAAAACCTACAACCAAGATTACTCTACCTATCAGGATCTCATTCAGATTCGACAGAGAAATTAAAACCTTTACAGACAAGCAAAAGCTAAGAGAATTCAGCACCACCAAACTGGCTTCACAACAAATGTTGAAGGAACTTCTCTAGATAGGAAACACAAGAAGGAAAAGACCTACAATAACAAACCTAAAACAATTAAGAAAATGGTAATAGGAACATACATATTGATAACTACGTTAAATGTAAATGGATTAAATGCTCCCACCAAAAGAGACAGACTGGCTGAATGGATACAAAAACAAGACCTGTATATTTGCTGTCAACAAGAGACCCACTTCAGACCTAGGGACACATACAGACTGAAAGTGACAGGATGGAAAAAGATATTCCATGCAAATGGAAATCAAAAGAAAGCTGGAGTAGCAATTCTAATATCAAACAAAACAGATGTTAAAATAAAGACTATTACAAGAGACAAAGAAGGACACTACATAATGATCAAGGGATCAATCCAAGAAGAAGATATAACAATTGTAAATATTTATGCAACCAACATAGGCGCACCTCAATACATAAGGCAAATACTAACAGCCATAAAAGGGGAAATCGACAGTAACACAATCATAGTAGGAGACTTTAACACCCCACTTTCACCAATGAACAGATCATCCAAAGTGAAAGTAAATAAGGAAACACAAGCTTTAAATGATACATTAAACAAGATGGACTTAATTGATATTTATAGGACATTCCATCCAAAAACAAAAGAATACACTTTCTTCTCAAGTGCTCATGAAACATTCTCCAGGATAGATCATACCTTGGGTCACAAATCAAGCCTTGGTAAATTTAAGAAAACTGAAATTGTATCAAGTATCTTTTCTGACCACAACACTGTGAGACTAGATATCAGTTACAGGAAAAAATCTGTAAAAAATACAAACACATGGAGTCTAAACAATGCACTACTAAATAACCAAGAGATCACTGAAGAAATCAAAGAGGAAATGAAAAAATACCTAGAAACTAATGACAATGAAAACACGATGACCCAAAACCTATGGGATGCAGCAAAAGCAGTTCTGAGAGGGAAGTTTATAGCAATACAATCCTACCTCAAGAAACAAGAAACATCTCAAATAAACAACCTAACCTTAAACCTAAAGCAATTACAGAAACAAGAACAAAAAACCGCCAAAGTTAGCAGAAGGAAAGAAATCACAAAGATCAGATCAGAAGTAAATGCAAAAGAAATGAAGGAAACAATAACAAAGATCAATAAAACTAAAAGCTGGTTCTTTGAGAAGAAGAACAAAATTGATAAACCATTAGCCAGACTGATCAAGAAAAAAAAGGGAGAAGAGTCAAATCAATAGAATTAGAAATGAAAAAGAAGTAACAACTGACACTGCAGAAATAAAAAGGATCATGAGAGATTACTACAAACAACTATATGCCAATAAAAGAACAACCTGGAAGAAATGGACAAATTCTTACAAAAGCATAACCTTCTGAGGCTAAATCAGGAAGAAATAGAAAATATAAACAGACCAATCGCAAGCACTGAAATTGAGACTGTGATTAAAAATCTTCCAACAAACAAAAGCCCAGGACCAGATGGTTTCACAGGTGAATTCTATCAAATATTTAGAGAAGAGCTAACACGTATCCTTCTCAAACTCTTCCAAAATATAACAGAGGGAGGAACACTCCCAAACTCATTCTACGAGGCCACCATTACCCTGATACCAAAACCAGACAAAGATGTCACAAAGACAGAAAACTACAGGTCAATATCTCTGATGAACACAGATGCAAAAATCCTGAACAAAATACTAGCAAACAGAATCCAACAGCACATTAAAAGGATCTTACACCATGATCAAGTGGGGTTTATCTGAGGAATGCAAGGATTCTCCAGTATATGCAAATCAATCAATGTGATAAACCATATTAACAAATTGAAGGAGAAAAACCATATGATCGTCTCAATAGATGCAGACAAAATTCAACACCCATTTATGATAAAAACCCTCATAGGCATAGAGGGAACTTACCTCAACATAATAAAGAACATATATGACAAACCCACAGCCAACATCATTCTCAATGGTGAAAAACTGAAAGCATTTCCTCTAAGATCAGGAACAAGACAAGGTTGTCCACTCTCACCCTTATTATTCAACATAGTTTTGGAAGTTTTAGCCACAGCAATCAGAGAAGAAAAAGAAATAAAAGGAATCCAAATCAGAAAAGAAGAAATAAAGCTGTCAGTGTTTGCAGATGACATGATACTATACAAAGAGAATCCCAGAGATGCTACCAGAAAATTACTGGAGCTAATCAATGAATTTGGTAAAGTAGCAGGATACAAAATTAATGCACAGAAATCTCTTGCATTCCTATACACTAATGATGAAAAATCTGAAAGAGAAATTAATGAAAAACTCACATTTACCATTGCAACAAAAAGAATAAAATACCTAGGAATAAACCTACCTAAGGAGACAAAAGACCTGTATGCAGAAAACTCTAAGACACTGCTGAAAGAAAGTAAAGATGATACAAACAGATGGAGAGATATACCATGTTCTTGGATTGGAAGAATCAACATTGTGAAAATGACTATATTACCCAAAGCAATCTACAGATTCAATGCAATCCATATCAAACTACCAATGGCATTTTTCACAGAACTAGAACAAAAAATTTCACAGTTTGTATGGAAAAACAAAAGACCCCGAATAGCCAAAGCAATCTTGAGAAAGAAAAACGGAGCTGGAGGAATCAGGCTCCCAGACTTCAGACTATACTACAAAGCTACAATAATCAAGACAGTATGACACTGGTACAAAAACAGAAATATAGATAAATGGAACAGGATAGAAAGCCCAGAGATAAACCCATGCACATATGTCACCTTATCTTTGATAAGAGGCAAGAAATATACAATGGAGAAAAGACAGCCTCTTCAATAAATGGTGCTGGGAAAACTGGACAGCTACATGGAAAAGAATGAAATTAGAACACTCCCTAACACCATACACAAAAATAAACTCAAAATGGATTAAAGACCTAAATGTAAGGCCAGACACTATCAAACTCTTAGAGGAAAACATCGGCATATCTCTATGACATAAATCACAGCAAGATCCTTTTTGACCCACCTCCTAGAGAAATGGAGATAAAAACAAAAATAAACAAATGGGACCTAATGAAACTTAAAAGCTTTTGCACAGCAAAGGAAACCATAAACAAGACCAAAAGACAACCCTCAGAGTGGGAGAAAATATTTGCAAATGAAGCAACTGACAAAGGATTAATATCCAAAATTTACAAGCAGCTCATGAAGCTCAATATGAAAAAAACAAACAACCCAATCCAAAAACAGGCAGAAGACCTAAATAGACATTTCTCCAAAGAAGATATACAGTTTGCCAACGAACACATGAATGGATGCTCAACATCACTAATCATTAGAGAAAGGCAAATCAAAACTACAATGAGGTATCACCTCACACCAGTCAGAATGGCCATCATCAAAAAATCTACACACAATAAATGCTGGAGAGGGTGTGGAGAAAAGGGAACCCTCTTGCACTGTTGGTGGGAATGTAAATTGATACAGCCACTATGGAGAACAGTATGGAGATTCCTTAAAAAACTAAAAATAGAACTACCATATGATCCAGCAATCCCACTACTGGGCATATATCCTGAGAAAACCATAATTCAAAAAGAGTCATGTACCACAATGTTCATTGCAGCTCTATTTACAATAGTCAGGACATGGAAGCAACCTAAGTGTCCATCATCGGATGAATGGATAAAGAAGATGTGGCACATATATACAATGGAATATTACTCAGCCATAAAAAGAAACGAAATTGAGTTATTTGCAGTGAGGTGGATAGATCCAGAGTCTGTCATACAGAGTGAAGTAAGTCAGAAAGAGAAAAACAAATACCGTATGCTAACACATATATGGAATCTAAAAAAAACAAAACAAAAAATGGTTCTGAAGAACTTAGGGGCAGGACAGGAATAAAGACACACATATAGCCAATGGACTTGAGGACATGGGGAGTGGGAAGAGTAAGCTGGGATGAAGTGAGAGAGTGGCATGGACATATATACACTACCAAATGTAAAACAGATAGCTAGTGGGAAGCAGCCACATAGCACAGGGAGATCAGCTCAGTGCTTTGTGACCACGTAGAGGGGTGGGATAGGGAGGGTGGGAGGGAGACGCAAGAGGGAGGAGATATGGGGATATATGTATATGTATAGCTGATTCACTTTGTTATAAAGCAGAAACTAACACACCATTTTAAAGCAATTATACTCCAATTAAAATGTTAAAAAAAAAAGATTGCATGAGTGTATGTGCAGGCACCTGTGTGTTATTGTTATTATTATTGCGTATTGTTAATACCCCTGTTGCTCTGAACTATAATTAGAGGTGATAAATTAGGAGGCTGAAAGAAAGATTGCTAGACCGGAAGAGAGTGAAGAAACCTGGATCAGACAAAAAGGTGGGAAGAAATGCAGAAAGTAGGATTCTTCGAAACTCAAGACAGAGACCTCAGTCATACAGCGTTTTCATTAGGGGTCTCCATTTGAACAATCTAATCAGATTTATACCGTCCCAAATCTCCATGTGTAAAATCCAACTAGGCAGTGCCTTATTAAATATTCTGAAAAGCTCTAGTCAGATGTCAGTCTTGCTTAAAAGATTCCTGGGATGATTGATGAAAAAATTCCCATGGAGATTATCTGGCTCAACCCTTTTATTTCACAGATGAAGGAAGATCAGAGAGGGAAAGGGACTTGTACAGATAGACCCAGCTTGTGAGTGACAAAACAGACACAGGACCAAGGTTTTCTGACTCCTCAGTAAGGGTTCTTTCTATCAAAAGTTTTTCTCAGGTGAAAAAAACATAAGTTGAAAATAGCGCCGTTTGGTATTGGTGATTATCACTGTGCCCAAATTAAAATTTGTCACCAAATGCCAAACAAATCAAACAAATTAGCATTTCTCTTATGTGTATGAGGTAAATATCAGCCCCATCATATTTCCCTGGCTTTGTTTTTCTTAGTTCCCTACTTACTACAGCACATAGTTCTAAGACTAGACCTAACTTAAGGAGTGAATATTTATAGTCTCAGCCAAAGTTGGGCAAGGGTTTTTTAAGAGCAATTTATTCTTCCTGGGATGTGACATTCCAAAGCAGGCTATTGGTCTCCTGGACTCAACATCTCTATTATTCTGACCTGGGGCTGAGCCAGTGCTGACAGTGAACTCTGGTGACATACAGCTGTCACCAACCACAAGGCAAGCCAGGTGACAGAATTCCCTTTGTTCCCCATGTGTGGTTCTTGTTCCATTGTGTAACTTAGTACTCCAAAAACCTTGGGGCCCTGCCTCGCTCCTCTCAGTGTCCTGAATTCTAGAATGGTGTCCAGCCACTCATCTAACGAGAGATACCCAAGTGGACACTCTTGGTCAGACTCTTGGAACAGCTTATCCAATCCTATCTGTCCTATCAGTCCCCAGAATAGGCCAGATCCTCTCTAGGTGAATGGATTTAGAACCATTTCCCTGACTCTTCCCGAACGCACTTTACCTGTCTTCTGCTAAGCTATGACCCATCAATTGCCTGAACTAAGGCAATATGGGGGAAAAAGAAAAACTTAAATAGCCAATTAGTTTCTATTAGTTGTCCGATTGCAAATTTGGACATTTTCATTGCTGAAATGCACAGATATTTGGTGTACAGATATTTCTGGTGATTGAAAAAAATGTCATAAGTTTTTATTTTTATTATAAGTTTACTTTTGGTTTATAAAATTGAATATCTTCATAATACAATACTTGGAAAATAAAAAAGCAGATAAGATAAAAATGTGCTTTTCTTTTTATAGAGTGAGAAATAACTCCAAAGATATCTTTAATTTGACCCAGAACATATGAGTCTTTGTGGTATAATAACTGATGTTCCAATGGACTTCTGAGTTGACTTTTTTTTTCCCCTTAAAATGCAAGTAGTCACAGAATAACATCTTCAGACTACTTCACGTGTTTCAGGGTCCCATAAATATATTTATTGATCTTCAGCCTCTTGGGGATTTTGTCAATTCTGACTTTGATTCCCATGGGCAACAGAGGACCTTTCTACATTTAGAGTTGTGCCTCCATTTAAACTGCTAGTTTGAACTTCAGACCCTCTAAAATAGATCTTAAGACTCCTCATCAGATTTCTGAAACGTGCTGCTTATTTTCTGATTCAACTGTATTTGTTCTGCTATGACTGTGTTACTTTTGGATTCAAGAAGGTCAGCCACCCATAAGTCTGCTATTCGATTCTCCCTCTAGCTGTGAGACTGTAGAAGGTATTTAAGCTTCCACACAGAAGGGGTATGTTAGGAGGCACTGCCAGCCTTGTTAAACTTTAGTTCTTTTTCTTCCTGATCTAAATGCAAGTCAAGCTTTTGTGAATCTCTCACCATGTGTCCAATGACAATAATCTTTTAGAAGTGTCTATAAAAATAGGGTATTTCCTACCCCTAGGAATTTCCAGTCTAGCTTGAAAAACAGGCCACATATACATGCTAATAAAACCAACAGTATCAGAAAGCACATTATAAAAGTCATTTCAAAATAAACTATAGTTTGTGCTACAGTATGGAAATTAAAATGTGGGGCAGTTATCTTAAAACTAGTTTGCCCAGAACTTGGGATAATTCAGCAGAGTAAGATATTCCTGCTGGCCAATATCCTGGACCAAATGTGCAGAGATGGAAAAAGTTTAGATTCTGAGAAGTAGTTCAGTTTGGCTTCAGAAGAAAGTTTATGCATATATGTCCCTATGAAGCCACTTCCAAAATATGGCCCATATCTATATTTGTTTCAATACTTTCTTTCCAATTAGAGCCTGCACAATAGCCAACCTGGTATATTTGTAATTCCGCAAATACGTCTATGCTTTCCCATCTTTGCCTTTGCTGATGTTTCTTCCTTATCTTCTTCCATCCTCTCATATTCCATCCATCCCCACCTTCCTCCATATCTCCTCATAATGAAGATTACAAAAAGCAAATGAGTTTGCTCTCTGTTGCCAACTCTAGTAAATTGACAGGGTTTTAGGAGGTTAATGTACAGGAAAAGATTTTAAAGTCACTTTTAGATTCAGAAAAAACAAATCCATGATTGATTAGTGACCAAGGTGTGACTTTGAGTGGTACAGATGCCATGTATTTTGCCCACACTGTTCAAGGCCTAGAGAAAGTACCCGCCTGGGTCATAAAGCTTTTGAGGTCCTCTTCTGGACATTTTCTCCCTTGAAATCTCTACTGCATTTTCTGTTTCTTTTATGCACTTAACCTCCCACTTTATATGCTTGCACTTGGCTTATCACTGGCAAGAGACTTATGCTCCTTAAAAGTAAAGGCTGTATCTCACCAACATCTCTTTTATCTCCCCCAAATGCTAGCATAGAAAGTATATGCTTAATAAATATTTCATGAACTGAATATAATGTAGGCAAGAAGGAGGATCTAAGGCTGAAAAAGCAAATGACAGATGGGTTATACTTACAGAAGCATAAATAAAAGTTCAGCTGGTAATTGTTCTACAGTGGTTTCATATATATTAGTTCTAGCCACATAATAATCTGATGCTGGAGGGCAGAGGCCCTAAGTACATCCTCATTCACAGATTCCAGTGATAGTAGGTTACTGACCCACCGTCTAGGCGGGTGAGTCCTTCAGCTGGAAAGAGTCAAAGGCAACAAAATTTGTTAATGCATCACACCTCCAAGGGGCTTTCAGGGGAATTTGCATTTTGGGAGTAAAAAGAAATTAAGCAAACAAGGAAAGATATACTTAGAATGAAAACTCCTCAGCACACTGTGAGAGAAAGAGCATAGATCTAAGGAATCAAGACTTGAAATCCAAGATCAGATTTCAGCTGTACTGCTCAGATCTCAGCCCTACTACTCAGCTCTGCCACTTTACCATTGTGCCCTTGGGCAAATTAGGTAACTTCTCTGAACTTCAATCTCTACCATTGTCAAAGAGGTATGGTTATACTAGTGCCCAAGAGCTCAAAGTTAAATATACAGTCTAACGTTAGTAACTTATTTTACTAAATTTACTAAATATGTAAAGCTTGCCTATGTACATATGATCTTTCCCCACGTTATATATTTACCATCCATGTTTCCACTGACCCTGATTTTATTTTCTGGTTTATTGACTGAATTATTGAAAACCATCTCAAAATTTTGTCAATATAGATGGGCTATAAATATATAAATTGAGTTATACCTGATGGTAGAGCTATTGGAAAATAAAATGAGATAATGTCCTTAAAAATTTTTTTTCACATAGTTTAATAATGTGATTTTCCCAAACCCTATTATATCTCCTCATCAAAAGCATGCTTTAAAGAGACTTTCTAAGGCAAGAAGGCAGATGCCATGGGTTATGGCTGTCAGAGTGATAACCGTTTCAGGTACATCAACTAGACAACTTTCATTTCTATGGCCAGTTCTTTAGATTCCCTGAAGTTACATGGTTTGACAGACAAAAAGTTTTCAAGTACAACTTAAATTAATTAGTAACTGCTTTATACATTTTTATCCCTTTATGTCAAAGCCTATCATTTTAATAAATCAGGTTTTTCACATGTAATAAAACTACAAATGCTTTCGGTTTTCGTATTTTGACTCAGGCTTTCATATTCTGACTCAATGAAAAGACTGAGTTTAAGTCTGTTGTTCCATGAAGGGGAAAGTACTTTGTGTCATTAAGGTCCCAGAGCATCTCCTGCCCTTCCTTTGGATGATACACTTTTCAAGGGGAAAACAAAGTTGACCTTGACCTGTTTGCTTGCAATGGGCACTTTTGTGAATATCAATAGCCGACACTTGTTCCAAAGAGATATCACATCAATGTGAACAGATACTCTTGTCCATGAAAAGGTAATCTCCAGATTCATAAAGAAAACTCAGTGAGCTGTGGGTAAGGCTTTTAGTGCATACATTTTTTTAAAACATAAATACCCTAGTAATAAGCAACTTGAAAGTCACAAAATCTAGAGGAAGGCAGAAATAGGCATCTGCCTCATTATATCAAAACATAAAGCAGCTGACATTTATTTAGAAGAAGATTTGATCAAAATTGTTTAAGAAAGCTACGATTGTCCTATTCATAAGTAACCTCTGAAGAGATTAAGAAGAAAAAGGATATGAAATATTTAATTATGTTATTTCTTGAATATGTATATTACTAAGGAAATACCAGATATATTAATGCACATTATACATTGTGCAACTATGCTTTATTTTATATTTAAATTGGGGAAGGGATTTATTACTATGGTTTATCATCAAAACTAGAACATAATTACCTATTTTCCATATTAAATGTCTGCTCTATAATTATGGAAATATGTTTGAAATCCTATTATCTATTCAAGTAGAGCTGTCAATTAAAAGGATGATATACGAGCTCTGAGAAAAGGTCTGGACTGGATATATGAAATTGAAGTTAACGACATACAGATAGTTTGAAAAATTAAACCTAATATTACTTGCCAGGTAGACCTGCACACTAAGAGTGAATTTCTGAAGTATTAATTATCTTAGGTCACTGAGCAGAAGAACAGTATGTTGAGAGAAAAGCTCAGAGAGCGCTGATGGACCGCTTGGAGGCATGGGTCACAGAACTCATTCCGTTTGAGTGAAATGAGGTTTTCTGTCCACCTCATTGCTGCTTCTTCTCAATTCTCCTTTGCTGGCTTCTTTATTTTCTTTATTTTTAAATGTTGGTGTCCTTTAGGGTTTGGTTTGGGGGCCTTGATAGTCATTAAACTCTCTCTAAATATGATTTCATCAAATGTCCTATTTAAAATGCCATCTGTAATTTATTGATACTCAAATGTACATCTCCAGTCTACAACTATCAACTTGAGTTTCAGATTTGCCATTTCTCCTCAGATGTCTTAAAATATTATCCAACATACTAAAATGGCACATCCAAAATGAACTCTCAATAAATAGCACCACCATCTATCCCAGTCCCTGAAAATCTAAAAGATAATAGGACTCCTCCTGGATTACTTTTTCTCCCTTACATACCACTCCATCCACCAAGTCCTATCAGATTTGAAATACAGCTCAGATCCAATGACTTATTATCTGGCTGCCAGGCTGTATGTAGTCTTAGCCACAATTATTGCTGCCTGGACTATTGAAGTCATTTCAACTTCTTCTCCTTATTTCTGCTCTTGTCTCCCACAATCCATTTTTCACTTGGCAGCTACATGGATCATAAAAAAAAAAAAAGAGAGAGAGAAAGAAAATCAATATATCAATATAACATGATTATAGAGCTCATATAGTTATAGTTTACCTAAAAACGACTCATCATTCCTCTTGGAGACCATTAAGCATAAGGAGAACAAAGAAACAAACAAATATACATTAAAAAAAAAACAAAAATCACTCAATTTCTGTTTCCAGAAATATTAGGAAACAGAAACTACAACTCCAAATAATATTTTACTGCTGCTAAGATTTTAACGCGGCTAAGATCTTGCAGAGCCACCCAGAAGGCTCTGAATGAAAAGTACCTAGAGACTCAGAGGTAACAGATTCCAAAAAGCACAGCATGGATACACTTCCTAAGTGTGAGGAATCCCTTGAAATGTAAAATCTAAAGTTGACACTGGAGCTGCAATAAACAGGACTGAGTCTAAGGAGGTTGCCGTTTGAGAGCAGCTGTCAAGGTGATATGTCTAATAGTAGTGGCATATCAAAGACAATGCCACTAAAAACATATCCTACAACTGAAGATTGCCTTGGACCACAAGGATGTTTCCCCTTAAAGCCTGCGGCTGGTGAAGGAACAGGGACAAGGGTATGCAGAGATGGCAGCAGAAACTACTGGATACCTTAGGCTTTGAGGGCCAAAAGGAAGCTGGTTATACAGGAAAGAAACAGTCTAAATCTGAAAAGAAGAAGGGGGAGCCCTTGAACTGCAAAGCTACCTACACCACCAAACAGGAACCTCTTGCAAATAGCTGATTCAATCACAAGCAACAAAACAGTACTGAACACAGCATAGTTATAAAGATACTCTATGAAGAAGGTGTTAAGAAGCAGCAAAAAATACTAATGGATGAAATATATTCTCAAAAAAATTCACAATGGAACATGTAAAAATTGTTATCAAGTATTTCACCATAGAGTTAAATAAATGTATGAAGTGATTGCCATGAAAGAAGACTCTTAAGGAAGAAATATAAGAACTCAAGGAAGAGACATTTGGACAATGAAAAGAGATGAAACATGAACTGGTAGAATCCAAGAGATAATTCTTTTTCAAGAAAGCAAAATCACTAAAGAATAAAGGCAAGATTGAGGGGAGCACATGAGAGAACAGAGACAATGGCAAACAGAAAAATGAACTCAGGACAAAAATGGGGAAAGAACAAAGCAAAACCCTCTTGCACTGTTTCATTTATGCACTCTATGGCTCTATTATCTACTCAAAAGTAAGATTCAAAACAAAAAATTTATATCATGTCACTACCATTCTTCAAACCCTCCAAGAGCCACTAGTGGATTTTAGAATGAAATTCAAATTCTGTACCATGGTCTGTCTTGCATTACTGGCTTTCACTCTTGCCAATTTCAAGTTTTCCCCCTCCCTCACTCAGCCACATTGATCTTCTTTTATTTATATTTTTCCTCAACTTCAAACATGGTTCTCCAGAACTTCCCACAGCTGAGTCTCAACATATTGTCACAAAAAGGCTTATGTCCATCCCATCACTAACATCTAAGGTATTTACTAGTAATTATCTTCCATCATACTGTTTCTTTCCTAGCCCTTATCATAACCATAATTATATCTCATTAATTATATTGTTTTCTTAGATGTTGTTTTTCTCCCTTCACAGAAATGTAAGTTCCCCAAGAACAGAGGCCTATATAGTCAAGCACCTAGCACACAATCAGCCTTTGATAAAGTCTGATGACTAAAGGAAAGAAAAATAACTTATTTCCAGGGTTTCTTCTAGCTATAATGTGCTAGTACTGACATCTAGCACATCACTTTGTAGAGGCTGACTGAATCCACCAAAAATACGCAACAAACTTTAGGTCTTTGCACACCTTGAATTATCAAGCAAGTAATCACATTATTGATTTTGTATATCTACATTTCAATCTATATAAATATATCCAGTATTATATATATTCATTCATTCATTTATCATCCAGCCTACTGGTTCACGTTTACCTGGAGAACTATGACTACTATATATTTTGGTACTGAGAGTGGTTCTAGAGGAACAGAATGTTCAGGTTTGTTTTCTGAATTGGCTCTGGGGTTTCTGGAATTGGCTCTCGAATCTGATTAGATTTAAAGACATTTCCAGTAGTTAAAGAAAGTACTGATAATACATAGCATGATCTGCCAATAGGGGTATGCAAAATATCTCCACTGGACACTCCTTATTAACCATTTATTAAGAAGTACAGAGCTGAGTTACTGGGTATAGGATACTTTTGAACATCTTAGGAAAACTAATGAATTACTGAGAGTGGCTTGTTGCTCCTAATGTCACTGGACAAAGTGGTGAAAGAAAAGGATGAGCTCAGGGATTCAAACTCCCAGTTTAAGCACTGCACAAATAACCTGAAGCCTTTTATGTGTGCCCTGCAGGAGACCTTTGTTTCCTATAGCCTTAGGGCTGAGCTTCTTGAAAATCAAAAGCAGTATCTCATCCTGTGATTGGCTGAGTTACAAGGCAAGTTGAATTTCCAGTCTTTCAGGGTGTCTACTTAATAGTAGCATTGATTGAAAAAGAATGGGATCCTGTAAATTGGGGACATGTGGGAAGACTCTGATGAAACCGGAGACACTGAGACTTTAAATTCTGATGCATCTTCTTTGTCAAAGAGGCCATCCCAACCCCAGTGGGAGTAGCCTGCCCACATCCAGTTAGAAGTGGCCTCCCCAACCCCAGGGTAATAAATAGACACTCCACTCCCATTTAACGGGATTAACTTTCATTGCCTGAGGAAACAGTAATGGCCTCCTTTGAGGCAGCTGTCAAGCAAGACAATGTTGATTTCCCTCTGGATATGCTACCCATTTTTGAATCTAGACCTATAACCAGATTCAGGTTCCAGCAGGTCCCTAAAGGTGAGGCACAAACTACAACCATGAGGAGGTGCTCTATACTCCAAAAGAACTATCTGAGCTTTCTAATTTATAAAGACAGATCTGGGGAACGTATGTTGGAATAGATATTAAGGTTGTGGTATAATGGTGGAAGAAACGAAGTTGGATTAGGCTGAATTGATCAGTATGGGCTCATCCAGCAGAGATTCTACATTTAATGTTGTAGTTCACAGAGTTAGGAAGGGCTCTAACAATTTGGTTGGTTAGCTGAAATAGGGACCAAAACGTGTCCCTCAGTGAGTGAACTAGAAATGCCTGACCTGACTCGGTTTAATGTAAAGGAAGGGATTGAAAGGTTTATGGAGATTAGATGTTAGAATGGATTTGTCATTTAAGACATACTCACCCACACCGGGCTGTGAGATACAAATTTGTGAGCAGAGTTCTGATATTTTTGAAGAATGATCACTGTTCTCTGTAGGCCAGTGGAGAATAGTGAAAATTTCCAAGTACAATGAAAAGTACAGTCACTGAATTGGGATATTTAAATGCAATGATAGTAACTGGATCCTGGGGTGGCAGGGGCCAAGTGGTGGCGCTCAACTGCCTAAAGCAAGGTAGACATAGTTACTGTAATGGACAGCAAAGTCAAAGCAGCAATCCAGACTTACAGCATTGGCTGGTTGGTTGTGCTGTTCCTAGGAGTGAAATGATAGAAAACCTATTATAATTCTCACTTGATCTTTATAAGCAGAAAAGTTCTATGTCAAGTGAACAGAAGTCTAACCTGAATCATAAACATTGAAAGTCACAGCCTCTCACTTCCCACTATTGAGCCAGTTTGCAGACCCAGAACTCTTTGAGTGAAGGGGAGAACAGGTTCCCTTGAGGAAGGACCCAGGTACATTGCCCAAATTTTATACTGTCAATCTTTTCCCAACCTTCACCAAAGGGACCTACAGCCTTTTGCCAAGGTAACTATGCCCTGGGGAAAATAAAATAATCAGACCTTTTGGGGACTAATGGATACTGGCTCTGAACTGACACTGATTCCCAAAACGTCACTGTGGTCCACCAGTAAGAGTAGGGGCTTATGTAGGTCAGGTATCAATGAAATTTTAGTTTAGGCATATCTCACAGTGAGCCCCAGTGGTTCCCCAGCCCCATTCTGTGGTTATTTCCCCAGTTCCAGAATGCACAATTGGAACAGATGGCAGAATCCCCACATGGGTTCCCTGACCTGTGGAGTGAGGGTTATTATAGTAGTAAAGGCCAAGTAGATGCCACTAGAACTACTTGTACCTAGGGAAAAAGTAAACCAAAAGCAATACTGTATTTCTAGGAAGATTTCAGATATTAGTGGAACCATCAAGGACTTGAAGGGTGCAGGGGTGGCTATTACCACCACATCCCCATTCAACTCTATTTGGTCTGTGCAGAAGACAGATGGATTTTGGAGAATGACAGTGGGTTATCATAAACTTAACCCGGCGATGACTCCAATGGCAGCTCTGCTGTACCAGAGTTGGTTTCATTGCTTGAGAAAATTAATGCATCCTCTGGTACCTGGTATGTAGCTATTGATCTAGCAAATGCTTTTTTTTCTCCATACCTGTCAACCAGAAGCAGTTTGGTTTCAGTTGGTAAGGCCAGAAATACAACTTCACTATTGTACTTCATGGATATATCGATTCTCCAGCCCCAATTCATAATTTAGTTCACAGGGATACACTGATATCACACTGGTCCCTTATTCTGATGACATTATGCAGATTGAATCTAGTGAGCAAGAAGTAGCAACTCCTCTTAGACTTATTGGTAAGACATTTGTGTGTCAGAGGATGGAAAATAAAGGCAACAAAACTTCAGGAGACTCCTCTTTCAGTAAAATTTCTAGGGATCTAGTGGCATGGGGTATATTGAGATATCCATTATAAACTGAAAGATAAGTTGTTGCATCTGGCCCCTCCCTCAACCAAAAAAAGAGGCCAAATGCCTGGTGAGCCTCTTTGGATTCTGGAAGCAATATATTCCTCATTTGGGTGTGTTACTCTGGCAGGTTTACCAAATGACCCAAAAAGCTGCTATTTTAAAGTAGGAATTAGAATAAGAAAAGGCTCTACAACAGGTCCAGGCTGCTGTGCAAGCTCTTCTGCCACTTATCCACAGGACCCAACAGATCCAATGGTGTGTGAAGTGTAAGTGGCAAATGGGGATGGTGTTTGGAGTCTTTGACAGACCCCTATAGGTGAATCACAGTGCAGGCTCTTAGGATTTTGGAACAAAGCCATGCTATCTGTTGCAGAAAACTACTCTCCTTTTGAGAAACAGCTCTTGGCCTGCTACTGGGCCTTAATAGCAACTAAACACTTAACCATGGGCCACCAACTTACCGTGTGACCTGAGCTGCCCATCACGAACTGGGTGTTATCTGACCCACCAAACCAGAAAGCTGGGTGTGCACAGCAACATTTCATCATCCAACGGAAGCAGTATATACATGATCAGGCCCAAGAAGGCTCTGAATGTGTAAGTTACATAAACAGGTGGCCCAAATGCCCAGGGTTCCCACTCCTGCTACACTGTCTTCTCACTCCCTGCCTGAATCTATGGCCTCATGGTGAGTTCTCTAAGATCAGTTGACAGAGGAAGAGAAGACTTGGGCCTGGATTGCAGATGGTTATGTACAATATGAAGGCACCACCCAAAAGTGGACAGTTAAAACACCGTAGTCCCTTTCTGGGACATCCCTGCAGGACAGTGGTGAAGGAAAATCCTCCCAGATGACAGACCTTTGAATCCTGGTTGTTCACTTTGCTTGGAATGAGAAGTGGCAGAGTGCAATTATGTACTAATTCATGGGCTGTGGCCAATGGTTTGGCTGGAAGGTCAGGGACTTGAAAAGAATATGGTTGAAAAATTGAGAACAAGGAAATTTGTGAAAGAGGTATGTGGATAGAACTCTCCGGGCAAAAAACATGAAGATATTTGTGTCCCATGTGAATGTTTACCAAAGGGTCACCTCAGCAGAGGAGGATTTTAATAATAAAGTGGAGAGGATAACCTGTTCTATAGATACTACTCAGCTTCTTCCCCAGCCACTCTTGTCATCATCCAATGGGCTCATGGACCAAATAGCCATGGTGGCAGGGATGGAGGTAATGCACAGGCTCAGCAGCATGAATTTCCACTTACCAAGGCTGATTTGGCTACAGCTACTGCCAAGTGCCCAGTGTATCAGCAGCAGAGACTAACACTGCATCCCCATATGGCATCATTTCTCAGGGTAACTATCCAGCTACCTGATGGCAGGTTAATTACCACTTCTACCATGGAAGAAGCAGCATTTTGTTCTTACTGGAATAGACACTCTGGATACAGATTTGCCTTCCCTTCATGCTATACTTCTGTCAAAACTGACATCTGTGGACTTATAGAACGCCTTATCTGCCATCAAAATATTCCACACAGCATTGCTTCTGGTCAAGGAACTCACCTCACAAGGAAAGAAGTGTGACAATGGACCTGTGCTCATGGAATTCACCGGGCTTACCATGTCAGCCACAATCCTGAAGCAGGTAGCTTGATAGAGTGACCTTTTGAAAACTCAGTAAGAGTGTCAGAGGGTTGGCAATACCTTGCAGGTCGGGGGAAAGGTTCTCCAGAAGGCGGTGTATGTTCTGAACCAGTGTCCAATACATGGTGCTATTTCTCCCATAGCCAGATTCATAGGTCCAGGAGTCAAGGGGTAGAAATGGGCACTGCTCACTATTACCTTAGTGACCCACTAGCAACATTTTTGCTTCCTGTTCCTGTGACGTTATGCTTGCTTGCCTAGAAATCTCAGTTCCCAAAGGAGAAATGCTTTCACCAAGAGACACAACAATGACTCCATTGAACTGGAAGTTAAGAATGCTACCCAACCACTTTGGACTCTACATGCCTCTTAACAGGCAAAGAAGAGAGTTACTGTAATAGCTGGGGTGAATGATCCTGACTCCCAAGGGGAAATTGGACTACAGCTCAACAGTGGAGATAAGGAAGACTATGTCTGGAATACAGAAGATCCCTTAGGACGTCTCTCAGTATTACTACGTCCTGTGATTTAGGTCAACGGAAAATTACAACAACCCAACCTAGGCAGGATTACAAATGGCCCAGACCCTTCAGAAATGAAACTCTGGGTCACCCCACCAGGTAAAGAACCATGAACAGCTTGGATGCTTGCTGAAGGCAAAGAAAATACATAGTGAGTAACAGAAGGAAAAGATAAATACCAGCCATGACCATGTGACCAGTTATAGAAAAAAGAACTATATGAGTTTTTTCCCTTTATTTTGTTACAAATGTGTGTGTGTGTTACGCACACTCTTGTGGAAAAGTAGTGCGTTTTTTTTTAACATCTTTATTGGAGTATAATTGCTTTACACTGGTGTGTTAGTTTCTGCTTTATAACAAAGTGAATCAGCTATACATATACATATATCTCAACAACCCCTCCCTCTTACGTCTCCCTCCCACCCTCCCTATCCCACCCCTCTAGTTGGTCACAAAGCACCTAGCTGATCTCCCTGTGTGATGCAGCTGCTTCCCACTAGCTATCTATTTTACATTTGGTAGTGTATATATGTCCACGCCACTCTCTCACTTCATCCCAGCTTACCCTTCCCCCTCCCCATAATAGTGTGTTTTTGGTTACATGCAGGATAGTTATATCTTGTTAGGTAGAGCTATGATCTTTGTTATAGTCTTTGTTTGAAGATTAAGTATGATTTAAGATGTGTATGGATGTCGAGTTGGCAAGGGGTGGACTTGTGATGGTTAATTTTATCTGTCAACCTGATTGGGCCATGCGGTGCCCAGATATTTGGTTAAACATTGAACGCTATTATGGGTGTGTCTGTGAGGGTGTTTCCGGATGAGATTAACATGTGAATCAGTAGATGAGTAAAGCAGATTGCCCTCCCCTCTGTGGATGGGCCTCATCCCATTACTTGAAGGCCTGCATAGAACAAAAAAGCTGAGTAAGGGAGAATTTACTCCCTCTGCCTGATTATCTTTGAGCTGGGACATTTTTCTCCTGCCTTCTGATGTGGTCTCCAACTACACGTTACATCATTAGCTCTCCTACTTCTCATGCCCTCAGACTCAGACTGAAACTATACCACTGGCTCTCCTGGGTCTTCAGTTTGCCTACTGCAGTTCTTGGGACTTCTCAGTCTCCATAACAGCATGACCCAACTCCTTATTACCATATACATATGTATACAGTCTACATAGATATTACATATTTTTACTATATCTTATTGGTTCTGTTTCTTAGAGAACCGTAATACACACATTTAACATCATTTAATAAAATTAATATAATTGTATGCAAGTTGCGTGTCAGTTGCAATATCTATGTAAACATATATTAAGTCTTAAAAATTTTGAAGGGGAGCCAAAGTGCTTAATAAAGTGGTCCCAAATATCTTGCCAACAACTCTGCTCTTACAGCAGTTTAATTAAAGTCAGGCCTTCAGAATCAACCTCCCTAATTTTCTTCCCAGCAAGTTGGTTTATTATTGTTCTTCTGTCCTTGTCACTCATATTTAGTTAGGGTCTGGAGTACTGGGTTTGAATGAGCCATAGATCTAGAAGTTTTCTGGTATAATTTAGGCTAGAGCATATATCTTTTCATGATTTTAAATATAATTTTATGGTTATCTTTACTGGAATTTTTAACATAAAAAAATCAATAGCTATTTGATAGAAAAGTATTTTTCTAAAGTCTTATTTGCTCATTTGCTCTTATAATAAATGAAGAATTATTACAGTTTTTTATAATGGTAGACATAGTACCTTTTAAGATTTTGATCATTTAAATAAAGTAGACATATCAAACTTTATCTAATGATAAACTTGTTGTCTTTCCTTTAAAAAATATTCTGGTATATCTTTGGTCCCATGAGGAGAGAGGAAGAGTTTCTAGAGAATTTATGCAAAGTAAATCACTCACACCTGGATAATTAGACAAGCTGAACAAAAGAAACTCCATGTGAGGGTACATTTCTGTTCAGCTCAGGAATTACACACTTTCAGGAAATAGTTAGAAATAAAATTCCTCTAAGATATATAGCCACTATTAGCTTTGAGGCTAAATACTTTATATATATATTTTCAAGTTTATCCTTATAAAAATCCTAAGAGGTAGATATTATCCCAATTTTATAGATAAAGATAATAAGCCTCAGAAAAGTTAATAAACTTGCTCAAGACAACTTTGACACCTAAATCAAAGTAACCAGTGACTGAGGTCTGATCTTAGCCCCCTGTAACTCAAGACTCTTAGTCTTCACCATTCAATTTTAGTGAATTTCTCCAAAGCTTAAAGGCCAACGATCATCAATTAACTCAGAACACAGCTCAGTTTCTACCCCTGGACTCTTCAGATGTTTTTCTTTTCTTTTTTTTTTTTTTTACTTCAATAGCAACTGCAATAATTTAGAAATCCTTACTTCTATTAAAATACATAGCTGAAGATTATAAAATGTGCTTTGTCTACCTGTATACTATATGAGAGACAAAGAAAGATGCCTTTCCAACACAATTAGTCAATGACAGAGCTGGGAATTAAAATCTTTTAATTCTGCTCATCTCATCAAATGCAGAATTGGCGCATTTTTTTTCATGAGGATATTTTTCACATTTGAACCCAAGATAAGTGATGTAGTGAGATAATGTAATTTTCTTTCACTGCACCAGTCTTTGATTAAAGAAGTTATAGCCTTGCTTTGAAAAGCAGACATTTTTCAGTGACTCATTAAAATAATCAGGAACTTTACTCCACTTCCTTTAATGGTGGTACTTACATCTTTGACCTCTTCCGAGAACATCATATAAAAGGCTAATAATGCTAATATTAACAAGCATATAAAATAAGTGTTATAATTATCAATCCTAAAGAATTTATATAAACTAGTACATTCATGGTCATTTTAATGAATATACATCAGTAAGTCTGCAAAAGATTGGAATTCCAAAAAGCAAAACCTTCCCCTACATTCCACAAATGAAAAAGCAAGAGACAAGGAAGGTGAGAAAAGTATTGCCCCCATATCTAATATGAAAGACCCTTTATTTGTCCAAGAAAAGGATGGGTCATTTTTCCCCTAATGGTCAATTTCACTAAAAGTTTGTCCCTTCTGTTTAAGTGATCCTTAAAAAGGCTTAGCTTCTAGGAGGGAGTGGTCTGTTCAGTCATGCCTGAAGCTATTTTTCAGGTTAGTTAAGTATCAAAAATCTTAGAGTAGCCCTGCTGAGTGCATCATTATCTGCTACCTCAGAGGGAGAACCACAATTGTCCAACTCAGTGATGCAGGGTCTGGACCTTAGCAATGACTATATTGGCATCTCAGTTATTACTAAAAAAGTCACCAGAGTTATAACCTTGACCATCAACAATTTTCTCTTGACAAAAGAAAGCTTAGCTTCCAACAGCTTTCTGGAGTTGGTTAAAACACGGGTTACCTACACTCTTATTTATACAATATACATACACGTGGTGGGTACATATGCATACGAATAAGGTCTCCTTAACTCAAATTATGCAAGTGAATATATCCTTGTTTTTAATTTATTCCCTTTTCTTATTATCCAATTATGACACAAGCCTTGCAGCTACAAAACTGGATATTCACTGGGGCACAAATGCAGAAAGCAAAACTGATAAGAGGAATGTAGATTTTAATTAAAGGGCAGAAAGTGAAGCATTTTTCATGGTTAACAATAGAAATGCTTAGATTCTTGGCTCTTTTCACTGAATTTTTTTCTTCCCACTATGAGATTTAATTTAAACTATAAAGGAATTTTACTGCCAGAAAGGTTTACGGAAATTGCTTACAAAATACATTAAGATGTGCATATTAGAAATTAAGAAAGGTATCACAAAATTTAAAAAATGAGAGAAAACACAATGAACATTACAAGTACTGGCAAAGAGAAATCTATGCTTTCATTTTGGGGGTAAAAAGAAAAATTGGGTCATTCTGAATAATCCAAAAGGTCCATTGAACTCATTTATTAATGCACTTGTATAACATTTGGTCTCATGATTATTAATTGAAGTTATTTATGCCTTATCTTTCAAGTCACCTTATAAGCACTTCTCAAATTTCTTGAAATGTCTTAGGAGTAAAAATTATTTTTATATGAGAACTGTGTGCATGCAAATATAAACAATAATTTCAAGGTAACCTCGGTCCCTCAAGCAAAACAAAATCTTAATGTTCCATCTAAAAAAATCTAAATCTTGGGGCTTCCCTGGTGGCACAGTGGTTAAGAATCCTCCTGCCAAGGCAGGGGACACAGGTTCGTGCCCTGGTCCGGGAAGATCCCACGTGCCGTGGAGCACCTAATCCCGTGCGCCACAACTACTGAGCCTGTGCTCTAGAGCCTGCGAGCCACAACTACTGAGCCCACGTGCTGCAACTACTGAAGCCCGCATGCCTACAGCCCGTGCTCCACAACAAGAGAAGCCACCACAATGAGAAGCCCACACGCCGCAATTAAGAGTAGCCCCAGTTCAATGCAACTAGAGAAAGCCTGTTCACAGCAACGAAGACCCAACGCAGCCAAAAATAAATAAATAAATAAAATAAATTTGTAATAATAATTAAAAAAAAAAATCTAAATCTTAAAGACCTAAAGAGCTGGACTTAAAAACCAGCAGACATCACAAGATAAAAAGAAAATAAGACTTCTGGGTTACTGTGAAAAGCTCTTTAATATTCTCCATCGACACAGAGCTGAGGGAGGCCAGGCAATGAGAAACTTTTCCCCTCCAAATTTGCAAAACATGAAAAGTTTGATCTGTAACACAAACACAGAGGTGTTTACTGAGTGGGTCAGGTATGATTAATGCACATGATAGTGTGATTTAAAGTCTGCATACTACTTAAATCACTTGCCCCTGTCACCTACAATTCCTCAGCAGACATTATATTTACCAAAAAGGAGGAGCCATACTTCTTATCACATAATCTCTGAATGCACACATATCACTTAAATCTCATTTCCTGCCATTTCTTTCTATTCTATCCTCACTGAGCTACTGCTATTTAATACCTCTGTACATTTGCCCATGAAGTTCTCTCTCACTGCAAACCATTTTCTCTCTAGCAAACTTCTACTCACACCTCAAAATCTAATTCAAGTTTCCACCACTCCCTGAATTTTCCCATAGCATTTTGTACATACATTTTCTACATTACTTAAGAAACTATCTGGCAATTATTTGGTTAATATCATGCCTTCCATACTAAGTTGTAGGCGCCACAAAGACAGGGCCATTCTCAAACATGAATGTATCTCTAATGCCTATTATATGGCTTAACACATGGTAGAAAAATCAAGATTTTTTTTAAAATAAATGAAAAGTGTTCTTTGATAATTTCCTTATTCCATAGTGTACTTAATATAATCATTAATCAGTGACATAAAATTAGAGTTCATATTGGAAACATATGATCTTGAGTCCAAACCAGTAATGTTCAAATTAACATTTGGTTGAGAATCGTAATGCAGAAAATGGCCTCAGCTATTCAACATTGATGAGAAAAGGAAGCTCTTGTTAGCTGATTAGAGAAAGGTTAACTTATTTCTGTCATGGTATTAGTTGGAGTTGAGATCTAGAACAGGCCTTCATTTACCAATATTTCTGAAATAATGGGCCTGGCGCTCACTTTAGAATTTTTAGAAATGTACCCTTTACTAACTACTCCTGTTTCCTTTACAGTGGTTGTCAACTGGGAGCAGAATGATTGTCCACAGGAGGATATTTGCAAATGTGGTCTAGGGACATTGGTTGTCACAACACTGGAGGATGCTAGTGGCATTTAGTAGCCAGGAGCTTACATCCTACAATGCTTGGGAAAACCTATGTAAAAAACAAATGTTCCCCCCAAACCATAATACTTCATTATGTAATACTTCAAGTGATCCAAGAGTCATTTTGTATCGATTTGTATTACTAACTTCTGCAGACTTTATTACACCATGGGATACATTCCAATCTCATGTTAGTCTATGCACGTAATGACATTTCATTGTCACGCACAAATCTTAGCTAGAATTGTTAACCAAGTAGAAGTCTTATTGGAAAATGGTAAGAAAAAAAAAAAAAAATAGATACCCTTCTTCAGCACATTTCCAGTTGCCCTGAAAACAAGATTTTCATGGATCGATTACTAAAAGAAACTGCCTTTGTTGCCCAACTTTCTTCCTTTACTTGAATACTTCACAAAGACCAGTTTCCTTTGAAACTGATCAGGGTTTACTTTCTTTTTCTGTGGCAATTAAAGTTACATACCATACGTTATTAGCTTACACGATTAATGATAAGATATTTCCAGAAATCCCTAATAATTATATCCTCTAAGAATGAAAGCAATGAAGCCAACACCTGAAATCAGATATGTGTAGTGTTTCCTTAAAATAAGTATCTTAAATACAGAAAGAAATCAGTCATGGGTTTATTGATAGATCTGGGTTTGAATCCTAACTACAACATAATATATTTCATGTATACAACAAAGGGTTTGGATCAGAAAATGGTGGATAAGGTGAATAATGTCAAAGAAAGCAAACACCTTATCAATAGTTTTACACATCTGAAGAAAGACTAGGTTAATGAAATGAAGTAAAGGGAATCTCAATTTATTAGTGAATAGCTAGCATTAATTTGAGGAAAAAATTCTCTGACCTTCCTATCCTGAGGATTTTTGTTTAATCGGCAGAAATATCCCAAAGTATTAAGATTCCATCTGATGGGTTAAGGACACTTGCCCTTTAGGCCACCAATAATTCCATTTATATGGTTCCCTTCTTGCCAAGTAAATTTCTATTTTGCCTTTTCATTCTGGTTTTCCTAACTGACCAGATGATCTAAGAATTGTGATTCAGTTGGCAGTCTTAATTGTCATTATGGATTAATAACTTTCTATTTGGTTTATATGGAGTTTTGTTACTGAAAATTTATTCAAGTAGATTTCAATTTGACCAATTCCAGATACATGGGCAAAATTGAATTTCTGGAATAAACACTCTCAATTGGCTATTTGTCCAGATCCCACCAATTAGATGTCCCCTAACTGAGTGGCAGGTGAGTCCTACTCAGAAATCAACTTGCATTTTCTATAATTTCAACAATAAACAGCAAATTTGGGGAAAATCCCTAACTGGGTATTTATACATTAGATCCTTTAGCTTCGTGCCCCAATGGGAATATTCAAATTCAGAGTCCTAGAGAGTCAAAAAAAGCAAAACTGGTAAGTCAAAAAAAGCAAAACTGTTAAGTCAAATGCAGATTCTGATGACTGAAAAATGAAGAGCCAGCCAAACACTTTAGATGGAGAAAGGACAGTGTTATTTTGGTTTTGCACAGATATTTCACATCTTGAAGTTGATAATCCCTTTCATATGGAAGCCCAATAAAATCACATCTCTTCAGTTTCAAGTAGCAGAGGGTCAGAACTGCAAAATATGTTGAAAGGAGCAGGCAAATAAGCAAACAGGCTTAAATGGGTTAAGGAAATCGAACTAGTGAATCAAATTGTTCAACATTTTCAATATGGACTGAGCAATGACTAAGAAGAAGGAGGTTTTCAGTTTAGTTTTACTTGTGAAAGATAAACATTAAGGGAAAAGAGGAGGTATTTAGCATAGAACAAAAGCACATAAATAGAAGACCCAGTGATAAAAATGAGAAAATGACGCTTTAGAATCAATAGCAAGTAAATATTTCTAATCACAAGAACTGCCTAGTAAATTACTCATAAGAAAAGGCAACAAACAACTCAGATTCCCAAGAGATATTTTCAAGAGTTATTTCAGTCCAAAGGAAAAATTCAGTTAAATAAGAAGTAACTCTTAAACCTTCTAGGTCAAAGTAGTTTTTATAAAAATTTTGGTTTTGACTTCTAGCATATACTTAACTTAGAAAGGATAAACTATTTGTTCAGGAATGCCTTAAATCAACAATGTTAGTAATAGATATGTAGGATGTAGATAGGTAGGTGAGTAGGTAGTCAGATAAAAGTATGGAGACAAATAGACGGATGGAAGAGTGTATAGAAAAACAGATGAAAAGATAAAATTAGTTTAAACCCTTTGAAAATTAATTGATTAAAAAAAATTTTTTTTAACTTATTGGAGTATAGTTGCTTTGCACTGTTGTGTTAGTTTCTTCTGTACAGCAAAGTGAATCAGCCGTACATATACAAAGATCCCTGTTTTTAGATTTCCTTCCCATTTAGATCACCACAGAGCATTCAGTAGAGTTCCCTGTGCTACACAGTAGGTTCTCATTAGTTATATATTTTATACTTAGTAGTGTATATATATCAATCCCAATCTCCCAATTCATCCCACCACCCCTTGTCCCCCCTTGGTATCCATAAGTTTGTTCTCTACATCTGTGTCTCTATTTCTGTTCTGTAAATAAGTTCATCTGTACCATTTTTCCAGATTCCACATATAAGCGATATTATATGATATTTGTTTTTCTCTTTCTAATTGATCTTTAGAGTTCTTTAATAATTGTAGTAAGGGTCTTGCGTTATAGAAATATCTGCAATTTCCTTTAAGCTTTATTGTGAATGACATAAATTATTTTGAATGAGAAAAATACTTTTTTTTTTTTTTTTTTTTTAGGGTTTCCCAGATATAAGCTTAT
This sequence comes from Balaenoptera musculus, assembly GCF_009873245.2. Lineage (NCBI taxonomy): Eukaryota > Metazoa > Chordata > Mammalia > Artiodactyla > Balaenopteridae > Balaenoptera > Balaenoptera musculus. The sequence goes on along the minus strand of NC_045790.1, from coordinate 40,111,925 downwards.
CTTGGTTGGCACAGTGTTTCTCAAACTTGGCTACAAACCAAAATTCCTGGGATGCTTGTTAAAGGTACACATTCCCAGGATCTATAACGTCTCATTCACAGGAAACAGAATCTTCAAGGGGAGGAGTCTGAGAATAGGAAGTTTTAAAAAGCACTATTGAGATTCGTATGGTTCCAGGATTCAGTGTAACAGCATCCATAAATCCAGAAATAAGAGTTTCAGTATGTAAACTTTTTCTAAGAGTCAATTTCAATTTTAGGGAAATTGGGATAGTAAGTGGTAGACTTCATCTGCTGGGTATATATTCAATTCAGTTTCCCAAGAATGGCCTAAAGCCTACTGACTATGTTTAAACCTCTGCTAAGTGCTCAAGGATGGGGGCAGTGTAAGAGGAGGTAGTAATAACCAAACAACAACAACAAAAGACAAGACTCCTGCCAACAGAGAGCTTACAGTCTGGTTTGGCAAACATGAATAACAAAGACAAATGGAAGCTTATGCAAGACAGTATATGATAAAGCATTTGGGGATTGAGGAAGTACAACGAGAATATAAAAAGAAATTGTGGAAATTGATGAACAAAAACATCACCTACCAGTCAAGGTCAATTGCATTACCAACTGGAGGAAAGGTACTGTTCCATCTCCAACAAGTAACAGGAAGGTTACTACTTCACTACCCAGCAGGAGGTATTCCCCTCACCTGGCAACAGCCCAGCCAATGAGAGACTGTCACAGTTCAGCCAATGAAATGCCAGTACACTTCGAGCTCTTAGTTACTTCCGTTGGACACTTTGTTTATAATAGCCCCTCTGAACTCCCCCTTCTCATCTATAATGCAACACTCCTCGGCTTCCTTCCCTGGACTTGTCTGCAGTCACCATAGATTGCACGTCCCAAACTGCAATTCTTTGCTGTTCTGAAATAAATCCGTTTTGCTGGTAAAATAACTAGCTGTTTTAATGGTTTAGGTCAACATAATGATATCAGTGCGGGCTTGAGTTGAACCACAGTTAAAAAATTGATGAACTCCTGTAGCTAATTTAGTCCAGTGGGGATATTTTGCAATAGAATAATTTGAAAGGTGAGACTGCAATACCCAGGTATTCAACCCACTAAAAAAGAACACAGTGAAGAATAGAGGCAGGAACAAGAGTGGGGAGCCGTCAGGTCATGAAGGAGGCCAATCAGGCAGAAAAACATAGAACCTTTTCTTCTCTTTTCTCTATCCTTCATTGTTTTGTTACAGTGTTCTCCAAACCAGTATTATTAGGCCAGAGAAAGAAATGCTGTGCTCTTACCTGGTTTCAAGAGGAGGGCATATGAGAAACCCCCAGTGATTACTAGAGAATATTGGGGGTAGGTGGGGAAGAGGTGAAGGTTGAGAGCAGTAGAATATGCAGTGTTAACTACAGGGAGTTTTTTATACACTCAGTAATTTATAGTCTAAACTATGAGGTACCAGGGATTTATTTGTAGACTTTGGGTATTTTATTATTTATTTATTTTTGAATTTTATTTTATTTAATTTTTATACAGCAGGTTCTTATTAGTTATTTATTTTACACATATTAGCATATATATATCAATCCCAATCTCTGAATTCATCCCACCACCACCACCCACCTCCCTGCCACTTTCCCCCCTTGGTGCCCGTACTTTTGTTCTCTACATCTGTGTCTCTATTTCTGCCCTGCACACCAGTTCATCGACTTTGGGTGTTTTAAGCAGCTCTGTAATGCTGCAGAGACTGAAGTAGCCTAAAAATTATGTTTTTATACAGTATTTTCTAAGAACATCAAATTGCCTTCTCAAGACCACCACATTATCATCTCTTCTTAAGGAATAAATTTTGATTTATAGCTAGAGTCAGAACTTGGTATCTGTACTCTAATTCAGTTCCAGGATGTGCTTCTGACCTATTGTTGTGAACACTTGGAAAACATTTGCTCCATGTTTGAGCAAACTGTGTGTTAATATCCTTTCTTCCTCCTCCCCCACACATTTTCTCTCTCGCCTCAGCAGATATGAAATTTGAACAGAAGGTCTTGAAGTTCCCAGTTTTATGCATTCTTTAAATATTTAAAAATAAATTTTATATTTAAAAAATTCTTCCCTTTACTCACAAACTCCCCACCCACCAATGAATAGCTTCAACTAAAGTGGCATAAACTACTTTATTCTCTCCCAGGCTCAGTACCCTAAGATTCCTTGATCAGAATTTTTTCTAATTAGGGCTCTCTCTCTCCCAAGCTATCAGGGCCTGAGGCCCTGTGACTGATTTGCTCTGTGCTAAGGTTAGTCCTGATTTCCATGTCTTTGTTGAGCAGACATATGGGAAGGGACAAAATCGTACTTCACTGTCAAAAATGATTCAATAAAGTTCCACTTTTTATTTTTAAATAGCATCTTGAGAGAAAGTTTTATCCCCACTCAGCCCCTCATATGGTAGCAATCATCACAGGAACACACAGCCCTCATTGGTTATGAACTACCAGCCGGTCCACAATCAGCCCCCTTCAGATGTAACTGCCCACAGGTCAAAAGTGAGCAGTCGATCCTAAACTTCCTGGATAGTCAACAGACAGGTTGCTATCTCTGGGCTCCTTTTTGCAACAATCTCTACCTTTAGGATGTGTCAGAATTGGGAAGGAGAAGAGCCAAAACAATTCCTACATAATCATCCTACCCTATTGCCACCCACAGTAATCTCAATGTTTTTGAAATGAACGCATAAACAGTGCTCACTGTATGTGATATGCTAGGCACTCTTCAGAGCACTTTGGCAATACTGACTCACCTAATTCACTCGATCCTCATAATAACCTTAGGAAGTAGCTATCATTATTATCCCCAATTTACAGATGAGGACACAGATGTATAAAGAGGTTAAACAATTTGTCCAACGTCACACAGCTAGTAAGATTTCCAGAAAAGGGAAATTAGGTCTTCCCCCCCAAAAGACAGATATTTGATTTTCCAAAAAACCGTGTGAATCAAATGAAATTAAAATATATTCCTGGGGATTCTTTTTTGTTTTCTATGCCTATAATTTATTCATCCCTAGAAATGTCAGGTTAGGACAAAACTATAATTCAACTCTAGTTAACAAGAGGCAGTAGGATGGATAAGAAGATGGGTGCGGAAATTCTGAAGAAGTTCACCAGTGGTATCCTTTTGGTGAGGCTGTAGTAGCCAGGAGGATCAGACTAATCTCTAGAAAATTCCCTCTAAAAATCTTTTGCCTTCCCTATGGATTAAATTGCAACTCTACTACAGCAACAAGAACTTTTAGGACTTATCTTGCTTCTTCCCTGTTGTCAGGTGGAAGATAAGAGAAGCTCTCTACTGAAGATTTGATGGAAAATAGAAAGAGAAAAGAAGAATTAAAAGCAAAAATAAGTTAGGAATAAAAACTATGGAGTTTGTGCTTTAAAGAGGAACTAATACAATGAATAACCACTAGTTAGCCTAATATAGCAAAAATAGAGAAAGTACAAATACTGATTGTGGTTTGATAAGGGAAAAGAATTGCAGTTATACAGGAAATTAAATGTTTGAAAACCTAGATAAAATGATTGATTTTCTAGGAAGACAAACTACCAAAATTGACTTAAGAAGTGATAAAAATACTAACAGGTCAATAATCATGGAGGATATTAACAACCTTTTCAAAGAGCTACTTTCTGAAGTAGTGCCAAACTGGATTTCAAAATTAAATTATTTTATTCTTAAAAAAACACATAATTCCTATGATATTTAATATATCTCAGAATATAACAAAATACAACAAAATAAAGGAAGATTCCTAATTATTTTACAAATCCAGAGAAACATTTATACCAAATCCTGAGAAAGTTAGCACACCGAAATGATAAAATTACACTAATATCACTTTTTATGATCAATGAAAAAAAAAAAAAACCCTAAACAAAACCCAGTAGTATATTGTGAGAGTAATTCTTTATGACCAAGTTTGACATTATTGAAAAGCAAAGATATTCCAGCATTAACATATCAATAATTGTAACTGACTGTTGGAATAGACCAATAGAAAAAGACCATATCATCCCTTTAGTAGATGCTTAAGAAGTATTTGATGAAATCCAACATTTCCATTACAAATGAGGATTATGTAATACTTTCTTAACTAAACATAAATTTATATTTATGCATGCACACATGTACCTACATACACTCTAAATATATGTATAAAATACCAAAGGTCACTATGATGTTTAGACTTGACAGTGATATTGTAGAAGCACTGCAAATAAAGTCAAGATCAAATTAAGGGTAACTTTTATCATTAGTGCTATTTATTATTATTCTGGATGTACTGACAAAGTTGGACACTAGTACTATGAATATTTAAAAAAAGAAGAAAATACTATAATCATTTAAAGTTGATATGATTGTTACTATAAAATCCCAAATAAAATCAATTTGAATTTAATATGAGAACTTATTGAAGATTTTTTATATCCTAAACAATGACACAGAAGAAAATTTAATGAAAAAATCCTACTTTCTATGGCCATAAAACCACAAAAATTCTTGAGAATAAACTTAATACAGAGGTTGTAGAAATTATGAACTAATGAAGACTTGAAGAAAGTGACATATTTTGTTCTGGAATCAGATGATTCAATGTTGTAAAGCTATCAATGTTTCCTACATAAATCTAGAAATGAAACACTGCTCTCCCATAAAAATACAAACCAACTTGTTTTAGAATTGATTTGGAAGAATAAACATACAATAATGCACAGATAAATCTTAAGTGTAATCAGGGCTTAATAAACCTACCTAATATAAAGACATAAACTGATTAACAGAGTATGGTGCTGGCCAAAAAATAGATCAGTGGAACAGAAGAGAGAGCTCGAAAATAAACCCAAGAATATGTGGGAATTTCATGTGTATAAAAATGACATTTTAATTTAGTAGAAAATAGCTATTAACTAAGTGTCAATGGGACAATAGGAAGCAATTTGAAACAAATAAACTAGAGCCTTTATTTCTTACACAAAATTCAGAGTGGATCAAATATTTTAATGTAAACAATGAAAATACAAAAGTTCTAGGAGAGGAGTTCCCTGGTGGCGCAGTGGTTAAGAATCTGTCTGCCAATGCAGGGGACACGGGTTCGAGCCTTGGTCCAGGAAGATCCCACATGCCGCAGAGCAACAAAGCCCGTGCGCCACAACTACTGAGCCTGCACTCTAGAGCCCGTGAGCCACAACTACTGAGCCCACGTGCCATAACTATTGAAGCCCGAGCGCCTAGAGCCCGTGCTCCACAACAAGAAAAGCCACTGCAATGAGAAGCCCGCACACCGCAATGAAGACCAGCCCCCACTCGCCGCAACTAGAGAAAGCCCACGTGCAGCAACAAAGACCCAAGACAGCCAAAAATAAATAATAAATAAATTTATCAAAAAAAAAATGTTCTAGGAGAAAATTTAAGTGGATGCAACTTGCTGGTAGGAAATGCTTAAAATATGACAAAATCTGAAAGTCATAAAAACACTGATAATTTTAAATAAAAATAAAAATCACGTATTAGCTTACCTTAAACAACATAAACTGATAGGCAACAACTTTAGAAGAAACCAATTTCAGTATAACTAGAAACCAAAGGACCAATATCCATAGTATATAAAACACCTAAATATCAATGAGGAAAAGATAAATAACTGACAGTCCTCAAAATTAATAAGGTTATAAAAATATAATCAGAGAGCTCACTGTGTCCTATGGTAAGACATTTATTGTTTCTGGGAGTTTAAATTAGCACAACCTCCTACAAGGCAATCTGGCAATATCTAGTAAAATAAGAAATATTAATAATTTTGACCTAGTAATTTCACTTAGTGAACATTTATATCAGTGCAGAAAGACATTTTTTCCCCCAAGTTGTCAGGCATTGGAAACAGCCTGAATGCCCATTTGTGAGGGTTGCATATATATGCTATAGTGTATCTCTGTACATGGAGATAGGTCTCTGTGTGTGGAAACGGTAGTAATTCTAATATATATATATATATATATATATATAATGTAACATAATTATAGAGTATAGGCCTTGTGTAGATTATTTACTGCTATAACCCAGAGCCTAGAACATTGATGTTCAATAAATGTTTGCATGTTGAATGAACAAATGTGTCATTATATGTTAAAAGTCAACTGTAAAATGACATGCAGTGTAAAATCATATACGTATAAAAAGTCTATCTCTTTAACAGTAGCATAGTAGTCTTCAAGAGATTTTCACTGCCTAATTTGTCAATGTCTATAATTTTCACATTTTAATAAACATGCAAGTATCTATGATTAAAATATTAAAATACTAAGAGGAGAGAGCACTTCTCTATGCCTCTATACTAAAGCTATGCTATTTGGTCCCGCCTAAACTTAAATTTGTTGGGATTAAATTAACATTAGGTAGTGGGATACAATATTACAGAACGATGTTATATTCTGGGAAAGGAAAAAAAGAAGAGAATGGTTAAGGAATTTTCATTAAAGAAAGCAAATATGATCGAGACAAGACAATGAAAAGAGCTTTACCAAGCACCTTCACATACACATTCATTTAATTCTCATAGTATTATTTGTCTATTAAAAATGAGAAGAGTAATGTCTAGAAAGAAGACAAGACCCAAAATCAGTACTGGAGAATCAAGACTTGAACTTGCTTTAATCACCCCATTCTATTTCTAGTGCTATGACAATCATCACTATGTAGCAGGTGCCTCTAGCTGGGGAGATGGTATCTCTTTGGGTGGTGGAGAAGGAAGAGGAGGAGGCAGGGGATTGGATGGGGAAGCCTAAATTTCTATCTAAAACATATTTGTATAGCCTACTAGTTATTACCATGGCTATTTGCTTACTTGCAATATTTTTTTTCACCCATAAAGAAAAATTGAGACTTTGGGTCAGACTACTAAGGCACTGTTTTTCTACTCAAAATAAAGCTCGCTCCTCTCCTGTGCGGTCAAATTTCAATTTGTAAAGGTTATAAATCAAACATGAACACATGCTGATCCAAATGTAAAGAAACTGCAAGAAAAAATATGGTGTTTCCATTTCTGTATTGTTTGGTCTGCTTGGACACATGCCTATGAGTGAGTTTTTATTTATAAAGACACAGGATAGATTGTATATTATTCTTCTGATAGGGGGGAAATTCACAGGCTTTATGCACAGAGTATTATATTTCTGGGCATCAAAATTACTTTCTACCTGTATTAAATCCCTGTGTTTCCATAATGAAAAGAAAGCCTTTGTGCTCTAATGAATGATACTGTGCAATTTATAATCAAAGGTTATGAATTTCCACTTTGCAGCATTCCCTTTTCAAACACCTACAGGCTTTCAATATGTGTTCCAACTGCACTTACAGAGATAACAACCCCATCCTAATAATGCCTTAATATTGGATTACAAGGAAGAACACAATATTAGGTTGGAATGAAACACAGTTTTTCTCCAATGAAGAAAACTGGAAAAACAAACCCAGAAAACTCAACTTGTTTCATTTCTTACTTTTAGGAGAAGCTTTAGAAATAATTTGCTTTACTTTTCAATTACTGACTCCCCAGCTGTTCGGAGGCAGAAGGGAAAACTATGAGTATATTGCAACTGCTATTGAATTTTAATTCTCCTCTGTGAATTCCAGTCAGAAATTCTCATCATTGGTGCTTTATTTATTGGTAGCTTATTTATTTGGAGAGAAGCTCTATCAGAGCATTCAGATTCATTTAAGAAAAATATGTAAGCCATGGACACATAATGGTTTCCAGCTTTGGGGAAACAAGTTTACCTTGATAATACCATACATTTACTATAAGAATCCAGTTGCTCTGTGTTTCGATTTCCATCAAATTCAATAACCTGGAGCCAGGAATCCAGACGTAACAGGAAACAGAAGCCACACGCAACATGAAAGGATCAGGCATGAAAATTTATGCCTCTAAGAGGGTCCCATACGTTCCTACTTAAACTCTCTTAGTTTTCACCTTTGCACACAACCTTAACAAGTCATATTTCCTTACGTCTACTCTTTTTTCTTCAGTGTCCACCCGATAGTCAGAATGGTCTTTTTAAAACACAAGACTGTTTACGCTACTTCCAGCATAAAACTTGTGCACATAGGATATGCCCAATATGTGCTGGTGGAAATGAATTACTTCTTTTTCTGTAAAATAAGCTCCATTGAAATGACAGAATAAATTTTAAATTACATGCCAGTGTAATGACTATTTATAATTAAAAGACAAAATTGACTCTGGATTTGAGGAAATAGATGATACAAGGTAGTATGTCCAGATGACTAACCACTGCTGATTTGAATCCCTTCTTTCTAATGAATCATTTACTAAAATAGAAAAGATCTTTATTGAAACAAATATCTAAGAAGATTTGGGGATTCTATCCTTGCTTGCTGGGTCTAAAGGTTTTTCTCCTATTTCCTCTTACATACCTCTTAATTATGTATTAAGGGGAACAATAATATCAGACATGCTGGCCTCAAAGTACACAATATCCTCCCTAAACTGGAGGCAATTCCAGAAAATGCTACTCCCTTCAACAGAAACAGGAGTCAGTATAATTCAGTGAGAGTAACCACTCCAAGGAATGTTTTTTTTAAACATGCAGTAGATCCAATTAGCATTGTTAAAGAAACTACTATGCACCAGGCAGTGTACTAGGCATTTTGAAATAGATGCTCTCATTCAATCCCAAAATATCCACATCCATTTTATCACACAGGCATTTTAATCCCAATTTTGCAAATGAAGTTCACAGAGATTGAAATTTTCCAGTGAAAATAATACGTCTCTCAAACCTCAGGCAGATGAAAATATAATTTATAAAAGTTTTTTTCTGGGATATTATAAAGGAAAAAAATTGCTAATTTGCATTGAATCTAGGAAGATGAAGATCAGACAGGAATAATTTATTAGTACTTAGCCAATAATATCCAGTATATATATATGTAATATATATAATATCCATATATATATAAATATCCACTGCCTCAGATAAACTTGAGCATACCAACTGCTAAAAGAACGAGCTCTTTGCAGGACCAAGGATGTCCCTCCAGGCTGCTTAGATGAATCATACTCCTGATGATGATGATGGTGGTGGTAATGCTATATTATACTGTTAACTTACTGAGCACTAGATGAGAAAACTGGAGCTCAGGGAGTGTAAAGAAGTTCTGAGAGGGACAAAAACTTTGGATTGAGGTAACTGTTGAGTCCAAACTCATGTTCTTTACTCTAGCATGGGTACTACAACTGTCCAACTGCCTGCTCCATATCCATGCCCCTGCCCTAATGCTGTGCTCACCCAGCAACCTCCTGGTCATACATTTGGTTTCCCAAGTACTTAGCCAAGATATTAGCCTAGATAATGAAGATTCGAGCACTTTGAAGGTGGCCACACATATTGTACCTAAATGGATTGGCCTTGTTAGTTTACTAACTACACAGGATAAGTTTAATTATTTTGACTCTTATTTCCCTCCGAGTCTTCTTACTCTGGGAGCAAATGAAAAAAAATCAAGTTTCTGTGACTGAAAAGTTCAGAAACAGAAAGACTGCCCTCCTGTGAACCCCGACAGCTCAGGTTGTCTCTTTTTGTAATTCTGAGTCGTTTATCAACAGTGGTTTTCTCACAGTCTGCAGACACAACGGGAAGGCTTCTAATGAAGTGCCTTAAACTCCTGCCAAGTTTATCCACAGGAATTTCCTCAGAGGAGATGCTGCTATCAGAAGCAAAATCTCTGAAGTACCGATGAAGAGCCTTGAGTAAGAGAAAAGGTAGTAAAGGAAAGTCAGAGAAAGGAGGGCCCTTCAAGATGGTTAGGGAGCCTGGAAGACAAGGAAGCAGGCCTCACCTCTCCCCAGCCATTTCCTCCCTCAGCATGTCACGTGTGTTTCCTTCAGTTTATCTCCTCCTTCTCTTTCAAAATTGGATTAGAACGACCTCGGAGCTCAGCAGAGCATGTCTAATGACAAGGCTATGAGTGGGAGGGACGCTTCTATTAGGATACCTCTGGGGGTGACAACGAAGGGCCAACCTGGGCATAGACAAGAGGGGATTGCCCTTCCAACTGCTATTTCCACTTAGAGCTCCTTGGCAGGGGAGTACAGCAATTCCCAAGGATGGTCTAAGAATGAGTTTCAGAGGAAACAATCTGACTGTGCAGTTACAATACAGCTAAGGAACCATCCTTCACAAAGTACCCATTAAGGAGGAATTGGCTAGCTCCAATTTTCACTTCCACTGTAAATACTTATAAAGGACCAGCTTCAGAAACAAGTCTTTATTTAGATTATTCCTCATTCCTTTATTTTGTTTGCAAAGTACGTGTATAACAGAATGCTATACAAATTAGTAAAAGGATCAGAGAGAAAAATAAGAGTACAACAATAAAACAGCTAAAAGAAAGTTGCACACAGACCTACATATGAGGACAGACTTGAATAATCACTAAATTCTCAGATACTTCATCATTTTCATGCTTGATTTAAGGGTATAACAAACTGCTTCACACGTGCATAAAAATGGTGATTGTAAATATTTTCTTATTTTGTCACCTGGTCTGCAAATCGGCATAGAATGGAAAATATTTTAATTTTGTTTTGTGAATTATTTAAAAAGTGATCTGCACAGTGTTTTCCCATATGTATTATAAGTGTGTAAATGTCTGAGGTGAATCCACAGAGAATTAAAATACTGAAATAATGTTATGGTACATTTTAAAATGAAAGTTCCCTTTGCTCAAAAATAATAACAGAAACGGTATCTAATTCTTTGTTTCAAACAAGTTTTAATGGGCATATGGGCAGATTTCCTTTATTCTTAGATCATTAATTTATGAACTTTTTTTCTGATATAAATTTTATTGATTTTCATATCTGAACATTAGAAAAAATACTAATTTGAAAATATAAATAAACTTTTAAATTTCTTTATAGCCTTCTGGGATTTCCTGGGATTAATTATTTACAAATCTGATAAAAAAACAAATGATGTTTCCTGCTTTACTTGATTGCTTAGCTAAATAAAGACAATAAAAATGATCTCAAATAAGCTTCAGTAACTGAAAACAGTTGATATAACTGAATATATTTCCTGTCACCTTTATTTTGCTTGCAACGTATATATATAATAGAATGCAATACTGACATTATTGTAATAAGATTAGAGCAAAGAGCAGAATAAGAGTAAAACAATAAAACAGTTACACGAAAGCTGCACACAGACATATATATGAGGACAGACCTGAATAACTGCTAAATTCTCAGACAGTTCATCATTTTCATGCTTGATTTAAGGAGATAACACACTGCTTCACACATGTATAAAAATGGTGATAGTAAATATTTTCATATTTTATTAGAAAGGTGACAGTTTCTGTTCAGAGAAAACTGACTAGGAGATCCCCCTAACCCAAACTCATTGAACAGGAACTCATGGTTCAGACGATTGCTGACATGGTGTGACGATGGCCCAGCTGTCAGTGAATACAGTTCCCTGGGAATGTGCTGCCTTAAAAAAGGGAATCTACATCAGTTGTGAAAAACAAAAAAACTAGTTACTAGGATCATTGTCTATTGTTCCAGGCGGCAGGGAAGATCTGCTGAACTGAGCATGTCACTGTACTGCTTCTGCTGATTGTAGTCTAGCGGAGTCCAACTGAAATAATGTCCATCTTGTGTGATATCATGAGAGAGGGTTCTGGCTTACGGTGATTTTCTGTGAGGGGGCCCACTTATTAGAAGGAAGGATGACCACCACCCCTGCCCCCCAGACCTACTGTATTAAAAAATAAGTGAAAAAGATGAAGAAAAACTGAAACACCAAATTCTGGCTGCCAAATTATTTACTCCCTGACCTACCTCTAGTGATATGGACAACATATCATGCTAATTATCTACTACCTTTCTGTGACTTTATAGCAGGCTCCACTCATCAAACTCACATTTCCAGATTGTCCTGTTAAAGATAAAAGTCAGAATCTCTGCCTTTTCTGTTTCACCCTTACCTCCTCTTCTGCTCATGCTTCTCATCTCCTCTGCAAATGTGCACTGTTAATTCTTTCATCCTTCTACAGCCATTCATTTATTCACTGAGTGTTTAATGATAGCTTCTAAAGAGAGGGAAGTTGTTCCTCTTTTGTTCATTATTCTGTGTTCAGTGCTTGGAACAGTACTTGATAATATCAAACAGTAGCTACTGAATGAATGAATGAATGAACTGAGTGTCAGGCACCATACTGATTGCTGGCTTGTAGATGCACATTCCCATTAATCAGACTCTCTAATCCACCAGGATTCTACCATCTTCTTGATTCTCCTACTACCATTTTGAACATCCATGTCCCCGCAAAGTGTCTGATGTTATTCAATCTTCCAGTTCCTATCTTTCCAGTGTTTTCAGGTGGGGACTTCCCCAATCAGCCCTGGGGCCCACAAAATCTCATCCATTGCATCAATAGCTGGAACACTGCACCAATGTTCCAGACAAAGGTTGAAGGACAGAGAGGGCAAGATTAATAATATACATAGATAATACTTTTACAAAGTGAAGTAACTTCTAATAGGCTCTAAGTTGTATAGACACAACTTTGTTCTTATTTGTAAAAACTAATGGGCAATACCATCACGCAAGTAAAGTGAAATGTGCCTTAGAACACCAGGACCACTTGGGGAAAAAAAAAAAATAAGAGCTCATAGCAAGTAGGGGAACAAGGTCGGGGTGCGTGATGTTAAGAATATAATTAAGAGGAAAAAAATGTTGGCAATGAACTTTAATATCATTATCCACAGTTATTTTTCCAATTAATGTACAAAAGGTATAAGTATAATGATTTTTCATTTGAAAACAAGTGAAAGAAGTACATATTTTAAACACAAACTCATTAAAAATTACTTGGTACCAGTATAAACTAAAAGATAGTATTAGTCTCATTTGTTGAAAAAAAAAAAAAGACAAATCGAGTGACCCTCCTAAAGCTAGAAAGGAAACCAATTATTACAGTTTCCCGTCTCTATTTATATTGCAAATTGAGTGAGAAGGATTCGCAACAGCCAAGGTACGGAAACAATCTAAGTGTCCACCAATGCATGAATGGATAAAGAAAATGTGTTATGTAAATGTGTGTGTGTGTGTGTGTGTGTATACTTATCTACAGGTATCTATGTGTGTACACACACACATTGGAATATTGTTCAGCCTTAACCAAAAGAAGGAAATCTTGCCATTTCTGACAACATGGATGAATCTGGAGGACACAATGCTAAGTAAAATAAGCCAGACACAGCAAGACAAATACGGCATGATCTCACTTCTATGTGGAATCTAAAATAGTCTAATTCATAAAAGCAAAGGGTAGAATGGTGGTTACCATGGACTAAGGGCAGGGGGAAATAGGGAGATATTGGTTGAAGGGTTCAAAGGTTCTGTTATACAGGATCAGTAAATTCTGGAGATCTAATATACAGCATGGCTACTTTAGTTAATAATATACTGTATTATATAATGGAAATTTGCTAACAAGAGTTGATCTTAGCAACACACACACACCAAACTTACTGTGTGAAGTGATGGGCATGTGGTAATAACTTCACAATGTATATGTATATCAAAACATCACTTATATACCTTAAATACACACAGTTTTTATTTGTCAAGTATACTTCAATAGCACTAGGAGAAAAATATGCTACAACAACAACAACTATCCCTAATAGTAAAGTGGAAGTCATATTCTGAGAAATCCAGGAAGAATTGAGTGGTCTCCTATAAATTCAAAATGTCTTTGGAGTTTTATCTTATATCCTACAATTTCAAAAACAGTTTGGATCAAATTCCTTAATATATCCATATTTTTCCTGCACTTTTTCGGGAACATATGACAGAAACCAAGATCAAACTAATTTAGGCAAAAAGGGGATCTTCACTAAAATACAGGAAGAGCAAGATACTTGCATCACATTAAGTGCCCCCGGCTTCCCTTCTACACATGAAGGAGGCAGTCTTTCATGTCCCAGTATTGTTGAAAAATCACAAGAAAAGGCTCTGACTCACCTGGCTTAGGTCAGATACACACCAGATCAACCACCTGGAGCTAAGGAGGCAGAAATACGGTGTAATATGGACGCCTTCTCAGAAACACATGGCTTCTATAAAGGAATAAGCCTTTCCCCATTCAAGGAAGAAACGCTAAGGAGCTCAAACGGCAATAGCAATTCTACTACACCTTTTACAAATATGAAATGTAATTATTTATTTACTGTGGGTTAAAATTTGTGTTTTAGGAAGACATTTTGCATTTTCTCTGCATTATTTTATCTCATGTACTACTCTCTATTCTGGAGAAGGCTCAGCGGTAACAGTCTTGATGGGGTTCTAGGGTCCCACCATGTGGCCGTAGAAGCTATCACTTACACGAGTCTTAATTTAGATATGATTGTTCATGCGTGTTAGCACAACCGTAGTACAGTAGAGCATAGAGAAGGCTGGCATGGGCATGTGGGAGAATACTTTTTGAGTGCACTGTTAAACACTGGTGAGAATAAGGTGGAGGGACGGTGTTGCTCATGGAAAGCCAAGTGCTGGGGTACTCTGAGGAACAGGTTGGGGTGTTTAGATTTTACTCCCTCGGCAACAGAGATAAGTTAGAAATTTTAAAGCTGGAGAGAGTTACATTCATATTTGTGTTTTAGTAAGTAACTCTCGAAGGAATGTGAAAGGTCAATCAAAGGAGCCAGAAACCAGAGGCACAACAGTCACTGCATTAGTCTATTATAAATATTCCAAACAAGAGGACACTGAAAAGGAGGCAACAACAGAGACTGTGGTTAAGTGGGGTTGAGTAAGAGAGAACGGTCAAAGGTAAGGGAGACTGTGAGCTACTGGGAAGAACATCACACTAAGAGAATGCATCATTTGTAAATACTTTGTGGTCACCTGAAATTAATGTGATACAAATGCAAAGTCTCCCTGCCTTTTTTTGATACATTGTAACAATATTTGAAACAATCCAAAGGTTTAAAACTTTCCAAAGGAATTCTAAAACGCACTCAAAATAACCTGTAGAATTCAGGTGGAAAGATACAGAAAAACTGAATCAGAAGGCCTAAGGGTAACGTGTGATGGTACCATATACTGTTTCTTTCAATAACTTTTTGGCTCGTTCTTAAGCAAAGGCAAAAATAAATAAAAATAAGAATACATGTTCAAAGACCCACCAGCAGCATCAAGATCATGAGGCCGAGTTTCTTTTCCTTCTCTGAGGACTGTAGGGTCCGCCCGATTCAGTAATCACCACCACACCCACCACATACCTATGGCACAGTTTCCTGCCTCAACAGGCGCCAACTTGCCTACTTACAATTCACTGGACTTCGCTGAAACTCTGTTAAGAATTGTTCCACTGATTTGGCTTCCTGGTGTAACCAAGAATGGTTCCACAGCAGCCCGAAATTAAGATTTCTTTTGGCCCTGGCTTGTAACATTGCATCAAGATGTGATTAAGTAGGTCAGCACACACTTGTTCAGGAAATGATTCTGCCTATACTTTTACCTAAAGTCAAAAATGTCAAAATCATCAGGAAAAACACTTTCTTTAAACTTTAGAAATTATTCTTTGTGTAAATGCAGTAAAAAATATTCCACTAGCCCTATCATAGATTGGAATTAACACTTCTGACAACTTTTAAAAAGTGGATGGTGCCTATATATATTGTTCATTTTTATCCCTACTAGAGTGACTATTTTGACCTTTGCAGGTATTTTACAAACTTAGGATTCATGACCTTTCATTCACCAATTCACTAGCTATTCACAGATCACTGAAAATGTGTCAGGCACTATACTAGATATTACAGTAAAATATACGATGATAATGACTATATTAATTTTAAATGTTACTATTCTAAGAATTTTACATTTATTTACTTATTAAATTTTCTTAAAATGTTATGAAATCTGTAAAATTTTAACAACTCCATTTTAGAGATGAAAATATAGAAGCATAGAGAGATTAAATAATTTGCTTACAGATACACAGCTAAAAAAGCGTTGAAGCTAAGATCTGGAGCCAGGTTATCTGTTCCTAGAGCCATTCTATGGTAAAAGATGAATAATACTGAATTACACTGGAGCATTAGAGATAAATGTCTCAAGAGTAAAATGGAAGCAAAGATCACCTTGAACATTGGGAAATCCAAAAAGCCATCAGAGGGGGCAACGTTTGCAAAGTATTGGGGTAATTTACGCCTTTGAGCTGGCTGGTCCACTCCCATACATGTGGCTGGCACTACTTCATCAGGGTAAGCTCTTGGCATCTCAGCTAAGGGTTCCAGCCCCAAGCCTTGAACTACTCCTTCAAATCCCTTGCACTTTCCTGACTGGTTTCACGTCTCCTGTCTCCTTGGCTCCCTGTCTCTCGCCTAGTATACTGATAGAGGGCTCCCATTCATCACATTGAATTATTGCTGAATATTTCTCCTTCCTTAACAATTTTGACTTTCAGTTGAGTATGACTCCCACTGGCCCTTGGGTAAGTTTTGCCTCCAGTCACTCAGACTCCTTGATGCAGTGAAGCACCAATGTCATCTCCGGGCAGCTTCTAGTTTGGGCCCTTCTTCCTCCCAGTGAATCCCTAAAATGTGAAACTAGACATAAAGGCCTCTTAATTTTTCACTTTGTTTCTAATTTTGACAAAGACACTTTAAGTGCAAACCCAACTTCTAAAATAAGGACAAGTACAAAGTCATAAAATATACAATTTCTCTAAAGAACAATATTTCTTACGGTTCACTGTACAACATTTGCTCAAACCAGAAGTGGATCAATAGTGTTTTATTGGTCCTTTTCATACTAAACCTTTGTTAATGGTACACTAAATTTTGTTACTTTGCTGCACTTCACCGCACAGACCCTCGGACACACTGGGGAGATTCAGGGCGCAAAGTTTGGGGTTAAGAAGTCTAACTGTGGAGGGAAACGAGGTACAAAAAGGACGTGGGATAATTCATCACTCTCCTTTCACTACTCACTCCGAGGTTTTACATAAAAGATGCCTGGTTTTCTCTGTTCAAGCCATATAGTAGTTTAACTGAAAAAACTCGCAATTTCAAATTCTTTATTACCATGCCATTCCCTATTCATTTTCAGCTTTAAAATAAGGGAAAATAAATGCACGAAAATGAGTTCTGAAATAAAAAAATCATTGAGCCTGTTAAGCTTGTGGTTTTGCCTGTAATTGTCTTCCTTCTTTTTCCTTATTCCTCTTGAACTGGCATTTTTCCCTCTAGAGGAGCTGAGGGAGGCTGCTTTTCAATGACTTTATTTTCCTCTCTCAATTTACCAAATCTTACTCTATAAAACAATTTCATGTTTAATGATGAGAATATTGATCCCTAAATTGGCCAGCTCTGAAAACATAATCTGTTTCATGTGTCAAAAAAGTATATTTGGTTTCGAAATCTTAGCACAGAAAAGAGAATAGATGATCTTAAAAAAATCAAAAGCAATTTAACACAACTGATATTTACTAAACAGAAAAGCACCAAACAACACATCAATAAGATACCTCCTACCCCGCAGGCATCATTTATACCTAGTATGAATTGTAACACCATCGCCTTTCAAAAGATACTTATAATTTTCATGCATGCATGCATTTATTCATTCAACAAATTTCTTCCAATAACCAACTACCGACAAAACACTATTATTAAGTGCAGGGCATACAAAGATGAAAAAGACACAGCCTTCGTGTACCAGGAGCTTCTATCAAGAAAAATAGACAAAGTACTTACAATATATCTGTTGTGGAGCTGAAGAACTTGTTTTCTGGAGCCAAACTGCTTGTGTTCAACTCCCGCTTTTGCTACTTACCAGCGCTCTAAGCCTCAATTTCCTGAGTAGAGAAAAGGGTGGGGGGGTAATAAGAGTTCCTATCCCACGTGTTTGTTGTCACAGTTAAATGAGATACGGTTCACGTGTGCTTGGGGGAGTAACTGTCTCACAGTGATTAAGAAATATGATTACTGTGAAAAATTACTACTTCATGATACTAAAATACTCTCATTTGTACTCACGAAGGTTTGGAAGCCATGGGACATTCAAATAAAATGGTTCAGAGGAGGGATGATCCCGTTTTGTTTGGTGTTAGAAGGATGCTCAGGATGACTTTATGGCATTTATGACAGCCAGTAAAGGAAGAAAAAAATTATAATTTATAGAGATGAGGCAGGGTGCAGGAAAGGGAGAATACAAATTAAATGTAGAATATTTTTTAAAAATTTAGAGAACAGAAGAAGTGTTACCTGCCAGGACTGCAGAATTTGACACCAGAAAAATATGTAATGGGGTTTTCTCTAATCAACGCTGTTATCAATACTATTTTCTTTTATTTTTTTCTCTCTGAAATTCTGGCTTCATGTCCTTGTATCCTGGGGGGAAAAATGGGTTTTTGGATTCTATCAAGTCCTGACTAAATTAAGAACAGCTACTACTTCTCCTACTAGTAGTATTCCACACTAGCTGAATTACCTGCTCAGGTGTGAGTAGTAGAGACCCCTGTTCTTTTGGGGTCTCTGCTAAATGTCACGGGTGGTCAGTGAGTCTCCAGCCAGCCAGAACTGAAAATTCTCCCAGTTCTTTGTGAATCTGGGACCTGTCAGTAATAGAGCTTCCTGGTTGGCTTTTCTCTAGCCTGTGGAATCTCAACCTCTGTGTACATGGTTTATCCTTCAGGAGGAGATTCATGGAAATGTATATGCAAATTCCTGGAGCTTTTTCTTAATATAGCTCCTTTATCTCAAGTTCTTTGTGCCGTAAATTCCAGAAACCTCAGCTTCCTCAACCTTTGATCCATGTCTTCTCAACTTTTTAAGACCTTAAGACCCTCATGCTCTGCTAGGACTTGTCATTTCTGCACCATGATCTGTAAAGTTCCCCTGGGCATAAATTCTGGGTAATCCTAGGACTCATCTCACTTGTTTCCCCTCCCTAAGGAGCACAGTCTTTCGCTGATGCTGTCTAATTTTTTAAAACAATTGTTTTATATATTTGTCCATTTTTTAATTTGATTATGGTGAGAGAATAAGTCTGGTTCTAACTCACTCCACTGTGACTGAAGCAGAAATTACTCAAATTGGCATCCTATGGATGAAAAAGCATCCCAGGTGGTTCTAATAGAAGGCCAAGATTGCAAACAATTAGATCGGGCATAGTAATCATCTCCTTCTCTACATATTGGGATGCTTCTCCACAGCACCCTTGTAGCCTTTGTGGGGAACTATTCCTTATCTTCCCCTGGGGGCCATGCTTATCCCACATCAGCCCCTGAGCATAACAATTCACTGGCCACAATGACTTGATTCCATCAGACTTATGTTTGACACAAGTTCTTCTGGGAAAGAGCTTTCCTTTTTGCCCTCTGGAGGGGAAACTGGCATGCTCTAGGTTTGAGGAAGGTGTCTTAATGGCATCATTTGTGCCCTGACTCAAAAGCCAGATGCACTTGCTACTGTTGTATATTTTGACAATCCAGCTCTCTTTACCACATACTTGAGGCAGCAGCACTCATACAAAAAAGAACACCTGATCAAACTCAGGCCATTATCCCTAAATGGTGAATGACTGATCTTTTTTAATTTGCTAACATTGAAATATTCTTTAAAATAAGTATAGTCGGTGAGAGAAGTTAAGAGCCATTTTTTTTTTTTTTTTGTAAAAAAGAATCATTTTCACTGTATTTTAAATATAGTAGTCCAGAAGCCAAAACAAGCCTTTCAGAAGTTAAGACTTCATGGAAGCGGAATCAGAAGAAAATATATTTAATGATAACATGTCAATAAGTATAGGAATTCTAACTCATTTATTCTTTCAAAACTTATTATTCACTAATTTGTCCACTAAAAATTATTTGTCAGGTGCCTATTATGTACCTAAGCACTATTCTAGGATCTGGTGATATAGCAGTGAATAAAATGGACAAAATCCCTATATTTATGGAGCTTGTAACTTACTAGGGGAACAGGCAAGAGGCAAACAAATAACTATATATAAGACATAGTCAAGGACATAGACGATATACAGAAAGAAAGCCAGCAATGAAAAATAGAATGGTAGCTGGAGGGGACAGTGGGTTAAAAAATGAGTTGGTTTATTTTATTTGTTTACTAGATGAGAGAGATAATAGCATGAACTTTGCAGCTGGAACTCTTCCCATCTGGACTGCTTTCATTTTCCCCCAATATCTGCAAGTCCAGTTCTCTTATATGTTCTGCTCAAATGTTACCTTTTCAATGAAGCCTTCACTGCTCACCTCAGTTAAGACTGCACCCTTCTCCAGCCACCAGCACTCCCTATCTTATCTATATCTTCTACATTTTCATTATTGCTTCTGTTTATTTTCTGCCTCAGTCCCACAACAATGGAAGATCCACAAGGGCAAGAATGACTTTCTGTTGAGTTCACCGCTAAGGCTCTAACACCTGAAACAGTTCCAGACATACACCTGGTATTTAATAGATATTTCTGGTTGAACGTAAGTGAGCCAGCAGAGGGTTTGACATATGTTTGAGGCACAGAAAGGAAGTTGGTTGGAGTGAACATAATGAAGACTGTAGTGAATAATGAACAATACACAGCCCCTACCATTAGCACCTACTTTCTAGTAATATGAAATAACTAAACAGACAATCCCAATCCAACGTGCTGAGAGTTATGGGTGCTCTGGTAACACACAGAGGTTCCCTTCGCCAATATGGACTCAAGGAAGCCTATCCAGGAGGGTTGATATCTACGGAAAGACTTGAATGTAGGGTTATCCAGGCAAAGAAAGGGGAAGTAGCCCTTTCTAGGCAGAGAGAACAGCATGTGCAAAATAACTGTTGATAAGGAAGAGTGTGCCACTTCTGGGAACTGTAAATACTTTAGTATAGCTGAAGCCTACAGGGTCTTTGATGACCTCTGAGGACACTGGACTTGATGCAGAGGGCAACGGAGAATCACTGAAAGGTTTTACACAGCGAGTCACAAGATCATACCTGTGGTGTTGGCGAGAATGATTGGAATGTGGATATTGGCATCAGTTATCTTGGCATTAGGTGATGGGGGACTAAACTACAGAGTGGCATTAAGGATGGAAAGAAGCAGAGAGGTTTGGGAAGTCTGGTGACAGTCAGTGCATGGCTTTCCCTGGGACAGGAACAAGAATCTGTAGTTCAGGAAAGAAGGAACAAAGAATACTTTACTGCCTTTCTCTGGTCAAATATGTTGTTTGCAAAGTTAAGATTAACTCCTAGAAAACTTCCATAGCTGAACTTTTCTATCTGTTCTCCTTGAAGTACACACAAATTTACACTGCTCCTCAAATTATCACTATCTACACATGGGGCTTCAAGGATAAAATTGGGGAGGGACTCTAGTTCTGTTGTATCAACCATCGGAAGCACTAGAATGTTAAAGCATCTTTTGCAGGACCAGCTAAGGTATCAGGTGTTAGTCTAAGAAAAAAAATTGTCTGGAAGAGCGGAAGACATCTTTATGGACCTTTCTTCTTACTGTCTTTTCTAAAGCCCTCATTCCTTTCTTTCCCTTGACTTCACCCAAGAGCATTACGTTTTTCCTTAAGACTGACATAAGAGACATTGTTGTATTCTGTTCAATCTATAGTACTAATTCTGCCACGTTCATCACCCTTTTCTCTTTCTTCTCTTCATGTCTTACTCATATATCTCACGCACATGCACATGCACTCACACACATACACAGGCATGTGCATACACATACACACATGCCACACACACACACACATCCTGTATTTTTATGCTGGAAGCTCCACCATAATACTGTGGTCTATCCTTCCTGATTTTTCATCTCCATCATGCAACACAAGTTCTATTCTCCAAAAATGTTGGTAGAATGAATGCATGTATGTTAGACATGATATGAAGAACGGTGTTTCATATTTATAGGAACACATCCTGAAATACCTAGAGCTGCAAAAAAAAAACAAAGCAGAATAACAGTACCAAGAGGAAGAGAGGAGATGCCACTATTGTACATGTGTCTACTGGGGGACTTAACAACAAAAACATATTTTCTCTCAGTTCTGGAGGTCGGGAAGCCCAAGATCAAGGTGCCGGATGATTTGGTTCCTGGTAAGGACTCTCTTCCTAGCTTGAAGTCAGTTGCTTCCTCACTGTGCCCTCACATGGTAGAGAGAGAGAACTTTGGTGTCTCTTCCTTTTTTTTTTTTAATAAGGGCACCAGCCCTATTGGATTAGTGCTCTAACCTCATGACCTCATTTAACTTTTATTACCTCCTCACAGGTCCTATCTTTAAATATTGTCACAATGGGGGTTAGAGCTTCAACATGTGAATTTTAGAGGGACACGATTCACTCCATAACAATATGCATGCTTACTGAATCTTTGACAATGTTCACATACCCAGTGCTTTCATGTTACTGTGTCGCCAAGATTTTTCATATCCATTACCACCTTCTAAAATATCATGCATTAGAAATAGGGGCAGTGCTCTGGAGACTAGTGGTTTGCTGCACTGAGAGTCTGCATAACGACCTAGAAACAGACTTAGTGTTAAAGCCGAAGACCTACATTTGAATTCTAGCTTTGACATTCCCACTTTTGGATAAGTTATTTACATTATCTCACTCCCACTTTAGGACAAGTTACTTATATTCTCTGAGACTCAGTTTTCTCACCTATAAGTTGGAGATAATACATCCTACCCTGTTGTTGTAAAGCCTAAATAAGTGTCACACAGAAAAATTTTTGAGCCATGAAAATTGGGCAACAAGACTTTCAACTTCATTCAGTCTAGTTACTTGTCTCAGTGACAACCATCAAGGTTGTACATCTTATCGGTAGGGTTCATAATAATTGGGATTTACTCTGTGCCAGACATTGTTATCAGTAACTTTACACACATAAGTAACAATACATGTGGTATTATCTAAATTAATACTCACAAAAATTCCTATGAAGTAGTTATTATTATTACCCTCAGGAAATAAAGACAGCTTCTACTGACATGTAAGAGGAACCTAGTGGTTATTCATTCAGCCTACTCAGAGGCAGAAAAAAGCTAGAAAATGTAAGGCAAGAGGTCCCTAAACTTTGAGAAGCTACTTTTGATTTCTCTGAGGTCTTGGGACCACAGAGGAGGGTAGCTTTCCTCCAGCAACTGCCCCTACTTCCAAAAGGGGTCATGTATTAGTTTTCTATTGCTGCTGTAACAAATTACCACACATTTAGTGGCTTAGAACAACATAAATTTATTCTCTTACAGTTTTACAAATTTATTCCCTCTTTAGGGAAGAATCCATTTCCTTGATTTTTCTGGCCCCAAGAGGCTTCCTGTGTTCATTGGTTTACAGCCCCACATTACTCCAAAATGCTTTCATCATCACATCTCCTTCTCTGACTCTGCTCTTGCCTCCGTCTTTCCTTTATAAGCACTCTTGTGATTATACTGACCTGACCTGGATAATCCAGGATAATCTTTATATCTCAAGATCTTTGTTTTAATGAAATCTGCAAAGTCCCTTTTGCTAGTTACGGTAACATATTCAAAGATACTGGGGTTTAGGACATGGAATTTCTTGGGAGGCCGCTATTCTGCCCACCACAGATGACTACAGGCACTGTACCACAATAGCTTATAGACCAGTGGGTAGACACTCAACCTAAACCAGGCCAAGCAGCTTTGTCCTCCAAAAATTTGGTAGTTGGTTATTAAGACGCTGAGGTTAGCCATGGGATCAGACACTGGCACTTCTTAGAGAAACAGGGCTATCATCACCACAGTAAACCAAAACCAAGTACAACCTGAAACTGGAGAGACGAGTTAGGGGCAGAGACTATGAGGAAACAAAGAATCCCAGCCTGCAGGGAGGAGAATGAACAAATTCACAGAGGGAAGCAGAGTTTTAGGATGTCTTTCATTAACAACCTCTTTATTCCTTATTAAATCTAGCTTTAAAATTCCTGCTCCTTGCAACTAGACCAGTGTTAATTAGAGCCATGCTTGAGCAGGGTGGAGGTTGTACCTGAAAGGTCTTCCACCAATGCTAAAACTCCATCAAATTGTGGAAAGCAGTTGTTGCAGGCATCACAGAGGGTGAGTGGCTTGGAGGCTCCCAGGAACACTGAAAAGATAAAGCATCTTAGGGCATGGATAGAAGTCCCAAAATTCAGGACCATAGGATTTGTGTACTATCCAAATATGTATTGGGGCTTTCACTATTCAACAATTTGTCATCATTATTTCCCCTCCCAATTCCAACATTGTACTGTGACCAAAGAAATGAACCTCTGGATCCTGTGAAGCCCTCATGACTGAAATACAATAAAAAACAGCATTTACTAGCACTGCAGTAGCAGCTGCTGCTATAGCTAACACAATAGAGGATTCACCAGCGCTATGCTAGCACTTCCCATGCGTTATCTCACTGGGTCCGTATAAGAACCCTATAAAGTGGAAGCATTATTATCTTCATTGTAAACATTTCAACACTGGGGTAATGTTAACCTACATGTTGAATATTTTGTGATTAAAAACACATTAATCTTTGAATAGTAAGTCCATAATCAAACCCATATGAACACTCACATGTAAAGGAGATTTGAAGGGAAACTTTCAGGGAAGAATGGAGAAAGCAGTGTTAAGAGTTCCCACTGCCTAGAATGTATGGTTTGGCTTCCGTTCATTGTCTTTAGGCATGATTTCCTTAAAAAAAATTCCTGAAGTTTTTTGTTCTCGTTCCAACTCCTTTTTTTGTCTTTGACAGAAATCTCTCGCTTTTTTGTCTTCTACAAATGAATGTTAAGGAAAAGAATATGGGTTGAAATATTGCCCTTCTGCCCATGGCCTATTGCTTATATGCATGCACAAGTCTTAACCCTTTAGCATTCAGGGACTGGGGTAAAGGGGGAGGCCAACCTCCCTCCTGGAGTCTAGCATATGTGATTACAAACTTGTTGAAACTATTCTCTTTGGCTGTTAGATTCAGCCCCCGAGTGCTCAACTGTTTTAAAATTGTGCAGACTGAAGGCTCCAATTCAGCAGAGGCAGTTTCCCCCTCAGAATACTCTCTTTGATTATAGTTTTAAAGACAGCTTAAGATTTCAAGTGTCTTCTTTTTTTTCTCTAAAAAATGAGATGCTTTAGGATTACTGTAGCTTATCAGTGAATTAGAAGTGGAAAACAACAATTAAGCATCTAATAATACTCTGCCTAAATCCCAGCTTAATTTTCCCCACATCCTTCACCTTCAGTTCCAAAAAGACCTGGCAGATCACTCTCCTTAAAATGCACTGATATCTGGCATTTGCTCTCTTATAAGCTGGACTTGATACTGTGAGGCAGATAGCTGAACTCTAGGGGAGTGGACAATTGAAAAGTGAGATATAACAGGAGAAAAAAAATTGAAGAAAAAACTATTTTTATTGAGGCTTAAAGGGGATAGAACCAACATTTCTGGGTTATACACGGAAACTAGGAGACCAGAAGAGGAGCAATTCATCTACCACCAGATAAAGAGAAGGTGCATTTCCAAGGACGAGGCTGTCCCAATAGGGACAGGCCCACCATCCTTTTGAAATTTTGGTGAATATTCTCTTATAGAGAAACCATGAAGATTCAGTCCAGATCTAGAAATGCCATACAATACAAGTGTTCTACCACATAGGCCCACAGAATGATTATCAGAATGTTTCAGTTTTACTGTGTGTATAACTAGTGAGGAAATATTTTTCATTTATTTATTTAGCCTAGTATGTATATGTTAACAGTCTGATATATACTCTGCCTGATATGTTTTATCTTGTTTATCCACTGGGTAAGTTTTTTGTATTTTGGGGGATATAAATTATTCATTTAAAGTCAGAAAACATTAACTTCCTTATCCACCTACTTTTTCAATGGCTAACATACGAACACGGTATTAGAAGTGGCTTGTTACTGCAAACTCTGCTTAAAGATTTTATTAATTCTTTTTTTTAAATTGGTAAACAAAATGTTTATTTTTTAAAAATGTTTATTTTTTAAAAAATTTTATTTTTTTGTTGAAGTAGAGTTGATTAGATTTTATTAATTCTATATAGTCTATGTGGCTAAGGAAATTACATCCAAATCAAAGAAATCTATGCTATATAAAGCTGAGATCTTTTCACTTAGAAGACAATAAAATAAATACTTGCCAAGGTATCAATGTGGATGCACTAAGCAAGGGCTTACCAATGCTGGCTTTTTACAGGAGAATAGAACAATGAAAAAAATGCACATACCATGTTTCTATTAATCTATTCCAAAGGCTGCTTGCTCAATAGAGGATTTAGCTTAGTGGGGGTGACAGCTGCTTGGTGTGAGCCGCAACATTTCTAAAATGAGAACCGACTCAGAATTATAAGCCTTCATTCCTTGCATTAATTGTAAACGTGCAATAAAAGAAATGTTCCCTTCCTGAAGATGGAGATGTAAACTATGAAATCAACATATAATGCTTCAGAACAGCACTATGTGAAAATACTCACTTTCAGTTTACAAATTGCCACTTGCTCATGACTCTTTGTACATGCTGTTCCTTCTTGCTCCCAAATCTCTCTCTCTCTTACTTTCTCTGTCACACACAGATACACACACACTCCACATAAGCATATGCACTTCTTCCAACTAGTCATTACTCAAATTTCATATTTCCGTTTAGACATAACCTCTTATAGGGAGATGACTCGGACTCAAGTCTATTCTTATGTGCTTCTCCTAGCTTCTATCATTGCATCCTATACTCCCATCATAACACACATCACACTGTATGGTGATCGTCTGAACACTTTTTTGTATCTTCTAATAGATGATAAACTCTGTGAGAGTAGGAACAATATCTATTACACTCCTAGTCCAATCTCTGCTCCCTGAAAGATATTCAATAAATGTTTATGAAATTAATGCTTCAATGAAAGAGCTTTAGAAGAATGACTTGTAGTCTATAACAAAGCTTACTGAATTGATGAATGTATTTAATGACAAAATGTGCCAATCAGTCAAGGGTAGGTTGGCCAATGACAGAAAGACGATTATCACAGAGGCAAAGGGTAGAAGTGACCTTGCAAACTGCTTCTAGGAGAAGAAGCGCCCTCACCAAGGCTTCAGTTCTGCTGGTTTTGACAGTAGATGCATGTTCATTATTGAAATGAGTGTGTCAGGCTACCTAAGCCTGATGTCACTGAACATTTGAATCATATAAAGAACTCTTTCGGATCTGTTTCCAGGTGCTCCAAAGCAAACTTCTGAATACAAATCAGGTATACGGAGTTATAATGAGAGACTGTCCCATGAGAGAGACACAGAGAGAGAGAGCACACATACCTCACCCCTACTCTCTATACTTAGGAATCAGATTCCTGGGCCTGAAAAATAGAGAACAAGACCCTAGACTAGAGTGAGTTCATGAAAGTAATGTCTATAATGGTCTGTCCATCTGTGTGGCCAACTGAGAATTCTGACAAAGCAGTCTTCTGTCTTGTCATTCAGACTTCTACGTTAACAGCTAAACAAACCAGAAGCCCTCCAAATAGCAGCTTTTGAAATGGAAAAACAAATGGAAATCTATGAATCATCCTACATTTCCTGTTATTGTTAGCAATCTTAAAGGTTTTATTGAGCATAGAATATGCCCAATTCTTAACTATGCCACATGAGGTATATATGTGATGTATTAAATAATACTTTCCAAATTCAGAATTTTTTGAGGAAAAAAATATTTTGCAGTCTAAATTATGTCAATTTACTCTATTACTTACCGAGAGTGTGAATTATTAATGCTTAAAGTCCTTATACAACTATAAAAGAAAAATAAATTTTAAAATTAAATGCAAATAAGACTGAAAATCTAATGAAATTAGAATTAACAAAATTAAGTAAAATGAATGATATTGCTTTTTTGAAAGCAAAACTACCATTTGTAACTAGAACACAAAAGTCATGGCTAGGGAAATTTCTTTTGCTTTTTGATGTGCATGGTCTGTCATGTCTTATGTAATGTAAGCTCAGGGAGAGAGAGAGTAGTGGGGGGAGGGAAGGAGGGAGAAAGGGAGGGGAGAGAAACACTTGATTTTGTTAATCACTCTGTCCTTGAGGTAAGATGTTTACACATGGTAAGTGCTTGATAAAAACTTGTACAATTAATAAAAAGGAATAAATTTTCTGACTGCTTTTCTCTATTTAAATTTCTGTGCAGCCACTGTTGAGGCAGTGATAATCCTTCATTTTCCTATTCAGTAACTTTCTGTCCTTTACTCATTAGTCCAGGGCAATAAAATTAGTATTGTTTGGCATTATTGTAAATTCAAACATGGTCATCAAAACCAAGCGCTGAGACTTTCTTATAATGTGGTCGTTAAGATGATCCGATGCATATTTAAATTCTTATTTTCAAACCATAAAGATAAAAACGTAATTCTGGATTTGATCTTGGAACAGAAAAAGAACATTAATGAAAAAACTGGTAGAGAGCAGGCTGGAGTTTAGTTAATAGTAATGAACCAATGTTCATGGATTATATTCTTATAATATATATATATATATATATATATATATATATATAACTAATATATGTATTAGTTCTTAACATTTTTGTGGTTTCTAATATGTATAACCAGTGTAGTCATTGCTTTAAAATGTACCATGCAAATATAAACACATTCTATCAAAATATGCATATATATACTGGCAGGTAGAAAGCAAACTGCCAGTATGTATATGCATATTTTGATAGGATGTGTTTATATTTACATGGTACATATTGTGTGAAGGTGACTGGCCACACCTGTATCAGTCAGTGTTTATTAAGAAGAATGCAATCTACTCTATGAATTTCATGCATAGCAGGTTTTAACACAGGGAAGGGGAGGCTTCCATAATCATTGGAACAGCCAGGAAAGCTAAGTAACCCAGAATTTCAGCTTGCAGCAACAAAGCCTGTGGTTCTCAGAGGGTCACCCAGAGAACCTCTGGAGGCATCCACCAACTATCTCAGTCCTCAGCCTAATGCAGATGATCTTCAAGATACACCTGGAAGCCACTTCCAACTCTACACTTGCTCGTGTGCCTAACTGCAACTCCAGAGAAGACTGGCCCACATTTCTCTTTTTCCTTCCAAAGCTCTCGTAAGTTCCTCTCATTGGCAGACACTGACATGGAACCATGGGAGAAGGAGGTTCTCAGAATTGTAGTTTTAACTTCTCTGTGATTCAGACAATCCAATACAACATCTTCAGTGAAACATTGGTAACCTAATGAGTGGCGTCTCATTGTTATAAGAATTTTGTTCTTATTCACGTAATATAAATGATATACCAAATATATGGAACTCTGTTCTAGGATGTAGTGACTATGAGATATGATCCTTGCTCAGAAACAGACTCAGTGGGACCCCAATTCAGGAATGCACTTCTGGACCACACATGGCAAGTCATTAGGGTAAACACTGAGTTAGTTTTACCTGGTCTGCAAGATAAGGAAGTGTCCAGGTCTAGTTCACTCTTATTAAGATGTTTATCCTAGAACCTCCCCAGTACCCTTAGATGTTTGATCTGTAGATAACAGGTATTAGCTCTAATAACTCTAGACTATACTGGATGAAGCTCTTATTCTGGTCTCAGCCTAGTTCTGGTCCTGATGGTGAAGGTTAAGGAGCCAATATGTCTGTGTATACATTGATATGACCTTCTTAGTCCAAGAGAAACATTTTAAGGGCAGGAATGACATCACCTTCACTCTTACTTCTCTTCCAAAAACAAACATACAAACAATAAAGATATATGTCACTTCCCTGCTGAAACTATTTCCACCCACAGCATCTCATAGTATTCAAGATGAAACTCCAACTCTTAAGTATTGTATTCAAAAGTCTTTACCCACAACCTTCCATCCTGTCTTCTGGGCTCATCTTCTCAAATGTCTTTGACAGTCCAGTCACAAGAGGCTACTTTGTTATGCTTTTGTACTGATGTTCACATAGTCCCTTCTGCCTGGGCCGTTCTTACCTAGAATATTTTCTTCCTTAAAAACTCCCTTCACAGCTTTCAGAGAAGGCGCAATATACCACTCTCACCTGAAACTTCTCTAACAAATGGCCTCCTTGCTCTGAATTAATGGTGACCCTAATTTCTACAACACCAGAACGCTTTGTACATTCTAGCAGCAGTTTTTGTGCTGAATTTTAATCATGTAGATAAGATATATATCTTCTCTATTAGATAGTTATATCCTTGAGGGTAAAATAACCTACAATTTAGTCTTCGGATTCGTATCACCAAGTGGATTATGCTCAATAAAGTTTTAATTGTCTGAAATTAATAAAAATCTGACATTTGTATAATACTATAGTTTACAAAATGCTTTCACATGCATTATTTCACTTAATCCTGATAACAACCCAATGAGGCAGATATTTTTATTATTTCTATATTGTAGATGAGGAAACTAAAGCTCAAGAATATTTAGTATCTGATCAGCACACCAAACATTCACCATCAATACTTCTTGATTGATGGCTCATTGTAGACAATTGCTCACGGCTCTCTGTGCTTTTACAGAAAACAAAACCACCCACAGTCTTCATGCCTGAACTTCGTGTCAGCAGCCTGTGCTTCATATATATTATTCAATCATTCAAAACTCAAGAATCACATTTTCAATCTTTCATTACAACTCCCTACACAAATATGACTTACTATATGGTTCTGACTTCATCTTGGTTACCTTTCCTGTAAAATTAGCACCATAACACTGACTCACCTGTCAAGCCTCCTGAATTCTGATTTGATTGAGATGGCATTTACCAAGTCTTAGGCATCCCTTAAAATGTAGGGGGTGTGTGAATGCAAATGTTATTAAGGAAAGATGGCGATGCAGCTATAGAAGGTACATTCCTTATTTCAACATGAGGAATTCCGTCTGTTGTCATCTGATAGGATTTTCCTACTGTGCTGTTTATTTAGATACAATTACAGACAACCTCTGTAAAGGATGGGATCGTTGAGTACACATATGAATAGAAACACGACAGAAGACCTTGAGTATAACTAGCTGGTTGTAATGAGGCATACAAAAATGTTGTGAATTGGAACTGGCCAAGGTTTGAAAAGACTTTTCACTCTGCAGCCCAGGCACTCCCAGTACTCCTGGAGAATCAAAATTTACGACTTCTAGTTTTCTGAAATCAGTTGCTTCAGGAACTTCTTGGTTAATGGATATATGTCCAAATCTCCAATCCACTACTGACTATTATGCACCTCTCTGATTATCAGCATCTTCCTCTGTTAAGTGGAAATAAACAAAGTACGTACCGCATAGGGTTCTTTCATGGATGACATATGATGAAGAATGTAAAGCTTAGCAGAGTGCCTGAAACATATTCAATGTCCAATAAATATTGTTATGATTTCCTGTGGTGGGAACAAAATAATAGGAGCAACAAAAAGAAAATGGATTCAGAACACCAAGGAACCAGGCGCCCTGCTGGACATTTCATCTCATTCTTACAAAAACTGAAGTAAGTTTTTGTAGCACCCCGGCTTTATAGACAAGGAAACTCTAGCCTAAATAGTGGGTGATTTGGAGGTCTTACTCATGCACTATTACCCGTCATAGGTGACACTGCCAACAATTCATTATTCGATAGCCAACCACTTACTCTTTGCTTTTTTATTCTTCTTTACAAGGGGCGTCTGTTTTAGACCTGCCACTCTCCACCTGGTGTTTTGAAGTCATACAATCAACTATGCAAATGGAGATGTTTCTTCCTTTTACTGCCCTCAGGAAGGATCCTGAAGTCCTAGGAGCTATGAAGCCCACTTGTAAATCATCATCAGCTATCAGCCTTCCATCACTTTGTCTCTGTCTTGCTCCCTGAGCTTTACCAGGGGGAAACTGATGGGCACAGCATTGTCTATCAGCCTGACACTTCAGAGTATAAACCGTGGGGTGAAATCAAGCTGCAGACACTAGCAGCTCCCGCAGTGTTGTGATAAAACTTAAATTACAACTCAGAGAAGACAAGGTATACATTATATGAAAATGCCTGGGCTCTTACATGTGGTGAGAGGAAACTTGAAACCACAGCTTACAGTCTCCCTGAATTTGCAGAGTGAAATGCTTCATATGAATGAAATATGCATTCAAAATCCATAACAAAATGACAATAGAGGCTTCTGCAAAAACTTGCTAAATATTAAATATGGATAAAGGATCTTGGTTAATTTAGATACCAGAGGTGTTTTGGTTTTAAAGTGCTACAAGCATTAATATTCATTACGGAAATAAGATTTGATAACCAGAGAAGGAACCCGAACAAAGCTTTGGTGATAAGAGGAAATTATCTTCTCAATGTTCAGAGAACATTTTGCTCTCCATTTTCACAAGTCAGAGTTGACACTAAAAGTTATATTCCCTTTAGACTGGATTTTCTTCTATAAGAGTGCTCTTTTCATAGCTGGATTCTTGTGTTTTAATTTTAGCTGTTACAATATAATTGATTCCAGTAAAATGCATATCATAAACATTATTATTGATAGCTGGAGGGTTTTCAATCCAAGAAACTTTCCAATGGGAAAGAGGAGTCAAGTGAATAGTCTAGTACAGAAAAATAACTTCTATTAGCTTCTTTTTAAGTTGGAAATGATACATACGCCATTTTCGGTTTTTCTGAATCCATGCTCCATTGGCAATATCAGTTTTCACCTTTAACGTCAGCCAAATAGATATGAAAGGAGATAAATTGAGATTCAAAGGATAATGTAGTTTCTGAGGATATAATAAAGCTCACTAAAATGAATTGAATAGCAGCTTGGAGCAAGTGTTAAAATTTTTTTTTTAATACATGTAATTGGTACCTGCTAGAACCACTTATTTAAAGGTCCTCCCAAATTTTTTGGAAACTGATACTTGAAAGGATTTATAGCATTACCAGTAGACTCACTTAGAGCTGGACCACTGTGTTTGTGGAAGCATTCAGTTTTAACTCATTTTCTTTTATATCATATAACAAATGCATAGTATTTTCCCTTAAATAATCACTTACAGAAACACACAGAATCCTAAGTTTACAATGTCTTACTCATTTTTTTTTTTCTCTTTCTTACTTTTTCCTTACTAGAAAAAATGTGGTTTCTAAGAGTACCTATTAGACAGGCATTCATGGCTAGGATTCTTTGGTACATTAAATTTGAAAAAAAAAAAAATTCAAATAACTCCTAAAATAAAACTTGAAGTGAATCAGCTATTTTCTTCTTTGAATGTATTGTTATAGGCACAACTTAGGTAATTGCAGCCTCAAAAGTCTATAACGACATTAGCCCTCCTATCTGTATTTTCTGTCCGTGTCATCGATCTGTCACTCACTATGTGACCTTGGGCAAGGAGCATTCCCCTGGTGCTTCAGTGTGGATTAGGGAAGTGAAAAAAGATAATTTTTCTATAAACCATAGACAGCACTTCAAAGTAGGAAAAGCACTGGGAAAGCAGGGTAGAGTCTGTTTTATCAGCGGCCACTGGGCTGCCTCCATTCCAGGTGCTGACTCCCTCTGGTGAACTTTCTTTCGGTGATTTTGTGGCCAGGTGTATCTTCAGAGATAAGGAAGGTCCCCAGTGAACTTTGCAGCACTTTGCTGGGGCGTCTGTCCTATACATTGGTGTGAAGTTTTCTATTTTGTGGATTTTAAAAGAAATTTCCAAGTATCTATTATATACGTGTGTATAAAGCTATATGCGTGTGAAAAGCATTTCCAAATCCTGTCCTCTGTTTAGCATTAGTGCACTGATCACTAGGGTTTGTCTTAGGCCCAAAGCAGAAACAGTCCAGTTCCTGGGCTTTCTTTCCCTATTCTGTCCTCTTCACCTCCCTTCTCTCTCTATCTTTGTGTTCTTTCTCCCATTTCCTCTTCTCTTGATCCTCACCCAGGTATAAATGATTGCTAACAGCTTAAAGGTCCACTTTTCCAGACAAAACAACATGGTTCCAAAGATAGAATTCAGGCAATAGCTGGTGAGTAAAAGCTTTTTTGGAGGAAATAAGGATGGCCACCAATTCCACTTATTCAAGTAGATATCACTTTCATTCTTTCTTCTCTCAAGAAAGAGAACCTTAGGAGTGTCCCATATATCATACACATATATACACACATAGGATGTGCACTATTTGCATAAGAGATGGGTAAGCAATCGATGGTTCACTAGTCTAGTAAATGTGGTTAAATCGGTAGTTATATGCCAATGTAGTCTCCTATGTACTTTCATGGAAACAAAATCACACGGGATTTTGAGACTGTATTAATAGGTGAGGACATCTACTGTTTGATTTTTATGACATTTGGGTAGAGACTCATTCCCCTAAACCTCTGCTCTAGAGGCTAAGGTATGTTGTCACCACTGGCCAGCAGAGATAGATGGACCTGCAGGAAGGCAGCCAGCACAGGAAGCCTGCTGGTCTGGGGCTCCTTTGAGCTGCAGCTCTTACCACCAAACAGCACTTCTGTGGACCTCAGGTTGTATTTTCTGGGCTGCCTGCAATAGACACCTAACTTGCCAACAGGAGGCATATATTAGTTGATCAAGTAGAAATGTTGTGCAATAACTTTTCTACGAGCAGGAATTGGAGGACGAACCAATACCATTGCTGTTTGAATAATGTTTTCTCAATATTGAGCACCTTAGATTTTCTAGGCAAAAGGGACAGCTTAGGCCACTGGTTCTCAAAGTATGATTCCCAGGCCAGCTGGATCCATATCCCCTGGAAAGTTGTTAGAAATGTAAATTATCTGGCCCCATCCCAGACCTAGTGAATTAGAAATGCTGATGGTGGTGCCGGCAATCTGTGTGTTGGCCCCCCAGATGATTCTGATGTACATTCAAACTTGATGACCATCAGCATATGCAGTTTTGTGATGCTCAGTGAAAACTTTTCAAACTGATATCGGCCAAGCCCTGCTTACAGTTCATTGAAAGTCACAGAACATAAGGTCTGTTCAGAGTTCTTGAGATTGTCAACAGCAGGGCCAATTCTTGTGTCCCAGCATCCAGAATCACTGGTGAGTTACTGTGTACAGAAATGTAGCTTTTATGCAGGGGTCAGCAACCATGATGCATGGGTGAAATCTAGTTCACTGTATGCTTTTGTAAATAAAGTTTTATTGGGACACACCCTTTCATTTACTTAGTATCTATGCTTATACGCAGCAATGGCGGAGTTGAGCAGCTGTGGCAGAGACCTTGTAACAGGCGATGAGAGTTGCATAATGTGAGTGGAGAAAACTGTTGCAAGGTCAGTGCATGAAATCCTATCATTAGATTTAGATGTAGTCTATAAATATGTAAAGTGTCCCTATAAGTATTATACAGGGCACCATCAGCCAAAACTGTTGTCTTCTTGGGAATGAACTTATGTAAAAATGGGCTATTTTGGAAGGCCACAGCAAGAGCCCAAGAAGATGGGGTCAGCCTAGTAAAAGTTGGTTGGGAAAGGAAAGAGAAAAAACAGGTTTGGAATAGGACTGGCAAATACATATGCTGCAACTTAACTTCTCATGCAAAAGACAGACATCACCAGCAATCTTGATGTTCTTATTCTCAGAGCCCTAACTGGGCCTTATGACTGTTCTCTATACAGCTCTCTAGGCAGCCCCTATGGATCTTTTGGAGTTGGTGCTTTAGAGGAACTTATTAGCTATCCTATTCCTGGATTAATGAATAAGATTGTCAAGGGCTGCCACGCAGTGGCTCTCTGGAACCTATGTGGGAAATTTCTGGGGAACACGGGAGGGTGTTCAGGAAGGAGAGATCTCCTATGAGGAATATTAATGAGAAAAGAGGAGGTAGGAGGGAAAGAAAAGCAAATTCTTTCACTTCAGGCACTTCTATATATGCTGTTTCAATAATCCTCTTTATGCTCCCACAAATTAGATAACACCCTTTTTTAGGGTAACCATAGCTCTTAAGTAACTTGCTGGAGGTAACACAGCCAGAAAGTGACATGATGAGGCACATCTGGTGTGACACAAAAGCCCATATTTCTCCACTACAACTTCTACCACTATACTGGTTTGCCTAAGTCTGCACTATTCCTTAATTTCACATTTGAAAGTGAACTTGACAGTATGGTATATCAAAATGAAGGA
This sequence comes from Balaenoptera musculus, assembly GCF_009873245.2. Classification (NCBI taxonomy): domain Eukaryota; kingdom Metazoa; phylum Chordata; class Mammalia; order Artiodactyla; family Balaenopteridae; genus Balaenoptera; species Balaenoptera musculus. Next base: position 40,075,675 of record NC_045790.1, on the reverse strand, counting down.
CACACAGAGAGAGAGAGACAGAGAGACAGACATTAAGAGGCAGACAGAGAGAAAGGTAAAGAGACTGGCTGGGGACATAATTCAGAAAGTATATGGACATTTCTTCTAAAAGGAGAAAGTAAACAACAACAAAAAACTTTAACATCAACCATTCATAAGTAAGCAAAATGGAAAAAGTCTAAAATAACCATACCCCTTACACATAGCACGAGAAAACATCTGCTGCCTCATGTGACCCAGGAGGCAAGACAAATATTCATGTAGAAATTCTTCATTCTCTGGAGAGCATACTAACGGTGTAATGGCTGATGATAGACAGGAGGAATTAAAAAAATAAACTCTTCCCAAAACTGTGGAGAGACAAGATCAGAGCTGGATTTATGGATAGGTGAAGTAGGTGATTGCTTTGAGAACTGTCAGGAAGGCCCAGCTACTCTAAACTAGTACCCATCATAGGTACCAGTTTTCCTAAAACAGCATCTTTTGAAAACTATTCCTTTGATCTAAGCATTGCCCTGTTCTGGATTGCCTTTTTAAGGTAAGTACATTTGGAAGTGATAACATGTTCAGACAAAATTCACCAGTGATCGAACGACAAAGGGTGAGCAATAATGTCTTGCCACGTAATTTTAAGTTTTTCAATGTTATAGACAATGCAAAATGCCTGAAGCATCCTTCCTTGCCTTTACAATTGTGCTAAATTTTGTCTTATAAATACCATAACACTATGCCAGTGTTAATCAGATGTGTTTCCCAGAATACTCATTCTGCATAATTCTCCTTGATTAAAGGGTATAATGGTAAAAAAAAAAAAAAAAGTGTAGAAAATGTTGTCTATTTTATTCCCTTCATGATATACCACAATCAGTAACAAGTCATAGATGGCTCTGAGAAGCCCTACAGTAATGGGATTTAACCAATGTTTGCCCAAACGTCTTTGTCCAAGAGAATCTTCACTCCCACTCCCCACTATTAGCACTCATTAGAAGACAGTTCTGGAAGTTGGACTGTCATAATACAATCCCTAACACTTCTTTCCACTCACAGATTTTTTTCTTAGTCACATTTGAAGCTTTGATGGCTAAAGGCACTCCTATGACTTTATTGCCCATAAGAATTACCTAGAAGACTTTTTAAAAGTTTTGTTGACATTGTTCTGAATCAATTATTCTAAGGACTGGTGAGGAATCTGGACTTTTATATCTTATAGTCTGACAAATAACTTATATAAGACTCGTTTCTAAGATTATATTTTGAGCTATAAAGGGAATATAAAGGTATCTGCCTTAAGAAGCCCAAGTTTTGATCATGAAATGATCTTATCTTGGTGGATTTGATAAAATCCGAGAACAGAACATCACAGATATTAGATTCTTTGGGTCCCACCTATCTTCATCCCTCCTCCATTTACCTGGCTAAAACCTCTTTCCAATCTCTGATTCCTGGCCCCATCATACTATTCTGGATCTAGCTTGATGTCACCTTCTTGATTTTATTGTATCACTTCTCTTTGACAGAAATGCAACTGTTATCCATCCATGTCCCTGGGGTCCACAACTACATCTCCTTCCTTCCAAGCAGTCTTCGGGTACCAGATTCTGTTCTCAGGGTGGATGCATGGGGCCCCCATAAGCATGAGTAGGCTCAGGCTTCTTTTGTGCTTCTTCTAGAGGGATAGAAGGGATAAAATGACTTTACTTCATCCGAGATGCTGGATCAGAGAAGGACTGCCAGGTGTCAAAGAATCCCTTGGTTTATCTGCCCTTCACCCACCCATTCATATCCCTCCTGGTCTCTGTGCTTGCCTTGACATCATCTAATAGAGGGACTGGAGAAGTCTGGAGAGAGAGAGACTCCTATGCAAACTGATATTCCTTTAAATGAGAAGAGGCTCCTAGGATATGTAGGGCAAGTCTCATAGAGGCTTTATCTTACTCTATGATACTATGAGGTACAACAAATAGAATTATTGTTCCAGTGTCTATTTATCTTCTATCCATCCTGATGGATAGAAGATAAAGAGAGAATTCAGAGGTGACTCCAAATTTTGGACATGTACAACCAGATGGGGAGGATTGTCATTAACCAAGGAGGGAAAGAGTGGAGGAGGAGCAAACTGGGGGGGTGAAGATCAGGAGATCAATTTCTATATCTTTTGTGTTAGGCAAATACATGCATACTTACTAATTTAGACAATGGTGCATAATTGATCACTTCTTAACACACACATAACAGCTTGATCTCTAAGGCTTTTCCATAGTCTAAAATTGTGATTTAATTTCATGCTAGAACTAGAAAAAAATACTAAAGCCTCAAGACCCCTAAGTACTTGGTAATTGCCCTATAATCCTAAACTATAATTTTCTTCTTTATCTTCTCCCTTGTACTGGTCACCTCAGACGCTTTCATAGCTTCCGGTCTCAGATAGCCAAGCTTGTAATTAGTTGCTCCTTAGAATGGGTTCATTAACCCTTTAAAAATTTTCTCTGCTATTTGCTTTGGACTCTAAATGTTTCTACTTTGCTTGTCTTCAGGTCAAATCATTTCTTCTGCTGTCCAAAGCTCAAAACCTTTGTGTGAAACTGAATGGCTGAAGGGCTTTTCCAATGAGCTGCTCCTAGGTTAACTCATAGTTAATTTTTACTTAATCACTCAGAGCTTCTCCTTCTGTATGAGTGAACATTACATTTGACTACCTGTTTCTTTCATTGTTCAGATAATTCCTTCTAATAACAAATAATATATGGCATGTCTTTTAAAAAGAGAAATTGTTTCCTTCTCTCAGGTGCAGCATATCCTGATTGTTAACATCAGATTTATAAACAGCCTCTATTTGTTAATGGCCATGCTCTCTTACCACCAGCTCCTGAAGTAGAAGTACGGCAATGGCAGGGGTGATGGGGCCAGAGGCAAGAGATTTGAGACTACTTTCTTGTAATTTTGTCTGGGAAAAAGCTCTGCTTTAGGAAAGGAAAATTTACTATTATCTGCTCCTCTATAACCCAAAATTGGGATAAGTGATTTTTTTTTTTCTACCACTTTTGGATATAAGAGGCATCCAGAAAGATGATAGGAATTTCCTAGACATTCTTATGGTTTCTAAGGATAATGTCTAGAAGAGGGGGACAAGCCAAGAAAAATGCAGCAATGGTCACCGTATCCATAGCATATGATTCTCTATTCCTAGAATCAAGAAATAATGTCAAAGAGGCCTTTTAGGCTGGAATGGAGCCACCATCATTTATGTATGCTTACCATGACCAAATATGTTCCAAGCTCAAAACAAAGGACTTTCAAACTGATTTTTGGAACAATCGATCCTCAGTTTTGGGAAGGGGGAATAGGAAAAGAAAAAAAAAGAAAATGGGTCTGAAGATTTGTATCAATTAAAGAGGGAATCATGGCAAAGATTAGAGGCTTTGTCTTAGAAAGTTCACATTCTGAGGCCAATTTTTGTGTTAGGTACAGGCTGTCCTGCAGGTTCAGAACACATTTCCTGAGGTTACTCTTATTTACCTTCCCAAGCCACATCGAAGTGAAAGATAACCAAAGCACTAATCATTCTTCTAATATTAATTAGGAGTGAAAGAAGCAAGATTTAAAAGATGATTAAATAATTTTTAATGCTTCAATGAGTGCCTGATATTCCATGGAGAACAGAAAGCTTGAAGCTGTTGTCATCAAGGAAGCCACTCTGGTTGTGTGGTGTGTGTGTGTGTGCACAAGTGTGTGTGTATGCACTCTCACATGGTGTGTGTAAAAGGGGTGGTTGGTAGTCATGAGGGAAAAAGAAAGTGAACAGGCGAGGAAAAGAAAATAAGTGGAACAGTATTTTCTATTGCTAAGAACAAGACTACTTAGAGAGGGTGTAGTGAACTAAACCCTCTTAATCTACCGTCCATGGACTCCCTAAGCAGTGTCTCAGATTGTACTATTACAAAGTTTTCAAACCTTCAACAGACACAGAAATTCTGATTCAGCATGGGCAAGGAAACCATGTTTTCAGTCATCTCCCCAAGTCCACAATGATTGTAATGCCAGGTCATCTTGCGCATACCTTCAGAATTTCTGAGCTAATCTGTCTATAAATGGGGTTGATAAACACCCCAAACTGTAAAATTCAGGATGTACCTGCATTTTTCTTGGGAGGAAATCCATAGCTTATACAGAGTCTCATGGGGCTCCATAATCTCCCTAATATGCTAAAAACAAAAACAACTAAAAAAGAACTGAGTCAAAGGAAATCAAAGTTGCTGGTATTTGCAGTTTTTCTATTTATTAGATCTGCAGGTACAAGGGAAGGTATTCATCAGAAGGAGTTGGGGAAGGGCAAACCAAACAAGGCCAAATTAACTGATAACATATACTTGTGCTGAAGAAATATCTAAATAAAAATAGAATGATATTAAAGAATTATAAGAACTTAATAATTAATGTACCAAACAGATGTCTGCTCTTGCTATTTTGCACTGCATTGACCGAATGATCTGCAGTTGCATAAGTAGAGAAACTGAATTATCTTGCTCTTTGCCAGCCAGGTGCCAATTAGCATTTGAAGGCAGCCTGTCTTAAGCATCAAAGCAGCTGCTCAGTCTTTATTTCTTAATTTGTTTAAAATAAATGGCCAAAAAATAAATAAAATAAAATAAAATAAAATAAATGGCCAATCCCCAATCACAGCTCCCTGAACAGAGGTTAAGAGAAAGCATGGGAAAGGTCCACGGCTAAACTTGCTGTAGGCATGCAAGGCTGGGCTGGCTGCCAAGGAGACATCTATGTGTAAAAATAGATAAAGGAATAAAATAACTCCTGGTCATATTGGTGAAGGAAGGAGGTATTTTACAATCAAGTGGGCAGACTTTCATTTTTTCATAAATGTTTGACTATTTATAGGAAAGCTGTATAAACCTACACCATTATATATAGTTCATAAAGGTAAAGTACTGATCTATTGGTAAACTAGAATTCCTTAAATCTACTGCTAAGTGACCTAATCCTATGCTTGTTACCTATGATTTCATTCCCCAACCAACAACTTACAAAATCAAATATCATTTTTTGTCTAGGCAAGAAAAATATAATTGATCATCATCAGTTTATTTATCTAGCCATTCCTTCCATCTTTTTCTCCTTCCTCCCACCTCTCCTTCCTTCCCTGCCTCTCTCCCTCTATTTCTTCCTTTTTTCTTTCCTTCTCCCCCGTAAATATTTAATAAGCATCTATTATGTACATGCTCAATGTCAGAAACATAATATGAGCTCAGGAAAACTATATGGGATGAATAAATGTCACCAATAACTTATATGATGAATCCAATGGTAACATCTATATCTTCATCTTCCTTGACCTCTCAACAGCATCTAAAGATTTAACCACTCCCTCTTTCATGAAACAGTATCTTCTCCTGACTCATACAATTACAATGACCTGACTTTCCTCTGACTCACTGGCAACTTTCCAATAAATTTTCTGGGTCTTCATCCCCTACTTGATCACTAAATATTGCCCAAGTGCATGTCCTAGGGTACCTTCTCTTTTCTATCCAGTTATTTCCTCTAGTCCTTGGGCTTTATATATCATCTATATGCTAATAACTCCCAATTTTTCATATCCATCCTTGGCCTCTCCACTGAGCACTAGATTTGTTTATCTGACTGCCCACTTGATATCTAAATAAGTATATCTAAACGGAATCTGAGATTTAATATGATCAAACCTAACCTCCTATTGCCTCTTCCTCATTCTTCCCTATCATAATAAATAGCACCACCATTTTCCCATTGTTCAAGTCTAAAATGTAAAAGTTATCTCTCAAATGTATGTATGTGTATTATATATATGTGTATATGAATACTCATATACACATGTGCTACACAGATGTGTATATATATATATATATACATAATACATATACATATAGAGAGAGAGCTAATATTTTAGTGGTTTTTCATATTTCTCAAGTATATAAAATAGGAACCCAGCAAATGTACATTGAAATAGTTACTTAATTAGTAAGTCTTTAGCATAAGTAACCTCCTTCAGAATAAATTCCAAATCAGTGGAACCTTGTCTTCCTAGATATTTGGCTACATGACCACTGGCTTTTCAGTGATCATGGTTCCTGCCTATTTCCTTGTAGCCTCCTGCCCACCCTGCCATTTTTTCTTTTTTTTTTTTTTGTCTCTGATTATGGTATGCTATAATTCTCTGTCCTGGCTCGTTGTGACATGTCTCTCCTTCATATAGATGAGAATCCAAAGTCAATCTGTTTCTACATACTTTTAAATGTTAGCACTGCAAGAAACTGTGGGTCAAAAAACTTTAAAACACTAAATGTTTATGCATACGGATGGTTTTATTTCTGATCAGTCAGTTTATAAGAATGGCCAAACTGGGTTGTCTTTTGACACAGTGCATACGAAAACAATATTTGATATGTGCTTTTGGCTGCATAGTTTTGAAAATATAATTTTCTGTGATAAAATTTTGTCTTTGAAGCTGGTGCTTCCTTCCCATGTGGTATAAGAAAAAATAATTCCAACAGTACCCACTGAGTCACATACTAAAGACATTAAGGGCAAGAGATAATTGGGACACAGAGAAGAATCTAACTAGTATGCCATAATATACCCTGCTGAAATGTTCACATTTGATGATTACTGACTTAGTAGAAATTTAATTTATTCCTAGAGGAATCAAGACAGAAAGATAGATTACCCTGATACTCTCAAAAATTTATGCTGGGAGTTCAAATGGTTTGTGAAATTTTTTTATGCTACGACTAATGATATTATAAATATGGTTTCGATCTCCTTGTTTTTTCTCAGAATAGTCCCATTCGTTTTTAGATATAACAGCTAGATTTACATTTATCAAGGCTATCTTCCATTTACCATGCTATTTTAATGCAAAATATGATTAATTAGGAATTTCTGCTGCAAACTCACACGTGTTGCTCTTCGATTTTCTTAGCTAAATTACTTGAAATGTATGAAAAATGAATTAATGTCTCCTATGATTTCTTAAATATTAAAAAGTATATGTGGAGATAAAAGATAAATTTATTTGTATGACAGATACTCAAAATACACTTTAAGTAGACAATGCTGTGTCATTAATATTGACTGCAATCAGCAGAAATGTTTTTTTGAAAACTACTTAAGAGATCTCTACTTTTCAACTGTTTTCAGCAGTGAGGTAGTGTATTAATGAGACATGTACACAGTGAACAGGTTGCTAAAGAGATATGATTTAGCTAGAAAAGACAGTTTCACACCCTATAAGCACACCTTACAAAGTGGTATAGTAGGGTTAAGAGATATTTAAGGAAATATCAAACAAGAAAAATTCAAAGAGTTTGAAAGTTATAAAAGTAAGCACTAAGTAAAAATATATACTACAATTGGACAGTGAAGGAAGGGAGAAAGTGGAAATATATTAATCACATCAAGATTCATAAAGGGCCAATAGATACTGTCTCAGGAAATATAAGATTAAAAGTATTATATAAAATTATTGCTATAAGTATAACCACTAGAACCAAAATACAAACCATTTGTTCCAGTTAGCTATTGCTGTATAACAAATCATTTAGAAACTCATTGGCTTACAACAGTGACAATCATTTTATCATCTCTGTTCTGTGGGTGGGGCATTTGGAAATGACTCACCAGCAGTTCTGGTTCAGAGTCCCTTACGTTATGCCAATAATGTGGTTGCTGGAGCTGGAAGAACCTCAGGGCTAGAGCAAATAGGAATTGTCCAGGCATCCTGTTCTATCTGGTTTGTATAGGCTAGTTTGGTCTTCATTACATCATGGTAGTCTCAGTGCAATCAGACTTTATATGGCAGCTGCCTTTTTCCAGAGTGAACAGCCCAAGAGAGTGGAGTGGAAGTGCATGGAATTTTTATGACTTTGCTTTGGAAATTGTACAGCACCTCTTTTACATTAATTTATTGGTCAAGGTAGACAAAGCCCACTCCAGGTTTACAGGGAGGAGCCATAGACTCCATCTTTCCGAAATAGGATTGTCAAAGTCCAACTGCAAGAAGACCACATGGAATGAGAGACACTGCTGTGGCCATTGTTAGAAAAGACAATCTGCCACACTTTCCATTTTATCAGAAGAAATACATAATAAAAGAGATGGAATACAGACTGTAAAATTTGACTTAAAGTATAATAATAGTAGCAAACACTATGTGCCAAGCACTTTTTAAAATTCTTTACAAATACTAACCTAAATAATCTTCACAATAATTCTAAGGAATATACCAGTAGTATCCCCATTTTATAGATGAGGAAATTGAGGCAAGAGAGATAAAATAAACTGCCAAAGTCTCTACAACTAATTGTTAAACTGTTTTTTTTTTAATTGGAGTATAATTATTTAAAATGTTGTGTTATTTTCTGCTATACAATGAAGTGAATCAGCTATATGTATACATATATCCCTTCCCTCTTGGACCTCCTCCCATGCCCCCCACCTAGCTCATCACAGAGCTCCGAGCTGAGCTTCCTGTGCTATAGAGCAAGTTCCCACCAAGCTATCTATTTTACACATGGTAGTGTATTTCTGTCAAACCTAATCTCCCAATTCATCCCACCCTCCCCTTCCCCCACTGTGTCCACACGTCGATTCTCTACCTCTGCGTTTCTATTCCTGCCCTGCAAATAGGTTCATCTGTACCATTTTTCTAGATTACACATATATGTGTTAATATACGATATTTGTTTTTATCTTTCTGACTTACTTCACACTGTATGACAGACTCTAGGTCCATCCACATCTCTACAAATGACCCAATTTCATTCCCTTTTATGGCTGAGTAATATTCCATTCTATATATGTATCACATCTTCTTTATCCATTCATCTGTCGATGGACATTTAGGTTGTTTCCATGTCCTGGCTATTGTAAATAGTGCTGCAGTGAACACTGGGGTGTTCACTGGGGTACGTGTGACTTTCTTTCTTTCATTTTTTTTTTAATGTGTGACTTTTTGAATTATGGTTTTCTCAGGGTATATGCCCAGTAGTGGGATTGCTGGGTCATATGGTAATTCTATTTTTAGTTTTTTAAGGAACCTCCATACTGTTCTCCACAGTGGCTGTATCAATTTACATTCCCACCAACAGTGCAGGAGGGTTCCCTTTTCTCCACACCCTCTCCAGCATTTATTGTTTGTAGATTTTTTGATGATGGCCATTCTGACCGGTGTGAGGTGATACCTCATTATAGTTTTGATTTGCATTTCTCTAATAATTAGTGATGTTGAGTAGCTATTCATGTGCCTCTTGGCCATCTGTATGTCTTCTTTTGTGAAATGTCTATTTAGGTCTTCTGCCCATTTTTGGATTGGGTTGTTTGCTTTTTTGATATTGAGCTGCATGAGCTGTCTGTATATTTTGGAGATTAATTCTTTGTCCACTGCTTTGTTTGCAAATATTTTCTCCTGTTCTGAGGGTTGTCTTTTCATCTTGTTTATAGTTTCTTCTGTTGTGTAAAAGCTTTTAAGTTTAATTAGGTCCCATTTGCTTATTTTTGTTTTTATTTTCATTACTCTAGGAGGTGGAGCATGAAAGATCTTGCTGTGATTTTTGTCAAAGTATGTTTTTCCTATGTTTTCCTCTAAGAGTTTTATAGTGTCCAGTCTTACATGTAGGTATTTAATCCATTTTGAGTTTATTTTTGTGTATGGTGTTAGGTAGTATTCTAATTTCATTCTTTTACATGTAGCTGTCCAGTTTTCCCAGCACCACTTACTGAAAAGGCTGTCTTTTCTCCATTGTATATTCTTGCCTCCTTTATCATAGATTAGGTAATCATAGGTGTGTGGGTTTATCTCTGGGTTTTCTATCCTGTACCATTGATCTATATATCTGTTCTTGTGCCAGTACCATACTGTCTTGATTACTATAGCTTTGTAGTATAGTCTGAAGTCAGGGAGCCTGATTCCTACAGCTCCGTTTTTCTTTCTCAAGATTGCTTAGGCTACTTGGGATCTTTTGTGTTTCCATACAAATTGTGAAATTTTTTGTTCTAATTCTGTGAAGAATGTTCTTGGTAATTTGATAGGGATTTCATTGAACCTGTAGATTGCTTTGGGTAGTATAGTCATTTTCACAATATTGATTCTTCCAATCCAGGAACATGGTATATCTCTCCATCTGTTTGTGTTTTCTTTGATTTCTTTCATCAGTGTCTTATAGTTTTCTGAGTGCAGGTCTTTTGCCTCCTTAGGTAGGTTTATTGCTAGGTATTTTATTCTTTTTGTTGCAATCATAAATGGGGTTGTTTCCTTAATTTCTCTTTCTGATCTTTCATTGTTAGTGTATAGCAATGCAAGAGATTTCTGTGCATTAATTTTGTATCCTGCAACATTATCAAATTCATTGATTAGTTCTAGTAGTTTTCTGGTGGCATCTTTGGGATTTTCTATGCATAGTATCATGCCATCTGCAAACAGTGACTGTTTTACTTCTTCTCTTCCAACTTGTATTGCTTTTACTTCTCTTTCTTCTCTGATTGCCATGGCTAGAACTTCCAAAGCTGTGTTGAATAATAGTGGAGAGAGTGGACTTCCTTGTCTTGCTCCTGATCTTAGAGGAAATGCTTTCAGTTTTTCACCATTGAGAATGATGTTTCCTGTGGGTTTGTTGTATATGGCCTTTATTATGTTGAGGTAGGTTCCCGCTATGCCCACTTTCTGGAGAGTTTTATCATAAATGGGTGTTGAATTTTGTCAAAAGCTTTTTCTGAATCTACTGAGATGATCATATAGTTTTATTCTTTAATTTGTTAATATGGTGTATCACATTGGTTGATTTGCATATATTGAAGAATCCTTGCATCCTTGGCATAAATCGCACTTGATCATTGTGTATGATCCTTTTAAGGTGTTGTTGGATTCTGTTTCCTAGTATTTTATTGAGGATTTTTGCATGTAGGTTCATCAGTGATGTTAGTCTGTAATTTTCTTTTTTCATGATATGTTTGTCTGGTCTTTTGGTATCAGGGTGACGGTGGCCTAGTAGAATGATTTTGGGAGTGCTCCTCTCTGCAAGTTTTTGGAAGAGTCTGAGAAGGACAGGTGTTAGCTCTTCTGTAATGTTTGATAGAATTCGCCTGTGAGGCCATATGGTCCTGGACTTTTGTTTGTCAGGAGATTTCTAATTACAGTTTCAGTTTCATTACCTGTGATAGGTCTGACTCTATTTTCTAATTCTTCCTGGTCCAGTCTTGGAAAGTTGTACCTTTCCAAGAATTTGCCCATTTCTTCCAGGTTGTCCATTTTATTGGTTAGAGTTGCTTGTAGCAGTCTCTTATGATCCTTTGTATTTCTGCACTGTTAGTTGTAATTTCTCCTTTTTCATTTCTAATTTTATTGATTTGAGTCCTCTCCCTTTTTTTCTTGATAAGTCTGGCTAAAAGTTTATCAATTTTGTTTATCTTCTCAAAGAAACAAATTTTAGTTTTATTGATCTTTGCTATTATTTTCTTTGTTACATATTTCTCTCTTAAGGACAATGAAGACCTAATCTATCTATCCTAACAAAAAGTGGCTAAATTCACTAGTTAGAAGGAAAAGCTATCAAATTCATAAAAAAGAAAACTCCAACGAAATGTTATCTGAGGAATGTATGTAAAACAAAGTGACACAGAAATTAAAGAATGACAAGAAAGGGTAAAACATACCTGTGAATGCAAACAACTATAATACAATGCACTTTTAACAAGGTTTAATTCAAGACAGAAAGTTCAAACAAAGGACCATACCATGATGAAAGTATAATCCACAGAGATCTAACAATTACTCATATCTATGCACCAAATAAAATAACATTTATGTTCATAAAGCAAAACTACAGAAATAAATGGAGTAATCAACTGAAACACATTAACTGTAGAATTACTATTCATCCTTGAAATAGTAATTCTACTGTTACTATTCATTCCTCTTTTCATCATTGGTAGAGCAAACGGAGTAAAATAAACAAAAAGACAAAGTAGGGATTGTTAATACTACTAGGGAAAAGTAAACAAAACCACAAATACTTGCTTTCAGAAAGTAAAGAGAAAAAACATATTCTTTTAAATAACTTTTGATCCAAAATGTAAATCAGACCTAGAATGACAGAATATTTTAAAAATATTTCTGAAAACACTACATATCAAATGTATGGGAGCCAGCTAACACAAAGCTGACAGAAAAATACATGAAATTTGATAGTTATCAATTACACCCACTTTAAAAAATAATGTTGATTAGGTCCCCTCTATCCTTGTTTATTTTTGTCCATCTTAATATATTATGAAACTAGTAAACAAATTCAAGAAATAAACCTTTAGATAACAATATTGTCAGCAACAAAATAGGTAAATCATTAACTAATGTAGAAAAGTAGAAAAAAGTGTAATTATATGAGAAATAAGAAATGATAATAGAAAAATAGCAATAAAAACAGGATTTTGAAAGACACTGAAAAGATTACTTTTATCAACTCTATACAAATAAGTCTGAGAGTTTGGATAAAATAAATAATTATCTTGAAAAATAATCTTACCAGAATATATGAATTATTGTAGACAGAACTGATCTCAAAACTTGTACCAATATCTCCCCTCTCCAAAAAATAAATGAATAAATTTATTGTTTATAAATAAATAGTTTATAGCAAAGATGATTTTATAGGAGGAATTCTACCATTTTCAGTAGCAGCAATGTCCAGTTCTATTTAAATTGATGCAGAGAAAAGAAAGATTCCATATCTCTCTTTATTTTAGGGGGAGGATAATTTTGTGGCAAAAATGTTCACATACACTAAACTGAACACCATGCTCACTTATATGTATCAGTGCTAAACTCCTAAATAAACTATCTATACACCAAATCCAGCAGTACAAAAAGTAATAATAATCAATGAAAAACTATGGCTTATTCCATGAATACAAGAATACTTCAACATAAATAAATATATTTATACAATTGATTATATTAATAAATCATATAAGATCACTTGATTACTTGCATTGGGACAGATAGGTATGTCATAAATATATAAATACTTCAACATTCCTTTTTAAAAAAATCTCTTGATAAAATGGAAATACACGGATACTTTCTCAAGATAATGAAGTGCACACAAATGTAACTTATATCCTTACACTTAAAAATAAAACATTCACATCAAATTGAAGATTAAGGCAAGGATGTCCTTTAGTATCACAAATATTTAATATTGCTCCAACGGTACTAGCCTAAGCAATTAGACAAGAAAAAAAATTGAGTTATACAACTTTGGAAAAAAACGACATAATTATCAGGATTTCTAGATTTACATTTGTATACCTGGAAGAGCCCAGAGGATCCATTAAAACTATAAAAATAGATAAGAGAACTGTGTAAGGTAGTCACTCAAAATTAGGGTACTAGAATAAAATGCCTACATATATATATATATATATATATATATATATATATATATATATATATATATATATATATATATATATATATATATATATATATATATATACACACACACATACAGTTGATCCTTGAACAATGTGGGGGTTAGGGGGTGCTGGCCATCTGCACAGTTAAAAATCCACATAAAACTTTACAGTCAGCCCTCCATATATGTGGTTCCACATCCATGAATTCATCTAAACACAAATGGTGCAGAACTGTAGTATGTATTTAGAGAAAAAAAGTGTGTATAAGTGAACCCATGCGGTTCAAACCCATGTTATTCAAGGCTCAACTCTACAAATGATAGCCATTTACAAGGAAAATTAGAGCAAAATATTTCATTTACAATGGAAAGAAAAAGGTATAACATCTATAGAAGATTGATAAAAATATGAATAATTTAAATGGCTTAAATTCTTAATTTTGACTAAGAAACAAAAAGAAGGTTTAAACAAATAGAAAAGTGTGCCATTTTCTTAGATAGAAAGATTCAACATTATAGGGATATCAATTCTCCAAATTTAATCTAAAAAACTGATGGTATTTTAATAAAATACCCATAGGTTTCTTTATTTAAAGAAATCTAGACAAGTTAAATCTAAAATATACATGGAAAAGTATAAGCAAGGATTTCTGGGAAAATTCTGAACAAAAAGAACAATAATTAAAAGAAGCTAGTCTACAAAATATTAAAACACGTTATAAAGATAAAATAACTAAAATAGTGTACATATTTTTAGAATAGACTAAAAGACCAGAAATTAAATTTAGTGTACAATAAGGTAAATATAACAAAGATAAAATTTCAAACCAGTAGGCATAGCATGGGTATTCAGTAAAATGCTATTTAGTCAATAGTAATTTGGAAAAATAATAAAGTTGTTTTTCTACCTCATACTTTTTATCAATATAAATTACAGATGAATCAAAGATTTTAACATGAATAAAAGCAGTAAAAACTGTAAGAAAACCTTGGTGAATAATTTTTAAGAATCTCAGAGTTGTGAAGGTTTTTCTAAGTATTATACAACGCTTTTGAAACTATTAAAAGGAAAAAAATGTATAAATTCATTGCATAAATATTCAAGGGAATTTTCATGGCATAAAAATTATGAAGTCAAAAGATAAATGGTAAGCCAGATAAAACATATTTGGAATTCAGATCACAAAGTGCTAATTACCTTAAAGACTTCTCCCAAACCATCCAGAAACAGATAATTTGCATGAAAGAAAACACAAAAGGCTACTGATCACCATCATTCATTATAAGAGAAATGCAAAGGAAACTTACAGTGAGATACCATTTTTTGCTTAATATATTGGGGAAAGTGGGAAAAGTTTAATAATATACGATGATGATAAAAGTGTTGGTAGAAGTGTAAATGGGAGGGAAATTTGATCAAAATTTTGGGATGGCGATTTGGCATATCTATCAAAATTACATGTACATAGCCCTTGACTCAAGCATTTTACTTCTAAAGAGTATATCCCACAGATATATATTTGAGGAACGACATAGAGAAATACTGGAAAAAATCTAACTATCCATCAATAGGGTTATCTCAAAGTAAATTAGTATGTTTTGTTAAAAATAATGTGTGAGTTCTATATGTACAAATGTAAAAAGATGTCTGAAAGTATGTTACAGAATGATGTGTATGTAAATGTGCATGTATCTACTTATACCACATGCTTAGATATGCATAAAGTATAATATTTTTGGATAATATACAAGAAATTGATAACAGAGGTTGCTTCTAGGGAAGAGAGATAACGGAGATAGAAGTGAATTTACTTTTCACCAACCATACATTTTTGCTCTTCAAACTTTTTACTATGTAAATGAGTACCTATGTAAAAATAGAGAAAATATTTCCATTTTCAACTCATTTTGTCATTTCTTCCTTTTCTTTTTTAATACGTCAAGTGTGTTTTCAAAACGAAAATGTCTTGAGAAACTTCCAGCTGCTAAGAGGTCTCAACTACCAATAAAAATCATTATTTTTTTTCCATTATACTCTTGGAAGGAGACACTTTATACTCTTGGAAGATAGGAGCTAAGAAAAATGATGACCCTATTGTTTGGTGCATTTCCAAAGTCCAGCTCAGTAAAGTTTAGGACAAGTTTGTCATCATGTCTGTATATGGTCTCATGGTTTCATAGGATCTCAGAGACAAAATGGGCCTTAAATGTCACGTCTTTAGCTTTGTCTTTAATGATTTCCTGACAAATGCTATGGCTCAGCTTCTGCCAAAAGATGTGAAAGTTTTGTAATTGTCTTTGTTGTAATTAAAGTAAAATCCTTATTGAAAGATTTTCTCAGAATATTATGAAGATATCCTGGATAATTTCTTTTCCATGTACAGTTTGAAAAAAAGTCACCGTATACAATCCTGCTTCTCTGTGAAGCCCATTTTTCTTAGAACACTACCCCTGTGTGTACACATACCATATCTCATATTACACAACACTGCAAACTCCTACTTATTTATCCAACATCGCTCCAAGATTGTTATGTATCTTTATTCCCACTGCCTACTTAGCATTTTGCCTGGAACATAATAGGTAATTAATAAATGCTTCATGATGAAGGCATGCATGTCATTAAATCTGAGGGCTATTTTTTTCCAATATGCTCAGTAGTTTGGAAGATGATGGGCTAACTTTCTTCCTTTTGAGGTAATTCAGCTTAATTCTCACAATTCATCACAATTCAAATCAAAGTCTCTCTCCCCATCAATATCTATTTCTGCTAATCTGAATTAACAAATGCCGAATAAATTTCCTATTCTCAAACTGACATTACACCAATAATAGTAATAGTTATGTAGTTATGACTTCCAAAAGTACAGACATAAAGATAACCAAGTAAAGACCTTCACAGTTATTTTGTGTGAGCTGAAATTCAATTTTAAGTATCAGGTAAACTGAATTTAGGGAAAAAGAGAGACCTCCTGTGTAAAATGAAATCTAATTAGAAAACAAATGAGCAAACAATGACAACAAAACACACCCTCCAAAAAAAAAATGCTCTACTTTCACAAGTAACACAGAGCTATTATGGGATATATGATGCAATAAGTATTTAAGCTATTGTAGTTCCTGCCAATAAAGGTTTTAAACTACAAAACAGTGACTAAGATAGGTAACCTTTCCTCTAGAGTTATTTTAAGCAAAAAGATAATGCCTGTGTCTAGGTTTGAGTTGGACTCACCGACTTCTCAAACTTCCTTTCAGTTTTATAATTTTATTGCTTTTTGAAGGAAAAAAAAAGGCCTCCAAATTTAGGAGAAGAAATGAGACTCTATGTTTCTGAGAGGAAACATAGTGGCTTTATCTGTAGTAGCACCCTCCTTGAATAAAAGAGAACTAGGTCATGGAGATTACAGCAATGACTACCAAAGCAGAGACAGTTTTCTTAGGGAAAAATCAAACATTTACATATGGCTTCAAAAATACAATTACTTCTAAAAATTCAGGATTTAGTCAGAATATACTGTCTACAAAGGTATTACTCACATTGTCCAAGATGTTCTTGATAAAAATCTGCATGTGAATTTAGTTGTTCTGTGAAGTTGAATTTAATTGCAATAGGTCTATTTAATATAGAAAGGATAGAAGTGATACAAAAATAAATAAGTATCCTCCAAGCATCTATTTTGTACTACAAATTTCTGCATGCAGAATAATATCAGCATTTTAAAATGTCCATGATAAAACATCAGAAAATAAAGTGAAAGTCATTCAAAGTGACTTTGGTTAAAGACAATGGATTGATTCCTATGTATTTAAATAATAAGGTAATTCTACAGAGATGATTTTTTAAATAAATAAATTACCGTGCAAGAACTCTGCCCTGGTTACCAGCTTTAGCTACTGGGCTGGAAGATTCAGGTTTTGAGTTTTTTTCCCTATTATCTCCTTAATTCCAAATCATACTGCTATCTTTGAGATTCTAAAGTCTCAGTTGTCTTTTTTTTTTCTTTCCTTAAGAGGAAATCGTGCCACAAGAGCCAGATTGCCCTCTGATGTTGTGCCCTTCCTCCCCTCACAACCCTCTACTCTTCTCCCTCTCCCTTAGTCTCCTCCTGCTCCTCTTCTTTCTCCTCTCTCAAAATTCTCCCACTACATTAGAGAAAGCCATAAAATAAGCCCCGGCAGTCACTGCGACACCTATGGTCCACCTCTCTATCTCATGAGTTGATGCTAGTTCGTTGATTCTCAGACTTGAGTGTTCACCAGAATCATCTGGGATACTTCCTTTTAAATGCAGCTTCCCCCATATTTCAGTGTGCTAGGGCTGCTGTAGCAAAGTACCTTGATGTGAATGGCTTAAAACACAGAAATTTATTGTCTCACAATTTTGGAGTCTGGAAGTCTGAAATCAAGGTGTTGGCAGGGTTGGCTCCTTCTGAAGTCTGTGAGAGAGAATCTGTTCCCCATCTCCCTCCTAGCTTCTACTGCTTTGCACGTTCCTTGGCTTGTGGACAACTGCCTTCATTTTCATGTGGTGTTCTTCCTGTGTGTGTGTCACATTTCCCCTTTTTATTAGGACACCATTCATATTGGATTAATGGCCCACTCTGTTCCAATATGACTTCATCTTAGCTTGACTAATTACACCTGCAATGATCCCATTTCTGAGATGGACATATTGTGAGGTACAGAGGACTAGAATTTCAACCTATGAATTTGGGAGAGGGGACACAATTCAATCCATAATACCCCTTTTGAAAGTTTGATTCAATTGGTCTGAGGTAACAACCAGCAAACTATATTTTTAACAAATATATCTGGAAATTTTGATGCCAATGGTTATCAGCTAATCACTTTTTGAAAACCACTGAAAAGACGGGGAAGCAAAAGCTCACTTATTAGTTTTTAGAGTAGTGATTCTCTCCTGGAGGTGGTTGCAATATTTCTTCTGACTTTTTCCACTAGAAAAGCTTTGCACTATCATTTCCTTTAGAGTCATATATATTGTTTAGAAGCAAAACAAAAGAGGGACTTTCAATGCAGAAATCCCTGGTTTGGATTCTGTTCCTGTGACTTCCTCATTCATTAGTGTATAATCTTGGGCAAGTAACCTAATTTTTGTGAGCCTCTATTTTCACAATTGTATAATAGGGATAATCTCAGTTGGGAGAAACAGGAAAAGTGCCTGGCACAAAGCAAATGTTCAAAAATGGTAGCTATTGCTCTCTACCCTAAGCTTAGGTCATGGCACAAAATAATATTCTTGTAATATCTACAGGAATAGACACTCCTCAGACAAATAGTCTCTATCTAAACATCAAGTAAACAAACAGAGGGTGGGAAAACTCATTTAAAATAATTCTTAGCTATTTTTTATTGCACAAATAGTGCACGTTTGTTGTGTATTAGAATGTAAACTCTGTAAGTTGGGAGCTTTGTTTAGACCACTGCTATCACCTTAGTATATATTGCAGTACTACCATGTAGTGGCTCAATAAATAATTAAATACATTTACAGATAATTAGAGAAACAAAAAAGCAGGAAGTAATTCCATTCTTCAAATTCCAAAAAAGTATAGCCTTCCATATATAATGATTGAGGCTATATTTTATATAATATTGGGTTGGCCAAAAAGGTTATTCGGGCTTTTTCTGTAACATCTTATGGAAAAACCCGAACGATCTTTTAGGCCAACCCAATATCGGGCAGTGAAAAAATTATGTGACATTAAGCATTCTTATAAAGGCAGTTTTAAATGACAGCATAGTATTTCATTGTGTTCAGGTATCATTATTTAACCATTTTGGGGGAAATTTTGATTTCTTTCTAATATTCATTCTTTTAAGCAATGCTTTGATATTGTTGGTAAATATTATTTTCTTGTGATAAACCCCCTGGAGAAAATTTATTGAGTTAAGGAAGGAAGCACCTACTTGGTTTGGGCAGCATATAGATGGACTCCAGCCACTGAATTATGACAGTACTAGCAGTGCCCCCTCTTATGGACTGTTACAAAGAGGGGTATCCCTTCTGGCTTAAGCTCTGAAGAGGGGAAACAGGAGCGGAAGGTAGTGAGTCATGTAAAGAGTGAGGAACCTGGAATGATACATGGAAGGATTTGGAAAATCAAAAAGTCAAGGGCTGAACTGTGATAAGCATTGCTCAATTAATTAAGGTTTCCATAAAGAATGTGAATTGACTCTCAGGAAATATATACTGTAAAATAAGACAACAACAAAATAATAAATAGAATTAGGAAAAATGCCATATCATACAAAGTATTAGCATTAATGGAATACATCAAATAGATACATCTGCATCACAAAATGTTATAAATTAGAACACTTGTTATGAACTTCCTGAAAGCAAACAGCACTAAGCTTCTGAATCCCAGAGTATTCAGTGCAACACTATTTCATGGGGATATAATGGGTGTAAAAAGAAGCAAACATAGGAAAAGTGATTATGTGACCAATGCATTTGGGAAATAATGGGCTAAAAAAATCCACAAATTTTTTTCCTGTGGTTCATCAGAGCCTGTACTATTCTGGTGTGCACTCCAAGTCTCCAAAAAGGGTCACAGAGTGTATATAACCCTTTCAAAACTTCTTTGACACCAAACATTTTTATTCACTGAATGTCACCAGGGACTACTGTTCCATGGAACACCTTTTAATATTGGCTTCCAGGATATTCAAAGCCAGGTTACAATGTCACTGTAGCAACTATTGTTCACTTAGTTGTATTTTTCCTAGACTTCACTCACATCTCTATCTATACATGTATCTATATTTATATCTTTGTGTGTGTGTATATATATATATATATCATGACTTCATCATTTTATCTTATTTTATCGTATTTATTCTTATTTTATTGTATTTATTTTATCATCTTATTTTATTGTATTTATTTCCTGTGAGTCATTTTGAATCTTTTATGGAATTCTTTGTGGAAAGAATTCATTATTAGTTATCTAAATAAATAATGCTTATTATTTTTACATTTGTGCTATAACAAAAAGACCTGCCCAGACAAACTGTGGAATAGTAATGCTCTTTCTCCAACTGGATCGGCATGTATACTTTTCCTCTGTTTTTGTATCATCTTTTCCACTATAGTTCCATGGTCACTTATTCCCAGCATGCTCTCAAGTTGATTGTTAGCTATATTTCTCCTTACACAGTCATGTGTCACAGCTGCCATACTGCAAGTGGCCAGTATATGGGAGTAACACTAAATGACCATCCCTCAGTTCCAAAACCTGGATTGACATTTTCTTCATCAAAGTATTATTTAGGTTAATTGCATTACTTAAAATGAAACTGTTCCCAGGAGAATTTGTGTATTTAATGTTTAATCACAGAATCTGATTTAAGTCCTATGCCTTACATATTTGCTATTATTTGTGACTTTCTTTTTAATATTTGAATTTTATTTTATTTATTTTTTTATACAGCAGGTTCTTATTAGTTTTCCATTTTATACATATTAGTGTATTTATGTCAATCCCAATCTCCCAATTCATCCCACCACCCCCTTCCCCCCCCACCCTGCCCCTTTCGCCCCTTGGTGTCCATACATTTGTTTTCTGCATCTGTGTCTCAATTTCTGCCCTGCAAACCGGTTCATCTGTACCATTTTTCTAGGTTCCACATATATGCATTAATATACGATATTTGTTTTTCTCTTTCTGCCTTACTTCACTCTGTATGACAGTCTCTAGATCCATCCACATCTCTACAAATGACCCAGTTTCGCTGCTTTTTATGGCTGAGTAATATTCCACTGTATATATGTACCACATCTTCTTTATCCATTTGTCTGTCAATGGGCATTTAGGTTGCTTCCATGACCTGGCTATTGTAAATAGTGCTGCAGTGAACATTGGGGTGCATGTGTCTTTTTGTTATTCATGACAAATTTTCACCCTACCTAAATGCAGTTCTTTTTAATATGATCATCTATAAATTAATACTATTCAAAAAAGGTCTTTAAGGTTAGCACTGAAATTCATGTCAAACGCAAGTTCCACTGTAAACATAGTCAGTTGGAATAATCACAGCCTGTTAACAAGATTAAGACTATTTAATACTTTTTAGGATTCTTAAAATACCAATTTCATAATTTTTAGTTACTTTACATAAATTATAAAGGATTTTTAAGGATTTCAGACAAGTTGATTAATGCCTTAAAAATCTTTCCTCAAATTTTACTCCTTTCTTAAGGACCCACTTGATTTCTTGTAATGAGGAGGCATTTGTCTTCAATATACCTGACCAATAAATTCCTCATTAGGAGAATAAACTCTCTCCTCTCACTTCCAATATCTAAAAACACAAAAGGTCTCCTCCATTCTAAACCATCTTTCTCTTTCTCAGTCCTCATCCTGATTCATTAAAACCTAAAGGAGGTTCTCATATCTGTAGCTTATATATGTATCTCAGCTCTGGAGTATGAGCTATAGGGACCCAAGAGAAAAGTCCAGAAACCAATTTTGGAAACTGCTGAATCTGAAAACATAAGCTTTTGGTGACATGCCTAAAAATAATTAGCTACGTTTAATTCCAAAAATAGACTTTCAGTGTCTGCCAATATTTTAAGAACTGAAGGAGAAACTTCAGGGTTTTTTTTAAAACCCTTTTTAAAAAAATCCTTCAGAGAGTTTTTTTTTTTTAATGAAACTTGGCTTTTCCTTATGTTCACATGGGGCCCAAGTAAGTAGGTTGGAAATGTGAGGTCTGCTTTTTGGCTTAAGTGAATGTTACCAATTGGATCTAGTTTTCAAGCCCATCTCAGAATGTAGCTCCTTTTATACCAAATATTGGACTAGTGTCCATTATTTTGTTGCTGGCTTACTTTTTGTTAAAACTAATGTAAGAATCCTACAGTTGTTCCTAAGAATGTTTAGAGTTTATAAATATATGATTGCCAATTTATATCCCAAATGCAATTAAAAGAGACTTTTATGTTTAGATTTTTCAATTTGACTTTAAAAATCACCATAAACCTTAAAGCCAAAAATAACAGTCCTCTACTACAGCAGCTCCTCGGGGGGGATCAAATGCAACTCAATATTTTGATGGAGATAACATTTTGTTAAGTCCATTTAAAGTATTTTATGATGATATATCTTGCGGCAGTGGATCTTCTTTATTCATTGCACCCATTTCTCCACAGAAAGAATGAGAAAAGAGGAGACTGGAATTATGAATCTTTTATTGCAGAATTCTGGTGGTGGGTAGCTAGGGGAAAAGAATCATGTGTAATTTGGGGGAGATTCACAGTTAATTCTCATTTCCTGTGTACAGAATGGTCCCTACCCTTCCATTTATTGTATCTGGTTTGTTGGAGAGCTTTCCTAATTTAATTTCTATAGAGAATAAAGCTCCTGTCTATTTTAGATGAGTGAAGAGATCTGGGCTTCTAAATGCTTTCTGTACAGAATTTCAAACGACACACCAGTTTTCAGACTCATTCCATTCACAGGCACACAATATCTATAACTCCTGAGCGTTGGGGTAGCCTTGAATCAGCTCACTTCACACCTGTGTCACCTTCTGCAGGTATTTAGGCTTTCTGTTCCTCTGCTCTGCTAAGTCCTTAGCACTTGGTCGTCGACTTTCCATTTCCCATCATTTTATTGACATCACTTCTCTGCTGTTATCTTCTCTTTCATTTTCTTTGTCCTTTCTGGGTTTGCCCCTGTATAGCTAAATTAATGAAGTTTTAGGAAGGAGTAGAGATAAATGGATGTGTTCCATATGCCATATTTCTTCCTAATCCATTTATCATAGAGTGCAAAAATTTCTGAAATAAGCTTATGTAAACTTGAAAGCCGTTATGAAATTGTGCTGCCAATCCCCACGCTCTATACTGATTTTTTTAAATAAATTTATTTATTTTATTTATTTATTTTTGGCTGTGTTGGGTCTTCGTTGCTGTGCGCGGGCTTTCTCTAGTTGTGGTGAGCAGGGGCTACTCTGTTGCAGCGCGCGGGCTTCTCATCAGGGTGGCTTCTCTTGTTGTGGAGCACGGGCTCTAGGCGCGCAGGCTTCAGTAGTTGTGGCATGTGGGCTCAGTAGTTATGGCTCACGGGCTCTAGAGCACAGGCTCAGTAGTTGTGGCGCATGGGCTTAGTTACTCCACGGCAGGTGGGATCTTACTGGACCAGGGATCGAACCCGTGTCCCCTGTATTGGCAGGCGGATTCTCAACCACTGCGCCACCAGGGAAGCCCTATACTGATTTTTTTTAAAGCGTCCTCTCATGGATCTTATTTATCCACCTTCAAAACATTTTATGAGAATACTGACTTTACTTTTAATACATTAGATATTTTCATATATCAAACATATACTGAATGCCCGATATATGTGATACATGTGTTGGTGCTGGAAACATTCTGTTAGACTCATTGTACATATTATTCTTTCTGTCTCACTCTGTTGGTTGTAGTCATCTGTCCTGAGCACATAAATCTTAAGAACTCTTTCCAGTGGCTCTAGCTTCAGTTTCCTTTGGGAATTTCTGTTCATACTGCAATTGGTCTCATGACCCTATTGGTACTTTCTGGTTGTAGTGGCCATATTTTCTGAACTAAAAGTCAGGGTCTATTGTCTGATGGTCTTACAAAGAATTTTTGTGTCCTGACTTGTGGATTTATTTTAAAGTATAAAAATGAAATCACTGTTAGTAATAGTTCAGTTTAATAAAACTTTTGAATTCTGGGTCAACGTTAAGCGAAGATGAAAAAATAAAGATATCTCTGTCTTGGAGGAACTTAAAGTATAAGTTCATAGTTAATAAGTTGCCCATTTTGAAAGAGTACATTTACAGGAAATTAGAACTGTCCTAGAACATTTCAGGAGTATGGTGAAATGATGTAATGGTATGGCTTGGTTAATGAGTAACTGGAAAAATTTCAGTAAATGAACACCTTTCTTGGTGTAATTTATATTTTACTTCAACTGAGAAGAAAACAGATTCACCCTCTCAGGCTTATAATCATGGGAAGACAAGCTGTGACACTACTCACACAAAAATAAAAAATTCCACCAACTTATCTTCTTAGCTTTAGGGCTATAAGCATAAATAATTCAAAAGAACCTCCAGTGAGCTTACTCTAAAGCTATTCTAATCAAACAAAACGAAATCCTAAATGAATTTTCTTCACCCTATAATGACAGAAAAAATCCATGTTCTTCATGCCACAAGTAAATCACATTGACTTTTTTATATTAAACTCAAGCCCCAGTTATTTCAGTGTTTTTCCAGTTTCTAATAGCTTTGGGTTCTTGGTGGTGGCTACATCTCCAGCCATGTTTCTCAATGACTTAAGGCATTGAATCAGTAGATTTTAAATAAACAAATAAAGCTCAAGACAAACATTTGAACAATTTCCCTATACTTTAGTAGTCCCTGGACCACAGATTTGTAAAGTAGAACCCAATAGAGTAATTGGGAATTGTATTATTTTCTATCCTTGAATTCCTTCAGTTTATGGGATAATGTTAATTCATGGAAACTTTAGCTGAAAGAAGGTTTTCTTTATAATAGATGCTATTCATATGAGTTAATAAGCTGAGAGAGCTACAGTAAATAATGTTTTTGTGATATTATAATTAACTGCAAGTTTTGTATAACTCTTCTAAAAAAAAGAGCCACATTACTTTAAATGGAAGGACTGTATATGGGTGCTTAATAAAACTGAATTCAAGCTTCCACACCTGTGTAAAATTTGAGTAGAGAAGAGAATCAAACATTACTTTAAATGGAAGGACTGTATATGGGTGCTTAATAAAACTGAATTCAATCTTCCACACCTGTGTAAAATTTGAGTAGAGAAGAGAATCAAAGCTATAAAATTAGTAGAGTTCTACAAATGTTGTACTCATCTCTGTGTTCTGGATACTGATTGTTTCTGTGGATATTTTGTGGTGTTAGGACAAATGTTATGTTTCTTAAATTAATTTCTTCATGAGACTCCTATCCAGTTAGACAGGATGTCCAAATGTAAGAGGAAGTATCATATAACCAAGAAAGGAGCGTCATCCCCAGAAAGCCTCAGGAAGGCCATAGTAGAGCCAGGAACTGAGCTCCAGCCTAGAATTCTATTATTCATGCCAGACTTTGAATGATGAGGATTCTCCCATGATGCCATTGCTTGTATTTATCACTTGGTGATGGAGAAAATGCATAATTTCATAAGCACTCTGAATTTCCTGTTTAAAATCAATCTCTATCTTCTTAATTAAACCACATCTGTAAACTTTTTAAAAACTGTGACAAATATATGCAGATTATATAGTATTTATTTATTTAGTCTACCAATCATGGACTACACAAATATAGATAACTCAATGAGCTCTTGCAATTAATTACTATAGTCCATCAGGGCTCAGTTACTTACCAGTTAGTAATCATGACCTAGATTACTTGGATTTACCAAGAAAATGTCAATTCCACCTCTGTTTTTTGTTTTGTTGTTGTTGTTTGTTTTGGTTTTTTTGGGTTTTTTTTTAGTTTAAGGGCAACTGTACTTCCTGCCACTGAGTTATAACATAAATCACTCTCATCTCTAGGGAACACCTATCAAAGGGTTTACCACTCAGGTAGTGGAATAATTTTGAAGGTGTATTTCCAAGGTCTTTCTGCCATGATTAAACATAGGTGAAGGGACTTGTTGTTCCCTCTTGCAGTCAGGCTTTTGTCTCCCTACCCCTACTCCAAGGAAGAAAAAGTTGCTGATTTGACTAGTCTAAGCCTGACATAATGATGGCAATGAACAGATGTGGGCAGAATTATGTTTTTTGAAAGGTGGGAACCCATATTCTATAACCGTTTTCTTGCATTTAGTGTTTGAAATAGGTAGGCAGAGCCAGACAGGGCTTGAACCCTAGGGACGAGTCACTCATATTTGTGTGATTCACATTCTCTCTTTCTCTCTGCCATCCACCCCCCATTCCTTCTTTCAGAAAGTAGCAAATGTATATTCCTCAAATATAGATTCAGGGAGAATTACTCCCCCTTCTTTCTTGCTTGCTTGCCTTACTCTTTTCTTCCTTTCTTGCTTTCTTTCTTATACTATTTTAAAGATCAAGGTTAAGATCCTGCTTAGTATTCTCATGCTTAAATGTGACTTCAATCACCTTCTGGATGACATACTTGTAGTTCAGAATGAATAGTTTAGACTTTTAACTTGAGGTCTAATTGGTTACTACAAAAAGAGGTAAATTGGTAGAAAGAAAAGAACAGGACTTTAGAATTAAAGTTATAATTTAAATTTTGGATTAGTTAAGTGACCTTAAATGACTTTGAGCTTCAGTTTTCCCCTCTGGGGAGTGTAGATAGTATTTTTAATAGAAGTGATATGAGGATTAAATGAGTCTGAATGTATGAAGATAACACCATCATGAACAGGATCGTCATCACCATCATTACTTCTCTGTGTTGAGTGATAAGCTCGGTATAGACATGATTTCATTATTATCAGCCCCAATTATAACTTAGAAAATGGAGACTCAAAGAAGTTTAAATATTTTCTCTAAGATAAGATGGCAAATGGGGGTGAGAGACAGGATTTGAACTCAAGTTTGTCATATTCTAAAGTGTATACTCTGAACTACTATCTAATATGGCCTCCTGCATGTACCCTTTATCAATATAACCAGTTTCATTCTGTTAATGCACAATGTGTGCATGAACTGGATTTAGGGAAAGAATTGTGCATCCTCTTTTAGCTCTGGATCTCTGAAGGTACTTGGCTACATGTATACTCTGAACAAAATAATGATTTAATCATGTCAAGTTGAATTCATATATCAGCTAGATCTGTGTTGTCCAATGCAAGAGCCACTTTTACAAGTGGCTATTTAAATATAACTTAATTAAAATGAAATAAAATTTAAAAAATTCAGATCCTCAGTCACTAGCCACATGCCATGTGCAAAAGCCACATGTAGCTAGTGGCTATTGCACTGAACAGCACAAATACAGAATATTTCTATCACTGCAGAAAGGTCTATTGGACAGCACTCAACTAAATGAATTTCAATAGGAATGTGAAGAAATTTGTTTATCGAGGAGTTGTTTGTCACAAATCACAGAAGACACTTAATTAGATAGGTCTTGTGTTACCTCTTAACATACACACGTACACACACATAGGCTCACAATTATGTAAACCAAATATAGAGGCTTAAAATTCATTCTGTAATATTTTTCTTTATGGTCAACCTGAATCTGATGCTGCATGCAAAGCTTTGTCCTGTGCAACAACATTTTTAAGCAAAGCATAGCAGATACATTTCTGTTATCACTTACCCACTTCAACAGGTTCTGATCTTGTATACTCCAAAATACATAGGCCTGTGAAACTGCATAAACATTAGTCATCCTCATTATTTGAAAGTTCCTAGAGAGTTCAATTTGTTGGAGAAGCTTCAATAAAGGAGGAAGGGAAGTTATTTAAGAATCCTTGTGTTTTTCTGGAGGAAATTTTTTTTTTTTGGGGGGGAGGATTCCTTCTCTCTTTTGCCCTTGAGTTTTGCCTCAAGAGTTGCCTTTTCTTTGTGGTGATTTCAACATGACTATAAGGTGAAATCTCTTGATTTCACATATTTGCAAGTTTTAAGAAAAGCAATCTACTGTGAGGACAGTGAGACCAAATCAGGGGGTGCAAAAACACATCTTTTAACTTTTCATAAAATATTCTTCTTCTTTTTTTTCATTCTGCTCAACACAGGATCTAGCTAATTAATACTTGAGTTACATTTATTGGACATTCAACTCAACATAAATAAACATTGCTCTGAAGAGTAATAATATTGGAGTGGTATTTTATCATGATGGCGAATATTTCTTCTTTTTTTTTAATCAGTCATCAATTTTGTACACATCACTGTATACATGTCAATCCCAATCGCCCAATTCTCCAATTCAGCACACCACCATCCTCACCCCACCGCAGTTTTCCCCACTTGGTGTCCATACGTTTGTTCTCTACATCTGGGTCTCAACTTCTGCCCTGCAACCCGGTTCATCTGTACCATTTTTCTAGGTTCCACATACATGCATTAATATACTATATTTGTTTTTCTCTTTCTGACTTACTTCACTCTGTATGACAGTCTCTAGATCCATCCACATCTCAACAAATGACTCAATTTAGTTCCTTTTTATGGCTGAGTAATATTCCATCGTATATATGTACCACAACTTCTTTATCCATTTGTCTGTCGATGGGCATTTAGGTTGCTTCCATGACCTTGCTATTGTAAATAGTGCTGCAATGAACATTGGGGTGCATGTGTCTTTTTGAATTATGGTTTTCTCTCGGTATATGCCCAGTAGTGGGATTGCTGGGTCATATGGTAATTCTATTTTTAGTTTTTCAAGGAACCTCTGGAGGAAATTTAACAAGGCAGGAGAGATGGCATTCTGATATATTGAGCCAATCTTCAGAAATAGTCCATACAGCCATAAATATATGGAAAATGAAAAGCCAGAGTGATCAAACAATTCCAAGAAAATAAACAGATAAGCACAAAAAACGAAATGAATCAGCATGCCTTTCTTCTGCCTGGTTTCCTGAGGATCTATATAGCAACTAGTGATATAAAAGTGACTTATTAAGAAACACATCCATTCTTTGTTCTTGGGTCCTGCTTTTTGTTGTTGTTGTTGTTGTTTTGCTTTTCTTTTCTGTATAAAGGCAGCAGAGGCTATTTGTGTTACAAATATTTATCATTCTCTTTTTTCCTGTTTGTCGATAAAGGCAAAATTGTTACCTCAGTTTAGAAGCAGCCACTTATCAGTGACTTAATAAAAAGAAATATCTCTAGGAATTACCAAATATAAGTATCTTCTAGAGTTAAACATGTATTTTAAGCATTGTATGCTTGTATTTATTATCTGTGTAGTATTGGATTCTTTTACCTCTGGAAAATGGCTTTTAAAAATCTTACTACCAACACAGTAAGGTGAATGTGTTTAATAGAAAAGATGGATATCTTCTAGCTTGCATTTTGTAATTATCAATTACATTCTAAGTATGCAATATTACCTAATTCAACCTTCAATGTCTATATTTAAAAAGGAAGGACAGAGTTTTACTATTAGGTATACACTTAAAATGTGCTTATGAGAGATAGAAAGATTATGTTTGACATTTACATTCAGAAGAGAAAACTAAAATGAACAAAAATAAAAAAGAAATGTTTTTCCTAACCTCAACAGAATTTTGAGATATTAGATAGGAGAATACAATTTTAATGTTAGGTTAGAGAGAGCAAGAGCTAAAGACAGAAGTTTAAAAAAAATGTTGGTATTCTTAGTAGTAAATAAAATAAACTCTTCTTGATTAAGGATTCCCTTATATTTGCATGCATAAAATCAAAATGGATTAAAAATTGCTGATGGACTGTGACATTCCCTTTGTTTGGATATCTACTCTTGTGACAGCTGACAGTTGTTGAAATCTTGCAGATATTAACAGGAGTCATGCCCAATCACTTGGAAACACTTTTATCCAAGAATGTTGCATCAATCTGTAGAAAGTCTCGTCTACACTTGAAAATACACTAAAGGATTCTGCCACCTTCCCAAAGAAAATTTGTTTTATTTCAACTACTGAATTCCATTTTTTCCAGAAAAAAATGTTATAGTTTGTTTCAAAAATGTCCCTCTGGGGACTTTTCCAACTCTGCCTGAAGGTGATATGAAGATGATACTACAAGTCTGTCTGGCCCATTTTTTCATTTTCTATCCCATTAGCCCACACTGGGAGTACACAGAAATGTAGCCCTAGAGCAGAATCTCTGGGGAACACTAAGAAAATGATGGCAGGAACTAGTATAGCTATTGAATACATAAAATAATCAGAAAAGCTATAGGTCATAATTGTCTACATATAAGTGAAAATACATTCTCTGAGAGCAGGGCCAATGGTGTGCATATTTCCACAGTTTTGGCAATCTGGTGCTACACTAAAAAAGACAACCTCAAAATAGAGACAAATCAGCTCATTCCCCTGACTTGTCTGTAAAACGTAATTATAACCACACAGCAAGGGCACATTCCAAGACTCTAAAAACCAGAGGTTAAATGTGAACACCAGAGGGATCCAGTGTGCATCCCTACCGTGCTTTTAATAATATGGAGAATTTTAAAAGCAGAAATTCTCTTGCTTCTACAGGAAATGCCAAGTTCTCCTCATTGTTGTTTGGCTGTAAGAAAGTCAGGGACACACTAAGTGTGGCCACTATTGCTGCTCTTCCACTACCAGGACTGGGATGTTAGCTGGTAGAGATACTCCCAAAACCCAGAAGACAATTTCAGCGGTGGGTTGTCTGGCTCTGGTATCCAGTCTTAAGGTCCTTCTTTAGAATTCATACAGACATTTTATACAGGAAAACAAGACACAGAGAGGTCATCACCCCACTTAATTCCACACCTGCAAGACTTCAAAGTTTGTGTTTGAGGGGTTGGGACATGGTAGAAGGGCAAAGTGCTGCAAAAACCTCACCTAATGAATTACTGTAGGAAAATATGGGCAGTCAAGGATGGCCATGAAGGTTTCAAGAATCAACAATGATTAGAAGTCAAGAGGGAAAAATGTTATGCAAATATCCGTCATAAATTGAAATGTATGCTCACTTGCACATATGAATTAGCACTTTATAATTAAAGCAAAAAAACATTCACTGTGGTGCCTGAATCACATTTTTGACCTGGAAGAACAAGTGCATCTCTTCTTTTTATGTATTGAATGGTTCAGCCTAATCAAACAACTGGCAGGCCAAAGAGCTAAACAATAAATTCTGTGTAAAAGAAATGTTACCAAGCATTGTGCTTGTGTGTGTGTGTGTGTGTGTGTGTGTGTGTATGTGTGTGTGTGTGGTGTGGACTGAATTGATGGAAATGTCTCATCCATTACATCAACATGGTTATGGCAGCATATAAAATACACAGGACCAGAACTCATCATGGAAACACTCTTCAAAGTCACGGTATTGATTTCAATTATGATATCTTTCTTGCTAATGCATTCTGCGTACCTGTCGGTAGGCAAAGGGAGAAGGATTAAATCAAACTGAAAGCCATACCTAGAGCAAAAAAGGCTTCGTGGAGCCCAAAGAAAGAGGAAAGAAGCAAACGCTGTGAGCTAGGAGAGCCATTCAGAGAAATGTGCTCAATGGCATGGGGTTTAAAATCGCCCATAAAAATGAATACATTATCCATCTTTTTCTCTCTTGGCACTTCTGCAGTTGACATTACCACTGTCTGCTGTGTTAAGATTGGGAGAACTAAGCTGGAAAATGTGATAGCAAATCCTTAACTCAAGCAGCAGTATACGAAGCAGGCTGTTAAACTGCCATGTTAGCAGAATGAATAAATGTCAACATTATTTTAGAATGATTTATTACATCCATAACAGTCAAAATAAATAATGTGGCCCCATAGTCCACAACCCATGGATGGCTTTTCTAATTCAGGATTCTGCAGATGGCATTTTCTATCAGGATGACATTTCAGACCTTTAAAAACAAAATTTGGAATTTTGCTGGGGATTTCTAACGTTCTCGGCATATTATTTCAATTATTCTGGAAGGAAGGGCTGTGGTAGAAAAGTGCTATCAAGTAGTTAAGTAAAGGAAGGGAAGAAAAAAGAATGTGTGACCTAATTTGCTTAGATATCTATCACTGCAGAAATGGCAATTGCAAAGGTGATTGCTTTGTAAAATGTCTTTCTTCAATCTGATTGCTGCGTTGACAACTTAAACATTCCTACAGATGAACTTCTACTGAGCAGAAATTGCAGAGGAAGAATAACTATGTGGGCTCAGAATGCAAAATAAAAAATTATACCTGCATATATATTTAAACATTCTTTTTTAGCATTTATGGAATACAGCATATTATCTATTGGGATTTTTAAATTAAAATATAATAAAGGATTTCACTGGCAGCAACATTTTTTTAGAACTCAAATGGCTCATTTATGATCATTATGAAAGTTGCTGCATTTCATAGTTTGCCACCTTTAAAATAAGACACCATTCATTCTAATAGGTGGATCAATAAATGAGAAATTTTCCATACTATGAAAGAGAAAAAGATATTTGGAAGTATTCAGATGATTTGTTTTGCATTTTATAGACAGAAAATGGTATTAAAAATGCAATACACTTGTTTTAGATAAATGAGAAGGGCCAAATAAATAGATATTAATATAGTTACACAAATCATTGGTGTTGATGTCATTAAATTTATTATAATACTTATAGTACATATAATACATATCTACTATATATAGTACATAATATAAATGAATTGAGTGATGCATTGTTTTTATACAATTATTTTTAAGACCACAGTACCCGATTTTGGGTGAACTTCTGAAATAAGAAATCCCAGTAAAATTAATTAGGTAATTTAGCCTTTAAGTTAACAAACACCACACATAAGTGAAATAGTTCCTCTGCCTTTCTGGAGTATATACTATTATATATGTACTATATATTTTCTGGAGTGTATACTATTAAGGAATTTTAAAAGAAGTTTTGAAGTTGATAAAAGAAAGGCACATGAAATGAAAGGTGAAAAGAAAAAGAAAGGTTTGATAAGTTTGTGCATATTTTCCAAACATAGCAGTTAGGTTCATACACTTTTGCTCACAATACTTTTTACATTTTTCCTCTGTATGAGCGAACACCACCACAGAAAAGTTGGTATTTTAAAACAGAGTCCTGGAAACGATTTTTCTTGAAATATTTTCTTTATATTTTTCTTCTTCTAGTGCCCTTATTTTCTCAAACTACAGTTTATATTGTCTTCTTTACTGCCCTGATGTCCAAAATAGCCTTCACATTTTGAGTCTTATAAAAGATACTTGGTGATTTACAATGGATCTTGGTCCAAAAGACCCCCCTCTAACATTTCAACTCTCAGATATTGAGAAAATCCATGACTACATGAAATAGGAATGAGATTAACAAGGAAAAAAAGAATATGTGACCACAAAAAGATGGGGTATTTTATTTTGTGGTACTCTTTTTGTTACTTTTTGTATAAGGTACGAGGGTGGAAAAAAAAAAAAACAGGATAATTACCTATTATGAGATTGAGGTGAGGAGTAAACTACATATCCTAATGAAGTAACTTGGAAAAAGAGGAAGGAGATCTATTCTTGTTTTTTTTAAGATATTAATTGGACCCATATTTTTTTAGTATTTAAAAAAAATTTTACTGGAGTATAGTTGCTTTACAATGCTGTGTTTGTTTCTACTGCACAGTAAAGTGAATCAGCTATACATATACATATATCCCCTCTTTTTTGGATTTCCTTCCCATTTAGGTCACCACAGAGCACTGAGTAGAGTTCCCTGTGCTATACAGTTGGTTCTCATTAGTTAACTATTTTATACACAGTATCAATAATGTAAATATGTCAATCCCAATCTCCCAGTTCATCCCAACCCCCCCAACCCTTTCCCCCTTGGTATCCATACATTTGTTCTCTACGCCTGTGTCTCTAATTCTGCTTTGTAAATAAGATCGTCTATGCCAATTTTCTCAGATTCCACACATATGCATTAATATATGATATTTGTTTTTCTCTTTCTGACTTATTTCACTCTGCATGACAGTCTCTAGGTCCATCCACGTCTCTACAAATGACCCAATTTCATTCCTTTTTATGGCTGAGTAATATTCCATTGTATATATGTACCACATCTTTATCCATTCCTCTGTTGATGGACTTTTAGGTTGTTTCCATGTCCTGGCTATTGTAAATAGTGCTGCAGTGAACACTGGGGTGCATGTGTCTTTTTAAATTATGGTTTTCTCAGGGTATATGCCCAGTAGTGAGATTGCTGGACCATACGGTAGTTCTATTTTTAATTTTTTAAGGAACCTCCGTACTGTTCTCCATAGTGGCTGTATCAATTTACATTCCCACCAACAGTGCAAGAGGGTTCCCTTTTCTCCACATTCTCTCCAGCACTTACTGTTTGTAGATTTTGTGATGATGGCCATTCTGACCAGTGTGAGGTGACAGCTCATTATAGTTTTGATTTGCATTTCTCTAATAATTAGTGATGCTGAGCATTTTTTCATGTGTGTGTTGGCCATCTGTATGTCTTCTTTGGAGACATGTCTATTTAGGTCTTCTGCCCATTAGGAGATCTGTTCTTAAAGCAGTCTAAAATATAGACTAAACATAAAAGCTAATTTGGAAAGGGACAGAGGTGAAGGTGGAGTTACAGATATGCATATCTAGATCTGAAGACTAGAGTCTGGGTTCTGCCTCTGATATATGATATCTAACCCTATGTGAAGTTAATAATTTAATCTTTAATTTTCAATCAGTTTCTTCCATTATATAAATGTGAGTAGAGTTGATTCAAAGAAAAATGAAGTATCTAAGCTGATTAAGTATGCGCTTACAATGCAGACCACATTTTCCAGTGACTGAATGTAACGATTAGGGCTAATCTGCTTCCCAGCTGGAAAATCAGTTCTACCCAGGTCACCCAACCAAGCTTGATCTGAGGTGCAAGAGTCACACGTTCTCCACCTTGAAGACCAGAGATGACTAAGCATAGCCTCTGGTTCTTCTGTGTCATTTCACACCCTGATATCCCTTTGCCACAACCTTACCTCCTATAACTGGATTTCTGTCCTGGACCTTGGGTGAGGAACATGAGATCCTGACATGCTCATGTTCATTATTCTTCTCTTGGAGACTGAAGTCCTTCCTTGAGCCTCCATTCTTTCACAGGTAGATCATTTGTCATTACAGACACAAGGATAAGGCTTCTACTTCTGAGTGTTACGTATTTCAAATTTCCTTTGACTACACTTTGCACATTGGCTTGAACAACCTGAAACTTTTCTTCACTGCTGATCATTTACCAGAGTCCTCATCACTTACCCCTTTGAATGTCCTCTGAGCCAGGCAGGCAGATGCTCAGATCTCCTAGTGGCCTCTACAGCTGGAATGGCTTTTGTAGAGTTAAGATGACTTGACCCAATGTCTACTGGTGAGTCAGTGGCCCCATCCTGTTAACTATCCCTGGACCTTTAAATTCCACTGAAGTAGTAAAGAAATATTTTGGATGCCTTTATGCACCAGGTACCCTTGTAGGCCCTGGGCATATAGAAGGGAACTATGAAAAAATAATCTGTGCTTTCAAGAGGCTTAATACTCAGAAGCACTAGCTGTTTTCCCCATACTTGCTCTTTCTTTAGTCTGTATAAAGAATGGATGTTTAACTTGTGGCTCATTATTTAGTTACATTCCTTTATATTTCAAAATAATAGATATGTTTGTCTTATCCCTTATCTTAGAGTTTCTTTTTTTAAGGTCTCATAAATAGGAAAAATAGTGCCAAGTAAGATTTCATATTATCACTGTCAAATTGTCAATATATTTATTTTTCTTGTTGGAGGCAATGTGAATACATATTCCTTAAATTATGATTTTCCTACAAAATGTCTGTCACATAGATCTTTTATCAAGATTATATTAAGGTTCTGTTTTGGGAAATCAGTTTAACATCCTTCAAAAAGGTATCATGAAACATAATCTAGATATGTGGCTTTTCTGGTGGTGAATTTTGTATTTATACCATTTATAGTTACTTATGCATATTACAGATAACCATTCTGCAAAGTGTGTTCTACAGAACACTGGAGCTGCTACGTAGTGTGTGCAAAGAAGTTTTCATAGGCTAATAAGACTGTGAAATGCTACACACCATATTTTCCTCTTAAAGGTTCTCAATGAAGATTAAAGTATTAAAATTCTAAGTACTCTTGTAAGAAAAAAAAAACCTGCTTGAACTTTAGCACAACATTTTCCAGACTTATTTAACTATGGAATTCTTTTGTAAAAATTTAATACTGCTTTTCAGAACAGGTTAACCATGCGAAATCATCTTGCTGTTTGTCTCCTGTCACGCAAAATTAAATTCCCTGAGAAAGGGACTCCTGGCACCAGTAGTATAAACTAGGCACTCATCTCGATAGGCACAAATGAGTGAATACAATACTACTATGAATATTTTTTAAAAATAATGTTATTTGGAGTTATATTCAGAAATTTTTTTTTAACATCTTTATTGGAGTATAATTGCTTTACAATGGTGCATTAGTTTCTGCTTTATAACAAAGTGAATCAGTTATACATATACATATGTTCCCATATCTCTTCCCTCTTGCATCTCCCTCCCTCCCACCCTCCCTATCCCACCCCTCTAGGTGGTCACAAAGCACAGAGCTGATCTCCCTGTGCTATGCGGTTGCTTCCCACTAGCTATCTATTTTACGTTTGGTAGTGTATATATGTCCATGCCACTCTCTCACTTTGTCACAGCTTACCCTTCCCCCTCCCCATATCCTCAAGTCCATTCTCTAGTATGTCTGTGTCTTTATTCCCGTCTTGCCACTAGGTTCTTCATAACCTTTTTTTTTTTTTTTAGATTCCATATATATGTGTTAGTATACTGTATTAATCATTAGAGAAATGCAAATCAAAACTACAATGAGATATCATCTCACACCGGTCAGAATGGCCATCATCAAAAAATCTAGAAACAATAAATGCTGGAGAGGGTGTGGAGAAAAGGGAACACTCTTGCACTGTTGGTGGGAAGGTAAATTGATACAGCCTCTATGGAGAACAATATGGAGGTTCCTTAAAAAACTAAAAATAGAACTACCGTACGATCCAGCAATCCCACTACTGGGCATATACCCTGAGAAAACCATAATTCAAAAAGAGTCATGTACCAAAATGTTCATTGCATCTCTATTTACAATAGCCAGGACATGGAAGCAACCTAAGTGTCCATAATGGGATGAATGGATAAAGAAGATGTGGCACATGTATACAATGGAATATTACTCAGCCATAAAAAGAAACGAAATTGAGTTATTTGTAGTGAGGTGGATGGAGTTAGAGTCTGTCATACAGAGTGAAGTAAGTCATAAAGAGAAAAACAGAAATGGTTTTGACCAGAAGCTCTGAATATGGCTTAAAAAGAGTTGAAGTTTTTACTTTTCAAATCAACTTGATCTCTTTATTGTTTGTTCACCCATCTGGTGAACCTGGTTTGTTCAGTTCCCAAGTGGGTTGGTTTAGATTGTTCCATTCTACAAGGTACCTAAATCCTAGATTTCTGACCTATAAAATCACCATCAGACACCTCATAAACGCCCACAACTGATCTCCAGGAAAAGAGAGGTGAATGCTACTGCTTTCTGTTGCCAAATCTGTACCTCTATTGCAAAACAAATAAGCAAGACAAACAAGTACACTGCCACTTCAAAGGAAAAAGACCTCCCAGAAACAAACTAAAGGTATGCATTACGATAGATTTGCTACTCCTACTTGCGGGTGGGTAGAAATGGGGTCAGAATCACCTTCCACAAAGAAAGCACATTATTTTTTGGTTTGTAATTATGTGAGAAGTACTCAGGGAATTTTAAAAATTACCAGCAATAAAAGGGGATATTAAAATTCTCAATTATTGGTCTGAATTTAAAAATACAGGCAGTGTGAATTGCAGCTCTTTCTGGACAAAGAGTGAAACTAAGATATTCAGTGCTTCCTCTTACAACATAAGAAGGATGAAGAAATGCTGCAAATAAATCCCTGATCATTCTTACAGAGTCAGGAGGTGCTTTGATTATCTCAACTTTATTTCACATTCACGAATATACCCAGTTATCCACTATTCTAAGATGTGTGATTGCTTCTTTCCTACAGAATACACTAAGGCCTTGTTTGGATTTCCATCAAAGTAAATAAATATATTAAGTAAGGCACTTCCACCTCTGAATATTCTAGTCAAAATCCATTTT
The DNA here is from genome assembly GCF_009873245.2 of Balaenoptera musculus. Classification (NCBI taxonomy): domain Eukaryota; kingdom Metazoa; phylum Chordata; class Mammalia; order Artiodactyla; family Balaenopteridae; genus Balaenoptera; species Balaenoptera musculus. Next base: position 40,037,348 of record NC_045790.1, on the reverse strand, counting down.
GGAAAAACACCCTTCACATTCATCAGAAAATTTTATCTATATTACCTTTTGTAAAATGTGTATGGGTTTAGGTTTGAGATATGCTATGAATCCCACTTCAAAAGGGAAAATCCAGGGGCATGAATATATTCATTTTAAAAATAAAAATGAAATTCACAGAACAAAGGAAGACAAAAATATATACCAGAACAGGTTTCTTGTTTGACTAGTTATTCAACAGTAACATTTTTGTGGCAGAAATGTTTCCCATTCAGTAATTTTGAATCCAATTCTACTCTGATAAAAAATGTGGTAAATGTAAGGAAGCATTGAATATTACTTTTTAAATATTGCTGTAACTTGGTATAAGTGTAATTTAAATACTGCATGAAAATAAATGGCATTTTCAGGTATTATATGACATTGTTCCTATAAAATTCCAGTCTAAGTCACAAATCACAGCTTTTGAAGCAAACACCTAGGTGCAATGATGCATTTCTAACAAATAACTCATTTTAACTATAAAAAACCCATTGACATGCCGGATTTTGTAATCAGAGGTTCTCAGCTGCTCACCTTGAAATTAAAACTTGAGTTAGGTAAGGGAAAAGTGAAGAAATCAGCATTACCTCAGGTTTTATTTTAACCAGGGCACCTTCTGAATCTAATCAAAATTAGGCATTTGTTTCTTAGTCTGAACCACCGGCAGTTCCTGTGATAATTGGGTCTATTTAATTTGTTTTAAAAAATATTTAGAGAAATCTAAATGTGCACAAAACACTGAGTATAATGAAAGATGAGTAAGATCAGTCTCTGCAGTTAAGGAGCTGAAAAATCTAGAAATGGAGAAAAGTCAAGTACATGAACAGCATAATATTCCAGTCTTACCATGGTAAGTTTCCAAAATTAAGATATGAGGTGAGGGAGATATCATACGGTTTTAAAGATGGTAGGATTGACTAGGTAGAGGTGAGTAAGAAGGTACTCAGGGGAGTAGCTGGAGTATGACCAAATCGAACAGATGAATGAAATTATCAGATATTTCTAGGGAACAGAATAGTCCAGATGCAGGATAATGCAATGGCTTGAAGACCAGAATCACCTGGAAAGGAGAATGAAAAGGAAGTTGGAGTAAGAGGGTCTTGCTTTCTAAGTTGAGGAACTTGTAATCAGTTAGGCAAGTAGCCACTGTGGACCATCGCAGAGTCCTGAATACAGGACAGACTGAAATGATGTTGTGCCATGGAAAGATTAACAAGATGGTTATCAGACTGGATGGGATGGGAGGAAAGAAGAAGGAAACAAGAAGACAGGTTTAAAGATCAAAGGAATAATCCAGACAAGAGTTAAGGAGAGCACAAACTCTGGTAGTGGTTATGACAGTGGAGACAAGGGGATGGATGTGGGAAACTTTATAGAAGTTAAAGCTTAAAGACCTGGCTGTAGATTGCATATAGAAAGAGAGAGAAAGAAAGACAAAGCTGGCTCTAATATTTTGAATCTGGATATATATTGTTATACTATTACCAAAACATGGAAGTCAAATGTATGAATTTATCCTCAGAAATAAGATAATGAGTTTGGTTCTGGATATTTTGAGTTTGAGAGTGCTAATAGTATCTAGTAGAGAAGGTCACAGGAAATCATAGGCATAGAGTGGGTTAATGTGTAAATGTGGAAGTCACCTACAGGTGGTAGTTGTAATCATTGGGATGGATGAGACAGCACAGTTAGGCTATAGGAAACCTAAAGATAAAAGTGTTTGAATATCCATATTTGATGGGGTAGGGAGAAGATCAAGAAAAGGAGTCAGTTAACGAGAAAGAAACTAGCAAGGAAAAAGAAAATACCTATAAATTGATTTAAGAAGGAATGTGTTAGATTTAAAATTTTATTACTGAAGGATATAAAATATTATTGGGAAATATTTTTTTAAAAAAACATGAATACAGGGATATATCATGCTCCTAGGTGATGAAACTGAATATTTAAAGAGTAACCACAGATGTCAAATTTCTTCAAACTACAGTATATGTTAAATGTGACGCAGATCAAAATACCAATGGGACTTTTCTAGCAATTTGATAAAATTATGAGGATAGCCTAACTTTCTAACACCAGAGAGTCTAAATGATAATATTGACAGTTTAGTGCAGTGAAAATGAAAATTTCTTAATAAGAAAAAACAAAACAGGTAGGCACAGAAAGTGGAATGACGGAGGAGATTAAACCAAAGGCCCAAGATTAAATCAAGTGATCCAGGAACAGTATAGTTAGTTAGCTTATTGGTGGTTTTCACCAGAAACAGGGAATTTAATGTACAATTGACATTAGTAAGTCCAAGACCAATTTCTCATAAAATTTTAGACCTAGATATGGTTTTTAAGATTCATATTGTTTTCAGGTGTATAGATTTGCTCTTTGGCAGGCAGAGGTTCTAATGGTGGTATCAGTTGGGTCAGATCTCTAACCCATTGGGTTGTTGTGAAGATTAAATGAAATAATCCATGTAAAGTGCTTAGAACAGTGCGTGGCACATCGTAAGTGCTCAGTATATCAATGGGTATTGTTATTACATGGATTATCCCCTCCAATTTCAGATGAGGAATTTGAAGCTATGGTAATGGACATAAATCCAATAGGAGCTAGCAGAACAAGAACTAAAATCCAGAAATCCCCTGAGGTCACCAAGCAATTTTAAACATTAATAAGCTTTTGGCCCTCCTTTACTAATACCATGGATTATGACTGCCCTATTGTGTAGGGCAGGGGTCCCCAACCCCCAGGCTATGGACTGGTGCTGGTCTGCAGCCTGTTAGGCTGGCCGGTGAGCCAGTGAAGCTTCATCTGCCGCTCTCCATCGCTCACATTACTGCCTGAACCATCCCCCTACCTTCCCCCCATCCGTGGAAAAACTGTCTTCCAGGAAACAGGTCCCTGGTGCCAAAAAAGTTTGGGGACTGCTGGTGTAGGAGATATAGAACAGGGGCACAAGTAATGGAAAAACAGAAGTTCAACTTCTCTTTCCTATTTTCCTCTAAGTTCTTTATGCCATCTGGCCCAGCTATAATTTATGTCATATTTAAAAGCGAGAATGGTGCATTACACATTTAGTGACAGTTTTCTAAAATGGGAATTCAGAATCTATATTGTTTGTTCTATTCTTCCCCTCTATGTGGTCAGTATGTGTTCTTTAACAATAAAAGTGGTGTTCTTTTTTGTTATGTTAAACATTAAATATTTAGACGACACACCCAAGTAACATTTGAAACTCAGCGATTTTTAAAAAAAGCGTAAAATGGCTCCTAGAAGAACTATTTAGAATCCCTCTAGTTAACAGTCACGTACGATGTAATAGAGTTACAAACAGATCTTCCACCAGAGGGCTTTTGCTTTGGTTACAACCCTTTTGGGGATTCCAGTGTGAGCAGTAAGGATGCTTAGCTTACCATCTGTCTGGCATACGAAGGAGGGTTCGCTTGGGAAAGATGGCAGCCAAGAAGCCACAGCAACTACTGAATACTTGAAATGTAAGCTTCTCCTTTCCATCTTGCAGCAAAAACCTGTGACACTCCTACGGACAGTAACTAGGGCTTTATTTTTTTCTCAAAAATAAGTAAATAAATAAATGCTCGGTTTATATAAAGTCTCATCTTACTGGTTCCATCTAGTTACAATTTACTAAGCAACATATTAGCCTTGAAAAAGGGGATGAATCCTCTATTTCTGAGCCAGGTACCCACCTAAAGGAAAGTTCCCTACTCTTAAAATAATCTAGTATGAACTCCCTCTGCACAATATCTTGAGAAGCAGACACAAAGTCACTGGAAGAATACTTGTACTACATTTTATGAATTTGTAAGGCAGCTCTGCCTCTATCTTTAGAATGGTCTCAGTGTTAAAGAGATCAACTTTTTATTCATCCAACTTTTTATATAGCTTCTGCCTTTGATCTTGGTTTTGCCCTGTGGAATTACACAGACTAACTCTGATCCCTTTAGCACACAACAATATCATGACTTCACCCCTCATGTACATTCCTTCTTTTGGTTTAAATATCTCTTACTACTCAGGGGGAAATGTTGGGATTCAAAACTTTATACCTAGAACGTTATTGTTTCTATTAACAAGCAATATAGCAATATTCATAGATAAAGCAAAACTTCAGAAAATATTAAATCTATGTGCCATTCTTTAAAATACTATCTGAATCTATATTTAAGTAGCTTGATATTTTAATTTAAATTAAAGAATGGGGAGATATAAACTGCTTCATGATAAATATCAAAACTACTTAGTAATAAAGTTAAATCTAAAAATACCTGAAAATGTGTTGACAGCACTAAATGTGTGAAAAATTATTCTTAAAATAGAGTAAGATTTAGACTAGAATACAATTTTAAAATATTTTGGAATTCTAAATATACATATTTAAAAAGAAAAGAATGGGGAAAATAAAAGTATGCAAAATTCCTCCTCTTACTTATAGTGAAAGTTAAAACATATGGTTTTGTACTTATTTCATTAAAAAGGTGAGTTAAAAAAAAGTTAAGTAGAGAAGTTCAAACAGTGTATATACACCTTCCAAAATGTTGAAAATAAAGCAAATAATCTTGGATTATGGCAATTAATATGTGGTAAATTTCCAAAAAAAAATCTCTGATACCTTTAGAAGGAAAAAGAAAAGAAAATTCTAATATATATGGTTTACAAGAAAATCACTTAAAAGTAGAAACAAATATTAGAGTAGCAAAGAAGAATAATAACAAAAGCTCCAGGAATGACGGTACTAATTTTAGACAGAAAATCAGGAAAGTAGTACACACACACAAAAAGTGTATCTGAGTAAATATAAAATACCCAGTGGCATAGTCACAAAACTTGTGAACTGAATAACTTAACATCAAAGTGTATACAACAAAACTTTAAAAAAGACAATGATGATCAAACAGAAATACATTATTAGTAGGAAAATTCAACGCATTCTTTCTCAGTTTTTATTTTAATTTTTAAACTTAATTTTATTTATTCTTTCTCAGTTTTTTAATAGACGAAGTAAAAAAACAAAAATCAGGTCATAGGAATTTAAATAAGATTAATAAAGTAAACATTGAACCATGTACCATCCTAATAGATAATGCACCTCTTTTCATGCATCCATAGTTCATTAATAAAAACTGATAATAGAGTCTACTGCAAAATAAAAATAATTTAGTTCCATAGAAGAACATCTTGTACAGACCAGTGATCAATAAAAGGCAATCAAAGAAAAATAACAAAAATTCCAACAAACAGACAAAAATTCCTTCTCAATTCTCTTCAGTTTAAAAACAAAGTCAAAACTGCAGTTGCACAGCTGCAGGTTGTATTAGAAGAGAAAACAATTAAAATACTTTTTAGAAAAACTTATGAGGTATTAACCAAATATCCCCTCAACTTCACATTTATAGCTTTAAAATCTTTTTACATAGACAGCATAATAAAAGGAATAAAGGAAATTAAGCTTTATAGTAGAGAATTTAGGAGAAAAATTCAAACAGATTCAATGAAAGAAGAGGAAAAAATTATTTATATTTACATACAGACAGAAATCAATTAAAATGTGAAAAAGCATTGAATTGATAAATGAACTAAAAAATTGGTTCTTTGAAAAAATAAAAATAAAAGAGGTAATCTCCACTAGGAAAGCTACTCAAAAATTAAAAGTGTAGCCAGATTTCTAACACTAGAATGGAAAAGGGAATAGATGTCATCTTTATTATATAAGAAATTATTCTATCAGTTCTGTTTCTGAGGCCCAATATCTTTAACCTAATATCTTATGTTTCAATTACTGTGACTTTATAATGTGATTTGATATTTGATAGAGCCAATCCCCATCTTACTAACTTAAAATATATTGAATATGACCACCCAGTTTTTACCATTAATACATTTTAATTTTAAATTGTTGAAAACCTCAATATTTATTGATATTTTAACTGTGCAATAAGTATATAAAATAATTCACATTTGTAAAATTTCATCTTCCCATATAGGAAATGGATTTGTGTACCCATTTATTTCCATCTTCCTGTATGTCTAACAAAAATGCTTTGTTTTTTCTCTGTAATATTCACATATTTCTTATTACAGTTAAGTATGCTTTATACATTTTGACATCAAAATTTTCCCCATCACATTTTCTTGCTTGTCTTTAATGGTATGTAGAATTAGACTAACAAATCAAAAAGATGACAAAGCAACTTAACTAGTGAAACAAATCATGCTTGTTTTTTTGTTTTTTGTTTTTTTTGGCAAGTAATCAGAATTTCAAGTATGGCCATTATTTATTCATCACATTTCTTGAATTCCTATCATATAAGACAGTGAAAACACATAACATGGAGATCTCAATATATCATTGGAAAAGCAGATCAGGGTTAAACAGTGGAAAGTTTGAGGATAGAGAATAATGAGATCAAGAGGTTAGCCTTGGAGAGAAAATGCCATCTCTATGATCAGAGAAAAATGGTAAAGATACACCAGGATGTCATTGAATTAGAGGGTGAAGGGGGCCTGCAAGCTGATGGACTTTAGAATATGTGCTTAAAGCGGTACATGTAGGAGAGAAAATTTTTCCCTTTATAGAAGTCATTCACTGATAATCCATTTCCAAGTAAACTTGAACTTTTAGAAGAGTGATGTGGGGAAATTAGCTTTTCTACTGGAATTAAAAAGTTATAGATATGAAAATTTTCTGAAATATTAAAGGAATTTTAGATATTTCCATGAAAAGGAAGAAATCTAGAATTTAGTAATTATTCTAACTTCTAATATTACAGAGAAAATAAGATTAATATCTCCAGCAATCTCATACATCTGGAAACCAGCATAAGATATCCTGAGTTCTAAGACGTCTAATACTCTCTTCCTTAATATGTTTAAAAGGACATCTTCCCACATACGTATAGTAAAACTTTATACTTATGTAATGGTTTTGAGAGGCTCATTGAAAAGTCCTATTACCCTCACCATATTCTGGGAGATAAGTAAGGAAAAGGGGCCATTAACTCCATTTTACAGATGAGACCATCAAGACACTCAGTTCCAATGATTAGTAGAAGACACTTAGCATGCTTACGATGAAAAGACCAAACATATTCTGAATTCTAGGCATCTTATCAAGAGGATACTTCTCTTGCTTTACTTATATGTCTAGCCCTACCCTCCATACTAAAATTTTCTCTAATATTTTCAGTGTTAGTATTTAAGGTTTATATTTCACGAAAAAAATAAATTTAGTACACAATCATCCTTACATTCTCAAATTCAAACCCCATGCTAATAATGACTCTATAGAACTATTTCTCTTCCATATGACATATTTTTCATGGAACTCAACATGGAAAAAAGCTGAAAGGTAATGTTATTTGGAAAGAAGGCTGTGTCAATTGCATTGCTGTGAATATTAATAACAAGCCACCCATTCCAATGGGAAATACCCTAGGATCATCCAAATCTGGAATGATCTCTTTAGTCTTTTATGATTCCATAACCAAGAAAACAAATTAAGGGCTTATACTTCTCATAAGAGAGATAGTGTGACATTTAAAGTATATATGTTTCATATCTCCATTAATATAAACATAGATACTACCCTAATATCTTTGTCCTCTGCCCCATCCCTTGTAAAAAAAAATGATAGATGACCTAATTAACTGAACATACTTGAGCTACAGTGAGTTTGGGCAGCTAAACATATTCTACTTCCTATTTGAAAAATTTTTGACATTACAAAGGCCATTAGAGTTTTAAGTCAAATTATCAGAAGTTTAGGTATATCTGGAGCAGAGGAAAGGCACTCCCAAACACCCAAAATAAAATACAATGGAAGTCACGTAATCTACATATATATAAAAGCCTGAATTGTTTAAGAGGGGAAAGTAAAATGATATGTATCATTTTAGAATAGTGGAGTGAGTGTAAGTTTGACCTGCAGGGTCACTTCCATTTAATGCTTATTAAAATTTCCTGTGTTGATTCGACAAGTGAAGGTAGGTTTCTTATTTAACCATGCTAGAGTTGAGAAATAGCATTTTTTATAAACAAATTAGAACTAGAGATCAGGCCTCAATCGACTTTTGGAATCCCAAGCTGAGATAGTTATTATTAATCTAAGTCATCTGTGAAAGGAAAAGCCAAATAGTAAGCTTTGTAGAGCTACTACAGACACAGCTATATATATTAACTTACATGATTTGTGGGAAGACTTTTTTTAGGAAAAATAAGATGCTGAGTATATTTTACTTCAGAAAATACCTTTTCAAAATTCTATCTATCTATCTATCTATCTATCTATCTATCTATCTATCTATCTATCTATCCCTATCTATCTATCTATCTATCTACCTATCTATCTATCTATCTTCCTAAACTCAATTTGGTTCATGTGGCTATTTAATCACAGGAAAATCTTTTAAGTTCTACCAGGAAGTTTTACCCCAAACCATCTAGAGTAATTAAACCTAGAAATGTATACTTATTCTGGTGAAAATATACTTTTTATGCTAGAAAGGAAGTTTCAAATATTTGATATACTCAGGCCAGTGACTGAGTTTGGATCAGGATATTAATCTTTATTATTCAAGTTTCTAGAATAACTGTGGCTAGAAATGTATTTAATAAGCTTATGGCAAGTGAATTGCAATAAGAATTATTTAAAACTAAGAATAAGAGTAGAAGGAAGGAAAGCGATAGGATAGTCTTTCTTTTTTTTTTTTTTTTTTCTTTTTACAATCATGTGCTTTACAAAGAAGATTTCTTAAATTAATGGGCCATAAGAGAATTTTCTGGATTGAAGTAGGTTGATTAAATAATCAAATTCCACAGCCTAATGGAAATAATAAACCTCCTAAAGTCCAACCTTACGCAAAAAAAACCCCAAAACCCACTTGAGTTTTATTGGAGAGAATTTTATATCAATGCTAAATGAGAGGGCGAGCACGCATGAATAATTATTTTTACTTACTGTTCTCATTAAAGCAAAAAATGAGTTATCATTCTTTTAGTCAGAAGTAAAAATTCTTTCCCTATCATTACCATTAACTTGACTTGTTTTATAATTTAAAGAAGAAATCCTTTTAAATTCTTCCCTGAAATAAAAGAAGGAATAGGCAATTTTAATCAAATAAAAGGGGGCCACTTTTTCTGTGATCTAACAATTATCTTAAGTTTTTCACAAAAGTGCTACAAATATTCTGATGGGAAGGGCAACATTTGGGTGCCATGACTATTATCCTTCACTTTAACATTCACTCTCAGACATGAAAAACCTGACTATAAAGACAAGAAAATGTTCTGTTTTCTCACTGCAGGAAGGACTGAAAGTTGACTAAAAGTGAGTAATACTCAAAGCCCCTGTCCTCATGGACCTTACAAATTAGTGGTTAGGAAAGTAAAGGGTTTGGGTTGTTAGTAACATCTTTTTGAGTTCTCATAACACAGTAACTTCCATGCCATTATTTACAAAATATGCAAAGAGACTTCTGCTTTGGAATGGATGTACTTTCCCCCATTTCTCCCACTAAGTGCAACTAAAAATCCTGTAGAGTATGTACAAAGCAAACATAAGAAGAGCCTGAAAGGTGGAGAGGTGGGTTTTCTTTTTCCCTCACATATGCAGATTTAGAGCTGCAGAAACCGGTAACACAGAAACACAAACAGGTGCTGACCAAAAAAGCACCAACAAAAGTCTGCCCTCTAGTGAAAGGACCAGGAAAGGGGCAGTTTCTCAAGACAGGAAACTTGCAGGAAATAATGGCTCTTTTCCAGCCAAACACTACAGAAAAATCTCTGGCCTTACCTTCACTCATGCCAGAAAAGGCTGAATGGGAGGCCAGGCGTCCACCCTGGAGAGGCTGTAACAAAGCATCCCAACACCCTCCCCAGGGTGGTGTCAGGCAGGGAGCTGAGATTTTCATCTCTGCCAGTCGGTAAGGAGAGGCCAGTGGAGACTCCCCCTTCCCTTTGAGGGGTTGACAGAGGACGAACTTTCACCATTACCCAGTTGTAGCAAGGCTATCCCCACCGTGGTGTCAGTGGAGACCAAGTGGGGAGCAGGAACTCCCACCTTTAACCAGCAGTAGAGGAGCCTCCCCATCAGGTACCATTATAGGCCAAGTGGGTAACCTAGATTTCACCCCCACCTGGAAGTAATAAGGTGCCTTCTCCCTTTCTCTAAGGGTAAATACAGATTTTAAAAAGAAAAAAAAAAAAAGAATTTTCCGTGGTGCAAAAATGGAGACTTTTCCATCCCCCTCTGTTTTCTTAGAGAATTTACTTAAGAAAACTTGTACTTGTGATTTCTTTTCCTGCCCCTTTGAGAGATATGTAAATCTTTTTAAAAGCTAAATAAACCTCTTGCCAGTTTTGAAAGCCAGGAATCTTTTTTCACAAGGACCTGGGTGCCATCTCTTCGAAACTTAATTATCAAAGAAGATAGCACCCCTATCCCCAGTTTCCATGGAAGGACACGAGCCTGAATTTCTCAGGATAGTTGCAAAGCTACCTCCTGTCCTAAAGATATGAGAAGTTTAATTCTCATTTGGATAAAGGTAATTAGTAAACACAAATTGTCACCCTAGTTACCAGGTTGATTTAGGATGAACTATGTGTGACAGATGTTAAGTCCTCTCGCTTGAGGATTAGTTATCATTTATCCTGAAAACATGCATGCTATGGATTGTATCCGCCTGGTTATATAAAAGGGTGAGATTTCTTTCTGTCTTTGCCATCTCAGAAGATTGCCTGTGATACACATCACATTCTGCTCTAATGCTTATTCAGTGATAAAACTGTTCTCTCATCTACCTTTGTGGAGAAGTTTTCTGCGTTGGCAGGAAATTTTATTTTTGATTATATTTTCCCAAGAATTACAAACAAGGAAAAATGGTTATATTAATATACTGATATTGAAGGGGCTCAGAACAAGCCTCCCCCCAAAGTGTCACTGTGGCATATGAGTTACTTTGACCTGAAGTTACTTAAGGACCAAAAGACTCAGGAAGAGGGTTTTTGTTTTGTTGTGTTTTATTTGCTTTTACCTTCCCCTTAACGGGCTAAAATAATTTGGATAGCTGGCCTGGTAAGGAAGAGAACTATCACCAGAGATAACTGCAAAGTTTATGGGCCAGGTGTGGTAGGCTGGCGGGGAACCCAGCAGGGCCTATTTGGTCAAAGTGCTCTCTGTGTCCACTGTCTCTGCATGGCAGGACAAACATTTGCTTACCAAACATCGGCACTTCCCATCTTCTTGTGAATTGTCTTCCTTTCCTTTGATGCCTCACACCCCTACCTCCTTTTTCTTAGCTCAGAAGGGCATATGACCCTCAACTGCCTGCCTGTCAGGGTACCTCTCATTGTCTTTGTGGGTTTCCCGTATATACATAATTAAATGTGTTTTTCTCTTGTTATTCTGTCTTATGACAATTTAATTAATAGACCAGCCAAAGAAACCTAGAAGGGTAGAGGGAAATTTTTATAAATTAATTTATAAATTAATATATTGTCTAATTTGTATCTAATATATAATATAAAGTAATATAACATATAACACTAATATATATTAATAACAGGTAAAATAAACTTCAGAATTTAAAAACAAATCAGACACAGAGGACAATATATAATGATAAAAGGGTCAGTTCTTCAAGAAGGCATAGCAATCCTAAAAGTACCTATACCAAACAACGGAGCTGCAGAATATGCATAGAGATTATGGGTGAGACTGTATCTCTGGAGTTGTTCTCATTGGGGAAGTAATTTTAGAGCAGAGTGGAAGAGCGGAAGAGAAGAAAGGAATATTAGAGCAAGAGGAGATCTTGATTCATATATAAATTCTGTCACTAAATAGCTATGTGACCTTGGACAGTTCACTTAACCTCCTTGAGTCTCAGTTTCTCCATTTTCTGAAAAATCTGCAGTTAGATGACCCACAAGTTTCTTTCCACTCTAAAATTTTAGATCTCTCCGAGATCATGTAACTTTGCATGTTCTGGAGATAGATAATTTTGAGAACAAGCACAAATATTTATAATGAGATTTTTTTATGGTAGATTTTATTTTTTATGTTCCTAAAGAATATTCAGAATGGTTTATACAGAGATAACTATATAGATGGAAAGGAGGTTAAGAAACCATAGTCAACAAACTTTAAAACAAACCACACTGTAAACAGCTTAGTCTGAAAATAGCATACCACTTTTAAAATGTCCTTAGAATATACTAAATTGCACACCTAAGTGTAATGCCCAAATTCACAAATGAATATGCAAATTATTTTAAAATGGGAACTCTGGTTGAGAGAATTCAGTAGACCATATTTTCACTCTAGGCCAACATTATTCTGACCTTGACTCATGAGTCATATTTCAAGATAAAACTCAGTCAAATGAGAGCAGTCAGTGAAAATACATATGTACTACATTTATTATACATAGTAATATATATGGTATATATGTACTCTCAGATATATACTATATTATAATAGAAATACTATAGTACATATATTACACAATATAATAGTATCAGAAAATATTACTCTATTAAAAACCTTAGAAATAATCTCCAACTCCTACTTTACACCAGTGAGGAGGATAATAACAGAGTTACATAGGGAGTAGTAATAGTGCAAGATGAGGGCTTCCTGGTATTTCATTATGTCTATATGGAGTCTACCATGAACATGGTCAGGTCAAGACATAGATTGGGCATTAATTTAGAGTAACTTAAATAAACAGCCCTACATTTCCCATATTCAAAATAATGAAACAAAAGAAGCTAGCATTTAAAAATAAAAGTTCTATAAGGTATGTATTGAAATGAAAGGTAAGTAACAAGTAAGCATTTTCAGAGCAACTATCAAACTTAACTTCCTCATGTTTCAACTTGCTAAAAAAATACACAGTTATTATTTTCCTCTATAAACAGGTGGGAAAAGTAAAGCAGAAAAAAATAAATGGATATTTTCAAGTCATTATACTACATATATTGATTTTCGTGGGATATTAGAACAGATGCACATTTCTTTTTACAAGAGTACAGTTTCATTAAATCTTAAAAGTACACTGTAGGATATTGACAGGTGCCCAGTGAGAAATTCTGTCAACAAACATTTTTTGATCACTTAACTCTGCAGGGCACTGTACTAAACACAATGAGACGTCACAAAAGAAATGGAAGGCATGACCCTTGGCATTATGGAAATTAAAAACAAAGACTGGTGCATACCAATTACTTTAGAATTTATGATAATCTGTTGTAGTAGGTGAGCAAGGAAACATTCTTATTTCCTTCACTCAGTCAAGAGGTAAATATATTCCTAGGTATTCTCAGCAGTAAGCTAAACGATTACTCTTACTTGCATTATATTTTTGTAACCATGTTTTAGTAGTTCCTCCTGGAAATTAAATAAATGTTAAATGAAGAAAACCTTTTCTCAAATCCAAATAACAGGATTGATTAAGATGGTAGGAGTTAAAATCCCAGGGTTTGGAAGCAGTCCAACCTGAGGCCAAATGCCATTTCCATCACTTTAAAAATGTGGCCTGGGGAATCCAACACCCCCTCCTGGTCTCAGGTCTCTTTCTCCTCATTTGTTAAATAAGGATCATAAAAGGCCAAACTAAGAGCATAGTTGTATAAATTAAATTATATATATAATTATATATTAAAGTGTTTAGCATGCTACCTAGTACATAATAGTTGCTTAGTAAATTTTAGCTATTATTAACATTAATATTAATAATACTATTATTATTTCTAAAATTTGTCAGAATATATTAAGGAACATTTATATTGGGTTGGCCAAAAAGTTCATTTGGGTTTTTCTGTAACATTACAGAACTTTTTGGCCAACCCATAGTAGATATGGTTTCCACTGTATTATTGGAATATGACAATAAAATGGGATTTTAAAAAACTAAAATGTGCAGAAAACTTTCCCCTAACTATTCTCTCAACTCTTTCTTAATATACTATAACCAGTTTTTCAGAATAAAGAGACTACTTTCAGGGCACTTGATTTATCTTCCTAGATGAATGATAGACACATATGTATTTATTTCACATCTAGTGCAAAGAATATATCATCATGACACTCAATGAAGAAAAATCTTATAGTTTGTGCAATTGATGGCTTTTAGCAGCACTTTAAATCCCATGAGAGGTATCACTTTCATCATATCCATCTTTTAACTTATTTATAAAGGTTCTAGGAAATCTGTCCTTTTACTGAAAGACAATTTTACTTTTGGCTAGAAGGTAAAGTTCCCTGAAGGCTGTCACTCAAACAACCATTTTACAAACAACCAATAGGAACACCAAGTATAATACATGTAGAACCTAAATGTACTACAGTTCATCATTTACCACCGTCTCTCCATTACTTGTCTTGGAAAATGATACTTCTTCTTCTCAATTTTATGTGAAAATAGATTTATGTATAGCCCAGGGAAATTAATGGATTTTTTTGGTCTTGTTTGGGAGGCACTCAAGATTACTCAGCTATTTCTAGATTTAAAGTAACATCTGTACAGGTGTTACAGTATGCCCTCATTGGGAATGTCCTTCCCCCTCTTCTTTAGTGATTCGGACCTTACCCTCCTGGAGAGTAGCACTGTACAATGGCAAAGAAAGACTGAGCCAGATTTCTTAGGGTTGAAACCCTGCTCTACCACTAATTAGCTGACTATCCTGGGCAAGTTACTCAACCTCTCTAATTCTCATGTTTTTAAATAAATTAGGATTATTGTGAGGATTTTGAAAATATGATGTATTGTAAAGCACTTAGCTAGTAGTTGAATGCACTTGATAAACACTAGCTATTACTTTATGGTAATTCTTCAACATATAACTCAGCCACCATCTCTCCCATGAGATGTTTATTGACCTGTTTCAGTGAGACAAATACTCATCTCTGACTTAGCTTTACATGAAATTCTATGCTTTCTCTCCAATTTGGAAAATTCCTTTACTTTGCAACTCCATATTATTATCTTGAGATAATGATAACTAAATGTGATCTTATATGCAATATGCTCTCTCTGTGAGAGGCTAATTACTCTTTTCTTAGACATAATGTCAAATCCTTGGGGAAGATTTTTAACTCAATGGATCTCAAACTTTATCATTTATGTTTCCCAGATAGGCCAGAACAGAAGCTTTTATTTTGTAACCCACACACCCTTTGAGTCGACTGTGAATCTATAGAAACTGAGAGAAAAACTTCATGGACATGACCAGATGTACATGAGTGTTTTTCTGACAGAATGTTTCAGATGTCTTATTGGATCTTCAAAGTTCATAATCCAATACAAAAAGATATGGACCACAGATTTAGAGACAGATTTGTGACCCAACTCCAGCATGTGAATAGGACTTGTTGGCATTCATTTTATAAGCTATCTTCACCCCGTGCTTCATTTTACTATTTTAAGTTACTTAGTGCTCTTATTCTCCCTTAAGAGTAAAATGCATTTCACCCTACCAATTGCTAAAACATAGTAGGTTCATGTGAGTTCCTGTCTTCTCAATATACCTGAAATTTTGATTTAATTTTTAAGAGAACTTCTTTTTACTTAACAGATATGAATCTGGTGCCTTCTTTATGCAAGGTAGGGTTCTAGGACATGGGAACTTAAAATTAAACAAGAGAGGCAAGTTTTCTGCTGCATTTATAGATTTCTTTTCTAATGTAATAGACTGAAACTAAACAAATAAATAGATTAAATAATAGGTTAACAATATAATTTCAGGTAGCATCATGAAGAAAATGAAGCTAGATAATGGGATAAGAATGATGGAATGATGGGGGGGGGCAGTACATTCCAGAGGGTACTTTTGGAAAGTTTCACTGAGAAAATGACGTTTGAGCATAGGCATAAAATGATATAAAGCAGCCAGCCACAAGAATAGGAAAAGAACATTCCAGACAGAAGCAACAGCAAGCACCAAAGAACAAGCTTGATACACTTGAGAAACTAAAACAATTCATTAAAATGATGCTAACAAAGTAAAAATCTTAATTGTTTTAGGTTAACTAAGACAACAATATATTCTTATTGTAGAAAATTTGAAATGTACAGAAAAATATAAAAATAAAATAAACATTTTACATAAAGCCTTTTAAAAGTTTTGTTATTTTGGTATATATCTTTCCAGAATGTTTAGATACTTATATAAAAAAGGGAAAGGCATAAAATACCCTACTGTGTAAAGTTTTTGTTCTACTTTTTTTTCCTACTTTATTAGGAGGAGCATCTTCCTGGGTCATTAAAATTATTCACAAACATAATTGCTAGTGGCTGTATATGATTCCGTTATACAGATGTAGTGTCTTTTATGTAACTAATTTCCATGTTGGACCTTTAGGTTGTTTTAATTTTATTTTTCTATTTATTTATTTGCTCTGAAATAAATTCTGCAATCAATATTTTTATGAAAATATCTTTGTCACTATTTTTATATAGTTCCTTGGATTGGAAGTCTGGAAGTAGGATTCATTTTGATCTTAAACATCAAAGTAGCAAAGAGCCTGTCTTAGACTTATTAGACTCGTTGCACATTTAATATAAAACAAAATCTTTAAGGACCCTTTTTAAAGCTACTATTTTGTCTATCTGTCATGTTTATACATTTATATGCCCACTAGTCTTTTGAAAGAATTCATCAACAGAGAAGACCATTCTAGTCTGCAGGAGAGTGGTCATTAAAGAAGAAAGGACTCTGTGATTTAAAACATGTTGCTAGTGAAAATGACCTCCCAGAGACTCATTAAAATTATGACTACCAGAAGTCTCTGATTCAAGAATTAGGGGGAAAAAAACTTGGTTTCTTTACAATTCAGTAACAGAAAATAATTTCAAAGGTAAGATAACATTTTGGCAATGATGGATCTATTGAAATTTCTACTTACAGCTTTACTTTGAGCTACCTTGATCTCCACATGTGTTTCAGCAACTGTTTCTGATTCACATGCTTATTTATTGTCTTTCTATCTTATCCTAGAGATATTTCTGCCCAGTGGAGGAGCAACATCAATAAACTACAAGAGTCTATTAGGTTTAGCCAACAAATGTTGATCTCTCCTGTTGGGTTTAATTTGTTGGTCTATTATCATGGTGGTTCTAATACATCATTTAGTGACCTTTCCTTCTCTATATTCTAGAGCCCATGTAACATTAATCCTTTTATGTACTTACATTGGAGAAGGAATTATTGATGTGCAATTGTCATTCCTGATAATTATGGTGGTGTTGATTAATGTGTAAAAACAGACACATAGCTAAGCAACCAAGGCAGTACACTAGAAGCTACAAAATAACAAGTTTTATTCCCTTGTCTTCCATTGACTTGGAAGACCAACTTGAATAGGCAACTTAACCTCCTTGCTAATAAATACAACCTTATGATGATGCATCTATGTTACCTGTCAAGTGGAAATCATGTCTTGTATCGATTTTTTCCCTAGATGATGGAGTATGTGTCTAATCAAGCTCATTTTAAAGCACTTTGCAAATACAAAGGCTATAAAAATCCTTAATAAGGCTGCTATGTTCACTGGAGTAAAAATGCTTCCTGAAAAATATAATTCCAACTAAGGGTTATAAGATAAAAACACTTCACTTCCATCCTAGGAGAGAACCACCTCTATGACTCTTCCCTTATTTTTTCCAAGAGTGAGAACTGAGGAAGAAATGTAGAACTACTGGGATAAATACAAGATATCTAAAGTTGAATTAGACACCTTCTTTTCATATAAATATATTGAAAGACCATTATAGAAAACTGTGTGGGCCTAAAAATCACTGAAAACACACGCACCCCAAGACCATTAGAACTGTGCAGCTCTTCTTTAATATTCTGTTCAACTTAGTCTTCTTATGTATGCTTCATTAAAAATATCTTCTAGGAATTTCTTCCCAGTCTGTTGAGACTAACAACTATCTCACCAGAGAGCTTTTTCAGGGAGGTTTAGGAGTAAATCTGAATGCCACAGCCCAATGGAAGCTCTGAACTGCACCATGAACATCTTTGACAGACACTGGGGTATTTCTTTTTCCCCTTCTCATCTGTACGTTCACTGACTTGCCAACCATACCAAAGCTTAGACCATGTGTATAACTCATACCCAAGAGGAATTACTTTTTTCTTCTTAAGCCTGGAAGCCTAGGCATGCATGGCTTTAACTTTAAATGGGCAGTGAATATTTCATAAGATAAGAAATTTAAGTTTTAAGGCAAGAAAATTACAGGAGGATTGGTCCCAGATCACCTTTATTTGTCTTTTGGGTATATATGTATGGGTTTTGTTTTTATTTTACTATTTAAAATGCTTACCCTTTCTAGAGTGTCTGTATGCATGTGCAAAGCACAGCATGCCCTGATGAGAAAAGGCCTTGTTCAGGTTCTATCCTGTGAGAAGTGATGCTTTTCTGATCCCCCTAATCTTGGTACCAGAATCTTGATAGAATCTGCCAGTGAGAATACACACAATTTCTCTTTTATAATACCCACAGAGGTTCCTAAATATGTGACAATCAGAATAAAATGAGAGTTAGCTGAGATTAATTTAAACCAAAATATATGATTGTGGTAGGGTATACATATACATTCAGATTCATAATTCAAAGCCTAATTATTTTCTTTGTCTTCTTTTTCTATATGGTATTGGAAGGAAGGTACTGGAAGAAGAAATATTTTTCTGGAAAGGTTTGGGGATTAATTTCTCCCAGGCCTACAAAAGAAGGAATGATAGTTTTGCTTGCTAATACTTTGGAATCTGGATTGGTAGGCCATATAAGGTCTACTGGGGAAACAGAAGAAGGTTTGTGAGAGAGAAGGAAGAGATAGAGGGAGGGAGAGAGAAGAGGAGAAAAAAAGGGAGAGAGGGAGAGAGAGAAGAGGAAGAGGAGAGAAGAGGAGGGGAGAAGGGATAGAGAGACTGATTCACTGAAGGAAACAAAGAGAAAAGGTTTTTCCTCAGATTAAAAGGAAACCAGTTGCAGTAGATGGGGTAGGAGAGGATATAACCTGGTCCTGAAGATCCCAGAGGAATTATTTAAGAAGGGAAAGACTAACAAGTGAAACTCAAAAAGAACATTGAAAGAGGTATTATCTGAAGCTCCAGAAACCAAACAGTAGCTTGGTCAATATGTATTAAACACCAGCCATGATTAGAGCAAGACTCTTCCTTTCCTGATTCTAAAGCCTTGGACAGTTGACCCCCGACTCTGCACCAGTAACTAACATCTCGCAAATCGACCAACCTAGCAAAAATGATGACTCTCTTTGCCACAGAGTTTAGCAGTATGTCAGCAATATTGTCCCCTGTGGGCACCCCATTTTTAAGATGCTTCAGACACCTATAAGAGCAAGAATGAGCAGTGAGCGCTCACACTTAATACTAAATGTGAGATGGACCAGACCTGAAAAAACTTCAGACTCCATAAACTCAGAGCAGAAGATGATAACCCCAACAAATAATGAGTATGTGAATTGTCCTAAAGAGTGAATGTATGTATAATCATACATACAAAGACTACATATACTATTCAGAGTGGGCCAGATGGTAACTTAAAAAAAAATTGTTCCCACTTGGAAACTGGTGAAACACTTAGGCTGAACTGCCTAAGGGAACTAACTCAGTTCTTGAAACTTCTCTGTATCATCTGCTAAAGCTTTTCTCTATTCCATGTTGCTCCAAACCCTATCCTGATCTGTGTCAGAATGGTGACTGAATTAGAACTTTTAATACTAACTTCAGACATTTCTTAGACTTTCTAAGACACTCAGATCCACTTTAAGAACAGAGTCTTATCACAGCTGAACAGGAACATTCAGTCTTGTGAGACAGACTCTTTGAAGGCCACGATGCTTTGCTATCATAAGGAGTTATGTGCTCTCATACCAGGATGTGGACCTGAGAGAGGCACACAGGTTTAGATCCTGGTGGTAGAAACATATTTTCAAACAAATCTGCACCAGAGGGTCCTTTCTCTCTAGCTGGCTCTATACTCACAAGCCCTGGCACAGACGAATTTATTTCTTGAGTTTCTCTCCTCTAATGAATCCTCTGAAAGTAACTGATGACTTATCTTAGGTCAGCTTCTCTCTTAGTCTTGCATTCTGCTTTCTCTGCAATGCAGTCGATGGCTGGGGTTTTATAAACCTACTGGGACTTCAGCGGTATGAAAATGAATTCCACACTGAATGCTGCCTGAACAGAATTTAGTAACACCCCTTGTGGCACCATCAAAAATCCTATGTCACTATCAGAAATCCTAGGTCTGTTTAAGGATTTAATGCACGCAGTCTGAGTATCATACATGTAAATATGCAACAAGATACCGTAGAACAGACTGCTTTATCAGTGGCACTCTACTTAATGCTCCATTAGGTATAACTCTGCAACTATATGGGAGTAGATTCTTCTCTAAAAACAGTAACAATTTCATAGAGTTCAATCCTCATATAACATAGTAATTTAGAAAATGTGAATTATACTTGTTCACAATGGTAAACGTAATAAGGGGAGTCTCCTATATTACTTAAAAACAAAAATTAACAATTAAAATGAATCTAAACTGGAAGGGACTTTTAAAGTCTTCCAGGCAAAGATAAATTCCATTTTACTCTTTTTCTAGCCATGCTTAAATCCTACCAAGCACAGTGACATCACAAGTCAATAAGAAAGCTCACGGCATTTCCATTGTATTTACAATAACATTTGAATCATTACCTCTATCCTTGGATTTGAATGCAACAGGACTTTCCTCTACTATATAGGAGATTTGTGTTCACAAAATCTCACTATAGCCAAATCTGGAGAATAAATCTGGACAATCCTTTCCATTTTCCCAATAAGACTCCTTTAGATTTCAAATTTTTCAGGCAGACTAAAGAATTGCCTTCCATTTCTTACCAGGTGAAAAACACCCCTAGAGAAAAAATAACCTGCCTTAAAATTGGATGACAACATGTTACTGAAGCAAAGAACCAGGCCATTGCCCAGTGATGGTGATTATAGACTGCAATATAGAAAATTAATATTTGCTAAGCAATGGAAAATTTGATATGTTAAGCTGTCATAACAGTGGGTTTTATTATGAGAAGATGTTGTAGTTTAATGGACAAACTTTGGACTTGATGTTAAAAGGTCATAAATTAATTCTCTAATTTGGCAACCATCTTGCTGGTGATCATGGACAAGGCACTTAATTACTTTGCTCCATCATCTGTTGAAATATGAACACTCAGAGTTTTAAAGGACAATTTGAATTATATATAGAACAAATCCATTTATGTGAAGATACCAAGCAAAAATTAGAAAACAAAATATCCACCTGCACATCATCTGGGTAGGATCTTACTTTTAGGACTATTTCATCTTCCTGTGCCTGTTCATTTTTCTTAAAATGGATACAGTAATAGTACTTACCTCTTTGAGTTGTTAAGAGGAATAACTAGACGATGCCTATAAATCACTTAGCAAAGCATTTGACACCTAACAATGCTTAGTGAATATTACTTTTATGATTATTATTTATTACTTAAAATGCCCTACAAAGGATGAAACTTTTTCTAATGTTGAGGATAATTGTCAAGAAAAACCATGGGATTTGATTCCAATTTTACTGAGAAGTAAAAAATAAAACAAAAAACTGAGCCATGAAATTATCCTTGGAGGGTGGGAGGGAGGCTCAAGAGGGAGGGGACATGGGGATATATGTATGCATATGGCTGACTCACTTTGTTGTACAACAGAAACTAACACAGCATTGTGAAGCAATTATACTCCAATAAAGATGTATTAAAAGAGCATAAGGAAACAAATGGCTTATTTCAATATATAAAGTTATATTTACATAAAAGTCCTTTACAATTGCTTTCCAACTACACAGCTTTTCTCTAAAGTCTCATATTTTTCTCTGAGACTTCCTAACAGATCTGCCAAATAGTAGCACTAGTTTGAAATGGTGTTTTGAAAACTAGAAATAATGTAGGCTCTAGGGGGGGAAAAAAGGGTACAATTTACCTGTCTGTTCTGATTAGAGGTACTAATTGAATGTGAAGGTATATGTGCATAAAAATGTTATGCTCCAGTAAGAGGGAATAAAACCCAAAATACATTTTCAAATACTTATTATAGATTCATAAATGTCAATGAAATTTTAAAAGCCATCTAGTACAGGCTTTTATTTAAGGTTTGAATCATTTCTGGAACATTTTTGCTAGCTGGTCATTTAGATTATATTTGCATATCATCAGTGACTAGAAATTTATCACTTCCCAAATCACCCTATGCTGAATTTGGGCAAGAGAAGTACCATGGAAGTAGCACAGGTTTTGGAGTGGGACACACTGGGTGTATATTCTGGCTCACTCATGCATACTGAGTGTCCTCCATAAATACAGTAGTGCTAAGTCTTAGACTCCTTGCATGTAAAATGTGGGTGATGATCTCTACCCCTGATAGTCTTCTGTGTTAACTTGGCTAAACCAGTCATTTAATTAAACACTAATCTAGTTGTTGCTATGAAAGTACTTTGCAGGTGTGGCTAGCATCTACAGTCAGTTGTCTTTAAGTAGATTACCTTAAAAAACGTGTGTGGGTCTCATCCAAGCAACTGGAAGGACATCAGAACAAAAACTGAAGTTTCCTAGGGAAGAAGTTCTGTTTCAAGACTATAGCATCAGCTCCTGCTGAGTGTCAAGACTACCGGCCTTGGAGAACAGTATGGAGGTTCCTTAAAAAAGTAAAAATAGAACTACCATACGACCCAGCAATCCCACTACTGGGCATATACCCTGAGAAAACCATAATTCAAAAAGAGTCATGTACCACAATGTTCATTGCAGCTCTATTTACAATAGTCAGGACATGGAAGCAACCTAAGTGTCCATCAACAGATGAATGGATAAAGAAGATGTGGCACATATATACAATGGAATATTACTCAGCCATAAAAAGAAATGAAATGGAGGTATTTGTATTGAGGTGGATGGAGTTAGAGTCTGTCATACAAAGTGAAGTAAGTCAGAAAGAGAAAAACAAATACAGTATGCTAACACATATATATGGAATATAAGGGGAAAAAAAAAAAGGTTATGAAGAACCTAGGGGCAAGACAGGAATAAAGACACAGACCTACTAGAGAATGGACTTGAGGATATGGGGAGGGGGAGGGGTAAGATGTGACAGGGTGAGAGAGTGGCATGGACATATATACAATACCAAATGTAAAATAGATAGCTAGTGGGAAGCAGCCGCATAGCACAGGGAGATCAGCTCTGTGCTTTGTGACCACCTAGAGGGGTGGGATAGGGAGGGTGGGAGGGAGGGAGACGCAAGAGGGAAGAGATATGGGAACATATGTATATGTATAACTGATTCACTTTGTTATAAAGCAGAAACTAACACACCATTGTAAAGCAATTATACTCCAATAAAGATGTTTAAAAAAAAAAAAAAATACTACCGGCCTATTCTACAGATTTTAGGCTCAAGACTACAGCGTAGTCCTGGCAAAGTGTCCAGCCTGCTGGCCTGCTTTACTGGTTTTGAACTTGCCTTCTCCCACCCCCTATCCTTCCATCTATCTTGTTTATTTGTATATGTGTATATATATGTGTATATATATGTACACATATATACACATGCATATATATACACACACACACATACCGATATGTATACATTTATATAAAGGGATTTTGAAATCTTCTAGGCAAAAATAAATTCTATCTTATTCTTTTGTCAATCATGCTTAAATTCCATCAGGAATAGTAACATCGCAAGTTTCTAAGAAAGCTCATGACATTTTCATTGTGCTCATAACAATATTTGAATTGTTACCATTATCTATCTATCTATCTATCTATCTATCTATCTATCTATCTATCTATCTATCTATCTATCTATCTATCATCTATCTATTTATCTATCATCCTAAGGGATGCCAATATATCCTATTGGCATTGTTTCTCTGGAGAATCCTGGCTGATAGACCATCTCACAGTGATAGCTCTTCTGAGGATACAAAGGTACTCAACTCATTGGACTCCCCCATGGCCCCTTTCCAAACATTATCTGAAAATTATCTCCCTGTAGTCTCCCCTGTTAGTCAAAGTTCTAATACAATAAATGCAATATCTGATCCTAGATTGGATCTGATACTCTAAGCAGTATGGTTAAGTCAATTGACAAATTTGATATGGACTACAGATTAGGTAAAAGTAGGTAAAAGTATCACCCTTAATAAATACACTGCATTTATGTAAGTGAATATTCTTATTTTTAGGAAATACGCACTGAAGTAATTAAAGGGTAGAGGGGCATGGCATATGCAACCTACTCTCAAATAGTTCTGGAAAATATGTGATACATAGAGAATTGTAAAGCAAATGTGGAAAATGTTAACAATTGTTGATTCTAGGTAAAGAGAATAGAGAAACTCTTTGCACTATTCTTGTAACTTTTCTGTATGTTTAAGATTATTTTAAAATAAAAAGTTTAAAAAAGGCAAAAGTAAAAAGTAAGGAAAATGGCATAGATGGACCCAAACCAAAGCCTTGGCCTTATCAGCACCCCTCTCAGAGCACCTGAACTAACCGGTAGGTGACAATACACTTTAGCTAAGCTTAAAGGCTTTAGCCTGTCAGGCTCACTGACAATTCTGTTCCTCACACGCTGACTGAGCCAGAGTCGCATTCAAAGTGGAAAGAGGGGTCAGCCTACAAGACGATCAGAATGGAGGGTGAAGATGCAGAAGCATGTGGTCATTCTTCCATCACCAGCTTATATTCTCATATGTGAATGATTTAATATTCGTTTTAAGACTGGATGTAGTTTAAGAACACAAACTCAGTCTGGTTTTTTCCTTAACATACATTTCAAGATGCTTCTTAAGTTCTAGATTGTTAAAGCTTTCTCTTGAGTGAAATGAGGCACCGAGATAACCCAAAAGGCCCCAGTTGATGGAATACCCACCGAGGGCCATTCACTTTCGGGAATCGTAAGGAGGCTGTCATAAATGCAGCACATCACTTGAACAGTAACATGTTTCACAAATAATAAACTCTACTCAGAGGACTGCTACAAAAAGGTTACAACTTTCAGATGAGCTGCCCTGCCCTTTTCTCTGATGCAACTAACTGGGACCCACCTAATGGAAAGACAAGGCCATACAGAGCCCGCTGTTTTCAGAGCTAACCTGGAATCTCCCAGATCTCTCCAAATTTAGCTTCCTAGGAAACTTACATTTGATTAGACACCCTACAATTTCAAGTCCAATGAACAAAACTGACAGGGATTTGCCTTTTCTCTTGTCTACCTCAGAATTCTGGCTGGATGTCCATCGCATGGGTTCTTTATTCTCTCTTCTTGATATCTGATGTCTGTGTCCTCATGAGGCACAGGTGGTCCAACCAGAAAGCTGAAACCCAAATTAGGTTCAGACCATGCTTTATGCCTCTTCAGAAACTACAGGGACTTGGGTAAGAATGTCTGTTACAGGCTGAAAACCTCCCCCTGCTCAGTCATTCCCGGTCCCTGTGCCCTGAGTAAGCTATGACCATTATTAATGCCCACCTCAAAGTAGCACATACATCATTATTCCACACCCCAGGACAGCCACGAACATCTGAAAATGATGTACTAACTGTGCCCCACTGTACATCTATCTTGGAAAAACCTGTCACCAAAGTACAGGAAAAGTTAAAGTTAAAGAAAAGGAAAAGTTAAAGAACTGTGTTACTCATGGCTTCAGAGTACAGGAAGGAACTAAAGAATGGATTCTTCTTCCAGATTTCCAGATGGTGCAAAAAGTCCTGTTGTGAAGGGAGGGTGACATTACCTTCATAACCGTACCTTTTCTGCTGTAGCAAAGCTCCAGACTGTCTCAGTTTCAACTTCACAGTTAAGATGTTTCACAAGTCTCTGTTCTTGTTTAATTTTGTTTTTGTTGTTCTTGCTGAAGGATTTAAATCCTTTAGAAGGCCAACCTTTTTCTCCTTTCAAATCTTTCTCATTCTCCATCTAATCAATCCTACACATAGCTGCCTAATTCATCATCCTTCATTTTACTTCTTTGCTTGAAAAATAACTAAAGATAAAATAAAACCACAAACCTTCACATACAGAACACATTTCAGATTCTTTTATCTGGGCTTTAAGGTTCTCTAGAAATTGCTATAACTTCCCTTCTAATAACTTTCCTTCTGCCCTTTTACACCGACTCCCCACTCCACTCCTGACACACTGCTTCACGTGTTGTCTTCCAAACACACCATGTGCTCTTCTACCTTGGTGCCATTGCTGATGGCAATCTCGAGTCTGCAGTCATCTAAACCTCCACCTGAGAAAAGCCCACCAATCCCCAGGCTCAGTTTCAATGTCTCTTCTTTTATGAACCCTTCATAATCACCCCAGACATAAACTCTCCTCCTTTTCTGGATTTCTGAAGTAGTTTCCACATGGCTACATGAACTCTCTTCCCATCATGGGCTCTAGGGAGCCCTAGTTTCCTCCTAGGGACTTGACTCTTCCATTTCCTGGTTCATGATCTGAGCAAGTTACTTAATCTCTGTGAGCCTCAGTTTTCTCATCTATAAAACAGGTATTTTAAAAGGTACCCACCTTATAGAAAAAGACTAAATGTGTAAATATTATAAAAAGCACTTGGACTAATGCCTTACAACACAGTAACTGTCATGTGAGTATTTGCCAATATGAGTATTATTCGTGTATACCCCTCCACACATGCAAACACATAGTGTTTTGCCTATAGGCACTCTAAAAATATAGGTCAGACAAATATAAAACGAATCCAGGCAGCTTTTGAAGATGTGTTCTTGATTTTCTACAGTAATTCTTCTAATGAACTGACAAATTTGGGTAAGCTGATTTTTAAGTGGATGATGTCTAGTTAATGATTTTTTTGGCTAAAGATAAATAAAATTTTAAACTAAACTGAAAAAAGATCAATCTGTGAAGTTATCTGAGGTAAGGAATCTTATAAGACAGATATTCAAAGTCACGCAAGAGAACTTGGTGATACACAACCCTCAAATAGAGTTTGCATGATGTAGCAAAGAAGATAAAATGCCACCTTCCAGCTTTGAAGGCTATTGCATTTATTGAGCTTGGTGGTCTTATATGAAAGTCAATGTGTCAGAATCCAGGGATCCTAGATTGTATCGCTGACCTTATCAACGAGTCCATTTTGAGTGTAAAAAGATTCTCTTTGTTGCCTAAAATAAAACCATGGTGATTTTTTTTCCAGAATGTTTTTCTGGTTTGTAAAATAATATATATCAAACTGACACAAGGGTATAAAGTTAAATCACATTATTTTGTTTTTAATCAATTG
The DNA here is from genome assembly GCF_009873245.2 of Balaenoptera musculus. NCBI lineage: Eukaryota > Metazoa > Chordata > Mammalia > Artiodactyla > Balaenopteridae > Balaenoptera > Balaenoptera musculus. The sequence continues at coordinate 40,009,960 of NC_045790.1, read as the reverse complement.
CCTTTATGAAAAGTACATGAGGTCAGGACTACATAACCACTGAACACACGTTTTCTTCCAGCTGCTAAAGTAGAACTACAGTGCACTCTTCAGGCATTCCACCTCAGTATTTGGAGAAGCAATTAGCACAGATTACTATATCCTTTAGTTATGCATAATTGACGTGGAAGAATAAATTTTGAATCCAGAGTTTGGTGTTCAAGTCCTGCTGAATTTCTCACTGTCTTTCTGATCTCAACCACTCACTTCCCTCATCCACACCACAATGTACTGGCCACACAGAAGTACCTGCACTCCTCAGAAGGCACCTGCTCTTCCCCACCCCTCTATCTCTGCACAGGTACAACACCTGTTTCCCTCCTGTCATGTCAACTCCCACATATCCTTCAAGTTCCAGTTCAGATATCATGTTCTCTCCTTTCTAGAGTTTTTTGAGCGGGGTTAGCGATGACCATCTCTTGATAGTGCCATGATCCTATCTCTGTTTTCCTCTCACTACAAAGACTTATTTACATGTTCTTTTCTTGATTTAACTGTGAAGCCCCAGAGGACTGAGACATGGATCAATTCATCCCTCAGTCCATCGTGTCCAGTACAAAGTAGGTCTTTAATAAATACTATTTAGCGAGTTCATGGATAAACTTCTATCATTTTTTCTCAATGGAACTTTAAGCTCCCTGTGTATGTAAATCTCTTACAGATTCAATATATCTTACCTTTACATAAACCAAATCTGTTTTAATGTTCACTTAGAATGCCATGTCTGTTACAAATGTCCATTTATACTTTTGAGGATGCTTTCTTTTTTCATTCTAAATTCTCCCCAAAATTACTTGGGGGTTTTATGGACAAAGTAGCTGCTCAGAAACTTAACATTATGACCTGAAGTTTGACAACAAAGCAAGTTTTCTGAACTTCAGAACTGTCTTTTTAATCAATAATTCCTCCTGTCAAATAGCCATCTGATAATTAAAGCATATTCCCATATGCACCACCAACCATGGTACTGAAGTATTTTTTTCCTCATTCATGAACCCATTCACCAATCCATCTATCCATGGAGTCAACAATTGCTACATAAACCCTCAGAGTCTACCAGGCACTGAGCTCAGGGCTGGAGATCCAAAGATTAAAAAGGCAGAGGACTTGCCCTCACACAGCACACAGAAGAGAGGCTGGCCCATAACAAGTACCACAGCAAAAGATGACACAATGAGTTAAGTGCTCCTAGAGAAACATGCCAAGTACAATGGGTGAAACGCAGGAAAGCAGGGACTGGGAGAGTTTGTAAAGAAAGATTTGAAAGTACTTCATATGCCATACCTCTAAGGGTCTGAAGAAACCCTGGTGTCACCCCAGATCATCCTTTCCACTGACTTCAGCCAAGGAAAGGAACAGCATCCTAACTTTTCCACAGTCTCTCTCTCAGTTGTTCTCAATGATCGCTGGGAAGCACTTTATTTGAACACCCGAGAGCACTTCTCCTTCAGCCAGCCTGTGGGGTGATGGGAACATGGGAGCTGAGCCTATCGGTGCTTCTATCAAGCAGCTGAAAAAGTTGTAGCCCATGAGTCATGGCTCTTTTCATGTGTTTCCAAGTCTGTGGGAGGAAAGGCCTTTGGCCGGCAGCACTGGCAATCTAGCACCTATGCTGATCACTTGGGGAAAGAAAGACGCTAGAACCACCAAGAGAGCTATATCATCCTCCCACCTCCCTCAAGTGTGCATCTCCCCAATGCCATCACCAGGCCATGCCTCAAAATAGCGTGAGAGCCAAAACCCACATTTTCAAAAAAAAACAAAGGGACAAATAAATTAAGCTTCTGCCACCCACCTCCCTTCTGTGTGGCTAAGGAAAATCAAACGAAATAAAGAAGCAAATTAGCAGCTGGTACGTGAGCTTCAGATCACGAATATGTTTTGAAGGCTCTGCCAACCAGTTCTTCCTGAACTGGGTTTGTTCTTGTTGGGAAAATAATAATCAGTAATCATACTACTAATATTAATGCTTAACATCTATTGAAAGCTTACTGTGTACCAGACACTCTGCTTACAATTTACATGCATGCCTATTTAATTGATATAAACATGAAGTACTACTATAATCCAGACTTTGCATCTGAGGCATCTGAGGCTCAGAAGGGCCGAACCAATTTGCCAAAGTTCACAGGTGTAATAGATCGCTGAGCAGACCCTCTGCCCACTAATATCATAAACCTGTTGCTCTGAAGCAATATACTTTCCTTAAAATGAAGGAAAATATTAAGGTAGGATTGTTAGAAACATAGACATTGTTCCCTATCATAAAGTACTAAGCGACCTATACATTCATGTGATGTTTTTGCAATTCAACAACATAGTCCCCTTGACCTACAGTCATTCTCCCATGCTTTGTATTTGTAGGAGAGAACAACAAATACTTAGGACTTCTAAGATAATTAAGCACGGAGGGAAAACATTTTCCCTGTTGTTCCTAGTTTGCTTAGGCAATGTTTTACTCAAATTACTACCTCTACATACGCGCACTTACAAATGCCCTTTTTTTCCAAGAAATTAGTTTTAAATTATTTAGCAAAATTTAGAATTTCCCATAGTTTTTTATAAATTTACTTATTTTATTATTTTATTTTATTTATTTATTGTTTCTGGCTGCGTTGGGTCTTTGTTGCTGTGCGCGGGCTTTTCTCTGGTTGCGGAGAGTGGGGGCTACTCTTCGTAGTTGTGCGCGGGCTTCTCATTGTGGTGGCTTCTCTTGTTGTGGAGCACGGGCTCTAGGCACGTGGGCTTCAGTAGTTGTGGCACATGGGCTCAGTAGTTGTGGCTTGTGGGCTCTAGAGTGCAGGCTCAGTAGTTGTGGCTTAGTTGCTCGTGGCATGCGGGATCTTCCCGGACCAGGGATCGAACCCGTGTCCCCTACACTGGCAGGCATATTCTCAACCACTGCACCACCAGGGAAGCCCTAAAATTTCCCATATTTAAAGAGGAACAAATACTTTCAATGTCTGTAGTCTGCAGTCTAAAGGGCTCCCAAGTGAAGAAAAACATAGTTCTGTTAAGTATAAATAAGAAGTAAGAAATGGGTATTTTTCTTTTAACAATTATTACTCTTCCTCATAGACAACATAGACAACATAGAATAGTGTATTATAGAATAACCTCAAAATATTAACGACACCTGGAGGGAAAGTGATTTAAATAGCTTCTACCATTTTTATATTTTAATTGGAAATCTACCAAGAACCAGCCCTCTAAGGAGATAGCACAGGAGTCAGGCGGGCTAATAGATAGACCAAGGAAAAGCCTTCCCTTGGTCCTCTGAATGGCAAAGAAGAAAGTAAAATAGGGGTGCATTCATTCTGATGTCTTAAGTACTGGGGGGATTTAGAGAAGAGAGAATGGTCTCCAAGGAAGCCCCTGAAGCCTTCCTACTAAGGGTGCTCAAGCATCATCAGCGTAACCTGGGAGTTCGTTAGGCAAGAGAATAACAGGTCCTATATCTCCGGCCTTTTGAATTAGAATCTGCATTTTAACCTAATGCCCAAATGATTTCTCAGTACACTGATGTTTGAGAACCGCCACTGCAAACACCTCATCAGAGCCTACTCTAAGCACCTGCCAAGGGCAGCAAGGGCTAGTGTCAGCTCAAAACAATTACAATCAAGTATGAAATTCCCTGCATCCTTACTTTTCCTTCCCACCTCCCCCATGTCACCAAATGCTAAAGCATGTCCTACGAACTCTCTAGCTTACCTGTGCCTCCCATATTGCCCTGTTCTTTCTTCTCTTCAAACATGCTTAGCTTATTCCTGCTTTCCAGCATCTGTAGTTGCCAAATCTTCCATATTTTTAATGGCTTTCTCCTTCTCAGCAGTCAGGTTTCAACTTGAATGTCTTCTCCTAGGAGATGTCTCCCTGACAACTCTCTTCCACACTTTCCTGAATTTACTTTCTTGATTCAATTTACAGACACTGAAGACATTTTATTTATTTGTATACTTTCTGTACAAGAACAAGGACAGCCTTTGACAACTGCCTCTCTTCCTTTTTATTCTCTTTCTCCTTTTTATTCCTATGTCCCCTGCTGCTGAACCTTGGCTAACCAACAAATGGCAAAGTTTATAAAAACAGGTTTCAAAAGAAATGTTCTGACAGTTTTTTGGGTGATATTACAACAGTGACCCTGAGCAAGAGGCCCAAGGACCAAAACAACATCCAGCCATTCCAACAACAAGAGTTACAGCAACTGAAGATGAAAAGTGATACCTGAGTCAGACCATAAGGACAGGTACCCTGTCCTCTTCTCATCCCATAAAACCCCAACCCTGCTTCGACTAGGAGAGTTACCTGGTCTTCAGGTGCTGCCTGAGCACATCAGTTGAATAAAGCCTTTAACCTCTCTTTGAGTCGCTTAAATTAGTTCTTTTGACATTTTAGTATATGCCTTCTCCCATTAGAATTATGGCCCTTCTCATTAGGATTGATCTTCCCAGTTCTCTACCATCACTAGAACTTCGGATAATGCCTCTCACATGGTAGTGGCTCAATACATATTTGTGGGCTGACTTTTATTTTAGAAGGGAAACCAACTTGTTCTGAACTCCCAATATAATTGGTTTTTGCCTGTCACGTGACCTGATCATGTGTCCTCTTGCTCTTTGACCTCCTTCCTTGGAAAAGACCATTTATTTCATACCCACTAGTTATCTTGCTCTTGAATGAAGCCTTAGTAAGTGAGGTTCTTCATGATCCTATTTGCACTGGCTTTTATGGCCTTAATTACCACCTAATCCTGCCAGTGGAAAAAGAAAAGTGGTCCTTTTGTATAGACAAATGGAACTGGGATAAAATTTACCACATTTGAAAAAGAGAAGCCACAAAAACTCTCTGGAATCTTTCATGCAAGAAAAAAGATCACTTAGTATACTGGTAACTAAACTACTAGTAGTGAGCACTATTCCACAAGCTCCCAAATACCTCAGAACCCAGGGAATTCAGTGAAGCACTACACAAAAATTTCCAAGCTACCCATAAAAAGGAGGACCTCAGCTTGAGTTCTGCCATATTGCGCCCATTTTGCTTTGCTGTCTACTATTTCATCTAATTAACTCCTTCTCTATAAGAGGAGGTCGGGGCTGTTATTATGACTTTGGGTAACCTAGGGCCCCGTTAGGTCCAGGAAGGGGAGGAAAAACACATACCAACACTAGGACTTAATCCCTTAGCGGAAGCTGCACCTAAGTGAGTGGTTCCTGGCATCCCTATTTAAGGAGTAAGCCTGACAGAAAACTGTGTTCTTCTGACACAATAATAGTTGGACTTATAAACCCGGACACCAGGGCTAGAACTAATTTCCTTAGCAAATGTACAGGCATAGCTATCATCCCCCTACATAGAGAGCAATGGACAAGAGGAACTCCACTTTCCTCCGGATACTAAGCCCCATATGATGGCAAACAGACTGGGCAGGGGCCAGATCTGAGGTATGGAGAACAGTTAAGAGTCCATTACATCAATCCAGGAGCAGAGAAGATGGGGAGAACTGGATATATCTGAGAGCTAAAATGGAATTACAATTAATATTTACTGCAAATGATGGAATACATGAACATATTTGTAGAATTCATGTTACAATATTACCTCAGTGACACAAGTATAAAAAATTAGTTCTAACCATAAATATTAAAATAATGTTTCCTGGGGACATTTATTTTTAATCATTCCTCTATTCCATCACTGTATCTTATCAAACCTCTATTGTGTTATTTCAAAGCCCATTTCTGAAAGGACATTTAAAAGAGTAACTAAGGTTCCATTTATGAGGATTTTTTTTTTTCTTCTGGAAATCTGAAAATGCATGACTAATGTTTGGGTTAAACTGACATCAAGGAGTATATGATAGCACATTCTAATTTTTTTCACTGAGTTCATAAATAATTTGGAAAATTTCCCCAATTTTCAATTAGGAGAAAGCCACATCATGCATAATGCTATCTGAACTGTGTAACTTGAAGATTTTCTTTCATTTCTCTTTTAAAGTTGGATTTATCTACCAATTATTTCAACCCTCCAAAACAAATTCACACACATTTTTTTTTAAAACATCTTTATTGGAGTATAATTGCTTTACAATGGTGTGTTAGTTTCTGCTTTATAACAAAGTGAATCAGCTATACATATACATATATCCCCATATCTCCTCCTTCTTGCATCTCCCTCCCACCCTCCCTATCCCACCCCTCTAGGTAGTCACAAAGCACCGAGCTGATCTCCCTGTGCTATGCGGTGGCTTCCCACTAACCATCTATTTTACATTTGGTAGTGTATATATGTCCATGCCACTCTCTCACTTCGTCCCAGCTTACCCTTCCCCCTCTCCGTGTCCTCAAGTCCATTCTCTACATCTGAGTCTTTATTCCTGTCCTGCCCCTAGGTTCATCAGAACCATTTTTTTTTTTTTTTTTAGATTCCATATATATGTAAATTCACACACACTTTTATTAGAATGTGATTTCTTTGTGGGCGATTCTTGCTAAGTCAAACTGATTCGGTAAGATGAAGCGTCGTTAAATACGCTTTACATAAAGCAGCCAGAAGGGGCAGCAAAGAAGCTTGCTTCTTCATAGGCGCCCCTTTAACAACGTCCAACACGGGAGGGTGCTTCCGTCTGCCAACCAAGCTCAGGAACAAGATTTCCCAGTTACTACTCTTACCTTTCCTTAGTAGCTTACGCCCTTGGCACTTCTCCACTGTCTTCACAGCAACTTTAACAGGGTCCTTGAAACGAATTAAGTTAGGTGCTCACAGGTATTTAGACTAGACAGAAGGTTCCTCCTCTTCAGTAGTAGTGAAAGCCTTTATTGATTTCCTGTCAGGTGGGTGTCTTCATCTCTAAGCCCCAAGTCACATCTATTCCCAGTCCAGAAGGCTGGTCTTATCTCTTCTGAAGTCCATTTTCTAAGTAAACCAAGTCAAGCCTAATCACTTCACCCTCGTGGTGGAGTCTTTAATTCCAGTCTCATCTATCATCAACACTTCCTTTGCCTGCCTCATTCTCCTTTATAAAACCCATTTCCTTTCTCCCTTCTTATCTCCTTTAACGCTTAAAGTCCTAGGTCACTGAAGGCACAAGAATGTGTCTTTTGTTAAAGTACCAGGCACATCATCTCCCATAGCATTAACACACCAAGGTGAACCACTCAAGTATACATGATGTAGGCAGATTCATCAAAAGGCACCAAAATAAGAAAAAAATGGAAAATTCCAGGCTGGAGTCTTCAAAAAATATACAGGTAAACTGAACATCATTAAAAAGAACTGATTTCAAGAAGTGAGAGATCACCATTAATGTTTTTTCTATCTTTATGTAATACGCAATCACCATTATTTTATCCAAGGAAATAGAACAGAGTGGGGAAAATGCAAGGCCAACCTAACCCCATTGAGATTAGGTTGTTGAGTAAAGCAAAATTAGAAAAGGTGAAGTGTAGTGGTTTGTGAACCACACACATCTGTTCTCAAATCCCAGCTCAGTTGTTACTGTGTCGCATTGGGCAAGTTACTTAAACTCTCTGAGCCTCAATTTTGATTTAAAGAAAATAAACACAATAATACTTTTTCATAGAGCTTTTTAAAATTAAAAATAAAATGTCCAAAGTGCTTACTGCATGGCTATCGGTCATGGGAATATTCCTATCTGAAAAATTCTGAAATCTTCACATCAGGAGCTTGCTCTTTTTAGATTTTTGAGATGATACAACTCCAGGTTTCTTGAATTTTGGCCCCAATATCCAGTTCTAACTCAGTTGCTCACTATCCTCTCTAATGTACACAGAGCTACAGTCAGTCACAGTGCTATGTTCGTGGTCTCCCATGAACCAGAGATCACAGATATTTCTTCTTGGTCTTTGCTCACCTTCATCTTTCAGTACTGCCTCTCCCCATTACCTTCCTCTCTCTTTATAGATCTAGATCCAGTTCTTCCTGCTGCATGAAGATTTCCTAGATTGCACTGCAGTTCAGTTAACTCACTTTCCTGTAAATACCTGGTATGCATGTAACCTGTCACTTGCTAATACCCGATGTTGAGTCTTGCTTCAGGTATTCTGAGGTTATCACTAAAGGGAGTCAACATGGATTCAAAACTATGTCTAGCCACTATTATACTTTTCTGTTCCTCCTTCCCTCTTTGCTGATAACACTGAGAGTTCAGTTAACCATGGCTACCTCCACTGGGTAGTGATGCCCCTGCATGACACCTGTGATGCTTCCAGATACTCCTTGTCTGGGTATCATATTATCCAGTGATTAACTGCACCTCCAGTTCCCACACTGGACAATATTCCCAAGGCAGAATCGAAGACAAGGCCTCCATCTTTTTTTCTTATCCTCTATTAAAGGCTAAAAGCTTTTGCCCAATATCTTATAAGACTGATATCTCACGAATATTAATATCTTACACAGTCATTTCAGTTCTATGTCACAGTTCTTTGTTTCTCCCAAAAATTCTCATATGAGTCAGTGGTGAAAGGAAATGCTATGCTTAGAGATTCATTCAAGCCACTCATCACGTCACTCCTCCCCTCTGATGACTAAGACTTACTTATCGGGTTAGATTTTTCTATTGATTCTCTTGGTTTAGACTGTATCCTCCCAGGGGGCCCCTCAATCCTTCAAGCCAACCAACTCTGGCCGCAGCCCCCAAAGAACCTCATATTTTCCCAGATATGAATCTCCTGAATGGACCTAACTTAGCATAATCTTAAAACACACTATATTCATATCATTTATGGTATTCATTTTACTTTTAATCATTACCCCTTCATTTTGTAATTTAATATTTTATGTGGTTTTGTCTTGTCTCTGCATCTAGACTGTAAGTTTTTTCAGGACAGTGAAGGTGGTATAACAAGCCCTTAGAAGCAAAGCACTGTGTCATGACATAATAAATATTAATATGTATCTTCTTTGTGATTTTTTTGAGGGAATATTAAATGGAGTGATGAACAGAGTTTCAAAGCTATTTCAAGATGTGGATGAAAGTCAAAGAACAGACATCTGAAGGTGATGCAGGAAGCTCTCATTAATTAATTCAGCATTTATTGAGGAGCTACTAAATGTTCAGCACTTCATCAGGCTCTGGACTACAATGTAAATGAGGTACGCCAGCAACTACAAGGAGCCCTCAGTCTAACAAAGGAGTTAAATATGTTCAAAAGTACAATTTATTGCCTTAGTGACTATAACAAATATAAATTTAGGGTAATATGAGAATACAAACATGCAAAGAAGCCCCAAAATATTAGAAGTTTGTGAAATTTGATTCTTACAAATAAACACTTGGAAGTACTGATGAAATTATTAGATCACCTGATGTATGATTACCTATGTGTGATTTCCCTTTCCAGTTTAGTTCCGTTAAAGACAACCCCCCTTTTCTCTTCTTCTGGGCAGAGGGTTCAGAGTAGAGGTAAACATTAGGAAGTTGTTTAGATATCAGAGAGCACTGAATGGTTGGTAATGCTTTGGGGGCAGGTCCTTACGTACCTGGCAGTAAATATGCATGGCGCTCTTGCCCATTTCACAAAGAATGAAAGAACTGGGTCATTCTCCCTCACAAGTTGTGAGTAGGTAAATGCAATGTGCCAGGCCAGTGCCCCGTTTTCTGTAGTGACTTTTCTATCAAACAACCACAAAATATGTTTCTCTAAAAGCCATACAGCCAGTGCCTGATTCTTCTCAGGATAGACCTTGAATTGACTCAGATTAGAATATTAAAACCCAGTGATTATTTTATGTACAATAACCCTAGCACTTATTTCCTTGTTTTCATTAATAACGGTAACAGATACAATATAAGATTTATCATAATTGTTTGCAGTAGTCCTTTTTTATTTATTTAGTTATTTATTTTTATTTTATTTCTTTTTGGCTGCACTGAGTTTTCTTTGCTGCTCGAGGGCTTTCTCTAGTTGCAGCAAGCGGGGGCTACTCTTAGCTGTGGTGCACGGGCTTCTCATTGCTGTGGCTTCTCTTGCTGCGGAGCATGGGCTCTAGGCGCGCAGACTTCAGTAGCTGCGGCCTGCGGGCTCCAGAGCACGGGCTCAGTAGTTGTGGCTCACGGGCCCAGTTGCTCCGCGGCATGTGGGATCTTCCCGTACCAGGGCTCGAACCCGGGCCCCCTGCATTGGCAGGCGGATTCTTAACCACTGAACCACCAGGGAAGCCCTGCAGTAGTCCTTTTGAAGAATTTCATTCATATACAAAAATATCTGATCTGACCAGCAACCTCTGAAGAGTAGCTGCTTAAATTTACTTTCAGACATGGGGTGAGTTACTGAAAAAGATGGTAAGTTGAATGTGGATGCATGGGCATAACAGGGTGAAATTTACAAACACCTAAAGGACACTATGAATGCCACTTCTTGCCAGTAAGAAGATCATTTTATTTAAAAAAAATAATAGGGCTTCCCTGGTGGCGCAGTGGTTGAGAGTCTGCCTGCCAATGCAGGGGACACGGGTTCGAGCCCTGGTCTGGGAAGATCCCACATGCCGCGGAGCAACTGGGCCCGTGAGCCACAACTACTGAGCCTGCACGTCTGGAGCCTGTGCTCCGCAACAAGAGAGGCCGCGACGGTGAGAGGCCCGCGCACCGCGATGAGGAGTGGCCCCCGCTTGCCGCAACTGGAGAAAGCCCTCGCACAGAAACGAAGACCCAACACAGCCAAAAATAAATAAATTAAAAAAAAAATCCTTCCCTCTACTTAAAAAAAAAAAAATAATAGAATATATAACTTAAAAATACTGGAACGGAATTTTACTCTAATGTTTGAAATATAATATTCAAATCTGAATTTGCAGTTTGATTTCTATAGTAAGCAAGAGAGTGCATATCTTTTTCTTTTAACCATTAAAAGCCTCTATTGACTATTAAAACATTTTCACTGTGATTAAAATGTCATATGCTTATTATTTTATCAGTTCATTAATTCACTCATTCATAAATACACTATACACATTAAGGGACTATTAGGTACCAGGTTGTTTTTTTGTTTTTTTTTAATGAGTGAAGATTACTACAATAGAAAAGAACCAGTGCCCATGCTAAGATGTATATATTCTGGTGGGGAATGGAAAAAAAGTTGTGGATAGCCCCTAATACAGGGGAAGTAACATCAAAAAGACACTCTCTTACTAATTGAATCACACTATCTGAGGGCAGATCTGGCAGATATGCACATTCACTTCTATAGATCTGCATTACTTGATTTTGATTTGTGACAGACTTCTTTTTAGACTTAAATTGTAAATGCCTTCCTGGTCTATTCAAACCAGTTACTGGGTTTCTGCATGTGAAAAATGCATGCTTGAACCTGTAACTGTTTCCAAGCAGGAAACAAATGCCTTGTGGAAAAGGCAAGCTGAATTTGCTGTTGATCTTTAAAACCCAAACATTTGGGGGAACTTCAATGTCCAGTCACAGAGTTCCTTTTAAAGCATGCCCTTGATTAAATCTCAGAAAGAAAGCCAGATACAGAGGCCAGACACAGATTCACCTGGGTGAAATATGATTAGACTTGGCAACTAGAATGGTACTTAATGCAATTACTGTATGATTAATTAGAGACCGTAGTTTGAAACAGTCAAGTTATTTCCAAGATATGAATCTTTTAGTAGTAAATGCATCATATTGATGAGAATGAGTTATGGGACATATCTCACAAGGGTGAGACACTTATAACTCACAGGTGAATGATGTACAGAATTTAGGACAAATGAGATCAAACTGTAATGTACCATCCCTTTCAGGACAGGACATTTTGGAAGGTCTCCAAATCATGTATTTCAGAAGGTTCTGGCTTGATTAAGAATTTTATCTGATGAAAGATCAGATGGAGAAAGCACTACCTTTTCTTCTGGTAAAGGGTGTTTTCATTCTGCCAAAAGCTCATGCCAGGAAACAAACATTTTTCAAATAAAAATTATTATAAGTTAGCTTAGTTAGACATTGTATTATAATAAGTGTATTTCCTTGGCTTACATCAGATCAGATTTGATAATCAGATTTGCATCAGCTATGTCCAGGAGATGCTCAGGAATAGAGTAGGAGACTTTCTATTAGGTACAGATTTGAGAATTAAAGAAGTTGGGATTTGGGACTGGGAAATTCTTCGATGCCTCTTCCAGTGCTTCACATTTGCCAGCCACCAACTATAAAAACCTACATGCAATGCATTTACTTTTGCATAGCCATAACAACATGCGTCATTTTCAATTTTTAAAATCTAACTCCTAGTAACTAAAAGAATGTATGCACTTATTTGTACCTCAATTATTGCATATGGATTTTTTGTAATTCTTGTGATTCTATTTATTATATTTTCTTACTTGCATTACAGGAGTAGGTAAATTATGTGGCAGGGAAGAAAAATGTTGAAATCCAAGACCTTAGGTACACTTTACTTAAGTCATGAAATGATGGGAACAAACGGGTTCATAGGTGTATCTAACATTGTGAAGGGTTAGTTTTTAATTTTCTTTAAGACTTTTTAGATTAGAGGTCTAGACAGAGATGGCATACATGTAATACTGATTATGGTTTAATCCAAGTAGGATATATAGGGGGAAATTTACTGAGCTTCAGAGCCTAGCTGAATTCCAGTAAAGTAGAATCATGAAAAAGTATTTAAACTCTTAAAACTTTTCTATCAGAATTAGTTTTCAATCTACTTTGAATTGCTCATATAAATACCATCACTTTTATGAAATCACATTTTTGAGTCATATTTCAATACCATCTGCAATATTTCCAGTGCTGGAGATAGAAGTTTTATTTTCAATCCTGATAATTTACATCATATTTGCCAGCCCACATCATTTTTACTAGACATTCTATATCTCGCTGTTCTTTTTAACCATCCCATAATGGCATTTCAGCTAAGTAAAGGCAAACAGGAGAGTAGGGTTTGATTTCCAGTCTTCAAAACTGAAAAAGAATTATGTGATTTAGTCTTGATATAATTGATAAGAAAAGGCATACCTACATGTCAGCTCTGGGAGACGATAACATTGTGAGAAAACAAAAATGAATAAGAAATGGTCTCTGCCTAAGAGTACTTACATTCTAGGGAGAGAAACAGATGTGGTAGAAATATGTTCGAGGGGTCAAGATATACACGATAGGAGACGAAGCATACTGTGCAACAGCCGTGAGGCCAAATAAGGTGCATGCCTAGGAGGTGTGAGTCTCGAGAGACGAGAAGTTTGATCGCGAGAACTCCCTATGATACAATAAACAGTATGGGAATATCATGTTCATATTTGCTTTTGCTTTTAGTAAGAGAATTACTACTCTTTCTTTGAGGCTCAGCTCCGGTTCACCTCCTTCATGAAGCTTCCGTGAGGCTTCAGGCCCACCATGACTTTCTTCCTCTGAATCTCTGTAATTATTGTCATCTACCCAAGTTCCTGCCTGACAGAGTACGGCCTTTTTCCTTTTCTGATAATATTGCATATCTGCTCTGCTTGTCACTGGCATCATAAACTCCTTGAAGATAAAGCTAACGTTTAAGAGTAGAAATTTACAATATTGCATGAGTTTCAGGTATATAGCAAAGTGATTCAGTTATATATATGTATATTTTTGGATTACTTTCCATTATAGGTTATTATAAGATATTGAAGGAAGTCTAGGCCATGAGCCACTAAGCTATGAAATAAGAAAAAAGGGGTAGAGATCGTCTTTAATGTATGTGGAGGTGAAAGCAGACTGAAATCGAGACTGTTGCACAGGGCCCAGTGACCCTGCACAAAAAGACCCTCAGCAAAAATCTCCTGCTGATGGTGATAATAATAGAGCCTGACAATAACTGGCTTTGGCTTCATAATTAGGCTGCATTTTGAATGTGTAAAATGTAGCCTGTGCATGGAATTCTATCTACTACCAAGAGTGTGAAAGTGAGGTTACCCTCGAAAAAGTAATTTCCCAGTAAAAGGAACTCTATCTATACAAGCTGCCTTAAAATTACAACGTCTCTCTTGTCAAAAGCAGGGAGAGGGAGAACAGCGTCTTGGCTTTGCTTCAACGAATAAAAAAGATAATGATAACCTCAATGATGGTAGTAACATATCTAGAGAAGGGATATGTTACTGGCCAAAATGGTCTGTTCTGATTGAAATGCAGGGAAGCCCAAAGAAAGAAAGGTTAGCATGTTCATGGGTTGGGGAGGACAGAGGGGAGAGGGGAGAGTATGTGTGTATCAGGTGAGAGAAGAGGAGGAAGCAAAAGAAAGAGCAAGAGGAAGGGGAAAAAGAAGAAGGAAGAGGAGGAGGAGGAAAAGAGGAGGAGAATAGAGGGAAAAAAATGAGAATTTATCTGACCAAGGTCTATGTTCTTAGCACCAGAGTTGTAATCTGTGGGAAAAGATGGCTCAAAACCATTCACTTTCCTCTGATTAGCAACAGTCCTCCATTCAGGAAAAAAGTGGCCCATGTGGTAGGTAAACCTAAACTCTTTCTTTTTGAGCCAGACCTTATCACAAATTAACACGCCTGCAAAATGTATTTGGCTGCAAAACCCTTTGTACATGCAACATGTATCTCCAGACCAGTGTTCCATAGAACACACGTTAGAAGACAATCTGTTTAAATTACTCTGTTAGTTTAATGTGTTTATATGCTCTCTGTTAGGGGAAAGAAAATTCTATATAGATAAAAAAACAAAGTAGTATTCAAATGATTTTTAATTTGGCCATTTATGTAAATGTTCAATAAATTATAGGTATATGAATTTATATACAACATTTATGCCGAGAATTATATATGAAGTGTGTACATACGTTTACTTCTCTTTGTTGGAAAGGGGAAACCAGTTTGTTATTGACATTATCATCAGCAAACATTTGTTCAGAAGCAGGGCCTATCATAACACTAGTAGTAATGGGCCCTCTGTAAAAAGAAACACTATGGGTTGTACCTCTCAAGCCTGTTTCAAATCCATGGAAAAGCAAAACACACACATGTGCAACAAGAAGGAAATTACACAATATTATAGAAATTTATTATATAATAGAGGAAATTTGCACCTATATATAAAGGCATAGGGATTGGATTGTTAGTTTTAAGAACTGAAAAAGAGGATAATAATAGAACGGAAAACTCAACAGGTTTTATAAAGAGGAGATCTTGGGAGAAAAACTCACCCTGACACATATTAGCAGTGTGAGCCTGGGAAAATTATTAACCTTTCTAAGTCTTCTTCTTCATCTTGAATATGTATATAATTACGTCTACACTAAAGGGCTACTAATATAAATGACCTGTATTGATCCAAAAATTCAATTTAGGGTGGTTGTCGTTATTATTTTATTGCTATTGTCACTGTTGGATTCAATAGAAAGAGACATGATAGAATCAGGTCTTGGTTATCCTTCCTTTCACATTGCTGCAGAAGAGACTTTGTAAAGATTATCTCCAGCAGTATCTTAATTTCATGCTAAATCTTATCCTTAGAAGGAATAAATCCCTTCTAATGAAATGTTCCCTTTGCTCACTCAGGGATTTCCTACTGCTTAGTCCAAACCCTCTTGCACACATTTTGTCAAGCTGTTAACCCCTGGCATGATGTTGCTCGACTTGCTGGTTACCTCCACAGTCCATCACTTCAATGCTACTTCTGTCACCACAGTGCATCCCCAAATTCCTTTCCTTTCCACCATGGGATTCCTCTGCCCCTCACTGAGGGCAACCATGAGCTGCTGAGAGAAAATGAGCCGCTCTCCAGTCCTGGCTTGTTGCCGACACCCACAGTCCAATCCTAAAAGGCCCTTCTGCCAAAGCCTGGAATCCCTTAATTTGCCCTTGGTTGATTCATTTTTCACCTCCCACTGCAGTTTTCTAGTCTATACTGTCTTCCCTCACACCTCAGCTGATGATCTGGATTCTGCCTTTTCCTGAGAAGACTGGAGCCACTCAAAACCAATAGTCTACAAAGCACTGACCAGAAATTCATGGAATTGTCTTGGATTTATCCCCATTCATCTCCTAGTAGGGTCGTAAGATTAATCATGACAGTTAGTTTTTAAAGTATTATTTTACTATGTTAAGTGTAGTGCTAATTCTAAATTTTCATTTCAAAATTAGTGTCAGTCTTTCTTATAAAATACATGTAACAAAAAGAAAAGGTTAAAGGCATAATTATATATCCTGCTTGATTAATGTCAGGGACCTCTAATGACAGTCTTTATGCATGTATTATATATTAAAGTAGTATTTCCAAATTAGAGAATCATGTCAACAGATCAGGATGATTTGTTTGCTGCTGTAAGAGACAGTGGTCCTTTCATAACCACGTATAAGCATCTGTGGATTCAACCAGTGGTAGATGGCATTCCACTGTACTATGCCATTTTTTTATAAAGGACCTTTAGCATCCATGGATTCTGTTATCCAGTGGCAAGGGGTTGGGGGCAGGCGGTGTCCTGGTTTTCAATGTGTTTTATTGATTCTAAAGATTATAATTTGGTATGGAAAATCATTCTGGTGATCTTTGGTTATAAAGAAAATGATTGTAATATGACATGTAACATGATTGTAACATGTAACATCATTGTAATATGACATGTATCATGACTGTAACATGTAACATATTACAATCATGTAACATGATTGTAATATGACCAATAACAGATTGATAAACAGGGCATTATCTCAAAGTCACAACACTAACCATAACTCATTGACCTGTCATCATTCTAAGAAAGACCTTGCTGCTATAATTTGACTAGACCAAGATCTCTTCAAATAACCTGAAGGAGAGAAATGCTTATATAAATAAATAATAATAATAACTACCACCACCACAACTCATACTTATTGAGTGCTTATGAGGTGTCAGATGTTCTGCTAAGCACTTTACAACTCATTTACTTCTAGGAACACCGGTAAAATATTCTGACATTTGGCTGAAACAAATGGATTTCTAGATAGAACTGCCACACATATAGATTGTAAATAATAGTAATAATAATAATTAGAGCAATAATAAAAATAATAATCAATAATAATTAGAGCAGTAGCATATTTATAATGTGTCAGATTTCTGAGTGTTTTATAGCTATGATCTCATTTAATCCTCACAATTGCACCATGGGACCCCTACTAATATCTTCATGTTTCCTATTGGGAATCAAAGCTCTGGAATGATAAATAACTTGCCCAGGATCACATAACTGGTAAGTGTCAGAGTTGGGATTCAAACCTAGCTCTTAATTAAAGCCAGTACCTATAAATGTGACAGTATATTTACAACCACATTTTGTGATAACCTGCCTCCCCCAAATAGAAGAGGGTAGTTTGCTAGCATGGCAGTATTCCAGTGACTTCTACCCAGAGAAGTCCATACCCAACAGCACGGAAAGAGCCAAAACCTTACTTCTTTCTCCCAAGCACTTGAGATCCATAAAAATAAAAATTCAAAATCTGTGATAGTTTGTGAAAGAGAACTATACTTCATTTATAAAGGCAATGAGACATTTAATAAATGTTATGCCTTTTTTTTTCTTGTTCCTTAATGTCAGATTAAATTCTCCATACCCGTAGACCTTTGGTACTATTATATGTCATTATGTGATTTAAAAATATTTGTTACTAAATAACAGCAGTGTTGAAAACCATAAGAGGATAAGATACCCTTGATCTAACAATGGAAAGGATGAATCAAATACCAGTGGCCCCACTAACAAGAGATATATTTCCAACCGTTAAAAACTCAGAAGTTACAATTTTGATCTGAAGCACAAATGTTGATATTCATTCATTCACCCATCAGATATGTTTATTGAATTAGTATGTGGTTCTAGAATTAAGATCCTAGAGAAGAAAGACAAAGACCCTGGTATCAAGAATATTACATTTTAGTGAATCATATCTTCATTACCTCAAGTATGCATATTTAGAAAGAAATTCTTCAGTTTTTCCCAGACTATAAGAGCACTTCTCTGAAAAACAGATGACTCAATCATACAAAATGTACTGAATCTGGTGTACTAATGGGGAGCCATACGACAATGGTAATGTTCAATAAGATAATTGGCGTTAAAGTGATGCTGTGAGTTAGGAGTTTCCTGCAGCGGAGGTGTTAATGCACCCCGGCTCATTAAAGGGTTGTGTCAGAGAAGGCTGGGTTGAAGTTCATTTTCATTCATTTTGTGTCTTCTTCAGGCTCCCTTTCCCAGTTATTTTCCATAGCTTTAAAGTGTTCCCTATTATTCTGACCAAATGTGCACTGTGATGGAAAGGACGTGATACTTTCAGCAGAATTACTTAATTAGGTTTAAGTAAGCAGTCTGTGCCAAGTAGGGTAGGTTTGCTGTCTAGCCATAAAAATGTGCCTGCCATGCATGCTGCGTTCCCAAGGAGTGAAACATAGTGATTGATGTGATGATAAAACGATGAAGGGAAGCATAAAGCCTGAGAGATAAAAGTCTCAAAAGGGAAATAAAGTAGGGTAGCAGCTGCCCCCATCTTAATTGAAGCATAAATTTCAGGAACAGGATCTGAGGCTTAATTTCAAGCGCATATTGGCAGAGAGTTTAGCGCGCGCGCACGCGCGCGTGTGTGTGTGTGTGTGTGTGTGTGTGTGTGTACCCTTGTGTGTGATGAAAACCACGTAAGTTAAATTCTATTCATCCTTTGTATGAAGAGTTTTCAAACCATTTCTAAAACAGGAAAAAGTTGCAAATATAGAGGTTTATGGATTGTCACTGAGAGGCATTCATTTCAGCATTGAACACAGATCAACAGAATCAATGAAGGGCAGGCACTGTTCTAGGCACTGGTGATACAATAGACTCTGAACCACACATTTCTGCACTCATGGAGCTCAGTGTTTTTAGTTTATCTTTTCTCCCTGCGCATACCTTCCCTGCCTGCTCCTCCACTCTATGCCAGAATCATTTTCTTATAGATTAGATTACATCACTTTCATATTTATAACCATGATAGTTGTGCATGAAAAACATGACAGTCCAGCCCCGACCTGTATGCCCCACCTCTTTTTGCATTCCTCCCTACACTCCAGTATCCAGGTTTCCATTCTCAAGCATAACATTTATTTTTACACCACGGTGACTTTGCCATATTGTGCCCTGAGCCTACAATGCCTTCACACCCATTTCCTATCAATTATAATTCTCCCCACATTTTAGCTGTGCAGCTGAAATGCCTCTTAAGCCTTAAAGACCTTTTAATACTCCTATCGCTTTTAACAATCCTTCATTCAGGTTTCTAGAGAATTTTGTTTGAAACACATCATTAAACTTTTTAGTTCATTTTGCCTGGAGTGAGCTGTTTAGTGTCTGTTTTACTTTGGGAGTGTGAACTATTTGAGGACAGGGCAGGGAGGATTGCTAATTTGTTTCTGGCCACATACTGCTTTACATGTGGTTGATATTCAAAAATTGTTTGGGGAGCAAGTAAACATGTAGCCAAAAGTATTTAAGATTCATATGAGTCTTTTCATGATGGAAACAGCTACCTCACTAAGTTCTCAAAATTTTATTTTCAGAAGACCTCAGAATAAGAATAGTGGCATAGTAAGCTGGGACGAAGTGAGAGAGTAGCATTAGCTAGTGCGAAGCAGCTGCATAGCACAGGGAGATCAGCTCGGTGCTTTGTGACCACCTAGAGGGGTAGGATAGGGAGGGTGGGAGGGAGACGCAAGAGGGAGGAGATATGGGGATATATGTATACATATAGCTGATTCACTTTGTTATACAGCAGAAACTAACACAACGTTGTAAAGCAATTATACTCCAATAACGATGTTTAAAAAAAAAAAAAAAACAGAAGAGTGGCACAGGTGAAAATGCTCACACTCTCTGCAGAGAGTAAAGGACACATTGGGTACACAGGTGCAACTTAAATGTTTTTCATTAACCACCTTGGAGACTGCAAATCCCATTACAGGGGGCATGCGATTATCAGAAGTGCTTTGAAAAATCTCACCTTTTATATCCTGTCTTTATAGCTTAATATTGCTTCTATGTACAAGCATACAGTAATGTTATCTTGAGCTAGGCAAACTTTTACTTTAAAAATGCTTTAAGAAAGAAAAATTGCTTTTAGGCTAAGAAGCAGTGCAAATTTTTATGATTTTGTTACAGATTTCTGAGAACAGAATTCAGAAGTCTTGACGTTCTTTTAACTTTATGGAGAAGCTGACATGCATCACCATAAAAATGCAGCTGCCATTCTTACAACCGAGAACAAAAGTGAATTTCAAACTAATATAAGTATAAAACTATAATGTATACATTTTCTGTTCATTTTAAAAGAGTCAGCCTTTAACTGGGAAAATATATGAATTCGCTGTCAAATCTTTTATGTCCAGAGGGCCCTTCTAAAGTGTATGTTTTTATATAGAACTGTGGAATTTACTATCTCTGTACACCCTAAGCAACAGGATTCACTTTAAAAGACTCTGTGAAGAGAAGTTATGTTTCTTTACGATCCTTGGATCAAAAGTATTGTTGTATACTTTTTTCTACATTGATGACATACAGTCCAAAAAGATAAAGTATTCCAAAGAAAAAAAACACATCTTACAAATGGAGAAGAGCTTTTCCTTTGTGACAAGATAAATAATTGCTAATAATTACATTAACACATGATTATTTACCTTAAAATAAATATAATTTTATCTCTCCCCTTTTTGTCTTTCTTCTTCTTTCTAAGTCTGATGTTTTAACATGCAACCCGATTTTGGTGAAAATATTGAAATAAACAGTCAGGATGAAATTTATTTTGGACCCAGAGATTAAGACTTAAAAGCTTAAGAATATGGAAGTCTGTCATGAAGCGTTCTTGCTATAATTATTTTTTAGATACCAATGCAATGAAGCATGGAACTAGGTTGAGCTTTATCCCACAAATGCATCCTGCATGTTGATGTCTCTTTTATTTATAGACTTGCAGAGCTCTTCCAAATATGGGTAACCCAACTTGCCACAAAACAGGACAAACAATTATCCACTAACTCAGTTCATTAAATAAGGATTTCTGCCATGAGTTTGGTGATCTATACTATCTCTAACAAATTCAAAATTCATGACTAATTTGAGTTTCATACTCTCAGGATATCATCTTATAGACAAATAAGTTATTAGGGGATTGGGAACGGATATTTATTAAACTTTATAAAATCAATTATTTTCAAGTATTTTCAAAGTTCTCATTTATAACCAAATAATTATCTTAGGCTATAATTTACTGAGTTCCATTTTCTTTATTTTCAGAAATAAAAGAGCTGTATTTGTTTAAAAAAAAATTAAAGAGTTCAAGTGACTTAGAATAATCTCTCTCTGTTGTTTTCTAAATGATTAAATTTTACTTATATTTTCTGTTTCTATAATTGAACTTAAAGAAAATCTTGCTTTGGGATTCATAAAATTTTGATGTAAGAGCTTTGATGGTCTTAAAATCAGAAGACAAGAATAACTTGTAGTTTCCCCAGGTAATTGTTGATAACAAATTTAAATTATGTTATAGAGGAAGAAGAGAGTTAAAGAGAAAGATAATAAGATCTGACCAAACTATGAATAATAGTTGAAAAGAGGTTCCAGAATGAAACACAAAAGTTGCAAAGAGAATAGTTGAATAAGAGTATGTGTAACATTTTAAATTCCAGGAGCCACAATGGACTATGTCATTGTGTTACCATTTAAAATAATACTTAGATGAACAGGATTTAGAATGATAAATACTTTCAAAGAAATAAAAGACAAAATAATGGTGTACCCTCTAAATTGGAATAACCTTGAAACATATATATAAGATCATATGCTATGAACTGATACTCAGATTTCTATATCATGTAAAATATAAATACTTAAAGGCAACACTTTCCCTACTTAACTTTCAAAAAGTACAACTACTTATTCCATTATAGTTCAGAGTAGTTCCTGAAAGAGGAAATCTCCTTAGCTTGCAATTTTGGGCTATTGCACTAAACTATCATCCATAGTATCTTGTGTCTGCTTTACGTGCATCATAAAATAACTTCCCTTTCCTCTTGAGAAAAAGGGACTCAATTATTACTATATCCGTTCTCCTGAATCCAAGGGAGCACCATTCTGCAACAACCTGTTCAGTGGACTTAGAAAGCAAACAGAAAAGCTATACATTATTCAATCCAACTTGGCAGCACACTAAAGCCCTTAGAAATGCCTAAACAAATGATAAATGATCAGATGTCTCCCTCAAATCTTACCTGGTTTACTCTTTTTAAAAATCCAATCCTTGCTGTCTACCATGCAAAGCTCTGGGCCACTGGGTGAAATCCAAACTGGGTAGTTGATCATGATAATTCCAACAAGTCATGGGAAGTAGCATCTCTCAGAGTCCCACAAGTCAACTCCTTGAAATGAACCTGCAACAAACAAGGTATTTCTTCATTTTAACTGAAAAACAGTGAACCATCTCCTAGGTCCAGGAGGCATCACTACTTAATCAATAAGGGAATCATAAAGGAGTGTGTGAGGGGCAATAGATGCCTCTCAAGGTTCTGATAAACATTAAAGCCAGAAGACTGAAGTTTATGTGCTACAGAGGTGTTTTTGCAGAGTGCATGCTTCTCTTCATGTTATTATTGATCTGTTTAAGCTGTCAGTGTAAATAAACCTTATTGATGTTAAAAATCACACATTTTATAGTGTATACCCCTTCTCCTTCATGTAGGTGACCACTTGGAGTACTCGAGTATTTTTCTGACTCTATCCATACTATTCTCAGGGTAACTGGGAAATGAGGTTCAACAGGACAAAACCCATCAGCAGCTAGAAGAAAATCCACATGATGGTCTAGATCAAGGACAGTTTCCTTTGTGAGTTCTGACATTTCACTCAGTGTCAACATTACCAGTATAAAAATTGAAACACAACTGTGTGATAGTGTGTGAGAAACACCTTTGAGGGCCATATATGATGGGCTTCAAATCCAGCAGCCACCATTATCCAAATCAAAATACAGACCATAAGACAGTAACCAAAATGAACATGTTGTAGCCAGAGTCTGTACACAAACAAATGACCAGAACCAAGGAAAGTAATTAGATAACTAACATTGGGGCAATCTACCACATATTTAATGCTTCAACTATTTATATTCATATGAGTAAATATGGTGGTTAAACTTCATAAGCATGTTTAACTTCCATTCAAGGAGAAAAAAAACCCATGCATAATCAACAACTCTTAATCGCACTGATACTTGCCACACAAATAACTTTGTTCAATAGAAATTTAGAAAGATACTGATGGACAGATTTGCTTATTGGTCTTCCCAGGGTAGACTTAAATAATGACTAGATTTTTTAGCCACAACAACCATATTTAGTTATGCATATACAAGAAAAAAAAATATTATTATTATTTTCTAAGTGGTGAAACATAAATGGCTGAGAGGTTATTCTAAGTCTATAGGGGGA
Organism: Balaenoptera musculus; assembly: GCF_009873245.2. Lineage (NCBI taxonomy): Eukaryota > Metazoa > Chordata > Mammalia > Artiodactyla > Balaenopteridae > Balaenoptera > Balaenoptera musculus. The sequence goes on along the minus strand of NC_045790.1, from coordinate 39,986,481 downwards.
CTCGTGAGTGATTATATGCTGCAGAGTCATGGACACAGGTGCAAAGACTGATTTTAACAAGCCACAAAATGACATATCCTCATGCTCTTTGATTAGAACCTCAAGTATTCCCAGAAGTCCATGTGGAGATTTCATTAAAAGACACAGTAGTGAGATATCATTTTGTGCCATTTCAGCAAGAATGGTAAGACGGTAAGGAGCTAAAGTCAAATGCATACCTCAGAATAAAATGCAACACTTCAAAATAAGTCCTTAAAAAAAAGACATGTATACCTGGACACCAAATAACCATTGTGCAATTCAAAACTCAAGTGTTGTGTTGATGCTATTAGTGTCACACATAAATATCCACACACCCAGACACACACACAAAATGGCTGAAATTTTCTAATCTATTGATCCAAGCTCTGGTATTTATTAAGCTAAAATCTTAGTCGACTTCTGGATGCAAATGTTTCTATTCATGCCCTAAATTATTTTCCTTCTTTTCTTCTTTGAGGATACTCTGAAAATGATCAAATCAATTATTTTATAAAACAAATCTGTTTCCATGAGTAGTAATCCTTTTTGGTCTCTTGGTGGCCAGGCAGGGTATTAGAAGAAGTCATATAAGGGTAAACTAAATGACAGGGAAGTGGAAATTAAACATAATCTCCAAGCTACAGAACTGACTTTGACTTTGAAGTGAGAAATTTTTGAAAGCTACTTGTTTTGGAAGGCCCCATCTGTGACCTAGTGTGACTTCTAATACTTCAGTTCTGCCACTTACTGTAAAAGAATGAAACTAAGTAAATTGGCATAACTATTTGTTTTCTAAAATGGCTTTATTTCATTATACAGAAACGATGCTATTGATCCCTTCTTTGAATGGGTAGGTTTTGTGTGTGTGTGTATGTGTGTGTGTGTGTGTATGTGTGTGTGTGTGTGTGTGTGTGTGTTAAGTAGTGAATGAAAAGGTTTTCCACTGACCACTGAACTCTGACTCATTCATTAACACACTTATTCATTCCACAAATTTTAACTGAGTACCTCAGTTGTGCCAGATATGGGATTAGGTGCTCAAATACATAATGAAAATGCACTTATTCTCCCCATAAAAAGTTTACTGTTTATTCTATTCTGATTTGTTAACATACACTGGTAACCAAGAAAGGTAGCAACATTAGACCAAATTAAAATAATTGGACTTATTTTATATCCCACCCACTATATGACCAGACAAGGGATTTTATGAAGTTTGCCAATGAGCAAAGCATTACAGACCAAGGGTAAGCTACAATACGAAAGGACTGATATACCCAGTCAACTCACGTACAGTTTGTACTGGAAGTGATGGTTTTGTGTCACTCTTAAGCCCACTAACTGATTGAGTCATGATGGTTCCAAAAAAATCCAACCAGTTAGGTTCTGATAGTACATTGATATTTCTGGCCTCCAACACAGAGTCAGTGCCTCCCACATGGGTGTATTAGGCATTGCAGTACAGTCCTGTGTGGTCTACACCACAAGTTAACAGATTTTGGTGGGGGCACTATTATACAACAAGTTGCTTCACATAACTCTTGTATTATTATTCCATTTATTTTCTCAAAGAGGATATATAAAATTAAATGCATGTATTCTCTTTAAAGAGAAGTTCATGAGGTGTTCATAAGAAGTACTAATTCCACAATATTGGTGTGAATCTTTATTCTAAGACCAATTTTTAGAATGAAAAAAGATGCTTGAAAGTTTTGTACTTCCCTGCCCCTGTCTGAAGATATGATGTTGAATAAGGACATGAAAACAAAATATACAGATAATACTTCTAAAAATACTCTTAGAAATTAAGTAAAAAGTTAAGAAATTTTTACTAATATCAATGTGATTTCCAAATGGTTTAATTTTCTCCTATTTTCTTGTCTTTTATTTTTTGAGTCTCTGCTTACTACTGAAACAACTAGTCTGAAAACAAGTCTTATAAAAAATAAATGTTTTTCTTATTTTTGAGAAATTTGTATTCTCTTAAGAAGAATTTTGAATGAGTACATTAAATTGTGTATAATTTATACCTCAACAATGTTGCTTTAAATTTTTTAAATGCATTTTGACCGTGTTCAAAGAGGTTCTAGATAGGGGCATGGGATACAGAACCTATTGATAAAATACTGTTGTATGTGAATCTTAAATAAAACAAAACCAAAATAAAATTTTTTAAAAAGTAGAAGAAATTCAAACATTCACAGACCCTGTTTTCTGGTTTCTTGGTCTGGCCTTTAGTGTTCTGTAATTGAATTTTAGTCTTCTTTGTCTTTCTTTATGCACACTACTACTGCCCTTTTAGTTTATCTTATAGCTTCGAAGAAAGCTTTCCAAAGGATCCCCTTAGCACCTAGGCACTCATTTCTTAGGATATTGATTTGTACTTGTTGATATGATGCTCTTTAAACTTTATCTCATGGATGTGCTTCATGTTCTCCATGGACGCATGTTGCAAAGCCCTCCAGGTAGCCAACAAAACCATACGAGCACTCAGCATTCTATGAGCTCAGTGCATTTGCTAAATGACTGCTTAGCAAATTCTGCAAGCTTTGTATCTAAGTTGCTCACTTTTCCTCACAAACCTCAAGAATACAAACATCAGGAATATAGGAATAGGTAGGTTATCAGTGGTCAAAGTTATGAGGTTTTCTGCCTTAGACGTTTGAAATCTGTCCCCTTTTATCAGTGATATTGGAAAAGGAAAGGTGTCACCATTTTTTAGTCACAGAATTATCGTTTCTAACTTCTTTTTTTTTTCTTCATTTAGTCAGATGTAAAATTCAGAGGTTATTTCCCAGCAGGCAGGAGTCATCAACAAAAATCATTGCTACCTCTATGTGCCCGCTGCTGTTTTCTATGTAGTTTCTCATTTAATTGTCTCAAATACCATGTGAAATAAGTATTATAATAATACCCACTTTATGGTGATGAAAATAAAGATTTTAAATTACTGCCCAAGGACATAGAGTCTTTGAAAAAGAGAGCTAAGATGTGTAGCTAATTGATAGTGCCATACTATCGATTCTAAATTCTTGTAAATTGAATATGAGAGATTTGCTCAACCTACAGATGAAAATCTGAGTCTCCAGGAAATGAAGTGACATCCCAGAGGTCATAAGATCATAGCAGGTTTGGGTGAGCACCTAAACTCATGATGCTCCTATCTTTCTGATACACTACTCTCTTACCCAGCTTACTCTACATGGTGTCTAAACAACTTTATCGATTTTCAATTCACTTTTTCTTAAAGAACCATGTTTTGGGTAGGTTTTATTTTAGAAAGAAGTTACCAAAGCCAACAAACAAAATAACAGGATTTCTGAGTACTCAATTTTAAAGGAGCTTAATTTTCTGAAAGCAACAGATTGACATATTTCTCTTTCTCTTTTGAGCCAGTTTTTTCCAATGAAAAAAATATAGACACAAGGAGAAGACTGCATTGATAGATTGTGACAAAAAGTGTATGATTAGATTAAAATATAAATAGCACATTGGTGTTTTGCTGATGCCCATTTGGTATGTTTTGCTATGTTATTAGTAATTACAAGCTTAAGATAATATTCTAAGATATTCATTTAATGTTTTCATTTCAGAAACCCAGCAGGAAGCCCCCTAAGTGACATAAAATAAAATCTAGGGCAATTCAATCAACATCTGAGAAACCAGTGCCTGACACTCAAACACAAACAATTCTCCATGTCTGCTCAAAGATGCCTAATTCTGAATTTAATTATGATTTAGAAAATGCCAACTAAAATAGTCCATATTCTTGCTTGTTTTTTTTTAAATGAGGGATTCAATCAGTTACATTCCCCAATTCTTCACACAAACTTGTCTCCATTCTTTTTTACTCCTTTCCTGTTTTCTCCTTTCTCTGGTCCCTTCCTTCCCTTTTCCTCCTTTTCCGTTCCTTCATTGTCTTCTCTTCCTTCCTTTCTTCCTTCTATACTTCCTTCAATCTTCCCTTCTTTTCCTTCCTTTCTGACTTGTCATCTCAACAGACTTTTAAGCATCTATTAAGTTCTATATAATGTGCTGGGCTCTGAGGATAAGGCAAGTACAAAGATTCAGTTCCTGCCCAGGTATTGCTCAGAGTCTAGTACAGTGGACAGAGAAGTAAACCAATGTATTACGGAAGATGGGTAGGGGTCCAACCTGCATTGACTTCTCCAGAATTTGTCAGCCTTGAGTAGAAAAACAGTGCATAATTTGACTCTAGTTGGCTTGGCCTGGTCAAATGAGAACTTACAAACAAAACTGAATTATCCCCTGAAAGTTCCCAAATACCTCACTCTTTAGAAAGGGATCCTTTAAATGTTCAGAATTTACAAACAAATGCCTCAGGGTCAGCCACATCACTCAAATGTGAATACAGCTTTGTTGACTACAGCCAGAAGCCAAAGGGACAGTTAATGGTGAAGTGAAGAAAGCAAGCTTAGCCTTAGGGCATTACAAACATTTTAAACACTACTTTTGCCAAACAGAACAGGTTTGTGAACTGGTTTTGGTCACTGGTCACCAGTTTGAGATCCTGCTTTACAACTATTGAAGAGTCACCACCCATTGCTGTCTATATGTGGATCCCATCCCCCTACCTCTTGGCAAAATCCATGGTGGGTAAAAACCTCTCAAGAAATCTTTCTAGTGTAGAAAAAAAGCCCTTTGGACTAGCTCATCAAAATCACCAAAAAGTATGTTTAATACTGTGGCTTCTTGGGCACCACTCCAGAATGAATAAACTCCATTTTTGGAGTGAGATTGGAAATTCTACAAATGACAGTTCCCTAGATTACACTTAGACACACTAATGTTTAAGAATCACTCTTCGAAAACAAAGCCTATTTTTGATGTTTTTCAATACTTTCCCACAGGTTTTAATTTATAACATTTATTTCTCTTTAATTTCAAATAAATTAGCCTATTTTGGAAAAATTATTCTTCCATGAATTGCATAAACTGAGAAATTCCCTTTAATGACCAGTACTTTCCCTTCAGATATTTAAGAACTTATTTTAAAGTTCAATACATACATGATCTTCATCACTCTTCTTATTTAATATAACTTTAGTTTTTTGATAACAAAAAAGACTTCTTAAAGATAGAGAGAGACCATTATGGGCAGCTGGAATCATTATAAGAAAGGAGGAATCAAATTCTTTTTGGAGTAAGGCAGCACTGTACCTAGAATTGGAAACAAGAAATGAAGGGAGCACGGTGGTCTCATCACAAGTTCCATTCCATGAAGGAGAAGCTTATGTCTCTATACGTGACCACCCTCAATAACAGTCCACACATGGCAGGAGTCTGACAGCAATTACACTTCCTGATGGGATGCAGCTAGAGTGCTTGAGATTCTACAGTTCCTTTCAGAGGGGTGGTGGTGTTAGGGTGTTTCAGGAGTTAGAGAGCATTTGAGAAAGAAGGGTTAGGAAATTAACAAGTATGTGGCAAGTAACCACTGTGAATTAGTGTGTTGTGCTGGATACTTTACATACATGTTCTCATTTAATCACTACAGCAAACCTGGGAGACAGATGTGATTATTTCTACTTAGCGACTGAGAAGACCTAGAGTCAGAGAGGATAAATAGCTTGCCTAGGGTCAACAAGCCAAGAGGGAGAAGCAGAATTTAAACCTCTGACTTCTTAGTTGCATAGGCCAGGCTTTTTCTAACATAATAAATATTCTGTAGGTTGTTTGTTCTATCAATTTGCTTTTTTTTTTTTTTTTCACTTCAAGAATAAACCCAGGTCAACCATTTCTCTCTTCTATTTCTAAACCTTTCCCTCTTCTAACCACTACATTGCAATTTTCCCCAACATCAGGTATATAGAGATAAAATACGAGAGAGACAATGTCATGTTTGTTTGTTTGTTTGTTTTTGCCTGTCCAGAAACCAACGCAATTAGATCTCTGATTTTTGTTAGGAAAGTAGGATGGAGCTTGAATATTGCATTATTCTTGCATGTTGCATTATTAACATAAGGATAATCTTGGAGGGAAGGTAAAGCCTTCTTTCTACTGCTGCCTAGGAATGAGGGGGTATTAGATGTGACCTAAACTTGGACGCTTGAGGGAATGACACATAAATAAATAAATAAATAAATAATATATGCATATACATACATATATATACACATATTATATATACATACATTAAATATATATACATATATACACATATATATACATACATTATATATACATACATATATACACATATATTATCTATACACATACATATATATAAAAAACAAAGGTGACTAAAGCACTAAGTTTTCCTGCAATGTGACCTTGTTTATTTTTCCAGCACCTAGCTTCCCAAGCTTCCTTGTTCTTGTCCATATGCCTATTTTGTAAGGACTGAATCTGCCTTCTGCTAAATTCTTTTTACGTTTAAGAGAGCCAGAATTGTTTTCCAATACTTGTAACTAAAAATCCTGAATGACACAGAAATTTGTTTTTTAAAATTGATAGAAAATCTACTAGGACTCAGCTAGGAGACTAACCCAAAGTAACATGAAGTATGTCAAAGAGAACAACATAAAGGAAGGAAAAACAGGGGAAAAAATTGAATAGAGAAACTATGGCTGCAGTGATGATGCATCTAGTAAAATTACTAAAAACAAAAACAGAAAGTCTTTCTAGTAAATTCCAAATCAGTGTTTTAAGGAGAAGGTTGAGAATGATTTCTAGATAAATGAAATAGCCAGAGCAACTTTGCAATAAAGATACATTAAATTAGAAGTGATTTGCTTCACAAACAAATGGAAAATGAAATTTAAATAATGCATCATAGTATCAAAAAATACAGTACTTTTCATCAAAAATTGTGTGTAAGTAGACAGAGTTCTAACCCAGCCCCCGTGGTTTATGCCTCTTGGAGGTACATGTCCATATAGGCCCTTCCCTTTAAGTGTGGGAAATACCTGTGAACATGATGGGTCATCACTTATGATTAGATTACTAGTCAGTTGCCATTGAGTTAGGCAAAAGGAAGATTATCCTGGTTGGGTCTGACCTAATCAGGTGAGCCTTTAAAAGAAGGTGAAGCTTCAGAGAGGTGCCTTCTTGCTGGCCTTAAAGGCACAGCCTCCATGGGTTCTACAGTCCAAGTAAATGACTTCTGCCAACAGTCATGTGAGCTTGAAAAAGGACTCTGAGGGTCAGAAGAGATCTCAGACATGTCTGACACCTTGATTTCTGCCTTGTGAGATCTTAAGCAGAGAACCCAACTATACTATGCCTGGACTCCTGACCTACAGAAACTGTGAGATAATTAATGGATGTTGCTTTAAGCCATTCAATTTGTGGCAATTTTTAAAACATCAGTAGAAAACGAATACAACTTATAATGCCTCTACACTGAAAACAACAAAATATTGCTAAGAAAAATTAAAGAGAATCTAAATAGAGAGATGTACCATGTCTATGGATTAGAAAACTCAATATTTTTAAGATCTTAAGACGCTTTAAGTTGATTTATAAAGTCAACACAATACAATCATAATCCCAGCAGACTTTTAAAAAAAATAGAAATTGTGAAGCTGATTCTACAATGTATATGAAAATGCAAAGGATCTAGCCAAAGCCAAAATAAACGAAGAAGGAATAAAAATAGAAAATTTACACTATTCGGCTTCAAGGCTTCCTGTAAAGTCACAGGAATTAAGACAGTGGGTTACTGATACAATGCTAGACAAACAGATCAATTGAAAAGAATAGAAAATCTCAAACTGCATCCACACTTAAACCATCAGTAATTTCAACAAAGCCTATAGAGTAAAAATATAGACATGAGAGATACACAGCAAATTTAGGTCACTGGTTACATCAGGGGCAGGAAGCAGAAATGATTGCAAAGGAAGATTCAGCATTATCTATAAAGATTTACTTCTGACACCACAAAAATGAAAACAACAGATCTAAACCAAGTATGACAAAATGACAAAAACTGTTATACTGGATAGTGGTGGATATATGGGCTGTGTTTCACTATTCTTTAGATTTTCTGTTTGTTTGAAATACTCCCTTCAAAAAATAATCTTTCCTTATGACCGACCACTTCCACACTTTGAGTTCACACAAATGACCTATAATGACTTTTAAAACATTTTTTGTATCTTTCTATTTGATATCCATTCCTACATAAGATGAGAAATATGATTTCTATATATTGACTTTTAAAATATTTTTTGTATCTTTCTGTTTGATATCCATTCCTACATAAGAGGAGAAATATGATTATCAAAATGAGATATCTTCTCTGTGAAGTTCTGAGTTTTATCATCATTTGTGATTCCGCACAAAAGACCTATGCCCACATGTTACCAGGAGTTGCCATACAGTGATGTTTAATGCTTATCTCACAGGGAGAGATCAATCACTGCTTTTCTGATCTTATCCATATGGACACTTTTTGCTTCAGATATGGCCTTTACTTGAATGTACATTTAGATCTCCAGAGCTGTGTGAAGCAGCTGTATTTGTGGTTGGATCTGATGCACTTTAAAGATTCTTCAAACTCAGATATAGCACTTGTGACTCACAAACCTGTAACTCTGGACATCTAATCCCTTCTGGGCTTCAGACCTTTACTTCCATCAGCCTATCCTTCATGTTTCCTGGTTATTAGGTAAGCACCTCAACTTCAGGTGATTCACAATTAAACTAAATAACTCCCTTCATGAAACCTCTCTTCCTTTTTACACTCTCTTAGGTCAATGAATGGTGTTGCTACCCACACAGATGCAGAAACCAACAAAACAGGAAAGAATAAAAACAAAACAACATTAAAAAACACATAAAGCAACGGAAGTTACCTTTTATTCCTCCTCCTTCCTTGCTCCCATATCTAGTCAGCACTAGGTCATGTTTACTCTGACACTTAAATATCTTGTGAATTCATCCCCTTGTCTCCTCATATTGTTAAAACAACTTCCAAAGTGGTCTTCCAGCCTCTAGCCCAGCTTTCTCTAAGCAATAGTTTCTGAAATATAAATCTTGCCATCATCACCAAGAGGATAAAATCAAAATTTCTTGACTATGACATAGCATCCTTTATTTTATGAAATCTGTTCATCTTCTAACATCCCCCAGTAATTTCCAAAACAAGACATGTTGTTCCTGTTTACCTGCCTTTGATAGGCTGCATCCTCTGACTGTGATAACTTTCCTTGCTTTATTTATCTGGCAAACCAGTTTTAACTCCAGGGTTACATCTTTGGATAAAGGTAAGAATTCCTGGTAGTACCCTGTCATAGTCAATTACCAGGTTGAACCTGAATCATTTGGAAAAGTGTCCATCTCTCCCCAGTAGACTGTAAGCCTCCTTGAGATCAAAGATCCTGCACAATGTGCATCTTTAAAAAGAGCACTGAGATTGGCAGTAATAAGTACACAATAATTGCTGTGTGGGAAAAATAGTTAAAAGTATTAGGGGAGGAGAAGAGGGAGAGAATGGGAGTGAGAAAGAGAGAAGTATTCCCATAATTTAAAAAAAAGATAGGAAATAACTATTATATTTAATATGATAAAAACTGAGATAGAAGAAAACTTGTTCCAAACCTGATTGGGGCAGAAATTTGGGGGGCAGTATAATTCACATCCAAAACTTTAGCAAGTGAAATCAAACAACATATAAAAAGATAATACATATGCTTAGGTTAAGTTATGATGGAACAGAAACTCGTTAATTGATAGTGGGAATGCAAAATGGTACAGCCACTTTGGAAGGTAGTTTGGCAGTTTCTTGCAAACTAAATATAGTCTTACCATATGATCTAGCAGCTGCTTTCTTTGTTATTTACCAAATGCAGGGAAAACTTACATTCTCACAAAAACCTGCATGTGGATATTTATAGCATCTTTATTCATATTTGCCAAAATATAGAAGCAACAAAGATTTTCCTCATTAGGTGAATGGATAAATACACTGTGATACATCCATTCAATGGAATATGATTCAGCAGTAAAATGAAGTGGTATGATTCAGCACTAAAAAAACAAAAACAAAACAAAACTATCAAGCATTGAAAAGACATGAAAGAAACTTAAGTGCATGTTTCTATGTAAGAGAAGCCAATCTGAAGAGGTTATATACTATATGATTCCAACTGTATGGCATTCTGGAAAGGTGAAACTATAGAGACAGTAAGATCAGTGGTCACCAGGAAGGAAGGAAGGGATGAATAGGTGGAGCACAGTGGATTTTTAGGGCAGTGAAAGAATTCTGTATGATTAAATAATGGTGGGTACAGGTCATTATACATTTGTCAAAACCCATAGAATGTACAACATCAAGAGTGAACCCTAATGTAAACTATGGACCTTGGGTGATTATGATGTGTCAATGGATGTTCATCATTTGTAACAAATGTTCCACACTGATAGAGGATGTTGATGGTGATGGAGGCTATGAATATGTACAGGCAGGAGGCATATGGAAAATCTCTGTATCTTCTGCTCAACTCTGCTGTGAACCTAAAATTATTCTAAAAATAAAATACTAAAAATATATATAATGCATCAATATTAAGTGGGGTTTATCCCCAGAACTCTATACACTGACAACAAAATATCTGAAAAAGCAATAAAGAAAACAATCCCACTCACAATCACATCAAATACAACAGAAGTCTTAAGACTAAGTTTCTAAGTCTGAAATAAATAAATAAATGTCAAGGAGGTAAAAGATCTGCACACCGAAACCTATAAGACTCAGGGAAGAAACTGAAGAAGACACAAATAAATTGAAAGATATCCTGTGTTTATAGATCAGAAGAATTAATACTATTAAAATGTACATACTACCCAAAGCTTTCTATAGATTCAATGAAATCCTTATCAAAATTCCAATGGCATTTTTCAAAGAAATAGAAAAAACAATTCTAAAATTTGTATGGAACCACAAAAGACCCCAGATAGCAAAACAATTCTGAGAAAGAACAAAGCTGGAGGCATCACACTTCCTGGCTTCAGACTATACTACAAAGGTATAGTAATCAAAAAGGTATGGTACTGGCATAAAAACAGACACACAGACTAATGAAATGGAATAGAGAGCCTAGAAATAATCCCTCATATATACAGTTAACTAATACTGACAAGGGAGCAAAGACTACTTGATGGGGAAAAGGTAGTCTCTTCAATAAACAGTGATGGGAAAACTGGATAACCACATTCAGAAAAATTAAATTGGACCTCTATCTTACACTACTCACAAAAATTAACTCAAAATGGATTAAAGACTTAATTAAACAAAAGATCTGAAACCATAAAACTCCTAGAAGAAAACAAAGGGAAAAGCTCCTTGACAGGTCTTGGTCATGATTTTTTGGATGTTACAGCAAAAGCACAAGTAAAAAAAGCCAAAATCAGTAACTGTGAGTACGTCAAACTAAAAAGCTTCTGCACAGAAAAAGAAACAATCAACAAAATGAAAAAGCAAACTTCAGAATAGGAGAATATGATTGCAAACCATGTATCTAATACATATACCCAAAATGTATAAAGAACTCATACAACTCAACAACAAACAAAACAAAACAATCCAATTAAAAAATGTCAGAGGCACTGAACAGACGTTTTTCCAAAGAAGGTATGCAAATGACCAGCAGGTACCTAAAAAGATACTCATCACTAATCATCAGAGAAATGCAAAATGAAATTACGATGAGTTATCACCTCACCCTTGTTAGTATGGCTATCATCAAAAGACAAGTGTTGGCAAGGATGTGGATAAAAGGGAACCTCTCTGCACTGTTGGTGGAAATGTAAATTTCCACTATGGGAAACAGATGGAGGTTCCTAAAAAATTAAAAATAGAACTACCATATGTTCCAGCGATCCTACTTCTGGGTATATATTCAAAGGAAGTGAAATCACAATCTTGTAGAGATATCTGCAGTCTCATGTTCATTGCAGCATTATCCACAATAGCCATGCTATGGAAACAGCCTAAGTGTACGTCAACACATAAATGGATAAAGAAGATGTGATATGATAAAGAAGGAAACCTTGCCATTTGTGACTACAATGATGGACTGTGAGGGAATTATGCTAAGTGAAATAAGTCAGAGAAAGACAAATACTGTATAATATCACTTATATTCATAATCTAAAAAAGCCAAACTCATAGAAACAGAAAAAATAGAATGGTGGTTACCAGAGGCTGGAGGTTTGGGGGGAATGCAGAGATGTTGGTCAAAAGGTATAAATTTCCAGGTGAATAAGTTCTGGAGATATAATGCATAGCATTATGATTACAGTTAATGATACTATACTATATACTTAAAAGTCACCAAGAGAGTAGATCTTAAAAGTTCTCATCACAAAAAGGAAATGCAACTTATGTGATATGATGGAGGCATTAGCTAAGGCTATGGTGGTAATCATTTTGTAATATATAACTGTATCAAATCAACACTGTATACCTTAAACTTACACAATGTTATATGTCAATTATACATCAATAAAGCTGGAAAAAATTGGTTTAAGATTTGGAAAGCAATACATATAACCATATTAACCATACTAACAAACTAAAAAATAAAAAGTATATGATCATTTCATTACACAAAGAAAAAAGCATCTGACAGAATCCAACATCTATTCCTGATTAAAAACAAAACAAAACAAAACTTCGAGCAAACTGGAATAGAAGGTAATTTCTGCAATTGAAGCAAGACACTACAAAAACCTACATAACATTATACTTAATGGTGAAAGACAGCTTTCCCCTTAAGCTAAGGAAAAAGCAAGGATGTTAATTCTCACCACTTCTATTCAACATTGTAGTGCAAGTTCTATCTAGGCAGTTCAATAATGCAAGGTATAAAGACATCCAAATTGGAAAGGAGAACGTAAAACTATCTTTATTTGCAGATAACATGATTGTCTATGTAAAAATTCCATTGGACCCACACAAAAAGTACTAGAACTGCTTAATGTGTCAGTTTAACAAGGTTATAGAATACGAGAACTACATATAAACATTCATTGTAATTCTATATCCTAGCAACAAAACGTTAGGCATTGAAATTTACAAAAAACCCCTTCAATACATGAAATTACATGAAATAAAGATAAAATTATTTTGAAATTATGTGAAATACATGGGAATAAATCTTGAACAAAAGATGTATAAGATCTGTACACTGAAAACTGCAAAAATTGCTGAGAGAAATTAAAGAGGACCTAAATAAATGTAGACATATATAGTCTTCATGGGTCAGAAACATTATTATTAAGAAACTAATTGCCTTGATGGGCGGAGTCAAGATGGCAGTGTGGGAAGACGTGGAGATAGTGGTTCCGCACAACTAGGGAGCCTGCTGGCTGCTGGTAGGGGACTCTGACGCCCAAGGAGATGGGAGGAACCTCAAAGTGAACCAGCAGCTTGCGGAATCTTGGTTCATGAGCCCACAGTTGGGGCGAAGCTCCTGCGGTGGGAGCTCCAAGTCCAAACCACTGGATTAAAAGAGAACCTCAGACTCCAGGGAATATTCATCAGAGTGAGGTGTCACAGAGTTCCTCATTTCAGCACCAAGACCCAGCTCTACCCAATAGCCTATAAACTCCAATGTTGGAAGCTTCAGGCCAAACAACCAGTAAGACAGAACATAATCCCACTCATTAAAAAAAAAAAAAAAAAAGAGACAGCAAAAAAATATGTCACATATGAAGGAGGAAGGTAAAAACCTACAAGACCAAATAAATGAAGAGAAAATAGGCAATCTAACTGAAAAAGAATTCAGAGTAATGATAGTAAAGATGATCCAGAATCTCGGAAATAGAATGAAGGCATGGATTGAGAAAATACAAGCAATGTTTAACAAAGATCTAGAAGAACTAAAGAACAAACAAACAGAGATGAACAACATAATAACTGAAATGAAAAACACACTAGAAGGAATCAGTAACAGAATAACTGAGGCAGAAGAACAAATGAGTGAACTGGAAGACAGAATGGTGGAAATAACTGTCAAGGAGTAGAATAGAGAAAAAATGATGAAAAGAATTGAAGACAATCTCAGAGACCTCTGAAACAACACTAAACACACCAACATTTGAATTATAGGGGTCCCAGAAGAAGCAGAGAAAAAGAAACGCTCTGAGAAAATATTTGAAGAGATTATAGTTGAAAACGTCCCTAATATGGGAAAGGAAATAGTCACTCAAGTCCAGGAAGCACAGAGAGTTCCATACAGGATAAACCCTAGGAAAAACACACCAAGACATGTATTAATCAAACTAATGAAAATTAAATTCAAAGAAAAAATATTAAAAGCAGTAAGGGAAAAACAAAAAATAACAAACAAAGGAATCCCCGTAAGGTTATCAGCTGATTTTTCAGTGGAAACTCTGCAGGCCAGAAGGCAGTGGCAGGATATATTTAAAGTGATGAAAGAGAAAAACCTACAGCCAAGATTACTCTACCCAGCAAGGATCTCATGCAGATTTGATGGAGAAGTCAAAAGCTTTTCAGACAAGCAAAAGCTAAGAGAATTCAGCACCACCAAACCAGCTTTACAACAAGTACTAAAGAAACTTCTCCAAGCAGGAAACACAAGAGAAGAAAAAGACCCACAAAAACAAACCCAAAACAGTTAAGAAAATGGTAATAGGAACATATATATCAATAATAACCATGAATGAAAATGGATTAAATACCCCAACCAAAAGACACAAACTGGTTGAATGGATACAAAAACAAGACCCATATATATGCTGTCTACAAGAGACCCACTTCAGACCTAGGGACACATACAGACTGAAAGTGAAGGGATGGAAAAAGATATTCCATGCAAATGTAAATCAAAAGAAAGCTGGAGTAGCTATACTCATACCAGACAAAATAGACTTTAAAATAAAGACTGTTACAAGAGATAAGGAGGGACACTACATAATGATCAAAGGATCAATCCAAGAAGAAGATATAACAATTATAAATGTTTATGCCCCCAACATAGGAGCACCTCAATACATAAAGCAAATGCTAACAACCATGAAAGGAGAAATCGACAGTAACACAATAGTAGGGGACTTTAACACCCTACTTTCACCAATGGACAGATCATCCAAAATGAAAATAAATAAGGAAACACAGCTTTAAATGACACAATAGACCAGATAGATCTAATTGATATTTATAGAACATTCCACCCAAAAGTGGCAGAATACATTTTCTTCTCAAGTGCACATGGAACATTCTCCAGGATAGATCACATCTTGGGTCACAAATCAAGCCTCAGAAAATTTAAGAAAATTGAAATCATATCAAGCATCTTTTCTGACCACACGCTCTGAGACTGGAAATCAATTACAGGAAAAAAACTGTGAAAAACACAAATACATGGAGGCTAAACAGTGTGCTACTAAATAACCAAGAGATCACTGAAGAAATCAAAGAAGAAATAAAAAAATACATAGAAACAAATGACAATGAAAACACAATGACCCAAAACCTATGGGAAGCAACAAAAAGCAGTTCTAAGAGGGAAGTTTATAGTAATATAATCTCACCTCAAGAAACAAGAAAAACTCAAACAACCTAACACTACACTTAAAACAACAAGACAAAGAACAAAGAAAACCGAAAGTCAGTAGAAGGAAAGAAATCATAAAGATCAGAGCAGAACTAAATGAAATAGAAATGAAGAAAACAATAGCAAAGTTAAATAAAACTAAACGCTGGTTCTTTGAGAAGATAAACAAAACTGATAAACCCTTAGGTAGACTCATCAAGAAAAAAAGGGAGAGGATGCAAATCAATAATATTAGAAATGAAAAAGGAGACATCACAACTGATACTGCAGAAATACAAAGGATTATAAGAGACTACTACAAACAACTATATGCCAATAAAATGGACAATCATGAAGAAATGGACAAATTCTTGGAAAGGTACAATTTTCCAATACTGAACCAGGAAGAATTAGGAAATATAAATACAATTATCACAAGTAATGAAAATGAAACTGTAATTTAAAATCTGCCAACAAACAAAAGTCCAGGACCAGATAGCTTCACAGGTGAATTCTATCAAACATTTAGAGAAGAGCTAACACCGATCCTTCTCAGACTCTTCCAAAAAATTGCAGAGGGAGAAACACTCCCAAATTCATTCTATGAAGCCAGCATCACCCTGACACCAAAACCAGACAAAAATGTCACAAAAAAATAAAATTATAGACCAGTATCACTGATGAACATAGATGCAAACATCCTGAACAAAATACTAGCAAACAGAATCCAAGAGCACATTAAAAGGATCATACACCATGATCAAGTGGGATTTATCCCAGGAATGCAAGGATTCTTCAATATACGCAAATCAATCAATGTGATACACCATATTAACAAATTGAAGGAGAAAAACCATATGATCATCTCAATAGATGCAGAGAAAGCTTTCGACAAAATTCAACACCCATTTATGATAAAAGCCCTGCAGAAAGTA
The DNA here is from genome assembly GCF_009873245.2 of Balaenoptera musculus. Classification (NCBI taxonomy): domain Eukaryota; kingdom Metazoa; phylum Chordata; class Mammalia; order Artiodactyla; family Balaenopteridae; genus Balaenoptera; species Balaenoptera musculus. The sequence continues at coordinate 39,969,998 of NC_045790.1, read as the reverse complement.
GGCACAGAGGGAACTTTCCTCAACATAATAAAGGCCATATATGACAAACCCACAGCCAACATTGTCCTCAATGGTGAAAAAGTGAAACCATTTCCACTAAGATCAGGAACAAGACAAGGTTGCCCACTCTCACCACTATTATTCAACATAGTTTTGGAAGTGTTAGCCACAGCAGTCAGAGAAGACAAAGAAATAAAAGGAATCCAAATCGGAAAAGAAGAAGTAAAGCTGTCACTATTTGCAGATGACATGATACTATACATAGAGAATCCTAAAGATGCTACCAGAAAACTCCTAGAGCTAATCAATGAATTTGGTAAAGTAGCAGGATACAAAATTAATGCACAGAAATCTCTTGCATTTCTATACACTAATGACGAAAAATCTGAAAGTGAAATTAAGAAAACACTCCCGTTTACCATTGCAACAAAAAGAATAAAATATCTAGGAATAAACCTACCTAAGGAGACAAAAGACCTGTATGCAGAAAATTATAAGACACTGGTGAAAGAAATTAAAGATGATACAAATAGATGGAGAGATATACCATGTTCCTGGATTGGAAGAATCAACATTGTGAAAATGACTCTACTACCCAAAGCAATCTACAGATTCAATGCAATCCCTATCAAACTACCACTGGCATTTTTCACAGAACTAGAACAAAAATTTTTACAATTTGTATGGAAACACAAAAGACCCCGAATAGCCAAAGCAATCTTGAGAACGAAAAATGGAGCTGGGGGAATCAGGCTCCCTGACTTCAGACTATATTACAAGGCTACAGTAATCAAGACAGTTTCGTACTGGCACAAAAACAGAAATATAGATCAATGGAACAGGATAGAAAGCCCAGAGATAAACCCACACACATATGGTCACCTTATCTTTGATAAAGGAGGCAAGCATTTACAGTGGAGAAAAGACAGTCTCTTCAATAAGTGGTGCTGGGAAAATTGGGCAGACACATGCAAAAGTATGAAATTAGAGCACTCCCTGACACCATGCACAAAAATAAACTCAAAATGGATTAAAGACCTAAATGTAAGGCCAGACACTATCAAACTCTTAGAGGAAAACATAGGCAGAACACTGTGGGGTGGGGTGAGATGTGACATACATCACAGCAAGATTCTTTTTGACCCAGCTCCCAGAGAAATGGAAATAAGAACACAAATAAACAAATGGGACCTAATGAAACTTAAAAGCTTTTGCACAGCAAAGGAAACCATAAACAAGACCAAAAGACAACCCTCAGAATGGGAGAAAATATTTGCAAATGAAGCAACTGAAAAGGATTAATCTCCAAGATTTACAAGCAGCTCATGCAGCTCAATAATAAAAAAACGAACAACCCAATCCAAAAATGGGCAGAAGACCTAAATAGACATTTCTCCAAAGAAGATATACAGATTGCCAACAGACACATGAAAGAATGCTCAACATCATTAATCATTAGAGAAATGCAAATCAAAACTACAATGAGATATCATCTCACACCGATCAGAATGGCCATCATCAAAAAATCTAGAAACAATAAATGCTGGAGAAGGTGTGGAGGAAAGGGAACACTCTTGCACTGTTGGTGGGAATGTAAATTGATACCGCCACTATGGAGAACAGTATGGAGGTTCCTTAAAAAACTACAAATAGAACTACCATACAACCCAGCAATCCCACTACTGGGCATATACCCTGAGAAAACCATAGTTCAAAAAGAGTCATGTACCAAAATGTTCATTGCAGCTCTATTTACAATAGCCAGGACATGGAAGCAACCTAAACGTCCATCGACAGATGAATGGATAAAGAAGATGTGGCACATATATACAATGGAATATTACTCAGCCATAAAAAGAAATGAAATGGAGGTATTTGTAATGAGGTGGATGGAGTTAGAGTCTGTCATACAGAGTGAAGTAAGTCAGAAAGAGAAAAACAAATACAGTATGCTAACACATATATACGGAATCTAAGGAAAAAAAAAAAAAAAGGCCATGAAGAACCTAGTGGCAAGACGGGAATAAAGACACAGACCTACTAGAGAATGGACTTGAGGATATGGGGAGGGGGTGGGGTGAGATGTGACAGGGTAAGAGAGTGTCATGGACATATATACACTACCAAATGTAAAATAGATAGCTAGTGGGAAGCAGCCACATAGCACAGGGAGATCAGCTCGGTGCTTTGTGACCACCTAGGGGGTGGGATGGGGAGGGTGGGAGGGAGGGAGATGCAAGAGGGAAGAGATATGGGAACATAGTGTATGTGTATAACTGATTCACTTTGTTAAAAAGCAGAAGCTAACACACCATTGTAAGGCAATTATACTTCAATAAAGATGTTTAAAAAAAAAAAAAAGGATCATACACCATGATCAAGTGGGATTTATCCCAGGAATGCAAGGATTCTTCAATATACGCAAATCAATCAATATGATACACCACATTAGCAAATTAAGGAATAAAACCATATGATCATCTCAATAGATGCAGAAAAAGCTTTTGACGAAATTCAACACCCATTTATGATAAAAATTCTCCAGAAAATGGGCATAGGGGAACTTACCTCAACATAATAAAGGCCATATAAGACAAACCCACAGCAAGCATCATACTCAATGGTGAAAAACTGAAAGCATCTCCTCTAAGATCAGGAATAAGACAAGGATGTCCACTCTCTCCACTATTATTCAACATAGCTTTGGAAGTCCTAGCCATGGCAATCAGAGAAGAAAGAGAAGTAAAAGGAATACAAATTGGAAAAGAAGAAGAAAAACTGTCACTGTTTGCCAATGACATGACACTATACGTAGAAAATCCTGAAGATGCCACCAGAAAACTACTAGAACTAATCAGTGAATTTGGTAAGTTTGCAGGATACAAAATTTATGCAGAGAAATCTCTGGCATTCCTATACACCAACAACGAAAAATCAGAAAGAGAAATTAAGGAAACACTCCTATTTACCATTGCAACAAAAAGAATAAAATACCTAGGAATAAACCTGCCTACGAAGGTGAAAAACTTGTACTCAGAAAACTATAAAACACTGATGAAAGAAAGCAAAGATGACACAGACAGATGTAGAAACATACCATGTTCTTGTACTGGAAGAATCAATATTGTGAAAATGACTATAATATCCAAAGCAATCTACAGATTCAATGCAATCCCTATCAAACTACCAATGGCATTCTTCACAGAATTAGAACAAAAAATTTTACAATTTGTATAGAAACAAAAAAGATCCCGAATAGCCAAAGCAATCTTGAGAAAGAAAAATGGAGTTGGAGGAGTCAGGCTCCCTGACTTCAAACTATACCACAAAGCTACAGTAATCAAGACAGTATGGTACTGGCACAAAAAAAGAAATATAGATCAATGGTACAGGACAGAATGCCTAGAGATAAACCCATGCACATATGGTCACCTAATTTATGACAAAGGAGGCAAGAACATACAATGGAGAAAAGACAGCCTCTCCAATAAGTGGTGCTGGGAAAACTGGACAGCTACATGTAAAAGAATGAAATTAGAACACTACCTAACACCACACACAGAAATAAACTCAAAATGTATTAAAGACTTAAATGTAAGACCAGACACTATAAAACTCTTAGAGGAAAACATAGGAAAAACACACGTTGACATAAGCCACAGCAAGATTTTTTTGACCCACCTCCTAAATTAATGGAAATAAAACCAAAAATATACAAATGGGACTTAATTAAACTTAAGAGCTTTTGCACAGCAAAGGAAACCATAAACAAGACAAAAAGACACCCCTCAGAATGGGAGAAAATATTTGCAAATGAAACAATAGAAAAAGGATTAATCTCCAAAATATACAAACAGTTCATGGAGCTCAATATCAAAAAAACAAACAATCCAGTTAATAAATGGGCGGAAGACCTAAATAGACATTTCACCAAGGATGACATACAGATGGCCAAGAGGCATATGAAAAGATGCTCAACATCACTAATTATTAGAGAAATGCAATTCAAAACTACAGTGAGGTATCACCTCATGCCGGTCAGAATGGCCATTATCAAAAAATCTAGAAACAATAAATTCTGGAAAGGGTGTGGTGAAAAGGGAACCCTCCTTCCCTGTTAGTGGGAATGTAAATTGATACAAGCACTATGGAAAACAGTATGGAGGTTCCTTAAAAAACTAAAAATACATCTACCATATGACCCAGCAATCCCGCTACTGTGCATATACCCTGAGAAAACCATAATTCAAAAAGAGTCATGTACCACAATGTTCATTGCAGCACTATTTACAATAGCCAGGACATGGAAGCAACCTAAATGTCCATCAACAGATGAATGGATAAAGAAGATGTGGCAATATACAATGGAATATTACTCAGCCATAAAAATAAATGAAACTGAGTTATTTTTACTGAGGTGGATGGACCTAGAGTCTGTCATACAGAGTGAAGTAAGTCAGAAAGAGAAAAACAAATACCGTATGCTAACACATATATATATGGAATCTTAAAAAAAAAAAAAAAGGTACTAATGAACATAGTTGCAGGGCAGGAATAAAGAGATAGGCACAGAAAATGGACTTGAGCACATGGGGTGGGAGGTCGAAGCTGGGGTGAAGTGAGAGCAGCATCGACATACATACACTACCAAATGTAAAATAGTTGGGTGGTGGGAAGCAGCAGCATAGCACAGGGAGATAATCTTGGCGCTTTGAGATGACCTAGAGGGGTGGGATAGGGAGGATGGGAGGGAGGCTCAAGAGGGAGGGGTTATGGGGACATGTGTATGCATATGGCTGATTCGCTTTGTTGTGCAACAGACACTAACAGTATTGTGAAGTAATTATACTCCAATAAAGATTTTAAAAAAAGAAATCAATTGCCTCTAAATTAATATTTACATTTAATGCAGTCACAACTTTAGCAGAATCTTTTCATAGAAATTAGAATCTGATTCTAAAATTCACATGGAAATGGCAAGAACCTAGGATAGCCCCTCCAAAGTTTTTGAAAATTAAGAAGAAATTTGGAGGATTAATATCATCTTTTTAAAAGACTTATTAACAAGCTACATTTATCAAGTTATCGAGTATGGTTTGGTGTCAGACAACTAGATCAATGGAACAAAGTAGAGTCCAGAAACATGTGGGTCCAGAGCCACATATAGATGGATAACTGATTTTCAAAAAAGGTACAAAGACAATTCAGTGAAGAACGGATATTCTTTTCAAAAACTGGTGTTGGAAGAAATGGATATCTGTTTATAAATAGATAAAGAAGGAAAATAATTTTAACTTCTGTTTCACACCACATAATATAGAAAATTCACTCAAGGATCATAGACCTAAAACTAGAAAGTTTCTTGAAGAGAACATGAGAAAATCTTTATGTCTTTGGGTTAGGTGAAGATTTCTTGAATACTACACCAAAAACATGATCCATTATTAAAAAAATTGATAAACTAGATTTATTCAAAATGTAAAACTTTTTGCTTTGTGAATGATGCTGTTAAGAGAATGGATAACAAAGCCACAAATAAGGGAATATTTTTTAATTATATAAAGGACTTGTAACTAGAATATGTAAAGAACTCTGAAACTCAAATCATAAGAAAAAAACAACTCAACTAACAGAAAAAAAGAAATGGGCAAAAGATGTGAACTGACACTTCACCAAAGAAGCTAGATGGATGGCAAATCAGCACATGAAATGATGCTCATTATTAGTCCTTAGATAAAGGCAAATTAAAACCACCACAGGATATTACTACACACCTATTAGATTAGGTAAAATTAAAAAGGCTGGCCATCCCTCCCAAGTGTTGGCAAGTGTATGGAGAAACCCAGATTCTTATACAATGCTGATGGGAATGTAAAATGGTATTATCATTTTGTTCTTTTGTTGTTGTTTACAGCTTTACTGAGGTATAATTCACAAATAAAATTGTAAGATATTCAGTGTACAATGTGATGATTTGATATACACGTACATTGTGAAAGGATTTACCCCATCAAATTTCTTAATACCATCTATCACCTCACATATTTAGTTTTTTGTGTATGAGAACTTTTAAGTTCTAGTCTCTTAGAAAATGAGACCTCAAACCTTGTTCATTTTATTACTATAAGTTTGCACCCTTTTACCAACCTCTTCCTATTTCCCCCACCTTCCAGCTCTTGACAACTGGTGAAAAGTAGTGTGAAGTTTCTTAAAAAGTATTATACTTTGAAAATATATTAAATATACACCAACCACCTAATCTATTCATTCAATTTCTAGGTATTCCTTCACAGGAAACGAAACATATGTCCATGCAGAAACTTGTACACAGCTGTTCGAAGCAGGTTTTTTGGCATTAGCCAACAGCTGGAAACTACTTAAATGTCTATCAACAAGTGAATAGATAAACAGTGTTATATCCATACAATGGATTCTACTATGCAATAAAAAGGAATGAACTATTGCTACCACAACACATTGATAAATCACAAAATAGTTATGTTGAATGAAAGAAGTCAGACTCCCCTACCCTAAAAAAAGTAGAAACTATTTGAATTCATTTATATAAAATTCTAGAAAATAAAAATTCAAACTAATTATGGTTAAAGAAAGCAGGTCCGTGTTTGGTGATGGAGAGAAGAAAGAACTTTAAAAGACATACAAGAAAACTTTTGAGGGTGATGGATATGTTCATTTTCTTGACTGTGGTGATGGTTGCATGAGTGTAAACGTATTTTAAAATATACAAAAATGTACAATTTAAATGTGTGCAGCTTATTATATGTAAATTATACTTCAGTAAAACTTATTTAAAAACAGATGGGATGTAAGTATAAAGTTTCATCTGGGACTTCCCTGGTGGTGCAGTGGTTAGGAATCTGCCTGCCAATGCAGGGGACACGGGTTCAAGCCCTGGTCCGGGAGAGTCCCACATGCCGCAAAGCAGATGGGGCCGTGCGCCACAACTACTGAGCATGGGCTCTAGAGCCCATGTGCCATAACTACTGAGGCGCACGCGCCTGGAGCCCATGCTTCACAACAAGAGAAGCCACTGCAATGAGAAGCCTGCGCACCACAACGAAGAGTAACCCCTGCTCGCCACAACTAGAGTAAGCCCATGCGCAGTAACGAAAACCCAATGCAGCCAATAAAAAAAATATATATATATGTATATATATATGAAATAAATAAATAAATCTATAAAAAAGTTTCATATGACAATCTCTTTGAAGATAAATCTCTCCTATTGTTAGTAATTTATATATATTAAAAAAAAGTGTCCCAAATCTGGTCAGGGGCAGAACTCTCTTGAGCAGAGAAACTCTCATCCTCTTCTAGGAAGAAATTTACAACACTGGTAAAATGCTTAAGCAATTTCTAATAAACTTTAATAATAATAAAGTCTCTTCTGAAATTAAGTAGCCACTCATTGGCTATTAGTCAATGTTCTTCATCTGGTATTCTTTTTTCTTATATCCATATATTAATGATTAACTACTCAATTATTTTACTTTAAAAGTATCTTTTCCAAGAAAGACTATTTTTTCAACTGGCCAGTTTAGTCCTCTCCCTTTGCAGATTTTGAAATAAAACTGTGACATAGGGTCTTTACAAATTTGCCTTTTTTTTTTTTTTGCCTATCTTTAAATTGTGATCATGTAAATAAAAATGATAAGGAGGGAAGGAGGTGGAGGGGAGAGGGAAGGAGAGGGAGGTCCAAGAGAATGGGAAAATGATGAGAGGAAACTGAATGAAATTTCGAGGAGAAAAAACTTCACAACTAAAAAATTAAAGTGTATGATTATGAATTAGATTTTGAAGTTAATGGTAAATTTGAAGAGTATCTGAATAAGAGGATTACAGGGGTAAATTTATTAACATGCATAGAGTATTGTGTAGTATTATAATGTTGTATTCTGGTTAGGAGACTTTGTCATATTTATAAAATTATTAGGTTAGATTCAAATAAGTCCTTCTCCCTTCTACCAAAAATGTATTTCTTCCTTTATATAAGACAGAATACAATTACCATAGTTCTGAGAAAACTTTAATAGTTTTATTAGCATGTGCTAATATGAAATAAACTCACATGTGGCTTATTGCTGTTGCTGTTTCCACTTGAAATAATAGCTTACATTATTCTCATCCCATAGGAGGTTTCAGAATGGAAGATATCACCTTACATCTTTACACTTAATCAGAGCTCTGGTGTGTCAGGAGAAAAGGAAAACCTGACCTTCTTGTTTTTAATGACCCAAAAGGAGTTATCCATTACATTAAATGCCATGACAACCCACAAAATATAAAGGATTTAAGGCAGAGACAATATATCATCTCAACTTTTCATACAAACTGATTAATAGTTCAGGTACCAAGCAAAATACCAATGGAGACTAGTCCTGACACCTGTTTCAAGGACTGATGAAAAAACTACACTGAATGGGAAATTTAATCACTGATTTCCTATGGCACAGCCAGTTTCCTAATGAGAACACATAATTATAAGTGAGAGGATTCATATCCTTGGCTAATACATAATTATATCTGGAAGCATAACTGCTAAACTAGGAAACTGAATCATTTCAAGAGGATGCTTTTCACATACAAGATAGTCAGATATATATTTAACAAGGAGGACTCTTGGTTCCTATTTACAGATTTAAAATCATAGATACAATTTGGGAAATATCTAAAAGACCCAATAAAAGGATTTTGATACTTTATGTAAGAATAAATTTTTTAAAAATTTTATTTTATATTGGAGTATAGTTGATTAACAACATTGTATTAGTGTCAGGTGTACAGCAAAGTGATTCAGTTATACATACACATGTATCTATTCTTTTTCAAATTATTTTCCCATTTAGATTATTACAGAATATTGAGTTCCCTGTGCTATACAGTAGATCCTTGTTGGTTTTCTATTTTAAATATTAGCAATGTGTATATGTCAATATGTGTATGTCAATCTCAAACTCCCAATCTATTCCTCCCCACCACCATTCTTCCCTGGTAACCATAAGTTGATCCTTTAAGTATGAGAGTCTGTTTCTGCTTTGTAAATAAGTTCATTTGTTTGCTTTTTTTTTTTTTTTTATTCCACATATAAGTGATGTCATATGGTATTTGTCTTTCTCTGTCTGACTAAGTTCACTTAGCATGATAATCTTCAGGCCCATCCATTTTGCTGCAAATGGCATTATTTCATTCTTTTTAATGGCTGAGTAATCTTCCATTGTATATATGTACCACATCTTCTTTATCCATTCATCTGTTGATGGACATTTAGGTTGCGCCCATGTCTTGGTTATTGTAAATCGTGCTGCAATGAACACTGGGGTGCATGTATCCTTTCAAACCATGTTTTTCTCCAGATATATGCCCAGGAGTGGGATTGCTGGATCATATGGTGGCTCTATTTTTAGTTTTCTAAGGATCCTCCATATTGTTTTCCATAGTGGCTGTACCAATTTATATTCCCACCAACAGTGTAGGAGGGTTCCCTTTTCTCCACACCCTCTCCAGTATTTACTGTTTGTAGACTTTTTGATGATAGCCATTCTGACTGGTGTGAGGTGATATCTCATTGTAGTTTTGATTTGCACTTCTCTGATAATTAGTGATATTGAGCATCTTTTCATGTGCCTCTTGGCCATCTGTTTGTTTTCTTTGGAGAAATGTCTATTTAGGTCTCCTGTCCATTTTTTTTATTTTTTTTTTATTTTTTATTTTTTTTTGAGCTTCTTGATCTGTGCCTCCTTAGGTAGGTTTATTCCTAGGTATTTTATTCTTTTTGATGTGATGGTAAATGGAATTGTTTCTTTAATTTCTCTTTCCAACCTTTCATTATTAGTGTATATAAATGCAACAGATTTCTGTGTATTAATTTTCATAAAACTTTAGCAAGACTCATCAAGAAAAAAAGGGAGAGGGCTCAAGTCAATAATATTAACAATGAAAAAGAAGCAGTTACAACAGACACCACAGAAATACAAAGGATCCTAAGAGACTACTACAAGCAACTATATGCTAATAAAGTAGACAACCTAGAAGAAATGGACAGATTCTTAGAAAGGTACAATGCCTCAAGACTGAACCAGGAGGAAATAGAAAATATGAACAGACTAATCACAAGTACTGAAATTGAAACTGATTTTAAAACTCCCAACAAACAAAAGTCCAGGACCAGATGGCTTCACAGGTGAATTCTATCAGACATTTAGAGAAGAGTTAACTCATATCCTTCTGAAACTATTCCAAAAAGTTGCAGAGGAAGGAACACTCCCAAACTCATTCTATGAGGCCACCATCACCCTGATACCAAAACCAAACAAAAATACCACAAAAAAAGAAAATTATAGGCCAATATTACTGATGAACATAGACACAAAAATACTCAACAAAATACTAGCAAACCAAATCCAACAACGCATTAAAATGACCATACACCATGATCAAGTGGGATTTATCCCAGGGATGCAAGTATTTTTCAATATCTGCAAATCAATCAGTGTGATACACCCCATCAACAAATTGAAGAATAAAAACCATATGATCATCTCAATAGATGCAGAAAGAGCTTCTGACAAAATTCAACACCCATTTATGATAAAACTCTCTAGTAAATGGGCATAGAGGAAACATACCTCAACATAATAAAGGCCATATATTACAAACCAACAGCTAACATTATATTCAACAGGTAAAAGCTAAAAGCATTTTCTCTAAGATCAGGAACAAGACATGGATGTCCAGTCTCGCCACTTTTATTCAACGCAGTTTTGGAAGTCCTAGCAACAGCAATCAGAGAAGAAAAAGAAATAAAAGGAATCCAAATTGGAAAAGAAGAAATAAAACTGTTACTGTTTGCAGATAGCATGATACTATACATAGAAAATCCTAAAGAAGCTACCAGAAAACTACTAGAGCTCATCAATGAATTCGGTAAAGTTGCAGGATACAAAATTAATACACAGAAATCTGTCTCATTTCTATACACTAACAATGGAAGAATAAATTCAGCCAAAAATTACAGTATATATGATGCTTTGTGAAGGAAGCTTTTGCCAAGCTTCAACTCTAAAGTGTTCATTACATTTTGGAAAAAGTTGACAATACCCATTTTTTTAAGAAGGATTCAAATTCCTCAAGTTGTGTACGTAAAGATTAGAAGAAACTGAAATCTGTCAATCATTGCCATCATCGTCTTTAAGGCAGACCATTCTTAGATTGTTGGGCTCAGAAGCTGTGCCTTCTCAGAAACACCTTCGAACATTTTCGATCTCAAATCCTATTTTGAAGCAAGTTGCTTCTCAAATTCAAGCTTTTAAATAAAATCAGTGTCAAGTAATAAATGCCTTCCCTAATGTAAACTGAGAACTAGGAGGGCCAATGAATATTAACTAGAAGTTCTATCCATATTATCAGTCAGCTTGATGGTACTTTGTATGTGCATGTGAATGGGTCTTGTTTTGAAGAGGGCCTTATAATGTGGATAGACAGACTCAGGTACTGAACATCATGAGAACTTTAAACATTGTGACCAGTGAGAACTGACTTTTAATCTTGTTAAGTCCTATAATAAGATTGCACCATGGAATTCTATACTTGAATTCAGCTAGAGCCATGGTTACAATGAGCAAAAAGTTGATCATTAAATCCCCAAACCTTCCAACTTGAAATTCAAAACAAAATTTTAGAAATCAGAGAGTCACTGAATTTTAGAACAGCAAAGAAACCTAACCATGTACTCTAACTCCTCCCTTCCACCTTACTCCTGTTCCTTTCTCAAGAAGTAATTGAGTACCTTCTATATTCAAGGCATTGACTTTATTTTATAGATAAAGAAACTGATATCAAAAAAGATAAAATGGTTTCCCCAAAGTGACTTATCTGAGCTGTGCATTTTTTTACGACCATCACAAAATTTAGTTCTGTAGTCTATTGCTCTTTGGCTATGTCATGCTACATTACATTAAAAATGCGAATTTATGAACCTTAGTAGGAAACAATGGCAAAGATTAAAATATGGAAAAATGTTACGAGAATAGAACACTTTATGATATTCAAATAATCTCCAACCAGTGGCAACACAATCAGAGACAGGCCAATAGAGACATACTCTTGTTCTGATGTGTGTAACATAGTCTTGGTGTGTAACTTTTCATAGGACAAACATTTACATTCTAAATTTATTCCCTGTGCCTCCTTTATTTCTGGAAAACTTCTGGCTGGCCAGCTATTTCATTTTTTTCCTGAAGGAATGTAAACTACCACTTGAAAAAAAATTATATTTATAATGCCTAGGTTTTAATAAAAAGAAGATGGTTAATTTAATTAGAGGACTTAGCAAGTATCAGTTGGATTGTTTACTGGTTTAGATCATCTCATCAATATTATCCAACTGGAGTGTGTCACTCCCCAGGGTGTACAAGAATGCTCACTGGAGATCAGCAAGAAGATTTTAGAACTTCATTTATATTTTAAAATTTGATCCTTTTCTAATTTCTATTTTATGTAGATATGTAGATATCTTTATGTAGATAAAGAGAAGCCAATTCTCTTTATAGGGTATAATAAAGATGTATGATTCATGAAGATGCAGATTAATTTATGGGTTAAGGGCAAAGGTTCCAGGGCCAGACTGAATTTATGGTTTAAAATAGCTCTATCACTTACCACTTACCTATGTGATTATTGGCCAAGTTTCTAAACCTTGCTTTGTCTCAAATTCTTCATCTGTAAATACAGATGATAGTAAATAATAGCATTTCTCACTTTATAGGATCACCATAAATTTTAAGTGAGCAAATACATATGAATTATTTAGTATAGTACTTGGCATATGATAAGCATCTGATAAATGTTAGATACAAGAGCAATAACTACTATGTGTATATACATTGAAAATAGTATAAAAACTTTTAAATTTTGATAAGGGTACACAATTAAATACACATGGAGATGTAAACAGATAAGGCAATATGTATTTCTGTTAAAACTGAACATCTGTTGTATGTAAGTTCTATGCTAGAACTTGAGGGAATTCAAAATTAATAGGACACAGACTTTGTCTTTTAGGGGTTTAAGGTCTTGCAGAAGTCAACAACAGTGTCCTAGGAAGACTTAAGTAAAAGTGGATGAAAAATGTCTGTACCTTAGATTAAACATGTTGTTTTGTAACTTTATTTTATTAGTAAAAATTTTCAGACCATCATTAGAAGTAAAATATGTAAAATAGCTAAAAGTAGGGCTATTCTAGGTGAGAAAATGTTGAGATAGCCCATGAGAGTTCTATGAACCATAATTTGAAATTTGAATATTGTGAGGCTGAAACTCTAATGGACTGAACTGCCATTTCATTACTCTAAAAAATAGAAATTTTGAAAAGGAGATATTTTCAACAGGCACTGTTTTATTTGCCTCCACCCTCTTCTGCTGTCCTTATTCACATAAAAGTGGGTTGATGGTAGACAGGAAATATTGTATTAATTCATACACAGTACAAGAACAGCTAGCTGTGTTAGCCATTACTAGCTTTCAAAGGCTCCCAGTCTGCTAATTTAAGTCACAATTTTGTCTGCCACATAGAGTATGGGCCAACTTTCAGAGCCTCAATAATGCAGCCCAGTCAAATCTAGCTCCAGCCTTTGTAGGACTAAGCATATCAAAACAAGAAGAGATAAAGAGGCAGCTTGAATGGCCATTCTCTCAGACGTCTGTGCAGTGAGTCATATCAAAAGACCATCAGCAAGTAATATACATATGCTGTAGCCATACAAGAAGCAACATAGTTGAAACAGTTACCTGGCCCTTCATCCCACCAGGAGTCCCATGTCCTTTCAAGGTTCACTGAGTTAATACCAGGCTACAACTGGACTAATTTGATTCACAACTGGAACAACAAAGACTCAAAGCACTTCAACCCTGATAACACTTAACAGATAAAAGGAAAAAAATTATTTCATATCCCTACATCTCAGGACACCATAAATTAAGTCAGACCTCTGAAAAGCAAATTAGAACTTGAAAAAGTTAGGCACAGAGTATGAACATCAGATTATACACATATTTCTATTTATGTTATTGATTTATTCATGAGCATGTAACATTGTTTAAATCTCAAAATTTCTTCTTTGGAGGAGAAAATAAATGTTTGCAAAGTGTGTACCATGTCTGTCTTGGTAGAAGTCTCACAATAACTTTGGGAGACAGAGATTATTTTTACCAAGTTCAAAGAGGTTAAATGGCATGCCCAAAGTCATAGGTCTTGCAACTATCAGCAGAAGATTATGACATTTGTTTGGCTGGAGCTAAAGCTCATGCTTTTCTACAACTATAGTCAAAATTGTCTGTTTAGATACAAGCTTCAAAGGGCAAAAGCTTGACTATTCTATTGATGAGATTCTGCCTGGCATTATTGTTCACATGGTATTAATTAGTAGGTGTGTCCCACAAAAGACAACACAATATTTGAAAACATGAGGTCATAAAAAGCTACATTTGGAAACGTTCATGTTATTAAAAACTGTAATAAAAATAAAACCATCATTTCTTGAATGCTTTCTCTAATCCAGGCACTGTTCCAAACAAACACTTAAGAAGTTCATTTAACCCTCAAAACAACCCTTATTATTTTCCACCTTCTACAAATTAAAAACTGAAGCTTAGAGAAGTTGGGCTACTTGCCACATTCACGTGCTCAGTGAATGGCAGAAACAGCCTTAGTATTGAGGATTTAAAAGCTCATTCCTTTAGTTAATAATTTAAAATTCCTTACAGTGAGTGACAACTTACCTATTGTATTTATTAGGAAAGATTAGAAAGTATTAATTGCCCAACAGAGGCCAAGAAACATTTAAAGCAAGAGTCAAGAGACACATATGAATTCAAATTTAGCATAACACAATGTGTAACTGGCAAATCATGACTTCCATATATATTTCGAAAGAATAGCGATGGCCAGCTACATTCCTTGACTTGTGGTGTTCTTCTCCTCTATTCTCAAAGCCAGCAATGGTAGGTTGAGTACCTCTCATGCTTCTAATCTCTCCTCCTCCTTCTATCTCATCTCCTTGCTATAGCTGGGAAGGTTTCTTCCCTTTTAAGGATTTATATAATTAGATTTGGCCCATCCAGATAATTTAGGATAATCTCTCCATCTCAAGGTTTGTAATCTTAATCATATCGGCAAAATTGCTGTGCCATATAAGGTAATATATTCACAGTTTCCAGGGATTTGGGTGTGGAAATCTTTGGGGAGTGGAAGGGTGGGCATTTTCTGCCTACCACATGCCTACTCAGTAATATAAGAAAGTAACCTACTGATTTCGTACAACACAGATGAACCTCAAATTTACTATGCTAAATGAAAATGCAACATACTACATGATTCCATTTACATGATATTTGGAAAAGGCAACACTGTAGATACGGAAAACAAATCAGTGGTTTCCAGGGACCGAGGATGAGGAGAGAAGGTTCACTACAAAGGAGCTGAGGCACTTTTTTGGAGTGATGGAAACATTTTACATTTTTATTGTGGTGGTAGTTATACGACTATACACATTTGTCAAAATTCACAGAACTGAACTCTAAAAAGAATGAATTTTACTGTGTGTAAATTATACTCAATAAACCCGATTCAAAAAAATATAAAAAAAGAAAAATATACTATTGCTTCACTGAGACATTTTAAATATCAAGATACTAGAATTTTAGAATTATAAGGCAATCTTATTAATATGGTGAGACCATGTCCTTAATTTTCTGAGACTTTCCTGATTTCACACATTCTCCTGTAAGTTTTTGGATGTCAAACATTGTTCCTATGGAACTTCAAATATGCCAGTATTTTAGTGGGCAAAATATACTTCTCACACGCAGAAAAAATCCCATCACATATCACTTGTTCCAGTTTGGGGTTCAAAACATGACTGTCATCATTCTCAAAGGTCACAGCCTATTCCCATCATTTTTAAAGAAGAAAAATCCAGTGAGATTGAATAATTTGCTTGAGGTCACATATCTCATTAGTTTGAGAGCCAGAAGTAGAATTCAGGTCCCCAGCTCCAGTCCAATACTCTTTCAGTGAACTGAAGGATGTATACAAGTCTGAGAGAAACTCTGATTGTTTCTGTCAATCCCTACATTTAAGCATTAATGAGACACCAGTGCAACCACACACCTTGTGAATGGCACTGGAGTTAGCACACACAACTGGAAACAATTGTACCAGTTCCCTTTGCTTTTCTAGATGTGTGTACTGCTCTTGGATCCTGGAGGAATAAAGTTAAACAGCATTAGACATAGGGCTTGGCCAAACAACCAGATACCTTTTGGTGTTGGTTTTACCAATGTGTTCGAGGAATAGGTTGCGGAAAGTAGCTTTGACACAGGGCACAGAAATGGGAAAGGCAGAGGCAGCGCTATATTACATAGTTTAATGAGGAGAGCCAGATCACTCTGTGAATGGCAGCTGCATTCTCTTCAAAAGATCTCTTCTCAAAGATGCAATTCAACAGAGGACTCTCAATCCAGACAGGGAATAGGGTTTGTTTACCTGCCAAGTCCTTCAAACATCTGTTCCCCTTCTGTTTCTTTCTTGTTAAAAGCCCTGTTTCATCATGGCAGGACACTGAAACTCAGGGAGTACTTTCGGCTAGCTTCAAGTAATAAACAGATTACTTGAAGATTCTTACAGTACAGAATTATAGTATGATCTGATTGACAGCATCAATAATGGAATGTACTCTGTCTTGCAGCTGCCAATTCATGGCATAAAAGCTCATTTAATCACATTTCTTAGGATGAATGAGTTTAGGTTGCTTTAATTTTTGATACTTTAAAACAATTTTAATAATAAAAAATCCATGCATTTGCACTCATTCACACCCTTCTCCCACTCAAACTAAAACACTCACTTTGATTAAAGACATGCTTAACGAAGAGTTGAACATGAATTATTCTATGTGTTTGTTTATATCTGCCCTGAGAAAATACCCAAACAAATTGCCTACTGAATTTCTAGAATCCGAAAGCCTGAGATTTGCTTGGTAAGTGAAATATTTGGCAAACATGTTGTCACAGTAAGCTATAGAGATAATTCAGCCCAAAAGGTCTAATACGTCATAGGTAGAGAAAACTAACTGCTGACAGCCAAGCGGAAACTACCCAAAAAACATGCAGAAGCTAGTTTGATAAATATTGAAAGTTAGGAAGCCTGAGTCCAAGTTCAGTTCTACCATCAATAACGTTTACTGGGGGCCTACTATATGCAGGGGCTGTGTGCACTGTATTAATTCAGGCTCTGGTTGCAAGTAACCTGAACTGTCACCAGCTAAAGAGAGTGTATTGGAAATATATTAGGAGCTTATAAACTCAATGGGAAGGATGGAGATGCAGATTTTGAAAATAGGTTAAAGCTATGAATAGGGCCAGGAAGTAGAAACTACAGGAAGTATCTATTCAATATGAACAGATACCAAACATTTTCAATTCATTGTCAGTTTGCTTCATATTCAAACTGCAGATTGGATGCATATGCTCAACTTATGTCAGGACATCTCCCAGATAAGTGGGGAAGTTCTGGGCCCACTCAGATACATCCACCAAAGAAGAGAGAATTTCCCCCAAAGAATTTCAGTTGATGTTAAGATGAGAAATGGAATGCTAGATGAGGGAAACAAAAACAAAACCCAAAACAGCGATTTAAATCCAGTGCATGATCCTTCACACATCTGCCAATGCGATTTATTTTGTAAATAAAATTAAATACCATCACTCTAATGGCTTTTCATTCTATTTAGACTAACCCAAGTTACCTCCTTGGTTTATTAAGCTTCCTCTCCAATTTTGTCTTGTAGTATTCTCTTTTTCACACACTAATCTTGACACACACTGGCATTTTTCCTCCTCTTCAGACACACCAGGCTCATCCTAGGCTTGGGCCTCTCTATCAAGTGTTCCATTTGCCTGGAATGTTGATCCTCCCTTATTTTTCATGGATGAGTCCCTCCTGTTCTTTGGACATCAGCTCAAATGTCCTCTCCTCAGAGAGCTCTTCCCTGATCATGCAGCATAAAATTAACTAGTGACTTTCTATCATAGCACAATATTTTTATTCACTGCTTTAAAAAACAGAATTTTTGTCTGTTTTCCCCAACTAAATCATAAGATTCCATGAGAGTAGGAAGCCTCTTTACATACTAGGCAGTTCCTGGACCTAGTAGGAACTCAGGACATATTTATTGGATAAATAGTTCTGATAATAACCCTATGTCATAGGCATTACTATTTTCACTTTATTGAAGAGGACACTGAATTTAATAAAAGTTAAGAAATTTTCAAGTCAAAAATTTATGTACAGCATAATTCAAAGTCAGATCTGTTTAGATCCAAGGCCAGGATCTTAAATGCTGGCATATATTGATTGTGTACCATTAGCTGTGTGACTTGAGGTGAGTCGCTGGACAGAAAAATTATTTTACAATTTTCTAGCACCATAAACAATTTTTCCCTAAGTAAAATCATATGTACAACCTCAATAAATTGCTCATTTCATATGTTCAAAGATATAATATTTACTTATTATGAAATCAACCAGTGAAAGTAATAAGGTTGTCCTGCCAAACACATTTTAAAGGCTTAGTTTGGTTGCATATGTTGAGGAAAATGCCAATTTACGCATACACAGTGCAAATGGTGAACTTTTAAAAACTGACCTCCTTGAAATCTCAGGATAATCATCGGTTAGAGATATGACAGGAAATGCTTTACTCCAACTGTGCCCTGGAGGGAGTTAACCTGGAAGCACGTGCTTACGTATTGTTGGTCCCCAACATAGTAAAATTTGATGTATAGCACTACTCAGAGAGTGTACTATTTATTGTTATGTGCTCTAAAATATAGTTTTTACATTCTATATGTGTAAAGAAACATTTGTGGAATTCTGGAAATATCCTCAAGGAATTTACAATTTGTAATCGGTGGACCTAGTGGTATCCAGGATTACCTGTAACTCTCATACTCTGTAAGCAAATTCTATGTCTTTTGATATAACTATATTCACTCTGATAAAAGAACATAAGAAGCCCAAAAGACTACCAAAGTAGTCTTGAAATAAGCTGTAAATACTCAAGAGCAGCATCAAAGCAAATGTGCTTTCAGAGACCTATGGCAGGCTAACGGACGCAGGGCAGTAACCAGTCACAGTAAATCACTATTATCTGTTTTAAAAAATAGAAGGGTAATAGCACCATATATCAGAAGAAGAGGATGAGAAGGAATAATTGGACACATAATTTGTAAAAAAGCTGATATAAATAATACATGGCATTATTAAAAAAAAAAATGTGTGTGTGTGTGTGTGTGTCTGTGTGTGTGTATGCTACCCCTAAAATACTAACTGGTGATAAAAGCAGATAGATAGGTTAATGAAGCAAACCAGAAAACCGAATGATAGAAACATGTTTCTAAGTATCTTCCTTTCTTGGCAGATTCTATAAAAAATCATAAGTACTTATGTAATCAAAAGTACTGGTGTGATATACTGGGGAAACTATTTGTCTAAAAACAAAATATTGGATGAGGGAGGATAATAATTAGAGGCAGAAGGATATTAACCATGAAGCTAAGGAAATTTAGGATTCTAAGCCTTTTGCTGGCATGGGGCCTTGTCAAGGTCCAATTCCTGGTTTTGTATTAGTAATTTTTCATTTATTTCCTTAATAATAGCACCAACACTGCTACCTCTGCAAATTTCATAAGCTTCAGACCCCACAAAACCTGAATCTGTCTCTGGTTTCAGTACTGGGTTTTTAATAATGAGAGAATCCAGTATAGTCTTTAGTATCAGTGTGACTATGAAGGGGTGATTGTATTTCACAAGTCTCTCTCTCACCCTTTTGATCAATCTCTCTCTCTCCATTCTCTCTCTTTTCCATCTCTCTTGATACTGTATTTCTTCCCCCCACTCTCTCCCAACAATTTCTCTCTCTTTCTCTTTCCCTCCCTCTCTCCTTCTATCTTAGTTCTCTCCTTTTCCATTTCTCTCACACATACTCTCTCAAACTCTTGCCTCTTCTTTTTTTCTCTTTCTCAATCTTCTCCCTATACTTCTTTGTTTCTCTGTCTCTCTGTTTCTCACTCCATCCATTCTCTCTCTCTCTCCCTTCTCTCATACTTACCAAGGCAGCCTTACCATCCCCCTCCACTTGACTAAACTTTATACAGTCAATTTCTTCCTGACTGTAGGTCCCTGACCCTTCTTTTCCTGGAGCATTTACTTTAGAAAACTTGTAAATTCCTCTCTGCCCCTGTGAGCTGTAAATCTTCTCCCAACCTCTTGTCAGTTTTATAACTCAGGGAAGACTTTCTCCAGGACCTGGGAGTCACCCTCTGAAATGTAATCAGCAAGGAAAATTGTACCCCTAGCTCCCAGTCTCCGTGGGAGGGTGGGAGCCTTACAAGCACAAATTAGCAAACACAGATGGCCTGCCTAATGTCTTCCAGTACTTTTCCACCAGCTCACCCCAGGACTTAAAAGCTCTCCCACCTTTTGTTGCAATGAGTTGAGTTCAATCTCTCTCCCCTATTACAATAGTCTGGAGTAAATCATCCTTGCCTGTTTGGCTCCATCCGGTGTAATTTTTCTTTGACAATATACATACAAATGATTTCTGTAATTTGCAGATAAAGCATTTAGTTCTAGTGCATACTAATGTCTTTCTTTCCTCAGGCTCTTTAACTTTGTTATTCTAGCCTCCCCAATTCTTCATTTCCCTTGTGTGTTCATTAAAATCTTACTTTCTTTGATATTCTTATCTGTAAACATTTACTCTTCTGTATCACTGCATCTTGTTTGTTTCTTATACAGCTTTTTACCCCAATTAGTAATTACTTTATTTGTTGTTCATTTATTTATTGCCTGGTTCTTGCCTTAGACTGTATGTTCCATGAGATCAGGGACCATATTTGAATTTTTCATTGTTTCTTTTTCTTTCAATCCTCAGAACATGGCATCGTGCACACTCAATGAATTTGTTTAAAATAAATGATTGGATAAAGTACATCAACAGTATTTTTTCTAATCCTAAATTATAGTCTCTGTGATCCACAAATATTAGGAAGGTTCAGTATTCCTTGGGGCTCATATACAGAAAAAAATTGGCATAATATATAACATATTTGGTAATTGTGGCGTGGTGGTTGCATCGTTCATTCCTTCGCACACAGATGTCAATACTGAGAAAGGCACCAGAGGAAGTCTAAGGACCTCATTCAACCCTTCACACCCATTAGCCTGCTGCCTCCATTCCCACTCACAGCTGAATGAGTATTAAGTAGGTAGGAAGCTCAGGACCTGCACACAATGCAGTTCTTTCAGGCCTGAGGAAATGCTTTTCCAAGCTCATTTTGTGAGTTAAGGTGGAAAATCTCTCTGTCATTTTTGTCTCCTTTCAAGCATAGTCTAATACCACTTCTCCTTCAGAGGAAGGCCCTGAGTCTGGAAGATTCTTTGCCCCAGAGTTTAATAACTACAGGCTGTAATCCCTTTTACAGTCAAACTGGCAAACTTTCTCCCAGAATTTTATCGTTGCTCTTCAAAAGTAGCAGAAATAAGCACGCTTGCTTCTGCCATCCTTATGGTAAGTCTACTCTGATATTAGACAGGTATGGGCTTTGTACTGCAATAAATTAATCAGTTACTTTTAGTTACATCTGATAAAATGTACTAGCACCTGTTCTTAAAAAGCCATGATGACAATGTCAAAGTCATTTGTAAATAGAAAGAGTTAGATGAATGTACAACATATACGCTTAGTGACTAGGGTCCCAGATATTCCTTTCAAACCTTCTGATTCTATAAACATGTGCATCTAAAAGCTCTCACCAGGAGAATAACCAAAAATGTGAAGCAGGAAGAATCACATTGGAAGATCTTGAAGAGAGGGGAAGATCATGTAGGGGATCCAGGAGAAATCACTGAGAAAAGGCTCTAGAGTTCATAGGATGTGTAACAGGGACAAGACAATAGTTAGGTAATCATGTGAGGAAAGTTTGAAGAAAGCTGTTACTTGCCTTTTTATAGGTAGAGAATGAATATTAACAACAAAGCGTCAAGAAAGGAAAAGGCTGTCAGTGATATTATTTAAGCCAGTTGTTACAGAAAAATCCAATGTGTTCTGATAACTAGATAAGAGTTAGTTGTGAAGCAAGGACAAAAGTAAATAAATAACAAAGGAAATATGTGAGATACTTTCACAACCAAACACAGGCCTTCAGAATCCTCAGGGAATATGTGATTTTTATCTCTGAGGAGCTGGCTATCATTTTGAGAACCATGGAAGGCAGAAGGCATTTCTAGAGAGATTAAAAAAGACAAAAAGCCACCTTTGGAAATGAAAAAAAAAAGCATAGTGATAGCAGTTATTTAGAATACTAACCTTAATTTCAGTCTTGGGAATGGCATTAAAACAAATCATTAAGAACTTAAGGCACTAAGCATAACATTAGGAAAATCATATTATGCCAGATCACTTTAACTTTCTTCATTAAGGAAGTAATGCACTGCACATAAAAAACACTATATGTAATCCTTCTGAACTCAAATAAGTTGCAGTATTCTGTCAATTACTTTTTTAGTAAGCTAAGAATATCATCTCAATAACATACATTGAGCAGGTTACTAAGTGATAGGTAGGTCATGGTCCAAGGTCGAGAAGATTTATTGTCAGACTACAAAAAATAGTGAACAATGTCCCCCTGGGATTAACACTTGTGCCACTTGACAAAACAAAATATCTAATAAAAATCATTTACTTTGTTGACCCAGGTAGCCTGATTTGCACCAGGTAGTGAATACTAATAGAATGAAACCTTAACCCTTACGAAATCATTCCCCAAATATTTCTTTGGTGTCTCACTCATACTCATGAATATTTTCCTATATTTCTTTTCTAAGTCACATAAAGGGCTCCAAAATTTTAAAGCAAGTCCCCAATTGCCAAAGAATCCCAGATTTCCTTATGATTTCATTTGCGCTCAAGTCATTCCAGTTCTGTCCAAAAGTGGGGAGGATAGCTCTCTCTTCCCCTTGTGAGAATTCTCCCCCAAAGTCCAAAGCAGTTTCTTACTTCCCTATGTCTCATAAAGACCCTCTTGAAGGCAATCCCTTTTGCTTCTTACTGAACCCCTTTTACTTCACTGGGCTCAGACTTGATGGCATGGGGCTGAGTTAGGGGCACATACCATTCTTTCTTTTCAGCTGAGTCATTATTTCTGACATCTATGCAAAATTTTGGCCCTTGTTCAATCCTAAACCCTCATCCTCTGGAATAACACATATGTACAGATGTGTCTGAATCAGAGCTTGGGTTCAAGCCTGGACATCCTAGCATGCACACAAAGGCTCTATACTATTGTAATTGCTATTCTCTCTTTCTGGAATAGCCCCCTTTCCCACACTCCTCTCTTCTCCCTCACTTACTGCTGTCACCACTAAGATCCCCACATCCTTTGGCTAATTCTAGCTTATCCTTCAAGACTTCATAGAGTCATGACCTTTTCCAAAATTAGATATCCTTTCTCTGTGATCCTATAACACCTTGAGTATATCTCTATTGTTATTATTATTTATGTATTTAGCTCTTCCACTAGTCATATTTTTATATATTTTCAAATAGACTTTATTATTTTTAGCATGCTATGCACTGAACTGTGTCTCCTGCAAATGTATATGTTGAAGCCATAACTCTCCATGTAATGGTTTTTGGAGATGAGGTCTTTGGGATGTAATTCGGGTTAGACTAAGTCATGAGGGTGGAGTCCTCCTTATGGGATTAGTGCCCTTATAAGATGACACATGAGAGAGCAAGCTCTCTCAACACACACAAATACACAAGAAGTCATGTGACCACACAGTGAGATGACAGCCACCTACAATCCAAGAGAAGAGACCTCAGAATGAAACTTACTTTGTCTGCACCTTGATCTTAGATTTCCCAGCCTTCAGAGCTGTGAAATTTCTTTTGTTTAAGCCACCTAGTATGGTATTTTGTTATGGTAAGCAGGGCTGCCTAAGACAGAGAAATTTTAGGTTTACAGAAAAATTGAGCAGAAAGTATAGAGAGTTCCTAAATACCCTCTCATTACTCCTCCACAAGTTTTTCTAATTATTAATATTATATATTAGTGTGGTACATATGTTACCATTGATTAGCAAATATTGATTATTATTAGACAGTACTTTTCAATCTCCATATCCCTAGTCCCTATGGATGTGCTTGATACATTGTAGGTGCCAGTTTTTATTAAAATAATGAAAAAATAAAAGAATGAATACTTGAATGAATACACAATGGGTTTGAAACATATGAATTAGCCAAAATAGGATCTATCATTGTGAATTACTGATTATCTTGCCTCTGTCATTACCCTGGATGTAGTGGGCAGACAGATCTACACTGGAGCCCTGATTTCACAGCATCACTTAACATTCTCTGTTATGCTGGGTGCCTTGCAGTATGCTCCTCTCCCATCTTCACTGTCAAAGACAAGTGGTGTTCAGATTTAACTAATTATTACAATATTTAGGACAAATTTGGGACTAGAAAATAATTTAGGTGAGCTTTAGATATGAACTCTCATAATTAAGTCTGCCTCATTCAAAAAGTGAGACAGATTTTTCAAGGAGCATCCAGATCTGGTAGGTTCCTGTTCTTACCTCCAACCCCTTTTTAGGTTTCTCTCCTCTTAGTAGCCCCTGCTCAAGCTTTAAACTGAATTTTTTCTTCTGTCAGCTTTGTCTTACCACTGCTCCTCAAATCGTTGTGTCATGGACCCAGAGATAAGTAGAGGGTTTCTTCTTCTTTGTCACAGACAGCAAACCCAGACTGCCTCGTAAACACAAGAGTAAGAGTGATGGCAAGCATTACAGACTACTACAGACAGTTATTTCTGGAAAGTTCTGGAAGAACCCCTCTTAACATGTTATTAAACTTTCAAGACCCTACAGTGACATTTTATTTTCAGCTCTAGAATATGATAAAAGCACAGAGTCTTGAACAAAGTAAGCAACTCTTAGATAATTATTGTTGATTGACTGGGTCATTACAAAATATAATTTGAGCAGCACTATGGTACTCCTCTTTTTTAAAAGGGCTCTTTTTTGGAAGAAAGTAGGATATATAATAATCTGAACATTTAGCGATTATGTCAATAATGTGGGTTTTACCACTGATAAAAGATTTCTTAACATTTAGGGAACCACCAGATGTGATGGCTTTTTAGAATTACATCAACACAGTTTAAAGGAATATTGAAATTTTAACAGTCTTCCATAAGGCCTAATGAAATATATCTTTAAAATGAGTCTTCCATAATATAACTGACTAAATAATCTAGTTCTTGCTTGACATTGAAATAATACAGGATTCAGAGCCACACTGTCTAACATGCTACCTTTTCTTTCTTTAACTCAGGTCAGGTTTTCAGTGTCAATATTTACAATTTTAGGAAAGATTAAAAATGCTGAGAAACAAAATGGAAGCTGCAATGCTAAGTAAGATTAAACTGATTTTATTATTGTAGGCCTTGTCAGAGCTTGTAAAGTGCTAATGTGAACTCAAATATCTGAAAGAGGGCTACGTGACATTCTGAAAAAGGCAAAACTATGGAGAGAGTAAAAAGATCAGTGATTGCTAGGGGGTGGGGAAGGAGGAAAGGGATGAATAGGTGAAGCATAAAGGATTTTTAGGGCAGTGAAACTACTCTGTATGATACTATAATGGTGGATACATGTCATTATACATTTGTCTAAACTCATTACACATTTGTCTAAACTCATAGATGTATAACACCAAAGAGTGAATCCTAAGCTAATGTATGAACTGGGGTGATGATGATGTGTCAGTGTAGATTCTTAAATTGTAGCAAATGTACCACCCTTGGTGGGACTGCTGATAATGAGGGAGGCTATGCATATGTGGAGGAATCTCTGTACCTCCCCCTCAACTTTGCTGTGAACCTAAAACTACTCTAAAAAATAAAGTCTTTAAAAAGTACTAACCAATACATTTTGGAAATTGTTCATAAAATATTACATTAAAAAGTAATGAATCAGGTAGAGTATTTTTGTTTTAAGGAAACAGAGATTTAGACCTTAAGAACCTGCCCACAGGTTACACAGCCAGTAGATTGCAAACTGGTCTTCGTTATAATTTCTAGTTTAAGCCACTAAACTGAGCTTCCTCTTCAAACCTTACCTGGATTGAGACTCACATCTGGGATTCTCTGGAGGTGAAAACAGACCACACCTCTAGTGGCAGAAATCTCTTAAAAGGGCACTCTCAAGTTATCCTACTGTGGTATTATCTAGGTTGGCACTCTTAAAATTGGATAAAAATTAAGTGCTGCAAGGAAAGGGGATGGTGAAAAGGTATAGCAACAGCCAACCTCAATATAAAGACATGTTCTTATAAAAATCTGATGGGTTTCTTCTATCCAAAGAGAATACAACAAAAGGAAATTGCATGGGTTTTGATTGAAGTAAGAGCCCTGTTTAGTCACAAGGAAATGCATCATACCTGAAGGAATATTTAAATCCCTAAATGAGTTTCTAAGAGAAACCTGCAAAGTTCTGGTCCAGGAAAGTCCATAGGAAGTGAACTGTGAAAGCACATATTGGACTGGGGGAAGGGGTTGACTCAAAGACCTCTTGCCTTGTTTTCTAAGCTCTGTGGTCTGATGATCAAATATAATCATAAGGAGAAAATGAGGATCAGGTAGATGTTCTCACCCCTGAAATTTAAAGCTAGCTTTTTTAACAGGAAAGTGAAAATGTTATGATTCATAGATATTTATCTTTAATTTGTGTAGTTTTACTGATTAGAATCCAGCTGGTCTCTTAAAAAACCAGCCAGTAAAAAGTGGAAGCCTGTCTACAGTAAACATTAAAATACGAGCTTTCTTTTCTTTTCATTGAAATAGAGTTGACATACAATATTATGTTAGTTTCAGGTGCACTGCAGAGTGATTTGACATTTTAATACATTCTGAAATGTTCACCACACTAAGTCTAGTAACCATCTGTCCCCAAAGTTATTATAATATTATTGACCATATTCCTCATGCTGTATATTATATCACTGATGCTTATTTATTTTACAGCTGGAGGAGATTTGTGTCTCTTAATCTACTACACTTATTTCACCCAACTCCCTTTCCTCTGGCAACTACCCATTTGCTCTCATTTATGGGCCTGTTTTCACTTTGTTTTCTTTATATGGCATTTATCTTTCTCTGTCTGACTTATTTCACTTAGCATAATATCCTTTAGATACATCTATGTTGTCACAAATGGCAAGATTTCATTTTTGTTTATGGCTGAGTAAGGTTCCTTGGTATATGTGTGTGTGTGTGTGGGTGTGTGTGTGTGTGTGTATATATATATGTATACCGCTTATTCTTTATCCATTCATCTTTCAATGGACACTTAGGTTGCTACCATATCTTGGCTATTGTAAATAATGCTGCAATGAACACTGAGGTGCATATATCTTTTCAAACTATTGTTTTTGTTTTCTTTGTATAAATACCCAGAAATTAAATTGCTGGATCATATAGTAGTTCTATTTTTTAGTTTTTTGAGGAAACTCCATCATGTTTTCCACAGTGGCTGCCCCAATTTACAATCCCATCAACAGTGTACGATGGTTCCCTTCTATCCATATTCTTGCCAGCACTCGATGCTTGTTGTCTTTTTGATGATAGCCATTCTGACAGGTACGAGGTGGTATCTGATTGTGGTTTTGATTTGCATTTCCCTGATGATTAGTGATGTCGTGCATCTTTTTTTATATGTTTGTTGGTCATCTGTATGCCTTCTTTGGAAAAATTTCTATTCCTTTTCTCTGTCCATTTTTGAAATTGGGTTGTTTGTTTTTTGATGTTGAGTTGTGTGAGTTCTTTGCATATTTTGTATATTAACCTTTAATTAGATATATCATTTGTATATATATTTCCCCATTCAGTGGGCTGCCTTTATGTTTTATTGATGGTTTCCTTCACTGTGCAAAAGCTTTTTAGTTTGATATAGTCCCCATTTGTTTACTTTTCTTGTTGTTGCCCTTGCCTGAGGAGACAGATCCCCAAAAATATGATTGATGTTAAATAGCATACTACTTATGTTTTTTTCTAGTCTTATGATTTCAGGTATTATATCTAGGTCTTTAGTCCATTTAAAAAAAATTTTGTATATGGTTTGAGAAAGTAGTCCAATTTCATTATTTTGTATATAGCTGTTCAGTTTTCCCAATACCATTTATTAAAGAGGCTGTCTTTTGTCCATTGTATATTGTTACCTCCTCCATAATAGACTAATTAACCATGTAAGTGTGGGTTTATTTCTGGGCTTTCTTTTCTGTTCCATTGATTTATGTGTCTGTTTTAGTGCCAGTTCCATATTGTTTTGAATACTGTAGCTTTGTAGTATAGTTTGAAATCAGGGACTGTGATACCTCCACCTTTGTTCTTATTTATCACGTTTCCTTGGCTATTTGGGATCTTTTGTGTTTCTCTACATATTTTAGAGTTGTTTGTCCTAGTTCTGTGAAAAATGCCATTGCTCTTTTGACAGGGATTGCACTGAGTATGTAGATTGCCTTGGGTAGTATGGTCATTTTAAGAACATTAACTATGTAGTGTTTAATTATTACATGTACAATGTAGTGCAGTGTATGTAGTGTACACTACATTGTACATGTAATGATTAAATTATTAAAAGTGTCATGGGTAACAGTTTTTAATTAATTAATTAATTTATTTTTGGCTGTGTTGGGTCTTCGTTTCTGTGCAAGGGCTTTCTCCAGTTGCAGCAAGCGGGGGCCACTCTTCATTGCGGTGCGTGGGCCTCTCACTATCGTGGCCTCTCTTGTTGCGGAGCACAGGTTCCAGATGCACAGGCTCAGTAGTTGCAGCTCACAGGCCTAGTTGCTCCGCAACATGTGGGATCTTCCCAGACCAGGGCTCGAACCCATGTCCCCTGCATTAGCAGGCAGACTCTCAACCACTGCGCCACCAGGGAAGCCCAAACGGGTAACAGTTTTAAAAGGTTAATTTCTGTCAAATGCAGTAGATGAAGATGAAAGGTTGGTATTATCAGTAAGTGTTAAGCTTTTTCTTTTCCTTAAACCTACCCATCCTGCCTGAAATTGGGCATTTAATCCATCTTTGACCGGGTCATTCTCATAATTGCTAACTTAGTAAGTGTTTTTCTTACAGAACCTCTTCTTAATGAGCAATATACCTCCCTGTATTATAAAATCTTTCTGAATATGCATTAGAAAAAAACTTTTGTAGATTAGTAAAAGTGCATTCCTGTTTTCATCTTACTTTATTCAAAGCTAATAATAAATGCTTTCCTTAGTTTTCTAGTAACTAAGTGTAAAAATTATGTGTTGCAGCTTTAAAGTTTTTAAAATACTTCGGATATTCTTAAACTGTAAACTTTCTTACCATCACTGTCTTACCAGATCACCGACACTACACCTTGACTAATAACACTGACCCCCCTCCTGCCTCACTGCATGCACACACGTTTCCTGTCCTTGCCATAACGATGTTCACTGGGACCTGTGAGGTTCTGTCAACTCTGTGCTCATGCTAACGAAGTTCTGTACAACTTACCCACTGGCAAGAATACAAGCTTGGACCTTTCAACCACTAGAACAAAATTTTTTAAATTGACAGTTGCAGAATTGTGTAGTGTTTTTACATAGATCTTTCGCTAATGCAATTAACAGTATGTTTTGCGTGTATGAAAATAAATCCTTGAATCATAAAAAAAAGAACATTATTCCAATCCATGAGCACTCTATATCTTTCCATTCATTTGTATCATCTTCAGTTTTGTTCATCAATGTCTTACACTTTTCTAAGTACAATTCTTTTACCTCCTTGGTTAGATTTATTCCAAGGTATTTATTCTTTTCGACACAGTTGCAAATGGGGTTGTTTTCTTAATTTCTCTCTCTGATAATTTGTTTAGTTTATAGAAACACAACAGATTTCTGTATATTGAGTTTGTATCCTACAACATTATTGAATTCATGTATTAGGTATTTCCTCTATGCCCACTTTGTTGAGTTGTTTTTTTTTATCATAAATGGATGTTGAATTTTGTCAAAAGATTTTTCTGCATCTACTGAGATGATCATATGATTTTTATTCTTCAGTTTGTTAATGTGGTGTATCCCATTGACTGATTCATGTATATTGTACCATCCTTGCATCCCTGGGATAAATCCCACTTGATCATGGTGTATGATCTTTATAATGTATTGCTGAATTGAGTTTGCTAATATTTTGTTGGGGATTTTTGCATTTATGTTCATCAGTTATATTGACATGCAATTTTCTTTTTGTGAGATCTTTGTGTTACTTTGGTATCAGGGTGATGGTGGCCTCATAGAATGAGTTTGGGAGTGTTCTTCCCTCTGTAATATTTTGGAATAGTTTGAGAAGGAGAGGTGTTAACTCTTCTCTAAATGTTTGAGAGAAATCATCTGTGAACCTGTCTGGTCCTGGACTTTTGTTTTTGGGAAGTTGTTTTTACCACAGATTCAATTTCATTACTGGTAATTGGTCTGCTCATAATTTTCTATTTCTTCCTGGTTCAGTCTTGGGAGGTTGTACATTTCTAGGAATTTGTCCATTTCTTCAAGCTGTCCATTTTACTGGCATATAATTGTTTATAGTAATGTCCCATGATCCTATGTATTTTTTTGATGTTGGTTTTAATTTCTCCTTTCTCATTTCTGATTTTATAGATCTGGGCCCTCTCTCTTTTTCTCCTGATGAGCCTAGCTAAAGGTTTATCAATTTTGATTATCTTTTTTAAAAAAACAGCTCTTGATTTCATTGATTTTTCTGGGGTTTTTTGGGTTTTTTTAAGTTTCTGTTCTGATCTCTATAATTGTTTTCCCTCTACTAACTTTGGGTTTTCTTTGTTCTTTTCCTAGTCCCTTTAGATGTAAGGTTAGACTGTTTATTAGAGATTTTTCTTGTTTCTGAGGTAGGCTTGTATCACTATAAACATCCCTCTTAGAACTGCTTTTACTCTGACAGAAAGATTTTGGACTATTGTGTTTTTATTTCATTGTCTCCAAGTTGTTTTGATTTCCTCTTTGATTTCATCAGTGAACCATTGGTTTTTTAGTAGTATATTGTTTAGATTTCATGTGTTTGTGTTTTCTGCAGTTTTTATTCTTGAGTTTGATTGCTAGTCTCACACTGTTGTGGTTGGAAGAGATGCTTGATATGATTTCAATCTTCTTTAATTTACTGAGACTTGTTTTGTGGGCAACAAAGAAAGTTTCTTGTTCACTTATAAAGAATGTGTATTCTGCTGCTTTGCAATGGAATGTTTGGTATATATCTATTAAGTCCATCTGATCTAACGTGTCTTTTAGAGCCAGTGTTCTGTATTGATTTTCTGCCCCGATGGATGATCTGTCCATTGCTGTAAATAAGGTGGTACAGTCCCCTACTATTACTGTGTTACTGTCAATTTCTCCCTTTATGTTTGTAAATATTTTCTTTATGTATTTAGGTGCTCCTACATTGAATGCATATATATTTACAATTGGTATATCTTCTTCTTAGATTGATCCCTTTGTCATTATGCAATGCCTTTCTTTGTCTCTTGTTACAGTCTTTGTTTTAAAGTCTATTTTGTCTGGTATAAGTATTGCTATCCCAGCTTTCCTTTCATTTCCATTAGCATGGAATTACTTTTCCATCCCCTCAATTTCAGGCTGTGTTTGTCTTTAGATCTGAAGTGAGTCTCTTGTAGGCAGCATATATATATATATATATATATATGGGATTTGTATTTGTATCCATTCAGCCACTCTATGTCTTTTGGTTGGAGCATTTAATCCATTTACATTTAAAGTAATATCGATAGATATGAACTTACTGCCATTTAAAAAATTGTTTTCTGGTCGTTTGTGTAGTTTTTTTTTCTTCTTTTGCTCTATTCCCTTGTGATTTGATGACTAACCTTAGGGTAACGTTTGTGTTTCTCTTTTTTGTGTGTATTTATTATAGGTTTTTGGTTTGTGGTTATCATTAGGTTCATAATTACATATATATATATATATATAATATATATATATATATATAATTATTCTAAGTTGATCTCTTAAATTTGAATGCATTCTAACAAACATATATTCTTAACTTCCCTTCCATGTTTAATGTTTTTGACATCATATTTTACATCTTTTTGTTTTGTGTAACCCTCAACTACTTATTGTGGATATAGATGATTTTCCTACTTTTTTCTTTAAATCTTCCTACTAGTCTTATAAGTGGTTGATCCACTACCTTTACTGAATATTTGCCTTTATCAATGAAATTTTCCCTTTCATAATTTTCATAATTCCATTCGTGGATTTTTCTTTTCTGCTTAGAGGAGTAAGTCTGGTTTAGTGGTGCTGAACTCTTTTTAGCTTTTGCTTGTCTATAAAATGCTTTTTCTCTCCTTCAAATCTGAATGACAAACTTGCCAGGTAGAGTATTCTTGATTGTTGAGTTTTTCCTTTCATCACTTTGAATATATTGTGCCACTCCCTTCTGGCCTGCAGGGTTTCTGCTGAAATGTCAGCTGATAGCCTTATGGGGTTCCACTTGTACATAACTTGTTTTTCTCTTGCTGCTTTCAAGATTCTCTCTTTATCTTTATTTTTTTGCCATTTTAGTTATAATTTGTCTTTGTGTGAACCTCTTTAAATTCATCTTTGGGATTCATTTTTGGGACTCATTGCTTCCTGGACCTGGATGTCTGTTTCTTTCCCCAGGTTGGTGAAGATTTCAGCTTTTATTTCTTCAAATATGTTCTCTGCCTTCCCCTTGTCTTTTAT
Organism: Balaenoptera musculus; assembly: GCF_009873245.2. Lineage (NCBI taxonomy): Eukaryota > Metazoa > Chordata > Mammalia > Artiodactyla > Balaenopteridae > Balaenoptera > Balaenoptera musculus. The sequence continues at coordinate 39,937,074 of NC_045790.1, read as the reverse complement.
TCTCTTTCTGGGACTCCTTTAATACAAATATTAGTATTCTTGATTCCGTCCCAGAGGTCTCTTAAACTGTCCCTAATTTTTAGAATTCTTTGTTCTTTTTTCTGTTCAGCTTGGGTGATTTCCACTATTCTGTCTTCCAAATCACTGATCCATTCCTCTGTATCATCTAATCTGCTGATTCTTTCTAGTATACTGTTTGAATTTTTTTAAAAATTGCATTTTTCAGTTCTGTTTGGTTCTTCTTCATATTTTCTAACTCTTTGTTGAAATCCCCACCATGTTCATTCATTCTTCTCCTGAGTTTGCTAAGCATCTTTATGATTATGACTTTGAACTCCTTATCAGGTAGACTGCTTGTCTCCATCTCGTTTAGTCCCTTTTCTGAGGTTTTGTCTTGTTCTTTTGTTTCTCTTTATTTCATGTGTTAGGTTGGTTGGTCATGTTTCCTAATCTTGGAGAACTGGCCTTATGTAGGAGGCATCCTATGGGGCCCACCAGCACACTCCCTTCTGGTCTAGAACTATATGCTCTATGAGTGCCCTTATGTAGGTGGCATGCACCCTTCTGTAGTGGTGGGGATAGCTACTCTGGGTGCACTGATTGATAACACCAGTAACAGCACTGGTAGGTGAGACTGGCCTCCAGCCTGGTTGGCTATGAGGCCTGCCTTGTGCAGTAGCTGTGGGCCCACTGGAGTGGATGGGGGGGTAGGCTTCCAATGTGGTTTACTGTGTGGCCTGCTGATGGGTGGTGCTGTGTCCCTGAAAGACTGCCTACATGGCCCAGGGGACACACAGCTGCTGCAGACCCACTGGTGGTGGGGCAAGCCCTGGTGCTAAGAGGCTAGAAAGAGGATTTCAAAATGGCACTTGCTAGAGCCAGTGCCACTGTGGTGGAATGAGCTCCCCCAAATGGCTGCCATCAGTGTCTCCACCCCCAGGAGGAGCCTCACTTGCCTCCTGTCTCTCCAAGGCTCTCCAAGATCAGAAAGTGGGTCTGATCCAGGTTCCTTTCAAATTACTGCCTCTTTGCTGGGACTTGGAGCATATTAGATTCTTCAAGTGCCCTTTAACAGTACAGTCACTGTTTCCTATAGCCTCTGGCTCTTCTGAATGTAAGCCCAGCTGGTATTCAAAGCTAGATATTCTGGGGGCTTATCTTCCTTATGCAGAACCCCCAGGCTGAGGAGCCCAATGTGGGGCTTGGACTCCTTGCTCCTTGGGGAAAACATCTGTGGTTGTGATATTACTCCCATTTATGGGTTGCTGACCCACGGGTGTGGTTCCTGACTACACTGCATCTTTGTCCTTCCTACACGTCTCATTATAGCTCCTTCTTTATAATTTTAGTTGTGGAAAATCTTTTTATTAGTCTTCAGGTCATTCTCATAGATAGTTGCTTTGTAAGTAGTAGTAATTTCACTGTGCCCATGGGAAAAGGTGAGTTTGGGGTGCTCTTACTTTGCCGTCTTGGCCACCCCTCACAATATGAAATTTCTAACAAGTCATGAGTTGCAGAAAAATAAGAGTGATTATTTTAGGTAAACATCATGACCAGGTCTTTGTGTTTTAAAAACTGAAAGCAAGTACTTACATTTTAGAACACAGATGATTAAACAGGAAGAACCCTTGATTCAATAGAAAATAATACAGCTGCTACACAGCTTCTTTAAAAGAAAGAGACCTTTCAGGGTAAGGGTAATCTAGGTCAATCAGCAATTCTACAAGGACACAAGAGAGACTTTTAAAGGGCAGTTTTGTATAAGGTTAATCTATGTGGGAGTCTAAGGTACATTCAAATGTAAAATACTAAGACATTTAGGATAGCTGCCTGGAAAAGTCAAGCCACCATGGATGGTAATTTGATAGAGCTGATAAGACAAGAGACTTTTTTCTTTCTAATCCAATGCTAACACACTCTTAGTTTTCAAAGTACATCAAGTGAAAATGTACATTACTATTCAGGAAATTAAACTAAATTGAAAACCAGCCAATTCTCAAGTGTGCATATTAAGGCCATTATGTACTCCAAGGATATTGCTAATGAACTTTCAAAGTGTAATCATTTCAGGGTCTTGCCATAGCCTTGGTTTATGTATACATAGTTCTTTAAAACCCATACAAATGCTATGTAAGACATTCTAAAAGGGTATCATCCTCACTGCAAATTATTTAAAAAGTGTACATAAGCAAACGTCCTCTCAGTGCATTAAACCTAACATTATATCCATTTGAAAAAAGCAAAGGAAATGAAAATATTGCTTACAAATGACCTTATTATATAATTTTGTCAGATTACTGTTTCATAAAAGAAAGAACCATAATATTGGAGCGCAGTAGCATTAGGAAAATTATGAAGAATTTATCTAATGTTGATTTATATTTCTGATTTGAAGATCTGAAGAAATTATTACGGGCTTCCCCTTATGCTGCAGGATTTGCTTCTTTGCAAAAGCAGGAGCTGCTTCTTCCCTGAAGCTTTGTCTGAACACAAAGTACCTGCTCTGGCAGATGGATGGTGTGGATATATATGTATATTAAGTACTTTGAGAAATTTAATAGAGCATAAGAAAGAGAATCATCTAAGAGCCTCCAATCTTATTAGGAAAATAAGAAGCATGAGCTAAAAATGGTAGTATGAGTGAACAACCTCTATTTTTATAACCTACATCTGTATTTCTATTTCTTTTGATAGAGAATTAGCAAACTAAATCAACGATAAAATAAATTCTATTTGACCAACTAAAATGTATATTTTTCAACTAGGAAGTAGTTAACAAATATAACTGGAAAAATATTCACAAGATATAGTTCAATGAAATAGTATAAATTTATTATCTAAAATTATATACTTGAACTCTGTCTGTGCCTGCTTTCTCATCTAGGAAATGGGATAATAATGGTATCTACCACACAGAGTTTTTGTGAGAAAAGATGAATTAACTAGTGCTAAGGAACTTATAAACAATGCCTGGTATATAGTACATTTTCTTTCTTTCTTTCTTTCTTTCTTTCTTTTTGCAATGCCATGAACTAATAGAAATTTATTTTTAATAAAAGGTTTAAACCAAAATAAAACCAAAATAAAATAATACAAGATAGGTTTGCTTCTACAAAAACATGTTTTGCTTTTCCAACAATTTCCTTTAGTTTCCTTGATTGTTATTTCTAATTACTGAAGAATTTTACATTTGGCTACAACTACCTTTGTTTTTTTTTTTTTTTTTACATCTTTATTGGAGTATAATTGCTTTACAATGGTGTGTTAGTTTCTGCTTTATAACAAAGTGAATCAGCTATATGTATACATATATCCCCATATCTTCTCCCTCTTGTGCCTCCATCCCACCCTCCCTATCCCACCCCTCTAGGTGGTCGTCACACAGCACTGAGCTGATCTCCCTGTGCTATGCAGCTGCTTCCCACTAGCTATCTATTTTACATTTGGTAGCATATATATGTCAATGCTACTCTCTCACTTCGTCCCAGCTTCCCCTCCCCTCCCCATGTCCTCAAGTCCATTCTCTATGTCTGCATCTTTATTCCTGTGCTGCCCCTAGGTTCATCGGAACCATTTTTTCTTTTTTAGATTCCATATATATGTGTTAGCATACAGTATTTGTTTTTCTCTTTCTGACTTACTTCACTCTGTATGACAGACTCAAGTTCCATCCACCTCACTACAAGTAACTCAATTTCATTTCTTTTTATGGCTGAGTAGTATTCCCTTGTATATATGTGCCACATCTTCTTTATCTATTCATCTGTTGATGGACACTTAGTTGCTTCGATGTCCTGGCTATTGTAAATAGTGCTGCAATGAACATTGTGGTACATGACTCTTTTTGAATTACAGTTTTCTCAGGGAATATGCCCAGTAGTGGGATTGCTGGGTCATATGGTAGTTCTATTTTTAGTTTTTTAAGGAACCTCCATAGTTTTCTCCATAGTGGCTGCATCAATTTACATTCCCACAAACAGTGCAAGAGGGTTCCTTTTCTCCACACACTCTCCAGCATTTATTATTTGTAGATTTTTTGATGATGGCCGTTCTGACTGGTGTAAGGTTATACCTCATTAAATCAATCAATGTGATACACCATATTAACAAATTGAAGGATAAAAACCATATGATAACCTTAATAGATGCAGAAAGAGTTTTTGACAAAATTCAACACCCATTTATGATTAAAAACTCTCCAGAAAGTGGGCATAGAGGGAACCTACCTCAACGTAATGAAGGCCATATATGACAAACCCACAGCCAACATCATTTCAATATAGGTCAATGGAACAGGATAGAAAGCCCAGAGATAAACCCACGCACATATGGTCACCTTATCTTTGACAACGGAGGCAAGTATATAAAATGGAGAAAAGACAGCATCTTCAATAAGTGGTGCTGAGAAAACTGGACATCTACATGTAAAAGAATGAAATTAGAACACTTCCTAACACCATACACAAAAATAAACTCTAAATGGATTAAAGACCTAAATGTATGGCCAGGCACTATAAAACTCTTAGAGGAAAACATAGGCAGAACACTCTATGATATAAATCACAGCAAGATCCTTTTTGACCCACCTCCTAGAGTAAAGGAAATAAAGACAAAAATAAACAAATGGGACCTAATGAAACTTAAAAGCTTTTGCACAGCAAAGGAAACCATAAACAAGATGAATAGACAACCCTCAGAATGGGAGAAAATATTTGCAAATGAAGCAAGGGGCAAAGGATTAATCTCCAAAATGTACAAGCAGCTCATGCAGTTCAATATCAATAAAACAAACAACCCAATCCAAAAATGGGTGGGAGACCTAAACAGACATTTCTCCAAAGAAGGTATGCAGATTGCCAACAAACACATGAAAGGATGCTCAGCATCACTAATCATTAGAGATATGCAAATCAAAACTACAGTACATTTTAAATGAGTAATTTCCTTAGGGGATGGGCTTATGGTGGGGTTGTGAGGTACAGATGTTGATTGGGAACTGTCTGTGGAGTCCTTTGCCTGGTTTTCTGAAAGCAAGAAGATGTGGTGAATCTCTGAAGAAATGAACTAATGGGCCCCAAGGATCTGGGCTTGCTCTTTCCATGCCCAAGGTAGGTATTGGAGCACCAATACCATGAACTTGAAAGTATCCTGAGCATTAGTACAGTGGGCATAATGATAATATCCAGATAGCTATGAAAGGAGGACCTCCTTGAGGCCTTGGCACTATTTAAATCACCAGAATTCAGGTATCAAGACACAGTGGGGGTGGCATGGGGGGTGGGTTATGGACCTTGGTGGGAGAACTCCAAGAATGATTGAGTCAAAATTCCCTGTCAAGCCAGTGAAATAAAGGCCAGGAGTAGAAGTTAGCTTAGAGATAGTAAAGAAATGTATATTTCTTGCCTATCCATGTTGGTGGAATGAGCTTCATATCCACTAAAATTATTATTATTTTTATCAACTTCCTTTTTCTCTAGCTAGTCACTAACTCTGATCTGCACTTTCGAGGACTCCTGAGGTAGAGGACTTACGCTGAGGTCTAGGAGACAGAGCTGGTATTACATCCCCAATACATGCCAAATGACAGACACCAAAAAAGTATAGGATTAAGGCATTGTTAAGTTCCATACATATTTGTGCTAAAGGAGTCCTTTGTTTCCTCCATTTTCTCATCAGAGAGAAGAATGAACATAGAAGTGCACAAAAAACCCCAGAGATCTGGGGGTGTAGCCCTGAGGGACTTATTTCAAGTAGGACATTTCTTTGTAATCATCTGTTATGTGCCAAAAATATACATGAATCTTACATTCTACTACACAAAATATTCAAGCCTGTTTAATGTGAGAATTAAGTTCCTCCCACATACATACTATCCTAGATTTTCAAGTTAACTGATTTCCAGGAAATGTGCTTATCCTGTGGATTTGTGTACTGCTTGGCACATGGCGGTGGGGTTTCCTTAATGGCAATCATACCCCACTTTGAGAAGCATGTTCTTTATTTTTCTCTTAAAAATACTCATTAAACGATTTTTTTTTTTTTTTTAGATTATAGAAACAGTACATGGTAACAGTTAGCAAGCTGAAAAACATTTTAAAAAGTACCAAACATGAAACAAAACAATAAACTCAAATGGAAAGTCATGGTTGATGTGGAGAAAAGTCCATGATCCAGAGAAAAGTCACGGTTGACATTTTTGCATGCACTCATTTTAAAAAATGTTTGTGTGTATAATTCTATGAGATTTTTTCACGTGTACAGGTTCCTGTTACCACCACTGCAACCAAGAGACAAAGCTGTTCCATCACTACAAAGGAACTCCTTCATGTTGCCCCTTTGTAGTCATCCCCTCACCCCTTTCCCTGTTACCCTGGCAACCCCATACTCGTTCTCTATCTCTATAATTGTGCCATTTCAGTGATCATTACAATATGCAACTTTATGATACTGCCTTTTTTTTTTTAACTCAGTATAATGAATGCCCTTATGATCCATCCAAATTGTTGCATGTATGAAAAGTTTGTTCCTTTTTATTTCTGTGTAGTATTGGCATGGATGTACCACAGTTTGTTTAACTATTTGTCCACTGAAGGACATGTGAGTTGTTTCCAATTTGGGGCTATTACAAATAAAACTGCTATGAACATTCATATACAGGTTTTTGTGTTAACATAAGTTCTCTTCTCTCTAAGATAAATGCTTAGAAGTATATTTCTGGGTGTGGTAATTATCCATTTATATTTTTTAAAGAAACTGCCAGACTGATTTCCAGAGTGGCTGTACCATTTTACACACCTGCCAGCAACATAGGAGAGCTTTAGTATCTTCATACCCTTGACAACATTTGGTATTATCTTTTATTTTAGCTGTCCCAGTAGATGTCTAATGGTATCTCACTGAGGTTTTAGTTTGCATTTCCCTAATAGCTAATGATGTTGAACATCTTTTTAATGTGATTATTTGGTATTCATATATATTCTTTAGTATTTTGACTATTTTTCAATTGAATTAACTATTTTCTTATTATTGAGTTTAGAGAATTCTTTATATATTATGAATACAAGTATTTTGCTGGATATAGGATTTGGAAAAATTTCTCCCAATCAGTGACTTGTCTTTTATCCTCTTAACACAGTCATTCACAGAGCAAAAGTTATGAATTTTGATGAAATCCAATTTAACCATTTTTTTTTTCTTTTCTGGATATGTTTTTGCTGTTTTGTCTAAGAAATCTTTACCTAACTCTAGGTCATAAAAATTTCCTCTACATTATTTTCTAAGTTTTATAGTTTCATATTTTACATTTAGATCTATAATTCATTTTGAGCTAATAATTTGTTATAACATATTAGTTTTAAGTTGAGTTCCATTTTTTGGATTATGGGTATCAAAAGTTCCAGCACCATTTGTTAAAGAGACTCTTCTGCACTTTTGTTAAAAATCAGTTGGGTATATTTATGCGCATCTATTTCTGGATTCAGAAGCATGATTGTGATAAAATTATTTAATCATTACCAGTACACACTGTATCTAGAAAACCTCATTTTGTATAGCAATAGATTTAAAATATTTTTCTTATTACTAGTATACTTTTTTTTATAAGAAAATAATATACTTAAAAATATCACAAAAACAATTTTTGGACTGACCATACAAATCACAGTATGACTTCTATCAGTAATTCTTTAACTAGCCAATTGTTCTGATGTAATAAAATATGATTCAACTTATTTACAACTTCTGTCTTTGTGCTTTTCTGTATTTTACAAATATTCTGCAATGCTAATGTATTACTTTTGTAAAATAGAGAGAAATCAATACTTAAAAATAAATGCTAGCATTTAGTTGGAAAACTAACCTTCTAAACTGAAATAAAAGTGTGAGGTTGCAAATAAAATACAATAAAATAAATCACTTTGTAACTCCACTAAATTAGTAGGGTCGGGCTTGATTTATTCTCTCTCTTTCCTTCCCTCTCCCTAAGTTTTATTGAACACCAACCATAATCAAAGCATTTCCCTGGGTTCTGTGGGACAAAAGATGCAAAGGCCTGATAGTTCTGAGAGGTTCCAAACTAAAAGGTTCCTTCACTGTAAATTCAGAATGCTTTTTTTCTCTTTCAAATTTTTTAGGGATGGAAGACAAGCATTTAAAACTATGTTGGAAGAAAAGCATTGAAAGGACAAGTGGAGACTACAGTTTTGTATGTAGCCATTAGTGTCTGAATGTGGTTATTAAAGGATCATTTAAAAAATACTGAAGTTCAACAACCATATTATTTTCTGTTCAGCCTCTATTCATGATAACTCTTAAGTGTTTGAATATCACCATTAGCTAGTGACTGTAATATCTACCTTCCATGAAAAAGTAAAAACATGTTAATCAGATTAACACTGATTCATAATAAGTTTTAACTGCTGACTAATCTAATACAGAAACATTTTTCCCTGTACTACACCTCAATTATATGCTGTCAATTCCCATGACTTTAATTTTGACAGCCCCTCCCCCCCCCACACAAACAAACAAAATTAAAAAACATTAAAATGTCGCCAGACAGGAGTAAACCAGTCTCAGAACATGACCTAAAGCACACTCTATAAGCATCAAACTCCCTTCAAGTCTTTTGTTTTTTCCTAAAATCTAACGATGTTCCGTTTACTCTCCTGATATAACAAGATGTCCCTTTATGACCTTTTGCTAACTTAACCTCTTTTTAAAATATATATGGCATATGTTATCAATAAATTGTACAAATAAAATTAATGGATTGTGACTTCAATGGAACTAGTAGTAATAACAAACCACTACTACTATTATAACTACTAATAAATAATCATTATTAACATTATTGCCTTAGGCTTAGTCTGTGCTAGTCTAAATTTATTACCCATTTTAATTTTCACAGAACTATTTATGGTAGGTAGTATTTAGAAATTGGAAATTGAGCCTCAGTTTCTACATCTGAAAAATGGGATGATAGTACCATTTGACTCACACACATTGACTGTTATGAGGTTAAATGAGATTGCACATTTAAAGTGTTTATTGGGATGACAGGCAAAAGAGAAAGCCCTCAGTAAGTATTGAACACTGCATAAGTCCAGAAGTGCTGTGGCTACAAGCATTTTGAGTGTGAGAACACATGTTAATGTCAACACATTTTCTGAACCTAATTTTATTTAGGCCCATTAAATAGTAATTTTAGCATCTATCAACTGAGAAAATATTTCAAGGCAGAGCTCTGAATTCAATGATGCTTTAAAATAAATTTGTATCTTAATTACTATAACAAAATCTGCATGCACCTGAAAAACAGCAGCGAGTATTTATTGTTTCCAGGCAATGGTTGGAACAATGTGAGAACTGAATACAAGAACCTCATCTCCCTATTTGTCAGAGGTGGGATGCTCTGTTCACTGCAATGAAATGTTCTATACTGGGCAACTCTGTTGAGTGGAGCTGCTGGACCTAAGCTCTCCCCTCAGTGCCTGTAGTCTGTTTAGTTTAGTCATAGGACCTACAGGCTCTATTTTGCTTCAAATGGCCTCCCAAAGCCTGGCCCTTTGCACTCAGTCAGCCTCTTTCCTGGCGGGACTCTGCTTCATAAAAGACCTGGTCTATAACTCTGCAGCTCAATAAAACAGGAAAACACTATAGATGCACATTGATTCACCACCAGGCAGAACAGAATGCTAGTGAAGAGCACAAATCCTGATGTCAGGTAGACCTCAGGTTGAATTCTGACACTCACTCTGTGACCAGGGGGAAACTGTAATCTCTCTGGGTCTCAGTTTCCTTATGAATATAATGTGGATAATTCCTCACTCATAGGGCTAGTGTGAAGCTTCAGTGAGATACGTTATGCAGAGCTCTCAAACACAATGTCTGGTATATAATAAGCCCTCAATAGTAGTAGCCGATTTTACACTTATAAAAACAGGAACTAGCTCAGCAGGACATATGCTTCATGAAATGCACAATACTTGAAAACACATTATACACTCTTTGAATGGAGTATAAAGTATTTATAAATACATGAAAATTGATTTGAAGTCAGAATGGTATGATTCCAACATACATCACACTGAAAGAAATAGAGCAATGGTTATTTTGGAATTCTATTGAGTGGAAAGAGGAAATCTGTGAAGAAGAGACTTTTTTTTTAAGCATATTATTTATAAACTTTCTGAACAAGAGTGACCTAGTAAAATGCTTCCCTTTGTTGGCTTATTTAAACTCAAATAGTGGATATAACTGAGAAGAATGTGGCTAATTTCTAAGCAGTGCAAAACAATGCAAGGAAAAAAGTACTCCATGGAATGGCAACTTGTCTTCAGAGCATAAGAAGAGTAACAGGTTTCTGATGCTCATTATAGAAAATATGTAAAGTACTGAGAACATTTTAGTAGAGAAATTTGTTATTAGGTCACTCAGTACTGTAATAGATGAAGTAATCACAAGGATATCTTAGTAATGGAATCATTCCTTCATGTCATTTTTTTCTTAGAGAATCTAGTTACAAGTTCAAGAGGACAATGCAGGCTTTTTCCACTCTCTTTAAAGGGCACATATAATGCATAGCAATAAAATAACCTAATGAATCCCTAGAGAAAAATACATCATGAAACTAAAAGCTAAGGAGAGCAAGGACTAATTTCTCATTACCTACTGTTATCTAGATTGTGTAATGAACAAAGAAAGTTCATATAAGTAGAACAAGCAAGTTTTCAGCTGAGATAAATCTTCACCCAGTACAAAAGATGTGCCTGGGCCATTTTAAAATTCATCTCTATCACATGCAAAATGCTAAAATTTGTATATTTATTTTTAAAAATATCCTGACGACAGATATAACTAGAAAAGGTGTTTTGGCAATCTAATTAAAGACAGCGGATATTTATTTCTATCTCCTACCATTACCCATTATTTCTGTCATATGTTACTGCCATATATGTTACCAATCATTTTCATCATGTGTTGCTGCTATATTTTGGTATTCAGACTCACTAAAATCAACTCTTTATTGCTGCAATAATACTGTTCTGTGAAATACAAGTGACGGTGACTTCTAAAACACAATGCAGACGGAACATTAACCAAGAAAAGACACACTCCATAGTGAAGAGGACTCATTTCCACTCTGAAAGCAGCTAATAAAACAGCTGGAAAAAAATACAGCAACAACAACAAAACAATGTTGGTAATAAGTATACTCAGGAAAGAGTATATTTTGAGTTGCACAGTATTTGCTGTTCTGAAAAGTATATCCAACACCTAAAAGGATAATAATTATGAGGGATATAATGCTTTACACTTTATAAAACCCTTTTCAAAATTTAACCATATTTAACCAATGTGGGAACCATATAGTATGTGTAGCTTCCACTAAGTCTCACACAATAGATGAATATCTTGGACTAGCTTCCCATCCACAAATCCTTAGCTTTTCCCACTCTACAATCAAATTTACAGAAACAGGTCAACTTTAGTATCCCATCATTGTAAATAAAAGAACTTGCCCCCTATACCAACAATGGAATAACACGTTTAACTTTTTGCCAACCTCAGATTCTCTATGTGACACATATTTACCACCCTCTCTTCTTCCCTGCAGGGTAGAGTCGGGATGAATCATGAACGAGTTGTGTGGAAGGCACAAGTCTCCTCTACAACACAGTTGTAACTACCCAAAAAGGAAGGAAAAATATTTCTTAAAACTAACAGGAAAAGCTCTACTTCACCTGAGAAACTGAATATTAATGCTTTCTCTCTGAAAAATGCTGATTATAGATATGATTGGTCTCCCATTTCTAGACTTCAAGGACATGCAAGGCAAAATCTGCCACAAAACTGGCTCTCTACATGGTTGGCCTGTCTATGCTCTCTTTTGCTGGTTTTGTTCAACCTCATCTTCTAATCCATAGCTTTACTTGTCTTTTATCTTTTAATGTTTGTATTCCCATTGTCAAATAGGTACTTCTACTGTAAGGTGTCTCAAATCTTGTCTATATGTATAAATCCTCCCTATACAGTACATCAAACACGAAAACCTCAGCCCTGTGTGCTATTCCCAACCTCCCATGCCCACTGCCACTAAAGATGTACAACTGGCCTCAGCTACACAGCAGTGACCATCACCAATTGGTGGTACAGGAATCTCAAACCTGCAGTCAGGTCTCCTCTTGGCTGCTTTTTATTTTTAGGCTTTTGGTGAAATCCCTTCCTCTCTCTCTGCATGACTTCTTGGTTAAAATGTTAGAGTTCAGTTCTATGATATCCAAGAGGTTTTTCCAACAGAAAATAACCTCAGGTAAGCACTACATATGAGGGGGAAAAAACAACTGTTACTAATTAAAGCATGTCCTCCAGAGGCTGTGAGAGCAAACGACTCACAAATGTAGTTTAACTATAAATGTAGTTTAAATTTTGCTTGCAAATGATTCTGCCTGGTTAAAGCATGATTCTACATGGTTTAAACGTACTTTCTTTTTTTCTGTTTTACAAAAAGGGACTAGAAAGAAGTCCCTCAGTGAGTGAGCATTTTCTCCTCATTTAAACCAAAAAGCACTTCCCCCACCTGCCCGCACCAAACCAGCTAGAACTGGTCTTGTTGCTCCTGGTGATCAAATCCTTCCATTTGTTTCAGGTGAGTGGTTTTATCAGGAGACATTGGATGGCAGCAAAAGGCTTTTGCTGGGTGGAGGGAGATTTCCAAGGGATTGCAAAATGGATTTAAAGGTCTGCTCTAATCATAACACAGAATTTCCACATGGACATTTTATAAACCATATGACAATCACTTTCCATCAGTGTTTCCCACAGAGGACTTAGGAAATCAGAAAGCATGAGGTCAAACAGACAAGTATTGTCTGTTCAGAAATTCAGAATACTATTCGGGGTAGTCAGTGTGACAGGCCATGTAACGAAGGTATATAATGAGACAATGACAAGTTAAACATATTTTACTTATAGTCAATAGACAAAGTGCCCAAAACAGCAAATGCTGTTAATGGAACACACACACACACACACACACACACACAACCCCCAAACAAACAAAAACCATGCACATCTCTTCCGTTTCTTGGACTACAGAGCTCTGGATCTGCTTATTATGTAATGGAAATAATATAAAGAGTAGAGCTGACAAGAAGTTCTGAGATAAAACTTTTGAGGGCTCTGGCAAATTAAAAAAGCTGAAGAAATATAAATTGTCCTTTATACATAACTATTTATAAGCATGATGATAAAAGAACTTGGGACTGACATGAGGATTTAAATTCACCTTTGAGACTTAGGGCATCCTAAACTCTGTCCAGTTTCTCATTACAATGACTCCATCAATGTAATAGAAAAAAAATCCATATTCTTGCTGAAACTAGTTAAAGATATATATATATTTTTTATATAGGGACCTTCACTTTATTCATTCATCCTTTTTAAAAATTTTATTTTTTAAGACTAATTTTTGAGTATTTTTAGGTTCACAGCAAAATTAAGAGGAAGGTACAGAGATTTCCCATATACCCTCACCCCACACATGCATAGCCTCTCTCATTACCAACATCCCCCAACAGAGTGATACATTTGTTACAGTTGGTGAACCTACATTGACATGTCATAACCACCCAAAGTCCACAGCTTACAATCGGGTTACTCTTAGGTTTCTACATCTATGAGTTTGGATGAAGTTATAATGAATGACATATTTCCATCATTATAATATCAAACATTATTCTCATGGCCCTAAAAATCCTCTATGCTTTGCTTATTCAACTCCCCACTCCCGGCCCTCATCTTTTTATTGTCTCCAGAGTTTTACCTTTTTCAGAATGTTATATAGTTGGAATTCTACATTATGTAGCCTTTGCAAATTGGCTTCTTTCACTTAGTAATAAGCATTTAAGTTTCCTCCATTTCTTTTCATGGCTTGATAGCTTTTTTTTTTTTTTTTCTAGTGCTGAATAATATTCCATTGTATGGACGTACTACAGTTTATTTATCCATCCACCTAGTGAAACATCCTGGTTGCTTTTAAGTTTTGGCAATTATGAACAAAAGCTGCTGTAAACATCTTTGTGCAGGTTTTTGTGTGAACATAAGTTTTCAACTCCTTGGGGTAAATACCAAAGAGCACAATTGTTGCATTGTATGGTAAGAGTGTGCTTAGTATTGTAAGAAACCACCAAACTGTCTTCCAAACTAGCTTTACCATTTTGTGTTCATGCCATCAGTGAATGAGGGTTTCTGTTGCTCCATATTCTCACCAACATTTGGTGTTATCACTGTTCCAGATTTTGGCCATTCTAATGGATATGTAATGGTATCTCAGTGTTGTTTTAATTTGCACTTCCCTGATGCTGTATGATGTGGATCATCTTCTCATATGCTTATTTGCCATCTGTACATCTTCTTCGGTGAGGGAGGTGTCTGTTAAGGTATTTGGCCCATTTTTTAATTGGGTGGATTTCTTACTGTTGTAAGAATTTTTATTTTGGGTAGCAGTTTTTTCAGATGTGTCTTTTGCAAATATTTTTTCCCCCAATCTAAAGATTGTCTTCTAATTCTCTTGATTATTTGTCTCTCCCAGAATAGAATTTTTTAATTTTAATGAAGTCCAGCTTATCAGTTATTTCTTTCATAGAACATGTCTTTGGTATTGTATCTAAAAAGTCATTGCCATACCCAAAGTCATCTGGGTCTTCTCCTTTGTTTTCTCCTATGAGTGTTATAGTTTTGCATTTTACTCTTAGGTCTGTGATCCATTTTGAGTTAATTTTGGTGAAGTATGTGAGGTCTATGTCTAGGTTCATTTTTTTGCATGTGGTTATCAAGTTATTCCAACATCATTTGTTGAAGATTCTACCTTTGCCGAATTTATTGCCTTTGCTCCTTTTTCAAAGGTAATTTGACTATATTTACATGGGTGTATTTCTGAGCTCACTATTCTGTTCCATTGTTTGTCTTTTTTGCTAATACCACATTGTCTTGATTACTGTAGCTTTATAGAATGTTTTGAAGTTGGCTAGTCAGTCTTCCAACTTTGTTCTTTTTCTTCAATATTGTGTTGGCTCTTCTGGTTCTTTTGCCTCTTGATATAAACTTTAGAATCCATTTATTAATATCCAAAGCATAACTTTCTAGAATTTGGATTTGAATTGCATTGAATCTATACATCAAATTGGGAAGAAATGACATCTTGACAATATTGATTCTTCCATCGATGAACATGGACTATCTCTCTATATATTTAGTTCCTCTTTGATTTTGTTCATCAGAGTTCTGTAGTTTTCCTCATAAAGATTTTGTAACTATTTTGTTAGATTTATTTATACCTAAGTATTTCATTCGGCTGGGGGGTAACATACATGGTATTTTGTTATCAAATTCAAATTCCACTTGTTCATTGTTGGTATATAGGAAAGCAATTGACTTATGTTTATTAACCTGGTATTTTATAACCTTGCTATAATCACTGATTAATTCCAGGACTTTTTTGGTTGGTTCTTTCCGATTTTCTACACAGATGATCGTATCATCTGCAAACAAAGACAGTTTTATGTCTTACTTCCCAATATACACCTTTCTTTCCTTTTCTTGCCTTATTGCATTAGCAAGGACTTCAAAGATCTTTCTGATGTACCTTAATTCTTGACACGTTAGACAAGAAATGGTGCAGGTGAGAAACAAGTGGGGGGAGTCTGGGCCTTGGCTTCCCACTGTTTCTGTGGAACACAAGGAGTTTCCACTGCCTGCCATTACCTGTAGGGGATGGGAATCATTGAGAGGCTCACAGCCAACACTGAGTCTACAGTTTGTGAGAACTGTCTGGCAAGCTAACCAGGAGACATCACAAATAAAATGTGTCCATCAGGCATCAAGGAGGAATAAGCATTTCTGACTCAACTGTGTTAAGGAAGTCAAAACTGAATATTTCAAAATTTCCAAAATTTTCAGCCAAGGGATTAAAATTGCAAATTTTTCAAGATTTCAAAGAGAAATTTTCCCTAGGGTGGGGGGAAGATTCTCCAACAACCGCTAATGTCTCCTCCTGCCTATATCCCTATTCTCAGCTCTGTAAACTACTGAGACCCTCTAGTCTGTCAAAGAAAGTTTGCAATAAATGTAAATAAACATGAAGTATCTACATTGATTTATAACCAAAAAATGACAGAAAAATGACCATAAATAATTCTTGACAGATTCAATTTCATAGCTAAAAACAACCTAGATATTGTTCTGTAAGGATGAGTAGACAGAAAAATCACCAGAGAAAATGAAGAATCTCAGTAGTTCAATAGAAGGGATCAAATGAACATTAAGAAGAAATGTTCTTCAGTGAAACAAAGGTACCCAAAAAGCTAGAGAGAACTTTATCAACACTCTAAATAGTAAAACCTAAACTAAGATAGGAAAACACACAATCAATAGCAGGCAGTGATTAACTAGGAGGAATCTAAAAACAATGATAGCAATAAAAGTATGTTACATATATTTACAAAGAGGTCACAGTAGAGGCAGTTACCGGCAGATTTGGAGTTTCTAAAGTTGAGAATCAATGAATTAAGATATGAGATCAAGGATCAACAGAAAGTAAAAGCTGGGAAGTTAGACTAAGAGATAGAAATCATGAGAATATAATGAAATGCATGGAAATGATATCAAAGAGCTCCAATAAACATGCAATAGAAAATTAAAAGATGGGAACCTTAGCTCTGATTTGGGGAAAGAGTCAAGGAGGGTCACCAAGAACTTGGCAGAATCAATGCAAAATCACCTTTACCTTGATATGGTGAAATTCCAAATTTATAAGATGTAGGAAAAAACCTACAAGCACCTAAAAAGGGGAAAATATACATATTATATTATATATTATAACATGTATTTTTTAACCTAAAATAAAATAGAGTTAGATGGAAACCAATCTTCTCAACTACTCTGCAGAAGATAATGAAGCAATGTTTGCAGTTTTCTGAGGTAAAAGGAATACAAAAGAAATATGCATCCAGTAAAAGCATGATTCATTTGAGAGAGGAAAAGGAAGGCATTTTCAGATCTGCAGCATTCAGACTATGTACTACTCATGTGTCCATCTGATGAAATAATGCATGAAACCCATCTGGAAAGGTATTGCAATCAACCAGTCAATGAAAGCAAGGTTCAAGAAAGGGAAGATACCACATACAATGATGAGAAAACAAAACCAATAATAATTAGAAACTCTTAGTGCCTGGTACATGGAAACACTCAACACATATTACTTAAATCCATGAAGCCTGTACAAACAATTAATAATCTGGTGTTTGAGCCTAATGTTCATGCAAAGACACAAATACTGAAGTAGATGTATATGTAAAAAAGAAAAAAGAACAAAACCTTCAGGTTATTTCAGTGATACATGGGAAGATGGGAAGGTATTAGCTTGCTAAAGTATTCATCTTACCAAAGGATAATCCACTGATACATTTTCTTTCTTGAAATTGATAAAGGAATATGCAAATAAATATTTAAACTTTTAAAAGGTAATAGCATATAGAATAGAATTAGAATGCAAAATCTCCAAGTCATGGGACTGGCAAGATAGGGGTGGGAGGCCATGAAAGACCAAGAACACTTGGCCATCATAGAAAAGGTTAGGACATTAAAAGAAGAAAATCCTAAGAAGTCATAATAATAAATAACATTAAATTAGATAAGAGGAATGAGATCAAAATATCAGTTATCACAATACAGGTGACTAGCTTAAATTTCCCTTTTTAAAGACAAATAAATTCAGTTTATGATCAAAAGAAAACTTTAGCTATTTGATATTAGCAAGAATCATGCCTCAAACTAAATAGTATTTTGAAAATAACAGTAGAGATGTGGAAATATGTGTTAGGCAAATGCAAAGTAAAGAGTGAGCAATATTAATATCAGAAAACAGAACTCACAACTAAGATTTTTATATTTTACTGTAAAACCTATAAACCATAATACAGATATAAGCCATGGGCCTTTATGCACATGGCAGAAACATAAAACTATTTAGAAACTATCTAGAAAAAGATAAAATTAAAAATTGTAAGGGGAGTTTAACACACCGTTTTAAGACAAACATCAATTATTCAACACATAAATTGGGATACACAGTATCTAACAAGCTTGATTTAGTATATACTATATATTGAAGCTTGAACCCTATGAAAAATGATTATACACTGCGTTCCATATATATATATGTGTATATATATATATACATATATATATGGCATATTTACAAAATAATTACATTAGGCCTAAAAATAAAAAATTCTAATAAAGTAAAATGTAAAATTATTAGTAACACAAGAATAAATAATTAGTAATACTTTAAAAATTATTAATTAATTCCTCTGTGGATAATAATATCAAAATAAAAATTTAGGACTTCCAAAACAGTTAACCATAATGAAAATGGGATTTGGTCAAAGTGGTACTTGAAAAATATATATATAACCTTAAATGCATTATGTTTAAATAATAAAAAAATTAATTCCTCAACTAAACATTTATTATACTTAAGAAATACAAAAATAACGACAATGAAATACTTTAAAATGTATTTAAGAAGGAATTATTTACCATCGCAACAAAAAGAATAAAATACCTAGGAATAAACCTACCTAAGGAGGCAAAAGACTTGTACTCAGAAAACTATAAAACACTGATGAAAGAAATTAAGATGACATAAACAGATGGAGAATTATATCATGTTCTTGGATTGGAAGAATCAATATTGTGGAAATGACTATACTACCCAAAGCAATCTACATATTCAATGCAATGCCTATCAAACTACCAATGGCATTCTTCACAGAACTAGAACAAAAGACTTCACAATTTGTATGGAAACACAAAGGACCCCGAATAGCCAAAGCAATCTTGACAAAGAAAAACAGAGCTGGAGGAATCAGGCACCCCCAATTCAAACTATACTACAAAGCTACAGTAATCAAGACAGTATGGTACTGGCACAAAAACAGAAATATAGATCAATTGTACAGGATAAGAAAGCCCAGAGATAAACCCACACACATATGGTCACCTAATTTATGACAAAGGAGGTAAGAATATACAATGGAGAAAGGAGAGCCTCTTCTATAAGTGGTGCAGGGAAAACTGGACAGCTACATGAAAAAGAATGAAATTAGAACACTCCCTATCACCATACACAAAAATAAACTCCAAATGGATTAAAGACTTACGTGTAAGACTGGACACTATAAAACTATTAGAGGAAAACATAGGAGAAACACACTTTGACATAAACCACAGCAAGGTCTTTTTTGACCCACCTCCTAGAGTACTGAAAATAAAAACAAAAATAAACAAATGGGACCTAATGAAACTTAAAAGCTTTTGCACAGCAAAGGAAACCATAAACAAGATGAAAAGACAACCCTCAGAATGGGAGAAAATATTTGCCAATGAAGCAATGGACAAAGGGTTAATCTCCAAAATATACAAACAGCTCGTGCAGCTCAATATCAAAAAAAAAACAAACAATCCAATTAAAAAATGGGTGGAAGACCTAAATAGACATTTCACCAAAGAAGACATATAGATGGCCAAGAGGCACATGAAAAGATGCTCAACATCAGTAATTATTGGAGAAATGCACATCAAAACTACAATCAGGTATCACCTCACACCAGTCAGAATGGCCATCATCAAAAAATCTACAAATAATAAATGCTGGAGAGGGTGTGGAGAAAAGGGAACCCTCCTGCACTGTTGGTGGGAATGTAAATTGATAAAGCCACTATGGAGAACAGTATGGAGGTTCCTTAAAAAAGTAAAAATAGAGCTACCATATGACCCAGCAATCCTACTACTGGGCATATACCCTGAGAAAACCATAATTCAAAAGGACACATGTACCCCAATGTTCATTGCAACACTATTTACAATAGCCAGGACATGGAAACAACATAAATGTCCAAAGACAGATGAATGGATAAAGATGTGGTACATATATATACAAAGGAATATTAGCTATAAAAAGGACTGAAATTGGGTCATTTGTAGAGATGTGGATGGACCTAGCATCTGTCATACAGAGTGAAGTAAGCCAGAAAGAGAAAAACAAATATCATATACTAATGTATATATGTGAAATCTAGAAAAATGGTAAAGATGAAGCTATTTGTAGGGCAGGAACAGAGACGTAGATGTAGAGCAGATATGTGGACACAGCAGGGGAAGGGGAGGGTGGGACAAATTGGGAGATTAAGTTTGACATAAATACACTACCATGTGTAAAATAGATAGCTAGTAGGAAACTGCTGTATAGCACGGGGAGTGCAGCTCGGTGCTCTGTGACCACCTAGATAAGTGGGATGGTGGAGGTGGGAGGGAGGTCCAAGAGGGAGGGGATATAGGTATACATATAGCTGATTCACTTCATTGTACAGCAGAAACTAACACAACATTGTAAAGCAATTTTACTCCAATAAAAAAATTAAAAAGGAGTTAATAAAGTAACAATTATATAAATAGATTAAACATAGATAAAATAGACAAAAGTAGACTTGATAAATACTAAAATTGGTTCTTTAAAAGGACAATAAAATAGACAATCTCCATAATATTGATCAAAAATAAAATGGGAATATTTAAACATGTATCATTCAAAAGGAAGAAGCAAATATAAAAAAATTTGAAGCTTTAGTAGAATACATTCAATCTTTAGTAATTAGTATAAAATATGGAAAATTGCTGGCCATGAAAAAATTGAATTATTATAATATCAGGAATTTCCAGTTAAAATGCAAATGAAATAAACATTACAAAAAAGAAAGAACACTCAAAAAGCTATCCTCTCACAATACAATTATGTAAAGGCCCAGTTAATTTTTCTGATGAGTCCTGTAAAACTTTCAAAGGATGGAGAAGTCCTGGGCAATTTTAATTATATTAGAGCAGGGTGAGGCAAGCTTTTTCTGTAAAAGGTCAGATAATAAATTATAGTGGCTTTGAGGACCATGAAGTCTCTGTTGCAATTACTCAACTCTGCTGCCATAGGATGAAAGCAGGCCTAGACAGACAACATGTGATCCAATGAGTATGAATGTGTTTCAATATAACTTCATTTACAAAAGCTGATGGTAGGCAGATGTTGCCCTGTAGGTTATAATTTGCCAACTCTTGCCCTAGCATAAAGAGATGTAGATTTCCTAATTCATTTTATAAAGGTTATATAAAATCAGGGACCAAAATTTGATCATGATAAATCACAAAGCCAATAAAAGACTAATCTCATTTGGGATTACATATGCAAAACTCTTAATTGAAAATTAACAAGTGTAATCCAGCAATATACTAAAAGAATAACACAATGATTAATAGGATTAATCCTAGCAAGACAAAGACAGATCCTCTTAAAAGACCTATTACATTAGTAACTCTTTATATTAAAAAGGCAAAGAGATAAATATAATCTTTATTGATATTCCCAAAACATTTGAAAAGGCTCAATATCCTTTCATAGAAATAATAAAATATGAAAACTTTAATAACATAAATAGAAACTTTAATTAAATTGAGGAGTATTTATATAAAAGCAATCGCAGAAGAATTTTTAATAACAAAACACCAGATGCATTCCAGAATAAGACAAGGAATCTTGGTGCTAGTTTTATTACTTAGTATGCATTACGATAATAAATAAGAGGTATAAATACCAAAACATCAGTTTAACAAGATGACTTGTTTAAAAGTTTTTAAACAGGTTTTTCCATCTATTAATTTTAACCAAATAGATATGCTTTAAAATATATTTGAAAAAATATCTTCAAAATAAAAACAAAAATATGAATGTTTTATTAAATTTAACAGGATATATAAAGTTTTTTGAAAATGTATAAGGAACATCAAAGAAAGAAAGTGGACACACATAAGAGCTTTCCATGAAAAAGCACTCCATTTTGTACAGCTGTCTCTTCCAAAATTAATCCATAAATGCTATTCAATTGCAACTAAAATCCTAAAGGCAGTTTAATGAGGGATGAAGGTGGTGAGGAAGGTAATTTTACAGATCAAATCCATGAGAAAAGATGAGATTAGTCAAGAACATATTAATAAAATGAGCTGGGGAAGTAACTGGACCTACATTATTATATAGTGAAATATGTTATAAAGGAAAAATAATTAAATGATCATAGTACTGAAGCCACCATAGACAAAGAGATTCATGGAACATAATACAAAATTCAAAGACTTAACTGAATGAACAGAAACTCTATATAATATGGTAAAAGTAACATTCCAAAGAAGTGAGGAAAGATTGAATTATAAATAAATATTATTGGGGCCACCTGCTAACAAAATTAATAAAAACTTTCTGGAAGAAAATTGGCAATATATAAAGAATTTCTAATATATGTGTCCCTTAAAGTAGGCTGACTTTAAAAATGCTTCCTAGGGAAATAATCAGACAATTGCTTGTTTACCATGACTTTCATTACATAGTGCATTGCAGTAGGAAAAATTCAAAATAATCTACTGTCCAACAATTAAATATGATTAAATAAAACATAGTACAGTCAAAAAGTGGAATACCATGCATTTATTAAAGTTTTTAATGTATATATATGCATATATACACATATACACATCCAATCTACATATACCTATATAGATATACATTGTATATATACACACATACACATATGTATACACAAGTTTATATATATATACAATATATGCAGACTTGTGTATGTGTATATAAATACACACACACACAAACAGAAACATATCTAAAATATATGGCTTATGTGATGAAGTGAAAATAGCAGTCTATAAAGTGGCATAAAACTATTTTTGTAACAACAAGTAATGAAAACTGTATATGTCTATTCATCTATAATTAGGTAAAAAGTGTCTGGATATATATACATAAATACAACTACTGATGCTGCTTTTTTCCTGAATGATGAGATCAGAGATTATTTACGTTCTTTTCTGTTTGCTTTTCTTCACTGAATAAAATTTGTTTGCACTAAGCTTTATTTTCAGGGAAAAAAGGCTATTCAATTAAAAAATATATAAATGAATATGTGGCACAAATATCTGTTCTCATAAAGAAAGATACCTTTTTAAAATACAGATAGTTTCACCTAATCGAGACTCAAAATTGAGTTTGCAGTCCAAGTTGTCTTAGATTTTGTTGCCCAGCATTTGATGTAGTTGACTCTAGAATACAGTATGCCTAATTTGGAAAACAGTTTAGCTCCACAGTCCTCAAACTGTATCCCAGGGCACTGCGATAACTTCCAAAGATGCCATAGATTATTTTAAAATTTCAAAGGAATTACAATATGACACCTTTGGAATACTGCAAAAACTATTAGCTAATGGTAATTCCGTCTCAACACTGTACCTTGTTTCATTCCTTTTGATGACATCTTATTTTTCTGAAGCTGGGTTTTTAGGGGTTGATGTGATCAAAAGCAAGTACATTAGAGAGTCAATTCGGAACAGGAAATAAGAGTGACAGCATCCAATCATATTCTAAGGTTTCAGAGGTTGTGTAGTGACCAACAGGTACACACATCTGGTTAGTAAGTAATTGTGATTATTTAAGAATGAAATTAAATATTTTTTCTTTTCATTTATTCCCATTTTATTGAGCTCTAACTGATATGCAGCATTGTATAAGTTTAAGGTATACAGCATAATGATTTGACTTTCACAGATCATGAAATCATTATCACAATAATTAGTGAATATCCATCATCTTATACAGATACAAAATTAAAGAAAAATAATTTTCTTCCGATGAGCACTCTTAGGATTCACTCTCTTAAAAACGTTCATAGGGCTTCCCTGGTGGTGCAGTGGTTGAGAATCTGCCTGCCAATGCAGGGGACATGGGTTCGAGCCCTGGTCTGGGAAGATCCCACATGCCGCGGAGCAGCTTGGCCCGTGAGCCACAATTACTGAGCCTGCGCGTCTGGAGCCTGTGCTCTGCAACAAGAGAGGCCACGATAATGAGAGGCCCACGCACCGTGATGAAGAGTGGCCTCCACTTGCCACAACTAGAGAAAGCCCTCGCACAGAAATGAAGACCCAACACAGCCATAAATAAATAAATAAATAAACAAACAAACAAACAAAAAGTTCATATATAATGTACAGAAGTGTTACTTATATTTACCATGTTGTACATTATATCCCTAGTACAAGGACATGGCATCACACACCAGTGGGTAGGCACCAGCACCAGGACCCCCAGGGCCCTTCAGCCAGAGACCTGGGAACCTAGACACACACACAAGTGAACCAGCACTAGCTCTGGGACCACTTGCCCCAGACTTGCCCACCAGTAGACAACTATCACCTCTGGGACTACCCCAGGATTTGGCCTCACCTACTAGCAGGTCCATACCAGCTCTGAGACACCTTGGACCCCTCAGCCAGCTATCCTGGGATCCAGCCTTACTTACCAGCAGGGAAACACCAGGTTTGAGATACCCCAAACCCCAGAGCCAGCTATGTCAGGAACTCCCCACTAACCAGCAGCCTGCTACTAGATCCAGGATCCTCCTTCCCCACAACCACCCATTCTAGAATCTGGCTCTGCCTACCAGTGCACCAGAATTAGCCCTGGGGCCCCCTGGGGCCCTGCAGCCAGCAGCCTTGTGACCCAGCCCTGCCCACCAGCAGTCAACAACATCTGCACAGACAGGGTCTGGCAACCAACCAGACTGGGGGGGCAGTCATACCTACTAGGTCACCAACAGTATTCAGCTGGCCACAACAGAAAGACCTATGCAGCCTAAATAGGGGTCACATACTGGAGTATATAGCTCTGGTGACCAGAGGAGAGCAAGCTGCTGAGAGGCACAGGACATCTCCTACAAAAGGCCACTTCTCCAAGGTTGGGAAACATAATCAACCTACCAAATATAGAAACAAAAACAACAAATTAGTCAAAATAAGATGACAGAAATATATTCCAAATAAAGGAACAAGATAAAACCCCGGAAGAAGAACTAAGTGATGTGGAGCTAGGCAATGTCCCTCATGAAGAGTTCAAGGTAATGACTGTAAAGATGCTCAAAGAACTCAGGAGGAGAATGGATGAACACAGTGAAAACTTTAACACAGAGTTAGAAGATCCAAAGAAGAACCAAACAGCACTGAAGAACACAAACACTGAAATTATGAAATAAACTAGAAGGAATCTACAGTAAATTAAGCAATATAGAAGAATGGATTAGTGAGATGGAAGACAGAGTAGAAATCACTGAAGTAGAACAGAAAAAAAAGAAAAGAGAATAAAAAGAAATGAGGACAGTTTAAGAGAAATCTGGGGCAACATCAAGTGTACTAATGTTCATGTTACAGGGGTCCCAGAAGGAGAAGAGAAAGAGAAAAGGACAGAGAAATTATTTGAAGACATAATAACTGAAAACTTCCCTAAACTGAGAAAGGAAACAGACACCAGATATAGGAATCACAGAGAGCCCCAAACAGGATCAACCAAAAGAGCTCCACACCAAGATACCTTGTAATTAATATGGCAAAAATTAAAGATAAAAAGAGAATACTAGAAGTAGCGAGGGAAAAGCAACAAGTTACATACAAGGAAACTCTCATAAGGCTATCAGGTGACTTTTCAGCAGAACCTCTGGAGGCCAGAAGGGAGTGGCATGATGTATTTGAAGTGATGAAAGGCAAAAACCTACAACCAAGAATAATCTACCTGGCAAGGCTATCATTCACATTTGATGAAGAGATCAAAAGTTTTACAAACAAGCAAAAGCTAAAAGAGTTCAGCACCACCAAACCAACTTTAAAAGAAATGTTAAAGGAACTACTCTAAGTGCAAAAGAAAAGGCCACAACGAAAAACATGAAAATTATGAAAACAGAAATCTCCTTAGTAAAGGCAACTTTATAGTAAAGGTAATTAATTAACCACATATAAAGCTAATAGGAAGGTTAAAAGACAAAAGTAGTAAAATCATCTGTATCCACAATAAGCAGTTAAGTGATTCAAAAAACAAAATGATGTAAAATATAATGTCAAAAACAGTAAATGTTACGTGGGGAAGTAAAAATGCAGGGTTGTTAAAAGGCATTTGAACTTAAGAGATCAGCAAGTTTAAATAATTATATATACACACATCTATCTACCTGTCTCACAGTAACCAGAAACCAAAAATCTATAATAGATACACACACACAAAAAATAAAGGAATCCAAACATAACACTAAAGATAGTCATCAAATCATAAGGGAAGAGAACAAAAGAAAAAGAAGAAAGGAACAAAAAAGAACTACAAAACAACCCCAAAACAATTAACAAAATGGCAATAAGTACACACTTATCAATAATTACTTTAAATGTAAATAGACTAAATGCTCCAATCAAAAGACATAGAGTGGCTGAATGGATAAAAAAACAAGACCCATATACATGTTGCCTACAATAGACTCACTTCAAATCTAAAGACATACACAGATTGAAAGTGAAGAGATGGAAAAAGGTATTCCATGCAAATGAAAATTGAAAAAAAATCTGGGGTGGCAATACATATATCAGACAAAATAGACTTTAAAACAAAATCTGTAACAAAGAAGGACATTATATATTGATCAAGGGATCAATGCAACAAGAAGATATAACAGTTGGATATAATCCAACAAGAAGATATATATGCACCCAACATAGGAACATCTAAATACACAAAGCAAATGTTAACAACATAAAGGGAGAAATTTACAGTAACACAATAACAGTAGGGGACTGTACCACCCCACTTACATCAGTAGACACATCACCCAAACAGAAAATCAATAAGGGAATAGTGCCCTTATATGACACATTAGATCAAATGGACTTAATAGATATACATAGAACACTCCATCCAAAAGCAGCACAATACATTCTTTTCAACTGCACATGGAACATTCTCCAGGATAGATCACATGCTAAAACACAAAACAAGTCTCAGTGAATTTAATAAAATTAAAATCATATCAAGGTTCTATGCTAACCACAATGCTGTGAGACTAGAAATCGCCTAAAGAAAAAAAAAAATTGCAAAAAACCACAAACATGTGGAGGTTAAACAATATGCTACTAAATAACCAATGGATCACTGAAGAAATCAAAGAAGTAAAAAAAAATGCTTGGAGAAAAATGAAAACAAAAACACAACAATTGAAAATATATGGGGGAATTCCCTAGTGGTGCAGTGGTTAAGAATCCACCTGCCAATGCAGGGAACACAGGTTCAATCCCTGGTCCAGGAAGATCCCACATGCCATGAAGCAACTTAAGCCCATGCGCCACAACTATTGAGCCTGCACTCTAGAGCCCGCAAGCTACAACTACTGAGCCCATACGTCGAAACAACTGAAACCCATTCTCCTAGAGCCCATGCTCCGCAACAAGAGAAGCCACCGCAATGAGAAGCCCACACACTGCAATGGAGAGTAGACCCTCCCTACCTCAACTAGAGAAAGCTCACATGCAGCAACAAAGACCCAACACAGCCATAAATAAATAAATAAATAAATAAATAAATAAATAAATGGAAAAAATATTAAAAATAAAAAAAAAGAAAATATATGGGATGCAGCAAAAGCTAAGAGGGACATTTATAGCAACACAAGTCTTACTCTGAAAACACGAATCTCAGCTAAACACCTAAACTTACACCTAAAGGAACTACAAAAAGAACAAAGAAAACCCAAATTTATTAGAAGGAAAAATTATAAAGATCAGAGCCGAAATAAATAAAAGAGACTAAAAAAACTCAATAAAAATATCAATGATACTAAAAGCTGTTTTTTTAAAAATATACACAAAATTGTTAAACTTTTAGCCAGACTCTCATCAAGAAGAAAAAAAGAGAGGGCCCAAATCAATAAAATCAGAAATAAGAAAGGAGAAGTTAAAACAAACACCACAGAAATACAAATGATCATGAGAGATTACTATGAACAATTATATACCAATAAAATGGACAACATGAAGAAATGGACAGATTTCTAGAAATGTACGATCTCCTAAGACTGAACTAGGAAGAAATAGATAATTATGAACACACCAATTACCATTAATGAAATTGAATCAGTACAGGACCAGATGGCTTTGTAGGTGATTTCTACCAAACATTTAGAGAATATTTGACACCTATCCTTCTCAAACTATCCCAAAAAATTGCAGAGGAAGTAACACTTTCAAATTCATTCAAGGAGGTAAGCATCACCCTGATACTAAAACCAGACAAAGACATCACAAAAAAAGAAAATTAGAGGCCAATATCACTGATGAACTTAGACGTAAAAATGCTCAACAAAATATTAGCAAACTCAATTCAACAATACATTAAAGGGATCCTACACCATGATCAAGTAGGATTTTTCCCAGCGATGCAAGGAAGGTACAATATCTGTGAATCAATCAATGTGGTATACCACATTAACAAATTGAAGAATAAAAATCATATGATCATCTCAGGAGATGAAGAAAAAACTTTTGACAAAATTCAACATCCATTTATGGTAAAAACTCTCCATAAAGTGGGTATAAAGGAAATACACCTCAACACAATAAAGACCATATATGATAAGCCCACAACTAACATCATAAACAAAGATGGAAAGCTGAAAGCATTTTCTTCTATGATCAGGAACAAAACAAAGATGCCCATTCTCACCACTTTTATTCCACATGGTATTCTAAGTCCTAGCCATATCAATAAGACAAGAAAAAATAAATAAAGGGATCCAAGTTGGAAAGAAAGAAGTAAAACTGTCACTGTTTGCAGATGAAATGGTACTATACATAGAAAATCCTAAAGACTCCACCAAAAAACTACTAGCTCATCAATAAGTTTGGTAAAGTTGCAGGATGCAAAATTAATATACAGAAATATGCTGCATTTCTGTACACTGACAACTATCAGAAAGAGAAATTAAGAAAACAATCTCATTTATAATCACATCAAAAAATACAATAACTAGGAATAAATCTAACGAGGTGAAAGGTCTATACTTGGAAAACTACAAAACACTGATGAAAGAAATTGAAGAGGATTCCTACAATGGAAAGATACACAATGTTCATAGATTGGAGGAATTAATATTGTTAAAATGACCATCTTACCCAGGGGAATCTATATTGTCAATGCAGTCCCTATCAAAATATACCAATGGCATTTTTCACAGAACTAGAACAAAGAATTCTAAAATTTCTATGGAATGACAAAAGACTACAAATAGCCAAAACAGTCTTGAGAAAGAACAAAGCTGAAGGTAGCACCATCCCTGATTTCACACTATACTCCACAGCTACAGTCACCAAAACAGAATGGTTTTGGCACAGAAACAAACACATAGATCAATGGAAAAGAATAGAGAGCCCAGAAATGAACCCACACTTATATGGGCAATTAATCTATGACAAAGGAGGTTAGTATATACAATGGGGAAAAGACAGCCTCTTCAATAAATGGTGTTGGGAAAACTGGACGGCTACATGTAAAACAAACTGGACTACTCTCTCACAGCATGCAGAAAAATGAATTCAAAATGGATTAAAGACTTAAATGTAAGACCTGAAACCATAAAACATCTAGAAGAAAATATAGAGAGTACTCTCTTTGACATAGGTCTTATTAACATTTTTTTTTTTTGGATATGTCTCTTCAGGCAAGGGGAAAAAAAGCAAAATTAAACAAGTGAGACTATATCAAACTAAAAAGCTTTTGCATCATGAAGGAAACTATCAACAAAATGAAAAGACCACCTCCTGAGTGGCAGAAGATATGGTGCAAGAAATATATCTGATAAGGATTAATAAACAAAATATACAAAGGACTCATACAACCCCACAACAAAAACATGAACAACTGGATAAAAAATGAGCAGAGGAACTGAATGGACATTTTCCCAAAGACATACAGGTGGTAAATAGGCACATGAAAAAATGTTCAACATCACTCATCAACAGGGAAATGCAAATCAAAATGATAATGAGATATCACCTCACACCTGTCAGAATGGCTATTATAAAAAAAGACAGCAAATAACAAGTGTTGGCAAGGATGTGGAGAAAAGTCAATCTGAGTGCACTGTTAGTGAAAATGTAAACTGGTACAGCCACTATGGAAAATAGTGTGGAGATTACACAAGATCTTAAAAATAGAACTACCATATGATCCAGCAATTCTACTCCTGGGTATTTGTCTAGAGAAAACAAAAGCACTAATTCAAAAAGATACATGCATACCAATGTTCATAGCATCATTATTTACAATAGCAAAGATATGTAATCAACCTAAGTGTCCAATTACAGACAAATGGATAAAGAGGATGTGATATATATACAATAGAATATTACTCAGCCATAAAAAGGATGAAATCTCACCATTTGCAACATTGATGGACCTAGAGGGTATTATGCTAAGTGATATAAGTCAGACAGAGAAAGAAACGTACTGTATGATTTCACTTATATGCGGAATCTAAAAACCAAAACAAATCAACGAACATAACAAAACAAAAACAGAGTTATTGATAGAGAACAAACAGTTGGTTACCAGAGTATAGGTGGTGGGGGGAGGAGGGAAGTAGGTGAGGGTGATTAAGAGAAACAAACTTCCAGTTGCAAAATAAATTAATCATGGGTATGAAATGCACAGTGTGGGGAATACAGTCAGTAACCAAGTAATACCTTTGTGGTGACATATCATAACTAAACTTATCATGGTGATCATTTTGAAATGTACAGAAAACAAAAACTACGTTGTATAATAGGAACTAACACAGTGCTGTAGGTCAATCATACTTCAAAGACAAACAAACATACAAACAAAATCATAGAAAAAGAGATGAGATTTGTGGTTACCAGAAGGGGGGAATGGGAGGAAGGGGGATTGGATGAAGTCATTCAAAATGTACTATAAACTTCCAGTTATAAAATATTTTTCTCTTTTAATTTATGTTCATTACTTTTTTCAACTGGCTACTAAGTTGTTAGGACATAAATATTATAAAGTTCTTTGGGCGTAACTATTTGGTAAATGGAATTGTTAAATATTACTTTTGGCCTATTACTGAGCCACTAAGGGCATCATGAATCTAGAAAGTTTGGAAACTTTAGCAAATCTCATTAACTAGTACACATTAGCCTGCTAGAAGGCAAGAAGGATCTCTTCAAGTATAGAGTAACCACAGCAGCCTAGTATCAAACTATCAGGCTTAGATCAAGTAGCGATTATAATTGAACTTGATCATGATTAATTATAAGGTGTTGAGATGTTCAAGTTTAATTCCTCTCAAATTCCATCACAAAACTGGGTCATTCTGAAGGATTCTTTTCTAAAGGAGACAAAGCTTGAATGGAGTCCTAGGTTGCAATGAACTCACATCTGAGTTTTGTACAATATTCTTTGACCAAAGCAAAGCCCTCTAGACTCTCATTGTTAAAATAAAACCACTAATATGGCATATACATATGAATTTCTGAACATGATTCATTAAGTACAAAGTATTAAGTATAAAGTTTGAATGTTTCTGTGACTCTTGAGACTTTGCCAATTGCTCCATGGTGACAGTGGGGAAGAATTAGTTACAATGAATGTTTCCTAAACAAAAATAGCAAATGCCCCCATAATAATCATGACAATAATCACAATTAAATATTATAACTTATTTGATAAAGAAAAAGACTGATACATGATAGCTATTTTAGACAAAGAAAATTATCATTAAATAACTTGGATAAGTAACGGCATCTTCCTCAGATTTCTGATTTATCAGAGTTACTTTTGTAGATGTAAAATATGAACTTCATATTGTTTTCTAAGGGCAAACTGATATTTCAGGATATACCATATTAACCTACAGTTATATTTAAAGAATAAAAATTCCTATGAGGCATTTTATAAAATACAAAACTTAGTAATTTAATTCAGCAAAAACATTAAACTTATTACAGGCTTTATTAGGTATTAAAAATATTCCTAATTGCTACCATTAAAGTCCCTTTCAATTTGGGAGACAATGACTAGATAGGCGCATTATTATAGGTTCTCTGGTAAGTCATTTGAGTCAAAGATGTAGTTCAACCTTCTTGGCATACATATTGGTAATTAAAATCCATAAGGGTAAGTGAACTTCAGAACCACCCATACACACATCCATCCATCTACCCATTCATCCATCCATCCAATATTTACTTAGAGTCTACTCTGTGCCAGACACTGAGTTGTTCATTGAAGACAAGGTCCCTTCTGTCATTGAACTTTAAGTCAAATGCATGAATTTCTTGGTTAGATGTTAGAATAAGCTAGGTTACTAGGTTTGGAAAATCTCAGTCTCCAGATCCCACTCTTGGATTAATTAAAACAGAATCTGTAGAGTGCCACCCAGGCATCAATATTGTTTTGTTAAAGGTGTGCAGTAATTCCAATGTGCATCCAAGGTTGAGAAGCACTCGAGTGGGAAGACAAATACTGACCGAGTAATTACAAATGTCCTGAGTGCTGAAGGTTACAACTGAGAAGTGTGAAGTCTTCTGCCCAGCTCAAGGATTTTTCCACTTATGTTGTTCCTCTCTTGAGGTAGCTAAACATTATTATTTATATAAATATCCCATTTAAAGGATTTGGATGCAAAGTATGACACTGATTCTCAACATACTGGAATACGGTATTCTCAAATGCATAAGTATTTTTCAAGCCTCTAGGTAAATAAATCATAGGATTATCGGTATAGTGAATATAAGCCAAGACTGTAATCTGAAAAAGAAATCTTTCCACGAAAACGCAAATATTACATGTTGTTCACATCCTAAGAGTTCTGATTCAAATTGTTAAGATGCATCATGTTTTTTCAAATATATAGGCTTTGTTTTTCACTGCATATGTACCAATAGGCTTAGGAAATACAAGGATGTCCCATGTTGATGTTCATTATCATGCATTTTGTTTTATTTTATGGCCAATATGCAGATAAGTTTAGCTTATTACTTAAGAAATATAAAGCAAATATGACATAAGCCCGTAAACATTTCACAATGCTTCCTATGGCTATAAAATTACATATCCAAATGATTGCGTATTGGCTTTAGAAATTCTAAAACTTCAGAAACCTAAATGCAGTTTTCCTTTTAAATTCTTTCAAGTCATAAATGCAGACATTTTCAAACAGTAGGATTTACAATGGAATGTCAAAACTCCTGCTTAAAACAAACAGGGTGCAATGAGTTTTTAAAACAATACTTTGCAAACTATTTTTTGTCACTTTAAATATCCTAAACCCCCAGAATATAATAAAATGACATGATACAAAATTATCCCTTTGTTTGACCAAATAGCAAATGAATTATAAAAGTAGGTTTCTTATAGCTATTTTTAAAATATTTGTCCTGCTACATATAAATTCATATTGAAAACTCTCTTTTAATACATCTTCATATCTGTCATCTCCTGATGTACAATAAATTTGATACAAGGTATATTGTTGTCAGCAGCTAAAAGCAGCAAAATAGAATCTAATGATACCATGTAAAAAATGAAATGCCAACTAAAACACGAGCAGCTTCCTGGTTTGTGTTGTTGAATTTGTACCGTGAACAGGAGCCATTGGAATGTAGCAGCTCTGACCATGATTTAAGTCACATCCTAAAAGAAACGTGCTCACTTATCAATGGTGCCAACAGACTTACCCAAGAAATGCTGAAGCCACCTCTAATAGAAAGAGAAACTCATTCTAACTTTAGCCTAGAGGACGCTGATCTTTTAAACACATCAGTCTAATGGATAGACATCTACAATTCTACTTGCCTGTCTTTATACTTCGTCTATTATTTTCTTATTGTTCAGGATTCATTACAAAACTCAAACCTCAAATGTATCTGTGTGTGTGTGTGTATGTATATGGGTGTGTGTTGTTTTGGAAAAATTACCTTTTCCAAAATAACATTTGGCCCCTAAGGTAAACTACTAAATATTCTCTTCCTAAATGTACTAGACACCAGATGAAACATACATCTATTTCCACTTCTGAAGTAACAAAAGGTTTCTTGAGGAGAATAAGCGAAGATGGGTCTGAAAAATTATATATGGACCCTTTCTCCCCCCATGGATGGATGGAGGTCCCTAGAGAGCTCTGTATACTCCTCTGGAACTTGGTTCTGCATGTTGATCAGCCAGCTCCAGGAGGGTTCTCAGTGAAGGATCGAAACCATAGACTAAGAAAGACTGGTTTTGTGTAGTTTCAGCACGTAATACTCACACTGTACTCTTTGAGGAACATGGCCTGCATAAAGGCATGTGTATGTGTGCATGAAGAGAAAACATCTGTTACCAGAGCTTTAATGTATTGCCACAAGCCTGAGTACCATTATGCAGCACAAATGTGCAAGAAAATCTTTACTGGTCAGGTGAACTTGGCCTGGGAGAGAGTGATAAATATGAACTGAGAGATTACGTGATAGAAGGCAGATCTGCAGGAAATTGCAATGGTGTTTCGAGTGTTTAGTTAGATGTTTAATCACTTCTAGTGTCTGCAAAGAGCTATTGATTTAGCCATAGATGATGGAATTATCTCTGAAAGAAAGCAAACAATCATAAACCCCTCATCCTTGTAGTGGTTAAAGTATCTTAACTGTAATACATCTGTCACAAAGATATTTGTTTCTGGCTATTATAAACTAAATATGCCTCAAAGTGGTCCAATGATACTACAGATTTATGGGTTAAAACAAATTACTGAATATCATACTTGTTTCTCTAGTTCCCATTAGAGTTCATTTCTCAATCATTTCTCTTTAGCTCCTCTGAAAGACACAGCCTCCTAGGTCTTTAGACCCAGACCCAAGGCACATTACGAACACTTGCTACACATGCACTCAGTCCATACCACTCACTGATTAGATATGATGCTTCTTTTGCAGCTATACAAACTGTTCATGAGAAAGTTGAATAAGTTGAATAAGTCACTCAGCTAGTTGTTGGCAGCAAAGACAAAATCCCAGGTCTGTTTTATCATAAAATTGATGCTTTTATGTACTACACTATGCAATTGTTTCTTTGTGGAAAATAATTTTAGGCTAGACAAGAACTTCCACATTCAAAAGCAAAATGCTAGAGTTGTAAGACAATTTGGAAATCATTTAATCAAATGCCCTCTCACTAGAGTTATCTCTTGTACCACATCCTAAGTAATAATCACCCAGTCTCTGCCTGAATAACCCCAGTGACAGGTAGTCATTACTCCACTGTTTGTCAGTTTTGTTTTTTGGTGGGACACACTATGTCCGTTTATTAAAAAACAATATTTCCAACAACAACAAACCCTCCATATTTCCAAATGTGACCTACAAACTCACTGCAATAATGGTCAATGAGCCAACATATAATTTGGTTATTAAAAAAGCAATTTTTTATAATTGATTTAGTAATACAGAGATACAAGAATAGCTTAGGACCATGGAGACTTTTAACAAATGGCTGGAGTGTTTCCCCAACCAGATTTTAAACTACAACATTTTGGGCTATGTGACAAAATTAAAAAAACGAAACAAAACAACAATCTGATTATATATAATACTAGTATGTACTTAGAGACAGCTCTAATTATCAGAAAGCTCATTCTTCTATTGAGCTGAAATATTTCTCCCAGAAGCTCTTACTACTGGATCCTATTTCTAACCTCCGGAGAAACAATGGATGAG
Organism: Balaenoptera musculus; assembly: GCF_009873245.2. NCBI lineage: Eukaryota > Metazoa > Chordata > Mammalia > Artiodactyla > Balaenopteridae > Balaenoptera > Balaenoptera musculus. The sequence continues at coordinate 39,901,350 of NC_045790.1, read as the reverse complement.
TTTACTTTCTCTTCCACTGAGTGATAACATTATTTCTTGGAACAAAAATATGGAAGGAGGGGATAAAAACTGCTCCAAGAATTTTAAAAGTGCTAACTTTGGAGACAAATTGTTAATTAATTTTTAAAATATCCATATCTAGGCTCCTATGTGATTAATTTCCCTTAGTGGTTAAAACAGACGAAGTCTATTAAGCCTTCTAATGTATAGCTCTTTCAAGCTTGCAAAGTGAGTTGAACTTACTTATCCTATAGGCTTTAAATTAATAGTCTGTAAAATGGGGACAATCGCAAAATACAGTCTTTTACTGGTTAAACCTCTAGAAGTCTTTCAGCTACATAAGTAAAGCAAAAAAAAATCAATAAATCAATATTTTACTTTGAGGGACAGCTACTCCTTGGTCTTCTCAAAGATATAACTTCATTATTATGGTATATGCTGTGATGAATTTAGAAGAACAAATATTAAGTGTTAGAAGCACTATGTAAACATGTATCACAGACATGCTGGTTTTGGCATATAACAAATATTCACCCCCAAATAGAATCTTAAATGTGTTGTGTTTTAAAAGTGAGACATCTCTTTGATTATAAACTATTATAACCATTTAATATAAGCAAGAATTGGGGTGCAGATAATCATATAGCAACATTTTCATTTTAGATAACGATACTTTTTACTCTGAACAAATGAACTGTATAAATGTAGTAGATGATATTTCTATCAATAATGAAGTATCATTTGTCTTGTATTTTACAGCATCATTCACAGACAGGTTCAGTGCTAGTTATAATTTCAAGTAATGTTTTTAAAAAGACGTCGAGTAGAAAAGAGTGGGGAACGAGGATGGGGAACAAGTGGAGCAAGGATTCTCTAAATTTTGTGCACGATTTTTTCACTAATTGTTCCCAGCATCCATTAGGGAATCAATTCATATCAGCTATATCAATTAAATTAATTATTTATATCAAGTAAATAAATTAAGAAATTAAAGTATATTGTCTATGAATTCCTTGGACACAAAAGAGTTACTTAAAGCCTTTAACATTTGGAGGTATTTTTATTCATGTTTTAAAATCTCAACTAATTTCATAAAAAGGATATCTTCAGAGTAATTCATTTCTCTCTCCAAAAAAAGGGTTAGGATTAGGATTAGGGTTAGAGATGAAGACTAAATGAATTACTCTGAATGTATCCTTTTTATGAAAGGAGACTAGACTATTAAAACTACATCAAAACCATTTTCCTCTTTTTAGCTTGAAAAACAGAATAGTAATAACTATAATAGTAAAAGTTATTGAGCTCTTACTTTGTGCCAGGCACTATTTTAATTGATTTGCATTAATTAACTCATTTAATCCCCACAACAACCCTGTGTGGAAGGTATTATTATTATCTCCAGTTTTAGATGAAAAAACTGAGACATATGAAGTTAAATTACTTTTCCAGGGTCACTACTAGGAAAGTGAATTCCAATCCAGGCAGCCTGGTCCCCAGGTTCACCTCAGCCACAAAGCAATATCTCTTGTCATATATGACAGTACCTAACTCATAGTAGATTCTAAATCATTAGTTTTCAACTGCTCAGTCAGGAGTGGAAATAATAGTTCACCAGATACTGTGACAGCATGGGATGAAATGTAACCAAGCCCTATTCCATGGGTTTCGGGAGGCGAGCATTGTAGCAAAGCAGCTCAGAACTCAAAGATGCACCTTGCAGTTTTTACTCGGACAAAGGAGAGAGCTAAGGGGGCCCACAACACCTGCATCAAGTTCATGGGCCACAGGCAGAAAATGTAACATCTTTGTGCTTTCGTTTTCTCATTTATAACATGAGGAAGATGCTGACGAATGTGGTGGAGGTGGTGATACCCGTGCCATTGGGCTGATGTGAAGACGACATGCCTGGCACAAAAGTACACCCTCCATAGGTCTTAGGTATTATTGTCATTACGACAGCCCCGCTTCTTTAGGTGACTCTCTTCTTAGTACACAACTGCTCAAGGCTAAGAAGTTTTTTTATCCATTCAAAAAAGAGGTTATTTGGGCTGATTTGCCTGTCTTGTAAAGACTGAATTCAATGCTGCAAAAGGGGAATCTGCGTGATCTGTTCATTTTCATTAGCTGTTGTCAAGGCTTGCTAATTCCAGATTGTTCTGTGACACTAGGGAGAGAGAGAGGAGAATCGCAGAATGCAAATTTTCATATGCTAGATGCCCTTGAAAATCAGCAATTCTGTTGCCTGTATCCTCTACCTAACCCAAAACTTTACTTCCAAAAGCAGGGACTGAGGGAGGCCATCTCCTGCACCCCTGCACAATGCTTGGTTTGAATAGGGGGCGAGCAAACTGCTCTCTGCCAGGCAAGGTGGAGGTGAACTGGGGAACAAGTCCCCCAGATTCTCACAGTTCTGAAAGCCAGTCACAGCTGCCTCATTCTTTCATCTCAGCCCTCACAAGGATGCACACAGCAAATAGATTCTGGGCATAAGTTGCCCACAGGAAACTAGACTCTCTCCAAGGGATACCTCCTTCCATATAGCATAATTTCTGGATCAAATTAACATCAACCCTCATGATTGCCAAATGCAAAACAAACAAACTGAAAACACATCGATCCCAGAGTAACACCCTCTCCCCTAGACCCACTCACACCTGCCCTAACCCTGGCTCTGAGATTCCAAAAATATATGAAACAATTCATTTTCTAACTATACTCCCTGTACAATCAGAAATACATTTTTTGCATGATGCTCTTTTCATCTCAATCACTTCCCTTTGGGTGACAGAATGCAAACAGATTTATGGAGCATGCTGCAAAATTAATATCTAAAAGAGAAATAATACATAGTTGCTTTTTTCCCCACGTCCCTTTAGGATCTACAGGAGAAAAGGCACGATGCGTTCACAATGCATATAGTGATAAAATGAAGATATTGAGACACTGAGCCTTTTCGGCAAAGGCTGACGGTAATGCACAATGCTTGTTTAGCCTAACTGCTCCGACTTCGCAGGCACACTTCCCTCTTAGAATCAATGCTCTGTATGGTGATGACCTTTCAAAACTGGCCCACAAGCATTGGTTCACTCTAGGAGCTGAGGCAGTGAGGTACATGAGTGCAGACACCTAGGTATAAATTCTGCTTCTGTCATTTGCTACTCATGTGGATTGAGGTTAATTATTTAATTTCTCTCAGCTTCAGGAAGATCATCTATAAAAGCACACACACTAAAATTTTTCTCCTAGCATTCTAGAAGAGATTGTAGCTGTAACCTACTTAGCACAAAATTTAGCACATGATATGAGCTCACAAAATGGTGATCAATAATGTAACTACTAAATAGTGCATAAAATTTATGATTTTAACTATAACTAGCTACTAAATAGGGCAATGTTTTTTGTTAAAAGGGGAAAACATGAATTTCAAGGTTCACTTTCATATGTTAGAGCATCACTCCTTTAACCTGGCAACAAGGGAAAGGCTTTATCGTTTATGATAACCCTAGACTTTGGTTTCAGTAGAGGTAGTCGGGGAACAGAAGAGTAGGGGGTACACCAAGTAGCAAGTAACTCTGCAAAGTACTATCTTCCCTGTGTAGTGTGCTTTGTAGTTTACAAAGCTTGCTACACAAACTGGTTGCCCACCTCCACTGACTTTCTAGGATCATTGGTTTTTCTAAAAAAAAATCAAATGAAGCTGCTCCAAAACTTCTTTCTACATGATCTGAGAAGTCTAGTGCCTTCCAGGTTTTTGAGGGTATTAGAGATGCACATATTCTCCCATCCTTCTCTCTATATTTCCTATTCCCTCACACAATCTCACCCATGAATGCTGTCTGCTTGCAGTTTTTCTTCTCCCCCTCGCCCACCGTGCTGGACACTACTTCACATTCCTCATTCCTAAGTATGATTTCCAAACACAATCAGAATATATAGGGATAAGCTAGTGGGGTGTTGGAGGTAGAGATATAGGATGGCACAAAACCAACCAGATTTCAATATTAGACACCTTAGTTTAAACTTCTTTTTCCTATGGGCAATGTGCTATGGTTTTTTCTATCCTGTCTTACCCTATCCTATTCTGTCCTATCCTACCCTATCCTGTTCTGTCCTGTCCTGTCTTGTTTTGTCCTGTCCTATCTTATCCAGTCCATTCCATTCCAGTCAGAATGGCTATCATCAAAAAGACCACAAATAACCAATGTTGGTGAGGATGTGGAGAAAAGGGACCCCTCATACACTGTTGGTGGGAATGTAAATTGGTGCAGCCACTGTGGAAAACAGTATGGCGGTTTCTCAAAAAACTAAAAATAGAACCACCATATGACCCAGCAATTGTATTCCTGGGCATATATCTGAAAAAAATGAAAACACTAACTTGAAAAGATACACGTTCCCTGCCCCCGCAATGTTCATAGTAGCATTATTTACAATTGCCAAGATATAGAAGCAACTTAAGTGTCCATCAACAGATGAATGGATACATAAGACGTGGTATGTGTACACACACATACACACACACACACACAATGGAATACTACTCAGCTATCAAAAATAATGAAAATTTGCCATTTGTAGCAACGTGTATGGACTTGGAGGGCATTATGCTAAGTGAAATAGACAGAGAAAGACAAATACTGTATGATATCACTTGTATATGGAATCTAAAAAATACAACAAACTAGTGAATACAAGAAAAAAGAAGCAGACTCACAGATATCGAGAAGAAACTAGTGGTTATCAGTGGGGAGACTGGGGGGAGGGGCAATATAGGGGTGGAGGCCTGGGAGGTACAAACTACTGGATGTAAGATAGGCTCAAGGGTGTATTGTACAATATGGGGAATAGAGCCAATATTTTGTGATGACTGTAAATGGAAAGTAACATTTAAAAATTATACAATTAAAAAAAAAAATGGTGGAGCCACCACCAAACTGATTTCACAGTCTCCTTACGATTCATGACCCATGATCTAACACACTATTCTAGATCTCCTATATCTATTCTACCTGGGGCAGAGGTCACAGCTTAGGGGCTTGATTTTCAAACCAAAAAGCTATCTGCCTCTGCAGAGTTATTTTGCTCCTTTCCTAGACTGTGAAACTAGATGGTTATTTAATCATTTAATAGATTTTTTCTTCCCATTGCACATATTATTTCATTTATTTTTATAGTAACTTTATGAGTCAGGTAGAACAGACATTTATAGATTTCCATATCTTATAAAGATGAAGAAACTGAATCTTAGGTTGAGTGATTTTTCAAAGGTCACACATATAGTGATTGGGTCTGCTTTAGAAGCCAGACTCATGTCCATCTCTTCCCTATTTGCTTCTTCAAGAGCAATAGAGTATCACCTACATCTCAATTTCCTGGGTGAATAGTATTTGTTAAAAAATACAGATTTCTGGCTCCACTTTGTACAGACGCAGAACATCTGGAGCTGGGCATGGGAATATGCAATATTCAAAAGGTCCCCAGGGAACCAGTATAGATCAAAGTAAGTGGATAGTCTTGCTACAGAGAGGGAGAGAGAGAGAGAGAGGGAGAGAGGGCACTTCTGGGGGCTTGAGTAAGGATTTTGTTGTTTTGTTTCAAAAGGATTTGAGGGAACACAGAAGTCAAATACAACTGAACATAGTACAAATTATAAATAAACCAAGAACAAAGACTGAGTAACAGAAGAACCCGAATAGAAAAACCAATCCTTTAAGAAAAGGCACTTGGCTTTGAATTGGACTCTACTCTTTTAGCAGCTAAGATAAATTAAAAGTGATCTGAAAAGTTTTTTGTTTTTTTTTTTAATTAGGACAATATTACTTTGGTTCTAATTCTCGCAGATCTGAGCAAAAGAAAAGATGTCTGTTGCATTTCATTTTCTAAGTCAGAACTCAAGGGAAGTGCTTAACCATATGGTCAAAGTTCAAAGGAAGTCTACAAGTTGGAAGCTACATCCACATCTCTTCCCCTATCCCAGTGTAATCATAATTATAGTAGTAATACCAACCGAGTATCTGCTGCACATCAAGCATGATAAACGGATTATCTTATTTACGATTCACAAAAGTCTTAGGATGCATTCTCCATTTTATGGACAAAGAAACTCAAGTTTAGAGATTTTAAGCAACTCATCCAAAGATGAGCACAGTAAGTAAAAATACTGGGATTCAATCCTAGATAGTTCATCTCCAGAGTTTATATTCTGCTGAATCCCAGAAAAATGATAAGTGAAATAACCATGAGACATAAGCAATAGTCCTTTGAGAAGGAGAACTGAAGCAAAGATGAGAAAATCGAGAAAAGAAATGGTGTGTGAGTAAACCAGAAAACCAGGCTGAATCAGCCATCGTTTAAAAGGAAGGGTCAGTGCACAGCCCCTGTGCTGGGATGTAATTTGATTTGAGCCAATCCAGGACATGAGGACATGTCTTCCAAGTCCTGGATTATCTCTGGCTCTCAATAACAAGCCTTCAGGTAATACTCACACTAACAGAGGTTTGAGTTTCTTTAGAAATATGAAGAAACTCAGTACAACCAGTTATAAAAAGTAGAACACAAGGGATTTATTATTATTTGTCCTCTGATAGGATCACAAATTAATCACCCCCACCAATCTGGGAATTCACTAACATTAGCTAGTTAGACAAGGCTACATGGATATGTTCACTTGAAAAAAATCTTTATTTCAGACAAACTGTACATTAAGAACAATTCAACTACTGTCTTCATGATCAATTTCTGAGACTTCTATATTCATTAGATAACTTTGAGGTTGACAATTACTTTTGTGTAGATTTAAGCAGAACATTTTAAAATATTTTATTATATGATAATTAGCATGTGATTGGAATATATTAGGCAATTCTATACATGCTATATCTATATATCTATATCTATATCTACATCCATACCTACATCTTGAAGGCTAGGGGGTTTTTGCACCCTTTTTTAACTCAGCTTCTTATCCTGTAAAGAAATTGAACTCCTGGATTTGGCTCCCAAGCCTAAGTCCTGAAAATATGTCCAACATTATATGATGTGTTTGAGTTTCTTTGGTATAAACTGGAAAACTCTTCTACAGATATTAATGCCTTATATATAAGATAATTTTTACCTACAATAATGTTTTATACTATACACACTGATATTTTGTTACCTTCATATTATTCACATTAGACAAAGATATAAAATGATGTATTCTTTGCAAAGCACTTAGCACAATGCCCAGCACTTAGTAAGTGCTGAGAAATGTTTCTCTCCTTTCTTCCTTTCTAAACCCAGACCCTTCTCTATTGTATAATCTGCGCCTGTCTCTTTGCTTTGCGCTTCTTTTCTAGCTCATATTCACACTACGTTTCCAGCACTGCCTTTATCCCCAAATAGGAGATAGTTTTGTAATTGCCTTTTTGTTATAGAAAGCTCAAAAGAGGAAATATTTGTTGTAATTATGTTCATTAGGTACAAAGATGTATTTTCTGTATCTGCTCATGGTCACATTCACCAGGAGAAATATCACCCACTTCACTTCTCTTCTATCTTAAAATAGTAGTAATTCTAAGCTCCCTGAGAGACCGAAATATAAAGTGAACTGTAGAATGTAGGCTCCCTCTGACTCTTTGAGATGCTCTACACGATTAGATGTTAGAGTCTATTTTATGAGAGCAAAGGATGTATGGTCAACGATTAAGTGGAAATAATTTTTCATTCTTTTGTGCAAGAGTTTGGTTTTGTCAAGATACTGTCTTCTCTGTTCTGAGAACCATCTACTGCTGTTTGCTTCATTTTTCCTCTAGGTTGTTTCCAAACTGGGATACAAGGTAAGATGAATACCACAGTCAAAATGCCACCATGCTCTGAAGCTTCCATCAAGCACTTTTGATGGTCCTCAGGAAACAGCGTCACTTTGTTCTGTGTTTAATGTCTAAGACGGGGACTCAGCCGAGGCACCTGCCATTGTATACAACTCTCTAATCTTCCTCTTTATTAGCTGTGTGGCAACATCATCACGCTGGCAGCATGGTTTAAATCTTGTTCACTCTTGTAATATAAAAAGACAAGAGAATGTCCCCGAAGATACAAACTTAATCTCTTGTACTGTAGACAGGTTGTTTTTCAATGTAATTTTCCTAGCAACAAAAATTCTTTTATATTTCCTCAGGGAAAAACAACCATCTCTTTGCCTTCTAAGTAAATATTTGGCATTACAATCGTCCAGATGTTCAAGACGCTTACTGAAGCTTTCTCTGTTAGCAGCTAATTCTCTAGATCAGTTGTTTAAAAAGGCACACATTATAGTATATATTCTCATTCATTTACTTATTTATTTCATTCATTCAAATAACATCTATCGAATTCTTGCTACGAATCACACACTACGCTAGGTACTGTGAATACCAAAAAGAAAAAGGATGCTTTTATTTGGGAGAACAAGTAGGGAAGGTAAACTTACAAAAACATAAATTGTAACACAACATGTTAAGTGCTGTGATGTAAGTATGAGCCAAATGTCCTGGGAACACACAGACATTCCTGTCTAAGTTTGAATAGGAAAGTATGAGAAGATTTCACAGAGGAGGAAGAGATATTTGAGTTCCACTAGTCAGTGTGTGCCAGGGAGGAGATACGCAGGAAGGGCATTCTTAATAGAGAGAGAATGTGAAGAGCTTAGTGTGGCTGGAACAAAGGTAGTTTGGTAGGAGAAGAATAGGACAGAAGATTGAATGCCACTTGGATCAGAATGTGAAAATTAATTGGAATTAATTAACTGGAATGAATTGCCTAGGAATGAGATGGCCAATAGAAATATGGCTCAAAGCTAAGAGCTGGATCTGGGCCGCAGAGGTGGTCCCTATCTTCAAACAGGCTTCATAGTGAAACAAGAAGGACCATTACTAGAAGGCAAATCTGCAACGTCCTATGATACACGATGCTGGAGGCACAGTGTTATCCTAAAAAGGGCTTCCGGCTGGCCTGGGTAAGGGTTGATGCAGAGGTAGCAGGGGAGGAGAAGGAGGGTAATTGAAGGGACTTGGGAGAAAGCTAAGCTGGGGAGGGCAGGGAGATGAGGCCCCAGGAAGTGAAGAGTAGTTTGGGGTAGGGTTTTTTCACCTGTGTGGGAGTTTAATCTTCCCTTTCAGAGTTAAAGAATCAGAACAAGAGCTAAGAGCAAAGTTCCCATCAGTCAGGAGTATTTTCTGTTTTTCCTTCCTGTTCGGCCTATGGGAAATGCACCTAGTTTGAGACTAACCCAGAAGGCTAAGAAACAAAAGGAAGAGAGAAAAGAAGGATATGCCCAGGCAGACGATATATATAAATCAGGGTCTGCTTGTGTGACGAGGAAAGCATAGATTCCATAGTAAAAATGAGCCCCGAGTCAGTCCTTTTCCAGGAGAGCTGCACTGCTTTCAAATGAGATGTTAGAAGCTCTCCCTTGAAGTTCATGCGGGTCTTTGAACTTTTTCCCACTGTTAAATCTGGGGTCAAATTTGGCTGAGATTGCTGCAAATCTGCTTTTTATATTTTTCTTTCTGCTTAAAGCAGTCAAAGCCTGTTGCCTTCTCTTGTAATCTCTGCAGCCACTGCACTAATAATAATTACGGACTGCTTCCCTGGTGGTCTCTGCATTTCTGGAGTAGACACAGGATATAGCATTATCAGGTCTGTAGGAAAGAAGAACCTGGAACGTTACCTGGCTGACCCCTCAATTTTAGCATTTCCTCTATATTTCACCCCTATTACATGATCTTCAGGCTATGCTGGAAAGACTACCATGGGGGAACTTACAAGTTACCTGTGCTTTGGGACAGCATGTTTTATAGTAACCTTCCTCCTTACAATGAGCTGGATATGCTTCCTTGAGCCTTCTGGCTTCTTATATTATCACTTGGCACCACAGCTTAATCACACCTCTCTTCCACCTGAGACTCCTTCAGATATTTGAAAACAAAAATGCTAACACACTTTGCAGCTCCTTCAAGAGCGAAATGGAAATGGATGTTGGAGGACTCATTGCTTTTTGTCACATGTTAAACTGGGATCGTTCACTTGACTAAGCTCCTTTATGAAGAAAATAAAAATAAAAATCAATAAATAAGCAAACAAACCAGGAAAAAATAACAAGAAAAGAGAAAAATTTCCCAAGGTCTTCCCAAGGTGAGACCAGGATTTAAAACTAGAGTAAATTACACAATTGCTAATATTAAAAAGTACATTTAAATTTAGCAATGCTATAACAATAGTAATACCCTAATAATGCCTCATCACCAAATTCAACTATAAGTGAATCCATTTCTCTGTCCACTATGCATACTGCCTTGGCCTAACTGCTACTAATAGCGTAATTTTGAGTCCATCACCATCCTCATTACCGTACATGTATATAAGTGTACACATACTGTATATGCATATACGTATATTAATATACAGAATATATATGGCTGGGACAAGATTTACTAACATGTGAGTACCCTTAGCATTTCCACAATCTGCCTTGTTTTTAGTTTCTCTCATTGAAAAATCTGGACAATGTGTCAAGATAAAATCAGAATGATGAGAGAGACAGAAGGAAGGTTTTAGGCAGAGAGACTAGGTTTAACTACATTATAAAATGTTGGAAAAGGGGAAAGCGATATACACAACAAAACTGCAAGAACTGGGGCATAAGGTAAGTTTAATGTTTTGACATGTGAGAAGATTGGAAATATTGCAGGGTGTAAATAAAGGGAGAGATGGAGAAAGGGAATTATGGAAAGGGTTTCTGTGAGTTATAAATCTGATTACCTTAAATGATCTATGAAAGAATCAAGTGAATATTAGAATTCTCTTTAATTAATAATCATTATCTAATCTGTGCTTTTTGAATGACACCCTATTTAGAAGCAGAGCAAAATAGGTTTTTTATAGCCTTCTAAATCTGTGGTACTCAAATCCAAACACAACACTCCCAGTGTGAAAATATTAAAGAGCTCTGACATGGAAATAAGACCTACATCCTATTTTCAGATACACAGGAAAGACAAAGGGAAATTAGGTTTAGAATCTGTAATAAAAAGGAAATTAGTTTTTTTTTTATTTGTAACCTTTCTCCTGTATTTAAAACAATGAGTCCATTCATTCTAATATTTAGCCTCTGGACCCTGCTTGCTATCTGCTCAAACATATATTCACATTTTCAATAGGCTTTCTCTGTCCTCAACAGTCCCTCAAATGGTTTAGCATGTAAATCATTAAGCCCAAGTAAACCCAGCTAAATGGAATGGATTAGGGTCTATCCATTGCTCTAATCCTGTAGCAGAGTTGGAAAAAAAAAACAAACCTCAAAACAGCCCTAAACCCAAAACAAAACACAGTCATATTTGTTTGCTTTCTGGTCACCTTCGTGGGGGAGGCTCTTCTACAAATAATGTAAATGGAACTCACTGAAGAAGACAGGGAGGGGTTCAGTGCTCTTGACAAGGCTTAGAATCAAAATAAACTGTACAATATTTCCTTATTTATAACCTTATAAATATGGTAAAAATACAAAGAAATCAAAGCCATGAGCTCCACCCTTATGGAATTCTTGATATAGTCAGGGGAGTAAGACCCTTTGAGAAGGACTTAACAATGGAAGGTGAATGACAATGTCAGGCAACAGGATGGTACAGAATGCAGTGTTTCAGAAATAGTTTCCATCCCAAACAAGACCTTCCTATCTTATTCATCAAGCAGTCTGGGGTGGTCCATGGTAAGGAATGAGTAAAGCAATGTGATTGTGGTCCTTATTTGGACACTAGTCATTCTATGACTTAGGACAGTTTGCTTAACTTCTGTGAGCCTGAATTTCATTATTTGAAGAAAAGAAAAGCTAAAATGAATATTAGTTAAAGTATTTTTTAGATCTACAAGTCTGTAATTGTGATTTCCTTTCACCAGAAGGGTATGAGTAGACCTGCAGTGGAGAGCACAAGCCATTAGAAACATCTACAGTGTATATAAGTGGCAGAGTACCCATTGGATAATGTAGGAAAAGACTGGGTGTCATAGGTAGGTTCAATGAAATATGTAAGTATTTGCTGGAGGTGGGTCTGGAGCCATCAAGATTATTTTCTTTTAATTTCTTATTAACCATTGTACTTTTCACAGGATTAGAGATAATTGTTTTAGCATTTACTGTGGAGTCAGTCTGGAGACCATAATTACATGTCAACCCAGTGATGTTTCAGACCCTTATGGGTAAGAACACTTGCTATTGCAGAGCTGCACTATATCCCTTCATCCAGGTGTGTTTATAAATTAGGTTTTGGATCCTGCTAACTCAGAGGCCAGACTAAGAAATTTTAGTACTATCCTGCTTTACTTGGATTATGAAATACCTGGCAATTTCTATGACACTGAATTAGAAGTGCCATTTTTTCCCCATTGGATCAGACGGGGCTCTTTCCCTATAAAAAGTCGAAGTTTAATATGTTTACATACTTGCCAGAGCATGTGTCAAAATAAATCCAAGGGCTTGTGTGGGAAGCTGGCAAATCTCCCTTCCTCTCCTTCCATATGCCCCCAGTCTAGTGGACTCTGAATTGTCTGATGCCTCACCCAGAGAGGCTGAACAAAGTAGGATCTTTTCACTCAGACCCCTTTGCCTTTGGGCTCACCACAAGCTCCAGCACCAAGAGGCTGCTGCTGGATGGCCTTTGCATATTGGCGACCTGGTCTGGGATCACTGACCAGTCTCAACAGAGGGAGGGATGGCTTTCCTCTTCTACTCTAACGTACACGGACAATACATACACAAAACACTCTGCAGATCTCACCAAGAGGAAGGGGCTCTAGTTGCATCCCTTTATATTGTTCTTCTGCTCTGCCCTGCAGATTTCCTACCACTTTTATTGCCATGTAAGAATGACTGCCAACCTTTCCTGAAGGTTTCCTCTCTCCCACCAATCTGCAGCAACCTCCCCTCCATCTGTCAAGCCTCACATCACCATGAGCGAAGGCACTCTCTGCACACAAAGGCACAGACAATGCTAGTTTCCATCTGAGCAAGATTTGGAAGTTGGCACCAAACCTCTCCTTCCAGTGACTTCCTCCTTGCTACTACTGATTCCCTTCTCCTCCCCCTCAGCAATCACTCAAATTGCTGACTTCCCTCACCTTAGTGATATTTATCAAAATCTTATATTTAGAAAAAAAGTAGATGCAGTTTGCTACAAGAAGATGGCATAATTTGATAGACAATCCCAGGTTATTTATACTTTCACATGCAACAAAATGTGACCATATACTGAATACATCTCTGATGGTGAAAATGAAAGATCACGTCCCTGAGAGAAGTTTATTTCAGAGAAGTGAAGCTGTTGCCTGCCCCTAATAATAACGCTTTACAGTAACAGTAATAATAGCGAAGTAGTAATAATGGCAACTACCATTTACTGCGTTCTTACAACAGGCCAACGTGATTTGTAAATACATCATCTCATTTATTCCCCAACAACCTTATGAAGCAAGTCGTCTCATTTCTTTCATTTTACAACTGAAGAAACCAGGGATTAGAGATGTTAACAAGCTGGCCCAACACACAAATGGGTAAACAGGATTCAAACTCAGGCACTCTGATTTTAGAGCCCAACTTCTCAACCACTACTCACTGCCTCCCATTATGTATTATAATTACATAGATTGATGGCTGAGATAACTTAGACTGCTTTAGATTAAATGAATCAAATTAGATTGGCAGATAGTCACTAGAGTCCCTTCCCAATTATGACAGTTATGTTTCTGAAAACCTCTCTGGTAGCACAATTTTCTGTTGAGGACCTCAAGACTTTATTTTTAAAAAATGCTTTATGGGAAATCAATGTTAGTAAGGAAAATGAGAAAGTCTTTTTTTTAAGTAAGTGTAATAATGCTCATTAAAATAAAACAGTCCCCCAAATTAAAACAATATTTATCCATCTTAAGTTAGTATGAGTACTCTGCTATTAATTTCCATTTACTAACCATGCTTAGCAGAAAATTTCAATCTTTGCTTCCCATGAAGTTTGCTTCAATCTACCACTGCCATTCTTACAAAGAGCCATTTCATGTGTGTCTGGAATGCTTTGCTTGTTTAAAATGTATAGTGGTAACACGCTTGTTCTTGGTCAGGAAGTCTTAAGATTGCTTAAAAGGTATAGGGAAAGAAGAACTACAACTAGAATTTTGAGAAAAGATAACTGATATTATAGATTACAATACATTGATTACTACTAAACTATGTGATAGTAGTCTATATATAGTAATACATCTCACACAATAGTAAAAGAAATTATATAGTTTACTATTATGTAGAGAGGAGTCATTTTCTCATTGTCACACCAATGGTTTCCTCTTCACCTCAATTATTTGGGAGTAGACATATCTGAGCATATATTAGCTGAGCAATGTGGTGGAAACATGGCTCATTTATCAGATACAGCAAGTTAAATTGAAGACCTGTGACAATAGGTGAAGGTTTTTTGTCAGAGATATCAAGGAGCATTGGAAAAATGTGTGGGATTGGGAATACAGTGAAGGTCAGCCAAACAAAGTATGAAGAGAGGAAAATCAGGTGACAGGGTCTTGCACACTATATGTATGTAATAAGTATTCACTGAAAATATATATGAATGGTGGATGGATGGAATGAAGAATGGATGAAGTGGAAAAATACTGAATATTTACAATTTCACAGTTTTGTCAAGTATTGAATTAGATATTATATTTGATTGCTATATTGCATTTTGTAACAATCTATGTTGTATTTTTCCATCCATGAGTGAGGAAAATAAAAGCATAATGTCCTCTAATCGCTCTCTGTGAAAAGCTAAGGACATATTTTGCTCTGCTTTTTTCATACTCTGTTTCATATTAACCAGAGGTTTTAAAACATCATGAAAAGTACCAACCTTGAAAGCTGCATTCTGTTTTGCTCATCTCACCTACAAAAATAAAAAAAAACAGGAAAAAAAAAAGGAAATTTAAGTGAAAGCCAATTAAGGCAACAGCAGTAAAAAGAGCATTTAAAAAAAAACTTTTACCTTTTTCCCTTGACAAAGGAGATACATTTAACTGTGAAGAGAGAAATACTCTGATAAACCTTTCTCTCCTCTTAAACTGTTTTTAAAATATTTTGTGCTTTTTCAATTTTGTGAGTTTGCTTTTTTTTTAAATTTCTTGGGGGCACAGCAATTATGAATGACAATGAGGAAAGATACAGGGAGGATGTTTAATAAAAATGATAAAACTAAATTAGATATAAAGAAAAAACACAGGCAGAAGTTAATCAACCCTTGGAAATTCGCCATCATGATAAGATTGTTCGATAAATTCAGACAAGAGTATTTTAAGAGACTATTACAATGTATTCTCAGGTTCTGAATTTTTACTCTTGAATGCTGATTAGAACACAGGCTCTTGCTTCTTCTCTCTCCTCACTCCCCCCCAGATAATCTGTTCTCCCTTATGGACCAAGTGATTATTGTGTTGTTTATAATAACTGTTCTACATTCCTTATGGAAATTGTAATTATGATGCTGAATATTCAAACTGCAAGCCACTTTTCTCAGGGAAATTGTAATTATGATAATGCAGTATTTACCCAACCAATGTTTTCTAGTCATTGTTCTCTTTGAGGAATGAGGAGGTGAGAGAAAAACACTGAAATAAAATATCCTGTTGGGATCTCAGATATGTATTCTGGTAATTAATATTTTTATCACAATTTTATAAGGTTCAGAAATATTGAGGAATTTACCTAATATGACACAGCTAGTAAATCAAGAACACCCCAAAATAAACACAAAATTATACTATTTAGAAAAAGAAACAAAATTCCAGGTCAGTCACTGAAAAATCGAGTTATGTGAGCCCCTAGGTAGATGGCAAGTGGATCTCTACTAACTCTTCCTATCTATTTGCCTTATTTCCACTTTGCCAGATCTCTACAACCAGTGCCCCAAACAAAGATGGGAGGCCTATCCTTTCTTCCTTAGGAATTCAGCAGTGATTGTTTAGGATTTTTTCAATATTAACAAGCAATGATTGAGGACCTACCATGTACAGTACTTTATAGATATTTTTTTATATCCCATAACACTCCAAGACAAGTATTTTTACTTCAATTTTACAAATAAGGAAAACGATTTACACCTGAAGTGATTAATTTGCCCACATTTTCCAAGTTGCTCTCTGTTCTTTTAACTTGCAAAATTGATTAGTCAATCAAAAAGAAATGAAGATTAAACAGAACCTCAGAAATTAAGGGCAAACAAAACAGGAAATTAAAAAAGGAAGAATAATAAATATATAAATTAGTGATTTCTTTAGTAGACTACATTCTAGTCACTGGCTTACCACCACCTTATGCAGCTTGAATACTTCCAGGATCTAGTCTCGGTCCTTCTCTCAGCTTTACTATGCTTCTGACCCCGGCCCAAGAAGTTCCATTCTCCTCCTATATATATATATTTTTAAGCCTTAGAATAACCTTCCCTTCGTTCTTTCAGTAGAGTGCATCTATTTCATACAGGTCACATAATATCAATATATATTTCTGTTTCCCCACACATGGAAAGGCTGATGAGCTGCCCACCCAGATAGTAACAGAGATCAATGCTGAGCCTCAATTAAAGCACGATCCTCGGGGAGACCAACCAGCCACTTGATGGAAAGCTGATTAGGACATTGGATCTCTTCCACCTCAGGAGTAGTGATTCATTTTGACTAGAACTAAAACCAATTCTAAATAAGGGTTTGCTTATCTGCCTGTAGGGTCTTGTTCAGCACCATGGTCCAAGGAACTAGAGAGTATCTGATCCATCAATCAGTACATGATACTGAATAATATTACCTTAGACCGAAATACTTTGGATGTCAGCAATAGATATATAATCATGGGATCCACTCATCCCGATACATACTGCATGAGCCAGAAGCTGCTGACCTGACAGACACATGGAACAGCATTTGGAGGTGTGGCTGAACCACCAGCTTGGAGATGACATGCTGCAACGACGGGTGCCATTTAAAGGATGTGGGAAACACACTAAATCAATGACCATTCTTTGGTACTGCATCCCTAATAGATAGAATCCATAGTCTAGAGACCAAGGGGAGGAAGCAGAAGTGGTCGAAATTGGCATCACTCCCAGTGCCCTAAGTGGGGAATTTGTGCTTTCTGTACCACAAATTTAGGCTCTGTGAATCCAGACATCCTGGTTTTCAGAGGAAGGATGCTTCCATGAGAGGACACAGAAGGGGTCTCATTGAACTTTAGGATACACCTTACATCCAATCACGTTGGGTTCCTTGTGCCAGGAGACTAGCAGAAAGGAGAGAAGTCATCATACTATCAGGGAAAACTGATGATCAGGAGGAGGGGCTGTCGGACAACGAAGGCAGGGAAGAATTTCTAGTATCCAGGTGATTTATAGGGAATTTCTTGGAATTTCCTTGTTTTTGATAATAAATAGACAAGTGAAGTAGCCATGGCCTAAGAAGGGAATGGTGAGGAGGGGTTCAGACCCCTTAGTAATGGCCTGTTCCACCCCCAAGGTAAGCCATGTAGATCAGTAGAGGTGCTGGCTAAGGATGAGGGAATTCTAAAACGTGTGGGAGAAGAGAGAAAACAATAGGAGGACCATAGGTATCAACTATGGCCTTGAGACTAGCTGCATGGGCAGGGGCTGTAGTTCTAACCTTCCTCTTGGAGGCTCTGCCAGAAAAGGTGACTCACTAGAATCCTGAAGAAGTTGTTCCAAGATGCAATAAACTTATTACATGAAGCATGAAGAGCCAATGCTGCAGGACATTACCCAGATCCTCCTTCAGGACAAGGCCCACATCCCCCATCTGCCTGAAGTGTTGTCTCCTGGTGGCTCACAGCTGACTCCTTCTCTGGGAATTTTCCTCCTTCCACCAAAGGTAACTGCTTTACCTGAGATAATTCACCTTCCCACAGGCAGCTCATATCTAATGACTGATCTATAGATGGGTACAAAGACCAGGCCCCCCTTTCTCTATTCGGGACACCTGTAACAATATTGATCCCAAGCACACTCCTCAACAAACTTCCTGCATCAAAAGTTCCATCTCAGAGTCTGTCAAGAAAACTGACATAAAGCAAGAATCTAAAATTCAGAAGCCATGGAGATGAGAACTGAATACAGGTATGACTGGCTCTAAAGTCCATATCCTATTCATTATATCTTCCCATCTCCCATAAAGAACAGTTTACTCTAATTTTCAACATAATTTTGTCTAGACAGTAAACACAGCTGATAATGATATGTTTAAGCCTGTAAGTCAGAAAGCATTCTTCAGTGTTACCCAATAGCTATAATTATACTGTCATTGGAACATTAAACTAATATATTTATACCCCTTGAATTCCAGACTGAGATAAATTAGTAGATACAGAAATATATATACATATTTACTAATTTATAATATTATATTAAAATATATATGCACATATATATGCATATATGTGTGTATATATATTCTATAAAATATAAGTCAAGACTAATTTGGTTAGTTTGACCAAAACTCCTAATTATGCTAGCCTATTTTCAAAGAACAGTATACTTTTAATCATGCCATTTTCTAGGAAAAAAATTCAAAACAGCTCTGTTTCAGAAAACTTAAAGGATTAGTTACAGAACAAAGGCTTATATTTTCTACCATAAATGTAAGGATTTTATCAGGCATGAAATGTAGTCAGAACAATTTACGGTCCAGTAAAATATTACTTCAGGCAAGCTTTACAATCAGAATGCAGAAGTTACTTAATTCTATGTAATTTTGAGAGAATGCAGTTAGGACTTTACAACCAGCGAATGGTTCAACTCAGTGGTCATTATCTCTCTGTAGTCTCTTGTCTGGAAATCATTATGTCTCTTGAAACTGTTCCTGAAGAAATTCCACATCACTTATTCTTAATTCTGGGTGACATCATTACACTCTTCTATTTAAACATACTTGGCCTGATTGGTTTACTCATGTTATTCCACAGCAATACTGCATTAAGTGCTTAGTGTGATAAACACAAGACAAAATCAGATAAACTGAGACAAGAAAATTCCAAGAAACGTACCTAACCTGCCACAGTGAGGCAGGAAATAGTTGCTCTACCTTGAGGAAGAGTCTCTGGTGCCTGGCATAGTAACCAGCATGTGGGAAACAACTGATAAATATCTTGGCATGAGTAAATGAGTACATACGTGGAAAGATAAAATGAGCGAGAGAAGTGGATGGGACAAAGATCACAATTAACTGAGTGATGAACTAAAGGTAACACAACGCATTTGATGAGGATCATTATAGGTGTTTTATTATTTATAAACTAGTCCTTAATATCATTTTTTTAAATAAAATAAGAAAGCAATATAATAAAAAATATGAGATTCTGTACTCAGTCCTCACCCCCTCTCCTACTTAATGTAGAATGGTTTAGATAACACTACTTAATATAGAATGGTTTAGATAAGAGTATAGAGCTGCAGTATGAGTTCTGAATCAACAGGCAATGTGATGTGTCTCCCCCATACACTAATACCATGGCAAGCTTTATTATTACACCTGTAGCATATAGAGGAAGGTAGGAAATGAGCCTGCATTACTTTCCCACCGTCATTTCAATATGGAGTATTGCTTTTTGTTTTGGATACCAGATTTTATGAGATCCACAAACAAATGGAACACAATATGGGCGAAGGCTAAGTTAGTGAAGAAAATCAAAAAAATATAGGAAATGGCTGAAAGAATTGAACATGATCAGAGGAAGCATGAGAGTTGTTTTGGAACATCTGAATAAGCATCATAAACTTTTAGCTAGAGATATTTTAAGTATTGATAACATGAGGAAGAACACTAAAAACTGTCAAGATGGCTTGTGCCTTAAGACAAAAGTTAGCAAATTACAGGCTGCCAAATCTGGCCACCAAGTCTATGCTCTTTATTTACACATTGTTTATGTCTGTTTTACTGCTACAGTAGCAGAGTTAAGTAGTTGTGACAGAGACCCCACAGCCCACCAAGCCACATGTATTTACTACATGACCACTTACAGAAAAAGTCTGCTGACACCTGCCTCAAGAGATAGTCATTCATTCATTTATTCATTCATTTAGAAAATGTGTTTCAAGCAAATATAATGTTTCTAAAATGTACCGGACACTGACAATATACAGGTAGGACACAGTCTTAGCCCTGGTACCAATTTCCCTGTCACCAGACAGAAATTAGGTGACCATTAACAAAGCATATTTTGGAAGGGAGCAAATCATGAAACAAATTATTGGACTCAATGACTTCAAAGATTTCTTTCAACCGTAAGATTCTTTAAAAAAGGAATCCTCTTGGAGGAAAAGGCCTTAAAAAACTGGTAAATGGAAACAGATGAAGAAATAGGGGGTTGGGGTTATGGAGAAGAGTCAAGGTGAGTGATTAGAGAATAAAGACCAGTCAAGTTGGATAAGTATATGGGGTAGGAGTGAGGAAGTACAGAGGAGATATCTGGACAGACTAAAAACACTATATTGTGAAGGGTATTCTATGTCAGACTTAAAATTTTTTAGCTTATTTCAGACAACAGGAAGCTATGAAGTCTTTTTGAAAAGGGGTAGTATAAAAGTGAAATTCTGGGAAGATCAATTGGACAGAGATATGTAGGATGGATTGGAGATGAAAGATAGGAGAGCAGTACAGGCTCAAAATAAGCACGAAACACTAAGTATTGGATGGGAAGAGAGAAGCAGGAGTGAATGTGTGTTTCGCATGAATGAGGCATGTTGGCTCCACAGCAACTCAGGCTCATGAGAAAAAATAGGCAGCGGGGGCTAGGTGTGACTAGGGTTCTGCCCCTGGATGTGTATTATTTCTTTCGCAGAGCCAGAGGCTTCCTCTATACATGGCCCAAAGGAACACGGTAAACTCCATCTGATTTTAGTCAATATCCAAGAAAGCCCAGCATTGGTGGGTAGAAAACGATGTCGTTTAGAACAGGATCGCTGACAGTGATGATGACTATATAGAATGGTGTTTGGACTTTCAGAGAGGAGGCCACCAACTGTTTTGGGGCCCTAGTTAATGAACAACTGAGAAGTGGATTGTATCAAGTCTGGGAGGAAACTGCAGAGCAAAAACAAAAAAAAACAAAAACCCAAACCCAAACCCAAACCCAACCACCACACCCCCCAAAAAAAAGCCAACTAGAAATTCAATTGTACAGTTTTGATTAACATGGTAGAAATAGGGAAAAGATGTGAGTCTGTGGGTATTTGCGTGCCAAAGGCAGCAAGAATAATTCCAGGCCCCACCGGTTGCTGAGTTTGAGGCTGTTGATATGCTATGTAACCTGGAGCTGTGTGTGGCTCTATTTGTAGGTAGCAGATCTCAGGGAATACAGGCACTACCCAGGGAATAATTATAACTATGTTTGTGTGGAATTTAAATGTGTCCTTTCCAATTTGGGCTTGAGAGTACATGAGTATATATCAAATGTACAATACCATACTTAACGTCTGAATGGGCATCACTAAGAAGAAAAAAAGGCAATGATCTTTTCAAAGAAGGTCGGCTTTTTTAAAGCTCCTCATTAGTCTTAGAGTATAGCCACGGCTTTAAAAGGAAATTGTTACCTTCCGCCCAGAGTCCACCCAATTGTCCACCCACTCATTAGATACGTCTTTGTAAAACAATCGCATCAATAAATTATATATTAAATGAGCTTAGCTAACTACCTACAACACATTGTAGACCATTAACAGGTGCTCATTTATATTAAGGACAGAAATAATATCCATAGGGAGAGTTAGCTGAAAGCCAAGTAAACACATTTTATATTTCCTTTGCTGTGCATCAGCAATATTCAGAGCAAAGCCCTGAATCTCCCAGGGCTCATTCATGCGCAATCTGCAGCTCCTCAATACCTGAAATCCTCATATAGGTATAGTATAATTAAGTTCTACAAGCCACACTGCGCATTTCAGTGAAAAGCACTAAAGCGTAGTGGTTAAAAACACTTGCTCTGCTTTTAGACAGCTTTGACATGACACTTCAACTTGGTGTGTGATCTTTGACAGGTTAGTTGACCCCTATGCTTCATGTTCTTGATCTGTAAAATGGGGGTGGTAATAAAATAGCATTTACCTCATTGGGCTAATGTAAGGATTAAATGAGAAACTGCAATTAAAGTGCTTGATACCTTGGAATCGCTAAATAAATACTATCATGGTTTTTTTCACACCTTTTTCCAAACAGGATTTGTGGAGATTTACAACATATATGAAAATTAGAACAAAAAGGACCCCCCACTCCCCAACAAAATAAAAAGGGATCCTATGGTGAAAGGTAGCAGTTTGGAGGTGGGATCTTCTACTCTGCCTTAAGACTGATCTTCCTCAAACCCAATCCACAGCCAAGTCCCCTGGTTAAAATCCTAATCTGCACCTCTTCCCCTGTGGGATGATTATTCACTCTAGCGTGCACTCCAGGCTCTTTGTGGGTGGCCCTCTTCCCACCTTACACGCAGCACTCACCCTTTCATTTCTAAAGTTGAAGTACTATAGGTCTCCAATCTTTTCTGTGCATAAGATCCCAGATTTCTGGGATTCCTCTTGCCTTTATATAGAGCCCCTTCTCTACTGGAATGCTTTCTCTTCCCTTCCTTAATCTCCCAAAAATGACTGTGCAGTGTGGGAAAGGCTTAGGAAAGGAAGTATGTGGACTTGTTGGAAGAAGGTCTTCAAAAAAGGCCAGCATGTTCAAGGCAGTAGAGACTCATGGGGAGACCTGTGGATTCCAGAGAGTGGGAAGTCAAGCTCCTCAGGGGGTCCTCACTTGGGAAGGAGGCAGTCCCTACAGAGAATCTCCCAGTGCATGAAGCCATTAAACAGGAATTTGGAGGTGAGTGAAAAAAGGGGGTTTGTTAGCTCCAAGCTCCAACCACTAAATTAATATTGAATCTTGGTTTATGCTAATGACACTTAGTAATGTAATTCTAGGTAAGAGCATCTGTACAATATTTCAGATATTCCCAGAGGTGTTTAGAGAGAGGGAGTAAGTCAACCAGATAATATTGTGTGAAATTAATTAAACAGGAACTTTAATATAAGGAAGCTCTGAATTGGAAAATACATCTGTTTTGTATATGCATTTTCTTCCACCTCACCTGTGATGTTTAGGTTTGCCTAGAATTCTCATGGGAAAAGAATTTGGGGTAGAAAATTCTATGATCTTGTGCTAATGCAGAAAATAAGTTTATAAGTCTTGAGAGCAGGATTACACCTATGAAAGCCTTTTCATATGTTTTCGTATTCGCTAAAACATTATACAATATGACGTGGAAATGTACAAATATTAAATTAGTAGTAAAGAGTACTATACTACTGATTTCTATTGTAAACTGTAGTTAGAAAATTCAAAAGCTATACTTAGATAATTAGTAATTTTTAATAATGTAATAAGCAAACCCCCTGTCAACACAAAAAATAGAGAATTGACAGTATGCTCTTCCTCAACCCCAAACGTATGAACTACCTCTTCAGGCAACCGGCATTCTGAAGTTCACATTTATCATTTCCTTTCCTTTCTATTTTACGGTTTTATTGCATCTCTAAGCATTCATGTAAAAAGGTGTTTATATATGCATATGTGTATGATGTTTTTAACTTAAAAAATAATCATGTTGTATTTAATCATTTGGGCTTGATTTTTTTCAGTTAAATTTTTATGGTAGTTATTGATATATTTGAACCTGTTTCCACATTTTATTTCATTTCAATTTGATCTTCTCTATTATACTTTAAAAAATAATTATCCTCTCCATTTATTTTTTTCCATTATTTTTAAAACAAACACTTCAGCACATATCACATTCACTGACTTCTACTCCCCAAGCATATCTGGTATTATCATTCTGGACTTTTAATTTTGGTGTTATAATGGTATTATCATACCACTTTTAATTTTGTATCAGCTTAGATATGTTTATTCTTTTTCTTTTCTCTTAGCAATTTTTAAAACTACAGTTTTTAACAAAGAATAAAATAACTTTTAAAACATCATATATTTCTTAATACATCTCCTAATATTTACCTATTTTCTTATTTAAATATTTATGCAAACTGTTACTGGCATGGGTCTTTAGCAAAGTTTCAGAGGCTTTGTATGATAAAGAATACTATATCCTTGCATTTAAATAACAGTTAGCTGGCTATCAAGTACTAGGTCTTCAGTGCTTTTAATACTTTAAAAGCACTCCACTGTTTTCTTGCATCCAATGTTGCATATGAAAAATCTGATGTTGGTCTGATTTTTGTTTCTTTTATATGATCCATTTTATTCTATTCATTCTTCTTTTATCCAATTAATATATACTAAGTGGCTACTATGTGATGCACCATGTTAGGCACTGGGGTACAGAAATGAATAGAGAGGCACATCTACAATAATTCTAGGAGGTTGTCCTCTATTGAAGTACATTTCACATGTTCAAGAACTTGTTTATAAGGCCAATTTTAAAGGAAGCATTACCTTCCTTCCATTCTCTTAAAGACTCAGTGTTCAGAATCTCTAGGCCCATACCATTGCTTCACCTGATTTGATACCTCCAGCTCCAAGTTCCCTCTAGATCATAATTAACTTTACCTGAAGTGAATCAAAATTCACTTGCCTTGCCTAGACTAGATTCAGTTTTCCCACAGCTGTTAAAAAGTTACACAGGAGTAAATTCACATAGAGGTTAATTTTATGTAAGGGGAACCCATAAATGAGGGTTGAGGGGCAGGGATTGCTATATTCCATTTCATGCCTCTACTCTGAATTGAGAAGTGTAGAGACAGCACAAATACCGTTACTCGTCATAATGCTGTTTTCGTCTTTCTAGACAAACAAAATTAGGTTTTGTGGCTGGGAAGAAGCTATGTGCAGCTTAGGGAAAATTATGAAGCAGAGGAAATGAAATGAACAAAAGATAAATATTCAAAATATAATCCTGCCCTGGAAGTCTCAAATGTACTAAATCCTCTATGAATTGTGTTTCTTTCCAAAAAACAAAAAAGCAAGATTTGATCATAAACAAATATATATGCACATGTTTCATTAACATACCTTTCTGGATAACAGCAACAAGACTTAGCCACAGATTCAGAAAAGTCAAAAGAAAATGGACTAGGGAGAAAAAAAGGGATGACAGTTTGGATTTATTAGGGAAACCTGCATATCCCAACTGTGTGGACTTTATTTTTAGTGAAATAATACAATTCAATACATATCTTCTTACAGAACATCACTAATAAAATACTACAGTGCTAGGCCTTCTGGGAACTCCAACATGATATTAACAGATAATTTGTCTTCCAGAGGAATATCAACAATTATAAAGTGTCTTTTCTTCCCACCTCAATATTGGAAACCTTGCACATAACACATCACTGACATATATCCCTCTGCTTGCCTGAGGATTACTGTTAGCAAAGATTTTATCAGATACATTGTAGCTCTCACTTAAAGGGGAAGGACACACAATGTTCTCATAGAGATCAAGGACTGCCCACATTTCTCCTGCTGAATCTGGATGTGCCCTTTGAGAGTGACGAGCACGTGACAGAGGCTAGTTTTCTAGCTAGCACCTTCATTTGTGCTAAAAGACACTAACTACCGAGAAGGGGGACTTGAATGCATGTGTGTGTTTACCCCATTTTCTTCTGCTTCATAGTTCCCTAGAACTCCACATATCTTCTTCCCCATCACAGCAATTGAAAAGGTATATTTTAAATAATATTGAAGGAAGATCAGATGCATATATAACCCAATGAATAATTCTAAAGCTGAAGGAAACTTTTTATTGATCAATGTCATTTCAATTAAGACATAACGTCTTTAATAAAAATGCCTGCAACATCTTCAACTAATAAGACATAAAAACCCTGTGTTTGGGAATAATCATAGCTAGTCACCTCAGCTAAGAGAGCAATACCTTGTGTGGTATATGAGAATTTCTGTCACGTATTCTGCAAGATGAGGCTTCTCATTTTAAAAACAAACTATTCTAGATAGCCTCTTTATATGATAGGGGTTTCTTAGACTAATTCATGAATGTGAAAATAATCTTTCACAAAATAATTAGTTTTGATTTCAACAAAGATAAAGGGAATCATGAAGCTTTTATATTTTATATGGGAATAAGAAGGGTATCAAGCAAGTTTTGAATCTACAGAGTTTATAAATTAGAAAAAAATTGTCTTGAATATACAGTAAGAATGTTTATAAACACTGTGTTAGGGATAAAGATTTACAATATAACAAGCACTGTGTACCTACTGCCCAGTATAGCAATAGGACACATCCTTGACCTTTCAGGCCCTCACATGTCCATCACTGATACCAGCTACTGTTCCTCCTGACCCCAAAGACAACTGTAAACACCAAATTTATGTTTTGTCATTCCCTCATTCTTCTTTACAGTTTACCACACTAGTTAATATCCTCAAACATAGTATCCTACTTTGCATGTTTTTCAAGGTTATGAAACCAGACTTGATTTTTTTTTCTCTCAGGGTTATGTCCCTAAGATAGATTCACGTTGTCTTGTGCAGCTGTATTTTATTCACTCTTACTGCTGGAGAGTATTACATTATGTGAATATACAACATTTTTCCTCTATGTCACTGTTGATGGGCATTTGGGATTTCCCCAGCATTTTGCCATTGTAAACATTGCTGCTCTTAACATTCATGCATGAGTATTCAGGTTCAGGAGTCCTGGGACATATAAAGCATAGCTTCCCTTAGATTTATAGCGCAAGGAGTAGAGTTGCTGAAAAATAGGGATGCCTATGTTCACATTTACTATCATATGCCAAACTGTTTTCCAAATCTGTTAAGTTGAACCATGGACTTTTAAATATTCCGTTTGTTCCACTTCTCATCTTTTAATTTTTGCCACTCTTGTATCTTGCTCTTGATTTTAATGTATATCTTTTAGTTATTATTGAGGTTGATGATACATGATTTCTTATATGGGACATGGCTATTCAAGGTATTTTTGGTGTGTTTTGTGATTTTTTTACTCCAGACTCACACTCCTTGAATAATTTTTTGATGCAGTAAATTTTTGATGGTTGAGCCAAATGTAGGTTCACCCAAATATAATTTACATTTCTTTCCTGCCATTCACTTAGATGCTTTATCAAGCTCAGCAACTTTAAACTAAACATTAGGCTTGAGGGCTTGTTTGGATCCCCCGGGTAGAATGAATTTAGGCTTCAAAATACACAGGAGAACCTGCTTATGGTTACCAAATTTCCTGGGGATTTTTTTTTCTACACTCAACGTCAAGGTTCAAGGATGGCAATTATTCTTGCCATTCTCTGGAGCATAGATGACCTATTGGAAATTTACATTAAAGCAAAGGCACAGCCCTTTAGGTTTCCAGATTCCTGGGCATGACAACCATGGCACAGAGGCAGCATTTTCACTTACTCAGCACCTCTAGACATCACCCCCAACTTTTGCCCCGTCTTCTAGAAGATTCCACAGTCAACCTCACTCAGAGATGCATCATCCAACAGGGAGCCTATTCATCTTTCTAGAGAACAAGCATCTCAGCTTCCCACCTCCAAAAAACACTGTGATCAATACATCCAGAACTTTGCAATTAGAAAAATCTAGAAACTATTTTAAATTCAACAGAAGTCTAAGATTTTATTGTGCAGTTGAATAAAATTTTTATTTTGAATTACCTATGGAGGGCACTAGACATTTCTGAGTCGAGATGAAATAAAGTCTTAATTTATCCCTGGCACCATGCTCCACATTCCATATTCCCCTTTCTCCCTATGTCAGGATTTGGAACGCTGCTGTTGTAAAAGGCCCTGAGTTAATTTGATAAATCAATCACAAATGTTTTTGAGGTCTGGACAAATTTGTGTCTCTTGTAACTGAGCAATCTATTTTCTATTTTTATTAGAATCAAGCTCAGTTTTTATAGCTGGATGAGCCATTTGACTAATATTAGCTACCAAGTTTTTTGAGTGTCTATCTGACAGACAATATGTTAGTGTTTTACATACATTTATTTAATCCTTACAGCTCTCCATGATGACCCAAGACTGCCAAGTTAGTAAATGCCTGAGCTGTATTCTACCTCAGGTCACTGCTTCCACAGTCTCTGCCTTACACTCTACAACCTGCCACACATTGTGAGGAATAGCCTCCTTATTGTTCAAATCCAGCAGGTGACTACAAAATTAAACTATTTCTTTCAGCACAAACAGGTTTCAAATTGTTTGGCAGATAACAATGGAAGAACCTTTTTACTGTGAAATCTTAATTCACATCCATGCATAATAGGTGTTTACCCTGAAGCCTTATATATTTAATAATTATCTAGTTAAATCACTTTATGTACTAATCTACCAAGTATGTAATAAAAAAATGGCACAGCAGATTTTTCCAGCTTTGGTGTTTATGAACAGCTTCCATTGGTCTTCTGCTATTAAAATGTTGACATATGCACACCAGAATAGAAAAAGGTTTCCTTTGAATGTTACATAAATAAAAAAAAAAAAAAAAAAGAAAACCCTTCACAAAGGAGTTTATGATCATAGCCTGGTAGACCTTGATATAATCATGCATCTGCCATCTCCTAAATCTTCCTGTGCTCCAGTTTCCTGTAAAATGGGGATAATACATGTTTGACTTCTCTCAGGTAGAAATGATTTAATGAAGACATGAATGCAAAGCAATTTAGTTCTTCAGAGCTAAGAATTTTATAAACAAAAGGCCTTATCATTGATGCTCTTGTTATTATTCACTTGCACTATAAAAACCTCAGAAATGCAGCCAAAGTATTAAAAAAAAAATCCAAGCTAAGCACATCATTTAAAAAGCTTTTTTTCTTTGCTTTTCTATCTTGGCAGCATTAGTTTAAAAGATGCCTGAATTACTTGACAAGTCAGAAAGAACTATTGTTACAGATGGAAAAGTAATCTACATGCAGGTACTGATCTAACAATATACGACTCTCAGACATGTAAAACCACTAAAACACAAATACAGGTAATTGTCAGAATAATTCTAATTCATCTTTAGTTTGCTTGCTTATTGACCCATTAACTTAAGTCTAGATTTATTTTAAAATCAACTTCATATTGGTATAATGTATGTATAATACAATTCATACAGTTTAACTGTAAAATCAATGAACTGTGACAAATTTATAGATTCAAATAATAACTACCACACTGATCAAGATATAGGATGTCTTCATCTCATCAGAAATTTCCCTCATGCCTCTTTGCATAGACCCAGTTTTTACTCATTAGAAATCAGGTCTGTGTTTAAATAGATGATACTATCTTGGATTCAAAAATCCCATTCCTGGGTTCCTGCCTGGGGGATGAGGATTGGGGCAGTTGGGAATCATCTGTTATCCTTTTATTTCTGAGTTGTCATTTCCTCAGAAAGGCCTTCTCCATCTAAGGGCCTTATTTTTCTCTCTTGTTGAACCTTGTTCTTTTCCTTTGTCCTTTTCACTGCAACTCGTAATTCCCTATTTATTTATGTGTGTGAGAGTGTGTGTTTATTTAATGTCTATACCACTCACTAGACTTGAGACCTTCCAAAATTAGGAATCATTTTTTTTTTTCCTATTGCTGATATGTTCTTAATTGATGCCTGCCACTTTCCTGGCACAGGGGGGTGCTCAATAAGTATTTCTGAATACCCTAATAAACAGTTAATTAATGTATACAATATTTATTAAGTACCTACTGTAGGCAGGTGGACTGCATTATACTGGAGATCTAAGGGTGAGAAAGAATTTTTATAAGCAGGCCCTACTTACGTTGAATCCACAATTATGTGTCTATAAAACAACACCTCAGCTTCTCCCATGTTTAGTCATTATTATCACTATGTTTCCACTGTATGCATGGTACTAGGTGAGGTACTTGATGCATATTAATTTGAGAATATTTCAAAAGTGGCCACAGATAAGCCTAATCTAATACATTTTTAATTATTCAAAGCTTTGTTGCAAAAATGTAAATTTGGGAATCAAATACAAAAATCTATAGTGAGTTATTTTCTATTAACTCAGAGCAGAATATCAACACAATAGAATGATTGCAAATGTTTTCAACGATAAAATGTGGATTTGACTATTAGAATTTGAATGAGTAGTTTAACAAGTTATGATTTTTTTTCAACTCTACCTAGAGGGTATACTCACCCCAAGGGTGAAACTGAATCATGTTGAGGGAGAATCTATCATTAGGGCCCATCTTAATTCTTAAGCCAACTTTGTGAGAAAGATATCTGAGTGGTGAGTCTCAGAAAAAGTCTCTTAGAATAAAACCTTGCCTGAAATAAAGCAGCCAGCAAGTAGCTGAGTTAACACTTGAACTCAAGACAATCTACTCCAATGTTTACCTTCTTCTAATGAGTATTTCTAATATCCGTGCTGTACCTACTATGTAGGAGGCGCTCTTCTAGGCCCTGGGGACACCACAATGAACAAAGCACAAACATTGCCCTCAGGGAGCTCACATCCTAGAGCATAGGATAAGAAAACTGATATTTGGTGGAGCAAACTTTCTCTCTGTTAGCTCATGAAGTCCTTATGGTACCCTGGGAATTCAGTAGGGCAAATCACATTATCCTCTTTTCATAGACAAGGAAACTGAAGCTGAACAGCCAGGACTGGAGCCTACATCTTCTGGCTCAAACCTGATGTTTTGCTGATTGCCAAATCAATGAAAAGTCCAAATTTTATCCTTAACATGGAAGACATGGTGACCATACTAACAGCAATAGAATGAAATACAAGGCAAGACCAACCATTTATCCTTAAGACGGGAAGGGGCGGTGGTTAGTAACAAAAGGCAGATAAATAGCTATAGAGTGGAATGCCACGCAAGATTGATTGTCAGATGCTAATATGGAGCCTTACCACGTGGAACACAGCCTGATTTCCATCTTCCTGCAACTTCCATCCCTCTGCTCGATGGCTTTATTTGGAGATTGCTGGGCCCGTGTAGCAGGCAGGCCAGAGGCGACAGAGAATTAGCACTGATTCCCTCCTCCCAAGCAACTGTCGGGTAATGACTAATGCAAGTTGGTATATACATATTCTTTGCCCCTTAGGTGGATAACTCTGAGAGAAGTCTTCCCATGCTGGCTGCCAGAGTTCAGCTCACCAGAATTCAGCTCCAGTTACCAGGAAGGCTAAGTTGGTTGAGGTCACATCCTTTACTGCCTCCTTTCTATTCCTTGTCTCACTCCTCACCAGTGATTCTTAGGGTTAACTCCCGAATATATTACCTTTGCACCAGAGTCTCTCTCTGGGGGAACCAAGACTAAGATATCAATTGATTCACCAAAGTGAGGGCACCCAGACAGTAGCCTTAGAATCAATGGAGTATCAAAGCCATATTGACAAATCCAAAAATCTCTTGGAGTGTTTCATTTTGCATAGAGTTGATGGATTTTCCCTTTGAGGAATTCACTGCAATATTCTCTAATTCTGAATGCTGTCAGGGATATGAAATGTAGTTTCTGCTTACAAATCAAATAGCGATTGATTCCTGCATCACCAAAACAGATCACAGGGAAGATTCCTGCCGTTTCTTTTTTCCCCACTGATGCTACCGCCATTGTTTTCTCTCTCTCCTCCACCTCTTCCTTCCCACCTTCCTGCCTCCATCCATGACTTCCTCTCTCATCTTATTCCTTCCTTCCTTTCAACATACAGCATGTATAATCTTACCTAAATCATAGCCTTTTTGAAAAGGGACATTTCTTTAGTTAAGAAGGCAGGCAGATACAAGGTAACTGATTAATATCACCTTTCCTCCCTTGATATCTTTTGTTTTCTGAACCTCTCAGAAGATTTATGGAGGTAGGTAGAGGTACTAAGTAAGAAAAAAAAATTATTTCTAGGTCCTGAGCTGTACCTAAAGCTCTTTTTTATTACCCAATGCAATACACATAGATTCTTATTAAGAAAGAAAAGCCTCTGTGAAGGAAATAATCCATTTCATTTTCCAAATGAGCACGGCATAGCTAAAAGAAAGAACAGAATTAACAATAGAATTCTCAGCCCAAACCCCTTGTCATTTCCTTTAGTAAAATGAACACATGTTGAGAATGTATTAATTTCATTACAAGGTAGAAGAACTAAACTCATCCCATCTTTTTGTATTTAACTCCCATTTGGCATGAGGCTATTGCTATCTCCTTCATTAAATTATCAGAGCTCAAACAACCACCTATCTTGGCACTTGGGAACAGACAGACTTTCTTATTTTATTAAAACACATAGAATCATTGACACAGGAAACAATATTAACATGTACTTCATAAAGGTTCTGCTGGCAAGTCAGTCCCAGCCTGTCATCACAATGGATAACTGTCCATACTTGAAGCAAACAGATGAGAGCCCTTTCATTCTACTCCCTAAAGTAAGCTCTATCATCACAAACTAAACTAGGTCAATTATGTGCTCATAAGAAATAAAGGCGATAACAAAAGTAAAATATGTAAATAATTTATTAATGGCAAACTTTATTCAAGAAGATAAATGTGAGGTGTATTGGAAAATTCACTTTCTTAATTGTGATATTACTCCAAATTGGCATTATTTCTCTTTTCAATGTCAATATATTAGATGTTTACAAGAAAGAATAGGTACTCATTGCCAAGAACGGGGATATTGTTGTGTGAAGTATATTTCAAAAGCATTTCAACTGTGATATTGAAGTAAAAGCCAAAGATATTGAAGTAAAGCCATCTCTACAATAACTGAAGTGAAACAATATTTGGGTTCTTGCTGCTCGGAGTGGGAAGCCTGGTCCCCTTCATGTACATCAGTATGGCAGGATTCATACCAAGACAATGGACAAAACTGGCACATGGCTCTGGCTCAGTGGTAGGTGACTCAGAGTATCATTTATATATATACAAAAAAAAACACAAAATGACATGTTATGGCACACTCCACTTCTGATACTAATTTCTCTATTGTTACTGTAGCCAGTAGACTAGGCTACAGTAAAAATCAAAATCAAAAAAAAAACTTGAAGTTATAATAAACTCAATGAGATAAAAAATTTTTTCTGCAAAAAAGTAACCACATAGATACAGGGTAAAGTTGAATGCAAAAATTGTATGACTTCTTGAGATAAAACATTAGCATTCAGATAAGTTTTACGATTGCAGGTTGTCCATTTTGGATTTGGTCCAGACCTCTGTAGGGCAAGTTCACTGCTCCTGCACTAAGGATGCTTTTTTGGAAAATCCTGAAAAGCACTTATTAAACTTGGTTATTAGTGGTTGTAAGGAATTCCAGCAAACCTTTCCTCTTTGCACATAAAAATTAATATTAGACCTTAAATTTGGCCCTTTGGTCTTTGATATGTAGATTCATTTGGTAAAGAAAGAAATGTGCCCTGCATCAATTTCCTATCAGTTTGTCTCAGTCAAAAAATGTATTAAAAATTAGAATGTTCATTGGGCAGCAGGAGACTGAGGAAAGGGTCAGTTTACCACCATAATTCACACTGAGCCCTTGGTAACATGACAGAAAACTGAGGATTCCATCCGACTAGGTATATGGCACTTCACTTCTGAGACTCCATTTCCTCTCTGAAAAATGTGGTAGACTATTTATTCAACAGACACTTACATAGAAATTACTGCATGCCAAGTGCCGCTCCAAGCACTTTGCATGTATTGACTCATTTAATCTTATCACACAGGTCTTGAGTTCTAAGTGCCATGAATAATATGCAAAGTAAATCCAAGTAAGGAAAGAGAGATAGATGAGAGTGGACTAGTCTAAAGAGTCTGGTCATGATATGTTATTATTTTATTTAATATTTTATATGATATATTTGGAGTTGACTACATAAGAAGTGACATTTGAATAGTTCTGACTAAATCAAAGGGCCATCCATGTAACTGTCTGCAAGAGCAATGTTTCAAGCAGACAGACCATCAAGTGCAGAGGCTCAGAGATGAAAATATGCTTGAGGCGTAGAGAACTAGCAAGCTGGTCAGCTTCCCAGAGAGGAGCTAGCAGAGAGACCAGCTAGCAGAGACTACAGGAGTAGGAGGGGAGATGAGAGAGGAAAAGAGTTTGGGTTTACTTTATAGTTGGTGGAAGCAAAATGATTTGCCATCCTTCCAAGCTGATTCTGCAAGTACTTTTCTAATCTAGCCTACTCCTGGATGCTTACATATATGCATTTGAAATAGTGTACAGGCAGCTCAATCCTGGGCAAAATAAATCATGATGGAAGAGTGGGAGACACAGAAGTAGGGAAGAAAGACAGGAAAGAGAGGCAATCTGATTACTTCACTAGCTTGCTTAAAATTCAACAGCCTTGTGGTCTATAATGGGAGGCAGTGCTGAGTGACTGTTGGGTAAGACCACCATTTGTCTTTGGAAACAGACAGCCTGGGTTCAGATCTGGTCAGTAACGCACGGGGAGACCTTGAACACATCGTTTATTCCCTTTAATTTTTAGTTTCTTCATATGAATATACACCCTCCATTTTTAAACAATGCCCTGAGCCTATTATCTTTGTTTACACATTTTTTCTTGGGAATGTGTCCCTCCAGCAACCTCATCAGTACATCCTTCTTCACAAGCCCAGACTTAATTTTCTAAGAAGAATTCTACCTTTTGGCATCTAGTGAGTCTTTATAATGTACATAATTCATACTAACTACTATGGAAGAGGCAGCAAAGGAAGAATAGGAGGCATCTCCTTCAAGATCTTCTTGGGAGGGTAAAATATATGAAAATAAAAACTTTACATCTGTGTGATACAGAATATAAGTATAACATAGAAGACATTACCATATTACCTAGCTTAAACCACAGTAACATAATACACTTCATTACTTAGAACAGCTTCAGCACTTAACAGATATGATCTATAGTATACCCTATGTGCTAGCTCATGTTGTCTTTAACCATTTTTTCCCCCTAAAAAACAGAACAGATAAAATGTATAAATTTTGATTTGTGACAAAACTGGATTCCAGTCCCGGCTCCAAGGTCATTTCTTCTGGTAGGCACTAATGTGAACGCCGAGGTCAAAAGGTATCTTAAGACCAGAAAAAAATGGCTCCAATGTAAAAAATTAAAAGTAATATGTACGTAATTCAGTTTTTCCAAAATGTATTATGCTGACCTATATAAGGGTTAACTTTGACACTCATAAAAATTATTATACCCAAAAATAAATTTGGCAATAATTCCTAAGTATATCCAGTATCTGTGAGAAATCACAACCAATCATAAATTGAGTGTAATATTTGTAACTAAATAATTAAAAAAATAAAACTTGAAAAAAGTTTTAAAATTTTTATAGGAAAAATGATATTTAATCTAAGATGTGAATGCATTTTAATTTACATACTTATAATGTGGATAGGCCCTTCAAAATGAAGAGTGTTAAGATCTGTTACATCTTAAAGCAGCTCTACATGGCTCTACCACTTGTTCACTGGTGAACTTGGAGGCGTCACTTAACTTCTCTGACCTTCTCACTACAAAGTGGAAATAGAATATATGCCTTGTTAAATTATTATGAAAAATAGAAAAAATACATGTAAATAACCTGAAATTTTGCCTGACACCCAGCAGGCCACTCAATAACTGGTTGCTATTTTTATTATCATCATCATCAACATCATCATCATCTATGTCTATTTCACATGTATTTTCTTCATGGTTCGCATAAAAGCTCTCATCTCATCAAACGCCATAAGCTTTGTACTCCTTCATAGCATGGAGTGCTGTTACACATGTACTCACTCCAATAGGCTTTAATAAATGCCATTTAAATTGAGTGACAAAAGTTATAAATTGAGAAAAATAGAAAATCATTGTTGGAGTTAAATTTGCATGTTAAAAGAATGCTGCTCTAAATGCAGGTTGAGGACTGAGAAGGAAAAGGTCAGCAAGTGTTATGATTATTCACAAAGGCTGGCCAGGAGCTGGAAGGGGATTATTTACATGGACCATGTTATGTGGAGGTCAGACTATTGAATCTATAGCTTATTACAGGACAAGTGATATATACAGGGACTGTGTTATCTAGCTCATTAGTACTTGGATTTAGAAGGTGTTTAATAAATGGGTCAGTTTTATCAGTTGCAAAGTGCTAGAGGTACTTTAATATCCAAATCCAGACATTTTACTTTCTAGTACAAGTTTAGCAGAAATTCTTTTCTTAATCTTGTTATAAATAAATCTTTCTGTAGTCATTTCCTTTCTTCTGTTCTTTTTTCCAGAAATCTTGCTTAGATAATTTGGAGTAAGAACTGTCTTAGGTATAGTTTGGCTAAAAGGTAAAGTAAGGTAATTTGCTAACAGAGATTAAAATCTATTCAGAAAAGAGTTAAGCTATAAAGGTAGAAAGAAAATGTAGTGTTTTGAATATGCAACTGGGGCCAATAGACTATTATAAATCTCCGAGCAAGCTGAGAAGAAGCAGAAATCCACGCTGTCAGTTTGTTAGAACAGGTAAGAAGATGAGTGAGGGCCAGATTGAGAGAGAGAAGGCCTAAGGAGAGGCTACATACCTTGAATAATTCTCTGCTTCTACAACCTGAGGTTTTTTAATATCTTTATTCATTTAGGAAATTTCCTTTTTGAAGGAAGCATGCAAACGATATCTAGGAGATTCATTAAGTTAAGTATTTCAAGAACTATCACTTCCAATGTTCTGATGATCAGATCATGGTGATATTACTTGTAAACCTCCTCTCTCAAATTCAAATTCCCTAAAGCACAAAATTCAAGAAAACTCTAATTCCATCTCAGTTCTTTCAGTCATGGTCCAGCATTCAAAGTAGCAATCATAGAGATACTCCTGCCCTTGTACAAGAAGTGGGATAATTATTGTTCAAAGGCATTTGCCTGAACTTTGGAGAGCTTGGTAGCATCTTCTCACCTCCTTCATTGTCAACAGGATTAGTTCGTTCAGATATCCTACCCAAGAAGAGCCTGTGTCAAAGCAAATTTCCGAAGACTGGACCCCAAACAGTGACTACATATGTATTCTTCTGCAAAGATGAGGAGCCCAAGAAGATAGACACATAAACTGGACAGCCTTTCTGCTGGAAACTTGGGCAATATAGAGCAATAGTCTTAGATGTTCACATAACATTTAACCAAAGTAAAATTCTAGGAATTTATCCTAGAGAAATAATTTTAAAAATGTGTGCACATTTTTTATCACATTAATTATGAAAGTGAGAAACTGGAAAGAATGTAAATATCAACAGTGGTAGGCTGGTTAAATAAATTATGGCTGACTTATAGACTTTCATAATGAAATATAATGCAATTAATAAAAGAAAAATTCCCATAACTGTTGAGAAAAATTACAAATAGAAATATGGGGAAAAACATGATTAGAAAACTTCATTAAAGATGAAAGATACCAATGACCAGAAAACATTAATAAGTGTTTAGCTTCAGAGTAATCGAAGAAATGCACATTGAAACCATAAGTGATATCATTTCCACCCCAATATTGACTATGTTATACTAAAGGGTTAGTGTTACTTGTGATGGTCAGGAAAGGTTTCTGACTGGAGCTGGCCCAGAATATTATAGAGTTCACAGGAAGGCAGAGTGGGGAATTATACTAATTAGCATGCTAAATTATGGAAACTGACCTAAAGGCACTTAAGATTCACTCCATTTTCTAAGTATCTAAGATACTTCTTTAGATATATTTGCAGTGGGAATGTTTTAAAAATAATCTCTGTAATGAACATACTAATGGTATCTATTGAAGAATCATTAATATGAGTAATGATTTAACCAGTACCATACCTGGATTAGAACTTAGTTTATAAAATTGAAAGAAGTGGTCTATGGCTCAACAAAAAGCAGTAAGTTTAATTGTGTGGCCTTATTTTGTTGGAAGTGAGTAGTAGTGGCAGGTCCATCTATGTGGACACAACGGCTGGACTGCAGAATGCGATGGGGGCAGCTAAAACAGAGTGGCTCTATTGTAACCCTTTGGCAGCAGAAAGACCAACCTAAGATATAATCATATCTTTGAATGACAGTTTATACTGGGAAGATAATTTATTTGGAGTCAGAAGACCTAGGTCCAAATGCCAGCTCTTTCTTTTATTGTCTGTGAGAGCTTACAAAACTCATGAATTTTCCTGAATTTCAGTTACAGTGGTGTGCAGAAACTGGCTGTGGGAACCAATCATGAATACCTCCTCCCAGTCCCCTGTTCAGTGATGTTACATTAGTCGCTTGAAATTAAGCATGATCGCTGTGTTTCTATCAAGGAAACTAGCAAACATCATAAACCAGGGTTCCTCCCACCCAGATAAGTCAGTTGTAAAACATTTCCAGTATATCACTGGTTTAAACAATGGGTTGTTGAATAATTATGAATGACTACTCTCTTCTTTGTATCTATGTGTTTGTGTGGTCTGTTCATTTATTTTGTTTGTTTATTCATTTGTTTTTTATATTCTACATACAAATGATTTATATGGTCAGTGTCTTTCTCAGTCTTACTTATTTCACTCTGCATAATATCCTCAAGGTCCATTCATGTTGCCGTAAATGGCAAGAGTAGTGGCTACCACAGAGAAAGGGGTACAGGGAGGGCAAAATGGGTAGAGGTCAACTGTATGGTGACTGATGGAAACTAAATTTTTGATGGTGGAGTGGATACAGATGTAGAAACATAATATTGTACACATGAAACTAATGTAATGCTATAAGCCAATGTTACCTCAATAAAAATTAATTTAAAAAAATTACAAATAATATGACTAAGGGATTTAAAAGCACCTTGTAAAACAGCATGCATTGTGAGGTTTTGTTAATAATATTCTTCTGTGCATACTGGTTTGATAGCTCAAACCTAGAACAAAGAGATATCAATGGCATCCTTTATTTCTAATGGAAAAAAAATAGTTGAGAGAAGAGGGTAATTAATGACACTGAAATAGGCTTTCTAGAACTTAAAACTTTGTGAGGGTGCAGGAAAACACGAACGAAGGGTGGAAGGTAAAAGAACAATCTGAATTAGGTAAAGGGAACATAAAAGCATTCTGAAAAATAAATTAGGCCAAAATATGATAGCAATTAAATTTTAGGCAGAACTGCAAATAATATAAAAGATATCTTTTGTTTAATGTTCTAGAAAGGTCAGATGAGATCTTTTGAAATCACTTTTCCCTTTCTATTTCTTTCATTGATATTGAATCAAAGTGCCTGCTCTTACCAATAAAATAAATACATAGAAATGTGTTTGCATTATGAACAATCAGATATACAATATTTATACATGAAAAGATACAATGTAATATTGGGGAATTTTATAAATAATTCTGTATGTAAAGGGCACGTAGTGACAAATTAAGACTGTAAAGTGTTCTTTAAACGGATAAAACATGGTGAGGTTCAAAGGGGAAGACAAGTTTTTTGGCACTCTAGGGACCAAGGGCCTCACTAGAGCAGCATAAGTAATTCTAAAACCCCACCCGGAGGGAGATGTAAGAGGGAGGAGATATGGGGACATATGTATATGTATAGCTGATTCACTTTGTTATACAGCAGAAACTAACACACCATTGTAAAGCAATTATACTCCAATAAAGATGTTAAAATAAAATAAAATAAAATAAAACCCCACCCAGTGGATGGAGTCAGTGTCATAATGCAGCCTGGGACCGCCACCTTGTCTATTTTCTCATTTTATGAGCACTTATAACTGCACAATAAAAGAAAAAAACAACAACTTGATATCAGCATTATAAAATGCCGATCAAATTCTATTTCATTTATTTTTAATTCTTTCGCCCCCCCTCCCCATTTATTAAAAAAAAAGAAAGTATGTGAAAAGAGGGATAGTTACAGGACAACTTCACATTATATATAAATATAATGCAGTGCAGAAGATAAAACATTTTTTAAAAAGTAGATTAGAAAGTATTGAAATCATCAAGGTATCAAAAAATAGTAAATGATAAGTGCAACAAAAATCATCATCATTGCTGATTTTACAAATTTTTGTTATGAACAACCTTACCAGTAAATCCCTCGACTTCCTTCCTCTCATCCTCCCTGCCCCTCTTCTTCCTCCCTGCTCTCTCTGTTCCTCCATTCCCTCCTCCTTTCTTTCTTTTCCCCTTAGGTCCTTGCTCTCCTCCACTCTCCCCTCCAACCCATCATCTCTGTTTAGTTCAGAATCACCTTTAGAAGGGTTCCTTTAAGGCACAGATGTGATAATAACACTCTTGATTGAAAGTGCTATATTACATACACAGTAAGAGCCAATACTCTCCCAACTATATCCCAGGCTCTGTTTCCTGCCACATTTCTCCCCTCTTCTTTCTCAGTGTACACTAAGCTTCAGCAACAAATGGGCAAGACAGTTCCCACATGTCTTACACTTCCAGCCTCCAGTGAAAAGAAGGCAGGACATATAGTAGAAAGAACACGGCTTTGGCAAAAATTCATATCTGGTCTCTAGCACTTAGCAGTTGCAGTATGAAGGGGAAAATTTTTTAATGCCTCAAATTGTTAATGTATAAAATAGAGATGTTACCCTCCCTAAGATTATTGTGAGAAATAAATGAGATGGCATATGTGAACTGTCTATTAAGATATCATTGATATTTTGTTAACTTTAGTGATGATAAAAAAGATCACCCCCTTTGCCTCTCCAGATCTGCTCCTTCCTTTCCCTATTGGATCTATATCCCAGGAGGCTGACATTCATGGACTTAATCAATGGTCTCCTTTCCTTCTGGCTTCCTGTTGGATCAGGCCAAACGGAAGTTCCTGCAGGAGATGGATTAGAGAGAGGAGAGGGACCTGGGAGTATTTATCCCCAGTGCTCCCTCCCTGCTACCCTGAAGGGTAACATTACTCCACCAAAAGCTACAGCTCCTATAAAGCAGCCCACTTTCATGGCTACAGCTATCCTCTCCAACATCTGACATCTCCCTCTGTTATTTGCTTCTGGCTAAGAGTAGTACCTCACATAATCTGAGCACCTCCTGTCCTACCAGGATTCTGACTGATACATAATGATGATGGTGTTGTTTTGGCCTAAAATGCCATTATTTAACCTCTTCTAAACAAATTGATGCCCTACCTCATCTTTAAAGAATAACAAAAATGCCTTATTTTGAAGAATTATTCCCAAAGTGCCCCTCCTTTATAAAAAGAAAAAAGAGTGATCGTAAGTCTTCTTCTGGAATCCCAAAGCAATATGCTCGTATTTTAATCTATTTTGGCAAGTAGCAGAGTTTGCATAATAGTGATCTGGTTCTTGCCTATAAAACTGTGAGCCTGTTGGAGATCAGGGACTGGGTATTACTCAATTTTACACCCTCTAAGCACCTGACACAGTGATTCACACATAGAGTGTGGAGGTAAGAATTTTTAAATTAAATTGAACATTTTTCTGCGCATGAGAAAAGCTAGGGGCTTTTCTTCCCCTAGCTCTTTATAGTAGAGATTAATTTACTCTTCCTGCTTTCTCTAGTTATCTCTCTGATAATCGTTTTACCTAGATTTGTGTATATAGAGAGATAGACAGACAGACAGACAAAGGAGAGTCCAGAAGCTGACCTAGGGCCAACATCTTTCCTCCTTAATGAACAAGTGAATATGTGTGACAGTCATGTAGGAATAACTTTTTTCTTGCTGATAAACATTCATAATTTTTGCCCACCACATCTCTAAAGAAGTGCTCACATTACTCAATATACTTTTCCCATAGTATCTTTTTTTCTCTTTCAGCCCATGATAATAACTGAACTTTCTTTCATTGTTTGATTATTCATCCTATTTTGTATCACAAAGGAATACATATATTCTCCAAACAATCTGTGGTAGGAATTTAAAGGACAAATCAACTCACTTATTTATTAACTTATATATACATATTTTTTTAAATTATCAAGCCTAACAGGTACTCTATTTTAAATATTTCAAAACTAGAAATCTCATAGATTTTATTTCCTCTAAATTGTGTTACTGAAAAAGACTATTCAAAGTGTCAAGAACAAATTCCCTCAATGTATTATTTTACATTTGTCTGTCACAACAAAATGAATGTAACTATATTTAAAAGAAAAAAAAAGGGATATTAAGTATGAGGACCAATACCACTACCTTGTTGAGTTATTTCAAACTTGGCTTGAGAAGCTAAATGTTGCCATCTCGGGGTGCATAATTAGAAAGGACTTGATTCTTTTGACAAATACTCCAGGGGTATATTTTTCATCTGAGTGCCTGCATTCAGGTTAAACTTTGACAATCAGCTCTTTATCATAATCTCACTTTGTGTACTGACATTTTGCCACTGTAAATATGACAAGGCTGAATCATTTCATCCACAGTGAATTGCAGTGACATCTGGAGTACAAAGTTATAGCTGTTGAAATGTATACAGGAACATAACTGTTAATACAAGAAGTTGAGCTGCTCTTGTTTTCATTGCAAAATTCCAGGAGGACCACACCTTTCACTTTGGCATAGGAATCCTTGAATTGAGGAATTTCATATGGAGCCAGTCAGAGGACACTGAATTTTCAATTAGATGAAGAGATTAACTCCCAGAGGAGGAATGTGCCTTTGTCTTCAGGAGGCATACAAAGGTCCTTCAAAACAAATGCCTGCCTAAGAATATTATACAGAAGCTCTTGATTATGTTCGTCAGTATTTTAATACTGTACAAGCTTAAACCTTTCTAAGGACACCAATGTATACTGAAGTAAGTTGCATTTTCCTTTAAGCTATTTTATTTTTTTATTCTCCCTTGGGCTTTAGAAAAACTGCATTATTTTCAACATTGTTATATTAATAGGTATCCCCTTAATTGAAATACAAGTTAGTCCTTCAAAAAGAGTGATCCTTCTGAAACATCTATTGTATTTAACTCTAAAGCTATGTGTCCTTTCTTGTTTTCTCTGGGGAATTTAGGGCTATCACCTCCACCTGCAGGTCTCACTGTCACCTCTAACTCAATTTAAGTCATTATTTCTAGTACTACACTCACGAACTCCTTCACTGTACTAGATTTTCCTCTTAAGAATTGAAAATCTAGATGCAGCAAAAGCAGTTCTAAGAGGGAAGTTTATAGCCATACAATCCTAACC
The DNA here is from genome assembly GCF_009873245.2 of Balaenoptera musculus. Taxonomy (NCBI): domain Eukaryota; kingdom Metazoa; phylum Chordata; class Mammalia; order Artiodactyla; family Balaenopteridae; genus Balaenoptera; species Balaenoptera musculus. The sequence continues at coordinate 39,858,180 of NC_045790.1, read as the reverse complement.
CAAGAAACAAGAAACATCTCAAATAAACAACCTAACCTTACACCTAAAGCAATTAGAGAAAGAAGAAGAAAAACCCCCAAAGTTAGCAGAAGGAAAGAAATCATAAAGATCAGATCAGAAATAAATGAAAAAGAAATGAAGAAAACAATAGCAAAGATCAATAAAACTAAAAGCTGGTTCTTTGAGAAGAAAAACAAAATTGATAAACCATTAGCCAGACTTACCAAGAAAAAAAGGGAGAAGATTCAAATCAATAGAATTAGAAATGAAAAAGGAGAAGTAACAACTGATACTGCAGAAATACAAAGGATCATGAGAGATTACTACAAGCAACTCTATGCCAAAAAAATGGACAACCTGGAAGAAATGGAAAAATTCTTAGAAAAGCACAAACTTCCGAGACTGAACCAGGAAGAAATAGAAAATATGAACAGAACAATCACAAGCACTGAAATTGAGACTGTGATTAAAAATCTTCCAGCAAACAAAAGCCCAGGACCAGATGGCTTCACAGGTGAATTCTATCAAACATTTAGAGAAGAGCTAACACCTATCCTTCTCAAACTCTTCCAAGATATAGCAGAGGGAGGAACACTCTCAAACTCATTCTATGAGGCCACCATCACCCTTATACCAAAATGAGACAAAGATACTACAAAAAAAATTACAGACCAATATCACTGATGAACATAGATGCACAAATCCTCAACAAAATACTAGCAAACAGAATCCAACAGCAGGATCATACATCATGATCAAGTGGGCTTTATTCCAGGAATGCAAGGATTCCTCAATATATGCAAAACAAACAATGTGATAAACCATACTAACAAATTGAAGGAGAAAAACCTATGATCATCTCAAGAGATGCAGAAAAAGCTTTTGACAAAATTCAACACCCATTGACGATAAAAATCCTCCAGAAAGTAGGCATACAGGGAACTTACCCCAAGATAATAAAGGCCATATATGACAAACCCACAGCCAACATCGTTCTCAGTGGTGAAAAACAGAAACCATTTCCTCTAAGATCAGGAACAAGACAAGGTGGTCCGCTCTCACCACTATTATTCAACATAATTTTGGAAGTTTAAGCCACAGCAATCAGAGAAGAAAAAGAAATAAAAAGAATCCAAATTGGAAAAGAAGAAGTAAAGCTGTCACTGTTTGCAGATGACATGATATTATACACAGAGAATCCTAAAGAGGCTACCAGAAAACTACTAGAGCTAATCAATGAATTTGGTAAAGTAGCAGGATACAAAATTAATGCACAGAAATCTCTTGCATTCCTATACACTAATGATGAAAAATCTGAAAGAGAAATTAGGAAACACTCCCATTTACCATTGCAACAAAAAGAATAAAATACCTAGGAATAAACCTACCTAAGGAGACAGAAGATGTGTATGCAGAAAACTATAAGACACTGATGAAAGAAATTAAAGATGATACAAACAGATGGAGAGATATACCATGTTCTTGGATTGGAAGAATCAACCTTGTGAAAATGACTATACTACCCAAAGCAGTCCACAGATTCAAAGCAATACCTATCAAACTACCAATGGCATTTTTCACAGAACTAGAACAAAAAATTTCACAATTTGTATGGAAACACAAAAGACCCCGAATAGCCAAAGCAATCTTGAGTAAGAAAAAAGGAGTTGGAGGAATCAGGCTCCTGGATTTCAGAGTATACTACAAAGCTACAGTAAACAAGACAGTAATGGGAGTGCCAGAAAAACAGAAATACAGATCAGTGGAACAGGATAGAAAGCCCAGAGATAAACCCATGCAAATATGGTCACCTATGTTTTGATAAAGGAGGAAAGAATATACAATGGAGAAAAGACAGCCTCTTCAATAAGTGGTGCTGGGAAAACTGGACAGCTACATGTAGAAGAATGAAATTAGAACACTCCCTAATACCATACATAAAAATAAACTCAAAATGGATTAAAGACATAAATGTAAGGCCAGACACTATCAAACTCTTAGAGGAAAACATAGGCAGAACACTCTATGACATAAATCAAAGCAAGATCCTTTTTGACCCACCTCCTAGAGAAATGGAAATCAAAACAAAAATAAACAAATGGGACCTAATGAAACATAAAAGCTTTTGCACAGAAAAGTAAACCCTAAACAAGACGAAAAGACAACCCTCAGAATGGGAGAAAGTATTTGCAAATGAAGCAACTGACAAAGGATTAATCTCCAAAATTTACAAACAGCTCATTCAGCTCAATATCAATAGAACAAACAACCCAATCCAAAAATGGGCAGAAGACCTAAATAGACATTTCTTCAAAGAAGATATACAGAGTGCCAACAAACACGTGAAAGGATGCTCAGAATCACTAATCATTAGAGAAATGTAAATCAAAACTACAGTGAGGTATCACCTCACACCAATTAGAATGGCCATCAACAAAAAACCTACAAACAATAAATGTTGGAGAGGGTGTGGAGAAAAGGGAACCCTCTTGCACTGTTGGTGGGAATGTAAATTGATACAGCCACTATGGAGAACAGTATGGAGGTTCCTCAAAAAACTAAAAATAGAACTACCATATGACCCAGTAATCCCACTATTGGGCATATATCCTGAGAAAACCATAATTCAAAAAGAGTCGTGTACCACAATGTTCATTGCAGCTCTATTTACAATAGCCAGGACATGGAAGCAACCTAAGTGTCCATCAACAGATGAATGGATAAAGAAGATGTGGCACATATATATAATGGAATATTACTCAGCCATAACAAGAAACGAAATTGAGTTATTTGTAGTATGGTGGATGGACCTAGAGTCTGTTATACAGAGTGAAGTAAGTCAGAAAGAGAAAAACTAATACCACATGCTAACACATATATATGGAACCTAAAAAAAAAAAAAAAAAAAAAAAAGGTTCTGAAGAACCTAGGGGCAGGACAGGAATAAAGACGCAGACATCTTTAAGACGTCCAGAGAATGGACTTGAGGACACCAGGAGGCGGAAGGGTAAGCTGGGACGAAGTGAGAGCGTGGCATAGACATATATACACTACCAAATGTAAAATAGATAGCTAGTGGGAAGCAGCCACATGCCACAGGGAGATCAGCTCGGTGCTTCGTGACCACCTAGAGGGGTGGGATAGGGAGGGTGGGAGGGAGATGCAAGAGGGAGGAGATAAGGGGATATATGTATATGTACAGCTGACTCAATTTGTTATAAAGCAGAAACTAACACACCATTGAAAAGCAATTATATGCCAATAAAGATGTAAAAAAAAATGAATTGAAAATCTATGAGATTTATCTCTATCACAATTAGCTTTGCAGCGTTGACCGCATAGTAGAAACACAAACTCTCTCTCCCATTCAAGAAAGAAAAGGGTAAAAATAAAGTATATCTACTGCATCATTATGCTTGTTTTAAATATCCATGGAAAGCAGTTTTAGAGACAATTATTTTTAGAATACAAGATATTTCTCTTTCTATCAAGTTTTCAGCCATTGGCTTCAGGATGTTTCAGACTCCTTCTCCTGTCCCTTCCTATATCCCTATCAATATTTAAGTCTCTCTCGTTTTGTTATATGATCTCTCTTTCATCTTTCCATTTCATTTTTTATTTCACCAACGATGTGGAGATTAAAGGTCAGCTCATTCCTTTACTCATTTAACCTAAAAGAATTTATTAAATGACTGCTATTGGCAAAGGATCGTGGTACTTTAATTTCTAATATGCCAACAGCTTTCTAATTATTCTCTGTGGCTCTAGTTCCTTCTGCACTTGCAGTGCATTAAAATGACTTATCTTTTTTATCTCTTTGTTTCCAGAATTTCAGTGATGTACCATCGCCCATCAGTTCTGATTTACATTTAAGATTTCTAGTATATAAATTAGACTTCTACTACCTACCTGTCCAACTCTCCCTTCCATAATTGCCAAATATACTTAATCTATAATAATTTCTAGCCAGGTATATTAGCTTGCTATTCTCTGTGTGCACTCTCTATTTCCTCACCTCTGAACAATAAAGCCATACTTTCAAATCAATTAAAACAACAGGTGAAAACAACACTCCCTATTCTGTCTTCACCCAGGTTCTTACTCTTCTATACTTTAAGAAAATTTGATTTAGCATTTCTCAACAAACACGAGGTTATCTGCAGCATACCCCAAGCAAAATTTTCTTCTTGTTATGTCCTATTTATTCTTTAAGGTTTAAATTAAATATACAACCAGGATAAACATACTTGCAAATAAAAAGGCATTGAGAAGGAGCTATTTTAATCCTTTCTTCCTAACAACATCTGTCTAGGTGAAAGATACCCGACTGGCCAGAACTCTGTTAAATAATGACTTTCCAACTGCATTGTTCTACTGAAACTTGGCTTGTGGAGTTCATGATGGCTCTACAGTCCAGGCAATCAGGATTACCACTAGCAACAATCTCAATTAATCTCTTCATCTCTGCACTGAGTGCAGGTTACTCAATTAATCCCCAGTTACAGGGGCTAAGTATTATAAGCAAGAGGAAATGGTACTTACCACATTTTTTGTTTCTAGGGACGTGTATATGTGTGTATACACACACATATGTGTGTGTATATATATATATATGTTTACATACTTTTATTCTAAAATGTGTTTATTATGGTTTGCAATGATTTATAAACTATCAAGAAAAATAGTAAAGAAAGAAGGAAAAAATAAGGAGAGAAGGAAAAAAGAAAGAAAAGAGAAAGAAGGAGGGATAGAAGGAATAAAAATTGAGGCAAAGATTAAAAAAAAGAAAAGTTAAGAGTCACAGCCAAAGTGAGGTTGTAAAACAAATCACTTATGATATAGAAAATCAATTTCTTTGTAACTCAGCAAGTTGTGGCAGAAAGGGGAAGCACCCATGCATAAAGGTGCTATTCAAAAGTTAGGATTACTCCTTAATGAATGACTCTATTTGGGGACAGATGATTAAACAGAATTAAAGGCAAGGACTCAGGTTTTGCAACTCACCTAGTTCCCTGTGCAAAGACGTGTTCATCAGATAGAAGAGGTTTCTAGGGTCACAGCACAGCAAACAACTTGAGAAATGAAACTTGGATTTGGTGCCAACACTTGCAAATTTTCTTAAGGGTTCCTGCTAATTTGCAGCAGATAGCTAAACAAGCGTACAAGTGTGAAAGGACACATGCTAGAGGGAAGGGTGGAAGCTGGGAGAGAGGAGCTGGAGAACGGTTCTATTTTAAGAGGATGCTTAATTTCTTTATAATTAACTGTTAGCCTTTTCCTTACATTATTGTTTATTAAATAAGTAGGTGTTTGGGCTTCCCTGGTGGTGCAGTGGATAAGAATCTGCCTGCCAATGCAGGAGACACAGGTTTGATCCCTGGTCCGGGAAGATCCCACATGCCGCAGAGCAGCTAAGCCCGTGCACCACAACTACTGAGCCTGTGCTCTAGAGCCTGTGAGCCACAACTACTGAGCCCACGTGCCACAGCTACTGAAGCCCGCGCACCTAGAGCCCGTGCACCGCAACAAGAGAAGCCACCGCAATGAGAAGCCCGCACACCGCAAGGAAGAGTAGCCCCTGCTCACTGCAACTAAAGAAAGTCCACGCACAGCAACAAAGACCCAATGCAGCCAAAAATAAATAAATAAATAAACTTATAAATTAAAAAAAATAAAATAAGTAGGTGTTTGAGTTTCACCCATAAACCCCTGTGGAAGCTAGAAGACCATAAGATTCACTCTAATGGAGTCCTCTTAGTTGGCCAAGGCATCCTAACAGAACAACAATTTGTAAAACAACTTGCATTTGAAATAGTGTACAGACAGCCTGAACCTTGATTGGGCAAAATAAATCATGATGGAGTAGTGGGAGACACAGAAGTAGGGAAGAAGAGGGAAGAAAGACAGGAAAGAGAGGCAATCTGATTACTTCACTAGCTTGCTTAAAAATTCAACAGCCTTGTGGTCTATGAAGGGAAGCAGTGCTGAGTGACTGTTGGGTAAGACCAGCATTTGTCTTTGGAAGTAGACAGCCTGGATTCAGATCTGGTCAGTAACGCATGGGGAGACCTTGGATACATCGTTTATCCCCTTTACTTTTTAGTTTCTTCATATGTACAGCACAGGAATATTATAAATACTTACCTCTATATGGTTGCTGAGATCATTTTATCAAGCACTTTGTACAGTGCCTGGCAAAATCAGAAATACTCAAAACATCTTGAGTATTACCATTCTTATTATTTGGAACATGTACTGGTAGATTTGGAAAAGCCTTCTTTATAGATGAGGGTACTTGGGCTCAGAGATTTTTTCCAACTTTCTGAAAGTCACCCAAATAGGAAGATGGTCTTTCGTTCCACAGTCCACAGCCCTTGTATACAACAAAAGAGAACAGCCTGCTTTGAAACTCATAAAGAATAAAGAATTTAGAGCATTTGCCTCATGGATGGTGACTGAATTTCTAACATTTCCTCCAAAAGATTCTGTAAACATTATTAGAAGTTAATTTCATCTTCTTTAATGTCATATCTGCCTCATTACTGAATGAATGATATCAGGAACACAGGACAGGTTTCCAATAATCAGCCCCTCCCTCATACCACCTTAACTCCCACTAGGCACTTGTCAGCAAAATTCTTTTCACGTAGGCATTTTTATAAAAATCATGGTTCATGTGTTCAAATTAAAACTTTCTGAGAACAAGCAGGAAAATGTCATGTTGTGTGCCCAGTTACGGATGGTATTTATTTTCTGTGTTTCCATTATGAGATAATTTCCTTGCCCAAGTTTTCACTCAAATGACTTTTACATAGAGTTCAGCCATTTCATCTTTCAGAAAAGCAAGCCAACATAATTTTAATACCCATATCAGCTTTCCTTTCGGAAAGAAGAAATCAGACCTATCCCACTCATTTCTTGTGATAGCATGCACATGTGCACAATGTTACAATTAATATTGAACTTCGCTGTTGATAGTGGTGTTCCTGAGTCATTTGAATTGAACCTGATGTGGTTTTCTTGAATAGTGTCAAATGGTTAACCATATTTCCTAGATGATATTCTCATATATAAAATTCAAATTATTAAGAAAGCTTAAAATTCAGATTTCTTATTTCAAACCTGACTCAACAGACGTGCAAGTGTGTGTGTGTGTGTGTGTTATATTTTAAAGCCATTGTGAAGGGAAACGGCACTGATGATCACACAGTAAGAGAGCCCAGGATACCATGAACAATAGACCATGCTGGTACAGTCGTTACCCTCCTCCTAACTGGCCACTAGAATCAGAGTCATCACATGCCAGAGTGGAAGGGACATCAGACTTCATCTGGTCCATGAATTTCATTGTACTAATGGTGAAACTGAGGTCCAGGGAGATGAAAATCATACATTTTGCTATTGAGAGAGGGAGGGAGGGAGAGAGGGAGGGAGGGAGAGAGGGAGAGAGGGAGAGAGAGAGAAGGAGAAGAAGAAGAGGGGGAGGGGAAGAGAAGGAGGAGGAAAGAAAGGAGGAAGGAAGGAAGAAAACATAGAACAGAAAAGGGGTTAGAATTTGATTCAGCTGTCTTAAAAAATTATCCTTCATTTTATTTTATAATATGTATATAATTTAAATTACTAACCAGGCAAGCTAGGAGTCATAAGAACCACTCAGAGTTGAACAGCTGTTTGTTTTATGGGGGTTCCTGATAAAAAAATAATAAGACACTTCTCATATTAAAATAAAAATGCTGAGAGTCATTAGAAGGACTGCACAGGCCTAAAGATAAGAATATGCCCCCAAACCAACTGAAAGGCTATTTAGATTTTTTGCTCAACTAAGAAAACAAGCATACAATAAAAAACAAAAAAGGAGTGTCAGAGCTAAGAGTCCCATGAGATTTCCTATGACTTAAGCCCTGGCATTAACGAGCGCATGAGGCTGCTGCTTCGTGACTGTCAGTGGCTCATTATTTCCAAGACGAAGACCAACAAAATATAGTAATGGAAAGTTTGTTCTTGACTAGAATCTATACTTGAAAATTCTGAACAACAAACACAATAAGTGGAAAATTTATGGCGTATATTTTACTTGTTTTTTCTTGCATCATAAGCTCTGACAATTTACTCAGGTATCTTGAAATTCCAATTATTTTTTCTTCTGATACAAACCTGAAAAGTCAATTGTTGGGCAACAATTTCAACATTTGTCATAGAACACTTTTGAAAATGAGGTAAATGTGCACTGTTTCACAAGTAATTAATTGATGAAACAGGTCTGGTTCTCTTACAAATAGCTTTCCCCTCAGTGTCACATGCAGGACAACCAAAATTGGCTGTGATTCAAGAAGTTGCTAAGAGAGAGTTCACAGACACACACCTCTGAAGGCTGCTAGCTGAGAAAACAAATTCTCAATGCAAGCTGCTTATCTCTAGGAATTTTCTTTTTTTTATTTAAATATGCCAACACATCATTATAAATCAGGTGTTTGAGGAGAGCGTTCTAAAAAAATGTATGAATTTTGTAACTGGCTATGTAGAAACATGCTAAAATCCGTTATTTAAAGACCAGACTTTCCTTAATGAACTACATGCTCCTTTTTAGGTTTTACTTCAAAATCTAACAAGGACCCAAAGGGGCAAAAGAATTTTCTCCTTGGCTTCTTTTCCCCAAATTTTTTATTGCGATAAAATACATATAATGTAAAGTTGACCATCTTAAGTATTTTTTAAACCACTTTATTGAAATATGATTGATATGTAAAATGCTGTACATAATTAATGTGTGCAACAACTCAGTGAGTGTGGGGATAAGTATATACCTGTGAAACCATCACCATCAAGACCATAATTTATCCATCACCTCCCAAATTTTCCTCCTGCTCCTTTTATTACTCTTTGTGTGTGTGTGTGTGTGTGTGTGTATGTGTGTGTCTGTGTCTGTATATGTGTGTTAAGATTTAACATAAGAGCTACCCTCTTAGTAAATTTTAATTACATATTACTATTTTTAAGTGTACAGTTCAGTGATACCAATTAATTCATATTGTTGTGCAAGCATCCCTACCTACCATCTCCAGAATTTGTTTCATCTTGCAAAAGTGAAACTCTATACATTAAACAACTTCCCATTTTCCCTACTCCAGGGCCGCAGCAACCACCATCCTACTTTTTGTTTCTATGATTTTTATTCCTCTAAGTACTTCATTTAAATGGAATCACATAGTATTTATCTTTTATGATTGGATTAATTCACTTAAGCATAATGTCCTAAAAGTTCATCCATACTGTAACTGTAATTTGTCAGAATTTCCTTCATTTTTAAAGCTGAATAATACTCCATTGTATGTATAAACCAAATTTTGCTTATCCAGTCATCTGTCCGTGGACACATGGGTTGCTTCCATATTTTAGCTATTGTGAATAATGGTGTGATCATGAGTGTTGGGTAGGTCTCTTTGAGACCCTACTTTCAATACTTTTGGGTATATACCCAGAAGTGGAATTGCTGGATTATATGGTAAATCTATTCTCAATTTTTTGAGAAACTGCCATACTGTTCTCCACAGTGGCTGTACCTTTTACATCACCAACAATAGTGCACAGTCTAGTTCTAATGTCTCCATGTCCTCACAAACACTTGTTATTTTGTTTCTCTGATAGTAGCCATCTTAATGGGTGTGAGATGGTATCTCATTATGGATTTGATTTGCATTTATCTAATGATTAGTGACGTTTGAGCACCTTTTCATTTGCTCATTGGCCATTTGTATATCTTCTTTGGAGAAATGTCTATCGAGTCCTTTGCCCATTTTTGAATCAGGTTGACTTTTTGTTGTTGAGTTTTAGGAGTACTCTATATATTCTGGATAATAATCCCTTATCAGATATGTGATTTGCAATATTTTTTCCCATTCTGTGGCTTGCCTTTTACTCTATTGATAGTAGCCTTTGATGCACAAAATTTTTTAATTCTCATGAAGTCCAATTTGTGTATTTTTTCTTTTGTTACCTGTGCTTTTTTGTTATATCCAAGAAATCATTGCCAAATCCAATGTTGTGAAGTTTTGTCCTATGTATTCTTCTAAGAATTTTGTTTTAGGTCTTACATTTAGGTTCGTGCTCCAACTTGAGTTAATTTTTATATATGGTGTTTGGTAAGGGTCCAACTTCATTCTTCTACATACAGATATACAGTTTTACCAGTGCCATTTGTGGAAAAAGATTGTTCTTTCCCTATTGATTGGTCTTAGCATCTTTGTCAAAAATCATTTGGCCATATATGCAAGGGGTTGTTTCTGGGGTCTCTATTCTATTCCATCCATATATATGTCTGTTTTTATGCCAGTACCACACTGTTTTGGTTACCACAGTTTGTAGTAAGTTTTGAAATGAGGAAGTGTGAGTCCTCCAACTTTGTTCTTGTTTTTCAACATTGTTTTGGCTATTTGAAGTCCCTTGAATTTTAGAATGAATTTTTAAATTTCTGCAAAATATGCCATTGGGATTTTGATAGGGATTATACTGAATCTGCTGATTACTTTGAATAGCATTGGCGTTTTAACAATTTTAATTCTAACAGTACATGAACATGGGATGTCTTCATTTTTGTCTTCTTTAATTTCTTTTAGGAATGCTTTGTAGTTTTAATTGTATAAGTCTTTCTTCCTTGGTTAAGTTAATTCCTAAGTATTTTATTATTTTTTGATGCTATTATAAATGAAACTGTTTTCTTAATTGGTAAACAGAAATCTCCCAACAAAGGAAAGCCCTGCAGCTGATGGCTTCATTGGTGAATTTTCCAAACACTTAAAGAACAACTAGCATCAATCTTCCAAAAAACGGAAAAGAAGGGAACACTTCCTAACACATTCCATGAGTCCAGCCATTCCCCAATACCAGAGCCAGACAAAGACACTATAAGAAACTATAGACTAATATCCTTTATGAATATCAATGCAAAATCCACAAGAAAACTGAATTCAGTAGGATATTAAAAGGATTACACACCATGACCAAATGGACTGTATTCCTGGAATTCAAGAATGGTTCAACATATGAAAAAAATCAGTAAAATAATCCACATTGACAGAATGAAGAAAAAAAAGATATATGATAATTTCAACTGTTGCAGAAAAAACATTTGACAAATTTAATACCCTTTCATGATAAAAACACTCAACACAGTAGTAATAGAAGAAACTACCTCAGTATAATAAAGGCTATATACAAGAAAACCACCACAAATATCATACTCAAAGATGACAGACTGAAAGCTTTTCCTCTAAGATCAGGAAAAAGTCAAGGATGCTCAATTTTGCCTTCCTTTCAACACAGTATTGAATTCTCAGCTAGAGCAATTAGACAAAAAAAGAAAAGAAAAAATAAACATACACACTGGAAAGGAAGAATTGTCTCTGCTCATGATTTTATGTTATTTTATATGTAGAAAACCCTAAAGATTCCACAAAAAAAACTCTTAGAACTAATAAGTGAATTCAGCTTGAAGTGAATTCACAGTAGAAGGATACAAAGTCAACATACAAAAAAATCAGTTACATTTCTACATTCTAACAATGAACAATCCAAAAAAGAAATTAAGGAAACAGCTTCTTGGTTTTTTAAGAATTTACGTCAAAAATATATTTGGAGGCAAAAATGAGGAAATAACATCAAAATATGCATTCGAAATTTTGATTTGTCATTTAAAATATAATTTTCATAATAAACTTTTAATTCATTTTTGTCTTTTTCTTAAAATGATAAATACAATAATTTAATTTTAGATATGTTAGGGTTTCTCTGCAATTTAAGCCTCCATTTTATGATTGGAAAGTGACTTGCCCAAGTCTTCACAGCTAGGTCTTTATTCATATTCTATGCTACCCACTTCCCTCCCCATGAAATTCATACATACAACTGCATATAAATATAATTGAGGAATAGTGAAAAGAGAACTCTATTAGGCATAAACCCCTTTTCCCTTTAGCCCTCCTTCTCAGTAGTTCTGTGGTAATGGACAAATCATTGCTCTCACTGGGCTTGATTTTCCTTATCCAGAGAAAAAACATAGAGGGGACTCTATTAGTTTCATCTGGCCTGCACAGGTTGCCACAGTGTTTCTCTAGCTATGCCCCACTATGCTGAATAGTTCAGAAGATTACTTCAGGGACAATAATTGAGAACTGGGGGCTCAGATGTGGGTAGGTTTGGGGTGGCAATTACTATGCAGGTAGAGCTTGGACTGCACCTTCTTATTTCCATACACTTCATTGCAGAGGCTAAGTTTATGTCTCTGTTATAAATTGATACTCAATTATAAGATCCATTTGAAGTCAGGATTCTGCCACTGTTGGTTATTATGATGATCAAAAGGACTAGTGCTTTGAACAGAGGCTTTTAAAAACGTAAGAGGTATTAATATTATAATTTAATCAGCATTAACTTAATAATAATTATTTGATTCCAATATTAAACGTGTCTCTTAATAAAGTGGATCACAGAACTGCCTCCTCCAAGACATATATTAGTACTGAATCAGAGTTTCACATAAGCAAAGGAACATCTTGTCTTTTTTTACACAATATATTTTTCCAAGTGAGGGGAACAGACTCCATAAACTTTTACCGCCCAGTTTCCCATTCTAGACTTCCAGCTATCAAAATTAAAAATAATGACTTTCAAAACTATGTTTTGTTTATATTTTGGGGCGGGGTACAGTCCCTGATTTTTTAGAATTTTATTTATACCTAAGGTCCACAAGACTGTTTAGTTAACTCCTATTTATTCTGATCTAGCCCTTGAAGCAGATAGAAACTCATAAAACAACTGATGAGCTGAAACATCTTTTATATATATATTTATATTTATGTGTGTGTGTGCATGAGTGTGTGTTTAAACACACACATTTATAGATAAATATATAGAGATGTTTCAAAATTATTTCCTTTGCCATATTCTTTCTAGCTTTTAAAATCTGCTGCAATTGTCTTAGGCAGTTTGGGCTGCTATAACAATTTACCAGAGGTTGGGTGGTTTGAAAACAAACGTTTATTTCTCACAGTTCTGGAAGGTAGAAGTCCAAGATCAGGGTGCCAGCTTAGTCAGGTTCTTAGTTAATGACCAATTTCTGGTTTACAGAGGGCTGTCTTCTTGCTGTGTCTTCACATGGTGGAAAGAGTGCTAGCTAGCTCTCTGACTTCTTCTTATAAAGGCACTAATCCTATTCATGAGGGCTCCACCCTCATGATCTAATTACCACCACGCCTCCCAAATCCCACCTCTAAATAGTATCATGTTAGGATTAGGGTTTCAACATATGAATTTGGGGGGGGGCACAAATATTCAGTACATTGCAGCAACGAAGGGGCTGGTGTTTGGTAATGTTTTTCCAAACCATGAGCTGGTTTAGAATAAGGAGATTAGAGAAAGTGCACCTTAACAATTGTGGATTTGATATTTGCAGTTCTAACTATTTGCTAAAAACCCTGAAAGTCCCTGACATGTAACAATCTATTAGACTGCTGAATTGGAATCATCTTTTGATGGAGGTGGCGGTGGAAGAGGGTGGGGGCATCCCTGATGCATGGCAGTGAGCCATTTATTAATGAGTGAACCAAGGTGACTGCACTACAGCCTGATCTCTGCTCAGCCACACCGTTTTGTGGGGTTTGCCAGAGAAAGGATGCATGCTTATCTCTGAGAAAGTGATGGGTTTATGCAAATAATATATCCTTAAAAGGTCATTAAAAATATGCATTAAGATTTTGTGAGCAGAGGATTATTGAAAAGTTATTTATTATAGCATAGCTTTGGAAACAACTCCAGAGTCCCAGAATAAGGAGCTATTTAAATAAATGTATAGTATGTCTAAACTGTGAAAATTTGTGTTTTAAATATGACATTGTAGGATGTCATTTAATGACATGGAGGTTAGGCATTAATTTTACTGTTAAGTGTCAACAACACACTACATATAACAGGAGATAGTGATAAACGGAGAACAGAAGAAAATCTAAATATGCACCAAAATCCCTCATAATAGCAAGTTCTTCAAAATGCAGTTAGAATATAAATCAATTCGCATGCTAATTCTTTCTGTTTTTAGCCTCCAGCCTGTCTGTTTCCACTTCAACATACTAAAAACTTTACTGAAGACAGAAGCCAGGATGATGCATTTAAAATGAAATTTGGATGTTAACACTTCCCAAAATGGCATCCCATTACATTGATGGTAAATCCCATCAATTTATCGTGGATTGCAAGGCCCTGCATGAAACACCACTGCACCTGTCTGCTCTTTCATTTCATGATGGTCTCCCTGGAGCTCACTCAGCTCCTGTCACACTAACATTTTTCCAAGTTTTCCCCAACTCAGAGTCTCTGAATATGCTGTCCATTTCCCTGAAATATTCTCTAGTTTCTCATTCTTCAAGTTCCAGCTTAAATGACATTTCCTCAGACATACAATCTCAGCAAAAGCAGGCCATGCTATAGCCTATATCATTTTCTATAACAACACCTTAATCGGTTTTAATTTTATTTGTCTGTCTATCCTTTGGAGAAAAAGTATTAGACAGTAAGTTCCATGAGAGTCGTAATCATGCCTCTTTTACTCATTATGATACGGTGGCAGGCACATAGTAGGTGCTAAAAATAACTGTTACATGAGGAGAGCTTGAAGATGGAGGAAGAATAAGACGTGGAGATCACCTTCCTCCCCACAAATACATCAGAAATACATCTACAGGTGGAATAACTCCTACAGAACACCCACTGAACGCTGGCAGAGGATCTCAGACCTCCCAAAAGGCAAGAAACTCCCCCATGTACCTGGGTAGGGCAAAAGAAAAAAGAAATAACAGAGACAAAAGAATAGGGATGGGACCTGCACCAGTGGGAGGGAGCTGTGAAGGAGGAAAGGTTTCCACGCACTAGGAAGGCCCTTCGTGGGCAGAGACTGCGGGTGGCAGAGGGGGGAAGCTTCAGAGCCATGGAGGAGAGCGCAGCCACAGGGGTGCAGAGGGCAAAGCGGAGAGATTCCCGCACAGAGGATCGGTGCCGACCAGCACTCACCAGCCCGAGAGGCTTGTCTGCTCACCTGCCAGGGCAGGCGGGGCTGGGAGCTGAGGCTCAGGCTTCGGTCGGATCACAGGGAGAGGACTGGGGTTGGCGGCGTGAACACAGCCTGAAGGGGCTAGTGCGCCACAGCTAGCCAGGAGGGAGTCCGGGAAAAAGTCTGGAGCTGCCAAAGAGGCAAGAGACTTTTTCTTGCCTCTTTGTTTCCTGGTGCACGAGGAGAGATTAAGAGCGCCGCTTAAAGGAGCTCCAGAGATGGGCGCGAGCCGCGGCTATCAGCGCGGACCCCAGAGACGGGCATGAGACGCTAAGGCTGCTGCTGCCGCCACCAAGAAGCCTGTGTGCAAGCACAGGTCATTCTCCACACCGCCCCTCCCGGGAGCCTGTGCAGCCCGCCACTGCCAGGGTCCCGTGATCCGGGGACAACTTCCCCGGGAGAACGCACGGCGCGCCTCAGGCTGGTGCAACGTCATGCCGGCTTCTGCTGCCGCAGGCTCGCCCCGCATCCGTACCCCTCCCTCCCCACGCCTGAGTGAGCCAGAGCCCCCGAATCAGCTGCTCCTTTAACCCCGTCCTGTCTGAGCGAAGAACAGACGCCCTCAGGTGACCTACATGCAGAGGCAGGTCCAAATCCAAAGCTGAACCCCAGGAGCTGTGCGAACACAGAAGAGAAAGGGAAATTTCTCCCAGCAGCCTCAGGAGCAGCGGGTTAAATCTCCACAATCAACTTGATGTACCTGCATCTGTGGAATACCTGAATACACAACGAATCATCCCAAACTGAGGAGGTGGACTTTGGGAGCAATGATATACATTTTTTTTTCCCTTTTTCTCTTTTTGTGAGTGTGTATGTGTATGCTTCTGTGTGTGATTTTGTCTGTATAGCTTTGCTTTTACTATTTGTCCTAGAATTCTGTTTGTCCATTTTTTTTGTATTTTTTGTTAATTACTTAAAATTTTTTTTCTCTTAATAATTACTTTTTATTTTAATAACTTTATTTTATTTTATTTTACTTTATTTTATTTTATCTTCTTCTTTCTATTTTTCCTCCCTTTTATTGTGAGCTGTGTGGAGGACAGGCTCATGGTGCTCCAGCCAGGCATCAGGGTTGTGCCACTGAGGTGGGAGAGCCAAGTTCAGGACACTGGTCCACAAGAGACCTCCCAGCTCCACATAATATCAAACAGTGAAAATCTCCTAGAGATCTCCATCTCAACGCCAAGACCCAGCTTCACTCAATGACCAGCAAGCTACAGTGCTGGACACCCCATGCCAAACAACTAGCAAGACAGTAACACAACCCCATCCATTAGCATAGAGGCTGCCTAAAATCAAAATAAGGCCACAGACACCCCAAAACACACCACCAGATGTGGACCTGCCCAAGAGAAAGACAAGATCCAGCCTCATCCACCAGAACACAGGCACTAGTCCCCTCCACCAGGAAGCCTACACAACCCACTGAACCAACCTTAGCCACTGGGGACAGACACCAAAAACAATGGAAACTATGAACCTGCAGCCTGTGAAAAGGAGACTCCAAACACAGTAAGTTAAGCAAAATGAGAAGACAGAGAAACACATAGCAGATGAAGGAGCAAGGTAAAAACCCACCAAACCTAACAAATGAAGAAGAAATAGGCAGTATACCTGAAAAAGAATTCAGAATAATGATAGTAAAGATGATCCAAAATCTTGGAAATAGAATGCAGAAAATACAAGAAACGTTTAACAAGGACCTAGAAGAACTAAAGAGCAAACAAACAGTGATGAACAACACAATAAATGAAATTAAAAATTCGCTAGAAGGGATCAATAGCAGAATAACTGAGGGAGAAGAACAGATAAGTTAACTGGAAGATAAAGTAGTGGAAATAACTACTGTAGAGCAGAATGAAGAAATAAGAATGAAAAGAATTGAGGACAGTCTCAGAGACCTCTGGGACAACATTAAATGCACCAACATTCGAATGATAGGGGTCCCAGAGAAGAAGAGAAAAAGAAAGGAACTGAGAAAATATTTGAAGAGATTATAGTTGAAAATTTCCCTAATATGGGAAAGGAAATAGTTAATCAAGTCCAGGAAGCACAGAGAGTCCCATACAGGATAAATCCAAGGAGAAACACGCCAAGACACATATTAATCAAACTATCAAAAATTAAATACAAAGAACAAATATTAAAAGCAGCAATGGAAAAACAACAAATAACACATAAGGGAATCCTCATAAGGTTAACAGCTGATCTTTCAGCAGAAACTCTGCAAGCCAGAAGGGAGTGGCAGGACATATTTAAAGTGATGAAGGAGAAAAACCTACAACCAAGATTACTCTAGCCAGCAAGGATCTCATTCAGATTTGACAGATAAATTAAAACCTTTACAGACAAGAAAAAGCTAAGAGAATTCAGCACCACCAAACCAGCTTTACAACAAATGCTAAAGGAACTTCTCTAGGCAGGAAACACAAGAGAAGGAAAAGACCTACAATAATAAACCCCAAACAATTAAGAGAATGGTAATACAAACATACATATTGATAATAACCTTAAATGTAAATGGATTAAATGCTCCAACCAAAAGACATATATTGGCTGAATGGATACAAAAACATGACCCATATATATGCTGTCTACAAGAGACTCACTTCTGACCCAGGGACATATACAGACTGAAAGTGGGAGGATGGAAAAAGATATTCCATGCAAATGGAAATCAAAAGAAAGCTGGAGTAGCAATTCTCATATCAGACAAAATAGACTTTAAAACAAAGACTATTACAAGAGACAAAGAAGGACACTACATAAAGATCAAGGGATCAATGCAAGAAGAAGATATACAATTGTAAATATTTATCCACCCAACATAGGAACACCTCAATACATAAGGCAAATACAAACAACCATAAAAGGGGAAATCGACAGTAACACAATCATAGTAGGGGACTTTAACACCCCACTTTCACCAATGGACAGATCATCCAAACTGAAAATAAATAAGGAAACACAAGCTTTAAATGATACATTAAGCAAGAAGGACTTAACTGATATTTATAGGACATTCCATCCAAAAACAACAGAATACACATTCTTCTCAACTGCTCATGGAACATTCTCCAGGATAGATCATATCTTGGGTCACAAATCAAGCCTTGGTAAACCTTTTCAAGGTTTCAATTTTCAAGAAAATTGAAATCGTATCAAGTATCTTTTCCGACCACAATGCTATGAGACTAGATATCAATTACAGGAAAATATCTGTAAGAAATACAAACACATGGAGGTTAAACAACACACTACTTAATAACCAAGAGATCACTGTAGAAATCAAAGAGGAAATCAAAAAACACCTAGAAACAAATGACAATGAAAACACGACAACCCAAAACCTATGGGATGCAGCAAAAGCAGTTTTAAGAGGGAAGTTTATAGCAATACAATCCTACCTTAAGAAACAAGAAACATCTAAAATAAACAACCTAAACTTACACCTAAAGCAATTATAGAAGGAGGAACAAAAAAACCCTGAAGTTAGCAGAAGGAAAGAAAACATAAAGATCAGATCAGAAATAAATGAAAAAGAAATGAAGGAAACGATAGCAGAGATCAACAAAACGAAAAGCTGGTTCTTTGAGAAGATAAACAAAATTGATAAACCATTAGCCAGACTAATCAGGAATAAAAAAGGAGAAGACCCAGCTCAAGAGAATTAGAAAAGAAAAAGGAGAAGTAACAACTGACACTGCAGAAATACAAAGGATCATGAGAGATTACTACAAGCAACTGTATGCCAGTAAAATGGACAACCTGGAAGAAATGGACAAATTCTTAGAAATGCACAACTTTCCGAGACTAAACCAGGAAGAAATAGAAAATATACACAGACCAATCACAAGTACTGAAATTGGAATGGTGATTAAAAATCTTCCAACAAACAAAAGCCCAGGACCAGATGGCTTCACAGGCGAATTCTATCAAACGTGTAGAGAAGAGCTAACACCTATCCTTCTCAAACTCTTCCAAAATATAGCAGAGGGAGGAACACTCCCAAACTCATTCTATGAGGCCACCATCACTCTGATACCAAAACCAGAGAAAGATGTCACAAAGAAAGAAACTACAGGCCAATATCACTGATGAACATAGATGCAAAATTCTCAACAAAAGGCTAGCAAACAGAATACAACAGCACATTAAAAGGATCATACACTATGATCAAGTGGGCTTTATCCCAGAAATGCAAGAATTCTGCAATATATGCAAATCAATCAACGTGATACACCGTATTAACAAATTGAAGGAGAAAAACCATATGATCATCTCAATAGATGCAGAGAAAGCTTTCGACAAAATTCAACACACATTTATGATAAAAGCCCTCCAGAAAGTAGGCATAGAGGGAACTTTCCTCAGCATAATAAAGGCCATATATGACAAACCAACAGACAACATTGTCCTCAATGGTGAAAAACTGAAACCATTTCCAACTAAGATCAGGAACAAGACAAGGTTGCCCACTCTCACCACTATTATTCAACATAGTTTTGGAAGTTTTAGCCACAGCAATCAGAGAAGAAAAAGAAATAGAAGGAATCCAAATCAGAAAAGTAGAAATAAAGCTGTCACTGTTTGCAGATGACATGATACTATACACAGAGAATCCTAAAGAGGCTACCAGAAAACTACTAGAGCTAATCAGTGAATTTGGTAAAGTAGCAGGATACAAAATTAATGCACAGAAATCTCTTGCATTCCTATACACTAATGACGAAAAATCTGAAAGTGAAATTAAGAAAACACTCCCATTTACCGTTGCAACAAAAAGAATAAAATATCTAGGAATAAACCTACCTAAGGAGACAAAACACCTGTATGCAGAAAATTATAAGACACTGATGAAAGAAATTAAGGATGATACAAATAGATGGAGAGATATACCATGTTCTTGGATTGGAAGAATCAACATTGTGAAAATGAGTCTACTACCCAAAGCAATCTACTGATTCAATGCCTATCAAACTACCAATGGCATTCTTCACAGAACTAGAAAAAATAATTTCACAATTTGTATGGAAAAACAAAAGACCCTGAATAGCCAAAGCAATCTTGAGAAAGAAAGAAGGAGGTGGAAAAATCAGGCTCCCTGACTTCAGACTACCCTACAAAGCTATTATAATCCAGACAGTATGTTACTGGCACAGAAACAGAAATACAGATCAGTGGAACAGGATAGAAAGTCCAGAGATAAACCCACACACATATGGTCACCTTATCTTTGAAAAAGGAGGCAAGAATATACAGTGGAGAAAAGACAGCCTCTTCAATAAGTGGTGTTGGGAAAACTGGACAGCTACATGTAAAAGAATGAAATTAGAACACTCCCTAACACCATACATAAAAATAAACCCAAAATGGATTAAGGACTTAAATGTAAGGCCAGACACTATCAAACTCTTAGAGGAAAACATAGTCAGAACACTCTATGACATAAATCACAGCAAGATCCTTTTTGACCCACCTCCTAGAGAAATGGAAATCAAAACAAAAATAAACAAATGGGACCTAATGAAACTTAAAAGCTTTTGCACAGCAAAGGAAACCATAAACAAGACGACAAGACAACCCTCAGAATGGGAGAAAATATTTGCAAACAAAGCAACTGACAAAGGATTAATCTCCAAAATTTACAAGCAGCTCATGGAGCTCAACATTAAAAAAACAAACAACCCAATCCAAAAATGGGCAGAAGACCTAAATAGACATTTCTTCAAAGAGATTGCCAACAGACACATGAAAGAATGCCCAACATCATTAATCATTAGAGAAATGGAAACCAAAACTACAATGAGATATCATCTCACACCGGTCAGAATGGCCATCAGCAAAAAATCTACAAACAATAAATGCTGGAGAGGGTGTGGAGAAAAGGGTATCCTCTTGCACTGTTGGTGGGAATGGAAATTGATACAGCCACTATGGAGAAAAGTATGGACGTTCCTTAAAAACCTAAAAATTGAACTACCATATGACCCAGCAATCCCACTACTGGGCATATACCCTGAGAAAACCATAATTCAAAAAGGGTCATGTACCAAAATGTTCATTGCAGCTCTATTTACAATAGCCACGACATGGAAGCAACCAAAGTGTCCATCAACAGATGAATGGATAAAGAAGATGTGGCACATATATACAATTGACTATTATTCAGCCATAAAAAGGAATGAAACTGTGTTATTTGTAGTGAGGTGGATGGACCTAGAGACTGTCATACAGAGTGAAGTAAGTCAGAAAGATAAAAACAAATACTGCATGCTAACACATATATATGGAATCTAAAAAAAAAAAAAAAAAAGGTCATGAAGAACCTAGGGGCAAGATGGGAATAAAGATTCAGACCTACTAGAGAATGGACTTGAGGATATGGGGAGGGGTAAGCATAAGCTGGGACAAAGTGAGAGAGTGGCATGAACATATATGCACTACCAAATGTAAAATAGATAGCTAGTGGCAAGCAGCCGCATAGCACAGGGAGGTCAGCTCGGTGCTTTGTGACCACCCAGAGGGGTGGGATAGGGAGAGTGGGAGGGAGGGAGATGCAAGAGGGAAGAGATATGGGGACATATGTACATGTATAACTGATTCACTTTGTTATAAAGCAGAAACTAACACACCATTGTAAAGCAATTATAATCCAATAAAGGTGATAAAAAAAAAAAACAAACAGAACGGATTGCATTGAAAAAAACAAAAAAAGGAGTGAACTAATTGTGCCTATTTCACAAAGGAGAAAAAACATTGCCCCTGGGGTGGGGCTATAAAAAAAAAAAAGAAACTGTTACATGAATGCATGAAGAAAAATCTTATCATTTTCGGTATAGTCACATGAACTATGGTTGTGACTTCTATTACAATCAGAAAAATCAACAATAGTTTAAGACACTGTTCAGGTTTTAATTTTTGTAGAATACAGTACACCCTATTAAATCAAAGTTTTAAACAAAATTAGCTCCTTTTATCTGTATAGCTTTTACTTTATCCAAAAAAGTGATTTTAAATATTGAGGATTTTTCATGTTGTTCAATGAGTTTATCAAAATCATCGGCAAAATGCTTATCACAATGCTCTCAGGAGCTACAGCAAATATATAAAAAATCTGGCTTCTCTGTTTGCAAAAGTAAAGCCATAAAATTATATTCTTTTTAGTAAAATTAAACATTTCCTGTTAAATAAATATACTTCATCATTATCCACTTTAATTAAAGATTCTAGATTAATAAGCTTGGACAGGAGTTTTCATTATAATCAACAGCATTCCTGAAAAAGAACAGAGTTGCTATGGTTTCTTTCCTTTGTGGTTGTTCTTGAATTTAAAACATTCACACACAAACACATACACACACACACGCACCCTGTTTCTCAGAATATTTTGAACATCCACCATTTACTAAAGTGTGTTATCACGTCACTATCACTTAAAACAGATTTTTAAATTAAATCTGCTTCAAGAGATATTACCTTTTGTGAAGTATTAATTATTTTTAAAGAGAGATAGGGAAACTCAACATTACAAAGTGTTCCAGATGAATTATAATGAGTGGATGCTTCCTATCCCAGTATATGCAGCTCCATATCCCACATGAGAGACCCTCAACATGTCTATCAAGAAAAAAAAAATTGATATGTTATCTCTTTACTGTATCTTAGAAAAGTTCAGAACCTGTCTGGAAAGCAATGAACAGTGGAATGGTTTTGCTCAGAGACCTGTACAGTCTAAGAAGTTGCTTTTATTAGACTATATTTAAGCTGTGAATGTTAAGATAAAGGCAGGTAGTATACCATAAAGTTCTTTGTATTTTAAATTTAATGCACACATTTTCCTACTATACCTTCAGAGATTGGGATTATATGCATGTACTCAATCAGTTGTACTGATAAAAGAAATACAGTGACATACACATATGTATTTATATAGCCCAATAGCCCTTTACGAGCACACAATTTATTACACGTATCAAGTATATAAGTGGGTAGGTTGCAACTGTAACTCTGACCTAGCAGGGAAAGTAATCATTGCTGAAAGAAATTTTCTTTTGCAATATAGTAAAAGTTTCACATAAACAGAGTGTTTCAATTATGTACTGATGTAAGATTTATAGAAAAGAGGCAGTTGGGAAAATGATCAGTCTGTGAAAGACTCTGGCAAGGCCAAATTGTCCTTAATTTTCTAGGGAATGGAATGATTAGGGAAGGAAATTTCAGGTCAGCAGGGTAGGTTAAACTAAGCTCTATTAGGAATGGCTGTAGCTTGCTGGAGTTTGACCCCACTCCTTTAAAAGACAAACCATGAAAGTCACATAGTCCTAGGCTTTGGTCTATAGAGACAAATAAGTCTCCAACTCCGGTCTGTAGGAGTTTCCAGTCTCACAGGAAGAGATGTAAATATAAAAAGATAATTATAGTTCAGGGTACCACATAATGAGGTAGTGAATTGGAATCTGGAATTAGTCTGGAAAGATGAATTTCAGGTATAAACTTAGAACTAAGAAGTAAGTTATCAGCAATGGAGAGAGAAAAGAGTTAAAATGTTCCCATAGGGTTGCTCTGCATAAAGTCATTTATGCAAGGTCCTTAAAGGGGAAAACAGTATTAGTTGAGGCGATAGCAAAGACGTATACATGCAATTACACACTTGGTGAAGAAACACTTCCGCTTTCTCAGTATTCATCCCAAGCAAGGAAGAAAGTTAGAGAAGGAGGACTGCCAAGGATTGGTATGCTATCCCTTTTCAGTGATTCCAAGAATGATAGAGAAAAAATAAAATTTCTGATATGATACTCTTATATCTTTCCACTTCTTTGGATTTCGCCATTAGTAAAGAAATTTATAATTTTTAAAATAGCTAACTGTCATTGTCACGGAGCTCACAGAGATGTCACAGCATGCTCACTGACATCTTCAAGACTTGGTGGTGGTTTACGAATGCCAGTGGGCCAACACTCGACTCAGCTATTTTGGAGTTTGGTACCATATAAGATAATAAATAAAATATAGCTGGTATCCTAAGGCTTTGGCTCTAAAATACAGATTTCAGATGCAAAACTCCCAGACTGATCTAAGAAGTAGCTAAATCACCAATATGCAGAGATTTCTGGCATTCATACTTTTCATGTATTGTCCTTCCCCTCTCCACCCTCTTTTTTCCTTCCCAGGTAGAAGAGGGGGTAAATTGATAAAAAGAGGTCCAAATAAATGGAGGAGAGTAAATATTGAGATTAACTTGAAGATTAGCCACAAGAAAAACTGAAAAAGAAACGAATACTTCATTCAAGTTCTACATGGAAGAAAGCACGAATAATGATTTGATAGTGGACCAGTTCATTTGTAGACAAGATGAAAAGAAATGAAATGGAAGGCTCTAGAGAACCATAGTCCTCATCACCATCCTTTTAATGACTATTTATTATGTATAGTAAATGGCTCAATGCCTTCAAATGGAAATGTACAATAGGGAATTTGATATAAAGAGAAGAGTAAGGTACTTGAAAAAAGAATGAATATACTTGAAAGAAAAAAAGATAGAGATGGTTTTGCCAAGGTCCACTTGCATGGCTCTGAGTAACTTCCAGTTGAGCTTATGGAGACATCACCAAGTGATACAGTACATACCCAGAAAGTGGACACATTTACATACAGTTGACACAAAGCAAACTAAACTAAATGAAGATTTCAAAGGAAAGATCCATTCCAATGGTTCTGTAGAGATTAAAATCCTAGGTTCCATTCTCAGAAATTATTAAGTGGACCCTGGGTAGGACAGGCATCAGCTCAGGTGATTCTGATGTAGTGGTCTGCAGATCACACTTAAACACTGCTCTCTTCCCTCACTTAGCTTTTCTAAGTATACCAGTTTAGTGGCAAACATTTGTAAGGGGGAAGTCATCTCTACTATTACAGACTGTGTCTATTGCACTTGTAGCTTGCTAAATCTTCTCTCCTTAACATAAAATGATAAAGTGCTGAAGCATTAATTACATGTATATTACATATAAAATGATAAAGTGCTGAAGCATTAATTACATGTATATTATATATAAAATGATAAAGTGCTGAAGCATTAATTACATATTTTAAAAGCATTCTCCATTATTTTCTTCTTGGATTATGTTTTTATAATATTCCTGTATATTATAATCCTAAATTTTATTAAATATAAGAGCTAGGGTTAGGTATTGCCAAAGAAAAAGAAGAGATAAAAGGGAACAAAAAGATTTGACTTCAAGTTCCTCTGCTTATTTCTTGATTGAATGACTTTTAGCAACTTGTTATCTACCCATAATCAAGGAAATCAATGACATCTTTCTATATCCCTTACAAATCTTAAATTCAATAATTATATTCAATGGCAGTTGAAGACATATTAGTGATCTAGTTATTTATATTTAATATTGTAGAACATGTTTTATTTTAAATGTGGTGCTATAGTTAAATGTCACAATGAATAAAATAAAAGCAGGTCACTTTAATGCATTTTATTTGTGTTTTCTATCAGTGATAATTAATTATATCTGTAATGTGGTATTGGCTTGATAAATGATTATTTGATAATGTAGAAATGTATATATTACAAGATTATTAAGGGATGATATTCTGTAAGGTAAGAAAAAATTCTCTTAATTATGTAACCAATGGCTTATAGTTCCCTGAAAAAATTGTTAAGCTATTTCATTCTTCATGGTGAACTCTAACTGACCTCCAAAAACCCTACTCAAATGTCAACTTCAAGACTTTCTTAAAAATACTGCTATATTTAATATAGATAACCAAAAAGGACCTACTATAAAAAATCAAAAAAAATAACAAATCCACATCCTCACCCTCAGGTGGTTTATCATTCTTGTGATGCTGTGAACCGCATCACAAGATGCTGTGATATGAATGCTAGAAAAAGACTAAAAACACTAAGCATGTCTCAAAGGTTCTGTAATGGTTGAAGATGATACAGTTGGTGGTAGTATACCTCAACAAATTAAAATTTAAGATTTCTCAGGGCAAATGTCATTTATTCTGTTCCAATTTTCCTGATCACTATGGAGTAAAGGTAATTATGGATATAGAAAAGTGCAGAATTTAGAGAAAATTTGGAGATGATTAGCAATCTATAAAATCTTTGTAAAAGCTTCCCTTTCTGAGCACAGCTTGAAATAAAGTATATCCTGCAATATTAATAAAATATCCTAAGATTCTGAATGTCAGAACAGATTCCATATTTTCCAAATTGTCCTGAGACAATGGAAAAGAAATAAAATATTAAGTTAATCATTGACAATCTAAAAATTTTTTTAAAGGAAAAAAATTTCATGAAACTGAACTATCAGTGAATACTTTTTTTGTTGTTTTTCAGCTATGTTTAAATAATTCCGTATGCATTTTGACAATTAAATCAATTAATGATGCTCTCTGTCACTAAATTAGTTGATACACTGTTTAGAATAAAACTTCTAGGATGACTAGTGGCATGGTTTAAAATTCCCAGAGATAATTCTGCGAGGAGATAAATCTTGTGATAATAATGCATATTTATAAAACAGTCACATGTGAAGAAAGCTGAATTAGGCAATACTTCATTTTTTTCTATTGTTTTATACAAACATAGGGTATCTGTTTTAGAGGACTAATCTCACTTGACTAAAATTTAAGTGCTTAATAGTTATTCTTCTTGGGTTGGGCAAAGAAGGTGTAGAATAGTTACTTATTTGTTCCTTTTCAGGATATAATTCACAGAAATAGCGTAATGTACTTTTTTTCTCCTCTTGTCTTCCAAGTTTTAATTTCAAAAGCAGGTTTATCAACTGCCCTATTACCCAGGTTAGGTTTCAATGGAAATATAGAGAACCTTGGCCAGAGGGGGACTCTCTTTTCTAGATCTCTGGTAGTAGTGTTAAGGTTGGTACCATGGACTCATGCCACTAATTTTCATCGATTGCTTTCCTCTTTTCCACATTGTCTACCATGCTAACTTCTAAGGAAATTAAGCCACTTTGTACTATCACCTCCATATAAGCCGTGGTTAGATGGCAAAAAGAATGACAATTTTGTATACAGCTCCTCTCATCAAGAAGAGGCATGTCTTGACTCACCATTGAAACTGGGCTGGCTTTGTAACTTACTTTATCTAGAAGAAGGTGAAAGAAGTGAAGTTGCACGAATCCTGACCCTAGACCTCAACAGCCCTTTCTTGGATTGCTGCCACCAGGTGAATAAGCCCAGGTTAGACTGCTGGAAAAGAGACCAAGTGTAAGAGAACCAAGGCCCCCCAGCCATCAGCCAGCCAACTGTCAGACATGAGAATGATAATCATCTGAGACTAGTAAGCCCCCATTTAACATACAAACTGACTGTACACATATGATCAATCCCACTAAAATCAGCAGAGCCCAGCCAAGATCGACGGAACTACCCAGAAGAATTGTGGACTACATTAATGGCAGTTGCTTTTAAGCCACAACATTTTGGAGTAGTATTTTATGGAGCAATAAATAACTGACACTGAACTCCATGTCATTTTAGCACATCTGTGTGCTAGCAAACTAATTACTATATTTTTGTACGATAATTTCAACTAGTATCCCAGTTATTACAACCAGGCTAGATTTCTCTTTTACATGCTTTGTAAAATCAGGCACTAAATATACCTATACTCATGTTAATGTGTTCCACGTGTAAAGATTGGGGTTACACAAGAGGCAGCATAATACAGTAGTTAAGTGTTCAGGTCCTAGCACTTTCTTCTGAGCCCTTCCCACCACATAGTGATTCTTTGATTTTAGATGAATAAATAAATTTCTCCATTTTTTCTTATAAAGTAAGGATAATATCATCTACCTTATAAAGCTGTAGTGAGGACAAAATAGCATATTTAATGTTTCACGAGTAGTAGGTATTTAATGGATATTTATTTTAAAATTTTCTAGCACACTGAAGTGACCTTGATGTTTTTGATGAATGTATAATTAATATATTATTCCAACCCCTTTAATTCCCATAGCTTTTTTTAAAATGTCTTTATATTCTGTATCTTTATAATGAAAAAAAAAAAAAGAAACTCATAGAGCTCACTATGTGAAAGAAACTATTGTATATGCTCTCAATACTGTGTGAGACTGCAGGTCTTTTTCCTTTTATCACGATCTGGAACATTCCCATCATGTAATCATATTGATATGGGTGTAATACAACATTATAGCCTTTTTAATTGTTCTTTATCTTTTGGAATGGGGGTGGTAGTAGTAATGTCTTAATACCCAGTATACCAGCTGCCTAAAACCTGTGTTAATCAAATGTATTTTCACAACATGAGGGCTGGACAGAGAAGTCAAAATAGGAACTCCTTCAAAGAGCAATTTCTTTAGAGTCTGACTATGGCTTTTTGTTATTGTTAAATGCAGATAAATTACTTTCTTTTTGAAATGACTATTCAGCCTGTTTCTTTTTGAGATACGCTTTAGCCATATTTTCATTTCAAGATTAAATTCATCTATAAGTATAATTTGCTTTACTTTAGAGGAGATAAAATCATTTGTTTTGAAGTTGAACACATTTAAGGTACTTTGAACTGTATCACTGAATCAACTACTTAAAACAAAATTCTTCTTTTTGCCATTATGAAGGTCAAATGGAAGATTAATACACAAACACTGTAATACAATAATAAAAATTTATCCTATCAATAAACATTTTAAAAACTAAATAAAACATCCCCCCCAAAGTGTCTATACTTATATGACTATATATGAACACATAATGCATCTTAAAACATGTGATACATGTGAATATTTATTATAAAATAGTGGATAGGTAACTAGCTAGCTAGATAGAAAATATACGTGAAAAGCTGGCTCAACTCAGGGATTCAAAGCACCTCCTCCTCATTTTTAAAACTGAACTTTGCGACCACAGTTGTTCTTAAATTCAGACGGTCAATTACAGTGGTGTGTGAAGGCTATTAAAAATCAGATAAGTGACAGTTTTGAAATCTAAGAATAAAGTCTATTTACTCTATATTTCTGATGGATAAGTAACTGCCTAGTTTATTTAAAAAAAATCATTTGAAATATACATGGGATTTATACTACCAGGACTGATCTCATATATCTGAAAAATAAGTAACTTTTTAATTGATGTTTTTAAATAAAATAGTAAGTTCAGTGAATCAAAGGTTGCATTTACAACCATATTAATTTGGAAAGTGGAAAAGATGGCAAATATTTTGTATGGAATAGCACAATTCTTCCACCATTGCTAGAAAAAATAATTCCAGATAATATTTAGCTTTGTTTTTGTTGTGTGTTAGTTTTGAAGGAGCGCTATCAATAGAAGTTTTAAAATATATAGTATATTGTAATGATGTTTTTATATCCTTTGACATAGTCATAAAAGATGAGAGCAGAGAAGCTGCTCCTGAGAAGCATGGGGCTTAAATGGAGGTTTAAGGTCCATCCAAAAGGATGAGGCTCAAAGAAGGTGTTTGAATGAAGGTGTTTGAATGAAGGGAAAATGTGCCAAGCATTTTTTCCTTGCTTTCATTCCTGGACTATTTCTGTTAATTGCAACAAGAAGCACACAGACCATCACTGACCTGCCAAACTCCTCTTTAACAATCAAGATCCAGCTCAGTGTTACTTTGTCCCCTCTCTCCTCTATGACCTAAGAGCATGAGGTCCAGATTTTTATTGGAACTCTTATTATGTTTTGCTATAATTATCTTTTAAAAGGTATCCTGGCTCTTGCTCTTTCATTCTCACTTCCTCTTCAATATTAGTATCCTTTCAAAGGGAAAGGTCATCCAATTTTCACCTCATTGATTCATCCATTTATTCAACAAATATTTGTTGAGCACCTACTATAAGCCAGATACTATACCAGTGACTAATGATACAAAAACTTAAAAAAGCACAACTTCTACTATAAAGAGCCATCGTATCTAGTTGGGAACACTGACTAGTACATATATGATTACTGTATTACCTTACATATGCTATGAAGAGTAAAGCGCTATGAGGTCATATAAGGGAGAACACTTAATATGAAATTAGAGGGTTCAAGAAAGGTTTCTTGGAAGAAGGGACACTTCATGTGAGGTTTATAGGATGAATGGGAGGAAAAAAATGTGTTTAAAGGCTTGTTGGTGAGATAGAGCATAATCAGAAAATAGGAAAAAAAATCACCATGACTGAAGTGCTGAGTGAATGTCATGCCTATTATTTTAACACAGAATGTTTTGTGTAGTAGGACATCAGTAAATGATGAATAAAGACTGAGGAAAACTCTGAGGACAATGCTGCATGGTTGATGGATCTACAAAATGGGGCATCAGTTTACGTGATCCTAGGAGTTGGAGACAAAGAATATCAGCAAGTGAGTTCAGAGTCTGCCTCTTGCCGTCATCCAGCCCAACAATGTTAACTAGCAAAGACTTTCAGTGATACGTCAAAGTATGCTCTGTCTGCAGGGGAGTGGGGTCCAGAATAGCCTATCAGCAGTCTTTTGAGCTATCACATATTGCAATAAGTAACCAAAGACTGGGACACAGCACATGACAGGCACTTTAGAAAAACTGCTCTGTGATTCCTTATCTCTCAGATGCTTTGGGTTTCAAAGGCATCTTCTTTCACTTTTTTATTTATTTCTCTTTCATTTAAAAAACTACAAAAGAATCCTTCCTATATGCCAGACACTATGCTAGATACTCAAGGGATACAAAGATACCAAAAGACGTACATAGTCCAGAGGAGAAGACAAACTCACTAAGAACTCCCTTCTTCTCAGGGCTCTGTTATTGGTGAATGGCAGGAACCTTGGGTGGGTTTCTTACAAGTCAGGTAGCCCAGCTGCTATCATACATGTTCCTTCTTAGGAGACACGTAAGCTGATGTGAGTGAATAAGATCGCTTCACCACTCAGGCACAAAGCTACTAGTATTTATGGAACATCCATTATGTACTTTGCACTTGATACAGACTCTCTTCTTAATCCTCACCATAACCCTATGAGGTAATAATCTTCATTTTGCATATTAGGAAACTGAGACTGCTTATTTATGAAGTCATTTGCTTAAATTCATACAACTAATAAGTGACAGAGATGGATTTTTGCAAAGGTTTGTTTCATTCTTAAAGCCTCTGTTATGAGTTTCTACCCTAAAGTTGCTTTCTTGCCAAGCATATCATGATCCTATTCCACAGATTTTTTTTTTTTACGTGAATGCAAAATCAGCCCAAGATAAGTACCATAATAATACATTCTAGACCTTATTCTACGTTCCCCCAAACAATATTACATCTGTGCTTCCTTTGCACTGACTGTGTGTGTGTAATATGATCAGGCACACCCAGGACAGGAGCAGCAAGAAACATATATGATCGTTTCCCCAGGATTTTTTAACATGGCAAAATATTCCTTAATCGTAAAAAGGTAACGGGTTGAAACCAGTTATAGCCATGCATCACTTCCTAATTTAAAATGATGCTTCTCCTAATAATGTAATTTCACAGAACAATAAACAAAACAGCCATCTATTTGGTTTTTATATTTTATCTCTGGATCAGGAACAAGGGTTTCTGATATCTGAGAGGATTCTTTGGGTAATCTTTGAGAAAAGTGTTTAAGAAAATCACAATGTGAATAATAACCGAGAGAGGAATGGGGATCTTGTCTGCCTTCACCCTCTGGTTGATAAAGCAGAACGTCTGCTTCTCTGTAGAAGAAGGAAACTATGAGGTTGTTTTAGTGGTTTCATTTTCCAAAAGTAGGTGTCTAATCAATTCTCTGTTTCATCTGAATGGTTAATTGCTGAGAAAGTCATCTGATCAAAACCACTGGACCTCACCAACTACTTGGCAGTGCAGAAGGGTTTTCAGTTATCAACCTCAATTGACTCAAAAATGGGTGATTTATTCAGCTTTAATCAGAGCAGTGAGGCTATTACAAAGCTTGACTCTGCTTTTCATCGGGGTCACAATGGACTCAAATGTAGTTGCCATTGGTTATAGTAGAAGGAACACAATCTTTGGAATCAGATGTGGATTTGAAACCACCTCTGTCATCTATGAATGACTTTTGACAACTTACTTGAATTTTTCAAGGATGTGTTCCCTCATCTGCATAGTAATGAAATTAATACCTACTGCATATAGGGAGAACATAAAGTAGTATTAAGTAGTAAACTATTAGTACATCCTAGTTCTGTTCTGTTATCCTTGCAATATAAAGGCAATCCTAGCAATATGAACAGGTAGCTGGAGAGAACATGACTCTTTATCTTGCCTTAACTTTCTGTTTAACTTGTTAAATAACTTTGGTTGAAATAAAGCACACTGTTTACTTACATACTTTACTGACAATTGTATCACAGCAGTGGAAAATGGAAACAGTACTATTCTAATAAATCATCTTAACAGCTCAGTAAGTTTTTAATGTTGGGTTAGCACTTTGATCTGTTTAAAGAAAAATGAGATAGAAATAGAGAGTACTCTGCTATTATCCTGCCTCTGCAAGCTTGCAGAACATACTGCAAAGGCACTGTGAATTAAGAATCCATTGTGTACCCTGGATTTTTTCTTCCCAGAACCTTACAGAAGATTTAAATGTTAGACCAAAAATGTGATAGAGTAATAATAAAGCCCTTTCTTTCCACTATGGCCTAAGGGCAATGTATTAGTTCCAAAGATATGATCTTGAGTTATGAATCAGATGAAAAAGTTGCATCAAGAAACATCATTCTCACTTGGGTGGATGAGGTACACCTCCCCTTAATCCTTCTGTAATATGCAGTAGCAAACTAATAATATGGAGCACTGCATAATGGATAACATTATTTGGAGATGCCTCAGTAGGCCAATGTTCCCTACCTTTTTCAATTAGGAGCTTTGAAATGCTAGAAATTTGCAATAACCCAAGGAATCCTTTAGCTTTAGAGTAGAAATTGGTGGTAAAAATAGTCTTCAAGTTCTTACACAAAACTCGGTAATGAGTATTCCCACCATCACTAAAGGCCTTCCACTTTTTCATTTCTCTCTCTGTTCTTTGGTGGCTTCTTAAGCTTACCAAAGATGCTGCTCATGGTGTTCAACCGTCCCTGAGTTCGTGCTTTTAAGTTGAGAAGTGAAATAAAGAGGGAGAGAAGCAAAAAACTGAGGATAGCCTAGATGGGGTTGAACAAGATTTACAGTTCAACAAATATGTATTGAATCACTGCTTTTTCAACCCCCTGAGGTACCTACAAAGATGAGGTAAATATATCTTCAAATTGTTCACACTGAGTTAGATATATATGTCTGATTTCCAAAAACCACCAGAAAGGACCTTGAGTAAGTTGTCTCCAAGGTGGGAGAGGAGGGAAGGTGGTTTCCTCCAGTGTCTGTGTGTGTGTGTGAGATTTTAGGTAGTTTGTTGCAATTCTCAAAGACTCATATGCATGTGTTTTATTCCAGTGCTGATCGATTGATAACAGCTGCCTGGAGCACAGGGTAAAATAAGCCCCTGAGGTTGTTTGTAGGCTTGACAGAAGAGGGCCCTGGTCAGAGGGTCAGCCATATAAACAAGGTGGGTGAAAAGCACCAACTGTGTTTTCAGTGTATCATCCCAGGGCCCACAGGATAAAATTCAAGCTTATTAGTATGGCATAAAAGATGCATATTCCATATTGCATCATGTGTTCTGGCATAACACACAAGAATGACAAAGTACTTGCAGTTTACTCTATGTGCCGTACTGTTTCACATCTCGGAGCCCTATTCACACAACTCCCTTTTCCTGCAATAATTTACCTTTCATTCCAAGATCTTTCTCCTAGAGAAAATCTCTTTATCTTTCAAGTTTGAACTCAAAAGACTTCTGACATCACTACATCCTAAATAGATCTGACTTCTTTTGTTTCCCCATATTATCCCATGGAGGACTTCAGCAAACTGGTATAATAAAGGGGTTTGTTTACATTCAATATCATATTAGTGATCTATTTCTGGGCAACATATTGCCCTAAATAGTTTAAAACAACAAATGTTCTTTATGTCAGGAACCTAGGACTGGCTCAGTTGATGGTTCTGGCTCAAGGTGACTCATTACATTGTGGTCAAGGTGTCAACTGAGACAGCAGTCATTGCCAGACTTGATGGGAGCTGAAAGTTCCACTCCCAAGCACACTCATATGGCTGTTGTCAGGCCTCAGTTTCTTGAAGGTCATTGGATCGAGGACCCTGGTTCTCCACCATAGCAGTGAGCCTCTCCATTGGGCTTCCTACAACTGGCAACTTGATCATCTCAGTACAAGTGATGCAAGAGAAAGAGAGAAACCCCAAGGCAGAAGCCACAGTCTTTTTTAATAACCCCATCTCAGAAGTGACATCTCATCATACCTGTCAGATTCTATTTACTAGAAGCAAGTCAGTAAGTTCAGCCCATACTTATGGGGAAGAGATCCCACAAGGGCATGAATACTGAGTCAGGAATCACTGCAAATCATCTAACAGTCAGCCTATCACATTCAGTATCTTCCCTAACTGGGTTGAAACCACAATTAATTGCTCTGTGTTTCCCTATCATCTGCCTAGTATCTGGCACAGTAAACACTGAAGAAAGGAAGAAGAGAGGGAGGAGAAAGAGAAGGTAAGAGCCATCAAAGTCAAATTATAAATTAAATTCCTTAAACAACTGGAAATGACCAATCTATAAAACTATTGTTTGGAAAAAATAAACACATTTTAATATCTTAGCCAAGACTGAAATTACATGGAATTTCTAGCAATGTGGTCTTTGATTATGACATTTAACAAAAAAAGAATTTGTAGCTTAACACTGTTATATAGGTCTGGAAAAGAATTTCTGAAGTTAGAAATATAAAGACCAATTTTATTCATTCTCCTAGTTCATGGAGGCTCCTTGTGGTATATTTTGTGACCAAAAGGCCCTATAGCTGAAACACTGACATTTATGGATGCAGTTTTATGTAATAAACAGAAGTTCAATTACCTTAAATGGGCTATCTTAAATGCTGTATCCAAAGCAAACTCTAATTTAGGCTGATTTCTCCTCAAATGTAAAATGGAGAAGTGCCAAGTCTCTTGCTTTAAAATACTTGATATGATATTTTTTTCCCTTTGAAATATAGCTCTCAGCCCATCCCTCCCTCCCTCCTTTGCTCTCTCCTTAAACATGTAGGTGAAAACACAAGTGATTAAAATCTGGTTCCTGCTCTCAGAATCCAGTGTATGTACATACAGTTTGGCATGTAATCAAATAACTGTAATACAGTGTGAAATAACCATTATATAATGTGAATATACTATAATGTGAATGTAATATTCAAAATACTGTAGGATCATAGGAAAGGAGTGATCAGCTCTGTCTGCAAGAGGTCAGAAGGTAACAGATGAGATATGATATAGACTTTTAATGATGAGATAGAAAGTATGCAATGGTTTGCCATATTTCTTAACAGAAACAAGTCATAGGAGGAAGATAATTTAGTTACGGGTCAGACTTCTTGAAACTTATTTATTTAATTTACTAACAGCCCACTTTGACATTAAAAGACATCATTTGACCTGAAGTTGTATAGGAGTTCAAAAAATTATTCTGTCCTAATGAGCATCAGTTTAATTTTTAAAATAACAAAATAAGTTAGGAGCATTTCAACTGCAATTTCAAGAAAAAGAAAAGGAACCAGTGATGGAAGAATCACAAAGCAAAACTTTCCCTGTTACTGCTCAGAGAGGCAACTGTAATATTCAATAGTTTCCAGTTCAGCTAAACTGTGATTGATTTGGTGGCAATTAAAATGTACAGGGGAGGAGAGAAGATGGCGGAAGAGTAAGACGCGGAGATCACCTTCCTTCCCACAGATACAGTAGAAATACATCTACACGTGGAACTGCTCCTACAGAACACCCACTGAACGCTGGCAGAAGACGTCAGACCTCCCAAAAGGCAAGAAACTCCCCCCGTACTTGGGTAGGGCAAAAGAAAAAAGAAATAACAGAGACAAAAGAATAGGGACGGCACCTGCACCAGTGGGAGGGAGCCGTGAAGGAGGAAAGGTTTCCAGGCACTAGGAAGCCCCTTCGCGGGCAGAGACTGCGGGTGGCAGAGGGGGGAAGCTTCGGAGCCGCGGAGGAGAGCGCAGCCACAGGGGTGTGGAGGGCAAAGCGGAGAGATTCCCGCATGGAGGCTCGGCGCTGAGCAGCACTCACCAGCCCGAGAGGCTTGTCTGCTCACCCGCCGGGGCTGGGAGCTGAGGCTCGGGCTTCGGTCGCAGGGAGAGGACTGGGGTTGGCAGCGTGAACACAGCCTGAAGGGGTTAGCGCACCACAGCTAGCCGGGAGGGAGTCCGGGAAAAAGTCTGCAGCTGCCGAAGAGGCAAGAGACTTTTTCTTACCTCTTTGTTTCCTGGTGCGCGAGGAGAGGGGATTCAGAGCGCTTCCTAAACGAGCTCCAGAGACTGGCGCGAGCCGCGGCTAACAGCGCGGATCCCATAGCAACAGGGGCGCAGAGGGAAAAACGGAGAGACTCCCGCACAGAGGCTCGGCGCCGAGCAGCGCTCACCAACCCGAGAGGCTTGTCTGCTCCCCCGCCGGGGCGGGCGGGGCTGGGAGCGGAGGCTCGGGCTTCGGTTGGATCGCAGGGAGAGGACTGGGGTTGGTGGCGTGAACACAGCCTGAAGGGGTTGGCGCACCACAGCTGGCTGGGAGGGAGACCGGGAAAAAGTCTGCAGCTGCCGAAGAGGCAAGAGACTTTTTCTTGCCTCTTTGTTTCGCGGCGCGCAAGGAGAGGGGATTCAGAGCGCCGCCGAAACGAACTCCAGAGACTGGCGCGAGCCGCGGCGGTCAGCGCGGACCCCAGAGACGGGCGTGAGACGCTGGGGTTGCTGCTGCCGCCTCCAGAAAGCCTGTGTGCGAGCACAGGTCACTCTCCGCGCCGCCCATCCCGGGAGCCCGTGCAGCCCGCCACTGCCAGCGTCCCGTGATCCCGGGACAACATCCCCGGGAGAACGCACTGCGCGCCACAGGCTGCTGCAACGTCACGCCGGCCTCTGACGCCGCAGGCTCGCCCCGCCTCCTCTGTACCCCTCCCTCCCCGCGGCCTGGGTGAGCCAGAGCCCCCGAAGCAGCTGCTCCTTTAACGCCGTCCTGTCTGGGCGGGGAATAGACGCCCTCAGGCGACCTACACGCAGAGGCGGGTCCAAAGCCAAAGCTGATCCCCAGGAGCTGTGCGAACAGAGAAGAGGAGGGGAAATCTCTCCCAGCAGCCTCAGAAGAAGCGGATTAAAACTCCACAAACAACTTGATGTGCCTGCATCTGTTGAATACCTGAATAGACAACGAATCATCCCAAATTCAGGAGGTGGACTTTGGGAGCAGGATATATTAATTTTTCCCCTTTTCCTTTTTTTTTTTGTGAGTGTATATGCATATGCTTCTGGGGGAGATTTTGTCTGTATAGCTTTGCTTTATAATAGCTTTATTTTACTTCACTATATTATAGCTTCTTTCTTTCCTTCCTTCCTTCCTTCCTTCCTTCCTTCCTTCCTTCCTTTCTTTCTTTCTTTCTATTTTTTCTCCCTTTTACTCTGAGCCGTGTGGACGAAAGGCTCTTGGTGCTTCAGCCAGGCATCAGGGCCATACCTCGGAGGTGGGAGAGCCAACTTCAGGACACTGGTCCACAAGAGACCTCCCAGCTCCACGTAATACCAAACGGCAAAAATCTCTCAGAGATCTCCATCTCAACATCAAGACCCAGCATCACTCAATGACCAGCAAGCTACAGTGCTGAACACCCTATGCCAAACAACTAGCAAGACAGGAACACAGCCCCATCCATTAGCAGAGAGGCTGCCTAAAATCATAATAAGGCCACAGACACCCCAAAATACACCACCAGACGTGGACGTGCCCACCAGAAAGACAAGATCCAGCCTCATCCACCAGAGCTCAGGCACTAGTTCCCTCCACCAGGAAGCCTACACAACCCACTGAACCAACCTTAGCCACTGGGGACAGATACCAAAAACAACGGGAACTACAAACCTGCAACCTGTGATAAGGAGACCCCAAACACAGTAAGATAAGCAAAATGAGACGACAGAAAAACACACAGCAGATGAAGGAGCAGGGTCAAAACACACTAGACTTAACAAATGAAGAGGAAATAGGTAGTCTACCTGAAAAAGAATTCAGAATAATGATAGTAAGGATGATCCAAAATCTTGGAAATAGAATAGACAAAATGCAAGAAACATTTAACAAGGACGTAGAAGAACTAAAGAGGAATCAAGCAATGATGAAAAACACAATAAATGAAATTAAAAATACTCTAGATGGGATCAATAGCAGAATAACTGAGGCAGAAGAAAGGATAAGTGACCTGGAAGATAAAATGGTGGAAATAACTACTGCAGAGCAGGATAAAGAAAAAAGAATGAAAAGAACTGAGGACAGTCTCAGAGACCTCTGGGACAACATTAAACGCACCAACATTCGAATTATAGGGGTCCCAGAAGAAGAAGAGAAAAAGAAAGGGACTGAGAAAATATTTGAAGAGATTATAGTTGAAAACTTCCCTAATATGGGAAAGGAAATAGTTAATCAAGTCCTGGAAGCACAGAGAGTCCCATACAGGATAAACCCAAGGAGAAACACGCCAAGACACATATTAATCAAACTGTCAAAAATTAAATATAAGGAAAACATATTAAAGGCAGCAAGGGAAAAAAAACAAATAACACACAAGGGAATCCCCATAAGGTTAACATCTGATCTTTCAGCAGAAACTCTGCAAGCCAGAAGGGAGTGGCAGGATATACTTAAAGTGATGAAGGAGAAGAACCTACAACCAAGATTACTCTACCCAGCAAGGATCTCATTCAAATGTGATGGAGAAATTAAAACCTTTACAGACAAGCAAAAGCTGAGAGAGTTCAGCACTACCAAACCAGCTTTACAACAAATGCTAAAGGAACTTCTCTAGGCAAGAAACACAAGAGAAGGAAAACACCTACAATAACAAACCCAAAACATTTAAGAAAATGGGAATAGGAACATACATATCGATAATTACCTTGAATGTAAATGGATTAAATGCTCCCACCAAAAGACACAGGCTGGCTGAATGGATACAAAAACAAGACCCATATATATATGCTGTCTACAAGAGACCCACTTCAGACCTAGAGACGCATACAGACTGAAAGTGAGGGGATGGAAAAAGATATTCCATGCAAATGGAAATCAAAAGAAAGCTGGAGTAGCAATTCTCATATCAGACAAAATAGACTTTAAAATAAAGACTATTACAAGAGACAAAGAAGGACACTATATAATGATCAAGGGATCGATCCAAGAGGAAGGTATAACAATTGTAAATATTTATGCACCCAACATAGGAGCACCTCAATACATAAGGCAAGTACTAACAGCCATAAAAGGGGAAATCGACAGCAACACAATCATAGTAGGGGACTTTAACACCCCACTTTCACCAATGGACAGATCATCCAAAATGAAAATAAATAAGGAAACACAAGCTTTAAATGATACATTAAACAAGATGGACTTAATTGATATTTATAGGACACTCCACCCAAAAACAACAGAATACACATTTTTCTCAAGTGCTCATGGAACATTCTCCAAGATAGATCATATCTTGGGTCACAAATCAAGCCTTGGTAAATTTAAGAAAATTGAAATCGTATCAAGTATCTTTTCCGACCACAATGTTATGAGACTAGATATCAATTACAGGAAAAGATCTGTAAAAAATACAAACACATGGAGGCTACACAATACATTACTTAATAATGAAGTGATTACTGAAGAAATCAAAGGGGAAATCAAAAAATACCTAGAAATAAATGACAATGGAGATACGACAACCCAAAACCTATGGGACGCAGCAAAAGCTGTGCTAAGAGGGAAGTTTATAGCAATACAAGCCTACCTCAAGAAACAGGAAACATCTCGAATAAACAACCTAACCTTGCACCTAAAGCAATTAGAGAAAGAAGAACAAAAAAACCCCAAAGCCAGCAGAAGGAAAGAAATTATAAAGATCAGGTCAGAAATAAATGAAAAAGAAATGAAGGAAACAATAGCAAAAATCAATGAAACTAAAAGCTGGTTCTTTGAGAAGATAAACAAAATTGATAAACCATTAGCCAGACTCATCAAGAGAAAAAGGGAGAAGACTCAGATCAATAGAATTAGAAATGAAAAAGGAGAAATAACCACTGACACTGCAGAAATACAAAAGATCATGAGAGATTACTACAAGCAACTCTATGCCAATAAAATGGACAACCTGGAAGAAATGGACAGATTCTTAGAAATGCACAAACTGCCGAGACTGAACCAGGAAGAAATTGAAAATATGAACAGACCAATCACAAGCACTGAAATTGAAACTGTGATTAAAAACCTTCCAACAAACAAAAGCCCAGGACCAGATGGCTTCACAGGTGAATTCTATCAAACATTTAGAGAAGAGCTAACACCTATCCTTCTCAAACTCTTCCAAAATATTGCAGAGGGAGGAACACTCCCAAACTCATTCTACGAGGCCACCATCACCCTGATACCAAAACCAGACAAAGATGTCACAAAGAAAGAAAACTACAGGCCAATATCACTGATGAACATAGATGCAAAAATCCTCCACAAAATACTCGCAAACAGAATCCAACAGCACATTAAAAGGATCATACACCATGATCAAGTGGGGTTTATCCCAGGAATGCAAGGATTCTTCAATATACGCAAATCAATCAATGTGATACACCATATTAACAAATTGAAGGAGAAAAACCATATGATCATCTCAATAGATGCAGAGAAAGCTTTCGACAAAATTCAACACCCATTTATGATAAAAGCCCTGCAGAAAGTAGGCATAGAGGGAACTTTCCTCAACATAATAAAGGCCATATATGACAAGCCCACAGCCAACATTGTCCTCAATGGTGAAAAACTGAAACCATTTCCACTAAGATCAGGAACAAGACAAGGTTGCCCACTCTCACCACTATTATTCAACATAGTTTTGGAAGTGTTAGCCACAGCAATCAGAGAAGACAAAGAAATAAAAGGAATCCAAATCGGAAAAGAAGAAGTAAAGCTGTCACTATTTGCAGATGACATGATACTATACATAGAGAATCCTAAAGATGCTACCAGAAAACTACTAGAGCTAATCAATGAATTTGGTAAAGTAGCAGGATACAAAATTAATGCACAGAAATCGCTTGCATTTCTATACACTAATGATGAAAAATCTGAAAGTGAAATTAAGAAAACACTCCCGTTTACCATTGCAACAAAAAGAATAAGATATCTAGGAATAAACCTACCTAAGGAGACAAAAGACCTGTATGCAGAAAATTATAAGACACTGATGAAAGAAATTAAAGATGATACAAATAGATGGAGAGATATACCATGTTCCTGGATTGGAAGAATCAACATTGTGAAAATGACTCTACTACCCAAAGCAATCTACAGATTCAATGCAATCCCTATCAAACTACCACTGGCATTTTTCACAGAACTAGAACAAAAATTTCACAATTTGTATGGAAACACAAAAGACCCCGAATAGCCAAAGCAATCTTGAGAACGAAAAATGGAGCTGGGGGAATCAGGCTCCCTGACTTCAGACTATACTACAAAGCTTCAGTAATCAAGACAGTTTGGTACTGGCACAAAAACAGAAATATAGATCAATGGAACAGGATAGAAAGCCCAGAGATAAACCCACACACATATGGTCACCTTATCTTTGATAAAGGAGGCAAGCATATACAGTGGAGAAAAGACAGCCTCTTCAATAAGTGGTGCTGGGAAAATTGGACAGGTACATGTAAAAGTATGAAATTAGAACACTCCCTGACACCATGCACAAAAATAAACTCAAAATGGATTAAAGACCTAAGTGTAAGGCCAGACACTATCAAACTCTTAGAGGAAAACATAGGCAGAACACTCTATGACATACATCACAGCAAGATTCTTTTTGACCCAGCTCCCAGAGAAATGGAAATAAGAACACAAATAAACAAATGGGACCTAATGAAACTTAAAAGCTTTTGCACAGCAAAGGAAACCATAAACAAGACCAAAAGACAACCATCAGAATGGGAGAAAATATTTGCAAATGAAGCAACTGACAAAGGATTAATCTCCAAGATTTACAAGCAGCTCATGCAGCTCAATAACAAAAAAACGAACAACCCAATCCAAAAATGGGCAGAAGACCTAAATAGACATTTCTCCAAAGAAGATATACAGATGGCCTACAGACACATGAAAGAATGCTCAACATCATTAATCATTAGAGAAATGCAAATCAAA
Organism: Balaenoptera musculus; assembly: GCF_009873245.2. Taxonomy (NCBI): domain Eukaryota; kingdom Metazoa; phylum Chordata; class Mammalia; order Artiodactyla; family Balaenopteridae; genus Balaenoptera; species Balaenoptera musculus. The sequence continues at coordinate 39,815,724 of NC_045790.1, read as the reverse complement.
ACTACAATGAGATATCATCTCACACCGGTCAGAATGGCCATCATCAAAAATTCTAGAAACAATAAATGCTGGAGAGGGTGTGGAGGAAAGGGAACACTCTTGCACTGTTGGTGGGAATGTAAATTGATACAGCCACTATGGAGAACAGTATGGAGGTTCTTAAAAAACTACAAATAGAACTACCATACGACCCAGCAATCCCACTACTGGGCATATACCCTGAGAAAACCATAGGTCAAAAAGAGTCATGTACCACAATGTTCATTGCAGCTCTATTTACAATAGCCAGGACCTGGAAGCAACCTAAATGTCCATCGACAGATGAATGGATAAAGAAGATGTGGCACATATATACAATGGAATATTACTCAGCCATAAAAAGAAATGAAATGGAGGTATTTGTAATGAGGTGGATGGAGTTAGAGTCTGTCATACAGAGTGAAGTAAGTCAGAAAGAGAAAAACAAATACAGTATGCTAACACATATATACGGAATCTAAGGAAAAAAAAAAAAAAGGCCATGAAGAACCTAGTGGCAAGACGGGAATAAAGACACAGACCTACTAGAGAATGGACTTGAGGATATGGGGAGGGGGTGGGGTGAGATGTGACAGGGTAAGAGAGTGTCATGGACATATATACACTACCAAATGTAAAATAGATAGCTAGTGGGAAGCAGCCGCATAGCACAGGGAGATCAGCTCGGTGCTTTGTGACCACCTAGAGGGGTGGGATGGGGAGGGTGGGAGGGAGGGAGATGCAAGAGGGAAGAGAAATGGGAACATATTGTATATGTATAACTGATTCACTTTGTTATAAAGCAGAAGCTAACACACTATTGTAAGGCAATTATACTTCAATAAAGATGTTTAAAAAAAAAAATGTACAAACAATAAATTTATTCACATGAGTTAATTTGAATGCAGCTTCAGAACTAATAAAGGACAGTTTGAATGCTTTCAGACCTGAATTCTGTTTCCATTTTCTTTGCATTTATGGTCACATTAATCATGAACTTAGAATAGAAAAAATGTTGTTATATGATACACTTTGACTGTATTAATTGTACTTTTAAGATAAAAGATTCTGACGTTTGTATTTAATTCTGATTAATTTCCATAATAGAACATTGCAGTTAAAAGAAACGTTAACTTCAGCTTAACTATATTTTCAATTTATTATCAACCAAATATACTGAAAATTAATCACAATTCCATCCATAGAAAACAAATGTTGTACGAAGTCTTATTTTAATTTCTAGGGAGAATTGGAATGAGTGTGAAATGACATTATATAACCCAATTAAAATATGCATTTTTTAAAATTCCAATCCTGGGTTTTCTTGAAATAATCCAGTGTCAGAAAGACTAGATATAACTTAGGATTCTTAGACATAACTTTTTAGCATTCAAAATGGCTATCATCTCTCTGAAAAGAGGTAGATTATAAAAAGGTGGAATAAGTAAGAGGAGGGATGGTGTGGTGAAAAGACATCACTGCATACAATTTAGAGTTGCGAAAGTATATAATATATGATCTAGAAGACAGACTTCCTCAATTAAAAAAATCCAAGCTAGGAATCTCTCTCCTCCCCTCCCAGCTACCATCCTCCACACCTATATAAATGCGAAAATCCAGACCACAGGATAGAGACTAGTCTCTAAAGTCACTTCCTTTCTTAGTCATTCCACAGATACCATTTGCAAAGTTTCTATATGTCACAAAAGCAGATGAATAAAAAATGGCCCTTTTACCTAAGGTCTTATGACCCAGTATGAGTAGACAGATCTCATTAAGCCTAGAATCATGCTGATGAAAAGGAGGGAAAAGATTTGAAACATATTTCTAAAGGGGATAGGAAAATTTCAAATAGAGACCTGAGAAATGCCATTTTTTCCTTCCTGCATTGGGCTTCTTCAAGCTGGAGGTCTTCTGTTTCAACATTCTCCATAAATGTCTTATTCTCTTCTGCTCTTTGGTCCAAAATTATCACCATAATTTCTTCAAATGAGAAAACTAAAATAAACAGATATGAATGTTTCTCTTCTCTTCCTTCTCTAATCCATTATTTGAACCCATCTCTATTTTATTCTCTACTTTCATTCATAGCTTTGATATCCATTCTTCTCTTTCCTTTTTGAAACATTTAATGGCCTTTTTTTGTATGCAAATGTTCTATAAAGAATAGAACATTTACATGAAAGAAAAGAAAAAGAAAAATAAGGGGGGAAAATCATTGAGCTAACCTACCAAGAATATATTTTACTATCCTGTGGATAGCTTAGACCTACCCTATGCTCTCTCCTGAGCCAATATGACCTCTACATTTTTCTTTTCTCATACTTCCATTCACTTAAAAAAATATTTCCCTTTATAAATGCCCACTTTTTTTTCCCTTCAGCAGATTTAACTTCTGGTAAAAAGAAGTATATCACATGGAGATTTTTTTACAGTAAAAAACACAGAGCGAGCATTCAATACATAAATATTAAAACAAAGTCACTAAGGAAAAGAGTTAGGCACTAGAGACCAAATTCTACAGGGTATAAGCACTAAAAGCTATTAATTAAAGGAAAAACTTATACTTTTATTGTAAAATAACTCAACTATTGTTTATCATAAATTACTTTAACCATGTCATAATTTGGTGATCTTGAACTTTTAGAACTATATAACCTAAGAATCATATCTATCACATCTACGACAGGGATATCATTTTACGTAAGAAGAAGGGCTGTTGTGCTTTGCTAGCCAAGAAAATCCCTAAATTAGCAAAAGTTGTGATGCCTCATCTTCCAAGTCTAACAAAATGCTAAATGAGACAACGGATAAAACATGAGTTGCCCACAAAAGTTCTGATGAGCTCAGTCATGAAGTTTGAGGTTCAGTTGTCATTCCATCTCACTTCGATTTCTGCAGAAGACTAATGAACTTTTGTGCATGGAATGGCTCTCTCCTTGGAGAATGGAGCAATGACTAAGGAGAAAATACAACAAAAGACCAGTAATATTGCAGTTATTATGTGCAATAGGGTCAATAGAGAGTAATAAAAATCAATATAAAAGGTAATAGAAGGAACAAAACTTGGAAAAGTTCTGGATAAATCAATAGAAGTAGTGGACTGGGAGCATGTGAGGTTTTAGAGGAGTAAATACTTAGTGACTGACTGACAGGTGGTTTAACATTCTTGCCACTTATTTTATCCTTAGGGATTCTGTCTGTGTCTGTCAGCAGTGATCCACCATAGAGAGCAGCTACCAAGTTTCTCAACTTGGAGTTTTATTAATGCTTAGTTCCTCTTTCTGTTCTTAACATAATAAATAGCCCACTTTATGGTATCTCAGAAACTTTTGAATGAATTATCCATAGAAACAACCTGCAATTGCAAGGACTTCAAATATTTCTTTTTTTAACTTTGTAAAGTCAGGACTTAAATTCAGTCTTCAAGTAATAGTGATGATCCCTATTCATGATGACCCCCTCTCTCATCATCTTGATCTCTATAGGAACTTTTGGGAGCCTGAGAATATGAAATCTTAATGGAGATTCATTTCTGCCAAGACCTTTGTAACCTAGTAGTTTTGATTATTAGCTTTGGATCTAAACATATGTCATAACACCTGGATAGTGACTGGATTAGTCAGGACCCTGGCAGGAAACAGGCATGATGGTCTGATGGGAGAAATAAATAAGAAAAAATATGTATAGATGTGTGACAAGGTGTGAGGATCAAACAAGGGATAGTGCAGCACTTCAGGGCTAGCAAGAGCAGGAAGTCATTACTACACAAGACTTTTCCCAAAGGAAAAGGTTAAGAAATGGTTATTGAGACGTTGAAAGCATAGGTGCCTCTATGAACAGGGCCACTTGATAGGAGCTGTAGCCTTTAGTAAAGAGATAAATCCACCCTATGAAGACCTGGCAGAAAGTGAACTGGGGATTAAATATCCCAGCCTCACTCTTCTCCTCCCTTTTCATATCTTGATGGTTTCTTCATTGTCTAAACTCAGAAAGCCAAAGGGAAAGGGAACCACACATGTCAGCCTTCTAGGGTTTATAGAAAGGTAGGGAAGAATAAAGAGGGTTTCTAGAGGACAAACATAACATATTTGGCACAGAAGATCCTTTCATAATTTGTTAAGGCAGCATAGTAAACTCTGGCAGGCACTGTAAATTCATTTTTAACAGTTTAAATTTTCATTGCTAACACTGTAGAGCTATTTCCCCCTCTCTCAAATATATTTAATACAATGAAAAAGGGTTTTGTTCATAAAAGAATTATAAGAATTGATTTAGGGATATGGGCAACATTATAAATTTGGAAATATTGGCTTTGGTTCCATTAATCTAGTTTTCTCCTTTCCTTGTTCACCAAAGCCTAGGGCTTTCAAGATGGTCTTCTCTCTCATCATATTAACCTCTAGAGCTACTGAGAAATGAGATCGCCTAGCTAGTCTTTTTCTCTCCCAAACCAGCTATCAGTGAATAGTGATGATGATTTAAGCTTACAAATCTTCACTAATGCCTTGAAGTTTATCAAAGCCCAATACCTTTCCCTTACATTTCAGAAAGCCAAGTATGGAAGATAATTTTGATGTCTGGGAAAGAAGAAAGAAAACTACCATACAAATGCCCAGGAAGCCATGCCCAGTAAGCCACGATCCTTGGGATAGTCATAATGCTGTTCATCAAATATCTGTGGCTCTTCTAGACATGTGATGTCATTGTATTTCCTTGCCCATTGTGGTTAGGTTTGCTTTGTCCAATAATGTGTGTAAATTATGGGAGGAAACTTTAAAATCCAATGCATGATTCATATTGTTATCTCCTTCTCCCCATCACGGTACTAAGCAATGTTCCGGATAGTGACTTCTCTGATAGCCAGGATCCTGAACTGAGTATAACTTGATGCAAATATGCCATCAGCAAGCAATACATCTCAATTGTTTCCAAGACTCTGAAATTTGGTGTTATTTGTTACCATGGCATTAGCCCATACGAACTAATACCAACCCTCAGGGGACTAATTTACACCACTAATATCTTGTTTCTACACAATGACACCTTGATTTCCTCCAAACTCTGATTTTTACTATTTTGTTTTTAAAGACCAAAAATATACTCAGGAGCATGTGCATTTTGTGAACTGATATATCTGGGATGTGGAAGGCTCAAGAAATTTCTGGAATATTAAACATGCATACTTAAGTGATTATTTTATATTTCACAAGTCAAAGATACAAAAAATGGTGTGAATAGTGTCATTATATAAAGTAACAGGCATGCTATCAACAGAACACACAAGGACATTTCTAATAGTATGTTTCTAGAAAAATGTCTTATAGTTCCTCAGAGGAATTTGGAAATATTCCTGCTCTGGAAAAGCAAATCCCTAAATTATGAGGTTGGAAAGTTACCTCTGATATTCCTATATTATTGGTCTCATGAGTTCTTCCTATTTTTGCTTCTTAAACCTTCTAGAGCTTTTTTAAGTTGAAGTTAAGTCTTTCAGAAATACCATAGAAGGGAAACAAGAAAACAAAAAACTCTGAAAATAAAAGTAATTTAGCTCTGAATATAATAACTAAAGGGACATAAATATCTCAGAGAATGATTTTCTGTTTCAACCATGACTGTTCTATGGAGTGGAGAAAAAAACACGGATCACATTAAAACAAAATTAATCAGCTGAAACATACTACATATGCCTCAGTGATTAACAAGAATATTTTATTTCTATCAGTTATGCAAATGAGAACAAGGTATTTTAAGGTTTTCCCAGTTCACATATTAATTCAGAATATATGAAACAATTTAAATGAAAATGATCTAGAGCTATATCTCAAAAAGTCTGTGTACATGCACAGCATTATAAACTCATTGATCTTTTTGTGCTATATTAGCCCACTCTCATCAGAAAGTTTACCATTAAAACAATTTTCAGCTAAATAAAGAAGCCCTTTGCTTTTAAAGAGGAGTGCAATCTTTGCTACTGTTTGATGGATTTTAGCCCACAGTTTACATTCAATGTTCTCAAATTTCAGTGAACATCAAATTTACCTTGGGCACTTACTGAAAATGCAGCCTCCTCTGTGACTCCAGAGAGCTTGATTTGGTGGTCAGAGGTCAAATTTCTCAGGTTATTTCTAATGCAAGTCTACTCATTACCCATTGAGAAACATACCCAAGACAGAGCCCTTACAAAGGTATTGGACATTGATTTTGTCCATTTTAATCATGTATTTTTAGTGAACATGCTTCCTATAAAATCCTCTTCTCTAACAACAAAGGAGAAAAGAACATATCCTATTGATTTATTTTCCTTGATGAAGAGTAAACTATTCATTTTTTATTAGATGAGTAAACATTTATTATTCGAGTCCCATATTATTTGACATTTCTTGCAAGCAAATAACTCCTTAGAAATTCTGTGATTGTGAAAATTAGACTGTTATAACTTACTGTATTTAAAATTGTGTTAATTGCCTCTGACTTCTTTGAACTCAGACACACCTAACTTCATCAATTGTTTCCTACTGAGAATAATCTTCAAACTTTACACTGATTAGACCATTTTGTTAATGTTTTATAAAAACTTTCCTGCCACTGGCAATGCCTTTGTAAGTGTACCTTTTTCTATTTGACTTGAATTCTACGAGCTCTCTTATTTTCCCTGGGAACCTCTGAGACATTTCCTGAACATAATAAAAACATTGCTCAGCTTTACAGATTATAAAAATAAATGGACCTTACTTATTGCCATTTGGTCAGCTTCCTTTGCATTTCTGTTTGTTTCTTCTTTAAAAACATAAGAAATACACAGTATAGTAATTGAAAAATAGCAAAAAAAAAAATGAATAAATGAATGACCACCCCCAAATCCTTCCACAAAGATATAACCACTTTTAAATTTTGGCCTCTATTATACACTTTTAGAATTTTTATCCTGTGTACATATAATTTTTAAAAATAAAAAAGCATGATAAATATAATTAACACTACTGTATGTTATATATGAAAGGTAAGAGAGTAAATCCTAAGAGTTCTCATCACAAGGAAAAACAATTTTTTTCTATTTCTTTAACGTTGCATCTATATGAGATGATGGATGGATGTTCACTAAATTAATTGTGATAACCATTTCATTATGTATGCAAGTCAGATCATTATGCTGTACACCTTAAACTTACTTATACAGTGTTGTATGCCAGTTATATCTCAATAAAACTAGAAGAAAAATAACGAAAACAAACAGATCAATGTTCTACATCTGCTCTGTAATCTGCTTTTTTCCTTTTTAACCTGTTTCCTCCTTCAATGCTTACCACCTATTCCTCTGTGTTATCCTCTCTCTTTTGTTGTTGTTGGTGCTTCCAGGCTTATTGAGATATAACTGACCTATAACACCACATAAGTTTAAGGTGGGCATCTGTGATGATTTGATACACGTATAGATTACAAAATGTTTACCACAACAAGGTTAGTTAATACATCCTTCTCCTCAAATAATTACCTTATTTTTTGGTGTTATTGTTATGGTGAGGATAGTTAAAATCAACTCTCACAGAACCTTTCAAGTGTACAATACAGTATTGTTAGCTCTAGTCATCATGCTATAGTCTACATTAGATCCCTGGACCTTATTCTTCTTATAACTGTACTTTTGTCTCCACTGACCAACATGTCCCCATTTCTCCCACCCCCCTAGCCTCTGGCAACCTATTCTCTGTTTCTATGAGTCTGATGTTTTTAGATTCCACATGTAAGTGAGATCATACAAGGTTTGTCTTTCTCTGTCTGACTTATTTCACTTAGCATAATGCTACCTCAAAGTCCATCTATGCTGGACAAATGGCAGGGTTTCTTTCTTTTATATGACTGAATAATATTTCATCATACACACACACACATAGCTCTCACATTTTCATCATCTCTTTATCTGTTGATGGACACATATGTTGTTTTCATGTCTTGGCAATTGTGAGTAATGCTGCAATGAACACAGAAATGTAGCTATCTCTTCCAGATAGTTATTTCATTTCTTTTGGATATATGCCAGAAGCGGGATTGCTAGATCATAAGGTAGTTCTAACTTTAAGTTTTTGAGGAACCTCCATCCACACTGTTTGTCATAGTGGCTTCACCAATTTACATTACTACCAACAGTGCACTAGGGCCCCCTTTCTCCATATCCTCGCCAGCTCCCTGTTTTTAGAGCCAAAGGAGAAAATGTTTCAGTTAGATGCATTTACATTCTTTCCTTTTTTTTAAACATAGACTCTTCTTGAAAAGGCAACCAAGAGGTTTTGTTCAGGTAGCCAGGGTCCTCTGCTGAGTAATGAGTCTCGTCTACACTTCTTTAGAGTCTGACCACTGTCACTCTTACGTACATTCTTCTGTCAGTGATATATATTCTCACTACAATTCATAGGCTTTCATTAGTTGAGATCACAATCCCATGGTTTTAAAGGCACATGAATCTTGCGGTAGAGAATTTGTTTCCTTTGGTGGAGCTTCATTACATGGTATACATTTTCAATGTAGTTGATTATGAGCCTGAACAATCTTGTTTTTAACAAGCTGAGGATTTCTAAAGAGGTGATCCCAACATGTATGTACTGATAAGTTTTAAAGTAAGAACTATCTCAGTTATAATTTTAGATGCATCATGGCATGTGCACATGTAGAAAAGGAAAGAATAGTATGTTAATAAGTCAAATAGACATTGGATGTGCCTATGAAAGAGAAGAGACAAAATGTCAAAATGTGAACAAGAAGGTATGCTCCTATACCTATAGCCCTGTTTCTCCTACCAAGCCCCTATCACTGCTTATTAAAGGGTCTGGCTTGGTAAGTGAATTAGAGTAACAATAATAATAATAACAGCTAACATTTCTCCAGTGCTAAGCATGTACCAGGCACTGTACTGAGAACTTTAGGAGTCATGTCATTAAGCCTCCCAACAACCCTGTGATTACTTCATTAAAGTTAAGTAACTTAGCCAAGGTTACAGAGGTAGTAAGTGATGGCCCTGGCAGTCAGGATCCAGAGCCTGTGCTCTAAACCACCCCACTGTGATAATGTTATCAATAATAATCTATGTTCTAAAAATGTTGCTTCTTAGCCTCATACTTTCAGAAACTATCATTAGTTCTTGATTCACACAATTCTGAGCCCCTTGTCCACAGGCATGATGAAGTTTCTCTTATGCAAAACAACTTACTATTTCTCAATTGATATCTACCATGTTCCTTCCAATGTCCCCCAGGGACAGAGATTCACGGTCCCTGCACCTCATCCTGACCACGCTGAGGATTGCAGTTAAAGCCACAGATTGAGCTCATCCTCCACAGGCACAGCATAATCTGGCATAGTTTGGATTTGGCTCTGTTGGAAAAGGAATAAACTGGAGAAATAACTATGTACACAGTAGTAAGCTTGTGAAGGAGACGAAACTATGTCACCATCTGTGGTGCTCTAGAAACATTTAAAATAATTAAATATTTTATTGCTCACTAGTTTCATCTCAATAAAGTGTGTAGTATCCACATGCAATTACATCTAAAAAATATAATACGCTTATAGGAAACAGTATTCTGAGCTGTCCAAGAAACTTGAAATTCACAATTTGGAGGTAAATCTCAAACAAAAATTTAAGGATGTGAAGGAAAAATAAATGCACCAGCTTCTGCCTAATGACAAAGTTACCTCTTGGTGGCAACATTTTTTAAGATGAAATCTTATGGCTATAATTCTTTTCTTGATTATCTTTTAACCCAGAAGGAAAAAGACCATGATTAAGGGTTATGATTTACTACCTCACATTTCTAAAGGTATTTGCATTCAAAAAAGCAGATATTCTACTTGATCTCAGATGTGATTAATTCTGTATTTGTGATCTGTACAAATACATAGTACTTGAGAAGACATGTTGAAATTTTAGTGTTATTCAATAAGACAGAGTAAGCTATAAAGTAATATGGAAAATATATGATTTTATGATATGGGAAAAAAGTTTTTCTTTCATCCAAGGATCCTAGGGAATGCATACTTTTCATTTTATCTTGAATAAAGTCATTATGATTATTATTGCTAGCACCAGGTTACAGAATGAAACACAAGTGAAAGAAACCCATATCTTGCAGCTACTCTGAAGAGTCAGAATAGCAAATTTTGAACCGCAGAAACTGAATCTGCTCTGCAGTCCTCTTTGCACTGTTTCTCCAGTATGTTGTCACACATATCCAAGTATTTATATTGCAAAAAGTATACTGTAGAATTTCAAATACTGGAACTCTTGACCATTTTAAGCTGTGTTGCAGAGGATCATAATGTTAAAAACACAAATTTTGAACAAGGTCCAAATCCCTAACACTCATTAGCTGTTTGTCCTTAGGCAACTGTTTAATTAACATGCACCCAGTCAGACAAGCCTAGGCTTTTTTCTTTTTTCTCATTGTCTCGCTCACTCAACTACTAAGTCTTGCCAATTCTATTTCCTAAACTTCCCAACTCCATTAACTTGCCTCTGTCCTTTTTGTCATTACCTGCTCCAAGGCACTGTGATCTTTCTCCTTCACTCCTGCAAAAGCCTCCTAACTGATGCCTCTCCATCCTCTTGTGTTGTTTTCTAGTCCATTCCCTAAACAGCAACCAAGGTGATCTTTTTACAGTGCAAATCTGATTCCAGTTTACACTCAATTAAAAGAAACAAACAAAATACAAATAAGTAAATAACACTTCTGTCTCCCCTTTTCCTTTAGGCTAAAATCTAAAATTAATAGGCGGCTTGCAGGAAGGCCAAGCATGATCTACAGTCTCCTTTCTCTATTGCTTCTACCTGTACTAGCTGCCTTTGATTTTTCTAAAATGTGCCAGACTCCTTTCCCATCTTAGTACCTTTGCAGATGTTCCCCTCTCTGCTTTGAATAACTTATCCTCACCCTCCCCGAACCACTGCCAACCTCTCCTTGACTGTCTCTTATTCTTCAGGACTCAGAAACCTTCGCTGAAATTCCAGACTAGATCAGGTTTGTCTGTTATATAATCTCATATTGCTCTGGATTTCTCTGTAGCATTTGTCATAATTGCAACCAACTGATCTGTTCTCTAATTAGCTTCATAGGATTTCACCAGTGAATTAATGGAAATTCCACACCCCATCAAAATGTAAATTCAGTGGGATTAAAGGACTCTGCAAAGGAAATAACAGGCAGTTCTTCAAAAACTGTTGAATAAATGAGAGGAACTCTGAACCTCAGGTTCCCTTCTGTGGAATTGAATAATAATAATAATTATGTTTATTTTGTAGGATTTTAATGAAGATTGATGAGATATCATGCCTAAGGCACAGAGCATAGTGCCTTTCACAAAGTAAACACTCTAAATTTATTGCTTTTTTACTTAATAGAATTTTAAATATCTGTCAGTTCCTGTGATGGTACAACTTACATTATTTATTTATTTTTACTTTTTTAGGTAATAATAATTAGAAGTATGGGAAAAAAAAAACACCAAATGAATCACTTTAAGTACTTAGAAGCATATACTAACAATGAAAGATCAGAAAGAGAAATTAGGGCTTCCCTGGTGGCGCAGTGGTTGAGAATTTGCCTGCAAATGCAGGGGACACGGGTTCGTGCCCTGGTCTGGGAAGATCCCACATGCCGCGGAGCAACTGGGCCCGTGAGCCACAACTACTGAGCCTGCGTGTCTGGAGCCTGTGCCCCACAACGAGAGGCCGCGATAGTGAGAGGCCCGTGCACCGCGATGAAGAGTGGCCCCCGCTCGCCACAACTGGAGAAAGCCCTCGCACAGAAACGAAGACCCAACACAGCCATAAATAAATAAATAAATTTATAAAAAAAAAAAAAAAAGAAAGAGAAATTAAGAAAAGAATCCCATTTACCATTGCAACAAAAAGAATAAAATACCTAGGAATAAACCTACCTAAGGAGGCAAAAGACCTGTATGCAGAAAACTATAAGATACTGATGAAAGAAATCAAAGATGACACAAAGAGATGGAGAGATATACCATGATTTTGGATTGGAAGAATCAATATTGTGAAAATGACTATACTACCCAAAGCAGTCTACAGACTCAAAGCAATCCCTGTAAAATTACCAATGACATTTTTCACAGAACTAGAACAAAAAATTTTACAATTTGTATGGAAACATAAAAGAGCCTCAATAACAAAAGCAATCTTGAGAAAGAAAAACAGAGATGGAGGAATCAGGCCCTCTGACTTCAGACTATACTAGAAAGCTACAGTCATCAAAACAGTATGGTACTGGCACAAAAACAGTAATATAGATCAATGGGACAGGATAGAAAGTCCAGATATAAACCCATGCACCTATGGTCACCTAATCTATGACAAAAGAGGCAAGAATATACAATGAGGAAAACACAGTCTCCAATAAGTGGTGCTGGGAAAACTGGACAGCTACGTGTAAAAGAATGAAATTAGAACACTCCTGAACACCATACACAAAAATAAACTCAAAATGGATTAAAGACCTAAATGTAAGGCCAGACACTATAAAACGCTTAGAGGAAAACATAGGCAGAACACTCTATGGCATAAATCACAACAAGGTCCTTTTTGACCCACCTCTTAGAGAAATGAAAATAAAAACAAAACTAAACAAATGGGACCTAATAAAACTTAAAAGCTTTTGCACAGCAAAGGAAACCATAAACAAGACGAAAAGACAACCCTCAGAATGGGAGAAAATATTTGCAAATGAAGCAACTGACAAAGGATTAATCTCCAAAATTTACAAGCAGCTCATGCAGCTCAATATCAAAAAAAGAAATAACCCAATCCAAAAATGGGCAGAAGATCTAAATAGACATTTTTCCAAAGAAGATGTACAGATTATCAACAAACACATGAAAGGATGCTCAGCATCACTAATTATTAGAGAAATGCAAATCAAAACTACAATGAGGTATCACCTCACACCTGTTAGAGTGGCCATCATCCAAAAATCTAGAAACAATAAATGCTGGAGAGAGTGTGGAGAAAAGGGAACCCTCTTGCACTGTTGGTGGGAATGTAAATTGATACAGCCACTATGGAGAACAGTATGGAGGTTTCTTAAAAAACTAAAAATAGAACTACCATATGACCCAGCAATCCCACCACTGGGCACATATCCTGAGAAAACCATAATTCAAAAACAGTCATGTACTACAATGTTCATTGCAGCTCTATTTACAATAGCCAGGACATGGAAGCAACCTAAGTGTCCATCGACAGATGAATGGATAAAGATGTGGCACATATATAAAATGGAATATTGCTCAGCCATAAAAAGAAACAAAACTGAGTTATTTGTAGTGAGGTGGATGGACTTAGAGTCTGTCATACAGAGTGAAATAAATCAGAAAGAGAAAAACAAATGCCATATGCTAACACATATATATGGAATCTAAAAAAAAAAGATTCTGAAGAACCTAGGGGCAGGACAGGAATAAAGATACAGATGTAGAGAATGGACTTGAGGACATGGGGAGGGGGAAGGGTAAGCTGAGATGAAGTGAGAGAGTGGCGGTGATATATATACACTACCAAATGTAAGATAGACAGCTAGTGGGAAGCAGCCACATAGCACAGGGAGATCAGCTCAGTGCTTTGTGACCACCTAGAGGGGTGGGATAGGGAAGCTGGGAGGGAGACGCAAGAGGGAGGGGATATGGGGATATATGTATATGTATAGCAGATTTACTTTGTTATACAGCAGCAACTAACACAACAATGTATAGCAATTATACTCCAATAAAGATGCTTAAAAAAAGTGAAAAAAATAATTCTTTTTAAAATAAATAAAAATAAAATAATGAAATTAGAACACTCCCTAACACCATACACAAAAGTAAACTCAAAAGGGATTAAAGACCTAAATGTAAGGTTGGACATTATAAAACTCTTAGAGGGAAACATAGGCAGAATACTCTTTGACATAAATCACAGCAAAATCTTTTTGATCCACCTTCTAGAGTAATGAAAATAACAAATATAAAAATATGGGATCAAATTAAACTTAAAAGCTTTTGCACAGCAAGGGAAACCATAAACAAGATGAAAAAACAATCCTCAGAATGGGAGAAAATATTTGCAAATGAAGCAACTGACAAGGGATTAATCTCCAAGATATACAAACAGCCCATACAGCTCAATATCAGAAAAACCAAACAACCCAATCAAAAAATGGACAGAAGATCTAAATAGACATTTCTCCACAGAAGACATACAGATGGCCAAAAAGCACATAAAAAGATGCTCAACATCACTAATTATTAGAGAAATGAAAATTAAAACTATAATGAGGTATCACTTCACACTGGTCAGAATGGCTGTCATCAAATATCTACAAACATTATATGCTGGAGAGGGTGTGGAGAAAAGGGAACCCTCCTACACTATTGGTAGGAATATAAATTGATATGGCCACTATGGAGAACAGTATGGAGATTTTTAAAAAACTAAAAATAGAACTACCATATGACCCAGCAATCCCACTCCTAGGCATATACCAAGAGAAAACCATAATTCAAAAAGATACATGCACCCCAATATTCATTGCAGCACTATTTACAATAGCCAAGACATGGAAGCAACCTAAGTGTCCATCAACAGAGGAATGGATAAAGAAGATGTGGCACATATATACAATGGAATATTATTCAACCATAAAAAAGAACGAAATAATGCCACTTGCAGGAACATGAATGGACCTAGAGACTGGCATACTGAGTGAGGTAAGTCAGACACAGAAAGACAAATATCATATGATGTCGCTTACACGTGGAAACTAAAAAAAGGGTACAAATGAACTTAGTTACAAAACAGAAGTAGAGTCACAGATGTAGAAACCCTATGGTTACCAGGCGATATGATGGGGGGATAAATTGGGAGATTGGGATTGACGTATACAGACTACTATATGTAAAATAGACAACTAATAAGAACCTATTATAAGCACCTATTATAGCACAGGGAACTCTACTCAATACTTTGTAATGGCCTATATGAGAAAAGCATCTAAAAAAAGAGTGGATATATGTATATGTACAATTGATTCACTTCGCTGGACACCTGAAATTAACACAACATTGTAAATCAAATATACCCCAATAAAAATTTAAAATAAATAAATAAATACTTAGAAGCAAGTCACCTTTTTGGTATATACTTAGCATAGTAGATCAAAACTATCAGTTTTTACTATTTTTGAAAGAATTAATAGGGTCTTCTATATTAGTATTGATTAAAATATAAATGTATATCTAACACTGGAGAACTATGTAAATTACCAAAAAAATGTAAACTGGTTTATAACACAATGCTTTAAGTTACTTGATTGGTCTAGGAAATCACTTCTTTTTATTGTGATATCACATTGAGAAAGATAAAAAGAATACATGTTGATTACAGTAAGACAGTGAAGTGTCTCTCATGACATTTTTGTGGCCAAGATAGAGGATTATGGTCATACTGGTGGATTCATAATGTGCTGATTTCAACTGATGCTGATCAGAAGAGAGTTCTCTATTCCAGTCCCTGTCCTGTTCATTTTTATTAATAAATTCCTTAAAGACAGAGAAACTAAGGTTCTCCTGTGACGATATTACTTGGAGCTGAGGATGAGGGCATGGGGGCAGGGAGGGAGATAGCTAGTCTATTTACTGGCAGAATTGATTAAGATCTAAAAATAACTTGAAAGGATAGACTAAAGGACAACAATTAAAAATAGCATTAAAATGCTGCATGGGTTTGAAAGTTGTACAAATACAAAGTTGGAAGGACCTGCCTGGGTAAATAGAAGCTGGAATTTAAAAAACCCTACAGCTTTTAATGGTTAATGATGTGACTCGTGGTAAAATTTAAACAATAGCAGCCACACACACAAAAAAAAATCAGTTTAAAACTACCATAACGCAATTTTAGATTTATTAATAGACATATAAGCATGTACACAGTTGGAAAGCATTTTGCCTACAAAATTTCAAGTTTCACATTTAAAAGACTTTTTGTTAAAATGCATGCAGAAGAGGAAGGACATCCATTAAAAAATGTATCGCATCCTTACCGCACATATAAACTTAGATGCTAAGGTGAACTTCAAGAGGGGAAAAACATAGTTCTTGATTCCGAGGAATTTACAGTTTCAAAAAGGAGAGGATCCAAATGCAGATAACCATAACATAAATGAGAAAAGAGAATCAGAAAAGAAGGGAAAGCTAAACATGCTGATATGGAAAAGAAGGAGATTTAGTTCCTTCTGATTATGAAGAATAGATGACTCCCAGGTGGAGGTGACATTTAACCTACACTTTGAATGACTGCTAGGCTTAGACGCGAAGGGAATAGTATGCCAGATAGAAGAAAGAGTGTGCGAGAAGTATGGCCGCAGTAGTAACTACGGTCAGTTTGAGAATGGTGAGTTATCCAGTTCAACTGAAATGTAGGGCAAGTCAAAGGAAGTGGCAAGGGAACAGAGAAAAGCAATTCCACTAGTAGTAAAAACCATTGATGGCATGTCAAGGAGATAGAACTTATTTTGTGGGCAATGGTGACCATATATAGAAATGTACGTATGTTTGAAGAGTCAAAGTCTTGCTACATATTTAAGAGCTACAATCTTGAATGGGAGAAGTCTCAATTCTGAGATTGATTATAGAGAAGTAAATTAAGTTATATAACCAGCTGAAATGTCTAGCAGTTTCTGCCTGTCTCAGAAAACTGGCTGTGGCTGAATCTCTTTTCCTTACTCCTCTGGTCACTGGGTTGAAGGAGGGAGGGTTGGGACTGTTTTTGAATCCTTAGATACACAGCGACCACAATTCCACATCACTCATGCATTACAACATCATCTGTATACTATTTTCTATGGAGGCTGCACCAATTTACATTTCCACCAACAGTGCATGAGGGTCCCCTTTTCTCCACATGCTCACCAGTACTTGTTACCTCTTGTCTTTTTTATAATAGCCATTCTAACAGGTGTAAGATGATATCTCATTGTGGTTTTAATTTGTGGTGATTAGTGATGTTGAGCACTTTTTCATGCACCTGTTGCCTATATGATTGTCTTCTTTCAAGAACATTATTTTTCCGCTATCATAAATCCATATATTATGTGGATAGCATAGTGAGGACTGTCAGTTGAAGTGCTTTTATTAAACAAACACACCTTTTATGTTTTCATGAATGTTTAAATATGTATATTAACTCTGCTAGAAGATATTCTGGATGTTTTTATTTTATACTCTTTTTTATTAAAAAAAAGTTAAGCCATGTAAAACTGAATGATTAATACTTGTATTTGAATGGCCCATTCTCCTCATTGATTTTGTCACTTAATTGAGGTGAATAGTATGAATAAGCCTGAGTCCTATCCTTTGTTTTGAATAGAAATGGTCTTATGAAATTTTCATGTGTTGAATAGGGCATCTAGAGAGTAGTTTAGGAGACAAGTATAACTTCAAAGTGAAAAGAGCCACACATTTTCAATGGAAGCATGGAATTGTGCCAAATTGTTTAATAAAAATATAGATCCATGTACCTAACCAATAAGGATCAATCATTAGTTCCAGGCCTTTAATGCTCCTCTATGTTTCATAACTACTCTATTTTGGAATGGTGTTTCAATGATCCACTTGATAATGTTCCTTAAGGACACTGCTGTCAAAATTATTTTCTCTCAGTATTTTAAAGTAATAACTCAAGAAAAACAGTTGTATTATAGAGGGGAAAAAAGAAGAGAAATGATAATGGAATGCTTATCTGTCCTCTCAGGCTATGGTCTAACTACTGGAAAATAATGTTTAAAAGGAGGGATAGAATGTCTATACAAATAATTTTGCCAAATTTTTATTTCTTTTAATTGAATTAAAGAGTGAATTCAATAAAACCATCAAAGATAGTCCTTCAAATCACTTAATATTCACCAAACTCAAGTTTTTTTTTAATATTAAAATCTTTATCTTTCCACCAACTGTGTTGATTTTGAGTAGCAAGGGTCTCAGTCTCATTTTAAACCAGATGCTCATTAAATATATGTGAGAACAAACCTTCATCAGCAATATGAACGGTGTCTCAGAATGGAAGAGAGCTAAATATAAACGTATATGTCTATGTTTGCACCTGGGCAGAATTTTGCTGTTCATCTGTATGAATATTTTGTTGTTATTATCTTACACTATAAAGAGATTTCTTTTAGAGTTCAAATTAGAGACATCTATGCCTTTTAAATATTATAAATATAGGTTTAAATATAGCTTAAATGACTTAGCCATTTTCTATAGAATTCCAACTGAAAATGTCCAAAATAATGAACAGCATTAAGTAATTACCAATATTAAATACTTTATATATTTACAAAAACATGTAATTTTTGTGTATATTACCTTTAAATTTTTGTAATGATAAAAATATACTGCAATGATTAAATTCAACAGATGAAAAACCCTAACTTCTAAAAGGTAGAGTATAAGAAAAATAAAAGTTTAAAATCACTACATAGATTATAGGGGAAGCTCTGAATTTTTTTTCAAATGAGTAAAAGGTCGAATTCACATTTCTAGAAAATCATACCAGATTTCTTGCTAACACTGGATTATAATCATCCAAATGTGTGTTGAGCCCTCTATTTCATCTATATTTTCATCTTATTTACATGCTTCACTTAATTACTAATTTATCCAGTGCTTATATGTACTATGTCAAACACAATCACAACAAATAAGATAGATGAAAAACTTACTTTTCTTATCTTTATATTGACATGTGATTTAGGATATTTCATTTATAAACTAAGTCTATTTTCAAACAATCATCCACATTTAACTAAGTAAAGAGTAAATCATAATACATAGTACACAGACCCTGATCTCAAGGAGCCACAGGCTCTAAGGAAATAATTATAAAAAATAAAATAATAGAACAAAGTTTTCACAAACTACAGTTAGTAGAATACATGAGTCCCATGGGATTCTATGTATTGTGTGAAAAATGGGTTTCACAGAGAAATATATATGGGAAACACTGTATATTATATAGTCTACTCTTATGTATTCACAATGAACATGAGAACTGAAAAGGCTCTGATGATTCCTGGAATAAAAACACCTGTTTAATTTTATGTAATATACCATTTCTCAATTTTTTTTGGACCAGAGGATAGTCCCTGCTCCCTTTACTCCTGCAATAACACTTGTTATTGTATCCTACAGAAGCAGTTTTCTTGGAACTTGGTTTGAGGAGTATTTCAATAGAAGTATAAATTAGGCAAAGTGATGACATACAAGGTGAAGTGGTTACATCTGGGTATCAAGAAACTTTCATAAACATGGAAATGACTGGGGTGGGTCTTAAAGAATGAGTAGAAGTCTGCTACACCCAAGAGAGAGAAGAAGAGTCTGGGCAAAATATAAGAGCATGTGTAAATTCCCAGAGTTGTGAAACGAAATGGAATGTAGTGGGGTGAGGGGGAGAAGTAGGAGTTCAAACTAAAATAACAGGCATAAGACAATCATAGGTCTTACATGTCTCCATTAAGACATGCACTTTATTGTGCAAAATGCGGAAAACCAGATATCTGCCAAATATAGAAAACGGGGGAGAGTTTGGGATTTGCATTCAAGATCAATGACTCATAAAATATACATAGTAGATTTGAGGAAGATGATACTGGAATAAGAACTCAAAAGGCAATATGTAATGTACTATAAACTTTATAAATGGTTGTTAAAAAACATTTTTATTTATTCAACATTTTCTCAGTGTTTTCTATGTTCTAAGCAGTATGCTTAGTCACTAAGGATATGACAGTGAATAATAAAGAGTCCTTGCTCTCAAGAAATTCAACTTATTGGGAGAGGTAGTCATATAAGAGGATAAAAATTAGTGAGGTACACTTTCAACATTTAATTCTCTGTACTGTATAGCAGATATTCAATTAATATTTTCTGGGTGTGTGAAATGGATGAATATATGAATATTGGTGGTAATATCAATCTGTTATTAAAATATAGAGAAATATGGTGTGAATTTTTGGTCTATCTGTTCTGCTTGAAGGTAAAAATGTGAATACAGTCTATTAAATTATGAATGAATGAAACATTCATATGCAATTTTAATTCCAATACAAAGAAATTTCATTTTTGTTTCCTCTTTGATTTTAGAGATATTTACTTTTAAAAAGTTTAAAATCACTACATAGATTACAGGGGAAACTCTGAATTTTTTTTTTTTTTAAATAAAAAAGTCCAATCCACATTTCTAGAACATCGTACTGGATTTCTTGCTAACACTAGAATATACTCATTCAAATGTGTGTTGAGTCCTCTATTTTACTGAACCTCCTGTTACTCAAGATATTTTTTGAACTCCTCTTTGGCAACTACCTTCAGAGCCCTTGGCACATTATTTAAATAGCTTCCTAATTCTGTGTTGAGCATCAGTGCTGTTAGTGCCATTTTGTTTTATCCTTCAGATGGCTCTTCTGAACCACGTAGATACTGAATATTGACCCGTGCCTTTCAATTTTTGCTCCAGCTATTATGCAGTCTGTCTGCCTTCATGGCAGGATGGGTAAAATTAGAGGACTGAAAAGACTAAGGTGGACTAATGGCTTGGAACTAGGCTGTTAACAACACATGTGAAAATCATTCTTGAGTAATAAGAGTGTCACTGGAAGTAAAGAACAGCCTTTTAAAGATGTTACTTAGAAAAGCAAACATGGTGGGATGCACAATTTCCAGTTAAGACATTAGTCTTATTATTTCCCTTTATTAACTCTCAGATCCCCAAATTCACAAATAATAAATTTCAGTATATAAAAATACAAGCCAATTTTCTTTTCCTTGTATTTGTCAGTTTCCTTTTGTGATACTTTGCTAAAACTGTTTTTCAACACTTGTATTTAATTTTAAGCAGTGTCTCTTGCCCCTCCCCCTAGAAAAAAAAAATACAGACATAAAGACCACCTTCAAAAGTGAACTCAAAATTTTGACAAGGACTGATACAATCCCTGCAGAAAAATGTATTTGAAAATCAATGAGCAGGCAAACAATGGGCATTAGCTGGCAGAGTAGAGATGAGGGAGCTTATAACAAAAATAGGTGCTCAAATGTTGCATTTTAAACAGATTTTTGTTATTTAGGATGCACACATGAGATACACACACGTGCACACACACACACACTTTGTATAGATTTTTTATCATGAAACTTCAAGATAGAGATACTTGAATTGAATGACATAAAATGAAAGTGTGGGAAGCAATACTGCAAAAGGAATGAATTCAAAGCAGTGAATTATCACAGTTAATTCCTTTAAATAGGTTTTTGCACTTGACAGAAATCATAGAAAATGGATTCTTCCCCCATAATAAAGGATCACAAACATTTCTGAAACTACTTTTTCCCTTTGGGACAATTTTAATACAGATAAAGGAGCTTTAGATGAATGAGTTAACAAAAAAACACTACTTAACCATCTGCTAGAACACAATGTGGAACGTTTTCAACACCTCTCAGCTTCCTTAGCTGAATTTCAGAATGCAACCATTAGTATTAAGAACAAAAACTAAGTATTTCCCCAAATCATTTTCTTCTTATCCTTGATGTTCCTAGTATACTTTTCAAGCCCTTCACTAACTTTCTATATTGCTTTTCCATTTCCTGAAGTTTAAATTTCCTTTTGTTTGGCTTATAGGAAATCATCATGCTTGCCACATGGAGATAATATGAGTTATAGGAGAGTTATGGTGGGGACACTGGTTTAGGGACAAAAGACATTAACATTTGAAGTGGTTCTGAGTTTACAGTTTTTCCTGAATATGAGGATTGCATGTCTGCTATTGTGTACTGGACTATCAAAGTAGCTCTATCTTTGTCTTAACTGCTCGACACTATAGGTAAGAGTGAATACATTCTTTTCGAGGGGGACCTTCAAGATGGCGGAGGAGTAAGACATGGAGACCACCTTCCTTCCCACAAATACATCAAACATACACCTACACGTGTAACAACTCCTACAGAACACCTACTGAACGCTGGCAGAAGACCTCAGGCTTCCCAAAAGGCAAGAAAATCCCCATGTACCTAGGTAGGGTAAAAGAAAAAAGAAAGAAAGAAAAAAAAAGAATAGTGATAGGACCTGCACCTCTGGGAGCCATGAAGGAGGAAAAGTTTCCACACACTAGGGAGCCCCTTCACTGGCAGAGACGGGGCGGGGGAGGTGGGAGGGGGGAAGCTTCAGAGCCACGGAGGAGAGCGCAGCCACAGGGGTGCGGAGGGCAAAGCAGAGAGATTCCCGCACAAAGGATCGGTGCTGCCCAGCACTCACCAGCCCAAGAGGCTTGTCTGCTCACCCGCCGGGGCGGGCGGGGGCTGGGAGCTGAGACTCGGGCTTCGGAGGGTGGATCCCAGGGAGAGGACTGGGGTTGGCTGCGTAAACACAGCCTGAAGGGGGCTAGTGCGCCACAGCTAGATGGGAGGGAGTCCGGAAAAAAGTCTGGACCTGCCAGAGAGGCAAGAGACCTTTGTTTCAGGGTGCGCGAGGAGAGGGGATTCCTTCCCAATGTGCCACAGAAGGCAGAGCACTGCCTAAGTGAGCTGCAGAGACGGGCGCAAGCCGTGGCTATCAGCTCGGACCCCAGAGATGGGCGTGAAACACTAAGGTTGCTGTCACTGCCACCAAGAATCCTGTGTGCAAGTGCAGGATCCACACCTGCCCCACCCTCCCACCCCCAGGAGCCTGTGCAGCCCGCCACTGCCAGGGTCCCGAGATCCAGGGACAACTTCCCTGGAAGAACACACGGCGCACCTCAGGCTGTTGCAACACCACGCTGGCCTCTGCCGCCTCAGGCTCGCCCCGCATTCCAATTATGACTACTGTACCCCTCCCTCTCCCCAGACTGAGAGCAAGAGAGCCCTAATCAGCAGTTACTTTAACCCCCTCCTGTCTGGGCAGGGAACAGACACCTGAGGGTGACCTACAAGCAGAGGCAGGGCCAAAACCATAGCTGAACCCCAGGAGCTGTGCAAACAAACAGAAAGGGAAATTTCTCTGTGCAGCCTCAGGAGCAGCAGATTAAATCCCCACAATCAACTTGATAAACACTGCATCTGAAGAATACCTGAATAGACAAAAAATGTTCCCAAAATTCAGACAGTAGACTTTTGGAGCAAATGTAGACATGGGGTTTGCCTTCTGCATCTAATTTGTTCCCGGTTTTATGTTTATCTTAGTGTAGTATTTAGTGCATTATTATCATTGGTGGATTTGTTTATTGGTTTGGTTGCTCTCTTTTTTTTAATACATATATATATATTTTTTCCTTTTTCTCTTTTTGTGAGTGTGTATGTGTATGCTTCTTTGTGTGATTTTGTCTGTATAGGTTTGCTTTTACCATTTGTCCTAGGGTTCTGTCTGTTCATTTTTCTCTTTATGTATTTTTTTTTTCCTCTCTTCCTTTTCTTCTGAGCTGTGCGGCTAGCAGGGTCTTGGTGCTCTGGCCGGGTGTTGGCCTGAGTCTTTGAGGTGGGAGTGCCAATTCCAGGACACTGGACCACCAGAAACCTCTCGGCCCCATGTAACATCAATCGGCAAGATCTCTCCCAGAGATCATCATCTCAATGCTAAGACCCAGCTCCACCCAACAGCCATCAAGCTCCAGTGTTGGATGCCCCATGCCAAACATCTAGCAAGACAGGAACACAACCCCACCCATTAGCAGAGAGGTTGCCCAAAGTCACACTAAGTTCACAGACACTCCAAAACACACCACTGGACGTGGCCCTGCCTACCAGAAGGATAAGCTACAGCCCCACCCAACAGAACACAGGCACCAGTCCCCTTCACCAGGAAGACTACACAAGCCATTGAAACAACCTCACCCACTGGGGGCAAACAGCAAAATTAATGGGAACTACGAACCTGCAGCCTGTGAAAAGGAGACCTCAAACACAGTAAGTTAAATAAAATGAGAAAATAGAGGAAAATGCAGCTGATGAGGAGCAAGGTAAAAACCCACTAGACCAAAAAAATGAAGAGAAATAGGCAGTCTACTTGCTAAAGAAATCAGAATAATGAGAGTAAAGATGATCCAAAATTTAAGAAACAGAATGGAGAAAATACAAGAAACATTTAAGAAGGACCTAGAAGAACTAAAGAGCAAACAAACAATGATGAACAAAACAATAAATGAAATTTAAAATACTCTAGAAGGAATCAATAGCAGAATAACTGAGGCAGAAGAATGGATAAGTGACCTGGAAGATAAAATAGTGGAAATAACTGACAAAAAGCAGAATAAAGAGAAAAGAATGAAGAGAATTGAGGACAGTCTCAGAGACCTCTGGGACAACATTAAATGCACCAACATTTGAATTATAGGGGTCCCAGAAGAAGAAGAGAAAAGGAAAGGGTCTGAGAAAATATTTGAAGAGATTGTAGATGAAAACTTCCCTAACATGGGAAACAAAATAGTCAATCAAGCCCAGGAAGCGCAGAGAGTCCCATACAGGATAAATCCAAGGAGAAACATGACAGGACAAATATTAATCAAACTATCAACAATTAAATTCAAAGAAAAAATATTAAAAATAGCAAGGGAAAATCATCAAATAACATACAAGGGAAAGCCCATACGTTAACAGCTGATTTGTCAGCAGAAACTCTGCAAGCCAGAAGGGAGTGGCAGGACATATCTAAAGTGATGAAAGGGAAAAACCAACAACCAAGATTACTCCACCCAGCAAGGATCTCATTCAGATTAGACAGAGAAATTAAAACTTTTACAGACAAGCAAGAGTTAAGAGAATTCAGCACCACGAAACCAGCTTTACAACAAATGCTAAAGGAACTTCTCTAGGCAGGAAACACAAGAGAAGGAAAAGACCTACAATAACAAACCCAAAACAAGTAAGAAAATGGTAATAGGAATATACATATCGATAATTACCTTAAATGTAAATGGATTCAATGCTCCCACTAAAAGACACAGACTGGCTGAATGGATACAAAAACAAGACCCGTATATATGCAGTCTACAAGAAACCCACTTCAGACCTAGGGACACATAGACTGAAAGTGATGGGATGGAAAAAGATATTCCATGCAAATGGAAATCAAAAGAAAGCTGGAGTAGCAATTCTCATATCAGACAAAATAGACTCTAAAATAAAGACTATTACAAGAGACAAAGAAGGACACTACATAATGATCAAGGGATCAATCCAAGAAAAAGATATAACAATTGTAAATATTTAGGCACCCGACATAGGAGCACCTCAATACATAAGGCAAATGCTAACAGCCATAAAAGGGGAAATTGACAGTAACACAATCATAGTAGGGGACTTTAACACCCCACTTTCACCAATGGACAGATCATCCAAAATGAAAATAAATATGGAAACACAAGCTTTAAAAGACATATTAGACCAGATGGACTTAATTGATATTTATAGGACATTCCATCCAAAAACAACAGAGTACACTTTCCTCTCTAGTGCTCATGGAACATTCTGCAGGATAGATCATTTCTTGGGTCACAAATCTAGCCTTGGTAAATTTAAGAGAACTGAAATCATATCAAGTACCTTTTCCGACAACAATGCTATGAGACTAGATAACAATTACAGGAAAAAAACTGCAAAAAATACAAAAAAATGGAGGCTAAACAATATGCAACTAAATAACCAAGAGGTCACTGAAGAAATCAAAGAAGAAATCAAAAAATACCTAGAAACAAATGACAATGAAAACACGATGACCCAAAACCTATGTGATGCAGCAAAAAGCAGTTCTAAGAGGGAAGTTTATAGCAATGCAATCCTACCTCAAGAAACAAGAAACAACTCAAATAAACAACCTAACATTACACCTAAAGCAGTTAGAGAAAAAAAAAAAAAAAACCCCAAAGTTAGCAGAAGGAAGAAAATCATAAAAATCAGATCAGAAATAAATGAAAAACAAATGAAGGAAACAATAGCAAAGATCAATAGAACTAAAAGCTAGCTCTCTGAGAAGATAAACAATATTGATAAACCATTAGCCAGACTCATCAAGAATAAAAGGGAGAAGATGAAATCAACAGAATTAAAAATGAAAAAGGAGGAGTAACAATTGACCCTGCAGAAATACAAAGGATCATGAGAGACTACTACAAGCAACTATATGCCAATAGAATGGACAACCTGGAAGTAATGGACAAATTCTTAGAAAAGTACAACCTTCCAACACTCAACCAGAAAGAAACAGAAAATATAAACAGACCAATCATAAGCACTGAAATTGAAACTGTGATTAAAAAACTTCCAACAAACAAAAGCCCAGGACCAGATGGATTCACAGGTGAATTCTATCAAACATTTAGAGAAGAGCTAACACCTATCCTTCTCAAACTTTTCCAAAATATAGCAGAGGGAGGAACACTCCCAAACTCATTCTACGAGAGCACCATCACTCTGATACTAAAACCAGACAGAGAAGTCACAAAAAAAGAAAACTACAGATCAATATCATCGAGGAATTTAGATGCAAAAATCCTCAACAAAACACTAGCAAACAGAATCCAACAGCACATTAAAAGGATCATACACCATGATCAAGTGGGGTTTATCCCAGTAATGCTAGGATTCTTCAATATACACAAATCAATCAATGTGATACAGCATATTAACAAACTGAAGGATAAAACCATATGATAATCTCAATAGATGCAGAAAGAGCCTATGACAAAATTCAACACCCATTTATGATAAAAACTCTCCAGAAAGTGGGCATAGAGGGAACCTACCTCAACATAATAAAGGCCATATATGACAAACCCACAGCCAACATCATTCTCAATGGTGAAAAACTGAAACCATTTCCACTAAGATTAGGAACAAGACAAGCTTGTTCACTCTCACTGCTATTATTCAACACAGTTTTGTAAGTTTTAGCCATAGCAATTAGAGAAGAAAAAGAAATAAAAGGAATCCAAATCAGAAAAGAAGAATTAAAACTCTCACTTTTTGCACATTATATGATACTATACATAGAGAATCCTAAAGATGCTACCAGAAAACTACTAGAGCTAATCAATGAACCTGGTAAAGTAGCAGGATACAAAACTAATGCAATGTCTTGCATCCCTATACATTAACGATGAAATATCCGAAAGAGAAATTAAGGAAACTATCCTATTTACCATTGCAACAAAAAGAATAAAATACTTAGGAATAAACCTACCTAAGGAGGTAAAAGACCTGTACTCAGAAAACTATAAGACACTGATAAAAGAAATTAAAGAAGATACAAATGGATGCAGAGGTATACCATGATCTTGGATTGGAAGAATCAATATTGTGAAAATGACTATACTACCCAAAGCAATATACTGATTCAATGTAATCCCCATGGCATTTTTCAGAGAACTAGAAAAGAGAATTTTACAGCTTGTATGGAAACCCAAAAGACCCCACAGAGCCAAAGCAATTTTGAGAAAGAAAAACGGAGCTGGAGGAATCAGGCTCCCTGACTTCAGACTATACTACAAAGCTACAGTAATCAAGACAGTATGGTACAGGCACAAAAACAGAAATACAGATCAATGGTACAGTATAGAAAGCCCATAGATAAACTCACGCACATATGGTCACCTTATCTTTGACAAAGGAGGCAAGAATATACATAGAGAAAATACAGCCTCTTCAATAAGTAGTGCTGGGAAAACTGGAGAGCTATATGTAAAGGAATGAAATTAGAACACTCCCTAACACCATACACAAAAATAAACTCAAAATGGATTAAAGACCTAAATGTAAGGCCAGACACTATAAAACGCTTAGAGGAAAACATAGGAAGAACACTCTTTGACATAAATCACAGCAAGGTACTTTTGACCCACCTCCTAGAGAAATGGAAATAAAAACAAAACTAAACAAATGGGACCTAATGAAACTTAAAAGCTTTTGCACAGCAAAGGAAACCATAAGAAAGATGAAAAGACAACCCTCAGAATGGGAGAAAATATTTGCAAATGAAGCAACTGACAAAGGATTAATCTCCAAAATATACAAGCAGCTCATGCAGCTCAATATCCAAAAAACAAACAACCCAATCCAAAAATGGGCAGAAGACCTAAACAGACATTTCTCCAAAGAAGATATACAAATTGCCAACAAACACATGAAAGGGTGCTCAACATCACTAATCATTAGAGAAACGCAAATCAAAACTACAATAAGGTATCACCTCACCCAGGTCAGAATGGCCATCATCAAAAAATGTACAAACAATAAATGCTGGAGAGGGTGTGGAGAAAAGGGAACCCTCTTGCACTGTTGGTGGGAATGTAAATTGATACAGCCACTATGGAGAACAGTATGGAGGTTCTAGAACTCCACAGAACTACTATATGACCCAGCGATCCCAGTAGTGGGCATATACCCTAAGAAAACCATAATTCAAAAAGAGTCATGTACCACAACGTTCATTGCAGCTCTATTTACAATAGCCAGGACATGGAAACAACCTAAGTGTCCATCAACAGATGAATGGATAAAGAAAATGTGACTCATATTTACAATGGAATATTACTCTGTCATAAAAAAAACTGAGTTATTTGAAGTGAGGTAGATGGACTTAGAGTCTGTCATACAGAGTGAAGTAAGTCAGAAAGAGAAAAACAAATACTGTATGCTAACACATATATATGGAATCTAAAAAAACAAAAAAAAAAATGGTCATGAAGAACCTAGGGGCAAGATGGAAATAAAGAAACAGACCTACTAGAGAATGGACTTGAGGACACGAGGAGGGGGAAGGGTAAGCTGGGACAAAGTGAGAGAGTGGCATGGACATATATACACTACCAAATGTAAAATAGATAGCTAGTGGGGAGCAGCTGCATAGCACAGGGAGATCAGCTCAGTGCTTTGTTACCACTAGAGGGGTGGGATAAGGAGGGTGGGAGGGAGATGCAAGAGGGAGGAGATATGGGGATATATGTATATGTATAGCTGATTCACTTTGTTATACAGCAGAAACTAACACAACATTAAAGCAATTATACTCCAGTAAAGATGTTAAAAAAAAATAAAAATAAAGTATACACCCAAAAGCATTGAAAAAAAAATCAATGCAGAACTATTCATTGAATGTACATTCTAAAGATTGTATATGTATGTATGTGTGTTTCACTTAGTACCTAGTATATGCCAGGCATGATGCATGGCACTTTGTATATATCTTTTATGCAAGGAACTAAGGCTATCACATAAGATGTTAAGTATCAATAATTAGTACAATGCCATACATCTAATAGTGGCTGACCCTGGATTTGTGTACAGTTCAGTCTATGGAAACACACTGGATTAAACATGAATGCCATGCAATCAAAAAAAAATTGTCTTAGATAGCCTTGGTCTTTTACTCTCCCAAGAAAATTTTAGAATCGCCTTTCAAGTTCCATGAAAAATCTTGTTGGGATTTTCATTTAAACTGTAGTTAGTTCATAGTTCAATTAATGGAGAATAGATAACTTGACAGTAGAAAAGTCTTTTCTTTCATATATAGCATATCTTTCCAACTGTTTAGATCTTGTTTAGAGGTTTTTAAATAAAATATTATTTTCCCATAAAGGTGATTTTGTTAGGTAAGCTTTCATTTAACTTGTTTTGTAAATAATATTTTTTGCAAACTTAGATTACTGTTTGTTCCTGATATAAAGTAATACATTTATTTTCATAAATTGATTCTATATCCAGCATAATTGCTGTACTCTCATAAAACCTTATTATCTGATTGAAGATTTTCTAGTGCATTCTATTCAGATAAAAATAAAATCTTGAGTGCCAGAAAAAAAAAGAGTGAATACATTTTTAATATCAATTCGAATATTTTCATAAGAGAAATTTGATTCACAAAGTCATCTGAACATGAGCAGGGTTTCCTATCTAAATGCTTGTGTGAAGACAAATCTATCCTTTCTCTAATATGCTTCCAGGAAAATTATAATCATATAATAAGCAACCCAAACATGTTTGCTGTTAAATGACAAACAACAAAGACATATAATCAAAACCAATGCACGAGTACAGGATCAATTAAAGTCAGGAGCCTAAGAGGGAAAAAGATGGGTGTAAATACCAAAGTGGATAAAAAATAATAATAATAACACAGTTAAAGCATTTCAAGAAGGGACTACACCAAGAATAACTTATTTATTATTTAAATCTTTGCTCTCATAACAGCCTAGGAGAAAAGGCCATGTTACTCTCTTGATTACAATCCATCAATGGCATTCTACTGTACATAGGGACAGGTAGAGACTACCTACATAAAATATTATTCATGAGACAGTCCTTACCTAGTTCTGAAATTCTATCTCCAACCTCCCCCTGCCTTCCACAGTGCACTCTTGCAGTACTAACCATTTTGTAGTTCCCTACCCACACCTTGGAATCTTTTACCCATGTGCTATTCTCTCTGCTTATGCTGACCCCTGTATCTGGACGGCCCTGTATCCTTATGTGCCAGATGGACACATTCATCCTTAAAGACTCACCTCAACATATTAGTGCTTCCACATCCCATATTCCCCATGCATTTTCTTCCCTTTCATTTTTATCTTCTGATTCTTTGTTTCTCAAATAATAACGAGCATTTGTTAGTACATTTCATTCATGTGACAATGGTTAGTAACTTTTGAGTGTTTCTCTGATGCTGGGTACTATGTTAAGTGCTTTACAAGCATTATGCTTTTCAATCACTACTTCAATTTTATTAAAGTAAGTACTATTATTATTGCCATTTTACAGATGAGCAAACAAAAATAACTTACTGAAGTCACATGCTGATTTGTACTAAGACAAATATTCAACCCACGTGTGGTTACAGAGGCTGGCCCCACTCCTCAGCCTATTTATTTACTTCTACCCCTAACTCAAGAGTTACATGTATAGTAGGTTGCCTCACTTATAGCCTTGCCGGACTCTTCTGTGAGTCTCCATCCTCTCCATGTCTTCTACCTCAGAGGCATGGTAGTACATTTCTTCCACATGCATAAAATGAGGAGGAAGAGAAATAAATAAAAAATATGGAGAACACCAAAAGAGAAATTTGCACTTTCTGAATTCTCCTTTCATGTCAGATGTTTGCTCAGTTCTGACTGCTCCCTTTCCAGAGTACAGACAAGTGAGTGTTTTAGAAGTTCTGTGAGAAACTGTCCAGTGATACACACATTGGAACCAGGGTCATCTTTCTCTCTCCATCCCAAAGTATCACTCTGGAAACCTGTGAAGATTCTCTTCTCTGATATGCATGGCACAAACTGGACATACAGACATACGTAATATTTGTTAATCTAAAGCTTCTAATTCAAGGAATGTCTGTGAAAAATAAAAGAAGAGATCTGGAACAAGATTCTTTTGGGGCAAACTACTTCTTCCATTATGAAGGATGAGCAGTCTTACCACACACACGTGTTATGAATCATCTTGTATCTATTCCTCATAGGCATTTATTTAAAATAATGTTTAATTGTCTCTACTCTAAAAGTGTTTTCATCACTTCCTGAGTTTGGGAGCTTCCAGAACTATGGGAGTAAGAATCATTTTCTACAATCTATGAAGAGAGGGCACTTCCCTGAAATTGCTGAAGTGTTGTTCAGTAGCCACTTAAAGTCATAAGTGAACAGGATCTATTGCAGAGCTAATTCCAGATTCAAAACAGTCAGGCAGTGTATCATGGGAACACAAAAAGCTGGAGAGATGAGGAAGAAATCCTGACCTGTCACAATGTTTAAAAAAAAAAAAGTTTTCATGGTCTCTGTGTATGATAGTTCTCTTTCAAGAAAACAGAAACTTTTATCTCGACCAGGACCAGTTACAAATCTCATCACATAGCAAAATAAAATCCTTTTCAAAGAGGACTGAAATGCTGGCAAAGCACACAGTGAAGTCTTAAGATATATTAATGAGACTAAATTATGTACCAAAATCTTAAGTCCTCAATATTGTCACCAGGTCATGAAGAAAATTATTACGTAAACACTAGTTCCAGGAATATAAAACTACCTTTCCCGCCAGGAAGAAACAAACAAACAAAAACAAAAGAGCAACATTGCATACAGGTTTCATATTAATTTTTTTTTTTTTCTCTTAAGTCATCACTACTTTCTTTGTCCCTCAAAGAAAAAGTTGCTGGGAGGCATATGTTTTGATTAATAACAACTCAGCCCAAGCATTCTCACTGAAAAAAATTAGCAATTCAGGCAGGGTACCACAAAGTGAATCTTAATGAGAATATTTTACAAGGTAAACGACAGAGACTATAATTATCAATTTCTCTCAATGCGGTTTAGTTTGAGGTTTATAGTACGTAAGGAGAAAACTACTGGGAAAATTGACTTGATATGAATTTATGAATTGGCAAGATTACTTTGAAGAGATGAACAACAAATTGCTCTTTTAGCTTTAGTTCACATAATGCACCAGATGTCATAACCTCAGGAGCAAACAATTTGTCACAAATAATTCCCTGAAGTTTTTTTTTTTAATGTTTTATTCCTCTATAACGAAGAATGATACTTCTACAACTTTATTATAAATTTTTTGAAGGTGCAGTCAATGTTCTACTACACTTTTGTACCTCTCTGGGGCTAATATAGTGTAAGACGTGTGTTTAGAACTCAAAAACCACTTGCTGATTAACTAAATGTCCTATTGTTCTCATTTCAGCCTTGTTATTTTTCCTGTGACAAACTCTTATCTTACTCATCATGAGTAATGCCTTGTATTTCAGTTATGTTAACTGAATCACTGTTAATACATCTGAATCTTTTTTCATATCTGGAAACATTACCAAGAATTTGAGAGGCTTTGTAACTAAAACTCTATCTTACTCCCACTGATCCTCTTAGGGCCTGAAGTTCCCTCTCCAAAATCCATTTGCCATTAAGTGGGTCCTTGTCACTTGCTTTCTGATCTGGTACCTGTTTGATGACCACTGCCAGGCTCACCTAATTCTTCATAGACAAACCCTCACATTCTCCTCCATCCTACTCTTTATTTTTAATGGTAAATTGTTTTATTTCTTTCATTAATAGAAAAGTTCAATTTTTTTTTTTTTTGCCATTTGTATTGTTTCTTCAGTTAATTGCTTATGCCCATTGCCAATTATATTTTTCCTAGGTCTCTTCATATATTAGGATATCTTTTCCATATTGCAAATGCTTTTCCTGATGGTGGTTTGCCTTTTGATTGTTTTTTGATTATTTTATTTTTAAATTGATTTTTATTGGAGTATAGCTGATTTACAATGTTATGTTAGTTTCAGGTATACAGCAAAGTGAATTAGTTATACATATACATATATCCACTCTTTTTAAGATTCTTTACCCATATAGGTCATTACAGAGTACTGAGTAGAGTTCCTTGTGCTATATAGTAGGTTCTCATTAGTTATCTATTTTATATATAGTAGTGTGTATATGTTAATCCCAATCTCCCAATTTATCCCTCCCACCTTTTCTCCCTTGGGAACCATAAGGCTGTTTTTGACATCTGTGACTCTATTTCTGTTTTGTAAATAAGTTCATTTGTACCATTTTTTTAGATTCCCCCATCCTACTCTTGAATCTTCCTTGATCAACTACCCACCCTTGAAAGTCTGCCTTGGCTATACACACTAATCACATTGTTTATCTTGAATGCTGCCCCCAAATTAGATACTCTAAAAACTGGAAAAGAGGAAAAGCCAAAAGAAACTATGAAGTGTCTAAAGTGGTACATGCCTATTTTAGGGGACTTTGGATACAGGGGCAAGCTGCTAACAAGACATGGAGCCCAAATGTGAATTATGATTCTGCATTACAGGAGTCCACTGTGACAGCATGGATTTGTTTAATAATCACCCATAAAATAAAATCCTAGCACCACTGAGTGTATGCTCTATTCCAACACTCCCAACAGGACACTACAAAATTATTTTGCATTAATTTGCAAAAAAGTAAATGGTGCTTAAAGTATGAGAATGGCATAACTAAAATCCAAAAAGCAAACAAAACATATTCCACCATGATGTTCTGGCTCTTTCATCTGATGCTCTGAAAATATGCATTTAAAAGGATAGGAAGGAGAATACCAATACAAACTATGTACTGTGTATTTCACATATAAATTTTTTTTATTGAATCTTCACAATAACCCCATATGTTAGGTGTTTGTATACCTACCTTACAGTTAATGAATCTGGGCTCAAGAGATTTAGCAACATGTTGAAGGTCAACAAGGATGGTGGTAATTTTAGCCCCACTGGGTTGTTGAGAAGAATAGATGGAACTGTGAGTTGAATCAGTATCAACAAACACTGATTGAGTCTTTCTCGGGTGCCACAAAGTTCCGTCTTTGTTATTTCATTTAATAGTTTTAAGTGGGTAAAGGGACATTCGGTAAGAATATTAGTATGGACCTAGGTCATATGTAGGCTTTTGTTCCTCCAGGTTAGGATTCATGTCTTTTTCACAGCTGCACTCTTAGTATCAGACAATGTTCCTGGTCCATAGAAGATGCTCAGGAAATACTGTATTTACCAAAGGAAACATTATCATTTGATGTTCTTAAAAGAGGGTTACCTGGAAATATTTAGAGGATTTAAAAGTGTCTTTACTATTATCATAATACTATTTTATGTGCTTTGTAATTTTCAGTGAAGAAAATATGTTTGCATATTGTTGTTACCAAAGAAAATAACTGCTGAGGTCACACAAGAGAACTTCTAAACATGAAGGAATATATCCAATAGAAACCAGCAAGTGACTTACAAAAGTTCATTTTTAAGATTTATCACACATTCTTACCTTTCTTAAACATAATAAACTGGACATAAATGTATTTTCCTGTGTCTAAGGAATTTACTTCAATATCACAATAATTTCATTTTTGTAAGTTTTCTAATCTGTGCATTTGAGTGTGTCTTTTATTTTATCTATTGCTATTCTGTTAGCTGTCCCTGTTGGACACTGCCAGTATACCTGATCTAAATGGACTCTCTGCCTCTTTCTAATTTTCTGTAGTCTAGAAAAACAGACAATAGAATCAGTAGGAATTATGCTTAATATAAGAGCAAAACCCACATAGATGTTATATCTGTTCTTAAATTTCATAATCCTTTTAGAATCTTAGTCAGGTCCAAAAATCAATCACCTAAGAGTAAGTGAAAGATTGGTATATCTGCAAAACTACCCAAGAACTAGTAGAAAAATACATCCATTGCCAACTAAAACATGATTTCCAATACTGAAAACTCAGCCTTTCAGTAGAGCAAGGCTTTAAAACGTCTGGATTGGCCAGCCTTGTGGGCTTCCTCCCTGCGTAGCATGGGAGTGACAGCCCTTCTCTCGCACCTGACTGGGCCTCTGGGGCAGGGAGGTGCTGCACAAAAGGAAATCTGAGGAACAGAGAAGTTAAATGCCTGGTCCAAGATCACAGAACTACTGTATGGCTGACAGGGTCTTGGTGCTCCGGCCAGATGTCAGACCTGTGCCTCTGAGGTGGGAGAGTAGAGTTCAGGACATTGGTCCGCCAGAGACTTCCCAGTTCCACATAATATCAAACAGTGAAAGCTATCCCAGAGATCTCCATCTCAATGCTAAGACCCAGCTCCACTCAACAAACAGCAAGCTACAGTGCTGGACACCCTATGCCAAACAACTATCAAGACAGAAACACAACACGACCCATTAGCAGAGAGGCTGTCTAGAATCATAATAAGTTCACAGACACCCCAAAACACACCATCAGACGCAGTCCTGCCCAACAACAAGACAATATCCAACCTCATCCACCAGAACACAGGCACCAGTACCCTCTACCAGGAAGCCTACACAACCCACAGAACCAATCTTACACACTGGGGGCAGACACCAGAAAAAACAGAAACTACGAACCTGCACCCTGTGAAAAGGAGACCCCAAACACAGTAAGTTAAGCAAAATGAGACCACAGAGAAATACACAGCAGATGAAGGAGCAAGGTAAAAACCCACCAGACCAAACAAATGAAGAGGAAATAGGCAGTCTACTTGAAAAACAATTCAGAGTAATGATAGTAAAGATGATATAAAATTTTGGAAGTAGAATGGAGAAAATATAAGAAATGTTTAACAAGGACCTAGAAGAAATAAAGGGCAAACAAACAATGATGAACAACAGAATAAATGAAATTAAAAATTCTCTAGAAGGAATCAATAGCAGAATAACTGAGGCAGAAGAACGGATAAGTTACCTGGAAGACAAAATAGTGGGAATAACTACTGCACAGCAGAATAAAGAAAAAAGAATGAAGGGAATTGAGGACAGTCTCAGAGACCTCTGGGACAACTTTAAACACACCAACATTTGAATTATAGGGGTCCCAGAAGAAGAAGAGAAAAAGAAAGGGTCTGAGAAAATATTTGAAGAGATTATAGTTGAAAACTTCCCTAATATGGGAAAGGACATAGTCAATCAAGTCCAGGAAGTGCAGAGAGTCCCATACACGATAAATCCAAGGAGAAACACGCCAAGACATACATTAATCAAACTATCAAAAGTTAAAGACAAAGAAGAAATATTAAAAGCAGCAAGGGAAAAACAACAAATAACATACAAGGGAATCCCCATAAGGTTAACAGCTGATATTTCAGCAGAAACTCTGCAAGCCAGAAGGGAGAGGCAAGACATACTTAAAGTGATGAAGGGGAGAAACCTACAACCAAGATTACTCGACCCAGCAAGGATCCCATTCAGATTCGACAGAGAAATTAAAACCTTTACAGACAAGCAAAAGCTAAGAGAAATCAGCACCACCAAACCACCTTTACAATAAATGCTAAAGGAACTTCTCTAGGCAGGAAACACAAGAGAAGGAAAAGACCTACAAAAACAAACCCAAAACAATTAAGAGAAAGGTAATAGGAACATACATATGGATAATTGCCTTAAATGTAAATGGATTAAATGCTCCCACTAAAAGACACAGACTGGCTGAATGGATACAAAAACAGGACCTGTATATATACTGTCTACAGAGACCAACTTCAGACCTAGGGACACATACAGACTGAAAGTGAGGGGATGGAAAAAGATATTCCATGCAAATGGAAATCGAAAGAGAGCTGGAGCAGCAATTCTCATATCAGACAAATAGATATTAAAATAAAGACTATTACAAGAGACAAAGAAGGACACTACATAATGATCAAGGGATCAATCCAAGAAGAAGATATAACAATTGTAAATAAATATGTACCCAACATAGGAGCACCTCAATACATAGGGCAAATGCTAACAGCCATAAAAGGGGAAATCAACAGTAACACAACCATAGTAGGGGACTTTAACACCCTTCTTTCACCAATGGACAGATCACACAAAATCAAAATAAATAAGGAAACACAGCAGTAAATGATACATTAAACAACACGGACTTAATAGATATTTATAGGACATTCCATCCAAAAACAACAGAATACACTTTCTTCACAAGTGCTCATGGAACATTCTCCAGGATCTATTCTCCAGGATAGATGATATCTTGGGTCACAAATCAAGCCTTGGTAAATTTAAGAAAATTGAAATCCTATCAATTATCTTTTCTGACCACACGCTATGAGACTAGATACCAATTACAGGAAAAAAAAACTAAAAAATATAAACACATGGAGGCTAAACAATACAATACTTAAAAACCAAGAGATAACTGAAGAAATCAAAGAGGAAATCAAAGAAATACCTATAAATAAATGACAATGAAAACACAACAACCCAAAACCTATGGGATGCAGCAAGAGCAGTTCTAAGAGGGAAGATTATAGCAATACAATCTTACCTCAAGAAACAAGAAACATCTCAAATAAACAACCTAACCTTACACCTAAACCAATTAGAGAAGGAAGAACAAAAAAAAACAAAGTTAGCAGATGGGAAGAAAGCATAAAGAGCAGATCAGAAATAAATGAAAAAGAAATGAAGGAAACGATAGCAAAGATCAATAAAACTAAAAGCCGGTTCTTTGAGAAGGTAAACAAAATTGATAAACCATTAGCCAGACTAATCAGGAAAAAAAAGGAGAAGACCCAGCTCAAGAGAATTAGAAATGAAAAAGAAGTAACAACTGACACTGCAGAAATACAAAGGATCATGAGAGATTACTACAAGCAACTATATGCCAATAAAATGGGCAACCTGGAAGAAATGGACAAATTCTTAGAAAAGCACAACCTTCCAAGACTCAACCAGGAAGAAACAGAAAATATAAACAGACCAATCACAAGCACTGAAATTGACTGTAATTAAAAATGTTCCAACAAACAAAAGCCCAGGACCAGATGGCTTCACAGGCAAATTCTATCAAACATTTAGAGAGGAGCTAACACCTATCCTTCGCAAACTCTTCCAAGAGAAGAGGGAGAAACACTCCCAAACTCATTCTATGAGGCCACCATCACCCTGACACCAAAACCAGACAAAGATGTCACAAAGAAAGAAAACTACAGGCCAATATCACTGACGAACATAGATGCAAAAATCCTCAACAAAATACTAGCTAACAGAATCCAACAGCATATGAAAAGGATCATACACCATGATCAAGTGGGGTTTATCACAGGACTGTAAGGATTCTTCAATATACGCAAATCAATCAATGTGATAAACCATATTAATAAACTGAAGGATAAAAAGCATATGATCATTTCAATAGATGCAGAAAAAGCTTTTGACAAAATTCAACAGCATTTATGATAAAAACCCTCCAGAAAGTAGGCATAGAGGGATCTTACCTCAACATATAAAGGCCATATATGACAAACCCACAGCCAACATCGTTCTCAATGGTGAAAAACTGAAACCATTTCCTCTAAGATAAGGAACAATACAAGGTTGCCCACTCTCACCATTATTATTCAATGGAGCTTTGGAAGTTTTAGCCACAGCAGTCAGAGAAGAAAAAGAAATAAAAGGAATCCAAATTGGAAAAGAAGAAGTAAAGCTGTCACTGTTTGCAGATGACATGATACTATACATAGAGAATCCTAAAGATGCTACCAGAAAACTACTAGAGCTAATCAATGAATTTGGTAAAGTAAAAGGATACAAAATTAATGCACAGAAATCTCTTGCATTCCTATACACTAATGATGAAAAATCTGAAAGTGAAATTAAGAAACACTCCCATTTACCATTGCAACAAAAAGAATAAAATACCTAGGAATAAACCTACCTAAATAGGTAATAGACCTGTAGTCAAAAAACTATAAGACACTGATGAAAGAAACTAAAGATCATACAAACAGATGGAGAGATATACCATGTTCTTGGATTGGAAGAATCAACCTTGTGAAAATGAATCTACTACCCAAAGCAATGTACAGATTCAGTGCAATACCTAGCAAACTACCAATGGCATTTTTCACAGGACTATAACAAAAAATTTCACAATTTGTAAGGAGACACAAAAGAACCCGTATAGCCAAAGCAATCTTGAGGAAGAAAAACGGAGCTGGAGGAATCAGGCTCCCTGACTTCAGACTATAATACAAAGCTACAGTAATCCAGACAGTATGGTACTGGCACAAAAACAGTAATATACATCAATGGGACAGGATAGAAAGTCCAGATATAAACCCATGCACCTATGGTCACCTAATCTATGACAAAAGAGGCAAGAATATACAATGAGGAAAAGACAGTCTCTTCAATAAGTGGTGCTGGGAAAACTGGACAGCTACGTGTAAAAGAATGAAATTAGAACACTCCTGAACACCATACACAAAAATAAACTCAAAATGGATTAAAGACCTAAATGTAAGGCCAGACACTATAAAACTCTTAGAGGAAAACATAGGCAGAACACTCTATGACAAAAATCACAGCAAGGTCCTTTTTGACCCACCTCCTAGAGAAATGAAAATAAAAACAAAACTAAATAAATGGGACCTAATAAAACTTAAAAGCTTTTGCACAGCAAAGGAAACCATAAACAAGACGAAAAGACAACCCTCAGAATGGGAGAAAATATTTGCAAATGAAGCAACTGACAAAGGATTTACCTCCAAAATTTACAAACAGCTCATGTAACTCAATATCAAGAAAACAAATAACCCAATCCAAAAATGGGCAGAAGACCTAAACAGACATTTCTCAAAAGACGATATACAGATTGCCAACAAACACATGAAAGAATGCTGAACATCACTAATCATTAGAGAAATGTAAATCAAAACTACAATGAGGTACTACCTCACACTGGTCAGAATGGCCATCATTAAAAAATGTACAAACAATAAATGCTGGAGAGGGTGTGGAGAAAAGGGAACTCTCTTGCACTGTTGGTGGGAATGTAGTTTGATACAGCCACTATGGAGAACAGTATAGAGGTTCCTTAAAAAACTAAAAATAGAACTACCATAGGACCCAGCAATCCCACTACTGGGCATATACCCTGAGGAAACCATAATTCAGAAAGAGTCATGTACCACAATGTTCTTTGCAGCTCTATTTACCATAGCCAGGACATGGAAGCAACCAAGTGTCCATTGACAAATGAATGGATAAAAAAGATGTGGCACATATATACAATGGAATACTACTCAGCCATGAAAAGAAACAAAATTCAATTATTTGCAGTGAGGTGGATGGACTTAGAGTTTGTCATACAGAGTGAAATAAGTCAGAAAGAGAAAAACAAATACTGTATGCTAACCCATATATATGGAATCAAAAAAAAAATGGTTCTGAAGAACCTAGGGGCAGGACAGGAATAAAGACGTAGACATAGAGAATGGACTTGAGGACACGGGGAGGGGGAAGGGTAAGCTGGGACGAAATGAGAGAGTGGCATGGACTTATAAATACTACTAAATGTAAAATAGATAGCTAGTGGGAAGCAGTCACATAGCACAGGGAGATGAGATCAGCTCGGTGCTTTGGACCACCTAGAAGGTTGGGATAGGGAGGTTGGGAAGGAGACGCAAGAGGGAGGAGATATGGGATATATGTATATGTATAGCTGATTCACTTTGTTATAAAGGAGAAACTAACACAGCATTTTAAAGCAATTTTACTCCAATAACGATGTTAAAAAAAAAAAAAAAAAAGAAGATCTTTTCTGGTAGGTTCTGGCCTTTTTTATTGATGGTTGTTCTGTAAATAGTTGCGGTTTTGGTGTGCTCATGAGAAAAGGTGAGCTCAGGGCCTTTCTACTCTGCCATCTTGGTCAATCTCTTGATAAGTTGAATTTTTAATTTGGATGAGATTGCCAGGCTTGCATATATTTAATGACATGTTTTTATACAATTTTTCATTGTCTAATGTAAAGCGGAATTTTAGATCCCTTTAGACTGAATGTTCATTAATTGTAGCTTAATAAAGTTACCACCTTTCTTAATACTTCCTCTAAATTTCTACTTGCCTTTTAATTTTGGGGTACCTATGGAATTGCTGATCTGAGATAGCAATACCACCCTTCTCAGACATCATGGAAATGTTAATTAAAACCATAATGAGATACTACAACACACCCACCAGACTGCTAAAATTAAAATCCCTGATAATTGCCAAGTGTAGGTAAAGATGTGAAGCAACTAGAACTCTTACACTCTGCCAGTGGGAATGTAAATTAACACAACCAGTTTGGGAAAGTATCAGTACCTACTAAAAGTGACCATATAAGAAATATATAATTAATTGTATATCCAACAGAAATGTGCACATACATGCCCCAAAAGACAAGTATAAAAAAGTAAGAGCCACAAAGTAGCCATGATAAAATAGTATATCGCATTGAAAGGTAAGTTACTATTACACATAGAAGTCTCACATAAGTAATATTGAGAACAAGAGGCCACACAACAAAACAAGTATTAATACAAATTCTATTATTCCATTTATATAAAACTCAAAAAAAGGTGAAATAATTAACAGTATTTGAATTTAGGAAACTTGTTACCTTATGGAGGGTTGGGATTTGTGACTTAGGAAGAAAAAGAGCACCTTCAGTTATATTGGTTATGCTCTGTTTCCTAATTTGAATGGTTAATACACATGTTTGTGGATTTTGCGATAATTTATTGAGTTGTTCACTTATTAGTTGTGCACTGTTATTAAGTATATTTCAACAAAAATCTTTAATGAATCATATATTATATATGATATATATATATATTATATGTCAGACAACATAGATGAGATTAAAATAGAAAAATAAAAATAAGTTAATTATTCCACTTGTGCATATACTTCAAGTCTTTTTTTCTATATGTATATTCATACACGGACACTTACTTAGCATAAGTAAGATAATTTAGATAATTAGATAACTTAGATAATTTTTCTGTTAATAGAAATTATCAAAATTGTTTAAGGAAAATAAAAAAATCTGAGTAAACCAAGCTTCTATAGTGTAGAAGCATGAAGCATTAAAAAAAGAAAAAAAAAAAAAAAAACTACCAGAGCCAAAATAATCTCTCATATTGATTTACCACTAAATTTTCCTAACCTTTAAAACATAGGAAATTCCCACGCAATACAAAAAAAGAATCTCAGATCTTAGAGAGTAAATTCTAGAGTGATAAAAAGTGCTTTTCATTTTTTTTCTTGAACAAGACTTTTTTCCCTTGTGATTCTTTGATTAGGGCTTCTTTGTTATTTATTCTTTTTCTCTTTTTTCATGAATAATTACCTATATATTTGATTGGTTTGCCATATTGGTCATTTTTTTCTCTCATAATTTTCATCATTGTCCTTGTCTGCTGCATTCTACAATAAGAAGGCTTCTTCAATCTGCTTTCCACAAATCTGATTATATAAGTTGTTGCCTTCAAAGGCAGATTTAATTCTTCTATTACATTTTCTGTTTCCTTTTGATCCTTTGCATTTCAACTTTCTCAATCTTAATGGCTTGTATTTCTAAGTTAATTGATGAATGTGTTAAGTCTAAAAAGCAATTTTCTAAGATATTTTTCTGTGTTTTGTATTAACTCATTGAGCTACATATGATTTACCTCTGAGACTTTCCTTTCCCATGTCAAAGTAATCATTATCCAGATCCTGTTTGACTTTGATTGTGTTGTTGCTATTGTTTGCTTCTAGATTTGAGAATGTGATAAAATCTAATGAAGGGTAGTATTTTTCAACAGACAAGTCATAAGACTGACCCTTAGCCCTTGGTCCTACTGATAACATGGTTTTTAGTAGAAAGACTCTAAGCTTCACAGTTGAAGAGTAAACTGTGAACAATCTCAGGCCTAAATTCCAATTGGTATCAGGCATTCAAATAAAAGACTTCTGCTAGAAGGTTGGTGGACCACCTTCTCTC
Organism: Balaenoptera musculus; assembly: GCF_009873245.2. Taxonomy (NCBI): domain Eukaryota; kingdom Metazoa; phylum Chordata; class Mammalia; order Artiodactyla; family Balaenopteridae; genus Balaenoptera; species Balaenoptera musculus. The sequence goes on along the minus strand of NC_045790.1, from coordinate 39,772,353 downwards.
CACACTCTGTGGTTCTCTGATAATCTGATAGAGTTTAACACACACACACACACACACACACACACACACAGTACTATCATCACTATTCCCATTATCACCACACCTGCAACACCTATAGGGACTATCTTTCTCCTTGGTTACAATGTATTTCCCTAAGTCCTTCGTTCCTTTCTAGCCTTTTCAGAGGGAGCAGGAAAGATAATCCTCAAGTGGTTATTGATATAAAGGCATTGATTGAAGGGAGGTACCAAGGTATGGCTGCTTAGCTTTCTGAGTCATACAAATCTTGAATCTCTGAATCAGCCGGCAGAAAGTAAGTGAGGAACACAGAGTCTCTCTATATTATTTAAGGCCATGGGTTTGTTCTACTCCAGACTGTGAATTTCAATTTAGCAATGTGGAGTCTTCCCAGAAGCTAATAATAGATTGGCTGAAAGTCTCAGTTTTGAATTTTGTCATAAATGTTCATCTTTCTCTATGCCCTTATAGTCATTTTAAGCTGCATCAAGCACAGTTAAGCTGGTAGAACTTCCAAAAAACAACTATTTCTGACATCGTAAACTAGGATTAAAAAACCATCCCACCAGCCTCATTTGGAGGAAAATTCAATCTTCCTCTAATATTTACTCACAACCAAAAGTTACTCCTGAACATCTGTGCAATATGACTTTGACACAGATGGCAAAAATAGTCATTAATAACATAGCACATGTAAATATTTGGATCCATTTCAGTAGAACTGAGAAAGCCACAAAACTGTCTTACAAAGTGAATTTTCATTGCTGACTCAGTGTTCATTTTACTTTGCCCCAAAAGTGCTGTAATTTTCTTTGGTATTTTTTGAAATAAACGAGTTACATTTATTTTCAGGCTTTTTCAGTATACTGGGGAGATGAGTTCATTTTCATTTCATAGCTGGTCAAGATCCACTTTTATCTCTTAGAATTATACAAGGTCTATACACTGCTCAGGAAATGACAAAACCCAGCCTTCTAAATACAATTTGACTTCTCTTTTCAAAGAATAAACATAATGAAAAAAGAAGAGGGAGAAAAAAACGTATCATGAGAAAAATCAGCAATATATCACATATCAAAATTTTAAAGTCTTGGTTTCTTATAAATAAATTTAAAATAAATCATTCCTATAAACTTTCAACTGTTTTTTTTTCCACTTTTTTTCATGTCAATTCTTTCATATAACTCTTTTAAGATGTTTTGTCATTGTCAGTTTTCTTGCAACGGTTGCATGTGAACAATTTGGAATTTGATCTTTTTGTTCCTTAGATTATAAAACAGGCTTCTGGCTGTATGTTGAGGCAGTATGGAGCAATATGAAAAGACCTGGGCTAGAAGATGGAAGGTCTAGGACTGAGTGTTACATTTGCCTCATATTAGCTCTACTGATGCTATGATTTACTGTCTGATTTACAGGCTAGTGTTAGTCTGCACATGCTAATTGGTGTGCACCATGAGGAGTATGGAAATGGAGAGTAAGCATTAGAAACTTTTATAGACATTTATTAGGGTGATTATATATCTGTAAGATAATGACAATAATAAATATGTGGACTTGTATATTTTGTGTCTACCTTTTAATCATTTCATTTCTCTAGTAATTAATTTTTAGCAATTTTATAAAAGCATTCAGTCTGTAACGGATTAAAATGAATTAACAGTAAACTGACCCTTAACCACAGGTCTGAGAAGCACTGAGTTATATCCAGTAGGTCAGTTAACCTGTTGGGACCTCAATTTCTCCATCTGTAAAGATATGAGCAATGGTCCCTACTTTTTCTTTCATAGAGATTATGTGAATACTAAACAAAGTTACTTATTCATAAATTATTTGTAAGCTATAAGACTTCATATAAGAATATGGTTGTTATAGTCTAAGTAAAAATCATTTGGGAAATAGCATGGCAGCTCAGCTAAAAGAAGCTTGGCATTTATTAGATACCCAATAAATGTTTGTTGGCTTTATGAGTAAATACAAGAACAGAAACTCTGGCATCAGACAGAACTGCATTCAAACAATTGTCTCAGGGAGCAATGTGTGACTTAAGGCAGGCCACGTATCTTTTAATAGCACTGTTTCTCCATCTGTAAAATGAGAATAATAATAGCTTCTATCTTTAAAGATTGTTGTGAGTATTCAATAAAATAATGCAGTGAAGTATTTAGTATTTAGTACTTGGCACGCGGAATGTATTCAATATATATTAGTCATAACTTTTAGCTCTTTTTCTTTGCTAAGGAAATGTTCGGTTGTTCATATGCAATTTCTTACTTAATTCTTAGGAAAATATAACTAGGCAACTACCATAATCTCCATTTTAAAATTAGGAAAGTATGAATGAAAGAATTAAGCAACTTTCACAGAGTCACATAGCTACTTTAAATCTCTGTCTGTCTATAGCAGAATTGGTGACTTTTTCCACCTAATACCACCTCCCTAAGGTATTCTAAGTAATGAGAATAAATTTCATAGGTTACATTTTAGAAGCATTCTCATTTTTATTTATAAGCGATGAAGATTTATTGTGTGAGAAACAGCATCAACAGATTTAATAACGCATAAAAGAGATGCGTTATTAAATTGGGTAAATGCATTACCCATGAATCATCTTTTTCACTTACCAGTTTGACTTGTTGGTCTCCTCATGCTGGTGGTGGCCACTTTCAGTGTTCTGCTCTGAACCTCTTTTCATAACCCTATTTCACCGCTGCCAAAAAAATGTAAAAAGAAAAATGATATTTGCTTCTAGCAGGATTTCCATATATTAATAACAATATATGGAACAATAATAATTCAAATTTACATAGCATGATTTATAAAGCTTTAAAAGAAACACAATAGGGATTAAACTTCTTCACATGTTTGGGGTTCTGCATCTTGAAAGCAAATATATTGTCACGTTTTATCTTGGAATTCTCAGAACATGACAAAGTATCTATCACCTAGGTACTCATTAAATTCTTTCTTTTTTTTTTTTGTTAAATAAATGAAAGAATGAAACTCATGCTCAAAGCCATTCATATATTTGAAGATTTTCAATCTTCCACTCTGAAAGGCAAAATGGTATTTTGTTATAATGTAGCTGTTTGCAGAAAAGAAGAAAATAAATCTGAAGGAGAAACTATTTTGCCCTGCCAATAAACCTGACATTTAAAGGTTAAAATTGACAATGAAGTCAACATGCAAGACACAGATTATTCCTTGTAGCTTCAGTATTTAAAAATTATTGGATGAACCTGAAAATCTATTATCAAAAATAATTATTATCTATTTATACAGGAAAATTTAAAGTCAATGAATTCAAAGTTTGAATTAACTTTTGGAGTAACTGTAAAGTTGACAAAGGGAAATAAAATATTCTTTTTAGAATTAGAATGTCTTTTCCATTGTCCTAACGACTCTTCTTATGCTACTTCCCAACTCTACTCAACCCTCTGCAATCCACAAAAAGAGAGAAGGATAAAGGAGAGAAAGATAAGTTGACAAAAAACAGTAAATACTATTCTAGGATAGTTTTTATTAACTCAAAAAGTTGTAATGAGGTGAAATGCTTTCTTAAAATAATTAATGTCAATCGCTTTCCTTCATACATCATACTTTTATACCAGATTGCCTCTTTGGCATTGCCACTTGTGTGACCAATAATAATAGTCATATCATATTATAATAGTGATTATTATTTTGTTGCATACAATGTATCAGGAACTGTTCTTATCATTTTAGAGGAAATATCTAACTTAATATTTACAATAGCCCTATAAGGTAGGTATTATTAACCTCCCTCTTTTTTAAAGATGAGAAAACTGAGGCTCAGTTTTAGTAAATTATTAAAGAACCACTACTAATAACCAATAAAGTAGGATTTGAACCTTTCCCAGGATCTATTCTCTTAATTGCCAAGGTATCTACTACCTTCCAAACTTAATCCAAACTGCAACTCTTGATTTTCCTGATGTACCTTCCTAGGTCTTCCCCCACTGCTTAGGAAATTGACACATCTGCTTTGTACTCAAGCCAGAAACATGGGGATCCTCCTTAATAAATTCCTTTCCCATGATAATTATGCACCCTAAATACAGCTAACTCCATACAGCTCTCTTCTTTCATCAGTTGAAGCCACCATCATCTGTTACCTAGAGGACAGCAAAAGCTTTCTACCTATTCTCACTGATTCTCCTCTTGACCCATTCTATAATCCATTGCTTACACTCTGGCCAGGGTAGACTTTTGATAGCATTATTCATCATTTTACTACTCTGCTTAAAATTCTTCATTGGCTTTCTATTGCACTGATTGAAATCCAATTTTCTTACTGTTACCTACAAGCTCTGACATGAACTGACTACAGCCTACCTCTCAAATATTACCTTACATAGTTCTCCTTCATTTTTTATTGGGCTCTCACATACTCTTCCACTAATAAGCCATGGTCTTCAGCACCTAAGGACATTACTTTTCAGGAAATCAAGCATAGAATGCTCTGCAACTGGATCCTTTTCATGCCTCAAGTTCAAAAGCCACTTTCTCAAAGAGGTTTATCCCACTTGATAAACCCCAAAGTAGTTTTGATGATAAACCCCAAACTGGGTTTGGGGTATCAAGTGACACTTGATATCACAAAGTGTCTTCATTCCCATCACAACCTATAATCATATTTTTAATTTATTTGTTTGTCTATTATCTCTCTTCTTCACTGGAATGTGGGATCCATGTGAACAGGAATCTAGCTACTAATAAGTAGCTCCTAAACATTTCTGCTTAATGAATGTATGGATGAATGAATAATATCATTAAAGTATATTCGAACTAATTATTCTTCCTTATATTTATTCATTCCCAAAAGGAAGAAATCTTGCATTTAAAGAAACAGTAAATACAAAACCATAGAAAAAATGATTTTTCTCATACTCATTCGTGTATGTATGCCTGCTCTTTTGAGCTATTAAAACAATTTCCATTATGAAAACATAGATTTATTTATATATTTTTTTCTTAACAAGAATCACACTGAAGACCACAACTGTACCCATTAGTTATTTTCTGAAAGGTTCCCAACTGTAACTCTCTCAGTGTGGCATTCTGTGGGGAATACTGATATCACATATACTATTAATTTTGGATTTGAGCATAAATTTTATAAGTATGCATAGGCCAGGGTTAAATATTTTGAGACTTCTAAATTATTTGTGTCTTATCTGTAGCTCTGATCAATAACAAGCCAAAAGAGAAACCAGTAACTCTCAAACAGCACTGAAGTAAGCTTGTACAATGAGGCACTAACTTTATTACAGGGCATACACTTTGCTTTTATTCACACAAAACAATGACATATAAAGACTTGATTAGTTTCACTAGCAGAGTATTTTTCTATCTGAATCATTCTGCTAAAATATGTAAACCCAATAAGCTTTGTTTCTGTATTATTATTACTATTATCATTATCAATATTATTATTATGGTTTAAAACATTGCTTTTCAAATGTAAAGTGAATATGAGTTACATGGTATCTATATGCACATTAATCAAACCTCAGACGTTTGATTTGGTGGGTCTAGGACAAGATTCACGAGTCTGTATTTATCACAGGTTTAGGTTATGTTGATGGTGCTGATTCATTGACCACATATTGGGTATCAAGAATTCAGATTATAGTTCCAGATGGTTTAAAATTCATATTGTGTGCATGTGTGTGTGTGCTTTCCATGTGCAAAAATATTATAACTATAACTAATAAAGGGTTTTAAACTTACATTTCCCTTTTTCAAAAAAGTGCCATTACTGTGAGATCAACAATACTAAATAAGCATTTAACAAACCTTACATACTTCTACTCTTATTTATTTTGTAATTTATCAATAATTATGAATAAATAAAGATTTCCCTTGCTTTGAAAATAAGTGTTTATCTTGATGTCACCTAGTGTAGGCTCCCTTGAATTTAACAATACTTAACAAAATAAATAAAATAGTGACTTTTTCTCACTGGCTAATAGGATTTTAGGTAACTTTTGCTTTCTTCCTCACTTTTTTCTATATTTCCAATGACTTTTACCTTACAGATTTTAGCTACCATTTGTTAAGTCCTACAACACCATGCTAAGTATGTGTGTTTATATAATTTCATATAAAAATGTGATATCTCATTTAATTCATAAATTTATCAATTAATGTTAATAATAATAGTTATAGTGTTAAGGTATTTACTAATGGTCACGTACTATATTAATGTTTTGCATGTATTAATTCATATAATCCTCATTAAAAATAAACTATTAATATGTTGAGTTTTTGAGGCAGATAAATTAATTCAAGATTATATGGCCTAAAAGTGGCAAAACTGAGATTCAAATTTAAGTATGTTAGACCTTATTTTTATAATAAGGTGAAAATTAATATTTTTTTGAAGAATCAAGTAAATATCTTCCTTAATGGAAAATATTTCAGGCAGCCAATAATATTGCAAGAGAAAACATAGGACTCGACCTTTATATTACATGCTTTACTGAAAGAAAATATGTTAAAATAAGAACTATGTGCAAGAGCACAGGAAAAGTCATTATAAACTTTACAGAATACTGATTCTAGTCCTTATTTCCAAAACTTAGCAAAAGATTATTTCATTGTTAAATATTACTTTATTACTGATGATGACCTTTCTGAAAGCATGAGTTTTATCACTGTTGAAAGGATGGAAGAAAAATAACTAGATATTGAAAGAAATAAATTTTTAACAATCGTGCATCCATATAATAAGGATATGCTTATTTCTGACCTTTTTAGCTAATTTCCAAATAGCAATATATTTCATAAGCATGTCTCCAAATTCCATTAAAGAAACAGACACCATTGGTTATACCTACAATCACCATTTCTCCCATTATGAGTGCCATTACTGAAGCATGTCTTACCTATTGGAATCATACACCTACACACACACACGCACACGCACACACACATATATCCATATAAGGGAATTTTGGGGGGATTATGACTACTGCATTTTGGGAAAACTTTAATAGGAGTACTTCCAAAACAGAATTTCAACCCCAATAATAAATTATTCTTATCTAGTTTGATAGATTATGTACTGCTATGATTTCATGTGAGGTTCACTTAAATTTCCAAAGAGTTGATATTATAATCATTGTAGGTTATAATGGTTGCACTTAGATTCAATACCAAATCAAAAACTTCTAACAACACAGAAAAGGCATAGTTTCTGTCCAATACATTAATATGGCTCCTTTCTAAAAGAAGTTTAACAAGAACTGGCCAGTTTTCATTTTCTTCATTACTTCTGAGAGCCAATCTCTCATCTTCTTTGCCTGCATCTTCAAATGCTTTCTTCAACTTCTTTGCAAAGAAGCATGTAAATGCCTCCATAATATAAAGCATCTCATTTCTGATTATGATCCCAAATCAACCATTCAGAAGTTATTCTTTTTCAAAGTAGTTGTGGCATTGTTCAGGAAATTCCTGGTGCAAGACCCAAGTACAGGGGTAAAAATGACAATAGTTTAGATAAATTTCAGATCGGAGCAAAGAGGAAAAATACATTGTATATAGAAGTGTATACTTGGGGTGGGGTGGGGTCAAAGTTGAAGGAGAAAGTATTGCTAGGAGGAAGAAGCTGAGAATTTTAATACCCCTGGGTTAATACTAAAGTATGTGACCACTTCCTAACTGGCTTCTTAGATTTCAGCCTCTTTTCTATTCACTGCTCCTAAAATGCTTCCATGCTTTCCATCCAATATTCTTACATTAGTTTAATTTTATTTATTTTTTTCATATCCAAACTCTTGTGTCAGACCTTGATGTTCTTCTATAATCTAAAATTTGAAAGAGGGTAGATGGACTTTCCTGAAGAAAGAAAGGATATTGCTACCTCTTAGCTATAATGAGGTACAACTCCCACCTCCTCGCCTCTATTATTGCACCCGATTCTTACTTGAGTGAACTGCCTGGACAATGGTCTTGGTCCCTTTTCCTAAACCAAGTCCTTCACCAATTTCACCAGATTAAATTCCCTAAATCAAAGCTAGAATCTTATCAATCCTTTTTCAAAACATTTCTAAGGCTCCCCTTTCTCTACAGAATAAAGGGGGAGAATGAAGCCAATTTCTAACTCCTTAGTCTGGGCTTGAAGACTTCAACTGTCTTTAATTCACCTTTTCAGACTCATTTCTGCAAATGCATAATGCAGACGTGCAGTGCAAACTGCAAAGATCTTCATCACTGTGAGTAATTTCATTCTTAAAGTAAATCTGTGAAGTGAGACTACTGAAACACAGAGGTGTTGTAACTACCCTAAGTCTTTAGTTAAGCTAATAAATAGTGGAAACCAGGGTTGAATCTTCTACCTTGAGTCCACAGCCACAAACAACTTCTTTGTCATCCAAACTGCATGATTAACCACTTTTTGGAATACTTTCTTTTCCTTTCTCTGAATACAGACTTGTATCTTTTTTAACCTGGAAAGATAGTAAAGTGTGGACTGAGAGTGCAGGCCCATCAGAGGTTATAAAGATCATTTAAGCACAGATTAAGAAAGATTTTTACCTAGCCTATGGTGCTCTGCCAAGATATTTCTCTCATCTGGTGGTAGCTTCCTAAATTACAGATACATTATATAAGAAGAATTAACCAGTTTCCAATATTGGCTTTGCGTTTCAAAACCTAAGAGTTGCCAAGTATCCAAATCTCCTTTGAGTTACACAAGTTTAGGACAGGTAGATGCATTTAATATAAAACAACTTTTCTTAGAATTAATATTGTTTCTCCTTAAACCTATTATCATCATTTATCTAGATATCCACTACCATAGAGAATCTTACTGCTATTCCTCTTTCCAAAGCAATGGACTAACTGTTGATAAAGTGTTTTTCTGTGTACTGAAGGCATTTTGGAAATAGCTCTCAGATCAAACTAAATGAGTTCCAGTATAAATAAAGAACCTGAGACATTGCAGATGGCACTCAGCAAGATATTGGTGTGACAGCTAGAAAGATGCAGTGTGACCCTCTGTAATTCATGTTTTGTATTGAGTGCAGGGTCTAATAAAATGAGTTCCAACATGAACTTGTGTGGTCAATGAAATCTGTATTAAACCTAAATATGAGCTTTAACTGCTGCTTTAGTGAAATTTAAAAAAAAAAAGATAAAAGACAAACTATAACTAGAATGGTAGTTTGAGTCACATTCAAACTTCAAAATAACTGTTAAATATGTACTTTCTATTCTAATGAAGGTGAGACATGAAAGAATATTCCTATCATATATGTTGCCTCACAGTGAACATTATTTCAGCTACAATGAAACATGAGTTTATTTTAAAACCTCTGGCACATTTTACAGTTTGATTCATTTTCTAACACTTTCAAAGCTGTAGTTCATTAAATTACACTTGTTTTACATAAGCCACTCAATATCTACTGTTGACCTACAAAGATTGGGGGGGACAAAGATTTATTTTAAATACATTCTACTTCTTTCATGTAGATCAATACAAACAGCCTCCTAAAGAGGTATATTGTTTCACCATTGTAGGAAAAGCTTCGCACACTGGTGAGTTAGGTAGAATTGAAGCGAACACCTCAGGATAACAGGCTACATTTTATCTACAGCCTGACAATTAATCAGGGGCTCTGGTGTCAGCAGTGGCTTCTAACTGCATCATCTTTCCTAAAATGCTCTTCACCTGTGTCAGGTGAGTGAGAATTGCTGAATGAGGTTTGGTTGTCATCATTTGGTTACAGCTTAGTGACAGATAATCACACCATCTGAAGTCCTAAGTAACTCGGGCCATCCAGGCTATCTCCCATTCAATATGGGGATACTGGCTTTTGTTGACAAGGGTCCCCAGTGCAGCTCCAATGGTATGAAAAAGGAGCTGAAACAACAACTCAAACTATTGGATAAGAATGTTTACATGCAGTGGAAACCAGCCTCCTTGTATCTGTCACACATTGGTCCAAATTTTGCCCTCTAGATATTCAGAAAATACAGAATCCTAGATTCACATGGCAGCTCTTCAAATAATTGAAGGAAGTTATCATTGCCCTGCAGGGACATGGAGCATCTTTCCGACTCAACATCATCACTTTCCTGAACATAAAATGACAGACACATTCCTCACATGACATGTTTCCAGACATTTCACCAGTCTGGTCACCTTCTTTTGGATACACTTCCATTTGTCAATGTCTCCTTTTAAAATATCTTGAACATCCTATGACTTTTCTGAAGCTTCTAGCAGAAACGGGATGCCCAGAGAATAATGGTAATTTTCTCTCATCTGTGAAGAGTGATGAGACCTAAACTTAAAGAAAATTTCCACTTCACAAAAGTAGACAAAGAACTAACCGTTAGAATATTAATGGATAAAAAATGCAACTCTGGGGGCTTCCCTGGTGGTGCAGTGGTTGGGAGTCCGCCTGCCAATGCAGGGGGCGCGGGTGCGAGCACTGGTCTGGGAAGATCCCACATGCTGCAGAGCAACTGGGACCGTGAGCCACAACTACTGAGCCTGCGCGTCTGGAGCCTGTGCTCGGCAACAAGAGAGGCCGCGATTGTGAGAGGCCCGCGCACCGCGATGAAGAGTGGCCCCCGCTCGCTGCAACTAGAGAAAGCCCTCGCACAGAAACGAAGACCCAACACAGCCAAAAATAAATAAATAAATTAATTAATTTAAAAAAAATTCAACTCTAAGCTTAGTGGTGTTGCAGAGTAGTATCTGAGAGAATGTTGTCTATAGTGTGTTGTTTGCGACCCACAGGCAACACTCACGCAGTTGTCTATATTGTCTGCTAAACCTCCAAAATGTTGGACTCTTTGTCAGAGAAAGGACCTGGGTCATGACTCTCCCCTTAGCCAGCTAAGTAACCTCAGGCAAGTCACTAACATACATGGTTTTCAGTTTCTTCAGTACTGTAATGGTGATTTTTGCCTGTCAATTTGACTAGATCATGAGGTGCCCAGATGTTTGGCTAACCATTATTTTTAGATGTGTCTGTGAGGGTATTTCTGGTGAAATTAGCATTTGAATTGGTGGACCTAGTAAAGTGGTTTGCCTTCTTTGATGCAAGTGGACATTACCATATCTGTTGAGGGCCTGAATAGAAAAAAAAGTTGGAGAAAGAATTCAGCCCTTTCTGCCTAATTGCTTGAGATGGGACATAGATCTTTTCCTACCCTTGACACTCCTGGCTTTCAGGCCTTCAGACCCAGACTGAATTATACCACTGGTTTTCTTTGGTCTCCCAGCTTGCAGAAACCAGCTCTTGAGACTTCTAGCTGCCATAATTGTATGAAACAATTCCTTGTAATAAGTCTCTCTCTCTCTCTCTATATATATATATACATATATATACATATATATTTATATATGTATATATATAAATATATATGTATATATATATATCTTATTGATTCTGTTTCTCTAGAGAATCCTAATACAATCATCAAATGAACTAGATATCTCTAAGATTCTATGTAAACTATAATTTGTCTTGGTGAGAGATTTCAATGTTTCAAAACTTCTTGTTTGTCAGGAGTCATGTCTTTGTTTATAATTTAGCCCAGTTGTAAATAGTTTCATCTTCAATAAGATCTGAGAAAATGTTTTGCCACTTCCACTGTATTCCTATTTTCATATTCATTTGTTGGTTCACCTAGCAACTTACCTTTGTGCATACATGAGCATATCACAGTGCTTGACAATATGGATGATACAAAGGAATATAATTGCAGCTCTTTCCCTTGAAGAACTTACAGTCTAGTTACTACATTTAAAGATACTTCATTTAAAGCAGTAAAAATATGAGTGTCAAATGTTGATGAAAATAAACGATAATGGAAGTCAGAGGAGAGAAAGATCAACACAGCCTAATAAGATGGAAAGGCCTTCATGAAGGAGATGGAAGGAGACAGGGCAGGTGATGAGCTGGGAGAAAGGAGTATTTACAAACTAGTCAGAGTGATCAAGCTTTTAAAGAGCTCTCCACTGATCTAGAAATTATGCAGCAACTGCACACAATAACTCTGAAACACAGAATCACTGGATAAGGATCCAAATACAAACAGAGGATTTTAGCAGCTCCTTGTACACACAACATTCCACTCTGCTTAGTTAACAAGATATAACAATCAACCGTGAGGTTTTACAATTCCTATGGGGTCTGTGCAGTGTTGTAAGTAAAAATATCAGGAGACATGAAAACAAGAGGGGACCTGATAACTACTTTTGGGGTTTGACATACATATATATGTGTTTGTGTGTGTGTGTGTGTGTGTGTGTGTGTGTGTGTGTGTGTGTGTGTGTGTACTCAGGAGATATATATTTAAAAATAAATGAACTTGTTGTCAACTGGCTTTGGAGGGGATGATTCTAAAAACTCGGCTACTGCTTTTTGTTTTTGGCACCCTCTCCAACTGGTAAAACAGACATTTCATGACTTTAATCATGGGGCCAAGTGACACAGCTCTTAATGATCAATTTTGTGATAGGAGCAAAGGCACGAGCCTTCAGAATCAATTCCAGTGTGTCTGGACAGACATCCATTTAAGAATACCCTTCTGTTGCCTGATTAGGGATCCAGCAGAATTGAAATGTTGGGTCTTGTTGCTAACTTCTTCCAACAATCTCCTTGAAGGTAGCACTAGTTGTTCTTCAGCCCAATCATTTTCTTGATGAAAACAGGCACAATGGAGACAAGTAAAAGATTCTGTGCACCAATTTCTTACACTCAAGTAAATGTAGACCCATTATCAGAATGAGAGTGTCTGGAAATTTGTGTCACAACTGGCTGATGCAAAGTAATAGGTGCTCAGTAAATACTTACCAAGTAATTGAGTTTCATAAAATCTAGAATTGCTTTGTGTCACTTGGAGAAAAGATACATTTATCACAATCAAGAAATTATCCCTGGAAACTTCCTCCAACCCTTTCTCTCCCCAAAAGAAAGTACATATAGATACATAGGCATGCATGTGCCTTCTCATGTGTACACATGTGTGTGTGTTGTATTGTTTCCTGTTGCCTAGATTTCTGTTTTCAAAGGGTATTCCCTCATGCAAGGAAAGATTTTCTCCTTTTATACTGAACAGTGTGCTGGTGATACAAGGCCTCCAACCAAATACTCCTTTAACCTCACAAAGATATTTTGTGCTGACTCCCCTTTAACTCATGAAACCAACCCCAAGTTCCAAGGAACAAAGCGCTTAGTGGAATTTTTAAAAGAATAAAAATAATAATATAAAATCATAATCTGTGGGCTGGAGACAGAGTTTATAGTCATTCCCCGAGGAGTTGAAATATAAAGTCAGACTCCCTTTTGGAAGGTGCTAATATTCTGTGTACTGATGGTACAGGCTTAGTTGAGACATATAGAGAAACTATTCAACATGCTCAGTGCCAAGCAGAGAAGGCAGGAGCAGTTCCAGAGGAAGGTGACATCAAGTCAGTGTAATAGGAAGGTATAGGCTGGAAACCTATACCTTCCTATTGGAAGAAAGCCCAGACAAAGTTAAAGTTGCTCACTAATCCAGCAGACATTATTGTGGAGACAGACACTGGTCCCTTTGTTGCAGGGAACTATCTTTGTTTCATCCTCTGTGCCTTTCCAGAAGCAGGCTATCTTCTAAGAGTGCATAGAACATTGGAATCTTTTGATAAATTTTTTTTTTTTGTATGCTCCTTCCACCACTGCAATTTGGAGGAATAAATTATAGTATTTCTGGAATACAGGTAATGTGTTTTAGCATAAGTTGATCCTATTTCAACAAGCCTTATATGATTATTTTAGAAGTCACTAAATAGAGTTTGGGTCATATGCATGATAATTCTTAAACTGAAATTTTTAAGGAAATTTGTCTAAAAGTATTTGAAAGCCAAACTTATGAGACCTAATTCAATATAATCAATACTCCCATGAAACACCCTCTGATCCTTCTCAACCCACATAAAATGTGTGGGAAATACCAAATTGCCCAGTGGAAGATTCAGTAAAGTGTATACAAACATCCATAATATACCCACAAGAAAGATTAATACAAGCAGCAGCATAAATCTTAATCTTCTATGTCCTGTGACAACTCAAGTCTGGGAATGCAGTGAGCTGCATTCAGGCTTGATCCTAATTTATTGCTGATGTGGCATAAATGTTAAATACTGCTGCTGCAGCCATTAACCCAAACTCATTAATTATGGAGGGGAATGATGGAATATTCTTTCAGCTTAATTTACCAAGATGCTCTCAGTCAATAAAGGTTAGCTATTTGATGAGGGTTCTGTTATTAATACGACCCATGGTGTATAGATTAAAAAACAACATAAGAGAAAAAAAACCCAAAAACCAGTTACTCCTACTTAACGGCTCCAAAGTATACTCTTAAGTATGGCCCTGCAGACATCGAATTTGTACGTGTACATATTCTTTTCTATCAAACCAAATGAGAGTTAGTTTACTAGGATAAAACTTTTTTCTACCTTTTCCAAGGGGATGGTGTTGAGTAGTGAAAAGCTGCATGGGTTGTGAGGATGAGAATTACAATCAGTATGGATTCTTAAGGTTCTTGTGTTTTTTATAAATTTGACAAATATTTGGGAGTGCCTCTAGAATCTTGAGAAATCATCAAGAAGAGAATTTAAAGATATGTAGTGATATCCAGAATTTCTGGGGAAGGGTTCTGGTAAAAGAACTCTCCCTCTCTAAGCCTTGGTGATCAAGCTCAATGTAAAGATAGGGAATCTCTGAGTTAAATGTTCTACTTACACTAGTGCATGTTCATGGACTAAAAGGATGAGTAAATTGAAGAATAATTAAAAATTTTAGTTTAAGGAATGGACTATGAACAAAAATTTAGAACAATTTTGAGCACATATTATACTCCTCATTCTGCCTTAATTCACCCTTTGATGGCACTCCTTGCAAAGTATATTGAACAAAGGCGTGTCTTCAGTGAAAGAACCAGGAAATAAAAAATAAGTTGCATTTATGTGGTTTTTCAAAGCATTCAACTTAGTTTTAATAATCAGAGTTTTTCCCCATATACATTTCACTAATTTATAGAAAGTTTATGTAAATTATGCAATATCGGTAATAAGAACAGCTAACATCTAAGGTTTTTGAACAAACAAAGCAGACATAACAGACTCTTGGTGGCAGCAGAAATGCTTGTGTGTGTTAGAGAGTGAGGTCTGGCTGTGCCCAGGGCAACAGCAAGTGTGTTTTACAGAGGAAATGGATAATTAAACTATTCTAGAGAGCATGTTAGAGGGTTACTCAGTCATCTTTTGAGAGTTCCTCTTGTGTCTGGACCCAAAGTTGGTATTAAAGTGGAATACACTTTTCTCTTTAAAGTTGGTAGTAAACTGGAATATATTTTTCTGTCCTTTGTCTGTTCAGCTCTCTCAAGAATCCCATAGAGAAACAGGGTAACTGGGCCACTATGTTTGGCCATTTTTGGATTGATCGAATTCCTCCCATACCACTAATATTCACAAATAAGGCAGGATAATGAACATTAATAAAATCAACAAGCAAGGGAGTACTGAATTTAGTCTTCTAACAGCATCAAAGTAGTCAGCAAAGTTCCAGATTGGTACAATGGTGAAAGAGGTATGCTATTTTCAAATCCCATCCCAGTTAGATGGTTAAAGATTCCACATAGAAAGCAGACCCAAGGGAACAAGTAACACTCATGTCCCATTATAACATGAGGGTAAGACAAGCTGATGTTGCAGGAATTTAAGAAAAGAAAACAATACTCAGGCTTAGAAATATTGAGGCAGCTATTCTCAAATACAGACCATAGGCTGCTTCTAACTGGTGGTACAAGAATCAGCTTAAGAGCTTATTAGAAAGCAAATTTTCCTTTCTCCACTCCAAGAAATTCTGATTAATTAAAGGTGGGTGAATTAGAAGTGTGTGCTTTAAAAGCTCCCCAGGTGGGACTTTCCTGGTGGTGCAGTAGTTAAGAATCCACCTGCCAATGCAGGGAACATGGGTTTGAGCCCTGGTCCGGGAAGATCCCACATGCTGCAGAGCAACTAAGCCCGTGCGCCACAACTACTGAGCCCATGTGCCGCAACTACTGAAGCCCGTGCTCCACAACAAGAGAAGTCACCACAATAAGCCCACGCACCACAACGAAGAGTAGCCCCTGCTTGCCGCAACTAGAAAAAGCCCGCTCACAGCAACAGACCCAATGCAGATAAAAATAAATAAATAAATTGATAAATTTATGAAAGAATAAAATGTATGTCTTTAAGGACACAAGAGTTCCCTTTTCTAAGGATCCATAGTCCTTAGTTTGTAGTCTTTATCCTATCATACTTCCAGGCAACGATCCATACTTCCAGATAGCCAGATAGCCAGAAAGAGAATTATCAGAGGAAGAAGGGCAAAGGGCTTCTATTTAATGAGGCATTGCCTTTTTGGTCATGAAGAGGATCCCGCTGTTAGTATTTCCAACTAATCTCTTTCAACAGAATGCAACACATGGTCACCTTTCAATGTCAGGGACCCAGGGAAAAATATTATAGCTGACAAACTGCTTCCAAAATCAATATTGGAGTCAAGTGAGGGTGGATATTGGGTAAGCATCCAGCTAAGCATTCCACAGCCATCTAATGAAGACATAATAATAAATTTTTGGAGCTATATTGGTAAATGTAGTATCTACTCTCTACCCCCTCTCTAAGAATTCCCTAGCTATTTCTAAGTAAAGTTATTAATATAAATAGTTTATATGTGACTTATTTGAAAAATCACTCAACATATATACAAATCTATTAAATCTTAAAATTATGAATTCATAGAGCATTCAATTTAGAATGCATATTAATAGATATTTAGGCTAACCTTTTCAGTAGGTGTCTAGTACATGGGAGATATAAAAGTATACGTGTATATGACAATGACAGGATAAAAAGAATACTAATCTGTGGGGTAGAGATTAAGGTAAACATTGGGAAATACTCAAGGACCCCAGGACTCATTTTTTTACTCAAAGACTTATGGAGTTTTGTGGGGTTTTGTGATCTTTAAATTTCAGAAAGAAGACCAACCTACATTAACTTTACCTATATCCACAACGTTTGCGTGTACCTTTCACAAGAAAGTAACCTTTGGTTCATTTATCCATATCCTAAAGAGAAGTTGTTCATCTCCAACATTTCACAGCTGCTAAAATTTTCACCTTTTTTTCTAAGTCATAGGGAAACAATGGGAGGTCAGCTGGAAATGCAGAGGAGGAATTGAGAATGCCATTCCCTAGTCTTGGTGTCAAAGACAGATGCTTTGCCTGTTTTCGAAAGCACTCAGTGTAGAACATGCAGAATCGAGAAGTAGAAAGATCTCAATCAGTCTTACCTGGGGATTTTGAATATCATTTTCACCTCTTATTCTTCAATATGTATATATGGATGTACCTGATAAAGTCCTGGATGATAATAGTTCTTGGGAAGCCAGCCAGTCAATGATCAATATGTTTCCCTTAGCTTTTGCTCGTAAAAAGTTAAGAGGCAAATTTCTTCTCCTATTGCAATGAGTTCAATTCAAATGCCTGGGAACAATTACCTCTATTTTATTTTGACATTAACAGGCTTAAACCAAGACTTATCATTTACCAGATGAATGACTTTGGATAAATTACTTAAATTTATTAATCCTGATTTTCTTCAAATGTAAAGTGATGAGTGTACATTTCTGAAAATTAAATGGTATGACATACATACAAGCACCTAGCATAGTACCAATACATGGCCATATTAGTTGTTAAACAAATGGCATTCTTTCACCTCATTCTCACTTGAGGAGCCATCACTTTACGGTCAGGGCATTTCCACAGATGCTTGTAAAAGATCTCTCCCCTACAATCCTATCTCTTTCACGCAACCTTTCTAGACTGGTCAGAGAGTAGTGCATAACTTCCTGTATGTCCCTACTGGGTGCTTTAGTTGCACAGCCACAGGGGTGACATAAAGTATGTCACCTTCTAGAAACTTCTCTTTACTGACAGTAAATGTAAATAATTGCAAACTTGAAGGTAAACTGTGATACCACAGACTTTTCTTGGTATTGCGTTTCCCCTTAAGTGGCATATTCTCTCTCCAATTCTAACCACTCATGAGCCATTGCTCCTCTTCCTGTTTTGTTCTTACATTATCCTCACTCTTTCAGTTCCAGGATGAAACCCTGAGTAGAGCAATCATGTGGGTGTTTGACTTGGAAGACTACTAGAACTGGAGCTAGGATTGAAGAAGCAGAATTGTGCCTCAGGCAACTCATAGATTCAAGTGCATTTTGGTGCCTCCACACCACAAAAATCCACTATCAACATATCTCACCTTAGTAAACATCCTGTCCTCCTTTTTAATTACTGAGCAGATACCCCAATAATCACAACCCACATTCCTCTATAGGAGAAAGATGAATCCCAGACATTTGAGGAAAACCAACGTCAATACTTTTGATTAGGATCCCCAAAGATTAAAGATACTATCATACCAATAAAAAACATTTTTAAACATAATTTCTGAAGAAAATTGAAAAAAAATAATTGCTAAAATTTTTGAAATGAACAAGTAGAAGATTAGATACAAAGTGAAGTTAAATTGGTTGAAAGACTGAGGCAAGATGTTTTCTCAGAACTGTACTACAAAATAATAAAGAAATAAAAGTAAAACAGAAGAGTTAACAGCAAGAATGTTTCAACACTCATTTAATAGAATTTTCAGAGGAATATTATAGAGATGATGAGGAGAAAAAATTTTAAATAAAGTAGAAGAAATAAAAGATCCCTAAATTGAACAAAATAAGATGACTGCAGATGGAAAGGGGATCACTGTGTACTATGTAGAAAGATACGAAAAGGAGAAATGTGGCCATATTTCAGAAACCAAATTATATAAAGCTACAAAAAAACCCAGGTTATATTCAAAGTAATGAGAATTAGATTACTCTATGATATTTTAGAAGTTACAGTGGAGGATAGAAGATAGGAAAATATCCTTAAAAACCTTGATCCCATAACCAGCAAAATGACAAGTATGTAGTAGAGCAAACTAAAGATATTTTATAATATTCTATTTAGCAACAGAAAAAAAAATTTTCAAGGATATGCCCCAGCAAAATGAAAAAAAATTATACTCCAGAATGTAGAAATACATAAGATACAAGCAACATTGGTGAGCAAATTTTTCATCATTATACTTGTATGAAAATATACTTGAAACCTCACACACAACTTGTTAGCAATCAGGAACTATTTACTTAGACTAAGGATAAGGCAGGGCCAGGTAAAAGAGAAAGCATTTTGAGTTTTTTGATCTGTTTGAATGTGGATATAGATACTAATCAATTCCAGATGTTGGTAGAAAAATAAAACTTTTCAAAGTTTAGCAAAATCTTAAGAATCATCACCACTGAAGAGTGGAAATAGGATGAATAAACTGTGAACCAATAAAAATAATGAAATGGAGCAAAGGACACTCCATTAATCCAACAAGGCCAAGGGTGAAAAGAGAAATTTTAAAAAAGCATAGCAAGCAAAAAAAAAAAGAAAAAACAACAACAGAAAAAAACCAAATAAACAAAACTAAGCTAAGGTGCCAAAAGTAAGTCAAAGAATATCAGTGACCACTATACTGTCATTGTCAATTTTTTAAATTTCCATATTAAAAGCCAGAGACTAATAATGTGGGGGAGGAAAGACAGAAAAAAGAAAATCCAACTGTCTAACTATAACCTGTTTGCAAGAGGTGTACCTGAGAGACATACATACCCAAACCCTACATACGGTTGATAATCCTACTAACCAATACTAGATAAACTTATTTACTAGAAATTTATAGCAAATATTCTGTTTTATAATCCATATCTTTTGTCCATTTTCCTATATATATTTAGAATGTACTGGACTTAGAATGCATGAAAATTCACAGAAGAAAAGCAAATTGCCAATAAATATACTGCCTTGTGGGTAGCACGGAAATGCAAATTAGTGAGATACACTTTTTTTTTTTTTTCCGGTTAATTGGGTAAAACAGAAAGGAAGAGAGAAAGAGAAAGAAAGAGAGAGAGAGAAAAAATGAAGGAAAGACGGGAAGGGAAGGGAAGGGAAGGTAATACACCTTCCTATCTTTGATTTCCAGGTCTCAAGAGGAGAGAAGCAACAACAACAAAAACATCATTTTCTGTGGCATCTGACACTCCCTTTCCCTGGATTTTCCTCCTTAGATTTCCATGACACCACTCTCTGCTGGTCTGTATGTGTCCTTCTTTACCTATTTGATCTCACAGGTACTTGTTTATTCTCCACTCCTTAAATACCAACATTTTCAAAATTCCACCTTTGACTGCTTTCTTGCCACACCATCTTCCCAAATGGTCTCATTCTTTCCTCTGGTTTCAACAACGGAAGACTCACATATTATTATTTCCAGCCCAGACCTTCCTAATGAAATTCTAATTTTTCCATCCAAACGCTCACTCATTAATATTTGAGAGGAACCCTAATTAAACTCAGAATGTCCAAATATTAAAATGTATTTTACACATATTTATCACTTGAACCTCACAACAAACCCTTCTTAAAGGTATATATAATGATAAACTATAAAGTAAGTATTTTTAGAGGGCTTAAAAAAGTGTGTCACAATGATGTGAATACTATAGTGATATCTGTTATTCAGTAGGTTTGGATTGGCAAAATAAACTTTAAAATCAGAAATTAATTAAAAGAACTAATAATGTCACCCTGCTGTAGATTATTTTATAATTTTATACAGTGCAACAAGCCAATAAATGTAGCAGTAAAAACAGTCTTTGATACACAAGTATTGCTTTTTAGTGCCATAAAAATGTACTTTCGGGAGAGTAGCACATTATAGTTTAAGTGAAGCTCTTCATTAGATAGTATGAGAAAATGAGCCATGAAAGGAAGATGGAAAAGCCTCTTTAATAGTTCCTGTGCAGATAATGTAGGCCAATCAATAGCCATGCCTCATTTATTTTATGTCCGTGAGCACTTAGAGGCAAAATGTTAGTGTTTGCTATTCCGTTGGCTTTCCTTGCTCTGCATCAGTAATGAAAAAAATGGATTTGCATATTAAGGTGTAATTTTTACATATGTGACTCAGACAATAGGCTGTTATTGTTAACCAGTACGGAAAGAAACACCTTTTGTGTTACCTTTGGGTCCATTAAAGTCATGTCTAAGCTGGATGATGAATTTAGTATGTCTCCAAAATGAGCCAATCAATACAAAAGTTCATAAATACTTTATAAAAATACATTAACTGTACATAAAAAATTAAGAGGTCCATAAAATACCTAATTTAGAAGATGTCACAATAACTGATGAAGGCAATCCTAAAATCAATATACTTTTAAAAAGTCTATTGATGGTGTTTCCATCTGAAACACACCTTTAGGTATTATGTATAATGATCCACTTAGTATCACCTCTAGGGTGATGGCATATTGATATATGATCTATGTCTACTTAAAGTCAAAAGGTTTATTTCATTATTACTGTCATATTTATGGGAACAGACTTTAATGGGAGAAAATCTTTGGTAAATAAATTTGTGATTTTTAAAAAACTCTGTTTTCCATAAAGAGACTAAAACTTAAATACCATATAAAATGGATTAATATTTGCTTTTATAGAAGATAACTGAATGTTAGACATTATGCTTTGAACTGGCTGTAGAAGGGAAAAGAAAAAACAAAGGGAAAAATAAAAATGAAAATCAGAGAGGCAGAACAATAAATAAGACAATAGAAAAGGCAGAACAAGAGAAGGTGGCTTGGGTGTGAAAGTAACTTTGGGGGTTCTCCTGAAATTTATTGGAGAGTTGTCTTACTGCCTCTGGATTTCAAACTCCAAAAGTGAAGAACAGACTAAGACTCCATGCAACAGAAAAAATATCATCAAGGTCAGATCAACAGTGTATACAGTCCAGTAGTTTCTTCTGATTTTAACAATTATACTTCAAAATGTATTTTTAGGAAAAAGTTTATTTTCTTACTCAACTTTACAAGGCTAAGAAAATGTTCTGAATAGAACAGTGAAAAAAAAAATTCTTTCCTCCACCTCTTATCTATATTTTCCTATATATTTATGTATTTAATCTGTGTAGTGTTTTTTTAACATTTAAAACATTGTGCTGGATTTCCATTTGACTTTCCCATTTCCACTAGCACTTTTAATTTAGATATACTTATATTGCAATGTCCAAAAATATAGTAACATCAGTAGAAAAACACAACTTTTCATGGTATATGAGACACAGCGTGGCATAATGTTTCACAAGAGGCCAATTTCAAAAGAAGTGTAAAAGTTACCAGTGCACACATAAGGCTTCTAAACTGGGAAGAGAAAAATAAGCCCCTACTGTGCCATGCTTACACTGGCACAGTTCTAATGTGGTTGTTTGGAAAGTGTTCTTTCATCCGTTTCTAGTCTCACTGTTCTTTTGCTGCTAGATTTTTTTTTCACTATATTTTTCCTAAAGAAAATGAATTTAGCTCCATCATGAAAATGGATAAAATATAAATAATTTTTCACAGATTTATTATGCACCTAATATGTGCCAGATACTAAAAACAGTTATTGTAGGGGGAAAAAAAATGCCATTGTCAGTATCCTAAATCAGCTTATCACTTAGCTGGGAAACAAGATTCAGAAATGAGAAAGAAGTGAAGAGGTAGGGTGTACTTGATGAAAAAATTAAGTAGTATAAACTCAAGTGAAATTAGGAAGGCTTCATAGAGAAGTGCAGATGGGAAGTGTGGCTTGAAAGAAGATGCAGGGAGCCCTTATAAGTAGAGGAACGCTCATGAGCGTAAAAGGACACCAAGAAGACCAAAATAACTGGAGTGAAGGATTCAAGTTAGGGAAAGATGGGAAACCAAATTCCTTAACTAGATGTGAGCCAATTTAAGATGGATTTAGAATACCATAATGAAAAAATAAAACCAGCCTAGAGACAGAAAGAGCAAAAGGAAATCACTTTATTGGTTAAAACATTAAGCAGCCGTAATAATTTGAGCAAATTATCTGATGTTTAAAAAGCAGTATCATTGGAAAGAGTCTCGAAAGGATGAGCTGAAGGGGAAATATGAGGCATTTTTTATGCAACAAAGGAGACTCTCAACACTCAGAAGTGACTTTCAGGTGGGGCTAAAGGCAAAAAGTAAACAAAATGCTCTTCTGCATCTTTGATTTAATCTCCATGGACAAAATTTAAGAGTTTAGACAAGCAGGAGTTAAGAAATCTGTGGGTAGATTTGCTAGATATAATTTATAACATTGTAATGTTTTTTGAGGTTTTGGTAAGCTAAACGTCTGCTTAGTTAAGGTCTTAGTGATCAATGACACACTGAATTGGAAGGTCTTACACTTTTATTATAAGTCAATTCATATTTTTTTAGAAATAGGACAAGTTATTATAAATTATAAATGAGTATTCAATAGAAATGAGCTTTGTTCCCCAGGGGACATTTATGTTTCCTTTTTTGACCTTAGGATAACGATTACTACGTTTAGCAACTAATATGCACTCTACTTTAGTAAACCCTAATTCTGAACCTAATATTAGGGAAGATCAATCTAACATAATTTTCATATTCTTTATATATTGACTCACTGTGATTTCCATTTAACTTACTCTTGCATTAGGTATCATATTTGTTAATGGTCTATATATTTTCCATTCTTATCTCTTCAGGTTAGTAACAGGGAAAAGGCATAGTTTCTTGGAGGAAAAAACAGTCATTTGTTGCAGCAAACCACTATCCAAAATCACTGATGACATCAACTTAATAGTATTCTTCCTACTTTCTAACTGAAAAGGAATTATTCTTACGCAAGGATATTTCTTTTTCTGTTGTATATCTAGGCAATGTAACTTCAGTGGCTGTGCTGACCAGTGGATGAATTCCTCTCTCCATTAGTGGTAACAATAAAATGAGTAACAACATACAGAATTCAAGATGCTTTATCTATATGGTATAGTTATATGGGGTCACCAGCAATATTCCATCCTAAGTAATTATAATTTTCCATTTTCCATTCAAGAAAACTGAGGCTCACTTTGAACTGCTCCATACTTTACTAACAAAGCTACTTTAGGCAAAGTCAGAACTTGGAGGCTTAGTTTCTTCTTTTGTTAGATGGGAATATTATCCTGTATTCAACATGTTCAATTATAAGGTTAAGTTCTAATGTATTATTAATGGAGCAACATCTTAAAATCACAAAAATGACCTTCCTCCAGTTTTAATTGAGGACTTTCAGACCAAAAAAAATACATATTCTGGGTGTCTTTCTTCACTAATTTTAAATAACTCTACACTTATTTACAGCACACACAAAAAATGTCTTTACTTACACTACTAGCTGTAAAAAGGTTTATTCCCAGGCACCATAATTGTAGTCTGATTGTTTATGCCATTTGGAAAGTTCATAGTATAAGAAAAATTGTCTTGTTGATCACTTACAAAGGTATTCCTCCCAGGGATAACTAAGTCTGGTAGCTTCATTAAATCATCTTCTCTAGAGCCATTGGGCAATTTCTTTGATTCAATTTTATTTTTCTTCCTATGCCACTGTAATATTCAAAAGAGCTACAAAGAAAAGGGAAAGCTCTATGTAATGGAAAGTGCATAGGATTTAGAATTCAAAAAAACAAACAAGAAAACTTGGGTTGAATCTTATTTCTGTATTTATTAGTTGAAGAATGTTGAGCATCAAGGTCTACAGGAAGGAAGCAAGGACTTATACCCTAAGAGATATTGCAAAGGAGATGCCCCATGGATGGTACCTCTGGCTGACTGAGGCCTTTTGTCCTGGACGCTCAATAGGAATCAGGAATAAATGTTATTGCATTTTGGAGGACAGTGAGAAGTTATTTTTCAAAATACGTTTGACTCTTTGCAATAAAGAATTACCCTTTCTTACCCAAGAGTCTTCTTTATGTGTGCCAAGTCCTTTTGGAGGGCAGGATTTATTTCCCAACCTGATGTAAGAAAGCCCCACAGTAATGGGAACTAGAGTGGTCAAGAACTCCACCTTTCCATTCCCTAAGCATTTATACTCAGTGGTTCTCTCTCCGGAGCTCCAGGATTATAGTATCCTACTCAGCATCCTACTTGGATATCTAAAAGACATCTCAGACTTGCCTGGGAAAAAGTGAATTCCTCATTTTCCCCTTCTTCAGTAATGAAGTTTAACTAGATATATTGACAGCAAAGCATGGCTAAGACATCTTAGTAAAGAAAAGGTCAAGTTTCAGGACCATGTATAAGTTATGATTCAAGCTTTGTTTAAACAATGCATACACATATTCATATACATGAATGCATATTGATAGCTGTTTGGAAAACATCTGAAAGAATATGCGTTCATGTGATGACAGTGGCTGTACTTGAATAAACAAATTCAAAAGGCTTTCATGTACTATAGAGACTGCACTATTAAAAATGCTTATAATGAGCCTCTATTACTGTTAAAATCAGGAAAAAAACTAATTAAAAATGATAGCACAAGTAGATTTTGATTTTTTTTCTAAAAAATTTATCCAAGTATTTTATTTTGTGACTTAGAGCAAAGCTAGGATGACAGTGAAGGGTTCATTGTAAGCCACCCTTCCCCTTTCCAATAATACATTTTGTCATATTTGACAAGAAAAATAATAGGAATTCAAAATCAGTTTTCTCTTAGTAGACAGTTTAAATGTATGTGGGGTATTACGGTCTTGTTCCAATTCTTGTAAATGATTTAGAATTTACAAAAGTATACTTGGCTTTCTTAAAGCACTAATTTATGAATCTAAATAGTACTGACATAAAACTCTCAGTACACATATTTCCCCTCTTGTTATTTTAGTTCTTGCTTTGTCCACTTGTTAAAAGTTCCAAGAATTTTGTTACATACATTTGTATGCCAGCAGAATATAGCTTTAATATATCATTACCAACATCAGAAAGGAATATTTGTTAAGTGTCCATTTGCGTGTGTTATTCTCCAGGGATCAACAGTTGAACGATCTTTTACTCAGATGACTTGTAGCAACACTTGAAGATGTCACCTTCAGGCATGTACGAAGTACTAAAGGAAACTGGAGAACTAAATCTCTACTTTCCTATCTTCTTTATTTTGTTCACCCTCCATCTTTCTCTCCCTTTGTACTCTCTTTCTTTGTTGATTGATTTTTTTTTTAAGTCTAGCTTTCGTGTGGCATGATTTTCCTGCCTTTTTGCACTTATATTTATCTAACTACTGGAGTTGGGCTTCTATTAACCCCTACATTTTGTCTTGGGTCCCAGAATATTTCCTCTCCTTTACTTGACTAGTATGTAGAAGGTTGGTTATTTGAGTACTTTTCTTGGGGGTCAGGGGAGGCAATATTTGCAAAACATTCTATGTCTTTCTTTTTGTATTTAATACAGAGAACCCTATTTGTAGAGTAGAAAGATCATGAGATATAACACACAGAAAACAAAGTTTGCTCCCTATCTTTGCTGACTTACTACATATATGCCCTTTGGGTTAGTTTCTTACCTTACCTGAGCATAGACATCATCATCTGTAGCATGTAGATGACAACTTTATGGAGTGGTTGTGTGACTACGTGAAATAATGTGCCAAGAATCTAGCAGGGAGGCTCTGATATTGTACTTGTACTTCCCCCAACCTAGAACTCATGTGCTCTGGTCTAAATCAGCCTCACTGGCTCTAATTTTACCTTAGGCTCTTGCTTGCTACTCTGAGTGAGATTCCACTTTGCACACCACTCCTAAAAGCTGAGTCTAGCTTAATTTCCCCTAGTTGCACTTCCATTAAGCTACTATCTCTGGAAATGAGGTTTTCCATTCCCTCTTATACACAAAGCGTTTTACATAATGAAATGCAGCCATTCTACTACAATTTTTATGGCTTAAAACTATCTCTGCCTGAAATATTTTCCTGGCTGGACATTCTTCAGGTTAGTGTTTTACAACCACAGTCTCCATTGAAGATGCTTAAGAGAAAACGTGGCTTCCCATGTATTGTTATGAACTGAACTGTGTTCCCCCCAAATTCAAATGTTGAAGGCTTCATCCCTGATGAGACTGTATTTAGAGACAGAGCCTATAAGGAGGTAATAAATGTTAAGTGAGGTCATAGCGGTGAGCCTTAGTGTGGTAGTACTGGTGTCCTTATAAGAAGAGGAAGAGATGTCCTCATGGGCACAGAGGAAAAGCCATCTGAGGACATATCTACAAGCCAGGAAGAGAGACCTTACCAGAAGCCAACACTGACAGCACCTTTACCTTGGACTTCTAGCCTCCAGAACTGAAAGAAATAAATGTCTGTGGTTTAAGCCACCCAATCCATGGTATTTTGTTATGACAGTCCTGGCAGACTAACATACACATGGTCTAGATTTCGGTTACTCTGCTATTTCAACAAAACCTAAATACTTTTGCAGAGAAATGAAACAAGTAGCACTTCAGTCAGTTCACAATAATTGCAACATGTCATAAACTGATGTTAACATAGTGACACTTGCTCACTTTGTGCTGTGATAGAAGACTCTTGTCCTCAGGCAGCTGATAGTCCTATACTTTAAAGAGCTCAACTATTTATTATGGCTTGGAAACGTGAAAAAGTTAAATACATTTGTGGAAATTGAGACATGTTATTGATTGAATTCACTAAAATAATTTCTTAAACATAGTTATTAATGTGCATAACTCTTGTTATGTACAAGAGTACATAAAAGTTTGCATATGAAGCTTTTAATCCCCATATGCAAACTTTTTTTTTTTTTTTTGCACATAGGCAAATGAAAGTTGCCATATGTAGGTATTCCCATCTGGTTTGCCAATCAATTGTCAATTTGTATTTGTGTAATAACTACTGTGGATTAACCCTAGCTTAAATTGTTATAATGTCTCAAAACAAATATTTTTAAAATTAAAATGTGCTTAGTACAGTGTTTCAAATTCACAGTGTTTCCTATAAGAATGGCAAAGGACATGATTTTTCAGGGTGCCCCCATATATTCTTAGTTTCTGGATATGTCTGTGATCTCCCTGTTTATATCTAAGTGTATGCAAAATACACAATTATAGAAAATGCATTTTCACCATAGATAATTTGTGCGTTTTTAATTAAATATAAAGAAACATTTGAGTAAATATTTTCATTTAAGTTTTATTGTCATTTGAGTTCTACAATGGGATATTTTGTTAAATTTTTTTTCTTATAATATTTGGACATTGTTAAACAAAATCACTGGATGATTCTACTTTTGTAACATTGTTTTGTAAACAACTCTGAAAATCTTCCCATAAAATTTACATGAAAATGGTGTATTTTTCTTCCTTTATGTGTATATTATTCTCATGTTTCAAATATTTTTGGAAGGGATAACATAAATTATTTTGGGGAAAAACTAGAAGTTGATCAAATATAAGATGCTTATAAAAGGACATAACAACTTTGTAAATGCAGGTATAGTAAAATTCACGTTTACTTCCTCACCCCCATAGTGTTGGGGGGAGCTTCCAATATAGGTAGATCATTTCAAAATGATTTGGGGATACTTTACTGCCTTCATAGAGAATAGAAACTAGATTTGAGTTTCAACTGATGGTTTTGGAAATAAGAGAGAAGGGATACAATGTCCTATTGACTAAGCTATGTCTTGGGTTGTGATGGGGCCACAGCTGGTTCAGAAAGCACAGGTCCTGGGTGTGCATTCCTCATGGCTCCACTTCTTCCTAGCTGGGGACCCTGGGGAAGATACTTAAATTCTGCAAGCTGCATCGTCAAATCTAGAATGGTCTAGTAATAGTATTTATTGCATAAAAATGAATAAGAATATTTTAAAAGTGTCAACGAGTAAAAACCACTGAGGAATATCTGACACCCTCACCATTAACTTGTTATTGACACCAATTCTGCTGTTACTGTTAAAAAAAAAAAAAAAAAAAAAAAAAAAAATTCTATCCCAACCAGTAAGAGCTCAGTTTTAAATGTCTCCTCAGTTAGTTTAGAACCTGGATCAGATCACACAGCAGTATCCTCTTTCTCTGTGATTCTAGAAGATATTTGAAAACATTAAAACCAGTAAGACCTTTTCCTAGGTCATTTTTCCTTTCTTAAGTTTTAGTAACAATGCCAATTCAGAGCAATTTCAAAGTAGTGTAAGCACGTTAGGGGCATGCATTGTCAGCCCAGATCTATGGTGATATGTACAACTTGATTATCACCGTGTTGAAACAACTTGGCAAATATCACTTAGGCCCTTCATGCCTGGTAGGCAGAATAACTACCTCAATTTTTCAAGGTGATTAAGCTGATTAAGTAAGAACACTGTGATTCTTCATTCATTTATCTTCACTTAATCAGATGGAAAGGTCTTTTCCACAGACAAAGGAATTTAAGTGTTGTAACATAATCCTTCTATTCATTTTCTTTCCCTTCCACCCCCAGTACAGCCAGGACCCCTTCTAAGAGAGCCAGGCCTTTAATAGAGCACTAATTCAAAGCCCCTCATTTCCGAGTTGTGAGGTTCCCCTCCTCTCTTTTTAATTGAAAACATTTAACAGACTTTCTAGGAAATAAATGCTAGAACACTAACCTCTGAATGCCATTTAATCACTCCTTTCAATCAATTCACATGTTTATTTATGAGAATTGCTCTACCTGTTAAGTGTTGAATTAAAAGGATTGGAGGGGAGGAAGACACCATTAGGAAAAAACCCAGAAAGTAGTGTTACCTGAAACATTTATGAACATCTATTGCAAACACTCTTAAAGCCTGGTAAATTGCATTTTAATTATTTTTGTAAATGTACTGAAATTAAAGAGCATTTGAAAAAAATTAAAAAAGAGCATTTGGAAAGCAGTCATCTAGAGTTAAGGAGGTATAAATGAATCACGTGGTTACATTGAACATTCAGAAATTCAGGGATCCTTAATGGAGCAATAATAATTGTCAAGCAACATCAGAACTCCTTGGCACATACTCAGGGCTGCTTGGAGCATATTTTCACACTGAGGAAATGTTTACTCTACCCAGGAGCCTGCTTCCCCCAGTAGAAACACAATGAAAATTCAAACACAATAAATCATTCCCAAGGTACAGGGATTCAAATGCCACAAGTGCTTTGATTCACTTTGCTTCAAGGGTGGAATTTATAAATTGAAGAACTTTTAAATTTGTTAGAACATAGCACTCTGGAAATGAGAAAGCAGAGCCAATTGGATTCTGGGATCTTATTTGTTTGTCACTCTGTATTACCCTTGGCAGTGAGTCACTGGCATAACCAGTGGGGCAGAGTCATTTCACCTCTACAGCCAGCAGGAGGGCCTCAGAGAGAATCAGACTCCGAAGGATCTCAGAGGGGCCCTCAAAACTGCCACCCTCTTTTAAAAAGGCGAAAATGAATTTGAGAGTTGCAGTTAATTAATTCTGGCTTCCCAATAGTTAAAACAAACCAAGAAGAAAACACAGATTTCCTGATTCCCAGTAGTTTCCCTTCCTCTTCACCATTCAAAAAAATTATGAAGATCATTGCGCATGTGTACACTTTTTTTTCCACCAGTAATTAATGAACCACACACATTGGCTTAATTTACGTTGCGCTTTCTACTTTTCTTATACTATTGAATCCTATAAACATTTTGCCTGTTTGAAGAATATTGTCACAAGATCTTTTATTTTTTGCTTTTATTTTCCTCATCTCTTCAATAAGCTGTTAAAGTAAATAAAGAGCTAGTGCCACTGATGTATTGTTATTCAGTTAGGACTTTCTTTTTTGGAAATGCTGAGCTGTCTATAACTTCTAAGATGTTAAAGCATTTATAGAACATTCTGTGCTCTACTTAACAAGTCATTCCTTTCTCATGTACTGTGGTTACTACCGTCAAACTTTCGAATCATGTTTATGGAAATTCAGGATGCTACAAAGTTACAGCCCCATAAATGAAGTTGTAGAATGATAGAACTTTCAGATAAGAAATGTTACTTGTACTATACATCCTTCACTACACCTAAGATTTTCATGAAGGAAAAACTATTTAAAAGCCAAGTCTGTAGATTGTCTTTTCATCCCTTTCACTTGGGCTTTTTTGCAGAGCAGTTGTTTTTAATTTCAATGGGTTCCAATTTATCAAGTTTGATGGAACATGCTTTTGGTGTCAAGTCAGAGAACTTTTTGCCTAGCACTAGATCCTGAAGATGTTCTCCTATGTTTTTTTTTTTTTCTTTTCTTTTCTGATGACGTATGGTTTTATGTTTATAAATTTATTTTTGTTTAAAGTGTGAGGTTTAGGTCAAGCTTCATATGCCAGTTGTTGTTTTTTTTAACTATAAGAATGCTATTGATTTTAATATTTTGGTTTGTATCCATAATATTTTTATTACTATTAGAACTAAGAGTTTGTGTGTAAAGTCTTTTGGATTTTCAATATACATACCACATCATAAGAAAACAAAAACAAAACAAAAAACGTAGTTTCCCCCCAACCTCTTAATTCTTCTACCTCTTCTGTTTTCCTATTGCATTTGCTAGAATTTTTAGCAGAATACTGAATAGAAGCAGAAATGGCAGATGTCTGTTTAGGTCCTGACTTTAAGAATTTTTCTCAAGTTTTATTATTAATCATCATAAGGTAGGTCTTTATAGATAAGGTAAAGCAATTCTCTTCTACAGGTTTATCAAAAATCTGTTTTGAGCATTTACTGGGTTTTATCAAATATTATGTCTGTACATATTGAAAAGATATGGCTCTATTCCTTCAATCTGTTAAGAGATTTTCTATGATGATTCATTTTTGCCGCTCAAGAACAAATCTCACTTGCTATTATTTTATTTTCTATTTCTGTGCTGAATTATATTTTTTAGGATACTGTTAAAGCCTGTTTAATAAAGCTCTGAGTGGCAAACTCTTAAATATAATATATTTGAAAATGTTTTTTTTGGCCTAATTTCATAAAATTGTTTAGCTGGGTATATAATTTTATCTAACTTATTTTCCTTTCCCTAAGCCCACTGAAGATATTGATCCTTTATTTTCTGTTATGTAATGCTACTGGTGAAAGATCTGCAGTCACAGTAAGTCTACTGCCATTAAAATGAAGGTGATCTGTCCCTTCTTTCTAGCAGCTATTAAGATTCTATTTCCAAAATTTCTGATTGGTCTTTTTCTACATTCATCTGTCCATTTTGTTTTTGTAGCTGTTTGTTTAATATTTTCTTATTCTTATATTTTAAATAAAATTTTATTTTCATTTTGAGCATGCTAGGCATCCTTAATTTTAAGTCTTTGTTAGATTGTTTCACATAATTAAATTCATTGGAAGTAAATCCATATTCAAAATATTGATTTTGTTGGTACCATTCTTTGAATATGTATTCATTTTTATGAAATTTGCAGGTTTGATTTTTAAGTGAGGCATTTTGTTTATTTTCTCTCTCTGTTCCTCTTTTCTTGACCCTTCCTCCTTAACAGGTGTATCACTACCTTCACCCAGCCCTCTGGGCACCCGGCTAACTGGTCTGGGGACCAAGCTGTCACTCTCTTCCCAACCTCCCTAACTTCATGCTTGCCAAGAAAGCTCCCCAATTGGAATGTTTTAATTCCCTTTGACTCCACAGGAGGTGAACCACGATCTGCCATTGCCAGCTTCCAGGCCAGGTATCCAGGCAGCTCCTCAGTCACCACTTTGTGCCTTTATAATCCATGAAGCTTTTTTGTCTTCTTTTGTTTTGGTCTGTTTGTTTTTTACAATCCAACTATGTCTTTGTTTTCTCTTTTCAGATTTTATCAAACTTTGCTACATATTAGATCCGAGACAGTGTATCAAAACATACTTGTCATCTTGTCCTTAATACTCCCATTCTGTCTTTAGCCCACTCTAAGCAGGCTTTCATCTTCCTGGGAAACTTCCTGGCAGAGTCACCAGTAAAACACCCATCCCACCGAACCTAACGGTCAGTTTTCACCTTAGCAGTGGCTGACACAAGTGATCATTTTCTCCTTTCTGATGTATTTTCCTTTCTTGTTTTTTAGAACAGTCTACCCTTATTTCTCTCTTAGTGAATAACATGGATGAAATTTCCTTGGCTGGCTCACCTTTCTCTTGAATTTTAATTATTGGAGTGTCTCAGTGCTCCTCAGATATTTTTCCTCTTTCTCTGTAATTACATCCTATATGATCTCATGTAGTGCCACAGATATGATATATATACATATTATATAATATACAAATACAATATACATTATAATGTAGAACATACACATTATAATATAATATAGAGTTCAAAATATAAATTATATAATATATTGTGTACATACACACACACATATATATAAAATATAGTCTATTACTATTACTTCCCTATTTTTTCTCCTCTTACCTCTAGAGTCATCCATACACTGTTTCTGCATATCCACTTTAATATCTAACAGTCATCCCACACAAAACTATTAGAACTAATAAATGAATTCAGCAAGGTAGCAGGATACAAGATCAATATACAGAAACCTGTGGCATTTCTTTACACTAACAATGAAATATCAGAAAGAGAAAGTAAAAAATAATCCTGTTTAAAATCACATTAAAAAAAAATACCTAGGAATCAACCTAACCAAGGAGGTAAAAGACCTATATGCTAAGAACTATGAAACACTGATAAAGGAAACTAAAGATAATACAAAGAAATGGAAAGATATTACATGCTCTTGGATTGGAAGAATTAATATGGTTAAAATGGCCATAATACCCAAAGCAATCTACAGACTGAATGTGATGCTTATCAAATTACCCATGACATTTATTTCTCCTGCTAGAAGAAATAATCCTAAAATTTATATAAATCACAAAAGATTCAGAATTGCCAAAGTGATTCTGAGGAGAAAGAACAAAGCTGGAAGCATAACCCATCCAGATTGCAGAGAACACTAAAAGCCTACAGTAATCAAAACAGTGTGGTACTGGCACAAAAACAGATATGTGGATCAATGCAATAGAATAGAGAGCCCAGAAATAAACCCATACACCTATAGTTAATTAATCTTTGACAAAGGAGTCAAGACTATACAATGGAGAAGAGACAGTCTCTTCAGCAAGAGGTACTGGGAAACCTCAACAGCCTCATGTAAATTGATGAAGTTGGAATACTCCCTCACACTATACATAAAAATAAATTCAAAATGGCTTAAAGACTTGAATATAAGACACAACACCATAAAACTCCTAGAAGAGAACATAGGCAAAACTTTCTCAGACATAAGTTGTAGTAAGATTTTCTTAGATCAGTCTCCCAAGGCAAAAGAAATAAAAACAAAAATAAGCAAATGGGACCTAATCAAACTTAGTAGCTTTGCACAGCAAAGGAAACCATCAACAAAATGAAAACACAACCTACAGAATGGGAAAAAATATTTGCAAATGATGCGACTGACAAGGGCTTAACTTCCAAAATATACACACAGCTCATACAGCTCAGTAACTAAAAAACAAACAACCCAATCAAAAAATGGGCAGAAGACTTAAATAGACATTTCTCCAAGGAAGATACAGAGATGGCCAACAGGCACATGAAAAGATATCCCACACTGCTAATTATTAGAGAAATGCAAATCAAAACTACAATGATGTATCACCTCACACCAGTCAGAATGGCCTTCATCAAAAAGTCTACAAATTTGCTGGAGAGGGTGTGGAGAAAATGGAACCTTCCTACACTGTTGATGGGAATGTAAATTGGTACAGTCACTGTCACTATGGAAAATAGTATGGAGATTCCTTAAAAAACTAAAAATAGAGTTACCATATGATCCAGCAATCCCACTCCTGGGTATATATCCAGACAAAACAAAAGCTCTAATTTGAAAAGATACATGCACCCCAATGTTCATAGCAGCACCATTTACAAGAGCCAATACATGGAAGCAATATAAGTGTCCATCAAGAGATGAACTGATAAAGAAGATGTGGCATGTATATATGTGTGTGTGTATCTATCTATCATCTATCTATCTATCTATCTATCTATCTATCTATCTATCTATCTATCTATCTAAATGGGATATTACTCAGCCATATGAAAGAATGAAATATTGCCATTTGCAGCAACATAGATGGACCTAGAGATTACCATACTAAGTGAAGTAAGCCAGGCAGAAAAAGACAAATATTATAGATCACTTATATATGGAATCTAAAATAATAATACAAATCAACTTATTTACAAAACAGAAACAGACTCACAGACATAGAACACACACTTATGGTTACCAAAGTGAAAGGGGTGGGGAAGGATAAATTAAGAGTATGGGACTAACAGATACACACTACTATATATAAAATAGATAAACAACAAGGATTTATTATATAGCACAGGGAACTATATTCAATATCTTGTAATAACCTATAATGGAAAAGAATCTGAAGCTGTATACCTGAAACTAACACAATATCATAAATCAACTTTAGTTAAATTAAAAAAAAAAATCTAACAGTCATTTAAATCTAATTTGGTCAAAACATAAATTTTGACCTAACATTCTAGTCCACATCAGTATCTTCTGTTGTCTAGGTTCCTACAATAGCATCCTAACTGGCCTCCCTGATTCCACCATTGTCCCCTACACTTTATCTCTTATCTAGCAGTGAAAGAAATCAGACTATACCATACTCCTGTTCAAAACTATCTGATAGCTTTCCATCACACTTAAAATAAATCCACACTTACCATGGCTTTAGAAACCTTAACAGAACTCACAACTATCATCAGACACTATTGTTTCCTTTACTCAATTCATTCCAGCAGTCTTTGCATTCTTATTATTCTTTGAAATATTACTATGGATTAGGAATGCTCTTTTCCCAAATCTTTGCCTAGTTCATTTCTTCACATCGTCCAGTTACAGTTTAATTGTTACCCCTTTAAAAAGACCTTCTATAACCACCCTAGTTAAAATAATCTCCTGTCACTCTTGATGTCCTTAATTTTCTTTTCTTTTTTTTCAGCTTCTTTGAAATTCTTTTTTTTTCAGCTTTATTGAAGTATAACTGACAAAATTGTAAGATATTTTACGTATACATCATGATGATTTGATAACATATATATTGTAAAAGGATTCCTCCCATCTACACACACACATATACATATATATATGTGAGAGCTATATAAATATATGTTTACTTATATATATGTGTGTGTATGTATATGTTAATGTTTAAGTTCTACTCTCTCTTGGAAAATTTCAATTATACAATAGTGTTATCAACTATATCCATCATGTTATATATCATGTTATACATTAGATTTTCACAACTTATTCATTTTGCTATTCTTTATAAAGCCTCAATTATTATCTGATATTTTAATATTTATTGTTGACTTGTTACTTATTTTTCTTACCCACTAGAATGCAAGTTTCCTGAGGGCAGGCAGTTGATTTCTCTTATTCACCACTGCTTCCCCAGCATCTAGAATAGTGCCTAGTACCCAAGAGGCATTCAATAAATATTTGTGGAATTAATAAATTACAGCATTCCACCAATGATCAGGAAACTAATTAGACAGGTCAGCTAACCCAGCTCCTATACCAAGGAAATTGTATACAGTATATTTTTATATCTAGTAACCAGAAGCATAGAGGAATAAACATTTTTCAACTTCTTTCATTAAATCTCCTTTACTTGTTCTTACTCTGAAGTAAGAACACGACAAACAATAATATAGCAAATGTTAGTTTTGAAGGCATTTCACACAATAGTACGTGAGTCACCCTTTGATTCCTTTTGACCTATTCATTTTGGATTTCCAGCGTCTCTATTCTCAGTGGCTGGATGCGTGTAAAATGTTTACACCCCTACATTTAAATTCCTTCTAAATAAATGATCTTGGCCTCTTAGAGTTATGCCTAGTAAAGCCTAAAATTTAAGGGTATATTAATCCTCTGAATTATTTGTTGTGATAGAAATATTCCATTGTAGACTCTTCTGACATGTGTTAATATAATCTAAATTAAAAACCACTTGGGATGTTAAAAGCAAGAGACAAGGGGGAGGAGAGAAGATGGCGGAAGAGTAAGACGCGGAGATCACCTTCCTTCCCACAGATACAGTAGAAATACATCTACACGTGGAACTGCTCCTACAGAACACCCACTGAACGCTGGCAGAAGATGTCAGACCTCCCAAAAGGCAAGAAACTCCCCCGGTACTTGGGTAGGGCAAAAGAAAAAAGAAATAACAGAGACAAAAGAATAGGGACGGCACCTGCACCAGTGGGAGGGAGCTGTGAAGGAGGAAAGATTTCCACGCACTAGGAAGCCCTTTTGCGGGCAGAGACTGCGGGTGGCAGAGGGGGGAAGCTTCGGAGCCACGGAGGAGAGCGCAGCCACAGGGGTGCGGAGGGCAAAGCGAAGAGATTCCCGCACTTCCCGCATGGAGGCTTGGCGCTGACCAGCACTCACCAGCCCGAGAGGCTTGTCTGCTCCCCCGCCTGGGCGGGCGGGGGCTGGGAGCTGAGGCTCGGGCTTCGGTCGGATCGCAGGGAGAGGACTGGGGTTGGCGGCGTGAACACAGCCTGAAGGGGTTAGTGCACCACAGCTAGCCGGGAGGGAGTCCGGGAAAAAGTCTGCAGCTGCCGAAGAGGCAAAGGACTTTTTCTTCCCTGTTTCCTGGTGCGCGAGGAGAGGGGATTCAGAGCGCCGCCTAAACGAACTTTAGAGACGGGCACGAGCCACGGCTAACAGCGCGGATCCCATAGCAACAGGGGCGCAGAGGGAAAAACGGAGCGATTCCCGCACAGAGGCTCGGCGCCGAGCAGCGCTCACCAACCCGAGAGGCTTGTCTGCTCCCCCGCCGGGGCGGGCGGGGCTGGGAGCGGAGGCTCGGGCTTCGGTTGGATCGCAGGGAGAGGACTGGGGTTGGCGGCGTGAACACAGCCTGAAGGGGTTGGTGCACCACAGCTGGCCGGGAGGGAGTCCGGGAAAAAGTCTGCAGCTGCCGAAGAGGCAAGAGACTTTTTCTTGCCTCTTTGTTTCGAGGCGGGCAGGGAGAGGGGATTCAGAGCGCCGCCGAAACGAACTCCAGAGACTGGCGCGAGCCGCGGCCGTCAACGCGGACCCCAGAGACGGGCGTGAGACGCTGGGGCTGCTGCTGCCGCCTCCAGAAAGCCTGTGTGCGAGCACAGGTCACTCTCCGCGCCGCCCCTCCCGGGAGCCCGTGCAGCCCGCCACTGCCAGCGTCCCGTGATCCCGGGACAACATCCCCGGGAGAACGCACGGCGCGCCCCAGGCTGCTGCAACGTCACGCCGGCCTCTGACGCCGCAGGCTCGCCCCGCCTCCTCCGTACCCCTCCCTCCCCACGGCCTGGGTGAGCCAGAGTCCCCGAAGCAGCTGCTCCTTTAACCCCGTCCTGTCTGGGCGGGGAATAGACGCCCTCAGGCGACCTACACGCAGAGGCGGGTCCAAATCCAAAGCTGATCCCCAGGAGCTGTGCGAACAGAGAAGAGGAGGGGAAATCTCTCCCAGCAGCCTCAGAAGAAGCGGATTAAAACTCCACAAACAACTTGATGTGAATAGACAACAAATCATCCCAAATTCAGGAGGTGGACTTTGGGAGCAGGATATATTAATTTTTCCCCTTTTCCTTTTTTTTTTGTGAGTGTATATGCATATGCTTCTGGGGGAGATTTTGTCTGTATAGCTTTGCTTTATAATAGCTTTATTTTACTTCACTATATTATAGCTTCTTTCTTTCTTTCTTTCCTTTCTTTCTTTCTTCCTTCCTTCCTTCCTTCCTTTCCTTCCTTCCTTCCTTCCTTCCTTCCTTCCTTCCTTCCTTCCTTTCTTTCTTTCTATTTTTTCTCCCTTTTACTCGGAGCCGTGTGGACGAAAGGCTCTTGGTGCTTCAGCCAGGCATCAGGGCCGTACCTCGGAGGTGGGAGAGCCAACTTCAGGACACTGGTCCACAAGAGACCTCCCAGCTCCACGTAATACCAAACGGCAAAAATCTCTCAGAGATCTCCATCTCAACATCAAGACCCAGCATCACTCAATGACCAGCAAGCTACAGTGCTGAACACCCTATGCCAAACAACTAGCAAGACAGGAACACAGCCCCATCCATTAGCAGAGAGGCTGCCTAAAATCATAATAAGGCCACAGACACCCCAAAATACACCACCAGACGTGGACGTGCCCACCAGAAAGACAAGATCCAGCCTCATCCACCAGAGCTCAGGCACTAGTTCCCTCCACCAGGAAGCCTACACAACCCACTGAACCAACCTTAGCCACTGGGGACAGATACCAAAAACAACGGGAACTACAAACCTGCAACCTGTGATAAGGAGACCCCAAACACAGTAAGATAAGCAAAATGAGATGACAGAAAAACACACAGCAGATGAAGGAGCAGGGTCAAAACACACTAGACTTAACAAATGAAGAGGAAATAGGTAGTCTACCTGAAAAAGAATTCAGAATAATGATAGTAAGGATGATCCAAAATCTTGGAAATAGAATAGACAAAATGCAAGAAACATTTAACAAGGACGTAGAAGAACTAAAGAGGAATCAAGCAATGATGAAAAACACAATAAATGAAATTAAAAATACTCTAGATGGGATCAATAGCAGAATAACTGAGGCAGAAGAAAGGATAAGTGACCTGGAAGATAAAATGGTGGAAATAACTACTGCAGAGCAGGATAAAGAAAAAAGAATGAAAAGAACTGAGGACAGTCTCAGAGACCTCTGGGACAACATTAAACGCACCAACATTCGAATTATAGGGGTCCCAGAAGAAGAAGAGAAAAAGAAAGGGACTGAGAAAATATTTGAAGAGATTATAGTTGAAAACTTCCCTAATATGGGAAAGGAAATAGTTAATCAACTCCTGGAAGCACAGAGAGTCCCATACAGGATAAACCCAAGGAGAAACACGCCAAGACACATATTAATCAAACTGTCAAAAATTAAATATAAGGAAAACATATTAAAGGCAGCAAGGGAAAAAAAACAAATAACACACAAGGGAATCCCCATAAGGTTAACATCTGATCTTTCAGCAGAAACTCTGCAAGCCAGAAGGGAGTGGCAGGATATACTTAAAGTGATGAAGGAGAAGAACCTACAACCAAGATTACTCTACCCAGCAAGGATCTCATTCAAATGTGATGGAGAAATTAAAACCTTTACAGACAAGCAAAAGCTGAGAGAGTTCAGCACTACCAAACCAGCTTTACAACAAATGCTAAAGGAACTTCTCTAGGCAAGAAACACAAGAGAAGGAAAACACCTACAATAACAAACCCAAAACATTTAAGAAAATGGGAATAGGAACATACATATCGATAATTACCTTGAATGTAAATGGATTAAATGCTCCCACCAAAAGACACAGGCTGGCTGAATGGATACAAAAACAAGACCCATATATATGCTGTCTACAAGAGACCCACTTCAGACCTAGAGACACATAAAGACTGAAAGTGAGGGGATGGAAAAAGATATTCCATGCAAATGGAAATCAAAAGAAAGCTGGAGTAGCAATTCTCATATCAGACAAAATAGACTTTAAAATAAAGACTATTACAAGAGACAAAGAAGGACACTATATAATGATCAAGGGATCGATCCAAGAGGAAGGTATAACAATTGTAAATATTTATGCACCCAACATAGGAGCACCTCAATACATAAGGCAAGTACTAACAGCCATAAAAGGGGAAATCGACAGCAACACAATCATAGTAGGGGACTTTAACACCCCACTTTCACCAATGGACAGATCATCCAAAATGAAAATAAATAAGGAAACACAAGCTTTAAATGATACATTAAACAAGATGGACTTAATTGATATTTATAGGACATTCCACCCAAAAACAACAGAATACACATTTTTCTCAAGTGCTCATGGAACATTCTCCAAGATAGATCATATCTTGGGTCACAAATCAAGCCTTGGTAAATTTAAGAAAATTGAAATCGTATCAAGTATCTTTTCCGACCACAACGCTATGAGACTAGATATCAATTACAGGAAAAGATCTGTAAAAAATACAAACACATGGAGGCTACACAATACATTACTTAATAATGAAGTGATTACTGAAGAAATCAAAGGGGAAATCAAAAAATACCTAGAAATAAATGACAATGGAGATACGACGACCCAAAACCTATGGGACGCAGCAAAAGCAGTGCTAAGAGGGAAGTTTATAGCAATACAAGCCTACCTCAAGAAACAGGAAACATCTCGAATAAACAACCTAACCTTGCACCTAAAGCAATTAGAGAAAGAAGAACAAAAAAACCCCAAAGTCAGCAGAAGGAAAGAAATTATAAAGATCAGGTCAGAAATAAATGAAAAAGAAATGAAGGAAACAATAGCAAAAATCAATGAAACTAAAAGCTGGTTCTTTGAGAAGATAAACAAAATTGATAAACCATTAGCCAGACTCATCAAGAGAAAAAGGGAGAAGACTCAGATCAATAGAATTAGAAATGAAAAAGGAGAAATAACCACTGACACTGCAGAAATACAAAAGATCATGAGAGATTACTACAAGCAACTCTATGCCAATAAAATGGACAACCTGGAAGAAATGGACAGATTCTTAGAAATGCACAAACTGCCGAGACTGAACCAGGAAGAAATAGAAAATATGAACAGACCAATCACAAGCACTGAAATTGAAACTGTGATTAAAAACCTTCCAACAAACAAAAGCCCAGGACCAGATGGCTTCACAGGTGAATTCTATCAAACATTTAGAGAAGAGCTAACACCTATCCTTCTCAAACTCTTCCAAAATATTGCAGAGGGAGGAACACTCCCAAACTCATTCTACGAGGCCACCATCACCCTGATACCAAAACCAGACAAAGATGTCACAAAGAAAGAAAACTACAGGCCAATATCACTGATGAACATAGATGCAAAAATCCTCCACAAAATACTCGCAAACAGAATCCAACAGCACATTAAAAGGATCATACACCATGATCAAGTGGGGTTTATTCCAGGAATGCAAGGATTCTTCAATATACGCAAATCAATCAATGTGATACACCATATTAACAAATTGAAGGAGAAAAACCATATGATCATCTCAATAGATGCAGAGAAAGCTTTCGACAAAATTCAACACCCATTTATGATAAAAGCCCTGCAGAAAGTAGGCATAGAGGGAACTTTCCTCAACATAATAAAGGCCATATATGACAAACCCACAGCCAACATTGTCCTCAATGGTGAAAAACTGAAACCATTTCCACTAAGATCAGGAACAAGACAAGGTTGCCCACTCTCACCACTATTATTCAACATAGTTTTGGAAGTGTTAGCCACAGCAATCAGAGAAGACAAATAAATAAAAGGAATCCAAATCGGAAAAGAAGAAGTAAAGCTGTCACTATTTGCAGATGACATGATACTATACATAGAGAAGCCTAAAGATGCTACCAGAAAACTCCTAGAGCTAATCAATGAATTTGGTAAAGTAGCAGGATACAAAATTAATGCACAGAAATCGCTTGCATTTCTATACACTAATGACGAAAAATCTGAAAGTGAAATTAAGAAAACACTCCCGTTTACCATTGCAACAAAAAGAATAAGATATCTAGGAATAAACCTACCTAAGGAGACAAAAGACCTGTATGCAGAAAATTATAAGACACTGATGAAAGAAATTAAAGATGATACAAATAGATGGAGAGATATACCATGTTCCTGGATTGGAAGAGTCAACATTGTGAAAATGACTCTACTACCCAAAGCAATCTACAGATTCAATGCAATCCCTATCAAACTACCACTGGCATTTTTCACAGAACTAGAACAAAAAATTTCACAATTTGTATGGAAACACAAAAGACCCCGAATAGCCAAAGCAATCTTGAGAACGAAAAATGGAGCTGGGGGAATCAGGCTCCCTGACTTCAGACTATACTACAAAGCTTCAGTAATCAAGACAATTTGGTACTGGCACAAAAACAGAAATATAGATCAATGGAACAGGATAGAAAGTCCAGAGATAAACCCACACACATATGGTCACCTTATCTTTGATAAAGGAGGCAAGCATATACAGTGGAGAAAAGACAGCCTCTTCAATAAGTGGTGCTGGGAAAATTGGACAGGTACATGTAAAAGTATGAAATTAGAACACTCCCTGACACCATGCACAAAAATAAACTCCAAATGGATTAAAGACCTAAGTGTAAGGCCAGACACTATCAAACTCTTAGAGGAAAACATAGGCAGAACACTCTATGACATACATCACAGCAAGATTCTTTTTGACCCAGCTCCCAGAGAAATGGAAATAAGAACACAAATAAACAAATGGGACCTAATGAAACTTAAAAGCTTTTGCACAGCAAAGGAAACCATAAACAAGACCAAAAGACAACCATCAGAATGGGAGAAAATATTTGCAAATGAAGCAACTGACAAAGGATTAATCTCCAAGATTTACAAGCAGCTCATGCAGCTCAATAACAAAAAAACGAACAACCCAGTCCAAAAATGGGCAGAAGACCTAAATAGGCATTTCTCCAAAGAAGATATACAGATGGCCTACAGACACATGAAAGAATGCTCAACATCATTAATCATTAGAGAAATGCAAATCAAAACTTCAATGAGATATCATCTCACACCGGTCAGAATGGCCATCATCAAAAAATCTAGAAACAATAAATGCTGGAGAGGGTGTGGAGGAAAGGGAACACTCTTGCACTGTTGGTGGGAATGTAAATTGATACAGCCACTATGGAGAACAGTATGGAGGTTCCTTAAAAAACTACAAATAGAACTACCATATGATCCAGCAATCCCACTACTGGGCATATACCCTGAGAAAACCATAGGTCAAAAAGTGTCATGTACCACAATGTTCATTGCAGCTCTATTTACAATAGCCAGGACCTGGAAGCAACCTAAATGTCCATCGACAGATGAATGGATAAAGAAGATGTGGCACATATATACAATGGAATATTACTCAGCCATAAAAAGAAATGAAA
The DNA here is from genome assembly GCF_009873245.2 of Balaenoptera musculus. Classification (NCBI taxonomy): domain Eukaryota; kingdom Metazoa; phylum Chordata; class Mammalia; order Artiodactyla; family Balaenopteridae; genus Balaenoptera; species Balaenoptera musculus. The sequence goes on along the minus strand of NC_045790.1, from coordinate 39,728,264 downwards.
TGGAGGTATTTGTAATGAGGTGGATGGAGTTAGAGTCTGTCATACAGAGTGAAGTAAGTCAGAAAGAGAAAAACAAATACAGTATGCTAACACATATATACGGAATCTAAGGAAAAAAAAAAAAAAAAAGGCCATGAAGAACCTAGTGGCAAGACGGGAATAAAGACACAGACCTACTAGAGAATGGACTTGAGGATATGGGGAGGGGGTGGGGTGAGATGTGACAGGGTAAGAGAGTGTCATGGACATATATACACTACCAAATGTAAAATAGATAGCTAGTGGGAAGCAGCCGCATAGCACAGGGAGATCAGCTCGGTGCGTTGTGACCACCTAGAGGGGTGGGATGGGGAGGGTGGGAGGGAGGGAGATGCAAGAGGGAAGAGAAATGGGAACATATTGTATATGTATAACTGATTCACTTTGTTATAAAGCGGAAGCTAACACACTATTGTAAGGCAATTATACTTCAATAAAGATGTTTAAAAAAAAAAAAAAAAAAAAAAAAAAAAGAATACTGAGCAGCAAATAGAAGAAAATTACAATCATTTAGATGCCTACCACACAGAGATAATCACTGCTGACATTTTATGCGAGCCTTCTAGTCTTTTATGAATAAATAACTATCAATATATCTATTTATGTAAATATATATGTGCATTTATATATAAAAAAAAAAAAAGCAAGAGACAAATAAATACTGTAATTCTTGATAACTGAGAAGGCATTAGAAGCATGAGCTCTTATATCCAGTAGACAAGCTAAAAAAGCTAGCTTTTCTTCCATACTGTTCAAAATTGTAATCAGGGTATGAAGGATTCTCTTTTAGATGAAAGCTCCCTAGGGCCAAATTCACTGTGTATAAAGAGGGTTCCTATTTAGAATGCCAAACCTATAAATATATCCACAAGGTACTATAGATGTTATGAGAAAGCTGCTCAGCAATATAGAACATTGTGTGTCAAAATCTGAGGAAAGAATACAGTAGGTCTCTGGCAGCCAGTTACCATTTATGCATTTTACCATTTATCCTTCTGAAAACTGTAGCATGACTAATAAAGTTGGGGGAGAAAATCCCTGTAAATTACAAACACTGAGACTGTAATAAAAAGAGAAGAGAATCCTCAAATTTCATGCAAGCAGGGACAAATCCAACTCTACTGGGTTAAACAGTGTCCCTGAAAAATTCACATTTACCCAGAACCCATGAATGGGACCTTATTTGGAAATAAGGTCTTTGTAGATGTAATCAAGTTAAGATGAGGGCATACCAGATTACAGTAGGCCCTAATATAATGACTGATATTCCAATAAGAAAAGGAAAGTTTAGATACAGACCTTAGAGAGGGAAAACAGCCATGTGGAGACAGAGGCAGAGATTAAATTATGCAGCCACAAGCCAAGGAATGCCAAGGATTGCTGGCAGCCAGCAGAAGCTAGAAGTGGCAAGGAAGGGTCCTTCTCTAGGTTCATGGAGGGAGCATGGCCATGCCAACAGCTTGGTTTTGAACTTCTGGCCTCCAAAACTGTGAGATAATAAATTTCCATTTTCTAAGCTATCCAATTTGTGGTAATTTGTAATAGCAGCCCTAGGAAACTTATACAGCAGCTAAGACAAACCAAACCTTCATGACAACAGACAAGTTCAGATGAGGAGTATGTGTGGGGGGAAACGAGTAATGGCAGTTCTCAGAAATGAACAGTATATATTTAGTTTCAGGAAAAGGTGACCTTCCAGAAGCGGGAACCCCTTGAAAAGTACTGAGATCAAATAGAAAGCTATTATTATAGGTCATCAAAGAAAGAAATCACAGGAAACGGCTAAGGGAAACCAAAGGCAACAGAATTCAAAAATTTCCTCTTGCTACAACGTCACAAAAGACCACATATTGTTTAGTCCTATTTATATGAAAAGTCCAGAATAGCAAATTTATAGAGACAGAGAATAGATTAGTCGTACATGTGAGGGGAAACGGGAGTGGCTGCTAATGGGTACGAGGTTTCTTTGGGGGATAATGAAATGTCCTAAAATCAGACTTTGGTAATGGTCACAGAACCCTGTAAATATATTTTTTAAAAAGCCATGGAATTGCCCACTTTAAACTGGTGAACATCACGGCATGTAAATTACATCTCAATAAAGCTGTTAAAATAATAAAGTGAATAATACAATGAAGAAATTTAAAATTTGATATCGGAAAGGCAAACCATATTACGGAGAAAAGTGACTCAAAACATCAAGATATATACTAATAAAATTATTAGACTTTAAAAACAAAGAAATAATTCTTTGAGCACCCAACCAGAAAAAATAACTGATTTACAATGAATCAAATGTCAGGCTGGCATCAGGTTCTTTTTTTTTTTTTTTTAACATCTTTATTGGAGTATAATTGCTTTACAGTGTTGTGTTAGTTTCTGCTGTATAACAAAGTGAATCAGCTATATGCATACGTATATCACCATATCCCCTCTCCCTTCATCTCCCTCCCCCCTCCTTATCCCTACCCTTTAGGTGGTCACCAAGCACCGAGCTGATCTCCCTGTGCCATGCAGCTGCTTCCAACTACCTAGCTATTTTACATTTGGTAGTATATATATGTCAGTGCTACTCTCTCATTTCGCCCCAGCTTACCCTTCCCCCTCCCTGTCTCCTCAAGTCCATTCTCTACATCTGTATCTTTATTCCTGTCCTGCCCCTATGTTCAACAGAACCAATTTTTTTCTTGGATTCCATATATATGTGTTAGCATACAGTATTTGTTTTTCTCTTTCTGACTTACTTCACTCTGTATGACAGACTCTAGGTCCATCCACCTCACTACAAATAACTCAATTTCATTTCTTTTTATGGCCAAGTAATATTCCCTTGTATATATGTGCCACATCTTCTTTATCCATTCATCTGTTGATGGACACTTAGGTTGCTTCTATGACCTGGCTATTGTAAATAGTGCTGCAATGAACACTGTGGTACATGACTCTTTTTGAATTATGTTTTTCTCAGGGTATATGCCCGGTAGTGGGATTGTTGGGTCGTATGGTAGTTCTATTTTTAGTTTTCTAAGGAACCTCCATACTGTTCTCCATAGTGGCTGTATCAATTTACATTCCCACCAACAGTGCAAGAGGGTTCCCTTTTCTCCACACCCTCTCCAGCATTTATTGTTTGTAGATTTTTTGATGATGGCCACTCTAACGGGTGTGAGGTGATACGTCATTGTAGTTTTGATTTGCATTTCTCTAATAATTAGTGATGTTGAGCATCCTTTCGTGTGTTTGCTGGCAATCTGTATATCATCTTTGGAGAAATGTCTATTTAGGTCTTTCGCCCATTTTTGGATTGGATTGTTTGTTTTTTTGATATTGAGCTGCATGAGCTGCTTGTATATTTTGGAGATTAATCCTTTGTCAGTTGCTTTGTTTGCAAATATTTTCTCCCATTCGAAGGGTTGTCTTGTCGTCTTGTTTATGGTTTCCTTTGCTGTGCAAAAGATTTTAAGTTTCATTAGGTCCCATTTGTTTAGTTTTTTTTTTATTTCCACTTCTCTAGGAGGTGTGTCAAAAAGGATCTTGCTATGATTTATGTCATAGAGTGTTCTGCCTATGTTTTCCTCTAAGAGTTTTATAGTGTCTGGCCTTACATTTAGGTCTTTAATCCATTTTGAGTTTATTATTGTGTATGATGTTAGACAGTGTTCTAACTTCATTGTTTTACATGTAGCAGTCCATTTTCCCAGCACCACTTATTGAAGAGGCTGTCTTTTCTCCATTGTATATTCTTGCTTCCTTTATCAAAGATAAGGTGACCACAGGTGTGTGGGTTTATCTCTGGGCTCTCTATCCTGTTCCACTGATCTATATTTTTGTTTTTGTGCTATTACCATAAACCCTCTTGATTACTGTAGCTTTGTGGTACAGTCTGAAGTCCGGGAGCCTGATTCCTCCAGCTCCGTTTTTCTTTCTCAAGATTGTTTTCGCTATTCAGGATCTTTTGTGTTTCCATGCAAATTGTGCAATTTTTTGTTCTAGTTCTGTGGAAAATGCCATTGGTAGTTTGATAGGCATTGCACTGAATCTGTAGATTACTTTGGGTAGTATAGTCATTTTCACAATTTTGATTCTTCCAATTCAAGAACATAGTATATCTCTCCACCTCAGGTTTCTTAATAGCAACATCCATGAAAGAGCAAAGCAGCATCTACAAGGTACTCAGAATAGTGTCCATCTTCCCTTTACCAAACCTTAGAATATTTATTAGCCTTTCTGAATCCACTTCTATCAAAACTGACGTTCTAGATAAATCTCAATGAATTCTAGGGCTTTCCTATAATATTAAGGTAATAGAGTCAGAGGATACCTGTGTTTCTAAGAGCAGATGCAATGGCCAAATGGCATCCTACCACTGTGGACAGATATTCCCTGGATTCTTCATTTGCTGAATGTCGCATCTGATAGTATCTGGGGTGTCCTGCCCAACCTTTCCAATTAAGCTTATTATTTATTTTACATTATAACAAATACCTCTGAGCTTGTTATTGTATCTTCTAAATGAATTACTTATTTCTTTAAAAAACTATAACAACTTTCCTAAAAATTAAAATTAATGTTTGTCTCCTGGGAGCAATCAAAATATGTGTCCACTACAATACAGTTTGAAGAAAAAAGCCACCTTCTTTTTATCATGTTAAATTTTATATTATTATATTAAGATCATGTACTATTGAAAAACCAACTCAATCGCTCTGTAAAATCACTTAGAAATAATTTTCTAGAAGCATAATAAGAGTCTATGCTTTTTTTCACAGAAGTATCAATAGAATCATGTTATACATTCCAGATGTCAAGGGACCTTAGATTATGTAATCTAAACTCATTGTACAGGTGAGCAAATTTGGTCCTTGGAGAATTGATGACAGTTAAATCACTGTAGGCTGGGACCAGATTTTAGGACTTTGATTGTTTGCCTAATTAATACTCCTTACACTTTACCATAACCTCCTCTCTTCTTCTGTTTAGATCTGTACTTGTAAACATTCCATTATTGTATTCATTGCACAGACATGTATTCACTGTTCACTCTGTGCTAGCTAGTCTTTGAAATTCAGGAAATGCAGAGATAAAGAAGACAGACAAGGTACATGTCCTCAGGGAGCCATTATTTCTTGATCACACATGTCTTCTGCAAAGATTCATTGAAATAGCCTCCCACTCCTCTTTACTTTACCATTTTCTTCCCAAGCTCCAATTTCTTCAGAGATGCAGGGCATTCCTATTCTAAGTGACACTGAGCTATAAGCCTGAGACAGATTCTCCAGGAGGCCTTCTCTGCTCCCCTCACTGCCCCAAGCTACATGCCCTTGCTTTGTGCTCCCTTAGCACTGTGTGCTTATCTCTGTCAGAGCATCACTACTTGAAGGTATTTATCTAATTACTTGTCATTCCTTCCTCTTAAACTGTGACCTCCTAGAGGGCAGGGACTTGTGTCCTGTTTGTTCCAGTATCTTTAGTATCTGCATAGTACCTGGAACAGAATGAATGCTCACTAAATATTTGTTGTTGACTAAATTGAGAATGTCTGCATAAACATAAGGTCTTATATGAACCATTTACATCTCACTGTAAATGAGTTTAAAGAAATTAATTCTTCCTGCTAGGGTTACTTGTACCTTAATAGCTCCAAACTAGTCATTAGTAAATAATGTCAAAAAATACCCAACACACTTCTAGGACTACAGAGTTGACCCCTGAACAACACAAGTTTGAACTGTAGTGAGTTCACTTACATGGGATTTTTTGCAATAGTAAGCACTACAGTTACTACTCTGCGGGTGGTTGTTTGAATCCATGGATGCTGGGCCACAAATAGGGAGGAACTGCAAATAGGGAGGAACCATGGATACAGATGAATCACCTATACATAGAAGGCTGATTATAAGTTATACTAGGATTTTCTACTGCTCAGAGGGTGGGTGCCCATAAAACCCATGTTGTTCAAGGGTCAACTGCACTTCCTTCTCCACAATGATGTCATGTATTCTCCACACCATCTCTCTGCAATGGACAGCTCATATCTATACAACCCTCTCCAATGTTCAACCTAGGATAAAATGCTGATGCTGGGATTTTAGCACACCAGAGATAGGCTCTGTTGGACTTCTGATAAAATTACTTTGGTTTTCTGTTAAATGCCACATTGATTTAATAATTGCCACATAATGACTTGCAGCTAAAGAAATCCATGATTTAGAACTTGGATGCTTGTCAGAAGCTATCTTTCAGAGTTGAGCTCTGGTCTGTGACTGAGGGATGAAAGTCTATAGGTCTACTTTCAGAAACAGAAAACAATAACAACAAAACCCTGAATACCGAAATAAAAATCCACATATTCCAGTTTAGTCATCACACAGGCCAATTTATAATTCTTTCTCAGCTGGAATCTGATATGGTAGAGTCGATAGATTCATTCAGATCTAAATTTTTATCTTTTCACTGGGGCATGCTCTCTAATTGAAAACTGCTTACACTTTATGTTGGGAATGGGAAAACACTCCAGGATGTCTCTGCATTAAAGAAAGCTACAGGGGTTGTACTACATAATTGTCTTTGAATTGTATTACAAACAACTCCACGGGAGACACTAAAATTGGTCTACTATCTACTAAATACTAAGAAAAAGAATGTCAACACTCCATCTATTATTTGAGGTAATGATATTATTTGGTCTTGCCATGAAAAAGTCATTATTTTCTCAACAAATCAATGCCTTATTTAAAATACAACATACTTTCTTCATTTTTCTCAATCATTAAGGATTAGGTGTTGTTCCAATCATTGGCAGGAATAGTCCCCTGGTGTTCTTTCTGAGGTTAGCCTGAGTATCATTCAGAGTAATTCTAAATTAGAGGAATAGTTTTTGAAAGTTAACCTTGTTTCCTCCTTTCCTTCAGGAACTGCAGGTTGAACCCACTGGGCTCCCATCTGGTCACTAAGGAGATGTTTAAAGCCAACTTAAACAATGTAATGACCATTCTCCTTTCAATATTACAAGTGGAATTTTGGGAAAGAGTGTATATACAAGGTGTAATTAAAGCCTATTTTGATTATTAATAAACATTTATTTTTTAATTTAATTTTTACTTTATATTGGAATATAGTTGACTTACAATGTTGTGTTAGTTTCAGGTGTACAGCAAAGTGATTCAGTTATACATATACATTTATCTATTCTTTGTCAGATTCTTTTCCCATATAGGTTATTACAAAATATTGGGTAGAGTTCCCTGTGCTACTGTAGATCCTTGTTGATTATTTTATATATAGTAGTGTGTATATGTTAATCTCAAACTCCTAACTCAACATTATAAATCAACTATACTCCAATATAAAGTAAAAATTAAATTAAAAAAAATTGTTTATCTAGAATGGAATTTAACATTAGAAAGACTAGGATTAAATCCCTATTCTTCCACATATTAGTTGTACTACTTAAGGCTCAGTTACACAAGCAATTTTGCATTTTAAATATGATACATGCCAAGAGTCTAAGACACTGTTTTTTCACACATACCTTAGTCCTTAATTCATTCTTCATGACCAACAATGTACAATGTCATAGTGAACAATTAAGGTAGTCATCTCTAATTCAAAATGGCAGGCTTTTTAGGCTTCAAAGTCCTACCTAAACTATTCCTTCAGGCAACTATTAGCATAAATAGCAAAAAATTTTATTTGCCATCTCTGTTCTAGCTATAAAAAAGTTTGAAACACACGTCTGTCATAAAAATCTTGAATCTGGTTGCTTAGAGAAATAACATAACTATAAAATAATGAATAGTGTAATACTGAATACCAGTTTCTTTCTGGGTTGATAAGTCTATAAATATAAATCCAAAGGAGTAGTTTATATGATGAAGTGAAAGAGCATGAGAGAGTGGAAAGGGCTCTAAATTTAAAAAATATTATTTTCAAAAAAATCCAACCTCGAAATGGTTGTTCAACCTTGACTCCATTTGTTAACCTTTCTGGGCATCTTCCTCTTTAAAATAAGGGGATTAAACCTGACATGGTATTTTCCATCTCTAACACTCTGTGATTAGGGCTAGAGGAATCAGTAGAAAATGATCCTGGAGATTTGGGGAGTAAAAGAGGGTCCACAAAGCCTTTGAAATGACCATTAAAAGATGAGCTGAGTTCAGGCTGGTAAAAGCGGGTAAAGATGGTATCCCAGATGAGAAAATATTGTGAGCAATGGCTCTTGATCAGACGATTCTAGACAAGTTTAAAGCACGATAATGGTGATGAGGATAATGCAAAGTATTTTAGATTATAGCAATACATCACCATGTACCATCTGCCATTCCATTTTGAGCAAATCACCCCTCAGGCAATAACTGCACTTGCTAGATTCTACACAAAATGTACAATACAGTTTTGCTCAAATAAAAACCATCTAAAACTGGGATGCCTTTGCCCCAACAACAACAACAAAAGAATGTGGTGTCTTCATTAATATGTTGATTTCCTCATTTCCTACCAGAGTAAACATAAAGGTCCTATGCCTAGGCTGACCCAATTAACACTATACAATTGTTTCCTTTGAACTTTAGAGAGCATCTTCCCCAAAACTACTGTGTGAAAAAAATGAAACCTGTAGTGATTTGAGATTTCATGGGGAGAATAGACCTATGAAAGGGATGTTTTTAATCACTAAATAAAAATCAGTAACATAGTACCTAAAGAGATCAATGACATATTTTAAATCATTAATATTGAAATTTTGACTACTGATTTTCCTCTGTCATCTTCTGATCATGATAAACTTCTCAGGATTTCCCTCCTCCAAAATTTCAATTTTTATACATATGTCTATTTTATTGCATATTAAAAAGAACCTTTTTTTTTGCACCTGGTCCTTTTTCCTGATGTCTCATACCATGCTTCATAATTCCCATATGCTAAGTCCTGCCATATTCTCAGAGATTCAGTGACGAGGCTTGCCAGATTTAGCAAATAAAAACACAGAATGTCAAGTTAAATTTCAGATAAACAATAAAAGTATTTTTAGATAAGTATGCCCCATATAATATTTAGGACATACTTACATACTGTTTATCTGAAATGGATATAACTCAGCATCATATATTTGACCTGGCATCCCTAACAGTGACTGAAATGACTGAGAAAAAAATCATTTCTGAGCAAATATTTCTTAAGCCTTCTCCACAAAATTCAGAATAATATATTATTAGCTCCTCACACAGTAATGCGTCATCAAAGTGGATACCCACTGCCTCTTTTACATCAACCTTTCCCCCTTCCATCACACACAATCTTAGACGTTCGAAAGCAGTGGTTGTATTTGCTACACTGTCCTTTGTTTGCCAGAGTTTTAAGACTACACTGCTCCATTATGCTTTATCTAGTTTTTCCCCTTTGCTAAACACCACAAATACAAAAGATAAAATCAGAAATGTTTATATAAAACTATTACCAGCAAATTACCATTAGGATATATATTTAATTTCCAAATGCTATTCACTTCATTTACACTAATGTTTCTGAATAAACAACTATGATTTTGCCATACACTAAGGGCCAGCTCTTGAAATTTACAGAGTGGTATTAAGGAAACTTAGTTTAAGTCTTCAAGGGTGAAAAAAACAGCTTTTGTGTTTGAAAATCCTGGAGCATTTCCAATACAAAACTTTAAGAAGCACTGAATTATTCATTTTTATTTGGAAAATATTATGGGCTAACAGCTGAACAAATAAAATAGCATGTTAAAATTGTAGTTATTGGTATCTAAAGGCATGAAAATGGTTTTTAAACTGTTATGAGAGCTTTCTTATTTTACAAACTGGTAATGTTCCAATAAGAGTCATTCAGATTTACAAAAATGAGGCAAGTATAAGTGGCAAGATACTGAACCAAGAGCAGAAACTCTCATTCTCATTTCTAATAAAAGCAGAAGTCAGATGATTTTTAACAGAGGTTTTCTACCTCTGTTTTCTCATCTGAAAAGTAAGGACAATATCTTTTCAGAGAGCTTGGGCTGAGGAAAAGAAAGTGGAATAGACTTTCGCTATTTAATCTCTTTCTCTCTTTGTCCAAATTTCACCCATGGCAGAAGATTTTACGCTACCAATTTTCCAGAAGTGAGATTGGAGGAATGAATGCAGGCTGAGTGGAAAGGTGAGGGAAATCAGGGAAAGGAAAAAGAGGAAGAGAGGTTTGAGTTCAGCAAACCAGAATCAGATCCTGCTTTAGTTATTTTCTCATATGCAGCTAAAGGAGATCATGAGACTTAAAAGTGCCAAAACAATCTTTCTGTTGCTAATTTTTTTTTTTTTTTATTCTCAAGAGTTCTCCTCAGATTTTTCTTCCTGAATGCATTTTTCCCCAGGAAAAAGGAGGCCTTACCCACTTCCATTTGTTACATTAGGAAACAAAACAAAGTCTTTGAACCTGCATTGGGATTGAGGATACTTCTTCAAGTTAAAATTCCTTACACATTTACTGTATATTTATTCAACATTTGGTGGAGAGGTGAAACTAACAAGAAAGAAAAAGCAGGATCTCTAATTACAATCAACGTTTGATTCCCCCTCCAGACCTCCAAACAGTTCAGCTCTGAACTCAGCTCAAGAAAGGAAAGTTAACCACACCAGCCCATGCTGAAAGGCTGACTGTAGGGGATGGGGGATTGGGCATCAGAAAACTCCTCCCAAATGTATAGACTCTCTCCCTGAGAGTTCTTATAAATATAATTTCCTTCTCCATCATACATTTCTAATGATGTTTAGTGCCTCTAATGGACTGAGATCCAGTCTGCCCTTTATCAGTCTTGGCAAGGCAATACCTTGGACACTGTTCATGATACTTGTCATCATACAAGGGAGGATTTAGGACATAAATATGGTATTTGAATCTGATTGAGTTGAGAATCTCAAACTTAGGTTGATGAATTACAACAGGTAATGAATGAGTTACCTGCATTATCTGGCAGTGCTGAGGTCTGAAAGTGATTGCAGACTGTATATATCCTTTTTGTCACTAGGTTGCACCTTTGAAAAATACTATGTTGATAACAAGGATTGTTTTTTTTTCTTTAGAAAAAAGAAGACTGTAATACAATGAGAGTTTAGTAAATGGTAGCTAATATTTACTTCAATATTTCCAGTACCTAGAAAAGTACCTGAATTAGGAGATATTCATGAAGTATTTGATAAATCAGTGAAAGTAAATTAGCTTAAATGTGATGGTAGTCTTTTTTCTGTTTGAGGAGTTGTATTATTTCTTTCAAGTTTAAATATCTATTGGATATTGGAATTCCATGTTAAAGATGAAGTTACATAATAAACACGAAGCTCCTCTGTGACATGTAACCACTCAACAAATCTAATGTATTACTGTAGTTAAGTTCTTCCAACTTAGTGGAGGGGTGTGAACCAATTGATATAAGTGAAAATATGATTAGCAATTTATTTTCTTCTTATCAAATTAATTAAGAAGACACCTTAGGTGGGTACACAATTCAATATCACCTAGGTTTCATGAAATCTCATTCTGTTCTTTTAGACCAGTGGATACCTAAATACAATTCAGAGATTCAGAGAGGATTTAAAGGATGCATTCTCACTGATTAAAATTTATGTCACAGGAAATACACTACATAAATTGCTACTATTAAGTGACTTACTATTTACTGAATACTTAAAAATAAAGCATACTGTTAATGAGCACCTTCTTTGCACCAGGCATATTTGATACGAATTCTGTTTTCATTCTCACAAAACCACATAAGTAGACATTATTATATGCACATGGCTAACAGAGAAAGATGTGTAGGTGAGTGCTGGGTAAACAGGAGAGCTCAGGCCATCTTGAGAAAGTGGCTTCTACTCAACCCCAGCCAATTTTTGCATTGAGGGACAACAGTCCTAGTTTTGCTATTGCTTTTGACCTTTCCAGGAAAGCCAGAAATTGGATTTTTGATTCCTTCCAAATTTTCTGATGTTGTCAACTAATTCTATTGAACAACAAGAAAAAATCATTAAGAACATTGAATAGATGAGGCTAACACAGCTGAAGAACCCTATCCAGTTCACAGCATTCCAGCTTGTTACTGCTGTACTATTTTGCTTTCCAGAATGCCGTGCTGAATCTATTGCTTCCTTTCCTTGATGATTAATTTCTTTGGTGTCTATGTACTTCCCTCTGACTTAGGTGAACCCATAGGACGTTGGTACTTGAAACATTAGCTCTGTAAAGAAAATCTGAGTCTCTGTATTAATTAAATATTGTTACAATAATGCTACAAAACAAACAACTACAAAATATCAGTGTTACACAACAAATAAGCATGTATTTCTTGCTCATGAGTTTGTAGATCACCTGGGCCGCCTGAGTTTCAGGCTGCAGTATTTGAGGCAGCTCTGCTTCATGTTGCCTGTTGGCTGGTTGCCTCTCCTCCACCTGTTTATTATCATCACCCAAGAACCAGTAGGCTAGCCAGGGCATGCTTGCTTCATGTGATGGCAGAGGCCCAAGAGGAGAAGTGGAAATGAGCAAGGTTTCTTAAAGGCTAGATTTGAGTCTGGTAAACTATTGTTTCTATCTACATACCACTGGCCAAACAAATCACATAGCTAAGCCCAAAGTCAAGGGGTGGAGATTTCACTATACCCATGATAGGTCATGACGAGAGTGTGGATGCAGGGAGGGTAAAAGGCTTGGATCCAAGCATTCAATCTATTACACAGTTCCTTACTTTGATACTTGATACTAGAGTTCATTGACCTTATCAAAAACATGTAAGGTCTGCACTGGAGTATTTTCTGGACCCTCTGGAATTTTTCTTTCTTCTATTTGACAACTAGACAATGCCTTGTACTATAGCAATTCTCCCTTGATTTTCCCATTTCTCACTAACACTCCATAATCTTGTCATTCTTATTTTATGTTCTTTCTAAGAAAATTGGTTTAATTTCCTGTCTTATTTTTTATACAATACAACACTGCTTAACTTATTAAAATATTTGCTTCCCTTAAAAAGCCCTTACATACTGAAAAATCAGCAAACTAAAACACCATTAAATTATTCTACTGAATTAAATATAGAAACTTAGAGCAAAGGAATAGAAATTAACATTGTACAATCACAGAAAAAATATCTGTATACTTAAATCTCGCCTGTAGGACAGCATCGATGCAGCTGAATTTAAAGCTTTACTTATTATTCATGGCACATTATTCTGGTGTTTTGTCAAAAAACTTAAAAAGCTGTTCCATTATTTTATATGGGTTAAGTAAAATTTTTAAAATTGTATACACACACACTTTTTAAAAGCATAAATGTAACAGAAAAGGACAGTATATATCTATAATTTTAACAATGACTTTTCTATTTGACCCCAAAACCCCACTCCAAAGAAATTACCACAGGGAAATGGTTAGATACAAGTTCATGTATTTGCTTTCAAGAATGTTCATGCATTTTTTCATTACAGTAATCTATACAGAAAATAATCTGAAATCCAACAATTCAGGAATTTAATGTAAATTTCATCATATTCATATAATGGAATACTAGGCCCCTTTGATAGGCATGCCTTATGAGAATGTTAAGTGGGCAATGGGCATAACCTAATTTGCATGAAGATAACATATTTTCAAAATTATATTCAGTATGTCTTAGATTTTTGCAGGGGTCATGGATTATACTGATATTCTGATAAAAGCTATATATTTCTAGCTCCACCTAGAAAAATGCACTCATGTACACAAACAACAAAATAGCAAGCAATTGGGAGTGGGGCTGGGGGGTGTGAATTTCCAGCAACCAGTTTTGAGATGTTGGGTAAAGAAACCCTGATCTACATTGCCATGATTTATAAAAACAAAAAAACAAACAAACAAAACCTATTTCTTTACTTATAAAAAAATGTACTACACACACTTAGAAAATATTCAGGAACTTCGACAGCAAGGTGGGGAAAGGTTTTGCCACCAATACAGAGAAGTGCTGAGTAATGCTGAGTCCATATGCACATATGCATACATGCGCTCACTGAGCTAAGCCAGAGACCTGCTCTTCCATTGTCTGCAGGTGTGGAAACAAAGGGAGAAGCCAAATCCAGAAAAGGAAAGGTCACTGATATCATGATAGTTGGTTGAACTTTCCAAGGAGGATCTAAACTCTAGTGCTGGGCTTTTAATGGTCTTGGGGATAGAAGATGTGCCCTCTGGCCTCAGCTAAGCAAGAGAGCTGGACCTGAGACCCCAGCACAAGGGAGGACTTCCTTGGCCAAAGACTATGATGGTATTTATTTTATTATTTTTGTTTATAATAATAAGGTAATATTGATTTTGGGGGGGTTCTGGTCACTCAGGAATCAGAAGTTTGGGTGTTCTTGACTAGAGACAAAATTTAGGTAAGGGCGTAGAGTCTGTTCTGAAAGAACAGATACCAGAGGCTGAAGATACACATTGCCAATAACAGATTTTTAACTCTCTGTGTCTAAGTATGGTACAGAGACTCTACAGATATGATATCCAATTTTACATAATTCTTATTTCTTACTAGAACTCCTTTCACTCCTTCCTTCCCTCAAATAACTCACAGGCATACAGATATTCACTGGTTAGGGATTCTTACCCCTTACAAAAACAAATACTGTGTTTCCTCAAGGAACTATTTAAAGTGTAGTCATAGTTTTCTCCAAGCAATTTTCAGTATTTTCCAGTTAAGTTAAAAGCAAAAGTAAGGTCACTGCAGAAATATAGCTGCCACTGTGCATCTAGCACAGCTGAACAATAACGCACAAGTGACTATCTCCCCTCACCCAAAGCCAGTCATATGGGAGAACCTTGAATAAGACAGTCATGCACAAGCAACAAAGGTAGACAGAGGGTGGTCGCGTGGGTCACTGAAAGTGCCTCAAATGCTGATTATATTCAGTGTGCTCTAATTCCATGAAAAGCTGTGATAAATGTAACTCCAAGTCAAGAATTTACTCAAGATCGCACCAAGATATCAGCTTGACAGAATTTGAATAGACCATGTAGCATAGTAACCATGCTGAGTTATAAAACATGGTATTTGGTACTATGTAACTTTTAGGGCAAAGTGATGAATGACTGTTACAGAGGTGCTACCATTGTGATTCAGAAACCTTAGGAAGCTATGGAAATGTGAGAAGTAACAGAAATATCTTCTGAGGTTACAAGGCTGATTCTTCCATGTGGTTTAGAATCAGTCTCCTCACTTGATAGGCATTATAACATCATGGGTTCTGGAGTCAAGCTGACTGAAGTTTAAATCCATTCTCCAACTCTTAGTGGCAGTGGAACTTTGGACAAGTTACCTAACTTATTGGAGACTCAGTGTCCTCATTTGTAAAATGGAAGTAACCATCCTCTTTGTCTTAGGGAAGTGCTGATAATTGAAAAAGACAACGCACAAAAGGGCTTAGTGAAGGGTTGGATACAATAATTACTCAATAATGTGAGCTGTCTTCAAGTGAGGTCTCTGAACTTCTCTTACTGTACCACGTCAGTCTGTTCCTTGTCACTGCAAACACGTTCCTCATTCCCTTCATGTGTAACCATGTACATTTCCAGCATGTCTGATGTGAGCAGGCAGAACTTCAACAGATACTAGGCCACTATGGCACATGTCTCTCACCAAGAAAAGACAGTGATATCTACCATTCACTGAGGAAGTGATTTATGGTAGACAATATTGTGCATTATACACATTTGATTAATTAACTCATAATATAATCATTGTTTTCCCCTTTACAGATAATGAAAAAGAAGAAATTATTGAAGCTAGTAACCAGCACAGACAGACTTCAGACTGAAATCTCTCAAACTCTAAATTCAAGATACCTACTTCCAAAAGTGTCTCTGTTATAGGCAGACTTGTGTCCCCCCAGATTCATATGTTAAAGTCCTAACCCCAAGTATGTGAGCTTATCTGGAAACAAGGTAATTGCAGATGTAATTCATTAAGATGAGGTCATACCAGATAATGATGGGCCCCTAGTCCAACATGAATAATATCCTTACCAAAAGGGAAAATATGGACACAGACATGCACACAGGAAGAATGGCATATGAAGTTGGAGGCAAAAATCAAGGTGACGGAGCAGAAGCCAAGGAACGCCAAAGATTGCCAGGAAACCACCAGAAGCTAGGAGAAAGGCTTGAGGCAGAATGAAATTTAACTCAGAAGAAAATGCCGTGTATAAAATATAACAGCAAACAAATAAATTAATGAATGTACTGGCTATAAAAAGCATAGATAATAATGACCACGTTTGAAGGCTTATATTCAAAACATAGACATGAAAGATGGGAGGGATGATTGGATGAAAAAAATTGCTAAAGTCTTTGTATTTGGAGGAGGACAATAAATATTCATTAACATTAGACATGGTTAAGACAAGTATTTGTTAAGACAAGTACTAAGCCATTAAATTTAAGACTTTCACTAAAAGAATAAAAACAGAATGCATAACTTCAAATTAAAGAGGGAATAAAGGAGTATAAAGAAAACTTGACTCATAAAAAAGAATGGGAAAATACTTTATAAAAAAATCAAAGAAAGCATAGCATAGAAAAAATACACACAAAATAAGGGAATATATCCAAATAGGTTATTATTCTCAGTTGATAACCTATTAACTTCCCAGTTTTAAGTAGGAGATTTTTCAATTGTATTTTTTAAAGCTGTGCTATGCTTACAGGAGACACACCTAAACATAAAGTTTCCTTCAGTAAGTTTGAAATGAAAGATCTCAAAAGAGAACACATCAGGTAACACCAACCTGAAAAAGGTTATGGAACAACACTGAGAAAATACTGATTTTAAGTAATATCTATTTATAGAGTGGTTTATTATCAGTATGTAGGCAATATAATGATGGGATTTTTTTTCTACTGTATTAATCAATATATCCTAAGTTCAAATCTAGAATAAACAGTACCTGGCACATAGGTGCTCAGAAACGTTTGTTGAGTGACTGTTGAATGAATATTAACAGAAAAAAATGATCAGAGAGTTAGTACAATTCTGAGTCTATATGGATTTAACAGCCTCCAAAAATAAACGAGCACTCCTTATATTATACGAACACAACTGAGTATATGCATATAAACACACACACCTACACATACACATGAAATTTTAGAAAAAGAAAAAAAAAAAAAGGCAAGCAGTTTGCAAGAAACAGTTAACCTTATAAAGAAATCGTCACTATCATCTGCCAGTCTGTGCCACCTGTTTGAGCTAGACAATGTGACTACTAAATTACAGGTACTGGGACTCATACCAATAACAGTGTTGTGCAATATCATGCTCGTGTTCTCGTCTTTGCTTATTTAATAAAGGCGTGAGGTGCACAGATAAATCAGTCATCTTGTCTCACCGAGTCCCTGATGCTAACAGGACAAGGTGATCTTCAGATTCTGTTTTCAGTGTGGTTATGTGGCTATCTCCTTCACATTCCTCAATTGCATCTGGTGAGCATGCAATGTGAATTGTTAATTCAACTCTAATTGCAAAATGAGTCCAGGTTCAGCAAAGAGTGTAGGAGGAGCTGATAAACAATACGAGATCCCGCAGGCTTCACTAGCTGGATATACTTCCACAGGATGCCTGACTCATTTTTTCCTTCACCCCTTTCTCTTATCCAGTGAGGCTGCAAAATTTGACAAGCGTTTCTAGACAGAAAGCTTAGATTATGGTGTGTGGGTGGGGAGTGATTCCAAATCCGAAAGAAATAACACAACTCTGAAAAAAGTTTTCTAAGAAACTGGAAGCGCAGAACCCTTCCCTTATTTCCTTTTCCATAACTATCACATGTGGCTACAGCCATGATGAACTCACCTTTTATAGCATTTTTTCAGTCTTCTCTGCCTTTATCTCCCACATAATATAGAGAAACAATACCAATGCCATTATCACTCTCAGTAACAATTTTATACCTGTCTGTTTAATCAAGGAATGATCTTAGTCACTAGGATTTAGGTAATAAAAATGTGTAGGTGCCATCATCACCCCAACAAGTTTACAGTTTAAAAATTAGGTTAAATCCATATCTGGGCAAGATGAGATCTGTTTTGCCATCGCAGAGCTCTCCAGTCTGCACCTTGCCATTGCAGCGTTGTAGGCTGGAGTCTTGCCCAGGTAGTTACTTACTTAATCTATTGCTCTGAGCTCTGAATCCTCATTAACTTTTGGGGTTTTCTTTTTTCATGTTTCAGTTAAAAAAGAGTGTTTTCTTTCTTTAGTGGCTTTATTTTCCTACCTAAAAGCCAAGTCCATACCAATATACTTGTTAGAGTAAATTATTTGAACATATTTCTGATAGCATAGAGACAGGTTAAAGAAAAAGGACCTCTAGATAATGCCAAAATGAGAGTGAGTAATAAAAATGTAGTTGCTAACACCGACGCAATGCTATAGAAAGATAAAAGCAACTCAAACTATGCAATATTTCCGAACAGAAAACCATTTCATCCCATTATTCAAGATAATGTCCAGAAGTCAGCAAAGGAAGTTAGTGGTTAACTTACCTTAGAATACTGAAACGAACTCTGTGATCTTTTCAAGACAGAGAATACCATTGTCTTAGCAGTGAAATTACAAACAAGCCCTTCTCCTAAGAGGGAGGGGCACATTTTCTATCACATGTTTATGTGCCTTGGTGAAATTAACTGGTCCTTATGAGGATGGCTTAATTAATCAGAAACTCCATTTTGAGAATAACATCCACTAGCAGAAGAATAGATTCTCAAAACATCATGGATAGAAAAACAAGGAGAATTTTTTATAATTGAGTCAACTTTCCAGATAGGGAAGAAAATTTCATGTTTGCTTATCTAGTTTTCAGAATCATTAAGAGGTCTGGGAAGCCATGTTTATTAATTACGCAAAAAGCAAAGTATCAGAGCTGGTGAAGTAACAAACATGTTCTCATTTCTTTGAAACAAAATGTCCAGATATGCTCATTAAAATCCAGCTAACTGCCTTTCCTGGGTGTACAGCATAAATCACTGCAGGAAGTAGATGGCCAAGCTGGGATTAGAAAAATAGAACCCACCTGTTGGGTTCTTGAATATGGAAAATCAGTCCCAGTGCTGAATTTTTCAAATTAAAATTTAAAATAACTGTATATTCTAAAGTAAAAGAAATATTAGAAACATATCTCCATGGTTTGAGAGAGGCCCAGGAACCTGAGACAGGCTATTTTCAGAGGAGGGAGAAAGTTTTTACATATTACTGTGGGCGGAGGCTATTACACACTGGGTTCTCCAGCAGATGCTAAGACAGAGTTTGCAGCGCAAGATGTTCATTAGGGATCAACACCTATGAAAAGAAAGGTAAGCAGCAGGATAAGGCAAGGGAAGAAGTCAAACTGTAATGCTGGCAACAAGGCCTCAGGCAGGCAACTCTAGAGTGGAAACTGCCTGAGAAAGTTAACTTGCAACAGGCTGAAATGGTCTTTCCTTCCTCACTCAGAAACCAGGTGCTGGAAGGGTAAGAGGTAGAGCAAGCCGCCCTCTACAGCTAAGGAAGAGCCCGAAGGACCGGCAGCTGCAAGCTGTCTGCTGATAGCTCTCCTCGCAGCAGGACAGCAAGGCCTTCCTTGAACCAGAACCTGGGCAGCATGTCCCCACGTCTACCAGCGAGCCCTAGAGAGAAAGTGACCCTCTGAGACATTCTTGCGCCCTGGATACCCAGAAAACATCAGGACAAGGATACCTAAGAATCAAATTTAAATATTTTACATTTTATGCTCATTTAGATTCATGATCCTTTCTCCCATTACCTCTGATTAACCCAAAGAGTTCTCTTTAGTGTGATTAAGAATCATTTAAGGCACTTGTTGCAAATACAGATTATTAGCTAGGATCCCCAGGGATTAATTCATGGAAGCTGTCCTGAGTTCAAGGGTGAGTATTTTTGCATTTCAGCAGTATTGGTGTGGGTGATATGGTGCTAATACCACACGCTTGGAGAAAAACATCCCTAAAACTTCAGTAAACTCTGCTACATACAACAGTCCTGTGCTTCAGAGTCTAAAAGCAGAGGGCATTCTAGGAAAGGGCAGAAAGGAATAGAAGGAGAAGCCAAGTGTAGAGTACAACAAACAGCTGTTAGGAGGCAAGTACCGGTGAAAAAGCAGGCTTCAAATAGGAGAAAATATGTCCTTTGCCAAATGTTCCGGGGTAGATAATTTTGGGGAGACGAGGGCAGACACTTCTAAAATGCAAATAACATGCCAAATGATATATGTATTACATCAGGAAATGGCAGTTGCATATAAAGGCAGAAGGGGAATATGAGACTTCAAAGTATCAAAGTTACCCAAGCGTCTTTAACAGATTTAACAAGCCTCTGAATTTCCCGCTTACAACTTGATCAGTCTAATAAATGTCTATTTAAACCTATGCTTTATTTAGCTTATGACAAAGTTCTTATAAATCTCCTTTATATATAGATGTAGAACAGTTCAGTTCTGGAACCAAGAGAAAGTTTTAAAGGCTACTTGTTATCCTTCTTTCAATGTCTTTAAATGATTTTATTCATTATTGAAAAGGCAGTTCTGCTCTTGCACTGTTGGTGGGAATGTAAATTGATACAGCCACTATGGAGAACAGTATGGAGGTTCCTTAAAAAACTACAAATAGAACTACCATATGACCCAGCAATCCCACTACTGGGCATATACCCTGAGAAAACCATAATTCAAAAAGAGTCATGTACCAAAATGTTCATTGCAGCTCTATTTACAATAGCCAGGACATGGAAACAACCTAAGTGTCCATCATCGGATGAATGGATAAAGAAGATGTGGCACATATATACAAGGGAATATTACTCAGCCATAAAAAGAAATGAAATGGAGGTATTTGTATTGAGGTGGATGGAGTTAGAGTCTGTCATACAAAGTGAAGTAAGTCAGAAAGAGAAAAACAAATACAGTATGCTAACACATATATATGGAATCTAAGAAAAAAAAAAATGTCATGAAGAACCTAGGGGTAAGACGGGAATAAAGACACAGACCTACTAGAGAATGGACTTGAGGATATGGGGAGGGGGAAGGGTAAGCTGTGACAAAGTGAGAGAGTGGCATGGACATATATACACTACCAAACGTAAAATAGATAACTAGTGGGAAGCAGCCACATAGCACAGGGAGATCAGCTCAGTGCTTTGTGACCACCTAGAGGGGTGGGATAGGGAGGGTGGGAGGGAGGGAGATGCAAGAGGGAAGAGATATGGGAACATATGTATATGTATAACTGATTCACTTTGTTATAAAGCAGAAACTAACACACCATTGTAAAGCAATTATACTCCAATAAAGATGTCAAAAAAATTTTTTTTAAAAAGGCAGTTCTGGATTATCAAGCACTAGATCTCTTCATTTATGCCCTGTGACTAAATTGGACACATTTATGTAGAGCACTGAATAATCTGGTGAACAAAGGCCACTTGGGACTGAGCAACACTCATATTTGGAATGCTTCAGAATTGTTATGGATATTTTAGTTTAAACCCAGATACAGTGACAAAAATGTATTAATAACAAAAAATGTAGATGTATGAATATATAAAATCTCCTACTTAATTTTTCCATATTTAGCATAAGCCTACATGCTTTTTATATAACATTGCACACAAGGCATTAAAAAGGCTTGAGAGAAGGCAGAACAGTCATTTTGAATAAAATATATTTTCTTGCTTTTAATCAATAATGTAAAACTCGGTGTTGCTTCACCAATTTCAAACTAGTCATTCACACATTAGAACATGGGAGGAGGGGGTTAGAAGGCACCTAGTGACATACTTAATTTTGATATGATCTTGATTCCTTTGTTAAATCATAAAACAAACAATTATGATCCTAGCAAAAAGAAATTTTAATAACTGGTGATAATGGCATAAGTTTGATGAGCTCATTTTTATCAAATACGGTCGCCTGCTCTGTTATCAAGCGACTCCACAAATTAAAAATGGCTGTATCTGGGAATCTTAGATCTAAAGCAGTGACAGCTCTGTTGAGTGACTTGCACTTAGTGGGTGTTGGGTTAACAGAATCTCTGCACTGATCGCTGTAAACTTCACTACCTGGTGTTCCAGGTACACCAAACCCTCTCTGAAGTAGACCACCCACTTGTCTATTCACGTACTTCTACTCCAACAGCGAGTCATTCCATCAACAAGAGTTAGTTGTGTTTGCAAGGACCTAGCAGGGAGCCTATAGTGGGCACTGTCACCATTTTAGTATCCTTCTCTCCTTCTCTCCATAAAAAAGCCAGAAACTGTAAGAGCAAGAAGAATTGTAAACTGCATTATCAGTATGGCATTAGATATGTCAAGGTAGTATTCAGATGCACATTGAATATAGAAACATCATAATATACAGGAACAAAGAGCATTACATTATAGTTATTATAGTATAGTGAGAAGAAAACACAAGAGGTAGAATACTTAAAATATAGCATTGAGAATTCCATGGGTTTCCTACTATTTTTTGAGCTGGAAAGAGGACATGGATGATTACTTAATCTCAATGCCCACATGTGCCAAATTAGAAAACAGATGCAGAGGAGCTATTAATATCTACAGATTACTTATTTGGGACCAGGCACTGTGTTGGTTATCTTATATATGTCCTTTTATGTCATTCTTAAAACAACCCTAAGAGAATTGTGATTTGCCTATGAGAATTACTTTCTTCATTTTATAGATGAGTAAGGAAGTCTTGCTAAAAGTTATTCAATTATTAGCTGCAGAGATTAAAATCAATTCTGTCTTCCCCAAAAATCCCTTTTTCTGTCTTATGTCAGATTGTATAAAGGGGCCAAAAAAGATTTTAATTGAACTGAGGGGAGGCAGACAAGGTAGTGATTCATTTATGTTAGCTTTAAACAAGAGGAGTTCCAGTGATAAACACAATGACTTCAGGGACCAGGCAGGAGACCTAAATATGTGACAGAATAATGGTTATTGTGGTGCACTGTGGATTTCTTACCCTACCTAAAGGCACTCCCATTCAATTAAAAAAAAATTGGGCTGCTCCAATAAAACATATCTGCCAGAGGGTTACCAATTTGTAACTTCTGAAAGGAGGAAAGGCAGTAGGTCTGCAAAAATAAATCTGGAAAACATTCTGGGCTTGGGATGGAGGCACTATAATATGTGGGAAGGCACAGTAAAAAGATAAACGAGATTTTAAAAAATCAGGGGATTGGCTAGTTTAACCATATCAAAGAACTTTTTATTTATTATATGTAGAGAGGGCAGAGTGGGCAGCAAAAGTAGAGGGAAAGTGGATAAGGAAAGAAAAGTTTTGATAGTAGTCCTTAAATGCCAGCCAGAGTGAGAAAGAAACACACTTAAAGATTTGCCAAATATTCCCCTACTCTGTGTAGGTATGCCTACTGTGTATTAAGTCTTCTTAAGAACCCTCATACTTTATAGATTTGTTGAATCTGTATTGAATAAATCTGGGATTTATTGAAGAGAAATAACTTTCCCAGTGTCACGAGGTAGAAAATGAGGGAGCCAAAATTCAGTTGCGTCTGTCTGATTTGAAAAAGAATCCACATAACTCACAAGGTTTTCTATAGGAAATACAAGATCCAGACTGCGGTATAGGGGACTTCTGCAATTGGTCAAGGATTGTGGGGAGAAATTCTCAGTTAAGGTAGTGATTATGAGATCAAAACAGAAGGTGTATTTGATTAAAATATTAATTACAATAACCAACATAGTGTTACATATTTATTAGAAATCACCATTACTATACGTACTTTTCACATATTAGCTAATTTTATTCTCATAAGAAACCTATGTGATAAGTGCTATAACTAGCACCATTCCCATTTTACAGATAAAACAGGCACTGAAGTCCATACAACACGTTTAAGGTTAAGCAGATAGAAAGGGTGAGATATGTAATTTTAATCTGTCAAATTGCTCTTAACCATGAGTAAAATACTTTGATACTTTAAGGGAAATGTGAAAAGGTAAAAGACCTTCAGACCCATTAGTTTTCATTTAACATAAATATGGCTTCAGTAGATCAATTCAATTTAGGTAAGCAGAATAATAATGAGGTCAAATCTCTGCATTCAAACTCTCTAGGAGTTTTACCTTCATCCTAAATTGCATTTAGAATCTTACCCTTGAATCTCCATCAAGTATCTCAAAACTGCAAGTAAATTGATTAGGAAAAGTTGGTGGAGCAGAATTGAATCCATCAAATAACTTCAAGCGAAGCCTTGTTAGAAAAAGAAAGATGAATAGTGTGATTCTTCGATACTAAACATGCCTCCGTTTTCTTTACATATTCCACTGCTTGTTGCTAGGATCCGGAGTGAAGTGGTAAACTGGTTTCCAATTAGTTTATGTACAAAATCAAGTGTTTTCTCTATCTAATCACTATGTGAATATGGGACAAATGAGGCATATATCTGTTCTATAACCTTCCTTTTCTTTCTTCCTCTTTCACAAGTTTTGGTAAAGATACAGAAATATTTATATGTGAAGAAGTTTAATAATTCATTTAATGAAAACATTTACTATGGGAAGAGATCCTGTAGAATTTTGCATTTCCATTACTCTGATGTAAATTTCAAAATCAGAGTTCCATCGACAGGAGAAAAAAGAGAAACTACCATCAACTAGAGACAGCAACTTTACTCTTAATGGAAACACTAATTACTGCTTTCAAAACTAAACCATATAAACAACTTTAGTTTCTTTAAGAAAGGATGAGAAGCCTTTTATTTTTAAAAGAAATATATGTTATTTTCACTTGCCTTAAATGACACATGGAAATTAAGAAGAGCCTCCATTAAATAGACAAATGACTGCAAGAAATGAAATATAATACCAACAAGAATTTACACAGATTCAGTTTCAAAATTAGAATATGGAATAGTACTCATAACAAACAGGGAAGGGGGAGGAAACTGGGCTTTAGTGCACAGAAAAGAAGGTTAAAATAAAAAACTGATAAGAACAAAATGCCGATATATAGAGAGTGAATGATGAGTAAAATAAGCCAGAATCAATGGATTTATCTTCATTGCCTTTGAAGAAAATTGGGGGAAGAGAGCCAGTAAATTTCTAAGCACATACATAAATTTGAGTAAAATGCTCTATATTAGTAGTATGTTACAGTTCTTTTGGTTACCAGAAACTTAATCAGACTCTAGCCAACCCATGCCAAACAAGAAAGTTATTAGAAGAAGGTATGCTATATTGCAGAAGACAAGGAAAAGCCACCCAAGCAAGCCATCAGAAAAGCAGGTACATGGGGACCTCACAGGTTCTCACTAGAGATGTTAATTGAAACTTTCCTTTAAAGAATCATGATAAGCTTGTTAGAGTTTCAAAAATTCCACCTCTCTTTATCCCTCAAATCTGAATTTTACATTTGAGTTAGTTGTGCATCTTTTGACCAGCCAGCTTTGGGCAGAGGGCTGTCATATGGGACAGGCAAGGGAACTAGTGTCTACTGTTTGAGGAGAAATTCCTAAGACAAGAATTTGAGCTGGTAATTCCTACAGTAAATGTAGTTGCTATTAAAAAAAAGGTATCTGGACATTACATTGGATTTCTCATTCAAGAATAATCTAATTATTTGCAATGCTAAGATAAAGAAAAAATGCGATCATGTATTATTGCAAACTACAGACCTGAGGAAATCACTGTAAAAATGTAGACAAGGGGTTGTTACCACTTCTTTTAATATCTTTACCCAAGGGATACTGACTACAATTTAAAATAAATACGTTTACTTTGTATAAATTAGGTAATATTCCAAAAGTGTAGAAAAGTTTAGAAGATAATAAACAGCTGTTTTTACTGTCCAGATATAACTCATATTTGACAATGTAAAATATTAACTTCTGCTATAGTCCTTTTAGATTTTATTTTTGAGGAACTAAAAAAGTTTCAGATATAAGTAAACCATTCCTTCCCCCTTCCTCTCCAGAGGTAACCATTTTCCTGAAGTTGGCGTTTACTATTCCCATGCATTATTTTTAATATGTCACACATATCCAGGTATCTATAAATAGC
The DNA here is from genome assembly GCF_009873245.2 of Balaenoptera musculus. NCBI lineage: Eukaryota > Metazoa > Chordata > Mammalia > Artiodactyla > Balaenopteridae > Balaenoptera > Balaenoptera musculus. The sequence continues at coordinate 39,702,148 of NC_045790.1, read as the reverse complement.
ATATATCACTGTTGTGTGTTTAAAATTTACATAAATGTTATCATACAGTGTCTATCACCAACTGGTTTTTATCATGCAATAGCATACTTCTGAGATTGAGTCATGTTAACACATGTAGTTATGGTTCATTCATCTTAAATGCTAAACAGAATTCCATTGTATGACTTTTAACATCTATATTGACAGATATTGAGGCTGTTTACTTCCCTACTTCCTGCCTGCCTGCCTCCCTAAAGGAATGATGCAGCAAAACTTATTATAGAATTATACTAATCAATACAGAAGGTATTCATGCATGGATAGTTCAAACTGAACACAAGAAAACAAAAGAGTGCCTAGAAATAGACCCATGCATAAATGAAAACAAATTACAGAAGATTCTTGGGAATATGATGGACTGTTCAATGATTCTGAGACCGTGTAAGAAAAAAATATAAAATTTGATTCACATTTGCCTAATACACTGCCTAAAATCAGTATCAAGATTACAATAACACAGAAAACTATATAATTTTAGATAATGTTTATGGATTTGAGGTAGAGTGAAATTTCTTTAAAAACATACAGAAAGGATAAGTAATAAAGGAAAAGATTAATAAATTGGATCTGATTAAAAATTAATACCTGTATTCTTTAAAATGCATAATAAAATGGCAAAAAAGAATGAGAGAAGGCATTGATAAAATATGCAATATACTTTTGTATATTAATATTCAAAATATGTGAAGAATTCTTAAAAACAGACTAAGACCCACAATTCAGAATAAAAATGTGTTAGTGTGTTATTAAATAAGTTAATAACAGAAAATTATTCTGTGAAAAATGTAAAACATTACTAGTAATCATAAAAGTAAAATTAAAACAAGTGATATTCTATTCCACATCATCAGAGAAAAATATTAAAGTATGGTACCAACAAATGGCCGGCTGATATATGCAGAAACAGGGGTCATGCATTGCTGGTTGGAATTTAAACTGGAAAAATCTCTCTACACGTAAACTGGCAATATCTATGAAAGCTTCCCACACCTGGAAGTTATATTTAATTTCTTATATTATGTATGAGAAACATTTATAAGAATGATCATCATAACACATAAAATCAGAGGCAAAATGTCTATCAATAGAAAAATGGTAATTTTTGGTTGTTTTCATAAAATGGAGTAGTAAACACCAGTGAAAAATAGGTGAACTAAAGTTACATGTATCAACATAGAGAGATCTATATAAAATAGTTTTAGATTCTTGGTTAAAAAATACATACAGTATGATATCAACTATAGAAATTTAAAATATGTGAATAACTAATGCACATTAAATGCAAACTAATGCTATTATTTAGGATTACATGTTCATGTAATAAAATGTAAACACATACATGAAAGTGATAAGTACCCAAATCAGTAGTTAGCTCTGAGGGGAGAGGAAGGGAAATGAGATCCAGGAGAAATGCACTGGAATCTAAAAATAGTTTGCAATTATTCAAAATCTTCAGAGTATATTACTGTTCAATATAGTGTTCTCCATACATTTCTGTATGTTAGAAATGTTTCACATTAACAGAAAAGCAATAGAGTCATTGACTGAATAGCCTCTTTTCCAAATATAACCCGGTATAAAGAGAATCATTAAAGTGATTTTTATTTTTTTTATTGTTTTGGCTGTGCCACGTTGTTTGCAGGGTCTTAGTTTCTCGACCAGGGATTGAACCCCTGCCCCATGCAGTGGAATCGTGGAGTCCTAACCACTGGACCGCCAGGGAATTCCCTATGTTAATATTTTAAACATTAAGTAGATGAATAAAATAAAGCCAGAATACCTGAAATAGTCCCTACTTTCCATTGGAACTTAATATATGAAAACCAGTGAATACCATAGAAAAATGGGCAAGATTCATGACCTGTTAATTCACAGAATTATTAATGATTTTGTATCTATAAATTCCTCTATATAATACTTTATGCTTATTTGAAGTATTTATTTATGATTAGTTACATATCTAATTATCTATAAATATATCAAGTTAGAAATAAACAAACCAAACTATTATTAGTAGTTTAATACATGAGTGATTTTTAATATATAAATTTTTATTTATTTACTTATTTATTTATTGGCTGTGTTGGGTCTTCGTTGCTGTGCACGGGCTTTCTCTAGTTGCAGCGAGCAGGGGCTACTCTTCATTGTGGTGCACAGGCTTCTCATTGCGGTGGCTTCTCTTTGCAGAGCATGGGCTCTAGGCACGTGGGTTTCAGTACTTGTAGCTCGTGGGCTCAGTAGTTGTGGCTCCCGGCTCTAGAGTGCAGGCTCATTAGCTGTGGCGCACGGGCTTAGGTGCTCCGCGGCATGTGGGATCTTCCCGGACCAGGGATTGAACCCGTGTCCCCTGCATTGGCAAACGGATTCTTAACCACTGTGCCACCGGGGAAGTCCCTAATATATAAATTTTTGAGATAAAAAATGTTTTTAAATTATTTTAAAGTTTTATCAAAATTATATGCACTTGGTTTAAAAAGTTACATAACTATATGAAAAAGCCACAGTCCACTCTCACCACATGTTTTTCTTCTCCTTCCAGAAGCAACCACTTTTGAATATTTTATATGATTCTACTGCTGTTTATATGTAAATCTCTCCATAATATGATTATATTGCTACTTCTTGATTTTTGGTGTTGGGGACAGTTTAGATACTGTGTATTGACTTTCTATATGGGGCAGATACAAATTGAGGTCTCCTTCAACACCACCCTGACAGGCCTTGGCCCTTGATACACACGGATGTTTCCCTTCTCATCCTCTCATTATTATTATGTCATATTATGGGTTGAGTCAATAATCAGTATTTACCTTGCCATGTCGATGTAAACAATATACACAGCAGAGAAATGTCAGCTATTATGATTACTCTTCCTTTTATGCAAATGTTGGTCCTTTACTTTTTTCAGCTTATTGTGGTAAGGGCTTTTTATTGTATTGTTTGTGCTGTCATTATTTTCTTAGTTTTATAGTAATAACAACTAAGAGCGTCTTTCTCCCACCCCCAACAGTATATAACCCTTCTTAATACAGTTAAATATGCAACACACAGTAAATTTATCTTGTTAAAGATATCTGTATCCATAAAACATATCCTGCTCCAAACTGCTCTGGGTGTGCTCTTATACCTGCACACCTGCTCCACAGCTATCATCTTGTGATTGGTCATTCTCTCCACCTTTCTTCTATGTTGGGTCTCTTGTTCTCTGGATCTTATTTCCTGGTTTACTCCCTAATTTTAGTGGGGAACATCTTCCAGTAGCTTTCTGAAAATTAGTGCATGGGAGATAAAAGTCTTTCGTGTACTCTCACACATAATCTAGGTCGTAACTCGTATTGTCTCATCAGGCACATAAAAACTCGGTCCTATTGTTTTCTAGCTTCTGTTATTGATAGTTTTACTATTTTACTTCACATTAATGTTTCCTGTGAAAGGCTGAAGATCTCTCCTTTGTTTCCAGAGTACTGCCTTTTTTTGGTGTGCCTTAATATGAGTCTATTTCCATCCATAGCACTGGGAACATGGTGGGTCTATTCAATATGAAAACTTATGTTCTTCCATTCTGGGAACTTTTCATGATTTTTTTTTTCTTTCATGATTTTCTATCCTATATATTCTTTTTTTTTTTTTAACTTCTGACATACCTATTTTTTAAAGAAATTGGACATACTCTACTGGTTCTTGGCTCTCTATTTTTTTCTCTTTTTTTTCTTTTCCTAATTTCCATCTTTGACATTTTTCTTTTTATTCTGCAATAGTTTCTCAACTTTCTCCCCTAAACTTTTTATTGAATATTTTCACTTATATTTCAATTTTCAACATTTAAAAAAAATTTGTTGTTATTTCAAGAATACAAAACCTCTTCTCATATCTTTGAGGATATTAATCACAGTTATGCTAAAGTTTTATTTTTGTGCATAAACTTTTCTTTTTCTCTAAGTTATTTTTTCTCCTTTTTTTTAGTCTCTTTGATATAAGATACTTTCTCCAAATATTGAATAATTCTTGGATTTGTGCTAATATATTGAGTGGGTCTTGTTAAGCCCAGTTTTCACTGTAGTCTAGTTGATTTGGTTCTAGTTGAGGAAGTCTTACTGTCATTTTTGTCAAGTTTTCTTCTCTTGGGTGGGACAGACTCCCTGGAGAAGACTCTTCCAATCTCCTGTCTAGATGTTATTTGTCTGCCAGGGTTCTGCCAAGAATCTAAGTGGGAGGAGAGAGTCAGGCAGGGGGAGGTGTTTCAACATTTAGTGTGTTGATCCCCGGCTTGCAGTTTCATGCTGTGTCCTGGTTTCTTCCAGGCCAGAGATCCTTGGTTTTGTGCTCTCTGGGGAATGAACCTCTTCTGTTCTACCAGAGGAGTGAGGAGCAGTGGCCTTACTTTGAAGTACAGGGAAAGCGATGCAGCTGCCTAACTCTTCAAAAGAGACTTTGAACCAATCTTGGGTTTTTAGCCATAGTTTTATCTCTACTACCAGAAATACCTGGGACCAATCCTAAATTTTGAGCATTGTGATGAAAATCGGGGTGTTCTTGCCTTTCTACACTGTCACTTTAGCAAAAAAAAAATAAAAAGTTGAATCTTAGTTATCTTCTTTCTAACCTCAAAAATGTTGCAATTCTGACCTCCTCCTTTCTCTCTTTCATTATGGATCCATATGTCTTTACCTTTTACTGCTTTATTGCATCACTAAAAAATGGTATACTCCAAGAAGGACCCACATAAATCAAATAAAACCCATTTGATTATGATTTGAATTGTAAACAATGCCTTAAAATAAAGAGAGATAAAGAAATAGGTAAGTAAGGTATTTGCCAACTCTCAAGAAAATAATGCATTGATTTCTTATTTTTTGAAAGAATAATTCAGGTTAACTACTCTTAAGTGTGTGAGTTGGTAATATTCACTAAGTTGTTTACTTCCTTAGGATACATGTATATTCACTTTGCAATGAGACCAATTCTAACAACTGACATCAAGTAAACACTCAGACACTGTCAGCACTTTATAGGAGAAGTTGCCAGTATTTGGTGTGGCAGTTTACTAACATTCTCTAGAAAAGACATTCTGTTTTTTAGTTTTTAAATCCACAATCATGGCTCAAAGTCTCAATATGAAGATTCAGATGTTTACTCAGAAATGTCCTCAAATGCAGCCTATGAATATATGTTCCATTTTGCCCAGAAAATGTTCCTTCCAGGTAGGAACCATGCATTTTGTTTTGTCTATAATCCAGTGGTATCACGTGTAGAATTCCATGCATAATAAACTATTGCCCATGTTTTTTGTTGTCTGTAGGTTGTATAACTTGTAGTAATTTCTTCCAACCTCAGGTTCCAGAATCCTATAGAACATGACCACTAAAGTACCTCATAGTTTTGGTGTATACTGTGTAATAATTGAACTTATCTTCTTGACTAAACACTCTGTAATAACTTTTACTACCTCCTTCCAATGAATGTAATTTACAAAAGAAATAAAAAACAAAACTTTTGTTTTTGTTAATTCTTTTGTTAGTCACAAAATTTTTATGTCAGTACTGTGCCCTTTTCTCCATTTTTCTGTTAAATTATTTTTGTTGTGTACATTATCTTTTTCTGTTTGTAAGCATTTCTAAGTTTTTTGGGGGAAAGTATTTACATCTCCTGGATGTTTTTAATTTCCAGAAAAGGTTAAGGCCCCTCAATTGATTCCGAGGCTGGAATCCGGGAGAAACTGTGAATAATCCAAGGCATTATTTTCACCAGTTAAAAAACGAAGTATGAAATCATTCCCTCTACTACTCTCCAATGCCTGTACATACAGTAGGAATAGAAATGAGAACAAGAAAAGGCGTGTCCAGCCTCATGTACCTTCCTACTCAAAGCTGCCCTTGGTCTTCCTGCCTGTATCTCCCAACTTGACCAACCACAATTAGAAAAAAAAAAAAAAAAAGGTGATCCAGGTGTAGTTGGAGCAAAAAAATGCTCACAACTACTGGTGAAGTTACCTTTACCTTTCCTCACTTTTCCTCAACTTTTGAGGCACGTTATGGTTAATTCTATGAGTCAACTTGGCTGGGCCACGGTGCCCAGATGTTTGGTCAAATATTATTCTGAATGTTCCTGTGAGGATGTTTTTGGGTGAGATTGACACGTAAATTGGTGGACTTTGGATAAAGCAGATCACCCTCCATTATATGGGCGGGCCGCATCCAATCAGCTGTAAGCCTCACTAGAACTAAAGACAGACCTCCCCTGAGCAAGAGGAAGTTCTCCAGCCTGACAGCCTTTAGACCTGAACTACAGCATGAGATCCTTCTTGGGTCTCCAGCCTGCTGGCCCACACGGCAGATTTTGGACTTGCCATATTCCATAATCACGAAAGCTGATTCCTTAAAATAAATCAATGTCTCTCTCTCTTAAAAAAAAAAAAAAAATATATATATATATATATATATATATATATATATATATATGAGAGCCCTGACTATTAAAGGGTCTAACAGGTATCTTTTGAATATGATAATAAAAAATTTAAGTGAAGTCATTTAAACACTGTGTGTGGCAGCCTTCTTTCTTGAAACATTAGTTCTGTGTAAAATTCCACAGTGATGGATGAGTACGATAAGAAGTTCCAGCTCTTCCTTATAGAGTCTTCAGTACAGTGTCTTTCCAAAAGAAATTGCAAGCTTTTTGGTTAAAATGAAAATAAAGAGTGAGGAAACAAAGAAGGATAAATACATGATATGATACCTATAAATACACTCCTAGTTTCCTGACTCCTTCTACATAATTATCTCTTACCACTGGGACTCTGTTGCTCTCCTTACTTCCCAACCACCCTCTAGAGCTTCCAACCAACCTGTAGAAAATAAGTACAAATTCTGATGACATCAGCCTGGTCTAAAAGTTGGGTAGAATTATCATTTAAGAAAATCACTCGGTGCTATTCAGAGTCATTCAAAAAGAAATAGCTCTGTCTATTACAAGATATGGACCTGAGTAACACAGGGAGTCCATGGAATAAACATTTACAGCAGAAAACAAAATAAAGTGTTGGGGAGCCTCTAATAATCACTTTCTTAATTTACCCAAGGAGATCGGTCCATGTTTCTATAATTGGTTTACAGAAAAATACATGGTATACATCAGTAATCAGTTTTATAAATTTAGAATAATATATATATGGCTAATAGAGGTGTAACAGAAAATAGAGGAGGAGGCTGAAGGATTCAGGCTTTCTACTTCTGCAGACATACCTTCACACAGTGAGAATGAAGCACTGCAGAGAGCTTTGCAGTGTGCTAATACCAGATAATATGCACTTAATGAGACTTCCAGCTGTCTACTTTTCAATTTGCACTCACTGAATTTATCTAGAGCAGCTTTTTTTTTTTTTTTTTTTTTTTTTATTTCAAACTAATTAAGACACCCCCATCCTCTTTCCCTGCGGCATCTGCAATAGCTACTTTGAACTTTTCTGGTACATAATCAAATGACTCCATATAGTGGGTAGTCTATACAGATTGCAAGGGAAATACAAAAAGGATACACATCAAACAGTGTGTTAAACAGTTAGCTCTAATGCTCTAATAAGGAACCAAGACAGGTGGATTGGTCTTTTTACTGGTATAGATTTTCAGTTTTTTAGTTGATTTTCAGTTATTTAGACAATTCTTTTGGGAAGAACTATAAGTAGTGAAACAAGAGTAATCAAAGATCAGAAGACATCATTCTTATTTCCTCTTCCACTGAATTATTCTTAGTCAGCTAAAGCTTTCCTGATCCCCAAAGTTTTACGATACTCCCACCTAACCATCTCTAAACCCTCATAATATATAAAGTCAAAAGGAATGCTCTCCAAGAATTCAGTAATCTCCAAGAGGAAATGAGCAATATGCATTTACTTTCAGAAAAGAAGGAAATTGGTTCCCATTAATCAAATTTTACCAAGAAAATGTATCTTTCTTTCACAGAGATATGGAAAGATAACTTTCCTCAAAGCTTTTCAGTATCATGCTAAAAGGGTTATCAATGAGGTTATAAGGTTTACAATGTTAGAGTTGCAAAGGAATAGGTCTTTATAATGAGGTATCTCTTTGATGTTGTAAATGTGCTTTTTCACTCCTCACCCTCCCATTTTGCTGAAAGATCAGTCATTTTAAGAATGGTTTGTGAATTCTTAAGGTATGACAGAAGTAAACTAGCTTTTACTATATTTTACACATAGTTACCACATTTAATCACTGCAATACAGTGGCTGTATGTCTAAAACTTCTTCACCTCATTTTAGACATGAGGAAACTAAGGTTCAGTGAGATTAAATATTTTGACCAAGATCCCATAACTAGTAAGGGTGAGAGCTGGCAATTAAACCCAGATCTATTACTGTTTACTTTTCTATACTATCTCCTCCCTGGGATTATCAGTAATTTAAAACAGGATGCTTAAAGCATTCTCAATTGGAACAACAAATCTAGAATATGAGGGTTTCTATACTTAGTGACCAGAAATTATAAAGCTTTCTGTTTATGCCTAAATCCAAAAGCTATTCTGGATAATAAAAGAATAATCCTCTCTAAAGACGAATTTTGGCAAGGAAAAATGCCGTCCAATTTGTTTGCGCTACGAAAATAGACACACATGTAATCTCAAATTAACTGTCTTTGTTTTCTGCAGTTCTGTGCAAATGCAAATATGCAAAAGAACAAATCCTTGAAAGAGAAAAAAATGTACATGTTGACAACTGGCTGTCCTCATGGCTCTCTTAATTGATGAGCGTTTTCCCTGCTGGAATTCTTCAGACTGCTCAGATTTGCTGGCATTAGTCCTCCTGAAATCCCACCTAAATAATATCTTTGTGGAGATCATGATGCTCAGTCAGACAGTCTGGCTAACATATTAGGCTGCTGATCTGACATTCAGCGCCCAGAATCGCTTGTGCTGAGCCAAGCAAGCCACCCGCTGAGTCGTTTTCTGCCCAATTAGTGGTACCTCTCCACAAGTTGACTAGATGGCTAGAACCCCTGTACTGTGAGCATGACAGCCCAGAACGTACACTGATGCCCGAGCATTTATGAATGCAGTGACATACACTGCAGACAAACAGAGGCAGTGATGAGTAGAAGCAATGTCTGCACATGCATGTTTAAATCAATTACAGTGACAAACAGCTGTTTTATGAGAGGCCATGACTATTCAGAACTTTATTTTAGGTGCTTAACACTTCATCATAGAAACGATGAAGAAGAATTGGGGCGGGAGGGGTAAAATAATAAAATAGTTCTCTTTTGTTGGTTTATAGAGCAACAGTCTTACACACGTAGGGAAAATACAATTATATTATTGAAGCACCCTGTACTATGAAAAATTTTAAAGTCACTTACAGGCAGTTTCCCAGGATTAGAGCTGTACACAGAAAATATTGGGGAATCTAGATTTGCAAAATCAATGAACCGGGGAGGAGATAATCCTTGATAAACTCATGAACTTTCTTAAAATAAATAATCCATTTTACACGTGGCACCTCTCCAGGTTTACTGGCACCACCCCTTCTACTTCTGTCCTAGACTATAACTACCAATTCCTAACTGAGTTCCTATCTTCTCCCCTTCCTTCAATTTCCCACTCACACCACAACCAGAGGAATCTCCTAAAAAGCACTATTTGCTTTAAAATACTTTATGACCCTTGTGCTCCCGCCACTGCTATCACATAAAATGTATGTCTAGATTTTTTAACCCAAATGTTATTGCGCCAATATGCTTTTTCTGGGAATTTTCTTCCATTGCTTCCTAACACAGGCTCCCACTAATAAACCTGCACTGCCTAATACATTTGTCACTAGCCATATTTCAAGTCTAAGTTTAAATTAGATAACATTAAAAATCCAGTTCCTCTGCTGCATTAGCCATATTTCAAGTCCGCAACAGCCACTTGTGGCTACGGGCTATTGTATTGGACATGGCGAGTGTCCATCAGTACACAGTCCTATTACCTAGCACTGCTGTATATCTACCCCTAAATCCCAATGTACAAATCTGCCTGCAAGTTCCAGGATAAACCACTCCGTCCAAGTGGAAAAGCTCTGACTTTTTGTCTGCCTTCCAAATTTACATTCCCAAATCTCATACATCTTCAAGGTTCAGATTACATTTCACTTTCTCCACCCCTCCCCTTATATATTCCAGTCAGAAATGATCTCTACCTCATTTGAACTCTTTTGAATTTTGTTTATAATAGTCACATGCTAATTATGGCACTGCTGTTTTAAAGAAATCTAGGTAAAATGATTATTTTCTTACTAATTTAGAAGGAGGGAGGAGGAGAAACAGAGAGAAAGAGAGAGAGAGAGGAGAGAAAAGGAAGGAGGAGGGTGAGGAAGAGAAGGAGAGGGTGGCAGGACAGCTGTATAACTTTGTTTTCTTCTCAGAAAGCCAGTGCATTATAGGCACTCTATATGTATTTCTAAATAACAAAATATAGTTCACATTTTGCACATTATTTATTTATTTTTTTTGCAACTTCAAGAAAACACCATCTTGTCCAGCTTTCTCATTTACAAGAAGGAAACTGAGAACCAGAGAGGGTGTAAGCTGAGGTGATCATCAAACTACTTAACAAGTACTCTGGCATCAACCTATCAGAACAGAACTGGCCTTAGCAACAGAATTGGGTCCTAAAGGTCCCCTGATCCTTATTTCCTAAAGCTTGGGAAGATTCAAGGGGTTCTATGAAGAAATGAGATAGCTAGGAAATTATTGGGGGAGGGGCTTTTAGAGGTTTAAGACTATAGGACAGCAGTGTTTTAGGATTTTATCAGTGAGCATGGCTTATACCTTCAGGGGCTTACTGAACAGTTCTGGTGACGTAATTGTCCCAGGGTCACACAGTTAGTAGAATTTGCCATAAATCAATTTTAATACACCTTTTCAGGAACATATCTACTGTGTCACATAAGACACCCACCTTCTGGGACATTGAAGCAAAAGCCTTTCAAATGCTAAATAGGCATGTGATCTTATACCATTGGTATAATGTCACATGCATTTGCGTGCATATTACAACATTCTAGAAAACTGCTCCCTCAGATGTTGTATTTGGGGTAATTGGTGCTTTAGGCCTAAAAATCTTAATAAGCTGACACTTTTATTTTCAGAAGTGCCTGCAAGGAGTGCAATTCTAAAAAATTACGTTCCAACCTGGCTGATTGGCTAATATAATGAAAGTATTTTGTAACAAATAAGCAAGTAAAGGATACGGAATGCTTGGCATAGCTTTTAACATAAATGGGTGAAATCACTTCATTTCTTTCAATAAAAACATCTTGCACCTAAAATAAAATGCCTGATGTTTATACAGAAATGGCACGTTTTCGTATAAAAATTTTTTATAGTTCCTTGCTGCCAACACTTAAAAAGTTACGACTTTAAACCTTAGTTGTGCAAAACCAATAGCTGGTAATATCATTTGTGGCTCTAATCCTCCAGTTTTAAATAATGTTCCTTTTGTAAGTAAATGCATTATTTCTTTATTGATTCTTCTTTATAAATGATCTGAAGTAACCCCACATAGAAAACAATAAACATAACCGATCTGTAAAGTTGTCTATATTCCAGTGGTCATTTTATATTCAATATTCTTTGCCATTTAAAAAGAGCCATTAAGTGTTTGTAGATTAGAAACATGGGAGGTATCTGGGCTTTACTTTTCCCTGGTCACCTCGTTCTAACTCTGAGCCTCCTCCTATTTTATAGTCTACTTTAACAAGTAAAGCTGATTTTTCAACTCACAAAATAGATGATTCAGAAAATCACCAGAGAGTGGAGGACTCCTACAGACCAGCCAGTGAAAGTGGGTAGTGGGACTAGTCAATAAACCAATGATGATGGAGAAAAGTGAACAAAGGGAGACCATAGCAAGCAGGGAAAATAAATACTCAAAAAACTGATATCCAAGGCCATTTAGTGTAGGAACAAAGAATCGTAAACATTTTGATAGCTCCTGTGGGCATCACTGACTTATAGGACAACATAATGATAGACACAAAATCTTAGTAACTGACTTTACTATCACCTACTATTTCTCACAACTGTACAAACAGATTATGGTTTAGGTAATTTCTACCACATCACATTTATTATGGAACTCTGTTTATTTGAGATGCTAACATTACTTTTTCCTCAAGTATGTTATTAAAGACATTGGCATTGCAACCTGAACATTAGTATTAAATAGACCTATGGTATGAGACATACTTAACATTTCTTGAATTACGTGGTAAAGAAGGAGTAAAGTGCTCGGGTACAAAGATAAAATAATAAATAAATAAAGAAGCATGTGTCTTAGTGTTTAAGCTGCTATCACAAAAACACCATAGATTGGGTGACTTAAACAACCAGCATTTATATCTCAACAGTTCTGGAGGCTGGGAAGCCCAAGATCATGTCACTGGCAGATCTGATGTCTGGTGAGGACCTTCTTCCTGTTTCATAGATGGTGGTTGTCCCAATGTGTCCTCACATTGTGGAAGTGGGGGTGAGCGAGCTATCTGAGGTCTCCTTATAAAGGCCCCAATCCTGTTCTAAAGGCCTCCTAAAGGCCCCATCGCCATTTACCAACACATTGGGGATTAGGTTTCAACATGAATTTGAGAGGGACACCAACATTCAGCCTATAGCACATACAACTTCTTCCCATCAGCCAAGGCCACTGAAGCAGTTTACACAAAACTCCCCATGGGATAAGAGACTGAATTTATACTTGAGGATTAGCAATGGGGGTTTTTGTTGCCCTCTGCCTTAGCATATCTACCACAAAAACAAAACTGCATCTACTAGTCAGGTTTTTTATGGTTTAGCATTAACAATCAGTATGATTTACCATTGGATTTGGCTAAACATTAGGACAAACATTTTAAAATATTTCTCAATTGTTTTTCATGTCATAAAGCCAGGTTTTCTTCCATCGTGGTGCCATTTCTTAGAAAGGTTACCTAGTTTGTTTCTAGGTAGACAAGAACGTGAATGATATTCACTAGCATGTAGACTACAGTGTGCTTAACAAGATCCTTAATTTTAAGTTGTAGCATCTAACCAGCTGAAGAAAAAGTTCTAGTGATATACAATTGAAAAAAGAGAATAAGAAAATAAATTCAAAATGATAAAGTAAATGGAAAAACTACGAATTGAGTATATTAGATTCATAAATCCAGATAAGCCAGAATGTATCATTGGAAGGTTAGAAGACTATGAGAGGAATAAATGAGATGAGATGGGTGGAGTCATCTGAGCAACTTGGAAGAAAGAAGCTGTATCAATTCAAGGTATCATAAAGAAATACTCTCACGACCGCTTATGTGTTCAAATATTTTCCTTTTGGGCAGGAGGGGTGAGGGAAATAAACATCTTTTCAAAACTTTGTAAGTTCACCGATCAGTTAGTTTCCTAATAGCTGCTGACAGAAATGAAAGAAAAAGTACTCCTTTCAAGGTTCTCTTTTCCAGAATGAACAGGTTGAAAATCTAGTAACACAGATGGTTTTAATTACTCGTCTTCCATACACCGGCTTGGTTGTTCATACAGAGCAAAACATTCCTCATCCCGAGATTTGCTAATAAGAAACACTTTATAAACTCACACACATAACTATAATCACTGCCACATGCTGAGAGCCTTCTTACACCAGACACTCATAATCTCTAATTCATAAAATGATCCTGTAAAATGGGAATGATCACCAGTCACATTATATAAACTAAGAAACTGAGACTCAAAGAAGTTAAATAAATTGCGTAAATTCATGACACCAGTTCAGTGATGGATTCAAGATTTCAGCCACATACCACCTATGGCTTTCGATTATTGACTCCATACAGATTAACACTTTGTATAGGCACAGATTAGAAAAGTCCATTATTTTATTTATTGAGGGTTTGTCTCATCATTCATGAAATGTTTAAAACTCCCTGTTATGTGACGTTGTTCTATGTGTTGAGAACACAGCAGTAATCAAGACAACGTCACTAACATCATGGATCAGGAACGGAGTCATTACTCATAAAGGATGAGGTCAGCGTACTGGCCATGGTCAGCTAATTTGCCCCACTTTGCATTTTATTTTCAAATTTTTGCTTTGTACAGTGAACTATAAGATAGTTCGCGGTGTGAGAGCTTGGCATGCGAGAGTGCTATAATCACAGTTGTCCCTCACATGCGACTTGAAAATTACAAGAAGGCTACGTAAGCTAGACTGACTCTGCATCATCTGTCACCTGGGTAAACTCTATTCTTTGCATGTAGGTCCCTCCTTCAGTCATCATTTTCCAAGATTATTTTCTCTCCAGACTTATGATACACAGTGTTCTCTCTTCTCTCTTCATAGCTCTTAATTCCACAAGGAAAACATCTAATTAAGTCATATTTTATATAAAACACAAATAGCTTGCCACTATCCTTGGATTATATCTCTCAAGGCAATATTTATTTCATCAAAAGGAATTGACTTATAAAGGGTCAAATTTAAGGACAATCTTTGGATGCACAAAGCTTTACTGTCTCCTTTATTCTACTTAGATTCAACTTGCATGCACACAGTTACTCTTCCACAGTCAAAAGTCATCAAAGGCAGGATCATACAACCTGTCATTAATACTTTTGAGGTATAATTAACATATAATACTATATTTGTTTCAGGTGTAGAACTAATAATTCGATACTTGTATGTATTGCAAAATGATAACAACAATGTCTAGTGAACATCCTTTCTCATACATAGTTACAATTCTTTTTTCTTATGATAAGGACCTTTAAGATGTACAGATAGCCCTCCACATCCACAGGTTCCATATCTACAAATACAGAGGGCCAACTGTACTATGCCATTTTATATGTATAAAGGACTTGAGCATTTGTGAATTTTTGTACCTGCAGGAGGTCCTGGAACAAATCCCTTGTGGATACCAAGGGGTGACTGTACTCTCTTTCTTAGCAACTTTCAAGTATGTAATGCAGTACTATTAACTACAGTCATCATGCTGTAAATTAATGTTTTTTTAACTCAAAGTTTCTACCTTTTATTCCCCTTCACCCATTTCTCTCACCTCCCAACCTCTGCCTCTGGTAACCACCAATCTGTTCTTTGTATCTGTGAGCTTGGTTTTTGTTTGTTTGTTTTAGATTCCACATTTAAGTGAGATCATACGAAATTTGTCATTCTCTGTCGGACTTATTTCACGAAACATAATACCCTCGAGGTTCATCCATATTGTTGCAAATGGCAAGATTTCATTCTTTTTTATGGCTAAACATTTCTTTGTGTGTGTGTGTGTGTTTGTGTGTGTGTGTGTATATTGCATTTTCATCATCCAGTCATCCATTGATGGAAACGTAGGTTATTTCCATGCCTTGGCTATTGTAAATAATGTCACAATGTACATGGGGGTGCATATATCATTAGGAGTTAGTGTTTTCATTTTCTTGGGATAAATATTCAGAAGTAGAATTGCTGGATCACATGATAGTTCTATTTTAAATTTTTTGAGGAATCTCCAAACTATTTTCCATAGTGGCTGGACCAATTTACATCCCCCCCCAACATTACAAAACTGTTCCCTTTTCTCCATATCCTCGCCAAAACTTATTTCTTGTCTTTTTGATAATAGCTATTCTGATAGGTGTGAGGTGCTATCACTGTGGTTTTGATTTGCATTTCCCTGGTAATAAGTGATGTTGAGCATCTTTCTATGTATCTTTTGGTCATACATATGTCTTCTTTAGAAAAAGTCTGTCTGTTCAGATCTTCTGTCCATTTATTAATAAGACTGTTTCTTTGTTTGTTTTTGCTATTAAGATGTATGAGTTCTCTATATATTTTGGTTATTAACCGCTTATTATATTATTGGCAAATATTTTCTCCTATTCCATAGGTTGTCTTTTCATTTTGTTGATGCTTTCCTTCACTGTGCAGAAGTTTTTTAGTTTGATGTAGCCCCACTTATTTATTTTTGCTTTTGTTGCCTTTGCTTTTGCAGTCAGATCCAAAAAATCATCGCCAAAATCACTATGAAGGAGTTTACTACTTATGTTTTCTTCTAGGAGTTTTATGGTTTCAGGTCTAACATTCAAGTCTTTAATCTATTTTGAGATAATTTTTTTGTGTATAAGATAGTAGTATAGTTTCATTCTTTACACATGGCTGTTCAGTTTTCCCAACACCATTTATTGAAGAGACAGTCCTTTCATTTCCCCACTGCATAGTCTTGGCTCCTTCGCTGCAAATTAATTGACCATATATGCATGGGTTTATTTCTGGACTCTATATCCTGTTTCATTAACTATGAGTCTATTTTTATGCCAGTACCATACTGCTTTGATTGCTATAGCTTTGCAATATATATGTAGTATATAGCTTTGTAATATAGTCGAAAGTCATCAAAGGCAGGATCATACAACCTGCCATTATTTTTTTTTTAAGTCTAGCATCCTAAGGCACAAAGCAACAGGTGTGATAACCTCATATGGTTATGATTATATATCAGCTGACCTTCAGCCAAATTCAAAATTGAAGGCTTTAAGGGAGAATGAAGGTATCTTTCTACCAGTGTTCCTGAAGAGCAAAACGTTCTGCGATTCATCCTTCTTTGTGGAGGGCTCTCTGATAGTAACTTCCATCCAACAGCTTCCTGAGAACTGCTCTGCATAACTTATCCCTAATACTTAGTGCAATAATTGAATTCTAATAACCTCTACAAGAAAACTACATTACCTTTATTCAAGGAACACAAGACACTCAATATAACACTGTCCTTTGGAGTTTATGATTTGAGATGTCCTTGAAAGTAAGATTATTTGATAAAGATGCTATTTTACTGCCTAAGTAACTAAACCTCCTTGTCAATGATTCAAGACAAAATCATTGTATTTGATCTTATTCTGCATATTCCACAGCTTTCATATCCTACAAGTGTATTCCATATCAATTTTTTCAATATTTGCTAGTAAAATAGTTGTAGGAATTTATTTTCCTGTTCTGAAGAACTAACTGAATAGATTACGTTTCAAGTAAAGAATAATGACACAGTAAAAGCTGAACAATCTTAATTAAGCTTAATGAAATCAAGGCAACTCAGAAAAAAATCCAGATTATTGACCTATAAATGGAATTTCCTTCAGATTTACTCTTATTATCCACCAAATGAAATTCTTTACAGGTATACACTAATTCTACCCCATCTTGGAAACTTTCAATTGAAATTCACAAAAAGGACCTTTACACCAAGATTCTAGAAGTCCACTAAGGGAACTTTATAGTACAGCTGTGCTACCTCAAAATTTGATTCAAACACACTCCAAATACTGCAATTAAGTTTCTAATTACACAAGATTTGAATTTCACAAGAATTTGCCAACACTCATCCCCAAATATACTGCAGAAACATGTCTATTTCCCTGAACACTATAATGTGAAAAGTCATAGGCCTTATGCACTTGAAACTTTTTCTCACTTTATTGTTTTCTGTTAGGAGCTAACGTGATGTATAAGCTAGTTTTACAGCCAGAAATAATTATGGCAGAGGTATATTTTTGGATATTTTATTATTTGTTTTTCTCAAGTATAATAAGCAATTCCTACCTATATTCTGGGAATGAGAAAATAGATGAACCACTTACTTGACAAATAAAATATGAAAATAAAGAGTAGACTGCAAACCTTTATAAATATCCACTTTTTGATGTTAAAATATTACATCAACAGCCAACGATTTTTCATGAATACAACAAAATGAGAAATGCACATTATAGAAGAATTTTTAAAAATGAAGATTCAATTTAGAAGAGAAGTAGTCAGCTATTTCCCCCAAATTGCTAATTTCTTAAAATCACTATTGACATAAAAATTAAAAAGATTATCTTCACAGACTAAAAGCCCCTTTGATTGACTGACAGATAATGAAAATCTGATCTTTATATAAAAATCACAGGCACATAGAATGTAATGTAACTTTCACTACAGATTTTTAAGCCTAAACTATGGTCACAAAGTGAAAAATAAATATGTACTTGTGAGTGAGTGTGGTATGTGTGTGTGTGATAGAGAAAGAGAGAGAGAGAGAGGGAGAGAAGAGAGAGAGAGAGACTGAGGCTCACTATGGGTATGCTTTATGGGACAGACCTTCCACCAGTAATTATATGCTAAATTTAACTTGTACAATAATGTGAATTCCAAAAACAACTTTAGGTCTGAGAAAAGGTACATAGTTTTCATCAAATTCTAAATGGAACTTGTGACTTACCCAAATGGCTAGAAACCACTTTACATCTCAGCCTTTTGTTTCTATACATTGAGAAACAAGTTTCTATACACAAGTTACAGTGTGTCAGCACATGTCCTAAGGGAGTCACTGCTCTTCTCAGGCTCAAATCTAATGCTGACTATGGCGTGTTTTGTGTTCCACAGAGGCTGCTGCTTGTGTGTGGTTTTTGATTCCTAGTTATTGAACCAATGAATGTGTACATTTTATCAAAGCTAATGGCGCAGAGAAAAACTGGATGAAAGTACACATTCTTGGGAAATCACCATGAAGAGAACCCAACATTTTATCCATTATTTTTTTCCTACTCAGTTGACTATCCCAGACCTATTCACTGCAACCCTACACAGGCAGATATTGAGTTTTTTAGGAGATGGTAACATGAATTCTACAGACATTCCCTAAGAAAGGTCTGAAATAACTCCAGACTAGGAGTCATAACACCTGAATTCAAATCCCAGCTTGATTTCTATGTATCTGAGGAACATAAGGCAATGTGTTTAACATCCTGGGCTTCTCATCCCCACCACGCACACACAAAACGGTAACTATGAGAAGTGATGAGTACCTTATTTTGGTAATCTTTTCACAATATATGTATGTATTAACTCATCACTTTGTATACCTTAAACTTACACAATGTTATATATCAATTACATCTCAATAAGCTAGAGAAAAATACAATAAAAATGAAGCATGAAGCCTTTTTAAATGATATTTCAAGACCACCCAATATAACAAAGAAGTTGAGTCCCAAAACTTTTCCAATATTTTTGGACTGTAAAATGTTTTCATAATTAAATCTTGTACATAAAGAACATCATTTAAAAAACAAGATGAACTAGGTATAATATTCATTTATTCCTCAAAGTAAAATAGAACCAATAAATGCCAAGTAACACAGGGCAATATGGAGAAAATGATTATCGATTTTTCCTTTTGAGGAATTCATTGTCTAATTGGAGTGACAAACTTGTGAACAGATTTTCACCCAGCTGCTATGGGAACACAAAGAAAATGGCAGCTAATTTTGAATGGAGAACCTGATTAAGGCTTTACAGAGAAGGTGACAATAGTCTATGGAAGAAACAAAGGTTTTCTTCTGATGAAGAGGAGGGAAAGGAATTCCTGGCATTAGAAACAGCAGACAAAGGGGCATAAAGGTACCTTAGGGTCTGCTCTACATTCAGGAGATGGTAAGAACTTTGACTCTTAGTGGAAAGTAATGATGCAAGAAGGGGCTTATAAAGTTAATCTACACACGATTGAGGAGCAATTGGTTCCAAGCTACGGGTTTTGAACCACATCTTAAAAGAAGTGTGTCCAAAGCATATGGACTAATTCTCGAATGGCTCTAGGTTGGTGCACAGAGTTGGGGGTTGGGGGGCGGTCAGGGTGGTAGCAAATTCAGAATCTGCTTTTGCGCAAGCATCTCAGCAGCTCTCATACATTCTAGAGTCTGGCTTAGGAATTGGATTAAATTTATCTAATTAATCTTTGCCTGTAGGCGATTCTTTAATTTCAGAGTATGAGTATTGTACACTGCCTTTATATTTAGAGATTAAACATCACTTAATGTTATTATAGAAACTTCTTTTATACTTTCTTTTTCTGTTTATTTTGTACTGCATAATTATTGATCACAAATAAGACTTTCCTCCCAAAGCCCAATTTATAAGCAGTATTGGTGACTAGGAAAAACAATTTCCTTGCTTTTAAATGAGTGCATGTTCCTAACTGAAAAAGAAACCATTTTAACTTAAATTAGAAGAATGTCCTTTTGTTATCGGACACTATAGTTATAAATTCCCTTAAAACCAACTACTCCACTCTAAGTACAAAGATCAATCTTTGTCTTCCTTAGGCTTCTTGGTGAATGCTAATTAACACTCCTCAGTATAACCTTAACTGTGACTTGCCGGTTCTCCCTCAAGGTCAACAGCTATTTTAGGAAAAAATATGTACAAATCCATACTTTGTTTAAATGCAGACGTAGCCTATGTTTAAAAAGTGAGTATAATAGGTAAAGTTGAGATCTCCAGTGTGGCTTGGAGATTAAGAAGTTGTTTGTTTCCCAGCTATGGTATTACTTCTAAATAATACCATCTGAAAATGACATCACATAACTGTACAGTAAAAAGAATACATTTAAGATAAGATGGAACAAAGTTAGTGAGATTTATTTTATTAAGGTGCATTTATTGGTAAGTCAACGTTTAAATAATAAAAGCTCCTCTCAACAGTTCCCACAGTATTTAGGGGCTTCAATTTGATTATCCATCCTTTATGGATTAAGTCAAGGACCTGGACAAGGTGAGAACCCTGAGAATTAGCATCATCTATTGTGAGTCTTCTTATTCCTGATTCCTGGCCTCTACTTGATGCTTTCATCATTGGCCCTACTCCCTTAGCCCCTGAAAAAAATAAGTATTTCACTGGAGGGGTTTAAGAAGACATATTTTTGAGTGAAGAGTAATGATGTAAAACTATACCCATTTTCTGTTAGTGTTAATGAAACTATATTGGCCATTAATCACTGACAAAACAACACTTTGGTGTTGGTTGTCTAATATACGAAGCTGTGAACCTATGAAAGGAAATTTGTGAGAATAAGTAGTAAATAACATCTACAAGTCATACTTGTGAGGTACGATTGGAAACAAAGTTTGGAAAACAGTCCGGAGATTTTTAACAACTGTGTTATTTTGCACAAGCTATTATATAATCTCCCCAAGTCCCTGGGTTAATATATTTTAATAAATCAAGCAATAACAAAAAACACAAAGGCTACCAAAGTGAGAGGCAATATATTTCAAGAACATTAGTGGGCCTAGTTCTTCACTGTTGACTATCCTCTAGGCCCATTTCAATGTGAAGATTTTGCTGAACTGTATTGGATTTCCCAATATTCTTTTTTCCAAAAATAATGGTGAATTGGTTTAGGGGAGAAAAGGAGAATGGTATGGTAGGAGATGAAGAGTCAAAAAATTCCAAGCATACTAGATATCACTCAGTCTTCTAAGCCAGAGAGCGAAGTGCCAGAGCACATTATAAATATGATCATGCATCACCCAAAAGTCACTTCTGTGAAGCTGGGCAGGCAGTCAACACTACTCAAATTCATTTGAGGTTTGTAGAGCTGGTCTTGGCTTTCATAAGATAGATAAACATGTGAAAAGCTATGGTCTGGTTGCCATCGCAAAAGAAGCAGTACAGAATGTGTGTATGTCTTTGAACCACAAGAAACAGAATCATTCATCAAACCTTGTTTCTTTGCTTTCCTGAACCTAGTAATTAGGGAGAGGGGTTTCAGGGTGGGTGGAACATTGTGTACTAGCTGAGATTTCAATTCTTCAAAATATGTTAGGACAGCAAAGGGTTAAATCCAACAAGTAATGTTTCTGAACGTTACTTTTAGTGTTACCATCTGTGAGGAACAGCCACTCTCTTTATAATTATCCTCCAAGTCACAAATAAACAAAAAAGCCATGAAATAAACCCTTACTACAATGTTAGCAAAGCCTTAAAAGTTACTCAGTAATGTCTCCATTTTTTAAAATGTACGCAATCCTTTTATACTAATTGCCATTGGCCACTACAACCTCCCCCCTGCCACACACACACACGGAATAGATATCCTACACATCAGAGATCTCTATAGAAGGACCATGCTGGTAAGTCTATTTTAACTCTTGACTACTTGCTGTTTTTGGTATAAAAATCTCTGCTATCATGGGAAAATAGTGACACATTAACGGAAGAAAGAGAATGTTGTGTGGTTCTACTGCCGGCTAAAACCATGGAGGTGCCCAGCGAGTTTAAGGTCAAGAATGCCCAGCACTTTGACATTCAAACAGTCCTTTATGGGAGGATACAGGAAAAGATATCTCTATTATATTTTGATGATCAACATTCAGCAAGCTCTGGGCAGTAAGAAAGGAAAACAATTTGGGAATTCAAGAAGCAAGCTGAGCGATGACTCACTTTGACACTCCAAATACTGGTATTTTTCTCTCAGCAGCAGTGTTTAAGGATGCTCCTGGAGTGACATTTTAACCTTTTATAAAGTAAACATTCTTTTCCCCTTAAACGAAATAAATTTCTGCTGCCCCTTAGACACCCTAAATAGATGAAGAAGTCAATTCAGTTGCTGGATTGGGAGAGAGAAATGACAGCAACATAACTCCTCTGTGCTTAAAAATTGGAAGAAGGTGGTATTGAAGGCAGTGCCATGTAACTAGTAAGGCAGTAAGAAGAGGGAGGGAACTTGGACAGCTGGCATTTGCGGATAAGTTCTTAGAACGAATGTTAGTTGTTTTGCCACTTGGAACGTTCTACCCAACAGATATATTCCTGAAGTTTCCTTGAGTGAGGAAATATTCTCTATGTGTGTGTGTGTGTGTGTGTGTGTGTGTGTGTTCACCAAGGACTGACTCTCTCACCACTTAATTTCACATGGGAGTCAAACCCACCTCCTAAAGGTAAAAATTTTAAAGGAGAAACTTGAATGCCTGTGGGTACACAACATCTGATTGCAGTGTTTTTACCTTTTTTCTTTAAAAAATTTTAAAGATCAAATGACTCACAATGTAAAAAGGAAAATGCAAAAAGCCTCAACCCAAGATTTATGCAAATAACATAGTAAGTGAAATCATACACATATTGAAAGCAACATACAGCTGGACTTCAAAGGAAAGTTTATCTATGATCATTCTAATGTATGTCAATTATTAGTTATGTCAATTCTCATACCGTTGCACTGTATGTCACAGGGATTCCTGTGAATAGATGCTAATAATAATAGATGCTAATAATGCTAATAATGTAAACACAAACACAAAATTAAAAATATGTACATCTATTCTGCCAACTAAGACACAGAGGTTTCCTATAACTTCAAGGGCAGTTTTCCTTCGGGTGGTAACACTTTAAAAGTATTCACTTATTTAATGTTATTTCTGAAAGTCAGTTTTCATAATCCATGTTTATTTAATTTTTAACAAGTACTCATTATAAGTGTGTCCTCATCACTGTGCTACTTTTCACTACTTTATGCTAATTTTACTTTATAATCTTTCAGTTACACAATTGTAAGTACACGGAACATTATCTTCATATTGTCCCTACTACGTGGGTTGCCAGATATCCTATCCTCTCTCTCCCCCAACCCCTATATATATATACCCGACATGTTCTGTATTTAATGATTTTTTCCTGTGCTCTTTAGGGAGTTTGTCAGGGTACCCGAAATGGCCTACATTCAGCTTTTTCATTAAATTATTTCAAAATATCTTTAGTGGTGCTTAAATGACAAATGACAACACTACCTGAGAATTATATCTCCACAACTGAAGATCTGAACAACTCCTATAGTTTGAGAGAAAACCAAAAGAGAGGTTTGCAAACTACAAGTACATATTTTTTCATATTGAAGAATAAAAACACCACTGTTTGCCCAAAGTGTCTAGTCAGAGATAACTCCTGGTCAGCTCTCACATGCTGAGAAACTCAGCCAATCAGGTCAGCCTCCTGTCGCTCATGCTTCTAAAAGCCAGCCATCAATAGGACTTTACTCCAGTGATCACAGCAAGGCAGCTAAATTCCACCACGCCCTGAGCATTCCAGCTTCTGACAGACTCCCAGCCCCTGAGTGCCAGGTTTCCGAAATATTTACATAAAATCAATAGGGCATCATTACAGGAGACCGTGCCTTATGAAGATAGGTCTCCTTTGCAGTCAATGAGGAGTCTGCAACAGCTATCAAGTTCAATTATTATTAGTTCACAGCTCTTTCAATGATTCACCTATGTTTATAGTTAGTTTTGAATTGGACTCGTGAGTTACAGGCAAAATGACACACTGACATGAGATTATCATATTCAATCCTTCAATTCTGGTAGTTGCTGCTATCATCTAATTGTTATTTGTGTATATATAAACACAACACAAACCTTGTCAAAATGCAAGCATAAATTTTGTGATGAAAATTTTAAACACTGGACAATTACTTAAATGAAGAAAAAGAATTTAAATTTGTGCTGGATACAACTGTTTAGTCAATATAAACAAAAGATGGAAAGTGAGATATAAGCCAGCATATAATACAGCTAAGCATAAGAGATGATTTCCTCAACTAGTACTGAAGAAAAGCAATTAATAAGATTCAGAAGATAACATAATAACAGCAGAAGTTGTAATGGCTGTCTGATATGTATACCACCAGTTTTACAGCTAAAACAACTGCACATACTTCTACCAGAAGCATTTTCTGATTCTGAAACTGCAAGCAAATTTTCAAGTGTCAAAAGGAAATCTACAAAAATAAAAAAATGCAACAGTTCCATTCACTTTTACAGAAATTATCAAAGATATAAATGCCTCACCTTTTTATGTTATAGCCATGGATACAAGTTATCACAAGCCAGAAAAAAAAATTCCCCTTTGCTTGTGCAATATTTTTCTCCTGAAAAAAGCCTTGCTTATAAGGCTATTCCAAGGAAAAACCTTCCACATAAGACTTCAGGAACAATAGTAAATTTTTTGCAGAGACTCTTTTATTGAATTAGAAGTTAATAAGAAAAAAATGTACACCTTTTGGTGGATATAATCCAAATTGAAATTTGCTGGGTGTTTATGTAAAGGTGCAGACAATGTTTATTCAAAGGTGAAACAAAATATGAATAATTATATGGAAGATGTTGGCTGTCCTTCTCATGTTCTGTGTTATACTGCTGAAACAGTATCGATGTTCTTCCTATTGACATTGAACTAATTGTGATGAAATTTTTCTCTTCATCATTTATTCTGTTCAATAGCTCAAAGTGAGCAATTAAAGGATTTTTGTGATTTTCTTTATATTCAGTATTCTTCAATTCCCACATTCAAAAACCTGTTGGGTCTCTTTAACAGACGCATTTGGGGACATCTCAATTTATTTGAAGCACTAAAATCATACTTTAATTCTGAAGAAAAGAGCCTCCCAAATTCTTGTTAAGATTTTTAATAATCCATTGAGTGAAGCCTACTTATTTCTTGTTCATAGTTCTCAATATCTTTTTAGTAAATTGAAAGAAAATCACTGTTATTAATGTATTCTGTTGCTTAAAAGAACTTGTTGAATGCATTAAAGAAAGAACTAATAAAAATGCATTCCTTAAAGTGTCAGGGGTGTTATTAAAATGGACACTATTACTTATGAACAGGAAAGATTCAACTCATAATGAATAATTATCATGGCCCTTGCCATGATTTTTGTTTGGAATAGATTTCATCCTCTGAAGAATTTAATTTTTTACATGCATGTTATTAAATAATCACCAGTATGAGAACATGTAGACTCATGAAAAGAAGAGGAAGGAAATGAAAACTCATGACAAGGCTGTCTTTTGTTACTGGAGCACATTTTTAAAAGCCATTGATCACTACATACGGAGGAACACTGGAAAAGCAAGTTATGTCTTGAAGATGGTATTTCGTGCTTCAAAATATCAAATTTGAAGAACAATTCTCAGAGTTGTTAACTTTATGCAATTAGATATTAAGTCTACTGGCTCATAATATTAATGTTTTCTTATAAATGAATGGTCAATGGACAAAATAAATAAGTTGCATGTGACCACTATAGAGCTATGTTACAATGTAAATAGAAGGTTGACTGTAACTGCAAGAATTTTTTTAAGCAAATTGTGTAAAATATGGAACTGTTAAGAAGAGCCAGATCTCAGGGAAATGGTATTACAAAAAGGTATGCAATTTAGATACACAGCTAAACAACAAATAGTGTTTTTAATAGAAATACATCCCATACAAGATTTTTAAATCTCTGTGTATATATACACAGGCAAATTAGAAATAATTCTAATTTAACTGGGTATCCTGTATCCTATTTGCTAAATCTGGCAACCCCAGCTGGGGAGTGTGACCAACTAGGAAACATTTTAATGTTGTTTCTTGGATTGGGTTTCACAGATTGAGAGCATGGTATAATTCAAATCTCAGGACTCCATGAGAGAAGAGCTATTGATACTAATTATTAAGGAAGATTATTCATTTTAAGAATATTAATTTTTTCCACCAAGTTCCAATAGAGATAGACGGCTTTTTTGGTTTGTTCATTTGGTAAGCATTCCTATCAGTTGAAGATTATCATTTTTGAGTACCTGACTTAATGTGTGTGTGCCGGGAGGGGAGGGGTCTCAGCTTCAGATCATACACTTGTCAAGTTCAAGTCCTATTCCATAGTGGAGTTGATAACCAGTGAAGTTTGGAAGTTTCTGGGTTAGACACACTTCCAAGGCAGCTTTGGCTTCTGAGTAGATTTTCTACTTTTATTGTATTATTTATTTTTTGTGAGGATTTTTGTTGTGGTGGTGGTTCTGGAGGACTTCCTTTACGTTCTTGTGAACTCAGTAATGCTTTTCAAAGTTTGTTGGCTCTAATTTACCCAGCATTTAGGGGTTTTGTGGTGGGAGAGGGTTTGGATTTCAGAATATCTGATCTTGTTAAACTGCAGCCATGGACATTTTATAAAGTCCATTTCTAAAAACTGAATTAAAATTGAGCTTCCTAGTAAATTTTACAATACATCTCCTGTGAAACACTTTTGGGGATTTCTTGTAATTTTAAAATTGATTTTAATATTTCTGAGAGTAAGGCATGAACATTCTTTTAGAAGTCGTGTTTAAGGAGTCAAATAAGTTCTATAAGTCTTAAAAAGAGCCATCTCTTATCTGCACATCCTTCTTCCACATGCCCTGCCTCACGGAAACAAATATTTTACCCTTTCTATTGGCCCTGTGCCATTCATTCATTCGTAACATACCACGTGATCCAACAGAACTGTGCTCCATTAAGGTGAGAATTGGATCTTCCACTTACATTAGCATCTTTCCTATCTTTTGTGGAGTTTGACTTGCTTGGAGGGATGGGTATCCATAATTATCAACAACTACTAATTATATTCTCTGCTTCAGGCACAATCTCTATTACTTCTATTAGACTGCATGCTTCCTCAGCAGATCAAGAATTCAGTTAATTCTGAGGCCAGATTATGCAATAATTACATGGTCTTCTACTTCCTAGTCAAGAAGAAGAATGATAGTAAAGCTTGTTTATTAAGCACCTACTATGTGCTCAGCTCAGAAATGCTTTATAAATATCACTACTAATCCCCATGCACAACAGCCTTACAGAGAAGGTATTATTATGCTTATTTGGTAAATGAGGATGCTTTGGTTATGTGTAGTAGTCATTTCTTTATGTTTCTTCCCAGGTCATGATGATATTATTATTTTTTTTAATATTTATTTATTTATTTATTTATCTATCTATTTATTTATTTATTTATTTATGGCTGTGTTGGGTCTTCGTTTCTGTGCGAGGGCTTTCTCTAGTTGCGGCAAGTGGGGGCCACTCTTCATCGCGGTGCGCGGGCCTCTCACTATCGCGGCCTCTCTTGTTGCGGAGCACAGGCTCCAGACGCGCAGGCTCAGTAGTTGTGGCTCACGGGTCTAGTCGCTCCGCGGCATGCGGGATCTTCCCAGACCGTGCTCGAACCCGTGTCCCCTGCATCGGCAGGCAGATTCTCAACCACTGCGCTACCAGGGAAGCCCCCATGATGATATTTTTAACTGCCCTCTCACTCGCTTTGGGTGGTCCCCTTTTGTCCTCCAAATATGTTTTACAAAATAGACCAAATTGTTCTGGAGACATAGAAGGATAAAACAGATATACCACCACAGTTGCCTGAATTTCTAAATTTCTAGTGTCTTTTCATTTTCTGGTAAGAGGTCTCACTACTGCTATGGGGTTCCATAAGATACCCTGAATCTTGAAAACTTCTCTTATAAGCTATGCCTTGGAAGGAATGTATACCTTTTAATCAAAAAGTAATATTAACTTGCTCAAGATCATATGACCAGGAAGTAATAGGGTCAGGATTTAAGCCCAGTTCTCTGTGACTCCAAAGCCAGTGTTGTGCCATTGTAATATATATTCACTTCAAGGTGGTGCAACTCAAACTCCTAAAATTCACATATTTGATCCCAATGAAAGCTACATTTTTTAAAGTATATTAAAAAAGTTAACCAGCTGCTAACATAACTTTCAAATTTCTAGAAAGAAATTTAAATTTTCGGAGAATATGAATCACCACAGATAGCCTGTTTAAATGTCTATTAGCATGGTTGATGTTAACAATGAACTCTAAAATTTTAATGTTAAAAAAAATAGGTAGTAAAATCAACATGGTAGATGTATCAAATTAGAAAGCACAAAAATACCCATGTTACAGTATTACACTGATAATATCTGTAGGTAGAAGTGAAATTGTGTTTGTGGGTGTGTGTAAAAAAAGTAAAATCAATTTCATAGTCTAAACTACAGGTTATTTAAAGGAAGCATACATTGAAAAGACATTTAAGATGATCTCTAGATAAGAGCACAATTGTTTTTCTGTTCTCTTGTTAAATAATGGACTATTTATAATTAACCAACTCATATTTAACCTAAGTATGTAGCTTACATTTTATTTCGCCAAAATTATCATCAATCACGGTTCATTACCTTTAAATCTTCACATTTGGTTCAGAGCTTCTTTCTTTCTTTAATCCTCCACTAAGTCAAACTGCTTGCAAATACATTTTACAAGAAATCCATACTAATGGAATGACAACTTGTACTTTTCATTTGTGCTTAAGCTTGCCTTGTTCTGTAACTGCTATTTTGAAGTAATGGTTATAAATTCTCAGTTATCTGATATAGAGAGGACTTGTTTACAAAGTACAGAAGAACAGTGTACAAGATACGCTATTTCACAACTGTGTAATTACACCAACCAAAGCTTAAGTTAATGAGTTTCCTAAGTGGCTTAGGAAGAGAGATCACAGTATGAAAAGCATGGTTTGAAAAGGGTGGAGATTATCTAGTCCCTCAGAGCTCCATCTCAACTATTCCAGAAAGATAGTTTTACACCCTACTTTCAAAAACTGTCCAAGAAAAAGATTCCAAGTTAAAATGTGTATGAACAAATAATCTCCCAAATGATTCTATTACTGATTTTTCATGTGTGAAATGGCACTGGAGACATGGTTTACGAATCTGAAATGACACTTGAGCCAGTTATTTTCTTGAAAATGTATGGTTTCATGTGAAGAGGCCCTATTAAGAAATTCTAAGGGTAAAGTCACAGAGCCATTGCCTGAAAACTTGCTTAACCCCATCAAGATTAGAATGCATATTCGTAAGCAGTCAGTCGCTATTGGTTCTCGGAAATCAATCACCCCACTGTTAATCTGCCAATACTCACTTGGCCTCAGGTTTCATATTTATCAATTAGAACAGGTGAGGAAAATTCTCCCTCAATGTTATGGAAAAGTGGAGAAAAACTATGGGGAGTTAAGTGAATGCCACCCAATATTAAGGAGATGGGCCAATTTTGAGAAAGAAATACAGAATATCACTCTTCACTGTTTTCCTAGAGTATATGTTGAACTCAGCCTTTTCAATCTAAGGCCCATCTTTCACTCATCCCACCTCCATATTGTGGA
The DNA here is from genome assembly GCF_009873245.2 of Balaenoptera musculus. Taxonomy (NCBI): domain Eukaryota; kingdom Metazoa; phylum Chordata; class Mammalia; order Artiodactyla; family Balaenopteridae; genus Balaenoptera; species Balaenoptera musculus. The sequence continues at coordinate 39,672,271 of NC_045790.1, read as the reverse complement.
TGTTTATCTGGATAGCTTTCTGGATAGCTTTACTTAGGAAATTGCTTTACTAAGATGATGTTTTCCTCTTCCCAATATTGCAAATGTTTGTGTCTGGACACAAAGAAACCTTTTTCCAGCCTGGCCATTCTATTAATATTTAAAATGTAGTTAATGTCTCAGGGTTTAAAGAATCAGTTTCAGTCTGTATTCTTTGCTCTATAATCTTCTACTTGATAGTGTTTGCAGCACTTGTCACACTAAATACCAACAGTGGGCATTCAGTAATTACTTGTTAGTTATGATAAATAAAACAAGCAAGATTTATCTTCAGGGAAATAAGCAATACTTCATGTAGTATGAAAAGAGATGATATCTAGTTTACTATAATAATCTCATCTGTAAACTCTATTTCAAGGACCCAGAGGCTGCATTTACTGAATTACCAAAGGCTGATATAAGAAAGGTAAGATTCCCTGGTATTACTGTGAACCACACCCCCTTGGAGGTGTGGAAGGCCATGCTTGGGGACAAATTTCATTTGTAAGCAAAGGGCGGAGCATCCACTGGCTTTGGTAAGTACAGCTTAATGGAGAAAAAGGCTGAAAAATAAGAATATAAATCCTGTGACATGGGCTTCCCTGGTGGCGCAGTGGTTGAGAATCTGCCTGCTAATGCAGGGGACACGGGTTCGAGCCCTGGTCTGGGATGATCCCACATGCCGCGGAGCGACTAGGCCCGTGAGCCACAACTACTGAGCCTGCGCGTCTGGAGCCTGTGCCCTGCAACGGGGGGGGGGCCGCGATAGTGAAAGGCCCGCGCACCGCGATGAAGAGCGGTCCCCGCACCGCGATGAAGAGTGGCCCCCACTTGCCGCAACTAGAGAAAGCCCTCGCACGAACCGAAGACCCAGCACAGCCAAAAATAAATAAATAAATAAAAATTTAAAAAAAGTAGCTATAAAAAATTAAAAAAAAAAAAAAAAAATCCTGTGACACAGCAGTTTGAGAGTCTCAAACTCAGATTTAATTCCTGGAATGGATTTTGTTCCTGGAATGGGAAAGCAATCAGAAAATGCAAGAGTCACGAAAGGAGCCATTAGCAGAGCTGAACAGTCACTCAAACCTTACATCTTAGGAACCCTAATGCCATCATAAAAGCCAAACTCCCAACTGGACATGTGGGAGTCTCTGCAAAAATCAGACCAAGTTGGGCTTCCCTGGTGGCGCAGTGGTTGAGAATCTGCCTGCCAATGCAGGGGACACGGGTTCGAGCCCTGGTCTGGGAGGATCCCACATGCCGCGGAGCAACTAGGCCCGTGAGCCACAGCTACTGAGCCTGCGCGTCTGGAGCTTGTGCTCTGCAACAAGAGAGGCCGCGATAGTGAGAGGCCCGCGCACCGTGATGAAGAGTGGCCCCCGCTTGCCACAACTAGAGAAAGCCCATGCACAGCAACAAAGACCCAACACAGCCAAAAATAAATAAATTAATTAAAAAAAAAATCAGACCTAGAATTAATCAAGGCCACAAATGGCGTTCACCTTAAACAATGCTATGCATCAAAAGCAACACTAGGAACAGAGTTTTAGGAGTACAGGGCTCTTCTGCTTACACATCACTGATATGAGATGCAGCTATTTATCAAGAAGCCCAAATTCAAAACCACACAGTGGAAGAACTTTTGCCAAAACAATGAGATACTGCATAGTCATAGAAGCATAGGTTCCAAAAGCTAGTTTGTTGGGGCTTGAAAATTGTAAAACTATTTTGGATTTTTTAACAGCTCCTTAGTTAAGAACGGACAGATAGTTCCAAAAGGTAGTAAACACCATCAACAAAATACTGCACAGAAAAGGTCTTATATACAGCCTACATCCATTCACACTTCTTCCTCTGAAAACTGAAATACCCTGGCTCCAAGTATTCTCACTTGAAAAAAAGAGAACTCAGATGCACTTATACATCAATGGGGAGATGTATTCACCTTGGGTAAAGACAGAACTAAAAGAAAAGTTTTATCAAGCAAACAAGGAAAATAGTAATATGGCTCATTTTAAAAGATGATTTCTAGACTCAGTGGAAAGGAAAGGTTCCCAGGAGCCTGCCAGGAGTGCAGCGGGGTGGCTGGGCAGTAGGGGGTACAGCTCAGGTCTGTTGCCATTTCAGCGGTGGTGTTTACCCCGGCGGCCAGGTGCGTGATGTAAATACAAGCTACCCCCGTTCTCATCCTCCTCCAGATGGTGGAGTCTTTGGCTGCCCCACCTGTGGACTCTAGGAGTGCATAATTAAATTCCTGGCTATCCTAGACTTCAATGGGCAAAGTATTCAGTCTCTCTTCATAAGTCCAGGCTTAAGGGAACTCTACTTTGGTCTGTTTCTTCACAGTGGTGTAGAGGATGAACATATAACAAAACCAGCATCTTGTAGCCTTGATCCTAAAAGGATTAAGAGCAAAACTGGTCCTCAGTAACATCTTTGATGACTAGGACCTTCCATCAAAGCTCAGGGACAGGTTGTCAAAACAATTGAGTTTTTCAACAAATTGTTGTCAGATATGTTGGTATGTGAATAGTCGTTGCTACTTCTGTTATACAGAAATTATACAGCTAGCTTATTGGAAGTTGCTGTAAGTTTTCCTTCTTCTTTGGAAGCGGTGATAACAGAATCTTTGCAGCGAGGCTCGTAAGTACCTTTGTTTCATAGGCCTGCCTGGCACTTGTCTATGAGGCCCTGAACTTTGGCCTCTGTCAACAGCTTCTCCATTTCCTCGTGGCTCTCAGGCAATGAGACTGCTCCATCATAAAGGCAGTTGAGTATCTTACCTAAGTGATTCCTGCATTGTTTATTTGCATTATAGAACATATTTCTTTCAGTGTCAAAGTATAATCTATATCTAATAGTGAATAGTATTTTTGCAAACTGTGCAAAAACAAACCCATAGATGAGTTCATTAGTCTTAAATAACTAGGCAACTGGTGTTTTAGATGCTTTGTGTCCTGTAAAAATCCTTGGTGACTTGTTAAATGCATGTTTAAAATGTTTTAATCACATCAGAAAAAAGTTGGTTGGTGTTTTTGTATGAATGGAGAACAGATTTTTTATTTTACACTATTTTAAATAATGAAATATCTGACACATTTTCAGAAGTAAATTAGATTTAAGTAATAAAGGAACCTTATTGTTTAAGCTGTTTTCTCTTCTGTAAAGAACTATAGTAATGTTTCCCCTCTTTATCTGACAGGCCACAATTAGATGAATATGTTTATTGTTTATTCTATGATTAGTCCCCAAAGCGTTTGCTTTAATTATATAAAATATAATTTTTATATAATTAATTATATAAAATTATAATTATAAAAGGCATATTTAACTGGACCATTAAAACAAGACCACGTGATTTAAAGAAATGCTTCTTTCTATGTTAAATAAGGATGATTTCAGCAATTAAGCACAGGATTAGCTCTGAGGTTCCTGAGCGCCAAAGAAACAAGAGAAACAATATGTATTACATAATTTTTGCAAGCTGGTGAATTGAAGCATACCAGTATTGGTTGGAGTAAATTTATTTCCTGATGTAGTGGATTATACACATATAAATTAAATTAATGCAAAATGTTTTGAGATGGCATAACGTTTACAACTATGAAGTAGCATTAGATTCTATTATAGAGAGAGACCCCAATTCCACTAAACCATTGCTGCTAAAAAAAGATGATCATTCAGTGAGAAGAACGACACTGGTGTTTGGTTTGCCAAGGAAACTCTATGGAATGAAGAATCAGCTTCTGGTTAGAAGGTGATTGAGTAAAGAATACTTCTTCAAAACACATCATAACAGAAATAGTGGCTTAAGGGCTTTTCCTCTGTTTGCTCGTGTTTTTCCTCAGTAATGAAGATAGAGTTAGCAAGGAAGGAGGTTATATTTGATTCCACCATTTTGACATGGTAATACTGCATTCAAGACAAGTTATCATTTACATCATTTCATTGTTATATATTTATATCAATGAATCCACAACATCTAGTGAAGAGAACAATACTGTCTTCCTTTGAAACTAAAGAAAGCAATGTGTTTACGATATTGAGACTGTCATAAACATTATTATAATAAGCACCAGCAGCTACCATCTCTTCAGCCACGTGGTTGTCACTGAAGCATGATAAAATCATTTAGGAGGAAAGCCAGTCTGATTTACTAAATAGAGTCATGCAAATAGTGTTTCCTGAGAAACAAAATTTGATTCCATTTAAGAATATACAGTAGGTCAGCGTGGGCTACAAAACAAGGAGCTGTCTAACGCAGTTCTCTAGGGAAGCGGGCTTAATGACCTAAATAATAACAAATGGTAATTAGCATACTAGCCATCTGTGGATAAATACATGCTTTTGACGTGCTTAAGGGCACTAGAGCAGCCTGTTCACTTAACTAGTTTAAAGATTCCCTCCCAAAGCCTTGTTTGTACCACTAATTCACACTCTATACGGAAAAAGGAAGAATTTCAGATATAAAGATAACATGATTTTAGGTCACACATTTCACAGAGTGGATCCTAAATCCATGGGCTACCATCATGGAAATAGGAAAATGTAAAAGAATGAAAAATAAAGCTGAATAATTTGGACTCCAAAGTAGAATATGGTTGTTCTCTGCAAACAGATCCCTTGGAGCTTGTTGAGCTTTGTGGATAAGGAAATTACATGCAGTACATTTTATTTACTTGGGCATGGCAGTACCTAGGGGGGCACACATTTTCATATTTTCTCCTACTGTATTGAACTATATGCTTTGTAGCAGACCTCAGAGAGCTGGCAGAGTGGAAAGCCAAGGTTTGTTGTACAATTCTTTTTGTGATAGCAACACAGTGTGAAAAGACATCTGTGTTGACATTGCCAAGTGTGTGCTACATGATCAAACCCTTCATATTTAAGCTTACTCCCAGAAGACACAGATTTCTCAACACAATAAGTAGCCAGGTGTCCACAAATCCTGAGATCCTAAAAATTCTGGCCAAGTTGATTTAATTCTGTGGTCTCCTGTTGAAAACTGTGTTGATTCACATTCATGGCATGATGATGGGGGACCAGAGGAGGGGAGAGCATTGGGGTGAATAGGGCTTGATGTGTTTGCTCTCCAATCAGTGTCACTCAATCAGTGTGCATAACAATTAGCATCTTATTATGGTGTTTGCTTTCTTCTCTTTTTGTACTGCATAATTTGGTACTTTATTATATCACCTCATGTTCTTTAGCTGCTTCATGTAGCATTCATTTGGAAGTCACTTCTCAGAAAAACTGAAAAAGAAAACTCTAGCCAAGAAGAGGAAGTTATCTATGGAAAACCCAAGTCCTCATTCATAGCTACTCATTCTAACTTTACACAAAAATCTATCAAGTCTGCTTTGTCTGTCTGTACCAGGTTAGAAGCAGCAAAACGGAAGAACCCATAATGTGTTACATAAGGTGAGTGGAAAAGGCATGTTGCGAGTAGCAAATAATAACAGCTAACAGGGTAGGAAGAGATAAATAAGCTATATAACTCGGGTAGAAAAATTTTACAGGCAAACATTTTTCTCAGGTAGCATTCTTAAGAAACTGATCCTTAAGTAATGATCCAATTGCAAGAAATTATGAAGAAAAGAGCAAGGAAAAGAGGAAGCAGAAGAGAAAGGGTAAGAAACCAAGAAAAGGTGTAATTGCATGTAAAATTCCAGCCTCAGCCTCACCCCACGAGAAGCTACAAAAGCCAAAAACCTTGGCTTTTTTGTTCCTTATTGGTTATTTACTGGTCTAGGGACATGAGGGCTGGATGGCGTAAGGGGGAATTATCCTGTGTTCCAGCAGACAGCACACAGAAGCAGAAGGATGGGCTCACAGCACCAGTAAAAGGGGGTCTGGTTAGGCCATCAATTACATCCATCTCCATATGCCTGAGGCATTTAATGTCTCTACCAATCATTGAGGTCAAGAATTGTTCCTTATTCAATATCAAAAACAGAGGTCTATGTGCAATAAAAATCATTTAGTTTCATAATGAGGAGCCTGAGTTAATTTAACTCAATAAATACTCACCCCTACTTTTGGGGTCAAAATAACAAAGTGGGTACAGTAGAAAGACCATAGGATTCAGGAATTACAGGTTCAAGTCCTTCTCTACTGCCACTGGATACCTATATGATCTTGATGTCTGTCCTTAGTTTACTTTGTTGATAGGAATGGCTTCTTTATACTCCAATTCAACAAATCCCATACATCCCTCAAAAAAAAAAAAAAACAAAAAACCCACAATCAAGTGTCAAAGTGAGAGAGCAGTTGAAAAATCCAGAGTCTGACAAACAGAAAATACTAAATAAATATCAACTAAAAACAAAAACATAAATAGATTCAGCCAATATTACATTTGGCTATTAATGACAAAGACCCTGATGTGGTAAAGGGCCATTTATCAAGAGCCTAATGTATTTTCAGACACAATATGATATGTTTTCTTAAATTTCTGAGATTATCCATAAACATATCAAGTTGCAAGCTTATAATGTAGTCATTTTTTTTCTAATAGTTTAACTATGTATACAATTAACGTGAGTGTTTGTTATTTCGATTGTCTGTATACTTAAAATGTGTCAGTACTTAGAGTTTATAATTTTCCAGAGAAGAGTAAATAAATCCAGTTAAGGTATACTTTATAAATGTTTTAGTTTTAGGGTTTCTTTTTTCATTTAAAAATTGGGGGGGGGTGTGGTTCTAGGGAGTTGTGTAGAAAAAACCTTCCTTTTCTAATGTATTTGTCAGCATTTTTAGAAAGATCCATATTTAGATTTTTGAAGGCAATCCTGTATCTTCATACAGACAGCTGAAATGACAATTTTAAAACAACAAACCCTAATCCCTAGTGACTGTACATCTGTGTCACGAAACAATCACATAATCTGGCATGATTAAAAGGTTTGCTGATCAGAGCTCTACAGCTGAGAGCCAAATACGGCAAAGTATGATCTAGTTTTCTCCTTCACAAATGCAAATAAAGACTGGCACACAGACCAGAGAAAGCAGTTGTTCTCACACAATTTAGGTCCATACAATTTTGGTTGAAGAAAACGTCCAGTAGCAAAAATTTCTTTGAAAACTCAAGTTTTCAGGCACACACCATTAAGCCAAAGTTTCTGATTTTATAAATATGTGCTCAAAAGGAAAACACAGGATGCCATGTTTTACATAACCTGGAAAAAGATTTTAAACTCCGTTACCCTCTACATCAAGTTAATAATGAAAGTCTACATGAAATTAGAAAAGAAATGATGACTAGTATTTTAAGTAACCATTCAATAATACTGATGATGTAAAGATATTTGCCTGCTTGTAAATATTTTCCAGAAAGTAATACTGTCTTTGTCTTTGTCTCCATAGTATCTAGCCCTAGTCCCTGGCCCACAATTAGCATTCATTCAAGATTTTTAGTTGAATGGATGAATGGGTAAAGAAATACACAAACATGAAATGCTTATCAAGAAAATAATTCTAGGAATCATAGCAACTTCTGGTCTAATGTCTACAGAATACTAGAAGTTGCAACCACATTAATATAAATATTCCACTGGACCAAGGAGGAAATATATTTTAGCATGGCAATTTTTTTTTAATAGCACAAGTTTATTAAGAGATTGCTAAATATTTTTATATCTGTGATCAAATTTTTTTTAATCAGTCATCAATTTTATACACATCACTGTATACATGTCAATTCCAATTGCCCAATTCAGCACACCACCATCCCCACCCCACCACAGTTTTCCCCCCTTGGTGTCCATACGTTTGTTCTCTACATCTGTGTCTCAACTTCTGCAACCCGGTTCATCTGTACCATTTTTCTAGGTTCCACATACATGTGTTAATATACGATATTTGTTTTTCTCTTTCTGACTTCACTCTGTATGACAGTCTCTAGATCCATCCACGTCTCAACAAATGACTCAATTTTGTTCCTTTTTATGGCTGAGTAATATTCCATTGTATATATGTACCACATCTTCTTTATCCATTCGTCTGTCTGTCGATGAGCATTTAGGTTGCTTCCATGACATGGCTATTGTAAATAATGATGCAATGAACATTGGGGTGCATGTGTCTTTTTGAATTACGGTTTTCTCTGGGTATATGCCAAGTAGTGGGATTGCTGGGTCATATGGTAATTCTATTTTTAGTTTTTTAAGGAACCTCCATATTGTTCTCCATAGTGGCTGTATCAATTTACATTTCCACCAACAGTGCAGGAGGGTTCCCTTTTCTCCACACCCTCTCCAGCATTTGTTGTTTGTAGATTTTCTGATGATGCCCATTCTCACTGGTGTGAGGTGATACCTCATTGTAGTTTTGATTTGAATTTCTCTAATAATTAGTGATGTTGAGCATCTTTTCATGTGCTTCGTGGCCGTCTGTATGTCTTCTTTGGAGGAATGTCTATTTAGGTCCTCTGCCCATTTTTGGATTGGGTTGTTTGTTTCTTTAATATTGAGTTGAATGAGCTGTTTATATATTTTGGAGATTAATCCTTTGTCCATTGATTCGTTTGCAAATATTTTCTCCCATTTTGACGGTTGTCTTTTCGTCTTGTTTATGGTTTCCTTTGCTGTGCAAAAGCTTTGAAGTTTCATTAGGTCCCATTTGTTTATTTTTGTTTTTATTTCCATTACTCTAGGAGGTGGATCAAAAAAGATCTTGCTGTGATTTATGTCAAAGAGTGTTCTTCCTATCTTTTCCTCTAAGAGTTTTATAGTGTCTGGTCTTACATTTAGGTCTCTAATCCATTTTGAGTTTATTTTTGTGTATGGTGTTAGGGAGTATTCTAATTTCATTCTTTTACATGTAGCTGTCCAGTTTTCCCAGGACCACTTACTGAAGAGACTGTCTTTTCTCCATTGTATATCTTTGCCTCCTTTGTCATAGATTAGTTGACCATAGGTGTGTGAGTTTATCTCTGGGCTTTCTATCCTGTTCCACTGATCTATGTTTCTGTTTTTGTGCCAGTACCATATTGCCTTGATTACTGTAGCTTTGTAGTATAGTCTGAAGTCAGGGAGCCTGATTCCTCCAGCTCCGTTTTTCTTTCTCAAGATTGCTTTGGCTATTCGGGGTCTTTTGTGTCTCCATACAAATTTTAAGATGATTTGTTCTAGTTCCATAAAAAATGCCATTGGTAATTTGATAGGGATTGCATTGAATCTGTAGATTGTTTTGGGTAGTATAGTCATTTTCACAATATTGATTCTTCCAGTCCAAGAACATGGTATATCTCTCCATCTGTTGGTATCATCTTTAATTTCTTTCATCAGTGTCTTATAGTTTTCTGCATACAGGTCTTTTGTCTCCCTAAGTAGGTTTATTCCTAGGTATTTTATTCTTTGTGTTGCAATGGTAAATGGGAGTGTTTCCTTAATTTCTCTTTCAGATTTTTCATCATTAGTGTATAGGAATGCAAGAGATTTCTGTGCATTAATTTTGTATCCTGCAACTTTACCAAATTCATTGATTAGCTCTAGTAGTTTTCTGGTGGCAGTTTTAGGATTCTCTGTGTATAGTATCATGTCATCTGCAAACAGTGACAGTTTTACTTCTTCTTTTCCAATTTGTATTCCTTTTATTTCTTTTTCTTCTCTGATTGCCATGGCTAGGACTTCCAAAACTATGTTGAATAATAGTGGTGAGAATGGACATCCTTGTCTCGTTCCTGATCTTAGAGGAAATGCTTTCAGTTTTTCACTGTTGAAAATGATGTTTGCTGTGGGTTTGTCGTATATGGCCTTTATCATGTTGAGGTAGGGTCCCTCTATGCCCACTTTCTGGAGAGTTCTTTTATCATAAATGGGTGTTGAATTTTGTCAAAAGCTTTTTCTGCATCTATTGAGATGATCATATGGTTTTTATTCTTCAATTTGTTAATATGGTGTATCACATTGATTGATTTGCGTATATTGAAGAATCCTTGCATCCCTGGGATAAATCCCACTTGATTGTGGTGTATGATCCTTTTAATGTGTTGTTGGATTCTGTTTGCTAGTATTTTGTTGAGGATTTTTGCATCTATATTCATGAGTGATATTGGTCTGTAATTTTCTTTTTTTGTAGTGTCTTTGTCTGGTTTTGATATCAGGGTGATGGTGGCCTCATAGAATGAGTTTGGGAGTGTTCCTTCCTCTGCAATTGTTTGGAAGAGTTTGAGAAGGATGGGTGTTAGCTCTTCTCTAAATGTTTGATAGAATTCACCTGTGAAGCCATCTGGTCCTGAACTTTTGTTCGCTGGAAGATTTTTAATCACAGTTTCAATTTCATTACTTGTGATTGGTATGTTCATATTTTCTATTTCTTCCTGGTTCAGTCTTGGAAGGTTATACCTTTCTAAGAATTTGTGCATTTCTTCCAGGTTGTCCATTTTATTGGCATAGAGTTGCTTGTAGTAGTCTCTTAGGATGCTTTGTATTTTTGCGGTGTCTGTTGTAACTTCTCCTTTTTCATTTCTGTTGTTATCGATTTTAGTCCTCTCCCTCTTTTTCTTGATGAGTCTGGTTAATGGCTTATCAATTTTGTTTGTCTTCTCAAAGAACCAACTTTTAGTTTTATTGATCTTTGCTATTGTTTTCTTTGTTTCTATTTCATTTATTTCCACTCTGATCTTTATGATTTCTTTCCTTCTGCTAACTTTGGGTTGTGTTTGTTCTTCTTTCTCTAGTTCCTTTAGGTGTAAGGTTAGATTGTTTACTTGAGATTTTTCTTATTTCTTTAGGTAGGCTTGTATAGCTATAAACTTCCCTCTTAAAACTGCTTTTGCTGCATCCCATAGGTTCTGGATCGTTGTGTTTTCATTGTCATTTGTCTCTAGGTATTTTTTGACTTCCTCTTTGATTTCTTCAGTGATCTCTTGGTTATTTAGTAACGTATTGTTTAGCTTCCATGTGTTTGTGTTTTTTACGTTTTTCTCCCTGTAATTCATTTCTAATCTCATAGCGTTGTGGTCAGAAAAGATGCTTGATATGATTTCAATTTTCTTACATTTACTGAGGCTTGATTTGTGACCCAATATGTGATCTATCCTGGAGAATGTTCTGTGCACACTTGAGAAGAAAGTGTAATCTGCTGTTTTTGGATAGAGTGTCCTATAAATATCAATTAAATATATCTGGTCTATTGTGTCATTTAAAGCTTCTGTTTCCTTATTTATTTTCATTTTGGATGATCTGTTCATTGGTGTAAGTGAGGTGTTAAAGTCCCCCACTATTATTGTGTTATTGTCGATTTCCTCTTTTATAGCTGTTAGCAGTTGCCTTATGTATTGAGGTGCTCCTATGTTGGGTGCATATATATTTACAATTGTTATATCAATCTTGGATTGATCCCTTGATCATTATGTAGTGTCCTTCCTTGTCTCTTGTAACATTCTTTATTTTTTTTTAATTTTTATTGCATTTTTATTTATTTATTTATTTTTAAATTTTTTTATATTTATTTTTGGCTGTGTTGGGTCTTCGTTTCTGTGCGAGGGCTTTCTCTAGTTGCGGCAAGTGGGGGCCACTCTTCATCGCAGTGCACGGGCCTCTCACTGTCGCGGCCTCTCTCGTTGTGGAGTACAGGCTCCAGACGCGCAGGCTCAGTACTTGTGGCGCACGGGCCTAGTTGCTCCGTGGCATGTGGGATCTTCCCAGACCAGGGCTCGAACCCGTGTCCCCTGCATTGGCAGGCAGATTCTCAACCACTGCGCCACCAGGGAAGCCCACATTCTTTATTTTAAAGTCTATTTTATCTGATATGAGTATAGCTACTCCAGCTTTCTTTTGATTTCCATTTGCATGGAATATCTTTTTCCATCCCCTCACTTTCAGTCTGTATGTGTCCCTAGGTCTGAAGTGGGTCTCTTGTAGCCAGCATATATATGGGTCTTGTTTTTGTATCCATTCAGCAAGCCTGTGCCTTTTGGTTGGAGCATTTAATCCATTCACGTTTAAGGTAATTATAGATATGTATGTTCCTATGACCATTTTCTTAATTGTTTTGGGTTTGTTTTTGTAGGTCCTTTTCTTCTCTTGTGTTTCCCACTTAGAGAAATTCCTTTAGCATTTGTTGTAGAGCTGGTTTGGTGGTGCTGAATTCTCTTAGTTTTGCTTGTCTGTAAAGCTTTTGATTTCTCCATCAAATCTAAATGAGATCCTTGTGGGGTAGAGTAATCTTGGTTGTAGGTTCTTCCCTTTCATCACTTTAAGTATATCATGCCACTCCCTTCTGGCTTGTAGAGTTTCTGCTGAGAAATCAGCTGTTAACCTTATGGGAGTTCCCTTGTATGTTATTTGTCATTTTTCCCTTGCTGCTTTCAATAATTTTTCTTTGTCTTTAATTTTTGCCAATTTGATTACTATGTGTCTCGGCATGTTTCTCCTTGGGTTTATCCTGTATGGGACTCTCTGTGCTTCCTGGACTTGGGTGGCTATTTCCTTTCCCATGTTAGGGAAGTTTTCGACTATAATCTCTTCAAATATTTTCTCTGGTCCTTTCTCTCTCTCTTCTCCTTCTGGGACCCCTATAATGCGAATGTTGTTGCATTTAATGTTGTCCCAGAGGTCTCTTAGGCTGTCTTCATTTCTTTTCATTCTTTTTTCTTTAGTCTGTTCCGCAGCAGTAAATTCCACCATTCTGTCTTCCTAGGTCACTTATCCGTTCTTCTGCCTCAGTTATTCTGCTATTGATTCCTTCTAGTGTAGTTTTCATTTCAGTTATTGTATTGGTCATCTCTGTTTGTTTGTTCTTTAATTCTTATAGGTCTGTTAATCATTTCTTGCATCTTCTTGATCTTTGCCTCCATTCTTATTCCGAGGTCCTGGATCATCTTCACTATCATTATTCTGAATTCTTTTTCTGGAAGGTTGCCTATCTCCACTTCATTTAGTTGTTTTTCTGGGTTTTTTTTCTTGTTCCTTCAACTGGTATATAGCCCTCTGCCTTTTCATCTTGTCTATCTTTCTGTGAATGTGGTTTTTGTTCCACAGGCTGCAGGATTGTAGTTTTTCTTGCTTCTGCTGTCTGCCCTCTGGTGGTTGGGCCTATCTAAGAGGCTTGATGGGAGGCTCTGGTGGTGGGTAGAGCTGACTGTTGCTGTGGCAGTCAGAGCTCAGTAAAACTTTAATCCACTTGACTGTTGATGGGTGGGGCTGGGTTCCCTCCCTGTTGGTTGTTTTGCCTGAGGCAACCCAACACTGGAGCCTACCTGGGCTCTTTGGTAGGGCTAATGACAGACTCTGGGAGGGCTCATGCCAAGGAGTACTTCCCAGAACTTCTGCTGCCAGTGTCCTTGTCCCCACAGTGAAACACAGCCACCCCCCGCCTCTGCAGGAGACCTTCCAACACTAGCAGGTAGGTCTGGTTCAGTCTCCCCCGGGGTCACTGCTCCTTCCCCTGGGTCCTGATGCGCACACTGTTTTGTGTGCACCCTCCAAGAGTGGGGTCTGTGTTTCCCCCAGTCCTGTCAAAGTCCTGCAATCAATTCCCACTAGGCTTCAAAGTCTGATTGTCTATGAATTCCTCCTCCTGTTGCCGGACTCCCAGGTTGGGAAGCCTGACGTGGGGCTAACCTTCACTCCAGTGGGTGGACTTCTGTGGTATAAGTGTTCGCCAGTCTGTGAGTCACCCACCCACCAGTTATGGGATTTGATTTTTCTCTGATTGCGCCCCTCTTACCGTCTCATTATGGCTTCTCCTTTGTCTTTGGATGTGGGGTATCTTTTTTGGTGAGTTCCAGTGTCTTCCTGTCGATGATTGTCCAGCAGCTAGTTGTGATTCTGGTGTTCTTGCAAGAGGGAATGAGAGCCCGTCCTTCTACTCCGCCATCTTGGTTCTTCCCTCTAGCATGGCAATTATTTTTTAAAGATACAATTCATATTGTCATATATGCCTGATTATAAATCTTGCATTCCCTTCCACAACTGTCTCCTCTGGGAAAAATGAAAAAGCAAAACACGCTAAGGATGGAATTCTGATGTCATAAGATTGACTTCACTAACCCAGATATTTTCTTACTTGCTACAGATATGGCAGAGATTTTGGATCAGGCTCAGACAACACAGGATACTGTTATTTGAATTTGTTCTTTGACACAGCTTCTGGTATTTTTGATGTATCCCAGCAATGTCCCCAACAGCAAAGCTGAAAAGTCCTGCTGTCTGTATTTTTATTGAGATGTTGACTATAATAGAGACTGTTTGGTCAGAATCACCTGCACCTACTAAGGCTCTGGGTTTGAATTCTTTCTTCTTTCTATTTTTCTCCACCTCTTCCTTTTACTCTATTTAATCTTTTTTTTTTTTTTTTTTCTTCTTGAATTTCATCCTTGAAGTTTTCATCCTGAAGATTTCCATTTCTGAATGTCAAACCATGCAAGTTCTGTATGGTCTTTTCCAATATGACTTTCTATACATAACTAACTAAATTCCAAGTGGCAGGACAGACTGCTTAACAAAGTGACACATATTCATTCTGGTCACTGTAAAGCTCAACTGTTCCAAATGTATGCTTAGGCACTACAGTGTTAGGTGGGGGGGGGGGGGGGAACCAAATACATAAAGGAGGCACTGAAAGACACAGTACCCTCGTAATCCTGAAATTCAAAAGCGCCTTCTAAATTAACTGTGCCCCAACAACTGTGTTTCTTATGAGTTAAGGAAACCTAATCTTTGTTCTTCATAGGAGCTCCAGTTCAATTTGGATTATGTTTCAGGGAGTTAAATCTCCTGAAGAAGGTCCAAATGACATTTTATTTTAAATTAAGATTAGAAACAGTGACATTTTATACTCCTAATCATGTGTTTTTCGATAGATAATTATAAAAGACACCATGGTTTTAACATTTAGCTTATTTTCAGAAGACTAAAAAGGGTAGGAAGCATTTTTATTTAACAATGGTAGCACTTAGAGACAAAGAATTTTATCTGAAATCTAGCATCACTGACTGCTGTAATTTTTGCTAAAACATTAATCTGCAGTGAGCATTCATGGAGAATTATTTCTTTGAAACAAGCATCTCTGAAATCCTCAAATGCATCTAGTTTGATAAGTGTATTTATATACATGTTTGTCATTCACAATTCTAATGAACCAACAAATGTATGTATATACAAAGAGACATAATATGCAAGAATGAGAGAAATTTATTATTTGTCAGGTATAAGTAATGTTAGCTATCACTTGAACACTTTACATGTGCCAGATACTGTACTAAGTGTTTTTACACACATGTAGGTAATCACAACTTTTATCCCCATTTTATATATGAGGGAACTGAGATGTGGATATGCTATGTGGTGGAATTAGGGATTCAAGCTGAGGGATGCCTGAATCCAAAGACATATTTTTAAGCCACTAAACTTGCACTGTACAATATGATAGCTACCCACCACACAAGGCTGCTGAGGAATTGAAATGTGGCTAGTATATATTGACATGAGCTGTAAGTATAACATGCACACTGGATTTCAAGCATTAGTATGAGAATAAGAAATATATAATACATTTTTTTTTTACAGATTACGTGTTGATATGATATTTTGTCTATACTGGTTTAAAGAAAATATATTATTTAAATTACTTTCACCTGCTTCTTTTTTCTTTTCAGTGGGGTTACTAGCAATTATAAATTGATTGACATGTAGACAGTGCTATGTTTAAAATAGATAACCAACAAGAACCTACTGTAAAAAAATTAATTAATTAAAAAATAAATAAATTACATATGGAGTTCTCATTTGTGGCTTCACTATATTTCCATTGGATCATGTTGCACTAAACTACAATATATAGGCTCCATTTTTCTTTGACAAATTAGGGAAAGACTCAGAACTGTTAACATCCTGCTTAGTGGGCCTTTACCTCTTAGTCATTTTTGCATCTCTTTCATGGCAGAATTTATTTCTTCACTTTAATGTAGTTATTTATATTGTATAATATAAATCAAAGGTCCCAGAAGTCAGGCTCTGAGTTTTCATCCTACAATACCAAGGAAAAGGGAAAGGAGCTTTCATGTGAATAACAATCTCTTAGGCTTGATAGCCCTGTCAGCCTCCCCTGCCCATAGGCTGTTGTCTCATCACTTAGAATGGAACCAGGAATGCCTTATCAGCATTGCTCCGGGGTGGACAAACTACAGCTTGTGGCCAAATCCAACCCACCATCTCTTTTTGCAAATGATTTTTTATCTAAACAGTCACACATATTCATTTAGGTACTGTTGAGTAGTTCTTCCAGAGACCTTTGACCCTCAAATCCTAAAATATTTACTACCTGGACCTTTATAGAAAACACTTGCCAGTCCTGAAGTAGCTGATGCCACCATTTAGAGCTGATCCCTTCCTTCGGCAACTTACACCTTAGGGAACAAACACACTAGAATTACATTAGAATCTGATGAAATAACAAACCCTTTTAAAGCTATTTGAAACTCCAATTTGTTTCACATTGTGTTTCAAGGATGCTTACATTTTAATAATCACTTCTAGAGTAAGAACCCTGGAATCCTTACAAGACTTTGTGATTATCTCTCTGTTAAGATATTGGGGCTGAGAAGAAATTTTGTTATGTCCTCTATCCTGACACCAGCTGAGGCCTAGAAAGTTCAGGATTTCAAGACTTAAAATGGACATGTCCAAAATAGCTGCTATAATACTTCCAAGAACAGAGAATTCACTCTGGAGAAAATGAAGGATGCTTACATTCTGGGGAGTGAGTGCTTTAAAACCACTTTGCTATAGAATAAAGGGTAAAGAAATCAATAGAGATATAATATCATTACTAATGTGACCTGTCAATACAAGGCTTTTTGCATTTTTTATTTTATTTTGCACCAACTGGGTCATTTGAAGGTCATAGTTAATGAGGGAAATTCTCATTTTATTTAAGCACATTTGTTTGTGTTGATATAATCAATTGACCTCAATTTTCCTAGATGTGGCAGACCAGGTAAAATTAAAGCTATTCTTAAACAAGGCATACTTTGCACCAAGGCTAGCGAGAAACGATAAAGAAACATTTACTCCTCACTGATGCTTCCACAACTAGCTATCATCAATGTTTCAAATATAATCTTTAGAGTGAACACCACTGTGGCAAGTACTATGCATACACTTATGTAAAAGTGAGCCATAAAACAAGGAGACGGGATAGGAGGATTATAGAAACTTTCAAAGATTTTTTTAAAATTGTGCAATGAACTATTTTTTTCTGAGAAGGGTTTTTACAAATGAACAAAATATGAATTGAGGTATTTTCTACAAACATATTTGCACTCCATTATTAGAGGCTGCTTATTTGCTCCAAAGGAGAACTAGAACACACTTAAGGGATATCAATTTTAAAATCCAACGAAGGCACTGAAATAGTTGAAGGAAATGTCTAGTGAAATACCTGCCTTGGTAAATAAAAAATATATTTTTTTATCCTGAGAATCTAAGAAACTATATTATTTAAACAATGGTTTTCAAATTTAGCTAAGCACAAAATGACCCATTTGTGTAAAAAGAAAAATATTAAACTTTTATTTAAAAGCAAGAACATTATTAAGCTTTACTAATATTGAAGCATTAATTGAATTGATACTGACACTTTGCTTCATTCCTACAGGTCACTTACCAGAAGAGGTTATCATGAAGAAAAAGTGAGAGTTGTACAATGTGGAGATGTTACCAGTGGTATCCTCATTCATACATTTGCCTTATCATATTGCAATAGATTGGAGTTTATATGCAATTCATAAATTTGTTTTCTTAGTCTGAGTATTTACAGAGGCCACAGTGTATTTCTCAATTGCAAATGATAAAAATCAAACTCAAAGTACCCTGAGTAAAAGGGCAGACTTCATTTGCTCAGTAACTGGGAAATTTAAGGATGAAACTGGCTTGACTCCAATGTATGCCATAAGACTCTCAATCTCTGTCTCTACATTTTCATGCTCTGCTTGTCACTATTAGTCTCTTTAAATCACCCTTATTCTCTTGTTCTACAGACAAACTTTCTTCACACAATCAGAAAGATGCCCACTGGCCAACCAACCCTGTACCTTATAGCTACCAATTTTAAAGAGAAAGAGATCAACAAGTTCCCACCTTCCATGTGTCAAATCTAATGGAAGGAACTTACTGACTTTAATTTGGTTAAAATAAATGGTGCTGCTCACGAATCTCAGAATATATGAAAATAAAACACCTCAGTAGCATTTCAGCATGTATGTCAAAAATCATGATGCAAAATAGAAAAAAATCCAAATGAAAAAGTTTTGCATAGATTTATTCAGTCAATAATCTAAGCTGTACACACACAAAATTAGGAATTTGGTAATGGGAATTTACATGCACAAACTGCTGAAGTGATATTGTTTTCATTAATTACACTTTTTAATGGTGTTCTACAGAAAGAAAAATATAGCACTATCTTTCAGATATTCTCATGAGTTCTATGGATTGATTGGGGATATTCCAACACAAGAAATGTTTTCACGAAATTATTTTTTAAGATGATTTATTTAGAATACACTGACATGGATTTTCTATAAGTTTCTTTCTAATTATGAACCTTTCATTAAATTTTTTTCTTTCTGGAATGGATATTGTTTTCTGGAAAAAAATAAAGAGTTGGAATTTAAAATATATTTTAGAAAATCTCTATAGTCCCTTCCAATTATTAACACTCCAGGATTCTATAATTTTCCTCTCTTCTGTCTCCCATAATCCTGGTGATGCTTTAAAGATTTAGTGTTTCAGACTAGTTGCATTCCTAAGATCATTCTTCTAATGTAGAGTAAGGAAATAACTCCCCACGTTAAAATTTTAAACCAGTAAATACAAATCACATTCTATCTTTCTAAAATCCCCTGGAGAGTCTTCAGTGCATGCATTTACACAGGTATGTGAGTAAACAGCAGAAGATTCCACTTTTTAAAATATTTGAATTGAGAACCAGGATTTTTGATATTTAATAGCTTCTTTTGGTCCACCTGAATGTCTAATACTTTGTTAAGCTGCTTCCTATATGTGAAAAGCACTAAGAGAGTACATCCTATCAGTTCTTACCTCAAGGAAAAATTTTTTTCTTTCTTTTTGTTTTTGCTTTATTTATTTATTTTTTTGTTGTTGCTGTTTTTGCTGTTGTGTGGGGTTTTATTTTGCTTTATTTTTATTGTTTGAGATTATGAATGCTAATAACTAAACTTATAATGGTAATCATTTCACAATATATGTAAGTCAAACAATTGTGCTGTACACCTTAAGCTTATGCAGTGATTAATGTCAACTATATCTCAATAAAACTGGAACAAAAAGAGCTAGTATTATTGTGGGACAGGCCTTTCTAAAAATGAAACAACTATCAAGTTTAGTTAGGATTCTCTAAGCTAAAACAAAACAAATTGCATCATTTTAACTGGTGAGAAGCACATTTCATAGACAGCTTTTCTTTCAAACCATGGGTGCAATCAATATTTATTTGAATCATTACTTGCTTTTAAAAATGGAAGAAGCTATAAAAACTTAGGTATTAGGCATATTCAGTTTATAAAGTATGCCATTTAATTTAATTCACATGCACATTCCTTTCTTTAAAAAAGTGGGAAATCTAATTTTTTTTGTACCATATTTTCTTTTTTTGGGGGGGTGGATTTTACTAAAGCATTTGGCCAGGAATATATTATTAAAATAGCTATAATTAGCTTTGATGCTATTTCAAAATTCAAGACCATCACATATGTCTTTAAACCCAAAATATTATTTTTCACTTTTATGAAAAGTAAAACATGTAAAATAGCCATCCAAAGACAAATTTGAAAATCTAGATAGATTAAAGAGCTATACTTTACAAAATTATAAAAAATATTAGGTGAAAGTAAAAGATAATGCTTATTTTAGGAGCTTTTGTTGGGAATGTCCTTTCTAGGGAGAGGCAAAACACAGAATTATAAAGGTCTGAAACATTTGATAATATGATTGAGGAAAAATACACCTTAAACAATGTTCCAAGATGTGTGATAACTGGAGAAGTTTTTCAGTTCAGCAAATGTGTCAAATAATATATAAAGAGTTCATATGAATCAATAATAAAAAAGTAAACATCCTTAAGACTCCTCAGTTGAAAAAAAGTATATAGGTAGGTAGTTCATCAAATGAACAAATACAAATGGCCAATAAACATTTGAAAAGTTATTGCATCACCTTTTAAGTCAGAAAAATTTTAACAAAAGCAATGACATACCATTTTCACACTAGATTGAAATGATTAGACAGATGGTACGTAGTGCTGGAGAAGGCATAAGATAATGAACAATCTCATACACTGATTATGTAAGTTTATATTGGGACAGCATTTGAGGAGCAACATGATCTGTCAAAATATCAGATGTACATGTTTTCAACCAATTATTTTTTTCTTGCAGAGATTTATCTTAAAAAATACTTGCATACATGTATTTCTCATGACACGGTTTAAAATTAGCAAACCAAAAACCCCCACAAAAACCTGGGAAAATGCTATAAGTCATTTTAAAGTTATTTATAAGTCACACCATACTTTATCTAGAATGGCTTTAGATAAGTATGGTATGTCCACACTGGAGAACATATAGCAGCTATGAATGATTAATATTGTCTAACTCGACATAGAAAGATGTATTTTGATGTATGGTTACATGAAAACAGCAAAATGTAGAACAATATATTATAAAATAGTGTTCTTGAAATTAACCAAATAAAACAACCACCACTCCTATAACTATTTTTAGATTTTTTTTTAAAGGCCTGAAAGGATATGCACAGAAGTAACAATAATGGCTACACCTGGGGAGGGAGAGGCTGAGGTCGAGAAGAAACTTTCATTTATGTTACATGATTCTCCAATAGCTTGAATTTTAAACAATAAACATGTTTTACTTTTGAAATAAAAGAGTATTTGCAAAGTTTTTATAAAATAATGGTGTAATTCATTGCTAATTATAATCACATGTGCTTTTAAAATATGAATAGTCAAGAATAGAAGTCATAAATGAAGGCAGGAATACTGCTTTCTCAGGCCAGTATCTCAATGCAGAACTAGTTCCCTTTGTTTTGAAACACTGACAGCAACTTATTTCCCTTTCTCTAATTATCATAGGCACAAATAAAATTGTAGAAGATAGGTAGAGAGTGATAAAGCTATATGTATGAACTCTTAAATGGGTTGGTCTATTAATCATTTCCCCAAATCTTGAATAACTTTTAATCTTTTTTATGGATGGCAGATCTCTAACATTCTTTCTCAACCATGTTCTAGTATCATAAAATAATATTAAGATAAACATACATGGCCCAATTACACATCAAAAGCCAGATACAGAGTAAATATCTGAGAAAAAATGGGCTAGCAAAACTATTTTAGGTATCTGTTCTGATGCCAACTACAGAGCTGCCTGACATAACAGGAATAAATTCTAACACTATTAGGTGTGATCAAGGGTTCTTTGAGGGAAAATTCTATTCCTTTCGCTCTCAAATAAATTACCAGATGAAAGTCAAAGTATCTTTAAAAGGAACTAGGCTATTTACTTTAAATTAGAGCTAAGGGACTATACACAAATACTTATGGTAGAGGCAACATTAAATTTCCATTAAAATGCAGTCTATTGAGATATCAATATCTACATACATATTGACATCTATCTATATTTATAGCTATGCCTATCTAGATAAATATTATATAATATATATTATATACATGTATATTTTATAATATTATATATCTCTCTACCTAATTAGTTTTCTATTGCTATAATAAATTGCCACAAATTTAGTGGCTTAAACAATGCAAATTTACTATACAGTTCTGTAGGTCAGAAATCTGACACAGGTCTCACTGGGATAAAATTAAAGTGGCAACAGTGCTGTATTCCTTTCTGGTAGCTCTAGAGGATAATCTATTCCCATGCCTTTTGAGCTCCTAGAGGCCACCAACATTCCTTGGCTTGTGGGCCCTTTCGTCTTCCTTCAAAGCCAACCATATCATAATTCCTATGCCTCCTCTTCAAGCCTCACATTTCCCTCTGACTGCAACCAGGAAAGGTGTGTCAAGCCTTAGCCCATCTCTAGTGGGATGAGGAGTTATTGAGTTGATAATTGATGGGAAGATAGAGAGGAATTGACTCATATAAGGGAGTAAGGCTGGGAGGGGTATAGAAAGTCAACTTTATAAAATCCACAGTACTGCCGAGGACAGGTACTGTTTGTTAGTCCGCATGGTATAAAGAAGACCACTTCAGTGAAGTAAATTATTTATCAAAATCAGGATCTGTACACTTGTTCTGTAAAGGACCAGATAGTAAATATTTTAGGCTTCTGGGCCAAATAGTCTCTGTCCCAGCTGCTTAGCACTGTCAGTTAAACCTGCATGCAGTCATAGACAAGAAGTAGATGAAAGGGCATGATGGAGTTCCAGTGGACACAGTGGACACTCATGGACACTCAAATTTGAACTCCACATCATGTCTACATGCCAAACTATTATTATCCTTTTAGTTTTTTCAAGATTTATAAATATAAAATTCATTCTTAGCTCATGGGCTATTCAAAAAGGGCAGTGGGCCAGTTTTGGTCCATAGGCTGTAGTTCGCTCATGCTGGACTGGATTACTTACAGTGAATAGAAGTGCTTTTCTTAGCCATTATTTCGGATTTCTAAGGTATGGTCAAAGAGACTACATGATGTCTTGAAAGCCTGAATGTCTTGATAATTATTATATTCTTCAAAACATTGTATCAGAAGTTATTTACCTTTTGGATGGAAACAAGTACAAGAATGTCAATAACGAAATCATTTTTTATCACAGATTATTGAAATTAAAGCCAATGTCTATGTTTTCTTGGCAAAATAAATATGGACTGATTATGTATGTCTAAATCAGGAAGCCTTTCTTTAGTGAAAATTACGGTTAACATCAAAGGTCAAAAGTCATACATTTATTGAAACTATAATGTCCTTTTAAAGAAAATTTCCTTTTAAAGAAAATTATGGAAAAACATAAATGAACACAAAATCTGCCTATGGTGCTTCTGAACAAGAGAAGTAGGTAAGAACTTTTCACCTTATTCCAATAACACCCCCTCCTCCAGTATTTGCCAAAGAGGAGGTCATGAGTGAACGAAAATCTAATGAATATCCATGAATTCAGATGTGCCCATGAAAGGTTACTTCCAGAATTAAATGTGTAAGCTTTAAAGATGCAGCTAGATCCCATTTGGTATGCAGGCAGAGGCATGTACCAGGGAATTCGGGTTATCACTGTTAATGTAAATTAATTTGTACCTCAAGTCTGTTAGGCTGGTGGAAATCAGGATATGATAGAGGTACACAGGGCATAGTAAAGACTTGGCCATTGGGAGTGATTTAATTTTCATATTATGATGCTAACCTAGTTAATTTGTTGGGCACAGATTTTAATAGTGAAGCCAGGGATTTAACTCAGTTGGGGTCAACCCTACCTTCACCTGCAAAAATTGTAGACACAAAAGGACTGGGCTAACTTGCTTCCTGTGTTCAAGGTTACAGAGGCTTCTAGCAACCTCCAACGCTATAGGCTCCTCACACAGTTCATTCAATACTGAATAAACATGACTCTAAGTGCTATCAATCAGGAGTTTGCCTTTCATCTTCTTTGTGCAGGAAGGGAGAAAGTAAGGAAGCAAATTTTAATTCTTTGTGTACCCTGCATGGGGGAACTAATTTGCCAGCTGATAGAAGGCAGAAAAGAGGAAAGATGGAAGTGTGAGAGGAATTTAGGGATGCTCATCTGAGAACATCTCAGTAATTTGATTGGGCTATTTTTAAGAATTGCCATGGATATTTAATGCTATGTACACTGTGTGTATTCACTTAGTATGTTAGAGATGATTTAAATGCTGCATCTCAGCATCATGAGAAACCAGGACCTAAAGGACTAAACCAAGACACCTTATCTCTATGCAAGTGCAATAAACAGATCTCAGGTTCATAATTCAAAGTACCTGATCATTATATCATAGCGTAAAATGGGCTGAAATGTAAGTTCCATGAGGGCAGCAACCCTATTTTCCTTCATAATTATTTTCCCCCCAGTGGTCTGCCCATTGCCTGACATGAAGTAGGTACTCAACATTTTCTGAATAAACGATAAATCACTGAATCTATAATATACAAAAACTATTGCCAATTATTAACAAAATCCCATATAAAAAAGCAAAGTATACTAGCAACTGATTTACAAAAGACACAAAAATGGCTAATAAAAAATAAAAATAAAAACAAATCAACTAATGCCAACATGTTTTGCCTACAGGATTGGTATTCCTTAAATACTGACAATTGCCCAGTATTGGTGAAGATATAAGAAAACACATTCATTGGGTAATTTTTGGAAGAATAAATTGCTAAATCTTTTCTGGAGGGCATTTTTACCAAGGCACCAAAATGTAAATGAAAATGAAAAAAAAATGACAATTTCACTAACCAACATGGATGGATCTTGGAAACATGTTGAACAACAACAAAAAAGGCAAAAAGAAAAGAACACATATTGTATGACTCCATTCATATAAAGTTCAAAAACAGGTAAAATTAATGTATGGTGTTAGGAGTCAGGCTAGAAGTTCCATTTGGGGAGAGGGGACTAATAATTGAGAAGGGGTATGAGAAGGGCTACTGGGGTGCTAATAATGTTTTATTTCTTCATTAGGTTGTGCTTATATGGTGTGGCCAATTTGTCAAAGCTGTATACTCATGATCTTTTACTTTTCTATGTGTATGTTACACCTCAAAAACTTTCTCTTAAAAAATATGCTTATAAAGATTTCTCCCCAACTGGTTAAAACAAACAGTGCACATAAAATTATAGTCTTGTAATCACTGAAATAGTATATGGTTTCTAAAAAGTGGATAATAAGCAGAGGTTGTGTACTTGTGCATGTGTGTATAAACACACGCACATGCAACATATTCGCAATAGATCCCAATCAATGTCAGTACCTTTGGCCTTGAGCTATATCTGACCCACATAGGCTATTATCAAGACAGATTGAAGTGACGTGTCTCAAGGTGACAGAAGATGGTTGAGGTCATCACTTTACAGAGACCCTTGAGTCATCAGCCACCAGAACTGCCACAACGCATTACTGAAATTGCAAGGTATCCCTGGAAGTCGGAGCCATGTGTATGAGGGTGCATAGTAATGAAGTCCCTCTGGTCATAAACACCCTTTGCACATATAGAAATGTACCTCTCTGCCCTGATTATTGGCCCTAAATGAAAACAAACAGAACTGGAAACACATGCATTGCTTCTAGCTGTGTGGACGTTGTCAATCATCTGGACTCGACAGTCCGACAGTCTGTCATCTAGTCCAGAAATAAAGAATAAAACTAAGGATCAAATCACTTCTGCTTACATTATTTTTTCCCATTTAGTGGAATTTCTGGAGCTTTATTAACTGTACACATCTTGAACTTCTTATATTCTTAGTTTTCTTTTTCAGAATCAGATCCAAAAGCCACTTTCACCACTTAACTAGGGACACAAACCAGGCCAGTTTTGCCATACATTGATTTTTTTTTCTACAATTGTGACGATTTTCCACTTAAGAGACACTTTCCATTAATTATAGTATGGGAACTTGATATATATGAGCCTCCTATTTTCTGTGTTAGTAGTAAATTGGTCATGGCATGAATATTAAGTGAAAAGTAAGTCCCTGTAATTATGAAAGATAGAAATACAGAATTTCACTAATAACATATTAAGTGTCCTTTTACAATTCTGTTAAAGACAGAAATAAAGTGGTTAGTTTCAAATAACAGCATACAAATATACAAAACTACAAAATGATAATAGCATCCAAAAGCCCTGTTTACCAATCTGTCTTTCTACTTTTCCCACTAATTTATTCTAAAGCATATTTCTAAGTAATTATTCCTGAAATTATTTATAATCCAGAAGCTATGCATATATGTTCTCACCAGTAAAGTTCCTCCCTCTATTTTGACCCTGAAAGGAGAAACTCATTTCTGTTTTCATCTTTATATTTTTTTCATTTCCATAATTACAGCCTTACATAAAACTTTGATTAGGACAAGGATTGTAATTTAATGGGACAATTGTATTTCATATTAACTAAGGTTGGATAAGATGAAAAATCTACTTGCCCTTTTTTCCCCTTATACTCTTGTAATTGTTTCTTGGATTGTGTTCTCCACAAGTGAAAAAAAATGTGGTATAACATATTCATTTATGAAGATTTCTCTAATAATGAAATAAAGATATCATTGAAGTTGAAGCCATTCCCAAGTAAACTGGGATGATCATTGAGTTAATAAAGCCTCTAGAACTGGGAACCTTCAGGAGATGGATGTTAGTGGCGATCTAATAGTATAAGAACTCAGATTTTGGTATCAGATAAAAAAGGCTTTAAATCCTAGAGAAATCATATGAGTGACTTTGAGCAAGTCAGTCATTCCCAAGTTGACAGGGCTAAAACAGAACTCTTCTTCCCTCATTTCCAATCTGGTTCTTCTCTAGTCTTCCCCATGTCAATCAGGTGTGTGTGCTGGGGGGCACAGACACCCACCCAGTAATCAAGCCAAAAATCTAAGAGTTACCCTTAATTTTTTTTCTATCCCTCCTCACAAAATCACTAGCGTCCTCAAATATGTCTTCCTCTCTCCCCTTTTTACCATTTTTTTATATGTGAATATTTTTTAATTAAGGGTTTACCATTATTAGAATGCACTCCAAATAGTAAATCAAGACACATAATACATTTTAATCAACTAAATCTAGGATTGCCTGATGAACTGTAATTTATTAAACATACTGTGTCCTCGTAAATAACCCTTTTAACCATTATTATCCACACTCAAACTACCATCATATATTGTTTGGATCATTGCAAATACCTCCTCATTTTCTCCATACAATTCATGCCTCACACAGCATCCAATGTTCTTTTTAAAAATTAAATCAAGCCATTTACTCCCTTGCTTATAACCATCTAATGATTCCCTATCACAAGTCGAATATCCAAATCCCTTAACTAGGCTTACAAAGCTTTACATGATCTCATCCTACTTATATCTTCAATTTCTACCTACAACGGTCTCCTCTTTGCCTATTACGGTCCAGCCTCTTTAGTTCTGTCTGTAATGCTCTTCCTCCTTTTTGTCCCTCAGATCTCAGCTTAAATGTAACCTTTTCCTTGACCACTCCAAGGGGACACTGAGCTACTGAAAACCATATCACCCTATATTTTTTTTTCTGTTTTTTTTCTACTTCTATACTTCTCTACTTGACACATAAAATGTGTTCCTTAAATATCTGTTGAATAAATGAAAGAACTTAAGAAAAGCGACTTTGTTACTGTAAAGCGCAGATAATTCTACCCACCTGTCAGGGTTGAAACAGAAATTAAATGGGACAAGATATATACCGTGTTTAGCACAAAGCTTGGAGCAAAATAAGACTTCATAAATGATAGCTATTGGGAGTGTTTTTGTTAAAACAGGGATTACAATGGGGACTTGGAGAGGACTTGCAGCTAAGCGATACTACCTCTCCTAACTGTAAATTAGGAGGATTTGTATGTATAAGTAAATTGGAACTCAAATAGATCAAGATTCATACTTGGTTGCTGATGACCCTTTGACAATTACTTGTGTGCACTGAGCCCCAACTTCCTCATGCCACTTCTTCAAAGACTGATTGGGAAGTATAAACAAGATACTAAATACAATTCACCTAGCGCAACGGTTTGGTATGTGGCGGATGTCCTATTAATAATACTTTCTCTCCATGTATGTCACTGAGAAATAGCTCCGGGAACAGAATTTGGACTTCCATCTCTGAGTTAATATAGGCGCTTAGGCTAATTTCATTGTTGTTTATGCTTTCTTTTACTTCTTCACCCTGTCCCTGGATGTGCCAATGTGACTATCTACTAGGCTTTTTCTCATGGATCCACCTTATTGATGATGTCTGGAAATATACAGTCTTGGTAAGTGGCAGCACTTAATTTGAAACACAA